>NW_024572964.1:0-2400000 GCF_018153835.1 Drosophila eugracilis | reverse complement strand
TTGGAGCATTTAATATCCAGCAAACTTGAATTTAGTTGGCTCCAGCTAGAGCTTCCTGCTTGGCATTCTGGCGGTCTCCTCCCTTGGGTCAACAATCGAAATTAAATTTTCGAAAATGCTCTCAACATCTTGGCAAGCTGTAAACAAAGAGCAATCTTGCAACTGGGACAGGCAATATCTTTTGATGAAAGCGCCCGAGGTCCTCGGAAGTTGTGCCAAGTGTGAAGAGCTGTGGGAATTATTGGGATGGTTGGTGGATGGGGAAGTTATCTAGCATCCGGCACATAAAATCCCATAAATGGAAATTAATTTGAAGTATCTTTTTATCGATCTGAAGTTCTTAAAGTCACATCGTTTTCAACTGGCTGAGTCCTTTGTCTGGCGCCTCCTTGGCCCACTCCTGCGGTTAATTACCATTATCATTTTCGCCATGTCACCAGTAGAGACTTCCGGCGTGAGAATCCACACCTGCGCTCCTTCGCCTGTCTGCGGTGGCTGCAAAAAGTTAATTATACACTTAACCGCAGAACTCTTGAGGAGGTTAATTGGCCTGATGTTGCTCTTGAGGCATATGTAAGAGTATGTGTGTGCAGCTCTAAGATTGAAGCATACTTCCGTGATTTCTGGGAAAGTTTCATAGCTTTTGATTGCACATTTTTTGGGTATTACCCAAAGAAAGTTTCTGCCTTCTGTTTATTTTCATAATTCGCCTGGCCAACGGGCACTTTTCTCAATTGTTTTCACAGGATGAGCTTTTTATTATTTCCCCGTTTCTTTGCCATTCAAATAATACAAGGCAAATAACAAATTCAGCGAGGGGAAAGTGAGCAAATGAAAAGTTCAACTTCCTGGTAACTCAATATGTATGAAAGGAAAGTAATTTTTAAGGGCAATGTGAATGGAAGTTTTTAAGGTTCTTCAAGAATGGGAATTAAATGAAAGAAAGAACCATAGCCCAGGGGGAAACATGAGAATATTTCATATGCATTATTTGCCCAATTATGCCCCTTACAATACAAGGTTATGCGTAACAATGAAAATCCCTGCAAAAGGGAAATAACTCCGAATGTATGACAACATACATGAAAATGTAATGTGTGGGCAGTAACATGATATCTTATAGAGCTCAAGGATGTTAATTTGCTATCCTTACATGGAATTTATTATTATTTATAACAAAAAATAAAATATCCAGAAAAATAATCAAAAAATCGAATATTTTCCCACACTTTTAATCATCTTAAAATGCAAATTTATATATTACCAAGCCAAAATAATACATAGAAAATTCTCAAGCAGATGTGGCCTTAAATTTATTTTCATTCAATATTACATTTTCCTGATTATGTCATAAAATGCGTATTAACAGCCACGGGCGTGGGCCCCAAGTGTTCATTTTGGCAGCGGAACAATGATTCCCCTGGACCCATTTTAAAGTCAAAAGTTGGCTTCCCCCAGTTTTGGCCCTCGTCAGTCACGGGTCGAGAAGTGGGTCGAGTAGTAGGCCAGAACCGCAGAACCGGCCCAATGAACCGCTTTCGGCTTAATGGGTGGCATAAATCATAAGCCAATTGACTTGGCCGACTGCCCAGAGAGCCATGAATGACTCCAGTGCTGATCCCTTTTTATGGCGTGCGCAACATTTCAACATCATTTCAGCCAGCTCCCTAAAACATATTATTATTTTAACATTTTTTGAGAGAGAAAGAACTGCCTTTAAATATTTTATAGGATCGAATGCTCTAGGCAAGGCACGTTGTTGGGTTGAATGAGGGAAAGGCTTATGTTGACAGAATTTCCAGAGTCTGTTGGGGGTTTTTGTTAGCCTCAAAATTAATGAGCTTAGCGCGCCTTGGGAATTTCGTACAAAAACATGTTCGACTAATGTTTATTAATGAGTAAATCTGGCTTTGATTCCCTGCCTTCGAGTAGCGATTATTCAGAGTTGTTTGATGTATCCATAAATACCGTGAGGAGAGCTCCTTAAGCAGAAATTTTTGGGCAGATTTGAAGGCGCACAAGTGAAATAACCTTTCGTTGTTCTCTGTCAACGGCATACACATGGCGTATGATTAATGTTTGCTAAAGACACACGACACACGCCACATCGCTTGAGATTTTAATTAACTAAGTCAAACGATTTTCTGCGACTTTGGTCGCTGCATATACTCGTATGTGATTATTGTCGAATTCCCGTAATCTACTCGCTCAATCGAACATGCAAATACCGAGCTTAATGGAAATTTATGAAATTTCAGATGCAGCAGGCCCATTAACTCGATTAAACTGCAACTGATGTGGCTTTGGCTTTGGGTTTTGTGCTCTGTGGTCTGTGGCCTTCACTCGAAATGCTGCAATCAATAACCAACTTTGATGCCAGATAACCGATTGATGACTAATTTATTCATCTTTTATTACAGACCATTCATTCACATGGCAGCTGTAAGCCATTCCAGCGAAGTAATTAACTCAACAAGTCAAGTGGAGAGGCAAATCCCGAGCAAATAAACACAAGTACACAAAGCTGAACCTTCAGCGAATGTCGAAAGGCATAAAGGAAAGAACTGGGAGAATGGGGCTACTAAGGGGCCCCGAGGAAAAACAGCAAATACGTAATGAAGTCACGTAAACATTTTAATTTGGCATTAAGGCCCCTTACCAACACGTTTCATATACATTTTCTGCCGACTGGCAAGATTCCATTGCGTAACGAAATGCGTTAACGCGTTAACTTATTAATGTTGAAGGTAATTGAGGGCTCATAACATTTGTCACTGGCCGGCCAGACGAACGGCGAGTGGATCTTTCTGGCCAACTTTAGTGCTGACCACAACGGCAATGCCTTTCGATTTTGTCTGTAAATCTTTAATGCCTTTTAAATATATATCGTATATATGCGGAAGGCTCTTCCATGAATTTTATCTATATTTTCGATTATATTTATGGTCTCTATCCTTTGGAGCGAATCGTAAAAAATCAATACATAGTTCCATGCTGGATTTGCTGTGCATCTTAACAAGTTGGCCAAAGCAATCATTGGACAGATTCTTTGAAGTTCCAGGGAAGCTTAAGGAAAGGTCGACGATTGCTGATTGAAGTTTAAGACGAACTTGTTTCCTTTTATGTCTTCCCTACTTAAATTGATTTCTTAGTCAGTTGTCGTTAGACATTGGATTTTAAATCTAAAGTAAACATTCCTTTCCTTATATACATATTAACAAAGAGCTTTTCTTATTTGTGAAAATTACTCTTAATGCATATTGATTAGGTGTATAATTTCAATTTCACCTTCTTCGATCAAAAGCAATTCTAATAATTGATGAACCTTTACGAACAGCTTTCATCTCGATGCTTCGAATCAATATTCATTGACATTTCCATAATTAAAAGTAATCATACGCAATGTGGCCCTGGAAATTTCAAACCCTCCTCTGTTTGATATTTCAAGCGAATCAGTAGAGCTAAATCGCAGCTTGACAAATGCCGCCGACGTGTCATGTTTGTGGACATATCAGAGGAACCGGAGTCCATCAGGATGTGCACTTTGGCAGGCTTAGATGGGCTGACTGGCTGGAATCGGAGCTCCAATTTATTCATCGTCATGCAGCGATGTGAAAAGCATCCCCCCACTGCCAAGTGATAGCAACTTTAATGTGCAATCAGTGTGCCATCAGGAATTAAAGCCTCATAAAGGGGACTCAAAACTAATTACAGAAACCCAACAATGGCCCGTGCACAACAGCATTGACAAAAGGGCGAAACTTTTCAATGGCGAACCCTAATAAAATCAAAGGCTAAATACGCCTGTGGCCACAAAAGGTGGCTTCCTGTGCGTGGGTAAACTTTTTGCAGAACCATTAAGTGATTTAAAAGTTTTTACAACAGTTTTTGGCCAAGGGCTGAGAACACGTAGGCGCAGCCTGACTCATTTTACCCTAATTGTGACAAGGGGGGCTATCGCGGAATTTTCCAAAGAAAAAGGAAATTGATCGAATACAACATTTTCCTCTGTGATTTCCCGTGGAAAGATGACAGCTGACATCAGGAATCAGCATCAATCCTAAAAGCATTCAAGCATCAAGGGTCAATTCAGCCCTACACTCCTCGAGGCATTAACATGTTATGCTCGATCTACCGCAACGCAAAAACCAACACAGGATAAGGTTGGTAGATGGGTACACAGAGAGAAAAGAGTAGTAGAATTGAAAAATGAAACTGAGTAAGAATGAATACTTTTTAAGCTGAGTTTTGACTGGTAAACCCCCTATTATCTTTCTAAACCCCTAACTTGATTGATTACCATGCCAGTTTTGTCTTCAGTGCATGTAAACCACTCACCTCGCATTCCTGGGTGCCTTCAAAGGAGCCACCGCAGAGCTGTTAGAGCAGGAAACAAGGCTTTTCCCACAGCCAGAGATTTAGACGCTCTGCATCTGCCCCGATGGGTGCTGGATGGATGCCTGCATATTGATTTAAGCAGGCGCCAAGGCAAAAGCTTCTCCGGATTCAATTTAAATTGAAATGCAATCAAATCGGAATTGAAAGGGTGGTGAAAAAAAACAAGCGGGTTTAACAAACTACTCTCCAGAGGAGTTCAAAGACTTGGCCAACAAAGCAAGCCAAATATATGCAAATGCTGACAAAGCCGAAGCTGTCAGATCCCAGATCTCAGCTCCAGGTTATCCTCGTGTCATCCGTGGCTGGTAATGCAAGAAGAGCCACTGCAAAAGGACAATCAAGAACTCCATTGAATGTCCTTGTAACTTATGCACAGGGCTGTCTGACTCCGGCCCCATGACCAACGGGATTTGCATTAAAACATCATTTTTCGAAGGGCCTTAATATAAGTCGTTATGTTTGAAAGAGCGATGATGATATGCAGCTTTGCAGGAGCTCATTAAAGGCAAAAAGGTAATCACAGAGGACAAAATTAATGAGCATCCAACTGTCAACTTTATGAATCTGTCTGTCATGGGTGGACTAAATTCTTTTGTGGCTGTATATTTTTTATCTTTTGGCAGCCAGGCTTAGGTTAGGTTGCCTAAAAAAATAACGAAAATCATCAAAGGAGCAACCTTTTCGGCATTCACAGAATTCCTTGAATTAAGATACACATTTAAGTTATTTTTCAAGAGAGAGATAATAAAAGCACAGGCTAGCCCTTTTGGGCTAAAGTTTCATTTTAAGAATTTTAAAGGTCCTTTTTGCAAAGCAATGTCCGAACATAAATCATTTTGCACTATCACAGCCAGAAATATTTTCACTAAAAACATTTTGACCCATTTATGTGTGGGATGGCAGACAGAAATTTGACTAATTACTGTTTCCTGGCCTAGGCAAACACACCATTTGGCCAAAAGGAAAACTCGAATGCGAAATAAACTCTTGCACAAGGCCTGCTGTGCTAATTATGCTAATTCCTGACATTTCCAGGACGGTCAGTATAACATTATACCGAAAAGAGGGAGCTGCAATGGCAGAACATTCCATGCAATTTACTATAAATAACATTATATCTAATCAGGCTGGGATTCAGTGGGCTTCAGCCCATATTAGTTGCATTCATTGGCTGCAATTTGCATAATGATGCTGGCTTTTCGGGCACAGACATCAAGCCAAGCCGGGCCAAGCTCAAGTCCCAATTATGTCTGCCACATTTTGTTTAATGCCCTCAATTTTCCAGCTTACATTTATCTCTGCAAAATGGAAAACTCCCCAGGCAAACTCGAGTGGATTGCAATCCGTCGGTTGCCCAGGATATTCGGCCAATTAGTGTCCTTGTGTGGGCTGGTTTAGCTGTCGACTCTGTTTGCTCCACCACCCCCATACGTCACACGTCACGTATGCGTAATGTAAAACAATTTACGCTCAACTGGCTGCGACACTAGGCAACAAGGTTTAGAAACACCTTGAAAATGTATTTACAGATATATTTTTAATTGTTTTTTTTTAAATATTATTCTTGTTTTGTTACTAATAACTTTGAAAGGATGATCAAGATTAAAAACAAACTGATTTTTGTGGCATAGTGTTCTATGACCTCTGACCGGCCACTTCGCTGTCTGAGGTTCAAACTTAATGGGATTTTAATGGCAAAAAACTCTGCCAGCGTGGGATCCAAAAACTGACAAGTGAAGAGCAGATCAAATTGATAGGGGAATCCCCACTTAAATTGCTTGATGGGCGAGATAATTAAACGGATTAATTAAAATCACAGCCTCAAGTCACAGACGTGTTTATGAAATATTTACACGAAAAAAACCTGGCTGCTGAAAGGTCAACTAAATAAAAACCTCTTATGACCGCTTTGGGGCTGGAACACAGTTCGACGAGGAATCAAATTACGAACTCAACGAGGTATGACACTCCGTATTCCGACGATGTTGTGGGAAATATTCTGATATTTTGAGCATATAATCAAGATTACAACTTTTTAGTCAAATTTGCGATATTTTTACCAGTATTATGCTTATAACTCAGTGAAAATGAGACGCACATCTATAAAGAGGATTGTTTTGTGCAGCTTACGACCCAAGCAAGTTTTCTATGCGGGTATGGCGATGATTTTCGGATATTATATTTTTTGTGAAATTTCACTTTTTTGTAAGGGGTACCATCATCATTTTTTCGAAAAATTGAAAAAATATTTTTTTCTTCAGATTTGAATGACAGTTAAATATTTTGAAAATATATTGAAAAACAAACTCAACGATGTATGACATTCCATATTCCGACCATCTTTGGCTTTGTTATAGACAAAATACTAATATTTCCAGCCTCAAATCGGGACACATCGGTTTTCGCATTTTTTGAACATCATAAAAATTACCGAAAAATCTCAAAAAATGTACTTTTTGAGTGTGGTACACAGTTCGACGGGGAATTTAACAACGAACTCGATAAGGTATAAACTTCCATGTTATGATCATTTTTTGCTTTGTAATAAAGAAAACACTGATATTTTGGGTTGAAAATCAAAATGATGACTTTTGAGTAAAATTCGCGATATTTTTTACCAGTGTTATGCTTATAACTTTGTCAAATTAAGTGGTACTACCAAAAGGAACAGCGTTTTTTGCAGCTAACGACCCAGACAAACTTTCTATCTGGGTATGAAGATGATTTTCGGAAATTTAATTTTTTGTCAAATTTCACTTTTTTGTAAGGGGTACCATCATCAATTTTTCGAAAATTTGAAAAAATATTTTTTTATTCAGATTTCAATGGCACTTGGATATTTTGAAAATAGATTGAAAAACAAGCCTAACGACGTATGGCATTACAGATTCCGACCATTTTTGGCTTTGTAATGAAGAAAATACTGATATTTTGGGTTGAAAATCAAGATTGTGACTTTTGAGTAAAATTCGCGATATTTTCCCCAGTGTTATGCTTATAACTTTGTCAAAAGAAGTCGCAGAATGAAAAGAAAGACTGTTTTGCGCAGCTTACGACCCAAGCAAACTTTCTATGTGGGTATGGCAACGATTTTAGAAATTAAATTTTTTGTCAAATTTCACTTTTTTGTAAGGGGTACCATCATGATCTTTTCCAAAAATTCCAAAAATATTTTTTTCTTTAGATTTGAATGGGATTTTGATATTTTGAAAATAGATTGAAAAACAAGCTCACCGAGATATAACATTCCGTGTTATGATAATTTTTGGCTTTGTAATGAGGAAAATACTGATATATTTTGCGGTAAGTGGGTTAAACCAGTTTTCGCATTTTCTGTTAGGGGTACCATAATAAAATTTTACGAAAAATCTCGAAAAATGTACTTTTTGAGCCTGGTACACAGTTTGACGGGGAATTTAATTACAAACTCAATGAGGTACAACATTCCGATCTAAGACCATTTTTGCCTTTGTAATGAAGGAAATTCTGACATTTTGGGCATTTTGTGCTGTTAGGAAAAAGTTAAAGCAAAGCTTTTAATAGCCACTTTAAACCCGTCTGCTGGCAGCCCTCAGCTTTTTGAGGAATTGTAGAACTTCTACCTACCCTGCACTTCACCGAAAGTTGTATTGTTTTCGTTTCATCCGAATACCAAATTTCGAGAATTTATGGCCATAAAGTCGTTGTAGTGAAAGTTATGATTAATAAACTTCTAAATGCGCAATGGAAAAGCAAACAAACAAAGCCTGCCATAAAACGCACATAATAAACAATAAAGTTTAGCCTTCTGCGTTGTAGTTTCTTTTGGGATACTCAAAGACCTTGAAAGGGCCACAAAATAGTTAAATGACGAACCAGGAAATCCATTAACGAAAGTGCTGTTTTGGCACTTTTGCTGACAAGCTGACTTCAAGCTTACCCACCTTGTTGTGAGCTGATTGAAAAATGTGCTCATGTAAATATTTTGGCAGCTTTTTGCTCGCTGATTGCTTACGTTGTTCGGAGCTCATTAAGATTTAATTCGATCCCCGGATTGCCAGGTAAATATACTGAATTTCGTAGCACGTGCATAATGCCTGTGTCCCGAAAATCGTTTTGTTTATCTGCCAGCCCCTTTAAAGACCTGGCTTTTTATAATCGTTTTGTTTACAGGTTTCAGCCCAGGGAGTATCCTCTTTTAGGGCCGTATCCCCAAAGTACTTGTGGAACATGGCCATTACGGAAAATGCAAATTGCCTTGCATACTTTTAGGGACTGCGTGAAATTGGAATTGGAAGTTCAACAAGTGAGCCGTGAAAATCAGCTTTAAGAGGCTTGCCTGAAAATTGGCTCATGTGGCCCAATTCATCATATTCATATATCGGTTTTCCTTCTCTTTTTTTATAGCCAGAACCTCCGTCAGGACTTTAACTGCGGCCTCGAGGTGCGTTGCCCAGGGTCACGCAGCCATTCAGATTCGATTGCGGCACATTCGTGTTCTGGCCGGGTTTCCGATTGCGTCGATTTGTTGGCCCAGAAGTTTGCGTCCCCGCTGACCTTTTCTCCGCCGTATTTGTCGTACCTGACCGCAGGAGCGAAAACTTTCATTTCCGCCCAGAGGCGACCATGCATGGATGTGGGTGCACTGAAAACAATACTTGTGGTTAAAGGAAATCCTTTAAAAAACATTTCTATCATTGAAGGAAAATCGTGCATGTCAATTATTACCATTAATAGTTTACAAAAGCAATATTCGATACAAATAGCTCATATTTTCCCAGTGCATATTCGCATTTGGTCTACCACTGTGGCGTATGTCTGTCTGTGGTTGTGGGCGGTTCAGTGGTGCGGTGGAGCGTTGACCATTTCGCAACTATTTCCACTATGCAATCCGTGCTGATGAGTGTGTGCGTGTGTCCGTGCATTATTTTAGAAATTTCCACTCACCCGCACACGAGAAACTGCCGGGCATTCGGAACTTTAACCGTAGATCTCAGCGGTGGTATGGCGTGTCCAGGCCATATATACCCCGGCCTCGGAAAATACAAGTTTTTCGGTATCCCACACACATTTTCCACTGCCCCAGCACCATGGGAATTATGAAGAATCGCAGATGGACGTGGGAAGAACTTTGTGATTGCTATGCAATGGCCGGCAATTTAAAATGCAAACATCTCGCGTAAATCCTTTTTGAATTGTTAGCCTCGAACGGCGTTAAAGGTTGCGAGTGCAACTTTCGAATCAATTTGTAGTTGGGGCCTCTGTAATTAAAGTTGAGTAACTTACTTTCACGGGGGCTGAATGATGAATGAAAAGCCACAAAAATTTGCATAAGCCGCGTAGTTGAGCGGATTACGATGTGGTGAAATGAGGGGTGGGACTTGCAAATATTTTCACATGCCAAGAGGCTCAATTAATTTTAATTAATTTATGATTAGCGAATATAAGGTCAGTGAAGGGAAATGATATTAGTATAGTTTCAGCTAACTGCTTTTACCTTAACACAACCAAAAACTCGTACATTTTTGGGGAAAACAATACAGAGAGAAAAGTTTCCATATAAAAATTGTAATTTTCTGCTTGAATGCGATGGTAGAATATGCCTGGATATGGTTATATATACTGGGTAAATTTGTATAGTATATACGCAGGCATGAATATTAATGCCGTATGAATAAAAGTTGCCTTTTGTGTGCTCGCATTCATTACGCAATTTTGTCTGCTGGGCAGGAAAATTCCGTGCGTTTTCCCCGAGCATTGTTTCCTATTAACTGCCGTTGTTTGTCTTTCGTATTAAATATTTGCCCGAGTGAAGGCCATTAACTCTGATTAATCTGCACTTAAGCAAGAGCCCAAGCCGAGTATCACTGAGACCAGGAACAGAAGACTTAAGCTGCTTAAAGATTTAGCAGGTGGAATAGGCTACCGAGTATGATTCATGGACCAATGTGATTTCAGCTAATTGCCCAATCAATTGCTCTAATCAAAGCTTAAGCTTCAAGTCTGAAATGGTGTCCCAAAGTTCGTTAGTCCGGGGGTTCAATGGTTTTTGTATGATAATTAGACTCAACCCCTCCATGGCAACTAATAACCTGACAACTGGCCACGCCCAGACAGATTGAGTTTTTAATTTAATTAAATCCCGACTCGAATGAAAAGGGCCTGGGAAAAGCCAAAGGGAAACTTTCGCACCATTTGTCACAAAAGCAACGGACCATTAAAACTGAGGCACAAGTGTCAAGGGCAAGCCAAGAAAAAAGCGGCAAAAATAAGATATATATATATAATTTCGCATTTTCAAGGGCCAACAGAACTAATTCGCATCAATTTCAGGGCCATCAAGTACGCGATTGGGCTCAAAGAAAATGAGAATGAAAATGAAAGAAAGCCATCTCAGATATCCGGCTTTAGCTTTTGTCATCTGACAATCACGAAGCTGAACTCTTAATGCCATCTCATAAAAAAGGGTTTTGGTCAAGACAATTCAAGCTAATTCATTAAAATATGGAAATTAAACACTCAAAGCTTTTCGTTTTTTATTTTTCCCTTTCTATGAATGGGAAAACAAATAGTTCCAGCTTTATTTTCCAAGTCCAAAACCTTCCCCCAATCCAATATGCGTCTTAAATTTCCCATTTTCTCTCTGCTTTCTGATACGCAATTGAAAAACAAAGCATTTATCAATGGGCAAATAAGGACAGGCGTCCTTATCGCCATTTACTCCCTATTACGTTATTGCTCATTCAATTGCTATCAATTTAAAAATAATATTTACACACTCGTATTTTACGTTTCCCTTTTCCGAAGGTTTTAAGGCGGCTTTCCCGCATTTCAAGAAGGAAACTTGCTGGGGAAAACCAAAACACAAGGCGCATATAAACACTCGCATTTTGTAGCTTACATGATGGGTGGAGAAATGGGGTGGTGGTGGGTGGATTGGCCGCAGTGGGTTGGTGGCTTGCGGCGAGGCATTTCGCCTGCTTACGACATGAGAGCTCGGATATTTCCCAAGTGTTTTTTGGTGTTGGCGATGCGGTTATGAGCTGTTTATGCAACATTGCGCGATTCTATATTAATATTATTAAATATTGAGGCACTTGGATTTTGGTGTGAAAGTGGTGGGGAATTTACTAACAAAAATCTATAAATTTATAAAACAATAAAGTGCAATGAATATAAGAAACATTCCCAAGAAAGAGTCAAACTTGAATATTGTCAACAGACAAGTTTATAGTTTCAAAGAAATTCCAATGAAAACCTTTCCTGTATACCCGAATATTGTTTTTCTAACATGGTTTTTATTATTTCCTAGAGCACCTTGAATTCGCTAATATGGTTCCAATTTTCCCTTCCAATTCCGATTAAGCAGTGCATGTAATTCTCAGTATGCGAATAATATATACATGTGCTCGATTTGAATTGCTTTGGCGGCTTCTTGGAATAATTTATTCGCTTTGGCATGTTGCGCAAATTTGCCTAAACAATATTTGATTAAAGACATGCACCTTGTAAAAACTCTATACAATATAGGAGTGTGTGAAATGCAAATAAATTCTTTGAGAACAATATTTTAAAAGGACCATTCCCTATATCCCACCTGTCAGCAGTCCATTACAGTCCGTTCAAAAAGTTTGCGCACTCTAATGTGTTTGCTGTCAGCGTGTCAACTGCGCTGGGATGTCATAACAGATATCCTTTTCCATTGTTCAACATTCATCGCTGGCTTAAATCCCAGTTCCTAGATGCCACGCCCCTCTCCGCCCCCCATGTCCAGGTGCAGTTCGGTGCTGTCGTCACATAAATAAAATTAAATGCCCGGCATAAATAGAATGTCAGTTTAGTGAATTTCACTGGTGAAAAATGGCAGCTGACCACCGCATTGTGGCACTTTTTTGCTGTAGCTCCTGGTTTTCCCGGCAAGCCTTTAAGCCTCCAAAGCCAGGACGTGTCAGGCTCCGTTTTTGTATTTTGTACAACATTCAGTTGAGCTGCCATCAAATCTAATGACAGTCATCTAAAACAATAAGGCGCTCTGGCTCTCGTTCACCGAGCAGTTAATTCTATTAAAATGTCAGTCGACGACAGCCGGTAGAGGATCTCGTTGCCAGCTGCTTACTGTTGGCCTACTGTCGTCTTCATTTGCATGTAAATACTGGGTAGGAGTACACAGGGATAAAAGTATACCAACTTGGCATTAATTAAGTAAAAATATAAAAAATAATATTATAAAAACTTACTATAAGTCAAAGAGAACTCATATCTACGAAAGAATTCTTCAAATATTTATTTAAGATCATTTCTTTTCAGTGCAGGAGGAGGCTACTCTGTGAGGCTGCCATGTGGTGGCAGGGGAGCCTTGTCCGTTCACTAGAAGTGTTGCTCGAACTGTTTTCCACTCGAAATTCAAACATTTGGGGGCGGACACGAAATGTTCATTGCCTAAATTATACAAAATAGTTTAAAGATGTAAATTTATTTGGCAAGCAAAGTATCTGTTACTCGGCGTAGATGTTTGCCAGAGCGGCACGTGGACAATGCACCCCACCCCACTCCCACCCATCTTAGATTTTCATTCTGTCTGTCTAGGCTGTCTTTATTTTTTGGGGCTTTTCTTTGGGCACCCACATGAGTTTAAATTGCGTGTGTGCTGGCGGAACATCAAAAACTGTTTGACACAACTGGGTCGGTCTTCAGCCTTTATTTTGTGCTGGCAAACTGGTTCAAGGAGACAAACAATTGCAACGCCGCCGCCGTCGTCACCGCAAAAATGTCGTACAAAATAGAGCAACAACTCAGTTAACGGTGCACCCACTCTTAGCTACAAACCCATAGCAAGCCACGAACCACACACATACACACTCATACCCATACAATCATAAGCGACATGGCTGTAGAAATATTTCCAGAGCACACGGGACGTATGAGTGACAACATTCAGTGCAACGATTTTTTAATGAGTTTGGCAAATTGCAAAACAAAAGAGGAAACACAATGGAAAATGGTGGATAATGTTTGATATCCTGGCTGGGAAAAAGGAATTGAAATAGAAGGTACTAGCACTTAATACATCATTTAAGTTAAGATTAAAACAGTAATAGTAAGATATTAAAGATATTTCCGTATAATCTTAATATTCTTACTAACTAAAGTTAAAGTCATTTTACTTAAGACCTAATAATTGGAACCCTTGAGTTCCAACATACCTGAGGAAATATCCAGCAGAGCCCCCGCTGACAGGTGCTTTCCAAGCTTCCCCATCCAACTTTTCCCCTTGGTTTTCTTTATCGCTTTCCTTACCTGTAGACACCTTCAGCCAATTGGTGGGGCAACAAAAGCAAGCCCCGAAAATTTATTCAACCATAAACAAGGAAAGTTTCGCCCATTTTCGCATACTCCGGAACAATTGTTGTCGAACGGTCGGTGGTCACGCCCCCACCGCCGCCTTTAACTGGGCCAGTGGCATCCGTTCGCAATCCGAAATGACAAATAACACGCAACAAGCCATTTGTTGCAGTGTACTGCTGTGCACTGTGTACTGTTATCCTTGCTTCCGTTTGTCGGTTGAGTGTGTGTGTGTGTGTGTGTGTTTAATGAGATTTGGGCCCGCACCAGTTGTTTGCATTTTTTACTAGGCTTTGGCTCGACATTGCGTGTTTTTAACGGATCGACAGCGCAGTCCTTTGTTTTGTTATTGAAAAGCAATTAAGTCGACTTTGCTCTGTTAAGCGTAAGCGGATCAAACTTAAGGGGAAACTACAAAAGTTGTCCTTCTTCTGCTTTTGGGGTCAATGGCTCTTTAAATTCTAAAGAAATTGCTGGTTTAACTTAAGAACTTTAGCTACCATTAAAGCTTTGGGCGTAGGTATTGGAAAAATTGGCGAAATAAACTGGAAAATGTTACAACAACTCTCGGATTATGTGAGCTGACTGCTGTTTGCTTATCTTGTCAGCTGTTGCCTTGTGTTTGCTTACAATCAATCAATTACCAATGGCACGTGCACTCGTCTGGGTCCGCTGGCTCTGATTTGGCAAATAAATACGAGTATTTCGCCATTTCCATGGGCCAAATGCAAATGTCTAACCATACGAAAACATCAGCATCAGTACTGCCTCTGTCTGTAGCTGCCGGCTTATCCGACTTTCGCTGAATAATTTAGAATGTTCCACGTGGCAGTTGGACATTTAGACACCGAAAAGAAAAAGCCAATATCTAGATATCAGATCGGGTGATAACAACTGATTCATTTAGCTAATGAACCACTTCAAAGGGTGTATCGGTTTTTCGTTTATTTCTTTTTAAATCTAATCTAATCTCTTAGGAAAGGCATTTTAATTAAATCCCCGGCCATTTCTCATCTAAAGAGAGCCAAGTCCTCGACCCTTTCACCACCTTGGCAAGGGAAACTTGCGCAATTGAATATTCCATTTTGTCCCCCAACTGAGGCGTGGGCCATAATTAAAACATTTATCAACTTTGTTGACAAATGACTTGAGTTTGTTTGTTTTTCGCGGCCCACGAACTGGGCAAAATCTATTGCGATTTGGGTTTTTTGCGCATTTATGGAGGAATCTAATGATACAGGTTGCGTGAGCGATTTAAATAAGCCTTTTCTTTGACAAAAACCAGGAAACTCCACCGAATTTTGATTAATGATTAAGTGCTTGCAATTGCTTCCTGCTATTATTTGACATTTTTGGCCAAATCAATCATAGTCAAGTGGTGGGAATGTTTTTGAGTTTTACCAATTTCCTCGTCTAGGATATGTTATGGTAAAATATTCACCCACTCTTACTGACTTTTGACAAAAACCGAGCTTGTAAACAATAAGCACATGTTGCGAGGGCGTCAAGGGCCGCAGCTGTCAATGGGTTTCAGCTAACGACTTGGCATAAATATCCGCTGGCAACACTGCGTATAAGTAATAGAAATGGCTCTGCAGCACGAATAAATGGGAGAAGCGTGGCACAAATTTCGCGGAAGCGTGTCAAGTTTTTACATAATATGAATTCCTTTCAAGTGGAATTCTTTCTTGGCATGCAAAATATCTCATTTTGTATATAGGATTTTTGAAGGAAGATGATTATTAAGGCCAGCTTTCGATTTTAGAGCTGTAAGTCATGGCGTTCTCGTACAATTCAGTCATAGTGACCAGAAAACTGGCTGATGTTCAGAAATTCCCACCAAAATCCATCAAATTTTGGTAAGCAATTGTTTGGCATAGCTGTTCACACATCGGGCCAGCATAAATTAGCCGGTAATTAGAGTGAAGCCAGAATAAAAGTTCCATTTTGACTTTTCTTGCCCCTCCCCTTCCCCCAACGGCAATTATGCTAATTTTTCTGGCCTTTCTGCTTGGTCACCAACTGGCGCACACATTCTGGCCATTGTTAAACAGATGAAAATTTCCCCAGCCAAGGACTTTTGGCCCTGGATTTTAGGCCTTGATGGTGCGCCTAATTCAATGAAATTTGTAGCAATTGCATTTGAAATTCGCCCGGGGTATGGTTTTATAATTAAAGCTACTGGCGATGATTTAGCGGAAATTGGTGTGGAATATTTACATATTTCGTTGGAGGGATTTTTAATTTGATTTTTCGACCAGAGCGCCTGCCCACTAGTAGTTTTATAATTAGCCCTGCTGCCGTTTCGCGGAGAGCTGAGGGCTATTCATTTATTGGAAAAGTTTGTGGCCGAATTAAGCTGAAGCGAGTGGAACAGTTTGATTAATGGTTGCTCATAGTTTGGCATTTTGCGGTTGTTTATTCAAGTGAAATTTCAGGAATTTAGTCTTCCCTTTAACTGCAAATATTTTGACTATTCAGCTACATTGCATATTCATAGCCCACAGACTTGTATATTCAATACGTTAAAGTAATCAACAAGTTAACTACAGTAAAATGACCCCAAAATGACCTAAATTCATGGAAAAGTTTTGCTGTTTTGCTGTTTTGCAAGCCACAAACTTTCCAGCGGTCAATGTGTGAGATGAAAAAGGGGAGCTAAGGGATCCAGGGCGATAGTTTCGTCCTCTATGTTTGTCCTTTGACCCTTGGATAGCCGTTGCCCCAAACCCTTTGATTACGTTTTCGTTTATATCGCTTAGTCCATCCTCGCCACACTTCCAATCCGACTCTCCACTTCCGCTCTCTTGGCATTCTAAAAAGAGCTGCAAATTGAGTTTACTTGCATTTTTTATACACAGGAAAATAAAAGTGAGGAGAATATGTTCCTATTCTATGCTTTTAAGTTGGAGTTACTAAATTAAAAAGTTAAGAAAACGTAAGTTTTTATCATTTTCCAAAAATTTCAGAATAGTTTTTATGATAGAAGTCAAACATTCTTTCAGTGCTCTTACCCATAAAAAGGGAATTGGCCTGGCTAGAATCGCCAGTGTGGGTATGAGTAGATGGCCGTATCAAATAACCATTCATACATTTTCAATGGCATTTAGCTGGCTATGCCACATACAAGATGGACTCCATTGAGTCACGGCTAGTGTTTTTATTTCATTTCATCGGCTTGTGTCTGCAGATTGTAAATACAATTTGGGATTTACAGATGGCCCCCAAAATGTAATTTAAGGCAAATACCGAAGCTTTGGTTTATTGAATTGCAACCATAAATTGGTTTCTAATTGCATTTTTGGCCAGACAAAATATTATTACAAGGCCAAATCTTAAGGAATTCCTGCGAATGCACAAACATTGTTAGTTGAAGCCCTTAATCTGCGTCGATTAAATGGCTTTTCACTCTTTTTTTTATGAAACTGTAATCTTTAATTCCTTTGGCTGCCTGCCAATATTTCCCAGCGAATGTCTCATGAATTATTTTTAACATGAAATATATTTTTTGCATCGCACATATTAATTAAGCAATTTCATCATCGCACTGATATTTGATTACACTTTTTGTGCCATTTGCATAATTGAGTTCATAAAATATACAATCACCATTGTGAACTCAATTACATGAACATTTTTTGTTACTCCGATTGAACGAAGAAAAAAGATTTAATGTAATCAAATCAAATTAAATGGGCGTCAATTACGAAATGGCGCCTTTAATAAAGTCTTAAATTAATGCAATTTTCGGCTGCCATTTCGGTAAAATAAATATAAGGCAAATTATGCAAGGCAATGGCTGGCTGGGGGCTTAGTGCGCAACTGCGTCGCCCACTCAAGATTCCGAGGGGTCCTTTATCAAAATTTATGGCAGGACCCTGAGGACAGTTGCATGAATGATGAACACTTAGTATTTTGTAATTTTGAATTTGGCTCTGGCAAAGCAATCGATTTAGCGCACTTCCGCCGACTGTAGGCCTCTTCAATCCAACTCATACATCATATATACGGGTCGATCTTTGGTCCTGAAACTGCTGGCTATTAGCAGCTACGAATTGGGTCATCAGTTTGTGTCGTTTTATTTGTTTCTGTGCGTGTTCCACTCCCACTCGAACGCTGTTGACAAATTCGCCTCGCCCCTTGATTAAAATTACAATTAATCAACGCCCTTGACGCTCTCAATGTTGCCATTTGCTTTTTAGTCACTTTTTACTGTCACTTGCGCGTTTATTTTATTCGTCCTTATGCCAGCAGGATTGCCAGCAACCGAAAGGACCAAAGGGAAAGCCAGTGCTTGATGTTTAAGTGCCAATCACTGGGTTTTTCTGCCAGCTGTAAATTTTCCCAAAATTAAATTCTACGACGAAATTAAATAGCAATTCGAGGCAGTCAAATGCAACCGATTGCATACTAAAAGAGCTCTTGAAAGGGTCTTTAATAAAAATTAATTTAATGCTCGCCAGTTTTGGTTTCTCCTGATTAAAGACTATCAAATTATAAGATTTTCTTAATCCATTTACTTACCTTATTTGATTTATCAAAATAATTCAAAATCTATCACCATCGAATAAGTATTTATTTCAATAGAAAAAGAAATTTAATCTCTTAAGTTAATGCTTAAACAATAGTTAGACTATGGCTAATTCGTTTTGTTTGGTATCTGAAGAGGCGCTTAGCACTTACACAACTATCAATGGGTCGAAGCTTAGTCTAGTATATCACTTATCAAGTGTGGTCACAAAATACTTCAGGCTGCTTCCCGGGTGTCCTTATAGTAGGTAATACCCATCCATTTTCCAGCAGAGCGAAGCCTCGGCAGAGGGGCTCTCGATCCGCAGAGACAACGCTGGCGGGAAAATATTGGAAACAGCGCTGAGCAATTTGTTCGGTTTAGTTTGGTCTGTACATGGTAGTTAAATATTAGTGGGTAGTAGGATAATTTACAGGGTATATAAGAGGTTGCAAGAGGACATCTCACAGCCAGAGGGCATCGATGGCATCTTCCACATCCTCGTCGGGTGGACTTGGCGGCTGCTCGCTGACCAAAACAGCCTTGGCTTTGACCTCATCGGAACTGCTCAGTAATACCATTAAAAGGACACTACTCCTTCGGTTGATGGCCGTCCTGCCCAGCTCTATGTCCTGATCGGTGGAGGGTTCAGTGTCCCTGGCCTTTTGGTTCCGCAGTTTTCTTAGCCAATCCGTGGTTGGCCAGATGCACTTGCTGCCACTCCCACTGCGACGCCTCCGATTCTGGCCACTGGATATCGCTGCCCCCTTTTGGCCTGGCTGCAAGTGCAGCTTCTCGACCAGGCTGATGTCGTTAGTAGAAACAGCAGCATCAGTGGCATCAGCACATCCATCAACTTCATTCGCTGCCAGTGCCACCGATGCAGCCGCTCCTCCTCCTCCTCCCCCTCCTCCGCCGGCTGCGGTTGACATCACCGCCCGGCCGCTGCTCTCCTGCTACACATTTGTCACTTGGGTCGTCAGCCCGAGATCGATGGCCATGCTCTTGCTGACGGCATCCGTGTGCAGCAGCCGCTGCCGGCCATATCCGCCAAGGCCGCCACTACCACCCACCCTCCCCTCGCCGTCATGCTGCGACAGCGGCAACCATTTGTCCAGCCAGCGCGGCCGGAAGAGCAAAGCAAACGTGCTCCGGAACTGGCGGCTCATCGAGCAGTACAGGATGAAGTTGATGCTCGAATTAATAAGCGCCAAGATGTCCATAAGGTCACCTGAAACGGGAAAATCGTAATACAGTAAATGCCAGTTGCTACCAACACGCCATCTGTGGGCTGGGTTTCACTAGGGGTCAGGCAAAGTTCAAGGCCAGCTGGGTTTTAATAGCCCTTACACTTAAATTAAAATACTGCGAGGATATAAAGTGTTAAATAATTTAAATTTTAATTTTAAATCGTTAAATTTTTTTTAATATCTCTCTTAAATTTAAAAACTTGAAAAAGTTTTAAGAAATACATTTTAGATTGCTAACTATTTTCTTTAAGTGTATTTGATAAACAAAACGTTAGTCTACTTCTGGAACATGTCAAGGCCAGGCGAACATTGAAGCCTCAAATTTGTGGTGCAATTATGGCGGGCAACGGTGCGTATGATTGATAGCTGAACCAAACTGGGCCCACCAAAACCAACCATAAATTCAGTCAATTATCATAGCCAATAAAGCAATTACGGGTTACAGACTAGAGGAGGAGAATGATTGCTAATCTTGGAATACTCACTCAGCTTTAGGTAACACTGCAGGAAGAAGGCATCGCCAAGGAGGACATTCAGCAGACCCATAATGCCTTGTGGAAACTCGGTGACCAGGAAGAGCAGCAGCACCGCCAGAAGCATCCTAGTGGTGCGATCCGTCTGCTTTTCCTTCTCCAGCAGCTTGCAGCTCTTGGGCTGAGTGGGTGTGACCACCTTTCCATTAACGATGGGCTGCATATCGTTGGCCGCATGGCAGGCCAGGATCTTTCGCCTCCGCTTGGCCTCCAATAGTGCCCCAATAAGCCTCACAGATAATATGGTCAATGCAAAGCAGGGTATCAGCTTGATCAGAACACTGTATATCAGGAAGGTGGCATTCCTGAACTGGCGATCGTGCAGCGCCAATGCACTGTGGTATAACTTATAGACAGTCACATTTCGCTCACCCACCATCGAGGAAGTAGTAATCCCCGTACTTAAAGTCGTTAAAGGTATCACTGTGGTTAAGCTAAGCAAACTAACTGCTGTCCCGTTGCCCGATCCACTTGGTATCGCCCAGGAAACATCTGGCGTCGTACTGGACATAACCTGCATGGTCACATCCTCATCGTGATTGTAGTCCAGGATGTACTGACTCAAAGGAACCGATCCGATAGTCTTGCCATCGGCATCCAACGTTTCCAGGAACTTGGCTATGGCTGTAACCAAGTACAACCACGGTGATACCACTAGGACACACACCACATAGGCTGTGGCTATGGTGATGAGGGTAGTCCGCATTCCACACCAGATCCTGTTCCTCTGCGGATAACTCACTGCTATGTAGCGCCAGACGGCCAGGGTCACTGTCAGCCAAATGGAGATGGTGTGCAGCACTTGGGGGAACACCGAGTGGAACTTTATGAAGCAGGCCCAGCTGTAGCTGAGCTGCTCCTCCCTCGGTAATCGGTTGCTGAGGATATAGTCGTGCACCGTATAGGGTATATATTCCAGCATTACAGCCAGATCGGCAACGGCCAGACCCGTGAGTATGGCATTCGTGGGGGAGCGCATCTCCCGTCGGGTTAGCACAATGATATTCAAGGTATTCGCAATGGTTCCCAGGATGCAGACAATCAGGGAGAAGTAGCCATGGAAGTATTTGTAGCTGTACAGAGGAAATGAGGTTTCATAGAATTTAATGTTAAATTGAGTCTTTAAAACGCGCAGATTAGGAAACTAAAGAAACTGGGCTAAAAACCAGACAAATGAAGTCATCTATGCAAATTGCTTATTCGAATAGAAAGGACAAATTAAAGATAGATAAGGCTTGCTCAGACAAAATGTTTTTTTCCAGAATTTATCTCAGATAGCCACAACTTTTGTTATACAAAAAATAAATGTGTCTTTATTTTGTTAAATCTTCCATGAAAAATTGCAGAGCAAAGCCTGCTTTCCTGCCAACAATATTGTATGGATTTTTTTTCAGCTTTATTTTATTTTAAAGACTAGGCCCTGCCTTGCCGCATTAGATGCACTTGGTTAGCCTTTTGCCACCTTGGCTGTAGGCAATTACACACATGATTTCATTATGTGCGCCCCGGCTGGCAAATCATTATGCAAATTACATTTAAAAAAGTAATTAATATGCAGACATCCCCGGAGCTTACTTACTTTGTGTGGAAATCATCGATGCCGGTGCCACAATAATGCGGCTGCGACATGTTCGTGACCATGGTGTCAATGATGAGCTGGTCAGATGGTCGTCCTCGTCGATTGGTGGCTTGTCCTGGCTGGACTCCGTTTGATTGACCGCGGTGTCCGCGGCTGCCAACTCAGTGCCCCCCGTTGCTCCTCTGGCGTTTCATTAAAATTCCCTTTTTTCGGAAATTTCAATACTTAAATATGCAAGCTGCGTGGCGAGAATTCTACCTGCAAATAAACAGCGAGGCGTCAGTTGAATAAAAAACGAATTCGTGGTCTAGGTTTTTATTTTGGCTGACTTTAAGCGCTGGTATTCCCAAAATACCGAAGCGTTGCATGCCACATGCAAAGGGAAATGTATTGCAGGTCCAAGTTGAAGTTCAGGGCAAGTCGAAAGTATGATTCCAAATGAATCAACAAAGAAATGTCATTACCATTTGCTCGAAATGGCCAGAGAACAAGGGCAGGGCCTGTAATCAATATTAAGCATACGACCAGTGGTCCAGCAAGAGCAGATGATTTCTGCAATTTGTGGGCAAACGAGGAAACAGGCCATTCGAGTAGCTTTCAAAATGCACAGAGAACAAATGAAGGCCTATGTTTAGACATTCTCTAAGTTTGTAACTTAAAGAAAAAACATTTATATTGCCAAAATGTAGGTTTGAATTTTGCGAGTGTAACCCACAAGGGTCCACACGCATTCCCAGTTGACGTAATTCCATTAGACAAATGAGGAAATATGGGGAATGCAGAGATTCAAAGGAATTCGACTTCACTTTTGGCCTCTGCCCAACCGCAGTTGCAGCTGCATTGTGGCAGTAGCATTTAATTAAAAGTAACTTTCCCACTGCCAGCCAAGTGGCAACTTTCCGGAGTGTTTCTGCCCTTATCCGGCAATAAAATTGGACATTGAGAAATGTCGCAAATGTTTTGTCAGCCCAAAAGTGATAATAAAATCTTCCATTTTTCATTCATATTTTTCGTGTTTTGTTTGTGATTTCAAGCACAAAATCTGGCTTTTGGTTTTGTAAGCCAGCCTAACTTCCATTACAGTGATTAAGTCTCTCGGCTGAGGGATTTTGGCCTAGATTGGACTTATGCCATGTGACTTGGCACGGTTCTGCGATGCTGACTGGCAAAATAGACATTTTCCGCAGGCTAGGCATTTTTGTGCCTAAGTAATTATAAATGGTATATTTGACCATGAAATTAATAAGGAAACCCAGTCATGAATATTGAATTAACGATAGGGAAACACAATTTTGGTATTTCAGAAGCCTTTAAGGCAGCCTCAAATGTCTGGCTAATTCTAACATGTGGTCATGGCTTGTAATTGAATTGGATTTCGTTGCAAGATTCCGGACAAGACCGGTCCCAAATTACAATGCAAACACGCAGAAGTAAGGCAATAAACAAATGTCCCACTGTCTCATTTGGTCGCCACTAATGTAACTAATACGCACCGTATGCCGCCCATTACGGAAGTTTTCGGGGATTGCAGTGGGTGGTCTTACGCACATACTCGAACCAAAGGTTGGGCTACCAGTGTCAAGTGCCTGCTGACCAACGGACTAAGGGCCGTTAAAGTTGCGGCCAGTCACGTAATAGCGTGGACTTGTTGACTATGACAAGAACAGCGAAATATCTTAGGGGGCTTTGGATGTCGGGGGTTGGAGGGCCCATCTAAAGTGCCTGGCAATGGCAGCTGACAGGCCCAAAAGAGGGCGGGCTTAAGGGGGGTCAAAGGACCTCAGACAAGAAACAACACTTGCCGCTTAATAGACAGCATCGCACAACAAAACATCCATTTAAACGATATAATGAAGCCATCGCCAGGCTTCGCCAGCTGCATTATTAATGCCACCCCTCTACTGTTCGGCATAATGGAATCACATAATCACCGCCGATCTACTCCCTCTACCACCCCATTTTAATTACCGAGCCACGCCCCTTTTGACAGTTGGCCAACTGCAAATGCCCATAGAAATTGAAGTTTGATTGTGGTTTGCCCATTAGCCAAACACGGTGTTCTATCGACCGCAGCCGATTATCTGCCAATGGTATCGGTGGTAATGTGTATAAACTATAATAGGTTGACTATTCGTAGTTGAATTGAAAGTTATAACGATAGTGGGGGGTTCACAGGGAGAAATGAATATAACTTTAAGCATTAAATATAGTCTTAAGCTATGGTTATGTATGGAAGCCAAACATTTAGTAAGAAATCTCTGTTCTTTTACAGATTATTTTAACCAATACTTATAATATAGTTCCTTAAAAGTCCAGAAACATAATGAAGCTTCTTTTTATAGCTGAATTTTCTCTGTCCCAGATAAAAGCACACTACCCCCATGTCAGCTGTATCTTTTTATATACCCAACGAGCTGGGTTCAAGCCATTTTCCGGCCAAGTACAATTACATCTTTGGCCTGTCCTCAAGGCAGGACCTCACAAGCGAACAGTACACAGGATCTGCCTGTTTTCCTTTTGGCTTTGGGCCATGTAATGAGCATGAGAATGTGAGCATGAGTGCTACATATATGCAGTCTCTGGACCCCTCGATGGATGCCATCTGAGCTGGCTCATTTCGCTGGCCGGAAATGCTTGGCCAGGATGAAGAGGGCCAAGAGAGCCCAGGAGGGCCCTTCATGTGCGGTTAGAACTGCTCTGAATTTATGAAACGAAAAGCTCTGGCACACATTTTCAGCATTCCGAGGAATCACTGGGGATGGTTGTGGAAAATTATGCCAAAAGGTAACAACAGCCACGTGCAGCTGCCCGGGTTCACTTTAAGTTTGGATTTTTTTTGTTTTTTGTAAAGGCGGAAATCCGGTTTTGAAGCTCACACACGCACACATTTCCAACATTTGAGTTTCTGCTTAGCGAAAAACTCTCCCCCTAAAAACGGGGAGAGAAAAAATGGTGGAAGCCGCAATAACAAAACCGGAAGCCAGCATCAAGGTCGCTGCAGGGGCTGAAGGGTCGATGGAAGCAACAACTAAGAGCATTTAATTGAACACTTGTCATGGAACCAGGCGGCGTATGGCCAATATTCCGAAACAGGCAATCAAAATCTCGTACACCCAAAAAAAATACAATCTCTGGGAATTTTAAATCCATGAACCAGCAGAGTCCAGGCTGTTCTCGGTTTTTAAAGAACTCTAAACTAGAAATATATCCGAACAGGTTGCCATAAACAATAATCTTTTAATTGCTACCCTGACTGGTTTTTATAGCATGACTAGACTCTTTCGAGTTATATTTTTTTAACTGTATAGCCGACTACAAACTACGTTTGAAATGAACTTTTTTGCAGCCATCAAAACACAATCAAAAATAAAATCAAATATGACTTGCGGTTTATGCCAGAACAAAAACAGGGGAAAAAACTGCCGAAAATTGGAAAAATGATTTTTGTGCCAACTTTTCTTCTTGTTTAGGATGTGGCCAGGGGCGATTTTCTAATTCTCCATTTTCCACTTGCCACTTGCCACTTTCACATTCCACTTTCTCCTTCCGCTTGGCAATTTCGTTTTGACCTCTGCATGTGGAAAATGCTTTGCTGCTCTGGCTGCCTAATTGCTATGGCTTGTTGCGGAAATTTCCCACTTCGGCATTATTTTTGTACCATTTTTCTGTTAACTTCCTTGGCATTTGGTGCTGTGCTTGCTTTTGGCACTTCTTCGATTAACCCCCCTCAAAAGTTCATGCCACTGTTCTCCTCTAGCAAAGTGCGAGCTGACGAAGGTCTCCGGTTATGTGGCCAATTTTTGCCTTGAGAAAGTTTCAGCTCTTTAAGGATGAGCTTTTGGGGAATTAAT
This sequence comes from Drosophila eugracilis, assembly GCF_018153835.1. NCBI lineage: Eukaryota > Metazoa > Arthropoda > Insecta > Diptera > Drosophilidae > Drosophila > Drosophila eugracilis. The sequence continues at coordinate 2,374,558 of NW_024572964.1, read as the reverse complement.
ATCTCCATTATTGAGTGGGTCCGCTTCAATTAGCCGGGTAATTCTTGGAAAGTTTGATTGACAGCTGCCGCTCATTGATTGGTATCCCTAAGTGGCTGAAGGTAAGACTGAAGGGCCTTAGGAAACGTCTTCCTTCTGACACATATGCTTATCAGTTGCCCAGGGCACTACTTTCCCCTCCCGGAGGCTCTTAAAAGCTTTTTGTATTGCCACATCTTCATTTTGTTTGTTCTTTCATATTTTCTGCCTCACTTTTTTCATGATGGAACGGTTTGATTCCTACGCTTTTTCACGTTATTTGCCATGTCACTTAATGCAATAAATGTATTGTACAGAGGAAGAAAACTCTGACTAAATTCAAAAATTCATTTTAAATTGATAAATATTCTTGAAAAAAATGGTGTACTTAACTCTTGGTTAGGGGTTTTTCCAAGAGATATTCTTTTCTGAAATTTTTCCTCGAGTGGAAATGTACCAATTATTTGTACTCGCCTGGCTGGCCATTGTGTTCGTGGATATTTGCTCATTGATTTCACGCTGGCTTTATCGAAACCGAAACCCCGGGCTGACTCAGTCTATAAATGTGTGTGTTTTTGTGGGTGGAAAGTGCCAACATGGCGAGTGTCAACGGTTTTCCCGGCGCCTCACTCAAATATTTGCCGAGTTAAGGCGCCCCCGAAAGTCTGGGCCCAAACATGAGCGCATTTCGTAATTAAGCATTCACAAAACGCTTTGGCTCAGCGGCTGCAAATATGGGTGGGTGTCGGATGTGGTGGACGTGTTGCAGGAGTAGCTGGCCCAGGGATCACCCACAAACATGTCAACGGTTGTCCGTCACTTGACAATCATGCAGCCCAAGTGGAAAACACAGGACACTCTGCTGCATATTTTAGGCGCAGGTCCGGAAAATCCCTTTTGTGTCAACACTCGCATGTAGAGCTGCCCGCTCAAATAGTTTCTTCTTTAAAAAAGGCAAATATTTTTCTGTAATTTATGGACTATGAGGATGCCAAGTAATTTATGATTTATTTATTACAGAAAAAGAAAATAATTATTTAAACAAAAACAAGATAGATGACCTTGGCTATATTCAAGATCTTTCCAACTATAATTTACCAACACAGAACAGAAATTGAAGGTATCTGTCAGCTTTTCGCTTAGGTCAAGGTAATTGGCGGCCTGTTTAGGCCACAACTCGAGTTTGCTGTCAACTTTCCCGGCCATTGTTCTGTGTTATTCTGTACTGATTAGTTTCCTGCACAGTTTCCTCTTCCCACTCTTCAGGTATTTCAGATTAATTAAAAGTGATGACAATGGCAGCTGCATTACATAATTGCTTTTTGGCCTGATCTCAATTATTTAGTTTAATTGAAGTGAAATATTTTAGTGGGTGTAAGTATACGGGGCATAAAACTATTATGGCCCATTTCGAGGGCCGTAAATTCCATTTATGACTAGGAAGTGCCTAATAAAGCCCAAAATGAATGGGAATATATGATTGGATAAACTATTGATGTGCACTTAGAGAGAAACCACTGAATTAATATATCAATCTGCGTTAATTGAAACTGCAGTGGTTATGAATATGTAGGCCAATGTGTGCCCAGTGTCACGCCATTTACTTCGATTATATCACCATTAGCCCCAACTCCCTCCATTCGAAAGCCACCAAACGGAGGCATATGGCCAAAATGCTGGCTCAGCAATTCATTTCAATTTAGCAGCTATCCTCGTGTGTGAGCTGGCATTTTTCCATTTTAATTTGTTTGCTCATGGCCCACGGAATATGATATTAATCTGCCGGGCTTATCGGACTTGTTTATTGTTGTATTATTGTCTAGGCCATCCCACCGGTGGTTTATTGCTTATCGACATGTTTATTACAGTGAAATTCAACCTGCCATCGGCAATCGGCAGTTGATTAGCAGCATAAGCCCCGGCTCTCCAGCGATTATTCTCTTTGTCCGTCGCTCTATAAAATATCAATAAATTATGACACTTATATGGGGCGCACGAGAGAGAGAGAGTTGGACAGCGATAAATAGAATTTTCACACCTCATTGTTGTGAATGAACTGCTGACAATGGGTTTATTTCTAGAACATATTCGGCTGGCGAGTTTCACATATTTCGCATTGATTGAGTGCAGATGGTGATACCCCTAAAGCCAAATTAATTCTATTAATAATTTTGTAGACTAATTGAATATTTTCAATTAACACAATGTTTCTGCGTGATTAGTTTTGAAATTTATTAAGCTAATAAATATTTCGAAACTAAGATTAGACTTGTTTTGTGTATTTATTTTACAATTTTTAAGTAGCAATTCCGAAAGTTTGGATAATCAACATGTTTAATTGTCAATTAATTCTTAGGGTTAATGATCTGTCTAGAAATAAATGTATTTTTGTGTAAATAAAACGAACTTACACAATCATACCATTCCCAATAATCGCCTTTGGGGATCTAAAAAATCCGCACAAATTGTATTAATTAACCCCCCCAACCGATATACTAGCTTAACTCGCAAACTTTAAGCACTTTTCATTATCCTAATGTTATTATGGGATAACCATAAAAGCTGAAACTAATTTTGCAGTTTATTGGCTATTAATTGCAACACTTCATTTGCGGCCATTAAAACGCTCCCAGCTAGTGCAATGGCAAATATGTGGCGTGCAGTGAAAATTAATTTCATTTTTGAAAAGCAATCAACTTCCGTCCTTCCAGCAGCAGCTGTTTTGTCCATAAACTGAGTTCTGCTCTGACTCGAAGACAAAACCACGTCGGCTAAGAATTTATGGGTTCGTGGATACTGAGTAGTAGTCGTCCCTTCTATTCCTTTAAATTTACCCAGCTTATCGACAGCGGAAAATCTTCTGTTCAGTTTATATTTTCCGCTTCCCAGGCTGTCAGGCTAGGAAAATAATATCCGCTGCTGCCATATAAACCTAACAAGCAAACCAAATTTTACCAAGAAAAAGTTTAAGAAAGGGGGAAATTCGAGTGCAAGGATACTTTTCGGAGGGAATCTTATTTTCGCAACACAACGTCTCCTGTTGCATATCTAGAACCTTTTTTACACTTTAAGATATTTGTGTTCTGAAGACTAACAATCCAAAAAAGTGGCTACCTATCGAACCTTTCTGTTCTATCTTTTGTTTTTATGTGAAAAATATTTTTAAAAATTTTATAAGTAACAAGACTTTAATACAACTTTATTTTTTATACAAAACCAACTCCTTCTCCCAGTGTACCGAGCGACTCAACAATTCCACCATTGATACAAATCCCTAGCACTTGTGGTAAGCACGTCCTCATGTCGCCATGGCCACGAATTTCGATGGCGAGAACATGACAGGCAATCCCCCCAAAGAACCGAGGGAAATCGAGAGAATAAAAACTCGGGCCAAGTCTGCTCAATATTATTTTTCAATTTATTATCAAGTACCTGCTGCTGCCGCTGGTGGTTCGCGGTTCGACGATTTTTATTTCCCCGAATTTTCTTTCTATTAAAGCGCCATCAATTCGGCGGACAAGCCGTCAGCTAACAACATTTAGTGTGTGCGTCGAAGGGCAAAAAACATAATGGCGTTAACTGAATTTCCAGACGCCTTTCGGGCGCGACTAGACGAAACCAAAAAAAAAAAAAAAAAAAATAGCGAGAGAAATGGCCAGAAAAAAGTACCATCAATTTTTCATAGTCAAACATTTTAACTGCGATGTCATAATAAAATTAAATGACTTGCCCGCAACCAGCTGCCCATGGCCAATTGTTTGCCTTTGGCTCAGAGGGAAATTGTTGCTGATACTGCTGTCCCCATTAATGCATAAATTTGGCAACATTTAAGCTGAAGTTGCTAGAAATCCAAAAGTAATTGATGTGGTTGGAAGACCATATAAATTTAAACAATTTAAGAGGGCCAGCTGTCTGCTTGGGCTGGAATGTTTTACAGGCATTTTTCATTAATTTGCCTAAAAAGTTTCCCAGCCGAAATGTAAAACTCGCAATTAAAAAGTCCTGTCCCAAACTTTTTGCCCTACCTTTCAAGTGTGGGAGCGCCTCGGGCTGTTCAATACTTTTCTGAATAATATTTCCTTTTCCAATGAGCTCTGTCTGCCTGGATAACTTTTCATTCTGACATCAGCCCCTCGGGGTAAGTCATAATGTCCCAGTTTACCTTCGCCTTCGCCTTCGCCTTTACCTGATCCTGATCCCCTCATCACAGACGGGGTATTAAAACCCACGCCACGCTCCATTTAACTCCGAGCCACTGCCGTGCCGTACATACTAATACACACTAATCAATGTGTGAGGCTTGTGGGTGGTGGCATTCGCCCGCGGGATAATGTTAATTTTGTACTGCATACCTGGGGGCTGATAGCCTGGCCTTCGCCTTCGCGTTTCAGGGCGTGTGTGCGAATAATATTCATTAGAAAATTACACAAATTTTTTACGTTAACGCCATTTATATTTGGGACACATCAGGTACACTCAGAGAAGAGCTGAGTAAGGAACAAGGTATTTATGAGTCATTTTTACTGCTTACTTTTTGGAACTTTTATGGTATTTTCTTAGCCTTAAAGTTAAATTTGAACTTTAAATCAAAAATATATTGTAATATATATAATAATATATTTATAAATTTAAACATGAAACTAAATTTTTCGCTGTGAACGCACCACCTGACCTTGAGCCTTATTTATGTTTATTTTCTTTTTCCGCCAGCCTCCAGGGTTTTGCCTATTTAAAAAACATTTTAAATGGTATTCTCACATGATGCGTGTGATGGCAACATGTTTGTCGTATTTTATGGCCAGTTTTTATATTCCCCAAGACTGGGGGGGCGCGTCACGGCCAGAGGACGCAGCATAAATTGCATTTTTGTTAGTTTCTCCCAGCGAGACGAGACACGCACACACATAAAGCGAGTGGGAGTGTGGCAGGACGACGTTATTGGAATTAACCGTGGGTTTTTTTGTGGAGAAGTCTGCCACCCATTCTGGCTCCTGTATACATATATGCCCCCAGTAGTCACCTTCGACTTGTTGGCTTTATATTGCTCATACGCACTGTTACCCAGGCTCAACATGCTGCAATTAAGTTTCCTCCCCAGGGCTGCTGGAGGTGTTGGTCTGCTCTTGAGGTTTTTCGCATTTTATGGCGCAGGCTTTTGTAATTTCTATGGCTCCCTTTATGTACAACAGAACTGCAGAGAATTTACATTTTCCAGATGCTGATTGAAGCTTGATTAAGCCAGGCAGTCAAATTGAAAAGGCTTCGTTAGTGATGGAAGAGAATTTTAGAACCACAAATAGAACTAACTAATCGCAGAGATAAGAACTTAAATTCTTTTAAAAAAATAATATAAAATCCTATTTTATTCAGTCACCTTTAACGCAGCCTCGCTCCTAGCTCATCTTTCTGAAAATGCATATTCAGTAGGGGAATTCAAAGGCGAGTCCCGAAATTTACACAGCTCTTGTCCCCCTTGGCCAAAGGTAACAAATTTCGGTAAGACGACAAAGGCCGGGCGAACAAAAGGCGGCTACAAAACGCTCGGTTACCTTGGAGTGACAATCGAGCCGAGCTGAGCTGCCCAAAAGGACTCGACTCAACTACAACTAAACCGAACTGAACTGAATGCCCAGTGGCTCGGAATTTTTCCACAGCCGTTCTATTTGCTTTCCCATTTCGTTCATTTCCACTTTTCCGGTCGGACACTTGAATTGTTTTGGGGGCTTTTGCCTTCGCCACCTGCCAACTAAGCTAAGCCAGAATCAAAGCAAGTGTTTTAATTAAATTAAAGCTGTACAAAAAACTGAAAAAAAGAACTTAAAGACACAAAATCTTTTGAGGAAGCTCGCAAAAAAAAAAGGAATTGGGTCAAGTATCTTTAGGCAACTCGAGAAAATTACACTGAACAGAGTAGTTTTCTTGAATAAGAATGAATGTGGAATGTTGAATAAAAATGGCGTTTGCTGCATTGTGAGAGATTTGCTGGAAGACAAGGCCAAGTGGCCTGTAACGCACTTGAGGGTCCTCGAGACTTGCACACACAGCACCAGCACCACCTCTTAGCTTCCCTGACTTTTCCACGGGGACTTTTCCGGCGTCGTGGGGCGGTGGAAAATCTCAGACTGAGTGGCTGCCTGAGAAGTCGAATGGCAAAGTGTTTTTCGGACATGTTACTTTTTGAGAAAGCCAAAGCTTAAAGAAACCTGAACAGGAAGAACTCTTGGCAGCATCTCTGAGAACCCAACGAAAGTACTCGGCACTAAGTGAATGCCACTGACTGTCAGCTCACGTTGCCGCGCCCACCGCCCACCGCCCACCATCACCTACTTGGGCCATTGACATGCATTTTCGGGGTGCACAGGTTTTAGGTCGCCATTCCGGCCATTATTCTTTGAGCAATGGCTTGTTACTCACGTGCCAACATCGAACTTTGGAAGAGGGATTGGGTTTTAATAAATTGCCAGGCCTCTTAAAAAAGATACAATGAGATTCTACACAAAAAATAATAATAATCTGGTAGAAAAATATATATTTTAAAGATCTACGCGAATAAAATATTATCCTTAGCTGTTAAAAAACATATTTAATAATATTTACCAGCATTAGAAACATTTCATTTTGTGACTTGCTGGTACCATACACTCCCCTTTTGCTCCGTGTAGAAACCTTCGCTTTTTGCAGCATGACTCACAGAATGATTTGTTGGCCCAGGTGAATTGCTGGCCAAGAGAAGTTGGTCTAATGCCATTACCTTAGTGCAATTGAATCATTTGAGGCGATCGATTACGATGCCAAAGCAAAGGTGCGGGCACACGATGAATAAATGAATGAATTAGGCTTGTAGCTATAGAATGTGGAGTGTAGATGGCCAAGGGCCTCTGCTGACTGACAATGACATGCGGGTTTTGGCCATCGAATTGTGGCAGAAGGTGCCCGGTAAATGGCCAACTGAAGTGCAAGTCACTCCTCGTTAGAGCACACACAAGTGGCTAGAAACAGATGTGGCAAGGTGATGGGACAGTCGCAGTTACAATCTCATTTCAGCTACAAACAGTACTTTGAAACTTTTCTAAGTTTACAGATAAAAATTATATGTATTAACAACCTTCTGGACTGAATTGAAGGATTAACTTAGTAACATTCTTAACCCCAAATATTACTAGGAATTTGTGTAGTAGACATCATAAAACTCATATTTTTAGGGAAGGAAAGAGACGAGATCAAATTATTATGGTAGTAAAAAGCTTTCTGCAATATGGAAATAGCTACATTAAACTAAGTTTATTTCTCTTTGTGCATCCTTAATTAAGCTGGAGATATTTTAAGTCCTCAGAGGACCAGCATGCTGCAAAAATAGCAGCAAAGCAAGTGCTCAGTGGGCGAAAGGAAGACCTTAGATCTTTTGTGAACCGAAGACCTCACGTTCCATGCCTGGCTGCTTGCGAAATGTCAACAGCAGGTAATGCGTCCTTAGTGCTTCCTGTTTATGCCCCAAAAGTCTTACCGGGCAACCCCTTAGCCTTCGTATTTTTTGGACCCCCAAAGTTTCGACTTGCCATCTGTCTGTGCCGGGAGCTTGTTGATGGCTTGTCTCGTTGCAATTTCCATTTCTTTTGTTGCACAGCGAGTCTCGAGCTGAGAAGTTGGACAGAGTTTGGAATGATATGTGGTTGGTGGGCGTCTGATAAGCATATGTAAATTAGAGACCTGACTGAAAATCCCATTTGTATTGTGGCAGGAGCTCAGAGCACTTTTCTTCTCTGGGGGGACGAACGTGTTTATGTGACAGGACAAGAAACTCATAACTCAGGGAAAGTGCTCCTCGAGAGCCATGTCCACAAAACTGGACATAAACATAAAGGAATAATGCTGAATCGTAACTTTTCCGCTGCGGCTGCCTGATAACTGTTTCTGATTCTATATTGACAGCCATCAGGCAAACAAAAAACCAGGAGTACTGGGAAAAAGGCGAAACAACGAAAGCCATCTACGATACGACTTCCACTTATGCTCCAAGCTATGTTTCATGGGGCATGAGCAACAGTTTGTCTGGCCATCAGACATCCACCCACGAACCACGCTCCTCGCTCCTTTTATAATCTTTTAAGGGCCGCTGTCTGTCGCGTCTTTTGTCTATTTGCCATTGCCGTTGCCGTTGCCTTTGCCATTGACTTTGTTTATTTTCACAAGCGTGTCGGTCCAAGTGCCAGTCCAAGTCCCTTGCCCCCAAACAAAGCACTTGAGCTTAAAGACCCAAGCCAAGAAATAGTTAGTTTCGTTTTGTTTGCGAGGCGGCATCAGAATAATTGCATTCGATCTATCTTGTCGGCGGCTTTAAGCAGCGATACTAGCAACCATTTGCTTCTGTTCAGATAGTAATGATACTCTGTCAATTTCAGCTTGAATGTAGCAATAGAAGAATACTTAAGGCAACCAAGAGAAACTTCAACGACTTTAATTTACTCTTGTAAGTTTTTGCCTTTTTGTGTTTTATGAAATTTTTAGAGCTGCAGCCCAACAGCCATCTGAATTCTCGGAAATTGTTTGAGCAACTAAATAAAATGCAAGAGCTTATTCACTAATGGTTCTTCTCTGTACGACATTTTAGTGTCGCTCGTGATTTCCCCCTTTCTGAGTGCTCAGGCGATGCGACATCCTTGCAATGCCAGATGCATTTAATTTAATTAAACAAGCTCCCCGAGGACTGCATATTTCACACTGACTTTTTGGTAGAACGCATCGGCATAAATAACATTTAAATGCAATCATCATTTATGGCTGAGATTTGCAGCGTAGTGGCAGAGACAGATGGCAAGATGATATGGCGCTTGATATGGTATGCTATGTCTTTCCGCACGACGCCGCTGCGTATGCGTAATATTTGCCCAGATTTATGCAATGCTATTTTCCGACTGAGCAAGATGGCGGATGGGGAAGGAAGTGATATAAATACGAGATATGGTTATGGACCGCTCATGCATGGCATATGTGGAAACTTTTGCGATTATGATGGGGCCTCTGGTTTTGACCTTGCATTTAGCGTTCTATGAAAATATTACGCAGCCTTTCAAGTGCTCGGATATATGGATGTTCGCCTCAAACGATGCTAGGCCCCACCCTACTCTCGATGCTCTGTACGAGTACTTGTGATGTGAATTATTGATCCGTTTAAGGGGTTTTTCTCATTTTCCCTTTAAGACCACCATCACGTGCCTAGATATCTGATGAATGGCCCGCCCGCCTGCCTTTCGTCTTCTTTTTATCGGACCCTGGGCAGCTAGACAGACTCCCCAAAGAAATGAGCATAAATCTTTCGACCCGCTCTCATTTGAATTTATTTATTTTTGCTCACAAATGAACTTAATGGGCTAGGGCAAACTTTTGCGAGGCTCAAACTTTGTAACAGGCTGTAAAATGTCCCCACTTCCTTTATCAAAAAAGTTGACAATTCCTGCCAGGCACACATGTGGCTCAACTGCTCAACTGCTCAACTTTGCAACCTTCGCGTCGCTTTTTGGGTTAAACAAAAGGGAATTATTATTATTATTATTATAGGGAATTATGATTTTACGCTCTGACGCTTGGGATTTATAAGCACACGGCCCATGTGGCGTATGCGTAATGCATTAAAGTTAAATGCCACTTACGTCCCGAAGGAAAATAAATAACAAGGGAAAGTTTAAGGAACAAGGAAGTTCAGAGTAATTAGCAGCGTGTACAGCAGCAGTATTTACTGGAGTTGTTAAGCAATTAAATTAAAAATGTGTCCCAAGAAAGTTTGAGTTTGTGCCTTGTAAGTCTTTGTTTCTTGCTATTTTAATCTTTTTCACATAGAAGCAATAATCATCTAAATCTTATACTTTGACTAATTATTATATTAACCTATGGGCATAAATTCTACACACGAGACCTGAGCGCCGTTAAACGTCTCGAAAAAACTTAAGAAACAAAGGAATCCCAAAGTAATTAATTGAATGCCCGACGAATAAAATGTTTGTGCATTCTTTGGCGAGCTAAACTCCGGCAATTAATTTAAATGATACTCAAAACCAAAAGCCCACCGACTATGTAACCGAAGTTTGTCTTGGCCAGAAGCCGCAGGCCATTGGTTTGAGCCATTGGCACGTGCCCCGTCTTGAGGCGTAGTCTCTTGGCCGGGCCAAAACCGAACCACAATGGACAATTACTGTCTCATCTGGGCGGACTCTGACTTGGAATCTGGCGCTGGCAGCTGGCACAGAAATTAATTAACTGCCCAACTTAACCGAAACCGAAAAGTTCAGGTCTCAGGCACAATGGACTCGATGGGATTCGGAATTAGGAATTGGGATTGGGATTGGGATCCGAATTGAGATTGAAGTGCATGGCAACGACTCTTGACACTGACATTCCTAGATGGGCATGTCTACTATTCGAGCCCCCAATTGATGGCCTTCTGTTCGGGCTAAATGTGTCAACAATTCGACTGGCAATTAAAGCCAGCGAGCAAGTGCATAAATTGAGTTGCGTTATGGCCTCGGCAGCTGCGAAAATCTCGCACATGCGGCTAATTGCTTCGAGCTGTTAACCCTCCGGGCATCTATAAATTGAGAGTTTTATGCATTGTGTCTCTTATTGACATGACTGTTAGCTTTGCGAAAGGCTTGCCTCGCCATTTCCTTGAGGGAAATTAGAAAACTTTGCGCTATCTGGACCGCCGTTCGGTGGTTTTTTGTTTGCTACTTTTTCGACTGTGCAAATATTTTTGCTAGCCAACCTTTTGTCCATTGTTTGCCACTGGCCTTTCTACCCTAGTTGACTTTTATTTATTGTGGGCCATAAAAAAGCAGCAGGCATTGCGCAAAGTTAAAAGAAACCCCGAAAGGAATCTAGCACAAAATGCAAAATATTTCTGTATACATTTGTTTGAGGTTTACTTTATGTTTCTTTCCCTTCCCGGATGCTTGCTTTTTCTTTTAGATTTCTTGAAAATTCAAATTTTATGCTCACAACACTTTTTACGACTTTGCCGCATTTGTACAAACAATGTTCGTTGTGTCTCATTCTCGTTTTATTGTTTATTTGTTCATTGACAACATGCGAGCTCATATACTCGTATATTTTATGTTCCTTCGCCAGGTTAGCCTTGCTGTTGGCCAAAGTGCTCCCAAGTCGCTAGTTGAGTCTGGCCGAAGGATTGCACTTCTGCGGCCGCATTGATCATAAAAAGTGTTTAATAAATTTATAGCCGAATGGAAGAAGAAAAGTTTGGCAGAATGCAGATAAGTGGATGGTTTTTTGATGCCTTTTACGTAGGTATTAGGGTCTTGAATTTATTAAGTAGAAAATAAATAAATAAAACGAAATACTTGTTTAACTTTTAAAGATTTTTTGATTATTTTTCCCAGCAGAAAAGTCTTTAGTAAGTGCTTTTGCAAAGATTCTCCAAAGACTCATAATTCTTCTTAACTAAAAGTCCACTAAACTCATTTAAAACGAATTTAAATTCCCATTGAGCATCCTTTCTTAATCTTTGGGGCAGCGTCTCTTTGTTCTATATATCCACTTATTACTGGGCTACCTACATCAATCAAATGGTGCACACCCAGAAGATTACACAGAATACAATTTGCAGGACATTAGGCACAGTGTCCCCATGGATGTGGCGGCCATTATGCCATTATGCTAATCAGATAAACCTTTTTCGGCCATAAATGAAATATAAGTTGGCCAAAAGCGCAGATGCTCTGTCTACCAAATGCGAATAAAATGCCCAAAAGTTCACTGACCATCGGATTACAGTCGAAAAGGCAACTTACACAAATCGGAAAAACTGATATTAGGGAAAATTCACTACACCGCATTTAACCGAAAATAATTATGATTTTTCATCTTATCGGCACATTCTCCGACGATTTTCGAACAATTTTGTTAGCCGGGAAAACTCCGAGACACGTGCGTGCGGCACCGCTATGGAAAACCAACTGAAAAACTGTGAAAAACTCGAGCGGCAACTGCTCGCGATTTTCCCAGCTCTCGGGAAATCGACGGTCGGCTTTTCCTGCGCGCCTGTCGAAAGTGTTGCCAGCTTTCTGGCGTCGACGCCGGCAGCGACATCGGCCGATCAGCTGTTCGGAAAAGCCAGGGAAGCCCAGGGAAAAACGCGTCCCACCAGAAGCAACTGGTGCAGCTGGGCGGAAGACAGCATCCACTTGCCATCCACATACAGCAACAGCTGGTCGACTTGTTGAAGTTGCAGCTTCTGTGCAAAACAGAGAGCCGGAAAAACAATCTACCCCGAAACAGAGAGAGAGAGCGAGGGAATTTCCTCCTCTCCCGTGCAGAAGTTTTTCCCTTTCCAAATTTGCTTTTACTGCGTTTTCAGTGGATTCCATTCGATTTGTTCTTATGAATGAAAAGGTTTTCATTCGACTTTCAGCGCGCCAAAAATATATTTATGCCGAAACTTTTTGCTGGTCGAAATTTATGGAACATCAACATCAGCCAGTCCATATGGCAGTTAACCCTTTTTTTCGGGTCCCCTTGGCGTATGGGTAATAAATCATGAAATGAAATGATAAACTGCGACGACCACCTAACCGTTCTCTCGATTTTGCCTCAGTTTTCCCAACTACAACGGCCTTTTAATAGACCGGGTTGCGAATGTGTTTAAAATCCCCTTCGAGTGCTCGTAAAACGTTCGTTTATCTTATTTGGGCTGGTATTTATTTACTTTTTTATTCTATCTTGCGCATTTCCCAACTGCTTCATGTTAGATTTATGTGCGGATCTATTTGGCCAAATTTATGTTTGCATTTCAATTTACTTCCTCCCAGCGACTCACTGTCAGTTTTATAGCATATGTTGATTAAGACAAGGTTTTCTCAGCTTTATTTTGGGTTTCTTTTTAATAGAATTGGTACTAAAGCTGAGCTACACATGTGGAAAGAAATAAATTAACTCCCTTTAAAGATTTCCCATTCAGATTTGAATGGAATCTTAAATTCTACTCTTTTCTTAAGTCATCATCAGTAATGACTGGGATTTAAAATTCAGGAAATCTGTCGCGTTCTTCTTAATATATTCCTGCCATGTTGGGCTTCAGTTTGAAAAGATTTCTGATTGACAAGCCCCCGAGGGGGCGGCATTAACATCCCCCCCACCAAAAAAGAAAACACAGACTTGCCATTGCCAAATCATCCTTCAATTTATGTCACATTTCGAACAGGACTCTGACGTTTCCAAGCCAAAGGACTCACACCTCTTTCCCTCGGGCGGAGAAGCGGGCCAAAGGCGAGGATCTCAATTATGAAGGCCTAAGTGCCGTTAAAACCAAATCAATAATTTTCCTTTTTCCCATCGTGCATGGCATGAGGAATGCGGAACGTTGACAATGTCGAATGCCTGCATGGGGTGGAGATCCATTAGATATGCCAAGTCTGGCCCAGGACCATAACTACACCCCAAGCTACTGCTCCTGCACCTCCTCCCTGACACTCACATATCCACATAGCCATGAATTTCGAAATGACATTCAATAAGCAGTCGAGATGTTCAATTATTTTTCAATTGCATCGACTTGTCGGCAACCCACAAAAGAAATTTGATTATACTTGAGACCTAAACAGATAGGTACATAAAGAAAAAAGTATTCTTAGACATTTTAAAAGTATTTAAAGATTGGAAATCTATTATAATAATAACAGAAGGAAACTATAATAACAGTTCAAATAATAAACAAAAATGTAAATATCTTTCCTAGACTTTAAAGCCCTTTAAAACGAATTCCACTTTTCTCCTGTGCATAATTTTCCTTTTCTCGTTGATTTTCCTTACAGCACGTGACACATTCAAAATAAGCCTGGTCGGAAGTCGTTTGGCACCCATTTTCGGCCTGTGTTTAGGCCATTTCCCACTCCGGGCACACATGCCAGGGGCGTGTCTCTAAACCAGTTAGCTACTTTGCATTAAAGCTCGCCCCGGGTGGAGCGTTGAGTGGTCCAACTATATCCGATAGCACTCAGACGTCGCCCGTCCAGTCGACTGTCGCTCAATAGATGGAGATGGAGATGCGTTGCGTGTTAGCGGAAAATGGATGGGTGGCGAAGCCCAGGGAAATTCAGAGGAAAATAGGCAGACGAGAGGTGGGCATCAGGAAATGCTGACTTGACAGGGACGGAACCCGAAAAGCTTCCGCTGCCATGGCAGGCGAACCACAGACAAGGATTTCGTTGCGGCCAGCTTTTGGAGACCCCGCAGCGATAATCCTCTCAATCCACATGGAAATGCGAAAACGTCAGACAATGTGAGGGAAAATACATTGAGAGAAAAAGAAAGATGAGTCCTAAGACACTGACTTTCTAATACCTTTGTCTGGATCACAATAATGCTCATATTTCATTGGGTAAGGATATATCCAATTTACCGAAGAAATGTTAAATAAGTCTTGATAGTTCCAACACATTGTGTTTGCTCATCAGTAATTTCTCTCAGTGAACATTTAAAGAAGATACAACATCACCTTGGGCAACTCGAACTATTTGGTGGAAGCACTTTAAATGCTGCTTGCGATGGCACAGCTGCTGCAGGAAGTTGTTGATATTTTGTTAACAGATTTATTTGCGCTTCGTGTTCACGCTTTCATTTGCAATTTTCCACTAGAGCTCGATTTTCTGTCGATTTTCTCGCTTTTCGATTAACCGTAGAAGTGGTGCCTCGGATGTTTTGTCCAATTCAGGCGATGGCATACAAAAGAAATCAAAGCATTTGAGGGAAGCTGCCATTCCCTGTCAAACCCATTTCAAGTGGGCGCCAAACAGTAGTGTCCTCCCACTCCTGTTTAGGGTCCTGGGGTGCGCCTTTGTGCTTGCGGCGGTTGGGGTGGCACTTTGACAGTCCCTAGTCACTCTGTTAGTTTGGGTGGCGCCGAAAAGGAACTCGGCTCTGTCAATCTCGTGCGGATTGAAGTTGATTTATCCAGGCGGAGGAGGCTTTAAAGTGACTTAGACATCAGAGAAATGCCCGCAAAGCCCGATGAGAATTTTTGCCTGGCAAGCTTAACTTGTGATACCGAAATAATTGTTGTGTGAAAATTTAAAAGGGGCCCCTTTAAGAGTTGCGTAACTTCAGGGTTTTCCACTTGAATGCGCCCCTTTGAAAAGTGTGCAGGAAAAATTAAAATTTTCATATGGCTTTCCAGGGCATAATTAAATCATATACCCCAGGATTTTTGTGCATCTCCTTGTCTTCAGGGAGGATGAGGA
Organism: Drosophila eugracilis; assembly: GCF_018153835.1. Classification (NCBI taxonomy): domain Eukaryota; kingdom Metazoa; phylum Arthropoda; class Insecta; order Diptera; family Drosophilidae; genus Drosophila; species Drosophila eugracilis. The sequence continues at coordinate 2,359,298 of NW_024572964.1, read as the reverse complement.
GGAAACCTGTGCAGTGGAAAATCGTTTGTCACTGTGCCGGCACTGATGCTTTCGTTCCTGACGTTCCTTTGACGGCCTTGATGCCGCTTTTGCAACATTCGGTTTTTGTTTTTGACACAGAAGGCATCAGAAAACCGTCTGTCTGCGGGCTTCGGTTATCTTTTCGGCTTTTAAGCAAATATATTTATTACGTTTTTTGTCACATCAAAGGGCAGAATTTGTGATGCCCCTTTGGGAAAGGGTTTCCATCCGGTGAACTTTGAAAACCGAATGGGTTTTGAAGTTATTCAAATTCAAGTTTTAACTGTCATTTCCACAACACACAATTATTTTTCCGACCTTTGGGAGTTCCAACTCGAAAATAATCTTCCACTTCAGACCCAATTAGGGCATTTATTTTTTTAATAACCCAACCCTTTTACTTATTGTTTTCCCTTTTTCCTCTCTTTTTAAATTGTTGATTTTAAAGGACCAAAAGGACGTAAGCCACAGTCCGACTTTTTCACTTTTGTTTTAAGGTATTAAAAGAAAGTTATTTCAGACATCTAAAAAAGATATAGAGTTCCATAACATTCATTAATATTTTATAAAATTTATTTGCGTTTTTAACGATTTGAAACTTTTAATTATTTACACAACTTTCTTACTCCCTCCGTGTCTTTGTTTTTGTGTCCTTTTTAGTCCAAGATTATTCAAGCTTTTGACCAGCTCTCTCCCTTTTTGTTTTGGTTATGACACAAACTTTTTCCCGGCTCTTTTGTGGCTAAAACGCCCACGTTTTGGCATTTGTAAATCAAGCGAGAGGAGACAAGTTTATCATGGCCTTTTCGGTGGCAGCTGCTCCCACTCCCAGGGAGTCCGCAAGGGATTGAAGTTTATTCGACTGACTTTTATTCCGTTTGGTATTTTTGGAGCGCAGCCGTGTGGCATTGGCACATTTATTTGGGCTCCGTACGTTGCACGCGGGCTGATCCACTCTAGACTACGAGTGGGCGTAATTAACGCGCCACGAAGCCATAACGCAGCCCCCGGGGGCAAAGGTCGCAGTCGAAGCCCATAGAGAAGAGCTGCTGATTAATTGATTTTATATCGAGAACAATTTCCCGCGGCGCCTTACGGCTGTTTTTCCCCTACTGACTCGGAATCGGAAGCCACTGCAAAGGATGCCGTGCAATTTATCAGCCAACTTCCAATTAACACTTCTCCCGGCCTTTTCCGCACCCAACTTCTCCAGGTTGCGAAGTTGGTTTCCACTTCGTCAGGAAAACTGGGAAGTGATATGGAAACGGTAATGCAATCAGGGCGAGTAAGTACTTTAACATCAAGACATCCAATTAGCTTAATTAATGTCTCTGTTTTTCTCATCTAAAGAATGGGAAAAAGAAGTATTTACTCAGAAAAATGAAGTTTTTTATTCGATAAGAGAAACCAGAATAAGCTTAATCCGCTTAAGTGGTAACACCAGTTGATGGCCAGACAAATTGTAGCACTCGAAAAGTCAACTAACTTCATCCGGTATCGACACTAACCTCCCAAATATTTACTCCTCTCGTTCTCCACAAAAACGAAACGTTTATTTGCTTAGCTTAGATAACAACAAAAGCGACCAAAGTCGTTAGTTTATTTACAAAATACCAATACCAAATACCAACTGCCCTCGAGGGCCCACAAAAAAGCGACTCATTCTCGGTTATTGCCAATCTAACTGCATTGGCTCTTTCAGTTTTCAGTTCGTTGTCCAATCCAGTAGATTGGGTGGTTCGGTGGCCATAAAGTGGGTGTTAACTTGGTTACCAACAACCTTGCATCAGCCCCAACTGCTGGATAGCCCCGCAGCCGACGCGATTCTGCATGTAATCGGGGAAATTGCTCTGCAGGACTCGCATCGTATTCCGCTTGTAATCTGGCACGGCATGGGTCACCAGCTGACAGGTCTGGCTGCGGTAAACTGGCTTGAAGTTGGTCTCCGCAAATGTAGAGTTGGTGTCCCAGCGGTAGACCTCCGCATCGCCCTCGTTCCGGAAGAAAATCGCCGAGCCATTGTCCGTGCCAATGATGACCATGCGACTGGGTTTCTTGCCAAGATCTATAAAAAATTATTTAAATTCAGTTAAGTAATGTTTTCATAGGTATTTTGGCCAATAAAACTCACCCAAAATACGTCCATCAGCCACTCCACTGCGTAGATACTCCGATTTCAGAGAGAACAGCTTGCTGGTGCTCAGGTAGGTGAAGTAAAGCTCAGTGGAGCCACAATCCCTGCGGATGAGGGCTATATAGAGCACATCCCTTGACCGACAGCCGGCAGTAACAGCCTTGGGCAGCACAACCCTGAATCCTCGATCCGCTTGAAGGTTATACACGATGATAGCCCGATTGGCAGCATCACTGACGTAGACGAAACATCCTCCATCGGGGGCGTAATCCACCACCAGGTATTGCAGACGGGAACTGCTGGATGTTAGACCTTCCAGAGAGACGGTTTTCAGCACCTTGCCTGTTTTCACCGACATGGCCACCACTTTGGGTGGACACTTGCGCACCGGAGTCTCCAGGGTGTTCACAATACCAGTGTCCAAGACCCAGAGCACCTCATTCTGATCCACTACCAAATCCACAACAGATTGCAAGGCTTTGCAGTTGCCCTCCTCCTGAAGATCCCAGCAGGGGTAGGGCTTGAAGGTGGTGGAGCAGGTGCCGGGTTTTACATTGGTCTTGACCAGCGTGGCCGGAACACCCTTCCGGTAGCGAGGCAGTGCCAAGTAGATGGTGTCGCCAATGAGCTGAGCCCTCGTGGCAATCACATTCTTGGGTATAAACTTTCCGGAACTCTTAAAAAGTGACTTGGTGCTGGCGCACGGAAACTCGAATTGACCGCCGGTCCATTGGATGGGCTGGGAATCGGAGTATGCCCGATCGGGAGTCCAAAGTCCGTACTTGGTGCCCTGCGAATGGGCCAACTCAGCCAGCCAAAATCCAAGGATCAGGGCCAAATGCAGTCTCATCGTGGAAGCAATTGTTAATAGTCTGGCGACGACGTGCGCGTTCTGCTCCCCAAATTGGCCAAGTGGCGTGCTTATATAACCCAGAAACCCATCGAAACTGACCACCAACCGGCAACGTGCCTCGCGACCAATTCTTAATTTTCAAATTTAGTTTTTGCAGCAAAGAAACCTTGACCAAAGTTTACTGACAAAAAGGGGTAAAAAGTTATATCAATTATAATTCGAAAAAATAATTTAATTACATCTTTAACTTTGTAAAGACATAATTAATACTGATAATATAGTTTCAACTAACTAAACAATTACTGATTCCAATTTCTCCTCATTTCCCGCACAGAAACCACAGAAGATTCCTTAGAAAGCCAAAAGGCCAAGGCAAAGGGATGGAATTCTCCCTTTTCCTCTCAATTAACCAATTGACTTTGGAAATGGCATTGCAATTACTGCAATCAATTGAAAACGGAGCCCCTACAAGTGTCTCCAGATTGGCATAGATATTTTTAGCTAATTAATTGCAAGCAATAAGCTTGCCCTTAGACTTCGATTTGGCCAGCAATAACTTCGCCAATACCAAGTGATTGAGAGGGTGAGAGGAAAATCTGTACTTCCCTGTGGATTTCCCTGCAGAATTCTGCAGCTATTTCCATCAACGTAATTGCCCCTAAATAGGTTAAAGCACTCGATATGGGCAGACAACCCGGAATCGCCCAAAGCCAAAAACCAACGTGTTTGGCATGTTAAATTGTCAGCCGAAGCCCGCATTCCGGGTGGCATTTTCCCCCGCATTGCCCCCGCCCAACCGAATGATTTATACGAGACATAGAGCACAAAAAATTGATGACAAGCATTTCCGGGCTACTCATCTGACATAATTTATGTAAACACTTACCTCCAGCCAAAAACAAAGTTTGGATAAGAGACAGCCGGGCGACTGCTGACTGACCCCCATTAGCTGAGAAAGCAAAGCCACCCAATCCTGCCGAAAATCATACCCATCTTTTCCGCAGGCCATTTTCCACACATTACATTGACAGTTTTTTTTTTATTGCCCGTTTAACGAGGCGTATGCGTCATGTGGCAAAACCGAGGTTTCTGTGCGACTTCTTAAAAACCCGCTCACTCTTTCCAGCTTTGGGTAAAGCAAAGTTTACCTTTTTATATATGCCAATAAAAATCCAATTGAAAACGCAAATAAGCCAATAATTTGTCGGGCTTTATTTTGTCCCAGCAGCAAAAAGAATTGTCTGTGGTCACGTTTGATTTGGTTTGGTAAATGGGTCGAATGAGGTTTGTGCTTTTCACTTTTTGCTGAGAAAAGCGATTTTCTTTTACCGGGAATTTCACATAAATTAAAAACAAAACTTCTTTCAAACTTTATTGGTCATGCTGGGTTTCGGGGTGGATGAAAACTTAACTCAACTTTAGTTACAGACAACATTGCTAGACAAGAATACTGATACCGAAATACTGATCAACTTGTAGTTTACCAATTTTTCGAAATATTATTGAACTTAAAGGACTTGCCATTAACTTAAACTTTCTCTCTTTCGATCAAAACATTTAAATTAGAAGCTTATAGCTGTAGTACAGGGTATTAAAAAGTCAACAACTCGCGATTAAAGTTAATCTTCCCATACATTTCGCTCCTCGCCTAATTTATGTGCTTTGCTTTCACTTTGCTGGCTTTCTTTCGTCGGCCAAGTTTTGTTTGCGTCTGCTTAAAGTTGTCCAGCGTGGTTCTTAACCTTTCGCCGAGCTCAAATGGTTCGATGAATTGCCATAAATTAGTGGCTTTATCCAGTGGCTCATCTTTGTTTAATTGTTTTGCAATAATTGAATTCATTTGGCTGGTTGGCTTCATTTCTGACTCTCCGACAAATTGCTTTTGGCACCTTGCTGCTGCTCATCGGGTGTGGATATTGAATATTCACTTTTTTTCGCTCGCCAAATGCAATCAATGAACATTTTTAAATTTTCCCATTTATACGCATCTGTCAGAAACAAGGAAAAAATGTTTCCAGTTGAGTGGTGATTTGGTCGAATAAATATACAAATGCCCTTTCTTTGGGGATTATTATTTTACTTTTACTTTAAGTTTGCTATGCTTTTTAATAATATTTCACTTTCTGTATTATAAGGTTTTTTAGTCATGGTTTTTACCCCTTAAAGTCTTATATGCCCTTCTTACAGAGTACAAAGTTCTTAGTCTTGTGCCTCGTTAAATTTCCATTTTGATATTTTTGCTTTTATTTATGTTAAAGCGCATAAATATTTATCTACAGCTCTGTCCGTGCAGATTCGCCGGAGATTTTGGGCTGACTGACAACGCCCACGCATATCACATCAGCCTGCTTTTGGGCATGTATGTGCCATAAATTCGGGGATTACGATCGAAGGGGGGTGGGCAACTTATGGCAGTTTATTGAAACGGAATTTGCAAAAATTCAATCTGCATGTAATTTGGCATTATAGACAGACCGATTGGGACTCCTCCCGCCATGCGGAAGCCAAGTCTGACCCCCGGCTAAAAGGGTTAACTCAGGCTTGTGAAAATGTTGACCCGCTGGTCATTTTTTGTGTTGCTTTAAGGAGATTAAACATTTTGCGATTTAATGGAAGCCGAGTGCCGGCCATAATTCGATGCACGTGCTGCCTCATCTCCACAAAGGCAGAGGACCAACAAAGGACTCTGCAGCTGGACACCGAATCCTCCGCTCCGCTCCGCCCACACAAATGTGTCAACGCATTTTTTATTTGTTATTATTCGATGCGAGGGTGCTTTACGAGGTCGTTGTCCATGTCTGGCGGACACACCTTTAATGTAATCCCCCTAAAAACGGCCTAAATCCACAAAGACCCGTAAGAAGCCAATAAAAAAATATGGAAAAAAAGTTTGTTCCAGGGGGCACCCGGATTTGAACCGGGGACCTCTCGATCTGCAGTCGAATGCTCTACCCCTGAGCTATACCCCCGACTTGATTTCAGCGAACTCGGAGAGCCTTATAAGATTCAATAACTGAGATAAATTTTGCATTCGCATTTATCTTAAAATAGATATGAAATCAATTTGAGACAGAATGCTGATGAATTGTTTAGCGAAACTCTTTGTGTGATTCACACGGAGTGGCTTCATTGAATCTCCGGGAACTTGCAATCTTATCAGCGAATAAAATACACCCCTACCCACCGAACTTTCTCTTCGTTCCCTTGAAACAAACTGATAGCTGCAGGCGGGCTGACAGATGTTTTTGTCAGGCCCGAAATAGCTGGTAACACAAACCAAGTAACTGAAACTTTCTCGGTCACAGATACAGGTCACAGACGTCAGCATTGATATTGAACTTTTGGGCCACTTTGGCAACTGTTTCGCATTGACCCCTGAACTTTGCCTGCCAAAGGGTGAAAACTTTCGTTGCCATCGAATGCACAAGCGATCGATGGGTGACAGAAACCATTTCTGCATTTTAACCCATTTAATTGATTTGTTAAGAAGTTAATTTATTTTTCTTTTGCAGATAAAGTTTTTTCATTATTTAACTTTTCTTACCAAAAAGAAAAAACAATTTTTATTTCCCCAAATAAAATCATCAGAAATTCCGCATTTAATGGGTTAAATTTCAAACTCTTTTCCGTACGGGCTTCCGCATTGCTTAGAAACAGAGAGCAGATGAGGGCTTAGAGGTCTGGTCGATTTCCGGCGTAGGCCAGACGTGCTGGCTGGGTGGTAGCCATTCCAGACAGACACTTGTTTCCCCCCGTGTTTACCATCTAACGACCTTGCTGCAACACGCTCTACCAACTTGCTGCACAAATCAACGGCTTTTATATATAAATGCAAGTCTGGCTGCCGTTCAGACAGTTTTATGTTCTGTCCAAACGTGGTGAATCGAGTGCTGAATCTCTTTCTGTAGGAACCCTCGAAAGGAACTCTCTAAAATGTCGCAGCTACCATTGCTGCTTCTTATAGTTTCTGCATCCGTGGTCCTCGGCGGATATAGTTCCTCCACCGATGAGGCTGGATCAACAGATGCCTCCAATTCCATTGGTGGCACCAAGTGCGACAAGAACCCGCTGAGTGAACTTACGTTCCAGCTGAGTGGCAGCAGCCTCCACTGGCCCTGTGAGTCCACCAAGAACATATATGTCCAATCCGGCAGATATGTGCCCCGGAATGTGATTGTGACTCGGGCTCAGCTGCAGAGGGATTCCGCCTTTGTGGCTCTGCCTAGGTACAAACAGGGCGTGCCCTTCACCCTGGGTAAGGTCAACCTGAAGAAGGGCGAGTGCCTGACCAAGATCGCCCCGTATCCCTGCTGGGCCATCCAGGAGGAGGGCAACTGCCAGGCCCTTCAATCAGTCGTGGACATCGCCGTCGATCAGAATGTGAGTGCAATTAACGCCTGTATTGTTTCCGCTTTTTTTCGGGGGCTTCATTCAAGTTGTTTCATTCAAACTGCAATTTCTGCCTTCAATTACGGATTGCTATTTTTTTGGGAAGCCTTTTCATGGCACTTTTGACCCATACCCTCTTTGGTGGGTTTTAAATGATTTTTTTTTTAATATCTTTATCATAAGGTAGAAGTCAAAGTTAAGGATTATTAAAATATTATAAAAATTCAGATTTCCTGAACACAAAATATAAGTTTTTAACAAAGAAAACACAAGTTTGCATCCTTTAAAATATTTCCAAAAATAAGATACAGTAAGTTTACAGGATATCGCTATCCTCTTACCCCATATAGCCACTCTTTTAAGCTTCCCATTTTCACTGACGACCAAAAATTGCTTTTTTAATCAAATAAACGGGGCGACAAAAACGAAGGGCTTCAAATAAAATTTATGTCTGGCGAGTGCAGTGGCGCCGGCAACTGAAGAGAAATAATAAACGGATGAACGGGCGAAAAAGTGGTTATGTAAATGGAATATTATAAAAGGGCAAATGCTGCAGCTGAAAAGTTCTCAGAAATCATAGGAAGTGACTGCAGCAGACGATTCCACGTTCCAATTTTTATGTACGATTATTTCGATTTCAATTTAAAACTTTGATGTGTAAATGGCCGTCAGATTAAATTTAAAATGACCAATGCAATGGCAAATATTGCAGTTAGTATTTGATGGCTTAAAATGTCATTGATATATGAAATATTTACATGTTTGTATATATAGTGTATATATGGCGAAAACACCAATGACCCGACCTACTTGCAATTCACGGCATAACCGCAACTTAATAATTTCCTTCCATTATTGTGGAACGTCGATTCGGTCTCATTTAAATGCCATTCTCGTTTAGCTGCATTTATGCAAATCATTTCTTTATTTTATTTACACAAAAGTCGACATAACAACAACAACAATAGCAATAACAAACAGCAAACAAACAGCGCAGCTTTGTTTATTTATTTGAGCAATTTTCCATTCAGTGCTTTTCGCTGATATTCATTTTATTGCCACGAGTGTGGAATTTTCATCGCCAAGAACATTTCAATTAACAGCCAGCAAATGAAAACATTACAAAAACAATCAATATAAGCCGCAATTGATATCAATTATTCATTATTCATATTTCTCGCAGGGACTTCTTTGGGCCTTGGACGTAGGCATTGTCAACACTCTGGAGCAGCCCATCCGTAGGTGCAGCCCAAAGATCGTGGCCATAAACACGGCCAACAACAAGGTGGTCAAGAGCATCGACCTAAGTGACCTGGTCACCTCGGAGAGTCGTCTGCAGTTTATTGTGGTCGATTACTCCAAGGACAATAAGCCATTCGTGTGAGTTTTATAGCCTGTTTAATAATATCTTTATTCGTGGAAATTCTTTGAAATTGAAACTACATTTTTATTTGATTTTTCACCTTTAATCATTCTGTCTCCCTTGCAAATATGAGTTATTCACTGGTTTTTATGATTATCAGCATTAAAAGGCAATCAAAAACTAAAAACAACACACCTTATCTGCACTAGAAAGTACCTCATGAAAACCAATTAAAATCAAATTAGAAACATCATATCTTATCTTATTTTCTATTATTTCACTTATTTCCCACCCCAGTTATGTGGCTGATGCCGGAGCACGGAGCATCCTGGTGTACGACATCACCGGCAACAAGTCCTACCGTATTGTCCTGCCGAAGGCCACCGCCCCCACCACCGATGTCCTTTACGTGGCCCTCACCTCGAAACCGGACGGAACCTCCACCTTGTTCTTCAGCTACTTAAGCTCTTCACGTCTCTACTCCATTAAGGGCGAGTATTTGCGTGTGGGCCAGGGAGCTGGTTCCATCATCGATGTGGGTCCCAAGCCCTACGGAAAACAAGCGGTTCTCCTGGGCGCAGATGGAGGCACCTCTCTCTTCTTCCGCTACAAGGGCGAGAACGACATTTACCTGTGGGACTCGGAGACCTGCTTCAAGGCCGCCAATCTGCAAGAGGTGCAACGGGGTGGTGACTGCCGTCTTTCCACCCAAGTCCTGCCAGGACACAAGCGGTTCATGTGGGCACTGGAGAGCAACTTCCACGACTTCATCTCTGATCGAACGGGCTGCAACGGAGCTTCGATCGTCCTGCATCCGGTGGTGCGGGAGTGCGACGACTGAACCAAGATAACTTCATTTTATTAGGTTTAAGATTCCATTGAATTGTTGTCGTTATAGAGTCGTCATTACAATTTTTGTGAATGTTTGAAATCTGTTTTAAATTTATTAACAAAAATATGGTCTTTTCAATTGTTGAACTAAAAATGATTAATTTATTCAGCTTGGCAAATCAAAGTCTCAGGGTTGTAGTAGAATCCCGACGGACAGTTATAGATCTGCAGTTGATGCTCGATACACAGGCAGTACTCATCCTTGGCGGTGGCATTGGGACAGCTAAGGACTTCAAAGTTTCTACACTGATAGGAACTTTCACTGACGCAGGTTAAAATCCTGGCATCAAAGTGGAAGCCAGCAGGACAGGTGATAACCTGAAGATCTCCATCGACGCACTTGCAGTAATCGTTCTCGGAAGTTCGGAAGGGACATTCATACCTGGTGTTGTCCACGCATTTGTTGGACTTCTTAACTTGCAACTCCTTATTCTTGAAGCGAGTGTTAGGAACACAACTGTGACTGTCAAAAACGAAACCCTCACGGCACTTCATCATCAGTGGATACAGAGAGTTAGTGGAGTCATTAACGCAGACATAGAAATATCGGTTATCAGGCAGCCAACCCCCAACTTGTCCGGATCGACTACAGCTGAACTGCTCCTTCGTGCACGGATCACTTTCCCGGTCAAGAACACAAGTCTCCAAGAGGGTGGAGTAACCAGCTCCGTTGGAGCACTGACGAATGGTGTCCACACTCTGATCGCTGCACTCATGATACTTCCTGCAGTCATAGGGATCTGGGAACAAGCCCGCTTGCTGGCAGGTGAAAGGACCACGTTTGGGAACTTGACACTGCGACTGCCAGGTGCATCCAAACGTTCCCTCGTCGCTGCAGAAGAAACTGTGGTCCGACTGGCAGCCCAGCATCGAAATCGTTTCCCACTTGCCAGTGGCATCGCGGATGCAGTAGCCCAAAGTGGTGCAATTCAGGCAAACGAATCCTGCCAATCCCACATCTTGGCAAGGATTATCATCAGCTTTTGCCGATCCAGTCGCCAAAATAAGCACTGATAGAAAAACCGAGAGTGGAGCCTTCATCTCGCAGACTGTTGGTTGGTTCAAATAGAACCGGTTCTTATATATCACCTCCTAATCTAAGATACCAATGTTTTTCACTTAATTAAATAGATAAGCTCTAAAAGCGTCTAGTTAATGTTAGCAAGTTTTAAAAGTACTGAACTAGATCTGGCTTATATTTATATAATATTTGTATATTTGTATGCCAAGATCAGGCAATTCCTGATTTCTGATTCCATACCGCGAGAATCATTAAAAAATAAACTGCAACAAAACTAACCTTTCTTACATGGAAGTAGATAATCAGAAAAAGAATGTTTTGCCATAATTAATAGATAACGTGTGAGAAAGAACAAACTCTTCTTGGTACCCAGAATTCAATTAAGCGAAAAGAAAATATATGCATTATGTATATGTATTATAGGTAAGACACACTATAGGGAATATCTGATTCCAAGTTTTATATTTAATAATATTTGATAGGTTTATAAGTTCTCTTTTCTTCTTTTATTATAATTTACATATTCATTCAAAAATTTAAATACTTAAAAAGTTTTAAAAGGTTTAAAAGAAATTCAAGTCTGTATCATTAGCAAGTTCCTAAGATGCAGGCTGAAGACTCCGGCCGGTAGTAAGTGCCCACTGGACAGTCCATATGCCGCAGGGTGCCATTCAGAGCCGAGCAATAGTAGTACTTCCGGCAATCGTTTCCATCGGCTATCAAGCCTACGTGTCTGCATGTGCTTGGCATCAAGGAGAACTCCCCGTCATTGGGATCCTCTATTATCACCGAAGGATCATCCGTGTTGGGGGGCAGGACATTCGAACCGCTGCGGCATACATAGTCCACGAAGGTCTCTCCATCGTTGCACCTGTGCAGCGATGGGTAGATGACGATGGTGTCATTCAGGTTCTGGTTAACCGTCGACTTGCACACGTAGAAGATATTGGGGTTAGTGGGCCAGGGGGCCACGTGTCCGGCATTGGGGCAGTAGTACTGCCTTTGCAGGCAGACTGTGTCACTCAGGGTCAGGGTGCACTGACCTGTTCTCGCATCGAAAGCCCTGTCATTGCCACAATCCACGGCAGCGGCTACCAAAGTGGCGCCCACAAAATAGCACATGTGGTACTTCTGGCAGTCGTACGGATCCGGAAAGATGCCCTGCGAGGTGCACTGGAAGTTGCCCTCGATTCCGAATGGATGGCATGGTCCCGTCTCGTTGGTACAGCTACCAAGTCGAGCATTGCAGTAGTATCCATTGGCCACGTCGCAGGACTCCACTGGGATGTTCACCCATCCATTCGAGTGACGCACACAGGTGGCCAGCAGCTCGCAGGATTCGCAGATGGGCCCGGGACTCTGACGGCCCTCGCAGGAGTTCGTTTCCCGCGGCTGAATGCGACGAGTGGTTACTGTGGCGCCCATCAAAAGGCCCACCACGTTGAGCAGTATCTAAGACAAAACAGGAAATATTTTATAGTTTTTATTCACCATAAAGAAATCTATTTGCCAATCCGATAATAAATCCAACAATACCTACCAGGCTCACAAGTAGTTTTTCCAAGAACATGATGACGTATTCCGTATTTAGTACTTCTTTAGTTAGTTTAGGTCCAACTCCCACAAGAATCTTCGATTGTCTGGCTCCAAGCCACTCTGGTGACAGCAATAAAAGCCCCGAAATAGCAGACTTTAGATAGCGTTTTATATCTTTCGTGTATTTGTTTGTCTATCAACTTTCAAAAGTCAATGGGAGTTGGGCAAAGTGGCAATAGACGAACCTAATTACAACAACTAGATTGGAATGCTGCAATAACGATGGGTGAGTAAACCATATTTACTAGAAAGACCCATCTAGATTTCAAGGGAGCCTGTGTTTAAAGAGTAAACAGTACGGGATTTTGTTTGGTCGAGAAATTTAGAGCACTTTTAAGTGCTTTTAATAAATATTTGTCTTATATTTTCTTCATTTTTGCTGAAAATAAATACCAATTATAAATCAATCTTTATTTTTCATTGTTTTTCATTTAAATTGTATACGAATATTTTATTTGGTATTCATAAGAAATAATAAACTTAAAAACCAATTAAATTTAAATATTTTATTGTATTCACCTTTAACGGAATTGGTTTATGTCGCCGCTTACGTTATCGAAGTTTTCCACCAAAGTATCGTTAGCAAAATCATTGTAACAACGTTAAGCGATAGTTAACAATAAGCATAAGTATAGTGCCACCGCTAGCACCACAACTAAAAAAGGAGCTGGAGCAAAAGGACAAAGGATGACTAAAGTTCCAGGAAGCAATCTGGAGTTTGTACGGGAAGAGGATTTTGTGGAATACTACATATTCCCTAAGATCCCCGACAACATACAAGATGAAGCCACTATACGCAAATTGATGCTCCAGGTCCGCGCAGAAATCTCTGCTATAGTTAAGGAAAAATCCTTGGAGCGCAGCTATCTATGGCACAAGGACGAGTTCCAGCTTCAAATCCGGATGGGAGGCGCCGAGGAGCGCCTGCTGAACGAGGAGACCAACCCGGAAGAGGAGGAGGAACTCGGTATGCACACAAAAGTTCTATAAATAGCTATATTTCTGCATACTAAACATTCCATGCCCCGCCCAGGCGACCTCCCGCCCCATTTCCACGGTGTAACCCACTATGGCGACAACATTAGCGACGAGTGGTTCATCGTATATCTGCTGACGGAGATCACACGTGCTCGCGGGGACTGCATTGCCCGGGTCAGCGATTCGGATGGCGAATTTCTACTCATCGAGGCAGCGGATGCCCTGCCGGACTGGGCGTCTCCGGAGACCTGCGAACACCGTGTTTATTTAGTTGGAGGGTGCCTGCAGCTGCTTCAGAACTCTGGCGGCAACAGCCAGAATAAGCCGCTGACCATCGCCACTGCTGTACAACGTATACGATTGAATCCCACCCTGTATCGCTGCTCGCGAGAGATCCAGTCCTGCATTGACTCGCGGCTCAAGGAGTACCAGATCGCTCAGCCCCACTTCTCCATCCATCGCCAGGTGTTGGAACTCCCGCACAGTGCTGCACAGCTCTTGAAGCAGCAGCCCAGACTACTCTCCTCAGCGGTGCGGGCTTTCTGCGAACGGGATTCCCTGGACGTAAAGGCCCTTCGCACTATGCGCTATTTCCCACCTGAGGCCACACGCCTGCGCACCAACGTGCGGTTCACTCGCTGTCTGTACGCCATGTTGTCCCACCAGCAATATCTCCCCGAAAAGAGACTCGGATGGAATCTCACGGATCCCGTGTCCGAGCCGGAGCGGTACAAAGAACAATTGCTGGGCGTAAAACTTGCCAGTGGATTGGAGATCTTGGCCACCCAGGCCAAGCGGCTGGAGGGTCAACAGTTGGAAGATTTGCCTGCCTGGCGTTCGTATCTGCGCAGCCTGCAGAGCAAGGGTTACTTCCGGAACAACACCGAGGGCAGTGCTGAGTACCAGGAGTTGCTTAATAAGGCCAAGGAGTACTTCCGCGGCAATCAGGACCGTTTTCGCACCGCCTCAAGAGCGGGGGCAGAGATCCTAGACCTGTTGCTCCATCCGGCGGAAGCAGCTTCTGAGGAACTTCGCGACGAGGAGAACAATTTGCAGCCTAGCGATTCTGACGAATGGTTAAATATCAGCGCGGAAGATCTGGACTCCATGCTACAGGATCGCTACGGTCCCAAGAAACTTTACAAGCCTAATGGTCAAATGAACGCCGAGGAGTTCACTAAGCAGCTGTCGGAGTTCCTCGATCGGCAGTCTAACTACGAGGGCATCGAGCACCGTGGTCTAGAGGAGCAGGAGCTGGACTCTGACGATGATGAGCCTCCGCCACAACCGAAGGGCTCTTCAGGTGCAAAACTGAAGAAGAATCCCTCCATGCGAAAGGCCTGTCAGCGCAACTCACTCATCCAGCCAGATGAGCCGGACAGCACCCATGTACGAAATTTCTTAGACTTTGTTATACCCGAGGATAACTGGGACTCCACTTCCGAGATGAGCGACTATGCGGATGAGGACGACATGGAGAGAAACCTCAATGCACTCTCTGGCGGCGGCTCTGCTTTTCCACTTGATCGACAAATTCAGTCGTATATGGAACAGATGGATCGGGAGTTGGCTCAGACCAGTGTGGGCAAGACCTTCCACGGCAAGAAGGCTGCTCCTCAGGCGGACGAGGACGACTTCGATGACATTGAGGACTTCGAGCCAATTAATATAAATGTAAACACGCTGAGGAACATGATGGATAGCTACCAGTCACAGGTGGGCGGCGCTGGGCCTGTCTCGAATCTGTTTAGCGCTATGGGTGTGGGCATGTCAGCAGGCGAGGATCTGGAGCCCAAGGACATTTCCGAGTCGGCCGTGTAAACGGAGTTACAGGGATTAGTCTAGTCTTAAGTCCATCAAATAAACGTAAATGTGAATAATTGATTGTAATATGAAGAGTATTCTTATTTTCTACTTTTGATAACTAATCCTTGGATGCAGGCACAAAGTTTCCATAGTCGCGTCTGACCTTCATGGGCGGTTCGTTGTTGGGAGGATCATTGCGTTGGTTATGATCATGAGATCGCTTGTATCCACCAGATGCGGATCCTCCACCTCCTTCATAGCGATCCCTGCGGTCTTTGGGGTCGTATCTGTTGTGACGTCGGTTGTCTAGGGGAATAAATGGGTCAGAAAGCTATATATAAGCACCAAGCTGCCCGGGACTTACCTCTGAATCCTCTATCCTGGTTATTGTGGTAGCCGGCTCCTCCACGCCGCTGCCAGCCCCTGTCGCCTCCTCTGCGATTTCCGTTGTAGCGATTATGGTACGGATGACCTCCTCCTCCTCCTCCGCCCTGGAATCCACCTCCACCGCCTCCTCCACCCATCCAGTTCTCAACGATTGGCGGATCCGGCAACGGTTTGCTGCAATGCGCCATAAACTCCGGATCGTCCTCTGTGAAGCGGTCCGCGAACTCCAACTCGCACGACTCCAAGAAATTAAGCTCCCTGTCAACCAGGCGGTTTATCTTCCGGTTCGGATCGACCATTATTATTTTTAATATATAAAAATTGTCATACAATCGTGCTCAACAGCACTTAAATTTCCACCAAACACAGCTGTGAATGCGTTTGACAACTTCCCGCCGCAGTGATTTTCAAGTCACGACATTAATTTGTGATGCCTTTTTTTTATATAGGTTAATGAAAAATTAAATAGTTATATTTAAAAGACTAAGGAGATTTATCACATAAGATATATAATAAACCGCTTTTTGGTTTATATATATTATAAATGCAATTTCAAAATTAGAAACAGCTGTTAAACGTGCCCATTTCGGTAGTATTCGTGAGGTATTTTTTATTATTATTTTATTATTTTATCATAGTGCGGTCATACTGCTTGAAACACAAGTGCGGGGGCGACTTTTCCGCGGAAAAATGCCATTAATTAGCCAGACGAATAAGTCCCGATGCTTAACCCGCCAACAGTAGAGAGCAGAACATGTCCCCGCCTCGTTGCCATAGCGCATTACGGATCACAGCCCACACGCACGTCCAGAATCCGGAAAAGAAACACCACGTCTTTGGCAGCGGCGGAAGGAGACCCTGGAGATTACACTAGCCATGGAGCAATCAGTGTCCCCCCGCTGGCTAAGACGCTATCGCGCCTTCTTTCTCATCCTGCTGCTCATTGTAGCCATTCAATTGTTCCTGGCCTACAAATCATTGGACATCGTAGGCGGAGGGTCTGGCTCAGGGTTCGATGCAGCTGAGGCGCCCGCCAGTCCGCCCCCGCCGCAGGCTCAGGAGCGCATTCAGCCACCCGTCAGGACCAAGCTTACAGCCCAGCAACTGGGCTTCCAGCCAGAGTGCGACATCCTTGCCAGGGAGGCCATCTCCGCCCTTCAGCGCGCAAAAACGAAAGACTGTCGAGAACATATCGCACACATTGCCTGCGCCATCCAAGCTGGACGTTTCTATGCTCCGCAACTGCAGAGCAGCTGTCCCGCGGGAAATTATACAGCAAATGTGTCATTGGGTTGCTACAAGGATGAAAAGGATCGCCGCCTACTAGCCGGTTATTATAGCAGTTCTAAGACCTCAAATTCCCCCGCAAAATGTGTGGAGCTCTGCCTGCAGAGTGGCTATCCGTATGCGGGTGTTCAGTACGGACGTGAATGTTTCTGTGGCTTTGATACGCCACCGAGGGCCGCCAAGCTTCCGGACTCCAGTTGTAACACCAAGTGCCTGGGCAATGCCAAGGAAATCTGCGGTGGATTCTACGCCATGAACATCTACGAGACCGGCATAGCCAGTGAGTAATTTGAAAATTACAGGGCCTTTCTTTCGCTATTTATCTAATGTTCTGTAAGATAAAATCTAAAAAATTTACGTTAATTGCCTTCTTATCTTGCTAAGTCAAGTTAATCTAGATAAGACCTTAGTTTCATCTACTAGGCCTTTGTTGAGTATTAGTATTTTTCATTCACTCTCCCAATGTTATCTTGCAGAGTTCACCGCCCAGCTGGCAGCTACCACTCCTCCGGCGGGAACGAAGCGTGTGCGGATCGCATTTCTGCTGACGCTCAATGGAAGAGCGCTGCGTCAGGTGCATCGACTTCTAAAGGCCTTATATGCTCCGGAGCACGTGTACTACATTCATGTGGATGAGGTGGGTCAACGGCCGGAACTCGGCAATTAAAGAGCGCTCAATTAATTGCGCTAATTTGCACAATTTAACACACTGACGGCCAAAATAGTTGGCCACAGAATTTGATTTATTTATGGAATGGTTTAGAGCCAACGAGTAGCTATATCAGAAATGCCTTGAACCACATACATTGTTACTCTCTTGTTTAATACGGAAAAATGCACATTCAGCGCTGCATTTAATTCACATTGTATACTAATTGCTTGGCGCACAAACAAAATATTTAGAGTGAATTGTGCACAATCCGGTTTATGGTGACAATCTCGTCATCTATAATACATTTTTTACAATTTTTATATGAATGAATGAAGTATTTACCTTGTTAACAGGCGCACTTTGGGCTGACTTAAATAATAATTAAAATTAATTAATATGTTTTATTTTATCCTCTTAGCGCCAGGATTACTTGTACCGGAAGCTGCTGGAGCTGGAATCAAAGTTCCCCAACATCCGTTTGGCCCGTAAGCGTTTCTCCACCATATGGGGAGGAGCGTCCCTTCTGACCATGTTGCTCCAGTGCATGGAGGACCTCCTGCAGTCCAACTGGCACTGGGACTTCGTGATTAACCTGAGCGAAAGCGATTTCCCGGTTAAGACACTCGACAAGTTGGTGGATTTCCTGAGTGCAAATCAGGGAAGGAACTTTGTTAAAGGCCACGGCCGGGAAACCCAGAAGTTCATCCAGAAGCAGGGATTAGACAAGACGTTCGTAGAGTGCGACACCCATATGTGGAGGATAGGAGATCGTAAACTGCCAGCGGGCATCCAAGTGGATGGAGGCAGTGACTGGGTGGCGCTGTCGCGACCTTTCGTGGCGTATGTCACGCATCCCAAAGAGGATGATGAGCTATTGCAGGCTCTCCTTAAGCTCTTTCGGCACACCCTGCTCCCGGCGGAGTCCTTCTTCCACACGGTGCTTAGGAATACCCAGCACTGCACAAGCTATGTGGATAACAACCTACACGTCACCAACTGGAAACGGAAACAGGGATGCAAATGCCAGTACAAACATGTGGTAGATTGGTGCGGTTGCAGCCCCAATGACTTCAAACCTGAAGATTGGGCTAGGCTGCAGGCCACGGAACAGAAATCTCTATTCTTCGCCCGCAAGTTTGAGCCAGTAATCAACCAGGCAGTGTTGCTTCAACTAGAGGAGTGGCTCTACGGACCATATACGAGCGAGTACGCAAACTTGCACGGCTACTGGCAGTCCCTGTACCACCACGAGGATATTCATGGATCTGGGGATGATTTAGCAAGGAGCATTGGTGACAGTGTAATGCGTTTATCTGCTCGCCAAGCGAAGTTGGATCCCCTGGAGTTAATAGAACTCACTCACTACCTCCACCGCGATCAGTACAAGGGTTTCCTGGTGCGATACAGAGCCAGAGGATCGTCTGGGAAACCACTTTATTTAGAGACCCGAGTGCGTCCGATGCAGCAAGGCAAGCTTGCGCGAAATGCCCGCTTTAGCAAGAGATTACGAAACTTTGAGGTCTCTACAGACTTCGATCAAAAAGAGCAGGTAGCCCGTAACTTTGGAAAGCTCTTAGGTCCACAAAGTGACCTACTGCTGAGTTACACACTCCAGGCTACTGCGGATTCGGGTGCAGCGTCCCATTCCTATAACCTTACCCTGTTATGGATAGATCCGTTAGGTCGCTTGCAGGACTTTAACGAACTGCACGTCGAAGACTCTACCAGCGATGTGATAAACCACTCGAAAACCCTGCTCAAGCATCCAATCACACCAGGGATATGGACAGCCAAGTTAATAGGACGAAACTCCATCTATGCGCAGCTCAAGTTCCTAATAGTCCCAGTCGCCTACCACAAAGGATATCCTTTGGAAAAGTCCTCTGAAGCTGAGGCACTTAACGCCGGTTTGTCGGTGTCGTTGCCTGAGGACTTCGAGATGCCAGTAGAATGGCAGCAACATCTGCAAACCGATGATGAACAGTTTACCATGCGAGAGGAATCCCTAGCCAAGGGGAGGATGGTGGGACAGGAACTGCACAGTTGGATTGATGGATTGGTCAGTAAATTTTTTCATCTACGTGAGAGCTGCGTGATGGAGGCGGACACTGAGGTTTCCCTGCCCCTTTGTAGCGATGTTGCCTGGAGTTCAATGGCTTCCGATCCCAAGAGCGATGTGGATGCCTTGCTCAAATGAGCTATTGCCATTAACCAGTTTTGTTATTAATTCTATAGTGTAAATATTTGCCATTACTTAGATACCGATCCGCAATTAATAATTTTTTGATAGCTCCTTTTTCTCCTTAATGTTTTCATATAGATTGTTGTGATAAATGTGAACTTTTAAGCGCCATCTTGACCGGATGCGGAACTCCGCCACTCCATTTGAAATTTGATTTTTTTCAATACTAGAGTATAGCATTTTGAAATAGTTAAGTTAGTTAGATTTGAACGCCTTGTAAATACGCAACGCACTGGACACCAAAATATCGCATTGCAGCCAAATATCGTGGAGGTAATCCAGAGTTAACTGTACATAAGGTTAGCTAGACGAAATTCCGTAACTAAGTCATAAGCTAGGGCACCACCAGATAACAATTGAATCAGTTGTATTCACAAAGTTTCTTCGATTTTTTGATTCACATATCAAGTTATCCAAAATAAATGAGCAATTCTACATGTACTAAAAATGGTCGTTCAAAGATTCATTCTGCTTCTCTTTCGAGGTTGAACACACCCCTTGGCTGAACTTTGGGGCCGGAATTCCAGGTATTTTATGTATTTAGTAGGTTAGACTTAAGTAGACTTAAAGCCAAGGCTATTTGTACTGCCGTTCGCTGGTGGCGGGTAGCCTAGATGCACAGATCCTCGTCAGGATCCTCCTCATCAAAGTCGTCGTCGGCATCGGGCGTGTATATAATGTTTCCCTCGGACGGCTCGCTTGTGCTGAAATATAAAATATCATATCAGTGATTCTTATCTCCGCTTGATGCCCAAGCTACAAATCTGCCCTCACCGTTCGTATGGCAGGGTAAGTGCATTGCGAGCAACCACTTCATCCTCGTCGAGCTCGATCTTAAAGGTGCTGCTGGCCGGTTCTGGGGTTTGCTCTGCCTCTGGCGAGGGCTGCTTGGGAGAGACACCTGCCGGGAGTCCTCCGTCCACCGGCGTCACCAGGAACTGGGTTTTGCTGACCTGGCATGAGAAGCGTCTGTTTGTAACTCCTCCGCCCGGCTTGCGTGATATTATGGACAGTAGCTTGTCTGTTTCCAAGCGGAGCACCAACTTGGCCAAGTATTCGCAGCCAGCCAGAATGTAGGCAGCATGAGGATGCTGCAGATGGTGCGGGGAAGCCCAGAGGAACACTCGACGCACATGCTCCGAGCGACGTAGGCGGTTAAGGAAGCCAAAAATAAAAGCGGGCGACTGATAGCACAGCAGGTCAGCCAAGGTGGGCAGGATGACGTTGAAGCCGGTAGATTTCGATCCCGGAGTAACCGCATCCACGTCGCCCACTTCTCCGGCAGGGGTGTTGTTGTTGTTATGGTTGGCGCACTCGTCGATCAGCGATTCGAAGGTGGCCACGTGCTTCAGACTGACGCCGGTGGGCAAGGCCTTGATTGTATCTGTCCCCTGTCCCTGTTCGTGAAGCAAGCTGCCGATGAACTTGGGGGCAATGCGCTCCCGATTTAGCTCATCTGCGGGTGTGGGTAGATGGAGAGGCGAATTAGTTGGCAGCCAATTGGGGCATCATTACCTTGGACTCACCTATTATGAGGACCACTTTTTGATTGGTCACCACAAGATTTGAAAGCATTTTGTCATTTGATTATTTTATTATTTAAAATTGTGCTTTTTGCTGAAGCTGCCAATACTGTCAACCAGAGGCGTTAGGGTATTTTTACCTTACTAAGCAGAGCTGCAAACTTTCGAAGAAAAAATAACTGTTTTAAATGAAAAAATAATTTAACTTAGAAAAGGGAACAGGTTCGGTTGAAACATTTTAATTTTAGAAATCGAACCATCCGTACAATTTTCAAATTTTCACGAACCATTTGCCCTTAAGAGCCATTTGGCGGGAAAAAGCGGAATTGGCATCCTTAGTACCAGAAGGGTCACACTGACGAGATATTGTAATCCAGGGCTGAGAGGGAAATATTTCTCTTTAATTTACTTAAAAAGTACAACTTGAAAATTTTAAAATGCGGTTACATTAAAATTATTTAATTGTCGTTATAAAAATAAAATATTATTAACACATTTTAATTTTTAAATTCTCGGCAATGTATTATGTGATCTGCAGCCCTATTTGTCCCGCTTATTCCAAATGAGTAAACCAGACAAAAACAAAGCGGTTTAACATCTCAAGTTACAGTTTAAAACCCTTTGATAGTGAAAGTTTGACCTTGTCCTTGTAATGTTTATACTTAATTGAATACCAACGAATCTGCTACTTATTGGTTAAACTAGTTAATAATGCTGACGTAGTAAAATTCGCACAGCATTCGGTTCTTTTTTCGTGGCCAAATTATCTCTTTGTGTTTGTGCGGTTTTGTTTTCGTCTTTTCCGTTAAAGACTATTTGGAATTATTCCAAATTAATAAAAGTATTTGACGACGCATTTAAATAATTTCTGTAAGTAAAACATTTTAAGTTAACCTAGTTCTTTTAAAACCTTCAACAAATAAATAGAACTCTGTTGCGGCTTTTCATTAATATCCAACAAGTGGTTTTCTGTAGTGGTGTATGTGTTTGAAAGTTTGTTTGCATGTGTGTTTTGGTTTTTACCGTTCTGAGCTTCCAGCCAAAAGCTCGTGGAAATGCCAGATGGAAGGGCAAAATCGGGGAAGTGGGCGGGGTTTTAGGGCTTTCACTCCCACGCAGCCTTTGCAGAATTTCCACGGCTTTTCCTCCATATGGAAGGCACAGCTTCCTGCATTTAAAGCAGTTTGCTCAACAAGTAAAGTAAAGTGCGTGACAATTCGCTGAAAATATAGACAAAATTGCGAAAAACCCAAGAGTCATTGATTTAAAGTCTAAAGTTGGGTGCTAAAGATAAGCGAAAGCGGTATAAAAACAAGCATTATCTGAACAGAGTGAAGCATCAATCAAGTATACGCCATGTTGTTCTCACTGGGTGAGTTGAAATGCACATACAGACAAACCTCCATAACTGGAACCTTTTAAGGCCCATTTTAAGGCTCTTTAATTTTGAAGTTAAGGAAGCTAGCACTAACATTATTCTTCAACATTCATGTTCTTTATAAAATTAACTTTTAATATCATATATCTTTCCTAACCCTATGTGTGTATACTATAATTAGACTGACTAAGATAATAACAAGTATAATTTAGCATATGTAAAGTTAAGCTTAAATTTTAAAACCTTTGTTTTACAAAAGCCTTTCTCTAAACATAACTTCATATTTACATTCTGTTAGTATTTTAGTTCCTTTTAAAGAAGTACAACTGCATTAACCCATTATTATGCATAGAACATTAAAGTCAAAGTCGCAATTGAAATGCCGCTCAGTGACAATAGTTTGAATAGACCTGAGGAATGCAAAATGCAAAAAAAGGCATCAATGCACCCCCTTCCCAACCAGAAACCAACAACCTGGTGCGGCATACTAACCAGCATTTCTTGGCACCCAAACTCAACCCCACTGGAATCCAATCCCCATCAAAAGCCAAACAATTATCCACACCGAATTGAACAATATGTATGCGATATCGCATGCGAGAGATTCGTGAGGGCGTAAAAGCTTTATTTTAACCATCGCCGGGCGGCGGCTGGAAAACTTTAAATTCAGTTGCGCATTGCACGTCGAAGTGTGCGGTTGTCTTAACCAGTGTGCTAGTTAGTTGGTGTCGTGCTAGTTAGTTAGTTACTAGTGTTTTTGTGTTGTGTCTTAGGGCAATTAACGCTAGCCAATATTGCATGTGTTTTTGTGTTGAACCGTTGGTGAATTATTGATTAATCAGTGCACAGACCATGTCGAAGGACTCGGACGTGGAGCAGGCGACAAAGCCGGAAAGTGGAGTCGTCCAAGTGGAGCCAGCGATTGCAGAGGAGCCACAGTCCACCACGCCGACGACTGTGTCCACGACAACAACGGTGATCGCGGTGACCAATGGCGAAAAGCCAGTAGAAGTGACACCTGCAACACCTGCAACAGCAGAACAAGTGCAACCAGCAACGACCATTGCTGGCATTGAATTGGCCACTCCGACAGCAACAGCAACATCACCATCAACAGGTAGACAGTGAACGGCATTGGATTTCGGCTTCAAGTTTGATTAGTGCCAAGTAAAAACCAACAACCCGAGTGTTTAGTTTTAGTAAAAGTTAAAGCAAAACGCATCGAAAAAGAGAGACTGCAAAAACACCTCCTCCGCCCGCTTTCCACCATCATCACTCACCATCACGATCGGCGACTAGTCGAATTTCACTTTGGTTTTCCAGACTTTATTTATTTTACTTTTGCTGTCTTCGAATTTGTACGCTTTTCCAAAGTCAAAGTCATCTGCCCGGGTTTTACTTTCGGTGCGCCTATGTAGATTGTTTCTTTCAAATTTTGCGCACGATCTGCTGCAACGCTTTGCTGGTCAGCGTCTTTGGCACGCCCACTTAACCCTAATAATTAACAATCATAATCACAATTAATGTGCCAATTAATTTCACTACTCCGAAAACTGATCCAAAATGGAGCACTCGAAATGAACTCATTGAATAACCGGGGACGCGTGGCTGCTGCCATTTACCAGCATTTATAATTACGATTGCCAGCTACAAATGTCTCCGGCCCACTTATCAGCCAATTTACAAGCTTACACTTGGCGGCCTGGCTTATTTGCAGTTGGCTTGAGTTTGAATTGAAACATCATTTGCATACCAAACTTCAATTAGGCCAACTGATAGCGGGGCCCTTATCAAGTGCATCTGCTTCTGCAAATTTATATGCAGAAGGGCATGATAATAAGATTGCGGATGAGATCTGAACTTCAGTAGCTTCTTGGGCTCACTAGTTTATATTTTGTTAATTTAACGAATCAAATAAATGGCTACTTTTCAGCACCTTCAGTAGAATGAAACACATTTTTAATTTATTTAATGTGTCATGCTACAACATCCAACGGGAGGTACATGTACGATGCTATTTAAAGCGATTTAATATCAGATGGTTAGGCTATCTCGAGAACAACCTGATAACATTTTTGCACTTACCAGACAGATAAAGTTGGGAAAACTCTCCGCCAGCACAAATTAATGTTCGGTAAACAAACGCAAATGTTTACGCATTAATTAGGCAAATTAGACCTGATGAGTGTCCGGTAAAGGAGATAGGATTGAGGGTGTGTCCAAATGCAAACAGGCCTTTCCCATAAATTTCAACCCAGCCGTTATGATGAGATCTTGTTTACATCGAGATCGGATTGCTGGCGACAAAAGAACTGTTTATTTTCATAGCGAGTGCAGCTGCCATTAATCCGAATCAGATGTACGGCTATAAAAGTGGGTTCAAGAGAGCTTACATATTCCGTAAACTTTTGGTGGTATGTTATCAGCAAGTGTTTGGGGGGTTATTTTAATCTTTGGGCACAGACGACAGGTGGAAAATGTAATTGAATAATGTTTACGTACCAGCAGTTATAAAACAAATGTATGGAATTTATATAAGAGTGCTTGAGATCCCCTCCTCGAACCCCTGATATCTTCACCCTTGAATGAATTCAGCGATTAGATCGCCAGAAATGCGTGCTATGCGTAATGGCCTCTATTTTTAGCTCATCTCAACTATTTTTTTTTGGCATTTTCAGGCAGTGGAAAGGCCAACATGGACCCGGCGCTGATCAACTTTAAGGTGCTCTATGTGTTGACCCAGCTGTGTGGCCTGACTATGATCGTCCTGGTGGGCACCTGGATTGGTCAGCACTTTGGCGGCCTGGGCGGCACCTCTAATCCCAAACTGGAGTTCAACTGGCATCCGCTTTTCATGACTATAGGCTTCATCTACCTGTATGGCAACTGTAAGTAAATGCAGCGGAAGAGGTGCAACTCCACTCCCATTTATTGACTCCGAAATGGTAATCCTATAAATCCCACAGCCATTCTGATCTACCGCGGTTTCCGCACCACGCGCAAGAAGACTCTGAAGCTCACCCACGCCGGCATCCACATGGCTGCGTTTATTCTGACGGTGATTGCACTGAAGACGGTCTTCGATTCGCACAACTTGGCCAATCCGCCTATCCCAAATATGTACTCCCTGCACTCTTGGCTTGGTCTCTCCGCGGTGATCATCTTCTCGTTGCAGTATGTGGCCGGGTTTGTGGCCTTCTTGGCGCCTGGTCTGCGGGAGAACTACAGGGTCGCCATGATGCCGCTGCACATTTACTTCGGTTTATTTGGCTTTGTTCTGGCCATTGCAAGTGCCGTAATGGGGCTCACCGAGAAGGCTATCTTCGCCCTGTAAGTCTAGATGTGCTTTAGGTAGATCCTTTTTCTAATTCATAATTATTTCCTTAGGCAAAATCCTGCGTATTCCACCCTGCCGCCGGCTGGTGTCCTGGCCAACGTGATTGGAGTGCTGTACGTGGTCTTTGGGGCCCTGGTTGTCTACCTAGCCACTGAGCCCTCCTACAAGCGAAAGCCCATTCCAGAGGATACGGCCCTGCTAAACTCCAGTTCTGTCAACGAATAAGGACTCTATCAATGCCCCAAACCAGCTGCAATGCTTACTTAAGCTCAACACTGTGCACAAAACCAAACGAAACCGAAACCTGATCACACGGATGGTGCTTTGTTGATGATGGAGATGCGTGTATTATCTGTAGCAAGTACATAACTTAACGACTATGTATAATTCGGAATTATTCACATACGTATACTTGGATCACAAGTCGTGCAAAGATTTCAGCGAGTGCTCAAATCGTAACGTATTTAACCTCATAATGAACATTTGCTTTGAACTGTACGAATACATCTATCTTTGTGTGTTATATATGCTTAAATAAATATATATTAATACATGTCCCCGGTGAGGAGGATGCCTCCCTTTTCTCGTTCCCGTTTTGGATCCTCCAGCTCGTCCTCCTCATCGCCCATCTCCGTCTCATCTTCCTCACCCTCGTGCTCCTCTTCAGCCTCTTCGGAGGCAGAAGACTTATTGCCGAAGTAGCTCGGGTCGAATTCCATTGGAGTATCGTCGATTATCATGCTCGTGCTTACATAGCTCATGCTGACTTGGTCGTGATCGTGGAAAGTCAGGTTTTGATCCAGAACCACCAGATATGTAGGCACCTTGCCTACCCCCTTTACCTCCGTGTGAGCCCGGTAATTGCAGCGGATGTTGTATTGTCGCAGCACCCTGGCCGTGTTCCGGGTTACTTGGATGTTGTCCATCAGACCAGTGGAGCTCATTCTAGAAGCCATATTGACGGTATGTCCCCAAATATCATAGTGGGGCTTTGAGAGTCCCACAACGCCGGCCATCACCGGTCCATGCGAGATGCCTTAAAAATATTGGATAAGTTGGGAATAGGAGTATACACCAGGTTGATTCCCACCGATTTTGAGACTGCCCGTCAAAAAGCTATCATACTCAGAAAACGCGTAGTTGTATCGCAAATCATGCATGATGCGGAGTAAATCCAAAGCGAATTCGGTCATCACCAAGACGGGGGCATCTTGCACTTGGGCGACCGACATGCTCAATGTATCGCTCATTTCATCGTCCTCGGTACTGCCAAAGTGGACAGTAAGTACTTAAGTAAAAAGAACAAATTAAAGCGTTTAAAACTAAATACATAGGAAACTAAAACATAATAATAACCGCTAGATCTGCGCCTCATCTCCGAATCCGCATCGGCAGTCTGGACTGGAATGTTGATCGAGAAGTCGGTGTAGTGATCAGCTTCGAGGCCACAGGCCGCCATGTAGGTCCATCCCATTACTTTGATTTTCTCAATTTTATTCTTTGATTGATAGGTGACCAGGAGATCGTCAAAGCAACAGATTATCTCGTGTAGAATCCGCAGACCTGCTGTAGCCGCATTGAAGTTCTCGATAGAGGCGAACATCACGGCCACTTTGGAGAAGTTCTCGTAGTAGAGCTGATCGTTGGGTCGCCTTACCTTGTACACCTCCGCCACGTGCGTAGGCAGCATGTTGGCCATAATGATCTTAATGGAGCGCAACTTTTCATCAGTCTGTTGATGAGTGTCCTCGTAGCGGATGCGCATGCTGAATACAATCTGTTTTTAAGAATTGCAATAGATATCAGCTTACTCACAAGAAGGAAACCTTCTTAAGATAGTTAAGGTGACGTTCCCGCAACAACAGAATCAGGAAGAAAGCAATCAGGTACCAGGTATGAGCATAGTCCGCCTTAAGTCCTAGATCCGTGGTCTCTGACCGCTCGAAGGCGAATCCGTAATAGAAGTGGATGGTTCCCAAGTGGAGGCCAACGATCAGAAGGCCCACGATCACCTTGATCATAAGCGGACACCCCAAAATGACAAACAATAGACTGAGCACAATAATCACACAGTAGGTGACCGTCTGAGGAAGCCAGAAGTATTAGAGTGTATAAACTTTGGGATCTTAAATATATCTTACCCAGGGAGCAAAGCAATTTGCATATGACTTTTCGTTATGCAGATGGGCATCAATAATCTCAAGCTCTAGCTTAGCTACATCACAAGTGAACTACAATGTCCATACAATATATATTTAGAAATTAATTCTTAAGAAAATACGCACCACTGGCAAAGAGGCCATAATGTAGAGCAGGAGAAGTATCACAACGGTCAGTGGAACCCTTACAAAAAGCGAGTTCTCGATGAGTTCCGAGCTCCTTAGAAGCCAGCGACTCAGGAAGAAAGAGGGCTGCGACACGGGCGTGATTTGTCTACACTGCAAGCGAAGCTTCTTGTATCCGCCAAGAAAACTCAGAATCATCAGAAAGATAAGTATTCCAAGCAAGGTGAGGAAGTCAGAGTATTCGACTCTATGGGTCAAAAGGAAAATACTTTGGAATTGGCTTTTCGTTATATAAAGACTCACTTCTGGATCCAACTAATGCATAATATCGCCAATCCGGCACAGAACACAATAAACAAGGTGTACTTCATCATCAGATCCGGTAGATTATGAAAGGCCCACTCCATCTTCCAGCTGCGGAATACGCCCGGGATGCTGTGAATCTGGGAGTTGAACAGGTAGTCCTCGCTGAAGGTTTTTTTCTTGACCGATATGTTCCGCTTGCACACCAAGAAACTCTGTCCCACCGCCATGTGCTCCACCTCCTTTATCATTTCGCGCTGCGCCTTAATCTGAATCTCCTCAAAGTATCCCCCGTAGCTCAGGCGATATGAACCCATTGAGGCAACGCTGTTGTCGTTGTCTAGCTCCCCGGGCTCCACGTAATCAGGAAGTCGGCTGCTGACCAGGTAGGTACGTATACCCGCTTGCAACAGAATCGGATCATTTTTAGCCGCTTCCGTACCTTCGGCGTACACATAATGTTCGTCCAGCATGTTTAGAGTTCTCTGGGAAACGTGCACCATACCTTCAGCACCGGATGACTCTAGCCGATTGGTGATGTCCACGTCCTTCGACCAGATATCAAACTGCCACTTTGAGTGGCCAATGATGCCAGCAAATACCTCGCCCGAGTGCACCCCGATCCGCAGGTTGATGGCCAGTTTCCGCCGATTTCTTATGTCCTGCGTAATATGAATCATCTCCAGCGCCTGGTCCACGCAGCAGGAGGCGTGGGCGGGGAAATAGTTAGGAATGCCAGCCACACAGTTATACGCATCGCCCAAGAACTTGATTCGCATCGCCCGGTTGCGATTGGCAGCCAGGTCAAAACTCACAAACAATTCGTGCAAAATCTCCACAAGTTGCGGCGCATCTAGGGTGGTGGTCAGATGCGTGTAGTTGACCATGTCAGCCACCAAAATGGAAACTTCTGGATATGGTTCTAAGAACAATTTTCTTTAAAAGAGAAATACATTTTATTAATTATCATTTATTAATGAACTAACTATACTTTAAATCACACATACGCACCGTGCACTGGATCTAAAAGGGGAATAATTTTTATCCTGATCCTCGATGCGGCTGCAGATTTCCTCCTGCAATGTGCGAACCATTCTGCGTGGTAGGATTGACTCCAACAGGGCATTCTCCTTTTTCATAACGATCTGGCGTTATAGAATCTTTAAGGCTGTTATAGAGTATATATCAGGTATATATCTTACCTGATAGACAATGCTTTGGTATATCAATTGGTAGCGACTCAGTATTGAGCGTCGAATCCAATAATCTCGAGTTATACAGAAGTATGAAAAAATCAGATTGAGGGTGAAGAGGTATATGATATATGAAGCGAGGAGGTCGGGCGATATTTGATCATTAAGATACTGCACATAAAAAACGAAGAAGATGTAAAGTGCCGAAACGGCAAATCCCAGGATATGTACTGAGCGGCCTTTGTAGAATGTGATTGGTAGAATCATGTAGACACAGACTAGTATTAGGTGATCATAGCAGGGCACTACCGGAGAGGCTGCTCCATGTTGGATGGCCCCCAGGAGGTCGGAAGACATGTCTGCGGAAAAGAGGAACTTTATATTACCAGGAGCTTGTATGTCGTAATAACCCAACCCATGAGAGCTAAAAAGAATGCCATCAACCATGAGACGATCACATTCAAGGTAAAACTAGCATCATCCTGCATGCTAAGCATCATAATAAATGGAGTGAATAGCATAATCGCAAAGTAAGGAAGCAATGAGACTAGTACAACATCCTAAAGGAAAGGTGGCCTTAAGTTATTAAGGAGAGTTAAATATGTCTGTAAACCAACCCTGACTAGGCACACCAAGAGTATAATATGAAGTATAATAAGGAATTCAACGTTCCAAATAATTCGGGCCACATTTGTTACCATCGCCAGCTTCCGAAGACGAGAACAGGCTATCTCCAGGTGAAGTTTATGACACTTTTCCTGCACTTGGAAAAATGTAGGTAGGATATCGAAACCGTACAGCAGGTACAAGTAGTTTACCCTTAAATGTCGCCATTCCAAACCCTTAATGTTGCTCAGCGAGCGGTAGGCTACCACGTCTTCTTGGTAATACGGGGAATCCATTTAGAAGCTATTCTAGGTTAAAGGTGTCGCAAATATAAATTTTTTTCAACTATTTTAACTTATATTCTGACTTATAAAGCACAGAATTACACGGCGATTACACTTCCTAGGGGTGAATGGTTACTATTGTGGTGTTGCTGGAACTGTAGATTCTGGTCCAGGGCTATCAGATAGGTCGGCATCTCGCCCACACCCTTCACGAACGTTTTTCCGCAGTAGTTGCTGCGGATGTTAAAGTCTCTCACTGGCTAGCAGTCTCGCCGATCCGGCGATCTGTCTTCCCGTGTTGTACATTAATATTATAAACATATGGATATAATTGTAAATAATTGTATATAGTCCAGGCCCATATCCCATATGTCCACCCCATCCTCTAAACGCCCGGTTATGTTCAAATGGTCCTGAACGATTCCGGCGATAATAATAAAATTTCATTTAAGCAAAAAAAGAATGCGGGTCTAAGAGCTTATACTAATTGTAGCACACTTATGGGCACAGAGGAGCTAATTGCGTGTAAAACTGTTGCATACTTCAAGTGGCAACATAAATTTAGAATTACATTTTCAAAAATTTATTTAAATTCAAATCGAACTACAAAATGCGAATACGTGGATATCTTAATCCTATGGTATTTATATACACAGGTGCCTTAGTTCTAATCTCTGGTAAATTCAGCTAGTCTTCTTTGGTTTCCGCGGGTGGGCGATGCGGCAGGAACTGGTATTCGCTGTCGGTGCCAATGATGTAGGTGGGTATGTTGCCACGCCCCTTGACGAAGGTCATCCCCCGGTAGTTACACTGGATGTTGAATTCGCGTAGCTTTAGGGCCGTGTTCTCGGTGACCTGGATCTGCCCTGGCACTCCGGTGGAGTCCATGCGCGATGCCATGTTGACGGGATTGCCCCAGATGTCATAGTGGGGCTTCGAGATGCCCACCACTCCGGCCATGGCCCTGCCATGCGAAATTCCTATCCTTAACATACCGTAATCGGTGCTGCCCTCGTACTCCGTTTGCATGTTCTCCGTATTAAAACGACGCATGGTCCGCATGAGGTCCAGGGCGAATTCTGCCATCACCCGCACCACCTCGTTGCTGCTGTCGACGTTTTGGTAGGTGCTGATCCGTGGTGGACTGGTGATCACATTTCCCTCGTACTGACCCCGCTCCAAGTCGAGATCCAGGGCTATGTTGCTGCCGTTACCGTACGGCACCCGTTGCACTCCGTCTGTATTGGAGGTGCGGGCTCCGTCGTAGCGACTCCTACGTCCGTTTGGCATCAAAGACACGTTGCGAAATTTCATTTGGGGTGCATTCACCTGCTCGGATCGAGAAACGTCCAGTCCGCAGGCCGCCATGTACGTCCAGTTGGCGACCTTGATCTTCTCCACGCGCAAGCTCTGCGAGTACTTGTTCAGCTGAAGAAAGGAAATATAATTTATTAGTTTAAGTTTCAAAAATTCTTTAATAAACTGAATAGATATTCCGGTTTCCCTTCGATTGAAAAGAAGTTTACTTCGAAAGACTGTAGATAAAATGTGACTATTATCTAATTCAACTCACAGTTTGGATATAACGCACTTCTAGTACGATTTGATAAGATTGCAATACCAACTTACGAAGTTACTAAATTTAGGCATTCAATTTCTGTTGGGGATCCACCGGGAGTGGTATCAGACTACTCACCACATCGTCAAAGTCACAGATAATCTCGTTCAGCACCCGCAAACCGATCTTGTCAGTGTCGAAGTTTTTGATCGAGGCAAACATTACGGCCACATTGTCGTACTCCTCGTAGTAGAGCTCATTCTGCAGTTGGTTGGACAGATAAAAGTCGGCTGAATGGGTTAATTAAAAGGATTAGTATTAGTTACCACTTAACAAAAGAGAAAACCTACCAACATGAGTGGGCAAAATATTGGTAAGAAGGACTTTGATGGTGTCGTTGGTAATCAGTGCATCCTCCTGCTTTTTAAGAAGCTGCCGTTTCCAGCTGTTAAATCATTCATATTAAAGTAGCTGCTCTCATAAACTATAGATTTGCTGTAATTACTTGTAATCCACTTTGGCAATGAACTCCGTTTGGCGCTCCATCAGGTGGAAAATGCCAAATGTGATGATCATCAGCAGGATGTGCGAGTACTTGGCATTGAAGTTAACATTGGTCGAGGGGCTGTTGGCATAGATGTAGTTGAATTCGAAGACCACCAGGACCGAATAGCCAATCACTATCAACGTAGTGAAACAGGACTTGATGATAAAGGGTATTCGCGTGAAGAGAAACGACATGCCTATGACTAGGGTCATGCAGTTAGTGAGTATCTGCAGATAAATTAAATAATGTAATGAAAGTGTTAATAGTGGATTTCCGGAGCTCCCCACCCAAGGATGAAAGCACTGCACTCGCTCGTCGTAACTCGGTTCCAAGTCCGGGTAATCCTCGTCGCTACTGCATCCTATCACTTGCATTATGGCCACTGCACAGTACGAGAAAATGATGAGGAAGTACATCACTATCCGGATGACCACGTTGCGCTGCATCTCATCCGACATGCGGAAAAGGAACCCACTGAGCTTGCCGTTTGGAGATGACACATCCGCATCAGACATGTACATGATCCAGAGTTTTTTGTACCAGGACACGACTAGCAGCATGGTGAGCAGGATTATCGTGGTGCCATCTATATACCAGTAGTGATAGCGGGCACTAAAAGTGAAATGCAAAGGTTATTTGTTGTATTATTTAAGTTGGCATTCACTTACTCCTTGCTCAACAGCTGGATGGTCAGCAGACCCATGTAGATAGCCCAGGACAGAGCAATGCTGTACTTGAGCATCACATCTGGCTCCTGCATGTACTGAAACTCCCAATTTCGGATACGGAAGAACAGGCAGCAGGAGCTAATGTTACGGCGGAAAGTCTCCTCTTCGATTTCATCCTGGGTGAGGCGAGTGCTTCGTCGGAATACCTTGGTGAGTCTGGAATATGGATACGTTACAGTATCAAGATATAGGTGTTACAATAGACTGCTTACTGTATCCTCCCGATGGGCATCTTGTCCAGTTCGCGACACATCTCCAGCTTAGCCTGGTTGCGCACCTGGTTGTACTGGTGGAGCGTGGAGTTGTGCATGAAGTTGGCCTTACTGGCCTCGCTTAGCTTCTTGGCCTGCCGTTCCCTCATCCTGCGACGCGGGTCGTGCATTGGGGCCTACAACTTTCGGTTCAATGTAAAGGTGCTGGCGAAGATCGCAGAATCTTTTCGGGGAATACTCACGCGCAGCGACTTGATCAGGAAGGTGCGAATACCATGCTTCTGCAACACTGGATCCTCTCGAGCCTTTTCGGTGCCGTCTTCATAGAAATACTCACCATCCAGCAGGGAGAGCGTCTTTTGGCTTACATGCACTCGTCCTGTGGCTCCTGTGGCCTCCAGTCTATTAGCAATGTCCACGTCCTTAGACCAGATGTCGAACTGCCACTTGGCTGCTCCAATTACACCGGACAAGACATCTCCGGAATGGACCCCGATTCGCATGTCGATATTCAGATGTCGCTTCTCCCTGGAGGATTAAGAAAAATGAAGAATAATGGTTAGTTCTTATAGTTTCTTAAGTGCTAGTCTTCCTGAATCATGAAATCGTATTTTATTGGCATTTGGAAAAATCTTAAATACGGTCAGTTATAGCAGAGCCATAAATTATTAATTTAAATTTGTATGCCTTATCAAAATTGCTTAAGTACGTAGATTAATTATACGCGATTTTTATAAGAACGACTAAATTTAGAATTGAGAAAATAAAATACCTCTATGTCAGTTTTAAATGCAACCATTATTTCTCTGATAAACATAGATTAAATTTCTTTGATTCTATTATGCTTGATTCGATTAGAAAATTCTCTAATCGTTATCAATAATCACAGCGTCCATCCGGCCAAATAAAAAACCATTTATCAGTAGTGACTAATCACAACATGGCTAATGACTTTTATTACTGCTTGGAAGAGTGGCTATACTCACCGGACATCTCGTATGTCCTTGATCATCCGCAGTCCCAGATCCACGCAGCACTTAGCGTGGTCAACATTGGGATTGGCCAGTCCAGCCACACAGTAGTAGCAGTCCCCCAGGAACTTGATTCTCAGCACATTGTACTCCTCGCTGGCGATGTCGAATCGCACGAAGAGATCGTGTAGAGCCTCTACTAGTTTCTTGACATCCAAAGTTGTGGTCAAGTGGGTGTAGTTGACCACATCTGCGTAGAGAACAGTGACGTCATCATGAGGCTCAATGAATAGGGTGCTGCAAGGATACAGGATTGGTGTGATTCAAGTAGAAATAAGTTAAAGATCCCCACTTACCCATGATCCGGTTGTCGCCACCGCTTGAGTGTCTGGCTATCCGCACTCCTACGCAGATCGACCTGCGATTGCTGCTGATGCTGCTGCTTAGATCTCTCAATGCGGTTCTTCACATCCTCCTGCAATCGATCTGCAATCTGGGCAGGCAATATGCTTAGTAAAAGGCTTCGCTCCTGATCTCTGGCATAACGCAAAAGGAGATTCTCCTCCACATATTGCCGTCGGTCCAGGAAAGTTGTGCGTAGCGCTATATCCCGCATCAGGCGAAAGAAAATTCCCAAGAGGTTGACACAACTCAGATAGATAGCCTCATTCAGGATGCTGTGCATTTGGTTGTCGTCCTTGGCGGTGATCACAAAGCTGTAGTTTATTATATAGCAAAAGGTGACTGCCGATCCCAGGACAAACGGTTGCAGCAGATACGGCACTGGCATGAACATGTATATGGCGTACAGGGTATAGGCATCGTAGATCGGATTTAGAATGTCATTGTGACTGGTGGCATGGTAGACATTAAGCCCTATGTCCATCAGGACCATCACGCAGACCGCTAGCCAAGATGTGGCATACACAACCCAGCCATGCTTGCTTACCAGCTCGCTCCGGAAGTTCACGGAGAGGACTATCCAAATAACCAAACCCGAGCACATGTAGGCCACCATGTCCACGTACACGTACTTGATCTCCGGCGTAGTCAGTAGGAGGAGAGTATGGATTACCGTCACTGCCACATGGATAAAGATGAATAGTGACAGGTAACCGACGCGCAGGCGACGCATATACAGGTCGTATGACTCCTCCAGTTCCAGGTTGCGACATTTTCTCTATGGGATTAAGACAAATTTTAGATTAAATTAACTATTAATAGTTTAAGATTTGTTAAAACGTTTATTTATTTATATTTACAGCCCTTCCCTCGTACTTCGATTAACGCCGCACTTACGAGTGCCTTGGTACTTTACTGGAATAGTATAGTTGTCATCATTAACCTTAATAGGAACCCGAGCAAATGGGCATTTGAGATTTTCTTATCGACTGGTCGCTCGAACAATTTCATAATATTTTTTAAGGTGTAATTTCAAGAGGGAAATCTAGTTTGAATTTCACTGAATATTCATAGATAAGGAATATGATTCCTTATTACACGATTATATAGCCTGTAATGTCAGGATCTTTGCATTCGGTTGCAATTTCGTTAATTGTGATTTTAGTGTTGGCTTATAAAGATTGGCGCAGTGTATAAAGATAAAGGGTTGACCGAATAAAACTTTCCGCCCCAGATTGTTCACTGGAATTCGATTGCCTCGCAAGGATGATTCACTTACCACGAGGTAGGACCATTCCCAGTTCTTCTCGTTCTGCACGGTTTGGGCCTGCTCGCTGGTCCTGGCCAAACTGATGGGATTTGTGCGGTTGTACTCTATGGCCGAGTCGAAATAAGAGTCCATGATGGCGCCGGATCGGATCGGATTGGATTAAATCAGAGTAACTGCAGCCGGACCATTTTCGGTGGCAACTGTCCACAATCAGAGGCTGCTAAAAATCGCTTCGTATCACCTATTATCGGATCAAACAATTAGCCACAAAGCTATCAGGCAGAGTTCCAACAACAAAATCCCAATGAGCGTTGAATCAGTCAATTGACGGGTTTCGCTTATCAGTGCCACAAAAAGTAAAGACGAGAGGGAGGAGTGTGGAGTAGGGAGAACCTTACTGGA
Source organism: Drosophila eugracilis (assembly GCF_018153835.1). Lineage (NCBI taxonomy): Eukaryota > Metazoa > Arthropoda > Insecta > Diptera > Drosophilidae > Drosophila > Drosophila eugracilis. Next base: position 2,322,679 of record NW_024572964.1, on the reverse strand, counting down.
TTTCGGATTTCTGGCTTCGAGCTGTGCCGCGCTGTGCTGTATGGCAGCGAGAACAGCAGCTAATTTAGCAATTTGTCTAATGTGCTGTTGATAGTGGTAATAGCTAATGGTCTGTAAATCACACTCACCCGCACTCGCACTCACATTCGCACTCCAAAACGAAATCGATCAGGCGGACTCCGTTTGCATTATCAGCTGCGGCGGTGGGTAAGGGTAAAGGGAAGGATCACGGCTATATGGCTGTGTAATTTATTTACGGGCTTTGCACGTATGGCCCGGCACTTGAGGCGACCGATTTCGCACTTCACTTTCGTTGAGTAATAAATACGATAATAATTAATAAAAAATTAACACCACTTAAGCGCGTAGCGCTCCAACAAGCCAATACACGGCTGACAGGTATCACAAATTACTCTTTTGCCGCGATAAGCGCTCGCCCCGATTCCGATTTCGTTTCGTCCGACTTAACTGCCTGCGGGAGCTGGTATCTATATAGACGACCGATGCCAACCAACTACTGCGACCAACTGAGGGCCCACACCTGTCGACGAACCGCTCGCTGTTGAAAGTTGAGTGCGGAGTCGAGCGTTTGCGGCTTATCAGTGTGAAAAGTGTTTGGCGGCGCTGGCGCTTGATTGATGACCCAGCTGAAGAGTTGTTATTTATTTCTAATAATATCTTAAAACTTTAAAGCTAATGCATTTTTATATAAAATTAGTTTTATAGCTTGTTATACGTCTTTTTCTTAACAATTTACAATTTCAAATTTGAATTATGGGCGCCCATAAGGTGGCTCCATCTTGCGGTTTTAATTAGAAGCTGTACTATGCGTCCCTGGTTTAAGCGGTCACTCTAATTGGTGTGCAGCATTTATATAGATACCCTTAACAAAAATCGATATACACGTGCTTCTCAAAAAGCAATCGAGATATTGATAAGTTTATAATTCCCATCTCTAGGTCAAGCTGTTTATTTTCTGAGTTGAAAATTCTTGCAATTATTCGAATTGTTTGAAAAAAGGCCGAAACAAAGGTGCAAAACTAGCAATCATGTCGGCCTTCACGGAGTCGGCTCTCCTGAAAAAACTGGCTGAGTTGAACAGCAGCCAGCAGAGCATCCAAACATTATCTTTATGGCTGATTCACCATCGCAAGCACAGTGCGTCGATTGTAAAGACCTGGCAGCGGGAATTGGAGAACGGTGAGTATTTCTAGTTGTTTTTGTAACTCGAATCATTACGTATAACCTCATCCCACAGTGCCGGAACCCAAAAAGCTGACCTTCATGTACCTCGCCAACGATGTGATTCAGAACAGCAAGAAGAAGGGTCCGGAGTACGGCAGGGATTTCAACCATGTGCTGGGCAAGGTGTTCGCTCACATTGGCGAGAAGTGCGGCTCGGACAAGTTGCTGGGGAGCCTAGGCCGGATTCTGAACATTTGGCTGGAGCGAGGCGTCTATGATCCTAAGGCTATTGCAGACTGGCGGTCTAGATTGCACCGGGAATCCGCTGGAAGCAGCAATGGGAAGTCTAACGGAAACAGCGAGAAACCCGAGAAGGAGCGGGAAAAGCCGGAAAAGTCTGAGAAATCCGAGCGCCGGGAGAAACGCAAGCACGAGGATCGTCACTCCAAGTCCAAGCGGTCAAGGCATCATGCCCAAAGTAGCAGCACTAGTATGCCTCCTCCATCTGAGGAAGTAGTAGTTGTTGAGCCGGAGAACGGCCACACACCACCATACTTGCCTTTGGGGGAACCCCCAGAGCCCGAGGAGCTCATCAAGGCTCTCACCAGTATCGAGAACTCCGCCTCCAGCGATGCTGTGGTGCGCGAGCGGATCGCCAAGTTGCCCCAGGAAATATCAGAGATTAGCTGCATCAGCAAGCTGGAGGATAAGGACAAGGCCAAGGCCCTGGCCGTGCAGGTGGGGACCAAGCTTTTTGCTCCTGTTATGACTACTTCTTTTTTTCTTGTATTTTCTTAATTAAGAATGCTAGTAATAATATTCTTATTTTTAGGTCAACGAAGCTGTGGACCTACTGAATGATTATAACGCTCGATTGGCGGCGGAAATGGAAGAGCGCACCAAGCTAGCCACAATGCTGCGGGACTTCCAAGCGGAACAGAAGGAACTTCTATCGCAGGCAGAACAGCGTCTCGATGTACGTTCTCCATCATGTATTAAGCACTGCATGCTATTTGGGGTTGTTAGATAAAGTTCCGCATTAAAAATGTGGGTGGTTGTCCATTTAAACTATTGTTTGTAATTGTTGCCCAAGATCTCCTTACTTCCTAGTCAACAAAGTCAATCATTGGCTTTCCAAATTGTATATTCATATTTTAGTAACATTAAAAGATCCAAATCCAATTCAATGTAGTCCCCCTTTTATTACCCGTGTTTAAACATCATCGCCTAATTCTCTGTGTCTTTGCAGGAACACAAGAAGAAGCTGGCCAAGATGTTGGGCCTACAGAAGGAGATTCACGACCACCTCTCCAACCTGCCCGACCTGACCCAATTGCCGGATGTGACCGGTGGACTGGCGCCCCTGCCTTCCGCTGGCGATCTCTTCAACGCATTGCATTGAACCAGATCCGGACATTGACCCGTACGGAGCCACATTAAGTCAAGCCTAGAGTTTATGCATATATTTTGCTCCCCCTATAAGTACCCTCACCCACAACCATTGATTGTAATCCAAAAACACCCCTTATGACGTTTTAAATTTAGCATCTATTTGCAAGCATTTATTATAATCGTTTATTATTAAGGGGAGTTAGTGCATCACGTAGTTAGCTGCTCCTTGCCATTTTTCAGTAAAAGAAATTATATCGGCAATACCACTGCCCGGAGACATCTTCAGGGCCACCGAGAACTTGCTCCAGACATCCCGATTGACTTGGTTACTCGATCCCTGAAAGGTGACAGGCTGACGACCCCTCACAGGAAACCCACTAAGCATGCAGGGCAGATCATTGGCACCCAAGCTGGATTCGTAAAGGCCGCGATCATCGGTGGGCAGCTGCTGATCCACCTGTTGATCCATGCTAACAGCGAGAACCCATTCGCGAACCTCCTCGTGTAGATTGGGATCATTCTTAAGGTGAATATCCTCTGGCAAAGGCACAGAGCTGGGAAAATCCGTTCTAGTCAGATCGGAATGGTCTACCAACTGGCCAGAACCCTCTTCAATAGCCTCACACACATCGAGATAGTGATTGAGCATAACGAAGGCCTCGGATTCGCGACCTGCCTGGCGTAGATCCATCCCAGCTTCGTAGAAACCTTTATCCACCGGCAGGAGGTCGGTATGACGAAGTAATGCCAAGGATAAACGCAGAGCCACCGGTTGGAGTGCCTGCACCTCCTTACAAGCGGCTCTGGTGGCATAATAGTGGGCTATCAACAGGAACTGCTCCATGCTGACTGTAAACTGGGATTGGGCCTGCTCCGGCGTCGCCTTAAGAGATTGTAGTAAGCGGGAAAGGAAATCCCTCAACTGCCTCCAAATGGAACCGCCCTCAGTTTGCTCCTCCCTCAAGGCCAAGCAATCCAATGCGATCCTGGTGTAGATATTAAAATGAGCTTCGATGGGAGGAGCTCCGTAGCTCAAGTAGAGCCCCAGTGCAGTGGTGCAATTTCCCTCCCGAATGAGCTGGGCGGCATAAACGGCCACGTACTTTTGTAGCAGGGCGGGATTCAGCTGCTTGGCCTTCTCCAAGCAACGCTGCCATTGACCCTGTTCCGCCAGGAGATCCAGAGCAGAGACGACGTCTATATCGGCCAGTTGCTCGATGTTCCCCTCGTGCTTCAGGCTGGCCTTCTGTTGCTGTTCCACGTATGCAAGGAGTTGCAAATCCGCGTCGATCTCCTTGGCTAGACGACGAGCCTTGCTCCACTGCTCCGTTTTGATGAACACATCTACAGCCTGCTTGGGCATATCAGCAGCCAAGTACAGCTGGGCTGCCGGTCCTATTTGCTTGATGGCTAGTAATCGTGGTCCTAGAGATTGGGCCAACTCCTGGGCATCCTGACCCTCTAAAAACTGATTGCAGATCTCAGCAGCTCTCATTAAAGCTCTTTCCAAGGTGGCTGCATCCTCAGCATTGGTGGAATCTATCTGCATGAGGCACTCGGCTGCCTTTCGGAACTGCTCTTTCTTGGCAAACTCTGCAGCTCTATGCAAGTAGGCACGAGAAATGGAGGCGGCATCTTCGCTGGCTTGAGCTTGAGCCTGACCACGTTGAAGTTGAGTCTGGAGGCGCCTCAGATCGTTTAAAGCTGCTGGATAATGCTCCTCGGCGATGCGCAGGGCATCTTCATAAAGGGATTCCTGTTTGTAGTGCTCCACAATCAAGTCCGGTCGATGCGCTCTTAGAAGAAGAGCTTCATAATCCTTGTAATTACGGGTTTCCAAGGCAGCTGAAGCTTGTCCTATTAGAACTTCTCCCACGGCATCGGGTAGGTGATTTTCGGCCACATTTAAGGCAGCCTGCCAATCTCCTGCATGTTGGTACATCAATATGGCCTCTTTGGGTTTGTTGGCCTTAAGGAATTCCGCCTCCGCCGCCTCAAACTTTCCTTCATCTTCTAGCGACATTGCGATCTTCAGGTGCACCTCATCTGTTGGCTTTCCAGCAAATTTGCATAGTTCCATAGCAAACTCGAATTGACCAGAGTCACAGGCAAATCCCACTGCAGTATCCAGAAGACCTAGTTTGCTCAGTAGTCTTACTGCACTCTCTGTGGGCATGGACTTGGCCCACATGTAGGCCACCTGCTGGCTTGCTCCATCAGTTCCCTTCTGTTTGGCCACCCTGTAGCCATCCTCCCAGCGACCCGACGAGCAGTACATGTGCACGGCGGATTTCCAATCGCCGGAGGCAACGAAATGCATCTCAGCATTCTTGAGTTTTCCGCGGGATTCCAGTTGGCGAGCCAAATGTAAGTGGGTGCTATCCAGCAGATCCTTGTGATACCGCTCCACTAAACGGATCATTGAGTCGTACAGTTCCCGCCGCTTATACATGGCTATAGCCAGATCGGGCTCATTGACTGCTATAAGAACCTTTTCCGCATCTCTGTATTTCCCCTGCTCCTCCAGAGTTCCTGCGAGTTGGACAAAAAGCTCTCGGAGTTGATCTGCCTTCAGATACTTTTCACCAATCACGTAGGCTCGCTCCCATTTGCCATGCTTGTTTAGCAGTTCAATAGCATCCTTGTGCAGATTGGCTCTCACCAACATATCTTCCGCTCCATCAAGGTCTCCTGCAAAGGCCAAATGCTTGGCTAGATCCACGGCATATCGCTGTATTAGTTCCGGTTCGTCCAGGACTTTTGCTATTTGAACTGCCTTTCGCCATTGCTTGGCACCCACTGCAGCTTCCAAAGCTTTTTGCGTCGCTCCCGCTTCTATGTAGTGGTTAATAGAGGCATCTAGCTGTTTTCGGCTTACCAACCAGTCTCCCCACTCCTCCTCCAAAGCAGTGACCTCCTGTGGAGCCACGACACGTCCCAGTTCTAAAGCTCTGGCATATGCTCCTCCTTTTCTGTAGAGAGCTAAAGCTGCTTCTGGGCGAGACAGCCGATGTGCTATATCTCCAGCCAGCTCGTAGAGCTCAGAACGGACCAGTCCTTCTGTAACCTGCAGCATCACCTGCTCATCCTGCAGGATGTGTGGTGTCTTTAAGGCTAAACGAGCTGCCCTCGCCGGTTTATTGGCCTTTAGGAACAAGGACATAGCCTGCTGTAGATCGCCCTGCTCCTCGAGCACCTGTCCAGCTTTTTCTTGCTGTTCGCTACTCAGTAAGTATTCCATGTGTTGTTGCTTCAACTCAGACACCCGGTTGTATCCACGTCGCTCTGCCAGAGCTACTGCTTCATCCCACATTCCAAGCTGTTGGTACATCTTCAAAGCCGCCTCGATGTCGCCCTGCTCCAGATAAATCCGCTCCGCAGTCCGCAAATCCGAACTTAGCAGAGCCATTTTAGCCCGAACCTCCGGGCAGAGCATGCCAGGAGAGCCGGAAGACTCCTCGAACTCATCTGCCTGCTGGATCATCTCAGCTAGATAATAAGCCTTGGATACATTACCTAGGGCAGCGTAACATCGCTGGGCTACTCGCAAATTTCCATCCTCTAGGGAGATCAAAGCCAGATTGTGCCACATAGCCTTGGCAGCGGGCTTGTCACCAAGAGATTCTAGAAAGTGAACGGCCCTTCCAAAGTCGCTGTCGTTAACAGCAGTGCCGAACTCCACAAGCCCTTCGTCCAACTGGTAGTTATGCTCACTTGGGCCATCCTGGGATCGAACCACTGTGCGTCCCTATGGGAATAACGTTGTTCTATATAAAATGAGCAGATTAGTGGGTAAAACTTACATTTTCGCGAAGCACCTCGACGGCATCTCCGCGAACACTCTGCATGGTGACGTGCTCCGGAAGATCGATGTTGTACCAGATGGCCAAGTTAGTGTTGCTCTGGGCTACCACCACATCGCTCTGGGGAACCCACTGGACAAAGGAAATGTTGCTGAGCAGGGTCTGCTTTTTGCCTGTATAATTATCCACTAAAACCAAACGGAGTTTTTTGTCTCGGAAGAGGAGCTTATGCGCAGTCTCGCTGAGCTCCAGCCAGTCGATCTTGGCCTCATGGTTGATCTGACCACTGGTCATTCTAGTGACAAGATCCACCACACATATAGTTTTAGCATCCAGCAGAAAAGCGAGCTTTTTATTTTCCTTTACGTTTCCTCGCTCATTTAGACGCACGGAGATCACATGGGGATTGACGAATTCCGTACGTACAGATCCCAGGATGGAGTTTTCACCGTACTCTACTAAGCTTAGTTCTCCCACATTGAAAACCAGGCAAACGGTGGGGTTCTCAAAGTAGAAACGCTCGTGGTGACCGGATGCCGTCCAGGGAACCTCGCTGCACAAATTTCTGGTCAAGTCACAAAGGATTAATGATTCCTCTGTGCGGGCCACTAGGTAATTATCCCTGCCCATAATCCTAACGTCATCGATCTCCAGACCCAGTTGTGATTCAATAGTGAGCTGTTGCGAGGGTTCCGTCAAGGATCTAACTAGAAGTTGACTGGGGGCCACGAAGATCAGCTCGAACTTGTCCTGCCACACAGTTCGTCGGAGTACGGACTCGAAGAGGAGAACTGCTCCACTCACAGATCCCAAGGCGAGTCGGGCTCCATCTCTCCGCCAGAGGAGGCTGCTCAAGGTATACAAGCAGGCTACCTCCTTGCTGGCACTTTCGCTCCACGCTCCTTGTCGAGGACTCCACGCGAAAATGCGTATCCTGTCAAAGCTACCAAAGGCCACAGCCTGTCCATTTGGACTACAGGCAGCCACTGTGAACTCCCGTTCACCTTCTGTCCTGGAATGGTCGAAGGTGCGGAGCTGACGACCCTAGTTAAGAAACCCTAAAGATTAGAAAGTATTTTCTTTAGCTAGGCTGAAACCTACCATGCTATCATAAAACACAATCCTCTGATCACAACCAGCGGCGCAAAAGCCTCCCTGAGGCCAGGCCAAGGCAAAAGGTGGAACCGAATGCTGCACCACTCTGCCCAGTGGTTCTGTTGCCTCATCCGTCATAAAGTACCTTATAATAGTGCCGTCATTGTGGCCACTCAGAAACCCTGTTCCCTTGGTATTGGCTGCCAGCGAAATGCAGATACTGTCACCGCCATAGAGACTTTGAGATTTATTACTCTTGCTGTGAAGGGCACGGACTTTGCCATCCTCAAGTCCTAATAGGAGTAAGGGTTTGAAAAAAAATCCTTTCATTAAGTTTAGCCAACTTTACCAGCTATAATAGATCCCGAAGTTAGCCAAATAAGAGCAGTCACAGCACTGGCTTGTGGAAACTTGTTACATATCACCTTCTTGTCGTTCCAGGACTCCCCCAGTTTGTATACATAAACGATGCTATCACTCTGGCCCACCGCCAGTTTGGTTGAGTCCGGGCTAAAGGCCAGTCCCCGAATGACATAGGAGTTCTTTCCATTTGAGGGATTCGCTGGCTTGGTGCTAAACTTATCCCGTCTTTCTCCTGCATCATCATATAGGAGAATATGACGGTCCGCGGTGGCTATAGCTAGTTTTTGCTGATTAGGAGACCAGGCTAATCCTGCTATTCTCTGGATTTGCTCCTGATGAAATAGGAATTATGAAAATGACAGCATTATTCAACCTTTTTAATTCTAGGAAATTGACCTATTAATGTCGCTTTGTTCATTATTAATTTAGTTACCTGACCCTCTAACAATGTTCGTAAATATTTCAACTGCATTATTTCAAGGGTTTTCTTTAGATTTATAGTAGTTTTATTAAATTAATTTTCCGATTAGAAATTTGTAAATTTTCTGACGCAGTTTGGCCGTTGTTGTGGTCTGTGTCAGTCGTTGTGGCAACCGTGAGCCCGGCAACCACCCCCTGCCAACCATTTCCACCACCTTGTGGCGAGGCTGTGTTGTTGTGTTGTCTATTTTCTTGGCGCTTCCGTTTTGCGCTGCCATTCTAAATAAATGGCCTTTGTTTTGAGATGCAGCAGGTGCCGGGCCTGCCACAGGATGGGCCAGGATGTGGAACTGCGCGTGGGTGTTGGGCAATAATAGGGGAGGGCGGGCGTCCCACCCACAGTCACAAAGCTGTTGCTTGTTCTGCAGACAGCGCTGCCCGCTGTGAGTTGTCCTAGTCCTTCTTACCAAAGAGAGGAGAGAGTACACACCACTGCGCATGGCCCGAGGAGAGAGTGAGAAACAGGTGAGAGGTCAATTCATACAGGTGTGCTGAGGCGCATGACCTTGGGGTGGGTTTGAGGCTGATTTTAGCAAATAGGTCTAAATCAGCCCTCTATCGGGTATTTACCAGCATCTGTTAAAGTTTCACATAACAAAAGTTTTATGGCAAAAGTATAACAGTATAAGATGTAAACTCACTCTAGTTTATAACACAAATTAACTTCATTTCAGATTCAAATACTTTAAGAACTATATTTCTTTTGTTAGAGAAAGGATACAAAACATAGTAAATAAACTTTAATCCATGTTAGGCATTATAAAAGTCAAATTGTTTTATGACAGAATTTTGCTTTTTATTTAATATAAATATTCATTAGTTCTGCCTATTCATACACTCAGTAAAATCAAACCAAACCGAAAAAATCTTTGAAGTCTACTGCTTGCCTGCTATTTTTTAATTACGACTTCAACTTCTTGCTTACACTGCTTTATTATCCGCCTGATTATTCTTTTAAAGTAAACTGCTTGTCTCCTTTGGCTGAACTGCTTTCATCCCCTTCTAAAGCAAGGATTTTCGGAGTGCCATAGAAACTTTCACCACCATTTCCCCGCTATGATGCTCAGCAAAGCTATTTCTCTCGTCTCTCTCTGATTTCAGAATGTCTCTCATCGGATTCTCTCGGTTTTCTTCCTTTCGGCAGCTCGTGAATCTCTCGTTTTTTGGCCAACATCGTTTGCCTTGGCCAAGTCAAAAGGACTTACAGCGGCAGCTGGATAAGGCGGCTGCTGATTATTTTATTCAATGGCGGAGGCCAAGTCAGCGCCAACGTGGCTAATGTATGGCCCAACGCATTGTGGCAGGTCAAAGCGGGCAATTCAGTCTGGTCCTGGTTCTGGTTGGTCCTTTCAGTCCTTTCTGGCCATGCCTTTGGCCTTTTTCCGAGCCGCTCAGCCTGAGCAACTGAGCCACTCTGCTTTGTGCCAGTGCCTGGTTGGCATCCCTTTAATGAGTTTCATTAATTAAAGCTACTTTGTTGGCACTGCTTGTTCTTTCCGCTCTGTGATCTATGTGGGGGAGTGGGGGTATATATGGGTATATAAATGTGTGTTTATGGGTGTGGGTGAGTGAGTGTGCATGAGTAAACATGCAACATGAATTTTGTCCTTGACTTTTAATGGGTTTATGACAAAAGCGCTGCCACCGCCCCTCACAAAGAACCCCCCTGGAAACGTTGCTAATGTGCAGGGCGTTCTCAGATGTGTTCCTATATAAGAATATATATACCAAATATATACACACGCGGTGAATGTGCGTGAGTGTGGGTAAAAGAGTTGTTAAAGCGGACGTCTGCCGGAAGCTCTTGTGGGTGCCATTTTGGTTCATGTTCCATGCGACGCACGCCATTTTTATCTCGCTTCCTTTTGCCCTGCCTTAAACCATTCGCCAGACTTTTGTCTCTAAAACTTGGCTGCTTCCTTTGGCTTCTCCCCTGGTCTGTCATTGTTTCCACGGCTATCCTTTTTCCCTTTGATATTGGTCTTGTGGCCAAGGCCGGTGGCGTTTTGGCTGGCGCTGCATTTTTAGCCGTTTTAGCCACATCCACATCCGTTTGACGGCGGCGTCTTTCGCTTCGGGCCCGGCTTAATTTGTCGACTTACAATTTTTATCTCCACGAGCAGGCGAAATGCGCTCAAGATGCTATCAATTAGGAGATGCCACTCGGGATGAAGCTCCTGGCTTTCCTTTAACCCATTTAAGAAATCTGTATCTCAAATTGAAAATGTTTTATCTTCTTTTCTTTGAACTTAAACAATTTTAAATTGGAAATTAATTACATTAAAAATGCAGTAGATTGAATTTAAGAAAAATAATAAATAATTCAGCTTTTGTAATGGATTTTTACTAAACAAATAATAAACTTGATAGAAAACATTCAAGGAAATCACTTTTTAAAATATATATTCCACAGCACTTTGTGTGCGAGTACATTTAAGCCCATATCTCGTACATTATTCATTCCACTTTTTCCCATTTTTCTGATTAAAATTGCATAAAGTTACCTTTAAAGAACCAGTCCAAAATCCGTTCCAATTTAATTTGCTTTTAAGCACTCCTGACCGAAATGGGTTAAACCAACTTTGCCAGCCGCAAGAGCTGCGCTAATTCAGCTTTAAGGCAACAATCTGGTTAAAACTCTCACAGCCGCAACTCAAATCTGGGCATTAGTGGCTCGCGTACTTTTTCGCAGCGCCAGGCGAAAGCGAAAACCGAAAGTTTTCCTTAACTTTGGGTCACACACACACACACACACATACAGAAGCAGTCTCCTGGGGATTTCCCAGACCGTGCGTAGAATGTGCAACTGCAACAAACTCGAGAAGTGCGGCAGGAAGTGCGCGAAATAACAGCAGAACAGCGTCAGCCGAGTGCAACTTCGAGTGGCGAAAGGGGCAAGTGCTATGCATAATGAATAACATTTTCAAATTAGTTTCCGGTCAGCGGAGATTTTTACGCAGTTTGTCAAGCGCATGAAAGAAAGTCCGCGGGGTGCTTTCACCGAAAACAAAAGAAAGCTACTATTAAAACCCCGAGTCACCGGCAAAAGTGCAATACGGTAGAGTATAATGAAGACTTTGTGCCACGAAATGCCACAAGTTATAAATTATTTCAAAGCATTTAAAATTAAATGGGTAACTTAAATGTGATTTATAAAATATATTCTTGGTAATGTCAGCCTTTAATAGGTTTCTCTACGGTAAAGAGCTTCCCATTTAATTCAAAATTCTAAAATATAATATCAAATTTATGACAAATGGCAACCATCAACGTATGGTTAGCATAGATAATAATCCTTCTGAATAATATTGAAACTCCAATCTATTTCCATCAAATGCCATTTAAACTACGGGACCCCTAGCTCTGTCTGAAATTATAGTCCCCCTGTCAGGATATAATTATATGCTGCTAACGTGCAATCAAAGCGATTGCCATAACAATAATAGCAGCGACAGGAGGAGGTAAATGAGGAGCCTAGGTCAATCATTTAACAAGCCCCCATGGAGCAGGAGCAGGAGCAGTGGCAGGAGAACGGAATGGAACGGAATGGTAGGTGGTTCGGTGTAAGCAAGCAGAACGTAAAAATACAAAAAGGAGAGGCATAATAATGTACATAAATGTCTACATCTGGCCATTATAATGGGGGATAGCAACGGGGCCCTGAACTGGAAACATTCTGCCGGCGTAATGAAATCAAAATATGCCTCCTGCCCACGAACCTCGTCCGCTTTCCTGGCCTTGGCAGTACAGAATGTACATACAGGATGTGTATGGCAACAATTTGCGTTAAAAATTGACACAACAATTGCAAAATAATCACCTTGGAGAGTTGGAGAATTGTGTGCCAGGGAGATGGACTCGACTAGTTTGCCTAGTTCCACGCCGCTGGCTCCCTTTCAGTTTTACTGCAAGTTGGATTCCCCACTGACCAGAGCAGCCAGTTAAAAGTATTAAAACTGGGGCCACGATGCAGCCAACCGACTGCATCCCCAACGCATCCATTCAATCGAAAAATAGAAGCAATCGCTGTGATAGCTCACGGGCATCATTTGCGAAGGCCACAAGCACTTTTAGCCAAATGAAATGTGGCACAATGAACTTTGCCGGCCAAGTCCTTTGGCCTTTTTGGCTCCCGGCTCAAGTCATAATTTTCCAGATGCGGAAGATAGATGGCTGGCCGAAAAGCAAAAGCGTCTGTACTCGTATTTTGCGTTATCTCGGGATGAGCTGAAAATTTTCACGAGTCCAAGTCCAAAGTTTTCCGGCAAAGGCAAAAGTTTTGCCAATTAGGTGATTAGGAATTGCCCTAAGGATATTTCGTAGTTGGCAATTAAAGCTGAAATTAAAACACTTGAAATCGTTTAGCCCACTGACATTGGCAGTCCATTGGATTGGGCCAATAACATTTCTCGATATTCATGACCGCATTGTGGTCTATTTCGTTGGACACAAACACGAGTCGAGCAATCGGCCCAGAAGAAACATAAAACCGAACCAATGCCCAATGTCTGGATACAATCGAAGTCCCTTTTAGATTGCCACTGCCAAACACACCCTTTTTTTAGAAGGGAGTGGGATGCACAGGGCGAAATGTTTGTATTTCATTTCTAGTCAAACCGACTTGAAACTTTGGGAATACTATTTCATAAATATTTAGAAAAAATACCGGTATTTGGTTGCGGACAGCTTTTTAGTTAGTTTTTTGCCTGTTGGAAATATTCATACAAGATAGTGTAAATACAGTTCTAAGGTTCTAAAAAAATTTGTCCTGTGCACATAGATGCCACGCATGACTAGTGTTTGTTCGCTTTATTGTCCAACTGGCATTTCTGCTCTGCTGCTTTTGGCCAAACAGTGGGCCAGTGTGAACGCTATTAGCCAAAAGGCCTGCCAAATAAAGGCGAAACATTTGTACCAACGCAAGTCCGCCTGTGTGTGTGTGTGTTGTGTGTTGTATGTAGTATGTTTTATGTCGCGATGTCAGCATGAACACTTTACGTTTCATATTTGCCAGGCCACTGAGCATTCCATATACGGCATATATACACCCACATCGAGAGAGATTCCTGGGCGTTACATTCGAGTTTCGTTTGCCGTTTTCTTTATGCAAATTAGCCTTCAGTCAGTTGGATTTTTTGCCATGTCTTGCCACCGCTGCCGCTGCCGCTGCCACTGTTGCTTTTTGCATAAATTTTAAATTTCCTCCTTTATGGCTGGCTTCTCGGCTCGTATTTATTTGGAAGCATACTTTCATGGGCGCTGGCTGTGACAAGTCCTGATACGTCTGGTCCTGTCTCAAGCTTATTTATGCACTAACATTAAGAATTATTAACTTTGATAACTTATTGCACTACGACCTCGCCGCTGCCCCGATTTCTTTTCATTTTGATTCCGTACATGTGCGGAAATTTTATGTGACACTTGAGAGATTTATGTTCGGGGCCCGAAACTGAAACTGAAGCCGAATACGGCGGCAACTTGTGGGCGTGACGCATTGTTGAGTTTGAAAAGTGCCGTCGGAAAAATGCCAAACACGTGCGACGATTGCCTGCCCTCTAAAATTCCCCGAAAATGCCGGGCGCCATTGGGCCATATTAATCATACGCACCGTTGACCGAATACTGCACGAAGGCGTTAATTAATTCCCAGCTACATCTTCAATATCCGACATTTAATTCGAGTGTCAGCTCAGCAAACAAAACTTGACAATGAAATGAAACGAAATTAATTTCTAGATTTGTTTGTCTCGTCAGCTGTCAGTCTGCCGGTCCTTTGACATTTATTCGCATAAAAAACACCTTGGCGACAGACGAACATTGTTGAACAAGTTTACAGGGCTTCCAATTTAAGCCAATTTGCAGCCTTAAATTAGTTTTGCGTGCTGGTTATTAATTAATCCCCGGGAACAATCAATCTAAATCGCTTGTCATCGCATGCCATAAATTAAATGTCCGGCTATGCTGTGTAGATTTACTACTATTCCATTTCGCGGAAACATCCAAAGGGATGTCCGCTTTTCAATTAAATTCCAATTGACATTGACTGACGGGGGGTCTAAAATTGTCGGGGTTCCGGTTAATTAATAAATAATTGTGTTTATGAAAATGTAGCAGCTAACGCAGCTAGGTGATAATTATCATGCCTGACCAGCCGTAGTCTTCTATTTTTGGTTTTCTGATGTGGCCACATCACGCATACGCCGCGTGCCCGGGACAAAACCATTTCTGTCGCAGGCGGAGGCGAGCAATTTGGGCACGCCCATTGTCAGTGGAGTAGTCCACGTTTTGATTGATGGTTGGTTATGTCGGTTTGTCCGCTAACCCTCCAATTTCCCCCTCACAACCGAAGGCAACTCCCAGCGGCTGCTGCATATTGTTTTTCCCTTTTTTCTGGTTTGGGGATCTACTGCTGGTGGCTTCTGGTTTTGTTTTCTGGTTATTTGGCTGAAGGGTCATGAATTCGTGATGCGGTCGCCGGGCCAACAAATTGAAGTGCTCGGGGTTCAGTTCATTGCTAGATTTGCGAGAACGGCCTTGATGCAGTTGCGGTTTTTGCCAAAAAGGGCACCCCCTCGGAGTTCCATTTGGCAGCTCAATAGAAGCAAGCTGCCCACTCTGATTTGACGGATTCTATTAGGCTTTGAGGTGATTACGGGGCCTTTGTGCTGGCACAACTGATTGATAAGGTCGCCAGTGTCAAAGGCCAGCTGCAGACACAAAAAGTGCCCGCCTCGTTGTGCACATCAACAATAACACGAATCTCATTAATCATACGTATGCATAATGGTTCGTGTCGTACAAGGATGATGAAGGCGGTTGGGGATGGGCGGTCTTGAGCCACTGGACAGAGAGAGAGCCAAGACTAATGTAATGTGCCACAATATGTTACCAACTGAAGGGGGATTTTGGCCAGGTCAAAGGTAGCTGCGGTATCTCCTTCTCCTACCTGTCCGCTACTGTCCCACCTGCTGGCTAAACATAATCATGTGTCATTGTCGCTGTCAGTGTCCAGGCAATTCCCCCCCTCTTTTCACACAGAAAGAAATCGTTCGGACTTAAAACACTATCTTAAATTTTTTAAATGTTAACTAAAACAGCTCCATGTATGCAGTGTTAAATTCATAAATTTAATCAATTTCTAACATACTTAAAATTTTGTATGCCCATAACTAAGCCAATAATGGTTCCAATATGGAATTTTATATCTGGATGAATTTGTAATTTAATTCCCCGTCAAACTGTATACCAGGCTAAAATAGAGATTTTATTTAGATTTTTCGTAAATTTTTATGATGGTATCAAAAATGCGAAAATTGGGTATCTGAGATTTTCTCTTCAAAGTGAAAAAATGATGTCCATAACTTTGCCAATAATGGTCCGAACATTGAATGCCATACCTCGTTGCGCTTGTTTTTCAATCTGTATTCGAAAAAATAACCTGCCAAAATAATATTTTTTCAATTTTTCAAAAAAATGATGATGGTACCCCTTACAAAAAAGTCAAATTTCACAAAAAATTAAATTTCCAAAAATCATCTTCATTCCCAGATATAAAGTTTGTCTGGGTCGTTAGGTGCAAAAAACAGTTTTCATTTCAGTAGTACCTCTAAATTTGACAAAGTTATAAACATAAGACTGGGGAAAAGTATTGCAAATTTTACTAAAAAGACACATTTTTGATGTTCCGCCCAAAATATTAGTATTTTCCTCATTACAGACCCAAAAAAGACCATAACATGGAATGCTATACCTCGTTGAGTTCCTATTTAAATTCCCCGTCGAACGGTGTACCACACTCAAAAAGTGATTTTTTTTTAATTTTTTGCAAATTTTTATGATGTTTAAAAACCGCGAAAATGGTTTGTCCCGATTTGAAGCTCAAAATATCAGTATTTTGACTATATTAAAGCCAAAAATGGTCGGAATATGGAATGTCATACATCGTTGAGTTTGTTTTTCAATCTACTTTCAGAATATGCCATTCATATCTGAAGAAAAAAATATTTTTTCAATTTTTCGAAAAAATGATGATGGTACCCCTTACAAAAAAGTGAAATTTTACAAAAAATGTATTTTGCGAAAATCATTGATATACCCAAATAGAAAGTTTGCTTGGGTCGTTAGCTGCACAAAACAATCCTCTTTTTTGCTGTGCGTCTCATTTTGACAGAGATATAAGCAGAATACTAGTAAAAATATTTCGAATTTTACTCAAAAGTCATAATTTTGATTTTATGGTTAATATATCAGTATTTTCCTCATTACAAAGCCAAAAATGATCATATCATGGAATGTTATACCTCATTGAGTCCGTATTTAAATTCCCCGTCGAACTGTGTAACACACTCAAAAAGTACATTTTTTGAGATTTTTCGTAAAATTTTATGATGTTCAAAAAATGCGAAAATCGTTCTGACGCGATTTGACGCTTGATATATCAGTATTTTGTGTATAACAAAGCCAAAAGAGGTCAGAATATGGAATGCCATACATCGTTGAGTTTGTTTTTCAATCTATTTTCAAAAAATTTAAGTTCCATTCAAATCTGAGGAAAAAAATATTTTTTCAATTTTTCGAAAAAATGATGATGGTACCCCTTACAAAAAAATGAAATTTGACAAAAAATTTAATTTCCGAAAATCATCACCACAACCACATAGAAAGTTTGCTAGGGTCGTTAGCTGCACAAAACAATCGTCCTTAAAGCTGTGTGTCTTATTTTGACAGAGTTACAAGCATAATGCTGGTAAAAATATCGCAAATTTGACTAAAAAGTTGTAATCTTGATTTTATGCTCAAAATTGAATGCCATACCTCGTTGGTTTTAATTTCTAGTCGAACTGCATTCACAGTTTAAAATGGGAAATTTTTGGAAAAAATTGACGATGACCACACATTTCGACCACATATTTTTCCAAGTGCACAGCTCACCTTGGCTCCGTTTTTGTACAAGCTTTGGCTCTGCTCGGATTCAATTTATCCCCGCCCTTTGCAGATGCCTAACAACCATATCGTGTTCCCATTCCACGCGTGTTGCGGGATAATTAAAGGGGATGTCAGCTGTGCCCTCTCTGTCCACTTCATCAGGATCAGGCAGTATCCTGCAGCAAGCTTTTAGCATTTTGCAGGGCAGCCACCAATTAGTTTTGGGTTAGCAAATTTAATTATACTCGAGGCGCACACCTTTTTCGGGGCATCAGTCGGATTCATTGGGGCATGAATTATGCGTTTTTAATTGCTGACCCCCACGGAGAAGACCGGCTTGACCCGACAATTCATCTTGCAAGGGCCCGGGACATGACTTCATTAAAAGCCGCTCAGCTCGAGTGGCGAGCACTTTAAATTCCCCGCATCACCATAAATTCACACTGCAACTGCAGTTGGGTTTTGTGCATTTCTAGCATTTTTGGGCACTGAGCGAAATCAGCATCCATCATTTAGACACTTCCGCTTGGCTGGAAAATGGAAACTAGGAAAACGTCAAAAAAAAGGAAAGCTAGAAAAAACGATTCAGGCAAACATTGACATTGCCTTGTATTTCGTTCTCGCTGTCGATTTTTGTTTGCCATCTCGCAATGTCAATTTATTCGGACTGCAGTCGGCGATAGAAATTTAAATGTTCAAATGGCAGGTTTAGCCACTTTTTTTCTTTTTGTCGATTTCGTTTGTTTGCGGTCTTTTGGGGATTTGCTGGAATCGAATGCAAACCCCCAGTAAAACAGAGCAAAACACAGCGAGTTAATCGTGCAGGAATCCAAATAGAGATGCTGAAATATCGCTGGCAATGGAATTATGTGGATTAGCTTCTGTTCTGTTGCCAATTTAAATATTAAATGGCTTGCACCCAAAGTTGGTCAAAAGAGTAAGCTGGGGCGAACATACTCGTAAATTTAGGTTTAATTGAATTCAACTTGATATTGAACATACTAAGCTGCAGAATGGCTTGCATCTATTATTCATCTGCCAGTTTATCTCTTTTGTAGACCACTGCACATTGCTCATACGCCGTGTGTGCGGTCAGGATGAAAACTAGTTAGAGCCCAAAGAAACACAATGGCTAATAAAGCAAAATATATCTCTGCATACACATAAATAACCAAAGTCCTTAAGCATTTTTGAGCAGCAGGCACTTGGGCTTAATAACTTTGAGCGGGGTAAGTAGGTGTTTAGTGGCTATTATCATCCAGGCCATGTGTGTGTGTGGCGAATGTGTGTTTTGAACTCTTTAGCATCAATATTTTATGTATTATGCCAGCAGATTATGATTTATGGCCTGGTGCTGAAATGGCGATGGCGCTTCTCCCCGGGGAGGGGGAAGGCGGAATCATTGTCTTGGCCCGCTTAGCATTCCATATTTCACGCTTTGAGCTTCAATTCGCAATGCCGCTTCCTGGGGCGGTGCGGAAAATACGTTTAAAAGTGTTTAAGTGGCGCTCGCGCTAAGTAACAAGTTAAAAAATTGCGAAGCGCGCTCGTAAATTTGCTCGGCAAAGTGAAAAGTAATAATATACAGGTATTATAAATGGCTGTGCGTCCTTGAAGCTCCGGCATGTCGACGGGTAGTCAGGTGGGCAGAATGTATATATATATAGATGGCACTACGGCGCTATGAAGCGTGCACAGTCAATGGCCGTCGCCAGCGCAACTCCTTCTACTCCTCCTTTTGGTTTAGAGACCACAGCCCGAACATCAAAGAGGCAACAGGAGAAACATCACTGAGCAGATGGAAATGGGATCTTAAATAATTTTATGTGCTGTGTCTAAACGTCACACGTTAAAGTTATTTTTAAAATTTCAAAAAGTACATCTTTGTTTCTTTATATTTCACTTTTTTAAAATACTTTTCTTTCTGTGCATTTCCATATTCTATGCGAGAATCAGTGAAGCAAGCCAAACAACAAGAAACCCAAACACAGGACATGGACACATTTACCCACACATATGCATATGTCCTGTCTCTATATATGTGCATGTATTCCGAGTGTGTGTGTGTGTCTGTGAAAGCATTTCAAAAGTAATTCAACCAAGAAAAAAGTTGGGTAATTGAAAGTTTTCCCATAAAAATTTGTCGCTCTGCGTTTTGCCCGTTTGACTGAAGGGCAGACCGCACCCGATTTTCCACCCACACCGATAACTAGTAACTTTTCATTATGCATCTCCGCCCATTTGCCAACGCCCTCCCCTGAACCAAAGTCTCAAGCTATTATCTGGAGTACTATCGAGGCGCCCAAAACTAGTTGAAGTGCTTAAATTGTTTACGTTGATAACTTTCCTTTTTTATTGAACGTACCCTGATTTGGGTAAGGTATGTGGGTTTACCGCATTTCTAAATGTGAAATTATAGAAAATTAAAATAATAAAATTTTAAACAAATTTTAAAGGGTTTTAAGCCTATATTATTTAAACTTATAGCATATACATTGAAATACGGGTTTATAAGCAAATTAGGTGAACTAAAGAAAACCTTAAGACGATTTTATTTTTAGGGTATCCATAAAGTCTACTTTATATATGACTTATTGGCCAGACAACACAAAGTTTGCCTTTGGCATCAGCCGCTACTTTTACTTTGTTCGAAGGATCGCCATTTTTATGGGGCCGCATAATGAAAACGCGAACGCGATTGCAGTTTAACTGCACTTTCAATGACAACCCGCCTGCTGCCACTCCCCCCATCTTAACCCGCTCCGCCCCCTTTTAACCCTCTTCATTAGACAGGCACTTGAAACAACCACGAAATGCCGGCCTTGATAAATGACAATCGTGTACTCAGCTGAGATGTAGCTACTGCATATATTTGGTTTGGTATCTCAGTTTATGTAGCTGTGCTCCTGGTCTCAAAACCAGGGACAACCCACAAAATAAGCGATATAAAGACATAAAAGTAGCAAATTGGGAACTGAAACTGAGACCCCAAACACCCGAAGTGCACTTGAAAGAATATTTAAATATATTCCGAAATGTATTTCCTAATTGTACTTTTAAGTTACATCTTTAAAATAGAGTATAGCTTATATTAAGGCTAACTCAGAACTTACTTTAGTTTTTGCCAAGCGCACCAACCTGTAATGAAAGGGGAGTCTCATAAGAATCTTTGTTGTGGTGGGAACTAACACCAAAACCACATCCAC
This sequence comes from Drosophila eugracilis, assembly GCF_018153835.1. Lineage (NCBI taxonomy): Eukaryota > Metazoa > Arthropoda > Insecta > Diptera > Drosophilidae > Drosophila > Drosophila eugracilis. The sequence goes on along the minus strand of NW_024572964.1, from coordinate 2,302,231 downwards.
CCACTCGAGCTGAGCTGCTGATGGCTTTAAACTGGACCACACAATGTAATAAATTAGATTTACCGAACTTGATGCGAGAATACCGCCGAATATTTAACACCAATCAACATGAGCACGAAAAAAAACTTTTCACAGCAACAAGAGAGGCCAAAAGACAGGGCCTGGCAAAATAAAGTGAGAGGATGGAAAAACTTTGCCCTTTCTGGTGGTTTCCGTTGGGCTCATTGTCTCGAGTTTCCCAAGTCGCGTTGGCAAGACGAAAGGTGTCAACAATGACAAACACTTTTAACTAACCAACTTTTGCCGGCTTGTTTCGCTGGGTCTTGGGCTGCCTGGTTGTCTGGATGTCTGGCTGATTGTGTTGCCCCGATAGCGGACGACAGTTTAACCCATGCAAACAAACTTGCGGGACATTTGACACAGGCCACCAAATACAGTCCCAGATTTCGGATAAGAATCCTACAAAAGGATGTACTTCGAGAAGAAATGGCCCAAGTATCAGTGCTGATTACGTTATTATACAATGATATTGAATATTCTTAACTTAATATATAGATTAAGTCATAGGTTATTTTTATTTATGATATATTCTTTTTATTACTTGTAACGATCGAAATATAATATCGGAATTTCCATTAGGAAACGCGTGGGACTTGTGTCATCCCAAATCATGACCATCGGCAAACTCGCCCACCTAATCATCTCAATGGCAATGACTTCAATCTCTTCGCCCGCTGCCAAATGGGAGCCATCAATTTTAGAGCAGCTGGGCCGAGAGGTGGAAACAGGTAAATCAATCACACGCATTATGCGATGGCTTTGCTCCGTGAAATATGCCGAAGAATCTGGGTCTTAGCGAGGGTTTGGGGTTTTTGGGTTTATTTGGGGTTTGGCTTACCATATACTTTTTATGGCTCACATGGTGCTGGGCCTCCGTTGATTTTTATGCCGCTGGCTCTTATTACTTGTAAGTGGGCGAGTGGAACGACGTTGCTCATACGCCCCAGTATACCAGCTCCAGTATTGCAGCCATTTTACGGCCAGCTCTTCCTCTTTATGTATATTTCACGTCATTTGCTTTGGCTTTGTCATTCCGACGAAATGGGTAAGGCGAAGAAAAAAGAAACCAGCGAGTGCTTAGGAATATTTATTAGACGGACTCTTCAAGAGCTTCTTGTTAGCCCGGATGAGATGAAGGTAATTGATAGTAACTTCTTCTCAGGTCGAGCATCTTTGTTAACGCAAAGGAGTGGAGTTTGGCATATAAATTATTGCACTTAAATGCCATATATACGGTTCTCGCTTTATTTGAGAGCTGCTTATTTGTTGTCGGCTAAACAAACTTGGTACAAAGTTATCAAGCCCATTTCTATGTGCGAGTCATAAAATCTCCCAGCAAATATTATTTTTCGGTGCGCTTTTTTGGCACTCGGTGCATTTAAATTCCATTGTTATTGTGACAAATTGGGGCAGCGAACAAATGCTGAAATTAAAGCGGGTTTGCACTGAGTCTACATGATCAAAGGGTTCGCACTAGTGATACCTTGGAATTGCATTGAATAATTATGTGGAATAGGAACTATCATAATGTTTTTGATATTTGTATGTAAAATCAAGAACTTAATTGTTGGAAAACTTTGTAATTCAGCGTTTAATTTGTCACCCAAACATGTTACCCAAAAACTGAACAGGGTACTTCCCACCTTGCAACGGATGACAGCTTCAGCCGTTCTCTCGTGGGGCCGCCCAACTTTCACCCATCGCCCCTTAGCCCCGACGGCCCTTAACCCACCGCTGGTGCTACGCAGCCATGGCACGTAGATTTGAATAATTGTGCAGCAGCGTGTAACGGTAAAACTGGCAGTAGGGGCTGGGGGGGGATGATGGAAAAGTTGCAGAGTGTGTGTTGCATTTTCCCCGCCCCATCCCCCGTTACTTTTGCTGGCATTGTTTTTGGGCCGCGGAAAACTCTGCTCTCGTACAATAACATTCTTTTTCTCACTTTCCATTCCTCATCTCTTCCCCTCCCCCAAATGTATGCTACATTTTGTTATTGTTAAATATGTTACGTTTTGAGCTGCATTTTGTTGTGAAAATAAAACGCTTTTGTTGTGTTGTTGTTCAAATTAAAAATGATTTAGATGCCAGCAAATTGAGTTCACTTTGGCTATAGTTTTGTGTGCAAGTTTTCGTTTTCGTTCTGGCGTGTAATTTAATTGTTTGATATTTGCCCGCACATCCACAGAAATGCGAAACGTATACATTTGTCCTCGTATCGCTACGTTTCAATCAAGCTTTGCCATTGTTTGAAGTCAGCTTTCCCCCAAAAAGAAAATTAAAGTTTATCCCAACGGCAACTAACGTGTTTCTGCTTTAATTTTTAATTTGTTTCTTGTCCATCAACAGTTTTGGGTGAAATAAAGATATATAAAAATTTTATGATATTTTAAAGGAGTCATAATATAGAGGGTCCTCAATCACGTATAGTTTTCTATATATTTTTCTATATACTTACTAACTTATAATGCAGATTTAGGTTGCGCTTTTAACGTAATAAAGCAATCAAGATCCCTATTTTATTTGGAATTTCTATTTACTTTGCTATAGCTCTGCTCGTATCTGTACAAATTCAAAAGTACAACTGCGCTTTGTTAACCAACTTTGTTTGTTTTTCAAATGCCAATTGCTGTTGGCATTGCAATTAAACATGCGAAACATGAGCACCCAGCACTGAGCCAAGAAAAATGCAACAGAAATAGTTGTATTGCCACAAAAATAAATATTTGGAGTGTTCCCAGAGGGGGGAGGCTTCAAATGACCTCATAAGAGAGAAGCAAAAAGGAAATTTGCGGAATGTTTGCCCTGAATGCCCACCCACACCGGGGCACAAAGAAATACACTTAAGAAGCGGAAGTGACATTTTGGAATGTCACAGGAGAGGCAGAAGGGAAGAAACCGAGAAAATAGGGGATGGACTCGGAAAAAGGATCACTCTATTGGCAACAAAGGAAGCACATATGCCTTAAGTGTTCCCGAAATCTCATTCGTTTCAGGTGAAAAGGGTTAAAGTCAATATGGTTTTAGCCATTTCTAAAGGCCTGAAGTGTGGTAAGTCCCTGGAAAGAAATAAAACATCCTTCGATTCGACATGCTTTCCAGCACTCTGGACACTTCACTGGACACTTTCATTTAAAGCCAAGTTCGGGTCATAAAATGCTTTCTTCGGCCGTCTTTGTGTGTCTTCCTTTTTTTTATGATTTGTCTGTCCCAGCCATAAAAGATTGCCAAGCAATTGAATCCATTGGCCACGAGCCTGTCCGTCGGTTTCATAATCAAATACATAACTTTATTTATGCTGGCCCATTCTTTCGCCCGGGCCCACAAAAAGTTTCCACCAAATTTGCTTACATTGGCGAAACAATAAAATTCCATTGTCAGAAAGGGATGCTCTCGGTCCTAGCCGGATGCTATTTTGTTAAGTGCGCGAATGTTGGCGCATAAATAAAAATATAATTGAGCTGCCACCCGCCTCCGCCGTTTGCTCCGTTCGCCAGCACGCAGATCAGATCCCTGGCCACAAGGCCCGAGGCTACTGGCTATGATGATGAGGAATTCAATGCACTGTTAGAAAAATTTGTTTTGTATGTAAAACTATTTGTATGTTTAAGAGTAATTAGTCAAGATTTTAGTCAAGGTGCTATTCTTAAAACAAAACTATTTAAGAACATATAAAGCTACAGCAAAAGAAATTGTTGTCTTCCTGAATTAATCAACTCTTTTTGTCTTAGTGTACTTTCACCCCTCTGACCTAGTGTATTGATTTTCGGCCCCGTTCAAATAAATTAGCTGCCATTAATTGGAAATGCGGGCGGGCGATTCACTCAAGCAGTGCACAATTTGGACCAAGATTCGATTCGTTGCCAAGGCTTAATTGATTAGCCTCGGCTAAGAGCTGCTTCTCCAAAACGACCCGCCTGCTGCCGCCCAAGTTGTCATTGCATTTAATTGCATTGCCAAAATAAGGATTCGGGCAACAACAATTAAATTTTATCTTCGCACCTGGACCAACTTTTCTGCCAGCCAGGCAATCGAGAGCCGAACTTCTACTGCCGTTGATGCCCCGTATAATTGAATTAATTTAAAATTGCCTAGAACCTTTATACCTGCTGGCCTGGCATTAATTTTGTAAAAGTTCATTTCTGTTTGCCAGCCATTTAAAATTTTAATTGAATTTATTGCCAACTATTCAGCAATTTGATTTCGCAGCAACTGCAGGCGTTGCCGTGCGGCGGACTTAGTTCATAATTGGGATAAACAGGATGATCCCATCAAAATGTGTTCTGAATTTATTTCATTTTGGGAGTGGACTTGAATTTTAATATGGAACTGTAATGTATTTCCCTAGTGAACGCTCATGTAAATAAAGCTTCAATTAAGAGTTATTATTCAGTGATTATTCAAGTTATTTATTTAATGATGCATTTTTTATAAGATAAGCAGGGATGGGTATTTATACAAAGGAGCCTTTTAAGGTTTTTAATGCCGTAACCCGAGTTTTAAATGTAAATATCTCCTCACTTCGACTGTCCAATTAAAGTCCGTGCTGGGTTTCCATCATTAGGGTGCAAAATTTCCATTTTTCTGGCAAAAACAAAGGTAACGAGTGCAAACACACTACTCACGACATCAATCACTTCGCCACACACAAAAATGCCATGGCACACAGATCGCAATTAATTTGCCCAAGCCAGCCAGCCTCAATTTGGTTTGGAGTCAGCCTGTGTTTGTCCTTCTCCTCTTGCAGCTGCCAGATGCATCTGACTGGGAGTCTGCAGTCCGTAGTTCGTAGTCTGCTGTCCACATCCAGCTAGTGCATCAGTATCTTCTCCTGGCAGCAGATACTCTTCTGCACTTTCAACCATCCGGACACCGATGGAATGCCAGCTCCATTGGCAAGCCGTCGTCTGCCGTGTTTGCCTGCATGTCAAATTCTCATTTCATTGAAATCGGCAAATATTGACTAAGAACTTCGATGCAATCAACGCTGCCGGCGACTGTGACAAATGGGCGTGGCATGTCGACATCTCGGAGTCAAATCGATGGTGCCGGCATATTTGCATGGCAACGAAAGTGAAACTGGGAGAGCTGAAAAAGTGAAAGCCCGAGGTTAGGCTTAAACTAATAAAGCGAGCACAGAATCAACGTTGGCTAAAACCACTTGACCCAAAAGTTGCAAAATAAACAGATTCCTCTAATATTTTGTAGGTCAGTTACAGAGCATAATATTTTGTTTAATAATTTAAGTGAATATATAAAAATATATTTAAAACTTCAAAGCACTAAATCTTTAGAATATATATTTGTAAAGTTCTATCGGCTTCTGAATGGCATTCTAGTTCCGCAGTTAATTTCGCAGCTTCTTTGCTGATTTTAAACAGCAATTAATGAACTTCTTAAGCAACCTTTTAGCCCTATCTTATTAGCCAGGTAAATGGAGCCACTTGGTTATTAAAACATTGCGGAAATTGCTACGCAACTTTTGCGTCAATAAACTAAACGGCTAAAACGGCCGAGGCCACTCAGCAGAATCCAGGAGGATAAGGATAATCAGGCCAGGCTTCCTTTGAAGCCAGGTGAAGGGAGACAGAAACACCTGGGGAGCGAGTCAAAAAACAATTTCGCCTCATTATCATTTCAACATATTGTATGCCCAAGTGTTTCAAATTGTTCAAAGAGAGCTGGGAAACTCGAAGGACGAGTTTCGGGCTCCTGATGAAGAAGTTTTCCCTTTACGTCCTTGTCGATGTGCTGGTTGCTGGTTGTCGGATGTGGCTGGTGGGAACGGAATGGGTGGCAAGTGTAGGTGCTGGCTGAAATCACTATGCTCATAAATGCGCCATGAATAAATTAACTCGCTGAAAAGCAAAAGCCAAGCTAAACTAAAAGCCGAGCAAAAACAAAGCCCAGCCAATGGGAGGTGAGGAGAGCCTTAGATTTCAAACGAATGATAATAATAATTGAAGCAGCGACCCAAGTACTTGTACATTGGTTAGATAATAACACTGTACATGTACACGGCAAAGTGTCTTGTGTATGGGCTGGCACTGGGAGAAACTCGAGCTAATTTGGGATACCTTTCGAATTTTTCTGAAAAATCTTTTATTCTTGAACCTGTAAGAACCAGCCTCCAATTAGAGGCATAAAAGACAATATTGTTTGCAAATCAAATTATATTTATTTCAATTCAATCACAAATTAATAAGTTTTAATAAGCCTTGTTTATTGATTTCTCCCATTGACTTCAGACCAACAAAAGCCACAACCATCTAAGCAACCGCTTAGTTGCTAGACAACCTCAAAATTCCCCGAAACTAGGGGGCTCGTAACGGCTTTATCGATACTTCCGGTAGACAAAGTTGCCCCTGGAAGTTTGTCCTCGGCCCCCAGCCGGAGCAGTCACTTTATGCCAAGATGTCCGTTGTACGAATTAATCCTCGCTTAGCCTCCGTGGCCGCCCGCCAGCGGCAGTCGCGGTCTACCCGGATGACCCGGCACAGCATCTTCACTTTGAAAAGGCCCATTCCCTTCCAGGTGCGCAAGTCGTTGGTGGAGTATGTGGACATGGAGCTGGCGGATATGGATACCTCGGTGTTCTATCAGCGCATATACATTCTGGCCAAAAACTGTCATTTAACGCCGGTGGAATCTGAAGAGGAGTTGCCAACCGAAGTGGTGGGGGACCAGGTTGAACCCGAACCAGTTGAAACGGAAGGCATGACATTTACCGCCGAAGTTGTAGTGGAATCCGAAGACGATTCTCCCACTACAACAATGGGAGAAGCAGCGCCTATCCCTCAACCGGAGGATGGTGGCCGGGACACTGCGGAACACGAAAAGGAATTGGCCACCCACACGTTCCGTTTCAGCGAGGTGGATGTTGTAGAAGAGCTGGAGATTGAAGAGCATGAAGTCGAACCAGAAATTCAAGCGCCTGACAAGCCCAAGGACTTCTTCGCCATCTTTTGCGAGCATTTGCAGGAGTTGCATAAGCAATGCAAGGCGCAGTCCATCACCCCGGATCCCTTATGCGGATTATTCCTCCATATGGGCGACTATACCATGCTGATGTTGGAGTCCTCCGAGGATATGATTGGCTGCTTCAGTCGGGCCTTGGCCAATAGCTGCGAGAACTACTGGGTGATGAACCGCGTCTTCCAGATCGAGGATCACATTCAAGAATTGTTCACCAAGGATCTTATCTTCCGCCGTATCCCTGCTGTCTTTCTGAACGAGAAGTTTCCCACCTCTACGCCCACCGATGAGTATCTGATGGGAAAGCAGCATCTGATCATTAAAGACAAACTGTTGACCATCTGCCGGCTGATCTCAGATGGCCAGCAGCTGGATCCGGATGGGTTCTCCTTGCACGACAGTGATCTCGAAGATGACTTGCCAAAGTCCAAGTCCAAGACTTCGATCCAAAGTGAACATTTGCAGGCGGACGTGTATCGCAAACACCTGCCTGAGATCCAGCGGATCGAGCTGGTTCTGGCCTCCACGCGATTCTACTACGAGCTGAACGAATTCGCCGATGTCTACGGTCGGGTGCCCTTCGGTCCCGACGAGGAGGGACTCTTCTGGCCCATCCAGAACAACTACACACCTCCGCACATCTTCCGGCGCACTCCCTATGACATAAATCTTACATTTGCGGATTATGCGTTGCAGGTTAACAAGAGGAAAACCCATGAGAGCCTGGTCGGGAGTTTTGAAGCCGAGGAGGAGGAGGAGTCCCCGCAAAAAGAAACTCCTCCGAAAACCGAATAGCGGTTCTTAATTTTCGTTTTATTTCGGTTTAAGTTTTGTCTTTCGCTTTTAATAAATAATTGTTGAGAATATCTACTAGAATTTCATTAATTATGAAAGCGTTTTGAGACCGTTTTGGCTTTATAAATTCCTTAAGAACTTAGATCAAGCTGTTGTCGGTTAGAAAATCTAGTTAATGAAGAGCTTTCAAACGCTTTTAAATTTTTAAAGAAACTCTCAACTTTGGAATCCTCATTTTCTGAGTGTGTAGCCGTCATCGTCGTCATCAAGAAGGAGCGGCAGTTTTCGCTGTTATCTCTGAAACTCGCGCTCGGTTACAATGTTTTCGGCATTGTGCACATGACTGCATCTCATCCGGGGGAAGGTGGAAGAGAAGAAGATGGCACCTATAAAGGTGTGGGGTTGTTTTCGGTTGTGGTGTGGTTTTAGCCCAGTTGAGGCTGTCTTGTTTTGGCTTGCCACTTGAATGGCTCGACTTTGTTAACATAAACATAAATTCGCTGTGTGAGTGCGCACATGTGTGGGCTGGCTGAATGGTGTGCCTTTTAACATAAACCGCATCAGACGCCAGCTGTCAGTTGTAATACCGCCAGAGCTCCGAGCTTGCAGCTGTCAAAAGCCGCTGCTGCTGCCATTTAAAGTCACTTGACAGTGGGCCAAAAGAAACACAGCGCTTAGTGGGGATTGTGCGGGTTAAGGGTTGGCCAAACGTGATGGGGTTAGGCCGAGGTTTGCTCAAGAAAGTTGCCTAATAAAGTTCAATGTTTACTCACGATTAATCATGCCCCGAGGAGGCAAAAGGCGTTAAAACGTGAATTTGTTAGACAAATCGAATACAAGTTGTATTGGTGGTGCGATGATTAAAGGCTCTTGATTATTGTATTACTTAAATTTGTGTATGTATTATTATGTTTTATTGGCAACCTTTCCATCTGCCCTCTCCTCTTGGGCCAAGCAATTAAATGACATTACCCCTTGTGGCTTAAAAATGAGGGTTGCCGCGAGAACATGTTTAGAAATTGAGCTGAAAAAGTTAATTAAACTTTGGTTGAGCCACTCCGCTAATGCTCACCTCTGATGCTTTTACTGAGCCTGCTCTATGCGCCTGCTGTTTGGCAGGATGGTGGACATGCAATGACAAGGACACAATTCAATCAAGCGCCACAGGAGCTGCAGCAACTGGCGCACAGACAGCGAGTGTCAGCGCATAAACAAGGACATTGCACTCCTGGGTGCCCAATATGCCTGCAGGTGGGTTTTCCTTTTCCCTACGTTTTCCCAGCGAGAGGAAAAGCCAAACATTTGCCGTTGCAGTTTTCATAAACTGCCAGACAGCAGCAGCAGCAGCAGCAGCTGAAAAAGTAACAACAACCACATCAAGGTTGGCCGAGACAATGGCGATAAGCCGCTGGTGCAGTGGCTCCTGCTCTCCGTGTTTTCGATTTCGGACTTTTACCCGTACTCTGGTAACGGTCTACGGACTCCGGACTACAGACTACGGCACGAGAATGTTTCGGTTACGTGTGGCCCACAACTTGAGGCGCAAACTCATAAATTACACAGGCGAGAGTGAAGGGCCAAAAAAGGCGGCTAAAATGACTTTTGGCTGCTGTTGCTGCTGTTCTGGCTGCTGCTGCTGCTGCTGTTGCTGTTTTTGGCCCATCAAAAGTGAAACTGTTTGCTGCAGTCGCTTAAGGGGCGTTTGGGCGTGGCCTTAGCCTCCACTTTACTCGGTCTGGGGCGCCAAAGACCAGGCATAATTTAAGCCAAACTCAATTTTCTTATACCCTCGCCAAGGCTTGCCATAAAACTAAAGGTATTCCGAAATCAAGTAACCACGTGAAACGTTTGTTTCGAGTCAAGTTGTAAAATTGAATATTGATTGGAAAAGTATTCAAGGTCTGCAGGCAAATATCAAGAAAAGTACTGAAATATAGGATAGCAGTTAGTCATTAACATATTTCTCTCGGCTCTGTTTGTAACTCCAAGCTTTTAATATCTTTAACACAGTTTAAAGGAGTCTTTGGTTGACTTGACCTGCACTGAGTGCAGTTTTAAATTCGGTTTTCTGAACTCGTGCATCCCTCGTTTGCTTATAATACTTTAAAGGCAGACAAAAGAGCCTGGGAAATAGAGAGTGCAAACTAACTAAAATATATATTATGTGCTGTGTATACAAAAACGAAAACAATTTTGCGGCGCGATAAACGAATTTCCCGACTTTTGTTTTTGCCAGCCAGCTGCTCCTCCTGCCTTTTGGCACGAAAAGGATTTTTGGCAGCAAAAGGCGAGTCAAGGATAACATGGCAACGTTTCGCAGATTTGCAGGAAACAGCAGAGGGGCTGGCCTAAAACGGCGAGGCAGTCTCCCTGACACGGGTCCAGATTGCATTTCCCGGACAACGATTGCCAACTAACTGCCACGAAAAGGAACGTTTCAAAGGAAGGAGAAGAACGTGGGCCTGGATAGGATCTGATCTGATATAAGGGAGAAACTGCAATTAGTCAAATGAGCAGGACGTGAACCATATTTCATCGGGATAAGACAACTTTTGACTTACGACGGCCAAGTCAACAAACTTTTCCACAATTTATGTCTGCCCAGAGTATTGACTTTTGCCTAAAGAAATTGCGTGGGCCGTGTTGCCACATTCATCATACGCCTAGTTGTGCTCGCTTTAAATCAAATTAAATGCCTAGAGTTTAATTCCCAAAACAATCACAAAGTTTTGCCATAAAAGGGACCCCGAAAATGTCCTTAAACCACAAAAAACGACTGCGGAAAATATGAAAGAAATTAAAAATAATAGCGCACATAAAACCACAAGCTGCCTGGGGATGCTGGGAAATTAAGCGTGAAAAAATCAGTGAAAATGCCTGGAAAATAGAGCGAAACCCAAACTGACTGACTGGATGTCTGGCCGACTGGTTGACTGGTTGACTGGTTGACAACCGTGTCTGGCCTTGGAAATCCAACCATTCGGGCGCGTTTAATTTCGAGCATTAAGGATATCTCAGTCCGAGGTTGTTTACATGCGTGTGTGCTCCTGCCTAATATTCACTGGAAAAAGCACAGTGCTGATCATATTTTTATTTAAAAAGGAAAATCCTTTCGGAAATTTGATATTTTGGATTCCAAATAAGTTTTTTTTCGAGTGCACATATGCATATTTGTCTTTCGCGCTTTTGTTTATCTTGAATTTGCCTGTCGCCTTTTTTTTTACACTTTTCCTCACATATTTATTATCATGTCGGTTTCGGTTTGCGTTTCCGCTTCCGCCGTTTTCCCGCTCTAATGAAAACCTCCAACTGTCCCTTTTTTGGGCTGGCATGGCAAATGTTTATTATGTGATTATGCTCAAGTTTAGCGCCCGTAGCACTGAGGTCTATCCCAGGAATTCCTGTCCTGTCCTGGGCTTTCCTTTTTCCATTTTCTGCCTACTCCCATCTGACTGTTGACCGGCGGCAGGATTTGGCCTTTTGCCCGAATCTGTTTGTTGTTTTTGTTAAGGTTTCCTTTTTTCCTTCATTTTCTTTCCGTGCTTTAAAGCTTTTGTCATCCCTTATGGCTGGATGTCTCTGGATCGGGACCCTACGTTGTCGTTTTAAATTACATTGTTACAAGTGTTTCCTTACTTTCCCTGTCATCTGTCGCAGTCCCTGTCTTCTGAGAAAGACTAAAACGATGATTTATAGGACACTGCGACTAAGCCTGCTCGTAAGGTTAGAGTTCAGACAGTAGATCAGGTTTTGGGCATAATAATTGGATGACCAGGACACCCCAGGGGCCACTCATTAAGCTAGAATTCTTCAGAAAGGCTTCTTTAAATTCTGTAAGCAACACTCGACTGGATAAGTACTCGCCCACCACTTAGGTTAAGTAAAGTTCATCGCCTGAGAAGGATTTTATAAATATTTTTAGCCCACTTCAAGTGATGGATTTAATTATACGAGTATATGTATCTGTACAAGAAAGAGCTGGGCAAACACATCACAGTGAAACATTTGGCAAAGTAAACACCCAGAGCGATCCCATTAAAAAGCATTTCCACGTTGGGCGCACAGCGGGTGCGGGAAATGGTAAATGTAAGCGGAAAATTGGGGGTAAATTCAGTGGCATTGTGCGAACAGTATTTTCGGTACGCAGTAATTAACTGGTCTGTCACATAAGTCGCATTAACACAATGTTATAAATGTTCTTGCAGCTGCTTCTTCTAGTGCCAAACATTGCATGTCAGGCACATTAAGTATACGCCACATGCGGCGCATTTACATAGATTTGCAATGTTCGTGGCATACGAAATGGCAGGCAGCTTATTAATTCCACTTCCACATGACTGGTGCGTGCGTGTGGGAAAAGTGGGAAAAGTTTTTTCTTTCCCCGAAGTTTTGTCTTGAACTTGCTCCAATCTTTCCCATGCAAATTAATTAAAGCCTGATCCTGTTAAAGGTTCGTTCGGTTTTTGTTCAGTTAATTAAATTGCCATGTGAGCGGCCATGAATTGAGTTAATTTGCGCAAATCCAATGCACAATCAAAAGCCGCAAATTATCTTCAATATTTTCCTGCTGTCCGTGTGCAATTTTTCCGCTTCTTTTTTTTTTTTTTTTGGTTTTTCCAGCGTAAATTGAGCGAGTAAAAATGCAACAACAAAAAAGCAGGAAAAACATTCCGGCTGCCTTTTGATTTAATTTTGCGGCTGTTGGCCGTGACAAACTATATGGAAAACCGGAATGCAACAGCCGGAGCAGAAAAACATTAATTTTAAATTAATGATTGCAGTTTGAGTTTGAAGCGGCGAAACGAAGTCTCGTTTATAAGCGCCGTCTCATCTGATTCGCTTGTTAAATTGATGGATCTTGTACAGTATTTAATTTTAATAATTCACTGTGTCCTCTTGTCAGCACAAACATCTTTTCTTGAACAGAATTCAAACTTTATCTTTGTCGGATTATCAATTGTCTGATTGCCAAAACATGTTCTCCCAGTTGGTTAAATAAAACCAAAACACGCACACAATTATCGCCTCAAAATATTGATTATTAAGCGCATCTCAAATGCCTTTTAAGTGAGTGCCACGCCCACTCTAGTTTTTCCCTTGTATTATTTTGCTTTTGTATTGTGCGACCTCTGTGTTTGGTGAGTTTTTTGCCCTGCTGCTTTGCATAAAAAGTGACAATCCCAGTGTCTGTGTGGGTTTCCCCCTTTTTCCCTCTATTATTTTCCCGTTTCCGTTTCCACATTTTCCCTCTGCTTTTTGCACACTTGTTTAGAATGCAGAGCGCCATTTGCGGCTGCTAATGAAGTAATTTCCAGGCATATCACGCATAATCCAGGGCACGTGAGCTACTTACAATGTAATTCGTTGTCTATTTGTCTGATATTGAAAAACGTTCCTCATGACACTGCTCACGGCGAAAGGGGGCTAAGCTACGCCCCCTTAAAGCCGCTCGATCCAACCGACTTTTTATCAGTGGTGTTAACAATACACTACTAAAAGCAGTTATCTTTAGTATTTCTATAACATTCAATAATATAATTGGTAAGCAAAAAATATCAAAAAAAACTATTGTGAAATTTTAAAATATTTAAAATAATAATTACTATCAATATAATTTGTAAAAAATATGTTTTTAAGAAAGAACAAATATTTTGTTGTTCTTTTAATTCAGCTTTTTTGGCAAATAAAATAGCCAGCAGCTCATCTCTGTCCCTAATGCCATGGAATGCTGCATACTTTCAGGCACACATCCAGGGTCGCCTGGTTGGACTGTTCAAGTGCAATTCATTGTGATTATTACGTGCCATGGCATTGAAAACGCTTACTTGCACACATCGATTCTATAGCTGTGGATGCCATCGATTCGATATCTGGCCAACAGAATGTGGCCGAAATGAGCGGGAGTGGTGTTATTAATTGCTTACAGCATATTTCAATATGCGATGTAAGCCGGGGCACACAGCTTGACCATCAACAGCCAAACAGCTTAATAACTTAATGCTCGGGAAACTTTCACACCCAGTAATGGAGGGCAACGAAGGGAATGGACAGTGTGCTCTGAGCTGCCAGCCAATACGCACAATAAGTAACGATTACAATCTCAATTACTTCGACCTTTTGGGGCTGCCACGCCCGCCTTATGGTTGGGGTGAAAATTAACTAGAATGGATCCATTGCCCGGATCAATAAGCAAGCCCCAACTAATCTCTGGGGTCGAACTTACTCTAATTATACGCAACATAAAACTCACTTCCAACCGAACTTGTTTCCGCCTCGGGTTCAATATTTATTGACTTGACTTGTCTGGGGATTTTAGCGATTGCCTTTCCATTGGTTTTTGTAATTAAAAGTTGGTTTTACTTTTGCCTTGTCGTTGTTAATACAAAATATAGATGAAGAGATATTAAGTTTAAGTTTTCTACACTTATTTTATTTATAAATTAACTTCTTCAGTAAATAATTCAAAGTTTGCCTTCTTCAACTTAATTATTTTTATCTTTTCGTGGCACAAAAAACTTTTGCAAAAATAAAATAAAATGTGACAGCATAATTGACAAATGTATTTTTGCATAGAAATTACGAATGGAAAACATTTTAAGTGAGAGAGTTAAAGTCAATTGAAAAGGTGTGGAGCCAACTCAGGAAACCAAAGAAATTTTAAGCACTTTATGGCAATTTGAGCTGGTATAATTGATGTGGCAATTGAGACAGGCATTTAAATAAAAGTCCGAATCGAATGCAATTAAGAAATTTCATGCAAGTGGTTAGAAATTTTTTGTTTGGCAGAGAGATAAAGTTTGTGGCTTGCTAAGACTTTAAATGGCTCATCAGATCTTGATGTGGTCAAATCACCAAAAAAATCGCTCTGCAAATTTTTCAACAAATTGACCATAAATCATTGCCTACTTACACGCGCCAATCTTATTACGTATACGACGCGAGTGCCACGCAAGCTCTTTATATTGCTTAAGCTCTCGCTTTTCCCCCATCGTCATAGTTCTTTTTCAAGCTGCAGCACTTGCAGTGTGAAAAGTGCAGAGGGTTACGGCTATCTTTCCGCTGTCTGCTGAAGCATACCACATGGCGTATGCGCAATTTATGACACGAACAGACCAGGGAACTATGTGTTTATTGGGTCCTGCAGGAGGAGCGGAAGACCGGACCGGAACATAAAAGTTGTGCGATAATAACGAGAGCTAATGCAGCTCTCGAAACACTTTCCAAACAGTCTTGCACTTTTCATCTGAACATGAAATACTTTCTAGCCTCCAAACAGTTTTCTTTTGAGATGAAGATGCAAAATAATAATAGTTCTTTCTATTAACATTAAAGCTTCTTTTGCATAACCTCTACAGCTCAACGATAATAATTTTTTTTAGTGCAAACTCATAAACTTACACTGCATAATCTGTCCCTGCATATCCCTGGTATTTGCCCAAGCAACTTAATTTCTGAGCTGCGAAGCTGACTAAAAATGTTCCACATAAAGCACTGCAGTCCTTAACTTTCCCTGGCTTTTTCCTGGCACAGACTATGTGACTCTGGCAGCCAAGTTGTCAACAATGTTCTGGGGGTATCTCAACTTTGTTGTGCGGGTTAATCATATGCAGAGGAGCAACGAAGATGGGTGCCACATGCATCACCCCGAGATTGTCCAACCGTGCTGGAAAAAGTGCATTCAATCTTCGTCCATGAGGGTTTTGGGGTCTGGAATAACCAACAGATTGTGAGGGGCTTGGAGGAAATTGTGTCCGGAAAATATTTGCAATGTGTGCCAGGCATTTGTCGTTCATTTTGATTGCGGATTGTGTGAGCGGATGCTTTGTTTTGAATTTTTATTCGACATTTAATGCCATAGCTGGCATATTTTGAGCTCTGCTTTATCCGATTTATTGCATTTCATTTCTGACGCCCAACAGAAGTGCAACAGTTGCGGCCTTTAACTGACGCGCCCCGGATTTTCCGATTTAAATACAACCTCCGCCTTGAACTTGCGAAAGGGAAACGGCGTGAAAGGCAAGGCGCATTAAAATGCATTTTTAATTAAAACGAAAGCAAAGTTGAAGGCTTAAGGGAAATGTATCTGCGGTCTACGTTCCTTCAGCGCGATGAAGATTTAAGCTGGCCGCAGAAAATTAATTAAAATTATATAAACATTCCCTGGGAATGTCGAGCATAAAGAGGAATAAACATGGCCAGCCAGGCTGCCAGTCAGCCAGTCAGACGGACAAATGGTGATGATGATGCGGCGGATGCGGATGCAGATGGATGCTGGTGACGACTGCGGGCAATATCAGCAAATAATTCGCATGCATTCAGTCCGAAATTCTCGCTGTTTGAATTGTGCAAATCGGATTTGTACGTGCCTACAAGCCAGAGGGATCGGATGGGTGCCGGCAAGCTGGACAAATGTTTGGCCAAGCGGTTCGCCTCGGTGTGTGCTCATATGTGTGGTTCTTTGAGCCAACATTTCGGCCCCTGCCCTCTGTTCCTGCAGCTTTCCATTTGCCTTTGGCTCCACGCAGTCGCACACACACACATACTGCTTGCCTTTATTTACTTGCATTTTTTGTGTTTGATTTCGAATTTAGCGCGCACAATTTCGCTCTCTACCAGCGTTTTGTGTTGCATACTTTGCAGCTGTACACTTAAAATAATGTTCAAGTCCATTTTTCATTACTTTTGGTTAAAAAATGTTGTGAAAAATCATTTTACTTTTTATCTTTGACTAATGAACTTCAAATGGGCTTTAGTAAATTGAATTAACTTTATTACAACATTTTTGATGAGTGTATCTTGAGTTCGTGTGCGAAAGTGTGCGATGGCATTGGGTTTGGCAAACGGTTTGGCCGCCTGGCTGACTGCCACTTTGACCCATTTGGCAGCAGGAGCCAGCCAAGTCAGCGCAGTCAGAACGAATCCTCACGGCGCTCCTATTGCGAGTCCTTCCATTTGCATGCAACGAAACGAGTCGAAACGAATTGAAAGTTACCAAACCAAGCGGACATGACAGTGCCAAACGAAAGTTGGCAGCCACAATGCTCACACAGTGCCGGGCAATAAGTACTGTTTGCTTACTTTCGTTACGCACTGTCCGTGGTTTATATGTGATCATATTATCGGTAGCGAAATTTATAGGCCTTCGATACTTTATTGAGTGGCCTGTAATAAACATTTCTGGTTTGGCCTCCGACTAGCGACCACACGGCGTATGCGCATTGTCCATGCATGTGTTTATGGTGGCAGGACTTTGGCGCCACTCAGACGACTAAGCCAAAGGCCAAATAAAAATGTGCTGCAAAGTCAAGAAAGACGCTTTAAAAGACTCCTCAGCGTTAGTGCAACTTAATTGATTTTTAATATTTAATTGCCATAAGTCTTCTGGCATTTATTGACACACAATGCCGCCTGACTGATGCTTTTTGTGGTTTATTTAATTTAATTACTTTATTTATGAGCCCAAACCAGTGGGGCTTGGTTTCTGTGTGTGTCCTTTTGTGGCCACACATTTGTCGACTTGGAAAGCCGCTTAAAATATGTACAATTGCGCTCAACATAATAGTGCTTTCTTGTAGCTTTTAATTAATATCCAAAAATGTTGAAAACGGAATCAAGTGGAAAATATTTAATTTTAATTTATAAAAATATTGTCTTTAAGAAACGTTTTCAATTATTTTATTGCTTTAAGCACCGCTGTATAAATGCACATTCCGAAACACTTTTAGCATATATTTTCATTGTATTTACTGGCACTGGTAATTTCATCGAATTTCATTTTAATTTACTTTCCGTTGTGCATATTGTTTTGCTCCATTTTGGTTGATTTAAAATCGAATATTTATATTTATTATGCCATGGCTACCAGTTTTTGCTTTTGTCCGCCTCGTTTGGCAATTTGATTAAAGTTTATTCCGGTATTTTTTCTCGTATTTGGCCATTTGCAGTTGGCATTTTATTTGGATATTTGTGCATTTAAAATGCAATGCGAATTTTGCGGCAGTCGCTTCATTAGCGCCGCTTAATTGCCTCATTCGGAGTTGAGCGGTTTTGAAATGGTTTCCTTTGTTTTTCCGCTGCCGCCTCAAGCAATTGTCAAGTGGGCAAAAATGGAAGGAAGGCAATTTGCTGTCATTTTGTAAATCATTTACATGACTTCCCCATCCGCCATTTTGCTTGCTAATTATCCTTGCATTGAGTGTGTTGCAGGAATTCGGTGGAATTTCCGCAGCCGTTGTTACTATTGTTTGGCCATGTGCAATCCCAACATGCATGGCATCAATTAAAGACTCAATAAAATTCAATCGAACGCGCTGTTTTTCCCTCGATTGAGCCACTAATTGAGCGTCCATAAAAGTCGATGCGGCTTAACTATCATTGAGCCAGTGACTGTCAAACTGTTGGCAGTCGGCTAAATTGGCAATTTGTTTGGGAAAGTCTGCTGAAAAATGCCAGTAATTGTAAGGGATTTTTAAAGAGAGCTTGGGCAGAAAGTTAGAAAGTTTATTGAAAAGTTTAATTCAAGTTAGGTTAAAGCTTTAAAATAAATACATAAACATCAACTATCCATTGCCGTTTTCTATTTATCAACACCAGAGAGGTTCTTTCTGGAAAAACCATGTGGAAACATTAGGGAACACCAAATGAAAACGAAGGAAAACTGTGGCAAAACACAACGACAATAGAGTCCCCCATTTTCGGTATCATTGCGCAGCGTAAAATGCTTGGGCAATTAATACAAATGACGCTGATGAGCAGGATGATGATGGGGCTGAAGCCGAAGGAGCTCTGCAAGGATGCGGATGAATCCGCAGTGGGAGAAGCCGAGGAGCAGCTAAAAGGCAGGCCAAAATGAAATGAGCAAGTCGAGATGGGGAGATGGGGAAAGACGAACGAAGGAGCAGCTGCAATCTCGACTTCACATGCATGAAAAATGCAGCTCATCTTCTTAATGCGCGCGACGTGCCAGAGGAGCAGTTAGGCGAAAGGAGGGGATCCCGGATGGCGATGGAGGGCTGGGAACGAGGGGATTTTAGCAATGAAAGCTGCTTACTCACACTCATACCACGTCCTCTTCCCCTCTTGTTTGTTTGGCTGGATTTTGCTATAGCTGTTGCTGAACATGCTCTTTTGGCTGCCTTGGCAAATTACCGTCAATGGATATTGTACACTTTGAGGAATCAGAACTAACTTGGGTTAAGAAAATGTCTTATTAAAGAAGAACTTTCTGCAGTTTTTGCTTTTGTTAAAAGAACAGTGTCATCTTAATAGAGTTAGCTTGTTTCAGATAAAGCTTTGCAAATCGAAAGAGCCAAACTTTTTACAGTGCACCAAAGCCAAGTTTGTGTTGGTGAATCATTGAGAGTTTCGGTGCGAGTGTATGTGGATTAACGCTTTATAAATTGTTAATTATAATGAGTCCAGCAGCGAACAAAACTACGAGAGTAACAATAGCGACATGATTTACATGAGAGCTTAACGTTTTATGCGGGCAGAAGCACAGAATAACTGGAGCACGTAGAGGGTTAAGGAGGTAAAGAGAGAGAGCAGTCCAGCTGAGTGTATGGGTTAGGTGGGTTATCCTCGCGGAGCCACCTCATTATGGCCAGGATGCCTGTGGGCGCTTATCCGACTGACATTTCATTTTTACACATCAACAGCTGCCGACGAGAGCACGTTCCACTGGGCGTACGGGCGATACCACATGGTGTATGGATGATGCCCAGAGCCACATAGTTATGGAATTAGAATTACAGCAATAACAATCACGATTATAATGAAGGCTGGGCTGGGAGGATGTAGGTGGATGCTTTATTTGGCGGGATAATTTATATGCAGCTCGAGGGCTGATGATGCAGCTTACAACTAAAAATTTCCCTTCATTTATAATGCAATGCAGAGAATGTTGCACGCTCACACATTGTCTCTGCCTCTTCAGCCGGCTTAGCAGGGAGAGACAGGGATAAACTGGGGAAAGAGACAGAGTTAAAATGCGGAAAGAGACAGACACAAACACACACACACACACACGCATTACGGACACGTGCTTAACCAGATGATGATGATAGATTTGCTAACAATTGCTGCGCTCAAGCCAAGTCCTGCTTCTGCTCCTGCTCTGTCTTCCTTATCTTGGCCAATGCCGAACAATAGAAGTGCGCCACCATTAACGATGACCTGGAAATGCCCTGACAAAGGGAAAAGGATTAGGAACCCCATACAAGTTTGTTGGAACTTTTGCGATATTATAGCTATACAACAGAGTTACTATTACAAATCTTATCATAAATTTCTTTCATGGCTACAAAAATCATCTTTAAAATGGGAAAAAGTTAGAAAATCACATTATACTAGCCAATATGCCCAACCTTCGTCCCTTTTTGGTAAGAGTATTTGCAAATTACTTCAGCATATTGCCAGACATTGTTGTTGCCGCTGTCTTGGCACTCAGGCCCATCTTCTTGCTTCTGGCTTCCCCAATCCTTTCCAGATATCCGCTGCTCCATGTGCGCCCTGCTACTTTGTGATAAATTTGGCGCCATTTAATGTTGCTGCAACACCCACGCGATCATCCAGGCCGCCTTTTCCACAGCAGATAATTTTTCAAGTGGGATGAAATCTGTTTCAGCCTCTAGAGAAATCCACCTCCAAGTGGAAATCTAAATAAGCATAAAAGTTGCAGATCACTCAAAATGGTAACGGCCTACAGCAAAGGCTTAATCAATCAAAATGGCCAACAAAGAACCTGTGCTTTTGTCGAGTATGGTTACAGATGTTACAAATGACAGAAAGAAAGGAGTTTTTGATGTAAAAGGATGAAATGTTCTACTGGAATTTGCAAAGAAACTCCAGCAAAATTCGAGACAATCAACCAAAGTAAGGACGAGTATTTTTTTGTATTTTTTATTAATGGCCAAGAATGCATTTTTGTTTATAAAAATAAGTTTTTTTGCATGCTAAATGTTAATATTTAAAAACTATTGAAGAAGACATGGATGTAGGGGGATTTTTGGGGACTTGGGAATTTAGTTTGCTGGCTCATTTGGCACATTGTCTTTAACACGCTGAGGTGTCAATATGTTTTGGTCACGAAAGACCATCTAATTGGGATTCAGCTTGACTTCGGCTGTGGCCGCGTTGAGGCGAGATTTGGTGGGCAGGTTGCGCTCCTTTTTCTCCACGAAGATCTGGTAGTGACCCTCTCCGTAGCCAAAACCGTGCATGCTCTGGTGCATGGCGTCCGGGATGATCTTGAAGCCGCCGCGGCGCTTCTGGATGATCTCCCTTTCCGGCAACTGGACCTCGTCCTCCGGATGGCCAGTACGGTTCTCGATGATGCAGAAGAGCTGCAGGCACTTTCGCATCACGTAGATCATCAGCAGGATGATCAGGTTGGTGGCAAACAGATGTTTGCGCGGCGCTAGGAATAACATCCTGAGCACTTGGCACTGGGTCTAACTATCACAGACACAAAAACTCACGCTCTCAACGGACGACGATTCAGGGCTGACTATCGCTGTGGAAGGACATCGACGGAATGAAGGATCCTCGGCCAGATAACACTATATATACTATATCTACCTCTACCTAAGTACCTAAAAACGGCTGGTAGGTAGGTAGACTTGTAGGTACCTCTTGGTTTTTCTTCGTTTCAGACTGTACCTTTGGGAACTACCAGGTAATGGTACCCAGCAGTCCGGGCCTAGTCCTTCAGATTAGGTAATCAGCCAGGACGACAGCAGCGACCAAATGTGTTTATGATTTTGCGGAAAATGTACCCACTAGAAGGCGACCTTATCGACAGGCAGCAGCAATAGCGGTGGTAAATGCATCAGTGGCCGTAAATGCAGCATTAAGTTTCCTTCCACAGAATGGCACGTCTGAGCAAGATGTTCACAAAGGAACTCGGAGGCACAGGGAGAAATAGTTAGCTAAAATGGAGTCCAAGGGAGTTTCTTCAACAAACAATCTGTTATCTGTCCTTAAATGTTTTATTTTAACTAAAAATTAGGATTTCCCATATATTTTAATACTGGTTAAGCCATTCCTATTGCATTTCAATAAGCCATTCCCAAATATGTATATTAAACCAATCACACATTTTTTCTCTCTTGTTTAACTTTTCATCCCATCTTCCTTCGATATTTTATTGGCATAATCCTAACTGAATCATCTTTATTTTATTTTTATGGAATCTGCTCCTCAAGATCTCTTAGGAATCCTCTTATGGGAATATCCATTCGCTTAGCTGGCCGTAAGGCCATCAATTTTCCCCCCAAGCCCGAATCCTCGCCACATTTTCGCCTAGTGCACTCCTCGCCTAGCTTGCATCCTGCCTCCTGGCCCATTGATGCATCTGCACCAAACTGAATTTCCCCCGGCATTGTCGTTGCCTTCCCCGGCAAAAAAAAGTGGCATAAATTCACAAATTGAATATAAATAAATTTCCTGCCAGGCAATCGCACCAAAAAAGGGGAATAAATATGCTCCAAGGAGGCAGCCACACACTCCCAGATATAGATATAGATATATGTACTATGTAGCACGTGCCACGCCCAGTCAATTGAATTTGAATGTGGACCAAAAATCCGGCAAGGGCATAAAAATGGCAAAAATATGTTGGCCAGCAGGAAAAGACGGCCAGCGGGCGGGTGGAAGAGGTGGCAGCAACCTCGATTTAATCAATGGCCCAAGTACCACACTCATTAGGAAAACCAAAAGTTTTTTGCGCTTTTTCACCTGCTTAAAATGCGCCCGGTTGCTGTCACAAAAAATACGAAAAAAAAGGGGAATCCCCGAGGGAGAAGTTGACCAAAGTTTTTGAGGAAGACCTCGGTGGAAACAAGCTCATTGGCCGCGGCGACTTTTTGCTTTCTGGCTTCGATTTTCCGCACACAGTGCATCCCAAAAGTCCAGCGCCAGCTGCGGCCCCAGCAATTTGCCTTCATTTGTTGACTTAATCATTTGATTGCGTTTTTCTGCACGCGCTGATTGAATTTTCCATCGCAACCGCAACCCAAAAAGAGGAAGCCGAGCCAAGGCGAAAGTTTTGGGCGTGTCCCTGGGTTGCGCAACTCTGCTGGGAAATCAAGCTAATTAGTTTAATTGATAGTTGTGACTTGGATCGGACGATTTGGTTTTGCAATTTCACTTTGCTCCAGCGAAACACGCAAACAAATCTGAAAAGTTTTGGCAGAAGGGAGAACAGAATGGTTGGACAGTTGCGGACAGATGGCGATATGATTCGCTTGATGAAACCATTTTTAGTCATTTATGATTAAATTGAAGTTGTGACAGTGCAAATTCTGTAATATAGATCTTACATTCCTGAGAATATCTCCAACTAATGAAGAGTCCTGTCCTGTTAAGACTTAGAACGCAGGCTGCTATTTTTATTACTCAAACATAAATTTAAGAATCCCTAATTTTATCCGCATTTATCCGCATATATCATCTTCCTTGTGCCCCGCCACAAACCAGCAATCAATTGAAAATAAATATTTCGGCTCAATATTTATATGTGCCGCATGTGCTGGCATTAAAGATGAGTTTTGCAAAGCAGCCAATAAATTGCTCGGCCATTCGCCGGTGTTCTCTACATGAGGTGCTTTTTCGGCGGTACGTGCCTGGCCAGACATTTCATAAATATTTATGAAGCGCCGCAGATCTGCATCCCAACCATTGTTCTAACTGATTTTTCGCGCTGCGCATAAAAATACAAAATAAAATCAACAAAAAGTGTGGCTTTAACCTGGAGCCCGTTGGCTGTTTCTCAGTACTCAGTTAACCAGGGCCAGCCAAGTCAGTCGACAATAAATTATGCATTAAAAAGTTCAACTTGCTTTTGATTGTGCTGGGGCATCAACTGCGGGGTCCATGCTCTTTCAACCTAATGACGCTATTCGCGGGGTCCTTACACTCGAAAAAATATAAATTACTCACAATTTTGATTAATGTTTCATTAAATTGTCATAAGATAATGAAAATTAGAATCTAAGAGAAAGCAGGAAAGTAGGTTAGACTAACAAGATAAAAAGAACTCCTCTAAAATCACGATTGATGTTCTTAAAACTATTTTTCCCAGAGTGCTTATATACACATTCTCTTCCACTATCTGAGCTACCTGTCGCCAAAAGTTTGCTGCTCCAGGAGTTTGCTGCTCGTCTCGCCTCGGCTGGCCATTTTAAGGACATTATACTGCAGGCGCAGTCACGCTGCCAGAAAGCAGCCAGCCAAAATTTATTCTAATGCGATTTGCATTTATTTCGCTTGGAGTAATCCTTGCTTCCTCCTCGACAGCAGGAATCAGGTTTAAATTCTATTGAAATTGCCATTTTCATTCGGTTAGACAACACTCTGCTGAACAGGCCAGTTTATGGCCTTTCAACTGACCATAATGCTAAAAACTGTCTGCTTACTTAGCTGAAGGATTGACACAGCCAGCAAACAGGGAGGAACTGGGAGGTACTGGGAGGAACTGGGAGGAACGAGACCATTAGCCAAAGGTACACAGCAACAAAACAAGCAGAAGGAGCAGCATCAGGAGCAGCGTCAGGGACTAGGATGAGGTGCATCTGCATCCATCAGACCAAACAATTTCCGTCAAATTTCCATGCGCCGACAAAAGCTTTTCACTTGAGTGCCAGACAAAAGGCCAGACCAGAAAACAGGAGCTCAGAAAACGGGATGGCAAAAGAGCTGCCAGTGAACGACATTTATACTCTCTTTTTACAGCAAATTAATGGGAAAACACATCTGCCCCAGCCATGTAGATTTTTCGAGCATTAAACTAGTACATGAAGGTTGGTAATCGTTTAATTTAAACCTTTTAACAAACCCCTTCCCTGGAATTTGTAACCCAATTAAAGGGTATCTCCGATTTCGACAGGATTCTCTTGCCAGCTTCGTTGGCCTCCTTGGCAGGCATATTCCAAGCCCATTACTTTGCATTTTGCACCTAGCAGCAATATTAGGGCGGGACACGTCGCTAAAGGGCGTGGCAGGC
Source organism: Drosophila eugracilis (assembly GCF_018153835.1). Taxonomy (NCBI): domain Eukaryota; kingdom Metazoa; phylum Arthropoda; class Insecta; order Diptera; family Drosophilidae; genus Drosophila; species Drosophila eugracilis. Next base: position 2,277,402 of record NW_024572964.1, on the reverse strand, counting down.
AGCGCGTCAACGCCTTTACTTTGGCATAAATCCAGAAAATACGAAGTGTAAATCTGTGGCCAAGCGAGGCGTGCAAATGAATCTGTAACGAACGCTGTCGTCGCCGTTCCTTTCATTCCGCTCAGTCAACTTTGACCCGATTTTGAAGTTAATCTTAACTGGTCATTAGTCTAATAAATATTTAAGTAGAAAGCTTTAAAAGTAAACAAAATTAGATACAAAATACTACTCTTGTATTTCATAATTTAATTTCTAGATAATTAGTTAAATAAATCATTGCAAAACTTAAAATCGGATTAGTAAAATGAGTTGAATAACTCTTTAAAAGCTGGCAAATGTTTGTTTTTGTACCCTACTTTTTCCCAGCTCTTGGCAGTTTTTTAATTTCTAAACCACATGTACATGTGGTCATATTGAAGGCAACATGGCCAGAGGGGAGCTGGAGTCATTAGCCAAGTTCGGTTGACTGGGCGACTGCATCCGGCAATGTCATTCGAATGTCATTAGTGGCACGAGGGGGCGAAATGTGGGCGCCATAGCAGGTGAACTGCGGCCCGGCCGCTGTAATTTGATTTTGCTGCGAGCTCTGAAATGCCGAACGGGTCGGTAAGGTGCTAACTGGATTCGGGATTCCGCCACTTGGTCATCGGCGCCAGATGCATTTGATTAAATGCCGCTGTGGTGTTTCCTTTCTTGGCCTCTGATCCTAGAGTCCGTATACTGAAACCTGAAACCTGGCCTTTGTAGTTTTAATTGCATTGGAAATTAAAAAAGCTTTGCATACTTTTCGTCGCCAGATTTATGATATCAATTCGTTATTTATGGCATTCGGGCCAAACCGTCGCTGGCCACTCGCAGAAACACATTCAATTTGCACTCCATGGAGATTTATGATTTGAGCCCCAGCCCCGGGCGACTGCAATAGGATTTTTGAAATGGTTTTCATTTAGCAAAAACTAAACTCATTTATTGTGTAAACTGTTGTCGAAAGCGTCGAATGGTATTTTGAATATGTTCTGTCTGTTATCCTCGCCCAAAAAATAGAGGCTGACCCCGTGCCAACTTTTATCTGCTGCCCATGAGAGCTAAATAAATATTTATTGATTTGGTCGTTTATTAATTTTTGAACCGATTGCAGGCTGCATAAAAAACGCTATAAAGAACGCACAAAACGAATTCATTTCCGTTTTATTGCAAAATGTGAGTGCTCTTTTGTGCGAATCTCATAAAAATTAATAATAAAATATGAAAAATTTAACATTTTTTCTACCTATCTATGGAGTTTGATCAAAAAGCAATATTCTGAAGTGTATTTTATTTTCTGGTCTGGCATTATGAGGTTTGCCATGTTTGCATCAATTATTTGATGGTCACTTTTCGAAAATGAAATCTATAAATATTTATGTTTATCTTGGTAAATAGCCGATTTTGTATGCCTGAATTCATTATTTTGTATTGTCGCCGTGATATGAGCATTGTAATTTCAATGTTTTCCATGGTCAACTCATTTGGATGCCATTTGATTTAATTGTGGTGGCATTTAGAGATTTTGTTTACTTTTATTAAGGTATTTAAGGTTAGGACTTAATAGAGTGTGCTAGTATTTTAGTTTCTTGTTTTTGGATGGATTAAATATTGATTGGTTTATTGATGGTTTTCATTTTCATATATTTTATTAACACCTTTTTAACCTTTGCTCTGAAAATGTGTAGTCTGCAAGTTTCTTTTGATGCCAATTGTTGCTTATAATTGCTCCCAAAGCTTTTTTTTCTCTCTCTTCCTCTCTTTCCTTATCACAACCGAAAAGTGACTAAGCATAACGTTAACCCTAGAAAGCTTTCGCTCGATCGGTTTTAGTCAGTGCTCTCCATATACTCTCTTTCTAGGTCGAGTGCCAGTTCTCTTACCTTCTCCCGATACTCGATTTGGAAACCCCGCTGATTAAAGTTCAGTCTCAGTTAGAATTTAATCGACTTCTCTGACAGAAGGCGAATTAGTTTTGTTTACGCCCTGCTGGCGGGCACTTCTCCTCGGCTCATTCTCTCTAGTATTCGACTAACTTAGTAATTATATTATAAAAATAGAAAAGTTTCCCCAAACACACATTGTGTATATAATTTCCGACACGGCGTGTGTCGGATTTATTTGGTAGATTGTGACATTTACTACTCGCAGATAGCCGCCTACAAAAATGACATCGAAATCTGAAGGTGGCGGCAAGCACATTGAGCAGCATGAACAGGTAATTATATAGAGTGGAGTGAGATGTCTGTCATAAACAGTTATTAGATGTTATATGACCCCGTTATCAAACTAAATGGATTCCCTTGAAAGTCCGGCGACCAAACACGTTTCAGCCGCCCCTTTGGTTTCGTATGCTTTTACCTTTGAACGGAATTGCATTCTTATCGCTTTGGACTCTTCGAACTGATAAGATTCCAGTTAATGCGGAATCAAAGTCAATGTCTACTTGGAGCCATCAGCTACCGGTGGAATGTTGTTTTGGCTAAGTGCTTGAGGTAGGAAAACTTTGGCTGAACCACTCGAAGTGTAACAGAAAGCGTTGATAATGAGTTCATATCATGAAGATATTCATCTGAGCTTGTATACGTGAGGTACTGCTAAAAGGTACAACTTTCCATGAATGCTTAGAGCTTTATTATTTCAAAATGATAAATGATTGAACTCTGCATTGCGGTTTTGCTTTAAATTCAAATAATTTCGAACTTTATTTCAATTTGCCCACATTAACTTTTTGCTGTGAGCCCTAATGGGATCGAATTTGGTATTCTTCGATTATCTAGCTCATTAGGAGTTCATCAAACTGTCGGCAGGGTGTTGTGAAAGTTGTCCGTTCTATCCCCCCGTCACCATCATCCCTCCCGAAAATGTCGTTACACTTGAAATGCTCGGCTCTAATTTTCAAGTTGAGCGACCGTACTAAACCGAGGGCGGAAAAAGTTTTTCCTGCGGTGGCAAACTACGAAAATCCATTTGCGGGAACTTTTCGGAGTTTGCATGTGCAGCATCAGTCAATTGCAGTGGATACACAATCGCTTATCGATTGGCGCCGAAACAAAGGAAAAACTAGATGATAAATTGTTGCCCCGGCAGCTCGTGGCACTCCTGTCCATCAATTGACACCTGCTCCCGGTCCGAAAGAGTCGCCCAGTTGTCAACCACTTCAACTTTTTCGGCCCAACCAATTGATCAAATGGCTCCAGGCTGGGGAAACACGCACCAGTACGCATCGCTGGAGATAAATGATATGGACATATGACACAGCTCTCGAAAGGGAACTGAATGTTGCACTTTCTCTACTCTGCTGATAAGAACCACTGCTTTCTGGGGTTACCGATGAGTGTTGTAAAATAAAATAAATAATTTCTAGCTATAGATATTGATCTATTATACAAATTTTAATGAATTCCAACACCAAGTCCGCATTGAATTCAGGGTATCGAGCACACATTGGAAATAAACACTCCCAAAATGGACTTTGGGAATTGCCATGGGCAAATTTCCAGCTAGCCAGGTCGCTCTTCATCCTCATCCTGCGCTAACCCGAAAACCCAACTAAGCCAACTGGTTGACAGCAGGCCGAAAGCAGCTACCAAGTTGCCCACTGGCAATTAACAGCTAACAAGCAGGACAAACCCTTGCTCCTTTGCACCCCCTTCAAAAACCAACTTTTCGCAATGCTGCAACTCTTTCTCGATACTTTTCTACACAGCGAGAAATCAAGCGGATTAGGGTTAACAATAGTTAGAGAAATTTGTTTTTTACTCTCTTGACTTAATTTTGATAATCATTTTTAATGTAAACTTTCTCTCTGTGCATTTTAGGAGCCCATAGACGTGCGCATCGACATGCCGTGGGGCTACGTGGTGGGCAGGTGGTATGGAAACCGACAGGTACGACCCATCCTGGCGCTTCATGGATGGCTGGACAACCTAGGCACGTGGGACAAATTGCTTCCACTATTGCCGAAGCACCTGGGAGTGCTGTGCATCGACCTGCCTGGCCACGGATACTCCTCGAAGCTGCCCGAGGGGATCGCCTACCATTTTGTGGACTACCTGTGCGTGATCCTGCGCGTCATGGAGGAGTACGGATGGCAGAAGGTGTCCCTGATGGCCCACTCGATGAGCGCCATGCTCTGCTTCATATTCGCCTCGCTATATCCTCATCGGACCGACCTGCTGGTCAGCATAGATATAGTTAAGACCCGCTATCGGAAGCCTGCATCTCAGATTGACTACCTGCGAACAAATATCGAGGGCTATATGGTGGAGGACGAGCGGTTCGCGAATGCCAAACGCCAAGAGCCACCGGCTTATACCTACTCAGAGCTGGAGCAGGTCCTTTACAAGGGCTCCGATTACTCGGTGGAGCTGGAAAACTGCCGCCACATCCTGGAGCGCAACATCAGCAGGTCCACTAAATTTCCGGCCAAATACTTCTTCTCGCGCGACGGGCGCTGCAAATACTACACAGAGTTCCATACGAGTCCGCCCTTTGCCGCTGAATTGGCCAGGACCATTCGGAATGTGCCCTACTGCGTGATCAAGGGCTCAGAGTCCAACTTTATAGACGAGCAGAGCGACGAGGTCATCGGCATCCTCAGGGAGAATAACCCGCACTTTGAACTCCACGAGGTTCAGGGTACTCATCACGTTCACCTCAACAATGCTGACGGAGTGGCTGCCATCATCAATCCCTTCATCCTGCGCCATCGACCGCCGCATCTGGAAAACTGGACGGTGGACGAGGCGGATGAGGCACTGCCCGAGATGGTCAAGGAATTCAAGTTGGCGGTGGAGGACTCAGAGAATGTCAAGCGGAGAAAGAGAAAAAGTAACCTCTAGCTGCTGCCAGCATCTCTGAGAATCAGTCAGCAGCGCGACGCGAGAATTTCCAATGCGAAAGTTAGATATTGATTTCATAATGCCCATGTGATGCTTCATCAAAGCCTAAATGTTTTTTATGCACATAGTTTAGACAATTTTATATGATTTTATAGGGGTTTTTTAAGGTGGATAAACTAAAGATTACTATTTTTTAAAGATTATATAAAAATTAAACATTTAACGAGTTTGTAAATCAATCTCTGAAAACTAAACTAGCAGATTTGATTAGCAAATTAGAAAACAATAAAAAGAAAAAGTTAATTAAATTAAATAGTTTCTCTTGCTACCAATTAGTAATAAGCAGAAAAACTATTCGACTAAAAAACTTTCTTTTCGATATTATTGACCAATTTAAAAGGTAATTCTTTTCGATTCTGTGGTAAAATACCTACCACTTTTTATCCCTCTTAACCCCCTTAACCGCACAACATATGGGAATGCTGCTAACCGCAACCTAAATCGGTTTAAATAATTTTTCTCATTTATTTTCCTTCGTGGGTTCTGTGTTCTTATTTGGGTTGCGCACCTTTTTCGATCAATCAATTTTCGGTTAGCCATTTAATTTCGCTTTAATCTTCTGGGCCACAGTTCATTGGCCACTTCATTAGTGATAAGGGGATCGGAACTGCCGGTGGCTGCCATTTCGGCCCCTCCTGATGCACCAACATACAACAAAGGAGGTGCCGGCATCCACTTAAAAACAATGGCAAGGCAAAAACAAAGGAACGTGGAGCGCCCGGAGCGGAGGCTATATGTGTACGGGCATCCGTGTGGAGGAGGATTTCCAGCGGGGCCGGAAGGTATGCGGCACTCTAAACAGGCGAACGAACGGATGGAAAAACACTGAAATCGAACTGAAAACCCAATGGCTGGCTCCGATAAAGGGAAGTCCTGCGGGGCAGTATCCCCTGCGGACCTGCGAGGCTTGAAAAAATAAACAAATTTAACGCTTTTATTGCCATTGCACGTTGCGGCGGCTGGGCTCCGGCCCTGTTCTCTACGTAAATTAAATTAGGTAGAACCGGAAAATTTCAGCCAGCTTCAGACGAGATGCGATTACGCTCTTTCCGTCATTACGAAATTGATAGCGGATATAAATGTTTAATGTTTTGGCAATAAAAATTCAGTCTAAGGATGCGGAGGCGCAAGAAGTCGACTGATAAAGCGACTTTATAATAAATTCGGTTTGCGGTTTACGCACAATTTAATTTGCTTAAAAATCAATAAAAATCATTAATGTTGCCCGGCAGCTTCAACATTGTGTTTCCAAGCCTTTTTTTTTCCAAGGAGATTTAATTTCTTTTGAGTTGTGGAAATCATAATGCCGCCTCATGAATAATTAATAATCTCTGGGAAAGGCTTATTGCAAGGCAACGGATTTCTCAGAGTTTTCAGCTTATGAAAATGTTGTTAAATATCTAAATTATGGTTTATGGAGGATTAAGTTTGGTTTTTAAAGAACTCTTTAATGATTTACTTTGCAGTTATTTAAAAATAAATTCATAGGTTTCATTCAATAGAAACCAATTCAGATGAAGTGTTACTTTTCTGTGTGTTTTGAGTACGATGAAGATAAATAACAAAGCAAACCCATTGACAGTGCCACTGAGAGTGACTGATGATTGGGATGTATAAAAGACAAACATGTGGAAGCTTAGATTACAGCACTTTATTATCAGAGCTTGTCGTTCTTGTGGCTGGTCGTGATGTCACTCCCGCTGATCGGATACTGCTGGAAGATGCGGTTCCTGCCCAGCTGCACGGATTCCAGCTGGTTGGCTGGCTTGTTGTGGGCCAGGAAGTGGTTGGTGTGCCAGAATTGGGTCTGTTCCGGAGGCAGTGATTTTCGCTGGATGCCCAGCAGTCGGTTTCGCACATCAACCAGGCTGGCGGAATTCGGCTGGAGCCACTGCACCACCGGAATGGCCAGGGCAGTGAGCACTAGTGTGATTACACTGACTATGATTAAGGCAATCCAAGTGTCCGTGGCGAATGACTCGTATTTAGAGCCCTCGAGAACGGCCAGTTGCAGGATGAAACCCGCGGCCAAGGCCAACTCGGCGTAGAGGAAGGGTGAGCACTCCAGTAACCAGTGGATTCCCTGACTCGAAAGCACTCCCATGGTGATGTATATGAGGCACAGGAACAGAAAACAATTCTCCGACTGTTCATCGCTGTAGATGCACAGCAGAGCCACTAATAAGGTCATCTGGATGAGTCCGAAGAGTAGATACACCAACTTGGGGGTGTACCTCATCAGGAGCAGGGCTCCAAAACTCGTGCCAGCCGAGTAGAGAACAAAGGGTATATAGAGCTGGGTTCGCTGCAGATATCCCACAGTGCTGCTCCACATCAGCTGCATATAGGTGGGTGAGAAGAGGAGGCAGCTCTTTTGTAGATAAACCAGAGATCCTCCAAGGATCAGCACCAACCACTGCCTACTATCCTTCAGTTCGTAATCCGTTCGGTCCACAAACTGGGCCAGAATTGCTTGACGCGGCAGGAAGGCCATCTTCTCTTCGTTGAGTAGATTAAAAACCAAATCCCTTGATTCCTTGTAGTTAATGCAACCCGTGTGGTGCAGCAACTCATTTAGACAAACCAGGCAGAGTAAGAGCAGGTTAATTCCCAAAGCAATCAATCCGCAACGTTGCGGTTCCATCTCGTTGAAAATCACAAATCCTGTGGTCATTCCTCCGGCATATAATGAGTTTGCCAGGGATATTCTGGAAGGCCTTGTTCCGGAGGCATCACAACGCAGGCTCACGTAACTGAATCCGGCCAAATACTGCACACTTAATCCCACAAAGATGAAGTAGTAGCTAACAGCTGGCGATTAACGTTTAACAAAGTTAATTATTATAGAAATGAAAACCTGATTAAAGTTATACAAGAATTCTATATGCATCTGTAAGTAATGTCATGGCGTTCTTACACAATATACTATTTAATCAGAGTTTAAATTCCATCGATTACTCACCCAGCTGTTTAGTCAGCATGAAGCAGCTTCCCATCAGCGAGCAAAGTAGGCCGTAGAATATGATGTAGTAGTGATCGTAGCTGTACTGCTGCTTCTTGTGCTTCCTGAGGGTCCAACCTAGGGTCAGAGCCAAGGCCACTATCCCGCCCACCAAGGTGTACCAATGTGGCCACAGGTTGTCGTACACATAAGCCGACTTGGCATAGTAACCCAAGGAGAAGCCACTGGCCCACAAACAGCCCAGCACTGCGAAATGACAAAATCAAATGGAAACTAAGAGTTGAAGTAAATAGAGCTTGCAACGGATTCACCTAACAAGTCCGGCAGGGACAGCATGGCCAGGAAACGCTTCCACACGTTATCCACCTTCGATGGCAGCTTCATTCGGGTGGAAATTCACGCCACATCTACTCCAAACGGGAATCGAAGTCGAAATGGAGATGCATTCGAGGCTTGAGAGTGTTTCCACAGGTGGTTATCATCACCCGATACCCGATAGCACATCTTGTTGGGAATGTCTCCAAGGGAGTGGATAAGATAAGGTGTTCGAAACAAGTAACAGCCTAATTAAACGCAGATGATGATGATGATTGGTCACAGAAACGCCGCCAAAATATACCAAAGAAGTGGGACAGAGGAACTCCATGATAATGGAGTGACTCTTAGAAAATTCCCTAGAAAAACTCAAATGGAGAAACTCAACTATTTATAGTTTAAACTTGAAAGGGTGAACTAAATTTAGCTTCAGGAGGTATTTGAATGTTAGTTGGAGATCCACAACTTTATTTACACACTTCACTAGTGATAACGACATTGATATTATTTAATAAATCATGATAACAGCAATTTAATAACATATGTTTTCTGATTAATTCAAGCACTTATCACTTTGACACTATTCTCATTCCATTTATTGACGTAATTTATAACATAAAAAGGCCAAGGGCGACCTGCAGACTTCCGCGTCATAGAGATATGGAAAAATTGCTAATATGAAAGCTAGGTTACTATATAACCAGATTTATAATCTTTTTGATAAATTAATGGATAGCCTTTTTAATTGTTATCTGAGCCTATCTTGATTCATTCTTACTTACTTACTTACCCAGAGATATAGTATTCCCTGGTGGCCACAACTAACCCAAATGAACCTCTCCCAGCATGACATACATTTCACTGCGTAAAAGTCAGGCATTTCCGCCCCCAGATAGACCCATCCACCCCTCTATTTACCACACTCTATGCATCCTCATCTAAAACCCGACGTTAAGTGCATTCTTATTTACCACAAGCCCAAAAGCATGCTACACATTTTTGTGTATTTTGCTGGGTCCCTGGGGGTGCTCTCTCTATATATGTATATATACAGATCTCTCTACCCACTTTTTCACATCAACCTCAACCTCTTCACCTGGGGCAGCATCACGCTAATTAGTTGAAGTTGTGTTGCAAGTGTTGCAGTTAATTGACTTTTGACGACCCGCTGTCCTCTTCGGAGGTTGGGAAACTCGACATGATGGTGGTAGAGGCGGAGTAGGGGGGCAGGAGCTGGGAAAATCCTCGGTTTACCCCATAGCTTTTTATGTTAGAGATTTTTTCTAGATGCATTTTTTTCCACTATCCGAACGAAGGATTCTCGCCAAAGTTCACTGGGATTTACTTTTCGAGACGCTTATGAATTCAATGAAGCAAACACTAAGCTGCCTCTCAGCACTGCTCCTTTGGCCCTCGGAAAAGTGTTGCCTTTTCGAGAATGCTCAGGGCCAACTATCTCGCTTTTCCGCTTTGCCATCCTTTTCCGAGCTTCTTCGACTGCTTAACAAGATTTGCGCTGTAATTACGCATTAAATAAGTCCGGGGAATGCAGGCTGCTGGCTACTCCTTATAAACACTTCACGTCTTTGCCCATAAAACTAAACACATTGTGCGGCCATAATAATAAATTCTGCTCAGAGGCAGCTGCAAGCTGCAGCCAGCGTAAATAATAGCAAATGAAATTATTTTCTAATGGCCGGGAATCGACCATTTGATGGCTAGTAATATAATTTAAGCACCGCCATGGGAGATACTGTAAGTAGGGTATTGATTTTGGCCCTCAAATACTATGGAATCGGTCCAGTTCAGTGATTAAACACTAAAACGCGTCTCTCATTGCAGCTAAAGAGAGCCAATTTTCCAGTTCATTAAGTTTATTTAATTAAGCTTTACGTATTGTTCGTAAATGCACTATCAAAGTTTAATTTAGTTAAATATAGTTTCCATTTACTCATTATTTTGATTTTAGTATTCATTGTACAGAACGACTTTCATGGAATGTTGATAGTATTGCACTACGACCTAAACTTTTATGAGAAGTTAATACTTAACTTAACTTTTTGTAACTTAAAATAATTTGTATATATTTTTATATTCACTGTATCAATAAGTATTCCTGAGTGCAGACATACCCTGCCATACCCCGTGGCCATCGCTTGCAACAACTGCGATGACGACGACAACAACCGGGGAAAGTGCATTTAATTTCGCTGAAGCGGCCACTTAGTGGCTCTCGACAAGGCGGAGGAGGCGTCTCCTCTGCCTCTGCCATAGTGTTGCATAAATTAAATTAAAGCTGCGCCAGTGAGCCACGGAACCGCCGCACAACAATTACTCAGCGGGCAAACGCCTAAATCATGTTGCACAGCCCGCTGGTCCGCTCCCTGTACCCTCCGGCATCTCCTCACCTCTGACCTTCAGACATTTGCAAATGTGTAAACATTTTTCAGAGGAACCCCCAGCCACCCAGTCACCCACTTTCATCCACTTTCTCCCACGGCCACCCAGTTGACCAGGCCAAAACCTACCACCTACGAGGCGTGCTCTCCATGTGTCACAGATACTTTGCACTGATTTATGCAAATTGCCTGCGGGCAGAGCGGTTGGTCGGGGGGAAATCATGAAAAATCGTTAATTGTGCAAAGTGCTGGACGTTTTTCATTAAAGTTTTCCAACCCTCTACCCCACTTTCCACCCATTGCACACACATGCGGGCCGAAAGGGGTGTGCGGGGCACCGAAAGGCGCCTCTCGCCTGACTTTCAGCAATTATGTAAATTTTTAAGAGCACAGCAAAAGTTAATGCTGCTTGCTGCATATTTGCATTAAAATTGATGCACTTTAAAGCATTCGTCTGCAAGTCAAGGAAAAAGCATTATCCCAATACTCTTCTGGCAGAGAGAACTGTTGGCTGAGATAGTTTATGTTTTCAACCAATTTAAAATATTATTTAAAATATTTGCAATTAACAAAAAGCTTTTACATTTAGTATTTATTTATATATTCTTGAGACATTCTTTGCTATCTTAAAATCCTTCTTTATCCTTTAAAGTATCTACAAAGTCGTTGCATTTTTTAAAATCCATTTCCCAATCGTTGTTGGCTTTGCTGTTCTTATCGCAGACCATTTTTGTTTCTGCAATAATTTTATGCAATGCAGCTGCAACAAAGTGCATTTTAAATGTCTGCCCCATGCGATTTGTGTGTTAATTTTTCATGAGTCAGCAGCTGAAGCTGATGGGGAGTTAGAGGAGTCGGAATTAAAGGCAACACGAAGCTCATTAAATTAACCCTTTGATCCTGCTGCCGATTTGCAAAACTGAGAAAATTCCCTTTTCGGTATTAGCTTTCAATTAAGATTTTGCTATAGCAAAAGAAAGGCAAGCAAGGAAGTTCAGTTCCGCGACATGACCTCATCTATTATTAGCCATGAAAATATATTTCCATCGTTTCTTCCTTGTTATCGTGGCTATATTTTGCTTTCCTTCTTTTTCTGCTGCTGGCTAGCCTTTAATCAAACAACAGGCCATGAATAATTTCACGACTGAAAATTATTTTTATCTAAACAATGTCTGTCTAGGAGCAGCGTGGAAAGACAGCGCAATTACTCAAGTTCAACGAGTTCCATGAAAGTTATTAGCTAATCCGAGGCAATCATAAAGAAGCTGGCAGCATGGGGGAGACACACAGATAGAGAGAGAAAGATAATACAACAGAGATAGAGATAGAGAAAGGGACAGAGGCAGCGATAACGACTGGCTGCAGCGTTTATTTGCCAACAGATAAGATTTATGCATCCATCAAAACCGATAGGTAGTTTGGTACTCATACATGCTTTCTGCACTGAAAATAATGAAACCTTTCTATAAGCCTTGAGATTAACATTCATTTTAAGTTAGTTTATATAGTTAAATCAAGCTAAGAGTATCTGAAACTTGTTAGTTCTCAGTGAATTTTGGCATAAACTAGCCTTGGCTTTTTCTCAGTGCGCCATCGTGTGTGACAGTTGAAGTTTAATAAACAAGAGCGGCTGTAAAAGAGCAACTGGAGGTATATGATGGAACAAAAAACCGAACTACGGGCCATTCACGTGGGCATAAAAAAGGTTATGAAGCAAGGGCGAGGAAAAACCTATGTCATAGATAGGGAAACCCCACACCATAGCTTCAAATTCTCAAGTTTTTTTCTTGACTTTTTATGCAGCTCTATAAATAAAGCAATAACATCAGTTTGAAGTATCTCATTACGTGTTACGGCAGTCATGAGTGCGCCACTGCCATTTTTTACGACTGGAATACCCACAGCTTTTGCTGATTTCGGGCTCCTTTGGCCAGAAGTTCGAGATGAAAGCCAAGACGAGCTGCCATTTATGCAAAACTTTCTCCTTCAGTCACTTCCCGGCAATTAGTTTTTTCTCCTCCCTCTGACCGCACCACACATTAGAGATATCCGCAGGGCCCATTTCCAGGACTCCGCCTGGTGGGCCATCAAAATGATGGTCAACTATCAAATGGCCAGGCACACATTTGCACAGCTGCCGCAATTAGCACGTTTCACACATTGATTTCTGGCCACCGCCCACGGAAGCCACCCACTTGCCATGTGCCTTGTGCCAAGTGGAAACTTGAGTGGGGCAAGTGATGTGATGGGTTATTAAAATGCCTTGCCCCCTCCCCTGCAGCTCCTCCTCTGCTTCTCATATAATTATTAATTATGTAATAAGTCGAATGGATGGTCATTTGCTGAGCCCGGATTCTATTTGGCTTTGGGATTCCACTTGGCCACTCCAGTTACGGCTAAGAAAATCGGCAAGGAGATAGGACTTGGGACTTGGCCCAACGGAAGCTCATTTGGCATTTAAAGTAACGTTGGTAGGATGATGGCTAAGGAAATTCGAGCGTCAAGGAAGAAGATTGTCTGGGCCCGGAAATGAACATTTAAAGTTGTGTTTTATTCAGGATTGAATAAAAGCAAATTGAAGGGAATCCAAAATATTTGAGGTTTGATTTTCAGGGTTTTGGGAAGTGAAAGTTAAATATAGTTATGCTGATTAATGAATCCACATTTTAAAGTACCTGAAAAGATGAAGGATATACCTAACGAAATTAACCCAGAATAGCAACAATGTTCAACAAAATGGCTACGCTTCCCGTGCCTCTAATTTCCTATCTCTCTGTTTTCATTTACTAGGCAGCTCAAAGGACTTTTTACCGCTCGCCAAATGAACTTCTTGTCTCAATTCGAACATATTCGTTTCGGTTCCGCCTCATCCTCGTGTCTCCTTCCCGACATTATTATTGTCATTTGGCTTTGCCGTTCCACATAGTCGTACAACATCTCAGTAATTTGCATAAAATTTCAATTTTATTTATTTTATAGCCCCCGGAACAATAATGTCCAAAGAGATGTAAGATAGGAACAAGGCTCATTTAAGTTTTCGTCAGCAGAAAATTTTACATTTCTTTCTTTTTGCTTGATTTTAAATTTCTGTAACAAGCATTATGTCAATGTTACGAACGCTGAGGAATAATCGAAGCTCTTCAGATATTATAATTAAACTACGAGCATCACACAATCAAAGATTTTTGTATTTTTTTAATGGGGTAACATCATAAAATGTTACGAAAAATCTCAAAAAATGTACTTTTAGCCTAGTATACAGTTCGACGGGTATTTGCGATATTTTTACCAGCATTATGCTTATAACTCAGTGAAAATGAGACGCACAGCTATAAAGATTTTTTTTTATTGTTTTGTGCAGCTAACGACCCAGACAAACTTTCTATGTGGGTATGGCAATGATTTTCGGAAAATAAATTTTTTGTCAAATTTGACTTTTTTGTAAGGGCTACCATCATCATTTTTTCGAAAAATCGAAAAAATATTTAATACTTCAGATTTGAATGGAACTTGAATTTTTTGAAAATAGATTGAAAAACAAACTAAACGATGTATGGCATTCCATATTCTGACCTCTTTTGGCTTTGTTATACACAAAATACTGATATATCAAGCGTCAAATCGGGTCAGAACGATTTTCGCATTTTTTTGAACATCATAAAATTTTACGAAAAATCTCAAAAAATGTACTTTTTGAGTGTAGTACATAGTTCGACGGGGAATTTAAATACGGACTCAATGACGTATAACATTCCATATGATAATTTTTGGCTTTGTAATGAGGAAAATACTGATATATTAACCATAAAATCAAAATTATGACTTTTGAGTAAAATTCGAAATATTTTTACGAGTATTATGCTTATATCTCTGCCAAAATGAGACGCACAACAAGAAAGAGGATTGTTTTGTGCAGCTAACGACCCCATAAAACTTTCTATCTGGGTATGAAGATGATTTTCGGAAATTAAATTTTTTGTCAAATTTCACTTTTTTGTAAGGGGTACCATCATCATTTTTTCGAAAAATTGAAAAAATATTTGTTTCTTCAGATTTGAACGCCGCTTGAATATTTTGAAAATAGATTAAAATACAAGCTCAACGAGATATAACATTCCATGTTATGATCATTTTTGGCTTTGTAATGAGAAGAATACCGGTGTTTTGGGCGGAAAATCGACCAGTTGAAGAGTTTTGGGAATGTGCATTTCATATGAGCCTGCCAGCTAACCCTGTCTCACTGACAGAGGTGAAAGTCCTTGTAGGTAATTTAGCACCGAAGAACTCCCTGTGAAGACCTTCTGGACAACAGGACCTTGGACTTTTACCGGATCAGGGTTGGCAATTCCTGGTGGTGTTATTCAACAGCGTACTAACTGATGGATACTTCCCGAATGTTTGAAAATCGGCGAATATAATCGTAAACCGATTAGATAAAGCTCCATAGGGAAGCAGTGTGCTATTTGTTAGAATAAAACTTCCACATTTAATAAAAAATGAAACTAAAAATGATTTAAAATTTAAATTTCAATGATGCGTATATTTAGCTTTATCAAAAGTGCATTTGATTGCGAAAATTTCCTCAGAAATTACTGATTTTAGAGAGGGAATATAGAAGGGCTTCTTGCACCGTGGGGTGCTGTCTAGACTGGGCAAAGAAACCCTTGGACAGGACCTCAGTTCTGCTCAGTTACACACATATAGTCCACGTGCCTGACAGCAGCAGCCAGAATCCCGATGACGGCGACGACCTCCTGCCTGTCATCGTCACTTTTGCAACTGTCGCCAAGGAGAAGTCGACCAACTGACACAACAACACTGAGAAAATACCAGTCTTGAAACTGAGTTAAAAATCAGTTGGGATTTAAAATTCATCATCTTAAAGCGGTCAATAAAATATTAAAATAATTGTTTAAAGGCATATTTAAATAAAGTAAACATTTAAGAACTGCATTGCTTAGTGATACTTTTTGCCTTTTCAGTGAACTCAGAACCTCGGTTAATATTAAAAAAAAAATGAAAAAGGCCCTCGCTGTCAGGACTTTCCGAGGCAGAAACGCTCGAGAAGTGACAGGACATCAGCGCTGAGAGCGGTCCTTAGGACTGGTTGTGGCATGCGTGCAAATGCCTTGCCACTTACTTAGTTGCGATCAAGTTGGGCCGAAAACTTTACATTCTGCACTTAAATGTGCGCCGACAATCAAAAGTGAAACAAGTTTTTTGGGGGAGAGTGTAAGTTCATGAATTTGTTGCATGTTCACATGTCCTTATATATAACTACATATATGGAGGAAGGAAGTCCTGCCGTTCCGCCTTTTGGTTTAGTTCAGTTTAAAAACTTTTCACGCAAGCAATAAAAAAAGCGGATCTAAAAGTTGAACTTTGATCGAAAGTTGAATATCCTGAAATAAAGTAGTTTTGACAGAAGTAGAGCTTAGACTTTTCTTGAAATTCTCCAGTCCAAGAAACCTTAGACGGCTTGTGTTTTATTATATTTAAATTTATTAGTTGCTAAAGAGTATTTATTATTTATATCGCCTTAATACCCATTGCTTATAGGGTATTCTTTACACTTCAGTTGGCAAATTCAGTTTGGTTTTCCCTTATTTTTTACCAGCAATTTGCCACATGCTTTGCAGGCAAATTAGCGAGAAGCTTCTTTCGGGCACATTCGGTGTTCCACTTGCTCCACTCGCCCCTCGAGTGAGAAAATATTTGCGAAACAAATTAAAATTTACATTGATACGAAAATAAACCAGCCGGCGAGGGAACAGTCGAAATAAAAAGCTGAGGAAAACGGAAAAACAAACTTCTTGTTGCCGCTGCACTTGATGTTGATGTTTTTGAGTGAAATTACACGGCCATCGCCATTGGCAAACAGAGCGCAACGAGCCAAGAATTTGGGGGGGAAAAGCCAGAAACTGGAATAAAAGTAAATGCAAATGAAAATGCAAACACAAATAAACAATCCGAAGGATGCAGCAGACGTGCAGTAACTTTTGCCCGCCACTGTGGCACGTTTCTCTCGAAATACTTGCGGCATCGTTCGGTCGCTCATTTATTCATTTCAGTTCTTTTCTTTTCTTTACATTTCCGGTTCACTTTTTCCCCTTTTTCAATCAAATTTGGCCAAAAGTGTGCTTAGATATCATCTTGATTGCAATCACACACGCTGGGACAACTGGGCGTATGCTTAATGCCAGCCTTCTCTCAGGGAAACACTCTTAAGATGGTCCGCAGATAAAAAGTTTAATTGAATTTCATGCAAATTGCATTCATGAATTTGTTTTTAATTAGAAAACTTGCCAGATCTCCAGGCTGCCAGACTATGAATATGAATCGGACCACAAAGGCCGAGGGGTACGGCAAAATATTTGCCCATCTAAGTGACTTGCTGCAATTTTACGGATGAAATGCTGAGGATTTATGGTTTCCCCAGTTTGTCACACACAAATTCGACCCCAATTAAAACCGAAATGGACTCCCAAACATTCCTGTAGTATTCCAGCAAAGACAATGAACCAATGACAGATTGTAATTAGATAGAAAGTTGAGCTGTGGTTGTGACATTTTCTCGAGTTCAATTACTGGTCAAAATGTTAAAAGTTGCCTGTAGTCAGTCGATAAACATTGTCCACACACCAGAAAATTTATATGCATACTCCCGTAAACAGATGGATAAATTGGCAAATGCCAGACTCTGAAAACTGAATCAAAAAGTAAACTTTGGAAGGCAAACTTTTTCAACTGCAATCTCCAATTACAAACGGGGGATCAACAAAATGTGCTGGGGCCAGTAGAATTTCGGAATGCCTTCCCCGAAAGCCCATCGGAGAATCGAATTCTCCAAAGCCCCCTTCTGCAATTCTCGCAGCATTTCTCTCTGGTTTAAAAGTAGAGCCACCTACGGAAGTTGGTTCCAGTGGCAGCAGTTGCAGGAGTTAACCAAAAACGGAAATTTATGACCATACAAGATCCGATATACGGTAACAACACAGTTCAGCAGGCAGTGGCAAGAGGGGGAGGTGGGAATTATGGGTGGCTGCTGCATTTCGGATAGCAGAGGCACTTGGAGAAAATACTAAGAAGATGTTTCATTTCCATTCTAGTTTAAAGATCTTTATATTTGGAAATCATTTCTATTATTAAGAGTTTTTAAACTTTCCCTTTCAAATCGTATTTTAATCATTGTTTCACTTTTCTTTAATGGAATAGTTCTTAGTTTTTAGGGATATTTCTTCTCTGTTGTCCTGCAAATTGTGCACACAATTGTCTTGGCATTACGCACAAGTGAAGTGCGTTTTTGGTTTGGGCCATCGTAAATTACGATTGCCAGGGAGTTGGCTCAAGTGCGAACTGTTTGCCGAGTCGGAGGCTACGGGGGCCTCGATAAACCCCGGAGGACACTACACCAGCTGGCCATAAATCGAAGAATTTGAATTATGAAATCTTCCTTTCTGCCGCCCTTGCAAATTGAGTGCCAGGCAATTGAGTTTTCCGAACTGAACCGAATGTAAACAATCGGTTTATTCCGCCTGTCAAGTGCCACGCCCCCGCTGCCATTAGTCAGTGTATGACAATGCATAAATTATGGGAATTATTTATGAAACGCCAGTAGAAACATTTGGCCACAAATAAATGAATAAGGCCGAAAGTTAACCAAAGAAAATCTGAGATCATAAGGAAAGGCGCCGGAAGAGGCAAACTCATGGCGGCAATAATCATAAATTTTGTGGTTAATTAATTTATTGGGATTGAGTGCGGAAGCAGGCCATTTGACTCTTTACTCTGACTCTTGCGGGCATTTGATTAACTAAATATCAACATAAGCAATTGCATACTTAGGTGGGCAGAAAAGAAGTCTGGGTGGGGAAAGTGGGTGAAGCTCATAAATCATTGCAGGCTTCTAGGCGTGACCTTGGCCATCAAGTGGAATAATGAACTCGGAATAAAAGTGAGAGTTTGTTATGTGCTTAAGTTGTAGGTGTGAAATAAGCTTATGTGAGAGATAAACGCGATATGAATTTGTATTTTATTTTAAAAGGAACTGAATTCATGCAAAAATGTAATTTAGCAGATATAACACACAAAATTACATCAATTAGCCGCCCTAAAAACCAAAGTGTATTATATTTCGTATATTTTCTGACAAATTATGCCATACAGTTTAATCAAATTTGCACAACTTGCAGGCTCAGTACCTTTCAGTTCATAGAAACAAGCCTTGGGATTTCAAACTGCAGCATCAAATTTCATGCCACAAAGCTCTGGTTTACATTCGTAATTCTGTGGAATTTTTAATTGTAACGTAAATGTGTGCCCGTGCAGGTTTACCCTGGAAAACTGCATATAAATGTATTCAAATGCAAATTTCCAGCTCTGCTGTATAATTAGAGGAAACACAATTATTTATACACACATGCAGATGCAAGCACACACTGCACTGGCCCTTGCATGCTGATATAATAGTCAAATTCATTAGCCAAAGAAATGCTGTTAAAACCGCACAACCAAAAAAGTGCAGCGAGTGAGAGTTTCTGGCTGAAATGAAAATTCATTCGAATTAGATTCGGAGAGCCGTGAAAGAGCTGGGAAAACCAGGAAAACCTCCAATGAATACCATCGCAAAACGAAAATGATTTCTTAATGCAATTTCTTACACATTCTACAGCTTTTTTTCACCCATTGTTCGGGCTTAAATCTCAATCGCACTTTGGGTCTAAAGAAATTCCGGGTAAAAAAAGCAAAATAGCAGCACATAAAGCATAATAGGGAGGGTGGCCGACTTTCCCCACCGCTTTTCCTGCCATTTTCCATGGGTTTTTCTCCTTTTTTGGGAGTTGCATGCGTATCAGCTAGAGACTTCCGGCGGTGTCTTTGTGAAGCTGATCCCCGGCTCAAGGATTTTTTCGGTAGCTCTGCTGACAGGTTGAAAGCATCATATATAGTGCTTTTCTATGCACTGAGAAAAAAGCTTTAAGGCTTTAGGCTTTTAAGGTACAATATTTCCCAATTTAAATAATTTATTCCACTTTTAACTTTAACTTTCTTCTTTATATTTAAATATTTTTTAACACTTAGTATCCTTTAAGTCTGGATTCGATACTTTCCAGTGCATGTTCTATTTATTTGCTTTTTTGGGCCAAAGAAAAATAAAAGAGAAACGGGCAGCCCTTTACCCTGTTCAGGGCAACTATCATTGGGTGTCATAAATATTTATCAAACCGAAGGTGAGCTGCTTTCCCACTTAAGGTGACCCGAAAACCCGAAAGAGATCCGGTTGAAAGAAAAAGAATTAAATTTAATTTGCATACGTTAAGTGGCAGAGGCAATTAAAGCCACCGAGAAGAAAGGACAAAGGCCTTTTGATTGAGATGTGAAAGGAGCCGCGGCAAGGGACAAAAGAAAAGTGGGTGAAAAGTGGGAAATCATAATTGGCTTCCAAATGCTTGAACTCAATTATGTGCGCACAATTTTTGGGGCCTCGACGACAACGACGGCATTGCTGCCGTTGACAGGCAAATTATGGATTCAAGGCTAATACACACACACACACACACACATATTTCGCCAGTGAAATGGCACTTTCACTTTGGGGAAAGCTCAAGACAATTTGCATAGCGTCCTGCCTGGGGAAAATTACACAACAAGCCGGAGTGAGGCGGAGGTGAAGTCACGACCCCAGCAGACATGATAAATTACTCCAACATAAATTAAAGATAAATCATGGCTGCAGCTTCTTGCACACACACGATTGAAATGCACAAGGAAATTCAGCCAAATGCAAATTAGGACTATGGCAGGGGGTCAGATATAGCAACTACATAGATAGATAGAAACCATATCCAGTCGAGGGGAAAGACAGCGGAAGGCAATCACACTCGGGCGACAGTTGGGCAGGAAGAAGCTTGATGTTTACTTGAAAAGGAAAGTCCAGATTACTATAACTATTACACTAAGAGCTATTTTATCAAGTAAGTACATTTTATCCATTCACTTTTCAATCTTAAATAATAACTTTGAAAATAAATATACTTTTTATATAGACAGCTCTTTGATTTTCCTTCTAGTCCACTTCTCTAAATCTTTCCAGTTATTCAGAAAAATGGAAAAACGTGCAGTCTGCAGTTTAAAAATCTCGTGGAGGAAAAACCAGAGCTCTGACCAGGAGCATGACCACTCCAGGTCAGCTTAGCGTAACCGTGTGCATCGATGTTGATGTGGGGCAGGGCAGGGGAAAACACGATTCGGCAAGAGAGTCACGTAGTAATCGACACATTCCCAAAATTCCACGCCAGTTTATTAAGACCGGATGTCGGTGAGTTGACCATGAAGTGACCTGAACTCGGTTTGTCCCGGGCAATGATAGTAATGTGGTGATATTGCCACTGGTGACAAAGTCAAGAAATCATTCTTTTGCGGTTATAAAAAGTTATTAGCGGATGAGAATACATAATGATGACCCTAACTGTACTTAACATATGTTGTTTGTTTACCTAAATTGTCTAAATTTTCTTCTAATCTCAGAACCTTATAATTAGATTATCAAGTGCGTTGAGAGCGATGTTCACCTAAATTCGCATTCGCTATTTGAGCTTAACCCACTAGGTACCAATTTTGGCTGCAAGAAAAATTAAAAGCCAATATACCTGATTACAGAAAACAAACTTGGGAGCATTTCTTTTGTTTCGGAATATTTAATTTAATATTTAGTATTAATATTGTTAACCACATAAACTTTAACTCACAACTAAAAATATATCATTTCAGTTGTCTTCTAATAATCTCAAAAAATGTTGACACACATGGGTTAATATTCCTTTCTATAATGTCATCCGCCTGTCTGTGGCGCACTATCTCACTTTTGGGCATTAGCCGATCATATGTTTCCCAGATTTTGTCATATTGTTGTGATCACTGCCAAAAACACGAATTAGTTGATGAAAAGCAGTCGAAGCTGCAAGTTGAAATTTTGGCAATATTTGTGCTCTTTTCGTATGACGTCTGAGTGGATGAAATAACAAAGATAACAGACGGGGAAAATAACTGGAGCATATCAACAAGTTCCAGGCTGTCTGAGACGTCAAAAACCGTTCTTTGGATAACAAAGTTATAAACAGGTCTGTTTCTAGATCGGAAATAGTGATTGCAATTGCTAAGCCAACAGACTCAATGGAAACTTTAAAGCCAAGCAATGTGAGTAATAAAAACAAAAAAATAAAGTAAAGAAAGTGAAACCGATGATTTGATACTCTAGCTCTCAAAATAAATAATCAGTTATGTTAGACCTTTAATAAGGATTAAAGAATATGTTGATACAATTAAAATAATTAAAAATTTTGTTAATATATGTATAGAACGAAATTGACTCTGTGCTTATCAGATCAAATATTTAATAAAGTTAGACATAATCCCTTTTAGGGTACATCAATAGCAAACAACATCGAAATAGTTGAGAGCCGCGGAACATAACATCGAAATGGTATTGTGATAGGTCAAATATATTTGCGAAATTCTAATCACGAGATTTTAGTTTTGAACCTTTTGAAAATCTAAAAATATATTTTCCTTATCTCTATTCTCCTAAATAAAATAATTTATATTTTCAGAACGGTCTGAAGTACGATGAGGTGATAATACCAGCACCTTGGGGTCACATCTCAGGTCGCTGGTATGGTAATCGAACTGATAGACCTATTTTGGCAATCCACGGCTGGCTGGACAACCTGGGCACCTTTGATCGACTGATTCCTCTGCTTCCCGACTACATAGGAGTGCTCTGCATTGATCTTCCCGGACACGGTAGATCCTCTCGACTTCCGGCGGGTGTGCACTACAATGTCTACGACTATGTGTTCATCATTCCAAGGGTGATGAAGGAGTTCGGCTGGTCAAGGGTCTCTTTGATGGGTCATTCGCTTGGCGGAGTAATGAGCTTTATGTATGCGGCAATGGCGCCAGACACAGTCGATATGATCATATCACTGGATGTACTGCTGCCCCGCAGGGTCGAGGATCCCAGCAAGCTGACAAAGGACATTGAAGGCTATATGGTGGAGGAGAGACGGCAGGCAGATGGCACAGAGCACGAACCTCCATCCTTCACCATTAGTAAGATGCGTAATGTTCTTGCCAGAAACAGTAACAACTCGGTGCCACAACACCTGGCCGATCACATGCTCCACCGCCAGGTGAAAAAGTCGCAGATGTACCCGGAGAAGGTGTTTTTCTCTAGAGACGGACGTGTAAAGTTCTATCATATATTCGACATTGAAAACGGCCTGGCTGCAGAGATGGCAAGAAGAATTCAGAAGAAACCCTATCTGGTGATTAAGGGAGCCCTGTCACCATTTGTTGGACCTCGATGTGACGAGGCCATGTCCATACTGTCCCAGGATAACCCCCACTTTGAATTCTACGAGGTGAAAGGAGCCAAGCATCATGTCCATCTTCATGCAGCAGAGGATTGTGCCCGCTACATCGTTCCCTTTATCAGGAGTCACAGGCCTTCGAGAAGTAGCAAACTGTAGAACAGCTTCTCAAGACTTATTAGACTTCTTTATTTTTACAATCCAATTAATTATCTCAGTGAGATATAAGTTAGTTATAGGAGAAATTGTGAAACATCTACGTTGGAGTGTTTTGCCTTGGATCACTAGAATATAGGAGACACGAAACTTCTCCACTCCTGATCTTAAAGTCTTCTACAAACCTCTTGAAACATTGAATATATAAAAACCTTTTTGAAATCGAAAAGCTTTGATGCAATAACCTTTGAACAAATCTATCGCGAATTTTGGCAAGCTTCTTAAACATTATCTCGATTACTGATAATGCACATTTTAAACGTTGCTAATCTACACCGACTTCAAAGTTAAACTTAGTTGATGCCCGATTGCTAAAGCTTTCACACCAAAATTTGCAGTCCAAGACCAGTTAAATGGTAATATTTCATTGCCATTATAGCCATTATAGATTAATATAATAATAAAAATGGAGAACCATATATCCATAGCTGAAGTAAGATTATTTTAGATATTAACAACCAAATTCTAATTATTTCCTCCTAAGCAGTACAAAGCACCACCTGCTTCACCGCCAGGTGAACAAATCAAGTCTTAACTCTGACATGTTTTACTTTTCCAGAGACAGGCGTTCCAGATTTTACAACTACTGGGACTTCGAAGCAGAGCTTGGTGCTGAGATGGCTAGGAGTATTGGCAAGAAGCCATACCTCGTGATCAAGGGATCTTTTTCGCCTTATTTAAGCCCTCGAAGTGACGAGGCCATCTCAATTCTTTCAAAGGATAACAACAATTTTGAGTTATATGAAGTGGAGGGCGGCACCCATCACTTTCATTTGGAGTTTCCCAAGGAGTGCGCGAAGTACATCGTTCCCTTTATCCAAAAACATCGTTACTTTGCAGTGTTAACTAAGGAAAGTTGTACCATAAATCAGGAAACTCAGGCCAAGCTGTGAATATATAGCAATAAGTACTGGAATCGGGGGTCACTGCACTCATATCGCCCATTCTCTTATCCATGTTAGAAAGTTAAGATTAAATTCTATATATAAAAACACATTCAAGGCTAAAGATACCCACAGATACAGAAAAATGGTAGATCGCCATAAGAAGTAACCTCTGTGTTCTTTATTTTGGTAATCTTAATGGAAAGATTTTGAAAACTTTTTAAATAAAACGACATTTTGAATGCCATTCACCCAGAACAAATATCAAAAGCTTTTTCGCTCATCAAAAGCTTTATTATTGTTTTGGTTTTCCGACTTGGGCAGAAATCACTCAGCAGCCAAGCCTAAAGCACGTGAATATTAAGAAGTTTGTTTTTTTTTTATATTTAGCTCCTAATTAATGTTCTAAGTACGTTTTTAGAGAGTAACAACAAGTTAGTATTACCAATGGATATCAAATGCAGAATGCAATGCATAATGATTGAAAAGTGGGTAAAAAGACGTGAACATATACGACGTCATTGTGATCTTATCTTCCACTCTTATTAGTTGTTAAAAGCTTTTTTAGATTAACAACTCTTAAGAAACTCTCTTAAAAAGATTATTTAAACGAACTCTTTTCGGTTCGGGCTAGTTACTAAACATAAAACATTTAAGAAAGTAAATTAGTTTGTGAATGGAAGTTAATACGATCGGTCGCATTAACTATTTATAAAGAAATTAACGAACTGTCGAAGATAATAACTAATGTGCTGATAGAAAACCAGTTAAGCCGTGTCATATTTTGAAAGAAATGGGAACATTATCACTAAGTGATGTAAGTAAGCCTTAAGAATAGCGACCTTTGCTCACCAATTAATAAGTTTAATCTCAAAATAATTGACGATTAATTGGTTTAAGGTTAATACAAATTCCAACATTTTCTAGTACGAGACGGTGAAGATCCCAGTGCCTTGGGGATACATTTCGGGTCGTTGGTATGGCAACCGAAAAGAGCGACCCATCCTGGCGATCCACGGCTGGCTGGACAACCTGGGCACCTTCGACCGGCTGATCCCCCTACTCCCCGACTACATAGGAGTACTCTGCATTGATCTGCCTGGACATGGAAGATCTTCGCACCTACCGCCGGGAGTCTACTACTCCGTCTACGATTATGTGTTTATAATTCCGCTTGTGATGAAGGAATACGGATGGTCGAAGGTCTCCCTCATTGGTCACTCCTTAGGAGGAGTCCTGTGCTTCATATTCGCCGCTCTGTCCCCTAACACAGTGGACATGATCGTCTCCCTGGACATATTGCTGCCGCATAGAAATGAAGTAAAGTATATGGCCTTGAGCATAGAAAAGCAACTTTTGGAAGTGGAGCGGCAAAAACTGGGAAATTACACAGAGCCACCCTCCTACACATTCAGTCAGTTGGGAAAGGTTCTGGCAAAGGGAAGCTTAAACTCCGTATCCCCCGACCTGGCCCATCACCTCCTCTACCGTCAGTTGAAAAAGTCGAAGCTATATCCTGAGAGGTACTACTTCGCCAGGGATGGACGAGTCAAGCACTATCACTATATAGACATCGATCAGGGACTTGGCGCCGAAATGGCGAGACGGATCCGCAAGAAACCCTACTTAATTATTAAGGGATCTTTGTCTCCGTCTTTGTCACAACGTTCTGATGAAGCTTTGAGTATTTTGGCAGAAGACAACCCTCACTTCGAGTTATATGAAGTGGAGAATGGCACCCATCATATCCATCTCCATGCCGCTGAGGAGTGCGCCAGTTACATCGTGCCTTTCATCCAACATCATCGACCACCTGCCTTGACCTCCTGGACCCTAAGTGGAAAAGAGGATGGCCCTAGTTTAAAGAAGCCGAAAGGATTCTTTGCGTGGACCAAGAAAAAGCGAAGCAAGTTGTGAAATCTGAAGTGTACGAAGTCCACTCTAGTATTAACCCACTACAGGCATCAAATTACATTTTAATTACAACTACGGAAAGTAACTTACTCCTTCATAATTCTTTCACTTTGAAAGATCTTTAAGTATTACTATCCATGTAAACCTGTTATGATTTTGTTTAAATAAACAAATGTACATAAGTAATTAAAATAAAGAATAATTTAAAAAAGGAAATGTCAATGAAATGTTTTTGACTACCAAAGGTAATTCTGATTTTTCTTATTTACAACTTTTTTAAGAGAAATATAATAAATCTTCTCTCTTTATTAGCCATTTCTGCAGCCACTCTTATAACTCTTCCACAATCTCTTTTTCAGAACCCTAAAACGCAAACCTCGTTGATAATCTGAATCAGTCGTTGAACAGCTGTTACACCTGTAAGGGGGAAAGTTCTAAAATAGCAATTCCGGATTCTTAATCGGAACGTTAGCGTTCCAACCAGATACTCTAGATAATACGCAGAGTGGTGCCACAATTACTGGACCGAGTCTAAACATCAAAGTACAAGGTGCTTTCGATCGGGATGGGAACCTTGTCACTGAGCGATGTGAGTAAGCAAAAGTTTATATATATAAAATCATAAACCATAAAAATGATAAGCAATTGGCATCTACCATTACATTTCATTTGTTTAACTTCACAGTGAAATTCGATTAATTGGCATATCTACGGATTCTTTTAATTGGCATATCTAAAAGGATGTTTTCTGCTGCACTCAATGTCTATAATCACAAAACCAAAATTACTTAAAGCAATCATGAGTTATATAATCTGTAAGTGGAATAACTTCACAATTAGAGCAACTAACTACCATGAAGTGCATCTAACATTATACTCCTCCCTTAGTTTAAGGAGGTTCAGATCCCTGCTCCTTGGGGTCACATTGCAGGACGTTGGTATGGCAATCGACAGGAGCGACCGATCCTTGGAATCCACGGATGGCTGGACAATCTGGGCACCTTCGATCGATTGATTCCTCTACTGCCCGACTATATAGGATTGCTCTGCATAGACCTGCCTGGACATGGAAGATCCTCTAGCATTCAACCGGGTATGCACTATAGCGTCTATGACTACGTGTACGTTATTCCACGAGTGATGAGGGAACTTGGCTGGTCGAAGGTTTCTCTTATGGGTCACTCATTGGGAGGCTTTATGAGCTTCGTTTACACATCACTGGCTGCTCATACTGTGGATATGGTCATATCCTTTGAAATATTACTGCCAAGAACAGTGATTCCTAAAAAAGCAGTGGACGTAGTGGCTCAGAGCATGGAGAGGCATCTGGTGGAAGAGGATCGTCAAGGAGAGAGTAATCCGCAAAAGACGCCCTCTTATACACTATCTGAGATGACAAAGATCATTGTCAAGAGGACCATAAATTCCGTGACGCCTGAGCTGGCTAAGCATCTTCTTCACCGCCAGGTGGTAAAGTCTCCCCTGTCCCCGGACAGATTTTTCTTCTCCGGAGACGGTCGGGTTAAGTTCTACCACCTATCGCAAATGGAACCTGGACTCGCTGTGGAGATGACGAAAATAATCAAAAAGGTTCCCTTCTTGTTAATAAAGGCTTCCAAGTCGTCCTTTGTCGGCGTTCAATGTGAGGTGCCTATATCCATGCTGCGGCAAAATAATCCGCACTTTGAACTCCACGAGGTGGCGGGTACTACCCATCATATCCATCTACTATTCCCTGAGGAGTGCGCCCGTTACGTTGTGCCCTTCATCCAACGTCATCGACCACCTTCTTCTTGGTCATTGGCTGGAAAAGAGCAACCACTCTGTTCTAAGAAGATCCAAAACAGCAAACTGTGAAGTAATTTTGGTATTATTATGAAAATTTTAGATTTAAGGGTATGGAAAAGATGCTCAATCAAGACCATATTTAAGCAAGAAGCTGTCTGCAGCTGATCATGAAATGTGTAAATAAAGCCTGTCTAATGGAGGTTGTTTTTTCTAATTCTCTTTTTGGGGTTATTTCTTAGCTCTCTTAATAAATAGTACCTCTCTCTTATCGGCTCTTTCCTAGCTCTTACAGACATTTTCTCTTTGGTTAGTTTTCTGAAACGATAAAATCAATATTGTGATTTAGTCGTAGAACAGCTGTTGTAGCCGAAAGAGGTGCCACTTTTTGAATTGCTGAATGATGGAATTTTGAGTGAAACTTCAGCCAGATACTTAAGATAATACGTGGTGCCACCATTTCTGGTTCTAAGCCAAAAGTTGCCGACGGACAAAGTTCAAAATACAGCCGGTCGGGATGGGAACTTTGTCATTAAGCGATGTGAGTAAGCAAATAAAAGAAATCATAAACAAAAAGAGATAAGCTGAAGTTACCGGTAAAAACAAAAGAAGAAACTGCCAAAGAACGGAAAAACTGTAAAATCATTAAACAAAATATAAATCAAAAGTCTTCTATAGGCAATAAAACGGATTTTAATCTCATTTATAGTTTAAGGAAGTGAGAATCCCAGCACCTTGGGGTCACATATCAGGACGCTGGTATGGTAATCGAACTGAACGACCGATCTTGGCAATCCACGGATGGTTGGACAACCTGGGCACCTTCGATCGATTGATTCCCCTACTTCCCGACTATATAGGAGTGCTCTGCATCGATCTACCTGGGCACGGAAGATCCTCTCGACTGCAACCGGGGATGCACTATAATGCCCACGATTACGTGCTTATAATTCCGCGAGTAATGAAGGAGTACGGCTGGTCAAAAGTATCATTGATGGGTCACTCACTAGGTGGCATCATAAGCTTCATTTACACTTCGCTGGCTCCACACACAGTCGATATGGTAATCTCTCTTGACATACTGGTGCCTAATTTAATGGCTCCAAAAAGGGGAGTGGACTATATTGCCAACAGCATGGAGAAACACTTGGTGGAGGAGGATCGTCAGACGGAGGGTCATTTACACGAGCCGCCTTCCTATACCCTTTCGCAGTTGACCAAAGTCCTCGCCAAGGGGAGTTTCAACTCGGTGGCACCCGAGTTTGCCCAACACCTACTCCATCGCCAGGTGTTAAATTCGCAACTGTATCCGGACAGGTTCTTCTTCTCCCGGGATGGTCGAGTTAAATACTACACCTTAGCCCAATTGGAGACAGGACTTGCTGAGACTATGGCAAAGCGGATTGGAAGGAAGCCCTATCTGATTATTAAGGGAGGAAGTTCCCGCTTCCTGGGAGCTTCCAGCCAGAACCCGATGGCCATCATTCGGCAAAATAATCCGCATTTTGAGTTCTATGAGATTGAGGGTGGTACCCACCATGTCCATCTCCACAATGCTGAGGGGTGTGCCCGTTACATAGTGCCCTTCATCAGGCACCACCGACCTCCAGCTCTGACTTCTTGGTCCCTGACTGGAAAGGAACAGGAACTTAGTTTCCAAGAGAAACGCCAGCAACAAGAGAGATTCTTTCAAAGGAGTAAAAACAAACTGAGCAAGCTGTAAAATAATCATTAAATACCCCATTCCACATTAAACTAATTGATATATTGCCAAAAGTATGTAGACAGTAACCGAATAGTTAACTAGCTAATCTTTTATAAGGAAGTCTAAGAATCACAGTCACTAAATAAAATGTTTAGCATCTCAGGTTAAAAAGAACTTAACAAAAGCATAGAAAAATACTAAATAAATTATTTAAAGTGTCTTCAATGGCCTGAGTTAACATTTTTCTCTTCACTCTGTTTAGTTCTCTTCTAATCTTATCAGCTTTCTCTCTTTCAGACCCTCTCTTCTGCTAGCTTTTTAAAGCGAAAAAAATCGATACAGCGAAATAGTTGACGAACAGCTGTTGCCGGCGAAGGAAGTACCGATTTTTAAGTCCCAAAACTTAATCGAAACTTCAACTCTTTGGCAAGATACTTATTCAGATCCATTTTTGGACTTAGTGTAAAAGTTATAGACGGGTAAAGTTCAAAAGGCCGCCGGTCGAGATGGGAACTTTGTCATTGAGCGATGTGAGTAAGCAAAATAAAAAAAGAAGCAAGCTAAGAAAGCAAAGAGAGCAGATAAGCAAAATTTGACATGCGCTACACGAAGTTAATTTTCTTTCTCTTAATGCTTAACACTAAATTGGTTATCAATGATCATACAGACCAATCCGAAAGTTATTAACTGTTTTTTATTTAACATAAACCGAATCCTATCTGTTGGATGTACTTTAATGGCCCTTTGACCATTTGCGATTTTTTTTCTGTAGTTCAAAGAGGTGAGAATCCCAGCCCCTTGGGGTCACATCTCCGGTCGATGGTATGGCAACCTCACAGAGAGACCCATCCTGGCAATCCACGGATGGTTGGACAACCTGGGCACCTTCGAACGACTGATTCCCCTTCTGCCAGATTATATTGGAGTGCTCTGCATCGATCTACCTGGACATGGAAGATCCTCTCGCCTTCAGCCTGGGATGCACTACAGCATACATGACTATGTTTTCATTATTCCCCTCGTAATGAAGGAGTACAGCTGGACAAAGGTTTCCCTGATGGGTCACTCCTTAGGAGGCATTATCAGCTTCTTTTACACTTCTCTGGCCCCAAACACGGTGGACATGGTCATATCTCTGGATATATTGCTGCCCAGGCCAATAGCAGATATCAGTACAGCACTACCAGACTTGGCGCAGAGCATGGAGAAGCATCTGGTTGAAGAGGATCGCCAAAAGGAGGGTCATTTACACGAGCCGCCCTCCTACACCCTCACCCAGTTGACCAAGGTCCTCGCCAAGGGCAGTTCTAATTCCGTGACTCCTCAATTTGCTAAGCACCTGCTCGTTCGTCAGGTTGCCAAGTCAAAACTTTACCCTGAGAAATTCTACTTCTCTAGGGATGGACGAGTCAAGTTTTATCATTCAATGGTCGTGGAACCTGGACTTGCCGATGAGATGGCTAGGAGGATCCAAAAAAAGCCATACATGATTCTAAAGGGTTTGCAGTCTTCACATGTGGGAGCTCATTGTGACACGCCCATTTCCATTCTACGTGAAAATAATCCGCATTTTGAGTATTATGAGGTGGAGGGTGGTACCCATCATCTTCATCTCCATGCCGCCGAGGAGTGTGCCCGTTACATAGTGCCCTTCATCAGGCACCATCGACCTCCAACCCTGACTTCTTGGTCACTTACCGGCAAGGAGCAGCAGCTTAGCTCAACAGAGAAGCGCAGGGTTCAGGAGAGATTCTTTGAAAGAAGTAAAAATAAACGCAGCAAGCTTTAAATGCTGAACTAAGTGCTTAATCAGCTAATTAGATGTCAATGACTTACCTTTTGGTCTCTTCTGGTTACTTTGTTTTATTTTAAACTTTAAAATGCCCTTTTTTTTATCATAATCTAAAGGTAAATTAAAGTTTAACAGCTTCAGAAATTTCTACAACTGATATGTGATTGAAGATTATTGCTCAAGGATGTCTATGCCCCAGCAGGCAGTCCTTTCCTGCTTCCCGCTGATATTAGACTTGCAATTTAAACGATTTTAAGCAGCTTACAGCTTGAGCGCATTAGAACAATTAGCGCAGTTGATGCCATAGATTTCGATCCGTTAGAGCGCAAAAAGTTAAGCAGCAACCAAAGCCAATTGAAGGTATATGTATGTCCGTGAAAGGAAAGTCGAATTTTCCAGACATCGACTATGGTGAATGGGAATAGTTCAGGAACTGAGTTTAACCAAATGCAAATTAAATACCGAAAATTCCAGTCAAACTTTTCTGTCCCCCCACAAAAGTAGACTACGTCGTAGGAAATTTATTTTCCCCAAGGCATCAGAGATTTCCGTTGCCTACCTTTAGGCCGACGCCTAGTAACGAAAAACGGGAAAATTTGATTAAGAATTGGTGTGGGAAATGAGAGTGGCATTTATTAATTTAAACACTTTGTTGTTATCCAAGAAATTGTTGAATTTTAAACATTTGCAAGTCATAATTTTGTTGTCATTTATTTTGATTGGCTGTATTAATATTTATGGCCGGAGCTTCCTTTTTGTCTCATCGCTCGGCTGGCTAATTCAATCAATTAACGTTTGAGTGGAAAGGCAAGAGAATACACGAAAATTACGTTTTCTTACACTATCGATTTTGCCATTTTAGCGAGCCAAACTCGCTTACATACATATGCACCACACATACACGTGGCATATTTTGGCTGTAATCAGAGACGCCACAGGGTTTCCCTCCATTCATTTTTTGGCATTTCGAAGGTGGAAACCGTAAAGCCTTGCCGGCATATGCCTAGATTTGAAAATTAAAGTGGGTTGGGCGCCGATTCCCGGCTCGTGTGCACTTAAATTCCCTTTGAATGGCTTAGAAACTTGAACGCTTTCCGCCTCCAATTTCAGAAACAATTTCTTTTGGTGTGATATTGGGTTAAGCAGCCTTAAAGAGGTGAAGGAAATCGTTCGAGGGACGGATCTGCTAAGGTTTTGAATTTCCCTAGCTAATGGCCAGGAAAGTTGATGAATTTGCGGGGCAACCTTGGGCAGGCACTTAATGTAACTGACAGAAGGCCATAATTTTCACTAGATGAACACTTCCGCGAAATAAAGATTTATGGGAATTCGTTCTAGAAACTTGAGCAAACGTTGAATAAAGTTGGCTTTAATTAGAAAAATCTTTAAAGTCATATTTCAATTGAAATTGAAAACTCACAAAGGAGGTATTTATGGTTATAATATTTCCCAAACCTTAAAGAGACATTCATGTGACGGTAGTTAAACTAGATTAATGCGGAAACCTACAAAGCCATCTCCTAGCTAAATAACTTTCATTCGCCGTAAAGTTCTACCGCAAATAAGAAAAGTGTTCAAGGTGAAGTCCGTAAATTTTCCTGGGAAACTTTAAAGCGATTCAGGAGCACTTTCGATGCGGCATGCATACGTCCAATAAACATCACCTGGCACTTCTTTAGTCGGACCCATAAAATGGCCAAAACTACCGCATTAAATGATTTAAAACGAGCCACACGATTCACTGCCGCCGCCGACTCTCTGCTCTTCTCGGCCTGATTGAAATGAATTGGTGGAAGACCCTTAAACCGAATGAATTATGCAGAGGCAGAGGCCCGGAGCGGGGCTTAATAAACCAAACTTAACGAAAACTGTTTAAAATGCGAGCCGGCCATCTCGAATATTCCCCAGCTCGGTGCAATAAATCTGAGGCCACAAACTGCACTCTATTGCCCTGCCGCATGCAACGTTCGCTTTTCTCTGCGAAAACGTGTGCGCAATTTTCGCAATTTTCTAATAGCCGTTAAAGCTGTCAGGGGAAGGGTTCCACTTCTCGTACTCCTTCAGAAATATCAAAAAAAAAAAAAAATGGGGAAAGAGAAAAGGAAAACAACTTTTCACGTCCGATGATGCTTCGTTGCATGACTTTTTGTTTTTAACTCGAGCGGAAGTGCTTTCGACGCCATTTTGCGGCCGGCCATTGCAATTGAGTGCAGCCCCGACTTCATCAGCTTCCAGTTCCGCTCTCTTCAGCCCTCAAGGATCCCTCGAGGCGTGCAAGGATACGTGCCCGAGCGCACTGGCACGCACTTTAAGTTTCATTAAACAAAACCATCGCGCCTAGGCCTCCGAAGATTGCCTATAAATTC
The DNA here is from genome assembly GCF_018153835.1 of Drosophila eugracilis. NCBI lineage: Eukaryota > Metazoa > Arthropoda > Insecta > Diptera > Drosophilidae > Drosophila > Drosophila eugracilis. The sequence continues at coordinate 2,243,765 of NW_024572964.1, read as the reverse complement.
ATGGAAGCCAGTGAAATGGAAAGCGAAATCTATGACAGAACGGTCTGGATATTTGGTACAGTGAACTGTCTGCAAAGCAACTGGACAAGTGTTAAAAATAAATATTTTAAAAAGAATAATAAAAAAAATTTACATTTCAATGGTAGAAAAATGCTTGGAAATATTTTTATATATTCCAAGAAATTCTATTGAGTGTCTACTGTATTATTGCTGACACAGCAGTGGAAATCCGTTTGCATTTCAGTGAGTCTTATTGCCAGACCCACATTCCATGGACAACCATTAAATCTGCAACAATTTACTGGTGATTGACATGTTTATAAGGGTCGTAACGCCCAGACCCCCTTCTCTAGCCAATTTTTCGAGGAAGTGACCCTTTTCCGTTGGAGATATTTGTTTTCGTCCCCTTTTATAAACAAGTGAAGCCTAAAATGGTTCTGGACTACTCCCTCTCCCTTCCTCTCTTGTTCATTTGGCCCGCAAAAATAAATCTTTGATATTTGTGCTGTCAGAGGAGCATGCTAAATATCCTTTTGCATTTTCAAGTACTTTTCCTTGGCGGGGCGGAAGACAGTGAAGTGGCCAACAGTTCCCGGTATTGCCTGGAATCCCAGGCCCACACAATTAAAAGTTCCCACGCCAAGCGATACATGAATAAAACAACAAAACGAGTGCGTTTCGAAGGGAAAACAAAGGAATCGAATGAGTGATACTCTTTAAAGCTATCGTAAATAAATTAAAAGAGGAGAGAGAGGTAAAAGTATAAAATAAACAAGAGGAAACGCTATAGTCGAGTGCCGCGACCATAAGATACCCGTTACTGTTTTACAAAATTTTAAAATATTATTTTGCTAGTGGAAATTCACAAGGCGCCACCTATTTTCAGAGGAAGTATGTTGAGTATGCTTATAGTGACGTCACTGCCCGTGTGAGGCCTTATAACCTTAATTTCTTCATAAATAGCGAAATAATGTTCCGATTTGAAAAATCTTTGGTAAATCGATAGATATTAACAAAAATAAGTTATACAAGGTCAAACGAAGGCATTCATAATAATATTATAGACGCCACAGTTTTCCGCGGTTTGTGGGCGTCAGAGTAGGCGTGGCCGGATGCAACTTCGTAAAAAGTTGCAAAGGCATATCCTAAATACGTGATCCTAAACAAAATTATGTAGCTCTTATAGTTTTTGAGATTTTTGCATTTTTGGTTGTTCAGATTTTGTGGGCGTTAGAGTGGGCGTGGCTTGATCGAAAAAAAACAATTCGCATTGGGAGCATAATAAAAACCTACATGCTGAATCCGAACTTTCTATCTTTTATAGTTACCGAGATATCAGCTTTTCTAGAAAATCCGAAAACCGTCTTTTGAGCCTTGTGGGCGTATGGGTGGGTGTGGCCGGATAGTAGTACCACTATAAGATGCGCTGCCAATTAAAGATTATAATTTTTGAATTTCAACTTTCTAACTGCAATAGTTCCTGAGATTTCAGCAATTTTAGTTTTTTGCGATTTGTGGGCGTTAGAGTGGGCGTGTCAGGATGCTGTAATAAGCTTGCGCTTTCCCGGGACCTCAAGAATCTTCATGCTTAATCTCAACTTTGTATCTGCTATAGTTCCTGAGATCTCAGCGTTCATACGGACGGACGGACGGACGGACGGACGGACGGACGGACGGACGGACGGACGGACGGACGGACGGACGGACGGACAGACGGACATGGCTCAATCGACTTCGCTATTGATCCTGATCAAGAATATATATACTTTATAGGGTCGCAAATGCTTCCTTCTATCTGTTACATACTTTTCAACGAATCTAGTATACCCTTTTACTCTACGAGTAACGGGTATAAAAATATTCATTATGTGATTCTATTTAACGCGCTCACATAATAAACCCTCTTGCCAAGTTCATTATACCCATAACGCCCCGTAAAAAGAGGTAAAATTAAAGAAAATAAGAGAGAGCCCCCACAGAATCGCGGATATCTCGATTGGCAGACAAAACGCATGTTTTGTTTTAATTTTGCACTTGGCAGAAAAGAAATCCCCAACCGGTTTGTAGTTGGGCGCCCCACAAAAAGCATAATCTCCGCCAGCAACTGCAAATGAATAAAAAATACTACCGTCCGCGATCGATTGAAATGCAACAAAAAACAGCTGACACGCAAGCAACTGCAACTCGAACACACTTCGAACGGCAACTCGAACATAAAACTGGGTTTGCAGTGATCGTGGTTACGATCGAGATTAAAGGTAACTTTGGAAAACTTTCAGTTGAGCGCGAGAACTCCACGCGGGCGGACGGGGCGGATGAACGATATCGTTGTCGTTTCGGTTTGAGTTAGCAGTAGTTAAAGAAGCGATAAGAACCGCCTTAATTTCGAAACTTCCAACGAAGTAAGACCTAAATCGATAAAGATTCACCCTGCATATAAAGCCAAGTCAAATTAGCCAACATTAAACAACACGCAAAATGAACTGAAAACTCATTTCGAAACAGCTGAAAACATTTGTCAGCTGTTAAAACAAATTTTGTGCGGAGAAATGCTAATGACTTTTGTTGCTGCTGCCGCTGCCGCTGCTGAACTTTTCAATTAATTTAACAGCCCGTCGTCGTTGGCATAGATCTTATCGCCATATCATAAAACAAAATAAAAGCCAAGCTCTGTGGAAAACAAAAAAACAAAAAACAAAAAAACCGAAAAAGTTATCAAGAAAGTTTAACGAAATTGAAAGAAAACAAACGGTTGTTGTTGCCGTCTATTTTGGAAGTGATTTTTTTAGGCCGAAAGGTGTGCCCGATTCCAAAGATTCGAGCCATTACGAGCCCCGCGGGGTTCTCAATTTTCAGCTACCCTTTTTCGTGATTTTTCGCTGAGCTCAGTGGGATATAAAAATATAGACATAACTCCGCTTATATTTGCCAGTGATTTTCGTACTGACATTTGAAACCTGAAGTATGTATGCTCCATCCTGAAGTTGCTGCTACAAGGTTGTGGTTTTTTATGTTACCTGTCGTCTGCCATTAATTGAAATTCAATGCGGAAGGGGCGGAGGTAAATGAAGTGGGGCGAGGGGGAAACCGCTAGGCTATGACAATTATTACAGCTTCCCAAAAGCGGCCAAAGGAACAGGTTGCTCTCAGTGCAGCCATCAAGAGTCAGAGTCAAGCCAAGTAGTGCAAATTGCTTTGCCAACATAGAACATAAAAAACGGGAAAGGAAGTTTTGATTGGAAAGCAGATATCGAAATACCCTAACAGGTGTTAAATTTATAGAAAATATATTACTTAATAACTACTTAGTTAATAGTTTCAGGTAACTCTCAAAAATTAGACCTTCAGAGCTAAGTAAAATACCCTTAAAAGTTAAAAATTTCTCTAGAAAACCTTCCTAAGAAACCTGATTACCCTCTCAAAGAGTATAGAATAATCGGAGCAAGATTGCCAGAGGAATGGCGCGAGTGAGAGGCAGGAAAGAGGCATCGACCACTTACGCATAACTGTAAGATAGACTGCCAGCAAACAGGATTTTTTGCACGTACTTCTTGCTGGCAAGTACAAGAATTACTTCCCTCTTTTCCTGCTCTATGTACTATGCAATACTCCCATATAGTGTTTGAGCTTGCCGCGCCCCTTATCAGCCGACAAATTAAGTTCAAACTGCTGCTGCTGCTGCTTCTGGCCAGCATGGAAAAGAGCTAAAACTTCAATTTGTGTCAAAATACTCATGCGCAAAAATGGAATTTTTCCATTAGGCCCCAGAGATAGAGACCCCGAACAGAAAAAACAAGCAACAAAAAACTCTTAAACTAACATGAAAATAGTGAAAATCATGTGGAGACTGGCTAAGCACTGGGAGAAAATATCCACCTAGGTTTTATTATCATTTATTGACTTTTTTTATAGTTAAGAAACATAAAATTAATAAACTTTTTGAGGTCTTTGAGAAGTTTTGTACTAAGGTGGGGCTGCACCTATGTTTTGTGATGCAAATTGATGTACAAATTCAGTTTTATGACATTCCAAAATGGGTCTTTAACCTTAAAAACATTTCTTTCTGTGCAACGGAGTAAAGTAAAGTAAAGGCAACCGAAGTTTCAGGCTGCAACTTGTCAAACGTGTTCCCCAACAAAGTCTCTCGGCATTTGGAAATGTGCAGCATTGTGCAGCGGCAAGAAAAACAGCAGCAACAGCAGCAGCAGCAGCGGCAGCATCAACGAAAACAACTCGCATAACTGTGACTTGTATTAATTTTCAAGCTTTTCCATGCTGCAAACAAAAAGAAAATCCTAATCCCGCCTTGTCTCAGCAGAAAAATATGTGCGGCGACAAAAGCTTCAATTAGCATTTAAAAAGGCCGCATCATCGCGATCCCATCATTAAAATCCCTATAGATGGAGGAGGACGTGCTGAACGCCCTGCAGACGCGGAGCGCCTACTTATCCGGCGGATTCGATCGCCAGAAGCGCATCATCTTCGTTGTCAACGCATTCAACGATCTGCAGCTGTGGAACCGCCGCTATCTGCAGGTGACTCTGGACTATCTGAAGCGGTCGCTCAGGTGAGAATCGGGAATTAAGTGGTCTTAGGCACTAAGCATTAGAAACAGAAACCGGCCGTGGAAATGCCGACGACTCATTAGCATATGGCCGAAATATGCAAATAACCCGCAGATGATGAAGGTTTGTCGTCTGCTAATGCATTACTTTTCATTAGACACGGCTCTCTGGGAGGGGTCTCAGAAACGGGTCTCGCGAATGGGGGCTATGGGCGCGGAGTAGGCCTCTCAAAATCTGGTTATTTATATGCAAAATGTCTGAGTTCTCAAGTAAATTAAATGTTTAAAAAAATTTCAGGAAAAGCAGATGATTTATGTTGAATGGGTAAAAGTGTTAATAAAGATTCAAATTGAATTATAGTTAGTACTAATTTTGTAATTTCTATAGTAAAAGCAATAAATGTTTCCCAAAAAACACACTAAACTTAATTTATGAAAATGATATATCTCTCATACCTACTTAAAGGTCGAACAACAGCTCATGGGCTTTACAGCACCGCCCTTCTTTTGTTATTTTCCCATTTAAGTCTCCTTTCTTTATTGGCACAACAAGCAAATTGTTTAATTTTACGAGGTAGCCGTCAAACACACATCTGAAGACAGAGAAAAGGCCACATGAATTATGGATATATTGATTGTGATCAATCAACTGGCAATGGGTCACAAGAGTTCCCCCTAAGAAATGAGTGGTGCTGGTTAATTAAAGCCAAAACCTAACTGGCAACTTAATGAAGCATTTAAATGCGCTTTTCTCCAATCCGAATCGATAAACCATCTTGGCATTAATCTCTTCCAGCGCTTCGGTTCTGCAGAATGGAGTGAGTGTGGTGGTCAATGCCCAGGAGAGCAGTTCGCGGATCTCGCGCCAGCAGGTGCGCCAGATATACGCCCTCTTCGGGGGCGACATCAGTGTGGATCTGTATCTAGTCAGGGCGGAGGGCTTCTGGGAGAAGCATGTGGAGCCGTGCACCAAGTCCCAGGTCAAAGGAGAGGTAAGGCACTAACCAACCTACAGAACAGATATCTTATTTTTCTCTCTGTATTCTTTAAATAGCCGCTGGTGCTGTCCAAGGCGAGGCTGTTCAAGTTCATAGAGCCGCAGAACCTGCCCGAGGAACTGGGCGGCACCTTGCAGTTCAACTACGATCTGTGGCTGCAGCAACGCAAGGTAAGTGCCCCAATTTCCATACGCCTCAAACGGGACATAATGGCTATATTTTCGCAGTCCATCGACGAGTTTACCAGGTCGCATGTACAGACTTTGGCTTCGATGGAGAAACTGCTGGCTCTTCTGCGAATGCACAAATCTCTACGGCCGGCGGAAGCGGATGTGGAGCTGAAGAAGTGCGCCCAGCTGCATGCCGGTGTCCAAAACGACATAGAATCCGCCATCGACATGGGTGAGTCGAGTTCGTGGCACAAGTCTTTGGTTTTTGAGTTTGTTTTTTGTTTTTTTTTTTTTGCTCTAAGCAATTAACATAATTGGTTTTGCCCTCGAAGCAAACGGGTTAGGAGTGACAGAAAGAGAAGGGGCGAGAGACTCACATGTGACAAGTAAATCATTGAATTTTGTGTGTGTTTTCAATTAGAAATGCTCCACGTTTGGCAAACTCGTTTTTCGCGTTGTTTGTTGTCGTTTTTATCGTGGGTTGACTTTAACGGCAACTGAATAACATTGAAATTGCCTATGGAGAGTCTTTTTATGGAGTCTTTAAGGTAAAATTGCGGTTTTGATAAGTCAATTCAGATATCTACAGGTTTTTATAGGTTTACTATGTAGTATGGGCATTCTTTTGTTTAAAACTGAACAATTGAGAATGGTTTTAAGATTGATTGGTTAGTAATCCATACTTTTCATTAGAGACTTTAGTTATTTATCTTGTTTAAGTTCCAAAAAATTATTCTGAATGGTTATCAAAACAAGTTTTTGGAGGACCAACAATCAAATACTTTTCTGGCTTCATTAAGTTATTTTCGAGAATCATTTGCGGTTTGAGATCATCGCTCCCTGGGCAAACCATGTCTAGCACTGCTGTTCACACTTCAATTTCTGAACAACGACTTCAAATTCGACCGCTTTTTGGCTTGAGTGCGTGGGTTTGGCAAAACGACAAACGCAGCAACAACGACAAACGTGACCTTTCACTTAAAGCCACAAAAGTCGGTGATGCGCAACGAAATGGTGGCACATGCCACAGTCGAAAGAGCCAGACTCGGATTTAACGCCGCACCGGGAATGAGGTTTCACTTTTGTGGATGTGTGAATAGCGAAAGATCTGATCCCCCCACTATGAAAGACTTTAACTACACTGAACTCAATTTAGTTTAACCTTAAGTTTAGTTTTTTAAAAGACTATTAAAAACCATTAACATCGATCTAGAAATCTTAGTAAAAGAATATTTTTAGTAGTATTAGTTCTTTTAGTAGTTCCTTAAATAGCACCTCTCTTTTGTAAGTCATAAGTTATTTTTCTCAGTGTTAATTTCTCAAACCCTTTCCCTTTTCTCTTCGGCTCTATTGCATGTTGTGCATTGTGCAGGTAACGCGATCTTGGCCCGCTTCAACGAGGTCTACGAGACGCATTCACCGCCGCCACAAGCGGTCGCACCTGCCTCGGAATTCCCTGCAAGACCCCTGCCAATGACGCCCCACTCTACCACTGCTGTCCCTCCGCAGAAGCCCCTCCTGCCACCCGATCTCGTCTGTGAACGTGCCCGCATAGAGTTGCGATTGAATGAGATCGAGAAGAAGCAGACAGCCATTCGGACTGCCTGGCTGGAGTTGCTTCGATCTTTGAGGGAGGCTCGAGAGCTAAGCACTTTGGAGGAGGGGGTGTCCTTCGTCACCAACTGGATCCTGCAGCAGGCAGAGCAGCTACTAAGCCGCCAAAGGAGCGTGGCAGGTGATGTTCGGGGCTGTGAGGCTCTGCGATCCGCTCACGATCAGCTGGAACTGGAGTGCCGGGAAACCTATGGTTGCTATGCGGAGTTGCTCTACAAGATCGAACGATTCGCCGGGGAAAGGCAGGCATCGCCAAAGGACAAGGATCTGTGCCAGGATCTTATATCTCAAAGAGATTTCATGCAGTTTGTGTGCCGTTCCTTTGCGAAGAGGTTGGAGCGACGGAGGAATGTCCTGATGACTGCCTTGAGGTTTCATCGCCTCCTCGATCAATTTGAGGAGCTGCTGACCACCGGTAATCATGTGGTGGAGGTGGACAGTCGGTCGCTGGATTGGCCCGAAGCAGAACAGCTGCTCATGCAGCTCAAGAATAACCAGGAAATGTTGGGTGAGTTTTTCAATTGGAAAAACAAATCACTTTAAATAGGTTAGAAACTTCGTACTTAGCATGTTATTAAAATTAAAAATTTAAAGTCAAAAAGTTGTCATAAGACCTTGCTTAGCCAACTGAAACTATAGCCGTCGAACCCTGACAAATATATGTTAAAATTGCTCTGACAGTTAGCATAGGTATGACAAAAAGTATTGCCAAGTGAAAACTCATAGCAAATACATTACGCAATTGTCACGCTTTCAAATTTCAATGAAAATGAACGGAAAATACATCCAAAATTTCTGTTTTACCTCGAACTGTAAACATCAAAGCGATTAGCTTGCAACATCCATTTCAAACTGTGATCGAACTCGAACTGTAAACATCGAACATATACCCTCAGCATCCAACCCATCGTTAAGCATATGATATTTCTATATCTTTTAGATTTTGACATTCCCAAGAACAATCCAAACTTTACAAAGATCTTTTCGAAAACTCAAACTTTAAACAAGCTACATACACCGATCTCTTAACTTGCTTTATCCAACATCCAACAGATCTTAAAACATTTATCCAACATCCACAGGCCACGTCGAGCGCGAACTTGTGCGTGAAGGTGAAAAGCTGAGCGACATGCTGGCTATGCCGGTGAAAGACGCCCTGGGCCGTGACCTCCAGCTGGACTACAGCCCCGAAATCGCCCAGCTGCGCCGGCAGATCGACGAGAGTCGGCGGCGTCGTCAGGTGTGCGGACATCGGATGGCGCTGCAGCGGCTCACCTTGGAGCAGGTGACCCACATCCATGCCTACGAGGAGGACGCGCGCAGGGCGAGGGACTGGCTGCAGGAACTGTATGCCGTCTTGCTGCGTTGCCACTCCCATGTCGGCTGCAACATCCACGAGATCCAGCTGCAGAAGGACGAGCTGCAGGGGTTCGAGGAAACCGGACGGGTGAGTTTTCCCCTCTTTTTCGGGCGACTTATTTGGTTTTGGGGGAATCAGATGTAGAGGGAATCCCAGAGTGAGAGACAGAGAAAGGGAGAGCCAGTTTGGCTAACGGCAGAGTGACCGATAAAATACTAAGTGCTTTTCGAATTTTCTGGCGGAAAATCAAGGCCTCATTGCGTTAGTACAAGGTTGTCTTTCCAGTTTTTCAGCTGGCCAATAATCATAAAATATTTTATTCGTTTCGAAGTAATGTTTCCTCTTTTATTCCTATCTATATAAATCTTATATCTTTATATTAGAGTATATTTTAAATTGTTTCTTCCTGCTTTAGAGCATCTACCACTATGGCTGCCAGTTGCTGGAGGCTTCCCAGACACTGCGTCTCTGTTGCAAGCTGAACCCATCAGGATCTAGATCACAATCTAATCTCAGCCAGAATTTCATCAGTGAGGAACTGCAGCACACTTGGCACAGCCTGCAATCCGTGGCCCAAGAACAGATGACCAGACTCCGGGTCTCCGCTGTCTTCCATCGCAGTGTAGAGGCCTATTACCGCCAGCTGAGGGAACTCCGTCCACTTCTGACCCACGAGCTATCCGCCCAACTGCAGCAGCAACAAAGACAGCAGCACAACCGCAGTAGCAGTGGAATTAGTAGCGATGCTGAGGGGGAAATGGAGTCGGAGCTGTCTTCTTTGGGAGAAATGCCTCCGCGACTGCAGAGACATCTGGTGGCCAGGGAGCAGCTGCTCGTCGAAGTGGGAAGAATGGTCAGACTGGGAAGACTGCTGAAGAAGCGACTCAAAGAGCCATTCGTCTTGGATGCATTAACAGGAAAGAGGTGAGTTAAATTTTAATCTCTAATGCCCCGACAGTTGCGTGAGTGCCTTGGACTTCAACCTTGTAGTAGCGGCTACTTCATTATGCTCCACGCATAAAACTCTGAAGAAAAAAACAGCAAAGCGTTCTGCATATCAACTAAAACATGGGAAAGATTTTCACTCAAGTCCCACGAGTTCGCGGCAAATTAACTAAGGAAAAACAACAACGAAAAGAGCAAAGAACTAACAAGTTGCTAGAAATAAAACTAAACGAAATGATAAATGGCAATTTAGGTGTTCGAAAACATTCACAACTTTCTAATACGCTATAAAATTGTAAACAAAATGGATACAAATTTATAAAGGAATCTCATATAAGGTGAATGTCTTATGATTTGCCTGACACCTACTAAATGCCATGATTAAATTGATCATAATTTCCGGTTCTTTAAAAATTATAAGCATATACGTATATAACCCATTTAAAAGCTTATCAAACCCCACAACATTTCTCAAGTAACCGCAGACAAGACAACCAAAAATAATTTTTGACAGAATGAAACAAATGTCAAGCGGCAGCGACGCACTCAAAAAGTTCCACTACCCAAAAGTCGAAAAAAGCACAACAAATATTGAAATAAAATAAAAGATCTATCCTATATAGCAGACTATTCCGCCTAAGACTTGGCGTCCAAATCCAAGCAGTCTATTTCAGTGCGTGGTCCAGTGCGGTTCGTCGTTCGTGCCTCCTTCGCCTTGGTTCCTCGGTTCGGAGCGGGAGATTTCAAGACAACTGTCAGTTTGTCAAATTAATGGAATACTCAAGAAGAATATATATATGTATTTATAGTATATAGCAGATAAAGAGTGTGTTTCCTGGAGAACTGGCGTGACAAGTGGGTCAAAGTGGGGAGCATTGTGATAGGAAAGTGTTAAATATAGAAGTGTCTTCATGGTTGCCACTCTCTGTGTCTTCGAGTGCTAATCCCGGCAAAGTGAATAATTGAATCCACAATTATCAGAGAGACGTAGCTCCCTTCGACTGGCCACTAGCCAAAAACGTGTTATACCGCATTACGTCAAACTAATTGTTCCCCGCCCAAAAAAAGAGGCGCCAACCAGACAAGGCACTCAAAAAAGCTCAAAATGTTTGCCAGATTTCGCAATTTGTTTGCCAAATCGAAGGGAGACGAGGAAGTAGAGGTGGTGACCCCCATGCCGGAAGTGCCCAGCATTGTGGTGGACGAACCGCCCAATGAGGTTGAGCTTCCAGTGCAGGAAAGTGAAAGTAAATCCCCAAATGAATCCCAGAATCAGGTTAATGCCTGTGCTCCCCTGGCCGGCGAGGAGGAGGATTTCGCACAAAATCCCCATGAGGTCCTAAGCGATTCCTCCAGCGATCTCAGCCGTCTCTTAGAGGCCATTAACGAGGCCAGTAAGCTACCGGAACTGAGCAGCGATACTCAAGGTGAAGATGAAGATTACGAGGACGATGATGATGATGAGACGGCCAGCACTTCGAGTGTCAAGACCAAAATAGCCAAGGCGTCTATAGAACGAGATATTATAGTGGAAGAAACTGAAGAAGAGGAGGAGGATGAGGTGGATCATGGACCACCACTAAAAAGTCTGGACAAGATTAAGGCCCTCATCCGCAACGATAGTGAAACGTATCCGCACAGTGAATACACCGACAATGAAACGCCATCGCATTCACGCACTGCCTCTATGGATTCCGGAGCCCCCGATAACCCCCGTCTCTCTGGTGATTTCAGTGTCGTGGCCGATGAGTTACCATTGGATTCCACCCCAAGTCCACTCCATGACAGTGGTAGAACCAGTAGTGCTGGAAGCGAGATACCCGGTGAGTCCTTGCCAGCCACCGTACAGGTGGTGCCCACCGGCAGCAACGAACTGGCTTGTGCCGCCATTTCCCATAAGCTAGGAGCGATTGCCGAGGTGGCTGAGTCCCTGGATGCGGTCATCCGGGATGTCCAGCAACAAGAGGGAGCAACCAGTACTGAAGTCAACAGTTCCACCGGTAGTCATGGCATCAAGAAACTGGGAAGCATTGAGGTAAGCAATTGACTTTGATTTTAAAAACTTTTCCTTATTATATGGTCTTAGGACTGGCATTCCCGCTCCACCGAGGACGAATCCTTCGCCACCGCCTCTGAGGGCAACTTCACGCCCAACTCGCACTCCTCATCATTTCAAACAGCCTCAGGACGCACTAGCTCCTACATTGGATCGGCTAAGAACTCCTTCGACGAGGCGGATGACTCTACTTTGAGCACCTTTGAAATACCCGAACTGCCACCTTCTCCTGTCAACATGTCCTTCGACAGCTCCGAACTGAGTTACTTCTCCGCCCGTCAGCAGAGGATGAAGAGCGAGGATCAGGATAGTGTGGCGGGCGTGGTAGAGTTGCACAGTCAGAGTGTAACGCCCACGCCAGATGAGGAGCAGCAGCATTTACTCTTGCCACTGCCATTACCCCAGGCGATCGAATCGGATAGCGAGGTGGAAGGATTTAGTTTGGCCACGGGGATTACCACTGAGACAGCACCCAGGATGTCCAATGCTCATACGCCGGAGGTGAGCTATCGTTCCGCTGATAATACCGCTCCGGCTTCAACTAACCCCAACGAATCGAAACCGCCGACGTCCTGGCGACGCAGTAAATACTACGAGAACATAACAAAACAGACGATCAAGGGGTTTCTCTAGGAGATCGGGACCACCTGTCCCACCTGAAACAAAACGATTTCCCGCCCAATTAACCTGCGCCATTTGCTTCTCTGCCGATGCTCGACATTCTTGCCATTAATTAGTTGGCATATTATTTTTGATGTTTTCCCAAAACTTATTTTAGCCCATGAGCTAAAAGTTTTCCCACAGCTTTGGTTGCTCTTTTAATCTGCATGATTGTTCTATGTTTTATACAAAATTTTTTTACCCTTTATCTTTAAAAATGTTACTAAATTGCGAATAACTATTATCCAGTTTATTGTTTATTTTACTTGTTTTTCGGCTTTTACCTTTACTATTTAACTTAAATATTTATTTTATTAGTTGAAATTTAGCTTAAGGCCTGCAAAATTAGAGAATTCCAAAATGCTTAAAAACATATTTCAAATATTTAGTATAAGAAATTGAGTTCAGCCGCAGACAGTCGGAAATTTTTGCCATTAATTATAGTTTTAATATTTATTGATAACTATTTCTCCCACACAGTCACAAACTATAGTGCAATTCATATTGGAAAATGTTTTACCCCAAAAATAAAGCTAATCGTTTAAATTCCTGTTAATACCTCTTTAACTTTTCAGGTCTATATTAATTATTAACTAACCTTAAGCGTAGTGAAAAAGTAAGTAAAGGCGAGCGTAAATTGAATTTTACAAAATCCCAAAAATATATTGCATAACTTTAGGCTGAAGCTGGAAAAGTCATTGCCATCATCTGCTCTTAACCCCTGAGTGCTCTTTTGGACTTATTCCACCCTAAATAATTTTTTTCAATTTTACCTCGGTGGGTGGCCCTTTCCCTAAGCATTTAACAAGTGGTCCTCAAGTGATTTCAATTATCTGAAATGTGAACTGTCAATGGGTGAAGCGGGAAAATGGGGTTAAGAGGGGTTGGCTGCTTTTGTGAGCTTCCTCAAGTGGCTCATTAATCTCAATTAAAAACATATAAATAAAACGTTCCCAGAGTGGCGAGTGAGTGAAAAGAATTTATACTTAACGAGCTGATCATCCAGAAGGCGGACTATATATCTATCAGATTCTTTTCATGCCATTCGACCAGATTTCGTGACGTGCTGGCGCTGAAAGCATAATTTGATAAGTCCGTATCGTTGATAGCGAAAAATAATAACCCACAACTGGAGGGCATTGATTGCAGCACCTGCATTGGTTGCATGCAACAAGCATTGGATATTGCACGAAGTTGAAGTCCAGAGCCAAAGTCAGACTTCAAGACACGCATTTTTTTGGGGGAAAATACTTCATAAATTTAATGATGGAGTATCGCAAGAGGTGAGGGGATCTAAATGCGGGCGGTCAGTTTGCGTTCTACTAAGACACGATACCGTCTGGTTACTGTTGTTATTTTGCTCTTCCTCTCTTCACTCTGTTATTAAAGTCCAAAAGCTGCAATTGAATATATTGTGGCTTGGGGTACCCCTTTTTATATGGGACTATTAGACCAGAACTAAGTAACTAGCTATGAAATATTACCTTTATCTTGAGACCATTCATCATACTGGTTTGGTAAAAACTTTTTCCACTTACTACCAAAAGAGGAAACCCTTTGTCGAAAATACTCTCAGTTTTTTTTATATCTAAAAAGCATGAATGAATGACACTTAAAGAATTACAGGGTATAAACTACTCGTTGCTTTATCTTATTATTAAAACACCCCTCATATCGTCCCATACCTTTCGTTCGTATTGTAATTGCTGAAAAGCCGGGCGCAGGGCATTAAAAATTGAAATCATGAATTAACGACGCCGCGAATGCCAAGAGCACTTGTTTATTTATGTCCTCTCCCCCGCCGAAAACCCCCTTCTTCATCTCTTTCTATCCGCACTGCCCCTCTCTGTTACACACTCTCTTCACCTTAAAACCAAGCCGGCTTTTTAAAAACTGAGCTTAACAAGAGTCAAGAGATCGAAAAAAGAGAACATTAAAAAGATTGAGCGAATCGGTTAAATTTCAAATGATGAACGCTCTTCTCTGCTGATCTGCTGCTGCCCGTAGAATCTGCTCAGTCTTCGGTCTCCGGTCTGCAGTCTTCGGATCTTTGGTCAGTCTTGTTCGAAGTTCGCGGCGTTCGGTTGTTCGGCTGCTTGGAAAGCGGCGCGCGCGTTTCAGTTTTCCACATCTCCACCGCTCGAATAATGTGCGAATAAAAACATATCTATGTAAATTAAGCCATGGAGAAAATAAAGAGGAAGAAAACAATAAATTTGGCACTTCAAACAGGCAAATAAAAAGCGAAAGGAAAACTAATCAGCCATAATTTAGCCAGAACATTTTTGGCATTCAAAAACGCTTGGCGCTAGTTTTTTTTTGTGCTCGCCCGTCTGAAGATGAAATCAACAAAGTGTGCTAAATTTATTGTTGTTGTCAAATATTTAGCTCTGTGACGACCCTCACAAAACAAAATTCAAACAGAACGCTTAACAAATAGAAATCGACATAGAACTCGGCCAAAGAAATATTTTTTCAAAAATATTCGGTGACTTGGTGCATAGAAAAGCGTATTTGTTTGAGTCATGTGCACTTTTCGTTGTTTTTTTCAATATTCTATAACAGTCCACGCCCCAGAATATTTCAATCAACAATTTTCGGTTTTCCTTATTTTGGACAACAACATATGGATGCCGAGCATTTCCTCAATTGGGCTACAGTAAACTTTTATAAAAGGGAACTTGTTCTTCCCAATTTTTTGTGCGCTGTTTATTTTTAGCCAGCGCAAAGTACAATTAAAATAGTTTACATTACGCCAGCAGCCGCGGCGACTATTAAAAATTGAGAGAAACGCCAAAAATTACCTAATAGAGGCAGCTGGCTGCACACGAACATACGCGGCGTATGCGTAATGTATTCAAAAATATCAAAATATTGAAAAATCCATGAAATATGACTGACTGACGACGACGACTCCTGCCAATGCAATTGGCACACGTTAAAAATCTGACGCACATCCGTGCGCTTTATCTCTGACTATATAGTATCTGTATCTGTAGTATCTGGGCTAGAACAACAGTTTAGCTTCGTGGCAGAAATCGCCGCGAAAATTACTCAATAGTTTGTTGCTTTAAAAATAAACGCGAATCGAGCATTGTCTTGAGTCTTTTGGGGCGGAGACGGGCGTACAACAACGAGACTAGCACACACGCATCAAAGGCAATTTTCTCAGGCTCAATATGCAAAAAGTACACACGATTCTCTCGCCATATAGCACTATATATATAGACACTATACAATAATAAACAGACTGTAGAGCGACAGGGAGAGCGCGAGTATGAAGTCATAGTCGCGGCGGGCAAAAAGCGTTCTCCGTTTTGAAAATCTACCGATTCGCAGAGGTTCTCAGACGATCGCCGGCGTTGATAGCGCTCGCAACGAAATCGAAGGAATCGCCGAATCGAATCCCCTTTGCTCTAACTAACTAACCCAATAAATTAAATCCGACCGCGAGTGACTCAATTTAATAGTTCCACTTTCGAGCAGAGTTCAAAATGCAAAACACGCGAAACGGGCAGGGGAAATAAGCCAAAATACGAGAAAAACTAAACGACAGAGATTATAAACGCCCACGCAAAACACACAAAACTACAACCACTCAGCAGCGCAATCCTCGAAAGTTAGTCAAAAAAAAAAAGAAGAAAAGAAAGAGAAAAGAAAAGAGTAGAGAAGAAAAGAAAAGAAAAGCAACCATGGAACGCCGCCAAGCCCTAGACTCATCGATGTCTTCGCTCTACTCGGTCGCCTCCTCCTCGAATCCCCGCCAGCCGCAGACCATCCAACTTCAGACGCAGCAGTCCCAGCAATCTCAGCAGTCCCAGCTAGACGCCTTCAATTATTCAGCAACAATGTCATCATCGTCGCCGACTCCAAGTCAGGCCATGTCCACGGCCATGTCCACGGCCATGTCCACGGGCACCACCCACACCACACCGCCATCCACATCCACCTCCCTCAGAGCCACCACCATCGGCACCGTTGTCGTCCGCTGCGGACCCATCCAGCTGGTGATAGCGCTCCTGCAAGTGAGTTGTACCCTCCTCGTACTCAGCAAAATAAAACGAAAAACTAAAAACAAAACTAAACCAAACAAAACACACACAAAAAATGGGAGACAAACATGAAGAAACATTTATCTAGATACGGGAGAAGTGTTCGGAGAAAGCTCTTGAAGTGCGCGAAAATTTATGCGGAAAGCGATCTGGTAGGACTTCGGAAGAGATTTGGGACATGGCACTCTGATATCTTGAATAAATCATAAATAGCAGGGAGGCAGGGAAAGACTTCGTTAGTTGGAAGTGTGATAAGGGAATTTTCAAGATGTTGAATGCTTAGGTCATAGAAATGTATCTCTTTGTATGATGTTTAGCTTAATAACATATAACAGACTTAAGCTTTGATCATTGAAAATAAATCTATTACTGCAGTTGAATCGAATTCCAGTTTAAAAGCTATGAGGTATATGAAGTTGTATAATGACTTTTATTTATACCTTTTATATATTTAAATGAGATAATCAACTGAATGACGGCATAATCTTCTTCAATAGAAATAAGTTAAATAGCTTTCATTGGAACTAGTTCAAGTAATTAAACAAAAACCAATAACCTTGTTTGTAAAACAAATTTAAAGTTCATGAGATCTTTTATCTCAGTTTGTTATCATCAGCATCTATCAATCAATGGACTTTTTGGCAACAAGCGGCTATTACATAATTGTCCAGCCTCTCAATCTGAAGCCATTACATTTCCAACCTTAATTGATGAATTCCTATAATTATCCAATAGCCATTATAGCCTCTACCAAATTATGGGGCCTCGCACCACCCCCTCCAGATCAAAGGCACAAACTATGTGACTTTAACACTGAAAAATTCATGGGCTTCTAATGCCCAAAACTGGTTTACTATTTTCGATTGTTTAAACCGGCTTCCAACAATTTCCGCGCCAATTAGCACTCGAACAACGAAAGCAAAAGTTGTTGATAGCGGTTATAAATATTTGAAAAGCGGCAGCGGCAGCGGCAGAAAAACAAACGCCACAAAAAGGTTCAAGGTTGTCTGACATCAGAACAAGATACAAGACAAAGCCAACTAAACGTGACAAAAAGAAATGTATCTGCCAGATACTTTTCACAATTAGGCGCAGCTGCTACCTGTCTGGGTAGCCATTTCAAGCTGGATGAATCAGTTTCTTAAGAGAGAAACTTTATTTGGGTCTTCTCTGCAGAATGGCCACCCTTTTCTCCCCACTCCGACCTTTCAATCCGGAGCGAACTTGAAGCTGCGACTTGAACTTGAGATTGAGAAACATTTCTGATGAAGCGCTACAAGTTTCATGCCCCGAAACAAAAAAGCCAAGCAAACGTTCAATAATTATAGGCAGCATCGGTTTATGGTCGATGGTTTATGGGGCAAGGGGAATGTACGTATGCCCCTTTTTTCTCGTTCATTCAAGCATCGGGCCATTGAAATTTCGGTGTGCCACTTTGTGCCAATTTTTTGTTTTGTTTTCTCGCCGACAGAATAATAATTTTTGCTTCATTTGCCATTCGAGACTCACGGCTCCATGTGTTAAACATTTGATTTGATTTACCACTTTGTTCTCCCCCACTTTTGATTCCAGAAATTATGCAAAAACATTTCACTGGCGAGCCTTTCAACACGTTTCTATTTCATACGTACGAGTACTCGCGTTTCCATGAAAATTGAAAACTCAGCGACCCCAAAAATACACAGATTTCTTTAAATTTCCGCTGGCCTGCTTGGAAACAAATTTGATTTCTGGTAACGAAAACTAAATGTTGCTTACCTGTCGTTGTTTTCATTATTCTCGAACTGGTCCCAAAAAATGCTGTTGAAAATAAACAAGAGAGCCAATATTTCTCACAGGTTCTCTCAGGTAAACAAATTAGCGACCGAACAGGGCCAAAAAAAGCTGAAATAAGAAACAACAAAAGAGTACAAATAAATACACACGATATTCCACAATAAAAGCCAACAGATGTATATAACAAAAACACGAAAAGAATGAAACAAATGTATGAGCTAAAAAATGTTCGATGAGCTCAGCTCGGTGTTATTGTTATAAATTCCACGTGGGCGGTGGGCCATTTGTGTTCAGGAGGAGACAGGCAGCGGAAGTTCTTTAAACTTTATGCTTCAGCATGAGATTAAAGAAACAATAAGTTGAAAGAACCCTCTTCGTCCCCCGGCTGTAAGCTTAAAACTATGCAAATATGTCAAAAGTTTTCTTCTGAGTTTATTCCTTTCTGAGTTTATTTTCAGAAACAGGCAACAGACAATTCTTTCAGATAGTTTTTCTTAGCACTAAGAACATTTGGAGTTATTAAACTTTCATATTTCATTAAAAATCTTGAAAAGATTCAACTTATTTTATAATTTTAGTTCTATCCCATGGTCTTGTTTTGATCAGATATTAATTCTTAACAAATTTCTGATTAATTTTGCAAATAGTGTAAGAAAATATTTTCCTTTCAGTGCAGCCAAACTCCAACTGGCAAGAAAGTTGAGTTATTAAGATTTTGAATGTTAAGTGCCGGCAGAGAATATGAATATCTGCAAAGTTTTTCGTGGCACAATGCGATTTTGTGGTGACTACTTGAACGACATTTATTTGCCTGTGAAAAATAGTTGAAAGCCATTCCGTTGAAAGAAATGTAGAAGACATGTGGTAAATTCCACACACGCAGGCTAAGAAATGCCCAAAATACACAGTCTGTCAGTGAATCGTTTAATTGCAACTTTATCTCCATGGGCAACCTAAATCATCTTGTATTCAAATCGCCCTGACATGATTTACATATCCCTCCGAGGAAAAACTATCAACTCTTTGGCATGGGGCCCCACCCGAAATTAATTAGCCAAGACCATTCAACTTCTTGGCCATCCGGACATCAATCTCAATGGATGATTCGTCTATGGCTCTGACGCAAATTTCGATTACAATGTTTGTTGATGCAACACGAAAATATTTACAAGTGTTTCAAATGGGGGGAAAATGTTTTGGGCCTGGTTACAAAACGTTTCGTTTTATGTTCTTCTGCTGGCTCGGAAAATGAAAAATTAACTTCAAGGCAATTAAAATGGGCCCAGATAAACTGGAAAGAGAAACTTCAAAGGCAGGGGATTTAGATATTTGTTTAGCTAGAGACTCTCTCTAAATAAATAGATTTTCCGTGTAAATGTGAAGCGTGCCACGAATGCTGAAGATCTCTTTTAATTGAATCTAATGCGCGAAACTAATTTGGGCTTTTGGCTTGGCCATAATGAAGCAATTGGGGCGAGACTGGCGACCTGCTTCGGATTTTGGATGTTAGATGTTGGATCTTAGATCTTGGATCTTGGTTGTTGGGTTTTTGTGCAATCTCGCATCGAATCAGGCTGGTGGCGCGATCTGCTCTGATTTGCACACAAGGCGCCGGCAGAGGAAAAGGCTGAAAACTCTAATTGAATTTATGGCATTTTCATTTGTAAAAGTCGCAGCTTTTCACTCATAAATTGGCCAGACATATGAGCATGTACTTATGCCCGGCACTGTACGAGTTATGTGCCATTGCCTTGGGCCTGCGGCGTGGGTGAAACGCTGCAGCTGCGCAATGCGCACTGTCTGATGGCCAAGAGAGATGGCATTATGTGCGGTGAAAGAGACGGGCGATAGAAAGCCGCACCAAGGCTCAAAAGAAAGAAATGTTTACGACGCTTGGCAGGCACATAAATTTACGCATGAAAAGCTTGCGCATTCCTCCCGCTCTCCAAAGACTCGCATTTTGCCAGCGAACGGGGCCAGAAACAGTGACTTGGACTCGCGGACAGGGCTGACATCAAGTCACGTGAAAGTGATTTGTCACTGTGATTTATGATCCCCCTTCCGAGGTTGTCATTTTCTAGGTTGCGATTTTGAGATCAAACAATGTTGGGAATGAGTCACCTATCATTAGTGAAATGTCGTGACATAAAAGCGAAAATACCAAAATATTTTTTGAAAGGCTTTTTTTTGCCCAATCCTGCTGAAATGCTCAAATTCCCTAACAACTCTATCTAAGCTGGAGTTTTATGTTAACTCTATTCATTATTCTTATAGCGCACTTACTTTTATAAGATGTTTTGATCCAAGTAAGCACATCCATAAAAAGAAGACTTAAGTCCACGCCCAATGCTGGCATAGGCAAATAAATAAAGACAGTGATTTCGACGCCACTTCTTCATCCGCTCGATGGCGTGTCACGGGGAATAGGCCGTAAATCTTATCAGTAATTGAAAAATTCCAGCCCTAACTGACAGTATCCAACACCAAGAGCTGGCGGTGAGTGTCGTCAACATTTTCGAGCGCTAAAAATAATGTATTCTATGCGCAGACGCAGACGCAGTCGCAAGTCGCAGTCGCTGTCTCTTTGCCATTTGAGTTAGGCCTGGGATTCAGATGGGCCTGCAGATCGGATTGGGGCATGGGGATCCACTCGAAAGCCGGCTGGGGATGTGCTGTCTATCGGTGGAATTAATGCAGCTGCTACTTAGCGCAACTGACAAAACAGTTTGGCACGCACTGATTGATAAGCAAGGAAAGCGGCCTAGGAAAAAATGTTGGCCAAAGGGGGTGTTTGAGGAGGGGTAACAAAGAAGAGGAGCAGGAGACCAGTCGGGCATGAATTGGCCAAGCCAAAGTAAACAGTGGCCCCTCGGCAATAAATTGAATATATATACAAACATTTTAGTAATGTAGGCAGAAATATGATTTAAAAACTTTGAATAACTTCTTTTTACTAGTCATGTTAGGACCCACAGAGATTAAATTATACAATGTTGCTCATCAATTATCCAATTATCACGTTTAATAGCTAAGTTAAATGGGAAACTCTTACAACCAAGTCTGCGGGATAGTTCCAATACAAATACCCTATAATTTCCGCTTTCCGGGGGTCCACTGTGGAGGATCCAGCTGCTGTAATTACCGGAGTGGAAGCGACGGCTCGGCGGTTTTCGAGTTAGAGACGCGAAATATATTGCATGTTTACATGGCAACTGATAGTCGCCGATAAACGTTCAATGAAAGTCTTGCATTGCAGGCGACTCCTGCTGATGTTGCTGCTGCAACTATTGTTGCAGATGGGAGATGCCGCGAGTCGTGGCCAACAATTTGTAGAAACAATTATAGAAATTATCTTTTTGTTGGCCGCGAATTAAATTGAAATTTAAATTGCATTCGATGGCAGCAACAAGATTGCCCAATACGTGTACTCATAATTCGCCGTTGGCCTGGGAAAGTGCGACCCACAAAAACCTGAACAGAAATTGTTTTATGTTCGATGGTATTTATAGAACCCAAAAGTCTGACATCACTCGAGCACACACCGCTCATACTGCTGATGATGATGATGATGATCGAGGCAGAAAAGCTGAACCTCTGCTAAATGAACAATAACAAAATAGCTGAATGCTTTTTGCTGTTTTGTTTTACGACAAAATCAAGTTAAGTTTAATGGAGGCACAGAGACAAACGCGTTAGAGCGTGCTGTCCACGAACTACGAAAAAAGCAGCAACAACGGGCAGAAGGTAAACTCAGTAAATTCATTTGCATATGGGTATTTGTACAATACATTAATGCTGTTTGCTCTCTATCAAATCGCTCACACACACGAATATCGATGCGGTTTTTTTATTAGTCCGTTTATACAAACTTTTTATGGCCCCTGTGGCCTATGTTTGATCAGGAGCAAAACATACAAACGAACATTTGATTTATGTCGCTTTAATTAGCCAATTTCAATTTGTATTCAATTAGCTCACCTTTATTGGGGCACTCGCACAGCCACAGAATGAAATTGCCGCTAAAGTACAGACATGTGATGCGAAAATGTACCTAAATTGCATATTAATGGGCGGATGAGTAATATTCGATTTTAGGTCAAGGCTGGCTAGTGAACTTATTTGCCAAAATAATCACATATTCTGTTCTAAAAGTATATCTAAACTTAGGTTCTGCATAACATATGTGAAACTATTAAGCTCCTTCAATTAACTTGTCATTCTAGAATGAAGTCATAAAGTTCTCAAGCAATTGGCTAGGAATCTCCAACATTTTTATAAGTAACCTTCCTTGAAAAGTATGCTATAACAAGAGCCATGATATGGCAATCTGTTAACATAAATCAGGTAAAACAAGCCAACGCCTTCGCAAATTGCGATTCCCAATTAAATCGGCGATCGCTATTCGGGATTACGTTGCCAATGGCCGTAATGAAAGAGCGGACCTGGCCGGCGCTCTATAAAAATGCCCAATGATTTCACACAAAACGATAACAGCAACAACAGCAGCGAGGTAATTTCATATCGAAATCGTGTTCTATCCGCTGCCGCAAAGTATTAATTTAAAAGCCAAAAACGTGTTTCACGCTAAGCGCCTCAAAGTGGACGATTGTGGCCCCTCGTCATCCTTCTACCCAAGATCATTCAATCCGGCTTAGGTAGAGCATTCTGTACCCTGGTTAAAAGGTATTTAAATATTTGATCAACTACAACTTGAAAGTTATTATTTTTGATCATTTTTATGAAGAATTTATTAACAGGCAAATATATTGTAATGTGCAGAACTCTTCTAGATTCTTGTTTCTAAAACAAACGAATTTCAAGCTCCAAATACTAAAGGACCTTTAGATAAGCTAGGGTATTCCAATCTTCGTCTCTTCCCTAACATTCCATTCCTGGGTGTTATTGTTTTTGAACCGCCGTTGGGGCTTTTGGCATTATATCATCGCCGTCTTTGCCGGGTCTTTGGATGGGGGGTTGCCAGGCGAACACAAATCCTCCCACTCCCAGCTGGCCACGATCTTGGAGCACTTCCGCCATTCGGACCTGCACAAGTGGCGAGCGAAGACGCTTCTTAATGTCCAATTGCATATTACGAGTCTTAACGGCTCGGTGCGTGTTTGTGGGCCACTTGAAATACGATTCAATTTCGCAATGAGTGACGTATGTGGAGGGGCGGCAGTGAGGCGCCCGTCCATATGCATAATGGTTTATTTTATGCTATATACGTACATATGCTTAGTTATGGTCGGCCTGTTTATAGTGATGTCATACCATTTATGGTTCATATTTCAGTTAGACGACGTGATTATTCTCCCCCTCCTCACCACCCTGCCAGCCGCCCGTTACACTTCAAAATTTATTCAGATTTTCGAGAATTATTGGTGTGCATATTGGAAACTCACTCACGTCGCATTGAGTCAGTGACTTCGACTGGTTTTTTTTTATCGCTTTACATCGCTGCCAGTGGGGCACACAATTTAATTTAATAGCGGGGTTATTAATTTGTATTGTAATTGATTAATGGCAGTCGCAGATCAAACTCGAAGCCCTTGGAGCGAATAAATTGGAAACTACAGTGGAAGTTATGAGACAAGAACAACTTTGTGATCTACGATTATTAAAGTTTTTACACTTTTTATCAGTTTTCTTAAGAAAGCTTGTGGAAAATCAACTTAATTCGCCTTCAAACCAGTTTCTTTGGGATATTACCTTCTAAGAAGGTTACTCTTTTGAGGCTCTACTGTACCATGCCCAAAACATTTTCGTTTCGTGAACAAATTAACGCCCACGCAGCTTTCCCTAGACATAAAACCCAACCAGAGTCAAGCGTAAAGAAGCAGCTCGTGAACCATCAGCAGAGTTCTCCATGGTTCGGCATGGCATGTGGCACTTTTCCCCAGCTCCAACTCCAGCCGCTCCATCGACACATGCTCATCCCAACAGGAAAAACTAACGGATGCCATTACCATAAACAGCCTATGCTGACCTTCATTGCAATCAAACAGAGCTGAGGTTGTGGTGCCACTTCTACTGCTACTTCAGAGGCTGCTTCTGGCGGTGCTACCAAAATTAGAAGCTGCTGCTTCGGAACAGCATATTGTGGTTCGGGAGCAGGTTTGGTTCGCTTTTCCCTCGCTGCACAAGATCATCGCACGTCTCCTGGCCTCCGATGTCAACTGCGAACCGCATGAATGGGAATGCAACCAGCCAGCTGCTGGGAGCCCAGGAACGTGACTGGAACGGATTTGGGGACAGGCCGAAAGAATGCCGCGGACCCTTGTGGGAGAAACTCTTTGAAATGCTCATGTCCTATGGTGTATCCCTGGGAAATGTGAAAATAAAAGAATGGAATGTGGGTGCTCTAGAATATGGATTTTCTTATCGGTTTATAACTATCAGGGAAAACTATTAAATATCCCCTGCAAATCCCATGAATAACACCACTTAGTCATCTTTAGAAACCCAATCCACCATCTTATAATAAATATCTTAAACCTTCCAGAGTCCAGAGAAGATTTACATCAAAGTGGTAGAACTCGAGCCAAAGATCACAGCACTTGGCGAGAATCTGGATGAATCAGTGCGCATGCAAAGGGAGCATGATGAAACCCTCCGCAATCTACAGGTGAGTCCATGCAAATCCTCATCTATCAACCACTCTGATACCCTTTAATATTCTTTGTAGAACCTGCCCGGCCCTATGGATGAGTTCGTCCAAAAAGCTGACAAACTGCTGGCCAGCAAGCGAATCAGTTCCGAACTCGTCAACGCCATGGCCGACACCCTCAACATCATCTGGCAGGACATCCTGAATCTTCTGCAGGATCGTCAGCATCTACTGATACTATGCACACAGTTCCATGACAAGATGACGCAGTGCTTCAGGAAGATGGATCAACTGGAATTGGCCTGCGAAGAGACCCTCAATCCGCCGGATGTGCCCCGTGTTCAAGAGTTCCTCAACAGATTTAAGCAACTAAGGATAGACATGCTCACTGGTGTGATGGCCGCTCTGAAGGATGGAAATGAACTCCTGGCTCAGCTGGAGGAGTTGGAGAAGCTGGAGACCCTCGATACAAGACCGGAACACATCAAGAGAGATGCCACGAGGGCTGTTCACCAAGTTCAGCAGTGGTTGGAGGCCCTACACGATCGGAGAAACTCCCTGGAACTCGCCTGGCAGACGAGGAAAACTCAAATGGAGCAGTGCCTGGCACTGGCTTTGTTAGGCAGGGAACTAGTCGATCTGGAGGCAGCTCTCCAACAGGCCAGGATGGAACTGAATACAATGTACAGTCTGGGAGAGTGTGAGCACACAGCCAATGAAATGCTCACCAAGTACAGAGAATGGAAACAACAGGCTCTGCTCCTCCGGGATCGAGCTCTCAAGATCACGAGAGCGAAGGAGAAGGTACAATCCGCAGGCCACTTCACCGAGGATGATGCATGTGCTCGTGCCTATGCGGTTTTGAGTGGCTGCACGGAGCACTTGGATCTGGTGGATCAGCGGGAACACTGGCTACATCAGTCAAGGGAGTTCTTTGCCAAGGCTGAGCACACCTTGAGTGTCCTGGAGAAACTCGAACTTGAGCTGACTAGCGTGAAACTGCCTCCCCATTCCCCAGAGAGCTATGCCATGTTCTCCAAAGTAGATCGCGATGTGCGAAACTTCACCGAGGAACCCTTACGTTTGGGTTACGGCATCCTCGACGAGGTGGGACGGACTAAGCCGGAGACTCTGGGTGTGAAGAGGGTTCTGGATGAGTTGGAGAACAGAAAGGTCTATATCCAAGGGATTTGTGCCAACAGCAGCGAGGATCAGCAGAAGGTGCAGCGGGCGTTGAGTGAATTCTTGACTCATCACAATGAGCTTTTGGCCTGGCTAAGAGCTTCCGGTCAACAGCAGTTGCAGCAAAGCGTGGATATGGGCCGAAATCTTCAGGAGGCCAAGCAGTTCCTTCTCCAGCATCACGAACTGATGCAGGATCTAGAGGTGCGTAGTGAACAGTTTTCGAATAATGATTTGAATCAAACTACCTATGAAAAGAAAATCACTATAGAATCATGGGCAGAGGAAAGTTCTATGAACGAAATGCTTTATAGAGATTACCTTTACATAGTTTGTTTGATTCAGGTGAGTCAGTGACCGATCAGAAAGATACATAGCATAAACTCGTTTATACAAATATCAAATTCTTATGACAAAAACCTCCTTGTTTACTCCCTAGATAAAAGGCGAACTGATCAACCTGCTACTGGAATCCATCAAAGTCCACCTGGAATCCTTGAGCCCTCAAGAGCGTTACGATGTAGACTCCAAGGCTGAATCCCTGCACAAACACTGGATCGAACTGAAGGACCTGGTTCTCAAGCGCGTGGACTATGTATCCATGCTGATAGACTTCTTCGAGTTGGCCAATGAGCTCTCCAGTCAACTGGACAACCTTCAGCGTCAACTGCAGCAAACTCCCGATGAGCACAAGCTGCAGTTCCTCCAGGCAACTTGGACAGGCATCGCAGGCACCTTCGGCGAACTGAAGTCCCGCGGACAGCGATTCATCAACTTAAAAGTCTGTATCGGGGGAGAGGAACTGCCACACTTCCTGCTAGTTCCATACATAAGTTATTTAATCTAAGTTTTGAGGAATTCTCTAATGTCAGGGCGGCGTTGTTTGGTTATGCATGCTGCACTCTGTTTATGCTTCATCTATGCTCGCAAAACTTTGCTTCCGAACAACTAACTGCTGACAGCTGGCGCATTTGCACGCTGTCCATCAGCTCCCAGAAGCAGCTTGCTGACGCGGCACAAACAACCGCGTAAAAGTTTGGCGAGATAGGGCATTCCGGCAAAGGAAGGGAGTTTAAGAAATAGCATACACTTTAGAAAAGTTTTTATTTTTTAAAGGCAATTAAACAAAGTGCTACATAAACCAAAATATCTTTTAGATATTTAAAACCTTGTTCCATTTCTCCTTTCGATATCCTCAATGATGTATTAGCTTTCTCCAGTTTTTTTTATAAAATATCTCTAATTTGCAGTGTATTTCTGTTTGCAACTCTCCTTTTGAATTTTGCCATCCCGCCCAGGGCCTATAAATTATAAACAATATGATTTGGTTAGCCATAAACATGTATTTAAAACGACAATGTCATTTCGCCCCATACGCGAACATAAAACCGGGAAGATGCGGCCAAACAGGCGCAGAAGAAGAAATTTTTGAAATTAGAAATTTCGCTCTTTGCGGAGATTCTGCTGCGAGTTTGGTGCGTCGAGAGTTGCTGGCTAGAGTCGACTCGACTCCGAGTCGAGTCCATAAATAAAGAAAGCAATTTGCGCTGCCGGGCTATAGATAGGTTGTATGGGGCTGGTCGGGTCGGTCGGATCTGGCCTGGACTCGCACAGAAGTGGCAGAAGGCAGCAGACCCTGGCCACAGTCAGTCACAGAAGCGTGCCACGCGCCGCCTTTTTCTCGGAAAATTCCCTTCTTGCTCGCGACAAAAACACAGAAGAGAAAACTACAAAAAAAATAATACAAAACACGACCAAAATCAAATAGAAATAAAAATAAAAATCATCTATTTTCCATGCTATTTTTAACGACGCGCTGCGCAGATTGTGGATCCATATCTCGAGACCAAATCCTCGGCACAGGCGGTGCAAGAGACGCTGAACGACTTCAGTAAGCGGCAGGTCGACGTGACGAGCAGTTTGGAGAATTGGACAACGAGCATTGCGGAGAAGCGAGAAGTCGAATATCTACTCGAGAAAGTCATGAGCGACAACGAGGAGGTGAGTGCGGGGATCGAGAGTTTTGAGTTTTGAGTTTAATTGCGTCTAGTCAGGATTTTATAATGCAAATATATATTTAGAAATTCGCATATTCTTAAAAGACTTTCCCGTTTCGAGGGAATTTCAAGTACAGAAACATGCCAATTAGATTATGAGAGGTCTCTATTTTATGGATTGTCTCTGCTTAATGGATTTTAGATCAAAGGATTGTGTCTTCTAACTAATTAGTAGTAGTTTGATACCCTACAAAAATATAAATATACTCAAGAAAAGTAATGATATAAACTTCTCTTCTAGACCGTGGCCAAGAGCACCCAGGTGGACACCCAGCTGTATCCCGTATTCACCTCCCAAAGTGTGGACTCGAAGCAGCTGCTGATCAGCACCCGCGAGAAGCTGACCAACGTGACCCAGGACATCGAAAGGGCGCAGGATGAGATCCAGCAACGCATCCAGACGACACTCAGCATACAGACAAAGGATCAGCCATCGCTGGCCAAGATCGAGCAGGTGATCAACAACCTGCGCATGCTGAAGGCCAAGCTGGATGGCATCAAGTACGACTATCGCACCTTGGTGGAGAGCGTGGTGCAGTTCCTGGAGAACATAGTGCAGCTGCGTCGCGAAATCGACGACTACTTCGCCAGGCAGCAGAAGGAGCCTGCTTCCGGCGCGGATCGCAGCATTGCCGAGCACGAGAAATTCCGCGATCAGTGCATGGATAAATTTAGATCGCTAATCACACAATCCGAACTGCTGATCGATCGGGTGCGCGTACTGGAACCGCCGGGAGCCCGGGAAATCGACACCGATCGTATATTGAAGCTGCTCGAGAACCTGCGCCTTCACTTCGAGTCCAACAGCAGTGCCCGCATGTCGACTCTGGAGCGTCTGGAGAAGATCGAGCAGTTCCGCTCCGATCTCGAGGACATCGATCGCAGCCTGGACAGCGTTAGCCAGCAGCTGCACGAGATCAACAACCAGAGCGTCGACAGTCTGGCGGCGGCCAAGACCACGTCGCTGGCGTTCGAGTATTTTGAACGGACCATAGAGGTGAGTGAACTCCCGGCGAGCGGTTTATTGAGGTGGGTTAGGATCGCTCGGATGGGGCGATGTGTGGAACTATTTATTTGATTGGGTAAACATATAGCCACAATGTGAAGAAGTGCAGTGGTTCTATAGATTATATACTAGCTTGAAATCTACAGAAGAATATTAGAAAATCAGCAATAACAAAATGCCGTTGAAGAAAACAACATGTATAGAAAAATAATCAATGATTGGCTTGATGAAAAATAATTTATTGAGCGAGCAGTTTTACATATTTTCTTTAATGAAGACACCACACGACGCTGAACAGATTTCCCATAGATTTCGAGTTGACTTTTGATGGGTTTAAAATTATTGAATGATCTAATTCCATTCTAGTGTTCAATGCCCAGGCAATTGAAATCAACGCGCCATCAGCGACGCTGGGGCCAAACAGCCCACACGATCGAGGTAGCCATAGGCATGGATATATATCCATCCATAGAATAGATATATAGATACAGACCGGATCGATCCCTGCATGCGAGCAGAGCTGTGTTGCCTCTTTATTTTTGCATCACTTCCCGGTTACCCTTTTGGGTGGCCACCCATCCAAGTGGCAGCCCCACAACATTCATCAAATTTCCAAATAGGAAACGACGACGCACTGCCGGGATGACATTTCGAAAATATCGCAACTTTCAAAATGTTGTCGCTGTCAGCGGCGGGCGATGGGCTTTAGACAGACGGCGGCAGCTGTCGTTAGTTTGTAATTAAAAACTCTGGGCCAAATACATGAAATACATCTCAAAGATACGGATACACCAGATATACAGCCGGCCAGCAGCAGCAAGAAACCGAAACAGAAACACATTCAGACCACTTTGCATTGCACTTCTATTCGCTGTTGGGCATTTGCTGTTATAAATCGCTTCTGGCGTTCCAATTTTTATGACCAACTAAGCCAAAGACCGAATGGTTATGGAGGTGCACGGAGAAAAAAAGAACATTTTTGAACTAAATATTTCCCTTTCAAGAAAACCAATTATAAGTCAGTCTAAAAGTATGTTAAGAATTATTTCATCTCTCAAAAAATTCAGTTATTTCTTAAATTCATAATTTTTTACTATATATTCAGAAAGCTTTTGAAAATTTTGCTCTGTGTAGAAGAATATATTCCCGCTTGGCTGCACCTCGCCTAGACACACTGCGTTTTAGTTGCTGGCTAATGGGTTAATTCTCTGGCGATATATGTATATTTTTGGCTGTCTCTAAAGATTATCACATCACTTTTCCCGCCCACACATACAGCTGCTCGAGAAGCGGATCGAGAAGTTTACGGAATCCACCAGCCAACAGCTTTTGATTAGCAATCCCGAGAGCGAGCGGTACGTCAAGGACGAACTGCGCAAACTCAACGACAAATGGCAGAGCTTCAAGGATCAGGTGAAGCAGAAACGAAAGAGCCTCAACCAGGCAACCGAGTTCTTCGAGGTGGTCGAAAAGGTGGGTAATAAAAAGCCTCATAAATTATCTTTAAGAACTTACAGTAAATTAATGATATGTCTTAATATTATGTCTTCCATTCACAAAGCTTTAACGATTTCCTTTTCATTTCTAAATTATAAATCAACGAATATTAACCATAAACTATATAAATAGCTAACACTGATGAGACATGTGTTGATTTAATCATAAACCTATTCCCCAGATCGACGCGGAGTACCGTGAGATTAGCTACTTCTACACCAGCGTCTCGAACAAGGTTCCCTACCTCCGCGATTCCGTAGAGGCCGGCAATTTGGTCAACGATATCGAGAACTATGTGACCAGCAGGGAGACTGCTTTGCGCTCCAAGTTGGACAGTGCCTCGCAATGTGCCCACGACATGAACAAGGTCTCGTCCCTGTACAACGACGTGATGAACATCTTCCAGTCCTTCATCAAGCTGAAGATGGATATCAATGTGGTGCAGGAGAGGCTAAAGCACGAACAGCGCCAAAAAGAACAAAGGGAACGGGAGGCCCGTGATCAGGCGGAAAGGGAGAAGGCTCTTAAGGAAGCTGAGGCCAAGGAAAGGTTGTTCAGGGAGGAGCAGACGCGCCAGGAAAACCAACGACAGCAGGCGGCCATTGAGCAGGCCCAAAGAGATTTGGCAGCCAGGGAATTGGCTCTAAGGGAGCAAGCTGTCCGCGAGGAGGAGGCCAGATTACAGGCCATCAGGGAGCAGGCTACAAGAGATCAACTGGCCAGGGAGCAAGCTGCCAAGGAGGAGGAATTACGAATCCAATCCCTCAGAGAGATTGCCCGAAGGGAAGAGGAAGTGCGCCTTCAGAACAAGAGGGATGAGGAAACCCGCATACGTCGGGAAGAGGAGGAACGTTTCCGCAGGGAGAACGAATCTCGATCGAAGCGCGAAGAGGAGGCCCGCATCCAGCGTGAGGAGATCACTAGACTGCAAACCCTTCGTGATCAGGTGGATCAGCAGCGCATTGTGACCGAAAACATCCGAAAGGACATTCAGGTTAACTCCATTTTCACCGAACTGCGCTATGCCTCCCCGCTGTTCGTTCGTCCCCTAAAGGATGCAGTTACTCGTGAAGGAGATCGTTTCGTCTTCGAATGCGAGGTTACGGGCACTCCGGAACCCGCTGTGGAGTGGTTCAAGGATGGCATCAGTATCCAGAATAACTCCGACTATAAGACTACCTTCGATAAGGGAATCTGCAGATTGGTGATTGAGGAAACCTTTGCTGCGGACTCAGCGCGTTTCAGTTGCCGTGCTTCGAATCTGGTTGGAACCTGCGATACCAATGCCACTTTATCCGTTCGGGAAAATGCCACTGAAGTCCAATTGGTTCCACCAAGAATCCTACGTTTCTTGGAAAGCGGCAAGGCCACTGAGGGAAGTTCCTTCCAGTTTGCTTGCGTTGTGGCCGGAGTTCCTTTGCCGACGGTTCAGTGGTTCAAGAATGACAAGTGTATCGACGATTCCCCGGACTACGTCATCAGCTACAACAATGGAGAAGCGACTCTGAAGTTCGAGGAGGTCTTCTTGGAGGACGATGCGGTGTACACTTGCAGCGCCTCAAATCCAGCGGGTATTGAGCATTGTTCGGCTTCTCTGATTGTGGAACGTAAGTGGAACCCAACTAGCTATACAAATCTTCTGTTATACATCAAATCGAAAATTACGTTTTGATATTCTAATTTTAGCTCTGGAGCCCACAGAGCTGCCCAGCTTCAAGGTTCCCCTGTCGAATGCCATGGCTCGAGTGGGCCAGAAGATCAAACTGGAGGCCATCGTGGGCGGAATTCCCAGGCCAGAAGTCTACTGGCTGCACAACGGCAAACCCTTCCAGCCCCGTGATTCCAAGGTGAGTTCGATGGCTGCTTTTCTTTAATTCTAAGGGTAAAAGTCCCATAATTTATACTTTTTACTGGAAATATTTATAAGTTCATACATATATTCGAACTTTTCTGATAGATCGTAATTTACCAAATTTATTTATACACTTTTCTGGAAATGATTTGGTTTCTTGATCTTTTGGCAAGTCGGCCAATATTTTGTCTCCTTTTGGGATGCATAAATTATAATAAAAAGACAAAGTGTTGACGTATTATTTTCAAGGAATTTGAAAACAATTAACCAGAAAACTCAATTCTTTCAGCCAGATGAATACAAATATTGAAAAATTAGTTCACTATAACAATTTTTCCCTATGTTTCCACTCTAAGGCAATATCTGGCGGAAAATTCAGCATAAATATGTTAATTTAATTTGATTTTTAAAAGGAAACCCCCAAAGATTTCCGCCGACTTTCTCCCGAGTGTTCGCGATCAGACCCCCCTGCCAAGGGTAAACAAATTGGAAGGCATACCACCTAGTCCAATTCCCCCAACTGTCTGGCTATTGACCATTTCCATTATATACACAGAAACTTTGTGTATACTAGATACCGAATGAAAATCTTTGGCTGGAAAACTGAGATATATTTCTATATATTTTTGTGCGGTGGGCGTTGCATGTGTGGTTTGGACTCTAAATACTCGTAGTTCCAAAATTCGAAAAGAAATGGTCTGTCTGACGTCAGTCACGCATTATTCCCCTCGCCTGCGGAATGATGATCGTTGGTCAAACAGAATTCAAGGCGATCGTTTTGAAAAGACGCCAACGCACTTTGCGGACAGATAGTGCGCTGCATAAGTTGGCTATATGCTATAGCCGCCATAATATAATATCTAATAGCTGCAGTTTTTGGCAGCTCCCCCGTGCAACGAGCCATGCGAGCGTGGCAAATCCAATTCACCACAGTCAGGCCAGGCAATTTGTTTATTGTGGGCGCCAACATTGTGTATACAAATGTGCGCAGATATATGTTTGCAGATTTTCATTTTCATATTCGAAATATAAAAGCGAAAACGAAAATCTGGCGAAAATTAAGAAGTGATTTCATTGGCCGCACTTTTAATTGCAGCCGTCGTCGGTCGTTTGACAAAACATGATCTCACTTCTATTTGATGGATTGAGCCAATTCAATTACAGAAACTCTCTGATTGTTCTCCATTCGACCGTTGAACACCTGAACTCAGGTGCTTCCTGCAATTTGGGGCAAAACAAAGATCATTTGTTGTGGCAAAATAAACAAAGTGCTCGTGTCTGCCCCTCCAAGCCGCCGGATGTGCCTCATCCGCGCACACACACACGCAGACACTCGTAAATAAGATTTAAATCGGTGGTGTAAAAAAGAAGGAAAATTTAATTGCAAAAAAAGCACAAAACTAGAACGAGCCGAAAGCATTCAAAATCCACCACATTTCGATTGGGGTGTGGTGAATACCGAAACCCAAACTGACTTGACTTTCCGTGCTTTTCTCTGTACTTTCAGTACGAATACGGCCGCGTAACGCTGATAATCCCGCAGGCTTATCCCAACGACGCCGGATCCTACGTCCTGAGCGCCAAGAATCTAGCTGGCGAGGCCTATACCAGTTGCAACGTGATAGTGAAAGGCCGTCTGCCCAACGAGACCTCCGATTCCGAGATGGCCAGTGATATTGAACCCATCAAGCCCGCCGTTCATCTGCCCCTGAAGGACGTTTCCATATTCGAGGGTAAGCCCGTGAGGCTTGACTGCGTGATTGTGGGTCAACCCGAGCCCGAGGTCATCTGGTATCATAACGAGCGACCTGTCAAGGAATCCGCCGATGTTCAGTTGCTCTTCCAAGGCGATAGATGCTCGTTAATCATCCAAGAGGTTTACCAAGAAGATGCGGGGCACTACAAAGTGGTGGCCATAAATTCAGCTGGAGAAGCTTCCAGTAGCTGCGAACTCAAGGTCACCCCTCTGAATCAAGCTGAACCTGCCACTCGGGCCCAGGCGGAGAGGCAATCACTGCCCAAGGATTCACAGCCCAAGTTCGAAAGACTTCTATCCGATGTTCTGGCTGATGAAGGCGAGCAAGTAGTCCTTGAAGTCCAGGCCAGTGGTGATCAACCCTTGACAGCCCAGTGGTTCCTGACCAACAAGGAACTCCAGCTCGATCAGAGGATTACCACCCAATCCGACTCCGAGCTGGGAATCTTTAAACTCATCCTGAACAATGTGAATGCCGAGGACAAGGGAGTCTACACCGTAAAGGTCACAAACCCAGCGGGAGATGCCAAGTGCTTTTCGCATCTCATCGTGAAGTCTGTGAATGCTCCTGAAAACCGTAGAAGCAGCCAATCCTCCGTAGAAATCCTAGATCGACATCAGTGCCCCGAATTCAAAGAGCTGTTCAGTGACAAGCAAGGTGAAATCGATGATGTGATCAAGTTCGAGTGCATTGTGAAGGGAAAGCCTACACCCAAGGTCCATTGGTTCTTCAACGACCAACCCGTTCATGGTCATAATTTCCTGGTCTCCACAAGCGGAGAGCGCCAAGTGTTAACCATCCAGAAACTAACCCATGATGCCGTAGGCAAGATCAGCTGTGTAGCGGAAAACGAGGCTGGCAAAGCGACTTGTGTGGCTTTCCTGAATATCCTTGGAAGTGGACTGCCCGCCTCTAGTGAAGTTCAAACCATGAGCCAGGAGCACAACACGGAGTCATCCAGGGTCACCATCAAGAAGCAAACCTTTACCACCACCTCCACCTCGCAAGTGAATTCCTATGAGGGAAATGCCCCACAAACCGAGGTCCATCACTCCTCCGCTCACATCGATCAATCCCTGAAACAATTTGGCCAGCAAAGACCCGAGATCGTAGAGAGTCATCACTACGAGGAGCTGCACAAGAGCAAGGAGATGAGCAGTCCCAGCGTGCAGCAGAAGTCTTTCAGCTTCATACAATCCAGTGCACCCAATGGTCAATCTGCCGTCGCCATACCCGACTCACCCACTCGCCTCAGGCGGGAGATTGCTCCCAGATTCACCACTCCACTTAGCGGAAAGATCGTAGATCAAGGCTCCGATGTCAGCATGGAGGCCATATACGATGGCTTCCCTTCGCCCGAGATCAAGGTGGAGAAGAACGGAGGTCAGCTATTCGAGGATGCCCACACCAAGATCTCCAACAAGTGCAATCGCGTCACCATCGAGCTCAAACAGGTGGGCGTGGCCGATGCGGGACGATATGCGGTGACAGCCTCCAATACAGTGGGACAGTCCACCAGCACAGCGGATTTGGTCGTTAAAAGTGAGTATTTCAAGGAGATTTTTAGATATATTTTGGGGAATATTTTAAGGTTTAAATTTTTACTAAGATTTAATGAAATAAGATCTCAATAT
Source organism: Drosophila eugracilis (assembly GCF_018153835.1). Classification (NCBI taxonomy): domain Eukaryota; kingdom Metazoa; phylum Arthropoda; class Insecta; order Diptera; family Drosophilidae; genus Drosophila; species Drosophila eugracilis. The sequence goes on along the minus strand of NW_024572964.1, from coordinate 2,207,978 downwards.
TTGGAATATTTACGGTCCATTTACTTAAAGGAATTATTTGAAATTTTCCTGGGAAACACATTAAATCTTGCAAAAACGGAAATAATTTTGTTTAATGGCGACCGCCGCTGTCTGCGACCTAATTTAACCTATCATATTACCACCACCCCCAACTGTATTTTTTATGAAATCAATTTCCCAGAATTAAATGAACTAAAAAGCTGGCGAAAAGTGTTCACAAGTCTAAAAAACCACATACACATGTTCCCTGCAATAGGCCCTATATCATATGTTGTCTGTCCGTCTGTCCATGCGCCACATCAATCAGCGGAGAGCATTAAAGTGTCATTGTCGAGGGAGGAGGGGACCGTCAATAGATCTCCAAACGTCAATGCCTCGAATGCCGCCTGAATGCTACCCCAGAAGAATATTGATGAGTTTTTAGTGGTCGAAGGGGGTTGGAGGATGATTCTCGGGCTATTGCTATTGCTATATTGTTTTTGTTTATATTTCAATCTTTTCTGTTGGCTGGTGCCCGGGTGAGGGAGCATCTCTTGGCCAATGCAAAAGATTTTCTTACACAAATTTATAAATATTCTTTGGCAGCCGTGGGGGTGGTGGCAACGGGATGTGGATGTGGATATGGTTGTGGATTGGGGTTGGGGCTGTGGGATAATGTCTGCAATTATTATTATGTAAATCGCGTTGAAGACCGAGATCGTTTATTTACTCGGGCTGTTTGCAGATTTGTCGCTGCCTGCAATGTGTGTTTGAGATTATTTTTACTGCCTGTCGGCTGTCTAAACGAATTATTCATTATGGCCGATTATTGGGACGGCTGTTCAAGTAAATTATTCAGCCACGAATCTGTTGCAATGACACACAAAGGCTGATATTTATGTTCGCATATGCTAAAGCTCATTGTTTGAACTTCTTTTCCCCGAATTTTAGAGACCATATTCCCGCCTGTCTTCGGCCGACGACTGCAGGCTCAGGTCAGCAAGAAGGGCGAGAAGCTGATCATGGAGGTGGAGGTCACTGGGCTGCCGGAGCCCACAGTCACTTGGCTAAAGGACGAGAAGCCATTGAAGGATGCTGGCATCTCACAGCATCGCCTGCTGGCCCAGGGCAACTCCTACAGGCTGATCATCGAGAAAGGTAACTATGACTAAATCCACCATTAATGAATCGGAATCTATATATATGTTTGTGTTTTTGGAAATTTTACTTTCGAATTTTCTTTCGAAACTAGCAAAATAGAAAGGAAATGACAGCCAAATGGCAGCACAGCCAAATTGTTTACTTAACCCACATTTTTGCAATGTTTAATTTATCGATCATCAGCACTCAAAATGTTTTTGCAAACATCTATAGAGTTTAGTCAAAACATGTTTATATAATATAAGTTTAATTGCCAGTAGTCCTAGGCATTTTATGAGTCTTTAAAAAAGTTGGTCTTTATTCTTATTTTATATATATATTTATATATATTTCCTTAGCGCAAACCTCGGACTCTGGCAAGTACATGGTACGTGCCACGAATGCCGGAGGTGAGGCCAAGAGCATTGCCGACTGCGCCATCCTGGAACCATCGCCGGAACGCATGCAGGAGGTGGTCAAGACCATTGTCTATGAGACGGGTCCCGTGGCTCCGTCCAGCGAATTCAAAACCGAAGTAAGTGTGCATGTGCTCAATATCTAACCACCGACTACTATGCATTATCCTCCACGACCACCTTCAACTCTTTCAATCTTCTCCGATCTATTCTATCTCTTCTTTTCGACTCTGTTAACTTACTTTAATATCGATCAATATAATAAACCAAACTTTTGTGAATTTTCTCCTCTCATGATGCCAACGTCGTTCGTTCTTTCGTTTCGCTTTGCTCATTCCACGGGTTCTCCACACTCCATCATCTCACAAAAATACACTGAAACAGATTCAGGTGCAGAATCAGATTCAGATTCCGAATCAAAACAGCGAAAACCAACAGTCGTACCAGAACAGTCAGACCGAAGTGACCAGTGCCAATGATCTCCACGGTCTGTCCGAGTCGAAAGTGATCACTGAGCATCGTTGCACCACCGAGGCAACCATGCGTCTAGAGCACAAATCGAACTACCTGGATCTGCCCGAGTTGACCGCGCGCCCCAAGACACCAACCACAAACGATACTATCACCATCACCACGAACACTGCCACTGCCAGCATGGATCAGACAGATCAGACACAACCTAACGCCAACACCACCAAAGCCCCACCGCCAGTGCCACCCAAACCCTGTACACCAGTGGTGGCCACCACCTACGGCCAACAGCAGCAACCACCGCAGACGCTGACCAGCACCAGATACGAGCAGAGCGAGCACAAGTCCACCACCACGTCCTCATCGTTTGACTACTTCAAGAAGATCGATGAGGAGACCGTGACCCAACGACCCAAGCCACTGGCCTTCAAGCCCCTGGAGACTGTGGTGCGCCAACCTAAGGCTCAATCTCTGGCGGAGGAACTAAGGAGTCTTAACCTGATCCCAGGAGATGCCCCGGAGTTCTGTTACTCACCGAAAACCGAAAGAACCGAACCTAAGGTACCACTAATCACTGAAAAGATCAAAATACTTTCCGAAGTGCAACCGAAGGAGCCACCACCACAAGGTGGAGTACCAGTCTTCCCTCCACCTTTGGGTCTTCAAACTGTCCAACACGAATCCACAACGACTAAGGAGGTGAAGGTGGAGTATGGACAACCGATTGTGAGACCTGCTGCGGTTTTGGCCACTCCTGCTCAGCAGAATCCGCGTTCACCCTCACCCAAACCCTCAGCCGAAGGAGTGGCCATGTCTAGGCTATGGACACCCACTGGAGTTACTGGATACACCAGCGATGTAGAGCAGAAATCAGAAAAAACAATGATCTCCAAACTGGCCACACCAACACCAACCAAGGAGCTAAACGCACCCTTCCTGGTTAATCAGATAGTGAAGAGCATTCCGCCAACGACAGCAGCTCCTGTCACGCACGTGGTGAATGTGGAACTGGAACCTGGGACACCACCAGAGATTTGTTTTGCTCCCAAGGTAGAGGAAACCCGCCGACGTTCTTTGGTGGAGAGCATGGAGCAGAAATTGGAACAGAATTTAATCCAAGGACCCAGTAAAGTCCTGCCCCATTCGGTGCCCACCTTGACACCAGTCACTCCTCCACATGTTCAGACGAAACCTTTGGGTAACTCCACCTACAGACCACCACCTCCTGTTCTGCCCACCCGATTGGGACTGTACGAAAGCGACTATGAGAGTGATCGCTACAAGTACAGTGGCAGTGAGTCGGATGTGGAGCCCGGTATTCGCAGCCAGCCACAGCAGACCACCACGGAGACTTCTTTCAAGTCCAGTGGTTACACAGCTGACACAGAGGAGCATTCGAGCTATCGCAAGTCAGAGTCAAGTTATTACGAAACTAAGTCATCATCCACGATGGGAACTGCACCGCAGCAAACCCAATTCCCGAAGTTGCAGCCTGAGCCCCCGGCACCGGTTTACTTCACCCCGAAGCCACAGCCACAGCCGCAGGCGCAACCTCAGGTGCCGCCACAACCGAGTTTTAGCAGCCAGGAGGCGAAGGTTCGCATTAGATTTTTCTCTGTGTCTATCTGTGTGTCGTTTCTATTGTCGTTGTTCATTGTCGTTGTTGCTAGCACCTGGAGCTGAAAGGCAGCTTACACTTACACCAGCCAATAGCCTCTGTGTCGTTGTTGTTCTTACTAGCTAACTGGCTAACACCCAAGCCCCGAGAAACACACCAATTAATCACTAAGCTCCTTAATTATCATCCACATTTTACATTCTAATTAACTTGAAAGATGTCTTAATCAATAAAATATTGAAGAGAACTTTCAAGTGTTAAGATTTCCCATTCGTTCATTTGATTGATGCTTCATTTGCCCTTCTCTAACCCTAACTATCAACCTAATCGAGTTAAGCATTCGCCTGATATCTAAGCCCGTTCGTTAACTCACATTACCCTTTGTGTCTAACTTAATTCAAAGTTAACTCCTCATTAATATTGTTCTCTATCTCCTTAGGACTACAAGTACACCTCCTCGAGTATGACCAGCAACTACTCACACAATATGCAGAGCAGCAGCAGCTCCTCCCATCACGAGACCAAGTTCTCCTCGACGACAGCTCCACCACCAGTAGTTACCTATCCCAGTCCCATTCCTGCTCAAAGGAAGACCCCAGCGGCGGAGTTCAGTGACTATAGCAGTGAGATTGATGAACGCTTCCGTTCCGTGTCGCGAGCCAACGAATCCGATGCAGAGATCAAGGGTTACCGAGTGGTGTTCCCACCCACACCCACTCCTCGCACAAACTTAGCCACCAATGGCCACAAGTCTCCAGTGGTGGTGATTACTCCCTCGCCCATGGAGTTTGAGCCTACTCCCCAGGAGTTGGGTAGCCAGTATGGCAGGCCTAAGTTTGAGCCGATTGGCAGGGAGATTCGCCATGAAATCAAGACGGAGAGTAGCTCCAAGCAGTCCAAGTTAAGCCAAAGCCAACAACAGAGTCAGCCCGTCTTCAAGCCCAAGCCTGTGGCCGCCAAGTTCATTGCGGCAACCCAACAACAACAGCAGCCACAGGCCACCGCCCGTCCGACCATGTACTACAATGCTGTTGCTGGAGCTCCGATGCACCTAGCCAAGGTTGCCACCGAGACGAAGAACGTGATGCAGATGCACGAGTCCACGGAGAGTTCTCAGCGGGTAGTTAATATGCAGCAAACGAAGAGGATTATACACTTTGACAGTCCGCAGGAGCAGAGGGATCAACAGATCCTGGAACCCTTCCCCTACAGCCCCGCCCAAAGTCGTACTCCTTCGAGGCAATCCCATCTGCCACCTCCGGCCACACCCACTAAATTCGTGCCCGGCGAGTTCCGGGAGAGTGATTACGAGAGTGAGATTGAAGGAGCCCGAATTCAACCTCTGTGGTCACCCTACGGAGATGGTTTGACTAAAGGTTTCAGGCGAGTGGCACCACCTCAAGGAGCGGGTAGATCCTGCAGCCTGCCACGAACCTACGAAAGGGTGTTGTCACCCATGGAATTCGATAGGGGTCCTGAAATGCCCAGCAAAATTCACGTGGATATTAATACCTTGAAGAAGGAGCAACGCGGCGGCAGTACAGTGACCACTCAACATCGTACACAATCCTTGAACAGGAACTCCACCATGAGGCAACAGCAGCAACAGCAACAGCAGCAGCAGTCCATGGATCAGATTGATAGGGCCGGAACTTTGCCCCGCTACGGTTATAGTTCCCTTCAACAGCAGGCCGAGAACCAGGGCCGTCGCATGGGTTCTACCTTCCTCCAGAAATCCCATCAATTCGTCGATGATGTCAGCAGGGAAGTCAGGAGTTCTGCCTCGAACGGCATCCGTCCGGGCTTCAAGAGGGCTCCCAGCGAGGGCAGCAGCCAGCAACCTCAGGCCTACCGGGATGAGTCGCGCGTCTCTCAATACGGTAAGTGACCGCCTTTCATTGAGTCCTCGGACTAAGCCCGCAGTAGAGATTTGGAGCTAGCTCCCCTCATTTGAATTGGTATTTTGAGATTTGAAATTTGAAAATGGAGAATTCGGTTGAATTGGTTTAAGAAATTTGCATTCGTTTTATACCAGACCTTAACTAACCCTTTTCAACTTTCATATTATTTATCATTTTGATTAATTAAAGTTTTTATATTATTTTAAAGGTTAAAAACATTTACTCATTATCCAAAAGTATTTATTTATTGTTTATATTTATAATTTGCTAACCCCTATGAGTTATACTTTGAATTCGAAAAACATATTTATCTTTAAGCATTTGTTTGTACATATTCCCGACCATCTGTGATCAGTTCGTTACCACCTAAGTATTATTTACATTTTTTATTTGCGGATAAAAAGCTTCTATAACGAAACCCAATCATTAAGTTAAACTCTTTATCGAATATGTTTGTCTGTAAACCGTAATCAGGAACCAAATGCGTCGACCCCAATACCGGTTTAATCTATTTCAAATACGATTTCGGCTATGAGTTTGGCATCCTGTTTCCCGGCGAGGGTCACAAGTTTGTCAATAGCCAGTGGAACAGCAGTGGCAACAGCAATAGCAATGCCAAGCCAATCCAAAACGGACGTCACTCCCCATACCCATTGAAACTTCCACCCGGAAACGAACTGGTGATACCCGTTCAGCATGAGAGATCCTCTCAAGGTTACAGTTCCGACAATGAGGTGCAGCGAAGGAGCCAGGCCAGAAATTGGTCCAGTACCAGGCCAATGGCACCACGGACTGTCAACAGCCAGAAGCGCTATAGCCTGCCCAGTTGCCATAGCCTCGATATCCACCTGGATCGCCTCCATGCCCAGGCACCTCGGCTGCCGCCGGATCAGATGATCCGCACAGGTACTGACAGACGGCTGTCACCCGATGAAAGCCATCAATCAGAACGGCTTAACGCTATCACAAACGCTATTGATGTTGTCAATTAGTCTAGGACAAGTTTATGTTGTGATCACGGTTGTCGCTTTTTATATATATTAAAAATTAGTACAAAAGATATAAACTTATAGTAAGAAGTACTAGAACTTGAAAGCTTCTTAAGAAGTTAAAGTTCTTAACAAACTCTACTGACGAAAGTATATATCTTTTGAGCTTAACAGAAGCAATCGTGGTCTTGTGCCCTTGTGATTAACCCACAAACGTCATCGGCAGTATCTTAAGTGTGTAAATAAGCAGGTCCTTTTGTTGTTGTTGTTGTCGTAACCCCAAGTCGAAAAGCATGCTAACCCAGAAACCCAGCCCGCTGCCTTGTTTTTGCATGAACAGTTTGTTTGCGTTCTTCGTGTTTAAACTTTAAAGTGAAACGTACTTCTAAGTGTTTGTGTTCCGTGCTTGCCGCGTGCTAATCCCACTAATGGATGCGCTTTGAAAACGCTGAGCCAGAGATTCTAATGGTTTCCCCACACTCCAGTGCCGGAACTGCCCAATACGGAGCCCGTCAATGCCCATCTGAGTCGCGATGAGCTGGCACAAAGGCAGCCATTATTCATAACGGTAAGTCAGAGTCATTAACCCAAGAACCACGTGATCCGCTCTTCGAATACTGAAAGCCGTAAATCTCTCTCGCTGCTCCTTCATTCCACTTAACTCCACAAATTCCAAATGCCGGACGGACGGACAGCCGCTGAAAGACATCGCAGTCGGAGTGGGAGGAACGGCGCGCTTCGAGTGCATTGTGCAGGCCCATCCGCAGCCGCAGGTCAACTGGACGCACAACGGCGGTCACTTGGAGTCGGGCAGCAGGCATTGCATCGAGTACCGGAATGGCGTGTGCCGGCTAACACTGCCGCAGGCCTATCCGGGTGAGTACGGCGGACAAGCAGGTCAACCAAACATGCACAGAACAAAACGGGGAACAATATCGACTGATATCTAAATCAGTTTTCGAAAGGATTTAGTAGTAGATAAAACCTCTAATCAAAATTGATTTAAATTGGAAAAGCATTTACTGAAATAGGATTAGTTTTTCCAACCCAATTTTGTTCTGTGTAACCCCAAATCGGGCCAGCTCATTAATCGTTTTACCTTCTCTCCTCCCCACTTCCTCCTGGAATGGCTGGCATCCTTTGGAATGGTTCGGAATCCGGCAGACGACAACGGCAGCTACGCCTGCACCGCCGTGAATCCCTTGGGAGCGGCCACCACCGGCGGAAATTTGACCGTTTCGAGCACAAACCGTGGATTTAGATACTAAGCTTGTTTAAACGCAACTATTATTATAATTTGCTTTATGATTTGTTCAATGCCAAAGTTTAGCCTTATTGTGTGTATGTACTCTCTGTGCCCGCGTCACATACTTTCTCCCCTATTGTTTTTCTGGGCTGAGGAGATTGGAAAACTTTCAGCCAAATTACACACTTTACATGCATACAACAGAGGAATATAGTATTACTTGTGTTTTTGTCGAAAATGAAATAAACAAATATTGAAACGAAGGAGAAAAGTTTGGTTTATATTACATACAAAGGCTTTTCCAGCTTTTCCTTTTGCGGATGATCGTGAAAAGCTTTAGTGGTGGCGCTCTCTAGGTAGCAGATCTGGGATAATGTTCGAAAAAGCTACAGACGATCATTTCGAAAAAGCTTTTCAGCTATTCAGACGTTAGATGGCGCCATTTAATGGCTGGCTGATCTCAGAATTCTGAAAAATATTCGAAATGAATTTTAAAATAAAACCTTATGGAAAATGATTTATTATTCTCGCTGTTTACTAGATGTGTTTACATTATTATTGATCTCTCAGATCTTTTGAGCAGAATTTTCCAGATTAATTTTGATATTAGTTTTCTTTATCCTTTGATCTCCCTTCCCCATTAATTATCCATTCATTTCTTAAATATAGTTTCTGAATGAATTACAGAACTTTAAGTTCCCATTCATCATAAGCACTTAGTCCACTAATTAATTTTCATCATTCGCTTTCCATTACTCATTGCCGTATAAATATTTTAACTAGGCCAAAAACTACTTTCAAAATCGGGTCAGAAGATGATTCAAAAAACGCGAGCAAAAACAGCTAAACAAATGTTTGGATTTGTGTGGAATAAAATGTTGTGGGTGGGCGGCTGACGGACCGACTAAGTTTCGTTCTGCTGCTCATAAATGATTTATTTGACTTTCGGCAGTGTTTATTTATCTGAGAGGTCTTGGCAGTTTCTTTTTGTCGCGATCGCTTGCCAAGAATCAGCCCGCGAGTAAAACGCGAAAATGCGAAAAATTTCATGAAGCAAAGGGGCCAGCGAGGAAACTCGGACGGGCCAGACATAAACACTCTCGGCTGTCAAGGCAATGAGGCCCAGTATGTAGGCCTTAGAGAGTCCTTGACACTGACACCGAACCCAAAACACCGGCAGTGCTGCCAACTACTAGAAGATTAGGTAGCCAAAACTTTCGGTAGAAATAGCCAAGTTAAATATCTATCAAATTGGCTAAAATATTATCCAGTGTTTTATTCAGAATAATGTAATGTTTTTAACATTAAATTTTTAAGGGAAGATAATATCCTAGAACTAATGTTCTAGATTGTCTTTAACACAGCTATGAGCAACCTCGCTGCCAAACCCAAATTCACCGCCTACTTTGGGACATATGACACACTTCTGTCGATGATTAGTCCCCAGTGGGTGGGTGGTAGAGAGTGGTCGAATGGTAATGGTGGGTGTTGTTGGGCGGTTCAAGGTCCTCGCATGCCAATCTGCCAATTCTAATTGTGTGCTTAGTGTGCCTGGCCAAAGTGTTCGAGTCATTAGGCAGCGGTCCAAGAAACAAATCAGATCCTACTCGCAGGCCAAATGCAAGCACTCTGAGTCATTTGCAGCATCATGGCCAGTGCTTAGTGCATCGTTTGCGAAAATATAATGGCGTGGTAATTTCATTGAGAACGGATTTTGAATGCGAACATATGGCCAGATATTGCACCTTAATGATTCATAAAATTGCTTCCCGCACCGATAAAACCCTGTCAGATGTATACGAGTATATTTAAAATATGAAACTATGTCAGAATTTAATTCGTTGTAGAAATATGAAAAACATTTCGCGTGTGGCGTTCTTCAATGCGAAACAGAAATATTCGGCCCGTGTCCGGCCTGTGTAGTATATTTCTCTTTTTTCTTTCGCTGAAAATCTTTTTTTATTTGGCACATTCGCAAAATTTCACTCGCTTTAGAGCAAACACAATATCTGTGTTTTGCCAGAGCGAAATGGTAAATGTTATTTCACCAGATTCCAATACCCAAAGGCAAACATTAAGGCCTTCGTGGATACGTTTTTAAACTGCCTGGATTTTCAGCGGCAGCAAATGCCAAAATATGTGCCACAATTTGACCACCAAAGTGTCCCATCTACATTTTTTGGTGATGAGTCTTTCCGCAGATATACAAACATTATGGTTTTTTCCTGCTCTCTGTGTTTTTCTAAATTAATTGGGTAATTTTCTTAAAATAGCAAATGAACTCAGCGCAACAAGTCACAAACCACACACAGTTTTTCCTTGCCACTTCAAATTTTCGTTCATATTTTCTTAGATTTTCTTTGTTTGGCTCAGAAAGCTGTGGATGAGGAAACAACTTGGTGATCCATTAGATGGGGGATCCAGTTGAGTGCTTTATTATGATATTATTTTAGATTGGTCAACACGGCAAAGGCGTGGTCGCACTTTTGATAAATGCAGAATAATTTAGGACTCTTAAGATCATACGAGACCTAATGACCTATACTAAAAGATCCTTAGCCGAACTACGTCGTTTCGCGAAAATGTATAGATATTTGTTTTATATAATTAATATTTTCTGGCAGATAATTTTCTATGGCCGGCGGCGCACTTGCCACATATAAATTTAAATAAGACTATTTCCGCTTTGGTTTCAGTGAGATTTTCTGGGCTGCGGCGACAATCTATAGCTAAATTAACCAAAAATATATGTTTATAAACTGGATAAGAGCCAAAGGCATTCGAATCGGATACTATAAAGTAGTTGGGAGGCTCGTAAAATTGTTTTCCTCACACCCACACGGCCAGCTGAAAAAGTGTAATAAACCAGCGGCAGTTCGAAAACTTAAGGAATTGGCCCAGAACTGCGCAGATGTTGGCTAGAAGCATTTAGCACTTCAGTTCGCCCAACATTTGTGCAAACATGAAAATATTTGAATGTCTATATGCATAGATTTAATTTAATTGGGCGCAACAAACTGAGGGACTGGCGCCTTGAAAGAGCCGCGGATTCTGTTGCATAATCCCCGATGACAGGCAGCCTCAACTGAGGAATGGTTTTGGGAATGGGATACGAAGCATCCGTGCCGCCACGCGTTGATGACCCTGGCCAAGTCAGTCACTCTCGCGGGGCGAAAAGAATCTTGGCAACTTATTTATTTATACGCACGCTGTAAATTAGCAAACAAAACAGCGAACAAACGCAGACAATAGACAAGTTGGTGTGTTGAAGATGTGCAGCGATTTCTGTTCTGATGAAAATCGGGGCCAAGTTTTAGCATAAACACGAATTCCGCTAATTGCCAGAAAGGCGCTAGAACTTAATTGTTTTCAGCTAATTGAGCAGGAATATAAAAACGCAGCAGTGCAGCCATAAAAATCAAAGATTCCAATCATTTCCGCGTTTCTAATTCCACAAAACTATCTACAACACTGTAAGAAATATATAATAAAAAGTATTCCATTAAGAATTGATATAGAAATACTTCCAAAAATGATGAAGAATTTCAACTTTTTTCTCTACTTTGAAATATATTTTCGTACTTATTTACAAATATATTTCTTTCCGTGTACCTTCCTGCAGATCAAGGCACGCAAACGGATTGCTTGCTAATAACCGAAGAGGAACCGGCGCCGGAGGCCACGGAACAGCCCCTGGATAATGGCGTCAATAAAACGCCTTTGCGCAAATCAGCCTCGTTCTCCTCCACGTCGACCAGTTCACCGGCCAGTTCTTCCCTGGGTTCGGCCACATCGACCATGTCACTGCGCTCCTCGACACCATTGAGGAACACAAATCATTCCCAGTCAAGCCGAGCTCTGCGCAGCGACACTATCAATACATTCCAGAAGTGGGAAACCACAATAGAGTCCATCAGCTATGTCAGCACAAAGACCGTGTCCATTTCGGATTTCAGCCAGGAGCCGCAGCTACGTGAACAAACAGGTAAACAAAAACCAACCATTTTAATTGCATTTTCAGCTTAATGTTGTTTCCATATTAAATCCATAATTAATCATTGGCTAAATGCTGCATTGTGATCGCAGAGCGATCTGGAAAATTGCTAACTACAAAATGGGCAGTCTCGATCTCTCAATCTCGCATCCATTCGCCATGTCACGCAATCCATACACACATATTTCGAATATCTTTGAGGTACCGCATGTAAAATCACTAAATATAGATTACAGCCACCGCTCTGCTCTGCACCACATTGCAACTTTCATTTACCAGAAAGGGAGGTTCGACAGTGGCGCTGGGAGGTGGAGACTTTGACTGCGACTCGTGTGGCTAATTGTATAAACAATTGATATGAAAAGGCTAAGGGGAAGGGGGTATCTATAGAGTCGAATTAGGGATACTCTTTCGTGTTTGTTAAAATAAATCCTAAGAAACAAATAAAACTAAGAATCCGGAATCATAAATCATATCAAACAGAAATTAGATTTCAAAGTGAAAAAACTCTATCATGATATTATAGTAGCTGTAGTACCCCTCCGAGGGATTACCTCGACCACATTTGGACATTTTATACCTAAATTGCCGCTTGGCATGCAGTGCTCTTGGGGCGCAGTCGCCGCAACATCGTTGTTGTCGACGTTCCGTTTCGGTTTTATGGTTTTGCTGAATGGGGGGCACCAAGACCGGGACTGGGACTTGGGATTCAGATTCTGATGGAGATTGAGACTGGCTGCAATGGTCGCGAAATTCGATGCCAAAACGAGACTCTGGCAATGCAGATCTGCTTACGCGACTCATTACATCTGGGTGAAAAAGACAATAAAAAAAACAAGCATAGTGTATTTATAACTTTAAGATGGGATTGGCTTGGCTTGGGGTCGCCAGAGCTGAGCGGCTTGGGAGGTGGCGTTCAGTTCACAAGCATATAATCCAAAGATTCTATATCCATCATTCTCGCTGCCTGCTGCATGTTGCATGTTGCCTGCTTCCAACGCTCAAGTGTCAACTCATCCAGCATCTGTTCCATCCTGTCGATCTTGTCTCTTGTACGATCGTTAATTGAACTCGAATTCTTTTTCTTGTTTGCAGTAAATTGAATGCATCGCCCGAGTTCGAGAGCTGGGCCAAGAGAGAAGCCAAACTAATTTTTGAGCAAAACTAAAATGAACTAAAACAACAGTTGCCTTATTATATGTACTAAACCATTAATAATACTAATTAAAAGACAAGTGAAATGTTTTCTTGTATACGTGTTGTGTTTGTTGGCACATTCTCGGGCCGTGACATAATTGGGCGAATATTTTTGCACAAAGCATCTCCGATAAGATACAGATACTGCCTCAGCCTGGCCAGATAGATAAGTGCTGTTAATCTTACGGACAGCTGTCAAGCGGATGGTTGCTTGGAAAAGTTGTGCACTTGGAAAAACTAGATATAAGGACAAGGCGGAATGATCTGCAGATCTTTCAGAGTAAAAACAATTTTTATTACATAATTCTGTGGAATATAACAAAACCATTTTCTTTTCAGACTTGGGAATTATAAGGTCAATAGATATTGCTTTTCCTTTAAATTCTTTAACGAGATGTAGAGATATAATATTTCGAATTAATTCAAAATGGATCATAAATAACATTAAATCGACCATGAAGTTGCATAATTGTTTTCACTGTATTAATATTCATACTCGTAGCGCATCGCTAACAACAAGCGTAAACTGTCTTTGCAATCTGCCTTGCAGAACCGGCTAACTGTTGCTCCTGTTGTTGTTTTGGTGGATCTTTTAGCCAGAAGAAAGCTTGCCTCTTTCTTGGCTTATCTCTGCCAGAGGCACTCTAATGGTTGTAGATACATTTGTATCTAGTCGGTGACAGTCGAAACTTTGCCGTCGCTGCGCCTGGCTGCCTAGAATCAACTTCGCCGAGTTTGTAATTTAATGATTCTGTTACTGAGTGGCTGTTACTACTGCTGGCACTACTAGCACAGCCATGTTAACAATTAATTTGTGCACAATAAAAAACAATATTGCATGACCATTGCAAACCAGGTTGCCGTATACAGCCATATAGTGGCTGCCTTGGGGCAACTCCTCGCCATAAAAGGTCTTAGCTAGCTGTCGTTTTAGGTGCAATTTGTTTTTGAGCTTTTCTGAAATGGCTAAAAAGAAATAGAAAGTTGCGACATTTTTGCCAATTGGCCACTAAAACCACATCTCTGTGCTGATGATTAAGACACTAAATGAATAATCAAGTTATATGTATCAAACGGGCGGACGAGCCAAATCTCATACATATCTATACTCGTACATCTATGTGGTTTTAATTTTAGACAAACAAAATAAATTATGTGGAAAATGTGAAAAAGAAACCCGAAGGCATAACCAAATCCCCCTAAGCCTTTAATTAGATTATGCAAAGAATAATTCCAAGATTCTCTTGCAACTGGTTTCTTATTTATTTGTTCAAGATCAACTCTGACGGATATATCCTTGTCCGATTCTTGCTAAAGAGGCCACCATAAGGAACGGCTATCTGGCTGGAATCAATAGATACGGATCTGTGCCGTGTGTATGCATTTGATTCTAACAGTATCTAGAATTTCTATGGGATGGCTTCTATCTGTTCTTTTTCGTGCACACAATGTTGAAAAATACGTGTCAAAAATAAATCGCCATATATTTTTAGCCAACTTACTCAAAACCCGAACACTTTTTGAAATCCCAACGAGAGAGCCAGAGAAAAGCTGCGGGAGACTACCAAGACTCCCAGGAGATATCTCGCTCTCCGTGGCGATCCAAGGCAAATTACCGAGTCTCCTGGGGCAAATGTCTGACAACCAATTTAAGTTGGGCCGATATGGAGTTGTAGTGAAATTAAGATAAACCTAGATATTAACATTAAACTATAATATTAACTAAATACAAAAGTCTGGATCTAATTTTTAACGGACAAAGTAAAAAAAAGATTATGGATAAAACTTAGCTTTCTAAGCTCCTCGATCCTTTATAATAAATTGAATTCTTACAACAACTTATATGCCCCACCGTGATGTGTAGGGTATCCACCACTCTCACAGTTTTTCCCACAACAACAACCACAAGACGTGTCCCGAGGAAAATGCAAAAATATCTCATGTGGAGCAAGATCTTCACCAGCCGAGCTCTCCACCTCTCTCTCGGCGGGAGATCTTCAGAGATCGTGTGGACTCGGGCGGCGTTCGGCTGGGCAGGCACAGCTACTTGATCGCATTCTCCGCGAGATTTTGTCATTCTTCGCTCGCACCTCACTAACGATCGACGTCTTGGTTTCAGTCTCGGGGATTATGACTTGAAACAGTTTGAAAATAGATATTTTTTAAAAGAATATACATATATCTATATCTAAACGCACCATACGGTACAGATATATGTATACGTTCGCAGCCATTTCGTTCGCTTAGAGTCCCGCACACACGCAAATATATATAGAACGTCGAAAGGATAACGCAATTTCGAGTAAGGATCAGTCTGAAGTGTAAAAAATAAGGAAAATCCTGAAGGAATAGTGATTGAAAAAAAGTGTTCATGAAAATTTTCTCTGGTTACGAAACCACTTCGAGAAAAATGCCGAAAGAATTTTTCAGTGCGCTAAATATCTAAAAATACCATCCGATCGGGTGCTTCGTTTCGGATTCCGATTCCCATTCGGATCGTATCGGATCGGTGCTTCGGTGGCTCCACTTCGTGGGTCCGCACCCAATTCAACGAATGGACTGTGAAATCGTGTGCAAACAGATATCAAGCGATCTATATATATAGTCGAACCTGCACATATCAAACGATCTCGTATATACGCTCCTGCCATGTGTATGAATGTGCATTATCCTGGCTGATCCTGGCAAGGATTACCCGCTGGAACAGCCAAGATAATTCCACAAAAGTTGTGAAAATTCTTTTACATAGATCATTGGGCCAATGCAAGGTTTTCCTATAGGAGAAACCAGAAAAATGTTTATTAATAGCCCCGTGAAAAATAAGAAGCTACCACCGACTGTGCTACTGTGCTTCTGTATGTGTATGTGTGAAGAGAGTGTGTGTGTGCGTATCTGTGTGTCGCAGTGAAATATTCTCGTGGCTAAAAATAGTTGGAAAGCCTCACAGGCAAAGAATATGAAAATGAATATGAAGAAGGATGGCTGATATGAACGTCACGCGAAGAGATCTGTGATCTCGCCTGATTTATATCTACTCGCATATCGAGAAACGAAAATTGAAAGCCATTAAACAAAATGTGTGACAGGCAAACATAAAAGTAAATCAAAGATACAAAAACCACGAAACGAAAATAAATGTTGGCCAAAATCGCAGTGATTAATAACCCGAGTGTCGTCGATTTCTGTTCTTGCCACTCAAAATGAAAATCCCTTCAAAATTATTATTTTTATTTCAGCAATTTAAAGAAGCGACCAAAGAGAGATAAATATATATAGAAGTATATCAAGTGAAGAAGCAAATCAAAGAAAGAGTGATCGCGAGGTGTTCAATTCTACAGTGCAGTTCATTCTGCAGCGATTTGGTTGTCATTTTAAATGATATATAGTGATATATAACGCATCAAAATGCAACGACAAAATCCGAACCCGTACCAACAGCAAAACCAGCAGCAGCAGCAGCAACAGCAGGTGCAGCAGCAATACTCCACCCAGGAGTACTCGCACTCTAGCCAGGAGCAGCACCAGCAGCAAAGGATTAGCCGCACCGAGCAGCATGTCCAGCGCAGCCAAGTCACCACCCAGCGGCAAGGTCAGTCCTTCATTTCGTCCTTGTGTTCGTCACCTGCGTCCTTGAATGTCCCTGCCTGAAGGGCGGCCAATCACAGGGGAAGTTTGCGAGGCTCGGTGGGATTCACACCGTGGATTTAGAATCCCCATCGTCCCCAAGCAATTTCCGCTGGTTGGCCAAAGGATCCAGAAAAAAGCTATTCATCGTCCTGCTTGCTGCTTCACTAAAATGGCCTTGAAATCATTAAATGCTTTTTGTTTTAAATCAAATTAGAAAATCACAGAAATGGGAATTTTACACATAAAAATAATCTGAAATCTTTATGAATAGAGAAATATTTAGTTTTTTTTAACGATTCCACGTTCATTAAAATTGAAGTAATGTTCTTCTGTCACTTTAGAAAAACTAAAGGATTGTAGGATAAAGTCATATATTTTCTAACTCTAACAAAGTTTGTAACAGGAATAAGATGAGCAAAATACTTTCAAATAATTTATCGTACCGATTATACAAGGCCTCCTAAACTTATTAACATATTCTGGTGGTGATTTTTTCATAACTTCTCCACTTCAAAAATAAAGATTTAAATGCGTCAACGGCTATCAAATCCTTATGTTTAGACCATAAACCTAATCAGATTTCTGTGTAACGTAACTTCAATATTAGGATGGTTCTAAAGTGTAATTTGTAATCAAAACTAGATTGATTTCTTTTAAGAGAATTCAAGTTTTTTGACCATAACATTTACATTTGGGCGCCATATTTCACCTGATTGCACCTGTGTAAACTTTGGTTTTTGTAAACAGGAATAAAATTTCTCTGAATTCGTTATATAATATTATATATTGATATCATAAAATGAGAGCTAAAACATTTGGTTGCAGTTTATTTTAGTAATTTGAGCAAAATGTTTGTATGTCCTTGGCGAGAACATCTGTTTTTTCTTTTTGGAAATATTAAATATCATATAAACGTAGGTATCATAAAATAAAAATAAAAGAATGCACCTTGACAGACTAAAATGTTCCAAAAACGTATACCTTAAAAAAATAAATTATCGGTGCCAAAATCGCCGTCGAAATCTGTTTTATATATTTGTAAAATAAACAGGAAAAGATGTTCAGAAATGGACTAATTCAAATATACAAATATAGATTGAAATACGGCCAACATTCGTTTATTTCATTTGGATCATAATCCAGAAAATCTGTTTTATATCTCTCGATTAATCTACCTTGAATCAGCAGATATAAGATATAAGAAATCAAAGGGGAATTTAGAAACATATTCAAACACATTATCTTTAATTATTGTTTTTCTGATATACATGCACATGTGTCACCATTAAAATGTTCAAAAATCAAAAATAAAATCCACCTTCAAAAGTTTTGAAAAGTTTCCAACGCAAACACAGATATATCTGATGTGTCAACTTATGTTTCATCGCTTAAATCTTAATTGATGAACACAGCCGAAATATGAGTCTAATTATATACCTATACATATACATATACATATACATATACCGATACTATATATAAACCGTATAAGAGTTCGTCTACCCAGCGTTTGTTTACATTCCTTGACGATGGCGAGTGCAAGGTGTGAGAGAGTACGGTCTCTGTATTCTCTTATACTAAAAACCCGAAGTTCATTTCCCGAAGATCTTAACCCGAAGCTTATGAGAGAAATCAGAAGCAAAGGTAGCAGAGGATAATATAAAGAGAGATCCGTCAGCTGATTTCCGTTCTTGTTTACCTCGCGCAATTCTTCCGATCAGCTGTCTTGAGAGTCTTCAACCTATATCTACATACCGTTAATGACACACTTTAAGTTTTTCAATTGATAAACAAATGCCTATATATACAATATATATGTACAGGTGCAGACACGGATATAGATATTTATTTAAAGGTGTTTACTTTCGTGAGATTACAACTATAAATAGTTTAGTACGTGTGCCAACTAAATATATGCATCAAAAGCAATTAATGTGAATGAATTTAAGATAGTAAGTTTGATATAAGCTTTTGGATGTTCAATTAATGATAACGTACTCAAATATCTTTTGGGGAATTTCTGGATTTATATTCTTAAATCTTTATTAAAGAGGCTTTTGTAATATTTTTTAATGTACCTTTATAAAACAAAGAACAATAATTAAAATTATTAAAGCAGGAAAAGAATTAACGCAAATAATCATATCTCCTTGAGAAACTTGTCACAAAATTATTTTTTTTAACTTATTATTTCATTTTTTTGCACAGAAAGTAGACTTAAAAACATAAGTTCCCGTATTTCTTTACATATTTACTATTCTGAATATCGCACAATTTTATATTTTTATAATTTTCTACATAACTCAATCATAAATAAACTTAAAATTATAATTGTTTAAAATGATTGTTACATTGACTATAAAAAGTCGATTTGGGTCTATACTTGCTGATTTGGTATTTCATTATAATAGAGTTGAAGGTGAGGGATTAAAAAATATTGGAAATTATTTTTTAAAAAATTGTGAATTAAATGAAATGCTTTTTTCATAATAAATAATGCTGCTTTTGCTATCATTTCCCCAGCATCCTTGAAAATGCATTAATCCTTATTATATGTAATCTTACAGTGCATCAACATCATGGTGGAAGCATCGGAGGCGCCTATGTGCCACCTTCGCTGACACACGTGTATGCCCAGGGCGACATCTCGCCGCCCGTCTTTGAGCAAATCTTTAAGAACGCTCGCTTCGCCCAGGGTGGCAACGCCCTGTTCGAGGGACGCCTGCGTGGCAACCCGAAGCCATTCGTAACCTGGACCCGGAAAGGCGCACCCCTTCTCGAGTCGCAGAAGTTCCGAATGAGCTACAATGAGGCCACCGGCGATGTGTCCTTGCTGATCAACCAGATCGGACCCGGAGACGAGGGCGAGTACACGTGCACGGCCCGTAACCAGTACGGCGAGGCCATCTGCAGCGTCTACATCCAGCCGGAGGGAGCACCCATGCCCGCCCTGCAGCCCATTCAGAATCTGGAGAAGAACATCTACTCCAATGGATATTCGTACACCTCTATTGAGGAAGAGTTCCGTGTGGATACTTTTGAGTACAGGCTGCTCCGCGAGGTCTCGTTCCGTGAGGCTATCACCCGTCGTTCTGGATACGAGCAGGACTCCCAGCTCTCCCAGGAGTTGGACCGCAACCAGGGTCCTGCCCAGGCGCCGCAGATATCGCAGAAGCCACGCAGCTCCAAGCTGATCGAGGGATCCGATGCCGTTTTTACGGCTCGTGTGGGCTCTAACCCGAAGCCCCGCCTGACCTGGTTCCATAATGGCCAGCGTTTGGTGGCCTCGCAGAAATACGAGATCACTTACTCGAGTGGAGTGGCAACGCTCCGTGTGAAGAATGCCACGGCTCGCGATGGCGGTCATTACACTCTGCTCGCCGAGAATCTGCAGGGCTGTGTGGTTTCATCCGCCGTGTTGGCCGTGGAACCCGCTGCGGAAACGGCCTACGAGCCTAAACCCGTGGACGCAACGGCCGAGCAATTGGAGGCTGGTAAGGCATTGCCGCCATCTTTTGTGAAAGCCTTTGGAGATCGCGAGGTCACCGAGGGTCGCATGACCAGGTTCGATTGCCGTGTTACTGGCAATCCTTACCCCGAGGTCTTTTGGCTGATCAACGGCCGCCAAGTCCGCGACGATGCCTCGCACAAGATTCTGGTAAACGAATCTGGCAGCCACTCGCTGATGATCACCAATGTGTCCCGTCTGGATGCCGGAGCTGTCCAATGTCTGGCCCGCAACAAGGCCGGTGAAGTGGCTATCGAGGCGCAGTTTAATGTGCTGGAGAAGGAACAGGTTGTCGCACCACAATTTGTCCAACGTTTCAGCACCATGACTGTGCGCGAAGGCGAGCCGATCACCATGAGTGCCAATGCCATTGGAACCCCGCAGCCGCGTATCACCTGGCAGAAGGACGGCGTCCAGATCTCGTCCACCGCCGAGCGCTTCGTGGGCATTGACGGTGGAGCCACTTGCCTGGAGATTCCGCGCGTAACTGCCGCCGACGCTGGATGGTATCAATGTACCGCCCAGAACATCGCTGGATCAACCGCTAACAGGGCTAGGTTGTATGTCGAAGTTCCTAGGGAACAACCAAGCTATGAGCAACGTCGTCTCAATCTCCCGAGACCAACGAAAGTCATCGAGCCAGAGTGAGTTTTTACTTAGCCAAAATTGTTTTGAGAAATTACTAAAAGAGTGCATCTTATATCAGACCCATTCCTGGCCCTGAAATCATCTACCTGCGCCATGTAGAGCGCGCTAAGCCCCATCTGCGACCTGGTGAGGAGGATCGCGTTTATCCGCCACCCCAGTTCATCATCCCGCTGCAGAATGTGCAGCAGACCGAAGGTGGCCGCGTCCACATGGAGGCCCGCATCGAACCAGTCGGTGATCCGACTATGGTCGTTGAGTGGTACCTTAATGGACGTCCGCTGGCAGCCAGTAAGTAATCTTCACATTAATAAAAAAGAAAAAGGGCTAAAGTTTTCTTTCCCCAGGTGCCCGAGCCACTTCGGTCTTCAAGTTTGGCTTTATCGCTCTGGATCTGCTGAGCATCATGGGCCACGACTCCGGAGAGTACATGTGCCGCGTGAGCAACGCCAGTGGAGTGGCCGAATCCCGCGCCATTCTGTCCGTGGTGCAGCGTCCTTCCATCGAGCAGTCGTCGCAGAACCCGAACAGTCTGCAGTACATCAGCCAATTGGAAGACTACTCTCGCTACCAGCGCACTGAGAGCATCGACGAGCAGCTAAATCAGGCGCCGCAGTTCATCCGTCCGCTCCGCGATCTCGGAGAGTTCGAGGAGGGCAAGAACGTGCACTTTGAGGCTCAGGTTACACCTGTTAATGATCCCTCCATGCGAGTGGAGTGGTACAAGGACGGACTGCCCATTACGGCCAGCTCCCGCATCACCGCCATCTTCAACTTCGGCTACGTCTCCCTTAACATCTTGCACCTGAGGGCCGAAGATGCTGGCACTTATACCGTGCGAGCGGTGAACCGTATTGGAGAAGCCATCAGTCAGTCCTCAATTCGCGTTCATTCGCGTTCCCAAGTCACTGCTGATCTGGGAATTCCAGAGCAGCAGCGTTATATCGAGAAGGTGGAGGAACTGGAGGACTATCGTAAGTCCCAGCAGCGCCGCCATGTCCAGGAGGCTGCCGAGGCTATTGCCCCGCCTCAGTTCAAGACACCGATCCAGAACCAGTTGGATCTGCGCGAGCACGCGCATGCGCACTTCGAGGCTAGGTTGGAACCCATCGGAGATTCCACCATGCGGGTGGAATGGCTGAAAGATGGACAGCCTCTGGAGGCTAGTTCCAGAATCACCACCTACCACAACTTTGGCTACGTGGCTTTGACCATTAAGCAGCTGACCATCTATGATGCCGGCATCTACACCTGCCGTGCCTACAATGCCATGGGCCAGGATACCACCGCTGCCCAGCTGACTGTGATCTCCAAGAACGAAATCGTCTCGGAGTCCCAGCACCCGGGAGGTCTGCAAAAGATTCAGCATCTGGAAGATTCATCGCGCTACGGGCGTCGTGAAGAGGAGGAGACTTACGTCACGCAGGCTCCCCGCTTCCTTGGTCCTCTGAAGGGCACCACCAAAATTCTCGAGGGCCAGCGCGCTCACTTTGAGGCTCGCGTTGAGCCCCAGAGCGATTTGGGTCTAGTGATCGAGTGGTACCACAACGGTCGCTCCATCACCGCCGCTAACCGAATCCAGACCTACTACGACTTCGGCTATGTTGCCCTGGACATTTCCCAGGTGCGCGCCGAGGATGCTGGCGTCTACCTCGTGGTGGCCAGGAACAAGCTAGGTGAAGCTCAGCAGCAAGCAACGATGATAGTGGAAAGTAAGTACAAAGTGGAATGACCTTTAACAGATACAATGACTAAGATTTCTTCCATTTTAGCTCGTTCCAGTATCGACACATCTAGCATGCACCGCGGCCTGTACGAGAAGACCCAAAACTTGGAGAACAAGCCATTCGTGGAGCCTCAGTACGACATCGAGGAGATCTCCAAGTCCAAACCGGTGTTTGTCACTCCCCTGAGCGATCCCAAGCCCATCCACGATGGCAAGAACATCCATCTGGAGTGCCGCTTGGAGCCGATGGGTGATCCCACCATGCGCGTCGAGTGGTTCCACAACGGACGTCCCGTTACTGTGGGTTCCCGTTTCCGCACCTACTATGACTTTGGCTTCGTGGCCTTGGATATCATTAAGGCAACGGCTGCGGATTCTGGCGAGTACACTGTTAGGGCAACCAACCACTTGGGTACAGCCCACACCTCAGCCTGCGTGCGCGTGATTGATCACACGGATGTTGTTACTGAAACCCAGAACGAGCAATCTCTTGAGCAGATCCAACTGCTTGAGGACTCGCGACGCCGCCACCATCAGGAGGAAGATATCACCATTATGCAAGCACCCCAGTTCACCAGGGGTCTGCACAACATCGAAACCATTGAGGGTACCAATGTGCACTTAGAGTGCCGTCTGCAGCCCGTGGGAGATCCCAGCATGCGCATCGAGTGGTTCGTGAATGGAAAACCTGTAAAGACAGGTCATCGCTTCCGTCCTGCCTATGAGTTTGACTATGTGGCCTTGGATCTGCTTGGCTGCTATGCCGTCGACTCTGGTGTTTACACCTGCCAGGCCAGAAACCAACTTGGTGAAGCCGTCACCTCCTGTTCCGTGCGCATTATCGCAAAGAACGATCTGATTTTGGAGACCCAGAACGAATCCGGTCTGCAGAAGATCCAATACTTGGAGGACTCGACCCGTCATCGTCGCAGTGAGTTCGTCGACGAGGTGATCAACATTCGTCCGCGCTTCCTTACCCACCCCAAGAGCTTGACCAACACCCGTGAGGGTGGTCACGCCCACTTTGAATGCAAGATTGAGCCTGTTACCGATCCTAACCTGAAGGTGGAGTGGTTTAAGAACGGCCGTCCCATCACCGTGGGTCACCGCTTCCGTCCCATCCATGATTTCGGTTACGTGGCTTTGGACATCGTGCATTTGATTGCTGAGGATTCGGGTGTATACACTTGCAGGGCTGTTAACCTGATTGGATCTGACGAGACCCAAGTGGAGCTGCAATGCCGCAGCGGTGAGCAGATTGTGACTGTCACCCAGAACGAGGCTGGCTTGGAGCAGATCCACTACCTGGAGGATCGCTCGCGCTATAGCCGCCGTGAGGAAATCGATGAGAGCACCAAGCAGGCTCCAGTTTTCACCACTTCCCTGAAGAACGTTGAGATCAAGGAAAACCAGCGAGCTCATTTCGAGTGCCGCCTGATTCCCGTATCTGATCCGTCGATGCGCGTGGAGTGGTACCACAACAATCTCCCACTGAAGTCTGGTTCTCGTTTCACTGAGACCAACAACTTCGGCTTTGTGGCCTTGGATATTATGTCCACTCTGCCCGAAGATGCCGGCACTTACACCTGCCGTGCCTTCAACGCCGTGGGAGAGGCCATCACCTCTGCTGTGGCGGTCGTGCACACCAAGAAATCCATTTATCTGGAGTCGCAGCACGAGACCGCTCTGCCACGTCTGCAGCATTTGGAGGATGGTTCCAAGCGTCAGCGTATCAGCGTTCAAGATGAGTTTGTGTCCCAGGCTCCCGTCTTCACCATGCCGGTGAGGGATGTCCGTGTGGCTGAGAACCAGGCCGTGCACTTTGAGGCTCGCCTGATCCCAGTGGGAGACCCCAACTTGAAGGTGGAGTGGCTGCGTAATGGTCAACCCATCGAAGCATCGAACCGCACCACCACCATGCACGACTTCGGTTATGTAGCCCTCAACATGAAGTATGTGAATCCCGAAGACTCCGGCACCTACACTTGTCGGGCTGTCAACGAGCTGGGCCAGGCAGTGACCTCCGCCTCGCTTATTGTCCAATCAAAGACGTCCATTCAGCTGGAGACCCAGCACGAGGCCGCCATGCATAAGATCCACCAGTTGGAGGATCACAGCAGGTACCAGCGTAGGGAGGAGGAGGAGTACACGGTGACCACCGCTCCGGTGTTCGTTACCAAGCTGATTGGTCCCAGCAATCTGGTCGAGGGTCAGAGTGCCCACTACGAGTGCCGCATTGAGCCCTACCCAGATCCCAATCTGAAGGTGGAGTGGTTCCACAATGGAAAACCCCTCAGCACTGGTCATCGCTTCCGTACTACCTACGACTTTGGATTTGCCGCCTTGGACATTCTGACCGTTTACGCAGAGGATAGCGGCGAGTACACTTGCCGAGTGACCAACAACCTGGGTGAGGCTGTCAACTCGATTGTTTTGAACGTCTCTTCGCGCTCATCCATCATCCATGAGACCCAGCACGAGGAGGCTTTGACCAAGATCCAGCATCTGGAAGATTCTTCGCGCTTCCAGAGGAAGACCGACGAGGAGCAGTTCCATGCCGAACGTCCTCAGTTTGGACGCCCACTGCGTAATGCCAAGGTCAACGAGGGAACTCCCGTCCATCTGGAGGCCACTTTGATCCCTGTGAATGATCCCACTATGAAGGTGGAGTGGTACTGCAATGGTAGACCTATTCAGACTGGTCACCGTTTCAAGACCACCTACGATTTTGGCTTCGTGGCGTTGGATATTCTGTATGCCCATGCCGAAGACACTGGCACCTACATGTGCAAGGCCAAGAACGCCATTGGAGAAGCTGTCACGACTTGTGCTGTAAACGTAACAGGTAATTTCCGAAGCCTTGTCAGGAATTTTCAAGATTTAACTAATACTCTTTCATCCTCTCTCTTTCTAACAGCAAACAAGACACTCGACCTGGACACCTTGGATGCTCAGCGTCTGGAGAAGATTCGCCAGCTAGAGAACTATGCTCCTCCCACTAAGCCCGTGGTGGAGGAGAAGGGCCAGAAGCCCATTTTCCTTACTCCGCTGAGCAACCTGGAACACCTTAAGGAGGGCGAACACGCCCACTTGGAGTGCCGAGTGGAACCGATCAACGACCCCAACCTGAAAATCGAGTGGTTCTGCAACGGCAAGCAACTGCCTACAGGCCACCGTTACCGCACCACCCACGACTTCGGCTACGTCGCTTTGGACATCCTTTATGTCTATGGCGAGGATACCGGCACCTACATCTGTAAGGCCACTAATCAGCTGGGTGAGGCTGTAAACACCTGCAATGTTCGCGTTTTGAACCGTCGAAGCATGATTCTGGATACCCAGCATCCCGATGCTCTGGAGAAGATCCAGAAGCTGGAATCGAAGGTGCCTAACGCCCGTACCGAGGTTGGAGATGCTCCTATTAGTCCTCCTCATTTCACCGCCGAACTTCGCGGCTCAACTGAGATCTACGAAGGACAGACGGCTCACTTTGAGGCCCAGGTCGCTCCAGTTCACGATCCCAACTTGCGCATTGAGTTCTATCACAATGGCAAGCCTTTGCCCTCGGCTTCTCGTTTCCACATCACCTTTGACTTTGGATACGTTTCTTTGGACATCACCCATGCTGTGGCCGAGGACGCCGGAGAATATTCCGTTCGTGCTGTTAACGCTTTGGGACAGGCTGTCTCGTCTACTAATCTGCGCGTAATTCCGCGTGGTACCATCATTTCGGATACCCAGCATCCCGAGGGTCTGGAGAAAATCCGCAAGCTGGAGTCGACGGCGCCGCATCAGCGCCAGGAGCCAGAGACGCCTGGAACACGCCAGCGTCCGGTGTTTACTCAACCTCTTCAGAACATCGACAGGATCAATGAGCACCAGACGGCTCACTTCGAGGCGCGCTTGATTCCTGTTGGAGATCCCAACCTGAAGGTAGAGTGGTACCGCAACGAGAAGATTATCGAGGACAGCTCGCGTATCACCAAGCAGCACGACTTTGGATTCGTCTCCCTCGATATTTCGCACATCCGCAAGGAGGACGAGGGCGTGTACATGTGCCGCGCAGTCAATCCTCTGGGCGAGGCTGTAACCACCGCTTCTATGCGCGTGGTGTCCGAGGCCAGCATCCAGATGGATACCCAGCATCCAGACAGCATTAGCCGAATCCACCAGCTGGAAAAACCAGTGGCCCCACGACCAAGCGAGCCTGAGCGTCTCTTTGAGAAGCCCATCTTCACTCAACTGCTCACTGGCCCGTCGGAGCTGTGGGAAGGTGCTCATGCCCACTTCGAAGCACGTGTCGTGCCTGTGGGTGATCCTTCGCTTAAGTTCGAGTGGTTCATCAATGGAGTGGAGCTGCAAATGGGCTCCCGCCTGCGCACCACCCACGACTTTGGCTTCGTCACTTTGGACATTACTGCCGTGGTGCCAGAGGACGCTGGTGTCTACATGTGCCGTGCTTACAACGCCGCTGGTGAGGCTGTGTCCTCCACTGCTATGAAGGTTAAGACCAAGTCTAACATCGATGGTCAGCCTTTGATTCCGGAGTCTTGGGAAGCTATTAGGCTGAAGGAGGCTGCCATGAACCGCGTCCCAGAAATGTTTGTGGACTCAACACCCCAGCAGGCTCCAGTGTTCACCACCCATCTGCAGAGCTACGACAAGCTGCATGAGGGTCAGCACGTCCTCTTGGAAGCCCAAGTGGAGCCACGTGCCGATCCAAACCTTCGCATTGAGTGGTTCAAGAATGGTATTTCTCTGACCACTGGATCCCGCATCCGCAGCACCTTCGACTTCGGACTGGTCACTCTGTCCATCAACGGATTGCGTGCTGATGATTCGGCTATTTACACCTGCAAGGCCACTAACCAGGTTGGAGAAGCTGTCTCGACTTCCTCTCTCAAGATCGAAGATCGTCACTGGCTTCAGGCTGAATCCTTGCATCCGGATTCATTGCCTCGCATTGGTGAGTTGGAGGCACCCAAGGAGGGACGTCCTGAGGCTCCAGAGCCGACTTACGAGACTCCTGTGTTCATCACTCATCTGAACAACATCGAGTGCAAGGAGAGCGACAACGTGCGCTTCGAGTGTAATGTGGAGCCTGCTCGTGATCCCACCATGTCTATCGAGTGGTTCTACAACGGACAGCCACTGCAGGCCGCTGCCAAGTTCAAGTCCATCTATGACTTTGGCTACTGCGCTTTGGATCTGACCAACTCCTATGCTGAGAACAGTGGTGTGTACACCTGCAAGGCCACCAACAGCAAGGGATCTGCTACCACCTCAGGCACGCTCAAGTGCACTGGTGGCAAGACCATGTTCCTCGACACCCAGCATCCGCAGGGTGAGGCCGGTCTTGAGGCTGTTCAGGAAACCGAGGAGGAGCTAGCCAATCGCTATACCAGCAAATCTACCAAGCCTGAGACCCAATATCCACCACCAGTATGGACCAAGCCACTGCAGGCCGAATTCCATCTGTCGGAAGCTCAACCCATCCATCTGGAAGCCAACGTAGAACCCAAGGAGGATCCGAACTTGTTCATCGAGTGGTACTTCAATGGCAAGATGCTGCAGCACGGTTCTCGTTTCAAGATGACCAGCGAGTTCGGCTTCGTTACCATGGACATGATCGAGGTCTATGCCCGTGACCAGGGCATTTACACCTGCAAGGCTTATAACAAGGCTGGAGAGGCCTTCACCTCAACCACCATCTTCTGTTCGAGCAAGGAGAACATTATCGATTCTACCCAGCACCCGAAGGGAGCTGAGGGCTTGGAACAGATCCAGGATCTGGAAGACTCCCTGCGCAAGGATGGCTCTAAGCCAGAGCAACCGGATCTGGGTATCCCACCACGCTTTACCACCGAGTTTGTTAACATCGCAGACATTGGTGAGGGTGAGTTGGCTCACTTTGAGGCTAATCTTATTCCTGTCGGCGACCAAAGCATGGTCATCGAGTGGTTCTACAATGGCAAGGTGCTGGAAGCCAGCCACCGTGTGCGTACCATTTACGCCTTCGGTACAGTCGCCTTGGAGGTTCTTGGAACCAAGATCGAGGACACGGGCACCTACACTTGCCGCGCCACCAACAAGCATGGAACCGCTGAAATCAGCTGCAACCTTGAGTGCGTGGACAAGCCAAGGGGCCAGAAGCCGCGCTTTACATCCCACATCCAGCCGCTGCAGGGCCTGAAGGACGGTCAATCCGCTCATTTCGAGTGCACTCTGATCCCAGTCAACGACCCGGAACTGAAGGTGGAGTGGTACCACAATGGCAAGCTGATGCGTCACTCCAACCGCATCAAGACCGTGTCCGACTTTGGATACGTCGTCTTGGACATTTCCTATCTGCAGGATCATGACAGCGGAGAATATGTTTGCCGGGCTTGGAACAAGTACGGCGAGGACTTTACCCGCACCACTCTCAATTGTGGAGGCCGTGGAGGAGTCTTCTATGACAGTTTGCAGCCTGATTCGTTGCAGAGGATCCGGGAGTTGGAATGCCCTCAAGGACAACAGACAGATACTTCCGCTCCTCTGGTCGCTGAGCCACCCAAGTTCATTACCCAGATCGTGGATGTAACCAAACTGGTGGAGGGACAGTCTGCTCACTTTGAGGCACGTTTGACTCCCATCACCGATCCCGATTTGGTGGTGGAATGGTATTTCAATGGAAAGAAACTGCCACATGGTCACCGTTTCCGAACCTTCCATGACTTCGGAATCGTCATCCTGGATATCCTGTACTGCTACGAGGAGAACTCCGGAGTATACGAGGCCAGGGCTCACAATAAGTATGGCGAGGATGTCACCCGTGCTACGCTTAAGTGTGCCTCGAAGGCAAGCCTTATCCTGGACTCCCAGCTGCCGCGAGGCATGGAAGGTGGTCTGGAGAAGATCGCCAACCTGGAGTACAGCATGGTCCGCACTCGCGAAGAGACTACTGAAGAGACCAAGGGCAAGGCTCCTGTATTCACTGTGCCGCTGGAGAACATCGACAATCTGCGCGAAGGTGAGAATGCCCACTTCGAGGCCAGGATTACCCCAGCCGATGATCCCAAGTTGAAGGTCGAGTGGTACTGGAACGGTCGTCCATTGAAGGCCGGTTCTCGTTTCCGTACTTTCTGCGACTTTGGATTCGTCATTCTGGAGATTTCTCCTGTATATCCCGAGGATTCCGGCGAGTACTCTTGCCGTGCAAGCAACGAGTATGGTGAGGCTGTGACCACTGCCACAATGAAGATCCAAGGTAAGCGCAGCATCATCATGGAATCTCAGCTGCCTAAGGGAATGGAGGGAACAATCGATCGTATCGCCGAACTGGAGGGACTTGGCTCCCGCAGCACCGAATTTGTGCCAGATGACGATACTGGCAAGCCACCAGAGTTCATCACCTCACCATTCGACATGGTCATCGGCGAGAATGCTCTGGCTCACTTTGAGTGCCGTCTCCAGCCGATCAACGACCCATCGATGCGTGTGGATTGGTTCCACAATGGCAAGGCCTTGTGGGCTGGCTCCCGTATCAAGACCATCAACGATTTTGGCTTCGTAATTCTCGAAATTGCCGGTTGCTATCAACGCGATTCGGGATTGTACACTTGCAAGGCCACGAACAAGCATGGTGAAGCCACCGTCTCTTGCAAGTTGCAGGTCAAGGGTCGTCAGGGCATCGTTATGGAGCCCCAGCTGCCCTCGAACTTCCGCACTGGCACTGAGAGCCTGCAGAAACTGGAGGAGAGCATGCACAAGCGTGAGGAGCTTGTTATCGATGACGAACAGCCAAATCCACCCAAGTTCACCGAAGACATTAAGGACAATCTGGATGTGCCCGAAGGTGGCCCCATTCACTTTGACTGCCGTGTTGAGCCTGTGGGCGATCCTACCATGCGCATTGAATGGTTCTACAACGGTCATGTCATGGCTACTGGATCAAGGGTCCATCAGCTCAATGACTTTGGCTTTATTGCTTTGGATGTTGACTACATCTATGCTAGGGACTCTGGAGAGTACACTTGTCGCGCTACCAACAAGTGGGGCACTGCCACCACCACCGCCAAGGTCACCTGCAAGGGTAAACACAATATTGTGTATGAATCGCAGCTGCCCGAAGGCATGACCTCCGAAAAGTTGAAGGAATTGGAGCGCGGACGCATCCCAGAGGCCCCGAAAGTGGTTGAGGAGGAGTTTGGACCACCAAAGTTCACCACGCAGATCACTTCGGTGACTGTCGATGAAGCCGAGGCCGTGCGATTTGAGTGCCAGGTGGAACCCAAGACGGATCCCAGCCTGCGCGTGGAATGGTACCGCAATGGCAAGCCCCTGCCTTCTGGACACCGTTACAGGAACATCTTTGACATGGGCTTTGTTTCCTTGGATATCCTATACGTTTACGGAGAGGACTCCGGAGAGTACGTGTGCCGTGCCATCAACAATCATGGCGAAGATCGCACAAGGGCCACAGTGTCCTGCAAGAGTACGTTGGACTTTTCATCTTTCCTTTTCTGTTTTTTAATGTATTTTTTGTTTTAGAACTGCCAACTATCTTGCTCCAGAACCAAGTGCCTCGCGGCATGAAGCGTTCGGATGCTCTTACCCAAATGGAAGCCACCATCAAGAAGTATACCTCTGAGGTGCATTTGACCGAGGATGATCTCTTCGATCCCGATCGCAAGCAGCCTCCTCGTTTCGTCACCCAGATCAAAGAACAGCTCACTCTTACCGAGATGGCAGTGACCAAATTCGAATGTCAGTTGGCTCCTGTGGGAGATCCTAACATGAAGGTCGAGTGGTTCTTCAATGGCAAGCCCTTGCTGCACAGTATGTTCTTTAAGGAAGTAGAAACATTTCAGTCCTAAATATATTCTTTCCCCTGCAGAGAATCGCTTCCAGCCCATCTACGATTTCGGTTATGTGGCCATGAACTTCGGCTGGGTTTATCCCGAAGACAGTGGAGAGTACGTGTGCCGTGCCACTAACTTGTATGGCAAGGATGAGACACGTGCCTTCATTAAGGTTTCTGGCAAGCCAGGCATTGTCTACGACTCCCAACTGCCCGCTCACATGCAGAGCATTGACCGCATCCGCGAAATGGAAGCCTCATGGCAGGTGTAAGTGTCTCGTTTAACATTATTAACCATATTAAGGAGGAGGTTCCTTCGAGTTCTATATAATAAATTTGGTTCTCGCTTTTAGGGTTCCCGACGAGGTTGATCCCGATGCCAAGCCCAGAACCAAGCCGGTCTTTGTAAGCAAGCTTGAACCCCAGACTGTGGAGGAAGGTGATTCAGCTAGGTTCTGTGTCCGTGTAACCGGACACCCACGTCCTAGAGTTATGTGGCTAATCAATGGACACACTGTTGTGCACGTAAGTCCACTAAAGATTGAATATAGAGATCGTAAAACTAAGGAATGGTCTTCTTTAGGGCTCCCGCTACAAGCTGACCAACGATGGTATGTTCCATCTGGATGTTCCGAAGACACGTCAGTACGATACCGGCAAGGTGGAGGTAATTGCCCGCAACTCAGTGGGTGAATCGATTGCCAGCACTGAACTCAAGGTTGTTGCCCGTTCGGACGACTATCGTAATGTGCTAAAGAACTCGCCACGTCGTAAGTCTAATTTTCAATACACGCCAGAAGATCTGGAATCGATTACTTATATAACAGCTATTAGAACGTTAACAATTTTAAAACGCAGTAGACTTTAGCTGACCAAACTTAATATGGACACCACATGCTATATCACAATAAGAAACTCATTGTAAATATATACATTCCAACATACAACATGCCACAAAAGTTTACATAGCCGTAGCACCCAAGTTAATTGCACTATAGCCACATTCCAGTAGTTAAAACTGTTAACACAACAAAAACAAATTACCCAAAGTCCCAGAAAAAAGCTTTCCAAATCCCAAAAAATCCCCCAATAAGAACCGAATAAGGTACTCCAGTCGGCGAGAGACTTCAAGAGAGGAGATCGCACAGAGGAAACCAAGGAAAGGGACTTCCTATGTATTGCCGGAACCGGGGTAATATGGTTATAACGTAGTTTTGCGTGTGCACTTTCCGTCTGTTATAAACTGTGGTTATCATCCAGCTGGTCATTGACCCCCTTTCTTTATCTACTCATTTGCTGTTCCCCTTAAAAAAGATACCAAAAGAGCTAGTGAACCTCTGTGGAAACCCCATTGAAATCTTAACCCTTAAATCATAATTTCTACTAAGTCGCTCCATTGTAAATAATTTTAAGGTCTTATGGCATGTAATTTATTTTATAACGTTAAAATATCAACCAGAAAACGCATGTGTTTGAGCTATAACTGCCTTCACGAAGTATAATCGTTTGATCAAATCTATGGAGCACTGAATAATCCTCTGAATCCTTGTTTAGCATGGTATGATTACGAACTAGCCGCTTATCAGAAGGAGCGCCAGGAGAATGAGCTGGAGAAGGTATTCGACGAGCGTAAGCAGGTCCTTTCCGAGCAGAGCACCCATGTGTTGAAGGGCGTGGAGCATCTGAAGCCCAAGCAATACAAACCACCCACTCCCGACTGGCAGCAAAACGTCAAGGCCAAGAAGAGCGAGGATTACTACAACAAACTGCAGACACTGGAAACTGAGCAGCTACTGAAGGAGACCAACCTGCGTAGGGATACTCATCAGTACGCCATTCCCGGCGAGAAGGTCGTGAGCAGCTCTCAGGCCAAGGGCATGGCCCAATCCTACGAAGAAAATCTGTAAGTTTACAAGCATTCTACCAATTATCCAATTATCTAGATAACTTGAGTAATCCTATTTCTGCCCCTTTAGTCAGGAGAAGACCAGCACCACTCAGGTGCAGGCTGCCCCACCCAAGGGCACCGCTGAACCCTCTGAGTCTTCTGTCCATGGACGTGAGGTTCATATGAACAAGCAACAGCAGGTCCAGAAGGAGATCCAGGGTGACCTCGAGATTACCCGCAAGATCACCGCCACTGAGACCACCGAGGTGGAGCACAAAGGCACCATTCAGGAGCGCGTTGTTCAGGGTCCCGTAAAACCAGCTAAGGCTCCGGTCTTTACCAAGAAGATCCAACCCTGCCGCGTATTTGAAAACGAGCAAGCCAAGTTTGAAGTGGAATTCGATGGAGAGCCCAATCCCACGGTGAAATGGTACCGTGAGAGCTTCCCCATTCAGAACTCTCCAGATCTGCAGATTCACACCTTCAGCGGCAAGTCGATTCTTATCATCCGCCAGGTGTTCGTCGAGGATTCAGCAGTGTTCTCCTGTGTGGCTGAAAACCGTGGAGGAACCGCCAAGTGCAGTGCCAATCTGGTAGTCGAGGAACGTCGTCGTGCCGGAAAGGGAGGCATTCAGCCACCTAGCTTTGTGACCACCATCCAGAGCACCACTGTGGCCACCGGACAGCTGGCTCGCTTCGATGCCAAGGTCACGGGAACGCGTCCCCTGGACGTTTACTGGCTTAAGAACGGCATGAAGATTCAGCCAAGCATCAAGTTCAAGATGCTGGAGGAGGACAATGTTCACACTCTGCTCATCATCGAACCCTTCGCCGAGGATTCCGGTCGCTACGAGTGTGTGGCTGTCAATGCTGCTGGAGAGGCCCGCTGCGATGGCGATTGCGTTGTGCAGTCGCCCAGCAAGCCGGAGAAACCAAGCACTCCAGGCAGTGAGAAGGCCCCACACATTGTGGAGCAGCTGAAGAGCCAGTCCGTGGAGGAGGGAAGCAAGGTCGTTTTCCGTTGCCGCGTGGATGGCAAGCCCACTCCAACCGCACGCTGGATGCGTGGCGAGAACTTTGTCAAGCCATCGCGTTACTTCCAGATGAGCCGCCAGGGCGAATACTACCAGCTGGTCATCTCAGAGGCCTTCCCCGAGGATGAGGGAACTTACAAGTGCGTGGCCGAGAACAAACTGGGCAGTATTCAGACCAGCGCTCAGTTGAAGGTTCGTCCCATCGAGAACCTGGATGCCCCGCCCACCATCACCGCCCTCAAGGATGTCTCCGTCACCGAGGGCATGCCTGCCCAGTTCAAGACGACGGTGACCGGCAAAGTGAAGGCCACCAGCGTGCAATGGTTCCGCGAGGGTCAGCTGATCCCAGAAACACCCGATTTCCAGGTGGGTTGAGTTAAAAATAAATTTCTCTTCGCATCTTACTATGTAAATTTGTCAAACATAACCATAGCTACCAGCAATTCTACCTGATAATATAAATTTAAAACTAATAATTTTCCATATTTGTAGATGATCTTCGATGGCAACAGCGCTGTGCTCCTGATTGGCACCACCTACGAGGAGGATTCGGGCATCTTCACTGTACGCGTAACCTCGTCCACCGGCCAGGTCGAATCCTCAGCCAAACTGACTGTTAAAAGTAAGGATTAAACTAAGACTAAGCCAAAACCGAATCCAGAGTTCGAAACCAAGCAAAACCAAACGTAAGCGAACCGTGTTCAAACAAACAAACAAACCAACCAACATCAACAAACCAACTCCAAAGAATGCTCAAAAAAAGAAAAAGAAAAGAACAAAAACAAAAACAAAACAACGACCGTGAAGAACTTTTACTATTAATCCCCGAGTTACTGACGTATTACAAACAGTTACTACTACCCCTCAACCTACCTATATATATGATCAACTACTAGTCGTAAAAGTTTGAGTGAAGAATATTTTAAAGCGAACCTGTCGAAACTTTCAACATGGATTTTTTTCTAAACTATCAAACGAACGAGTTATTTTTACTAACCATTGCAAAATGTCAAAAAGAAAAGCAGCAAAAATATTTAATTTAAAGATGTCTAACAAGAAAAACGTATTCGAAAAAGAATCGCAAAAAAAAAAACTACAAAAATGAAAGCAATTTTTAATTGAAAAATAATAAAAATAATTACAAGTATTTTGCAACATAAATATTTATAGAACATTTTTCTTCTTTCTGGCTCGGCCAAGACAGCAGCAGCAGAAGCAACAACAGCAGCCATTAAATGAAATTTGAAAATTTCTGAGTGAAAGTGGAAATGACTCAAAAGCAAATGTTGAATATAGATCTCTAGCCCCTTGAGTTGAGTTATAAATACGGCAGGCAGGCAGCTTATGTACTCTGAGCATTTACCAAGCAGGCCACTTTAAGCATACATAATAATATTTTTTCAGTACCCGTTCCCGTCCGTAAATATACCTATAGAATTATACGAGTATAGATATTATGTGCCTCATCTATGAGTAGGATAGTTTTGGGGCCGTGTGCAAAACGCACATTTGTCCCGCCTCCGCTCGAGCGTGAAAGTTTTATTTTTCATTTGAATATTAGCATAAAATATTATGGATGACACATCTAGCGCACACTCACCGTGGGCCTCATGGCGATGCCAGTGGTGCGCGTATCTTGTATCTAACAGATACACATTTCCCATTTTCCATTTCCCCATTTACCCCCAGTGAACGTGCGCAAAAAACTAGCACAAATCGAGCAGAGACCAAACTGAAAATATCGAAAGCCTTTCAGCTGCCATACAACTCTGACATATAAGCATATGTACGCCCAGTGGCTGTTCTATTTTCAATTTCTTTTTGGAGAATGTTTGGCTTTCGAGAACTAATTTCCAATAGATTAGCGTTAAAAAATCCGTTTCGCTATTTTTAGTAGGGCGTAGCTGTCTGGATTTCTAGCTTTCGGCTTTCAGCTACAATGAAAAACATTTATATATTTTCTCAAGTAAATCTTGAAATTTATTTCAATTTTCTTTCAATAAAACGAAAACACCGAAACCGAAATAAATATATTTGCTTAGGCATACAGGGTTTTTCTTAGGTTCTAGAAAAAAAAACAGAATGATAAATTACCTGTTGTTGTTGTTTCTGCTGCTGTCTATAAGGTGGATCAGGCAGAGATGAGAGATATACCGATGTTAGTCGGGCGACTCATGCACTTGGCCATTAGAGAAGAACATGAATTGATGATTCTGTTTATGGTGCAGAAACGAATTTAATTAGATTAATCAGTTACGGCTGTTCAGTCATCGAGCCGCGAGCTTCTGTGATTCATAGTTGCACTTAGTTTTAAATATTTTTAGCTGCCAGGCCGAAGCAGATCCTCATCTTCAAGTGATGGTTTCGCCATTGTAGTGTCCCCTTCTGAAAGAGAAATCCATGTTAGAAAGGGTTCGATAGGATGCTTTAAGATACTATTTCTTAGATGACTTTTACCAACAAATCCGAACCGTACGCTCCGGTCCTTCAGTCCATCCATCGATGATGATGATGATGTTGATAATAGGAGATATTTATATGTCGATGAACTTGTATTGTTTATTTAATTGAATTTAATTTAATTGAACTTTATTTATTTTGTAGTGATGTTGCATGAGATTTTATTATTCATTTTTTATTACCGCTTTATACTAATTCGTTTCGTTACCATACTGTTTGTTCTCGTTCACCAACAATCAATCAATCAATCATCCATTTCGTGTACAAATCCAAACGAATCTCAATTGAATTTGCCGCTTGTGCCGCCAATATGTTGACTACTTTTTGTTACATGTTTTCCTTTGTGGCGAGAAGCTTTACTAAAAAATTAATCATAAAAACTCATGCGACCTTCGTTTTAAGTCTTATCTACTGTATCTAGAATTCCGATTATCCGTCATGTTTATGTTTTATGTTTGATCACTTTCCGATGACATTGATCTTTAATTGATTTGTTTCTATTTAAATACACTCGTATGAAAACACTCGCGTACACTCTTCTGTTGTTTAATTGTATCTCTCATGTATTTAATACTTAAAACCAGTACCGCGTCTATAAATAAATCCAAGCAAAATGCATTATGATTGGAAACTTGTTTTTGATAACTGCCAAATGCTCCTTCTTGCCACACTGTTGCTGCTACCGCTGATTGACTTGCACCGCTGTTGCTTGCTTCCTGTCACCCAAACCGCCAGGAAATCGGGAAGGTACAGGTAGGTAGTTGGTAATGCCGATGCAAGGGGTATATATGTACTCCACCCAAGAACTGTCTACCTTATGATCTGTTCTGTTCTGCGGCCGATTGTTGTCTACATCCGACTGAGATCGTTGGAGTGCGCCGCACTGCGCTCTGGCTAGTCTATATGGGATACGAGAATATCGAAGCAGACACACCCCGCCCATAAATCTGTAGTAGCTCTGCCGATGGCTGAACTGAGCAGCCCCACCTGGTGACGTAGCCGCCACTAATCAGATATCTATTTTTGGCCTTAATGTATACACAGGCATTTGAATTGTTCGCTCTCAATTGTACACTTGCCTGGCCACAATCCCAATCCCCACACCTCCTCCTTCATCTCCTCATCGACCACATCCTATAAAGCTGATGATGATGAGTTGAAGTCAAACGAATGTCACTATTCGTTACGACTTGCTCAATTGCTGTCATGACAATGTGCCAGATTTAGGTGCAGGCTAATGCAGTTTTAATCATCCTCAAGTGGATTCGTCACAGCCGATTAGTGAATCACGAAACATAGATAAACCACGACCTCACTCCGGCACTGACTACTCGCACCTATTTTTATCAATGCCAATTATCAAAAATATGTATTGACCTAGGGCCCAATCCCATTTATGCTTTTTTCACGGTCAACGCAGATGAGCTGTCGTCTGGGCAATATTTGATTTGTGGTCTACACACGCACCCACATTTATTGGATGGAGGGTTTTGGGTTTCCTCGACCAGACCGAGCAGCCTTATTTATTGCCCATGTTCTGCCTCGAATGTATGCTCTGATGATACTCAGAAAACTAATTTTAAATATTCAAGTTCATTGTTCGCATATGAATACGAATTATGATTTATTTTAAGTGCTCAAGCAAAGCATAAAATTTGCATGGCGGAGGACAGGTAAGTGGCAGATGTAGGAGTC
This sequence comes from Drosophila eugracilis, assembly GCF_018153835.1. NCBI lineage: Eukaryota > Metazoa > Arthropoda > Insecta > Diptera > Drosophilidae > Drosophila > Drosophila eugracilis. Next base: position 2,169,602 of record NW_024572964.1, on the reverse strand, counting down.
CACTCGAAGTCTCTATAATGCTATAAACAGATTTCGCTTTGAGATCTCGATTTCTTGAAATTAGTAAAATCCATGATATCCTAACCTATTACAAACTAGGGTATATCTACTTTACATACTTTTGATTGCAAACTTTTACCAGTTTTATTTTCTATTTTTTTTTTTAACGAATTTAAAATGTTTAATACAAAATCCAAGGTGAGTGTCCTAAAAATAAAAGAAATCTTCGCCTTATTCGAACTCTGGATGCCCTTAGCTTTGTTGTCACCTTTCCCCGTGGTTTTACTAAATGGATACTTCCCCTTGATTTCCCTTAGAACGACGCATCTCGGCCTTTCAATTGAGAACGATTGATTCCGCCGAAGATGAGTCCTCTTCCTCTGGTCGGGAGGACAGTGCCCCTGAGTCGCCCCACGCTTTCCAACCTGGCCAACAACCAGGCCAGCAGTTTGGTCAATTCCTGGGCGTCAACGGCCAAGGTCCGCATCAGGGGAGATCCCGTCAAAAGAAACAGAAAGTACGCAGCAAGTCGTTGCAGCCTGCAACAAAGGTGATTCCGTGGCGTAAGTCATCACGTCCTACTCGTGGACGTTCTCTGGACAAGGGAGTCTTTTTACCAGGCTTTAAGCCTGAGCCGGTGAAGTCATGGACCGAGGAGACTATTAGCTTGAAGGCAACCCCAATTGAGAAGAAGAAGCCCACACCAAAATTGGAGGCAGCTACGGTTGTGTTGAAGTCTATCAAAACGGAACGTGATCGGGGAATCATGAGCTTAGGTGCTACCTTGGAGCAGATTATTGCTGGCAAGACCGAAAAGGAGGCAGTTCCTTGGATAACCATGCGAGAAAAGCTCAAAGCTGTCGAAAGTGTTCAAGAACAGCTCAATAAATTCGATTTGGATGAGGTCTATCTGCGACCCCTGGAGGGTCAAATCGAAACTGATGAGCAGCTACCTCAGCAGGCTCAGGTAGACCAGGTGCAGCGCACCAAGGAAATTCAGAGGTTGAAGAGCATGGAAAGCGTAGAGATCATGGAGATGACTGATCAGATCGATAAGCTGATCACCCAACAGCAAAACGCCAAGGATCTCATTCCCTGGAAGGAGATGCGCCAGCAGCTCAAGAGTGTTCAGAAGGTGACCAAGCAGATCGACAAGTTCAAGATTGAGGAAGTTGAACTGCGCCATCTGCAGGCTCAGCAGGCCATTACAGAGGAGTACCAAACAGGCAGAGCCGATGAGACAGTCGTCATGATTGATGAAAGCTCCAAGGGTTCTATATCAAAGGTGTTACGACGAGATGAACTGCAGCAATATGAAGAGTCTAATATCTATAAGCAGCAGTTTATCACCACCGAGGATGTAAACATTATGCACGTCTCAGAGCGCGAGAAACTCGAAGCCCAGAGATTAATCCGCGAACAGCAAGCTGTCAATTGGCGCCAGCAACAGCAGCGACCACAATTGCAGCCTTTAACTTCAGTCGAGGACACGGTTATCTCCCAGACTACTGAAAGACAAAAGTTAGTCCAACAACAGAGCCTTATCGAGGAGGCTCAGCGCCAACAATTCGTGCAAGTTGAGGACTCGCAGATGATGAGCTTGGAGCAGTATGAACACCAAAGGATCGTAAACCAACGCAGTCAGCAGGAGGCCTTTAGCTGGCGTCAGCCACGCGAGCCCCAAAAGTTCATTCAGGTGGAAGACTCCTCATTGCTTCATTTACAGGAGCGTCAGGATACCCAAGAGCAGCAGCTGCTGCAGCAACAGCCTGTAATGTGGGATCGTGGTAGGAAGAAGCCGGAGCAGCCACAATATGTGCAACCTCAGACGGCACCCGTTCAGGAAGAATACGTGGAGAAACCAAAGACCTACGAGGAAATGCACGACGAACTGGTTGAACCCACTCCCGTCCCACAGCCAGAGCCCGTGCCAGTTATGTGGGAGCGAGGAAAAAAGAAGCCACAACCCCAACAAAAGACATACGAAGAGGCTCACGACGAGTTGGTTGAACCGACTCCTGTCCAACAGCCAGAACCCGTTCCAGTCATGTGGGAACGCGGCAAGAAGAAGGTAGCTCAGCAGGAGACCATCACATCTCAGCAAGTGGTGCAAACCTCATCGCAAGTAGTTGAACAGCAGATCGTGGAGGAAACCAAGAAGACGGCTGTCCGTCGCGTGATTCCACCACGGGAGCCAGAACAGAAAGTCGAGCAAGTTACGTTGAAACCAACACCCCGTATTCGTCCAAAGGAGGCTCAAAAGACTGAGGAGGTCCAACTGAAACCCTTAAAGAGCACCAGGCCCGTGGCACAAGCAGTAGAGCAGCCTGCTCAGAAAGCTTATGAAGAAGCCACAGATGAACTGCCCGAGGAAATTCCAGCTCAAGTGCAGGATCAACCGCAGCCTGTCTTGTGGGAACGCGGAAAGAAAAAGCCCCAAAAGCCCGAAGAGCAAATCCCGGAGGTTCCAAAGACTCTCGAGGTTGCAGTGGACACCCTGGAAGAGGAGGCACCTAAGCCCATTGAACAACCACAGCCAGTTCTGTGGGAGCGAGGTAAGAAGGTGAAGCCAGAAAAGCAAGTTATCGAGGAAGCGCCCAAGACATTGGAGATTGCAGTCGACACTCTGGAAGAGGAGGCTATTAAGCCCATCCAGCCTGAAGAACAACCTGTGCTTTGGGAACGCGGAAAGAAGAAGAAGCCGCAGCCACAACAAGTTGTTGAGGAAAAGATTGAGGAAACTCCAGTCAAGACATACGAAGAAGCAGTCGATGTTCTGCCTGATGAGCCAAAGGTGGAGGAGAAGCCAGAGCCTGTTCTTTGGCAGCGTGGCAAGAAGAAGGCTCCTAAGCCAGAACCCGTTGAAGAAGTGCATCCCGATGAGGTAGATGCCCAAGTCGAGAAAGTGGTTGAGGAAGAGCAGATTATCGTTGAAGAAAAGCGTCGCATCAAGAAGACCAAGCCAAAGCCCACGAAGGAACCTTCTGAGGAGGTTATCGAAGAACAGCCGGTGGAAGAATTGCCTCAAGAAGAAGTAATCGAAGAACTCGAGGAAATTGTTGAAGAAAAACGGAAGGTTAAGAAATCAAAGAAGCCTAAGCCAACTCCCACAAAGGAAGCTTCTGAGGAGGTTATTGAAGAGCAGCCGGTGGAAGAATTGCCTCAAGAAGAAGTAATCGAAGAACTCGAGGAAATTGTTGAAGAAAAACGCAAGGTTAAGAAAACAAAGAAGCCTAAGCCAACTCAGCAAGTGACCGAAGAGGAACAGCCCGAAGAAGAGGTAATCGAAGAGGAAACTAAGATTGTTGAAGAACAAGAAGATGTTGTTGAAGAAAAACGCCGGGTTAAGAAGGTGAAGAAGCCCAAGACTGTTGTCGAGAAGACTGAGGAAGTGGAAGAACAGCCAGAACACGAAGTTCCAGAAGAGGAGATCGTCGAGGAGGAAGTAACGATCGTGGAAGATCAAGAAGAGGTTGTTGAAGAGAAGAAAAAGGTCAAAAAGGCAAAGAAGCCCAAAGCAACCGTTGAAAAGACTGATGTTGAAGAACAGCCTGAAGAGGAAATTCCAGAAGAAGAGCTTATTGAAGAACACGAAGAGGTTGTAGAGCAAGAAGAAATTTTGGAAGAGAAGCGAAAGGTGAAAAAGGTGAAGAAACCAAAGAAGACTTTAGATACTACCGAAGTGGAAGAAGCTCCTCAAGAGGAAGAAATAATCGAAGCCCAGGAAGAAATTCTAGAGGAGCAACAAAAGACGAAAAAGGTCAAGAAACCCAAGAAGAAGGTGACCGAGGAGGAGACCGTAGAGGAACCAGAGCAGGTTGAGGAGCCGCAAATCGAAGAGATTGAAGAACCCGTACCTGAAGAGCCCAAGAAGCCTAAAGAAGCGCCTAAAGCCGAGGAAGTTGAGCAAGTAGAGAAGGTTTCGCTCAAACCTGCGCCGAGGAAACAACGCCCTCTGCCCGAGAAAGAACAAGTAGAAGAGGTCACGCTAAAACCCGTGAAAAAGACCGCCGTTGTGTCAGAAACCTCACAGCCTGAAGCCTCGGAAACGGAATTCGAGGTGAAAGAGTTCGTTGTTACCACCGAAGATCAAATCGTGGACGTGACTAAGAAGCGCGTTAAGAAGAAGAAACCTAAGGTAAAGAGTGCTACTGAAGATTCCACTGAAGAGCCAGTTGAAGAAGTTGAAGAATTTGAGGAGGAGGAAGCTCAACCGGAAGAGGTGCAACCAGTCGAAGAAATTCGCGAAGTACTTCCTGTCGAAGAAGTTCTTCCCGAACAAAAGCTTGCACCCAAGCCAAAGCCACGAAAAGAAGAAATTGTCGAGAAGGTTGAAGAGGTTGCCCTTAAGCGAGTCATTCGACCAAAGAAAGAGCTGCCCCAAGAGGCGACGATCGAGGAGGTGCGCTTGAAACCAACTCAACGCACATCAATCAAGCCCGAGGAAGTCACGTTGGAGGAAGTGGACCTGCAACATGTCGAGAGAAAGGAGGAAGAGATCGTCCAAGAGGAGAAGCGTAAGATCAAGAAGGTGAAGAAGCCGAAACACGAAGACCTGCCCGAAATTCCTGATGCTGAGCCAACCCAACTTGAAGAAGCCGAACACATCGAGCTTGAAAGGGAGCCGAAGCCCGAGGAAGAGCAACCTCAGGTACCGTGGAAGCGAGGAGAAAAGAAGAAGCCGGTCGAGGAAGTATTGGAGGAAAAGAAATGGCCATCAGGTAAACGCCGTCCATTGCCCGAAGAGCAACCTGAAGAGGTTCAACTAAAGCCAATTCCATCAAAACCAGTGGAAGAGCCCCAGAAGCCCTCGAAGGCGATACCCGGTCCACAACTCGTACCAGAAGACAAACCGGAAATCGAAGAGAAGGATCTTGAACTTGAACCTCTTAAGTTGCCTGAAGACAAGCAACCTAAGGAACCCAAGGCTAAGAAGGAAAAGAAAAAGAAGCCCAAGCTGAAGACGGCCACACCCTCGGTGGACGAAGTCTCCGAAGAGGTGGCCGAGCCCTTCGACGAACCTATTGCAGAGGAAGATCAAGTGGAAGAGTTGCCAGTGGACGATGTCAAGGTTGTGGCAGTTTCAGAAGACGTGTTGCCAGAAGAGGAAGTTGTGCCCACAGAGGAAACGCCAGAGGCGAAGCAAAAGGCACACAAGAAGCGCACGAAGCGACTCAAGGAAGCATCCATCGAAGGACAACCCCAGCTGCTGGAAGCAGCCATTGCTGAAATCGAAAAGGTGGACGAAATATCGCAGGAGATCTCACAAAAGACTATTACCCTACTCAAGAAGACTGAAGACACAAGACCTCAATTTATTACGACTGAACAGCTCATCGAGCTGGATGTGGAGGACGTCCGACGTGATCTGGAGATGAAGGTGACCTCGAACATCATCAAGAAAGAAAAACGTCGCGTGGTTCTCGATGACAGTCAGCCTTTGCCTGAACTGGAGCTGATCACGCAGAAGCGCATTCAAGAGGGTATTGACAAGGTGGCCGACGAGGAGCTCATAGAGGATCAGCAGCTTACGCAGAACCAACAGGAGACGACCACCTCCGAGGTTATTGGCCAAGAACGCAAATTGGTCAAAAAGAAGAAGAAGGAGATCAAACCTCCTAGGATCACAGAGAAACTGCGTCCTCGTCAATGCGTTCCCGAAGAACCCACCGTCCTTGAGTGCAAGGTGGAGGGTGTTCCATTCCCAGAGATAAACTGGTACTTCAACGACATCCTACTGTTTGCTTCGGAGAAGTACGAGATCACTGTCGTCGAGCAGGTGGCACAGCTGAAGATTGCCAAGGTCACACCCAGCGATGTTGGCGTCTATACATGTGAGGCCAAGAACGAGGCTGGAGTGGCAACAAGTCGTACCAACATTATTTTAGGTAAGTTTCCATTAATTATAGGTTTTAAAAGGGATTTCCGTTTTCTTTTTGGTACAACGGAAATCCATCTTTTTATGAGGTTTTTAAGCCAATCTGAAATTGCAAACTTAACTTACCTTGACCCCAACCTTTATGTATATAATTCCTTAACCTTACACTACAAGCACACCAAATATTTAAATACTACTTATTCACATTGAAAACAGAAAAAGAACAAGGAGTTGCACCCCAGTTTACGAAACCACTTAAGATTGAGTTTACTGAGGAGAAGCAGCCCGAGCGGTTGAAGGTTACGGTGACCTGTCAAGTGACAGGAAAGCCAAATCCTCAGGTCAAATGGTACAGAGGTATAGAGGAAGTTATCCCCAGCGAAACAGTTCAAATGTTCTATGATGAGAAAACTGGTGATGTGGCCCTGGAGGTCATCAACCCCACGCCAAATGAAGCCGTGATTTACTCCGTGCAAGCCCAGAATCAATTTGGTCGAGCCATTGGAAATGCCAATATTCTTAGTCGGGTTGACGAAGTACCTCGGGAGATACTAAAGGCGCCCACCGTAACTCCATTGAATGCCGTTGTTGTGCCCACTGGTGGTACCCTCTTCTTTGAAGCCAAATACGACGGCCTGCCTAGGCCAGAGATCAAATGGATGCGCAACGGCCGTGAGGTTATCGAGAATGAGGAGATCATCATTGAAACCACGGAGACGACAACTACTATTAAGGTTGTAAACATGACCCGCAAACGAACTGGAAAGTATGAAATTTGGGCCAAGAACAAGGTGGGCGAAGCCAAGGCCTCAGGATCAGTGGTGGTTTCAGATCAGAAGCCCGATGAGCAAATTAGACCTCCAAGATTTATTCAACCCCTTGAACCTAAATACTTTGGCGAGCATGAAGTGGCTATTATCGAAGCGGTGGTGGACTCTGAACCACTGTCGTCATTCCAGTGGTTCGTGCATAATGAACCAGTCAAGAGTTCCAACGAAGTGCGTATCGTTAGCCAGGCTAATAAGTCAACGCTGCTGATTGAGGACTTCCAGAAGCAATTCGTCGGGCCATTTACTTGCCGAGCCGAGAATGTGGGTGGTTCGGTGACATCAACGGCCACCGTCAACCTAATTGAGACACTGCCCCAAGAGGAGGCAGTGGAATTCGAATCGCCGCGTTTCATTGAGGAACTCATCCAACCCGTAGAGGTAATGGATGGCGAAGCATTGCTGCTGACCTGCCAAGTTACTGGAAAACCCACTCCTAAGGTGGAGTGGTACCACAATGCGGAAAAGATCACTGAGAACAAGGAAACTACGATATCGCAAGACTTGCAAGGCGTTTGCCAGTTGCAGATTACAGAAGTTTTCCCCGAAAACGAGGGTCAATACGAGTGCGTGGCCACAAATAAGATTGGCAAGAGCGTGAGCAAGACAAACGTTAAAATACAAGGTACTTGTGATAGTATCTATCGGTAGTTAACTAGTTAATCAGCTGGAAGTAGTGCCACTCTACACACTACATGCATCCCCCACCTACATAGGTTTCCCAATAACTACACTCTCTCCTGACAACTGAGTTCTATGAATACCCTTTCGTACTAACTGGCCTTGTAGGCCTGCATGTGAATCTTCTGTTTTGAAAGTCTTACTATCTGTCTATCAAGTTTTTAAAATCGTTCCCTCACATTTTCCTAAACATCCCACTGATCCGCTCTTTTGTATATAATTTCCCATTTTTTGAGTTCGTTGCAACGAAGTTCCGTGTGGAGACACGCTTATATTGATAATGCTTTCGAATGTGTATTTTTTAGCATTTGAATATATCCCCGATTCTGAAATCACTGGACTCACAGGATCTGAGGAGGATCTCCTTGATAGAGTAAGCGTAATTGTTGTACTTGAGATTTCTAGCGAAGGAGTTTTCATGCTAATCTTCCAAATAACGCAAACTATTCTAGACCCTCTCAATCGACGAACAAGCACCGAAAATAATTAAAAAACTACCAGAGAAAATCGAGCCCAAAGAGGGCGAGCAAGCGAAGCTGGAGGTTAAGGTCGTTGGAAAACCAAAACCGAAGGTTAAATGGCTGCGCGACGACGAGCAGATATTCGCCTCCGAGGAATATCAGATCGAAAACTTTGAGGACGGCACCTCAGTGTTAGTTATCAACCACGTCTATCCCGATGATTTGGGTACAATTAGTTTTGAGGCATACAATCCACTTGGTGTGGCAGTGACCACGGCCCTCTTCGCCGTCGAAGGTACTAATTTGGTTTATTCCGTATACAGTGCAATCTATAATATGAATCAACTGTTATTTGGCTTTGTTAGTACAATTATTTTTCAGGTTTTTGGAGCTGCATTTTATAAAATCTCCCTTTCCCTTATTCCAACCCAATTATCCCCTTACACTTTTATGTTAAACACTTGCACCACTTTACACAATATATACTATAAAAAGGCAATACTATTTTAGGGAAAGGATAACCAGAAAAACTTTACAGATATTGTTCGTACTATTCGTCAAGCAAATATAATAATGATTTGTTGTTTATTACTTCCACCATGTTCACATCTATACCAAAAGGCATCGTTGGATCGAAGGACTACCGCAAGCCAGAATGGGTTTCTCAGATGGAGGAAATGCAGGTGGCTCTCAAAGGTATGTATCCTCAACTAATGCCAGCGCTCTGTTACCACTGTTATGTGTATATGTGTTTTAATTTCGTGTTACCAACACACAAATGTCTACTGTGCCTTTGTCTTAAACCACAAAACTACAAATATTCACAAAGTCTGTTCTCTGTCCTCTGTCTCCTGTCTTATTCTATTTTCGTCTCTATTTTGTATTTGTCCATGTATAATACGTTGTATCGTACAGCAGCAACAAATATGTGAACCTGTGAAGTGCCCTTCCCCAATCAAACTGTAGCTTTGTGATTGTCTCAGTCCCTTACAGCTCTAAGGCTTGACCCCTCCCGAACCCGAACCCGAACCCACAATGCCCTCTATGAATCAAATTATCCAAAAAGTAAACGCCAATAGAAATAGAACTTTTAGTATAAACTGAAATTTTTCTTTCCATCTTTCGTATATAAAATGTATCTCTTACAGTATCAATATCTGTATATCATCTGCAAGTAATTGGTTATTTGAAATTTGCAACTATTCTAAATTTAAGCTAACCCAACATTTTATAAGAGTGTTCAATCCAATCTAAAGAAATTTTATAACATTCCCAGAACGCTGCTTGCTCTACACTTCACATTGTGTCGAATAACCCAATGTTGCATGTATCTAAAAAAGTTTTTAGTGTTATTATTCATAGCTCTTTCTTTATCACATGATTTCAAAATCAAACAGACAAAAATGTATGCACTCAAAGCCACACAAAACCAACTCGTTGTAAATTGTTCTGTGTAAGTACACTGATAAACACGCAGCTATCCACTCCTCCCGCTTTTAGATTTTCTGAGTAGCGTCTAATCCATAGATATTATGCCATCTTTGTGCTTATAGCTGCTAAATGCTCGCCATCACTACTTAACGAAATGCGTGACTGCCGTGCTGCCTTAGGCGAAACAGCCAAGTTTACGATACAGTTTGCAGGCAACCCGATACCAGGTATTGTATGCGAAAGAGTTTTAGTTTCGGGGCCTGATGTAGCTTGGTTTCTAACCTTCCGACTTTAGATATTCAATGGTATTTCAACAACGTTCAGCTTAGGGCATCTGAAAAGTATCGCATGGTAGTGCAGGAACAGGAAGCAACGCTAGAAATAATGAAAATTACAAACGAAGACTGCGGTTACTATAACTGCAAGCTCATAAACGAGATTGGCATGGCGATGACTCGCGCCAAGTTCGACATATCATCCACAAGCACCATAGTCGAGGAGACCAAAGTCAAGACCACTGTCAAGAAGAAGGCCGGCAAAAAATCCGTAGTGAAGAGATCCGGGGCCTCAGAATCACAGACCGTGCAAAAGACAGAAATCCGAATTATTCCAGCCAGCACGGCAGAGACCACAATGAATGTGATCAAAGTAAAGCAACCCGTGTCTATACTGGTAGAGAAGAGCGAAGTATCCGAGGTTATGGAAGTGAAGGATCGTAAAGTTGCCGATGCGGAAGAGCGCAGCAGTCAGATAATCGAAGAAGTGGAAGAAATCGAAGAGGTCGAAGAGATTGAGGAGAAAATTCAGCAGGAAGAGGAAGATGAAGTTGAAGTGAAAGTAGAGCAGAAAGAAAGTTACGTATCTAGCAAAAAGATAGAAATAACCAAAACGGTAGAACTTATTCGCACGAAAATCAGCCAGAAAATCATAACCATTGAGGACGTTCAAGTGCTATCGCACCACGAAGAAGTCCAATGGCTGCTCGAGTCAATTGAGGCCGAGTCGTTTGGCCAAATTGGCGAGTCTGCCCTCAGAGATTTGGCCACGATTGGACTGCTATTGCGCTACGGCTGTGAACATTACGAGATTACCTATATGTATGAGCAAAACATTTTCATATCCCTGAAGAAACCTGAGTCCCAATCGGCCCTGGTGCAGCTCGTTGAGCGAGAAGGTCACGAAGAGTTGATCTCCCAAATTCTGAGCGAGTCTTCCAATGAGGACGAGACCATCCTGGCAGCTACTGTCGGCTTCAAGGCCTTCATACGCATGATCCAGACGTACGAAATCACCATTGAGATCGTCATACGAAAGTTTGTTAGGGAGGACTTCATATCGCAGGACTGGAAGATTTGTGGAAAGGAGGTTTGAATTATGTTCAATGTGTTTCTGTTTTGTTCGTTTTAAACTTTTTCTGTGCAGACGGTTGAAATGCTTAAAAAGAATATTTCAAATTTCATTTTCGTTTCCTTGATTGGGGTTAATTTTTGCATTTCAACTTGAGTTAAATATATCTGAAATACATCTGAAAACAATGGGCAGATGGATATTTACATATTTCAAACATTTCTATCTAATTTGATTCACGGAAATCTAGAGAATAGTAGAGACATCGCAAATAATTGAAAGTCACGAGGCCATCACGCATGTGAAAATAGGTGAGTGTCAGTTCGAAAACAGGAGCTATCTTAGCTGAAAGCGTTTTATATATGAGGAGATGTTTGTTATTGCTTACTGAAAATTTTCTTTATCTCTTTTTTTTTAATATGTAACTCTGCTTTGTAAAACTTACCTACGCTTTTCGTGCCAATCCCAAAACACGGCCAATAAAATCCCAAACCATAATCGACAGAGGAAACATTTGTTGAGGAACGAACGATAATTGTCCAAGAAGGTTTGAACATAAACACAGATGTCCTGTAAAAAAACAAACCACCAGTTAAATAAATCCCACCAGTAACGATGTACCATCCCACGAACTACTCAACTACAGCCTAATTAATATTATTAAAAAAATACAAATACAAAAACAATAATAAATATTGTCTTTACGAATATAACAATTAAATCTTTGTTAAGCCAAACGAAAACAAATAATGTGTATATTCTAAAAAGACGACACTGAATAATAAATTTACCCATTAACCGCTAATCACTACCACTAAAAGTTATATCTACCTGATTTTAAGTTCAATATCTTGCTGCTACTTTGTACCATATAAGCTTAACTTTTATTGACTTTCGCACACTCTAATGCTTTAGCAATATGCATTCAATTTCAAGAGTAGAAGAGCTTTATCCTTTGCACGCCAGACTGGATGTTTACCGGATGTTAAATGAGGTAAGGTCTATCTACGATTTCTGTCTGTTTGCATTCCATCTGTAAATAGAATAAAGAATTCGTCCTATCATTTGATGTGCCCGTCATTTTGCTTTACCGCTCGCTTTATATTTCATCACAGATACTAAATGAATGATGCTTGCTCGGCCTTAAAGCTGTTAACATCATTGTTAGTAAATTGTTTTTAATGAAAAACACAACGAGAGGTCGACATTGTCATTGTTTAATTACATTACATTCGCAGAAACAGCAACCACAAAAGTGGAAAAACAATTCATACAGCAAGAACAAGATCATGTGCAAATACAAGAACAAGTGCAAGTACAGGCTCAGTCTGAACAAATTGTGCAGAAGAAAACTAAAACCAAAAAGCATAAAAAACACATACAACAGGAACAGGAATATTCCGAGTCCACAACCAAATACGAACAAAGAGAAACACTGGCTCACGAAAAAACCACAGGATCACCGCAGGCAGAAACTCTTGAGCAAATCGAAGAGCTTCTGCCCGCATACGAGACACTATCCACGCAAAATCTACCGATAGACACGCTCGAAACAGTCGCAGTTGCAGTCACCACTGAAATTTCTACACCGAAACCGATTCCAGCTCAGGTTCAAGACCAGATACTACCTCAGAAGGTATTGCCCATCAAAGAGGAATGCTTGACTCTCGATGATATTGAAGAGAGGAGGGATTCTCCCAAGCCGGAAGAGAGCAAGCTCACTGAAAATGTCGAAGTGAGGCAAAATTACGCAGTGAGTGTGGCCGAAACGAAGACGGATGACTCTCCAAGGGATTTGTTACCATCAAGAATACCAAAATCCGTAAAGGCACAGCGAAAGATTAAAGAGTCGCGCCCTTTGCTTGTTGAAGGTACAAGCATAGAAGAAGCTATCGAGGATCTCAAGCCGTTGAAGACCGTAGCTCAACAAGCACATGGAGACATATTGTTGTCACATGAGTTAACCGCAGAACAACAACCTATACTGGAAACTATTGAACAGCTAAAATCTTTAAAAACCACTGAAGAGATCGTTCAGCAGGAAATGCTGAATCAGGAGGAGTTAGTTATCACCGAAGTAATGAGTACTGAAACAGTTGGACCAGACGTCAGTCAAGCGAAACCAATTGGTGAAAATGTAGCTCCGCAAGTTACTCCTAACATCAGCCTTGGAATTAGCGAGTGCCAACCGGAAGACTCTTTGGGCGAGTTGCCACAGGACACCAAGGAGGCTCCAAAGTCATCTACGACGTCTGTTATTGAACACAAGGCAGTTAGTGGAAGCGTAACAGAAGTGCTAGAAAGCTTTGAGCAAATGCCTTCCAATATCCAACCGACGCAAGGCATAGCTGATTTTACAATTAAGGCAGAGGAGATCCCAGTTCAGGTGCAAGAGACCGAACCATTTGAAAGTTTGGAAGGAGGGGAAGTTACCCAGAAACGAACTGCCGAAACTAAAGTTTTGGAATTATTTGAGTTAGCTCAAAGTTTACAGAATATCACCGCAGATTCACAGAGTCCAATCGAGGAGGCTTTGCCTATTTTCAAGACAGATACAAAAGAGGCTTTTATGGATATGCATACGCAGGAACATGTCGTTACACTGGAAATAGTTTCAAATGAACAGATTTCAAGGGACTTGAAAGTGGAAGATATTCCAGAAACTGCCGAAGGAACGTTGGGGCAATCAAGTGCATTGATTATTGGCGAATCGCAGACAACAAACGTGGTTGAAACGGCAGTTGAGCTCACCGAACCTATTGTAGAACTAACCAAACCTGCAAAGAGCACTTTAACAAAGCCATACGGAACAGCAGAGAGTAAGGAAGAGGACCTCTTTGATTCAATCGGCTTGGTACCAGAAGATGACAGGAAGACAGCCCAAGGCAAAGTAATTATAGCCGAAGCAAGGGTCGTTGCAGAGGTTCAGGCCTCAACCGTGATTGAAACAGAAGAAGGACTTGTTTCAGCTCTTCCAGAGTTGGTGGATGCCAATTTAGATTTCGTCAAGCAGGCTGCCCTGGAGATTAAACAGGACACAACTGCGGAGAAGGAAGAGATCCTGCCCGGTGTTGTAGAGCCGATACCGCAATCAGCTACCGAAGGAATGATTCCTGCCGAGTTAAAGGTAACAAGCACACTTGAAATTCAACCAGGCGTAACATCTTCAGATATCATTGCGGAGAAGATAACTTCTGCATCCGCCAATCAAGTCTTTGAGACGATGTCAATTGGAGTTGCAAGTAAGCCCGATTTATTAGAGAGTACCAGTCTTATGGAACACCCACAACAGCCTGAACTCAAAACCGTTTCCATAGTTCTGGATGAGAACCAACAATCATTGGATGTGACTAATGTACAAATCACAGAGACCAGCACAGATCTTATTGATATTCAACCCAATCAGAAGCTTAGCAAAGCCCAAGCTGTCACCGACGTTTTTAAGCATGCCGAGGGCCTGGAAGTTATTCCTTTGGAGTCCGCAGTAGATAGCACTAAAGACAGCAAACCATTGGAAGTGTTAGCAGATATTAGCATGCCGCATCAATTTGGAACAGATGTTAGGGAGCAGGCAACCTTAGAAAGTATTCGGCCACGAGAGGAAGAAGTGCAGCCTCAGTTGCATACAACAGAAGGTCAGTTTGGATTGCTGCAGCCCCTTGAAACCAGTTCATGTTTAACCCTAGAGGGGGAAATCATTCTATCAGCTGATGAGCCTCACTCCACGCAGAGCGCTACTATTGGAACTTCAGCAGCTTTGCCTGTGGCGAACACCATTAGACCTCAACATATGGATTCATTGAACGAACTAGTGGAACAGGAACAGCCTAAACTGCAGGCGCATGTTAATATTGGGGAAATCATTCTACCAAACGTTGAGGAAATCATTCCCAGTGAAGCCTTAAGCGACTACGATACACCTGATTATAGCAAAGCATCTGTTGGTAGTATAAAATTAATTGAAAGTACAACAGCTTTGAAGACGTCTACTGCAATTGCAAGTGAAAGTACAATGGACTTGAAAGACCAAAATATTACACCCCAAATTCAAGTTAAGCCGAAACTAAATGAATCCACCCAGAAAATCCCTCTCTTAGAACAGATAGACGTCCTTGTTCATGTTTCCGAATTGAACGAAAGTTTACCCAGACAGGAATCGATTCAATCTTCAATAAAAAGTTTCCACGAGATAAATGTTAGAGAAACTGAAGTTTTTGAGAAAGAGGAGATCCTGAAGGATATTAGCCAGCCAAGTGAAAAACTTACAAAAATAACATTGGATTCCACGACGGGCATAGCACTAGTTCGGCAGGAAGGCACGTTCGAGCAGGAGGAGGATCTTAAATCTAATCCCATGCAACCGGAGAACGCACGACCAGTGGCTTTAGAGCTCCTTCAGTTGCCTTTAATTGAAGGCATCCAAGAAAACCAAAGCACCGGTGACTTGGAGGATTTCAATGTATCGAACAAATTTGCTTCTCCCAAAGTTGATATTTTAAATGAAACAGGGTTATCTGAAACGATTGTTTACGACTCAGTAACAAAGGCACCAGACTCGACTACCCCTGTTAGCCTAATTCCTCAGAAGTCTATAGTACCCTATGAGCATACAGTAGTCACTGGACACATTGCATATGATATAGCTGACAAACTTGATAGCTTATCCTCTGATCAGTTAGCCGCTACTAAGATTCTGGATAACCTAAATCAATCGATAATCGCAGAGGATCAAAGTGTATTGGAATCCGAAAAAACATTTGAGCCCAAAGCTACCCTAAGCCAGAAAGCCAAAATCATGGATGATATCATAAATCTACATGCTAAGCTCGTGGACGAGGCCACACTGTACGAAGGAATGGGACAACCCCAAGAGACACCTAAACATAGAGAATATCAAGCGGAAATCACACATGGGCTCGCTCAAGTTCATGCTACAGATCTGCAGCAAACTGTTGAAGCTGAGAAAGAACTAAAGACCCATGAACAGCCATCTGCCGTAGCAACGTCCGATAATGTAACATCGCTGCTTGGCGTGGCGGTGACTACGAAAACGCAACCTGTGGAAGAAACTAACTATATATTAACTTCGCCTCTAGATGCAATACTTGCTCAAACGAACTATGAGGGAAGACAACATGAAGTAAATGTTTCCGAAACCCATGCAATAGAGGAATCTGAAGAGCTGAATAAAACAGATTTATCATCTGTTTCCGGTGTCGAGTCCATCGATACAATGTATAAGGCCACAGCAGAATCGCATCAAACTCGAGTTTTCCAAAAGGAGTCAAATATACAGTCTGTTCCTACCCAAGACGCTAAAGCAAAACCATCTGTAGATCTTCTTCAGAGTACCACAGTATTGGATGTGCTCCCATTAGAATCTCCCGTACAATTTGACGATACTCAGGTTGCTGAGCAGAAGGCTCATGAAGAGCTAGTCACTGTAGTAGAGTCCAATAAAGTTCAGGTTCAAACTGATAACCTTATAATGCAAAAGGAAGATGTCTTAGATGAAATGCAAAAGGAGTACTTCGGTAAGCCTTTTATTGAAGGCTCGCAGCGGGAGACGCTTGTTACTGAGGTGGTACCAATTGAAAATGTGGGTTGTATTGAGTTACCCCAAGAGCCAACTCCATTCTTAGCTACTTTAACACCTAACGATAAAATAAATCAATCGCACATTGTAGAAACACAAGTACCTTTGGAACTGGAAAGTGAAGCTGATGTCGTTTACGATGAAAGAGTTCAAGCTAAAATCAAAACAGATCAAGTAAGTTTACATACAACCGTTTCGGAAGTAAATGCTTACGAAATAACAAAAGACATTCAAGACCAAAAAGAGCACGGCTTATATGTCAAGGCATCGAAAAATACAGATATCAACAAGGCACATTTGACAACCATACAGTCGACATTCTTAAAAGAAGACGCCCTACCCCAACTTAAAATACTAGACGGCACTGCTCAAGTGTCCAATGTTGAAAATGAATCTTTAGTTACTGAAGAAGTTGTGAGCATGACTTCCATTCAAGAAGTATTTGAACTTCAAATTCCGGCTGAAGAAAAAGCCCACGTATCTCAGCCAACTCCACGTGAGGCTACAAAGGTTTCTGAACAAATAACTTATGAGCAAACTCCCGATATTGTGAATCAGTTTGGTGAAAAATCTACTACAGCGATCAGCTCTGTAAAACCAATTCTTAATCCAGCGGAGAGTTCAATTGTAAACGTTTACGAAAACATTGAAGGTCATGGTGATTTTAGGCCAGGTACTGCCAACCTCACGACAGTTACAAATGTAGTTTCGGAGCTGAAGGTCTCGGAAGTAGAAGAGGTGACTACGACACCAGCCTTGGGCAACCTTGCAATAGATGCACCGAATGAGTTTCGAGCAATTCCAGAAACAGTCTTACACAAAAACGTTGTTTACAGCGAGGATCTTCCTTGTGAAGGTGTAAGCCCACTTTTGGAAAACAAAACCCAAAGTTTCGAGCACGCAAAAACGCAGCCATCTAATATGAGAGTTGCACCTTTAACAAACGAGCTACATGAGAAAGGAACTGTTCAGGAAATTATTGACTTTCAAGCTGACAAAAAACCCTTGACACCATCAATCACATCGCAGAGTACGTATCTCTACCAACAAACAGAATCACATAAGCAGGTTAATACACTAGAGGAAAAGCCACACAAACATCAGGATATTGCAGAAACAATCTTCGATACAAATAATTCAGTAACAACAGAACAAATAAACATTACCACAGCATCGAGACTGGTTTGCGAACCAACCCTAATAGAAGGGAACCTTAAAAATGCCTTACAAACTACACAATTTGTGTCAGAGTCCACGCTTAAAACACCACAGCTGATGCCTAAGACTGCACACTTTGAAACAACAACACATGAAGAAGCACAGCCTTCGACGACTGAGTCACAAGCACCATTACACATTTTAAAAGATGACACTGATAGCGTTCGGAAGAAAAACACACAGGATGATATTAAGTTAGAGAGTTTAACGAAGAGTTTAGATAAAATGGTAAAATTAGATTCGGGTAAGTATATCTATAGGTGTATTTTAAGAAGTTCAACAAAAAAGGCGTATTACTTTCACTACCAATTGACCCTCCAAACCCAAAGCACATATTACACAAAACAAAGCAATGCCACAAAACCCAAACAGTACCATAAACTAAATGCACACTTTTTTACACAGATACAGAACAAAGCACAGACACAACACACACAGAACAAAAGACACCAACACAAAAAACTGATTTCTGTGAAACTGAAATAGCAGAAATGCCAGAAACCGTAAAAGTTATTGAAACAATCTCTGAAAGCGGAAAGCCAACGAAGAAGAAGATCCGCACTCGCGTAATCAAGAAGGTCAAGGGTGACAAACAAGAAGTCACCAAGATTGAAACCGTTGAGGAGGACGACAAGCAACCTGAAACTACTGTGACTGTCGAAGAACTTCCATACGAAGAGGAGCAACCTGAAGAGATTCAAGAGCTTCCGGAAGAGGTTCGCGTTGTTGAAACCGTCACCGAAGAGGGCAAGCCAAAGAAGAAGAAGATCCGCACTCGCGTAATCAAGAAGGTCAAGGGTGACAAACAAGAAGTCACCAAGATTGAAACCGTTGAGGAGGACGACAAGCAACCTGAAACCACTGTGACTGTCGAAGAACTTCCATACGAAGAAGAAAGGCCGGAAGAGATTCAAGAGCTTCCCGAAGAGGTTCGCGTTGTTGAAACTATCACCGAAGAGGGCAAGCCAAAGAAGAAGAAAATCCGCACTCGCGTAATCAAGAAGGTCAAGGGTGACAAACAAGAAGTCACCAAGATTGAAACCGTTGAAGAGGACGACAAGCAACCTGAAACCACTGTGACTGTCGAAGAACTTCCATACGAAGAAGAAAAGCCTGAAGAGATACAAGAGCTTCCCGAGGAGGTTCGCGTTGTTGAAACCATCACCGAAGAGGGCAAGCCAAAGAAGAAGAAGATCCGCACTCGCGTAATCAAGAAGGTCAAGGGTGACAAACAAGAAGTCACCAAGATTGAAACCGTGGAGGAGGACGACAAGCAACCTGAAACCACTGTGACTGTCGAAGAACTTCCATACGAAGAAGAAAAGCCGGACGAGATTCAAGAGCTTCCCGAGGAGGTTCGCGTTGTTGAAACCATCACCGAAGAGGGTAAGCCAAAGAAGAGGAAGATCCGCACTCGGGTAATCAAGAAGGTCAAGGGTGACAAACAAGAAGTCACCAAGATTGAAACCGTTGAGGAGGACGACAAGCAACCTGAAACCACTGTGATTGTCAAGGAACTTCCATACGAAGAAGAAAAGCCTGAAGAGATTCAAGAGCTTCCCGAGGAGGTTCGCGTTGTTGAAACCGTCACCGAAGAGGGCAAGCCAAAGAAGAAGAAGATCCGCACTCGCGTAATCAAGAAGGTCAAGGGTGACAAACAAGAAGTCACCAAGATTGAAACCGTTGAGGAGGACGACAAGCAACCTGAAACCACTGTGACTGTCGAAGAACTTCCATACGAAGAAGAAAAGCAGGAAGAGATTCAAGAGCTTCCCGAAGAGGTTTGCGTTGTTGAAACCGTCACCGAAGAGGGCAAGCCAAAGAAGAAGAAGATCCGCACTCGGGTAATCAAGAAGGTCAAGGGTGACAAACAAGAAGTCACCAAGATTGAAACCGTTGAGGAGGACGACAAGCAACCTGAAACCACTGTGACTGTCGAAGAACTTCCATACGAAGAAGAAAAGCCTGAAGAGATTCAAGAGCTTCCCGAGGAGGTTCGCGTTGTTGAAACCATCACCGAAGAGGGCAAGCCAAAGAAGAAGAAGATCCGCACTCGCGTAATCAAGAAGGTCAAGGGTGACAAACAAGAAGTCACCAAGATTGAAACCGTTGAGGAGGACGACAAGCAACCTGAAACCACTGTGACTGTCGAAGAACTTCCATACGAAGAAGAAAAGCCGGACGAGATTCAAGAGCTTCCCGAGGAGGTTCGCGTTGTTGAAACCATCACCGAAGAGGGCAAGCCAAAGAAGAAGAAGATCCGCACTCGCGTAATCAAGAAGGTCAAGGGTGACAAACAAGAAGTCACCAAGATTGAAACCGTGGAGGAGGACGACAAGCAACCTGAAACCACTGTGACTGTCGAAGAACTTCCATACGAAGAGGAGCAACCTGAAGAGATTCAAGAGCTTCCCGAGGAGGTTCGCGTTGTTGAAACCGTCACCGAAGAGGGCAAGCCAAAGAAGAAGAAGATCCGCACTCGCGTAATCAAGAAGGTCAAGGGTGACAAACAAGAAGTCACCAAGATTGAAACCGTTGAGGAGGACGACAAGCAACCTGAAACCACTGTGACTGTCGAAGAACTTCCATACGAAGAAGAAAAGCCTGAAGAGATTCAAGAGCTTCCCGAGGAGGTTCGCGTTGTTGAAACCGTCACCGAAGAGGGCAAGCCAAAGAAGAAGAAGATCCGCACTCGCGTAATCAAGAAGGTCAAGGGTGACAAACAAGAAGTCACCAAGATTGAAACCGTTGAGGAGGACGACAAGCAACCTGAAACCACTGTGACTGTCGAAGAACTTCCATACGAAGAAGAAAAGCCGGAAGAGATTCAAGAGCTTCCCGAAGAGGTTCGCGTTGTTGAAACCGTCACCGAAGAGGGCAAGCCAAAGAAGAAGAAGATCCGCACTCGGGTAATCAAGAAGGTCAAGGGTGACAAACAAGAAGTCACCAAGATTGAAACCGTTGAGGAGGACGACAAGCAACCTGAAACCACTGTGACTGTCGAAGAACTTCCATACAAAGAAGAAAAGCCGGAAGAGATTCAAGAGCTTCCCGAAGAGGTTCGCGTTGTTGAAACCGTCACCGAAGAGGGCAAGCCAAAGAAGAAGAAGATCCGCACTCGGGTAATCAAGAAGGTCAAGGGTGACAAACAAGAAGTCACCAAGATTGAAACCGTTGAGGAGGACGACAAGCAACCTGAAACCACTGTGACTGTCGAAGAACTGCCATACGAAGAAGAAAAGCCTGAAGAGATTCAAGAGCTCCCTGAGGAGGTTCGCGTTGTTGAAACTGTCACTGAAGAGGGCAAGCCAAAGAAGAAGAAGATCCGCACTCGCGTAATCAAGAAGGTCAAGGGTGACAAACAAGAAGTCACCAAGATTGAAACCGTTGAGGAGGACGACAAGCAACCTGAAACCACTGTGACTGTCGAAGAACTTCCATACGAAGAAGAAAAGCCTGAAGAGATTCAAGAGCTCCCCGAGGAGGTTCGCGTTGTTGAAACTGTCACTGAAGAGGGCAAGCCAAAGAAGAAGAAGATCCGCACTCGCGTAATCAAGAAGGTCAAGGGTGACAAACAAGAAGTCACCAAGATTGAAACCGTTGAGGAGGACGACAAGCAACCTGAAACCACTGTGACTGTTGAAGAACTTCCATACGAAGAAGAAAAGCCGGAAGAGATTCAAGAACTTCCCGAAGAGGTTCGCGTTGTTGAAACCGTCACCGAAGAGGGCAAGCCAAAGAAGAAAAAGATCCGCACTCGCGTAATTAAGAAGGTCAAGGGTGACAAACAAGAAGTCACCAAGATTGAAACCGTTGAGGAGGACGACAAGCAACCTGAAACCACTGTGACTGTCGAAGAACTTCCATATGAAGAGGAGCAACCTGACGAGATTCAAGAGCTTCCCGAGGAGGTTCGCGTTGTTGAAACCGTCACCGAAGAGGGCAAGCCAAAGAAGAAGAAAATCCGCACTCGCGTAATCAAGAAGGTTAAGGGTGACAAACAAGAAGTCACCAAGATTGAAACCGTTGAGGAGGACGACAAGCAACCTGAAACCACTGTGACTGTCGAAGAACTTCCATACGAAGAGGAGCAACCTGAAGAGATTCAAGAGCTTCCCGAGGAGGTTCGGGTTGTTGAAACCGTCACCGAAGAGGGCAAGCCAAAGAAGAAGAAGATCCGCACTCGCGTAATCAAGAAGGTCAAGGGTGACAAACAAGAAGTCACCAAGATTGATACCGTTGAGGAGGACGACAAGCAACCTGAAACCACTGTGACTGTCGAAGAACTTCCATACGAAGAAGAAAAGCCTGAAGAGATTCAAGAGCTCCCCGAGGAGGTTCGCGTTCTTGAAACCGTCACCGAAGAGGGCAAGCCAAAGAAGAAGAAGATCCGCACTCGCGTAATCAAGAAGGTCAAGGGTGACAAACAAGAAGTCACCAAGATTGAAACCGTTGAGGAGGACGACAAGCAACCTGAAACCACTGTGACTGTCGAAGAACTTCCATACGAAGAAGAAAAGCCTGAAGAGATTCAAGAGCTTCCTGAGGAGGTTCGCGTTGTTGAAACCGTCACCGAAGAGGGCAAGCCAAAGAAGAAGAAGATCCGCACTCGCGTAATCAAGAAGGTCAAGGGTGACAAACAAGAAGTCACCAAGATTGAAACCGTTGAGGAAGACGACAAGCAACCTGAAACCACTGTGACTGTCGAAGAACTTCCATACGAAGAAGAAAAGCCTGAAGAGATTCAAGAGCTTCCCGAGGAGGTTCGCGTTGTTGAAACCATCACCGAAGAGGGCAAGCCAAAGAAGAAGAAGATCCGAACTCGCGTAATCAAGAAGGTCAAGGGTGACAAACAAGAAGTCACCAAGATTGAAACCGTTGAGGAAGACGACAAGCAACCTGAAACCACTGTGACTGTCGAAGAACTTCCATACGAAGAAGAAAAGCCTGAAGAGATTCAAGAGCTTCCCGAGGAGGTTCGCGTTGTTGAAACCGTCACCGAAGAGGGCAAGCCAAAGAAGAAGAAGATCCGCACTCGCGTAATCAAGAAGGTCAAGGGTGACAAACAAGAAGTCACCAAGATTGAAACCGTTGAGGAAGACGACAAGCAACCTGAAACCACTGTGACTGTCGAAGAACTTCCATACGAAGAAGAAAAGCCTGAAGAGATTCAAGAGCTTCCCGAGGAGGTTCGCGTTGTTGAAACTGTCACTGAAGAGGGCAAGCCAAAGAAGAAGAAGATCCGCACTCGCGTAATCAAGAAGGTCAAGGGTGACAAACAAGAAGTCACCAAGATTGAAACCGTTGAGGAGGACGACAAGCAACCTGAAACCACTGTGACTGTCGAAGAACTTCCATACGAAGAAGAAAAGCCTGAAGAGATTCAAGAGCTTCCCGAGGAGGTTCGCGTTGTTGAAACCGTCACCGAAGAGGGCAAGCCAAAGAAGAAGAAGATCCGCACTCGCGTAATCAAGAAGGTCAAGGGTGACAAACAAGAAGTAACCAAGATTGAAACCGTTGAGGAGGACGACAAGCAACCTGAAACCACTGTGACTGTCGAAGAACTTCCATACGAAGAAGAAAAGCCTGAAGAGATTCAAGAGCTTCCCGAGGAGGTTCGCGTTGTTGAAACCGTCACCGAAGAGGGCAAGCCAAAGAAGAAGAAGATCCGCACTCGCGTAATCAAGAAGGTCAAGGGTGACAAACAAGAAGTCACCAAGATTGAAACCGTTGAGGAAGACGACAAGCAACCTGAAACCACTGTGACTGTCGAAGAACTTCCATACGAAGAAGAAAAGCCTGAAAAGATTCAAGAGCTTCCCGAGGAGGTTCGCGTTGTTGAAACTGTCACTGAAGAGGGCAAGCCAAAGAAGAAGAAGATCCGCACTCGCGTAATCAAGAAGGTCAAGGGTGACAAACAAGAAGTCACCAAGATTGAAACCGTTGAGGAGGACGACAAGCAACCTGAAACCACTGTGACTGTCGAAGAACTTCCATACGAAGAAGAAAAGCCTGAAGAGATTCAAGAGCTTCCCGAGGAGGTTCGCGTTGTTGAAACCGTCACCGAAGAGGGCAAGCCAAAGAAGAAGAAGATCCGCACTCGCGTAATCAAGAAGGTCAAGGGTGACAAACAAGAAGTAACCAAGATTGAAACCGTTGAGGAGGACGACAAGCAACCTGAAACCACTGTGACTGTCGAAGAACTTCCATACGAAGAAGAAAAGCCTGAAGAGATTCAAGAGCTTCCTGAGGAGGTTCGCGTTGTTGAAACCGCCACCGAAGAGGGCAAGCCAAAGAAGAAGAAGATCCGCACTCGCGTAATCAAGAAGGTCAAGGGTGACAAACAAGAAGTCACCAAGATTGAAACCGTTGAAGAGGACGACAAGCAACCTGAAACCACTGTGACTGTCGAAGAACTTCCATACGAAGAAGAAAAGCCTGAAGAGATTCAAGAGCTTCCCGAGGAGGTTCGCGTTGTTGAAACCGTCACCGAAGAGGGCAAGCCAAAGAAGAAGAAGATCCGCACTCGCGTAATCAAGAAGGTCAAGGGTGACAAACAAGAAGTCACCAAGATTGAAACCGTGGAGGAGGACGACAAGCAACCTGAAACCACTGTGACTGTCGAAGAACTTCCATACGAAGAGGAGCAACCTGAAGAGATTCAAGAGCTTCCCGAAGAGGTTCGCGTTGTTGAAACCATCACCGAAGAGGGCAAGCCAAAGAAGAAGAAGATCCGCACTCGCGTAATCAAGAAGGTCAAGGGTGACAAACAAGAAGTCACCAAGATTGAAACCGTTGAGGAGGACGACAAGCAACCTGAAACCACTGTGACTGTCGAAGAACTTCCATACGAAGAGGAGCAACCTGAAGAGATTCAAGAGCTTCCAGAGGAGGTTCGCGTTGTTGAAACCATCACCGAAGAAGGCAAGCCAAAGAAGAAGAAGATCCGCACTCGCGTAATCAAGAAGGTCAAGGGTGACAAACAAAAAGTAACCAAAATTGAAACCGTTGAGGAGGACGACAAGCAACCGGAAACCACTGTGACTGTCGAAGAACTTCCATACGAAGAAGAAAAGCCTGAAGAGATTCAAGAGCTCCCCGAGGAGGTTCGCGTTGTTGAAACCGTCACCGAAGAGGGCAAGCCAAAGAAGAAGAAGATCCGCACTCGGGTAATCAAGAAGGTCAAGGGTGACAAACAAGAAGTCACCAAGATTGAAACCGTTGAGGAGGACGACAAGCAACCTGAAACCACTGTGACTGTCGAAGAACTTCCATACGAAGAAGAAAAGCCTGAAGAGATTCAAGAGCTCCCCGAGGAGGTTCGCGTTGTTGAAACCGTCACCGAAGAGGGCAAGCCAAAGAAGAAGAAGATCCGCACTCGGGTAATCAAGAAGGTCAAGGGTGACAAACAAGAAGTCACCAAGATTGAAACCGTTGAGGAGGACGACAAGCAACCTGAAACCACTGTGACTGTCGAAGAACTTCCATACGAAGAAGAAAAGCCTGAAGAGATTCAAGAGCTTCCCGAGGAGGTTCGCGTTGTTGAAACCGTCACCGAAGAGGGCAAGCCAAAGAAGAAGAAGATCCGCACTCGCGTAATCAAGAAGGTTAAGGGTGACAAAGAAGAAGTCACCAAGATTGAAACCGTTGAGGAGGACGACAAGCAACCTGAAACCACTGTGACTGTCGAAGAACTTCCATACGAAGAAGAAAAGCCTGAAGAGATTCAAGAGCTTCCAGAGGAAGTTCGCGTTGTTGAAACCATCACCGAAGAGGGCAAGCCAAAGAAGAAGAAGATCCGCACTCGCGTAATCAAGAAGGTCAAGGGTGACAAACAAGAAGTCACCAAGATTGAAACCGTTGAGGAGGACGACAAGCAACCTGAAACCACTGTGACTGTCGAAGAACTTCCATACGAAGAAGAAAAGCCTGAAGAGATTCAAGAGCTTCCCGAGGAGGTTCGCGTTGTTGAAACCGTCACCGAAGAGGGCAAGCCAAAGAAGAAGATGATCCGCACTCGCGTTATCAAGAAGGTCAAAGGTGACAAACAAGAAGTCACCAAGATTGAAACCGTTGAGGAGGACGACAAGCAACCTGAAACCACTGTGACTGTCGAAGAACTTCCATACGAAGAAGAAAAGCCTGAAGAGATTCAAGAGCTTCCCGAGGAGGTTCGCGTTGTTGAAACCGTCAGCGAAGAGGGCAAGCCAAAGAAGAAGAAGATCCGCACTCGCGTAATCAAGAAGGTCAAGGGTGACAAACAAGAAGTCACCAAGATTGAAACCGTTGAGGAGGACGACAAGCAACCTGAAACCACTGTGACTGTCGAAGAACTTCCATACGAAGAAGAAAAGCCTGAAGAGATTCAAGAGCTTCCCGAGGAGGTTCGCGTTGTTGAAACCGTCAGCGAAGAGGGCAAGCCAAAGAAGAAGAAGATCCGCACTCGCGTAATCAAGAAGGTCAAGGGTGACAAACAAGAAGTCACCAAGATTGAAACCGTTGAGGAGGACGACAAGCAACCTGAAACCACTGTGACTGTCGACGAACTTC
Source organism: Drosophila eugracilis (assembly GCF_018153835.1). Classification (NCBI taxonomy): domain Eukaryota; kingdom Metazoa; phylum Arthropoda; class Insecta; order Diptera; family Drosophilidae; genus Drosophila; species Drosophila eugracilis. The sequence goes on along the minus strand of NW_024572964.1, from coordinate 2,143,613 downwards.
CATACGAAGAAGAAAAGCCTGAAGAGATTCAAGAGCTTCCAGAGGAGGTTCGCGTTGTTGAAACCATCACCGAAGAGGGCAAGCCAAAGAAGAAGAAGATCCGCACTCGCGTAATCAAGAAGGTCAAGGGTGACAAACAAGAAGTCACCAAGATTGAAACCGTTGAGGAGGACGACAAGCAACCTGAAACCACTGTGACTGTCGAAGAACTTCCATACGAAGAAGAAAAGCCTGAAGAGATTCAAGAGCTCCCCGAGGAGGTTCGCGTTGTTGAAACCGTCACCGAAGAGGGCAAGCCAAAGAAGAAGAAGATCCGCACTCGGGTAATCAAGAAGGTCAAGGGTGACAAACAAGAAGTCACCAAGATTGAAACCGTTGAGGAGGACGACAAGCAACCTGAAACCACTGTGACTGTCGAAGAACTTCCATACGAAGAAGAAAAGCCTGAAGAGATTCAAGAGCTTCCCGAGGAGGTTCGCGTTGTTGAAACCGTCACCGAAGAGGGCAAGCCAAAGAAGAAGAAGATCCGCACTCGCGTAATCAAGAAGGTCAAGGGTGACAAACAAGAAGTCACCAAGATTGAAACCGTTGAGGAGGACGACAAGCAACCTGAAACCACTGTGACTGTCGAAGAACTTCCATACGAAGAAGAAAAGCCTGAAGAGATTCAAGAGCTTCCCGAGGAGGTTCGCGTTGTTGAAACCGTCACCGAAGAGGGCAAGCCAAAGAAGAAGAAGATCCGCACTCGCGTTATCAAGAAGGTCAAGGGTGACAAACAAGAAGTCACCAAGATTGAAACCGTTGAGGAGGACGACAAGCAACCTGAAACCACTGTGACTGTCGAAGAACTTCCATACGAAGAAGAAAAGCCTGAAGGGATTCAAGAGCTTCCCGAGGAGGTTCGCGTTGTTGAAACTGTCACTGAAGAGGGCAAGCCAAAGAAGAAGAAGATCCGCACTCGCGTAATCAAGAAGGTCAAGGGTGGCAAACAAGAAGTAACCAAAATTGAAACCGTTGAGGAGGACGACAAGCAACCTGAAACCACTGTGACTGTCGAAGAACTTCCATACGAAGAAGAAAAGCCTGAAGAGATTCAAGAGCTTCCCGAGGAGGTTCGCGTTGTTGAAACCATCACCGAAGAGGGCAAGCCAAAGAAGAAGAAGATCCGCACTCGCGTAATCAAGAAGGTCAAGGGTGACAAACAAGAAGTCACCAAGATTGAAACCGTTGAAGAGGACGACAAGCAACCTGAAACCACTGTGACTGTCGAAGAACTTCCATACGAAGAAGAAAAGCCTGAAGAGATTCAAGAGCTTCCCGAGGAGGTTCGCGTTGTTGAAACCGTCACCGAAGAGGGCAAGCCAAAGAAGAAGAAGATCCGCACTCGCGTAATCAAGAAGGTTAAGGGTGACAAAGAAGAAGTCACCAAGATTGAAACCGTTGAGGAGGACGACAAGCAACCTGAAACCACTGTGACTGTCGAAGAACTTCCATACGAAGAAGAAAAGCCTGAAGAGATTCAAGAGCTTCCCGAGGAGGTTCGCGTTGTTGAAACCGTCACCGAAGAGGGCAAGCCAAAGAAGAAGAAGATCCGCACTCGCGTTATCAAGAAGGTCAAGGGTGACAAACAAGAAGTCACCAAGATTGAAACCGTTGAGGAGGACGACAAGCAACCTGAAACCACTGTGACTGTCGAAGAACTTCCATACGAAGAAGAAAAGCCTGAAGAGATTCAAGAGCTTCCCGAGGAGGTTCGCGTTGTTGAAACCGTCACCGAAGAGGGCAAGCCAAAGAAGAAGAAGATCCGCACTCGCGTTATCAAGAAGGTCAAAGGTGACAAACAAGAAGTGACCAAGATTGAAACCGTTGAGGAGGACGACAAGCAACCTGAAACCACTGTGACTGTCGAAGAACTTCCATACGAAGAAGAAAAGCCTGAAGAGATTCAAGAGCTTCCCGAGGAGGTTCGCGTTGTTGAAACCGTCACCGAAGTGGGCAAGCCAAAGAAGAAGAAGATCCGCACTCGTGTTATCAAGAAGGTCAAGGGTGACAAACAAGAAGTCACCAAGATTGAAACCGTTGAGGAGGACGACAAGCAACCTGAAACAATAGTCACTGTCGAAGAACTTCCATACGAAGAGGAGCAACCCGAAGAAATTCAAGAGCTTCCCGAGGAGGTTCGCGTTGTTGAAACCATCACCGAAGAAGGCAAGCCAAAGAAGAAGAAGATCCGCACTCGCGTAATCAAGAAGGTCAAGGGTGACAAACAAGAAGTAACCAAAATTGAAATCGTTGAGGAGGACGACAAGCAACCGGAAACCACTGTGACTGTCGAAGAACTTCCATACGAAGAGGAGCAACCCGAAGAAATTCAAGAGCTTCCCGAGGAGGTTCGCGTTGTTGAAACCATCACCGAAGAAGGCAAGCCAAAGAAGAAGAAGATCCGCACTCGCGTAATCAAGAAGGTCAAGGGTGACAAACAAGAAGTAACCAAAATTGAAACCGTTGAGGAGGACGACAAGCAACCGGAAACCACTGTGACTGTCGAAGAACTTCCATACGAAGAAGAAAAGCCTGAAGAGATTCAAGAGCTCCCCGAGGAGGTTCGCGTTGTTGAAACCGTCACCGAAGAGGGCAAGCCAAAGAAGAAGAAGATCCGCACTCGCGTAATCAAGAAGGTCAAGGGTGACAAACAAGAAGTCACCAAGATTGAAACCGTTGAGGAGGACGACAAGCAACCTGAAACCACTGTGACTGTCGAAGAACTTCCATACGAAGAAGAAAAGCCTGAAGAGATTCAAGAGCTTCCCGAGGAGGTTCGCGAGGTTGACACCATCACCGAAGAGGGCAAGCCAAAGAAGAAGAAGATCCGCACTCGCGTAATCAAGAAGGTCAAGGGTGACAAACAAGAAGTCACCAAGATTGAAACCGTTGAGGAGGACGACAAGCAACCTGAAACCACTGTGACTGTTGAAGAACTTCCATACGTAGAAGAAAAGCCTGAAGAGATTCAAGAGCTTCCCGAGGAGGTTCGCATTGTTGAAACCGTCACTGAAGAGGGCAAGCCAAAGAAGAAGAAGATCCGCACTCGCTTAATCAAGAAGGTCAAGGGTGACAAACAAGAAGTCACCAAGATTGAAACGGTTGAGGAGGACGACAAGCAACCTGAAACAACTGTGACTGTCGAAGAACTTCCATACGAAGAGGAGCAACCTGAAGAAATTCAAGAGCTTCCCGAAGAGGTTCGCGTTGTTGAAACTATCACCGAAGAGGGCAAGCCAAAGAAGAAGAAAATCCGCACTCGCGTAATCAAGAAGGTCAAGGGTGACAAACAAGAAGTCACCAAGATTGAAACCGTTGAGGAGGACGACAAGCAACCTGAAACCACTGTGACTGTCGAAGAACTTCCATGCGAAGAAGAAAAGCCTGAAGAGATTCAAGAGCTTCCCGAGGAGGTTCGCGTTGTTGAAACCATCACCGAAGAGGGCAAACCAAAGAAGAAGAAGATCCGCACTCGCATAATCAAGAAGCTCAAGGGTGACAAACAAGAAGTCACTAAGATTGAAACCGTTGAGGAGGACGACAAGCAACCTGAAACAACAGTCACTGTCGAGGAACTTCCATTCAAAGAAGAAAAGCCTGAAGAGATTCAGGAGCTTCCCGAGGAGGTTCGCGTGGTTGAAACCATCACCGAAGAAGGCAAGCCAAAGAAGAAGAAGATCCGCACTCGCGTAATAAAGAAGGTCAAGGGTGACAAACAAGAAGTCACCAAGATTGAAACCGTTGAGGAGGACGACAAGCAACCTGTAACCACTGTGACTGTCGAAGAACTTCCATACGAAGAAGAAAAGCCTGAAGAGATTCAAGAGCTTCCCGAGGAGGTTCGCGTTGTTGAAACCATCACCGAAGAGGGCAAGCCAAAGAAGAAGAAGATCCGCACTCGCGTAATCAAGAAGGTCAAGGGTGACAAACAAGAAGTCACAAAGATTGAAACCGTTGAGGAGGACGACAAGCAACCTGAAACCACTGTGACTGTCGAAGAACTTCCATACGAAGAAGAAAAGCCTGAAGAGATTCAAGAGCTTCCCGAGGAGGTGCGAGTTGTGGAAACTATCACTGAAGATGGCCAGCCAAAGAAGAAGAAGATCCGCACTCGCGTAATTAAGAAGGTCAGGGGTGACAAACAAGAAGTCACCAAGATTGAAACCGTTGAGGAGGACGACAAGCAACCTGAAACCACTGTGACTGTCGAAGAACTTCCATACGAAGAAGAAAAGCATGAAGAGATTCAAGAGCTTCCCGAGGAGGTTCGCGTTGTTGAAACCATCACTGAAGAGGGCAAGCCAAAGAAGAAGAAGATCCGCACTCGCGTAATCAAGAAGGTCAAGGGTGACAAACAAGAAGTCACCAAGATTGAAACCGTTGAGGAGGCCGACAAGCAACCTGAAACAACAGTCACTGTTGAAGAAGTTCCATACGAAGAGGAGCAACCCGAAGAAATTCAAGAGCTACCCGAGGAGGTTCGCGTGGTTGAAACCATCACCGAAGAGGGCAAACCAAAGAAGAAGAAGATTCGCACTCGCGTAATCAAGAAGGTCAAGGGTGACAAACAAGAAGTCACCAAGATTGAAACCGTTGAGGAGGACGACAAGCAACCTGAAACAACAGTCACTGTCGAAGAACTTCCATACGAAGAGGAGCAACCCGGAGAAATTCAAGAGCTTCCCGAAGAGGTTCGCGTTGTTGAAACCGTCACCGAAGAGGGCAAGCCAAAGAAGAAGACGATCCGCACTCGCGTAATCAAGAAGGTCAAGGGTGACAAACAAGAAGTCACCAAGATTGAAACCGTTGAGGAGGACGACAAGCAACCTGAAACCACTGTGACTGTCGAAGAACTTCCATACGAAGAAGAAAAAGCCTGAAGAGATTCAAGAGCTTCCCGAGGAGGTTCGCGTTGTTGAAACCGTCACCGAAGAGGGCAAGCCAAAGAAGAAGAAGATCCGCACTCGCGTAATCAAGAAGGTCAAGGGTGACAAACAAGAAGTCACCAAGATTGAAACCGTTGAGGAGGACGACAAGCAACCTGAAACCACTGTGACTGTCGAAGAACTTCCATACGAAGAAGAAAAGCCTGAAGAGATTCAAGAGCTTCCCGAGGAGGTTCGCGTTGTTGAAACCGTCACCGAAGAGGGCAAGCCAAAGAAGAAGAAGATCCGCACTCGCGTAATCAAGAAGGTCAAGGGTGACAAACAAGAAGTTACCAAGATTGAAACCGTTGAGGAGGATGACAAGCAACCTGAAACAACGGTCACTGTCGAAGAACTTCCATACGAAGAGGAGCAACCCGAAGAAATTCAAGAGCTTCCCGAGGAAGTTCGAGTCGTGGAAACAATCACTGAAGATGGTCAGCCAAAGAAGAAGAATATCCGCACTCGCGTAATCAAGAAGGTCAAGGGTGACAAACAAGAAGTCACCAAGATTGAAACCGTTGAGGAGGACGACAAGCAACCTGAAACCACTGTGACTGTCGAAGAACTTCCATACGAAGAAGAAAAGCCTGAAGAGATTCAAGAGCTTCCCGAGGAGGTGCGAGTTGTGGAAACTATCACTGAAGATGGCCAGCCAAAGAAGAAGAAGATCCGCACTCGCGTAATAAAGAAGGTCAAGGGTGACAAACAAGAAGTCACCAAGATTGAAACCGTTGAGGAGGACGACAAGCAACCTGAAACCACTGTGACTGTCGAAGAACTTCCATACGAAGAAGAAAAGCCTGAAGAGATTCAAGAGCTTCCCGAGGAGGTGCGAGTTGTGGAAACTATCACTGAAGATGGCAAGCCAAAGAAGAAGAAGATCCGCACTCGCGTAATAAAGAAGGTCAAGGGTGACAAACAAGAAGTCACCAAGATTGAAACCGTTGAGGAGGACGACAAGCAACCTGAAACCACTGTGACTGTCGAAGAACTTCCATACGAAGAAGAAAAGCCTGAAGAGATTCAAGAGCTTCCCGAGGAGGTGCGAGTTGTGGAAACTATCACTGAAGATGGCAAGCCAAAGAAGAAGAAGATCCGCACTCGCATAATAAAGAAGGTCAAGGGTGACAAACAAGAAGTCACCATGATTGAAACCGTTGAGGAGGACGACAAGCAACCTGAAACCACTGTGACTGTCGAAGAACTTCCATACGAAGAAGAAAAGCCTGAAAAGATTCAAGAGCTTCCCGAGGAGGTGCGAGTTGTGGAAACTATCACTGAAGATGGCCAGCAAAAGAAGAAGAAGATCCGCACTCGCGTAATTAAGAAGGTCAGGGGTGACAAACAAGAAGTCACCAAGATTGAAACCGTTGAGGAGGACGACAAGCAACCTGAAACCACTGTGACTGTCGAAGAACTTCCATACGAAGAAGAAAAGCCTGAAGAGATTCAAGAGCTTCCCGAAGAGGTGCGAGTTGTGGAAACTATTACTGAAGATGGCAAGCCAAAGAAGAAGAAGATCCGCACTCGCGTAATAAAGAAGGTCAAGGGTGACAAACAAGAAGTTACCAAGATTGAAACCGTTGAGGAGGACGACAAGCAACCTGAAACAACGGTCACTGTCGAAGAACTTCCATACGAGGAAGAAAAGCCTGAAGAGATTGAAGAAATACCGGAAGATGTGCGTGAGGTAGAATTCATTGCCGAAGACGGAAAGCCGAAGACGAAGAAGATTCGCACTCGCTTAATTAAGAAGGTAAAGGGAGACAAGCAAGAAGTTACAAAGATCGAAACGGTTGAGGAGGTTGATAAGAAACCGGAAACCATTATAACTGTTGAAGAAACTGATTTAAGTACTCCTAGTGTAGGCAAAGTGAAGCTTAAAAAGAGAGTTATCGTTCAAAAACCAGAAGATGAGGTTACGGTATTTGAATTACCTGAACGAAAATCAGTTATACTTTCAGAAAAAGAGGATGGAACACCAACAAAAACGGTTATTAAAACAAGAATCATCAAAAAAGTTCAAGGACCGAACATGGAAGTGACAAAAATCGAAACAGTCGAGGAATATGAAAAAGCTCCAAAAACTAAAATATCTGTAGAAAAGTTTGAGCTACCATTCCCCGAGCTCCCAGAAGAAAAGATTTCCGAAGTGGTCGTTCTGCCTGATGAGGTTTTCGAGTCCGAAGCTATTGATGAGGAAGGTCTCCCAAAGAAAATTAGAACTAAGAAGCGGGTTATTAAAAAGCCAGCACTTGGTAACACTGAAGAAGTGACTGAAATAGGAATTATTGAACAGGAAAATACTGAGCCCATATATTCGGTAACAATAAAAGAACAGCCATTAACCGAATCTAAGCCGGATGATAGTAAAATAGTTGAATTACCTGAACTTGTGACAGAGTTTGAAGTTGTTTCACCTGATGGAACAAGGAAGAAAAAGACGGTTAAATCTAGAGCTTTCAAAAAGAACATTGACGAGGATAAGGATGAAGTTACAACAGTTCAAATAATAGAAGAGGAAGATAAGGAACCACTAACTACAGTGGAAATAGAGGTTATGCCTGCTGACGAGATCTCCATTACGCCCATACCGATAGAAGAACTTCCTGAGGAAACCGTTTTTACAGAGGAATTAGACGAAAATAAGAAGCCGAAGAAAAAGACTACCAAAACAAGAACATTTAAAAAGCGCGGACCTGATGACGACGAATATTTCCAAATTCAAACGATTGATGAAGAGGGAAAGGAGCCCGTCTCCCTTATCAGAGTTGTAAGCGATGAAAATATTGCTGATATCATTGATATTAGTAAACTCGATGATGAAAAGGTTTCCAAACACAAACAAAAGCCACACAAGCCGAAGGGTAAGAACACATACATACACACTATTCAGACACACAATTCACATAAAAGACTGCCATTGAAGTATACGCAAAAAAATCCAAGTTTTTCCGAAATTTTGTTTCATAAATTTATTCTATTATTGTATCTGTGATATAGGCCTTTAATAACATATTTTTTTGATCATTCCACAAAACACAAACAAACATAAACGCATTAAAACAGCGGAGAAACCAAAGGCCGATTACACAGAAACGGAACACCCAGTTTACATCACGACATTTAAATCTGTTCAAAACGATGATGGAGAAACAACCATACAAACTGAAAACAAGCGTATTTCCCAGGAGGAAGGCGTCGTTGTTGAGGAAGTCCTCAGTGATTCAGAACTCATTCCAGAAGACACGACACAATCACACCTTGAAATTACCGAAGTCAGCGGGCCCACAGGTGAATTTTTTCTCAAAAATAAACATATTTATACACAAGCATACCACATCTACACCATTTTTAAAGCATAAACATAATACTCATTTAATAAGGTTAGGCAGTGTAGATTACAATTCCACATTTGGTTATACATTTACATATAAATATTATAAATTAGAAAGACTGCATACACAAAAACATAATGGATATTTTGTGGAAAATATATTTACTAACAAACTTATCTAATTCACTACAAAGTACGTGGAACCCTAAATTAAAACTATACACAACAAGCCAAATACGTACATGGGTCATTCTTCTACAAATTGATTACATTTCATTATGAAAAATGTTAATAGTTCAAGCCAGAATGTTCTTGTTATGCTTGTGAAAGTGGACTTGATTTGTGGAAGAATTACCCACACTTTAAATAATGTAATATCTTAACCCATGCAAGTATAAAAGCATACCTTTGTACTTTTGCTACGTACAAAGCTCGTGTGCTTTAAAGCATTATATAAAATGCAAATATAAGTGTAAAAACTAGTTTAGTGCTAACACAAAACACATAATTTTTTCTTAAACAGACCAATACAACAAAGAGTACACAATCACTGAACCTGAAGAGGCAAGTGCAGACAGCATACAAAAACCAACTAAAGACAAAAAACCAAAACAGAAAAAACGTTTAGATACTCCTATAGAGGAAGTTGACGAGACCGTTGATATAGTTGAGGGTACTGGGGAACAGACTGACAAGACACCTAAGAAACGAAAGACAAAGAAGGTAGAAGGTAAGGTTGAGGAGGTTACTGCTGAGGAGAAACCAGTTGAACGAAAGGAAAAGCCAAAGAAAAAGAAAGTGGTCAAGTCGAAACAGGATGAAATGGATGACTACATCCAGTTCCTTATACATCAAGAGATTCCAAAGACTGTAATACAACCTTATCAGCGTACAGAAATGCAACTTCCTCAGAGGGCTCGTCGCGACTCGTCCTTCAAACAACCAATGAAACTAACTCCAATGAAAATAGAGAAAGTTGAGTTCAAGAAACCTAAAATGGTGGAAATAAGTTCGGTGGTAGAGTTCCCTCAAATGCTTAAGCTCAAAGCACCTAAGCAAAGACCCCAGGAGGAAAAGAAAAAGAAAAATGAAGCATCCTTTAAGAACAAAAAGCTGAAGAGCTGGATCAGGTTTATTCCATATGCACCTTACTGCTTCCCATATGTGGTTACCGAATTGGAAACTAATCGCGATGCCGGAGAACTTTCCCGGAATGTTCAAGAAGCGGAAGAGGTATTGAAGTTACGTCCAAGGAAATTCAAGCCATCCAAGCCCGAAAAGGTGGAGTTGGAAGAGGCGGATCTGGAGACATTCGACTCAGAGCATTCAGAACTTTCTGATAAGGAGCAACCAAAACCGAAATACCAACGCTCTAAAAAGACAAAGGAAGAAAGTCCAGAGGAAACTAGAAAACTTAAGCTTGGAAAGGGTAAAATTCCGCAAGATGTTACGGCTGTTGAGGAAGTAACTTTAAAACCGGTTAAGCTCAATGTCGCAGAGGAGGAAGACGTTGAAAAGCCATCAAAGGTAACTGAAGAGGAAAAGACCAAGAAAAAGAAGTCCAAAAAGGCCGACAAGCCTGTTGAGGGAATCCAGTTTGAACCCATTGAGCTTAAGGACCATGAAACTACCTCTGAGTTCCCAGAAGAGTCGGACACCTCTCAAGCTGAGGAAACGTCTACGCAGGAGAAGCCTAAATATAAAAGGAAAAAGAGGCCAACTCCTACGCCAGAGAAGAATCAGTACGAAATAACTCCCGGAAAAGGAAAGGGACTTGAAGAAATCCCAGACGATAACCTTGAATTACGCAAGCGCCAAGGAGAAAAACCTGAAGATGAAAAGGAGGACGTTAAGCTCAAGCCATGGTTCAAGTTCGAGGTGCTAGAAGAGGAACCTCAAGATGCTCCAGCTGAAACATTGCCAAGCAGTGAAGCTCCTGAAAAGAAAATCAAGAAAAAACGGAAGCTGAAGCTTAAGACGGAACAGGAAGAGAACATTGTCGATATAGTTGAAATTTCTCCTGAAGATAGCAATGATAAAATCTTTGAAGTTACTGTCACAAGCTCTGAAATTGTACAAGCCGACGAAAAACCAACAAAAACACTTAAAAAGAAGGTAAGGCGAATGAACAAGGAGGAACTTGATAATTTTGTCATACAGTTAATGGAGGAACCAGATCAGAAGTTTTATGAGACCAGCTTGGACGACTTCTATGAGGTCAAACTGACCGAATTGCCGTCAGGCACAGAAGAGGATAAACCTAAAAAGCGTAAAATACGACATGAGAAGGGAGATGATGTGGAGGTTTTGGAAATTGTAGAAACTGTTGCCGCCCCTGGTGAAGAGCCCCTCTACGAAATCACTGTAACTTCCAGTGAAGCTAAGGAACAAGAAGCTGGAGCAAGCCCAGTTGAGAAGATCACAAAGAAAACTAAGAGAATGAAAAAGGACGAGCTCGATGCTTATATTCAGCAACTCATAAATGCAGAGATCCCAGTAACAGAGCTGGAAAGATATGAGAAAATAGATGTTGATGGAAAACCAAAGAAACCCAAGAAGCTCAAGGCTAAGGTGGAGAAACCAATTGTCGATGAAGGCGAAACTCTTCAAGTAGGAGTCACAGAACATGAGCCAATCGAAAAACCAAAGCCCAAGAAGCCAAAGACAAAGAAATTAATAAAGGAAGAAGAATCGATTGAAACCGAGATAGTTCCGGTATACGATGAGTTCCTCATCAAAAAGATTGATTCTGAACGTACTCCAGAGGAAGTCATTGAGGAAGTAGAAGAAGAAGTCCTTCCGGCTTTGGATGAAATTCTGGCAGACTTAGGTGAATCACTTCCCATAGTGGTGGTTGAGGAAGATTTTGAGGCTGTCCCATTGGCTCCTGAAGTATTAATTATTAAGGATGAGAAAATAGTAAAGAAACGAAAGGTGAAAACCAGAAAGGGCTCCAAGCAGTACGAAATCGAAATAATTGAATCTGATAAACCAGTCGATGATCTAGAAGATGCAAAGGTTATAGTCATAACAACTGAAATTTCTGAAGATACAACCGACGGACCCGCTCTTGCAAAACCGGAAGCACCAAAGAAATCGGTTAAAAAGGTAAAGAAGGAAAACCTTAAGGAGTACATTGTCAAAGTAGTCGAAGAAGCACCGTTGGAACACATCGCAGAAATTTCGGAGGATATTGCTCCACTTTCTAGCAAGGAAAGCTCTGTGGAAAAGGATATTAGTTCCTTTGTTACTACGGTTGTAGAGGAGGAAGGTGATGAACCTATTGTCTCGGAAGAAACTAAATCGGAAGAAGTTTCAACCCTTCCAAAGGATAAAAAGAAGAAACCAGTAAAACAGAAAAAGGTTAAAATATCCGAAACTGAGCCCACACCAACGCCTGAAGAGTTGCCCGTCACAGAGTATACAACCGAGGTTGTAGAATCAGATGAAATTCCGGAAACGGAGGAGTATTCAGTGGAAGTAAAGGACAGTTTGCCAAAGAAGAAAAAGAAACCGATCAAACCAGTGAAAGAGGAGTCTCCCGCTGAGGATATATCTCAATACACTATTCGTATTGAGGAGTTGGCTCCGGAAACCACTACCGAAAAAGTAGTCAATGAAGAGGGTAAGGAGGTTGAACGTGTCACCACCAAACGAAGAATCAAAAAGAAACACGGACCGAAAGAATACTTAATTGAAGTTGTTGAGACCTTTGAAGAAAACAAGCCAGAAGCAGATCTTGTTATTCAGACCACTGAAATAACACCAGCTACTGAGTCTAAGCCTCAGGAGGAGCATAAAATAAAAATAGTCAAGGAGAAAAAGCCAAAAACTGAAAGCTTGGATAATTATATTTATAAACTTATCGATCAAGAAATACCTAAAGTGGATCTCGATGAGTACGAAGCTACTGTTTCGGAGCTCTCTCCAAAGGAAAAGAAACACAAGAAAATTAAGAAACATCACAAAAAATCTACAGAGATTATCGATGGAGTACCGACTACTGTTCACGAGATAACCATACAAGAGTTCGAGTCCGATAAGGAAGACTCACTGCCTCAAGAGATCAGCATAAAGGAAACAGATCGTGAACATGCAGAAGAAGCTCCTTTGGATCTGAAAACTAGGGTCTCAGAAGATAAGCCCAAACCAAAAACTAAAAAATCGTTTAAGGCAAAGATCGTTGAAGAGGAACCCCAACCCCAACCAGTAATCGAAGATATTTCAGAGGTCGTAGAAGTAACAGAAGTTATTGAAGAAGACGGCAAGCCAAAGCAGGTTGAAACTAAGAAAAAGAAGGTTTCCCGCAAACATGGTCCAAAAGAACAAGTCTTCGAAATCACCGAGACGAAGTCTAGTGATGAACCTTTGACTGAAGTTACTATTGTTGAAATTTCAGAGGAACAGCCCGAAGAAGAGGTTCCAGAACTTAAAGAAAAGAAACCAATTAAGAAACCGAAGAAAGTGAAACCGGAAGATGTCAAGAACTACGTGATCAATGTTTTAGAAGAGTTCAATGAACCCGTCCAATTTGAAAACATCGCAGAAGTTGTAGAAGTAAGTGAAGTTATTGAAGAAGACGGCACTTCCAAGCAGGTTGAAACTAAGAAAAAGAAGGTTTCCCGCAAACAAGGTCCAAAGGAACAAATCTTCGAAATAACCGAGACGAAGTCTAGCCATGAACCGTTGAGTGAAGTAACTATTATTGAGATTTTAGAGGAAAAACCTCTAGATGAAGTCCAAGAGGTTAAAGAAAAGAAACCAATTAAAAAACCGAAGAAGCTGAAACCAGAAGACGTCAAGAACTATGTGATCAATGTTCTGGAAGAGTTCAATGAACCCGTCCAATTTGAGAAACTTTCAGAGGAAAAAGAGGACAAACCACAACCTATAATTGAAGATATTTCGGAGGTTGTTGAAGTTACACAAGTTATTGAAGAAGACGGCACACCAAAACAAGTTGAAACTAAGAAAAAGAAGGTTTCTCGGAAACAAGGTCCAAAAGAACAAATTTTCGAAATCACCGAGACCAAAACCAGCGACGAACCAATGGCTGAAGTTACAATCGTCGAAGTTACGGATGAAACGCCTAAGCAGGACATAGAACAACTTAAGGAAAAGAAACCAATTAAAAAACCGAAAAAATTAAAGCCTGAAGAAGTCGAGAGCTATGTAGTTAATGTTCTGGAAGAGTTTAACGAGCCATACAAGTTTGAGGAGACTGAACTACCAGTTATTGAAGACATTGCGGAATCCGTGGAAGTTGTGAAAGTTACGGAGGATGATGGCACTACTAAGCAGGTTGAGGTTAAAAAGAAGAAGGTTTCTCGGAAACAAGGTCCAAAGGAACAAATCTTCGAAATCATCGAGACCAAAACCAGCGACGAACCATTGGCTGAAGTTACTATCGTTGAGGTTACAGATGTAAAGCAAACCGAAGAGAGTGTACTTCCCAAGGAAAAGAAATCAATAAAGAAACCGAAAAAATTGAAACCAGAAGACGTCGAAAGCTATGTGATTAATGTTCTAGAAGAGTTTAACGAGCCATACAAGTTTGAGGAGACTGAACAACCAGTTATTGAAGAAATTGCGGAATCCGTGGAAATTGTGAAAGTTACCGAGGATGATGGCTCTACCAAGCAGGTTGAGGTTAAAAAGAAGAAGGTTTCTCGGAAGCAAGGTCCAAAGGAACAAATCTTCGAAATCACGGAAACAAAAAGTAGTGATGAACCTTTGGCTGAGATTACTATTGTCGAGGTAACAGACGAAAAACCAAAGGAAGACATTGTTATACTTGAGGAAAAGAAACCAATTAAGAAACCGAAGAAACTGAAACCAGAAGACGTCAAGAACTATGTAATCAATGTTTTGGAAGAGTTCAATGAACCCGTCCAATTTGAACTTTCAGAGGACAAAGAAGACAAACCACAACCAATAATTGAGGATATTTCTGAGGTTGTAGAAGTTACACGAGTTATTGAAGAAGATGGCACACCAAAACAGGTTGAAACTAAGAAAAAGAAGATTTCCCGTAAACAGGGTCCAAAAGAACAAATTTTCGAAATCACCGAGACCAAAACTAACGACGAACCACTGGCCGAAGTTACAATCGTCGAGGTTACGGATGAATCGCCTAAGCAGGACGTAGAACAACTTAAGGAAAAGAAACCAATTAAAAAACCGAAAAAATTAAAGCCTGATGAAGTCGAGAGCTATGTAATTAATGTTCTGGAAGAGTTTAACGAGCCATACAAGTTTGAGGAGACTGAACAACCAGTTATTGAAGACATTGCGGAAGTCGTGGAAATTGTGAAAGTTACGGATGATGATGGCTCTACTAAGCAGGTTCAGGTTAAAAAGAAGAAGGTTTCTCGGAAACAAGGTCCGAAGGAACAAATCTTTGAAATAACTGAGACAAAAACTAGCGACGAACCTTTGGCTGAAGTTACTATTGTCGAGGTAACAGACAAAAAGCCAAAAGAAGAAGTTGTTCAATTTAAGGAAAAGAAAGTAATCAAGAAACCAAAGAAACTTAAGCCTGAAGACGTTGAGAGCTATGTAATTAATGTATTGGAAGAGCAGTTGGAGGATACAGAGCCTCTTGTTAGGGAAGAACCCGTCGAACCTAAGGCCAAAATCAAGACTCCAAAGAAGCCAAGCGAAAAACCAATCGAAAAGAAAATTCAAATTGAAGAAATGGCTCCTGAAACTGTTATACAAAATGTTGTAGACGAAAAGGGAGAGGAAGTAAAACAAGTTAAGACAACAAAGAAGCTTAAGAAGAAGGAAGGTGATAAGGAGTATCTCATTGAAATAACAGAAACATATCAAGAGAACAAGCCAGAGGCCGACATCGAATTCACTACCACAGAGTTACCTTCTGAAGACTCTCCAAATGTTGCCGAGGATCAACCGGTCAAGGTTCTTCAAAAAGTGAAGAAGAAGAAGCCAGTTAAGGACGATCTTGATAAGTACATTCAACAGTTAATCGAACAGGAAATCACAAAAACACCTCTAGAAGAATACGAGCCGACGGAAATGGATGTGAAGCCAAAGCAACCCAAGAAGAAAGTAAAGACTCACCATAAAAAGACAATAGAAGTTGTTGATGGTTTGCCGGTTACCATTCATGAATTTGATGTGGAAGAAATAATCCCAGAACCGGAGGACGTTGAAGAACCTGAGATCTTAATAGAGGAAGTCGAGGAATTACCAAAAGAGACGGACACTTCTGCTTACCTTGTGAATATTTCTGACGAATTCGTTGAAGCTGAGGAGCCAGTCGAACAGTCTTCTGAAGAGAAACCGAAACCAGTTAAAAAGGAGAAACCAAAGAAAACGAAAAAGGTTGAGACTCCTGCTCCATTGGAAGAATTGGCTAGCACGGTTGAAGTCGTTACCCAACCAACGGAAGAGGGAACTGTTAAAGAAGTTACTGTCAAGAAACGCAAGGTATCGCGTAGAAAGGGGTCTAAGGAGCACATCTTTGAGATCACAGAAACAACAAGTGAGGATCAGCCTACAGCCGAAGTTACAGTTGTTGAGCTGAGCAGCGATAACGACTTAGTTTCTGAAGAAAAGCCAAAGCCAGAAAAGAAGATCGTTAAAAAGCCAAAGCAGTTGAAGAAGGACGAAGTTGAGGAATACGTCATTAATATTATTGAAGAGTTCGTTCAGCCTGTTCCTGCTGACTTAGTTGAAAGTGAAGAAGAAGTTAAGGAGAAAGAAACTAAAAAATCAAAGAAATCTCCAAAAACGTTCACGGTCACAGAAAAAGAAACCGCAGATATCAAGGCTCCTGTGGTGGAGGAGGAAGATGTAGAGCAGACGATTGAGTCCGTTTCAGAGGAGTCACCAGAATCTCCTGAGTATAGCATCGGAGTCAAGGAGGAAATCGTGGCTGAGGAGCAGAAACAACCCAAGACCAAAAAGGTATCCAAGACTAAACCTGTCAAGCAGCCAGTTTCGGAGGAAAGCCAAGACTATCTTGTTAAAGTTAAGTCTGAAGAAAGCTTGAGAGAAGAGCCAATCTCTGAACATGAAGCAGTTGTGATTGAAACTGAAGAAAGTAAGCCATCTGAGGAACCTGCTTTCCAGGTCGAAGAAATAGAAACTGAGGAAGTAGAGAAAGAAATCATCGACGACAAGGGAGAAACATTAACGCAAACTGTAACCAAACGAAAGATCAAAAAACAAGTTGGCCCCAAGGAAGAAATTATAGAAATTGTGGAAACTAAGACCGGAGGTACCCCAGAGTACGAGGTCATTGTAACCACAGAAGAGGCCGAACCTGTTAGCGAAGAAGTTCCTCAGGAGGAAAAGCCAAAGAAGATTCGCAAAGCCAAAAAGGTTCCGAAAGACGATCTTCATGACTATATACAAAAGCTTATTGAACAGGATATACCAAAGACCGAACTGGAGAAGTACGAAAAGATCGACTTAGACGAGCCTGTCAAAATGAAGAAGAAACCTATCAAAAAAGTCAAGCAGTCTGAAGAACAGCCAAGAGGAGACAGTGAAGAGAGAATCGATGAAAAGCCAGTGAAAGAGATTCCTGAAATTTCAGAAGGTGACAAAGAGGAACCGACGCTAACTTTTTCAGTCAAGGAGTTTATTCCGGAAAAGCCAGAAGAAAAACCATTCGAAATAGTGGTTCTTGAAGAAACAGTAGAGACCAAGCAGATTCCAGATGAAGAGGGAGTAGTAAGGGAAAAGGTGGTTAAGACTAAGAAGATAAAACAGAAGAAGGGTCCTGAAGAAATAGTTCATGACATTGTCGAGGTAACTGATAAGGACACAAATGAATCTGAAATAACTGTCACAACCACGGTTCCTACGGAAACCCCTGATCAGGAGGTGCCTTCACCTAAACAGAAACGAACTAAGAAGATTAAAAAGGACGAAGTCGAAGACTTTATCAAGTCCGTTATTGAAGAGGATGTACCACAGCCTACTGAATCTGATAACGTTGTGGCCATTACCGAGGACTCTCCATCTAAGCCAACCGTAGAGAAATCGAAGAAAAAACCGAAGAAAGAAAAGCAACCTTCCGTTCAGGAACAAGTGCCTGAAGAGGACGTAGTTGCCGTTATCGAGTCTCTTCCGGAGGATTATCCAGTTAATGATGATCTTATAACTGTTGTAGAATCAGCTCCAAGCGTGTCAGAGCCTGAACACAAAATAGAGCTCGTTGAAGAGGCTAAGAAACCCGAGAAGAAAAAGAAACCAAAATCTGTAGTTACAGTTCACGAAGAACAACCGGTAGAAGACACTGTAGAAAAGACTTTTGAAGTCAAACAAGTTGAGTCTGATGAAGAAAAACCAGATGTTCAGGAATTCAGTGTTTCTGTAGCAGATGAAGAAAAAACAGAACCTAAGCCTGAGAAAAAGAAGACTCCTAAAAAACAAAAAGAAGAGGCAGAGCAACCTTTCGAGGAGAAATACGAGATTTCTGTGGAGGAAAATGTCTTGCAGCCTGAGGAAAAGCCGTTTACAGTTCAGGTAATTGAAAGCGAGACAAAGGTCGAAGAAACCAAGGACGATACCGGTGAAACACATAAGAAAATTACCACCAGAAGAAAGTTAAAACGACCGGAAGGTGAAGGGGAAATTGAGATTATTGAAGTGATTAAGGACGATCAGCCTGAAGCGGAAATAACTATTGTAGAGTATGAACCTGAGCCCATAACGCAGGATGAAAAGCCCAAGGAACCCAAAAAGAAAACCAAAAAGGTTAAAAAGGATGATATTCATGACTACATACAAAAGTTAATTGACATGGAAACGCCCAAGACTGAGCTTGAAAAGTATGAGAAAATAGAATTCGAGCCAACAGTTAAGGACAAGCCATTAGATAATATAGTTGATGTAGTGGACGAAACGCCTTCTGAAAAGCCGAAAAAAGATAAGAAGGTTAAGTCCAAGGAAGTTCCCAAAGATGAAAGTCCTGTTCCAGATCAAATAGCAGAGGTTAAAATAGTAGAAGAAGATGCTCCTGAACAACCCCAAATACCAGTTGAAGTTGTGGAAGTTAAACCTGTTGAGGTACAAGTCCAAGAGGTTATCACAGAAGAGGGAAAGCCTGTTCAAGAAAAGATAACCAAACGAGTTTTGAAGAAGAAGGGACCTCAAGAAGAAACGACCTTTAAGATTACCACTATTGAAAGCGAGGACAACGATTCAGTTACAGTTATCGTTGATGAAGAACCAGAAGAGGCTCCAGTACAGGTTATTCAGGAAGAGCCTGAAAAGGCTGAAGAGAAACCAAAACCAAAGCCTAAGAAAATAGTAAAGAAGGTTAAGAAGGACGATTTAGATGACTATGTAAAAAGGCTTATAGAAGAAGAAATTCCTAAGGTAGAGCTTGAAAAATATGAAAAGGTAGAAATGCCAGAGGAGCCTAGTAAGCCAGCTCCTTCGGAAATTATTCCGGAACAAGCTAAACCAGAAGCAACTGAGCCAGCAACAATAGTTCCTGACACAACCAAACCCAAGAAGACCAAGACTTCTAAGCCAAAGACAGAACCCACAGACGAACAAGTACTTGACGTGCCGACAGAGACCATTTTAGACACCACTGACACAGCAGAGATCACACCAACTCAAATTGCACAACCCGAGGACACAGCCAATGCACAAATTACACCAAGCGCACAAGAAGAGAAACCTACTCAAGATGACACTAAAGATACAATTCAGAAAACAGTTAAACATAAGAAAACAAAACCAGACACACAAAAAAGCGTTGAAACAAGTAAGTTATTAGCAGAGTGTTCTTGGAGCCTTCGAATTCCTGCCGCCCTTGCAGCGCCTTTTGCTCCTTTGTCTGTGTCCTTCGCATATGTTTATTTCCCTTTGAAGCCACGTTGATTTCCAATTGTTGCGTCTACCCCACCTATGTTTCTCTTCTTTTCTCTCGCTGTTGGATTCTGGCTCTCCTATTTTGAGCCATTTCTATAGCGATTCTAATCTCTTCCAGTTCAACATTAAAGCCTTCCAACACAGTAACTCTATAATAATCTCTTATGCATGAATAACTTTGTTATCATTTAAGTAGTGTAGAAATTCGTTGTCTTTTACCTAACGTACCTAAACATCACGCCATCCCTAACCTAATCCAAACACCGCCTAAATGTTTCTATAATCAAAATATTGTATTTACTCCTTTCTTTTGGTTTTTAAATGTTTTCCTTCAACCGCTCTCTATGTAAATACAGCCTCAAAATATGTCTTCTGTCCAGTTCACCGAAAAGCTTGCTTTGCAAAAGCAATGCACGGTTCCCCGGGGTTGTCTATAGTATTAAGCACCAATGACTTAACCTCTTATGCATTTTTTATAACAGGTGAACTGCCAGAGGTTCAAAAAGATTATCAAATTAACATCATTCACGAGGAGCCCGTCGAGGAAGAGCAGCCCGAAAAGATTTTGGAGGTCCGAGTTATCGACGAAGTCGCCGAAGTTGTGGAATCCCAGCCTATTGTGGAAGAGTTTGAAGAGGAGGAGGAACAACCCATTACAGAAGAAGTTACTGAGGATGTAACTAAGCCAAAGACTAAAAAGAAGAAGGTTGTCAAAAAGAAGACAGATGACCATGATGAAATCATCAGAAAGATGTTGGAACAGGAAATCGAGAAGACCGAACTGGAGAAGTACGAGAAAATTGAGTTCGATGTTCCCAAGAAACTCAAGCCAGAATTTGCCACTCTTGAGCCGATGAAAATCGAGCGCAAGGAACAGAAGCCGACAAAGGTGACTATTGTCGAGGCTGCTGATGTTCCCAAAACGGTGAAGCTTAAGCCTGGTAAGCGTAAGGAGAAACCTGCCGAGGAACAGACTGTTCAACTGCCCAAGTTCCGACTCAAGGCTCGTATGGTCATGGTCGAATACCCTCCGGCTCCGTTAATTCCGAAAATAACTGAAATTGGAGCCATAAAAGATAATGGAGAACTATCTCGTAACATTGAAGAGGCTGAAGAAGTCCTTAAGTTCAAGCCGCAGAAGACTAAGAAAATCAAGAAGATCAAGGATGATTTAGAAAAGGTAGAACTTGAAAAGTACGAGAAATACGTTAGTAGCGAGGAAGAACCTGAGGAAAAGGCCCCTTATAAGAAACCTGAAAAGCCAGCAAAGCCTGAGGAGAAACCAGATGACGTAAAACTCAAGCTGGGCAAGGGCAAGAAGAAGCCAAAGGAGGAAGAACAACCTGAAAATGTTACTCTCAAAAAGATTCCTCAGAAGCCTCAGGAAGCTGTGGAAGAAGTTGAGCTAAAACCGAAACCTAAGGAGGTTGTTGTTGTTGAGGAAACACCAAAGGAGCCCAAGGAAGGAGAGTTTATTGTGCCGCCATTCGAACCTACTGAATTCGATAGTCCTGAATATGTTCCCGAGGAACTTGAGCCAATCGATCATCCAGAGAAGCCTGAGAAACCCAAGAAGCCTTCTAAGACTAAGTATAAGCCTAAAGATAAGTCGAAGCCCGAACCGGAAACCATTATCTCGGAGATAGTACCTGGTGTACCAAAGGAGGAAGAGGAAGTACCCGAACAAGAAGTAAAGTTCCGTATACCCGAGAGAGATGCCCCAGAAGAGACAGACTCAGATATTAAGCTACGCCCTGTACCCCAGACTCCTAAGGCTGAAGAGCCTATCGAGCAAGCTGTGGTGAAACCCAAGGAGGAGCCTCAGCCAGAAGAAATACCAGATAAGCCTGAAGAAGTCGAACCGAAACCGAAGAAATCTAAGCCTAAGAAGGCCCCATCGAAGGAGAAGGAGATCCCTGAAGAGAAGGTTGAAGAATTCGAGGTATCTGTGAAAGAAGAGGAGGCACCAGAAGATAAGCCCGTCGAATCCGAGAAACCAAAGGAAGTTAAGGTTAAACAGAAGAAGACCAAGGAAGCACCTGTATCGGAAGTCACAGTATCTGAGGAAGTACCCAAGCCGGAGGAAGTACCAGAGGAGATTCCTGTTGAGTACAAGATAACAACTACCGTGCTGGAGCCCGAGGAGGCACCAAAGGAACACCAAGTTCGAGTCATTGATTTCGATGAGCGTCATGAAACTACGGAGGAAGTTATTGAAGAGAAGGTGGTAACGCGCAAGAAGAAGCCAAAGCCGCAGCAGCCCGAAGAATTCGAGGTTACCCTAAAGGAACCAAAGGAAGAACAAAAACAACCCGAAGAAGTTTCGGCAGAAATTTCGCTGTCAGCTGAACAACCCGAGCAGAAGCCGGAAGAGTTTGAAATCGAACTTAAACTCTCTGAGCCCACTCCAGAAGAGCCTGTTGAACAGGAAATCGTTGTCAAGGAAAAGACCAAGAAGAAACCCTCTAAAGAAATCAAGGAGGACAAGATCGTGGTGGTGGAGGAAGAAGAAAAGGCCCAACCAATTGAGGAAACAGTTGTCGAGGTTGAAAAGCAGGAAGAAAAGAAGAAGACAAAGAAGCCGAAGACCTATGAGTTCCAAATCACAGAAACCGAAGCGGTGGAAGAAAAGCCAGCCGAAGTGGTTGAGGAAATTCCTGAAGAAGTACCCAAGGTTGAAGAAGAAAAGGTTGTTGAAAAGTTCGATTCCTATGAAATTACTCTAAAGGAAACTGAAGCTGAAAAGGTAGTCGAAGTTGAGGAACAGCCCGAGGAAGAAACTCCTCAGGAAGTTGTCATAAAGAAAAAGCCGAAGAAACCTGAAGAAGTCGAAGCCGAATTCGTAATAACCGAACCTAAGGTTACAGAAGAAACAACTGTGGAAACTGAAATCAAGCAGAAGAAAACTAAAAAGCCCAAGAAAACCGAGGAAGAGGCTCAACTAGAGATAAAGGTAGTCGAAACTGAAGCTCCTGTTCCTGAAGAAGTTGTGATTGAAGCTCCCGAGGTTGTGATTGAAGAGCAGAAGGAAGTTGTTGTTGAAGAAAAGCCCGAAGAATTTAAAATTCGCGTCTCTGAAACTGAAGCTAAGCCTGAAGAACCAAGCGAGGCCCAATTTACAGTGAAAAAACGCAAGCCTTCTGTCACTTTCGCCGACGAACCTGCAACAGAAATCATTCTTAAGGAGAGCAAGCCCATTGAAGAAGTTACCGAGGAAGCTCAAATCAAGACCAAGAAACCCAAAAAGAAGGTAAAGGATGTGGAAGCTGAGGAATTGAAGATCCAGATCACTGAGGAGATTCCACAGGAAGTCCCTATAGTTGAGGAAGTCGAAGAAGAGGAGGTAATCACAGAAGTCAAGGAAGAGGTGCCGGTGGTGGAAGAAAAGACATACAAAATTGGCATTAAAGAGACTCAGCCAGAGAAACCTGTAGAAAAGGTTGTCGAGGAAGAGCCGGTGGTAACTGAGCCAATTGTGGAAGAGCCGCAACCCGAAGTCTTCGAAGAACACAAGGTTAGAGTCATTGAGGAAACTCCTCGAGAATTAGTCGAGGAAGTCATCGAGGAGGAGGTGAGGGTCATTCGCAAGAAGAAGCCTAAGCCAGAAGTCAAGGAGGAACCAGAGGCGGAAGTTACTGTTTCTGCTCCGAAGCCTGTCGATGAAGTGGAAGCTACGACTAGTATTGCTATTGTCCCCGAACAGCCAACCGAGGAGGAGGCCGCTGATCTCAAGATAACAATCACTGAAGAAGTGGCACCATCTCCAGAACTTGTCCAAGAAATTGAAGAAATTGAAATCATAGAGGAACCACAGGCTCCAGAAGAAAAACCTGATGACTTCAGTTTCGTAGTTAAGGAATCCGAAAAAGAGCGCACAGTAGAAGAGCTGCCTGAGGAACAGTTCACCATCCAGAAGAAGAAAAAGAAGGCTCCAGTTGCCGAGGTTGTCGAAGAACCCGAAGCTGAATTCTCGATTAAGCCGAAGCAGCCTGTACAAGAAGTTTCTGAGGAAGCCAAGATTAAGAAGAAGTCTAAGAAACCAGTGAAGGAAGAGGAAGCAGCTGCCGAGCTTAAAGTTACTCTGACTGAGGAAGTTCCCGCAGAACCAGAAGTCCAAATTATTGAGGAAATCGAAGAAGTCGTCGAAGAAAAGCCAACTGAGTATACGATTGGCGTTAAGGAAACTCAGCCAGAAGCTCCTGAGGAGCAGGAAGTAACCTTACCCAAGAAGAAGCCAGAGCCTGCTTCAGTGGTTGAAGAGCCAGAGGCCGAAGTTACTTTGAAGCCGAAGCCAAAGGTTGAAGAAGTTCAGGAAGAAGCCAAGATCGTGAAGAAGAAACCAAAGAAGCCTGTCGAGGAAGTACAAGCCGAAGAGCTAACAGTCAAGGTGGAAGAAGAAATAATTCCTGAGCCGATAGTGGAGGAAGAGGTGATTGAAGAAGTCCAGTTTGAAAAGCGATCAGAAAAGCCTGAGCCGGAGGACATTGTCGATGCTGCGGTTGTGAAACTCAAGAAACCGGAGCCCGTAGAGGCAGAAGAAGTGGTGGCCGAAGTCACTCTGAAGCCGAAGGCGCCGAAGGAAGTTACAGAAGAAGAATTCTCTGTTGATGTAAAGCTTCCGAAGGAAAAGAAGGTTACCGAGGAAACTTCTGACCAAACTGTACAGCTCAAGAAAAAGAAAAAGCCACAGAAGGCTGCTGAGGAGGCTGCTGACGAGCTTGTGCTAAAGCAGACTGTTGTTGAAGAAAGGCCAGTCGAAATTGAAGAAGAAGAGATCGTTGAAGAAGCAGTCGTCATTCGCAAGAAGCCGAAGAAGCCCTTCGAGCCAACGGTTGAAGATCTCGAAGAAACAGAGTTCAGTCTATCCTTTAAAAAGCCTCACACTATTAATGAGGGCGTTGAGGAGGCCGCAACTGTTCTGAAGAAACGGCCAGTAAAACCGACAACTGTGGATGAAGCTGCTGCTGAACTTTCTATCCAGCGCCTAGAAGAGGAATACGAAGAGGGTGACGACGTTGAAGAGTTCGTCGTTAGTCAGCGAAGAAAGCCTAAGCCTCTGCAGATCACAGACGAGGGTGAGGAGGCCTACACGGTGAAAAAACTGAAGCACCGTAAGAAGGTAGACATTCCCGAATACGCTGACGTTGAAAACGTGACATTCCGTGCCAAATCAACCAAGACCAAAGAAGACATCGACCAGGAATTCAACATTGCCCTGGATTCGTATGCCGAGGAGGAGATATCCATGTCCGGAAAAGTAAAGCTTAAGAAACCCGTCAAGAAGACCTTCTCTGAAGCAGCCGATGAGGCCAAGATCAAGATCATGCAAGACTACGATGATGGTGAAGAGGCCATTGTCGAAATTCGCGACGATGAGGACACTATCGATGAAGTCGATGAACCCGAAGAATACTTTATTGAGGAACTACCGCCAGATGAAGTGGACTTCAAGCTGAAGCCAAAGAAACAGCCCAAGCCAGCCTACTCCATTCAGGATGAGGAGGAAGAACAGTTCCTGATTGGTATCAGACATCCTAAACGCGATTCGGTAACCTACGATGAGGACTCCCTCACCTTCAAGAAGAAACGTAAAGTTATTCAACAACTTTTCAACGAAGGTAAGTTGGTTTTGCCACCGACAACGGTAATCTTTATAAAACTCAAAATGCTTTATTTTTACATAAATAAATATCAGCTTATATGATATCAGAGTGGCAAGGTAAAAATACCCAACTTGAATGTCGGTTGCTAACGCTTAACCATTCATTGTTCACAACTCAAAAATAATGAAAACAATTTCGAGAAAATATATTAAAAATGTTACGTTTTTCGCAGATGGAGCTTCCCTCAATATTACCAGAGAAATGGATGTTGAAGGTAAGTAAACATTAATTTAAAAAAATAATAAAAATATAAAAACTCTTCTTTATACATTTTAGAATCCGAAAATGCGAATGTTATGTATTCCATCTGCAACTACATTGCCGACAACGATGAGGCCATAAACCTTGTCGAGGGTGAGAAGGTAACAGTGGTTGGACGCCACAGCTCTGAGTGGTGGTATGTCAAGAAGAGCATTACGGAGGAGGAAGGCTGGGTTCCAGCTCAATATCTGATGGAGCCCGAGGAATATGCGCAGTACGTGCAGAACAAATTGCACGAGAAAATCGACAAGCTGCCTGTGTTTGAACGTAAGCAATAACTTTAAAAATTTTGTATATTTGTAATCTAACAATTATTTGTAACCGTCCACGTTTCGTTATTTACCAATTATTTGATGTTTTTGTTGTGATTGTGAACTGTTAAGGTCCTGGACCGGAAGACAAACCCATTGCCCCGAGATTTATTGAGAAACTTCAGCCGATTCATACTCCTGATGGCTACACGGTACAGTTCGAATGCAAGGTGGAAGGCAACCCACGACCACAGATTGCCTGGTTCCGTGAAACTGCTATTATTAAGCCCTCACAGGACTTCCAAATGTTCTATGATGATGACAATGTGGCTACTTTGATCATTCGCGAGGTGTTCCCCGAGGACGCCGGCCAGTTCACAGTTGTGGCCAAGAACGCTGCCGGATTCACATCCAGCACGACGGAACTGATTGTGGAGAGTCCACTGTCCGATCACGGCTCCGATGCCACAGCCCTATCACGTCGCAGCATGTCCCGTGAATCGTCGCTGGCTGACATTTTGGAGGGCATTCCACCGACATTCTCCAAAAAACCAAAGGCTCAGTATGTTGACGAGAATACGAATGTGATTCTCGAGTGCAGACTGGTGGCCGTACCAGAACCGGATATTGTCTGGACCTTCAATGGCGAGGATATTGACGAGGAGGAGATCAAGAACGTTCGCATCGTTACCGAATCGGACATGCACATGTACTGCAGTGTGGTGCACATCACCAAGGTGAAGAAATCACAGGAAGGCACCTACGAGGTAATTGCCACCAATCGTGAGGGCGAGGCACGCCTGCCCATCACTCTGAAGGTGCGAACAGCCGATAAGGAAGCCCCGCAAATCCTGGAGCCCTTGCGCAACATGGTCATCCGCGAAGGCGAAAGTGTGGTGCTTTCCACCCAGATTGTGGGCAATCCACCTCCTAAGGTAACCTGGTTCAAGGATGGCAAGCCCGTTAAGAATGCCAAGTCCGACAAGGATTTGCATACGCTTACACTGATCACACCTAAAAAGTCTGAGAAGGGTGAATACACGGTCAAGGCCGTCAATCCATTGGGCAGTGTAGAGACCACTGCAAATCTAACAATCGAAGGTAGGTTATTTGTTTTCTGTTTTTGTTTAAAATAATTTGTATATTCAACAACTACTAATAATAATATAAATTTTCTACATTTAGAGCCCACAAGCGGCAATGCGGAGCCACCACTCTTCGTGGAACGCTTTGAGGAGCAGAATGTTCCACAGAAGGGCGAGATCCACTTGCCTGCCAAGGTTTCCGGAAATCCGGTGCCAGAGGTTCAATGGTTGTTCAACAACGCTCCATTGTTCCCCAGCGAGCGCATTCAGCAGGTTTATGATGGCGAGAACATCGAGCTCATCATCAAGGATGCCAATCCAGAAACCGATTCGGGTGACTACAAGTGTATTGCCAGTAACCCTGTGGGCAAAACGTCGCATGGTGCCCGTGTAATTGTGGAGGTTGATGAAGTTACCTTCACTAAGAAACTTAAGAAGACCATCACCATCGAAGAGGTACAATCTCTTACACTGGAGTGCGAGACCTCTCACGTGGTCTCCACCAAATGGTTCTTCAATGGCAAGGAACTCAGCGGCATGGATCATCGTGTTGTGGTTGAAGACGGAAAAACTCATAAGTTGGTAATCAGAAATACGAACCTACGTGACTCAGGATCCTATACATGCAAGGTTAAAAAGCAAGAAACTCAATCGACTGTCGAGGTTCTGCAGCGTAAGCCTGACTTTATCAAGGTCTTGGAGGATTACGAAGTAACCGAGAAGGATACTGCCATTTTGGACGTCGAACTTACGACCGAGTCCACCGAAGTTACCTGGTTTAAGGACGGTGAGAAGATTACCCCAGAAAATAAGAGCGTCGAGTTCATTAAGGATGGCAAGGCACGTCGTCTCGTTATCCGCAATACCACCATCCACGATGAGGGTACGTACACGTGCAAGATTGAGGGACAGGAGTGCAGTTGTGAACTGGTTGTCATCGAGCTGCCTCCGGAGATCGTTGAGCCGCTGAAGGACATTTCGGTGACAAAGGGTGAGAACGCCGTTTTCGAGGTTGAACTTAGCAAGGGAGATGCCTTGGTCAAATGGTTCAAGAACGGCAAGGAGATTGTGTTCAATGAACGTATTCAGTTGTCCATCGATGGCAAGAAGCAATCTTTGCGTATTGTTAAGGCCAAGCCAGAAGATGCAGGTGAATACTCCGTCCAGGTGGGTGATCATACATCCAAGGGCAAGCTGACTGTAGAAGAACCACTTGTGGACTTTGTCATCCGGTTGCCGGATGTTACATTGGCTACCAAGACTACGGATGCCGAGTTTACAGTGCAGCTATCGCAGCCCGATGTTGAGGTTACCTGGTGCAAGAAGGGCAAGCCAATCAAGCCTAACAAGAAACATGAGGTCTTCGTCGAGGGAACTGTTCGACGACTGGTCATCCACGATGCCAGCGATGAAGATGCTGGTGAGATCAGCTGTGTGGCCGAGAACGTCACTAGCAGCACTAAGCTGTGCGTCGAGGAGCTCAAGCTGCCACCCGTCATTACATCTGACAAGGATCAAACCATCAAGGTTAAGGAGAACGACGATGCCACCTTCACTGTCAAGTACACGGGCGTACCAACGCCCGAGGCTGTTTGGACCATGCGCAAGGTTGTCATACCCAAGTCAAAGCGGACAATCCCGGCCATCGATGAGCAGTCAGCCACGCTAACTATCAAAAAGGTTGTCGACGATGACGAGGGCGAGTACACCGTTAAGCTCGTTAACCCGGTGGGCGAGGCGGAGGCCAGCCTACATTTAGTCATTATGCGTAAGTAGCCCAGCTTATATGCAAGTTAATTGGTGCGGAACTGAGAACCCTAATCAAATTCTTAGGCAAGCCAACGGCACCTGGCACTCCCCAACCCTTGGAGATAATGCACGACTCCATTACGCTCTACTGGAAGGCGCCAGAGGACGATGGCAAGTCGGAAATTATCGAGTACATTCTGGAGTATCACGATGTTAAGGAAGAAAAGTAAGTTCTAAGCAATGTTTTCAAAATTTAATTCTTGCACTTAACAAATGTAACCTAGAAATGTAAAATAAGCCAAAAATTGAGGTGTGCAAGTACTAAATATGTAATATTCTTCCACTTTAGATGGACTGAAATTAGAAAGATCAAGGACACTACGTATACCATAAGTAAGCTGAAAATCGATACGGAGTATGTGTTCCGTTCGATAGCAGTTAACGAAGTTGGACCATCGCCGCCCTCGCCTCTATCGCCACCCATTCGACTGGTCCCC
This sequence comes from Drosophila eugracilis, assembly GCF_018153835.1. NCBI lineage: Eukaryota > Metazoa > Arthropoda > Insecta > Diptera > Drosophilidae > Drosophila > Drosophila eugracilis. Next base: position 2,114,940 of record NW_024572964.1, on the reverse strand, counting down.
AAGGTTGAGACCGAGGCACCCAGCGTACGGGAACCACTGCAGGATGTGGTCAGCGAACTGGAAAAGGAGGTGACGCTGTCCTGCGTGTTCGGCGGCATTCCAGAGCCAAAGGTGACGTGGAAGAAGAACGGCCAGGTGTTTGAGTCGAGCAGCATTCGCTACGAGAACCGCGTGGCCAAGTACACAATTGAAAAGACAACCATTGAGACTGAAGCCACCTACACGTGCGTGGCAACCAATGAGAAGGGCTCCGTGGAGACCTCGTGCCGCCTGAAGCTGCAGCAGAAGCCCATCCTCGAGGTGGAGGACAAGTATTTAACCCAGAAACTGCGCACGGGCAGCACTCTCATCATTCCAGCGACGGTCAGCGGCTATCCACAGCCTACTGTGACCTGGCACAAGGAGCAGGTCGAGCAGAAGACCACGAAAACGGTCACCATTGAGACCACAGAGACTACTTCAACCTACACCGTTAAGAAGGTGACCCGCGAACAAGCCGGAAAGTACAACGTGACGGCCACCAACGAATCCGGCTCTACGTACGTTGAATGCACGGTTCAGGTGATCGATAAGCCCAGCAGGCCTCAGTCTCTGGAGATCAAGGACATTAAGAAGGACTCGATCACCCTGGAGTGGACGCCTCCAATTGATGACGGTGGTCTGGAGATTAACAAGTACACATTGGAGAAGTGCGATGTCCAAAACAATGTTTGGATGAAGGTCTCCGACTTTGACAAAGACATTAAATCGTATGCAGTTCAAAAACTATCCATGAATGCGCAATACATGTTCCGTGTGGTGGCCGCTAATCCCATTGGCGAGTCTGAGCCAACGGAAAGTGATCCCGTAACTATAACTAAGAAGTTCGGTGAGTTTATCTTAAAGTATAAATAGATATTAATTAAAGAACATTAAGAAAATATTCCATTAAATAAATTCCTTATAAATTTGCAGAAAAACCATCGCCACCACGTGGTCCTACCACTGTGTCTGGCATGAACGATACTTCCTTCAACTTGGCATGGGAGCCATCCGAAACCGATGGCGGCTCAAAGATCATTGAGTACATTGTGGAGATAAGGGAAGAGACTGAAACTATATACCGATCGGTGGGTGTATCTCTAGGCACTGTCACCAACATCCATGTCGAGAAGGTGGTCAGAAACAAGGGCTATCTGTTCCGCATCTATGCGAGAAACGAGGTTGGCACCAGCGAGGCGTTCGAGACCACGGAGAAGATTGTCGTGGGACGCAAGATAAGTAAGTTTCCGCGCCAATTTTCATTTTATCACAGTTGCTTATTCCTTTTGCCAATTGCTTTATTTTAAAACGCCACTAATGCTTAAACCTGCGATATTCTAACCCCAAAATGTCAACAGCTAAAGATAATGAAGTGCTAGGTACGTAAGAGTAATAGAAAAACATATTTAAATGTTTGCAATGTTCGAATTCTAATGGTATTTTGTGTGTTTAATATACAGCGCCGCCATCGCCACCTCAGAACTTGAGGGCGCCGGATGTCACCAGCCGAAGTGTTACTTTGGATTGGGAGGTGCCAGCCCGCAATGGTGGATCAGAAATCACGGGTAAGCCAGACCACGTTTTAAAATATATTGAAGATCCCAGCTGACCCTTAACTTTCCCTACAGGTTATTGTGTGGAGAAACGCTCCTCAACATCTACAACCTGGACTAAGGTCATTACACTGGATGCTCACCAGCTGCACTACACGATTGACAATCTGAAGGAGAAGTGCGAGTACTGGTTCCGTGTGTCTTCGGAGAATGAGGTTGGACTAGGTGCACCAGCCGTCACCGAGAGCATATCGCTCAAGACACATGCCAGTAAGTCCAAATGGTTAGACCCTCTATGTAAATCCTCTACTAATATCGGTTTTAATTTAGCCGTACCCTCACCACCGACCGCTCCACTGGAGGCGCGCGTTCTTGCCGCCAATGCCCACATATTCGAATGGGGTATACCCGAGTCAGATGGAGGTGCGCCTCTGCTCGGCTACCACATTGCTATACGGGACATGAAGAAGACCATGTGGATCGAGGTGGGTCGTGTGCCAGCTGGCGTTCAGAAATTCCAGATTAGAGATCTGCAGGAGAACCACGAATACATGATTCGCATATTCGCGAAGAACGAGATTGGTCTGAGTGAACCTCTGGAATCGGAGGAGCCCTACAAGGTCATGACTGCTGGTGAGTTTCAATTTTTGCTTATTTTCTCAAAATTTCCCAAAAACTTATACAATTTTCATTTTTATTCAATCCAGGTCATGAAAGCCTGCCGGACGAGCCGCGCACGGAGATGAGTTCGTGCAACACCTCCTCGTGGCTGCGTGACCACAACATGGATGCGGATATCCATTCGTATGCCCGCGGCAGGCTGCTACAACGCGACGAGTACTTCTTCCGGCTGTGGGCGGAAATACCCAAGAGCAAAAAGAAGAAGAGCTCCAAATAGTCGGTGAACGACAACGAAATAAGAAACACTTTAGTCATAGATTAAGCATATTTCAATTGTATTTTATATAACAAAAGGCAAGGGGGAAAACCCCTTTGATTTTCTAGCTTTTTTGTACTTTAGTAGAGATGACGATATGTAAGGATGGTGTAATGTTAATTGCATCCCATTGTTAGCGATGCCCACGTCCCCCGGTCAAAGAGTGCGAGCGAAGAATAAACTTGATGCTCGGGCGCGTGGGCGTGGCTCAATGCTACGGATGGCCATTACATCATCCCATTAATGGACATAATTTTAAATTTTTCATTTGCATAGAGTTCCTTTTTGGTTTTATTGTTTTACTTTTCGCCTTATTTTTGTAAGCTGTGATAAATCTATCAAAATCGAAAGCGTCAAACGAAGCAACTAAAAATGAAACAGAATAAAAATGCCACCAAGCGGCGATCCATCGGCATCGGGCAACGGGAGCCAACGAGCCGCAGCCCTCCAACACCCAATGCCATCCCAATCCCAGCCAGCGTAACTCAATATCCTCTAGGGAGACAAAACAACAAATGGTGCAATTCGATATGAGTTATTTCTGGGGAGTGTGTTGCGAGTCGCTGGCTGCCGTTGCCTTTGTCCTGGATTCGCCCTGGTTGAAATTTATGGCATAGGAATATGAGGGAGTTCATACTCGTGTGTCTTTAAAGTTACCAAAGCTAAATAAATAAATTAAATAAAAAATAACAATGCATTTTTACTGAGCTACGATTCTGTCGTTAAAATAAATACAGTATTTTGGCTCTATTGAGGAGAATTTGTAATTTAAACAGCAATATTTTAATATTAATTAAGACGAATTACCCAGCTTAAGATTTTCCGACGAACAGTGGCCTTTAATCAACCGAGGCCCTTAAACAATGTCCAAAGTTATCAAAGCCAAATAAATAAACAAAAATGAATTAAAGATGAATTTTCAATAGAATACGGCTTCAAGTGGTTTCTGGTTTGGCGGAAGCTCTTTGGCTTCATTTGAAATCCACTAATTAATTCATTCGATTTCGCCCGCTCAACTCTGCATAACTTCGGGGAAAACTTTTCTCCGTTGAGCTATTTCTGAATTGTAAAACTTAAAGCCCGGGTCCGGACGGAAAAACAAAAGCCGAAGTGCTCTAGTCCACATGCGTGTGTCCAGGCGGTGGAAACTTATCTGGTGACATGGCAAATGCTGCATAAACTTTCTAGCAGAGAATTGTGTGCGAATTTAATTAAAGTTTTTGCGGTTGCCACTAATCAAAAGATATTATCTCTTCGGAGGAGCTGAGATGTAACTCCCTGGGCGGCTAGACATAGTAATTTGAGGCAACTTTTTGGCCAAGAGTCTATCTGTGAGAGCTGGCAGAGAGATGTGCAGAAAAGCCCATAAAGCTAAAGCATATTTCCGGCACTTCAAATTGCAGAAGCAAACAAAGCAGCCAAACAGAGTCTTTTTAGCCTGTTATTCAGTTATTGATACACTAAACGATCGGGAACAGCAGAGCAGGAGGAGGAGCTGCTCGAAAACGGAAATTTCATTTACTTGTTTGCTTTTTTCCTCTCTGGCCCTCCCATCAACATGGTCCTTCAGTCAATTTTTCTTTACGTTGTTATTGTGCAAAATTGAAAGCTGCTAAGCTGCTTTCGACGCTTTAAAGGCGCCTTCTTGAAGAATTTTGCAACATTTCCAGCGCACAAGGAGATACTTCTGCTTGTGCGACCCCATTAGTTATGGTTTATTAAGGTGAAGACGAGTCGGAAAGCTCTCTGCCGTAGTAACACAATTGTAAACTTGTAATAGAATTTGGCAAGTTCTGTTGAATGCATATAAAAACAAATTACACATCAACTTTATGGTGTGCACGTAGAAAATTGGGGCCCATTCTGGTTTTTCTTTTCCTATTTTTCCCTCATGACTTTCTTCGTTTCGTTCTTGTTGGGCATGTCAAGGCTCGTCAAACGTGATGGCCTACGAATAAAAACAAAATCCAAAGACATAAGAAAAGACTGTAGAAAGTTTGCTTAATTACTTCTCAAAATAATAAAGTCGACTGGGAAAGGAAAAGAGAAATGTTTTTGTTTCCCAGCAAATTTAATTATCAACTTGTAAGCTACGTAATCATGTAATGAAATATCATCTGAAAAAGTAAAAAAAAGACCGGCAGGCTTTGATAATATTATCAGTATTTTAAGGAACGTAAGTTCAGTAATGACTTGTAACACAGTTAAACCAAAATTTGTAATATTTTCTATATCTTTTGTAAAGACATTGTCTATTGACAAAATTTATAGTACCGGCCTTTTTGTATACAGATATAGTTAATCAATCCTATGGGAGCCACGTTTCTCAATCCCTACTCTCAGTGGGAGACCTCGGCTCTTAAGAAGTTCTTAAGGTGTTTCCAGAAGACTCATGCCCACTTGGACAGCGCGGAGGCTCAGCGGCTCGGGGAAAGTGCATGGGGGAAGCTTTCACTCCTCCAAAAAAAACATTTTGAAGTGGGTGATACGATTATCCTTCCAAAACATATTCTTCAAATAACTCACTGTGCAGGTAAAATCTAGTCAACCTCCGAAAAAATCAGCCATCAAACGAAGGAAACCGACGACCAAACAGAAGAGAGCCGTTTACAGTTTGCGAAATCAAGCCAAGAAGAAAACGTCATTCAAGGCCACAAAACGTATTTCGAGCCCTGTGATAGGTTCCGCCTTCATGTCCTTTCTGCGTGAATACCAAAAGATGAACGACGGCTTAGACATGAGGAAAAGGCTAAAACGTGGTGCTAGGCAATGGTCGAAACTCACGAAGGAAGAGCAAAAGAATTACAGACCCATCGTAAGGGTGTTCTAACCTAAAACTTAAACATTTTTAACCATATTCTTTTTAAAGTTTAAGAGAGTGAGAAGAAAGTAGAAGCAGCAAGGCCTTTAAATCCATGGAACTTGATTAATTGACCACAACACGGCTTAATAAGCAATATAAACTGCGACTCATTTATAAATGCTGTACATATTTGTTGATAATTATGAAGAACAAGTGAAGGAGCATTTAAATATGATCTCAAATGCAGTTAAAATAATCAGTGTTTTAATTTAGAATCATTATTACATGATGTCCTATTAAAGCCAAGAATGTCCGTCGCCCGAACTATGCTGTTAAATGTAACAAAGACGATGCCATAAAATGTTAATTACAGTGCATGTTTATTATGCCATGGCTATAGCCTCCAATGAGTCGCTTGGCCAGACATTAGCCCAGTAAAAGTATCCACACTCATTTACGATGCGCAACACGGTCCAGTCCCCAAACAGCCAGGCCGAAGCTTCTGTATATTTGTGTAATTGGCCAGGCCAAGGAGTTGGCAGCAATAAAGCCAGACATACTGACCCGGCCCATACATGCCACAAAATGCAGCGTCATAAAAGATATCAAATAAAATAAAAAACAGACAACTTCCGGTGCGGCTGTCCAGTGGCAGCATCAACCGATTTCCGTTGAGTAAAGCGAGCAAACATTTAAGGGAAACATGCCATAAACGGCAGAGAATTACTGGGCCCAGAGGAATGCCTCTCGAAACGAACTAAAATTCAAAGTGGATCTACACGACCATTAAGAATTCAGCTGGCGAATTTTAACGATTTAAATAACAATACAATTTGAGCTTTCTTTTTCGTCCAACTATTTGCCAACGTTCGAGGAGAATCAATATGCCCGACTTTGCTGCAGGCTCCCAGCAGAGCAGCATATTGTAAATATAAAATATTTATTGCCAGATTGCACACGCATCCCGCAACAGCAGTTGGTTTTATTCACCAGCACCTTCCTGCACGGAAAAGAAATGGCTGGGAAATCAATTTAAAAATGTATAAGAAGTGAAGAAACACTTTAAATCTCACTTAAAAGATCATTTAAGATTCTCTTTGACTTTAACATAATGATTTACAATGTTTATTAGTTATTTTCCCATTCCTTTAAAAAGAAACACAATCTTAAGGACACTAAAAGAGCCGTAGAGTGCAAAAACTTCTTTCTGTGCACCTGATTCTTTTCACAAGCAGATATGCAGCATACCCTGTCCATTCAGGCGCTTCCTTCCCATTGAATTCATACCATTGAAAGCATCCGCAGCGAGTACATGGCAATTTTTCCTTCTCGTCCTATTTTCCTCTTTTTTTCCTTACATGCATTTACAACCTTTGGTGGCCACACTTTGAGGCAATTCATAACATTCAGCAGAAAACCAATTTAAAATTTAATAGAGACGTTTCTGTACAAATTAACAGCAAATTTCATTGCACTCTTCTCTTCCTCTCTCCCGCTGCCATTTAAAAATCAAGAGTGCTGAAAATTAAATTTCACAAACTGTTTTCATATGTAGGTGAAGGAGGAGCTGGGCTGCCATGTAAAGACTTTTAGTGGCTTCCGCCATGGCAGTCGGGCAAGCAGCCCAAAAACTAATGAAAGTTCCTTCCTCTTTGACCCCCTGGCCACCTACCAAATGTATTTCCTTCACACATCTGATGACATCGTGTGCTAAGCACACACACTCTAACATACACCATACCCACCCAGACGTCCGTATGACTTTTTGGAGGCGAAGTAATTAAAGTCAATTGCCATTCTGCCAAAATGCGCTCAACATGGCGTATACGTAATACGATTGGGGTATGGCTCTTCCCCACATTTTCCTGTGTCAACAGCATTAGCTTCGTTGACTTTCCAGCTATTAGCAAACACCACAAACTGCGTCATAATTTATTAGAAAACAGTCTGTCAAAATTTAAGTTGGCAAAATGTTATGGCTTGAGGGCGCAAATCGCTGGAAATCATAAGCTTTATTCGTAATTTTGATTTTATACTTTTGTGCTGCGTTCAACATTTTTGTTTTACATCCGCCAATCTAGGTGCTATCCCAAATAAAGTCGAATGTTTTATGACTCTGTAATGCCGTCGTAAAAGTTCGGCTTGTGGCCAAAAACGAAAAACCGAAAGCCATTTGCATTTATCCGCAAACAACTTTGTTATGCTGTTGTCCTGGAGTTTGCTTGATTAGCTCATTATAGAGTGTTTTGACATTTACGAGCATATTTTTTGGTGAGCAGAGATTATGTCTGGACACACTTTTGAATATAAATCAACTACTGGTGAGAGATGTGCTCTGTCAAAGCGATAAGCTATTTATGGAGAGCTCGTAAACTATTTGACCTTATTTGGGTTTAACACACAACAATATTGGGAAATCTAGGAATAAGAATTAACTTTTATATACATATATCAAAAGTTTACAAAGTATATAATTTTCAAGAGATTGTCACTTTGTTTTAAATTGATATTTCTTATTCCAAAAGCGAATTCGAATTCCCGAAAATATAAATATTTTATTCTTTCTTTCTTTATTCCCATATTAATTACAGTTTCTCGCATTTTTTATTGGTAATTATTTTCCATAACTCACGAAAAAAAACTCAACGAATGAAGTTAAATATTTCTTTTTTACGACCGCAAGAATATTCCATGCAAATGCCGCAAAGTTTCCGCATCAGCTGCCATTGATATATACTTTTTATCGCAGTAATTTTTCCGCGCTTTCAACTCCGTCATCAGTCAGATGTTCCGGCCACGGTGACTTAATTTCGCTGTAAGTTCCATTGGCCTTTGCATAAATGCATTTTGATGCAGTTGGTGGCACACGAGGGACGCTAAACAGATTTGCACCTTGCATATATAAAGTCAAATTTACAAGTTCGCAACGAAAATTGCAACGCAAAGTATGCAAATGACAATGGTGCCCTGTGAAAATGTTTCTGCCGAATGAGGGTCATGGCAAGCCAGAAAAAATTCCTGAAATTTTTGGTCTTGCCCAGCTACCATCTGGCAGGCAGCAGCTGAAAATGAAGTTGTTTTCGGAAAAGGGATGGGAAAAGCCGGTAAGGAGATGAGGTTGTGGTTTGGTGGTTGGTGGGTGGTGGGCTGTGTGACTTAATGTGGATACGTGTTGGGCATTGCCAAAGATAAGTAAACGGCGAACTTAGTTTTGCCTTCCAGCTGCACAAGTGCACTGGTAATGTTTCTGTTTACGTGCTCAGCTCAGCTGCTTAAAATGCACTCCTCGGCATCGGCATTGGCATCGGCATGGGCATACGCTGCGTATGCGTGTTGTCGTTCTCAGAGTGGCAATCGAATGTTCTAATGTTTTGCAGCACATTAAATTGCCAATATGGCTTTATTGTTCTCAGATCCCCCATCTTGTCTCTCCCACCCTCTGTTCCACTGCCACTGGCAGCGATTTATGCTGTCACATTTAGTGGGTGAGTTCGGCAGAGGCCGGGGCAAGGAGCAAGTGTGAGCGGCGCCTGTGGGGCCATAACAACTCTACTCACAGTCAAACACACAGGAACGCAATAGTGCTGGCAAAGCAGAATCTGGCTGGCATTCGACATCTCATTTTGATTTGACTATTTTACTGCAACTATTTCTATAGTCAGCCCATAACTATGTCTTAATTTCCTTCTAAGCTGGCTAAGATAAAACTAAATAAGTTTCAATCTATTCAGGGTTAAAGACATAAAGTCCAGAAACTATCATGATTTAAGAAAATCAAACCATTTAAAATCAGCTAGTTTCGACAGCACTGCCTGTCGGGCCCACACAGCCATTGCCAGTCACATCGAAGCGTGTGACTCGACTGGAGTCGCTGCGTCTGCTCCAGGCTTCCATTGGCAAGACATAAAACGTGGCACTCGATGATGCCTATGGGCGACTTCGCACATCGCTTTCAACGTATATATATACTCGTACATATATAGACATAGTGGCGGTTGGTTGCCTGCGAGCATTGCCATCCTGGCCTAAACATCACTTCACAACTGCCAAGCCGAGCACATCCGGTTTCCGTTAGTTGTACAAGCTCGCCCCGCCCAGTGCCACGCCCCCCCGACTGCAGCACCTGTCTGTCAGTCGGGCTGATGTTACTTCAGGTAATATCATTTAGCCTTGTCCTGGGCGCACACGAATATGTTGGAAAAATATTATCTCGTTACAATGTTAAAAAGTATGAGGTAGAGTGTAAGGTGGACTCTTTGGTGGCTGGCTTCTTGTTTGCCCCCTTTTTTAGCATTTTTAGTTCGCCACCATTTCGCTCCTCGCCTAGTTTGCCTTTGGCTTATGAGCGGAAGTACGTGTCGCTCGTCTCAAAAGAAGCCACGATGGGGCCAAAGAGGAAAATATAGAAAAAAATGGAGAAAAACTACGCACATTTGCCAACACCACCCCCGCAGGGGATAAATAAATGTGTGTGTGCGGGATCGTGGGAGATGTTTAAATTTGATTTCAAGTGCCAGCATTTTGATGGCGAAATAAGTGAATGCGTGTTGCGGCAGCTTACGTGTCCTTGTTAAGGCCAAAACTTCCAGTTCGAGCTGAAAGTTCGAGGCGAGTCGAGAGCGTTTAAGGAAAACTTCAAGTTCAGTTTCGGAACAGGTTAAGACAAGTGAACTTAAAGCGCAAGATAGGACCGCAGAAAAACTTCAATCATTCACCGGGGGATTCAGCAAGTTTCTTCTCGGATTTTCAAAACTAAAAGGAAGTTTGTGATAAGTCCCAATTTTCAGAGCGATAAAGTTCCAAGTTATGTTCATTGAATAACTGACCAAGGCTGTCCGATAAATTTATATGATTATGATAACAACTTTTAGCTTCTCTAATAATTCTTTGATTTTTTCCACTTTTTAGGGTAAGTAAGTGAATATAAGTAGAAATACAAGAAAATTAAATTGAATTCAAGAGTTTTCTGTTATCTTGATTCTGTGCAGACACCCTGATGGCCTCTTTTCTCAGCTTTAATGCCTTGTTAATTGCCCCCAGCTTCGATTAAGCATTTAATTTTCCATCTTTCTTTATCCGTAGCTGCAGCTCTTACGTTCCCCAGTTATTGTAATTCACCATTTCCTTTAACTGGGCCACATTGCTCCCCTGGACCAGCACACTCGTCTTGTGCATGTGGCTACAGTTTGGAGCACTTGCCAGGCAGAAGTTCCCTCGAAGAAGTCGTCGCTGCGAAGGGAGAATAAGAATAACAAGCGGCAAAATGAGGAGCATAAGGAGCTGCCACTTAAGGGGCGGAATGGGTGGCCAAGAGGGTAACTGAGTGGGTGGTGAAAGTCCGCTGTTGGTGCTGCTTGCTTTTGATTTCTCATGCGTGCAACGTTTACTCAGCCGCGTTCGGTGCCCGCGAGGGTAGCCAAAATAACACACACACACACGTCCTGTCGAACTTCTGCCTTCCTTTTCAGAATCTCCGGCTCATTTTACAAAGTAATGGGTATTGCAGTTTACGGGGGTATGCGTTGCTTAAAAAAATCTTATCTCAAAGGGAAAGGGAATAAGGACAAATTAGGATATGTGTCAAGGCAGCCCCAAAATGTAGGCAACGAATTTGAATACTTATATTTAGCTGATCACAGGGTAACCCTAAATCTGAACCCTGAAAAGCATAGCTTTTGCTTGTTTTGTTTACGCATGAATTTGCAGGAGGGCTCCGGCGGTAAATGGGGAAATGAGAGCGGCGGCGGCGGCGACGCTTCACGCTTCACTCTACTTGGCACTCACTTAATTATTGCACAAGGAACTGAAACGGGGGCACCAAGGCGTTCCGCCTGAGGGCGACACCAATACCAACACGGGCAGGCGTTGCAAGTTGCAACTGCAACTGCAATTCGCAAGTGCGGCAACACTACAACTACATCTGCAACTGCAGCTGGGGCAACAAACTTTTCAGTGTGGCAATGTGCTTGACATGCATGCTTAACCGTAATGTTAAAGTCAAATCGCCCATTGGCTTGGGTTCCAGCGGGAAATGTGTTGGAGAATATGGGATATTTCGGCCAAGGGAAAGCGGATGTGTTGAAAATGGAAAACTGTAGTCAGCTGTGGTGGTAGTAGTGCAGCCCTTTTTAAATGCGTGTAGGTGGAGAGCAAGTGCTCGCATTTCTGGGAAGGCAAAGTAAAATTGTTTGATTAAAAGTTTAAGCAAGTTGTGAAAAATATTTTGTGGAACTTTTACGTTCTTAGAAAATAAAAAAAAAATGAATTTTCTCTTTTCAAGGAAATTTTGTGAGGAAGGAGAGATCTCTCTTAATTTATACTTCATTTTATTTATAAAGAAATGAATTTGTCAAAGCAAAAATTGTAAATACTTAGTTTAAACAGTAAATAAACTGCTGTCTTTTGCCTTATTAACTTCAATAATCACCGGTAAACTACTTAAATAGTACCACATAATCATCACACTGCCAGGCAAACTAACAACTAAAGTCAAACAGTTTAACCTCTGCTAAATTAGTTTCACCACAAAACATCATTCACAAGTGATGGCCATGTGACACCCGTTGGAAACTTTGCATAATCCCTGATGGAAATGAAACCGAATTTCAAATTGAAAATGTGTAAAACAAGAGAACGGCAATTAGTGGAGTTGCCCGCAATTGACCTTTCCGATTCTTGAATAAATTATTTCCACGCTAATTATGCTTAATGCCATGGCCATGGCTTTTCACTGGAATATCCAGCTGTTACCTGTCCGTTCGGTGGCAAACATATAGAATACATCGCATCCGGCGACAAGTTTTGCCCGCTTCCGGTTGGCAATTAAGTCGAGCGCAATTTGTATAAGCCGCACAGCCGATATTATTGTTATCGGTCTGCAGCACACACCCAGCGTTCTGGCCATTTTTCATTACATTTTATCTGGCCTCTTCTTGTGCTCCCGTTTTATGGCCTGAATGTGGTGTAAGCCCCTTCGGTTTGCTTATTTCGTTATCATTATCCTGTTATCCTGGAGCTTCTGCTGCTGCCAGGAGTGGCGCATAATTAAATTATCTCGCAATTGCCTGCTAAGTGCGCCCGACATTCGTTTATGTAGGAATTTAGCAGGGTATTAACCCCCACTCTCCCACTTCTTTAGCTGTCCTAGCCGGCTTTTTTATATTTATTAAGCGTCCCCTTTTTTTGTGCCGCTTACTTTTGGCCACTTCCTGGCTTTTGTTCTTTTTTATGTTTTTTTTTTTATTTTGCGGTCTGCCCTAATTATTATCTGTGAAAATTTCAGGAAAATAAACTTGGTCCGCCACCCGTTCACAAAAAACGTCAATAAGTTTGAAGAACCTTAATTATTTTGTTTTGAGCAGCTTTCTTTATATTTTCTTGACTCGAAAAAGTTTCTGAGGGCAGCCAAGTTGTTGTCGCTGTTGACCCATTTGGCCAGGCCTCAAACTGGAAACTGGTCTCGAAAGTTTGAGAGCATTTTCCGATAAAATGGCAAAAGTGTTTTGCCCGCTTACTGCAAAATCATTTTGTCATCTACGTCTGCATCCACATAGCCCCTTCCTGGACTCAGCACTTTGGTCGAAGGACAACATCAAAGGCTTTGCATAACAAATGCATTGTTTTGCCTTCCACTTCTCGGACTTGTAAGTATTGTTCCCAAAAGCTGTTGCACAAGCACAGGCGCAGGCACAGCACATCCTGTTTGCTTAAAAGCTTCCGCCAGGCTCTAAGGAGTGTGTCCTTGTTGCTCTTAGCAAATGTGCAATTATGACCAACCATGAGCCTCCTGCCCGGCCTGGCCAGAACACGGCCCAATGATTGACGCTGACTGCCATAAATCAATAAAGTGCAACTTGAGCATGGAAAAATGTCAACGATTGGACAAACAGTGCATTCCTTTGCCTTGACCTCCTCCTCGACTGCCTCAACTCATCTGCTCATCAGAATTTATTTGCAAAAATAATGCCCATCATTGTTAATCAAGGGCGGACAAGGAAGGATCTGGGGAGTAAGCCTAAAGCTGACGCTGGTCAGCCATTGTTGTGTTGTCCGGTGGCCAATGACCAATGGCCGATGGACGATGCCTAGACATTTGCTAGTCAGGAATTCAGACCAGCTCTGGCTTTTGCCCTGGCCCGGCCTGCTGCTGTGTTTATTGGTATGTGCCTGACGCTGTCTGACATCCAAGAACAATCAAGGCTAAGACCATTTACAGAGGGTCATCAAGGCAAAAACTTTCTTCTTTAGTTACCGATAAAAAAGCATTTAAGTTATGTGTTTCCTATTGAATGCTAGAAAAGTTTCCTTTTTTCACTGTTTTTAAATGTCTAAAAACTCCTTTAACTTTTCTTTATTTTTAAGTTGAATATTCCTAATGCGTTTCTATTTAGTTGTCCTTGTCTGTGGACATGTGTCCGTACAAACACATATACACAAGTCCACACTCATGTCCTTAACAATGGACGTTTGCAAACAACAACAATGACAACAACAGCAACAACAACAGCAATAGCCCGAATGCCACTAACAACAATGGAGCACAAAATTGCGGCTGTCATCAGTGAGGAAATTTGCATTTTGCACAAATTGCAATACGTAAGCTCTGCTTTTCTGCTCCCATCCTCAGTTTTTCCGCTTCTTTTAGGTTTCGAATTTTCGTTATTTTTGTTATTTTTGCACAACTACACAATTTATTGGGCCGCATATCAAATGATTTTGGGGCCCTTTAATGGGGTGTATATAGAAGGGTAGATAGCTATGCCATAACAGGGAATTATTTCGAACTCATTAGAGAATGCAGCAGCAGCAGCAGCAGTAGCAAGTAGCAGCAGGAGCGACAAGGAAATTGCATTTACCAACCCACCCACTCACATGCATATCAATTAAGCCCGAAAATTTGGTGGGTGGGCTGGCATTTGTGTGGGGGTTGGGCTGGCTAGTGACAATAAGGCTGCTAATGGGCGGTGGGCGTGCCTCATTAATGTTGCAGGGACCCCGATGCGAATGCAGTTAATCGAAAGATTTTCCAGTCAACTGGCCTCGCGGGACTCGACGGTTCGACTGTTTGACTGTTCGAAAATTAGAAATCCCGGAAATAGTTTCCGCCTGTGCACTGAACTGAAGTGGGCGTGGCCGGGCCATAATTCCATTGATTATGCCAGGTCCGACGAATGGATTTTAATTCAATCATTCACAGCTGAACGATATTAGAGGCCGTAGAGGAACAGCCATAGGTACACATGGGAAAAATGACGGCATTTCAACATTTCTTAAATCGAAAACTTCAGTTTTTGGTATTCCAAAAGTTAGTTAATATTATTTAAGATTCCTTAAAACTAACCAATACTCGAAGTACAAACAAACTTTAGGTTATATTTTCTAACCGTGTATCAGTGACGTTCATTACTCGCGTGTTAATCATACGCCACGTTGCACAGCTATGGGCTAATTAAGGTTCGAACAACTCTAACCCCTCTAGTGATTTAATAGATTTCCAGTTTGACATTTTGCATGTTTTCACAGAGTGGGACAAAAGTGGCTGAGGCCCGCTGAGTGTTTGCTGTGTAATGAATGGGTTAGCATCCTTTTTCCTTTGATTTATTGGTTTTGCTTTCAGCCTTTTTTATTTCGGTTGTGCAACCCACACAGCAGACGTGCTTTGCATAATTATTTCTCGAGAGTTTGGCAAGTGTCCAGGCCTCTGTTGGTTTTATTCTCCTAGTGAACGGCTCAAAACATAGGCATTCAATGTTAAGTTGTCGATAGTTAGGCTCAGAGGATCCTAGTCCTCTGAATAGGTTTCAAATTTAAGAACCTTTTCTGAAATCCATTTGAAATGAGCACAATGGGAACAAGGCAGGCGATGAGCATTAGCAGGAAAATGTAGTTCATGAAGTAAGAGGTGTTCCATAAATGGCAAAAGTATTTAGAGAACCGATGTACGAAGTCGAACTTCTGGGTGCCCTCATCGTACTGAAGGCTGTACAGACATAGCAAGTGGCAGACTTTCTTCTGGTAATCGAAGTAGCTGACAATGTGGCACACGCAGAGCAGTTTGTGCAACCGCGCTGACAGGGGCATGTTTCCAACTAATTGGTCTAACGACATCGACGGCAACAGGACGAGTAGTCCTGTGCAGTCAAAGGAGCAAAAATGCGATAGGGGGCCATAACAATTTGGTGAGTACTTAGCTCTAATGTGAGGATTGTGTTACACAGTGGTAAAATATAGCAAAAGTTTCGCAGGACTGAATAGTTTGCAATTAAAAACATTTATTTTAACAAATTTTAAAGTAATTGAGATACTTTTTGATGGAGTAGTGCTTAAATAACAAGGAAATCGAATGAAACTTGAAGCAACGCTAAAGAAAGTGGATTTTTTATAAAATTTGTATACTTCATATAAAAAAACAAGATGACCTTAACTTTATTAACTTATTTCCCAGAACTTTCGCGGTGCATCTCTGTTTTGTACTTGGCTCCCTGGGCAAATGCTTTTAGCAGGAAAAAGCATTCTCGAGCTGCGGATAATTGATGACATCGCCGCAGACTGAAACCACTTCAATTAGCGGACTCTGTAGTCAGTCCTCAAATCGATAAGTTGCACACGCTTAAATATTTTAAAATTTACCCGAACCGCTGTCAGACCCACTTCAGATTTGCGTCGCTCACGTAGCAAACTAATTTATTTGCAAACTGGGAATTCGCCGCAGAAGTCCACCTTGGCAGGAAAAAAAAGCGACAGAAAAACGAAAAAAAGGGAGAGTGTGTGTAAACTCGGTCAGACCTGACTTTCAGCTCAGCACCGAATGGCGATTAATTTGTTCAGGTCTCAATCGCTGCTTACTCACTACCCACTTTCCACTCTCCGCTTGCCACTTGCCACTTGCGAAGGAGATTTGCATGGCAGCATATCGGCCATGTTCATCGCAGCATAACCCAAAACTGTCAAACTCAAGCGGCTCCTTCCTTAGGCGACTTTTCTACGCTGTTGTTAGCAGTGCACAGAAAGAAATTTTAGGTAAGTCTCAACTCAAATGCTAACTGCTTTATAATGTTAAACCATAAATTCCCTTTATGACAACAACTTTTCTTCAGGTGTATCCTTCATGCTCAACTTCCAACGCTCGCCGTTTACTTTGTCATTTCAATTTTGAATTCGTGTCGTAGCGTTCAGCGCTTTTATGTGGCATTTTTAAAATCCTGTACATGTCGGCCCAGGCACGGATACCCAAGGATGGCAAGGACCAAGGACTAAACACCCAGGACCAGTCCGGGCGCCACGTTGGAATTCAATAAAGAGCTTCGACCGACCGACCAGCCGATGTTGGGACACTAGGCTGTTGGGTTCGTCGAGCTGAGCTGACTGGAAGGAAGGAAGGTCGGAAGGAAGGCAGGAAGAAAGGCAGACAGTTAGCCGGGCATGTTTGTCAAACAATCATTAGAGACGTCAGTCGGCGGAGGAAATGCTGCAGGAATGTAGGCGTTGGAAACATCACAATCAGCGTTAGCAGCTGCCGTCTGAGCCACATCACACCTAACCGAAGGAGATGCCAGATATCCGTCGACCACTTCATTATGTGCGAATTTACGACGGCAGTTAAATAAGACGTCAATGGGGAAAAGGCTGCGTTATTATTCGGCGTTTCAAGAGGAAATTTTAGCTTAAACTGGAAAACTGGCTAAGTTAACTTTTAAAGAGTTTGAGCTAGAAATGCTCACGCTCTGTAATTATCTAGTTAAGTTAATGATGAGTCATTTTCCACATCTCTTAACTGCTTTATCATGTCAGCTGATCTAAAACTTGTATGTTTACGCAGATAGTTTCCCATAGACTTTTTAGCTCATCTAATTTTCTAAGCCTCTCCATGGCTTAATTGGACAAAAGTCTGCCACAATTTTTACCATCAAAGTTGCTCCACTTCAGTCTGCCATTATAAATCCACAGGATTGTTCAGTGCGCAGCTGTCCACATTCAACATTCAACATTCCGGCAACTGCAGCAATTTTCATTAGCTTAAAAACTTTGCCTTACCAAACTACATTTTTAATAAGTTTGTTTGTTTTATTTTTTATCGCCGGCCCGGCTGGGGGCTCTCTAAAAATGCAGAAAGGGCGAACGAAAGAGCATCAAAAACATGCATAAATCATCAAAAGCATCTCTGACAACTAATGAAAATATGCAAAAATTTATAGCTCAGCGAAATCGACGAAAAAAATGTTCGGATAAAGCGTCGAATCAAAAAAAAAAATCCCAATAAAAAGTTAAAGTAAAAAAAAAAAAAGAAAAGAAGAGAAGACTCTCCAACTAGCCAACGGCAAAAAGCATTTAAATTGAAAAAATGGCAGTCGAAAAATAAATTCATTTGCTTTATGCATGCCGCACGCAGCGAGCAAAAAGAACGGAGCCCGAACGGCAAGTGGCAAGGACACAGACAGGATGTGCGGTAGGAGTTTTATGTGGCAGTTTATTTTTGGCGACACTATCACAGGAACAGCTACCAACACCCAGGCTCGAAACCTTTTATGCACTCAAAGAACTAAACTAAATAATATCGGATCACCCATCTCCATGTTGGTTCCATCTTACTTGGCTTAATAGTGGCAAATCTAGATTGATAGCTTGGTAAACTCATTTTAAAGCAATATAACCTTGTTCTTATTTCTCCAAGTGCACCCCTAGGTTCCTGCTGTTTGGCCGCTCCTTTTTTCCGTAGCACGCCGGTTACAGGACGAAGGTCCCGGAATGTGACACGATGCGGCGACGAGAGGACAACGATGCGGCCATGTATAAAATTTTTCACAATTGCAATTTGTAATAAAAACATGCACTTTTTGCCATTGTTATATGCGGCCACACATGCTGTGCTGTACCGTAGAATGGAGATCCCCATTGCATTCATATACGAGCATACATACATATATGCGAGCTGGGGGAAGTTACATGCGTGTAAAACCATTTGCCGGGCGATGAAAAAGTCAGGAAAAACTTCGACCAAGATGCCACCAACCGGGGCAGAATGAGCTCCGGTGCGATAGCGATGGCCAGACAGAGATAGAGGTGCAACGGGATCGGGAAAGAGGATGGGGAGAGGTGACCCCTTATGGCTTTATGCCATTTTAAGTGCTCCACCCATTCCATAGCCATATCCATGGCCACATCCACTTCCACATCCGAGTGTCAACTGTTAAAGCGGTCCAGAGTGCAACTCCACAAATAAACAGAGCATAAAATATGATTGTCGTTATATACGTTTTTTTGCAAGTAATTCTCTCCGGGGGAAAGGGCACTGAGAGGTATGTTAACAATGGAATATAATTGATAGCGGCTGATGCTCTTCATATTTATGAACAAAACTTTATATAAATATATTTAAAAGTAATGACTGTCAAAAAGAATACCGGGAAGTTTCATCAGCACAAAGGTAAAGTGTATTAAATGTAATCGGAAAACAAGAAAAGAAAGCCACACAGGACTAAACATACTCAAAGCACTTTGTCTTGCCTAATTATATTAATTACTTTAACGATAACATCTTATGACGATATACCCTGTCATCAAATGATATAAACGACCTTTCAGAGGGCTTCAATTTATAAATGTAATGCACAGTTTATTGCTGTTACCGATATAACTTTCAGATAGTTGAGTTACTTAGTCCATTACCGGGAATGGAGAGACACGCAACGGCCAGGGGCTTTTGCCTGTGTCACTTGATTTGTGTGTGGTATCAGACCGGAAGGATCGGCCTATATTTGGGTTTCTATAACGTGGGTTATTCCGAGCAGCTGAGGAAATTTATATGCGACGAGCAACTTTACGTGCAAATAATGGCTTTGGTTAACTTGTTTACCAGCTGGCTCTATCTCTGCTGCAGTTATCGATGGATCCACGATCAGTTTGTGTTCCTGCTTTATGTTCCTCTGTATGTATACTTTTTGATACTGAGAAGACATCTGGCGAAGCTTCTGAATGAATGTGCTGGTGTCCACAAATCAATGCAAAGGATTCTTGGCAGTCGACTGTGCGTGAAGATCCACAGAGAATGTATCTACACCTTACTTCTCTTAACAATGATTATTTTGCTGCTTCTATGGAAAGTGAGAATTTATTCTATCTATCAGAGTATTTTTATTTTCGGCGTGGGATTTATCTACCACTTTGAGCTGTTGTTCTATGGTAACTATCTGATTTGGCTGAGCTGTATCTACAGATCTCTGAATGTGTTTCTCTGCCAAGACATGAGAAGTGACAGATTGTTTATATTAAAGGGAGTGCTACGGCTGCAAACGGTTATTTGGCGCGTTCATCAAAGCGTCTCCAGATATTTCGCCCTTCACATTATAAGTTTCATGATCCAGCCGGGGGTTAAAATGCTAATGATTCTTCATAGTTCTGGGCCACAACTGACTGCTCAAATGATTTCCTTGGCTCTACACTTACTCATGTTGACCCTCATTTTGATAATTGCCTCTAATCTACAAGAGCAGCATAGAAAATTTCAGAGGAATTACCTAAAACTAAGAGATGATCCCAACAACTTCGTTTTGAAGTCCTGGCGGCTCTTGCAACATAGAACTTTACCACAAGCCTTTGGAGTAACCTTTATGAGAAAGCGTGAAAAAGTGAAGTACAAACAGGATGTAGTTACTTTGATGGTGAGTTCTTGGCTTAACCAATTCGAAGTAATTTTAATCCACTTTCAGTTCTCCAACAACTACCCAGTTTTGCAGTTAACCAAAATGCCTTTTCATCTAACAACTTTTGGCTTCAAATGTGTCAAAATGAGAATTTCATTAACTATGCTGAGAAGCTGCCTGAGAACCCACATCCGTGAACTTCTATTGATGCTTGTTATTCGCCTTTATTTCCACAAAAACCTAACTTTTCCTGACTACGAGTATGAGTCCCAGGACGATTTCAATGGCAATGTGACCCAAACAATTAGTCAAGTCTATCGCTTTTACTTCTACGATGAGTTCCAGTGAATAATAAACACCGAAATGAGCCACATTAACTTAATTATCAATTACTTAATGGCTGCGGAGAGTGATCATAGTATGAATACCATTCCTGAGAACTTTTAGTTCTTTTCTGAAATGGCGAGACTTCGTTTCATCTTTAACATAGTCAAAGTTTTGCGATTTCCTTTGCACTTTTTTGGGCTTCTTCAGTTGAGGTTCAGTAACTCTCAAAGGATATATCAGCAAAAAGCAAACTTGTGCCGATTTCTACCTGCTATTTTTATCACGTTGATATTGGTCATCCATCAGTTTGTGAGTTATCATTGGGAAAGGGAAAGTCAACTGGTTAACTCCTTGAATATTGAGAAGAGACCTCTAAGGAGTGAAATCAAACTATGGAGCGAGAAGCTAACTAGCATCTATATCTTCCTGACTCTAATTTGGTCTTTGGCCAAAAAGAATTATCTGTGGAAAGTGGTAAATGAAGGACAATCGGCATATAAGCAGTTGAAAGCTCTGCTGGGAAAACATTTAATCCTGGAATGTTCCTGGTTGGTTCTCATCTACGGAATACTCTTGCTTCTCTTACTGAATGTGTTTGGAGCGACAATTTTATATTTCAACTGGCCTAAAATGAGTGGCGAACCCAAAACCATCACCCTTGCTGAAATATTTCAAGTTACCAACTACCTAATGGGACTACCCCGATTGATGTTTGTTCTTATATGGGCGCTGCACATTCTTTATCATCTGATAAATGCAGGATGGCTTGAAACCTTAAGGGAGTTAAGTTTACAAAGGAATTTAAAACTGTTTCAGTTCAATCTTCGTTATCTGTTTTCGGTTCACAAGCACATGAACATCTTCGCTGGGCATTACTTCAGAATGTCTTATGTATGCTTCCTATACATCATGTATTTTCGAATAGCAGAACTCCTTCAATATTTCCGATTTAATGCCATTGAGCTTGTGCAGAAGCAAAAGAGCCAAGAGGATCTGGAAGATGAAGCCTTTTGGAATGGACAAGAGAGCATACAAAATCTTGGAAATCCTATCATGAAATCTGTACTCATCTTATCCTGGCATTTGGCTTTGTGGATGCTGCTACTCGCTGCAGCTAATGTACATCAGGAGAAGTATTTCAACTTGATGGCAAAAAGCTGGAATTTCAAAGCAGATGAAAGTTGCGAACTGAAGGAAATTCTGGCTGGAAATGGCTGGAAGCGTCTTACCTTTAAGCAGTTGGATATCCTGGATGTAATGGTTGGTACACTTATATTAAAATTTATTCAAAATAATTTAATATATTTGTATTCAAAGTGCCTTTCAGGAATCTCAATTTGCGACCGTCAACCTGTTTCGATTTGCTTTTTGGCCAATAAGTTAAGAATAAACAGAAGCAGCTATATTAACTTAAAAACCATAACAGGACACTTCAGGCTCCTTTTAAATCTAGTAATTTCCGCTGGCATGGTCTACTTTATCCAGCAAATGGAACTCAGGCAACTGCAAGGATACCGTATACAGGAATCATTATAAAATTAACCAGCGCAACTCATCATGACAAATTAAATAATAATTAAATTAGTATATAAATAATTTATGCCACAGAAGAAGAACCCCAGATGCTTTGTGCCCGCACTCCACCTTTCCCTCAATTACTTAATGAATACAAAGCAGGAAAGTCGGGTGGGCAACCTTTCTGCCATTTTAATGACCTGACCTCGGGCCTCTTCAAATATCACAGACATAAAAAGGCAACCCTCAAAACTTTTGCCATTATAAACATAAAGCGTAAAGCAACAAATGGCCGCCGCATTGTTGTTATTTCAATGGCCTTGCCCTATCGTAACTTAAGGACACGCACCTTTTTGCGTGGCGCCAAAAAGGTGTAATTTATGCACCAAACTTGATTGAATTTATTCGCAGTCGAGATTTACTCCCGGACAGACACTGAACATATCGATACAGTGAGAGAAAATCAAATTAGATTCAATAAATTAACATAAATCTGGGTAAATTCCCTGGCACTTCGTTGCCCACTCCACTTGGTATGCAAATGGCGACTGCACGGGCCTGAGCTCCCCGTTTTTTTCGAGGCTCCAAGCCGTGGATGGAGCTCCGATCGATTCCAATAAACTTCTTGCCACACGATGCGAGCAACTGGCAACATATGCGCTATCGATGCAGCCGCCGGCAGCCAGTCACTGAAATTCAATCAAGGCAAGAATTCGGAAAGCCAAAAGGGAAATGAGTCGACCGGATTAAAGACGGGGCTTGAATTCGGTTCACAGGAAAAGGAAGTTTCCACAAACGGTAACTTCGTTAAAGTAAAAACGAAAATGCTTTACTGGCTTAACTCTCAACTTAGTAACTCAAATCAAATTCATAAAATATTACAAATTAAATAGTTTTGAATTTATAACTATCAAATCTGGATTAGGTTTTCATTCGTGGCCATAATGCATGACACAATCTTCTGCCAACAGTTCAATTCCAAACTTTGCTATCTCAATGAATGGCAGAAGTCGACAAAATTTAATCGACATTTTTTGATCAGCAAAACCACTTAGTGCGGCGGATGTCGAGCACTTAAAGGGTGCACCTTGAAATGCCGTTTGGCATCGCTGACCCGCTGCCTTTCCGAATCGGCGCCGCCATTTCGACGGCAATTTTTTGTCGCGCACTGTGTAGGCGCCATGTCTATGTCTGCAATTTCTTTTGGCAGTTTTGAAAGGCTGCCAACATGGACTATGCCAGAAAGGCGGAAAAGTTCAGGGCGGCATAAGCAAAATACAATGTGTGCTTAGCTGCAGTTCGGGAACATATATAAGTATACGGAGGTATAACAATCCATATCCTGACCTGCTTTGTTATGAAGGAAATACTGATACTAGCATTTTTGAGAGGGGTACCATCATAAAATTTTACGAAAAATCTCAAAAAATGTACTTTTTAGGCCAAGTACACAGTTCGACGATGAATTTAGTTACGAACACAACGAGGTATAACATTCCATGTTTCGTCCACTATTGGCTGTGTTATCAACAAAATAATGATATTTTGGGATACAAAATCCAAAAACCTATTAATGACACTTATTTGCAACATTACTTGTGGCTTTTCGGCTCTATCTTGGTCAAAACAGGACGCAGAGCCAAAATAACTACTGTTTTGTGCTGCTAATGACCACTACTTGCCGCCCCTATCACTCGTTTTTCGATTTTGAGAAAATCCATTTTAGGCAAAATTTCGCATTTTTTATAAGGGGTACCATCATCAAAATTTGCGAAAAATGTAAAAAATTAAAGTATCTCAGATTTGAATGCAAATCATTTGGGAATCATAGCAATAAAATTACGAGCTCTACAAGATATGACATTCCATATTCTAACCATTTTTGACTTCGTAATGAGGAAAATACTGATATTTTGAGACACAAATCGGGACAGACTGGGGGGTTGAACGGTTCTGTACGGGATACCATCATACAATTTTCCGAAAAATCCCAACAAATTTACCCTTTTAGCCTGGTATGCAGTTCGACTGGGAATTAAAATACGAACTCAACGAGGTATGACACTCCGTATTCCGACGATTTGTTGTGAGAATTCTACTGATATTTTGAGCATAGAATCAAGATTACAACTTTTTAGCCAAATTTGAGATATTTTTACCAGCATTATCCTTATAACTCAGTGAAAATAAGACACAAAGCTATAAAGAAGAGTGTTTTGTGCAGCTAACGACCCAAGCAAACTTTCTATGTGGGTATGACGATGATTTTCGGAAATTAAATTTTTTGTCAAATTTCACTTTTTTGTAAGGGGTACCATCATCATTTTTATGAAAATTTGAAAAAATATTTTTTTCTTCAGATTTCAATGGCACTTGGATATTTTAAAAATAGATTGAAAAACAAGCCTATCGGCATATGGCACTCCATATTCCGACCATTTTTGGCTTTGTTATGGACAAAATACTAATATTTTGAGGCTCAAATCGGGACAGACCGGTTATCGCATTTTTGAACATCGTAAAAATCTCCAAAAAATCTCAAAAAATTTACTTTTTGAGCGTGGTACATAGTTCGACGGGGAATTTAAATACGAACTCAACGAGGTATAACATTTCATGTTTCGACCATTTTTGGCTTTGTAATGAACAAAATACTGATATTTTAGGCTCGGAATCAAGTATACGACCTTTTGACAGAAGAGAGATACGATTTTTTGCCGTTTTTTAACTGTAACTTTGTCAAAACAAGCGGCACGACTAAAACAATGACTGTTTTATGCTGCTGACTACCAAAACTTAAAACCACTATACTTACTTTTAACATTATTGTTTTGATTCTTGCTGCAAGTGCTGATTTAAAGGCTAAAAAACACAAAAAACCAATTTTTGAGAGAAATTTGCAATATTACTTGCGGCTTCTTAGCTCTATCTTGGTCAAAACAAGACTTACAGCTAAATTAACAACTGTTTTGTGCTGCTAACGACCAATACCTAAAACCCCTATCACTCGTTTTTCGATTTTGAGAAAATTAATTTTTGCCCAAATTTCGCATTTTTTATAAGGGGTACCATCATAAAAATTTGCGAAAAATGTAAAAAATTGAAGTATCTCAGATTTGAATGCAAATCATTTGGGAATCTTAGCAATCGAATTACGATTATTGTGACATATGACATTTCATATTTGGACAATTTTTGGCTTTGTAATGGGGAAAACACTGATATTTTGAGGCACAAATCGGGACAGACCGATTTTCGCATTTTTGGGAAGGGGAAACTGAATAATTAATAAGATTGTATATGAGCGAAACGAGAACTTGTGAAATGCTTACAAGGACTCTAGGACAGGGGCATTTAATAACCGATCTCAAAAGCTTCAGGTGCGACGAAAAGGACTCTAGTAATATAATAATGACACGTGTGTGTTTGGCAACCGCGGAAATTATTGATTATGCGCGCTTTGGGGCGGGACACGGTTGATTGTCTGCGGTGACAGCTGTCAGCCGAGCGTTTCAGCCGCCCTGACTTCTGACATGCATAATTAATGCACTGCGGGTGGGGGATCACAAAACTCAAAGGGTCGCCCAGGGATGAACGGTTGAATGGATGGATGGATGGATGGATGGATGGCCTGGCGAAGTGTGGCTAATGAAATTTTAATTAGTGCAAGACAAGCGATAAAAAGACGGAAGAACGAAATTACCATAAATGGTAAAGCCTGAGGAAAATCAATGATAAACCGGGCCACTCACACACACACACAGACACTCACATATGGACAGAGTTCCGGGGCAATTACATGCATCAAAGATTCATATCTCCTAAATGCCGCACGGCGTCGCCTTTCCCTTTTCATAATGCCATCATAATGACTTTATCTCTCAAGCAGGCAATAAATCTTGTGGGCCCCCAAAGGAGAGCCCTAGATAAAATCCCAAGGAAGCAAGCAGTGGGAGGTTGCCATAGCGGCTGTATAATGAAATATTACGCATACGCACAGTAGAGCACTCATCTAACCCACTTTCTTTGGCCCACTTTGCGAGCGCACCGCCGCCCATCATAAAAGTTAATTAATACGGCTTGGTTAGCTGCTAAATACAGCGCAAAATATGCCCTGACCCAGCCCGGCTGACGTCATTTATCATTCTGCCTAGCCATTGGCTAGGCACATGGGGCGTATGCGTAATATGCGCTGACAGTTAGTTGACCACAGATTTTAAGCCTGCAGCAACTCATCCTCCCGCCGTTGGCCATCCGTTGGGGTGCTATCGGCCATCAGCTATCAGCGAATGGGAAATCATTGGAAATTGCACAAAACAAATTTGCATGTAAATTCCAATGGGCACATTGTCGACTCGGCGAGATTACACTAAGGATTTGCTGGAACTGTGGATTACCTAAGTCACAGAATTTATATTTCAATACAAGAACTAAGAATAAATTGGGTAGAGAAAAGAATTGGGTATCCGAAAAGGTAATATATTTTTGTTTTGCCAATTTTTAGAGACACTTTTGAGTTATCTCTTCGATTGACTTGATACTCCCGCGATTACCCCTCAATCAACTGGCTAAAAATATGCAAACGAAGTGAAGTATCTATGTAAATGTTTGTTGGTCTACAGTCTGGCGCGGGTTTCACCTGCCGTTTGGTATTGTGCGGTGCCTTTCCAGTTCCCCAATTTGCATCTGCCCCTCACTTATCCGCCATACCTATACTATATATTTGAATCTCGGGGCCGGCAAGGAAATATGTTTCGTTTTTAAACAAATCCAAATGAAATCTGCGCATAACAACAAAGTTTTTTCCCTGAAAAAAGTTTCCATCCGATGAAAAAAGATACTTTTGGGCTAAAGAAAGAAAAACTTTGCTCTGGCTGTGCATTTTGTTTTCTGATAAATTTATCCAGATATTGAAATCTATTTGTAATATTTGTTCTTCCCTTTTTTTGTGCTTTGATATGGAGAGGAATGCCTGATGAAATTCCGTACTGTATACACTTTTGATTGAATTTTCAGTTTGCCATTTTGCCTTTTCCATTTTTGTGCCTTCAGCCGGAGGCAAATTAGAGATTGTAAAGGGAGTGGGGAAAGAGGGTATGAAATAGGTTTTGTAAGCATTTTCCGAGCAACAATCTTCAATTACACTTTGTAAATGGCTGGGGGCGAAGGGAGCTAGGGGAGAGTGCTGCTGAGATTTAATCACAATTAACGTCATTCTGGCAATCGGATAAAACCGCAAAAGCCAATTAGTCGGCAGCAAACTTTGTGATGTATCACAAAATGGCGCGAGTATCGATAGTATTAAATATCGCGATAATTGTATCATAATGGCAAACAAGTGCATAAACAAAGATAAGACTAAGCCCATAAATAATGCAGAATTATGCATGAAATCCCGGCGACAATGTCCTGGACAAAAAGTGCAGCTGTCAATTGAATTTATTATATAATTAAGTGCAATTTGTGTGCCGCTAATTGCAACTGTTTTTCGGGCTTCATTCGCGGCTAATTATTTAATACCAAGTAAAAAACAATGCAAATTTGTAGAACGTTCTCGTAAAGTGGGCTGCAAAATCGTTAATTCACAGGCATGATTTAAGGCTCATTAAAGTGGAAAATTCTGGCAAGTACATTAAATGTTAGGCCCATGAAAGGCGTTTTCGGTGATTGAGCCTAACAGTTGCAAATTTTATCCAGTTAACAGTTTAAGCTTTTAAAATGCAAACAATGGAGATCGTTTGATATTCAAAACGACGAGTATTATCACATTGTAAAAAATTGCAATTATTTAAGAATGTTGTCGGTTAAATAACAAACAATCTGCTTTCACAGACATTACAAAGGTTTCATAAAATTTGAAGCATTTGTGTGATATTTCATATATTAATATCTGCAACCGCAACAATAGGCTTAATCCATGAACAACCAGTTTGTTAAACATTAACATATATTGCATTCAGTATTCCCATTGAGTGGTAATGCACATTCTGCACATTTCCCCATTTAGTTGCAACTTTTAGGTGCCACAGATTTTTAATTAATCAATGACAAATTGTCCACGTGCGACCGCACTGTGTGTGCTCAATGGCTGATTAATTAAACAACAATAAATGCAGACAGCATGCGCTGGCCGCCCCACTGATTTTTATATTAATTATCAAAATGTTTGCCAGCATTAATGTTATGTGCAAATTTGTAGCGCTCTTTTGCGGGCTGGCTATTTGCGCGCTCATTAAAAGCGAACAATGCCTGGCTGCATTTTCCGCCACTCTCTGTTTTCGTTACTTATTAAATGGAAATTTCATTAAAACGCTGCTCTGCTCAGAAATTAAATTGTTAACTTTGAAAGTTGGCTCTTGATTTTGAGCAAAAAAAAAAAAGAAGAACTTTCTGCGCTCGGGTACTTTTTATGACATTTATTAAGCTGTCCTGGAGACAGAGACAGGCAGCCCAGCTTGTTATGAAATGCAAGTACGCCGTACAAAATGCGCTGCACACTTCCTGAATTATGAGTAGAACTGACACAAGGACTTGCCGATGGTGGTGGTGGTGGTGTACGATCCCTGGGAGGCAGAAAAGGAACTCCGCAAGACGCTGTGAAAAGTCAGACTTTGAACATGCAGCGCTGATTCCGAATGCAGTCAGCTCCTGTTTCTCGGTTTGCCTTTGAAGGCTCTACACTTGACTTAAAGAGGTGATACAATTGAGATGTTAAGAAACCTTTTTAATGGTATTTAAAACGAGTTTAGTTTCGAGCTTTAAAGCAATACCTAATGTGATGTTTAAAAGCAACGTCGTCTTTCTGAATAAATACAGCAAAAATAATATTATTTTTGTAGAAAATTCTGTTTTGCAACTTTATTACATTTTTAATTTGATTTTAAGCTCTTTTTTCTTTACTCTTTTCTCCCTCTTAAATTCATCAGTCATAATATTTTTATTTGTAAAAATAATATCTATGTTTAACGTAATTACTGATTTCTAAAATTGCAAGCCATCACATCAGGCTTTTAATTTTAATTCATTTCATTTTTTAACCTCTCACTTTTTAATATTACATTTGAATAACCAACTTTTTGTTGTTTGCTTAACCAACTTTTTGCATTATTTATTTTTCGCAATGTAATGCCATTGCGGAAATGTTTTTGGTGTCCTTCGCATTGTGGCAAATGTTTATTTCATGTTTCTCAAGTCCGGGCACGTTGTTTGTAGTGCGAGGGAGTTGCAAGTTCGGTGGGATTTTCCGCCACCCCGCGATGCCTCATCTCACTCATTTCGCACAGACACTGGACTCGAGTGGCCCGCTTAATCTTATTTATTTATGGCTGCCCTCACCGCTCCACCTGGCTGGCTACCTGGCAACCCTGTTGTGCTTATGCTTACACAAGTACTTACAGTACTCGCAGTACTTTTCAGAGCTGCCAGGCTCTGTTTACACATGAAATGCAACGCATATCGAATGCTACTTTAAGGCTTTATAACCTCTCCCTGCTCCTCTCTCTCTCTCTCTGGCCATGGAGTGTAATTGAGGGCAGTCGATTGTTAAATGCACTTACACTCTGTTTATCTAAGCAGCGAAGCGGATCAAGGTGTTAGACCCTCCTCGTTCAAGTGGAAAGTTCAAGGACTTCACTTTACTTCTTGCTCTTGGATTTAAAAATAAGAAGACTTTAAATGGGCGTTGGAGAAAGTTGCTTGAAAATATGAAATAAATGTGCCAAATTTGGTTGTTTTTATTCAACATTCTATTCAAACTTGGTAATCATCGAATGGAAAGGTCAAGAATAGAATTCCATCTAACAAGGCGTTTAAACAATATTTATAGACACGCTTCATAATTTTATTTGTTTTACAAAATAATTATATATTTTATTTAATATTTTTACAAGCACAAAATTAATTGCCGCTTTCAGCCTGTAACTTATCCTCATAACTCTCTGCACTGGGGAACTGGAATTTATTTTATCTTTCATAGCCTTCTCCCCTACCCACCATCGTATAGATTTCCTGATAGCCAAAATAAATTGGCGTTACAGTTGAGTAAACTTTTGGCCAGCATTTGCCATGTGCACTCCAGAGCATTTGCATACGTATCGGAGGCGGGTTCACCGTTTTGGGGCGGGTTAAAGTTTTCGGGGGAGATTGGTCTGTCGACAGTTTTAAAACTTCCCAGGCAATCAAAGTGTTAACAGCTGGGCTATAAAACTTTGGCCAAAAGAAACTTTTTCACTGCATGGAAATGTTCGAGTGTGCGTGGGGGGTGGTTGATATCTGTATGAGAAGTGTCTATGTGTGATTAGGGATTCGTGGTGCATGCACGCAGATGACCCACATTGGACATCTATTGAGAGCTCCCCTAATGAGTCCGGCATCTGGCAAATTGCTGCATGGCATTAACACCTTAAAAGCCAATAGCGCAGCAGCTGAACCAATGTCATTAGGACATCTGGAGGGGATCGTTGTCTTGCACCTGTTGAGTGGTTGCATTGCCATCTCTTTGGGTCACAAATTGGGGTCACCAAATCCCATTTCTGGTAAGATCCGCCGCTAATTGAGTACCACTCGCAACGTAGTTTAATCCATAGCTTAGACCTATCTGATTTAAATTCAGTTTATTGCCTAACTTTTAGGATAACTATTAAACGTAGAAGCCATAAATATTTTGATAAAATCACATTTGTCTCTGACCAAATCCCAATTGACTCCCGTGGCCGTATTCAATCTGTTTAAGTCGAGGCATTAATTTTGCGAAAACCAGGACAAGGCCACACCCACGCACAAGTCAAACAAAAAGCGACTTGTTAAGCTGATTTCTACGTGTTTAAGTTTTGTCTTTCGTTTGTGTTTACATGCGTTTGCCCAGAGATTGCCTCGTAGAAGGGGGGCCACTCTGCACACACACACAAACACATACGAACAATGACCCCGAAGAACATTTATTTGGTTAACCCAACCAGGCCCACAGACTCACAACCCTCCTCTTGGAGACTGAAACCCGACGCAGATTTATTTGGGCAGGTCCGAAGTGGGCGGCAGCCCTGGGCCAAATCATGTCTAGACATTAGAGCACATATTCAGTGGCCAGAAAGGTGCCCGCCCGAAGGATTCCATCATCCAGTGGGATAATGGCCGCCAATTAGCGTTGATAACGCAATGAGTTGGCCAGCTTTAATTCAATTTACCGGATACCCAGATATCAGGTTACGCAATCCGCAAGATAGATACAAAAATACAGATATTTATTCAGTCCATCTGGCAGCTGTCCAAACTATCAGTCGCCTGGGGATTATTCCCATATATTTTTCCAGCAATTATCGCACAATTTGCATTCCCAATTGGGTTACACATTTCAAACAAACTAGGAGAAAGATTTTATCAAATTCCAGGCCAACGGCACAAGGAAAATATGACTCAACGGAGATTTTTCTTATGGTCAATAAATCCAAACAAAAACTAATAAATTTCCTGGCCTATCAAATAAATAAAACCAGTTTTAGTTGCAAATAATTTTGCAATCTAAGATATTGTGTGCCCCATAAAGAATGTGCCACATTCAATCAAGAAATTGATATTTTCGGCAAGGGAAAAATGCTTGACTTTAGCACTCAGAGGATGAGGGACACTGGCCAGTTGGCCAACTGACTTACCGTGGCATGAGTTAACTTAACTTTTTAACAACGAGGTAAGCGAGCGACGAAAGCAAAATGTAAACTTCATTAAAAACTTGCACAAAGTGGGAGACAAGGAAAAGCAGGAGGCGGGAAAGCGACGAACAGACACAAAATTATTAATGAAAGGCTGCTCGCAATTAAGCTCGTTACGACTCTTAACTGCTGCTCATTAAAAGCACTCGTAATTAGCAGACGTCGCTCATAAATAAACTCGGCACATAAATTAAATGCAACGCGGCCGAAAATCACACAGCCAGCATAGTGACAAATTTCCGAAATTCGGCAGCTTAAATAAATATGTGGGGAAAATCGTTATTTGCTATTCGTTATTAAAAAAGTTCGTTCCGCGCAAGGTCGTCGTTGGTTGGTCGTTCTGCTGATCCAGCAAACAAATAAAGGAAATAGGCAAATGGCCAGCAAGGAATAAGGAAAAGCCAAACGATGGGCCATCA
This sequence comes from Drosophila eugracilis, assembly GCF_018153835.1. Taxonomy (NCBI): domain Eukaryota; kingdom Metazoa; phylum Arthropoda; class Insecta; order Diptera; family Drosophilidae; genus Drosophila; species Drosophila eugracilis. Next base: position 2,083,022 of record NW_024572964.1, on the reverse strand, counting down.
GCATGTGTGAGTACATTTATTAAACAACTTTCAGGGTCAACGACAGCTGGAGTGCTCTGAAATCAGCATGGAAATGGGCGAGGGATGTTCTGTATGCTAATTCCCCATTGTTTTTCGGTTGCGGATTCATAAAATCCAGGAAACTTCCGAGGGAGGAACACATTTCTTGGGTTATTTATCAAGTTCAGGGTCACAAATCCTTCGAGTGGTAAGGTAAACTTATGAAACACATACTAAATAACCAGCCTGTAGATGCAGAGAAAGAAAAAGTCTTAAGAACGTTAAACTTATCTTGATTTAAGCTATTAAAACAGACATTCATTTTTATTTATTTTCCTTGAGATATAAATAAAATTCTTAAATTCCAATTATATTTTTGATTTAGAACTTTATTCTATCTTAAGCCATTCCAATCGTTGATTTCTCTCTAAGTGGATCAAGTTTCCGATACCCATTATTCTTCATTGTCTAAGGCCGAGTGATTAATGCCAGGAAGCAGGCGAAGGAAACACAAATTTCGACGGTTTTTATCTGGTTTGGCCGAGTCGAAATAAATTTCCAGAACACACTGGCATCTGTTGGCCAATTTCACAGCATGTCCTTCGCCTACAACACTGTGTTAAGCGGCCCGGCCTAAAAGCATGCTAAACTTTTTTGGCGGAAATGACACTAGTTCCGATTCGAAGCATGGAAAACGCGCTCAACTGACCTAAGCCCGTGGCAAAGTCCGGTCAGGGCTATAATCATAGAGCATAGACCGTTGCAATAAAAGCCGGGGCCATCTAAAACACGGACAATAACCGGACAAGAGTGCCGAAAAACACGGACAAACAGTGAGCTTCCTTCTTCCGTTGCAGCGTTGCAGCTGGCAAATCGATCCGGATTTGTGCCATGTCATTTGGCTTCAATAACAGGCTGCATATTTAACAAACATGCTGCACAAATGCAATAATATAAATTCTTTTTTAATTAAAGCCATTGAAAATGTCTCTCAGGAAAGTCAACTACCCGTCGGAGTCGGAGTCATGTGAAATATTCAACAAATAAATTACATTTAAATCGGCAAACACAAAGAGACACAGACACAGTCTTGCTGCAGATGACGTTTCATTTGATTCATTTAAATATATAATGCCGCCTTTTGTCTTTGCAGCTGCACCATTTAGAAAGACAAATGCCAAATGCAGATGGCCGAAAGGAGAAAATTACGTCAGTGCAAAGGCAATCCAAACAAATGTCTTGTTAAATTTGTCTGTTTATGGTGTGGATAGTTATGCAATCAATAAATAAAAGCGACAAAAGACGTGAAACAACTCAGAACAATGGGACTTTCTCGAGACTAGAATGCAAGTTGAGAAACGCATCTTTTTCTCATATAAATATTTATTTTCCCAAGAATGACTTGGGCTTTTTCTTAATTTTCTTCCCTTTGTTTTGAATCCTCTGCTGGCACAACTTTAGACTCACCCACATAGTATTGTACTGAAAACCCTTGACACCCTTTTTGTTTTTTGTTTTTTTTTTTAGACTTTTCCAATCTGTTTCCGCTGCTGTTGTTTCCATTATGCTCGACATTTCAGCAATTCCGTTGACAGGAAAACAAAGGAAACGGATTTCATATTTTTGCTGCAATTAAATGCACATCAAGGAGTATGTGAAAAGTGTCAAAATGAGTGCGTGTACAACATGGCGTATGACAGATACAGTTACAAGAGTCACACACAAATGTGGCTTCAACTTCATCTTGGCCCTAAAAAAACAGAAAGTGCTGCCAAAACAGAATCCCAACCCGTGTGTGTTTATATGTATGTGTAATTAAAAAAGTTTTATAATTTCGCTCAGTGACACACGGATTAAGCAGCAGACAGACACACATTTTACACCTGAGCTGAGAGTTTTATGCAAATTATAATTGTTGCAAAGTTACGGCCACGTTTCAAATTATGTTTGCCCAACGTCGTGGCAATAATCAACTGAATTTACACCAACGGAAAAACGCTCTGAAGCGAAACAAAGGCCTTAATTATGGGCAGAACAAAGATTAAACATTGCTAGAGATGCCAGCCAACGGTGGGGTTGGTTGGGATTTCTTGAGTTAAAGGGGTCTTTAGGGAAAAGGCAGAGTAAAAGAGCCTAGAAGTATGCCTTAGTAAAAGAACGCATTCTGTGGACCTAAACTAATCGGAACTTCAAAAATTCCCAGGTTAAGCATCTTATTACTAAAGGACTACAAAATTATAGTTCCAGTGTTAATTTTCTTAACCTATTAAAGTTTCCCTACAGATAGTAGCTCACCATCTTCGAAACTAAAGCCAACGTAGAGTATCCTCAGCCCTAAGTCCATTCTATCTAGGTACGATCTTATTCCGTTGGAATGACACCAGCAGCGTCTTAATCCTTTTGCCAGGACATGGCAGCAAAGTCCGTAGGACAATGCCCGGCCACGCGTTTTAATTAAATTCTTTTGTCGCATACAGGCGGCGAACATGCAAAAATCCAACACTCGAACAGGAGAAAAGGGAACCGGAAAATGGGCAAACGGGAAACGGGAAAAGTAAAAACAAAGCGGCACAGCCAGTGGCAGCTGGCTGGGAAAGCGGAAAATTAATAAAAATGCAGACGAAGCGAGCCCCGGCAAATGCCAAAATGGGCAGCCAATCATATGTGGGCGTGGCGGCAGAATGTTATAAATGCGCCACTGTGCATTGTTAGACGAATTCCCCGTGACCCCCCGGCAGCATGGATTGCAATCCATTTAGGGCCAGACAATATCTCTTATTGAATCCATATCTTCGCTCCTCAGCTCAGCTGCTGTTCAATTTGCCATGGCCTAATTGAAGGCGTCTGCAAACACAAACACCCCACAAGACCACAAGTCATTCGGGTATTGACGTTGGAGGCCGCAGCACTTGATGATGTGGCGACAATATTTGATTGCTTAATATTGAATTAATTTACCATATTTTGCGGCCATGTGGCAACATGTGCGTGCTGAGGTTATCCCCAAACCAACACACACTCTCTGCCCGTCCAATGCAGCCATTTAAAATGCAATTACAATATGCCGAGGGTCGAAGGACGGGCAAAAGTTTTCCCTCTTGTATATAGAATGTAGTATATCTCTGCCACTCACCTTACTTTCTTTCGTTCCACTTGATGGCTTTCTCGTGCCAAGGGCAGGCAAATTTTATGGGTAATAACAAGTGAGTTTTCGAAACGCATTGACCTGTCCCAAAAGATGAAGAAGTGGGGCGGAAAGAGTCGGAATATAAGGTAAAGTTCAGAGAGCAAAGGCACAAGTTTTCGATACCCTAAAGTCAAAGGTGTTTTAAGTTACATTTACGAAGTTGAGAATAGGAGTTATGAAATGTGTCAAATACTCGTAGGTTGAGCAGGTCAGTTGCAAAATTATACATTTTTGAATGTGATTAAACAAATATGAAGTTTCATTTACTTGTATTTTCTAGGGTATAATTCTATGTGAACTTTTTCCAACTTCTTGACAATAGTTGGCCTAAAAAGCCAAGCCATACAAAATTTGTTTTCAACAACATTCAGCCGAAGAAGTGAAGCGTACAACGAATTCCATTGGACAATGGACATCTTTCGCATTAGGCACACAGAGCCAAATTGAAGTCAGTAAAATGGCATTAAAGAAGGCAGAAAACAGACCGAGTAGAAATCCCGACTTCGTCCGGAGGGGCAACAATAATAACTTAGCACTGTGTACATATTTCTCTTTTCGGGGGAAGTCCCAGGTCCAGAACCAAATTGTTTGACTGTGCGTCCGATGTGAAGGGCTCGGTAAATATTTTAGGCCAGTGACTGGACAGAACGTGTGCCGTGTGGAAGCTGCAGCTTTTTGTGTTGGCTGGGGGGAAAATAGCAGCACATAACTGCAAATGAAATTTCGTAGATTTCGCTTCAAAGTAAATGAAGAAAAATGTGCAAAAGCAAATTGCCGAGCGAGAAGTGTAAGAAGAAAATTCCGAAACACTTTGGCTGGCTGGTAAGTAGAAAATATTTTCATTGTTGCTGACACCTCGGCAAGCGCGAAGGATGCAGGATGGAGCAGCCATCCAAGACGGAGCCGAGCAACTTTTTAATTAAGAAATCTTGTGGAAATTGCTTAAATATTTCAACTGCACTTGCCACTGTTTGCCTCCTAATTGAGACGAGATGGAAGATGCAAACGTTTTAAATGTCTGCCAACCCGTCTCTAAACTTTTATTTATGGCAATAAAATGCAATTACACAATAATATGCCATCGTTTCAACTCAATTTGGCAGCCGTTGAATGGGAAGAAAACGAAGGAAAACTGTTGCCACTATTTATGGTTATTTTATTGGGCTTTATGGCCCATACAGGAGGCCAAATCTACTAAACAGATCGGTTGAGCGCTTCGATTGGGCCAAGGACACATCGACACACTGCCAGCTTAGATTAATCAGTAAAAATACTTAAAATATTCTTGGGTCTCTCCTCGGCAATTGCTCCGTGTAAATATCGTAAAGTGTCTCTGCGGGAATTGACGCCCCAAGCACATTTGCATAGAGTTATATTCACACGAAGTCGTGTTTTCCCAGCGACTGACAGATGTGTTCAACATATTAGAATTTATGTTGTGTATATAAATAATGCGTGCATTTCTTTATGAAGCTCTAAAGACTCCTTTAAGGTTTTGAAATCACTTCTATCGACTTCTTAAGGTATGCTATGAAAGAAGGAATAACTTTATCAGATTTTCCGATACAAAATATTTACTTTTTAACATCGTTCAACACTTTTTCATCATTTAGCTTAATAAGATGTTATTTAATACTTTCCCGATCATAAATCATGCAAATCTGTGCTATTATCTTGAGCACATCTGTACTCAAACATATTCATCTGGGCGCCAGAGGGGGAGTTTCATTCTTGATAGTGGCAGTAGTTTCCTGCGGCGCACTCAAGTCGTAAAGCGTCTTGAACGGTATTTATGTTGGTTATTAAATGGATTCAGCGCCAAAACGATTTCAATTGGATTTGTGCTCTAGGAATAAGTGAGTTTTATGCTGGCTAGCAAGTAGCCGCATAAATGTTGATGGCCTGGCTGATGGCCATTCCAGAACCGAACACCTTTTAAATGGTTATGGCCGCTTTTAGTTAAATTGCCGGGGCTGTACTTGTAGGCCCAAAACAACTGAAACACTAAAAACTTTTCCTCACCACAATAACTTGATATGCTTCGCAACACTTCTGGCATGGCATTCGGAGTTGGGACTTTGGAAAGCTTTCGTAATCCTGGGCAAAAGGCCAAAACCGGAAGACCTTCAACTTATTCAATTTGTCGTTGCTAGCGGGAAGGGGCACACAAATGCGGTCGCTCATAATTGAATTATTGTGGTTAGGGTTAGGGTTTTATCATCAGTTTGTGGTTCCTAAAAGGTTTCCCTTGAAGTTCTAAACTACTTCAGATTATGTAGATAGGAGAGATCTAGATTAAAGGAATTTAATACATTATTTTTAAGCAGATTTTAAGGCAAATTTAAAGGTAGTACAAGGACCAATTTGTATGCACTTTTTTAACAATCCCCATTCAAACAACTTTTCCATTTTCATTTCACATTTGTTAACCTCTTTTTACATCAGCAGCAGCATTTGTCTCTCTGTTCCGGGCCGGCGAATAAAACATTTCCCTGTTAATTCCTCTTTTAAGCATTGTCAGCACATGAACAACAAACATTTTAATTGGCCCATAAAAAGCGGAAAAAATTCGTATTTTCCTCGCTTCGAAGGCCAACGAATTTGGCCCCAATCAATCTCAATACAATTGCGATTAATTTGGCAAGCATTAAATAAGGCCAACGTCGGTTGGCTTGATTGATGTCGAATTACGAAGTCGGCGGAAATATATTAATAACTTAAGCCGTCTGTCATTTACCTTGCGGAAGTCACCGACACCGTCTCTGACTCCGGGGGTATCTCTGCCGGCATTTTCCGGTATTTCCTCGTCGGCCCCCTTTTTGCCACCGCCCATCTCCAATGATGCGTAATAATTAAGAACGCTTTTGGCCCACTGCTCATTTATATTTACACATTGTATTGGCACTTTTGACCCAACGTTTCTCGGACTCAGACTCGGACTCGAAAAGTTTCCTTTGTTTGCAGCGCTAATTAAGGCAGCCCCCAAAGGGTCCGAGTTTTTGCCCCTATTGTTTGGTTTTAGCCATCTCACAGAAATTTTCTCAACTGATTAGCCCCGGCTTGCATTGTCAATGGGCGGGCGGGCTTAGGGAGAGGGGCGATTTTCCAAACAAACAAAAGGAAACTAACTCGGCTCACTCCTTCACTCTGGATATTTACTTGGGTGCCCCTTCGGTCGGATGCTTGGCCATTTAATTAAGCGTAACCCGCAGTCAAAGTTGCAGTTAAAGTTGCCTTTTTCAGCTCACTGCGGAATGCTCAAATCCATTCGATCGCCGGCGGACATACTTTGTAATGAGTTCCTTGCCGCAGATGACCAGCGATTGTGCGGGAAGGGTGAAGGAAATTGCATCCTTTTGCGACTTTATCTGGTTTATGTTTCTAGTTTATCTTTATTTTTGTTATTATACTGCAAGTGGAGTTGTTAAAATTGCATTTTTGTTATATGAAATATAATATTTCATTGTTATAAACTTAAAATTGAAATGTTACCAATATCAATACCTATGCTATATCAAAGGCAATGCACTGCCATGATATATAATGCTTAAAAATGATTTTTTATAGAAGAAAAAGCTTAAAAAGTTTAAAGCACAGGCACACCCGGCTTGTTTTTATGCCCCATGTTTTACAACTTAAAACTTAATACGAACAGTGCGAGCAAATGATCCTGAAACGTGCTTAAAAGTGTTACCTTGGATTTCGACGGGGTCATAGGGGGCTGAGGCAGATGAGCTGCACTTTAAATGCACAACATGGCGGCACAGCTGGGCTAAGGCAACAAAAACACCAAACAGGAGTAAAATTCCGCACCGCAGGAGCAACAGCAAAAGCAACGGCAACGCGATTGAAGCGGATGCTGCAACAACAGCGCAGTCAAAATAAACAAAACAGGTGCGCATTTTTCAGGTGGGGAGGCGGGATGGCGCATGGTCTTGCAACAGGAAGGATGAGGGGCAGTCGAGAGCGGATGGGTTATTGCCGTTGCCGGCCTACATCGTTGGACTGAGTCTATTCAAAAAAAAAAGAAAAAAGACTAGCAGCAGCGCAAAAGCAGACCAGGTAGACCAGGCTCAGTCGGTGGCTAACGAGACGCAGTAATTCAGAATGTACATACCCGGGAACAGTCGTCGACATACAAAGAGTTATTTTCTGATTTGAAAGTTATTTAAGATGTTAAAATAACTCTAGTCTAGTATTCCTTGTACTTAATTTCGTTACAGAGGACCTCAGACGTATTCCAGCTGTCTGCTTCACTCGTCTCCAAAATTCACAATCCAAATTTTCCAAAAAATAAAATAGCAAAAGAAAAGCCAAAACTTTGGTTCGCTCTTCCATTAGAAAACATCTATAATGGCCAATCTGTTTTCCAGTATGCTGCCTTCGAGTTTTTATCCAGAGTCGAGTGACGGACCCGATTCGAACAGCAACAGTGGACATCAGCTAATGCCGGATGTAGATTCGATCGCCTCGATGATGACATACATGTACCCAGGATCGACTGTTCAAGGCCAGGGTAGACTCCATTCGACCTTTTCTGGTCTAGAAAGCCCCCCCTTATCCGATGACGAGAAACGCCAACGCATTCTTCTTCAGGAAATGATCAGGACCCCGGATCCCACTCAGTGGGAGAATGATACCATCGAACCACGCACTCAGGATTCCCGTACAAATGAGCCAGAGGGGGAACAAGTGACTGATCCTTATTCCGATGACGACTGGCTATTTCCCACAAGTTCCCATGAAGTTTGAGTTCAACGTTTATGTAATTAACAGGAGTCGAGATGGTTCATTCGATAAATGTCACGATATTTTAATGGAAGCATGATTAAACCGTTAAATAAAGATCATTTTTTAGTCATGCATAAGCGAGAAAGTTCTTGCATATCCTATTTACGTGGACATCATAGTAAGTACAAGCTCGTATTCGGTGTGAGTGTGAGGGTGTGTGTGCTTATGCTGCTTTGTTAGTACATTTTTCATAATTTACATGTTGTTTGTTTGTTTGTCTGTTGACTTTTTTATGTACAACCAGAGACTTGACTAAGAGCTGCAGCTCTCGGCCCTTTTCCCCTGCTGTGCATGTGAGTGTGTGAGTGTGTGTGTGGGTGTCTTTTAAAACTGGTTCAATGCTTCGACAGACATTCCGCACTCACACTCTCTTATTCACAGTATCCCATTTTTTTCACGTTCGTTATTTAAATTTCGTTGGCGCGGCCGCTGAGCTCCATAAAAAATAAGCCTATTTATTTAATTGAAATGCCAAACAACAACAAAAACAACAACTGCAAGAACCACAAAGAGAGCGAAAGCTTCAACTTTTTTCACACGCTGTGCGATAATTTTTCCACCAGCGGGAAAACTCACTTCCACACAAGCACACCCATTGATGAGCGTCAATATTTGCCAGGGACGGGCGCTCAGCGAAATTCGCTGTAAAACGCAAACAATTAAGCATTTTGTGCAAATAATTACGAGAAAATTTTATAGCCCTGGTGTTGTTTGTTACATTCTGCGTGTAATTGAAAAAGATTTTTAAAATGATAGAGAGTCATGCTGATACCTTGTAAATGGAAAATTATGCTGAAAATGATGGTGTTGTTCTCCCATAAAGTTTAATGGATGTTTTACCTTTACATTATATCAATTTTCTAAATATTAACATTCCGAATAAAGTGAATACTGAATTAAGTTAAACATCAATCAATCCCTCTTCGAAATTTTAGCATTGTGACGTAGCAGTTGAATTTTTCTGTTAAATTAGAAGAAAATGATAAAAACTCTCTTCTTCACTAATTGAGAACTTTATTAAATACTTTGTGAAATCAAGAAAATGAGATTGAAAGCCCTTGGCAAGCAGTCCTTATGCTACCCTACATCTGTGGAAAATGTGCTGCATAGCGACAGGCGCAGCCATTCAGAATTAACTTTTGTGTGGCCATAACTTTGCGGTGGACTTTGGCGAAACTTTGTTACATTTCTGTTGCAGTTCCTAAGCAGCTTACCAAGGAAAGTTGGCCGTAGCCGGAGGAGGGGGAAGCACTGGCAAACAGACTGCTAATTTAATGCCTCCAACACAGAGTGCCGAAGGAGAAGGAGGGCCTCAACTTTGACCCCCGACCGAGGTGGGCGGGGGGTAGGATGGAAAATTATTTGCGTGTTCCTGCCGCCACACAATGGAGCCCGCATTTATGAAATCAAATTATAATTTACAATTTGAGTTTTCCCACAATTTGAAAATTGTTTTCCTCTCTAAGACTAATTTTTTTCCATAGCATTTTATTGCTATTTATAACGACGTGCGAAATCTCACACATTGTTCGCATTGTGTTGCTGGTGTCTTTCATGTTTGGCAGTCATAAAAACGAAATGTTTCTCTTTCTGGCCATATATATTTTTCTTTGGTTTTGTTGGATTTTTTTTGCCATGTTTTAGCCTGTTGGGGATTTGTGGCACGTCTAAAAATACAACAATAAAATAAGAAGAGCAGAAACCAAAAGGAGAATTGCTGCCAGCTGCTGCAAGGGCAATTAAAACGTGCTACAAAACAAGAACAAATACAAGCCAAATACAAAAAAGCGAAAGCCAGAAAAACACAGGCCAAAACAAGATAGCAACGCAAAGTTATTAAAGTGACATTTTTACAAGTGTGTAGAGTGTGGAGGTGAAAACAAAATCTCTAAAAAGAAGAGAGAGAGCTCCGGCTAAGCAACAAAAACAGGCCATGTCAAAGCGAAACGCAAATCCAATTTTAAGCCGCCCCAAAGCCGCAGGCAAAACCAGAATATAAACCAAAAAATAACAAACGGAAAAAAACTCAACGCAATAACAACACTAAAAACAATGGCTACTTAAGCCCAGTGGATAAGGCGGGGCTCAGGGGGCATCCACTGGCCATGAAGCGTTTGATATGCATGACATAAAACCATAACGCAAGCAAAGAAAAATCCTAACAGCCACTTTGAATTGAGGCTTTAAAACAAACGTTTACAGACAAATCAACAAAAAATCAGAGTCAGCTATAAATACTCTCAGAAAAATCGAATTTAAGCTAAGCTTTTAACATTACAATGTCTAAATCCCAGCTTGTAACTTATTAAGACTCCAACTGGTCTTTTAAAATCCATTTATCAGAAAGGGAATTCAATTTAAAAACCCCTTTTAACAGCACTTTGGCTAACAATATGAACTGCAAAAAGCATTTTGCATCCATGCACTCAAACAAGGGCCAAACTTTCCAGTTAATCAAAGTGTTTTGAGCCCAGCTAGTTCGTCTAACTAACCTCCGAACCAATTCAAACACAAATTCGGCCCAAAAAAGTTATCCTCCCTCATCGCTCGTTTCCCCATTCACAACTTTAAGGACAAAGTTATCATGCCCAAAACGCTCGTTTCCCTGTTGTTGTGAGCCGATGTGGCCGCCAGGCAGCTGCCAAACAACGTGCTCCTATTATGGCCAAGAGTCCAGGTAATTACGCCATGGACCAGAAGCCAGAAGCCAAACGCATAGACAAACTACCAACCGGCACAGCCACACGCGGAGACAAAAACCCAACTTGTCCGCCGGCGAATTTGTCAACATGAAAATGGCAGCAGCAGCAGCAGCAGCAGTACGAGTAGCACCAGAAACAGAAACGCCAGCACCAACAACAATAAGCCATAAACTGCGCTCTCATTTGCACCAGTTAGTTGGTGTTGGTGTTGTTCTTAATGACACTAAAAACAATTTTAGGAAATTCAAGAAAAAAGTAAAAAATACGTTTTTATGTGGACAGTTTCTGCTTCATTTAGGAAATTATAATATTATTTAAATGAGTATTTCATAGCCCATTATTGACTTATTTTAAACTTCACATTGATGTTTTTCCAAGTGTTTATTTGTGGTTATGCAAAAAAGGGGGAATTTCAGGTTAAAGGGGAGGAGGTGCGGGGTATGTTATGGGGCAGGGGGCGGTACCTAAGGTTAGACACGCCGCGACATTGCCGTTTGGGGAACGCTTTTGACGCTTTCCGCTAATTTTCCGGCTTGCCTGCTACACCTGTCTGCCTTGCAGAAACAAAAAATGAAAATACAAGGGGAGGGAGGGGGCACTTGCTTTTTTACGCCGCGCCACAGACGACGCCTTTGCCACGCCCCGTTTGACGGTGTTTTTGTGTGTCCTTAATCCCAAACGCTTTCATTGTGCATAAATTACGCCGCCTAAAAAGTTCGCCTCTCAACACGACCACGCCCACTCGACAACTCCCGCCCAAACGTATATATATATAGGTATAGGTATATACAGAGAACACTCAGCACTCCTGCACCTTTGCCTCGGCTTTTTAGACAAATTAAAAAACTCTTATCGAGCCTTGAAAAACTTTTCCGTTTTTCACTGCGGTTTCCTCAGATAGGGGAAGCTGTGCCCTATATAAATTGTTGTGGTGGTTCTCTGTTTGTTCTTGTTGTATGTAATAGGACTTTAAAATGCTTTTTGAGCGCACAATTTCTTCCAAAGGTTAAACGCGGCGGATGCGTGATATTCTCTGCTAAATTATTGCTCATACGCACAGGTGGCCCGGCGCTTAAATGTCAGACAGCAAATTGCAGCCAGACAGCAGACGAATCATAAAATTCAAAGGTTTAGATGATGCGGTAAAATATTAAAATGAGAGAAACTCTTAAATGTGATGACTGGATTCGGAAAATGTTTATTTAATTTTTAGTTAAGAATTTTCCTGTAATTACTCTTAAATAAGTCTAGAAAATATAACACATGACAATGTAATAACCAGGATATTAACTTATTTGTGTCATTTACATGAAAGTTATTTCAAAAGTCAAAGTGTTAAGAGATTAAATAACCAGCAGGAACTGAAATAAACCTTTGACCTTTTACTGATTGTATTTACAAACTGTTTGTTTGATTTCAGCCAGAAAGTAAAATGTATCGGTAATCTCCACTCAAAATGCAGTTTGCTAAAGCCCCGACACAAAATGGATTATAGCCAGCTGTCTGCTAGGTGGTACTAGGTTTTGTGGTTTCGGTTGCCGTTACAGCAGGATTCTGAGGCGCATGCTTACCTGCGATGCTGGTCTTATTTTTGGCATTTGCGGTAAGCCATTTTACTGCAGTTGAGTCCTGTGTGAGAATCTTTGATTGAATTTGCTGGCTGAAATTCCCCCACGAGCACCCCACAGTAAATCTACTTTGGATCATTATGTTAAATGAGACGTGGCCTGGCGTGACATGGCATGAGACCTCATGATTTTGGGGCGGAGGACTTAAATGTAATTATTAACTACACCATGCTAATTACTCCAAACACACGATAGGTGGAACACAGGCCCAAACAAAGGCCTTTGGCTGCTGGCCAACTTGGTGGTTACCTTGACTACTACAATCTTTCCTTACTTGTCTTTGATTCTGCTGCCTGTTGCTGGCTTTCGTGTTTACACTGATAGAACATTTTATTTGATCTAATCTCTATTTTTTCCAGTGCAACGACCTTCTGTGTTTTCTTAATGACAACTCTTTGTTCTTTTAAAATACTTAAAACACAAATCAGATACCAAATTCCACGAAACTCTCAGTGCAAAGTACAGAGTTATGGCCACAGCTGGTGCTCCTTACGGTCACCCAGGACATTCGAGAGACGTGTTGGCGCCCTTTCAAGGGCCATACCACTGCCTTGTTCCTCAGTAAGTCACTCATACTCATTCAGTTCGGTTAGTTGGCTGGCGTTGTGCGAAGTGCTCAGCATCTCAGCATCTCAGCTCAGCAACTCAGCGGCGTGTAAACATTTTCATTCGCTGCTCAGGCCCTTGTTGTTGTCGCTGTCAAGTTCTGTTCCGTGTACATTCAAGTGTAAAATATTGAATTATGATGGCAGCTGTTTCTCAATAAAGGGAGCAACGAAAAAGACAAAAAAAAAACCAGGGACAGGGAGCAAGAAGCATTAAATCTTTGCCACTGACAGCAACTTGAACTCATTCTTGTCATGCATGAGTGTCGGAATGTGGGACAAATATAGAAATGTTCAATGTTGGCAGCTCGACTGTCTTTAAAATCTTTAACTAGTTAAGAAAATAATAATATTATATTTAAAAAGCGCTTTAGAGATAAGAATCTTCTACTTCTACAATAGTATTTTACTGTCTCTACCTCAAAGAATTTTCCCTTTGAGCCTCGCAAAGAATGCTTCATTCATGTTAGCCAAAGGCATTGCATAGAGGGGAGAACTCAAAGCGAGTGCAGGTCAAATCTTTGTATAAATTACACAATCAAAGGTAAAAGTTCCCTCTGACAGCTAATGCAATTTGCCATGCACACGGCAGGTTGCAGTTTGTCTGTCAATTTGGGGCAGCTGATATAGATACGGATACAGAGGTGCCGGTGGAACTGGAGCTGGAGCTGCAGCTATGGATGCTGCAACTGCTAGCGAATTGAATTATAAGCTGACAAGAGCGCTGAATGCACCACACGGCGTATGTGTAATCCATGCCGAAAACTACAAATTGAGCGCCGGCGAATGCTACCTGACTACCCGACTACCCGACTCACTGGCTGAATTTCGACAGGAACAAGAGATCGGGGACGGAGTATCATCATTCCAAATCCCGCATCCAACATCGAGCATCCTACTGCCAAAACTCTTGCCGTGTTTGCTCTAGCTGGTGGAAATCTAGGTTGAGTGGGCGGCAAAGTGATTGCGATTGTCATCAGTCAACGCTCTAAAAGCAATTGTCTACATTGTTTGGCTTGTTTGGCCAAGATGCACACAGCCGCACAGCACATCCAACATCGCACAAATATTCGTGGGCACACACAGAGTCAGTCCGCCGAACCGCTTTCACATACGGCCGGAGCATTGCCATGAGCATTGTCTTGGCAACTCGCAAGTCCACGCCTTTGTTTGCATGCTCAGTGGGTCAGTTTCTGGTTTCTGGTGGCCCCAAATGGGTTACTCGATATGTTCTTGGCCCGAAACCCACTCGCCATTTGTGCGATTGAGTGCCAGTGACGGCAGCAAATTAAAGCTGATTAAGGAACAGCTTTTTGCTGCACTCCTCCGAGTTACTTTGTATGGTGTGCCCTGATAAGTATGCTATGGAATTTCTTTACCCGTTTCTTATGAAGAGAACTCAAAAACTCTCAATCCGCCCTCGCTCTTAGTACTTTCTGACATTTAAAGCATTTGTTCATTTAATGATTGGTCCTGCCACCGCCACAGCAGCAGCACTTAAGTCCAATTAAAATGTTGCCCCCTAATTAATTAAACAATTTTGGGCCAAAAGGCAAGTGACAAGGAAAACAATCTAAAAAAAAAGGAAATCAGGCCTGCGTGTCATTATCAAAATTCTCGGCTCGATTTATGTTCCGCCCAAATAGAGATAGATAGACTGAAAGTGGAGGAGACGGAAAGAATCCAGCCACTGCCAACATTCTAAGCGCATTAAAACAAATTTATGTGCATGAAAACAAGACCAAAAAAAAAGAAAAAATTGAGCTCACAATTTTATCGCAAATATTGCAAGCCGCCCCAGAAAAAGTGCCACGCCCACAGACTACTTATTTTTTTATGTGCCCCCATCGCCTTTCACTCATTTCACTTTCACTGGGAGTACAAACATTTGTGGACTATTTGATGCATAATTTAAAGCGGCCCGGAAAAGAGCAAGGCGGCCAAAAGGAAGCACAGGAAATTTAAATGCAAATTTAAAGTTGCCAGGAACAAAAGTGTAGAACTTTTAAAGTCAAAGCCTCAAGGTCCTTTCATTTTTATTTATTTTTTTTGTGAAATGACAGTGGGACGTGGGCGTGTCTCGATGTCAGAAATGCTGACCCTCATTAGTTTGTTCGACTTGTAGCAGCCACAGATAAATGTTATGTTATATCTGGCCAACATGTGCCCGTTTGGCTAATCATATATAAAATTTGCCAATTCGGAACAAGGACGAAGGACCCTTTGACCATTAGGCATTATGTGGGATCTAGGAAAGGGCAAAAACTGTAACACACAGACGAATCCCAAGCAAAGTTTGAATATTCTTTTCAGGGGAAATGAGGGGAAAAGCCACCACACCTTCGTCAAGTTTCCCCTACAACGCCGTGGTGGAGTTGAGTTCCTTTCAATTGCAAGCGCGGCAGCCTTAATTTATGCAAGTTATTATAAATTTACACGAAAAAACAACATTAAGAGAGGCCTTAGTAGGGTGAAAGGGAGCGCAGGGGTCGCAGGGGCGTGGTAGCTGCTCATAAAGGAAGCAATGCTTAAAATTTGTTTGGCGAATTTTTGTGTGCTGCGGTCTTGATTTTACGATGCGCAACGGAAGGAAAAATAAAATTATAATAACTGCTGAAATTGAAATAAAAGGAAGGCATAAAATCATTAGCAGACTGAAACTGCAAGGAGTCAGGGATCTTTTTAGATCTTAACTTAATGGCCATTCCGTGGGAGGACTTGCTCTCACCGCAGCAGCCAAACTTAAATATATCCACTCCAATTAGGGCAATTATTGCAATCAATCGAGATGAATTAATTCATAGGCAATTACGCCAGGCAAATATATTTCAATTTCGATTTCTGATAGCTGAGCTACGGAGTAGTGAAATTCAAGTCGAAAACGTTTCAATTTGCGGGGGAGTCGCACTTTAACCCCGGCTATCTGCAAATTAGCTTGACTATGCTCGATTTCGTGCGGGCTCCGAGCGATTAAACTTTGATGTGCGCTCAACATTTAAAGCGCCAATCAAAGGCAGCGAGTGCAAACAATTAAAAAGCGTGATTCTTCATTGGCTTTTAATTGCGCCGCGACACGCCAGCACATGCCGCATGCAATGAGGACACACGGAGAAATTCCAAGAAATAAGATCATGAAAGTTTAAGGCATAATACTATATAATCTATAAAATATTTAACAAGAGAAATATCAAATTGGTTATTAAAATGATCTAATAACAGTGTTACTCTTTAATAAAAATAAAGTGTATATATTTTTAACTTAAATTTAATCTGCCTAAACCAAGTCTTGCAACTCAATTTAAGGTTATGGCATACCTTAAAGCTTTCTTCCTCTTTGATTTTTAATTTTATAATTTCATAAGAAAGTAAGCATAGTAAGTTAACAGCAAATTATTGATTTTATAATTATTATTTACTGTGACCTCATTTTTCTTCCTGTGCAAAGTCATACAAATGTTTAACTTCTGTTGGGGCGGTTGGCAATCATCCTTTAACCCCCGACTCCCTCGCAGAGAAAAGCCATTGCAAAACTGCACTCGACTCGAACCGACTCAACTGAAGTCAGCTCAACTCCTCTCTGAACTCTGACTGAACAGAACTCGACGCGCCTCGGCTCAATCAGGCAGTCAATCAATCAAACAAATTGCACAACTTGCTTAACTATGCATATTGAAAGCTGTCACAGACGTCTCTGTGGCTCCTAACCGTTATAAACTGCATAATTTATGACGTCGTCTGTCAGGCAATTGCCTAAACCATCTATTGATACTACTATTTTTTTTTTTGCTCCACTGCTAGAGTGCATTTTTCAGCAAGTGAAGAAATAAAAGGGAAATTGGCAGAGATGAGGCAGGAGCGGGATGGGGCAGACAAAGTTCGTTGCGTTTGGGGCAATCAATTTAAGTCTTTGACTCTTTGCTAAACGAAGTCCTGCGGTTAAGAGGGAAAAACCAATTAAAATTTAACACAAGAATCGATAAAGCTAACCGCAAAACGGGTCGATAGAGTGTGAGCCAAAGACAAAGGCGTTTTTATGCAGGTTCATAGAGGGCAAAAGCGTGTGTTAAGTACCTTTTATAAGAGTTAATAGGTAATATTCTTTTAAATCCATTATTTATGGCGAATAATGCAGTTTACTAACGGATAAATATCGGTAAGTACCTAAAAGGTAAGTGATAATTAAAGATTAAAAGTCTTAAGCCATAGAGAATCAGTACTTCCAATCTTTAAACATGAACTTGAATAATGCCAAGATAAGAAACCCTTCTTTATCTACCAACTGAACTTCCTAGGAAATTTAAGAAACCATTAAACAAAGGAATTCCGTATTCATGTTTTTTTAAAGACTTTAAATTCCTTAAGTTCCCGACTCAGGGTGTCAATTGCTCCGCCGAGGGCCAAGAAAACACGTAGTCGACCCTTAAATTGACATCCCTTTCCACTTTGGCATTCACACACTTTTCGAGAGGAAAAAGAACACAAAACGCCTTTCTTTTTGTGTGTGTCATTAAGGAGAACTTTCATCATATGTTGTCGCCGTCTTCGTTTTTGTCGTCGATTCCTGTGGGCAAGTTTTTGCCACAAAGGACCTGTAGAGAGGGGTCCAGGGGCGAAAAGAAAGGGAATTTGCACAATTAGCTTTTATGCGGCATTGTGGTGATTAAATGAGCTGCAAACTGTGTCAAGTGTATGATGATGATAGGCAGGCGCAAGGCGGCGACAAGAAACAGTCGGATGAAACCGGCGGAAAAGAGCGCGACTGGGAGATAGATGGCTCAATAACAAATTGATGTATTAATCAATCAGACAGACTGTGGGCGAAGTTCGATCCAGATTCGGGGACATGCAGAGACACTCCAGCAGACAGCTACAATTTTTCAAAATAGGCGAGCGCGACTAACGAGCTGAGTATCCCAACAAATAGGAGACTCTCCACGGGTGCACTGAACGAAAATAGTTGGGAGTATAATGTACTTTGAGAAGCAGATGCCAAAATCTCACGTACTATAAGTTTAGCTTAGAAAGCATGCTTTGTAACAGATGGAAATGTACGAGTATATTTAACATGTAATTAATAATAAGCAGTTAACCAATATTTCTCTAAGCGTAGCTATGTATGTGTGCAGTGAAAAGGTGGGGTAATGTGTAACGCCTTCAAGCTGCTTTTATGATGTGGCATAAAAACGGGCGCGTCCAAAGACAAAAAGCCATCATCAGCATTGGTCGCTAACAAGCGGCGACTCCTCACATGCCACTCACAACATACCACACAACCTCCCCCACAACAATCCCCACAAAGGACGAAAACAAATGACCGTGGTCAGATTCCCAGAGCCAACAAAAACGGAGCCGGCATTAAATTTTATGACATTTTGAGGCCCACTAAACTTTAACAAGTTCCCAAACCGGACAATCGCAAGCATTCAAAAGCCTCAATGGCAATTCTTCACATCAGAATTAAAGCCATTTCATGGAGCAATCGCTTTTTGTACCTAGGCTCAGGACACGCGGTACAACGCGGCGTATACGTGTTAATAACGCAACGTTCAGAACGTGCCAAGGATTTGGAATTTGTCGCAGGACAAGCGACAAGCATTTAAGGTATTTTTATGTGAGATTTTATTAAAAAAAATTAGCATATTTTATGGCATTTCGACCAGATATCAGCTAATGCTTGGCCATCATTTGTGATGAAAGCTTGGGATAAACCGAGATAGGAGATCGTTTTAAATTGCATTTCTAGCTGTTTGTTTTTCATATAAAACATTTTTAATTTGATATTTTATTGTAGTCTACTTTGAGCAGAAGTGTAAAATGTTCTTTAAAATGCGAAATTTCCATGATCAAAGCTACTAACTTGATTTCATAATAATATTTAAGGGAATTCATTTCAATTTCTCACTTTTTCCAAAAACTAAGCAATCTACTAATCTTTTTTCTATTTGTTGCGGAAGTCAGATTGAACAAACCCAATCAATCGATGGCGACATTGACCTGGACAAGAGATTTATGCTTACATTGTCAGCACCTGAGCACTTGCCTGGTGTCCGCATCTCTATTCCAATCAGGAAGATTGCCATCTGAGTACGAGTGACAAATCCATGTTTTCCCCGCTCAGTTTCAGATTCTATCATACCAATCGCCTCCCTTAACCCCCCGAAGCCCCTTACAACCATCAGCATTCAAGAGGAATGCATTTAATATTTAATTTCAGCTGCAGCTGGAGAAGGAGAGCGCTACTTTTATTACCTTTGCACCGTTGACACAACGTTTAAATCCCACGCCATGTTCAGTGACAATGCCAGCAGCAAAGGGATTCGGATGGGAGTGTACTATATATATATATATAGTAGGGGACCAGGGGGTCACAAGAGAGCAACTGCACGGCTACACTTACACAGGGAACTCCGGGATTGGCTCACAATGGAGTGCACTCCGTTTGCAATTTCGCATTTATTGTCAAGTGGTTTCAAAATACATTACAGAAAAACTTTTGCCCCGTTTTTCCTACTTTTTCTTTTTTTTTTTTTTTTGTGGCAACTGAAGCGGACAACGAACTTTAAGTTCATCAATCAAAAGAAAAGTCTGGTTTTTTGGCTGCCTTCTTTTTTTTTTGAAGTTAACTCTGGTTAAAACTGTGGGCTGCTCAATCACTGACAACATTGCTGATTTTATGGTTAAAATTCTATTCAATCATTTATGTTAAATTTGATTAGGAAAGGAGAGTGGACAAAACCTGGGCTCATCAATATTACCCGGGGATACACATAGCTTCCGGCTTCAACCTCACTCATCCCGGCGGAGTATGTAATAAATTCGCTTATGGCTAACGCTGGCAGATTAAATGGCAGCTGATTTATTTGAGCCACCCTAACTCCCCCCTGGACCAACCCTCAGCTTGGACACCATCGCAATACTTCGCTAAGCTCAAACAATTTTGTCAAATTGACCAAACTTAAGCTTATTTATTATGTTTGCGGCTTACACATTACACATTAAGTCCCAAGTCCTGTCGACTAACTAAATTGGTTTCCCCAAATACACAGCGAAATTTGAATTTATGGCCTACAAAATCTTCCGCATCCCTAGAACTCACATCTCTGATATCTTGCCCGATAATGGTTTTTTGGGATGTGGCCTTTCAGCTAAGAGACTGAGAGAGCCATTCCAAGTTATCGCAATGAAAAATTATCAGACACGGCCACATAATCTGAAAAGCATAACTTTGGCTACTTACTGGAAAACTATTTATCCACTGACAAATGATGCTGCTTGCTAAAGTTTCCCCAGCGCCACGCAAAAGGCAAAACAGTTTGTGCAACTTTCGAAATGATGGCCAGCACAAACAGCAAAAAGTAACTAGGCAAACCAGGGAGCGGAGTTGGTTAAGAACGGAACTTGACTTGGAATTTATAGTGAAAATGACTAAAAGAGTGTAAACTGAAAGCGGTTAGCTTTGTGTTCCCTAAATTGTTATAGAGTTTTAAAAAAGAAAACTTAATTTAATAATTGCTTTTCAGATTTTCAGTTTAAACCTTTCTGTAGAAACTGAAAGTAAGCTCAGAATGGTTCTCTACCCCAAATCCTTTTATATCCCACAACTTTTATTAGCCCTTTCTTAGGCCTCTCTCATTCAGCGAAACGCCCCTGACCTGGTCCATTTCTGAACTCTTCATGATAACTATCCGGCAACCAACAGTTTTTCTTTCCATTTCCCAGCTTTTTCAGTCCTTTTTTGTGAAATCTTGAGCTTGAGTTTCAACTTTCGCTGCAATTACGCGTTCTGCAAGACAAAATCACTCAAACAAAATGGCGCGCGTGCGTTTCATTGAAATCCTGATGGCAGGAGGAAGGCCAAGGGCATTGGCATCAGTGGGTTAAAGGGAGTGGGTGGTGGAATAAAAAATATATAGAACTGAATGCCGACTGTCGGACGGAAGGCGGGGGGGAAAGTGTGCAGGAGTATTTTCCGCAAACTGATTTAATTTTTTATGGAGCCCCCGCCTTGTGAATTTTATATACACTTTTTTTCACTTTACGTTACAGCTTCTGAAGTTGTGTTGTTGTTTTTGTTATTGTTTCTCTGGTCTGTTTTTATTTTTGTTGCTTTTACTACCGCATTTGCAGTCGAGCTGAACTCGAGTCCGTCTTTTCAGAGCAAATATTTCCATTGCCTGTTCGGAAATACACAAATATATATGTCAGTTTGTTGCAGTGTGTTCGTTGCTGGCGACAATTGAAACATTTTTTATGCTCTTTTATGGCTTATTTGCCCAGCAACTTTCATCCTTCAGGCGGGCAGGCGCAGGCAGTCGTCACTTAAGTAAAAATAAACAAAGCCAAATTGTTGAGCGTCGCTTCGATGGTTCTACGGTCACTTCCGGATCGCCATTTTCGGAGAAGTGCACTGTGCTTTCATTTCTTTCATAGATGTTAACATATGTATAAAAACTTATCCAGTTGATTATAACAAAATATTGAAACTGGTTTATAACACAAGGTATACCAAACACACTAGCTTGTGTAAGGGTTTGAAAAACAAATATCAAACAGTTTCCTTCAGTGTAACTTTTCCATTTGCCATTTCTCACCACGCAGCCTCAACCGCAAGTGTCCCAAGCAGATATCACGCCGATAAATGGGTGACATTAAAGCGACCAATTTAAATACAATTTCTCGGTGGCATAACTTGGGCATTGGCATAGCGGGCAGTCGAGTGTTAAGGCTTCGATGCCACCTGCTGCCATTTGCCACCTTTTGCTCCTGCGGTTGTCAATTCACGGGGCTGCTAAAGTTTCGCCAAATGCATCTTGACTTGGCTCGAAAGTTTTTTGGCCTGCTGCAGGCAACAGCAGCAGCGGCAGTAGAAGCAGAAGCAGAAGCAACGAGTCGAGCGGAAAAGTTAATTCACCTGTGAGACTTGACAAACTTTGCCACATTTCCAACTCGACTACAGTGAGCACTCACTGGCAGGGCCACACACATTTGATGCCATGCCAGCGAAATCAGCAAAGCGTTTAAAAACTGCAATAAAAGCCATTTATTTACTTGTTACAATGTCCTTTACCTGACACAGCAGCTGCACTTACCACGTGCAACAGCAGCAGCAGCAGCAGCAGCAACAGCAACTCATCTCGCCCATGAGGGATCGTGAAAACCTATAAAGCCCAGCTGGAAAAACTTGCCTGTGGAGTACTTATGTATGTATGAAAATGTTGTCAACAGCAAATTGTGACATTGCAATCGTTAAGGGAATTGTAAGGAGCAAAATGTGTTGAAATGTGTGATGAAATTATGCTCATGACCAGAAGCTGTACTTAAGCAAGATGTCTAGGACTTGGACATTCAGCACAAGAACTCACTTAGGGCAAGTGACTCGGGTAATTAATTTCACTTAATAATTGATTGGCTTTAATATTTTAGATTCCAATCAAATAAATAGCATAGACAAATGATTAGCATTGCAAATTGTTAGCCCTTGGCTCAATCTTACTGCAGTTTACACATTGTTAATTAATTGGTATGAAACAATGTCTCTTTAAGATTAGGCAGGTAGCTTGATTTGAGAATATTTTTATAAGAAATGTTGAAACGTTTAAGTCAAGTGTGCGGTTTCTTCCTTTTTTACCCATCGGCTAATTTGCAGTTTTTTGCGGTCTCAGCTCTCAGATGGTCGCACGTAATCGAAGCCCCAGTCAGCTGCCAGGAGCACCAATCAATCACTGGACGAACTTGGCAAGGGCCGGAAAATAGGTTCAGAAAATATGGGCAGGAAGTCGCGGGAGGGAGGTTTTCATACAAGTGTGATAGGTATGCTAAACAAAATGTTATGCGAGCCCAGCCGAACTGAGCTAAACTGAGCCCTTGGCCGTGCCTGGCATGATAAATCGATGTCTGGATGGATGCGACTTTAAATGCTAGTTGGATTTGCTCAGCCAAATAAAGATCTGGATATGGATAAATATTCCGATATGGATATAGGCTGAGAGCAGAGGGCGAAGAAGAAGCGTTCAGAGGGCGACACGTGCGTATGAGTAATTTATATTTGATTGTAGCATTTCCTAGATGTCTTCGCCGTCGTCTGCCTGTGCGTCATAAACAAATGCAAAAGGACACCCGTATGAGCCCAGGCCCATGATATATATTTTATACATACATATCCAAAGGGAATGAGCAGGAGCAACGTCCTCTCAACTGGTGTGATATTTTTACGCATGTTGACATTCAATTTGCCAATTTGTCAGCTCGGATGGCAAAGTTTCCCTAGCTGCGATGGCCTTTGAACTTGCCAGCGAGTTTCGTGAATTAGGTACTGATTTGCCGAACGCTTTGACAATTCCCATTGAATGTTGTGTTAATTTTCCTACACCGCCCCCACTTGTTTATGTTTGTTTGATTAGTTAAATCAATTTTATGATTATGATTATGCGCATTCCCAGCGATAACAAGCCGTGACATTCATTCCCAGTCATGCACACGGCTGATAAAAACTTTTATTTGCTCGCAAAAAAGTAGGCAAAAGAAAAACA
The DNA here is from genome assembly GCF_018153835.1 of Drosophila eugracilis. Taxonomy (NCBI): domain Eukaryota; kingdom Metazoa; phylum Arthropoda; class Insecta; order Diptera; family Drosophilidae; genus Drosophila; species Drosophila eugracilis. The sequence continues at coordinate 2,059,580 of NW_024572964.1, read as the reverse complement.
TGCCCAAGTGAAACAGCGAAACTTTTCGCATGAATTCGAAAATGTGTTTAACGCACAGACACAGCGACATTCTTTAGGGTTTTTCGGGCCAACTTACTGTGTGTGTTAGCTGGTTCCAGCACACACACACACACACACACACAACGGCGCTTAAGTGGGCAAACAGAAGGGTTTCAAGAGCTGGCTCAATAAGAGAACATCCTAGAAGCACAATAACCGACAGCCGAGAAAGAAATTGAAGATGAAATGCTCAAATAATGTCTGAAGTTATTAGCCAATTCTGTCATTGATGATGGAAACATTTCTCAATATTAGTTCGATAGCAGGAGATGAAATCAAATGAAATTTGTCACTTCAATCCTGCAGCTTAGTTAAATATTTAACAATCACTAAATCGCTGGTTGTTTTTGGAGTTCTTAGCCAATTAAGTCGTTGATTAATGACAGTCGATTATGAAATTAAAGGCTACACGATAAATTATTGTATGATTGCTGCTAATGGGATTAAAACGGATAATTGGTTCAATTAAGGCTTTCATTTTGATGACAATTTAAATCATTGGGTCAAACTTGGACTTAAACTAGTCATAGCACATCAATACAGGTTAATAACAGGGGATATCACTTAAATCTACAACCTCAGCCCTTAAAAGATAAATAGAATAATTCTTGTTGCCCATTAAAAGCAACCTCATATAACTTTTCTCGTAAAAAGCAGATTCAATCTGCAGGGAATTTCCTTAATGCAAATGCCTTGCGAGTTGCATAATTCTATTGCCTGTTACATGCAATTACACAAAGTAAAACGACTCAAAGGGAGTGCTCTGCCTAGCCACGATTTGCATTTTGCATTTTCGAATTACAAGTATACTTGGGGTTTTCCACTTTTCCTCCATCCTTCCCTCTCTCTGGCACTCGGCCAAAGATCATAAAGATTGCCATCTCGAGAACCTTTGCTTCGACGCCAAGGCGCCGAATCTAGAAGGGAAACGGGGAAAAACCCGGGGTCTATGCATAGTCAATGCATGTCAAACGCAAGTGCAAAACAAAACCCAAACAAAACCGAAACAAAGCCCAAACACTCAACCTGACCACAAACGTTAGAAACTAACCCTTGACCCCTCCACCTCACCCTTTCTCCTTTCTAGACTGCATCCAGAAGTGCGTGCCAAAAAAAGTGTACACGAGAGTAGTTTCTTTTTGCCGCCTGTTGTTGCCCCTCGCTTAGTTTGCTCGAAGGCGTGTCTTCAGCAGCCCGAAGAGCTTCAAGTGCTACCCTTTTGGAGCCCAGAAGGGGTTAAGGTGCACTGGGAAAAAACCTACTTAGAATCGATAAGCTATTGGCTATTATTTAGTCATAAAATGGGAATAATTATTAGTTTTTAGTTTAAGTTTGTCAAACATTCATTTGCTAAGCTGTATTTATTAACATTAAGACAATTTTTTATAGTATACCAAAAGCGCACAGAGACACATGCAAATATTTATCTGCAGTTCAGGCAAACTTCCTTGGATAACCACTCACCTCCCACCTGGCCACAAGGTCACACAATTTTGTGTGTGTCTGATTACCGAAAAAACGAAAAGAAGCAGGCATTGGGAGTGGAAGGGCGGTGGCCAGGACACCGGGAACGATGCAGTTTAAAATTGTGTTCCAGGAGTGCATCCCGTAATGGCCGAGTGCTGAGTGCTTTTAGTGGTGGAAAAGGGCTTTCGGTGACGGGGGAAAACGCACTGCATGGAAAGTAACCAAAAAATTATGGCTCTTGTGGCAAAAACTGTTTCAGAAGGGCAGGCTATCCAGGTGTGTGTGGGTACACCTGTTTACTGGAGTGTAAATGCCCAAAAGTGTGCTTCGAGTTTATTTATAATTCTATATCCATTCGGCCGCTGTTGTGGCCGGCCCATTCAAACATTCAAACAGGGCCAGGCCACAAACATTTATGGCTAACAAATGCCAGCTTTCATGTTAACCGAAAAGTGCACCACAAGTCCCAAAAAAATCATGCTTTACACGCCAATGGAGATCTAAAAGTATTCTGCAATTGGGATGGGCATATTCAAATTGCTAAAAAGTTGGCCAAAAAGTTAGAACTTGATTTGATTGTAGTTTGAGGATACGTTTGCGGTATCTTAAACAACCATATAGCTGATTGGGATAAAGGATCTCTTCTTCTTAGCAATTTTAATGAAAAGATTCTATGGGAAACTGATCTTTAATTTTCCCCAGGGCATTCCTACTTCGTTGAGTTCTACTACATATTTTCACTTCTCAATCGCTTTTGCCTGCTAAAATTTTTATTTGGTCCCGCATAGTTTCGCCCGCGAACGGCAAACTCTCAATATCCCTGCTCTCTGGCATCCCGTAAAAAAGCATGCCAAAAAAATAGCAGAATACGGGATGCGGCAGCTACATACGTCCTGAAAGAAAATCAATATACCACGTTAGAAAGTCGAAAGTAGGCAGTGCGATGATGAAAGTGAAGCCGATGCCGCAGGCGCAGCAAAACCAAAAGGAATCGCAAACTTTCTCATGCACAACAAACACGAACAAGATAGGTACGGAGAAGTGGCTACTAGACCGAAAACCCCACTTCCTCGTACTCCACGCCACGAATTGAAATTATGACTAAAGTTTTGCATGCAAATATTTTGCGAATTTCCACGTAGATGGCAGGAGACAGGCGACCCAGGCAGGAAAAGCGCCAGGTGAGCAAAAGTTTCCACTGCTCAACTGTGTGCAAGAATCGGTGATGCGAAGTATATAAGAATATAGTAATACCACCTATAGAGTATGCTAATCTAATAGATGATTGTTGAAAATTAGATAGATTAGCGAGTTTAATAATTCTCTGAAAATAAGTTTATTGGAGTTGTTGAATCGTAATCTGAGCTTCTGTTGAAATATCTTTTCAACTTCAGAGGTACACTCAAATACCCAATATACTTTCTCATCACTGCTGAGTATATTGCAAGTGCCGAGTTTTATTTATTTTGCAAGTTACTTTGCCAGTGTGTCCATGTCGCAGCTGGGTCACTCGCAGATTTCAGATTCCAGTGTTTGTTTGTATGCCTGTTACGGATATTGAGCGTGGGCGCTTTTGAAGCTTTTGATTTTATTAGAAATTGTCAGAGGAGGAGCCGGAGCCGGAGCGACGTGACCTCAAATGCCTAACAGCAGTTACTATACCCTCTATGCTAAACACATATTTCGTAATAGAACAAAAGAAAGTTTCGAATAGTGTGCAGGCAAACTTGACGGCAACTTGAAAGGCAATGAACCAGTTAGAGGTTGGAAAGGTTGGTTAAACTGAAGGGCATTCTAGACAATTAGGTAAAAAGCCAGCTCATAATTTAATTACTATCTCTTACAAACTTTAATTTCTTCAAAAATTAGTATTTATTAGTGTACAACTTGCTAGGGCTGTCAATATGCAAGGACATAAGCTTGGAGATGACTCAACAACAGTTTCAATTTACAATAAATTTCTTAATTGTGCAAAGAGAATTCTAGCCCGAGATGATTTCCCCTACATTGTTTCCACTTAATCCAATCATATGGTGTTTCAGCTTGTTTCTGCTAATTAGATTACTTTTGCTCAACACTGGGATCTTAGTTGCATTCCTGCCTTATTCCACAGACAACAATTGCGGCAAACTAAAGCCCCTTCTAGACGGAAAACCATATCACCATATCAGCCAACACACGAGATGCCCTAGACAATAATCTTTCGGCCAAATTATGCCTTTCCCTGGGACAATCTTGGCAAATTATCAACTGGACAAGATTAACCGACGTCAGGTGCGAAATGCTTACATCTGCATTAAGATGCACATTTACATCTTGCTCGCCCAGGAGTTTGGCAGGAGCATCAGGAGCAAACGCAGCCGGAGGCTAATGGGCTTGGCTACACCACTCAGGGTCCCGTTCCCTGGGGCGACATTTGCTTAATTTGCATACACAGAAAACAAAATTGGAAAGTATTTGGGTTTCGAAATTACTTACACTAAATACTAATTCAAGTCTGCAAATTTGGCTGAAAAGGAAAAATATAATATATAATTTATCAACACAATCTGCAATTTTTTCAGTGTTTGTTGTAGGAAACTTGTAGGAGCCATCGATTGGCTTGGCAACCCTAGATAGATATATCTAAGGGTGAAGAGGAGCTCCTCCAGATCCTTGCCAGGCTCTGTCATGCAATATTCACATGAATGAATTACCTTTAATTGATGCAGCATATCCAGAACAGATACAAACACAAAGGAGTCTCCCTTGGCCAGGTGGATTGAGTATATATACATATAGAACACAACTGAACACACAACATAAATTGGCATTAAATATTGAGGGCTATTACCTAACTGAAAAGCCAGACAAACTGGCCGTGTTAACTGGAACATGAGAGGACACGATTTCCCGCCGCCCACATCCCGCATTTTGGATTGTTTGTTCACAGTTTGTTCAGCAATTCATTAGTTGTACAAAATATTTCAATAACAAATTGCCAAATGAAATTTGCATGGACACGTGCACGTGGGTGTGAGAGCGAGGCGGAAAGAGGGCAAGTGGAGATAACTGCCGCCTTCTCTCTTTCACTCGCACGCTTTCTTCAAATACGGTAGTTTACAGTAGTGGTTAAAGCAATATGGGACGGTGTCAAAAATGGTTATAAAATAATTTCAAGCAAAACATAACTTTGTTCCTTTCTTTTTATATGTGCTGAAATTTTAACACTTATTTCCTCTTCTTATTATATGCATATTCATTTCTTAAATAAGTTCTGCACGCAACTGGTGCTAATATTGTGACCGATAATGTACAGACACTTCTCTGCACTTGCGTTGCAATTAAGTCGTATTTGCAGTGTAAAAACCATTGCCCAGTGACAATATTGGAATAATATTGAATTGCACATACCTGAATGTGAACAAATTGACTTCACCTGTAGAAAATTATATTGGCTTGGCATCCATAAAACAATGGGAAGTTAAAACACAAGAAAAACAGCACTTCACCGCAGAAGCCATTGAGATTCCAAGTTACAATACACTTTTCACTAACACACTGCAATTGCTCAACATTCTTAATAACTACAATTTATTTTAACACTATTAAAAATTTGTTTTTTTGTTTACTAAAATTCACCAAAGTGGTCTGAGCTTCGCAGATCAAGGCAATCGACTGCGAAAGGTGAATATCGATAACTATAGCTAATAATAGATAGTTCTTTGGATTTTTGGCTATTTTGGCTACAATCGTAAGCTTGAAAATTAAATTGTTATCAAGTTGATAAGAAAATGGCTGTGCACGTTTTAACGTAATTATCAGCAAGTGTATTTAATGTGATACTTAATGCAAGTAGAAGAACGATCATGGAATTTAAAAGGCTGTGAATCGAATTAAATTCGCAACACGGAAACATAAATCTGTTTTATCAATTTTAATTTAACTTACCATAACTTTAACTCCTTAAAATAACTTTAAATTTCAGAATTCCTACAAATTTAAAAAGAATACAAGAGCATACTTTCACTTTTCATTTCTTTTCATATTTTCAACCATTTCTATTTAATTTAAGGCCCATTCGATTATATTAGATATTCGATTTGCTAAGCTGGCATTCAAATACAAGAAGAAAAAACTCAAATTAATGAAATTCCGTTGAAAATTCCCTTGCTTATATCCAGCAAGTGCATTGAACGTTCGTTGCCATAAAGAATTGATTTTACGCGCCAGTGTTTTGCCTCCATCCGTGACTCCCCACAATTCGACAGCTGCGACTTCCAGGACGAAATCGAAAACGACAAGGATAAGGAGGAAATGGTGGTCTGGTGGCCTGGTAGCCAGTGGGCCATCCTTTGGCATGCTGACTATGGCCATTGTGGACGCAGACGCGGACATGGCCTGTCCATTGCTCTCGGCCACTTATCAGCGCTGCTGCAATTGTTTTCTTGTAAAAGTCAATTTTTGAAGTGCGCCAGCGGAAATCGGAAACGGCAGCCGAGAAACAGAAACTTGCTGTTGACCTGCCTCCATCTCCTTGTTCTCGCCCATTTCACTGTGGGATCCCGGACCACGCCCAGCTGGCCAGCAACTGGTTGATAAGTGCTTGTATGCACTGGTACAAAATTTGGTTGGTATTTCGTAAGAAAAAATCTTAAATATATTTTAAACATATAAGCAAGAGGTTCTTAAACTTAAAAGTTATCTATCCAAAGAAAAGGTTTTCAACATTGTATATGTAAAGAAAATTAATATGTTTAAAGTTTAAAACAAAACACTATATTTTTTATAATTTAAAACTGTTTGTTTAAAAAGGATTCCATGTGCCCCTACTGCACCCTTCCGTTTTCATGCTAAGCAGCTATTGATAAATGAGCCGCATTTAAGCATGGTCAGCAGCTGGCTGGAAAGCATCAGGATGAAGGAGTGGGTTCGGGTTCGGGTCCTGGGGTCCTAAGCTAAATGAAATTCAAAGTCAATCCGTTCAAGCGGAAGTAAATTATGTTTTCTTTGCTTGCTTGCCATAGAATTCTGGGCATCAGGGGGCAAGTTGGGGGTAGGAGTTTGGGGCAAGTGTGCAGGGTGCTGGATGCTGGGTGCAAAGTGCATGAAACTGAAACGAATTGCAATCGAAAACGGAAACGGGGTCAATCGATATTGTCCATTTGGTGGCCGCCAGTTGGTAATGGCTGCCAAAGGTTAAATGCGAATAGAATTCGCCATACACATTCGCCCATTTGTTTGTTTTTCTTCATTGTTCCAGCATTTTTCGAGTCATTTTCACAGCTGAGCAAACACTGGAGAGCAAGCTGCTCCTGTTTGAATATGCGATTCTCCATTAACAATTGTCCACGCGTGCGATAGCCAACTGTCACAATGTGAAAAACCATGATTAATGTAATTTTCATATTTCAATTATGTTTGCTAGCCACATACATTCTACATAGCTTAATATAATAGCAATATATACGATTCTTACTAGCAAGAATTTGTTTTTTAAAACCATTTTATTTATCAAAATAAATTTATAGCTAATTTTAAACAAAGGCTTTTAAACTGTGCACTTAAAGGGAGGAAATCTCTTGGAAAAAGCCGCAGGCGCTGGGAAATCAGCGGAAATCGCAATTCGGGTAATTCCCATATTTGCCAGCAGCCGAACGGAAGTCGCAACAAATTAAACCCTAAGGTTAATGCCGCTCAACAAAAGGCGAAAGCCCAACAAAATGTTGAATATAAATCCAGTGAGCGAAAGAGAGAGAGAGAGAGAGAGAGAGGGTATGGGGTGTTGGAAAAAGACGGAGAAAGCCCCTTCAGAACAGCAATGAACAGTAAGCGGAAGTGACGCCCTCTGCATACTTTATGGGGTGTCTCCCCTCTCTCCTTTACTCCGCATCCGCCCCTCTCTTTCGCACTCCCCTTCTGCTGTCCTGCTCATGCACGCGTGTGCCTGTAATTTCGATTTAGATGCAAAGTGCCAAACGAATCGTGTTAGCTGAGATGTCACCGGATAATAATCCTTTTCTGTTAACGCCTCCTCGAGTTATAAAATGTGGCACAGAATTATTCGGCGACATCCTCAATAAAGTATATATATTTAAATAATGGAAATCATAATATAAGCATAAAAAGACGTGTTATGGTCGGAAATCTTGAGACAAGAGGCCAGGATTCCAATTTACAGAGATTTTTTAGGCAGAGCATATATGAAAATCAGATTGAATTTAAGGAAATTAAATTTTCGAATCCTATTTCTTTGTTATAATTTTTAATTTAAAAATTGAAATACGAATAACGAAGGGGGAAACACACTTTAATTGCACTTCCTTGCCCTATCGGACTGATTTCCTTTGTTGCATGTCCTGTTCGTCGTTTGCGCCCCTCGTCCTGAATTTTTCACCCCACTTTCCCTTTCTTCGCGCTCGTTGTGCTCCATGCAAAACTGTGTCAAATTTAACGCCTTCGGTAATGAATTTGTAACAACATTTTATTGTTGTGCTTTTGCAACAAGGAGACATTGCAGCAGCTGCAGTCTCACCCCACATTCTTCGCCACTTTTCGCCATTTCCCCCTTTGTTTGGCCGTGTTTTTGTTATGCCACAATAAAAGAAGAAAATAAAAACAACAAACCTTCAAACAGACACACACACACACATGAAAACAAAAGCACAAAACTGTGTTAACAAGGCAACAAAAGGAAAATAAAAATAAGGAGCAGGCTGAAGGAGCAGAAAGCGTGGAGAATAAGGACATTGAGAAGGAGCTGGTAATGGAAAGCCCTGAATGGGTTGAGATGTCTCCTGGCGCACAATGCGTTTTGCATTTTAGCAACAATTTGACACAAATTAAAATGTGCAAAAAAATAAAAGAGGAATGGGGGGTGCCGTGGCTCTGAGGTGTGAGATGTTGGCCAACCGGAGGCGGAAGGACAAGTGGGACCCATAGATTTCCAGCCGCAACACGCACATCCTGGTACGCGTGTCCTGGCACATGTCTGGCATATTTTAGCCTTTGCATTGCGACACCTCCTTGTACACTGGAAAAAGCAGATGCAACAGGTATTAGCTGAAACATATTTAACTTTGATGGGGTCAATAATACTGTCCACTTTCCACATCATAAGTTTTCAGTCATAAGTTAAATTATATTACATCCAACTTAAAAGTTCGCCAAGTGTACTTACTGTTCCCCACTGTTCTGCCACCTCATCGCACCTTCCACATGTGTCAAATATTTGTCGTTAGTGCAAGCGCTGAGCCGTGTATCCAATGCTTCCGCCTGTCTTCATTGCCGGCCTTCTATTCTCCTATTCTATTCTTCTACGCCTGCTGCTGTTCACCTGAATGAGTCCCCAGGTGTTCGGATCAGGAACCGGCTAGAACTGGGCCCATCTCGCCTCGCGGCTGTCTCTTCATTTGACTCTGTTAGTTCCAATGAAGTGGAAATATGTCAACAGGCAACGGAAGTTGGCCCGTGCTATAAAAACGAGGGAAAAAGGCGAGAACAACAGCGAAAATGTTCGCAAATTTTTCTTCTGCTTTTTTTTCGTTGAGCACCTCACATATCAGGTAATGCCGTTAGTGGGGTCCCGGGAATGGAACTGATGCCTCCGACTTTGCCGCCGCTCAAGGCGAGATGAAACTAGTTGACACACTTTACGGCGTATTGAGGGTATACGGGGGTTACTCGGATTACTCGGATTACGGCAACCCATCTGTCTGACATTTTATTTGGATAAGCGAGCAGGAAGTGGAGGACTGAAACAGCTCCGGGACATAATTATTTATTCATTTGCGCTTTTTCATTTGCAATTTTAAGTGGGATAAGGCCGGAGGTGTATTTGAAATAAAAGCTAAATCTGATGACCTATATGTCTATGATTGGACATCCAATTCGTAACTTAATAATGAAACACATATCGTAGATCATTCTATGATTAATCTTATAATGTATACTTTACTTTGTACTTTACCTCTAAAATTATATTTTGTAGTTTAAATCAAGAGTATCTAGTTGTACGCTTTTCCCCTTTAGAAATTTCCACCATCCACTTATCAAGTTTTTCTTTTTAGTTTTTCTCCTTTGATATACTTATGGTAGTCGTATTTAGTTTGGAGATTCACGATAATGAGAGCACGTCGAGGATGCGGGGATTTCAGCAGCTGGAGCAATTGCAGTGCCTGGCTTGTTTCCTGATTGTCCAGATCCTGCTCCGACCACCCTCTCCCGATCCCTGTTACCATATCTCCGGCTGCGTCTGTTGTCGTTGTCGCACTTCCGTTGCGCGCTGTTTAACTTTTTGTGTGCAGTGACATGAGCGCACATAAATCCGAACCTCTAACTGAGAGGGCAGGGGGCGAATGAAGGGGATTCCCAGCTAGATTTGTTATGTGTGTGCGAGTGTATCTGTGACCCCATCCCCTTGGCCGGCTGACCTTCCTGCTTGGTTATACTTGTGTTGGCATTTGGAATTCGCCATTTATCTTTGGCTTTATGCCAAATAAGACTACAAAAAAAATAACATCGCCAGCCCGGTTCGAGGCTGGCCGAAAAGGAAATGCTTATTTGTTAAGGCGAGAGGAGACAAATAGGAGGCGAAGCATAGCAGATTCCTCATAGATATGTGCGAGGATTTGACCGGCAATAAAATGCTAGAGTTTATCATGGCCCATTTCGACAATTTGCCCCACCAAATAACTAACTACACTTCATTGAGTGTGGCCGCTGCTGTGTCTCATTATTTGACCCACAAATTTCCCATTTTCAGCTGCCACCTGTCCAAATAAACTTCCTGTTTTCCCAACGAAACCGAATTCAAATTGCTAACCGCAAAATGTAAAACCAATTACACATTATTCAATTAGTGAGCACATTTATAGGCAAGGCTAACCAATGAATACTTCTCATTTTATTACAATTTGTTTAAACCGATTTTGGTAATTTGGCACGTACGAGTGGTTATCTTTAAGCAAACTAAGCTTTAATTTAGAATAAATTATAAGATAACTGTGGAAGCTTAAAACAATAATAAATCAATAAACACATTAAGTTAGTTAAGAAAAGTCTTAAAAGATAATCTTTAATCTAAATATCAAATGTTAGAATCGTCTTGAAAATGAAACAAGTATTTATGGTTTCCACTTATTATTTAAACAGCAAATGATTTAGATTAATAGTTAAAGAAATAAATCAAGTTAGCATAGCTCTTCGTGGTTTCCGGACCATTACTTACATTAAATTTTGATTTGATTTGAAATTATTTACAGATAGTTTCCATTAGGCCCAAAATAGGCGAGATCAACCCCCTGACGCAAATGGGGCTAATGAATTACACATGTAGAAGGCGGATTTAGCACAGTTTTTGGCTTAAAGGCAATAAAATATATATGCGCATATGGAGAGTTATATGTGGTTCTGGCCATTTCGGCATATGCCAAATGCTATGACAATGTTTTTTGGCTAATTAGTGGCCTGTGGTCGGGCCTGTATGTGAGTGTATTTTGCAATTTACAAGCGCAAAGATTGCGAAATGGAAAATGGGCGAAATGCAGTGCCTGAAAATCGATTTGAACCAGGCACAGAAAGGCCATTAACATTGGCACTGGCCAAAAAAAGGCCATAACCATAATTATTAATGGGCTTGTATCGGGGCACAGAGTAGGTCATTATACATGCCATTTGTCTGATGCCATTGATGCCAACTGCCTTGGCCCTCATCTGAAACTGGGTCTGAAACTGTGAAATGCCCCTAAGCCCGGCTCTAAAGTCGCCATCTCCTTGCTGTTCTTGTTGGCTAACAAATGGTTAGCAATGCGCACAATTGCAGGCAATTCATCTTGGCCGCCATCTAGCAATTGTTCGCTCAATCGGCGACAAAAACGCAGCCCAGAATGCGGAGGGCGATGGAAAACTCAAACCCGAGAATCGCATTTATCGATTGGGCTTCATCAGCCGCGCACATACACAGTTGAAGGTCCCGAAACACTTAAAGGAAAACTGACTTTTCTTCAAGCTGAAACCTATCAGAACTCATATTTCCAAGTTTAGTTTTGATATATTAATGGCTTAAACATATTAACTTCTTTGATATAACTATTAAATGCAATAAAAATATAACTTAATTTTCAATGTCAGGAAGAAACTTTCAATTTTTCCGTGTACATCGCTGTCGCGCTTTCTTCCCTTCTGTGAAATTCTCAGCTCGCCGCAGTCGCGCAGCCATTGAGTTATGGCAATCATGCGGCATAAATTATGGCTCCGAGAGCGGGCACCGGTAGCAGGAGGGGATCTGGGACGTCAGGTTGAAGGTTGGCTGCTGGGGGAGCCCAGGGTTTGGGCCAGGAAGCAGAGCATTGACATGCCAAGTGCGAGCTCAGCGAGCTCATGACATGACAGTTGCTCATCGTCAGCGGGATATCTATATATAAGTATATGAACTTGGACAGCGGCAGGGGGCCTTCCCCCATGATGATGATGTTTGTTTGTCGGCTGATGAAGACGATAACTGTCAGTGGCTGTCAGTTGAGCACTTGACGGTGCAGGGACCAAAAACTAATTCACCCAAACGCACACAAATTAGTTGCAGGAAATGAAAGCGCACACCCAATTAGGATCGAATACAGAAATTATGCCTCCCAAGCGCCGAGCCCAAGGTCATTGCATTGGCTCCGTCTAATCAATGATTGATTTCCATCCTTTAAACACCCGCCCTTGGGCATTCGCAGAACAAAACTCAAGTGCCCAATAAAGGCGGTTCGCCAGGCTGTAGTTGGCGTGTGCCACATGGCGTATGATTATTGCGTATACGCAATGGGGTCACTTTAACATTATGAATTATGCATAACATGGGGCATTCATAATCATTTCTGCGGTGCTGTTACCCTTATCGTTCCCGTTATTTCAGCCCCCCGCCACCTTCTATCCCTATTAAAATCTGCGCTTTGCTGGCTCATAAATGTTTAACGCACCTGCAGCGACTGAGGCCCCAAAACAAAAACTCTGCCGGCCCAGCTGGTTGACTGTGTTGAAAATACACTTAAAAATTATATATTTCTTTTAGAAATTGATTTTTGGAATGGGTTAAGCTGTTGCAGCTAAAAAATAGTTCCAGAATATGAGATAAGATTAAAAAGCATTTTGTATTTATTTTCCATAATCTTTCTTTAAAACCCTTTTAATTCAGCTTAATTTTTCCATGTGCTTATCAGCAGCAAGTGGGGAACATGTGGCATACATAACAATGATCCCTTTTTTTTGCAGACAGCTTTTCATGCCTGTTATTTGCGGCCAATGTGTGAAAGTGGCCCAAGTTTGTGGGGGAGAAGAAGAAGTTTTGGGTTTCTCAGGTACAAGGTCGTATTAGCCAACAATCAATGAACAGGGTCCCTGGAGAAAGGCCAACGGTTCACCCCTTTGCCCTCATATGATTATTATAGTTCCATGCATTCAGAACATAAATCACATGCCCGCATTTGAGACACGTCGCTAGCTGTGTCGTCACCCATCCATCCATCCGTCCATCCATCCTTTTATCCAACCAACCAACCAACCAACCAACCCACCAACCAACCCACCAACCAGGCAGCCATTCATTCATCCATTCCTTCATTCATTCGTTCGTTATTTATTCATAGCAAATGCTGTTACCACCCCCCTCGGTTACAAGCAACCCCTCCACACCCCTGCTGTCTGGCTGCATGAAATGTACAAAATGTTTGGGCTTAAATAAATACAGAAAACCTCAGTGCGAAAACCGAACCGAAAAGCCCCGGCCGCAGTAACAATGCGTCGCTTGTCGCTATTGTTGCCAATGCTCTGCAGCTTCCCCCGAATCCACAAGGATGCACTGGAAAAAAAGACTACTTAGTTGAGGGATATATTGGAATTTACAACTCATGATTTCTGTTACATATTGCGACCCAAAATAACAGACATCTTTTATGTTTTTGACATTTTCAGACTCTTTTTAAGAGTTACCTGATTTTTCTTTCAGTGCTCCCAGCTTCCTGCCGTTCTCATCTCATTTTGTTGTTCTAGGTACGTGTGTGTTTAGCGTAGCGTAAAATAAATCATTTTGCTGCGGTAAACACACACACCGACAGACTGGGTAAGAGGGCAGAGCTGGAGACTCTTGGATGCATAGAGATAGAGATGTTACGATAGCTAGTACAAATTGCCAGCAGCCAGATGATGACTCCTCTGTAAGCCCTAAAAAAATTAGTCGAATGAATAAAAATGAGTCATTTGTTCAAGTAGGAATACTCCGCAATTTAAGCAGTTAAAATCGCCTGAAAACTTCCGTGGCCATGGATGATGGGGGTGCTTGGGTTATGTGTGATAAGCTGGCTTAGCTGCTCTCAAATCTGGCTAATAAACATGGCTGACAAGTTACAAGATTGTGCGGAAAATTAACTGGGGCTAAGAGCAACACGAGTTGCACGACTGCCGGGGAGTAAGTTGAGCTTAAACATGGCAGCAAAAGTATATAAAGAATAGTCGAAGGTACTGCTTAATATATGCTAAGTTTAAGGGGAAAAGTTAACCAACTCTTGCCAAAAACTTTTAATAATTTCCAGGTAAGCCACAGATAAATTTGAAGGAAAATCAAGATTCTTAAATTTATGAAAACAGAAAGAAAGATAAAACCCAACTGAAGGATACCAAAAGGAATACATAGAGAACTAAATCAATAACCAAATCAAATATTTAGGTAAAGCGTTTTACGATTATTAGCATTCCATTCGACTTTTTTATGGTTCTCGCTTGCCTGGAATAATCAATGGCCATTTGGCCCTGCTATTATTATAAACCGAAATAAATGCCAAAACCAACGATTGTCTGTCAAGCGGAAAACGGAAACAAACCAAAAGCTTAGCCGCACATAAATACATTCCAACTGACAAACTACAAACAATTAAAATGTGTTTAAATCAAATAAATAAATCAATGTGTAATAATGTCAAAGTCCATAATCCCTTGGTAAGTCTTTAAACATTTCACAAATTAAGTAGAGAATATCAAGTGTATAATTTTCGAAGACAAACAAAATCAAGAGGCTGAAGCTATTGTAAAGCACAAATAAACACAGCCATTTATGAAATTATAAAGTAAATAAGAAAAGAAACCCTCGGAAAGATGAGAAGGGAACTAATCCAGAAACGAAAATCTGAGGGGATGCGAAATGAAGTTTTTCATTGCCAATTTATTCATGACTTTCTCTAATTAACTTTTCCGCATTCGGACTAGACTGAAAAGCGATATAAAGTCCCAGGCCGGGGCATATGTACCCACTACCTACTACCACCTGGAATTGTGCGTAATTCAATTGCTCAGACCCCGGACTCAACTGACCGGAAGCACTAAAAGCTGACTGCCTGCCTGCACAAATATAATTAAAATGTCCTGCCACTGGAGGGGAAATGTATAAAAACAGTGAAATAAATAAGCGCAACACAAGAGTACATCTTGTCATTTAATGTGCTCTATCAAAGCAAAAAGGATCTAAGGGAAATTGATGAGGGGACCCTCTGAGCGAAAAATAAATTGAAGATGTAAGTCTAGGGGAAAGGTTCTCATTTAGACTTGTAAGTCCTCAATTCGTTGCCGTAATTTAAGAGCTTGTCATTTTTTTGGCTCACTTGCAACTTCTTCATTTTCTTGCACTGCCAGATCTGGCTTTCCCCGATTTTTCCGGCACTTTCTGCTGCACTTACCCACCCTTTTCCCTTCTATTTTATTTCCCACTCGGTTTGTTGTTGCCAATTTCAAATACACGAATGTTGTGTTATTTCCGTCAAAAGAGTAATTAAACGTACAAAGCAAACGACATTTCAACACATTTCAGGGGCAGCGAGGGAAGGCGGGAGACATAAGCGAGGGTGGCTTTAGCAAATGTGACAAATATTAAATATTTCTATAAAGAAAATCATTAACGGAAATTAGACTTCTTTTTCCTTAGCAGTATGATACCAATTTCAATTTAAATAATTTAATAAATTATTTATTTATCTTTAAACCAAATCTTTTTGAGTGTCCCTCGCTCTGGCATCCCGGCATTTGTCCATTTGGCTTCTCTCTGGCTTCTTAGGGCCGGCGGTCATTGCGGCCCAGTCCGCCTCTCTGTGGTCTTCATACAAGCAAAAGACAGCCAAAGAGGTCCTGCCAAAAGGGGTTGAGGTCGAGGCAGAGGGGTTGCAAGGATGCTGGATGCAGGATGCAGGAGAGCGTTGTCAGTAACCTGTGAGCAAAACATTGTAAATAAAATGCAGCAGGATTCCGGAAGGGGAGGTAGTTGAGTTCTGTGTCTGGCTTGCTGACCTGCGGCGCTTTTGTGTTAATTGCGGTTGCATTTAATTACAGTTCGTTGCAACTGGCCAGCTTCCTCGGCTGCATTGCATTTTCCCCATTCCCCATTTTCCCGCACATTTTCCCCAAACCAAACCCAGCCAACCCCTGTGCTAAGCTTTTAATTAAAATTAAAAATATTTGGTCTACTTTGGCAGCTTGATTTTGGAAAGTGTTTGGTTATGCCGGCCATAAACCAAACAAGTTTGTTCTGAGTGTGTTTGCTTATTGGCCAATCGCTATAAATCTCAATTGCAGCCATTAACTTTATTGAATAAGCTCAAATTCGAAGGTTATTTGTAGACCGCAATAATGTCCACTATGCTCACATAGGTGCCCACAACACCGCCAAAAATACCAAAGCTCAGGAGCAACAGATTGATGATCAACTTTATCCGGAATGGTCCATAGCCCTCAGTGTATTGGACACAAATCTGCAGTAAAGCTGGGAATATAAGACCCAGGATCGATAGGCAAAATGATCCCACCAGGGACAAGAAGACCGAAAGATCAGGAATGGCAACAGCGCAGGCAACTGAAAATTATATAAAAATATATTTAATTTAACTAAACTATTTAATTTCTTACAACTTACAAGTTAAAAGCACTATGATAGCTCTGAAGATCAGTTCATAGAGTGTCTGCCTGGTTTCCTTGAAGTGCTTGGCCAAGTACTTATCCCACACGATATGGGCAGTAACATAGCCCTGCAAGGCATATGAAATCCAGGTGGTGATGGCAAAGAATACCTTTACCACTTGAGCGGGTCTGAAAAAGGTTTTAAAAATGTTAGAAAAAGGAATTATTTTATTATTATGGAAAACTCACACTTCAGACTGTGGTATATTGAGTGTAATACTGCCCTCGGCCTCATCACCATATTTCCAGTAACCAAAGAATCCAAGGAGTATATACAATCCAAGGACTATGGACATGCCACCATTCATAATGCCACAGGGGCGTACAAAGGCCCTGGGCGTGGCCATATTTTCTTCTATAGCTAAAATCTTATACAAGAAACATAGGTTTGGTTAAAAAGTTTATTAATACTTAAAGGATGAATTAAACCTACCACTCCCACTGCTTCCAAGGCAAAAAGGACAGTGCCAAAGAAAGTAGGCAACTTTGTGACGGCTACAAAGGGTTCTCGTTCGCTCAAAGGAGGCAGGGCCTCAAATATATAATACAAAATGATGCCAAAACCTGGCGAAGTAAGAAAATATATTTAAAACTTATAAGCCATAAAAATGTAAAAGTATTTAAGAATACTCACCCACTAGCAACAGAATATTTGCTGCACTGGAAAAGGGCGCCAACAGTTTTAAATTCTTTATGCTATATATCAGCAGGAGAGGCACTATTATTATGCACATGTGTATCCGGACATCCCACACCACGAGATACTCATCCACCAGCTGCTTTATGCTCTCAGCTATGAAAACCACATAGACGCAGCAGATGCCGAAGTGATAGAAGGCCAGGAAGCCATCTACAAAGGGTCTAAAAATGAAATTTAAATGAAATGTTTAATTCTTTTTAACTAAGTTAAACAATCCCAACTAAGCAATGGATATACCTTTTGCTGATCAGTTTAATAGGTAAATTAATATCAGCCAAGTGACCTCTTCAAAATTACGATAATAATAATCTTTCAAAGCTCAATTTAAATCGAAAAAAGAAAGGTAAAGCTTTTGAGATGTGTGCCACTTTTTCTTGAATTCGATTTCGAACGATAGTAATAACATAAATCATTACAAGTACAATAGTAAATAAAAACAACTGATTAAGGCCAAGATAAGATTGTATTACCTAATTCAATAATCATTAAAATCCACTTACAAAGATAATCAATTCAGCGTGCAGATTGGAAATGATTGGGAATTTTTGTTGATAGTTAGTGCGATTATTTTCCCAAAACATTCTACTTACATGGCAATGGGGGCTAAACAACGCAGCCAGGGTGGACCTTGTTTGAGGCCCAGATTCATGGCCTCTGAGAAGCTGACATAGGGAACTCGTTGTCGCTTGCACAAAATGTACATGCAACTGATCTGAAAAATAAAGAATGATCAGTAAATAAATATTTGTCAAGATCTCAATTACTCACCAATATATGCAGGCAATAAAGGGCCAGTGACCCAATGATCAGTGTGAGAATCGTGCCATTAACATATCCCGCATTGGCGAAAGCACTGGGCATGGCCAGAACCCCTGTGCCCACTGATGCCTTCAAGAAATGGGCAAAGGTCTGCCAGTTTCTAAGGAGAATAAACTGGATAAATATTCCATAAATCCTCCATCATGGAAAATTATTGCTTACGTTGTGGGATTCTTGACATTACGGTGCTGGTGAGGATCATAATCATCGTTGCTGCCATTCGCTGGTTTTGTTGGGCTGGTTAACTCCAATGTTGTGGGGTAAACCGTCACAGTTTTTATATCGTCGCTATTAAAAAAGCAATTAAAGATTGTTTTTGAGGTGAATTGATTGATTGATAAACGGCACGGGTCGTAAATATAATAAACCCCAAGGAGGTTACTCGGTAACTGTTTTATTTTTCGAAAAATAAAAGTGATAAAAATATACAATTTCTTAACCGGGATTTGAGATGGGGCAAATGTTCCGTCATTTATTTCTGTTTGCGCATCAGTTAGCTAATATGTTTACGATCCCGAAACCAGAAGAACACGAAAACGACTCACTTCATTGCGATAAAGTAGCGACCGAGTATTTGATAAAGCTACTTGAGCCCGGGTATATAAATCTTTTATCACACGCAATTAACTCGTCAACAGACAAGATCTTTTTGCGATTGCGGATTCCTGGCCAAACCAGGTTCCTATTTTTTGGGGAGAAATCAACCGAATGCCAGGCCCAACGGACGGATACTAAATTTCGGATCCCGGTCGAAGCCGCTCAACACCTCTCGTTCGTAAACCGCGTTGATAATGTTAAAAAGATAATTCTACGATAATCAGCAGTATCTCAATTCCTTGGGGGGAATGTAGGAAAACTGAAGGCAGCCAAGCGAAATATATGCCAAAATGTTGTGTGCACTTTTTATTATAAACAAAGAGACAAAAAACAAAAATGAAACCCGTATAAAGGCCTTAACCAGTTTGCCGATCGGTTTGAACCTCCCGGAAAGTTCAAAATCCATTAATTACCAAACTCTTTACCTAATATATTATGGCAAAAGCTGAGAGAGGACAAGCACCATGTAGTTTCACTAGCAACTTCTCACACACAACATAGAAAGCTTTTCTGGATTTGAATTTTACTTTACATTTAATGCACAGTGGGTCAGTTCAAGAATTTGCTAAAATAAACTTCAAATGTTTTGTCTCAAAACGAATCCCTTTTTTATTGATCATTCTAGATCATTTCCAACACTCAACAAAGAAACCTTTGGAAATAACTTTTCCTGATCCAACATCAATACTAGAAAAAGAAACCCAAAATGTCGAAGAATCCTTTTCGACCTTTAATCAGGCCTGTAATTCTTCGCAGGCTGTGTGACAAACCGAAGTTGAGCAACAAACCATCGAACACTCCTCATCCACCAAAAGATCCTCCGGATGAGGGATACGAGCCGTCCAGCGTGGATCACGATGCAATGGATGTGCCTGGCTTTGTGAATCCCTCTACCTTTCGCCAGTTTTGTGGTCCCGATGAGAAGTTGGGACCAGGAGCTGGGAAAGCCCTGGCCTACAAGAACCCCCATTACTTTGGCTATCATCGATTCTCGTTTATGGAGCTAACTTGCACGTCTACGGAGCTGCGCGACGAACGTCGCTTGGATGGGGGACTTCAGGCATCGATAGAAGCCGATGAAGAAGCTGGAGATGACGAGTCCCAACTGGAAACAATGAAAAAACTGGAAGGCGAGTGTGACGAAATTCTTGCAATTCAGGCCAAGCAAATTCAGGAGGCCAAGTCTAAGCCTAAGGACAAGAATATTGAGGACATGAGCGATGAGGAACTACATGAGTGGTGCAAGAAAAAGGAAGAGGACATCAAAAAGAAGGTACAGGGAAAGCAGGATGCAGCGGAACCACAAAAGAAAATCGAGGATATGACCGAAGATGAGCTGAAAGCTTGGTGCCAGAAGAAAGAAGCTGCTATGAAGGCAAAAGAGAAGGCAAAGTGTGAGGCAAATGAAAAGAAAAAGAGCGAGGAGGCCAAGAAGAAGTACGAAGAGGAAGCAAAGAAGAAAAAGGCAGCGGAATCTAAAATGAAGAGCGAGGAAGTAGAGAAGAAGAAATCTGAAGCAGCTAATAAAAAATGTGAAGAAGAGAAAAAGAAAAAAGAAGAAGAGGAAAAGAAGAAAAAGTGCGAGGAAGAAGACAAAAAGAAAAAGTGTGAAGAAGAAGAATTGAAGAAAAAGTGCGAAGCGGAAGCACTAAAAAAAAAGTGTGAAGAGGAAGAACGAAAGAAAAAGTGTGAACAGGAAGCACTAAAAAAAAAGTGTGAAGAGGAAGAACGAAAGAAAAAGTGTGAACAGGAAGCACTAAAAAGAAAGTGTGAAGAGGAAGAACGAAAGAAAAAGTGTGAACAAGAAGCACTAAAGAAAAAGTGTGATGAGGAAGAACGAAAGAAAAAGTGCAAACAGGAAGCACTAAAAAAAAAGTGTGAAGAGGAAGAACGAAATAAAAAGTGTAAAGAGGAAGAACGTAAGAAAATGTGTGAACAGGAAGCACTTAAGAGAATGTGTAAGGAGGAACAAAAGGACGATAAATGCGGAGCAGGAGAAAGCACTGCTAAATCAGAAGAGGAAGAGAACGTCTTACGCGTTTTCACGCAGTTTAAGAAAAAGTGTATGGACGCCTTAGAACAGAAGGAATGTGAGGAAAAGCAGAAGAGAGAAGCAGAAAAACATCAAAAATGTGATACCGATGAGAACAAAAAGGATGACAAATAGGAAAAGGAGAGAAGAAATTGTCATTCCTAGAAGTACAAACACCAAAAATACACTAAAAAATAAATAAAATTGTAAAAATTTACTACATCAACAACAATCTTTGAGTTTTAGGACTTTGATAAAGATATTGTAATAATACACAAAAAATAATAATAAAATGTAACTAAAAACTAAAAAAGAGTGCCTCTACTATTCTTACAACTATAAGCTTTAGCAAAGCTTTTTTAGAAAACTGGTATATCTTGGCAGACTGCCGGCGGTCACACTTTCTGTGCCGCTCTCCTCCTAAAAACGAATCAATTGGTCGGTGTGCGTGAGTGGAAAAAGTTCACAGTTCCACAAAGAGAAACGTGAAGTTCCGAGTTCGGCAATACGTATTTTGAGTCACTACTCCGAGTGTCTATGCAAATTTAAGTGCGGTTCTCCCAAATCATCGAGAAGCCAACAGGTCGCCCTCGACTAAAATAAACACACTATCGGCAAATGAAACGGGCGCAACGAAATCAACTGGATAACCGATCAACCGGTTTCGAAAATTTTCATCGTCGCACAGTTTTCTTGCCCATATATTTAAATTGCAGTGAATCAAAATATTTACAATCGCACACACATATATAAATTCGGTAGATATATATGTCGATTGTGTGAGTTAATGTTTGTGAATCGCGGGAAATAATAGTTTCGGCCAAGGAAATTAAACGAATAAAAACAAAGCCAAAGGCAGACATAACTGTGAAAATAAGCCAACCAGACAGACATGGGTTATTCCATTAAGGTAAGTGCCAAAATCTACAAAACAAAAAAAAAACGAATCGAAGAGAGAGCCCACGGTGCGTATGTGTGTTGCGATCTGTAAACCAGTTTTCGGACTTTTACCCATCTTGGTTCGTCGGAAAACATACACATACAATAAAAAGCGACGGGATCAGTGAGATTTTTTGATTCTTTTCGGGCTTATAATTAAGGTGCCATAAAACACCGGGCCAATTTAAAATAAAACGCAATCTCAGTTAATTACACTATAGTACTAAGCCAACTGTGACTCTAGTAAGCAGGAAAAAGAACGCAGTACCCAAATTCATATGCCAAGTATAGGGTAGATTATCTACTCACATTGATTAACTGGCCATGTTTTTTTTTGGTTCATAATGCTTATCTGCCATTACAGTCTTTTGTCGGGTGGCTAAAAGGCATACATACATTTCGTTGACATTAGGCAAGTCTGTCAATAATAGACGTCAGCAGAAGTTACACTGGAAGAATGTAGGCACTACTTTCATATGAGATAAATCGTATCGTAAGAGCTTTCAGAACTAGAACGTGAACAAACGAGAGTAAGGCAGCATTTCTTAAAATGTGTCATAAAATGTAAGGCTTTTATCAGGTTCACTTAGGACTGCACGAAACTTAGAAACGATTTGTCACCAAAGTAAAAGTTTTAATCAGGATCAAATACCGATTTACTTATCATGTTCGGTACTTAATAAGAACTTAATTTATGCATACTATTGTATAAAATTGGAAAAATATTTTCTCCTGTGTTTCTATGCTCAAAGAACCTTCAGCTTACCACCCACTGGGTATGTAAGTACATTTATACATACACATTGAGATATTTAATCAGTCTGAAAGTGAGGACCGACTACTTGATAGTTAATCTTAACTGAAGTGGGAGTAGTCTACTTATCATTCTGTCATGTACTCCAAACTCATCAAAAGAACTTTATCTATACTTCAATTTTGTATTCTCACAGAAGCCATAAAATGTTTACTTAGCCTTGCATGCTATTTGGTAGTATATTTCCCAGTATCTCCTGTAACAAAGTAGATCTTTATCTTGTTTCGATGACTTCAATTTGCATTTTAATATAAGGTAATAAAACCTCATCAAAGTTAATTGGGAGGAGGAGTGCTGATGTATTGTTGTTTATACACTTTATAATGACTTTATAACTGGTTTAAAAATACACCAAACCCTCAAATTATAGGATTTGAAGAATCTTAATCAAATGTAGAACCTTCAAAATAGATTACTCTAGTTACATGTTAAATTGGTTCGTTAATGCCAACATGTTGTCAGTCTTACAGTAGATTAAATGCCTTTTGCAATTTGCTACAAAATAGTTCCGATTTTCTCCGATAACTAAATTTATTCGATCCCCATCAGGAAGATCTGCTCTTCAGTCTCATCAGTTTGTATTATATTTATTCTGATCAAATCGCATTTGACACGCAAACCGGTCAGTGCTTATGCAACTCAGAAGTTATTAATCCCACAATTGCAAAAACAGAAGGCTGGAAATTCCGTGAAAATATTTTGTAATTGCATGTGCAATTTACAATTTTCTTCTGTCCATAAGCCTTAATTGTACGTTAATAGACGTAGCGGCTGTCGGAGATAAGTAACCCCTGAATCCCTCCTCCACCGGCTATAGTAACGATAAGGAGGCGTCTGTCGATCGGCATGACTTCCAGTCAAAACTGATAAGTAATGCTTGACTTTGCTGGTTTGTTAGCTTTCGTTGGTTTTAGGGGGCCTAAAGTTAGTACCGAAGAAACCATGATGGTGGTAAGAAGTCGGGTGCATAGATAATCTCCGGTGTCGCCAGTGATTCATTACTCATACGCCAGGGTGTCCGATCTGTTGATCTTATCAGAAAAGCTGTACGTGATTCTATTTTCGGGATATACAAAAACATTTCCACTGGCGCTTTGTTTCTTTTTTCTAGCTTTTTGCGATAACATTTCATAAACAATATTATAGATGGGAACTTAAGAGAAAACTGAGAGAAATATGCAACATTCTTAAGGGAAATAGTTAGTAGTTAATACTCTTCCTTGCTCTTAATTACTTTTAAGAGATCATAAACATCTTTAAGCCAAAGATATTTCCAAAACAGTTCATCAGCTTTCATCTGTTTGGCTTTATAAATCTGACTTGCAAATTTCACCAGGTTCAGGCCCGTAAATTATCTCCAAAAATCGCGATCACGCCACCGTAGAATGTCGCCAAGGTCTCTTTCGCTCTCTTAAACTATTCTCTTATCATAACATTATCTGTTTCGACCCAATCTTTTCCAGAACTGTGAAACGGGTGAGCTGGAGTACTTCTACACAGACACCGTACGAGTAAAAAGACCCGCCTACGATGAGGAAACCGGTGAACCGATCCACGATCAGATGAAGGTGCACTTTAGAAAGCACACCAATTTCCATGTACCCAAGCACTTCCTCCGGGGAACCATTTGTGATGAGATGGACGATGTGTTTGCCAACACGGCAAGACATGGTGCAGCCACCGCAATTCCTAAAAAGGCTCCCAGGAAGGCAACTCCTGGCTATGAGCGGGAGGATTATTGTCAAATGGATGGCGTAAACAACGTAAGTTTAAGCCAAATTTGATCTTATCGATTATCGTAATCATTATATTGTCCTTTCAGAACATTATTTTGGGCTACAACCGAAACCACTACCTGCTGTTCCTGGTGCCCACACTCTTCTGCTATAATTTCTTCATTGGCGCTACTCTGGCCATCATCGAGATCTTCTTGCACATGGTGTCGCACCACAAGAACAGTCTCACAATGCAGGAAGGCCTGTACTTCCGGAGTCCACTCCACGTCCTGTCCTCACAATTCTGCGCCATTTGCCGAACAGAATGCGACAGCAAGTACAATCGCATCTTTGACATCCTCAACAAACAGATGCGAAACTCACATCGAGCGGGGGCTCTCAAGGACATGGCCAAGGCCATTAGTTAAGCTTGGTGGGACTAGCTTCGACATGGTCTATATATTTTTAACAACAGAAATGTTTTTGTCACACGATCAACAAAAAATAAATGCACTCGTTTATCACTCAAGTTGAGGTATTGCAGCTTCTCTGGGCAGTCCAAATGAAGCTCATCAAACCGGAATCTGGCCCATCGCCTTGACATTGGGAGACACTGTGAACTTGGCTCCAGTGCTGGCGATGATGTCGTCCACGGTGTAGCCCTCCGCTACCTCGATCAGAGTAAGCCCCACTCCCTTTTCAACTTCGAATACAGCCTTTTCGGAGATGATCAGGTCGATCACACCCTTGCCCGTCAGTGGCAGGGAGCAGGTTTCCAAGATCTTGGGGGAACCATCACGGGCATTGTGCTCCATTGTGATGATCACCTTAGTGCCGGGCGCAGCAACCAAATCCATGGCTCCACCCATGCCCTTGACCAGTTTTCCCTGAAATAAAGGTATACTTAAGCAATAGTAGTTTGGGGAATTACTTCGACTTAACTTACAGGTATCATCCAGTTAGCCAGATCGCCAGTTGCCGACACCTCCATGGCGCCAAGAATAGTGATATCCACATGGCCACCACGAATCATGGCAAAACTATCATCAGAGCCAAAATATGAGGCACCGGGAACCACAGTAACACTCTCCTTTCCGGCATTAATCAGATCCGGATCCACTTTATCCTTTGTTGGGAATGGACCCAGACCCAGGATTCCGTTTTCCGACTGCAGCATCACGCTCATGCCCTGGGGGATGTAGTTGGAGGAAAGGACAGGAATACCAATGCCCAGATTGGCGTACATGCCATCGCGGAACTCCAGAGCCACTCGACGAGCAATGCGCTCACGCAAGGCCTGGGCTGGATTAGGTGGAGGAATGGGTTTGCTGGGATCCTTAGGCTCAGTGATTCTCAAGCGCTCAACTCGCTTGTTGTAGTTCGTACCCTTAAAGATGCGGTTTATATAGATGCCAGGCACATGGATCTCATCGGGAGAAAGGGCTCCGATAGGCACTATTTCCTCAACCTCTGCTACCGTAATCTTTGCAGCCCTGCACATGGGAGCGTTGAAGTTCCTAGCCGCCTTATTGAACACCAGATTGCCCAAGGGATCGGCCTTTTGGGCCTTGACGAAGGCAAAGTCGGCGAAGATCGACTCCTCCATCACATAGTTCTTTCCATTGAATTCCTTCACTGGTTTCTTCTCGCTGGAAATCTCTACTTTGCCATCTTTGGAGTACTTAATAGGTGCTCCACCTTCCTGAACGAGAGTGGCGTAACCGGTGGGCGTGTAGAAGGCAGGAATACCAGCTCCTCCAGCGCGGATTTTCTCTGCTAGGGTTCCTTGAGGTGTTAACTCCACGGCCAATTCTCCCTCTAGATATTGACGGACCAGCTCGGTATTTTCACCCACATATGAGCCAATTACCTTGGCCACCTGTTTCTGCTTGATAAGGACACCCAGACCGGTGTCGTCCACACCTGAAAGAGATTGGGATATTAGGCCTTTAAATTTAAGATAGTTTAGAAAGACATACCTCCATTATTGGAAACGCCAGTGATATTCTTGACTCCCTTTTGCTTTAGAGCGTTGATCATCTTCTCCGGAATTCCGCAGATGCCGAAACCTCCGAAGAGGATCTTGGCGCCATCCTTGACATCGGATACTGCATCTATGGCCGACTCATAGATCTTGCCGTTTCGCTGTTTTCCCGACGTAGAGTAGCACGCTATAGCCTGAAAAACAAATCAGATTATTAGCATAAAAAGCGGTTTGTCCATGATATGATGGGGTTCTCTGTATAAGTGAGTGTTCGTGTTGGCTTGTTTGTGCAAAATCGTTACGTAAGTTCGCCTATTTTTATTCCAAATGGACTGTTCCAGGGGGGTAATGGTAATCAGTGGGGTGATCTTTAAGTGGATTGCTCGCGTGGTTCCAACAAAATAATGCTTATCTCAATTGGCAACAAAACACTAAATCAAAACAATACATACACATGGGGTCTGTATACTTTAAATATCTGCTCAAAACAACTGCTCTATTTCTGGAAATATTTCACTTAACACCTGTTGTTGTTTTCCTGGAAAACCAGTTTGTCACCTTTAGATCACATGATTAATTAAGTATTTGCTCTGACAAGAGATAACCAAGATGAATTCAGTTTATCTATGAATATCTGGAAGATGTGTTCCAGGAAAACGATTTTAAATTCTATGGGATAGTAATTACCTTAATGGAGGCCGAATATTGGGCTCCCAGATTACTTTTTCCCACAAGTCGACAGAGCATTTTTAACTTAAATTTATTTAAAATTATAAAAACGGATTAAAACTAAGGCAAACTGTTCGCGAAATCAACAGAAACCAGAATGAAAACAGCTGAAGCGCGCAACAGGTATCAGCGAACTAGTTCTTTGAATTTAGTTCGATAACCTGCTTTTAAAAATGGTTCATAAGAAACAGCTGTTGCTTATAATTGAAAAATAATTTTAAAATGGTATCAAGAAGGGTAAGACAAACCTTTAAAATGCAAAAAATTTTCCTGTTTTAAATTTTATTTTCATGTATGAATAGTTTTTAAAATCGATTCGTTTTGAAATCGATTTAAAGTGTGACCTACAGTTGAAACGCGTTTTGCCATCAGCTGATGGCAACAATAACAACATTTTTGCAATTGTTTATTCCGTAGCAAACAATAGAAGCGTTACCAACACAGGCGCAACTACAACTACAACCGCTCACACACACAACACCAACATAGCGGAATCAACAAAAACAGAATTGCTAAAATTGTTAAAATAACAAGAAAATAACAAATAAAAAAAGAAAATGTCTTGCTGAAATAACTTGTTGTTGCTGATCCACGAAAATTGCAATTTCCTTCGGTGAGCTATGGCTAATAAATTATAAATTTTACACTTGGTGAATCCCAAATACTATATGCTAGAATGGAATGAATAATTTCGGTGCTGCGCAGTTGATAAATAGAAGTTGTTGCGGTTCAAATGTTGAGTATTCTATATGTAAAGTTTTCTGTGTTCTGATAAGATGCAAAAGGAGATGGTTTCCTCCTTCGATTTGCATAGTTTCGAGCTTATCTCAGATTCAGTGGCCGTTACAGACACGCTTCATTGCCAGCTGTTTACTTGGTTGGAGCTCCATCGAAACCACCGAACCACCCATCCCGTCCCCGCTCACTATCATTTTTACCGGCTTGGCAACCCACCGAAAGCCACCGATCCAGATGCAATGCCACCCATCCGAACCGCTATAAATAGCAATCTTAATAGTTTTCCGCAACAACAACCAAAGTTTCCACTCCACTCTGCACCGAATTATCAACATCACCGGCCTACTGCCTCTGAGCAAATAAGTAATCATCGTGGCCTCTTCATCCCACTCCGCCTTCTCACTCCTACACCAGCTTCCCATCCTCCTCCTGACCACTGCACGTAATCTCACGCACAAAAGAGATGCAGTAAAACTTCTGTAAGACGAACATTGTTATTTTAATCTCTTATATACATAAAATAAAATCTTCAAGCTAATTCGATAATCACACAAAATGCTTCAGGAATCAATATTTACCCAATATGAATCTCCACCACTTGTAATTCTTATAAGAAAGATAAAGTCGATTATAGAAGTACAACTGTATTTACTTTTCTCCGTAATTACAGCTGGCGTTCTCCTTCGATCGCCGCGTTCAGTTTGGTCTCATCGCTCCAAGCGTCCACAACGTTGCCCGATGACCGAGGAGCTGCTGACCAGCCGGAGCAGACTCTTCGACGTGCCTGTTAGAAGGCAACACTATCTGTGATTCTCCATGGCCGGGATGGAGGTGAAGGAGGATCAGCTACTGCTGCTGGATACCCTGATCGGACTGTGGAGCCAATATCTCCAGGCCTCGGAGCTCGAAGATGCGAGTGTCAAGGTTTGTGCGATTCTCCTTCGCCCATTCACATTCTCAGGTCTTATCGCTGTTTTCCCTTTCTCATTTTGCCATTCACAGGACCACTGGCTCTGGCTGCTGCTGTATAATTTCCAGTTTCTGGATGATAAGACCTTGGAAGATGCATGGCTTAATAGGTAAAACTAGCTGATATGCTAATAACACCATGATATACAAAAGTCCTCTTAAAGAATAATGTTATCTCTTAAAGTTTTTTACTTTAAGCACTTTTTAATAACGTTGCTAGCCAATCATAGTAAAATTTGATGATTTATAATATGACTAAATGGTTTTCTATTTTGGCAGCCACTTCAACCTGATGCCAGAGGAACTTTGTTCCTATTTGTTAGAACAGGTCTATCAAATCATCAGCGAGGCGAAGAGATCTCAGGGAAGTAGTCCAGAGCAGGAACCGGAACAACAGGATAAGTGCATTAAGCAGCTGCGCAAGCAGCATAATCTAGCCCAGGTTAGGTCCAAGCAATACCTCTTTCTAGTCTAGTCCTCTAAACTTATACCTGTTGCAGCTAATACTCAGCACTCCCAGTGATTGCAATAAGATTCTTGCCCTGCGGACTTTCCTCACTGATAAATTGGGTCATCACTTGTTGGCTTTTCTGCTGCGCGTGGATATCAAGGCAAGTTTAAAGTGCTTCATTAAAATATATAAGGATGATAAGGATGATTCGATTTAATTGGTTTTTACAGATAAGATTTTATTAATTATTTTCAAACTTGTGGTTCATTTTTATAAATTAAAATTTATGTTACTATTTAATGTCTTACTTAGTAACAAAGCCACAGTTTCTTATCTTTAAAAATGTGAAATGTGGTTGAAAGCAACCACATTCCAACCTTCTAAGTTTATATTTAAAATGTAACTTTTGAGTATTTACTTACCCAAGCCCATCATTTTAGGACATTTAATCAATTACCTTCCTCTACCTGCAGCATATTGCTTCACAAAAGAGCCTGTGTCAGCTGTGCATCAACCTGTTCCCCAACTGCAAGTGGAGCCCGTCAAACGAGCCACTACTTCCCTTGACCAGCATATCCCAGTTCATCGGCAGTTTCTACCTCAATTCGCAAAGCAAAAAGTTGCGACGCCAGCATCCGCAAAAAGGTCAATTATCCAATAACATATCCAAGGCCATCATATCGAACTTCGAAGACTTTAAGGAGACAACAAAGAGCAGTGATGATCTGGCCCTGTTACTCATCCAATTGCTCACCAGGTGCGTGGATGCCGAACAGGAATCACAGTTGAGCGTGACTGTTCACAACTTCGCACTGGGACACTTGTGCGCCAGTCTGGAGGAGGATTCAGCAGGCGATAATGACGAGATCATTAAATTTGAGCTGCTCCAATTAATAGCCCATTGTGTAAACAACTTTTACGTTCTGGAGCAGCAGCAACCGAATGTCCATGATTTCAATAGCAATTTCGGCCAACTCCTTTATGCACTGACCGCCAACCGAAGGAGTCCCCTGCTGGCCCATGGTGTGCTATACATTATGTTTGGCACCCTCCATAATCTGGTGGATAATGGCGTTAAGGAGTTGAATCAAATCGATGTGAGGAACTTTGATGCCTGCTTTGAAGTTTTGCAAGAAGCAGCGAAGTCAACGAACTTCTCTACTGCCATATTCCTGCATATATACAAGATGCTGCTGCGCCTAACGGACAACCTCTCAAGGCAGGAGCAGCACCTGCAGAGTCTCATGGAGAGCAGTGCATCCACCGCTTTGCCCAAGCAGCAGCAACATCCGCGACATAAAAGACAGAGGAGCAGTCAACTTCATTGCCTGGGAGCCAACTCCCTGAGCTGCTTTTTCCAGGGGAAACTTTACCACCTGCTGCCTAGCCTAGAGGCGGAGCTTCAGGAGCACAGTGTGAGGAGTCTTCTTCGTACTGGAAGTTGTTGCTGTCACTACAATGCAAGAAACTACGCCACTTGCCTTCAACTAGCAACTCAACTTTCCAGCGGTTACCAAAAGTGTGCTTATAAGTTTTTGCATTATAATGTTCTGCACACCATCTTTGTGAAGCGGAATCCTCAGGGATGTCCTGGATGTGAGGATAAACTCAAATCCCCTGTCTTCCACATGGCTTTGCTGAACATATACAAGGAGAACTATAAAGCCCTGCTGAACACCCCCGCAATGTTGCTGTTCCTGAAGCACTTGAAACATATCGCCTATCTGCTGTCCTATGATTTGGCCTCTGGAATTCTAGCGGAGGTAGCTCTTCCGATTTTCAGGCAGTATAAAGAGCTGATTGAAAGTAAAGAAGGACAAAGAAGAAATAGCAAAGTCGCTTCTCTACATCCCAAATTAGAGAACTACAGAGCTCTGCACGAATGCCTCAGCATCTTTGTGATGTACCTGAGCGATATTCGCCTGGTTAAAGCTTTCTACAACGAGGAGAACATCCGTTATATGCAGGACTTGTTAGCTATACCTGAACTCCAGCGGGGAGTATGTGATCTGATCAAGGTGGGCATTGATAACATAGCTTTTCTCGGTGAAAACAGCCAGGAGCAAATAACGTTAAGCAGGAGACTCATCCAACTTCAGCTGAATAGTAGTGACAGGGCTTCTCAGCTGTTCCAGTCTCTGCTGCACAAGTGTTCAAAGAACTCCGGCATTAAATTCTGGCTGGATGAGGGCTCCAATCCCCCCAAGCTTGAAGGTCACAAGCCAGCAGATATACTCTATATTACAGCCCTGCAATGGACCCTGAATTTTGAGCTTCTGAAGACAAGTCAATTGTTCTACAACGAATTTGCCAAAATCTACTCGATACCCGTGGAAATGCTGGATAACGAGGATGAGGAGGTGGAGACGCCAACGGCCGAGCAGCTTCCAGAGGAAAAGAAGCTACGACATGGGGATAAAAACATCGTTGACATTTTGAAGCTAAACTACAATGCTTTGGGCTGTTTCCTCATGCTGCCGAAAGCCGCAATGGGAGCAACCACATCGTCCACCGCAACCACACCCACTGCTGGTATATGCGGCTCAAGTTCATTGGAAACCCTGGTCTCGCAGCTGCCACTCGGTGGCTCTAGTTCAGTCTCCGTCACAACGGCTGGCAGTTCGGACTACGCGGATTCTCCTCTGGATTACGCATCGGTGATTAACAATTACGATAGTTACTCACGGGACATGACCACACCCTCGTTCCTGCAAAAACTCCTTTCCGGCGAACCGGATGAAAGCATTATCCTCTTCGACATCCGTGGCAATCAGCCCAGAAAGGATTGCCCCAGTAACTCACTGGATCTTTTAAATCAAGAGGAAGTGGCTTCTGCCGATGGCATAATCAACAAACTATTCAGCATGGTGGGTTCCCTGTTTGGCGGTAGTCCGGGGAGCGGCGGAAGTGCTAACACTCCGACAAGTGCTAATATTGATGCGGATTTGTTCTGCCTGTACGAACCCAACGGGGAATGCAAGAAACTCTTGCTGAAACTCTTCGAGGCGACCATGGCCATCTGCATCAAGGGTTTCCAAAACGAAGAAGGTAAGTGTCAGAGATTGTTTGGTTGTTGGCGAAGAAAATGGGGTATATTGAGTATATGGATTCATATGTAGAGACTGAAATGACTAGCTAGACTAACTATTATTTATTAATCAATGGTTTTGGCGGATAAGTTTAATTACTCATCAGTTGAGTTTGTAGAAATAAAAAATTGTTGTTAACTATAAAACTATATTATTTTCAAGGGAACTATGAATATTGTCATTAAAATTCAAATTCTTGGTTCGTTAGCAATTTTATAAAAAAAACTCGCATAGCATCATCAGGAGTGTATTAAAAATGAAAGAGCATTACTTTCCTGCCTTGGTTAAGCGTCCATCTGGTGGGTTCCACGGCATTCCGCGGCTAATGCGTTGCCAATAGGCAATAGACAATAGACAATGCACAACAGTGCTGGCAGTGGGTTCTCGGGGGAAGCCCTAGAAGTGGGACAAGAACAAGGCACCCACATTCACCTCCAATCCAGCTCTAGATTCTAGACTCTAGCTAATAACGGCGCGTTGTGGTTGTGATTGTGGCTGCGGACTAGGAGAGTTAATTATAAGCCAGCTAGGCAGACAGTTAGTCAATCGGTCGCTCGGAGTATAATACGCGGCATTTACAAGGCTCTGCCTGCTGGGATTGAATTTCTGGGTACACAAGTTACAACATCGCACATACAGACAGAGAAAACAGACAGAGATAGGCACCGAAACGAGATACATTCCAGACAAGAGGCGACACTTTTGCTTTGGCGCTCGTCCAGCGCTGACGACTTGCTCCAGTTTACGGAAGATATAGACGCGGGTTATCAGTCAGTCAGTCAGACATCAAAAGCATTTATCTAACTAATCCGCCTCTTATCTACCTTTCCTCACAGTGGAGAAGATGCAGAAGCACCTGCGCAAGCTGCGAGCCATTATTTTAAACCATGCCACGGATAATTGGTCGGATCATGGGGATCAGCATGCCAGGGATAATGCGGTCATTCAGACTCTACAGACTCTGCTCAAGATTGCTGAGCTGTCAAGCACTCATCAAGAACCAGCGGGCGTGGTCAGCAGTCCATCGGCCGATTCCCAGCAACCAAGACCACGTGCCAGATCTTTCAACAGCGGCAGCGTGGAGCTACCCAGATTGCAGCCCGTCAAGTTGCCGGCCAAGAACTCGCTGGCCACTCCACCCACACCACGAAGGAGGCCCAATTCCAGTGAGGTGAATGTAGGTGTGGATGCGGATTACTTCTCCACTCGAGCCTCCTTGAGTTGTGCCGCCGACAGCGAACTGGAGCTCAGCGAAAATGAGCACGAGTTTTACCTCACCGCCGACGAGGGTTACGAGGCGGATGGCGAAATTGCGGACCTCAGCGAATCCGAATGTGAACTCAATGGTGGCGTGATGGCAGCCAACGAATCGTGGACCCCGTTTCAGCCATCTTCCCGCTATCGAACCCACATCATGCACCAAGGCCTCAGCCAGCTGGTGGTGCAAATGCTGGCGGAATTGTCTCTTCTCTGCATCAAGCAACCAAATGGATGGACCGAGAGCCTAACTCAATTGGCCAATCGGCTGTTTGTCATCAGGGATTACCTCGGTGGTCCACTGTGCCTGCTCAAAGGTTTTTCGCCGATCCTAAGCTGCAGTGATCCGAGATTGAGGGGTAAGCTAAAGAATTCCTTATAAATCCCTTCGTAAACTTATTGTCGATCGCTTTCAGAACTGCAGCAATCGATCCTCGAGTTGGTTACCCATCTAAACACTCCTGAGGTGCTGCAGTGTTACTACTCCATCCTGGCCTCCAGACACCCTCCCGTGGATCTGTTGATGAGGCACATGCACCATATCTCCTCTGGATCGCTCCGTAAAGCCCAGCCCTGCATGGAGTTGGACTTTCCAATCAATACGGATGGCAAAATAGTGATCACCTCGGAGCCGCTGGTCAGCGAACAGATCGAAAGAGTGCGTCTCCATCACCAACAGTGCCAAACGAGTACGCTGTTTACTCGGGCCGCTTGCATTTTCCCGGTTACCCAAACACGTCTATGGCAACCAGATGGCCTGACCCTGTCATTATGGTTGGAGTTAAGAGGTCAGCAGATGCACCGTAGCTCCATGCAATTCAACGATGATGAGACGCGCTATTCAGGAGAGGATCTAACAGTGAGCAAACAAGTATCTCAACCCACTTTAACTTATCCACATCTTCCTTAGAAACTCCACCTTCTTTCTTTGGGGACCAATCAAGCCATGGTCAGCATTTACATCAGCCACAACATGCAGCTAGTCTTCGAGTTAGTCAAACCAAATGAGCAACTAGCTCCAGTACGCGTGGATGAGCATATAGAGGCCAACGCAGATACGGCCTCCGTAATTTCAGCAAACACTCAGGCGGCAAATGCGGGAACCATTCGACAAGCCCTCAAGCAGACCAAGCTAGCGCTGCTCAATAGCTTTGGGCAGATGCACTTGCTCAATGGTCATCAGACTTCTCCGGATTCATCTGGTGGCTACTTCGAGGGCACCGCCGTGCAGTTGCAGCATTTACGATTACCACGTCACAAGTGGATGCATTTGGTCTTCGGCCTGCAGCAGCAAGGAGATGCCGTAGAGATCAGCATATTTCTGGATGGTTTGGAGCAACACACTATGCGTTTGCCTTTCCACAATCTACGTCAGCTCACTAGGGTACACAGCTTTCAATTGCTTGCTATTGGTGAAGGTCAACCGACCAAGAGTCCCGGCAGCAGCTCCTCCTCGCGATCCACTCTAGATGGTTCAGCCCCCCGATACGCCCTATCAAATGTGATCCTCTTCAGGCGTCGTCTGGTGGATCCTTTGCTCTTGATGAATCTCACGGCCATGGGACCAGATTTCACCGAGTTCACACAGTGCCAAGTGGCCAACTGGAAGCCCAACTATGGCTTCGTAACTCTAAGCAAGTTGGCGACCTCGAATTTCGGCAACCATCTTGACTGCATGCGCAGGTTGAGGCAGGCGAGAGTTCTGGTTTACACGGCTCAGCAGCCGGATCTAGTGATGAGCTACGATGCTAGCCAGGAACTGGACATGGGCTGTTATGGGCAGCCTTACGGACATATGCTTTATGGGGAACTGCAGCAACACCAACCACAGACCCTTCAGTCAGCCACAAGCCTCAGCGGTGGACTCTCCACGCTGTTGTA
Source organism: Drosophila eugracilis (assembly GCF_018153835.1). NCBI lineage: Eukaryota > Metazoa > Arthropoda > Insecta > Diptera > Drosophilidae > Drosophila > Drosophila eugracilis. Next base: position 2,024,381 of record NW_024572964.1, on the reverse strand, counting down.
TCTCTTTGCCAGGGTGAGTCGGATTCTTGTTCTCTCAAGAATTTCGTAATGAAGAATCTCCTTCTTTCCAGATTGTTGAACTCATTGGCAATGCAAACACCCAGGCTTTGGCTTTGGATCTGTTGCTTCAGGTAGCTCATTCAGATACACAGCTATACACGGAGTTTCAGCGTCAGGACTATCTGGCTCTAATTGGCTACGTGATCAAATCGGAGAAGTGCTGCAAGGATGTCCAGTTACTCCGAAGCATTGTGAACAATGCGTGTTCCCAGGCTCTGATCAGTCGGAAGGGTGATTCTCTGAATGTCAACGACAACACAATGGCTACTCTGGTGTATCCTCGTCTGCTTCTGGCTATACTGCAGCGCTATTCCGACTGGCATCGCTCCGGAGCCACCCACTCCGATGTACTAGATATGCTTTTCCGCTGTATTTTGGCTCTCACAAGGGACAAGCATCCGCAAAGAGATTTTAACATGGAACAACTCCAAAAATCCGGTTTGCTGGGAGCCCTTCTCAACCTGTGCAAGGTATATGTGATAGAGTCTCCCAGCCCGGTTCAGATATCGCCGTATGCAGCCGAGTGTTTTGTCCAGATTCTGGCAGTGTTTGCTGGATCACCTCCTGATTCCTCTATGCTGGATGAGATCATGAAATTACTCCTGCTGCTCCACAAGCCCAGCGAGTGTTATGTGACCCACGATCGCTCGCACTTCTACTTCCTCCTTACGGCTCAACAACCGGCTAAGGAAAGATCCCTGGTAGCAGCCAATTTGAGCAGGGTGACCACTTCTCTGCGGAGGCAATTGCATCCCCAGCCCCAGGAACTGGATCCTGAGAGAGCGGAGAGAATAAAAAAATTGCGACGTCTCCATGCCAATACATCCGGCTACAGAAAAGCTGTTAACGAATTCGAAGAGCAACTGGAACAGATGGCCGACTGCTCGAATCTGAACAAGACAGCCTTGAGACTGCTCAGTCCTGTGGAGGCGACTCGCTGGCGTTTGAAATTCAAGCGACGGCATCCCACAAGTACCAACAGTCCCAAGCGGAGTCCGTTGAAGATAGCTCGCAGGCGCATTCACCCACATTTGCACCTCGGGAAGATCTGGCAGCCTTCGGGACATAGTACTCCCAGCTCTGGGCAGTCGTCACTGCCAAATAGAAAAACAGACTTCTACGATCAGCAGGGAATCATCCGTCTGCAGCAACGCCTTCTTATCCTATTGAAGGACTTCTTATGTCTACTGCCTGATTCCTCAGTGGATGTCGTCACCCGTCACTACGTAAAACTGGAATTGCTCCTAGTTCTTGCCAATCAACGTAGCTGTGCCGTTCGACAGGCTATTATTCAGTTGCTGGATGTGCTAACAAAACGTCTGCCTAGCGGGGAGCTGAATGCTGCTACCAAATTGATGTATCCCCTGCATTTGGCCAATCAGTTGACCATCCATGGATGTGATATTGGCATGTTTGAGGCCTGCCTGGCTTGGATAAGCGGGATGCATGGCAATTTGACGGATATGCTCAACTGTGAAACACCCCTGAGGATTCGTCAGCGCTTTGCACTCCAATCTCTGCTGGCCATAGCGGAGGGAGCGGATCCTCAGAGGGTGTTTAAAGCACTCCAACGACTTTTTATGCAGGTTAAATAGAAATTTTCCAATTTTAAATTCCGTCCTTTACGAATCTATTTGTCATCTCTTTCTAGAATCCTGATGATCAGGCATGTCTGATTGAGGCAGGACTGCTGCAGTGTTCAGTCAAGGCACTCTACAAGATCTACTCCTTACGACTGGGTCAATCCAACGTGGATGAATCCATTGTTGAACTACTGACGAGTATTGGTGAGCGAGCTCTGCGTTCTGTGGGGCAGATAAATGTGAGTACTTTCAGAAATAGACAAATCTGATTTCTATAATATCCCTAATATACTCCACCAGCTCGTTTGGGACATCCTCAACCTACTGGCCTTCTACCAGGACAAGCAACCTCAGCTGATAATGCGCAGTTTTCGCACTGTCCAAGCTCAACTTCAGCTTGAGTGGCTCACGAAGTTCTTTGAGCCCAACAGTTTCCGAATTGCAATGACTAATGATTCTGCTCTGAGTCAAACGGAACTACGCACCCGGGTGGAACTGCTTATCGATCGTTGCACCCAGTTCTTCACCGTTGGTGTGGGCCAGACTACCGGACCCACCTACGTGGCCAGTTCCCAGGAACTTGCTCTTTTCCAGCTGCTCGTTTCCTATGGGATTTCCAGCAATCAGCGGTGCAACAACTTCATTGCCTGGGGCTTGCAACCTTCGCGTCCACGGGATCTGCGCTCCTACATTGTAGACGCTTTGTGGCGATCCCAACAAGATGAGTTTCAGCGGGCAATCATCTGTGATGGCAAAATGATCAAAGCGCTACTCTGGCTGTCTTTGCTTGAGGACTTGGCGGAGCCTATAGAGAACCTTCAGCGACTTTGTGATGCCTTGGGTATCAAGGAGAATGATTCCTCGTGGAATCTGGTACATGAGTTGGATCGCCTGGATCAGAATCGCAGCAATATGGCTGCCAAGCAGAAGACATTGCTGGAAAAGACTGTGTATAGGTTTGAGCCATTGGTTCAGCACTGCATAGAGTCGTCTATGGTGACTACCAGAAAGGTGGCAGAGCTACAGGTTAGTTACAATCGGGAAGAGTTTTAAATATCCATTTGATAACCCTGAACGCTTTCAGAATGCTGAACGCAAAGCTCTAATGTGTCACATGAAGGTGTACGATGATACCTATACCTACACCAAGTGGCTGGAGATCATACGTCGAATGACGCACGAGGGCGCTCCTTGGCACTCTGCTGAAAGAGCTGAATGGTAAGCTAGGGAAAAATATATTTAAAGAATATAGTTAACCAAAGATCTCTCCGCAGTTCTTGGGAACTGGACGATACAGAGGGACCCTCCCGAGTTCACACTCGTCTACGTCGCTGTCACCTCGACATTGATCGCCGCTTCTTTATGAATGAATATAGACCAGGGCAAGGGCAACGCGAAGATCTGGAGCCATATGTACGACCTCTGGATTACCTGATAGCCAGTTACGATCAGCAATTGAACATATCGCTGAATTCCCAAATTTTGTACAACTTTGCGGCCAAATTCCTGCCTGTGGATGGGGAGATCGAGGGTGAGATTATAATCACTGATCTAAAACTCTACTTCCTGGCTACCTACCGGTGTCGGTACTTCAACGTTAACTGTGATATCGCCAACATAACGGAGATCTGGCTGAAGCGTTACCAGCACCAAGAACTGGCATTCGAGATACTCCTGGACACCAACAAGTCGCTGTTCTTCTCGCTGCAGAACGCCGACGACTGGAAGATCATGCGCGAGGTATTCTGTGATAAAATCGTAGCCACGCCTGATCAGGCCAAGGTGCTGGCCATCACCCAGCAGTGGCGCGAGGGTCTCCTCACCAACTGGGAGTACCTAATGACTTTAAACCAAATCGCCGGGCGTACTTACAACGATCTCATGCAGTATCCAGTATTTCCCTGGGTGCTGGCCAACTACAACTCGGAGATTTTGGATCTGAGGGAGGGACATAACTTCAGACGTCTTGGACGACCCATTGCCGTGCAGCTGGAAGAGAACGAGAAGCACTACATCAGCAATTATACGGTAAGAGGAAATGATCTTATCCATAAATAATTTGTGATTGATGTACATTTTTTGTTGATCCTTGCAGTACATTGATAGCACCAATACAACCATGGGCTCCCTGATCCTTAAGCCGTATCACTACAGCTCTCATTACTCGAATTCCGGCACTGTGCTTCATTTCCTAGTAAGAGTTCCACCGTTTACCAGCTATTTCCTCCGCTACCAAGACAATGATTTCGATCTACCGGATCGCACGTTCCATGCCCTTAACACAACTTGGAAGCTAGCCAGCCAAGATAGTCCCACAGATGTGAAGGAACTCATTCCGGAATTCTTCTGCCTGCCGGAGATGTTTGAGAATTTTGAGCGCTTTAAGTTCGGTTGTCGACAGAATGGGGAACGGGTGGAGGATGTCTCACTGCCTCCATGGTGTCAGCGGGACTCCCGTCTCTTTGTGCTAATCCACCGACAGGCTTTGGAGTCGGAACTGGTGCGGAATCAGATACATAATTGGATAGACCTGATCTACGGCTATAAACAGAGTGGGGAGAGTGCTGTAGAAGCCATTAATGTGTTTCATCCAGCGGTCAGTAATGATACCTTATAAAATTTATTGATACTTATTTTCTTTTTCTTAAACTCCAGACCTACGCCGTATTCCTGGACTCCGAGATCAGCGATCCCATTGAAAGAGAAGCAGTCAAGACAATGGTGAAGACATATGGTCAAATGCCTAGACAGCTCTTCAAGTCACCACATCCGGCGACTAAGGCTCTTGACTACTCACTGGTTGACAAACCAATAGTGTCCACTGTACGGGGTCTGCGATGGGGGGTCTATGTGGGATCGCCGCAGCTGAAAGCTCCCTCATGGGCAAACATCCACAAAATACCAGGCACTGAGCATTTGGTAAGCTTCAGCAACACCAACGTGGTATATGCTCTTCCGGGAAGGGCGAGTGTGATGCAGGGAGCTGAGCCCGATACTTACAACGTAATCTCCTGGGGTTACGATGATCGCATTGTAAGGATCCAACCACTCAACAAACCACAGGCCAAGCCAAAGAACCTCCTGCACAATGGGACCTTCGACGATATCACTGCTTGTGGATGTGATGTGAACACGAGTCAACTTTGGTTTGGCCACAAATCCGGCCGGATAAGTGTGTACAAGTGCACTGGAGGAATGGATTCCCAGCAACGAGCCTCAGCAAAGAGCAGGCAGAGCTATGCCCGCGGATTCAGTTTATCCTACAACTCTGCCTTCCGGAAGATGACCAGCAAAGGAATAGGAGGCGGTGTGCCGGAAAGGGTGGATGAGATGGGAAATCTCCACTCCACCAATTCTGCATCATCAGTTAACTCAGCCAGCAACATCTCCGGCAGCGACGCTTTCCAGAGGGATGGAGCCGATCTTAACTGGCTGGGACCCACTTTGCTGGTACGGCACACTGACGAAATCACCTGCATAACCCTGTCCGTGGAGTTTAAGATTGCCGTGACTGCGGGACGCGATGGCATAGCCGTTATCTGGGATCTCAATGAGTAAGTGAACATTTTAATGTTTTCTATATTAGTTTCTTAACTATAATACTCCTGCAGCTGGAGCTATGTACGAACAATTGCCCGCCCGGCAGAAATTCATCAATCCCCTATAACGCATGTGGCCATCAGTCCCACGCTGGGGGACATTGTCACAGTACATACTCTGCCCCAACCTTCAACCGTCAGCTCGGATGCAAAGCCTTTAACAACGGCGACACGACCCAATTCCCTCAACGTCGCCGACGAATGCTTCGAGGTCACGGAAGAAAGCCTGGATGACTTCGTCAATGTGAATGTAAATCCCAACGGGAAGTCTATTTTGAGGCTGCACTCGGTCAACGCGCGATATGTGCAGCATCTAGTGCACGAGGATCGCATCCTAGCCGTTTGCTACTCGTACATCAAGGAGGGAGTGGGAGTCAATGTGATAGCCACCGCTGTGGAAGGCGGATTTGTGCGTTTTTGGTCCAGTTGGAACCTAAGCTTTGTCAGTGAACTGACTACAGGCACTTCGCCTATTCGGAGGTAAGGACTAGGGTGACTTAATATTCGAATAAAAGTATGCCTAATGGTTTTCCCTATTATAGCATTTGCTACTCAACACATCAGCATTTGGTGGTGCTAACGCGAGAATCCCACATTCAAGTCTGGGAGTCAGAGGGTCTGTATGGGAATGCCCCGAAGTTCCCACAAATCGTCTACAAATAAGGTTGATGGGAATAGGATCAGTTCGAGCACTCAACATACTCAATAACTAAACTCAAAGCATATCAATGACAGACACATAAAAAGCAGCTGAATCAAAGAACAATTTTTTGTCCGGTCGCCGAGAATGTTTCCTTCTAAAAGATATTAAAATAGGCATTCCCTTGCGACCGCCACAAAATTGATATATCAAAAGACTATAAGATTTGTAGGCTTAAGTCTCATAGAGCTGTAAAATACACCTTTTGTACCAAAACTTTTATTATTATTTAACTTTCGTATTTGTTTTCCCCGTGCCGCATACAAATGCCTGCGCTGCCTTCAATTGTTGATATTATCAAATAAACAATCATATTTTGCAGAAACTAATGGATTTACTTTCAAAAATTCCAAGCAGAATACAATATACATTGTAGGGAGTACTTAAGGGACTAATGCTTATCAAACTAAAGGTAATACTTAATACAATATTACTTATCAAAAGCTTCTCTTGTTGTCAGCACTTCCAGGGTGGAGGCTTACAGTTGCCACTTCCGCTTTTTGGTTTACTTTGCTTGCTTCCCTGTTTGGCCGTCATGGCTAAGATCTCATCGAGTTTGTCAAAGTCACTGGGCGACTTGCTGAGGAGCAGCTCTATATAGGCCTGCAGCTTGTCCATCGGGGAGGGTGGATCCCGTTTTCCCACCACGTCCAGGTTGTTCTTCTCCGTGCTGTTGCTGCGCTGCGATTTACTTGTCTTGGGTGTTTCCGGATACATGCGTGCATTGTTTAGTTCAGGAGATTCCCCTTCAGTGTCACTGGCTTGCATCAAGGAGTTTTGACTAGGCGTTGTGAGTATGGCAAGTGCCTGCTGCCATTGTGCCTCCATTACTCCATGAAGCTTCTCCGCGATATCAGCACTGGGATTAAAAATTACATTTTATATCACAACAGCCAATTAGTTTTATATCTTACCGCTTTGTTTTGTAACAACTAAGCTTAAGATCCAATTCATCGATCTTTTTAGAGGCATTTGCCAGCTGAAGGCGGTACAGCTCCACCTCTTCGTTGTGCTTCTCCTGGATGAGATTCAGTTCCTGGTTGTTTTTCTCGTTTATCATTTCAAGCTGCTTTACAGCCCTCTCGGCTATCAGTCTTTCTCGCTCGCGAGCTTCGCTTTTCAAATTCTCCTCGTTTTTGTCCAATTGGTCCTGAAATTCCTGCACCTTTTTTGCCACCACAATTTCCATTTGTTGTTGGTAATACTGCTTTAAGGATTTCTGCTGTATTTCTAATTTCTTCTTAAGATTGGTCTAAAAAAGAATGATAATATTTAATAACTGATTATATTTTACGGGGTCTTAAGAACAACCTCAGTTTCGGTTAGATTAGCCAGTGTTTCTTGGAGGGATTTGCGTTGGGTCTCTAAAGAATCCGCTCTAGCTTTTTGCTTTTGATGATATTCCTGAAGCATTTCTTTTTGGTGCGTAAGCGTGATTTTGTCCTTTTCCAGTTCCTCTATGCGGGCTTTTAGCTTAAACGATAAAGGGTTAAGAATTTATCAATGCACATTCCCATTGCCATTTTACCTTCTCCTGCTGGTAGTCTACTTTGGCAAACTTGTCTCTCAGCTTGTTAAGCTCGGCATGAGATAGCTCCTCCGCTTTTTTGCTACTGTTCAGTTGCATTTCTAGTTGCTCTAGTCTTTCGTCCCAATCCTTGGCATCTTGCCTGCGATGTTCCAGTTCACCTTCCAGTTTATCGTTCTTTTCCTGGAACTTGGTGGCCAAGTTGACCGCCTGCGACAACTCGTGCTGGAGGGCATCAATCTTACCCTGAGATTCGCCCCTGTCCGCCTCCAGCCTGTGTAGAGCATCACGCAGTTGCTGTACCTCGTAGTTGAGACTCTGAGTTGTTTGTTCTGCTTCACTGAGAGCAGCATCCTTGGAGCGATCCACCTCTATTGCCACTGAGATACGCTGCTGATACTCCAGCAGTTGGGTTTGTAGGGTATGGACAGCTTTCTCCAGATGCTGCCTCCTGAGTTGTTCCTCTTTCAAGGAAGGACTACACAATAGTCGGTTGGGAGAGTTGTTGTCTAGAACAGTTCTACCCAAACTGCTCTTTCCCCAAAGATCACTCAAACTGATAAGCTTGTTCTCGTTTATACTATTTCGGGCTCCTCTGGCAGCTTCCACTGAAGCAGCACCGGAAGAAGCAAGTCGCAAACTGGGCAGAGACGTGGTTGTCGGATGATTCTCATGCACCAACCGTTCGTTTCGAAGATGATCATCACTGTGGTGATGGAGGTGGTGGTCCTGCCGTTGCCATCGATTCGCCTTGTTTTCGTCTAGGTAGTGATCAATTTCCAGGAGAATGTTTTCCTCCAAAGGTCGATGACGGAGAGGCTCCACAGAACCACTCTTTGGTGTGGAGTGAATCATGCCATGAAGCTCCCGATTTGGCCGTCCGGCTCCGTTTCTCACTGTGTTCATGGATATTGTAGATATATCAGAGGGTAATTCAAAGTCCCGATTATCCTCTGCATCTAGTCCGATGTTCTGCAACCGTGCATTAATGTTATTCAGCTCCAACTTCTTGCTGGGGTTCAGAAACTGATAAGCAGCACTTGTGGGCGCAGGAGGTGGGGGCATGGCCTGCGCATCTGCTGCTGCGCCTGCGCTCATCATATCCGTGTAATAATTAGGCGCTAAAAGCAAAATATCTGTATCGTCCGAATCCGTGTAGCTCATTCCCACTCATAGTCGAGTCCAGCCAGTCAGAAATGCGTTAATTAGATTTATTATTATAGCATTATTCTATTTTGTTTGTTGCTATAGTGATGACACCACGCGTAAACATTGCAGCCAGTGTAACCACACTGACAACGGTAGAAAAAATACCGTACAAAAAATACCATTCTTTACCGGTTCAATTTTAAAGAGTACTAATTATTTTTGGAATTTTAAATGTATTTACATCGGATATTGTTACAAGATTAAATTTAAATTAAAGTCTTAGTGGGCCTTGCCTAACTATTTTTTAAGTAGTAAATGTTTTACCTTACCTCGTTTTGCAGCCCTGATACATTTTTTCAACATATCGATTGTTTTTAAGCGCCTTCTATTAAAGTGACCGTTCTAGAATATCATTCCCGCAAACCAGATTTGTTTTTTGTTTTCAATTAACATTCAGGGACTCCGCTTTGCGCGCGCTTCACGATGGCGGCGCCAGATGTAATCTTGGCGGTTGACGGCTTGCCTTTCGTGCTCCTTAAACCGGATATCATATACCGAATTGGTAGAAAAAAGGGTCTCGAAATCAGCGCCGCCGATGAGGTGAGCCAGTGGAGATGTATGTTTAATGACCCAGGAATTAATGTCCTATTTTATATTTTCAGTCCATGGAGCTAGCCCACGCAACTGCCTGTATCTTGCGCCGTGGTGTTGTCCGTCTGGCAGCCTTAGTGGGTAAGATCTTCGTCAACGACCAGGAGAAGACTGTGGTTGACATAGGCAGGGATGACACCCTTGGCGGCAAGGTGAAGCTGCGGTTCGGGAATGTGGAAGCCAGGCTGGAGATCGTCGAAGACAAGGATGAGGTGAGATCTCTTTACATTACAAGGTGGGACCTATATGTAATTCACATCTTTTCTTCAGGCCCACGACAGTAGCGGATTTGGGGAATGTCTCAAGAACAGGTCAATTAACTCGACGCTGGACAGTCTGGACATACCAGAAACGCAACCACCATCGGCCAATACGACAGCCAACACCACGGCGGATAGTTTTTTCATACCTGAGACCCAGGCGATTGCCTTGGGGAGGCCTTCGACCACTGGAAAGGAATCACTGGGTGATGACTTTATGATCCCTGAAACTCAGGACATGCTGGCGGATCTCCCACCTGTGCTGCCTTCTAAGCCTGTTACCGACCAAGAAGATTTGAGGCTGGACAGCGATGTGGAATCATCCCAGGGCAGCATTATACGTATGTGCACCCAGGACTACAACGAGGATGCAATAGATGATTTCGATTCCTCGCAGGTCCTCTGCGACGCTCTGCTTCCAATGCCGCCACCAACAAAACCTGTGGAAATCCCTGAGAAACAGAATAATAAGCCAGGTAATTATAGGCTTTGCGACTAAAAAATGTAAACTATATATCTATATCCTTCAAAGATCAACTGGACAGCACTGACTTTGAAATGAGTGCCTTGAATTGGTCAGCCAGCAATTCCAAGTGCGGTGCCTTAAGCAGCACCAAAGCTGATAATGTGCTGCCTCAAGGCGATGCCTGCATAACACCCGACATGACCGCTCCATCCGTAGATCGAAACATCTGCACCCCTGATCTGTTCGATTTGATCATGGGAAGGGACACGCGTGCTGGCTCCGGTAGTCCAGATCCTTTCGTTCGTCCTGCGGATAAAGCTAATGAAACCACACCCCTGTTTGGCGGAATCAAACAGGTGGTTGTGGCAACCATTGAGACTCCTTCTGCCACTCCCACCGAAGAAAATGCAACCAGCAGTCAGGATATAATAGCGGCTCAACGATTTCCAAGACAAAAATTGTTCGAAAGTGACAACGAGGAAGACGAGGTACCCAATCAAGATTTCGTAGCCACACAGGCGTTTCACTTGGCTCCAAATAGAGGCTCAAATGATAGTGAGCCCAATCAAGATTTCGTAGCTACTCAGGCATTTCTCTTACCTCCAAATAGAGACCCAAAACAACTTAAGGATGGTGAAATCAATCAAGATTTTGTAGCCACTCAAGCGTTTAACTTGTCTTCAAATAGAGATCCTAAGACATCCAAGGACAATGAACCAAATCAAGATTTCGTAGCCACCCAGGCGTTTTGCTTCGCCCGACCACAAGCAATAGACTTGCCTGAGAATACAAAAGATAATACTTTCAACCAAGATTTAATACCCGCCCAGGAATTCCCGGACAACATTAATAGCCCTCGGTGCCAGGACTTTGTAGCCACACAACCTTTTCATGTGGATTCCTTGAGTTTAGGCAACAAGGAAAATTTTTCACTCCACGACAGTGCCAAAAAAGCATCAGGTGAGAATATCAAGGAAGTCTTGTATGGTGAATCTGAGAACAAATGCATTCCAGGTTCCACATTATTTGACGAGCTTCCTGATGAGATAGATGCTGTGCTAAAAGAAATGATTTCAGGGACTGTAGTAACTTCGCCTACAAATCCCAATGAAGAGGCTATTAAATTCTTCAAACCTTGCGTGATCAAGGATAAGAATCACTACCAAAAGGTGAGTTTAGGTTATACTTTGGATTAATTACTAAAACCTTACTTACTTTTATCTTTCAGATTTGCCAGATCGAAGGTGTTTTTAGTGATTTGAGCAACAAAAGTCGATGGCGTAGTGAAGAAACTGGCAAAGGCAGCCGCAAACGCATTGCCAAATCGGAATCTCCCCCAGCAACACGTAGGTCTTTGAAAATTGAGCATTTTTCAAATAATTTTATATCTTTCATAATTCACAGCAAGCCGAAAAAATCGTCGAATCTCAGAGGGATCTCAGAGGTTGGAATGTAATTTGCGAAAACGACGAAATTCAGTTGACAAAAACTCAGAACGTAAGTTCTTGCAGAATCTGAGAACTCTCTACTCATATTCAAACTTTCAGCTCTACACAAATCGGTATGCACTGAACATCCGATTGTTTTGATTCCAGAAGAAAACGAAAAGGGTAATGAAGGAGATGTGCCTTTCAAAGAAGTGGCCAATCAATTGCAAGCCGAGAGAAATCAAGAAACTAGCCGCTCTGGTATTTCAGATACCTCTTCATTAAATAATGAAGTGAGTGCTGAGATGAAGAGTAAAGATAATGAAGAACCAAAAAACAAGCGTGCTAGAAAAGCTACGACTGCAGCAGATACAAGCAAAGCGGATAAATCCAAGGAAAAGAGTAATGAAGGAGATGCGTCTTTCAAAGAAGTGGCCAATCAATGGCAAGCCGGGAGAAAACAAGACAATAGCCGCTCTGGTACTTCAGATACCTCTTCAGTAAGTAATAAAATGAATATTGAGATGGAGAGTAAAGGTAATGAGGAGCCAAAAAACAAGCGTGGTAGGAAAGCAAAGATTGCAGAGACACACACAGCGGATATATCCAAGGATGTTCCCAAGCCAAAAACGAGGACCAGGCGCAAAACCAACGTTGAAGATGACGACAAGTCTGATGTACAAAAAGGAACTAAAGCCAAGGACGCCGAGACAAGTAAAGCGGACTCATCTAAGGAAATTCCGAAAGTAATGACTAGAAAAACACGCCAAAATAGCGTTGAGGATAGAGAGAAGCTTAAGGCAGAAAAGCTTGTCAAGGCAGAAAAAACTCTTAAAGCAGATAGTGGAAGAAAGGCCAAGAATGCCGCAGCTAAGGCGGAACTATCTAAGGATATCCCAAAGCCAACAGTCAGAACCAGGCGCCAAACCACTGACGTAGATTCTGGGCCATCTAATGTCGAAAATGAAACAACGGTCAAAAATGCGAGTTTGGGCAAGTCTGACTTACCTAAAGAACTTCCGAAGCCAACGTCCAGGACCAGGCGCCAAACTACTGAAGTACAATCCGGGACTTCTAATGACGAAAAGGAAAGAAAGGTAAATGCCAGTATAAGCAAGGCTGATTTACCTGAAGATATTCCAAAGCCATCGTCCAGAACCAGGCGCAAAGCTAGCGAAGACGATGCTCAGAATCCGAACGCAGAAAACCCTGTCAAAGTGGAAAAAGGAAGAAAACCCAAGAAAGAGTCAACTAAGGCATCTGCGGATAAAGCAGCGGTTACCAAAACAATTGTTAAAGATGTCGATATCCCTAATGAAGAAAAACCAGCAAGGACCAGACGCAAAACAATCGTTGAAAATGCTGAAGAAAAGCCAAAGCATACCTCAATTAAACGTGCTGTTGTGCGTATATCCAGAGTAAGCATTGACGAAACACTGACTTCATCAACCTCTGGAAACAGTTCTATAGGAACTGTTCCCAAGTCTGGTTCGGGGACGCCGACCAGCGCAGAGCTATCATCTGGCTCCGTTGCTGCCAAAGGGTCTAATCTGTCAGCATCAGGACGTGCCCCCAGAGCAACTCGAGTTGCCACAACACCATCTGTAGATGAGTCATCAAATAGCTCAGTTACCAGAAAAGGCCTTAAGAGGGTAGCATCCCGTGAAGAGCCATCACCATCAAGCTCTGTCATTGCCAAAAAGGCTAACATTTCAGCTGACGAGGAAGGTCTAAAGAATCGATCTGGCGCAAGTAAGTTCGACTTTCATTCAAATTATTCACAGACTTTGATTTATATATAAATTTCTTACCTTGCAGTGACTACAAGATATAGTCAACCGGATCCGGATCCCCTTAAAGGTATATGTCCCGTCTTAATACGAAAATTTATTTAACCTTTACTTTTCATTTGTGTTAGGCTTTAATCAATATGTGAGGAAAGCCAAAACGACAGGCAAAATAAGGATAGCGTTCACGATGTGCAATCGTCAGGCGCTGGAATCGGTCTTAAAATCCCTAAAACGTAAGGAATCACTGGTTGGAAGTCAGTTTGTATTTCTAATTACACTTTTTAACTTTCTAGATGTGGTGGAGATAACCGAAGATCCTCTACAGTGCGATCTACTTATCATGGACAAAGGCGAGCGTACCTACAAGTTCCTCACGGTCATTGCTTCCAACAAACCGGTTCTTTCATCCAATTGGCTTCATTTCGTGAAGAAATCCAGATGCATAGACGTAAAGCAAGAACATCTGTTTAATGATGCCAAGTTCGAAGAGACATTTAAGTTTAAACCCTTTTCTGTACTGGAACACTTTCGTTTGTTGAATGGCTTGCATTTTATGCTTGGAGAAGACATCGTGCCGAAAGCCATTGAAATGAAAGGCAAGTTCTTCTATTGGCACTTAATCCAACTTTTTGTTTAACTTTTCGTAATCTTCCATAGTCATTATTCAAAGTGCCGGCGGAAAAGTACATACTCAACCGCCTTCGCTGGCCGTCAGTGTGGATCTATACGTGGTCACCACAAGTAAGGACACAAAAATCAAGCGACGTCTGAGCAATCACGAGAAAGTGCATTTTGTCAAAACCGAGGCCGTAATGCAGGCGCTTGTTCAACAGAGCACGGGACTTCTTAAGGAGTATAAGCTTAAACTTTAACCGCCATAATTTGGAACCTATTTTTAAGATATTGTTAATTTGTGTTAGCGTTAAGAACAGACAGTTCTTGATTAACTACATCAACATCACGTCTAACAAGGCAACTCCAAGAGCACCTTACCAAGTGTCAGTATCAGTTTTTGTATTATATATTTTTTGTTTAATGTTTCTTGAGGTTGCTTCCCTATTGTGGACCTTGCGAATTTTGTTGTTACATTCCTTTGGCCTGTCAAATACATCATATATACGTACTGCATAATTACTAACTACTCCATCTTCTTTCGCTTCGATCCCGTGGGCTTGTCGAATTGCTGCCTCATTCCGCCGGCACGTTCGTTATGGAACTTGATGTTACTGGAGGATTCGGCGTACCAGGGCGAATCGAATTTGGTGGTGTCCTGGTCCACTAAATGCGTGTACTTGGTGCGACCGCAGCGACCGAAGTTCTTCACTTGCATCACCTTGGGAAGGATAGTCTTATCGAAGTGATCCTCCAGCGTGGCCTGTGCAAAGTCCCGTTTCAGTACATCGTTCTCCTCGTCCAGGTAGAAGGCACCACGATGATAGTACTTCTGCAGGAACTTGTATTTGCCCTTGGTAGCCTTGTTGGTGACCATCTTAGGGTTCTGGCGCAGCTCTTGGCGTCGTTCCTCCTCGGTCATGTTGCGCATTCGATCGATGTCAAGCTTTTCGCGTTCGTTACTGAAATTTAAGGTGACCGTTAAAAATAAATTTTAAAGAGAGTTAGTGTGTACTCACTTATCACGCTCCTCGCGATCCCTCTTCATCCTCTTGAGTTCACGCAGCTTCCAGGCCTCGTACTCTACCTCATCATTCTCGTCATCCGTGCACACATCATCGATACATGCTTCGTTGGTCTCTGGCTTTGTCTTTTCTAGATCCTTTTTGACGCTCTCCTCGACCATTCGCAGAGTGGCTCTTCTCCGCTCCTTGGCCGCCCGCTTGGCTTCCGCCTCTAGCTGCTTTTGCTTTTGAGCTTCCCGCTCCTTTTCCTGAATGGTGGCACGATCTCTTTTTCGGACAAAGAGCGGTTTCAGGCGGGGTTCATTGTCCTCCTCGCTTTCCGTCTCCTCTTCGTACTCTGAGCTCTCTGACTCTGAGGACTCAGACTGTTTTTCATCCTCTTTCTGTAGCACCTCCTCTTCGCGTTGTTGCTGCAGCATCCGAGCTCTGAGCTTAGTGCGCCGATTCTCAAGCTCTGTGTCACTGAGCTCTGCATCTGTGTCGGATTCGGAGGCTAGTGTGATTTTGTTGGTGCCACGCTCAATGGTTCCTTGCGCCTCCTCGTCTACTTCCTCGTCCTCGCTGTCGCTCTCCATGATTTCCGGTTCGTGGATGTGTCGGTGGCGTTCCCTACGCTCGCGCTCCATGTCTTCCATGTCTACGGGCCGTTGGCGCAATCTTCGAAGACGGGGATCGTCCACCTCGGCATCTTCATCTTCCAGGCCTTCTCCCGCAGCACGTTCCTCTCCCTCTCCACTTCCTCCTCGACGGGAAAGCTCCAACTTGTGACGTTCAGCCTTATGGCGCTCCAGACGCTTTCTGGTGTCAATGAAGTCATCCTCGTCGCTTTCCTCCGAACTGGAGTCCGCTCTGGCGTAATCGGGGCGCTTTCCTGATATGTACCGTTGCACCTTCACCTTTTGCATGGACAGTTCACCTATAGAATGTTTATAATCAGCTTACAAACAATTGCATGGGATATGGAATTTTACAACTTACCCTTTTCATTGCGCATTGGGATGGCACCCGCTGTGCTCTGAATTCCAGAGGCGGCTGCTGCAGCACTCATTTTGTGTATAAATTATTAAACCACGCTTATAAATGCTATACTATACTAATATGTTTACTAAAAAATGTTGGAAACTAGAGATGGTCAAAAGTTGATGATAATAATCGATTTTCTGATTACTGATGTAGATGCTTTGATATTTACATGAAAAATATTGGTAGCTCTGCAATCCCCTAGTGGCAACGCCAGAACAGTAGGCGGTCTTTTTGAAAAGTGATTTAAAACTGTTTTTGTCTTCTTTTTCTTAAGTGTAATTAATTCTAATTCCGTTTGGGTAAAATGCTTATTGCTTTTCTAGATAAAATGACGGAAGTCCGATGACTTCGCAGTTCCCAAATGAAAGCCACCCACTAATTGAGACATTCAATTAACCATATAAAGTACTTTTACAGTGAAAGAATTTACCAAGTTAGAAATGTTTGATTCTCGAACAACAAGAACATGAGACAGATTAGGAGATGTTTAAGTTGGTGGAATACTTAGATATTCTTACATATTACTTGTATATTCTAACCACATTCCCAATGTATTATTTTCTTTTAAAGTGCCTTTTATTATTGATAAGTATTTCAGCAATGCCAACGCCCACTCTCATTTGGACATTAATTGACTACTACGCTTTCTCCAATTCTCATTTCATAAATATGGATGGGCGGCCGTCTCCATCCGAAGATCTTGTGTAATGCCGGAATCGACAGAATCCAAAAAAATTCTTTTTATTGATATTGCGTATATTTCGATTCGACAGCACGCAGCCAGCACGTGTGGAGATCTTGTAAATGTTTGGGGAAAACGTTCTGTAATGTTGTGATACCCACCCAACCGGACCAAAGTCCGATAGAACCACTTGGCAGTCGAGGGGCTCGACCAGTTTTGTGACGTCTCCGTCCACTTGCATCCGAGAAACAGAGTTTGTGGTGTTTTTGCTGGATTTGCTGTGGGCTGTGGGATCGTTTCGGGCCTAAACACTGAGTCGCATTTGCCGAACTGCTTTTAACTGCTTTTCGTCGGCTAAAGTAGTTGAATGGCCAAGATTTACATGAGACTGTTAGTTAACGACAGTGCGGGCATATTTAATTAATGCAACACGCTTCATGCTTAAATGCATATCAATCTGCCCAGCTAACTCACTGACCTTAGACCAAAAGGCGTTGATTTGGAGATTTTCCGCTTAAGGGGGAAGTACACCCTCTAAAATTCGAGTTTAATATTCGGTGATCTGATTTGGATGCATAAGACGCTTCCATGAGATCCACGTGCATCGCCCATTTCTTCGACCTAAATGCAAATTTATTGTGATTGAAACTCTTTTTGAACTGGCCGGCGTCGTTTAAATTCTTAATTCCAAATACATTTCAATTAAAATTAAACACTAAAAGTGCTGAAGAAGAATTGTAAACAAATAATTTTCTATTAGCGGGAGAAAGAGTGTCATGCCTGATCAAAATCGTACCAGATCGAACTCGTTATCGTTATCCAAGTAAGACATAACGTAGCCAGCAATTGAGGCGAGGCGACGAATATACGAAAACGAGAGATAAAATCGTTTTCATTATTAATTGGCGCACTTTTTCCTTTGTGGCTCGGGCTCGAGTTACTTAAAAAGTAATAAAGGGTGAGCCAAATGGAAATATTTACCCATCACGCAAGCCGAAACTGGCTAAGAACCAGCAATTAAACTTTTCTGTTTTGTTTACAACGCTTTTCAATTAGCTTTACTTGTCGCCCAGCCAATTGATGATCGAGTTCGTGAGATCTGCAAAGGAGTTGGAAAATACCAGATATTTTCCGGCATTCTCTGCAGAGATTTCTCCGAAATCGAAATGACTTTTAGCTTATGAATCAGAATGTAGCAATGCAGAAATTAATTGACATCAATTCACTTGAAACTTTGTTTAAAGATGGTTTGGCAAACATATTTCCATCAAATATAACTTCCTGCACCGAAACCGGAACTGATTGAGCTTGAATTACTATAATTATATGGTTTAAATCAATATAAATTTATTCTATAGTTGTAAACAAGATATATTACATAATTTGTGTAACAAATGAAATGATATCATACATTACACAAGATTATTATATCAAATAGTCTTTCTAGTAATATAGTTTAACTATTTCAGAAAATGCCTACTTCAAATCCAATATTTTAAAGTTTAAAATAAGTTGCCTATATCTTAGCACTCCACACTAACATATCATATAGGCTTTGCTCTCGCCATGAAGATCGGTGATCGTATATCCGGCGTCGCCTCGCCTGCTCTTAGATCGATTTTCTCTCTTTCTTCGCTTTTCAAGACCCCGAAGAGATCTCGATTTGTGGGGTTCCCGAAGCTGGGAGCCCGAGATCTGTGATTTGCCTGCGCCGCCTTGGGTGTCGTATAAAATAGCGTAACGGCCGCTTGCAAAACTCATTCATTTAAAAATTGTCAATACGTTCGAACAGCGCTATCGAGCAGGAAGACCAACAATATAAATAGTGCTCAAAGTGAAGGAAAATTCTCAAAGGACACGGCCTGAAAGGATCCCCTCAAGGATTATAACTAAACTTAAATACATTTGTTTTGTGAATAAACTTAAAACACGTTAATGAAATACAGAAACAATCGTGGCACAATATTGCAAATACAATTCAGAACATTTCTAAGATACGGGTTTCCATGTTTAATTCCATTTGAAAGCTAAACAAAAACGACAACCGAAGGATTTTGAAATTTACGAATTGGAAAATAACTAACCAAGGTGAGGAAGTAAATGAGTTTTTCAGTGAAAGCAGTTTAAGTTTATTTTTATGCAAATTAATAATGTTTTTATATTTGTTATGATTGAGAAAGAGCCGCCCAGAGTAAACACCTAAGACAGTTTAATTTATAGTTTGCATAAACTCGTAGTTTAAAGTAGACTTGGAAAAAGTTTAACTAACAAAAATTGGCATAAACAACGTGTGACTAAGTTAAGTTATGACTGCAAAAACAGTTTGTGGAAATGCATTTGACAAACAAGCCAATAAACCTGAACTCCCATTCAGAATGTGTTTAAAAATGATTGAATATTTATCTTGTATTAGGTAATATTTGCAGCTGTCTAGGCTGGGGAAAATATCACTGATTGATCTGTGGCACTCACTTTGCAATCTGTACCTTCTGCCAACAGTTTGCGCCTCAAATCATGTCAAGTGATTTATTTTGTTTAGATTAATAATAATAAAATAGGACGGGGGTTCTCCAGACAAGATAAAAACGCCAAGAAAGACAAACCAAAACACGCATATTAATTGGCCGCGAAGATGCTGATGCCACTTAATGGGTACGAAGGGCTTTTGGAATGGTTAGGGGGAAAAGTCCACAGATTGAGCCAGACGCCTGGCTAGACCGCCAACTTATAATTCATACGACCCGGGAGTTCTTTCAAGTCGAAAAAACAAGTTTCACATTAAGCCACCTTGCTGACAAACAAAACAATTAATTAATTTATGTTACTTATTTAAATATTTAAAATGAAAGTCTTTATTTATTTTGTTATTATTTTTATTTTCTGTTTTTCCTTTTTTTGTATTTTGAATTAATTTGTTTGTCGAATCAGTTTTTGGGTTTCATTTAAAAGAACCTTACAGAACTTTCTATATTCTTAACTTTTCTTAAGAAAATCTTTGGAACCAAAAAATTTCATTAAGACATAAAATACAGCAAAAAGATACTGCAAACACATATTTTCTCTCTGTGTAGCTTGCCATTTTGACCATCGCTCTCTTCTGGTTAGGCTTTTTGCTCTTAGTTTCCGGCCTTGCCTTCGGCAAATGGAGCTGCTGCTGCTCTTCGAAGATTCCCCGAGCGATGGCGAATTTCTGGCCCAAACCGGCGCAATCCGGCTCAGTCCAATGGCCACCGATCTAAACCAGTTGAATTCGCTTAAATCTCGATTGGCGCGCTCACATTGACCATTTTCGCTCAAACTTTGTAGCCCTATTTGTTTGCCACACGAGCTCTGTGTGTATATGTCCATGTCGCACAGGAGCAGCTTTTCTTTAATAGTTTGATTGGCCAAGTGGTTGGGAAAGTGGGAGGGGCGGTGGAAGGCGGGAGAAGGAGGCGCCAGAGCTTCTAGTTTCATCAAAAATAATTGTCGAGTGTTTGGGATCAATTGGATGGGAAGTGATTGCCATCGTTTATCAGTTGCAAAATGGGTATTTTATGATTTAACAATTAAGGAATGGCCCAGGAATGTGCAATAAATTCAAGTTACTCAAAGATAAAGCTTGTGTAATGAATATGAAGATCGTAAAATATGTTTGAGAATTTCCTTCATAATGCTTGATACCTTAACAAATTCCTAACCCCAAACATCATCCATGCGATTTCTTTTGGCCAGAAATAACCAGTTTTTGCGACTCAACAACCAGTTGAAAGCATTTTTCTGCTGGAGCCTAATCTTTGCCCATCCACTTGTAACTCTCACGGAGCAATAACTCTAGATTCCGTTTAAGAAAAAAAAGAAATACCCCCAAAGCGTTGCCTTGACTGCCGCCCCAATGATGAAAACATATTAATCATAAAACAATTACCCGCAAATGGAATTGTTTGTATAAGGAAATAATATATTTGTACTTGAACATGAGGCGCTGGCCAATGGCCAATGGTCGATGGCCTCCCCTCCTCCGGATCATTCGGTTAATTAATTAATGGGCTCCCAAGATGACACCAAAACTGACACCCACGGTGCGAAATGGCTTTGTCGTGCCGCCTCGGTGCAATTTCTCTTCGCGAACCTTGATCTTGCAATGATCTAAGTCTAAATCGTTTCCGATCTTTTCTCGTTTCAGTTTGCACACACATCGCCGGGTGGAAAGTCGTCTGGAGAAAGTCATCTCCCGGAAAACTTATTGCAATCTCGCCCCGAATCCTTATTTTTAGAGCGCAGCTCAGGAGCCAGGATGTTCGCCACCCAGGATACCATTTTGAAGTTGCTGACTCTGTGCGCCCTGGCACATTCTATAACCGCCTTGGCCCTGCAGGAAAAGTCTCCAGCTCCAGGATCTGCCCCGTTGGATCCCAGTCAGAAGTATTTGATTGTGCGAGGAGAATCCCCGAGCTCATCCCAGGAGCATGTGGAGTTCGATAATGCCGCCACCCTGCTCCTGAGATCCTTTAGGAACGAACAGATCCCTGCTTCGAAAGATCTGGAGGAATGCAGTGCTCCTAGTCACAAGGCCACCTTCTCAGGATACGATTATGTGATCCTGCTGGGCATGCTGGTGATCTCGCTGGGAATCGGTATTTTCTATGGCTTTTTCCAGAAGGGCGGCAGCTCCTCCAACGAGTTCCTGCTGGGCTCCGAGATGAGCATTTTCCCAGTTACCCTCAGTCTTACCACAAGTTTTATAACGGCTATCGAGTTGCTCGGTAATCCATCCGAGATGTACTTCCAAGGAACCCAGTTTGTGCTCATCGTTATCCCTATGGTGTTAGTTATCCCTGTGGCCGTCAAGATCTTCTACCCCATTTACTTCAAAATGGAACTAACCAGCTGCTATGAATATCTGGGCATAAGATTTGGCAAGGAAATCAGGATTCTGGGTGCAGTGCTGTACGTTATTCAGGTGGGTTAGCCTATTCCAATCCAGAAAGAACTCAGGTTAATTAGAAGGTTCTTTCCAGATGTGCTTCTATACGGCTGTTGCCGTTTTAGCTCCGGCAATTGCTCTTTCCAAAGCCACGGGCTTGGACACCAAAATAGCCGTGATCCTGATCTATGTGGTGTGCGTGTTTTACTCCTCTCAGGGTGGTATGAAGGCTGTGGTCATAGCGGATTCATTCCAGGTGAGTTATTGGTTAGAAAAAGATATAACAATTTTCTATTTAACACATTTTAATCTTCAGGCTGCTGTCCTGGCTGTATCCTTGGTGCTGATCGTGGGTCTTGGAAGCTTTTACAGTGGAACTCCCATCCAGGTCTTTCAGACTGCTGCCGAACACAACCGCTTGGAGTTCTTTAAGTAAGTCAGGTTTAAATTTTTGAAGGTCCTTACTAATCCTTCATTGTCCTTCAGCATGGATCCCAATCCCACTACCCGTCACACCGTCTGGTCTGTGGTCATTGGTGGCTTCTTCTACTGGACCTCGCTGTTTTGCACCAACCAGGCTTCCGTTCAGAAGTGCATGTCCTTGAAGTCCTTAAGGCTGGCCAAAATTGCTCTCGGATTTGCTATCATTGGTCTTATAGCTGTGTTCCTGCTGAACTTCTATACCGGCCTAATGGTCTTCACCCACTATGCGGATTGTGATCCTTTGACGGCGGGTCGTATTTCGGCTACGGATCAGTTGTTGCCTTACTATGTGATCAATACCTATGAGCACATCTACTCCGTGGCAGGAATCTTTGTGGCTGGTATCTTTGCAGCCAGTTTGGGGTGTGTTTTTAATCTTCGAGAGAGTCCTTCGTTTTTTACTAATAGATTTTCCTCTTTCCTAACAGAACTGTAGCTTCTGCCCTGAATTCCTTATCCGCTGTTACCTGCGAGGATCTTCTGGTCAATGGCATGAACATCAAAATCTCCCCTGAAAAGGGAGCCACCTATGCCAAGTGGATGTCCTTGGGCTTTGGCATTGCCTCCTTTGGCTTGGTTTTCATTGTGGAGCACCTCGGAGGAGTCCTGCAGGCCACCTTGACCCTTAATGGTCTTATTGGTGGTGTAACCTTGGGTCTCTTTGTCCTGGGAATCGCCTGCAAGCAGGCCAATACTAAGGGAGCCTTCTATGGAGGTTTATTATCTCTGGCCCTGGTTATATTTGTGGGTGTGGTGGCTCAGATTGCGAGTGTAGAGCAACCTGCGTTGCCCACATCCATTGACAAGTGCGATTGCCGAGTAAACCTGACGAACGTCATTGGAGATCTGCTGACAGAGCCTGTGGAAGTCATTCAGGAGGGAGGATTTACGTAAGTTTAATATCGAAATTTAAAAAAGAAAAGAAATTAATCATTATCAATTATAGGTCGTGGCCCATTTTCCGGCTGAGCTACATGTGGTACAGCATGATCGGATGCCTGCTCACGGTTTTCCTGGGCTGGCTAATTTCCCTGGTAATTGACTTTGTCCAGCGACGCAATGTGCTGAAGATCACCAGCAAGGGCATCGACAATCCCGCCGTTTCTGAGGAGATCTTCAAGAGCGACTCCCAAGTGCAGTACACCACGACGAGCACTGTAACCACCACCACAGCGGTTACTCCCGATCCCCTTGAGTCTACAAGTGACGAGGGACATGTTAACCATGCGATTCGCATCGACGACGAATAGAACTCGAATCCAAAGCCGAAGTCGGCTGGGGATCGTCAGTCCCCACCGGTTTATTCCTTGTGTAACCTGTAACCTCCATGTACAAAGACCAGTCGCAATCTGTTAACTGTCCTAGTTTAGTCGAAAGAGTGATTTCTAGTTCTTAAGTCCAAGCCGAGGTTGTTGGCTCAGTATTCTGTATACACACACTTACTAATGTTACTACGAATGAATTTATCTTTAGTTTGTTTTTAAGGCATCCAATAAAATCTATATACCTATATCTTCCTAAACTGTTTCAGATGGGTCGTTCTGATGGGTACGATTCATAGATTTTTCAAAGAAGTTTATTTCGTTTCGGAATTTAAATTCGAAAAAATATTATACACATATTAAATACAATAAGTTGAATGCATCAATAAATTTACAATTAAAACATATATATACACGGCCTGCAGTTCCATTTCCTCGCCCAGTGGCAGTCACGAATCACGTCACGCTGATCTCCTCATCACTGTCCGAATTGGAGTCGTCGTAGTCATCGTAGTAGAGCTTCATGAACTCGGAGCCCTGCTGGTGTTGCTGCTGTTGATGTTGCTGCTGGTGATGTTGCTGCTGCTGCTGTTGCTGCTGTTGTTGCTGGTGATGATGATGCAGTTGCGCAGCTGCAGCGGCGGCGGCCAGTTCCACCTCCCTCATGGCACTGAAATGCGGAGAATGATGCAATTGCTGCTGCAGTTGCTCGAACCGCCGCTGCTTGGCCTCCTGGATGCTGTTCTCCAGCTTGAATTTAAGATCAGCGGCCACCAGTTGCTTCTGCATCTCGGCATTGATCTTGGCCTGAAACTCGGCTGCACCGGGAGGCGAAGAGGCAGCAGACGAAACCGTGGTGGCAGGTCCTGGAGTGGGAGTGGCTGCTGCCGACTGATCGCCCATTTTGAGGCTGGTTAGGAGCGGAGGTGGTGAGCTGATCTGCAGGCCATAGCCCGTCGAGGGGGAACTTCTACTGCTGGCGGACTGCGGTGACTTCGGCGTAACAGCAGCAGTCGGTGGTTCGTCCTTGGCCACCGCTCCTGGTGGTGGCGAGGCACTACCATTGGGCGACAGCAGGGAGGGCGAAATCGGTGTTAGAGGACGATCGCACTTAGCATCGCTCAAGTCCGGATTCGGGTTGTTTTTGTTGGGCAGCGTCTGGTCGCGGGAACCGCCGCTGGCCAGGAGCTCCCGCTCCTTAGAGTTCCGCCACTTCATCCGTCGGTTTTGAAACCAAATTTTCACCTGCAAATGAAAAGGATAAATGGGTTGAAAAAATGTGTTTTCATTGAAATGGGTAAATTGAGACTGTCCAGTAGATGGAAAGCTGTCCGAAGCAGGAAAACGAGAATGCCAGTCCCGGCAGAGACAGTGGGGTATAGTTCTGGAACTTTTCATGGCCACCGGGGCGTAAGACTGGTGTGGGTATCAAATTCCGCTTTTGGGAAAACAAACTTCTGCCGGCCATCCGACAGAAAAACTTTTCTGTGGCAAATTGAATCTCGCCTAAAACCCATACAGAACCAAGTTGGGGGCTGGTCGTGTGTGTGGGCGTGGCCATGGACCGGGCAGAAGTTTGAACTGCACTGCCATCGCCAGACGACGGGCATATCCATAATAAATGCAAATTAGAGACATTTACCCAAAGCGGCTACAAATTGATTAGAGGCCGCACAGTGGGGCAAACATGGAGAAATTTTGAGAGTTTCAAGGGGAACTTCAGCCTAAGATGAGAGCTTCCTTAAGTACACAGGAAATTCTATTGTTTTTCACTAATGGAACTAATCGATGTTCAATAAGTAATTTTAGTCCCTATTTCATAATCCCTGCCCTTTTTAAGCTCCTAAATTTACGTTTAATATTTTGCTTAATAATTCTGCTCACACTGTGCAGGCTGCAAAGTTGGTCCAGCAAAAATGCTGTAAGTCCTGTATCTCACTTCCTGGTATCCTTTCCGGCCCCTGGTGGCTCCCTGCATTTGACAGGCGAGCTGAGACACTTGAAGCAGATTGCAGGACGCGCCACTCGCCAGGCAGCATCCTTGGCCCACCTCTCCATGAGCTGTTTTTGAGTTATTGTGCAGCCCAGGCTGCCCCTCCTGCTCCTTGCTGGCCAGTGACACAGCAGGACACTCGCACTTTGTAGCCAAGCCCAGCAATTTGCAACAATTTATAGGAGTCCCACTCTCCGGCGGTAATTAGATTGTGACTTGATGTGAAGTTTAAAGCAAATTGATGCGTGAAATTGGGGAGGGGCACCAAGGCCACCCCCCTCAATTAGATTTAAGCTCTGGCAGTTATAAATAAATAAGTAAACAGCGGCCACAAAAAGCTGCTGACATGTTGAACAACCGATTAACCGCAGAGATTCCTTAGGGAAACAGAACAGAAACACCCAACTCCCAATGGCACGTGCCTGATTTTTGGGTTCTTAGTGTTCGGTTTGCTGTTCCGCTTACTTCCGGTCATTGAGTTTTCCAGCGTCTGGCTTGGGGAAAGCCAGAGTTTCCCATCTTCCGCCACCCCCAAAGCAATTGAAATAATAAGCTCAGGCGGCGATAAGATTAATGATTATGGGTCCAGCCCAAAGTCAGTCGAATAGTAAGGGGGAATGGAACTTTGGATCCACTTTGGAACCACCGTCGTCATCGTCATCGTCTGTTTCTGATGGAAATTAATTATAAAGCGTGCAATTTAGTGTGCCCCGAAGAGGCGTCTGGACATTTCCGTTCCCTGTTCCATGGGCCTTGTTTAATGAGATTTGAGCCATAAGTTAAGGTTAAACAAAAACCTGTTCTGGATAAGTCGAATACTACTGAAAAAACAAACAACTAACGGAAATTCTCGCTTCGGAAATTATAGAATTTATTAACTGCACTCGATAGACCCCAAAAACGAGTCGAGTTTAGTTGTGTTGTGTTAGTCCGTCCGGCCTTGTTAACAAATATTGGCCATGTAACGAGTGCTCTACCCCTCAATTATTGTCTAACACAAAAATGTTCATTTTATTTTGTTCGCCGCTCATATAATAATTTAATTTATGCAAATATCTGTGGCGGCGACAAAAACTAAAATTCAATTGTTCGGAATGGTAATTAGCGGACTCGCTTAATTGACTTTGTTTGTGGAGCAGGGAAAGTAGTTTCAGGGATTATTTTGTCATGTCAACATATTTATAGGCATTTGATAAATTGACAACAAATTAGTTAAATTTGTAGTCGAATTAGGCAAATGTTATTAATTAAATTTTGGTTCTGTTATTAGTTATAACTTTCCCTCTTCTAGGATAAACTCAATCTTCCCGAAATTGAGTTCCTAAGCACTCATCTCATCCCGCAGTCCAGTTAAACGCTTTGCCACTTTGTTAAAGACCCAACCTCTTAATATAACTCTCCCTTCCTACAAAAATAAAGCCCATTCCATTGACAGTAAGCCAAAACGATAAGTAACATATTTTTCTGACACGACGCCAGCATAACGCGCATAGAATTTGTTTGAAGTTTTTATAAACCACCCAAAAGAGCCGGGCTACAAATTGCTCCCCTCTTCGGAACTTTCCTTCCACCCCTCTCTATTCTTTTTTTTTTTGCCGAAAATTGACTTTGGGCAATGAGCACAAGCTGTTGTTTTTGTGGGGGAGGATGGGCTGGCTGGAGATGGAGTCCTGAGTCCCGAATTCTGACTTTGGCAACATATGTTAACTAATGAGGCTGAATGTGGGGGGTGGACCATATATATACATATATATATCCATCCCAGGGGCAGGCTGTCAACCCATTTCGAGAGCCAGGATGTCATTCGATATGCTGCGTAATAGCGTATTAAATAGTCTGCTACTATTTGCCAAAGTCATTCCAGCAGCAGTTGGCAGTGCGTTTCGGGTTTTGGGTTACTGACCATGGTCCATTTGGAGTCCTCCCCTCTTTTTGTGGTTATTGTTTCAGAAGCTGGCCAAGTGCTTGCAGAATACTTTGGCTTGTGGCCGGCGACCGTTTATTTAGCAATTTGTCAACAATTTATTTTGTAACCAAAGCTGCGAATGATGGTTTTTAATGTTTGCCAATCGCTTCGGCTAGGAGGGTTGCAAATTGGCAAATTGAAATGAAATTTGAGTCATGGACATTAAGTGTTCTTTGATTTGAGATTTTGTAGGAACTGGTTGTGATTTTATGTACCCACAAAAAATATCCTTTTATCTCCTTACTAAAAAACTATCTCTTAAACTCTTTATCTTAAATCAAAATCAGTTCTGTCTGGAAATCCAACCGCTAAACGGCCCTTAAGGGATAACAAGACCCATAAAAAGCAATGCAAACAACGTAAAGACCAACCCATATCGTGTGTTAAATACTCTCGATTCCCATTCAGGGATTATTTATCATGCAATTTGATTTAAAGCCCTGGCTTCTGTCGCCACCGCGAAAAAGAAATCGAAATTGCAAACCAAATAAAAACAGAATGCTGCACGCGTCTGCTGTGGGAATCCCCCCGTAAATCCGGAAAAAAAAACAACACAAAAGACAATCCAGACGAAATGGAAAATAAAAATATTTATAACGTGAAAATGCCAAAAGAGAGGTACAGAGGGTGGGGAAATGGGTGGAAATTCCACAGTTGATTGCCAAGCGTTGGCGGGAAATTTCCTTTATTCGAGCTCCGGGCTTCCTTTTTTCTCCCCCATTTTTCGACAAATCAAAAACAGACGAATTTGTTTTGGACACGACACTTAAAAAGTTGCTCTGTGCGAAAGAGAGGGTCGCCAGCCAGACACGTGTGTGCGGGGGTTGAAATACATATCCTCGTATATATATATATTCGATCCTAGTCCTGCCGCGCGCGATTCCTTGAGCCTTTGTGCATTGATTTAAAAATGCAAATCACACTTGGCCTCAAGATGTTTTCATTTCCGCTGCGTGATTTTGGCAGTTGCCTGCGGCCAACTTTGAGCTCTTTCCGCTTTCCCCTTTCAGAGTTTCCCGCTTTCCCACTGCCTTTGTCTTGGAGTGTCATTAATGGCAATTAAATTTATAGCCAGCGGATTATGAGGCTGGTAACTGTCACTTGCAGTTCGCTTTGAAGGGGGCGTAACTGATTGAAGGAGTGTGCGAGATGTGTATTTATTTATAGGAATTATGTAGATATCGTATTCCAGTCATAAAACGGTTATTTATTTGGCTCACACAGTTCGTTTGATTCAATCAATGCAAATAAGTGTCTGTGATTAAATGCAGCTTTCTTCTTACAGGGCTTAGTTTCTTCTTAACTAGTTTTTCATATTTAAATAAGTATTATTGACTTGCCAACTTATAACCCACTCTAGATGAGAGTATCATATAGGTAGTACCTTATCCAATCCCCCAGTTAATAACACCCAGAACGTGACTTGCAGTGACAAAAAAGAAAATCCGCGCCAAACCGCCCATAAATCGCGTTGGCTGCAATAAACGCTAGCGGTTTTGGGTGCCTGCGATTTTTCGAGTGCGTTTGTAAAAATCGCAATAAACGTTGCAATGAACAACACTCGAAATGATGAATCACCTGGGCAACATCAATGCAGCGTTTGCCAAACCGCAAGGCACGCGACACTGGACAATGGTCGAATGGTCCCAGTCTACCGACTCAATTGCAGGGCAGTGCAGTGTGCTGTTATATTTATGGCGGGCACTGTGCTGCAAAATGAACAACAAACGGCCGCAAAAAGTGCAGCAAAAGCAAGGATGGAGGCTCTTAAATCATGTTGCATACAACTAGGCGCAGTGCAATGCACTCACACTCGAGCAGTCACAAGGACTCACTCTCACACACACACACACACACACTCAACCTGTGTCACTCGAGTGTGAATATCCGCACTCGTTCATCACCCACTCCATATGGGAAAAGGGACCCCAGACCAATCCCTTTATATAGCCATCGTTAATGGAGCTCCCATTGCCGCCGGCTGGCCAACACTTTGTATGTCCCTTGTCCTTTGTCCCAATCCCCTGTCCAGAATGCTGCCTTCTGTGTCCAGTTTCCCAGGTCCAGCCACCGCAAGCTGGACACCCGCTGCGATTTGATTGCGAATTTTTCTGACATTTTTGCACATTTTTGCCGTTGCCACCAAGCTTTCTTTTAGCCCTTTTTTCACTGAGGTTTTTCTTTGCTTTTGTTTTTCCCATTTTCCTTACCCTCCATTTTCACACTTTGACAAACTGCATTTGATAAATGTTTTCAAAGTATATAAAGCTGGATTTATGGATGGAAGTACGGGCAATAATCATCAAATAATAGTTGAAAGTTTTCTAGAGAATAAATCTGAATTCAGATTTTGAAACTTGAAACTTTTATTTAAGCTTGAAACTCAAAGAAAATCCGTATTGGATAATATTTAAAAGTCAAAGCCCTTTTTTCTATTTTTTCATTATGATATTACCTGTCTGTCACAATGTAAATATACAACTCGGGTGGGTTCTGTGATCTATTTACGACTAACTGAACTCCATAAATCTAAAGCAGCCGCCTAGTTAACTAAATCAAGTCACAGCTAATCAATCACTTTAAAAATTACCATTATTCAACGTTCAGTGATCTTACAAGGTCTAGAGAACATTATATCATTTCAATCTCTGGCTTGGCAACAGTTTAGCAAATGAAATAGTGACACATTTTACTAGGCGATCTTTTCCAGAGAGACGCTCAGATTATAAGATCATTAGGGCGTAAGTGATCGATCGAGTAAATGAGTTCTGCAAAAGAAGGGGCGTGACCTGGGCTATGAGTTGATGAATTCGTGTTTCCTGCAACTGGACACGCTTATTGTGCAATTATGAAATTTTTATGAATTGAAAGCCAGTGAAATGCTGCGAAAAGAACAAAAAAGAGCTGCACTAATTTGGCGTGACATTGTGAGTCATCAGTGGGCTCATCATCATCATCGCCGTTTGGGGATGACTTGGTGACTCGCTGACAACTGCCGGCCTGATTGAGTTGTGATCGATTACATTGTGACAGCACCGAATTGGCCACGCAAATTTCTCGCAGCCATGTGAAAATGTGACTGGCGAAAAGGACCTTTTCCCTTTACGAGAATTAATTTAATTATTGCATGCCGCCGGATGGGAATCTCGGCAATCAATGAAAACTGCCCGCCGTCTCAGCCGACATGAATTTCTTATAGCTCGTTATAATTTCATTATACTTCCACCTCGACCCGGCCAGTACATATCGGTTTCTATATGTATATATAAGAGTATATCTGGGATATGTATAAGAAAGCGACTGCGCATTTCAAGGAGCGTCCGCCCCACTGCCGTTCCCCTCCCATTTTTCCGGTTTTCTGCCATTTTCCCGTGCGCAGCCATTGCCGGAGAGCTTCCAGGGCGGAGTTTTATACACATTGTTCGCTTTTTGTTTCGGCTTTTTCGGGCACTTTATATTATGCTCCCGTCGCCTTTTGTTGTCTGCTTATTAAAGCTGATTCGAAAAGTTAGCCAAACGAAATTTTTATAAGCGGTTAAATATAATTTTATAATGGCATAATTCTGTGCTCATTATGCTTATTGATTTTTGTTTTGTTTTGGTACCAGATTGTTTATGGATGGCTTACACCGAATTTAGAGAGTTTAGTGGGTAAAGTTTCTGTTTTCTGAAATAATGGCACGGTGAAATGGGTTTGCAAATGCTAATTGAGGGCATTGTTGGGGCAACTTTAGAGGGATGTATATATGAGGTGTAAAAACTTTAACGACCTGAGTAAAAGTAATTCATATGGCGTGAAAGGTATAAGAGAAACTAGTTTTTAGATTAAATAGCACATGTTCTTTATATACCTTTTCAGTTCCTAAGTAAGATCTCTTCTTATCTCCAATTAAATAAAATATTGTGAGCTTTCAGGCACTTTTTAAAAGTTGTTCATGTATTGAAATAAAAAAGTGATGCAATAATATTCCAAATTGGGAGATAGTGATGTCACTGCTGTTGACTAAATTAAAATTCTGATATTTATATAAACAAATATAGTCAAAATATTGATCTCCCAATAAAGATATACTATTTTACTGGACTATATAAAACAAACAAAATGAGTACAAAGCAAAAAAGTAACAAGGGGGCACCCGGATTTGAACCAGGGACCTGTCGATCTGCAGTCGAACGCTCTACCCCTGAGCTATGCCCCCAGTTGGAGTTTTCCCCACTAAGTTGTCTTTATGAATGAATTCCTCCCAGGCTGCTTATATAACATTATGATTCACTGTTTAAAAATCATAATCAAAACCTGAAATACATAATCAATCTCACCTGAGAATCCTTCAATCCCAATCTCTCAGCCAGCTTCTTGCGATCCGGCTTGCTGATGTACTTCTGCTGCTGGAACCGCTTCTCCAGACCCTTCCTCTGGGAGTCTGCAAGAGGTGCAACAGTTAAATTTATTTCTTATGGACAGAAATGGGGTCCCCATCTACGCACCTGAGAAGACGGCACGTCGCATCATCCCACGTCGAGGCTTACCACGTGTCGAATGAGCCCAGGGGAATCCCTGGCCAGGAGGCAGGGGAAACACTTGGGCGCCAACTGCAATTATTCCGATAGGAAAGAGGAAATGCATTAGACCAAAACACTTGTTAATGGGCACAGCGGGTGGCTGTCGGATCTGGTTGGGGATTTGTCATGTGTGGACAGCAATTAGGGAGCCATACACTCGAAAATCAAATCTTGTCTCTGTTTTAATATAATAAAATTGGTAACTTTAACTTTTAAATAGTTCTTATCAGGACATTCAAAATGTTATTTAGGATTATTTAAGGATATGATTTATAAGTCCGACCAAATATTGTTAGAAAAATAAAAGCAAATCCCCAAATAAACGGATATTCGACAGATATTTTTTGGAGTATAGAAGGACCAACTCTTACCACTCATGTAGGGATTGCGGCAGTGCGCCAGCAGCGAGTGGAGGTGCGGGTGGTTGAGGGTGTGCGGCAGGAAGGGCGTGGGGCGGCTGGGCATGGGCTTCGCAATCACCGGCGGAGGAGGCGGTGGCGGTGGCGTCGGATGGCCATGTCCACCACCTCCTCCTCCTCCTCCTGCTCCGGCGCTTAGCAACTGCTGCTGATGCTTGTCTTGCGTTAATCTTCGACTGGCGTTGTCCACGTCGGGACTCGAATTCGCCAGGTCGTGCGGTCGACCATCCTGGCCAGAATTGCCATTGGCAGTGGCACTCGATCCGCCGTGATTGTTGTCGCTATCACTAATTGTGCTGCCAGGTGACGACGACGAGGATGCGGTTTGCGGTTGACAACTATTGCCGGGATGCTGCTGATGTTGCTGCTGTGCATGTTGCTGCTGTACATGTTGTTGCTGCTGCTGCTGCTGCTGATGCGGGGGCAGTTGATGCGTTAGAAATGCGGGATGCGGAAAGTGGGCATGACCCACACCCGGGTGCTGGTGATGATGATGATGCGGATGCGGATGTCCTGGCACTGGCAACTGTTGGTGTTGCTGGTGGGGATGCTGATGGTGTTGCTGATATTGATGCGAGTGCTGCTGCATGAAGTTTTGCTGCAGATAAGGCCATATATGCTGCGGTTGCATGAACTCTGTGGAGGAAGAGTGCCAAAACCATTAGTGATGAATGAGTCACTAAAGCTGAGAGACAGGTCAAATTGTTATTATCCCCAAAAGTATGCAGCTCTTAATAGCAAGAGAAAAAAAGCTCAAGTTTAAGTAAGAAAATAAAGTAATAAATAATAAAATAAATAGTTAATATGGTAATATTTATAATTGCTGTTGTTATTTCTTTAATTATTAAATTTCCTCCTCTCTTATATGTAAAACCACTTTGAAGTGTCAGATTGTCAGATTGTCAGCCTTGAAAACAATCTGCTAAAGACTTGGCTCATACTCAAGGACTCGCTGAAGCGTGTTATGTGCTGTCTTGCCAATTTCCAGACAGGCGCCATCACCCCTAAAGCCCCTTAAACCCCCCCCGCACACATACACACTCACAGACAATGGAAAAATGAAATCTGCTTTGAAGTGTCAGTGTGAAGTTGGCATAATTAAAGCAAACACAAACTTCGGGATAAAGGACTTCACACACACACACACAGAAAGAGCTCGCACCTTGAGAGCAAACTTTGGCGCCTTTGGTTAAGCACAAGGATATACTAAATATATATATATATCTGTATGTAGAGAATATCGGGGGATGGAATCTCGTTTTTGGAGCCCTGTGTGGCTGCATTTCATTTTCTAATTAAACACCCCAAAAAGGCAGCCGCCATCGTTGCCTGTCCCCCATTCCCCTTCCCGCACATCCTGACAGGCTGGCAGTTGCTGCAGGATATCCAGGATATGATTTTAATTCGATTAGAGAACTGAAACAATTAACGAATTAACGCCTCTTTAGTTTCGGCAGTATGTGTGCGCGTTCAATGAGATGCTTTTGACTCTTGTGGCCAAAACAGCTTTTTGCCTTTGCGGAGGCCCCGAAAATTTCCATTTCTATATAGGAATCCTTGATTATCCTTGCGTGTAGGAGTGTGTGCTTGCTTGTGGCACATGTGTGCCTAATGAGCGCACAAATTAAGTTATAATTGTTCGCTTTTGTTTGTTTTGTTCGTCGGCGGTTTACCCACTTTTCTGTATCTGCATCTGTGCTGCGAAAATGTGGCAAGTTTTTGGCCTTATTGGTTTATGGCCCAGCAAAAAAAGTTCATTTGTGGCTTTCTCTCAGGCAAAAAACAGTTTTTGGTAAGGGGAATTCAGCATATGGATCATTGATTGAAATACGATGGCAATTAGTTGGAATATGTGAAGGAGGGAAATGCGCAGAGGATGCTAGTAAGTGCTTAGAAGACTAAAAGAACGAACTTAAAAAGTTGAATAAAGTCATTAAATCCTAGATTTACCAACCTTTTTTTTCGCCACGCGTTTGCCATAAAAAACTGTACGATTTAACCCCAAAAGATCGCCAATAAATTCCCATAAAAAAGTGTCATAAAAAACAGACGATTCAGTAGGTCCGGCCCACTCATTAATATGGAAAGTAAACCGCGATGCCATAATCACATGACAATTAAATCCCACAATCCCTAGACTAGATGCGAACAATGCTAAAAAAAAGGCCAAGGCAAAGCTGTTACATTGACTGATGGCCAATTGGTTCCGCCTATCTTTTGTCCCACACCCTGGACCTATTCCACACAACCTCATCCCCCGTCGTAAGCAGCACGCGGCAGAGGATCTCTCGCACTCTATATCCCATGCAGATCCTTACGGAAGTGCGGATGTGCCAAACTGGTTATGCGGCTTTGTTGTCTAGGGGCTCCGGCTCAATAATTTAAACATGATTAGGTCTGGTTGTGTTTTTACAGCCTGCCAGCTCAGCGGAGCTACGCCCCGAGGGCTTAGGCCGTCACACAATAAAATCACGGCGTAAAAACTAAGGCAACTGCGAAGTACCAGGACTTTGCTCACTCCCCTCGCAAGGAGTCTGC
This sequence comes from Drosophila eugracilis, assembly GCF_018153835.1. Classification (NCBI taxonomy): domain Eukaryota; kingdom Metazoa; phylum Arthropoda; class Insecta; order Diptera; family Drosophilidae; genus Drosophila; species Drosophila eugracilis. The sequence continues at coordinate 1,989,696 of NW_024572964.1, read as the reverse complement.
AAAGTTTCGGCAAGATTTGTTATTCTTTTGGCTTTTCATATTGCAATTGTATGTGGAATCTTGTTATTGTTTGGCATTAGCCACGGCAAATTAATTGCCAAGCCTTTTTAATGGCATTCTTGAGGAAGCCCGCGGCGGCGAACTAATTGGAGGAAGCTATCTCACGGATTTAAGCCCACTTTAGAAGTGGAAAAATAAAATATAATCAGCGGAAAACTTAATTGAAAGATAATATAAAAATATAAGTTATTAAATTTAGATTCTGTTTTGAATGAATATTCATAAATAAATACAAAAAATCAATATTCTTAATAGGGTTACATTTTCAAAGCCATATCTGCCATTGAATTCATTTTGTTTAATTGTTAGTAACACGGACACATGCTAATGTAATTTCTAAGTTTATCATAAACCAATAATCCAGTTGGGTTTTATTAAGTATTACAACGTTAATTACTTGATTGATCAATGAATAATTGTGGAAATGCAAATCAAGAAATGGAATCAAATTATTTAATATTTACTTCGAAAAAAATAAAGCTTTTCACAAAGCTTTAAGATAGTAATTAAAAATCCAAATAAATTATAAACCAGTAAATTTCCTTAATCTTAAGTACTATCAATTCCCATTCCCTTAATGACTTACCATTTCTAACCCGAACTCCCTCTCGGGTATCTCCAAGGATCGCGCTGACACTGAACTTGAGAATGGGCTTGCTGCTGGTATCCTTGAGGATGGTGTTGCCCACCGTCGGAATACTGGAGTCTTTGGGCTCCACCTTTGGCAATTTGATTGCCACGGGCTCGTCCACTTCGGCCAGCTCATCCTCCAGCTCCTCGTCTAGATCCATGTGCGGCTCCTCGCCTTCAACACTGCCAATATCGGCGATAATCTCATCCGCAGTGGAGGAGCCATCGTCTTCGTCCATCTCATCGATGCTGTCCACACTCTCGGCACGAATCTCGCGGCACTTATCACACTTGTAGCCGCGCAACTTAGAGCAGCCACAGGCCTCGGTGGCCTCCGCCGGATCAGCGGAATCCGTGCCCGAACGACGCGACAGGAGCATCTCGCTTAGGCTGGACTTCAGCTGGCTTTCCGTGTAGGTCTGCTGGGCGTGCAGGAGACTGTCCACGAGGAAGGCCGTAGACATAACGCGACTGAGCTGGCTGCTCTATATTTTCCGTAATCTGTATTATCCGTATAATTTTGTTAGTTTCTATTCCCGCCAGTTGTCGCGTTCGCGTCGAGGGCTCAAATCGAACTGAATGCAGTGGCAAAATATCCTGGCAGGCGCAGGACGCAGCATCCGGATGCCCAGGATTCCGTTAACGGGGGTTGCTCGCCGTTGGTTGGTCCGCTTCTCCTGCCCAGTAGCCGTGTCGTCTGTGTGGCACGTGATTTTCGTCCTTATGTATATCCTTCTGAGCTCGCTCTCTCTCTGTCGCTCCTGTGTGAGTGCGCGAGTGTGTGTGCGTGAGTGTCCTGTTTAGCCTTTGCCTGCTCGTTATTGTTGTTCGCTTTTTATTTGATTTTATTTGTGTGAAAACAATAAAAATTTAATTTTCTTGTTTTGTTGCCTTTGCCACTCGCTGCCTTGAACTGAATTTGGCTCGATCTTATTAGATTTGTGCTGTTATTCCACGGTGTGGCACAGTGGGACAAATTGGGAACTTGAGGTGATATTTGTTATGGGTTTTTATGGATTAAGGGCTTATGAACCTTTTATCTTAAATTGAAATGATTTTCAGTTTGAAAGTTTATGTAAATTAAAAGAACTTGTAGTGTGTGTTATTTCTTTTTCTATATTTTTTTAAGTTTTATAAGTATGTTTATTATTTGTAAGACAAGTTTAGACACTTAACTATTTCCTATAACCTAGAAAATGTGAGAATAATTTCTTTTCTTACTAGTTTGCAGTTACTTTTCAAAAATTATTTCCATAAAATTGAGAATTTTATACCCATTCGCAAAAATAAACTTATAGTAGTATATTTATACATATATAAAAAGGGTTATACAACTCTCCAAAAATAAGCAACATATATAGAACTGGACTTCCGGTGCCATAAACTTTTGAATTGGTTTCAGCAATTTGTTGCAGGCACCGCTGGCATGGAAAAAATGAATCCCCGGCAAGCGGCCAAGGAGTCAGTAGATTAACTTTTATTATGACCGCAAATTAGTTGTCCTCGTCGCCGTTGATGACGACAATCGAGTTTATCGACAATGATGACTTATTTACTCTGGCTGGAAAGCGTAGTAGCTGCGAAAATGGCTGAGCATCGGTTATGTAAGCTTAGGAGCTAGACAAAGAGCAGAAGCGGCAGGATGTGTATGTCCTTTTGGCCTCTATTGTGTGTACAGAACGAGCAAGAGAGAGAGAGAGAGAGAGAGAGAGAGCAGAGTAGAGAAGAGCAACCCTTATGGCTGGGAGAAGTGCTAGGGGAAGGAGGGCTTCCTTCTGGAGGGGCGTGGCCTCACTCGAATTGGAAACCCATCAGGAGCTGAAAGGAGGAGAAGTGCTCTCGACAATAGGAAGAAGTACAAGGATAACAAAGGCCCCAGCTCAGATTGTTTTGCGCTGCCATTTGTGGCTTTTTGCTTTCATATGGAGCACGCCTCAAAGGATTACCCCGTATCGCCAGGACTTCTTGTACTTCTTCGGCTCCTCGACTCCTCGGCTCTTGTGCTACTCTGCTGGCAGCGAGTACATAAAACATGCTCATATAAGCGTATAAATATGTGATAATAATGATTAAAAGTTCTCATCATGCCATCATCATTTATGCAAAGGATTCCGCTGGCTTGTGTGGCTGTGTGCGCTGAAGAGTCCTTACATTTTTATTTGCCACCGACACATGGCTCTAGCAGAGTATTTTCCATTTTCTACAATCTCCCCGCAGCTCTACTCCGCTGGGAAAAAAGCTTTCTTTCTCTCTTAGAGTCGCTATCTCCATCTCTGTTTGTAGTCGCCATAATATGAGGACAATTATTTGATAAGTGGGTTGAATGTGCAGCTTCCTCTGATTTTTCGGCTCCGGCTCGGATACGGATACGGAGTCGGATTGGGATTCCATCTGCCATTGTCATGGCGCTGCTGCTGTTTTTTGACAAATGAAAGGGGTCACCGAAACAGGCTTTTGTCGGAAGCTCCCCTCAAAATAAAATATATATCCTTATCCCCCATCCAAAACGGGGGGCAGGGAGGTGTTGAAGACAAACTTTTAATTGTTTTTCAGAGTGTTGCCATGGCCTGGGTTTATTTTTGTTTTTATTTTTTTAATTTGTTTGCCGAATTGGAAATATGTAAATGATGTTGTTGGCTCTGCATTGGGGATTATTGTGCTGTTAACGTTTGGCTTTTTGGCCGGGCTTTGTGGGTTCATTGTTGGGACTCATGATGATGGTTGGGTAAGGAAGTCATAGATAGCTGTTAAGATCAAAGGCAACTAATTGGATTGATCTGTTTCCCTGATCAATCTCTTTTGAGGGACGATTACATTCGAGTATATTAAGACATTTCACAAACAGATGAGGCCGTAACTCTGAATCATAATGATAATATCAAAGCTTATCATATATCTCCAACTGCTTTATCAAGGCCTGAAGCTGCTGACAAGCTCCAACTTACTTCCTTTACTTATTTTGCCAAAATACCCTTGCAGGTAAATTCAGTTGGCCAAATTCAAAGACTTCTTTCTGTCATCGCTGCCACATGCCACTCCGATTCGAATAAACAACTTGGTGGCTCTTTGGGGGAATACTCGTATGTGGAATCGAATGCCGTTGACAGCCGCATCATTATATGGATATCATTATCGTGTATCGTCTGCAGCAGCTACAGCAGCAGCAGCAGCAGCAGCGGTAGTGGCAGAAAAAAAGGTAAAATGTCACAAGATGCTGCAAGATGGGAGGGGGGGATAAATGGGTGGTTGAGTGGTTGGTTGGTTGGTTGACTCGATATATGAGAGGGCGGGGGCGTGGTTGGGCAATATAATAAAGCGCAAACATTTATACACGACACTCGATGCGAAGGACGATATAGAAAAAGCATTCCAGCCAAGTTAACTGTCGATATCAGCTGCTGCCACGGCCATGTCCCCTACCACGCCCACCTCGCCCATCTCGCCCACCATTCCAGCATCCATGAAATGAATGCGAATTCTGTTTGCCATCGATTTTCAGGACAACGTTTATTATTTTTATTATATTCGCCGGCAACTAGAGAAGCCAGAACTCTCGGGGTGGCTGCGAAATTATGGGCTTTTCATAACGTTAACAGTCGCATAAATACGCTCTTTGTGTCAGCCAAGTAGAAAAAATGCGATAAAAGATTATAAAGTGTGTGTTGTCGTTGGCTTTTGCTGCCCAGTGGGTTGGTCTCTGGGTTCTGGTCTCCGGCTTCTGGTTTCTGGGTGGTTCTTCCAGGGTTCGGAGTTCGTTCTCGTTTCTCGTCCTGCCGGCGACATCTGTTTCCGACATCTTTTAATAAAATTTTCATCTTTATTACAAAACGATTGTTTTATGCGCCACGCCCCCTTCTCAATTCTTGAGCTACTCCCCCTTCCTCTACTCCTTCAAATCCCCGAACTTAAACTTGAACTTGGACTAGACGACGTGTCCTGCTGGCGGAAGTCCTTCAGCGAAGTCGCGAAAGGAAGTAATTAGAATGAAGCGATTTTTAGTTGCCAAGTTTTTCGCTCCCCTTTTTTTTACCATTTTTATTTTGATTTTCCACAGGCAAAAAGTTTTCATGGGACTCCATGACCCGCCAAACAGTTTATGAAAATATTTTCCATTCTTCATTTTATTACTTTATTTCACTTAATTTGATTGCACGCCGTGTTGTTTTTTACCCATTCGTGATTGTATGGAAATAATTGCCAACTTTATTGGTTAATTTATGAAATTTACACATTTAATGGTTTGTGTTATTGTTGTGAGTGGGCCATGTGTGTGTGTCAGCGTGTGTGGTTTGTCGGTAGTTGTGGTTTTGCGGTGGCTCGCATATTTGAGTTTGGACCATGTGGTGGGAAAGTGCCGTTCGGCTGAGTGGTTGTTAAGTGGGCCTAGTTAGGTGTGTAAGTACGTGAGGAAAGCTAATTTGAGTGACTGCCTCAAATTGCTGATAAATAGCCAATTAAACGGTTAATTAATGTTGTTTAAAGGAGATTTTACAGTGTTATTGCTTTCAAATAATTATTTAAGTTTAGATACCTCTTAAATTTGAATTTTTCAGCAGTTCATGAACTCTGATGGGGTACTCTTCCCGCTTCTTGATGGTAGACCAAGAGAAATATTTTTGCAATATTATTTTTTACATTTTTTGCAGCCGAACTCCGTTGATTTTTGATGTACGCATGAGGGCGCTGATTAAGCCAACTGGAAAATTCGCATAGCCCTGGCTGAGCCATGGCCCCACAGCCAGAACTCCCAGAATTGCAGCAGCAAAAAATAAATAAACAAAGCTTTAACAGAAATCAAAGAGTTGGTTGATTTTCTGTAGAGAAGAGGAGCGGAGGGCGCGGGCAATTAATATTTTTTATTGCATACAAATTGCATAATTAGTCAAAACTAAATGACAGGACACAAGGCACACAGACCCAGAAATGAGAAGGACAATAATAATGAAGGAGCAAAAGGGGTGGCAGGCAACAAATGTGTTGTTGTGATTAATACAATTACACGAAAGAAAAGATAAAGGATAGCAGGATACAACGAAATTTGACAGCTCGAAACAATAATAACAGAAGCAAGCCCACAGGACTCGAAGAGGGTTGCGATTCCAGATCCAGATCCCAAGTCCGATCCCAGAAAAAAAGGCTCATCACTTGACGCTGCGGCCAAGAAGGAAAAATGGGAAAAGGGCGAAGAGCGGTTTGCTACAACGTGTGAAAGCCAGGCAAAAGGACATACGGCGGCTACTTGACTCGAGTCCTTCGAGAGGCCCAAGGAGAACTTTAATTAATTTTCATGTCTCGCTGAGTTATGTGACTCTCTGTGGGCATTGATTCAGCGATTCAAGGTGTGCATCAAGCCAGGCGGAAGTAAGTTGGGAATTTATGCTTCATTGTTGATGTCACATTAGATCGCAGCATCGGCAGTAATTAGTCAAACAAATTTACACGAAATTTATTGATGTCAAAGGAATAGAAGTTAAGGAAGTCTCAAGAACTTGGTGTTATGAGTATGACTTGTCCTCCTCAAGGGATTCACACATTAAAGTGAAAGATCATTACTGAATCTCAAAGATTTCCTTAATAATCATGATGAAACTAATACGATGGTTTATGAATCTATCAATCTAATGTTGCCACACCAATTCCTTATCGTTGCATTTTATTTTATTAATATCTTCAGTTTTATTTCCTAATACCATGATATTGCTTTCTCGAATCACCCCATAACCTGTCGAACTCTCACCCAAAACTACTTTTATTTCATTTCTAATCTGATGGATCAGCCTGCGAAGTCAATGACACCCAATTGGCAAGTTCTGAGTCCTCAATCGCGTGATCTCATAACAAGTTGTCAGGTCTAATTAGAGAGTTTTGCCAGCTGACGCCACCGAATGCCACCCCCTTAGAAGTCCCATTCTCCGCCCCCTGGAAATAGCTTCAATGTAACGCCTAGTTAGGCAACAGATTGCGCTGAAATGTATGCAAAGGCTGGAAAATCAAACCACCACCGCCAAGGACAAAGGGATGTTCGCTAATTTGGACACGCTGCTAAATTAGCGAAAGGGTGACCCCGTTTCATAAAGATCGAGGCAGATATACTATATATAGGCTATGGGTATGGGGGATTAGACGCGGGGAATGGAATTGGATAATGAAAATAAAATTAGTTTTGGTCACGTGTTTAGGGAAATATGAAATGATTATTTATGAAAGAATGCATATGCCCCGGAGACTCGGCCATCTTCCATTTCTAACTGGCCCAAAAGAGAAAAACCAAAAAAACCGTAAGCCAATTCAATTAACTTGGCTGCCAGTGCAGCTGAAGCCGATGAGTGAAGGCCTGCGGCCGGAGGCGCTACATTTTTAATTAATCCGGTCGGAGAGCTCCTCTGCCGTGATCCGTCCTGGGCTGAACCTGCTACTTTTTAGCAAATCCATTGGATGCATTTCTGATGGACATTTGGCTTCTGTTTCTGACCATGCCAACAGCCAACAGCCAAAGCCAACGAGGCACGTCCATTTCTGCATTTGCCAGGCTTTGGCATTTCGGTTTTTGCTCGCTCGTCACAGGTTTTGATTGCACAATTTAATTTTAATTTCCCAACTTTTTCATATCTCTCTATTTGTTTGCCTTGGGTTGAAATGATTATTTACATTTATGCAAAATAAATGCGGCCAGGATTTTTGCTTTTATTTGCCTCCAGTTGATTGACATTTGCAGCCTGTTGGGAACATCGAAGGGTTGAAGTTGCTGCAATTAGGGATTCATATTTTTTGCTTGTTTAGTTGGGTTTGGGGTAGGACATCGGTCTGTCCCGATTTGTGTCTCAAAATATCAGTATTTTCCTCAGTACAAAGCCACGAAATGATCATAACATGGAATGCTATATCTCGTTGAGTTCGAAATTTAATTCCCCGTCCAACTGTATACCAGGTTCAAAAAGTACATTTTTTGAGATTTTTCCCAAAATGCGAAAATCAGTCTGTCCAGATTTTCAGCCCAAAATATCAGTATTTTCTTCATTACAAAGCCAAAAACGGTCCAAATATGGAATGTCATTTCTCGAAGGGATCGTATTTTGATTGCTATCATTCTCATTTGGGTTGCATTCAAATCTGAGACACTTCAATTTTTTCCATTTTTCGCAGATTTTGATGATGGTACCCCTTATAAAAAATGCGATTTTTGGGCAAAAATTAATTTTCTCAAAGTCGAAAAACGAGTGATATGAGTGGTAAGTGGTGGTCGTTAGCAGCACAAAACAGTCGTTCTCTTGGTTGTAAGTCTTGTTTTGACCAAGATAGAGCTGGGAAACCGCAAGTAATATTCCAAATTTCTGTCAAAAAATGGGTTTTTGATATTTTAGTCTCTAAATCAGCACCCGCAGCCAAAAATCAGAACAATAATGTTAAAAGTAAGCATAGGGGTCTTTAGTTTCGGTAGTCAGCTGCAAAAAACAGTCATTGTTATAGTCGTGCCGCTTGTGTTGACAAAGTTATAGTTAAAAAACGGCAAAAAATCGTGTCTCTCTGCTGTCAAAAGGGCGTATACTTGATTCCGAGCCTAAAATATCAGTATTTTGTTCATTACAAAGCCAAAAATGGTCCAAACATGGAATGTCATATCTTATAATACTCGTAATTTGATTGCTATCATTCCCATTCGGGTTGCGTTCAAATCTGGGACACTTCAATTTTTTCAATTTTTCGCAAATTTTGATGATGGTACCCCTTATAAAAAATGCAAAATTTGGGCTAAAATTAATTTTCTCAAAATCGAAAAACGAGTGATAGGAGTAGTAAGTAGTGGTCGTTATCATCACAAAACAGTCGTTCTTTTGGCTGTAAGTCTTGTTTTGACCAAGATAGAGCTGAAAACCGCAAGTAATATTCCAAATTTCTGTCAAAAATTGGTTTTTTGTGTTTTTTAGCATTTAAATGAGCACTTGCAGCAAGAATCAAAACAATAATGTTAAAAGTAAGTACAGAGGTTTTAAGTTTTGGTAGTCAGCTGCATGAAATAGTCTTTGTTTTAGCCATGCCGCTTGTTTTGACACAGTTACAGCTAAGTAATAGCAAAAAATTGTGTTTCTCTGCTGTAAAAAGACAAATTCATGATTTCGGACCCAAAAAAAACATTTTTTTGCCATAGCACAGTGAAAAATGGTCCAAATACGAAATGTAATACCTTATAGGACTCGTATTTTGATTGCTTTGATTCCCATTTGGGTTGCATTCAAATCTGAGACACTTTAATTTTTTCCATTTTTCGCAGATTTTGATGATGGTACCCCTTATAAAAAATGCGAAATTTGGGCTAAAATTAATTTTCTCAAAATCAAAAAACCAGTGATATGAGTGGTAAGTGGTGGTCATTAGCAGCACAAAACAGTCGTTCTTTTGGCTGTAGGTCTTGTTTTGGCCGAGCTAGAGCTAAAAACCTGCAAACAAAATTGCAAATTTCTGTCAATAAAAGAATTTTTGATTTTTAAGCCCTTGAATCAGCACTCGCACCAAATAAATCAGAATAATGATGATGAAAGTAGGTATAGGGTTTAAAGTTTCGGTTGTTAGCTACATGAAACCATCACTATTTTAGTCGCGCCTCTTGTTTTAACAAAGTTACACCTAAGAAAGTGCAACAAAACCGGGTTTTTTGCTGTTAAAAGACATATTCATGATTTTGGACCCAAAGAAATCAGTTTTTTGTCATAGCACAGCCAAAAATGGTCTAAATATGGAATGTCATATCTTATAACACTCGTAATTTGATTGCTAAGATTCCCAACTGATTTGCACTTAAATCGGAGACACTTCAATTTTTTCAATTTTTCGCAAATTTTGATGATGGTACCCCTTATAAAATATGCGAAATTTTGGCTAAAATTGATTTTCTCAAAATCGAAAAACGAGAGATATGGGTGGTAAGTGTTTGTCGTTAGCAGCACAAAACAGTCGTTCTTTTGGCTGTAGGTCTTATTTTGACCAAGATAGAGCTGAAAAACCGCAAGTAATATGCAAATTTCTGTTGATAATAGGTTTTTCGATTTTTTAGCAGAAAACATCACTCTTTTGTTCATAGCACCGCCAAAAGTGGTCGAAACATGGAATCTTATATATCGTTGAGTTCGTAATATAATTCCCCGTCGAACTGTATACCAGGTAGTAGAGTAAATTAGATTTTTTCAGATTTTTTTTTAAATTGTATGATGCTAGAATAGCTTACAACATCGCATAGTTTTCTATCTTTCATCTCTGTACGCATAATTGGGAATTCGCGGCTGACTGCCTGGTATGCTTCTATATACGCATGCCAACAGGTCAACCGCACAGTTCAATTAAGACTTATTAAATATGCTCCAAAAATCAGGAGCGGAGCAGGGGTTTAAAGCTTCTCAAAAAAGCACATGATGTTTGTTCTGTGAATTAATTTTATGTTCTTAATATATGAATAAGACTTAACAATTAAGAATCATCTTAACATCATTCTTTTGACTAACTCTAGACCCACAATCCGCTCCTGATGTTGCGAAAAGAAATCTGAAATTGAGTAAACTAAGGGCCACAGCCTCTTTCCACATTTCCCAGGCCATTCAGTTGACTTCGAGGCTTTGTGCGTAGACAACCATATAATATGATTTCTGGAAATACATAAAGAATAAAACTACACAACCATCAAACACCATGAATAATGTTTTTCTGCCAGTAAATAAAAAGTTATTCACATAAAATTAATCAAGTGCAGTGACTGACTCCACAGAAACATCCACAAAAAAAGGAAAACAATAAAAAACTATGGCATAATAATTACGCAGAAATTGCGGCATAATTAAACAGCATGCAATGAGCCAGTTAATCATCGCGATTTCAGGCAAGGACCTGCCAGGGGTAAGTGAAGTGCATATATCGATCAAACTGAATGACAATTGATTGAGTACAGAGAAAAAGTGCAATAAATACAACGAGCTTTGCCGCAATTTGTTGACCTTTAACAGGCCGTAAGTGAACCGAGGTCAGAAGACCCTCGACCTGAAGTTATATAGCTCAACCGTTTGGTGCCTGAACTGGGCACAGTGCAATCTTTTTATGGCCTGACGTCATAAAACAAGACTGTGCCCCCAAACCAGTTTCAATTAATGTAAATGTTTTATTTTAAGACCATTTGTAGTTAGTTTACAGTTGGATCAATTAAACTGTAAATGAAGAGGAGCTTTCCGCAATGCGATCGCCGTGAAGCCCCTCTAAAAACTATTATTATTATTCAAGTAGTTGGGTCGAGATTAGTAGCCTTGACAGTAATTGGTAATTGCAATGGAAATCTTGTTGGGAATTAATGGGGAGGCAAATCAAAGGTGGGGCAATCAGGGAAAGCCTTGTTTTTCTTTTTAGATCATTTGTCAGGTAACGCCCTTTTCTCTGTAGAACCGTGATTTCCATGTAGAAAATTGATAGCTTGCAGTTAAGTAATATTTCGATGGGAATTGATTTTAACTTTTGTTTTACTACAAGAAAGCTAAACGTTTTTAAGGTAACCAAATAATATCAATTAAGCTGATCTTGCATTGGTAATATCATATATCTACCCAAAAGTATGCAGCAGTTTATTTCAACTTAACATAATCTCATTATGTTGCTGGCAGTGCTCTGTTAAGTGAATAAATGACTTTCCTGTTATTCACGGTTAACATATTACATTTCTTAAGAAATTAAATAATAATTATTTATTTTTACGATTTTTACTTTATATTTCCCTCCCTAGACTTACCCCTTCTTTTTCCTCTGCATTATAATTTCCAATTAAGCCGCAATTAATCCCCAAGCTATATGAACTCGAATGAAAAATCCTCAAAGCATTCTCCACAAATTAAAAACATTAAGTCTGCGGGTAATTATTTCCATTCCAACGCCTCCAACAGCAAGGCGAAAACTTTTCATTTTCTTGGCCATCACGAAGAGATTTGTCTGCCTTAGTCTGGCTGAGTTGGATTCGTTTTGGCCACGATTGCGCAGAACCCTGCAAGCCTGCGGTTGTCCTTCATGCCGGTAATTGAAAGAAAAATATATAAAGTTGGGCAATGCGGTAGATGGGCCAACTCCTCGGGCTGCGACCGCTTCTAGGCCAGTCGTCTGTGAATTATGGCCCTTGGAACACTGTGTTTTGTAAGCCTGTTAACCGTCCGGGCAGTGAATAATTGAATAAATGGATATGTAAAAATTTCTGCACTTCACGTCATCTTTTTGGCAATAAGTTTATAGCCATAACCAGCCAGTACGGCGCACATATTGTTTCAGCTAGGTCATATTTCATGGGTATGGCTCGTGCTGTCTGATTTCCGATTTAGTTGGCAATGAGATGCCGTTTGATCTTCTCAATCTTTCTGGCTGGGTTTTTGGGCTGGGGACTTGTAGTAACCTCTCTAGGTTGGATAGCGACACTTGAGACTTGTTTTGGTTGTCGTTCAGGTGAATCAACTTTCAATGTGAAGGATGGTGTCTCGTTCTGGTCACACCCTCCTCGAAAAAGCGAATCACCATTAAATAACTCAAAATGTGTCCCAGGTTCAAAGTTCGTTTCATTCCAGACGTACTTTGTTGATCTCAGATTGCGATATCCACATAAATTCAGGCCCTTAGCCCTGTTTGCCCAACTTAAGCACCGAGAGTCTGACAAACAAATTAAAAAGTTTGCGAAAATCATACGAAAGGGCCTATCCAAAATCAGGGCTTGGCCAGTTCGAAGTGCGGGGAATTACAGTTCAATCTTGATCAAATAGTTAATTTGTGATCTTAGCGTTAATATGTGATTTTTACTATCTCAGAATGTTTTTTTTTGTGTAATTTTAAGGAAGCAAATCGAGACGTAGAAAATTCTAGCAAGTAAGCATTAACGCTGATTTTCCTGTAACTACCTGCAATCAGAATTATCAGTTTAGTGCTAAGGGTAGAAGCCGGACCTTTTTATTTGTTAGTTGTAAAAAGGTAATCACAAACATATAAACTAGTGACTTTTATGGCTATGTCATTAGTTCTGGAACTACTTAAATATCAATATTGGAAAATATTTCACACATTTCCACACCTTTAATATTCCCAAGTTGAAATCAGGATTTATAAATAATTTCGAATCAAAATTTCTTTTCTTCAGAACAATTTTATGACTTTACAAATAATTTGCCTGCATAATTAAGTCCATGATTATTTATTCTTGAAAAATGATTTAACACTTTAAAAACAAACTTAATTTGTTTACACTTTGTTATTTCTTGTTTATCCAAAAACCACCTTCATGTTGGAATTTTTTTGGGTTTTTGATCTCAGTACCAAGTACCGAACATGATCATGCAGTTAAGATCTTTGTCGCAGGGCAATTAAATCGAACGTGCCGTTAACTAATCACCCATTTAAGCTGCGACTCCGTCTGGCAAACTTGAACTTGTGATGAGTGGACATTACTGGCCTCTGTAAACGAGACTTAAGTCATTCAAAAATGGTAAATTCCTCTTGCCATTCAAGTGGAGCGTCTGCCGAGGCAGTTTGAATACTTTTAATGTCCCCCGTGGCCTTTTCCGCAAAATGCTGGCAATTATAATTATAAACAATATAAATTAAAATTTTGGTTGTCCAAAAACGACCACAACTTGTCCCATAACATGTGTAGCCCGGTCTCAACTTATTGTTGTCAAATGTAAAGGCATTTTGCTGTGCCTTAGTTTGAGTTTCACAACTGCAATTAAGTCGTTCTTGTCAACTGCAACCTTCGGGGCTGCTAGTGCTGTATATTAGATTAAGGTCTTTGGGCCAAGTAACTGCAGTGGCATCCTTGGGCCTGTAAATGGGTAACTGTGTCACCTGTGAGCCGCGCGTGAATTCCAGTTATTTCCGACTACGAAGTTTGCCGAACACTTGAGGATTTACAAGTGCTTTCGGATTTTGACCCACTGCAATCGCATTGAACTGCGGGAGAGCTTCCTTTGTGGCGGCAAATCGTTCTACAAAAGACCAGTTTCCGGTCGGTCGGTCATGCTGTTTAATGTGCTGAAATCTAAAGTAAGCAAGGTGTCATCTATCATCATCATCACTACTAGAACCTGAGCCACCGCAATGCAATATGTAAAGCTCGTCGTAGCTCAAGGCGGATTTACTAGTATTCTATGCTAATTACGTTGAGGTATTTATAGCCAAAGAAAGTTATGATCGATTTAGCTTGTTGATGTCCTTCATCAAACGGCGAATTAATCAATTCCATTAAATTTATGACCAAGTTCTTGGCCGTAAAAGTAATTTCCATCTACATACAGGTCTCTGTCTCTAATTGAAGAGTTCAGATCCCGTCAGGTGAGATCAACAAAAGGTTTTACTATACTTTACTGACGTCAGTGCGTGATCAGAGATTTGTATTTGCTAGATCGGTCTGAATACAGTCTAGCGAGGGCAGTCAAGCCCCTGATCTGGCCAGTTTATTTAGACACATAAAAACAATTGCGCCGTCTGGAAAATTTTCCACTTCGGTTTATGGCAAATGGGGAGTTTTTCACAACCAACCATTGCCTTCAAGGTGGATAATTCGGGTTTATTATTTGTAATTGATAAAGCATGGTTTTAAATGGGATCATCCATTCGAAATTAGCCTTGGTTTTATGGTTAATGCACTAAAAGAAATCAAATTAAAACTTCACCTCAGTTAATATCATAAAATATCAATAGCTTAAAAGTAACAATATTTTCTCTCTCTGCATGCAATCCTGGGTAAAAGGCATCTCTTTCCGAACCGTCGCATCGCATATCCCTCAGAAAAACCCCAAAAGTCGGAAATACTAAGGAAGCTATAAAACGGCGTCAAGTTCACTTAACTAGAACCACCAACGGCGATAAAAAGCGAGAAAACAAAGTAAAATCAACAAGAGAAGTAACCCAAAGTACAGGTGACTCAGCATAAAGGCGAAATGCGAAGTAAAAAAAACCCCCCCAGCTCCAATCAGGCCAATTACCTGCCGAGGAACGGTGAGGGAAAACTCAACATAGGGGAAACTCACCTCACTGGCTGCGCATGCGTCTTGGCCAATTGCCAAATTTCTGCTTCTGCTTCTGTTACCTTAAATCTAAACGGCGGCGAGGATTGCAGCACTCTCTAGCACTAGTACGAGTATCTCACAGATACAGATACGCAGAGCTGAACGATCGGCTCAGTTTAAAAAGCGCTCGTACTTAGTCGGCGATCGCTGCCGAAGTCGACTAAAGTCTTGGGGGTTTTAAACAAAAACGTCTTGCCCAGACGACGGTCCATTCATGCGAGTTTTTCATTCCGACGCGTCAACTTAAAACGACACATGCTCTCGCCAGCGGGGCGATCGTCAGTAAATGCGGCTAAATAAATCCACACAGTTCGACGAGTGTCTGTGCGAAGGATAATGCGAGTATGAGTTCTTCAGATCGATCGTAAATCGAACAAAAACAAATCCTAATTGGCACAAAATCAATTAGTTTGCGGCAGTGAACATGCAAAAGACTTACATTTGACCGAAAAAACTAATCGAGAATTTCCCTAGCGAAAGACAAACTTTGGATTAGCCGTGCAGCCTCTGAGAATTTTCGAAACGTAAGTGTCAAACGGGGCGTATGAGTTATGGTTTGAGGGCGTATGTGCAATATTCTGTGCCGGACGAAATAATAAATATTCAATATGGTTTCATTAATTATATTACCCGTGTGAAGTACGGAATTTTTATTAATGTGCTTCTGTTAAAGGTTCCGCGGACTGACTGTAATATTTTCATTAAGTGCTAAATAATAAATGGTCTGCAATTTATTTTGCTTGCTGAATTATAAATCGATAAGGGAACATGTTTTTAACCAGTGATAAAGCATAAAACATTTTTAATTTTTTGAGATTTTTTTATTGAGTTAAAATGTTTTTTTATGTAATTTTTGTGATATTTATTTATTAATTTAAACATAACAGTTTCCTTGTCTCATTGCCTTCTACAAACTTGATTTTGAAAAAAAGGAAACCTTTCTAGTTTTTCTAAAATCATTAGAAAGTTTTACACCTAGAGAAAGAATATAGATTCCAAAAGTAAATTATCACTAAAAGGTTTTTCCAATAATTCGGTCGCCAATTAATATTTTATCAATTATCAATTAAAAGGTTATTTTTGTTTAATTTAATTATCAATTTATCAGTTTAATCAGCGGCATGCACTTATATAAATTCAAATAGGCAAGCCCCTGCACCTTTTTAATCGAAACGCGGTTCAATGTGCGCATTTAATTGGATTAAAAACATTAACGGAGCTGTCAAAAATATCATTTTATTCGCCAGACGAGAGCAAATCAATTAAGCTGATTGCAAAAATCGGCTGGACAGCCGGCCGGGGACTGCCTTATCAATGAGATGTCAAAAAATCTAGACTATTCAGAGAAGCCCTTGCCCAACGGCTCTTAGGTTGTTTGCTTTAATTTATAAACGGTTTTGTGTGTGTTTTTTCTTGGCTTTTTGGTTCAGTTTTGCAGTCTGCAATTAAGTGTAAACATTTTGCAAGTTATGCAAAATAACGGCAATGTGGTTATGAGTGGTCATTTCTCGTGTGTTTGTCTCTTGGCCAAATGCATATTTTTGGAGTCTGTCGATCTGTTTTTGGTTTATTTCCATGTGGTGGGGGATTTCGCAAATATGCAACCGCAGACACGTACCGAAAGCCCCGCAATGATGCGTTTTACCCACCTCTGATTAAGTTTGACCCAAATGCACGCCGAGTTCGGGTCAATGTTAAGGTGAAATTGAAAGAGAAACAGAGGTAAGGTCATCTAAGTACGTCTGTGAATTTCCCTTTCGTTGGAACTAGCTGGCATAGATCTTTCTAGTTTATCTGTCAAATATCGCTATTGATTGTTGACAAGTCTTTGAGGAGTTCCTTTGGCATTTGGGCAGATCTTGCAAAATAGTGTTTATGACCCCAGCAACAGTTATTTGGCTGAGAGACTTCAGGGAAATAAAAGTAATAAAATTGAGACATTCGTATGTGAAATGGTGTGAAATTTAGGGGTCAGCGCAAACAGTTTACGTAGAATTAAAAGTGCTAAATCAACTGTCGAGTCTTGAAGGTCGGCTGGGTTGACCAACAACAAACTTTTTTTGACGTTAGTTTAGGGGATTTGTAATAAATATAATTATAAGAAATTAGTTTAGTTTTCTCTCTCATTTATTGATAATTTTGAAAATATTACTGACATATTCTGTTAAGCAAGTGAACCCTATTAGCTTGTCTTGAAAAACATTTAAAAATACAAAGTTGTTTATTAAATTAAATGCTCTTACAAAGTTCATATTTTGTACTTTCCCATAAAACATTTTTAGCTGGTAATTAAAAATTACACCCTTAAAATTAACATTTTTAAACAGCAAAATAATAGAGAATAATCTTGGGGTAAACCTAATAGAAATTTCATCCGGTTCATAAATTTTAACTTTTCGGTAATTGTATTTCTCATAAGATCTGAATGGTAATCAGGTCTTTAACCTTAGCCCGCCTCCTCTTTTAACCCCATTTAATCACGCCACTTCTTTGCTTGGGCCCCATCAGTTTCACTTTCAAGTGAACCGCAGACAACAATTTACGAGAAATTTCCAACGCTGTCTACACCTTCCACAGCACTTAGTTGGGACAGCCAGCTAGGCACTCATCCTAATAGCACCCACCCATCCATCGAACAAACCATTTGTCCGCCCACCAATTGGCCAGACTTAAACGTGGACACAGAAGTTGTCTTAAATTAACCGCGAGCGTCGAAAAAACCTTTAAGAGTCATAGACGTCACACAAAAGACGGCTTTTTGTTGCCTTAGTTTGGCGTTTTCCTAACCGTTAAATTGAAATATTGACACAAGTTTCGTGCGATGTGAATATGCTTTTTTCTGATTCATTTGGTTGAGGCCCGGGGCAGGCACACTTGCTAATAACGCGAACATACAATATCTGGCAGATAGGTTTACATAATGAGCGGGCCATGCTCTTTAATAACCAACTGATTGGAACCCCCTGATAAGACCGAGAAATTGGCAAATTGCCATTTGGCGGCTTAAAGTGCGAGAAAGCCATCAATCGCTAATTTCGCCCGCAGGCGAGACAAGCGAATCGGCTATATACACTGCTTATGTGCTTTATAGTGACTTAGGTCAGGATTGAAGTTGCCGGCCCACACACACACTCGGGCACGACCTTGCCGTCTTTATTTCTCTGACAAACAGGTAAGACCCTTCTCAAAAGCGAGCGAAATTGATTCATGACTCGCATAAAATGCCAGCTCGAAAAGGGCTTTTTTGATTTAATGGAAATTCTCGGCCGTAATTGGAGCATTTCGCGAGTGATTTCGCCAAAAAAAACAAAAAACTAAAAACAAAAACAAAACCCAAATAAAAGCAACTGAAAATGGCCCATAAAATGTTCCCAAAAATAGACAGCGGGAGAGTGTGTACGTATAAATTACAACATTCGACGCAGCTGCTGCCGCGTATTGGAAAATATTTGCCAATAAATTTGCTGTTGATGGAGCGGCCGGCAACGCTTCAGTGATTGGCCACGGTTTTAGCCTAGTCTGCGACTTAGTCGGGGACTGCAACTGCGTCCAGACTCCATGACGTTCACAGTAATCTTGTTAGTGGTTTCTGCCTCTCTCAGCTTTATGTGAACGCGTGTCAAACGCCCAGGCATTCAGCTAATCAAGTGATTTGGAAGATGAGAGCTCAATTAGGGCATCCGAAATGATCAGTTATCGAAAAATTGGCTTTAAGGGGGTTTAAGTAGAGGATTTTATGACAGCTTTGCTGAAAAGATATAGTATATTGATCGATTTGACTTATCTGAAAACTACCAAGAACATAACCCCCTACAAATCCAATTCACAATGTCAAGTTCGTTGCCTAAGTCTTTCGTTTAGGCTTCACCTAGTTTCCCTTTCCAGCCATAAATTGCTCTACTTTTCCAATTCCTAAAACAACAATTACCAAGACATGAAGTTTAATGTTAATGCTGAATTACTTAATGCCATTTAAATTGTTTACATCGCTCCTGTCGTGGTTGTTGCTGTTGGGGCATTTAGAGAATGATTTGTTGCGCTTGGCCTGGCTAGATGAGCTATGAGTATGCACATGTAAATATACCCATCGCTTTCGCTCTCGATGCGTTGTGTCTTAATTGAGCTGAACAAAACGATGGCATAATATATTAAGACTGCGAGGGAGTAGACTCCCCGCCAAGGAAAGTGTGGGGCTGCGAAGCGGAAAACTCCCGCACAGAAAGAAAAAGCTGAAAATGGATAATAAAAGAGGAACATTCACTCGTAGTCAAAAAACTTAAAATACAAATTGCATAAAAGTAACTATTTTTAGAGATCCCTTCACCATTAAAAATCGAATTTCTCAAAACCCTTCCTGAACTTAAATTATAATCATTAGAGCTCTAAAAACACACTCAAGTTTTTCCCCTGTGCACGTAGCCGTTATGCTGATGGGGGCATAGCCAAATAAATGCCCTGCCCCGCATGTAAGCTGCAATTAGAGCTAAATGAGAGAGCACTTCTGGTTCGGATGGAGACTTCCGTAAAGATTTTTATGTTTGTCTCAATGTCAACAGCGGAAAAGATGAACGAACCTTTCGCATGTGAAATCGAACGAAGAGAGGCAACCCACAGTTTCAATAATTGCATACAATTTGCCAATCAACGCGTTCCCAAAGATGCCAATTATGGAATGCCAGGCCCTTGTCCATGTGCTCGCCCTTTTGTGGGCGCAGCCTCTTGGCCATGGCTTATGAAGCCATTCAAGTCCCGCCGGCCAAGGAGGAAAAGGAAGCGCAGCAGCTGATGATTCCAAAAAATTGATATTTTATATATGTAATAAAAGATCAAGAAAAAGAAGAAACAAAAAACAGAAAAAAATAATAACGACCATAAAATTATAAAGCGTTGGCTGCCAAAAATTAAGCAGAAATTTATTAAAAATGCATAAAACAGGCCGAAATCTCGCACTCCGACCAAAAACTGGTAACCGAATGCAGCTGAGGATGGCGATGGCCTGTTGCATGGCAAAATGTGAATGCGGGAAAGAGAAAAGTGGCGCGTGACCTTCGCACTACTGAGCAAAAACCGAAAAGTCCACACCAACCTGTAACTGAGGCTGTGTGAAATTATTAAATTGGCAGCAGCAGCGGCAGCAGCAGCAGCAGCGGCGGCAACAACAGCAGTCACAACTGCACTGCCAAGAAACCAAAACAAACAAGTGCAGAGGAGCGACATGAGACATCGGAGACAGCCAGGCGGAGCAACAGCCACTCCAGCTGGTGGCTACTGTTTGGCAAGAGGCAACATCGCCGAGCAAGTCAAGGAAAGCAGCGAACTTGAGATACACTCGACGGCACTTAAGGGGCCAATATGTGGTAATATGTGGGGAAGGCAAACGAAGTGCACTAAGAAAATATTTAATAGTATTTTTCTGGCAGAATTTGCATTGAAATTTGCATAAGATATGTTTCGGATATGTATCGGAAAAGCTGTTAATTCAGATTATTTAGCTTGAAACCTAATTAATTAAAGTTTTCCTTAACGAAAAGGAAAAACAAACTGGTTATTCCAGAATCCCCGCCAGCTAATGCCAATGCTTGCTTAATGTGTTTACCCATTTAAAGTTCATGAAACCATAGCTAAAATGTGGGTTTTTCCGAAATTGATATCCTCCCAGTGAATTTATCACAATACCCGCCAAAGAAGGCGCAGCTCTTGACTCACACTTAGCAATGCACGCGAGCAGCAGCAACATCAACAAAAGCAGCAGCAGCAACATGCAACAGGTGCAAGCGGGAAGGTAGATTTTCGGCAAATGCCAACGAACGCTTTACACGGAGCGGCTCAGTGGCTTAGTAGCCTGCTGGCCAAGCAACCTACTTCTGGCACTGCTTTTGCTGCCTCGACTGCAACTGCAACTGCAACAGCAACAGCAATCGAAAGTGAGGCTGAGCGACTGAACTGAGCAAATAGATATATAGCTATGGAATCGGGTTGGGTATCGTCGTCGTCAGCTGTTAGAAAGCTTCGCTGGCGGAGCTGGACATGGTGCTCCAGTGGCATGTGGCATGAGGCATAAGGCAGTTGCAACACATCCAGTTGCCTTATACACCTCTGGTCTGGTCGGGGATATATGGCTATTATAAAACCGTATTTAGGTCAATCAAATTTCGCATTTGGCATTTTGAAATTTCTTTACGCAAATGCTTGTGCTATTTTTTAATGATTTTCTAACCAAGCCAATCCAGTCCAGAGTTCCACTGTGCTGGTGTCTCATTTTCAGATTGCATAATGTGCCAAAGAAGCCAGGTGACCAAGCCGTGGCCAATAAGCACAATAAGCAAAATTGTAAAAACGTGTTTCACTCTTATATTTCTCCCTCCTCGATTTTTACCACTTTATTTAGTGTTTTTCTTCATCGGCGAGTTGGTTGGGCGGAGGGGGACTTCTTAATGGATTGGCGATGGCTGTTGAGGCGTGAACTGTGGCCAAGGAGTGTGCAACAAGGGGTTAATGGGGGAGGAGTGTCACGAGATGATAAATAATAACCACTTCCGACTGCTGAACTTCGAATGAAGTCGTTATCCAGAACCTCGCTCGCTTCCGCATCCTTTCCCTTTGGATACCCTTGGGAAGCTGGCAAGTTGGCAAATTAAATGCGGCCTTAATTATTTTATGCTCATTAAGCGTACGGCTAAGTATTTGCCCTGCCAAAATGCCACAAATTAAGGCAGCCCCTCTGCGGCCCAAAGCGGTTTACAATCTGGCTGCAATTAAAAGAGATACGCAAAAAGAGGCAAGACAAAGTACAAAATATAAATGTCATTAATTGGGTTTAAATATTTTTGTTTACGTTGTCTTTAGTTTTTATTTTCTGTGTCCACCTTTACACAACTTTGTTCATAAACCAAAATCGCTCAATTGTGACAGCAGTTTAACTAACATTTCAGTTATGTCAGAAGTCAATTAAATATAATTTGCCCTCACTTGAGATGCGGCTTAAATGAAAATCTTGGTAAATGACCAAATGGGTTATGAGCTCACACTCGGAGCGACCAAAATATAGACTGGAGACCAGAGAGTCCACTCCAAGCATAAGTCCGGGTATGCAAAGTTCGTTGCCTCAGTCATTTGTTTTGCTTTCCGTACTTTGCATGGAATTTTTCTGTTTTTGCACTATTAAAATCCAAGTGTCACTGCTAGTGAGCTTTACTAGTGGTCACGTGCCTGGGCTGCGACTAAGATCTCTACGCTTCCCAGGCTTCTCTAATCATTTCCATTTTATTATTTTAGTTATTTGCATTAATTAGCATTTTTCTAATGAGTGAAAATAACTATAAGGGACTAACAAGCCACATAAAAACAATTAGTGGAACAGTTTTAGCATGAAGCCATTTACCAAGTGGATTTATGGAGAAGTTCCAAAGTAAATTTTAAATTTCCATAACAGTTTAGTTCAAATATCTTGCATAAGTTGTTTTTAGTTTAATTTAAACACAGTTTATAATGAAAACATAAATCAATAGGACTTCTGGATTTGAATATGATCTGATTCCAATTGACTTTCAATTGATCACGTGCATCGACTTGAGTTTAATTCCGCTTTGGCTGATTAATACAATGAGATCCCTCACGGAGCTCTTCACGTTTTCCTGGGGGCCCACTGATAAATTCCATTTTATTTTTGCTGCATTTTCAATTAGTAAGCAAATGAAACTGTGCCGGTGGCCGGTGACCGGTGGTCGGTGGCCAATTAGCATATTGTCTGTGGCTCCAGGTAACGACCTGCCGGCGGAGAGGGTTCCCCGGCACTCACGTACCGAGTGACAAATGTATTTACGCCATGGAACATTTATCAGCCACCGGGCTAATAAAAACATGTATTATTATACTGTTGAAACTGAATTTATGGCACGATTCATTGCGGTTGCCGTAGGTCCGCTTGAAAATGCAGCTAATCACAGCCAAATCTTTGGAGGAGTATGCCAAGGCTACTCAAGTCAGGTTCTAGAAATTCTTCACAAATATTCACAGCTTGGAGAAACGACCCCAGGAAGTACTTGACCGACACGGCACACGGCAGGCTAATTAAGTTTTAATTGCTTTCCATAAATATGTTGTTGTCCCCTATTGCCGTTGAACTAATCCACCTCAACCGCTTTTATTGCCACTATCACCGATAGACTTGAATTATGGGCTTGGAAAAACATTACCTGCGATATGGACGCACCGCTAGAGATCACCTCCTTGACTGGGCCACCTGTGGGCGTGGTCGACGACAGCAACATCAACAACAGCAACATCAGCAACTGCAACAGCAAACACAGCCTCCCCAGCAGCAGCAGCAGCAGCAACATGCACCGCCATTACAGGGATCAACTGCCACAGGGCGGAGGTCACGCCCCCATGTGACACACAGGGGAACGCCGCTCTCCATGCTGATATCAAATGGAGTTAGGATTAGCAATAGTAAGTACAACCAACTTAATTATACCGCAAAACATGCCAGTCATCCGCATGGAATATTTCTAATGAATAATGAACAGCGATGTGTAAACAAGAAAAACAATTAGTTGTTCTATTTCAGCATGAAGCAAGACATCAATTAGATTTATGGAAGATTTATGAAAATATCTAGATATACTACAATATTCTTGAAAACATTAAAGTCTATCTTCTTTAAGCAAGCTCTTCTAGCCAAATTATTCTTCAAACTATCATCTATCAACTTTTGGCAAACTTTCCCAAAAAGGAATTGCCTTGATTGACAACTCCTCAAGTTCTTATCGCCTCTGACAATCGACCAAAAGAGCGAACTAAGGAAAAATGTTATTAAATGCTCAATTAGCTAACTAAAAGTCAATATCAACTGCCAAATTGGTCAGAGGCTTGTTACGTTGGCTGAAAGCAAAGCCCATACCCATACTAGCAACCGCCTGAAAAATACCGCAAAATGTTGTATACAAAACTGGTCATCCAAGAACTGCAACCGAAAAATTGAAAAACGAGTCTTTGGCCGAAAGAAAAAACCAAGCGGCAATAAAAATCCAAAAAAAAATGATATAAAAAAAACAATTTAAAGGCAGACTTGAAAACGAAAAGTGGAAATCAGCTAAACTAAGCAGCTAACTAAGCGCAGATGTAAATCAAGGAAACACACAGACACGAACTCGAATTCGAATTCAAGCGGAGACTGTAGCGTTCTTTGCAATGGCCGACATTGCGTATACGCCGAGTTCGCCAAGCCAAGCCAGCTCGAAGGCAGCCAAGTGTGCAAACAGCAAGCCAGCAAACAGTAACCATGGCCAAGAACATTTGCCAGAGAGGGACGGCAGCTAACTGAACTTGGCTTAGACTGCGCCCAGGCTCCGTTTGTTTACGTTTCTCGATTTTCTCTATTTTTTTCTGATTTTTTTTTGTGTTTTCTGGTTTTTGGTTTCACTTGATTTTCGAGGCATTTTCGATTTTCGATTGTCGCTTATATAGAATTATATTTTAAGCGCTTTGCACTTGACTATTGGCCTGGCTTTATTGCCATGTTGGCCAAGTGCCTTGCTATTGGACTTCTAGGGGATGCTGTTTGGCCAGGGGCAATTATGGGTACTTCTATGAGACGTGCTGATCGCAGAAGGATAGCCAACTAGAGTGGGGAACTTAAGACAGAAATAGTTAAGTTTTTTATTGGCATATATAATGACTATAGCTGATAAAACTGATAAGATGAGTAGCTGTTAGGCCACTTCTTTTATTGAGGAAGCTGGCTGATCTCTAGCAGGTTTCTCTCGGATTTTCTAACATTTTGCTTGGGCAATTCTATTGCAATGCCTGAGCATGGCAAACAGCAGCAGGCAAACAACAAGCTGTATTAAAAACCGAAAATTCGCAATTGAAAACTCTGCGGCGAACAACACTAGCACTAGCACTACTAACTGCCAGATACTTGGACCTGCGAAGACCAATACCAGCAAATAGCCACTAGCTTATTCAAAGCAAATATGAAAATGTTGCCAAATCAATGCACAAGACATTAAGAGAGGGGAGCGAGGCGAAATAACCACATAGAAAACAATCGAGCTTGGTACTCCAATAATTTTCTATGAATTTCTCGGAGCTGGAATCTATAACCGTAAATCTACGAGTATAACTATTTGTTAACTAATCTATCCTATTTCTTAAGTATTAGGTATGTATTATGTTTTAAGACCATTAAATGATTTCTCCCTGTGTAACTGAGGCTAAATGAGTGAACGAGTGGGTTCCGAGTGGATTCAAGGGGCCAGTGATAGCGACAGTGAGTGGACTCGCAGCCACGAGTACGAAATCAAGTAGCCGCCGTGGATGCCGGATCGAGAGAGTGAGCATAAATTAACACATGCAGGTTGCTTTTGGCCAATTCCATGTCTTAAGTGGGGGGGCTGCAAAAGCGGGCTTTTGGTTTTGGCCATTTGTTTGGCCGGCTCAAACAGAAACAGGCGCGGTGTTGTGGTCGCTGCAGCGATTGAAGTGGCTCAGCTCAGCTCAGCCGAAGAAGAAGAGTTCCCGACTGCAGCGGACTCTTTGGCAACACCGAATCACGTCTGTGAGTGTGCTTTGCGATTATATAACCAGATGCTGGCATTAAGGCCTGGCCAAGATCGTGCTGCAGCTTCGGTTACTCTGCGTCGGAATTTTTAAGATGTTGACACAGAATTCAGCCAACCAGAAGCCAAAATAAATATTAAGTTTTCTAAACAGTAAAACATTGATTGGAGTACTAACAATAAGAAAATAACATTCTTTCATTTCTCAGCTGACTCAGTCGGGCTGAAATTCTAGTTCACTTTCCATTATGGGTTTCTCCCCAGGATTTCCGCAACGAGCCTTCACAATTTTTCCCTTTCATCTCGGGGCAAACTTTCCAGATCCAGTTCCTAACCTTCGGCCGGCGCTTCTCCTTTTACATACCCTCCATTCAGGTCCTTATCCACACCGAAAATCAGTTGTAAATGCTTTAATTAAGGGCCGGGATGCGATAACTTAAATGCAAAATTGCTGCGAAGGCACGTCCCGGTGGCAAGAAACCGGTTGCAGTGTGCTTTTTTTTTGTGGGACATGCCCATAGCCATTGCCCTTTGTTTCGGCTAATTGGGCAGTGCTAAGCCACTAAGGGATCTGCAGTACACACATCAGAAGAGAAGATGCAAAGGAGATGCGGTCACGTGATGCAAATTGTAACGCGTACGAGGAAGTGAACTCGGACCGTAAGGAATTGCCATTATTTACTTAAACAAAAGTGATTACATGGTCATAAAGATAAGAGGCGGAGGTGAGGGCAGCCGGATCAGGTCTTGGATTATTGTTATTACAGCGGCACGTTCTTGGGCGAAATCTCGACTCGATTGTCTCGGACATTGCAACTGTTTAGCTGCATTGTTAATGGATATAGCATAGTATTGTGTACGCGGGACTAGAAACTGTCTATTGAAATGGTATATGACCAGCACGCTTTGTTGCCTTTTTGCCGCCGCTTTTTGTTGGCCAAGAGCTGCGAAGCAGCTGCAGCTTTACGGCCGGTAATTGTGAGCGTTAATTTTAACAGGCAATTGGGAAACTTAAGTTTATTCTTTTTCGTCTGTGTTTTGTTTTGCTATTTTTGGGGCCAAGCTTAAGCCGAAAATAAAAAACCAGGCTGTAGAGACCTCCCAACCAGTAAATGGTTAACTTGGACCTCCCAGCTAATAATACTCGCCATTTAAATTGTTTCACCCAAACGCTGTTTAAACCTCAACGGCAATTGCAGTGCTCTTAAGTTTTTCTCGCTTCTCAATTATTGTGGTTTTAACTATTTTTTAAGAAATAACTCTGTGCGTGGTTTTCGGATAGCTGTCGAGTCAAGAAGCTTGCAAATATGAATATCGCGTGCTCAGCTGTAATTTTCAGTCGAAACGAGCATATGACACCAGTGGCCAAATCCAATTCAGCAGGGGCGTATGGCAAGGGGGTTAGCTATACTCGTTTTTAAAATGTAAATAAGATTTTTAAAGTTACTCAGGAAAAAACAAACAATGTATGATGATCTACTTAAGAAAACGAACGAGCAAAATATTTTAAAAAGCATTAGTTTAGCTTAGTAAACCCCCTTAACACAGCTTCTGCTTTTCTTGTAACTCAAAACTTCACCGCCCGTATAAACAGGTAAATGAAAACAAAAAAGATTCATCGAAAAAAAAACAGAAAAAACCCAACAATGTAAGCAGTGAGTAACTTACTTTGGGATCAGCATAATTGTCAACAGTCTTGGCTCGCTGACGTATCAATTGTGTGCCAAATGTTTAGTGACCATATCGCCACGGCTATATGGCCATATCTATCTCTCTCTGTCTTCCTCTGAAACCCGATTTGCAATCGCCGTTCGATTGCAGTAACATTATAGCTTAGGAAAACTGAACAACCGAATAAAGCCTTCCGTTGAGGCGCTGTCTTCCCTTGACCTTGGTCTCCGAAATGTTATGTGCCTCGTTTTATGACACTTGACGTCGTTTTTTCGGCTTTTTCACTTTTTTTACTTGACTCTCCTTTTTTTTGCGTAACTTTCTCTGGGTCTCAGAGTTTATGGTCACCGGGCTGCTCAGGGTCAGTGGAACACCAAAAAGAAGCCGTCTGAACTTTGCCTGGCAAAAAATAATATTTTGACAGCAATTATCGCGTCCAGTTTCAATATGGGTTTAATGAATTCCAATCTGATTTATGGCACTCACAATGTAGATCTCTGTGCCCCTTGCTGCTTTATTATGCCCTACAAGTAGGTTTCATAATCATCAAATGGTCTTCTTGTTTCAATTTATGATCTTCTTTCTTTCTTATTTAAAAGAGATTATATACTTAATCGGTGTTAAGTAATGATTAAGACAAAGAAATACTTTCACTTTAAAGCATATTTATTAAACAATAAAATCTCAAATCCAAAATACCCTAAAGGGTATCTCCAAGTTACATCCAACCAGCTGCCTTCTTCCATCTCCACCTTTTTTTCGACCTTATCGCTGACGTCGCAGTTTTTGACTTAGTGACCTGCAAAAATCGAAGCAGCGCCGAAATGCATTTCAAAAGATAATAAATAATAAATAAAATTGAAATTTATGTTGTTTCAAAATCGCTTCACCTTGCACTTTTTCGGGGCGGCGGCGTTTCGGCGAAACTTGATAGCGAAAACAGTTTTTCTTGATCGGCGTGGCGAGCAGTTCGTTGACTGATCGCCACAAGTGCAGAAAAACCCCTGAAAAGATACTCAGAACCCGTTGGCATTGTATGCCCATCATCATCATCATAGTCATTATCATTATAGTCATCAGATTCGGATTCAGATTCGTCAACCCAGATGCTGTTAACCACGCCCACCGCCTGGAAATGCCAGCAAGGTGATGTTGATGTTGATGTTGATGCTGCGGACGTCCAATGTCCAGAGACTAAGTGCATGGGCCAATTAACATTGCATCGGTCGAGATTAAGTTTCAATTAGTGATAAGAGAGGATCGTAAATTTTGGCAGCTGTCATATGCTCGTTCGTCCGCTGGCGATAAGTCGGCCAAGATCGCGATTGACTGCCCCCGCGAGATGGCAAACCCGAGTGTTGACCACTGTAATTGCATGTGACATCCGTGAAATTGCACCGTGAAATTCGCAAATAATTTCGTTTTATTTACCTTACGAAATTCCATATAAAAACTGGCATTAAAAGTGGAGTATTAAATCCCGCAGTGGGGGAAATGTTCGTAATATTTCAGCCGACAAAATTGTGTAAAATAATTTGAGAGTTTAGCTTTGCTTTCTAAGATCTCCTTCTCTAAGTGTTAGGTAATGTTTATAAGATAAGTTGGCTAGCTTCATCTCATATTTCTTAATCAAATATTAATATTTAAACTCTTCTTTTATTCTTCCAGATAGACTAGCTGTGATAATTATTGGAATAATTACTTTAACCTTAGGCATAATTTTATCATCCATGCCCTGGCTGGATTATTTTATACTAAAGGTGGGTTGCCCCTTAAAAATTAAATTAAAATATACATAATAAAATCTGTACTTACAGAACTTAAGGCTGTGGAATGATACGCTGAGCTATCATTATTGGCAAAGGCCTGGAGTCATCCGACTGACCAAGCTCTACATCTACAATGTGACCAATCCAGATGGCTTCCTGCGAGGGGAGAAGCCCCACCTCCAAGAAGTCGGTCCTTTTGTCTACAGGTAAGCCCACTAGTAGCAGCATTTTGGCCATAAATCATGGCAATTGAAAAATCCGCTACGCCTTTTCTGACACCTAAGCTGGGAAACCTTTGTGCATAGATAAATTTGCACGGTGGCTTTAGCACAGCACTCCCATTGGTCATGGCTTGTTGGGAAGTTGAAGTCTTAATGCCTGTAATTAGAATCGCAAGTAGCTAACAGCAATTCAAGTGGCTAAAAATATTAGCTACGGAAACGGTCAATGGTTAACTTATTGAACTTCTAGAAGGGATAATTAGGGGCTTTGGAAATGATATCTGATTTCTGATTTCTTTCTGTTACATAAAGAATGTGAATTCAGTATTTTACTGTTAACTGGAAGGTAATTATAGTTAAAAAGTTAGCAGAAACTATTGCTAATACAAGTTATTTAAAGTAAGTTTTAAGGAGTACTTAAATGCCTGTATTATCTCTTAACATTATTAATCACTTAACCAGCATTAGCTTATTAAAATCAGATTAAACTAAGCTTGACCATAAGCCCAAGCGCTGTGCAAACAATTGAATTATCTCTTCGGATTTTAACACCCAATCAAGATGGCCAACAGCCGTGAGCCGCCGTGCAATTAGTTGGCCAATTAAACCATGAGCTCACAGCCCGGGGCACTCTTGAAGGCGAGTTTCCGCTGATTGAGATTGCAACATCTAGAGCTCGTGCAAATGTAATGCAATTTTTAATGATAGGCCTCTCTATAGACTATCGGTGAACCCGTTTAAATGAAGGATAACCTGAGAGGGTTCGGTTCAAACTAATCAATCATCGGATCACAAGTTTTTATACAAATTAGCCTAGGAATCTCACATGGCGATGATAAGTTAAAAATGTGGCCATAATGACAAATCGAGGCCCAAAGTGCCCGTCATCCGCTGTTACTTTTTATGTTGCTTTCGACTTGTTTTTTGTTTTGTGTTTTGTGTTTTCTCTGGCCCAAACCGAAGCTGAACTTGACATTCAATTGCTTTGGCTCTTTGCTGGCCGCCCCTGACTTTGGACCACGAAACCGAGTCAGCAGCACGTGCCGATTAATGATAAGATGAACTACGATTTCTCTTTGCTTTTACAGGGAAGACATGCAGAAGGTGAATGTGAAGTTTCACGAGAATAACTACACCGTGTCATATCAGCATAAGAAGATACTGCAATTTGTTCCTGAACTGAGTATTGATAAGGACACGCCCATAGTCACGCCCAACATTCCGTTGCTGGTAAGGATTAAAACTTAACTAGACATTAGAAACATCTTTAGTATAACACCTCTCCTATTTAGACCCTCACCAGTCTCAGCCCGAAACTGGGATATCTCCTGTCCAAGACCATATCCGTGGTGGTCACGGCTGCAGGGTTCAAACCCTTTATCAATGTCACTGCCGAGCAGTTGGCCTTTGGCTATGACGATGCCTTAGTCAGTCTGGCCCATAGGTTTTATCCGAAGCACATGAGACCGATGGAGAGGATGGGTCTGCTTCTGGGTCGCAATGGCACCCTCACGGAGGTGTCCTCCGTCAAGACGGGCATGGATAGCATGGATCAGTTTGGATACATAGACCAGCTGAATGGCATGGATCATCTGCCACACTGGAGTGAACCGCCCTGCACAAGCATAGCGGGATCGGAGGGATCCTTCTTCCCACCTCGAGAACTTACGAAAGCGGAGACTGTTCATATCTACGACAAGGACCTCTGCAGGATTATCCCACTGAAGTATTCAGAGAGCGTTGTCAAGGATGGCATAGCAGCAGATCTTTTTAGGTTGCCCAATAATTCCTACGGAGACTCCGCTCACAATCCCGAGAACAAGTGCTACGATACCAGCGAGTATGAGCCAATACAGGGTCTCCAGAATATCAGCCCCTGCCAATATGGCGCCCCTGTTTACATTTCTAATCCGCACTTCTTCGAGTCACACCCTGATCTTCTCAATTCTGTTGAAGGGCTAAAGCCAGAACGAGAGAGGCACGAAACGTACTTCAAAATACAACCGGTGAGTTTTGAGTTTCCAGTTCTTATAGTTTCCAAACAGATCCAAAAGTCATCTTGAAAACTGTATTAAACGTAGAAACATGACATTTTTAATTAGTTTGTTTACTCTTCTGGCCCGCAATTCTAATTTATTTTCGGTTCTGACTTAGAAACTTGGAGTACCTCTGGAGGGTAAAGTGCGGATACAGCTGAATCTAAAGGTGACGCGTGCCAAGGACGTCTATCCAGTGCGTGATTTTCGAGACTTTGTCTTTCCGGTCATGTGGCTGGAAGAGGTGAGTCACTAAGGTTTAGAACACACCTGAATGCCAATAAAACTCTGTACATCTTAGGGCATCTCTGAGCTGACACCTGCCATCAAACGTTGGATTTATTTGGGCACAGTTATAGCTCCGAGTGCCGTGCCCATAGGATCCTACCTGATGATCCTAGGCGGAGCCTTTGCCATCATATTCAGCTTTGTAAGAGCCTATCAGAACTTTGTGTTCGCCCAGGATCCCACACTGGAGATCCTCGAGATGGGCAGGAGGTCCTTGAGGAGGGGCAGCAGTTTTATAGCCCATCAGCAGCACAGATTACTCATTCATCATAGGGACAGCTACTCCTTGCTGCGACATGGACCTATTGCCACCTGTTTGGGGGAGGGCAATCAGGAGGAAGACTCGCAGCCCATCATCGACGAAAGCCTCAGCGCGGGAATCAGTCAGGAGTCATAGTAGCTTAGATGCAGATATAGAGTTAGCTAGATCCTTAAGGTGTGAATGAGTCTGAGTCTGCGAGAGTGTGTGTGTTTGAGTTTAATTTAATTTTAGTTTCGTTCTGGCCAAAATCGTGGCATATACTTGACGTTCTTGCCACTGCATAAACATTATCATTACTCAGTTTCCACATCGAAGCAATCAATCATTTTCCATCTTGCTGCTACCAACGCCAAACGGGTTTGCTAGTAACTTGTATCTTGTAGATAGACGTATGAATTTGTATACATTTTTGTCAATGGAATGCTACAAATAGTTCACTAGTCAATGATTACAATGTGAAAAATGCAAGCACTCATTTCTAGTTTCGATAGCCTTAACTCTAAGTTAGTCGTAGACATTAACTATATTCTATGTATTTGTTAAATAATGTTTAGGCTGAGGATGTACGAAATTATGTAATATAAATGAGAAGTTGCAAGTCTTTTAATTCTGGATTTTAAAGCTTTACTATTCCCTTGAGCTCTCATATTTCTTAAAAATGTCTTTGGGCCCCATAAATCCGGGCTTTAAGCATAAATCTGCTTGTTAACAGCAGATTCTCCAGCTCCAAGCTTTGGCAGTTCGCAGAACAATTCCCGACTCTTATAAATCAAAGTAAATAAAAAACTCAGAGCTCTGCAAAAATGCACTAGAAAATAAACAGAAGGAGTGGCATTGCGTTGCCTTGAAGGTTTTGTTGATTGACGCACTTTTGACGTTTTCACAATTCCACACAGCCAACCACTTTCCGCTTCTCCCTTCCTGCAAATAGGAAACACACACACGGGTCGTATGAGCAATAAATTATACACAAGACATAGAAAGAGGGCGGAGGGGGTGGCTAGTTTAGACCAGTTGACTGGGCTTTTGTTTCGGAAATAAAAAACAGGCACAAGAAATATGATGTTTTGCAATGTTTGTTCTGGAGCCAAGGAAAACGGAAAAGTGGAAAACGAATCAAAAGAATGAAATTTCATGGCAGGCAGGAGGCAAGCGGCAAGCAGCAAGCACCGAGCGGCACAAGTCGTAAGAAAAGCGTTTTCATTTCATTTGGCAAAAATGTTTATACAAAACCAATTTTACAATTTTCGATTCAATTTCTGTTGCTGACATTTCACTTAAACGAAAACCTTAAAGGCGCAATTCATTTCGCCTCCTTTGTACACGAAAAGGGGGTTACATTTTCTTCGGATTTGCCTGGGAGGATTGTAACGGAATGCTGCGGCTGAGGGCGTGGCCAGATATCATAATACCAAATATCCACGAATAAACCATGAAAAAGTTTATATGCTTCTCTAATTTGCCTCAGCCACTTGGAAATCCATAAAATGGCGAGTGATAAACTAATATTCGCCGGCAACATATGCTGCCAAAAGCGTCATAAATGTAAGCCACACATATCCACCCTTAAAGGTCCCACTCCCTGTGTCCTCCAATATTCCCAATGAAATGGCCGCCAAACCTCAAGGACAACAAAAGTTAAAAATTCGTTTATGGCGCTCCATAAAATCGAATAAAAACAATTGGCACATCAAAATCAACACAGAAATACCCGAGATCTTCATTGCCAATGGGCTGGGGTGGGGTTTCCTTTTCAGGGGTGGTCTGGAAAATGCGTGAGTACAATTGGAAAAATTTTAGCCATATGTTGCAGGCGGCAAAAAGATGGCAAAAGAAATGGCTCAAGTAAATAAAAACAATCAAAGTTTGACGGCTTGGCCCAAACCGAAGTTTTGAATGCTCTGGACAAGTGCCTAAAAGCAGACTATCATTTTTAAAGAAATTCCCTTGGTTGGGTTTACTTTCAGTATTTAGTATTTTAAATTAAATTTCTACAAGTAATAAGTTTAAAACAAAAATATATTTATTTTTGGTTATAACCAACCCCATAAAGGGTATTCCAAGAAGTGAAGTCCGGACTCAGGGTGGATTCCCTGTCGAATCTGGAGCGATTTGCTCGGCGTCAGCTGGTTGGCCACTTAGGCCCGTGATGGAATTGCTTATGAATTATACAAGAATATTAAAACGTGCCCGGAGAGCCACTTGCACTTGCCACGGATCTTTGTGCCCGGGATATTTCAATTGCCTCCCACGGATTGGGGAGGAAATCCCCGGCCCTGTTGGAAATACTTTATTGGAAAAGTATGTGCCAAATGGTTATTGAAAGGGGGAGCGGAGGCAGAACCGAATCCAGATTAAGGACAAACAAATTGGGCGCTAAGTTGCCCGTTATGGGTTTCTGTGTGGAGGGGGGGTGGTCATAATTTAATTTTCCCTAGTCCAAAAGTTGCTGACCTTGATGATGATGATGATGGCATAATTGAGGCGGCTATTTGTGGTCGAAATAAACATTGATTTTATGTTTAATATTTGTACATGTTTATTGTTTATGGGTATATAATTTACAGGCAGAGCTTTTGAGTAGCTCTTCTATTTTTTAACTTAATCGACGCATATACTTAGGCACAAGCTATTCACACGAAATGTTAAATTAAAGTTTAGAGTTCAAGCTTACAACTACAAGTTGGCATTCAGTCGGGCAAAGTGGCATATACAAAATCATTCACTCCTTGACTTTCATACAAATACACACAATTTCATAATTCCAGCTTAAGTCTGCGGCGAAAATCGGTTAAAAGTACAACTCAAACTCTTTAGGAAAAACTTGAAGCTGAGTTTCACCCCAGGTTCTTGCGCGTACTAAGCTTGATTGGTTGTTGTCCTGGCTGTTTGAATGGTTTCCTCAGTGATAACGAGAAAACTGCGATATGCTATCCTCATTTGGCGGGGCCACCAACAGAATGGGCTGCAAATTCAAGCCAGTAATCCGTGGATTTGATTTCCTCGAACCCGCCAAACTAATGGCATCTGTGAGGTACGCATTATTGATTTCACCTGCGGAAAACAAACAATTTATAGATAAAGTATTCATGGGAAGAGGGGTATCGCATTGCTTACCTTTGTATAGAGAATTCTGATATATCGGATCTGGCTGCAGGCGCACGTGCCTCGTGGCCAAGATAAACGCCAAGGTGGCCAAGACCACGCCATCTATGCAACCGATTATGGCCAGTGGATAAGCCCAGCGGATGCCACACAAGCCCAGCTCAAAGCGATTCGCTTCTGGGCCGCAGATCTTACGGAAATCGTCCGAGTTCCAGCCAAAAGGAAACGCCGCACAGGCCACAATCATACAAATAGCTGGAATAAATAAATAACTATTCATAAAAAAACTAATCGAAAAACTATCTACAAAGGAAAACATCGAAACAGTTTGTATACACGAGAACGTGATGTTTTCGATATTGTTAACTATTGAAGGCAAGAGATAGAGTGGGAGATAGGTCAGCATACCTGATATAATTTGCATCCAACCGCAAAGGTGGAAAACACGCGTTGACTTCATAAACAGCAAACAAACCAAGAAAAATATGGTCAACAAGGCCAGCGCTATGGCGGCCAGCATGAAGAATGTGGCCAACTGAAAATGAGTAAAAAAGTGAGAAAATTGTCAAATAAGAACATGTCAAGTAGTTTAAGTTTTAGGTGCTTGATAAGTTGTTAACATATTTTAAAATAACATATAAAAATATTAACTTTTTTACCTGAAATGAGAATGTGGGCACTTCAAAGATGCTCTCCCATCGTCGGCGGCAGTTGTCAAAGATCTCGTCCCGCTGGCATTGCTGCCACAGCCCCAAACGACCTGCTCCATCGTTATCCGGATCACCGATCCACTCTGGGTTGAATGAGAGAATACAGATCATTTACCAGACCATTTCCAATAAATAAAATCAAGAATAAACCCACCTGGCGTCACGAATGCCACGATGCCAATGATGGCATAGCAGATGGTGAAGATGGCCCACAGCACGCCGATCGCTTTGGAGTTGCGGATGTACTTGGAGGCGTACAGATGCGTGGTGTCCACGTACTCGATCTTCGTTCCCATTTTCGAGAAAGAGTGGGGAATGCTTTGTTTGCCTGTGAATGGATGGAGTGGAATCGAGCGCGGTTAAGTGTTTGGCGACCAACTTCGTGGGCTATAATTGGAAGATGGAACCAAAGCAACAACCAGGGCAACTTAAACAATTGCGTTTTTGTTGGTCATAAATCGGTTTGTGGGGACTTTTTACTTAAGCTGCTTAAATTGGCCAGCTTTTAGTTTGATGACCTCGCTGAAATAAATGGATCTGAGTCAGGGAACTCTGATGCAAGAGGCGGACAAATATGTCTAGTAAATAATAACTTTCCATCCATCTGCATGTGTCGTGTCCACTCAAAAACATTTTCAAATCATTAAACATGTTTTTTATGAGGTTTTCCCCTTCACTTCAATCAAAACACATTCGAATGCGAATGATAATCGCGAAAAAAGAGAGAAATAGCTGGGGGCTACATTTTTGGTTTTGCTTATGTAAATCAGCAATTATTTGGCCAAAAAGCTAACGACTCTTTCCAATATTGCCTCATATCTGCCACTAATTCTATGTCAAAGGGAAAGAGCCATTATGCAAAATCTGTGTGTCTTGACTGCCTAATTTTAGCCATGATTCATGGCCCAAACTGGCTTGCGATCAATAAACTTGTTTCCGATTCGCTCAAATTTTTATCGAAAGACAAGAAAAATTTGCTGCTAAAGTGCAATTTCATTAGCTTTGTCTGGGCTTCCATCAAGATTTCCCAGCCTTGCTCACGCTTAATTTATCATATTTATTTTTATGTTGAAACCGAGGAAACTGTAACACAAAACAGACGAAATCCAAAGGCCCGTGAGAAGTACAACAAAAGGAATCTGGTCAAGATTGATTCATTAAGGTGAATTAAAGCTATGGCAAACAAAGAGAATAAGACTCAATTATGGGAGTTGGAAGTTGTCTGATGGCTGTTGGATGTTGAAGTCCAAGGCAAAAGTGGAATCGATTAACACAACAATGCTAACAACAAAAGAGAGAGTCGGGCCAGAAGAATAAACAAACAAGCTAGCCCAACCCAGTAACATAAAGAAAACTTTCCTGCCGGCACGTGATAACATGGCTTTAACAATTCAAATCGATGGAAAATCTTGTATATGACTCATCGAGAGCCTGAAAAGCGAGTCTCGGGAAAATTACAGTGGACCAGACAGACTAACCGCAGACGTCTAATAACTTCCTTTATCACCGTTGGAGTTTTCTGTGGTGTAATTCGTAATTTGCAGTTGGTTTTACAGTGGTTGTTGGGCGTGTAAGACTTAACTGCTCTGATGGTTTTTCGGATTCGAACGTGACCAAAAAGAAAGTGACCAACGGAGAGCCTTCCAACCGTTCGTATGACGCAGCACAATCGGTGGAGTCTGGCCCGACTTGGGTTACATCCGCTCACCGGCCGGCGGCGGAGTGTTCCCACTTTTTGGACGAGTTTCACTTGCACAGCAAGAAATATTTCGGAACAAAGGGATCGAGATTAGAGATGGGTACATTATGTTTGTATATATATATATAGAAAATACCAGCAAATAAAGTTGCAGTAACAAAGCTCAAAAGTCCTAAGAAAACTGAAGTTTCCTAAGTAGTCATATATTATCATAAGTTACTTATTTTTCTTGTTTTCTTTTGACCTACAAATACTTGCATTTGTTATTCCAAGGTAGTAGCTTCAAATTAAGATACAGAAATATTAAAATTATATACAAAATGTAAAGTCAGCTGATTAAGCTTTACTTCGACTGCCATATCATAACACGGTATTGTTTCCTGTGCACTGCAATAAATATCCAAAAAAGAAACAAACTGAAATTAACTGCCATGGGTGAACTGCTATCTCAGCAATTACGGCGACTTTTTAGCCAAGACTGCAGATACTCGTATGAGCGACGAAATAAGGTCAGTTGGGTAATGGCAATACCTTAAACATGGCTAGCGGCTAACTGAGAAATGCAGTTGCAGTTGCAGTTGCGAAAACTGCACTCCAAACTGAGATTGGCTTTCTTTTCTCTTCCACTACCAATTACCAACATTGGTCATTCCATCTCCCAGAGCCTCAGATGACTTTCTACTTCATAAACATAAATTTCACATTAGGCACAGACGACCGAGAGGTGAGTACCCCGTGTCTGGAGCGGCTTTTGGCTTTGAAATGGGGGTTCCCTCACCTCGAGAGACTAACAAAAATATAAAACACCGACCAATTGGCCACACACTTGTAATTAATTTTCACATTTTCAGCTTTTCTCCGTTTTGGCTAAGCGGGGGAAAATCTCTCATTGTTCCGCTTGGCGATCAGGGAAACGCATATGTAACCAGCTTGTTATGGTTTGTTTGGCCAACAAAGTGGAACCTAAAACACGTTGAAGACACTGGTGCCAGTGGCTTGATTAACACGTTCGTAGTTTCTCAAAAAAGTTGCTAAATTTCAACCACCACCATGGAAACTGGTTCCTACATTTCAGAATTATGCGGAAATGGCGTTAAAAGTGGCTCTTGTTCCATGTTTTTATTTCGAATTTTTTCGCTTCTGACCATTTCTTTCGGGTACGCTTTTTGTTATTTTTTTGATACAACAATCGTTTCTGAATATATTTTGTTCCGAACAGACGATTTCTTTTTTATTTTGTCCACCTTTTGAGAACCACAAAACGGAACGGAACGGGTTGGAAGACCAGGAGAACCGGCGAAACTTTACTTTTTTTGCGGTCAGTTACTCAACGTATTGACAGCCTTAACAGCTGCCATCCATATTGGGAGAAGCCCGCTTTTTTTGAGTTTACTTTTTTTTTGCGAAAGTTGGTGGCATCCACATCCACCACACGGCCCCTTTGAAGAGTCTCCCATCCGACCCGATCCCATCCGAAGCTGGTCCGCTCACTCATTCACTCGCTCGTGGGCCTGAGGTATGTGTCTCTGTTTTTCTACGTTTTTTATTAGATCACGATTTGGATGTTAGCAAACATTCGCGCATACCAAGAGCCAGCACGATGAACGGGCCCACAACTACAATGGGGGTCTATGCATAATAGTAACTCACTCCGAGATTCTTCACTCAGCTTTGGCCTACGAAAGTCAGGAGCGGCTAAAGGTTCTGCTGGCTAATTTAGGGGGATTTTCGAAAGAATCCGACTTATTATTTAATAAATAAATCCCTTAAATTCCTTTTCATTAAAAAGTCTTTTGGATGAATAGTCTATATTGAACAAGTTCCTCTAGAATTAAACGCTAGAATTAAAGCATACCATAAGGTATATAGAGGTATAAAACACTTTTCTTTGTATTTTTCATAAATTTCAACTGATTTTCCCTTATTGAAGTTTCCAAAGTAATACAATAAATCCTCCAAAGTTCGGCCATAAATTTCCCTTTTTTTCAGTTTTCCAAGCGCCCTATTTCCATGCCCTTCACTACGAAGGCCGCCACCGCGCAGCCGCAGAAGTTTCAGTCGAGATGCTCGTTTGCCTCAAAAAAGAAAAATATAAAAACAAAACCCAACAGAAAAACAAAAAAAAAAACTGTGCCTCTTTCTGGTTTTTCACGTTACTCGGGCGCGCGGTTTCTGCCGCTGCAGCAGTTGTTGTTGTTGCAGTTGCAGTTGCAGCAGTTGTTGTTGCTGCTGTTGCAGTTTTAGTACGCACGTCTTCACATTGCCAAGATATATAGGTATGTGTGTCTGAGTACAGTGAAAAAAACTCCCTTAATTTTAAATAGATTAAGGGTCTGTTAATAGTTAGCT
This sequence comes from Drosophila eugracilis, assembly GCF_018153835.1. Classification (NCBI taxonomy): domain Eukaryota; kingdom Metazoa; phylum Arthropoda; class Insecta; order Diptera; family Drosophilidae; genus Drosophila; species Drosophila eugracilis. The sequence goes on along the minus strand of NW_024572964.1, from coordinate 1,950,268 downwards.
AACATAACTTAAATATTTAAAAAATTGAAACTCCTTTTTTTATAAAAAATTTATATTTAAACTGTTCCTTAATCTTGCTTTTCTTTCATTACCTAAAGGGGCAATATTTTTTTAGGGGTTTGGCTGCATGTGTGCGAATGTGAATGTGAATTTGAGTCTAATGTTGCATATATATGTATATAATCATTTTTTGTAGGTTTTCACGTTTTTATGTTGTTTGAACTTTGTTGTTTCAGTTGTTATTGTTGTAACTGCAATATGGTTGTTGCTTATGGCTGGCTTTATAGTCGTTTTCCGACTTTTTAAATGGCAAAAACGGGGCGCAGTTTTGTCGGCTGACATTTACTTTTGCCGTTAAGATCGAATTTAATTTGAGGATTTGCAAACTCTTGCTTTTCCATACGTTATTTGGCTTACGTCGAACGAGAACAGGTTTCGGTTTTAACTGGACTTGGGTGTTGATTATTGTTGCTATTTTAATTTACTACTATTGTTCGCGAGTTTGCATTAATTATTGAAAAATTCGCGGGCTGAGAATTCGATCCGCTTCTTCGGAAGAAACCGCTAAAACTGAACCGTCGCGTTCGGCGCTAAGAAACGAACTGAATATTTCTTGGCATTGGGAGTCTAACATACAGCCACATAGATACTCACATAAACCTGGGCTTACCTGTAGTTCACCTGAGTCTTTAAGTATGTGTGTGTGCGAGTGGGAGAAAGAGAGATAAAGAAAAGAGAGAAGTCCAGGTGAGAGTTCCCGATCTTGGCCCGCCTTTGATAAGTGCAGCGAAAATAGTTGGCATTTCTTTTCAATCATTTTGCTTGATAAATAATGCAGCAATGACTGTCTTTCCCTCGAAGAATTGCTGAGATTTCTCCACTTATCGTTTAGATAGCATTGAGATCTAGTGGAAAACTCAGCGAGGCGGTAAAAATTCGGGGGAGGTTTTCTTTGCTACCTGCAGGATGTTTGCTGAATTCTTCGAAATGCTTTCTTTGTGCAAGAAATGCTAATACAAATGTTTGGTTTGGAAATAACTAACCAGCATGTGTGAGATATCAGAACTCAGAGATAAAGGTGACAACAAACATGGAACAATGCGGATTGATCAAGGGAAAGGAAATTAGGTAGTTCCTAACTTCTTAAAGGAAAAGGAACACTGTCATATCATGTTTTATCTAATTTACCATTGCTATTTAAAAGGATTTCATTTTCATTATAAAAAAAGATTCTTCAAAAATTTGTATTAAAAATATTTCGGAAACAATTTGAGTCATTGAAGTTTTACATATTTCCTTTTCAACCTCTCTTTTTAATAAATGCCCTCTTTCTTCTTATTCATTATTAAAATAAACACTTTAATTCCTTATCCACTTAAATTTTAAATCGCCCGCCCAACAAACTCAACACACTGTCGTGTGCCGTGGTGAGTATCTCCCATCTATAGCAACCACCTCCCGCGATAGCAGCTGACTTATCAGCTGTTCCCTTCAATCAATCCACAGTTGGGCACGCACTCACGTAGTTCTTAAATCATTTACCTCTGTAAATTTCCCCTATAAATAAGTTAACAAATAAAACAGAACCAAAAAGATGAGCTCAATCAGTGCGGAAGAGAAACTAAACTACGTGAAGTCCAAGATTGGCGAGTATCCGAACTTTCCGAAGGAGGGCATTCTATTCCGGTGAGCTGCCATCGCACGAGGTTATCTGATTGGGGCACTAATGGTGCTGCAATGATATTTATGGGCAAACAAACGAGCTCTTATCAGGTTGTTAATGTGTAGAACCCATTGTTTCCATGTACAACATCAGCGACATTTTCGGAGCCCTGACCGATGCCAAGGCCTGTGTTTACTTAAGGGATTTGCTCGTGGAACACATCCGGGAAAGCGTTCCAGAGGCAGAGATTATCGTGGGACTGGACTCACGGGGATTCCTCTTCAATCTTCTCATAGCCACTGAGTTGGGTGTGGGATGTGCTCCGATTCGAAAGAAGGGCAAACTGGCGGGAGAAGTGGTGTCCGTGGAATACAAACTCGAGTACGGTAGTGTAAGTACCGTTTAATATATTTTAAGCACTTAGAAACATCTTATAACTTACTTTATGATATATCACGGAGTACATGTCTTATAATATATTGAAATTATCTTATTAAGATACATTTTTCTTTTCCAGGACACCTTTGAACTGCAACGATCCGCCATTCAGCCAGGCCAGAAGGTGGTAATCGTAGATGATCTCCTAGCCACAGGTGGTTCCTTATTTGCTGCGTCCGAACTTATTCGCAAAGTAGGTGGCATTGTCGTGGAAAGCTTGGTGGTCATAGAACTAGTTGGCCTGGAGGGTCGCAAGAAGCTGGATGGAAAAGTACATTCCCTTATCAAGTACTGAGAGTTAATCAAATTGTGACGAAGACCTTCCACATTTGCATTTACTTACTACCTCTCAAGGGGGCTTTTCAAATAGCAAATTTTTATACCAACTTTGATATATTAACATAATATAAAACTGAGGCATATTTTTATAAAATATATATATTTGGAAATGATAACGGAGGGATTTAATCTTTTAATGGAACTTGTAAATTAGCTAGTTTTGTGTTGACTATGAACTGATAAGAATGGAGGGGCATTTTTATTTTAATTGACGATATTAGATTTTTAACAGAAAATGAAGTAAAAGGGATCATAGGCAAATAAAAATAAATTATACATCTCATGCTATTTTTGGATAACCTATCAAACATATATTTTTGAGGTATTTGCCACTCAATATCAATAGTCTGTATTTACTTAGTACTCCTAAGAGTATGTTATAAAATAAAATTTAAGTCAAAATGAGCCCTTAAAGCAAACATTTTCAAAAATTTTAAATCGAAATGCTTCTGTTCTATTTTTAGCTTCGAAACTTTACAATTCACCCACGCAACCCTGGCCGCAAACCTTTTGCATGCCGCTCTCTCACTGCGCACTTACTGCACTCTCTTTGCATTTGCTCTCTCTGTGCTCTCTCGTTTACCGTTACCGGCGCTTTTGCTCAGCAATAAACAAAAATTGTTGTGCTGCGTTAACCCAGAATTGTGAGGAATTTCCGCCCCCGCCCGTTGATAAACAAATCAAAGGTGGCAAAGCAACCACCCCCAAGAAAGGCCACCCAAAAATAGCAACAAACACACAGGTAAACTCTGCTCAAGGAGGAATCAAGGAATCAAGGAGCTGAGGAATGGCAAACAAAAAGGAGAAGGAAGAGAGCATGAGGACTGGCGAAATGAAACCGAAAACTGAAACTGCGCTGCTGCCGCGCAGCCAACGTCGCTGTCCGCCGTTTGTGCTCATTTCGCATTTGATTTTGATTTCACTCGTGAAATGTGCGTTGTGCGGTGATGACGCTAACGGTTAGTGTTTGTTGTGTTCTCCTAACAAACCCCCTCCCCCAAACCTAACAAAAAATACAAAAAATTTATCAAAGCACGCCTGGCGAATTGATATTGATTGCGCGCTTTTCTTCAATTGGCAAACAATTGAATAACAACAAATAGTATTTTGCCCTCCATTAACGGAGGCTCATCTCATCCCGTATTTGTTGTTATTTATTGTTGTGAAAAGAGTGAACGAGAGCGGGACAGGGTGGAACAAGAGAGGAAGAGAGAGGCCACATAAAGCACGGCAATTGACAGCACGTTACGTATACGCCTCTTACGCCCCGCACTTAGCATTTGTTTGCCAAGTTTGGTGTGTGCTGCAGTGTGTATAAAATTAATAAAAAAAAACAATTAAATGCAAAAAAGAGAAACATTGCTGAGCAATTTATTTGATGACCTAAAAGGCAGGAAGACAATAAAAGAAACAGAGAAAGTGAACATAAACAAAGCCAAATGTATAGCTTATAAAGCTTTTCATCTCTGATAAAAGTGCATAACAGTGTTAGAAGTAATTGTAATTGCTTAAAATATGAAAAACAAATTACCAAAATCTTTCTAAATAGCTTAAAAATCATTTTTGTATCGCTGAATTATTCTTTTAATATGAAACTCGTAAAACAAAAACGAGGAATCAATTTTGGAACAGAATGTTTAAAGAACCAAGTGCTATAAAGTTCAGATCCAAATAAACAATAACAAAATAAAAAAAAAAAAACATGAAAATGTATATAGAAAGTGCTTAGCATGTACTATTTATAAAAAGTTTAAGGTCAGCAGAAAAGACGCGAAATGGCAGCCGAATAAAAAGTCGAAAGCTGGCAAAATGAAAACGAGACTTTATAAACATAAACAGACAAAACGAAGAGCAGGGAAATGTTTAAGGGTGTTTTTGCTTTAGTAGGCCCACAGAATGGAGTTTGAAGTGAGCAGAAAATCAATAACAAAAATAAAAAACAAACGAAAAGTCAACAGCTTGCTGGTAATATAAGCTGAACAATGACTGAAAAAACAAACAGACGAATGCATTTCATAAAGGGCAGATAATTAACAACATAATAAACAATGAAATAAAAGAAAACAAAGTGAAAAGAGTTAGCAGCCAAACAAAACGAAGAGTGAAGTAATTTATGTAGGGGTGCTTTTTCCATAAACTCAACAATACCTCAAGTTGCACTGCCGAGAAAGGAGTTTGAAGTGAGCAGAAAATCAATATACGACTTCCTTTTGCTCGCTTCCTGACTTGCAGCCAAAAAGCAGAAGGCCCAAAAGGCACACCCCCAAAAACCAACAAAGCAGTAGAACAATAGCGGAAGCGAATCAATTGTTTTGCCCAGAAATATTCGACAAACTGCAGTGACACAATTTTGGTCGAAAGCCACTCGACCATAAAGAAAAAACTGTCATCCGCCCAGCTCACTCAATATATTTTTGGTTTCCGCTCTTGTTTTTTCCTTTTGGTTTATGTTCTTTCATTTTTTTTCGTTTCTTGGTTAAGAACATTTAGCACAGCAAACTAAATTTAGCCAGCACGACGTCAACAGCGATGAGAACTTACAAAATCTGTCGCCAACTGCAGGCAAACTTTGCGGCCGCGTAGCAGCAGGAAATGTCCCACGACTATCAATAGCAGACTCGCTTCTCTGCCCAAAATCAATCCAAATCCAAAACAAAAACCAAGTCGAATCAAACCAATACAGAGCAGAAGCAAGAGCCAAAGAGGAGAATCCGCATCAGTTCCTATGCAGCTATATCCGAGTTTAAATGAAATTGAGCAAGAGCCTGGCAAACTGTCGCGCCATCCGGCGCTATTTGCTCATCTTCACGGCCGTATCTCTGCTGCTCCTGCCCCTCTCCCTGGTTTACCTGGTGTGGAACGAGCAGCTGCAGAAGATCCGAGGATTCGAGGTGAGTGGAGGCGAAGAGCCAATGCCGGGTTGCCACTGGGAGTGGTTTTGGCAGTGGGAGCAGGGTGCTATAGGTAGCATGACCCGGTAGTAGAACCTCCCCTCCGTAGCCCTTTGAGTGCCCGGCAAACATCTGCCGAACAAATCGCTTGAACAAGTACACTGAAAGAAAATGGATATCCAATTGGTTATATTGAAATATAGAAGATAATAATAACTGATCAATCCATCTAATAACATTTGAGTGCCTTGAAAACGTAATACAAAAATTCATTTAACCAATTTGCTAGTCATTTTTTCTGAGTGTACTTCGCTGTAGATATAGTCGCTTGTAGTTGCCGCCCAACCGCCTGCCCCGCCCACCCCTCATCGCCTGACAACAAACAAATTGCAGGCCATCGATTGCCTGACTCGGTTTCAGGCCATCGTAGGAGGCAACTAAAAACCAAAACCCAACAAAATCGAAACAAAAAAAAGCAATTAAAATGAATTACCATAAACTGGAAACCAAATCAACAAACTTATCAGCTGGCAATCATCTAATGAACAATCATCTAATTCTATAAACAAACTTTGTGAAGGGCATTTGGAAAGAGCCGAGAACAAAAACATACACGCCAATTAGCAGCAATGGCTATTAATACCCGATAAATGGCTAAAATCGAAAGCATCTCGCTGCTATTTATTTATCCAAGTTCTTTAGAGATTTTAGCATATTTCATTGTTTCGCTTTTCGCACTTGGGAACTGCACGTTTATCGCCTTAATTCTCACCGGGGAACTGAACGTGTACTGCAGTATTTGAACTGGCTTTCTGGGTATTATCTGTACGCTTGATTGGGTGCAAATTAATGCGAAATTAGCGGCGGGCTTTTGCTGACTTTATCGCCTATTTGTGCTTGAAATTGAGCAAATGCCAAATAAAGACGGAATATTCCAGCGTCACACCTACTGCACACACATGTTAGACACACACACTTACACGCGGAGACGGACGTGGACGTAGGGAAAGCGTTCTTGGCTTATAATCACATAAGCTGGCCGACCGCCCACCGGTCACGCCTCTTTTGGCCCGGACAACCCTTTGGCGTGGCCTAAGCCGATTACACAAAGAAAAATTTGCAAATAAAAGCTTTTGAGATTTATAATATATTTTTAATGCTTTCTATTTGCAATTTTAATTGGAAAATAATAAACTTTTAAATTAATACAAATTATTAAGGTTAATTCAACAGTCATACGCCCAGAAACTGATGGTGTAACCCCGATTTTTCAGTTCACAAATCGGGGTTACACCATCTATGGAGTTAAAATCCCTTTTAATAGGGCCAAAAAGAGGTTTAGAAGTTTTGGAATTCAAACATATTGTCCCTCCCTTTTAGAGCCATTTGTTGCATTGAGTATGTAAAAGTATCACATTTTCAAGTGTCGACGGCTGGGAAATCGTTGTTGCGTGGTCGCCAGAGACTCTTGGGCGCCCGTCCATCGGCCTTGGGCAAATGGCTTGCGAAAAAGGAAAACTTTCGCACAAATTACACTTAATTGCGTGTGGCATCATGAAAAAGTCATCAACGGGGGCCGGAGAATATCGATTCACGGCCCGCTGGCACCTCAATCAATATGCGCTTGTCCACTGCTAATTTGCATTACATTACCCAAATGACACATGCTTATTCGGACCGAAAAATAATATAAGCACATTAAGACACGCATACGCCGTGTTGTGTCCCAGTAAACTGTTGTGTTTTTTGTTTGTTTCGCTCGGCATACACGCATAATTAAGCACAGCAAATTGCAGGCACACTCGCATACCCACACTCGTACCGAGAGTGGTCCACCCTAATAGAACCTAAAAGCCTAGCCATCATAATAGCATACAGTTCACTTCATGCTCATAGCGCCACTTTAGTCGTAAATAAGTAGATTTTGATAGATTTTAATATGTGAGAACTCAATACTCTTGCTTTACATATATTTGCAAAATGAAATAAGAATTTATCATATATTAAATTAAGAAAACATCAAAGTTTATTTCCTGTTTTACTAGAAAGTTGTTTATATATAACATACTCTTCATACTTTTAACATTAAAGCTTTTGACAATTTTGTAATTACTTGTAAATTCCTTAACTCTTAAAGTCAAATTCATAAAGAAATAAACTTGGGACAAACCAATTAAGCTAAGAGCATCAAAAAGCTTAGACAAGCCATCAAGAGTGCCAAAACATTTACAGAAGTATCACATTCTTTATTCAGTCCCAGTGCCCGGCCAAGACCATTAATCAATCTTATCTGAACCAGGCATTCATGTGCCAGTTCCGTCCTCCTCCCGAAGGGAAAGTCTCTATCCCTCGAAGGGTATAAGTGTTCATATATATATGTAGCATATAGTGTGTCAAACAGGGCAGTATTGCAAAGTGGGTAGCGTACGCGAATCAAATGCAAAGTGCCTGCCACGATGACGCCAACCCATCCGCAGAGTAGCCGCAACCACTTGATTCATGTGGCCATTTTCCAGATGACAGTTGACACTGGCGTCTGGGCTTTTAATTGGGATTGGGCTTGAGATTGAGATTTAACAGTGGAATATGAAATGTGAAATGTAGAATGTGCGGGGGCGGCGACCTTGGACCTAGACCGAATGCTTGTAAATTGCGCATACGCCACGTCATCCCCGCCTGCCTCTTAACCCAAATAGCAAACACCCAGTCCAAATCCTTATCCACAAAGCAACTGCAACTGATTTTCTAGGCCTTTAATGTGCAGCAGCAGTCGCCACAGCAGCCGCAGCAGCAACAGCAACAGCAGCAGGAGCAGCAGCAGCCGCAGCAGCATGGCCAGTTTCCGTACCCGGTGGTCCGGTATCCGGTGCTGCTGCTCAACAAGAACAAGAACAAGGACCTGACCGTCGTGGCAACGGGCAAGACCAAGAACAAGTGGCGCTATGTTGATAAAGTAAATATGTAACCCGCACAAACACCATACACCATACACCATAAACACAACACCCCACGCCACACCACACACACAACAAACACTTCAACTCACAGGCTCGTATAATTAATGATGTAAACAGAGCGGCTAAATAAAATTCAGATAGCCAAATTGATTGCGCATTAGCGAGTCGCATTGGCAGGCATTTGGGCACCCCACTCCCATTCTCTACCCCCATTCCCATCGAGCTAGCGTCCCGGGTTTCAATTTGGCTCACCTTTCTGCATGTTTGTCCTTCGCACAGGACAGCAACCAGACGCTCCTGCCCCTCATCCCCGAGTATGCCGTGCAGACACTTACGCCGCAGGAAATGCTCCAGGTGGAGCAGCGGATGGACCAGCGCAGGGAGCGGCTGAAGGACAAATGCTCCGCCTACGGCCTGGATGTCCTAGGTGGGTCCTTTGGCTTCCATTTTGGGTTTGGTTCTCCCTATCTATCGTACATCTCTTACTTACAGGTCACGACTCCTGGCACACCCCAAACACGTGGGAATTTTTGGTCAACAAAAAGTATCACATTATCTGGTGGGTGTGAACTTTATTCACTTTTCAACGATTCTATTTTAGTTCGTTAGACAAATATTTAGCTTTCGAATAATGATGTCCTACTTAGCAATTTTCCTTTAATTTAAATAATAATCCGTAGATTACCAATATATAAAATTTTATCTTTTATGCAGGTGCAATGTCTTTAAGGCAGCATCTTCGTCCTGGATGTTCAACTTCAATGTCCTGGCCGGATACTCACCCAGCTATTTGCGCAAAACGAAAAAGATTCTCCTCAATCTGGCCAGGGAGCGTTATCCCCGGGTGACCCTCGACGAGGTGGGTGTCAATGGATTGCTTACCGTTTCCTATCGAATTACAATTTAATTTGGTTCCTTTTTGGGTGACAGCTGCGTGAGGCACAGAACTACTCGCTGACCTTCATCATCGCACGCGATCCCTTCGAGCGGCTGTTAAGTGCTTATCGGGACAAGATGGTGTTTGCCCTTCCCTACTCCTTCCACGATAAGTTGGGACGGAGTATTGTGCGCAATTATCGCAAGAAGGTAAGTTTTTGAATAGACTTTTTTAAATTTAAACTAAGAATATATCATATTTATTATATTTTCATAATAAGCCCTCGTTGGCTGCTCGGGCGGCCAACACGAAGTTCCCCTCGTTCCCGGAGTTTGTGCACTGGCTGCTCGACCAGGTGAAGCGCGGCAGCTTCATCGACATGCACTTCGTGGCCGCCACCTCCTTCTGCACACCCTGCCTCATCCGGTTCGACATGATACTGAAGTTCGAGTCGCTGGCGGAGGATCAATTATATCTAATCGAAAAGACTGGCCTGAAGCGGGTTATAGCGCCCGTGTGGCGTAACATGGGCAAGGGCCGCAAAACGCACGAGCTCCAGCAGCAGTTTTACGCTCAGCTGACCCGTCAGGAAATGCTGGAGCTTTACGAGTATTACAAGTAGGTAGTATTAAGTTTAGAAAATATATTTTAAATTCATTTTTTCACCCACAGATACGACTTTGAGCTGTTTGATTATGACATACAGGAGTATCTGCAGGTGGCCCTGCCGGATGAGGCCGAAAGTCCGGCGGGCACAAAAAATTAACCCAGCTCTGAACTCTTAGACTTTGCTAAAAACCAATGAATCAAGTTCAACGAACTCACATATTAGCCGTCACAGTACGTAATTGCAAATGTTGATAATACTGAAGGAAAACAATAATAAACTTAACTATATTTAAACGAACCTGTCTTTCTTTGAAATCTCTAAAAAATCTGTTCGAATTGTAATACTTAACAACAGACGGAACTATGAAAATTTGGCGGTTAAATTGAATTCAGTTTTGGAAATGCGCCCTTACTTTTAGTGCTGTGTAATCCCCGAAATGGATTGTCAAACAAGGTTGCTTTGCTTATTCAATCAGCTATCGACACATCGATATTCGCATTCCACCTCTAGCTCACGCTGACGCTGATTCTTCTTCTTCATCTCGTCGCGCCGCGCAATTTTTTCATCCGGCGGAATTTGCAAATGCAATTTTAATTTAAAAGCGCAGTTTAATACGTGCGGTACCGCAATTATTTTCATAGAGTCGACAGCAAAATGTCGAGCTTTGTGCTGGACAAGGAGGCGTTTGTACGCCGCGTAAAGCGCCTATACACGGAATGGAAGGTGAGTCCGTCCGCCGGTCGGCAATCTCCGGCTTTTGTGCCTGCAGGAGCCCCGGCAAGCATGTGGAGTCTCTACTTGGGGACAGAGATAGTGGGGCATTAGTAAATGTGGTGAAATTAAGTACATATAGACCACGAAATCTTACTCCATTAGGCGGGAAAAATGCTTTGGACCAAAGTGATCTCAATTTCTTTGTTTTCTAAAGGCACCCAGCATCGGACACGATGATGCCCTCAGCAATCTGGACTGCATTATGAGCGTCGTCGGTGTCGAGGAGGATGTGCTTTACTCTAAGTCCATGGCACTGCAGCTCTGGCTTCTGGGCTACGAGCTGACGGACACCATCTCCGTGTTTGCCTCAGATGCCATATACTTCCTCACCAGCAAAAAGAAAATAGAGTTTCTGAAACAAACACAAAACATTACGGAAGAGGGATTTCCGGAGGTTAAGCTCCTAGTGAGGGATCGGGTGAGTGGCAAGGCATCCTTCAGCTCAAAACTCTTCTAATCTCTCTTATTAATCCATCAAAAGACGGACAAAGATCAGGGAAACTTTGAGAAACTCATCAAAGCACTGCAAAACTCCAAAAAGGGCAAACGACTGGGCGTCTTTACCAAGGATGCATATCCTGGAGAATTCAGCGAGGCCTGGAAAAAATCCCTAACGGCCTCCAAGTTTGAACATGTAGACATCAGCACTATAATAGCCTACCTTATGTGCCCCAAAGATGAGTCGGAGATCAACAATATCCGCAAGGCATCGCTAGTGTCCATGGAAATTTTCAACAAGTATTTGAAAGATGAGATAATGGATATTATCGATTCGGATAGGGTGAGTTTGGGCTATAGTTATATTGTCTGGCATCTCCCTATTCAAGTATAACATTAAACCCACAGAAAGTCAAGCACAACAAGCTCTCTGATGGCTGCGAGTCGGCCATCGGTGAGAAGAAGTACACCAGTGGTCTGGATCCTAGACTTCTCGACATGGCCTATCCACCGATCATTCAATCGGGAGGAGCTTACAGTCTGAAGTTTTCCGCTGTGGCGGATAAGAATCCTCTACATTTCGGCGTGATCGTTTGCTCTCTGGGAGCCCGATATAAGTCGTACTGCTCAAATATTTCTCGAACCTTCCTGGTTAATCCCACCGAAGCTATGCAGGAGAACTACACATTTTTGGTGAGTGTGCAGGAGGAGATCCTCAAGCTACTGGTACCGGGCACCAAATTGTGCGAGGTCTACGAAAAGACGCTTGACTACGTCAAGAAGGAGAAACCCAGTATGGTGGATAACTTGCCCAAGAGCTTCGGCTTCGCTATGGGATTGGAATTCCGGGAGAACTCCATTGTCATTGGGCCCAAATGCCAGGCTTTACTTAAGAAAAATATGGTCTTTAATCTTCATGTGGGCATCTCGAATTTGACCAATCCCGATGCCACCGACAAAGAGGGTAAAAACTATGCTCTCTTTATTGGGGACACTGTCCTTGTTGGCGAGCAATCCCCAGCCACTTTGATGACTCCGTCCAAGAAGAAGATAAAGAACGTAGGCATCTTCATCAAGGACGACAGTGACGAAGAGGATGTAGATGACAAAAAGACCACCAAGGAAGATCAAGGAACCGAGATTCTGGGGCGAAGCAAGCGGAATGCGGTGCTAGAGTCGAAGCTTCGAAACGAGATCAACACGGAGGAGAAGCGCAAGGAGCACCAGCGCGAGCTGGCCCAACAGCTGAACGAGCGGGCTAAAGATCGTCTGGCCAAGCAGGGTAATTCCAAGGAGGTGGAGAAAGTCCGCAAGAATACAGTCTCCTACAAGTCTATTAGCCAAATGCCACGCGAGCCAGAGGTCAAGGACCTAAAACTTTACGTGGACAAGAAGTATGAGACCGTCATTATGCCTGTATTCGGTATCCAGGTGCCGTTCCACATATCGACCATTAAGAACATCTCGCAGTCGGTGGAAGGCGAGTACACGTACTTGCGAATCAACTTCTTCCATCCCGGTGCCACGATGGGTCGCAACGAAGGTGGACTATATCCTCAGCCAGAGGCCACGTTCGTCAAAGAAGTGTGAGTATTATCTTTTGTCCCCAGTAACTAAAAACTAAAAATAGCTTTCTATGTTCAGCACCTACCGCAGCTCCAATGTCAAAGAACACGGTGAAGTTGGCGCTCCATCTGCGAATCTGAACAACGCCTTCCGATTGATCAAGGAGGTGCAGAAGCGATTCAAGACCCGCGAGGCAGAGGAGCGCGAAAAAGAGGATCTTGTGAAGCAGGACACCCTAATTTTGTCCCAGAACAAGGGCAATCCCAAGCTGAAGGATCTTTACATTCGGCCCAACATAGTGACCAAACGCATGACGGGCAGTCTGGAGGCACACACTAACGGATTCCGCTACATCTCCGTACGCGGCGACAAAGTGGACATCCTGTACAACAACATCAAGAGCGCATTTTTCCAGCCCTGTGACGGCGAAATGATTATCCTTCTGCATTTCCATTTGAAGTACGCCATCATGTTTGGTAAGAAGAAACATGTGGACGTTCAGTTCTATACGGAGGTAGGAGAGATCACCACGGATCTGGGCAAGCACCAGCACATGCACGACCGCGACGATTTGGCTGCTGAGCAGGCAGAACGAGAGCTGCGCCACAAGCTAAAAACGGCCTTTAAGAGTTTCTGCGAGAAGGTGGAAACTATGACTAAATCGGTGGTGGAGTTCGACACACCGTTCCGTGAGTTGGGCTTCCCCGGAGCACCCTTCCGCAGCACGGTGACGCTGCAACCCACCTCGGGCTCCCTGGTCAATCTCACCGAATGGCCGCCATTCGTGATCACACTGGACGACGTGGAACTGGTACACTTTGAGCGCGTACAGTTCCATTTGCGCAATTTCGACATGATATTTGTGTTCAAGGAGTACAACAAAAAGGTGGCCATGGTGAACGCCATTCCCATGAACATGCTGGATCACGTCAAGGAATGGCTCAAGTAAGTTTATATATTTTGTATCTATAAATTGGGTTCTTACTATTGCGTATTCCTTTAGCTCCTGTGACATTCGTTATTCGGAGGGTGTACAGTCTCTAAACTGGCAAAAGATCATGAAGACCATCACAGACGATCCTGAGGGATTCTTCGATCAAGGCGGCTGGACTTTCTTGGACCCCGAATCGGGCAGTGAAGGCGAGAACGAAACCGCCGAGTCCGAGGAGGATGAGGCCTACAATCCCACAGATGCTGAATCAGATGATGAGTCGGACGAAGATTCCGAGTACTCAGAGGCATCAGAAGACAGCGAAGAAAGCGATGGTATAATGCTCTGGAAACCCGTGCATTACACAAGTTAATAATATGTTTTTATCAACATTCACAGAGGACCTTGGCTCTGATGAGGAATCCGGAAAGGACTGGTCCGATCTGGAGCGCGAGGCTGCCGAAGAAGACCGCAACCATGATTATGCCACCGACGACAAACCACGCAACGGGAAATTCGAGTCCAAGAAGCACGGCAAAAGTTCCAAGCACAGGTATGAGAACCGATCCGATCGACCACCGTAGACAAGATCTCCTTTGTTTTATCTATATCAATCGTTCTCCCCCATTTGAAACTATTTCAACACAGTCGCCGCGACCGTGAGGAGGCTCGATCGTCGTCGCACAGTAAAAAGCATAAGTCGAACTCTTCCTCCTCCTCTTCGCATTTAAAATCCTCCAGCTCCAAACATGCCAGCTCATCTAGGTTTGTTATCGAAAGCCCAAAACACCTAATACCCAACCATAAGGCTTAATGCAAGTGCTTTCCACATATCACACTCACACACAAAACAAATTCCCAACGATATCAAAATTTAATATAAGTCCCTTCACTGATTTCATTATAGAAAAATAGTTCAAGTAACTTGAGTTTTAGGAAGAAGACTTTCTTACTTCTTTTAGAGGAGAATTTCCAAAATTGTTTAGGTATTTCTGGTTTTGGTTTTTCAACTTTTATAATGATTCTAGTTTTTCTCTCCATTTGAATCGTTTTTGTTTTTCCAAATTATTTTTGATGATTTTTAGTTAAGGGTTTTATTTAGATTCTCCAAAATTTCAAACAATATAAACAAACATCACACTTCTGCTTGCTCAAAATTTTGTAACCGCAGTCCAAATTTGATGAAACCCTTTTTTAACACTATCCCAAACTCTTGTCTTATTTTAAAGCCCATCGAAATCGTCCAAGGACAAGTACCACAGCCGGGACAAGCATCATTCCTCCTCGTCGTCTGGACACAAGAGCAGCAGCAAGGACAAGGATCGCAAGCGCTCGCGGGACGACAGCCGCGACAACGGTCACAAGTCGAAGAAGTCGCGTCATTGAAGAGAGTTGTTTCAAGTCTTTGAGCCACTCCGTTCGTAATTTAACTTTCCTGTTATCATTGTCTATCTGTTAAAAGACCCGCCCTCTCCGATCCCGAACCACTCATTTTTTCACGCTTCAAAAGTTGTATTACAAATTAAATATAATACGATACATTTATGTAATAAACTAATGTAAGATCTACATTACTACTACTTGTTCCAGCTTCCGAGCAGGTGTCGATAGGCGTGTACCTCCTCTTCTCCGCTGTCTCGTCGACGCCTTCGACGTCCTCCGCGCTGCTCTGGCTCCTGGTGGAGGTGCTGGTGAGCTTTTGGATGCTGGCGGGGACTTCCTGCGGCTGCCACGCTGCCTCGCCTTTTGTGGGCATCAAACATGTTGCGGGTTTTGTTGATTGGATAGCGCATCTTATTTTTGAGCCAGGTGGTGAAAGCCCGCTCATTGTCCTGCATCTTCTTCAACTCCTGCTCGTTGCGGTTGATTGTTTGCTCCATGGAGAAGCGCTGTTTTCGTCTTAGCTGTTGATCCCGGCGCTGAAGTTGCTGGGCGGTCAAACCATATTCCGACATGTAACCCGTATACCTGGGTAACTTCCCTTGTATCGAATGACGGTGCTCGCAGCAGATCTTGTAATTCATTCGGATGGAAGGAGATGTCGTAGAAGCCGATGCAGAGGATGGAGTGGGCGTGGGCTTGGGACGGCGCCGAAAGCTAAAACTGCGCGAAGTGAAAAAGGTCTTGGAAGTGGCCTTGGGGCACGTGGTGCAGGATCCCTTGACTTCCTCGGGTTCCTCCTCCTTCTTGTAGTAAATGCTCTGCTCGTTGAGCTCAAAGTCATCTGGAATATAGCTGGCCACAATAACGGAAAGGTCATCCTCCTCGTCGGGTTCAGCTGGAGCAGCCACAGGTGCTGGCAGTGGAACTTCACTTTCGGCACCCGTCAGTCTGTCGATGGTTGCCTGCTGCTTGGGATCTAAAGTTTTATAAAGATTCTTATAGGCATCCCTCAGCTTCTGGCGAGCCTCATTCAAGGTGCGTTCCTCCTCCTCACAGTCGGATTCAGTTAGGAGATTGGTCAGGCTCTTCTGGTCGGAGTCATCCTGGTCAAAGGTGCTCTGCCTCAGTTGGAGGGAAGCGGGAATGGAGGAATCCTTTGCTGGAGAATCATCATCTAGATCTGCTTCATCCACTCCAGAGAAATCGTCTTCATCATCTATGGGAACGCTTTCCTGCACAACAGGCTCTTGTGGTACTTCACTCAAGTCTAGAATTTCTTCGCATATCTCCTCCTCTGCTTCGGGTTCCTCGTCAGGAGGGGGTACTTCTACCACCTTGGTCACTTCTGGCGCTGCTTGTTCCTCCTCTGCAATGGGCTTTAGCTTCAGCTGCGTCAACTGCTGCAGCAGCTCATCCGGCGGACTTGGACTCAGATCCTTCTGCTGCTCTGTGGGCTCGTAATCCTCCAGATTCAAGGCGAATTTTACCTTGGTCACCTTACCGCTACCATTCGAACCCTCATCATCCGGCGCAAAGAGCTCCTTGTTGGCTTCCTAGATCCTGTCCACAATGTTGTACTCGTTGACCGGTTTCAGGACTGCGGAATAATCCATGAGTAGGGACATGTTCCTGTCGACATACAGGCAACGACTTACAATAGACCTCGCAGTCCTCGTCCGACTCTGGCTCGCGCTCGCCCATCTCTGCCAGCTGCGGGCACATCGATTGGCTTCGAGTGCCGGGATATTTTTAGACCCTCAGCTTTTCGCACTGCGATTTACGACGATTCACCAGCGGGAAACTTCGCCAAAACTTTCCATTTCGTGTCGAGCAGCTTTTCCGCACCCATCCAAATCTAATGAACTTGGATGTGCACTCCAGACATTAGCGGCACCACTCCGTTCCCTTGTGGTTATGGCCTGCCATCCTGGTTTCAATGGCGCCCGTTGCCAGGCCACTCCGATGTCCTGTGTTTGATCGATGCCTGGGTGACAAATTGTCTCTCCGAAAAAGCAGAGGCGGGGTAAGCGATTGAAAAGCTACAAGTTTGGAGGTACCTAGGAGGGGTTCAAGATTACATTTGTCGTAGTTGCTAACGCAGTTTTCAAATTCTTTTAAAATATATTCACAGTAAAATTATATACTCGTACAAGATAAGGTAAAAGGTGTGAAAAGATAAAACAATAAGTACAGGTACAAGCCCCCAAATGGTATCCACCTCTGCCAGGGTACTGGGACCTTTAAGGGGGTGAATCAACAAACATTGTTTGGAGTTTAATTTTCATGCACTTTATTCCATTTCCACACTTACTTCACTAAGCACATTTAAAGCTTAATCATCAACGGTCGAACCGAGGCAAAACAAATCGGTTCGGATCAAATCGAATCGAATCGAGTGGAGTCGAGGCAACAATTATTTAAATTCAATTCAAATAAGTTCAAAGCTACAAAAATAATCGATTCGGGGAGGCGCACAACACCAATATAATTAAACCTATTAGAGCCGTCGTTAACTTCGTATATTGAGCAAGTATCTATCCTATTCCATTGCCGATTTGATTGTTTCTAACATTTCACTTCATCTCATTTGCATTGCCATTAGCCATTAGCCGCAGGCAATCGAATCCATTAAACCAAGAGGAGTTCGGGATTGGTTAAGAGCTGGAGCTGGTCGACAGTGCGTTTCGTGGCTGTAGGACAAAGGCTAAGTGCCTCTATAATTGCAAGGTTATCGAAAAGTAATAGAGTAAGGTCAGCTTGAAACGACACAAAGACTAATCGTAAGTCACTCATTAAAAAATAACAACATATAAAAAAGATTAACATGAATCATTTATAGAATTATTCCGGCTGGTATAATTTAATTCCTATCTTAGTCTCGAAACGCACTATGGAGTTGTTGGGAATGAAATTGATAATGATGGAGTCTGATACAGTTCAATGGGCATGCCGCAAAAGAAAGATAAATTTTATCGCCCAACTTAAGCTGCGTTAAGGAATGAAATCAATTCCCACCAAAATGCTAAATATAAAAATAAAAGCCATTAATCACGTTCAAAAACCATAAAGAATTGATAATCACATCATATTAAGATTGGGACACAGGCAATGGCATTCGAAATCCCCTTTAATAAAAACAAACGAAAATGTTCAAAAATAATATGTTTAATTTGAATAAAAACCAACATTCAGTGGGAAAATACATACAAAAGTCACAAAGTTACAGCTACAAATTAGGTTTTATGTAAATTTTGAAAAAAAGAATCGTCCTGTATTAGCCATAAATCGTATTTATAAGTTTTTTAAGTAAATTTATTGTTTGATTTTTTAGTTTTTTGCGTGTAATAATTATTTTTGTTTTAATACAACCATATTCAGCATTTCTTAAAAAAGAAATTATACGACATTAACAACTAAACGGCAGATGAGGTGAGTGATTAGTTTTTAGAAATGTGAATGACTGTGTGAGATGTAATTTCATTAAAGGACGGGGTAAAGGTCAGCGGAAAAGAGTCGCGTCATTACTATAGCTATAAAAGAACGTATTGCAATATCGGCGCATCGTCTTACATCACTAGTAGCTTGGTATTATCATGGTTTGCTCGAGAAGTCCCTCGTTGCAATTGATTAGGTTTAAAGTTTAAACATAATCATAATTCGACGTTGACTAAAGTCTAGATCTAGTTCTTTAAGGCGCATCCCTGGACAGACGCTCACTAATCAAATACATAGATTCGTGGGTGTACGGTTGTTGTTAATCTTTTTTTTTTTAGTTTTAGTTTTTGTTTTTGTTTCTTGAGTGTTGGTTTTGAAAATCTTAAAACATTTTCGTACGCTTGCCAGCGTATTTGGTGCAATTAAATTTCAATAAATTACAATTACAATTTATATATAGTATACGTTATAACTCTAGCGCTTCCTCAACATGTTAGCATCATATACAAAGTCTTTCGTTTGTTTTTTCTCTTTTGTTTAAGTAAATTTCGAGTGTACGTATGAATGTTTTGCACTTTTTGGGGTCGGGATCAGGGTATACAAAACACTTTATCGAGTACATAAATAGAAAATATTGTAAAATATATAATCTATATATTGCTAAATTTCGATTCGGGTTTCAGGGGGGATTTGTCTAAACGAAATTTTTGCAGCTAAACACAAAAAGTACGTTACACAAACCGAGTTTCGGGTTAATTAGAATTACGATATAGAAAATAAATTGTTTATACAAATATAAACAAACATATAGATTTATATTATATAGACGGGGATCTCCCACTCCCCTCCCTCGCTATCTTGCTCTATCTGTCCTTGGATCAACCAGTTGAACTGCCCAGGTGTCCGTTTATGTGAACAGCGGCAGGTGATAGAAGTCGAACCCTCGATATCCTTTGGCTGCCAGCCAGATGTACACGACGTGGTAGGCCCCAGGTATGAAGCAGATGAGTCCGGCCACAAAGAACACGACTCCCTGCGACGTGTTCTGCGGATCGGCGATGGCGAAAGTGCCCATCACAAAGAGGCCCGTGCCCACGACAAGGAGCGTGAAGGCGGCCAGCACGGTGCGCCAGTTTTCACGCACTTTTGGGTGCCGCCAGCAGTATGTGTTAGTCTCCTCCGTGGGTAGGTTGCCATACTCCTGGATTAGCGAGTCGCTGTCCCTGGAGGTTGTGTCCTCGGCATACTTGTTGTAGCCCCTGGGGAGACAGAAGATGGTCAGTTAGTTAAAGGGAAAAGCGTTTAATAGCCTTGCGAGTTGTACAATTAAAGCCGGTTTTGACTGACGATTTTGACCCACTTATTTCAAGATGGTCTTAGCTTGAGCAAAGGGTTTTTGCAGAATTTATATTCATGTTGTTTATTTATGTTGTATAACTATCTGTAAGTGCCTACAGTTTATTGGATAAATAAAGCAGATCATTAAGATTGATAAAATAAATATGCATAAGCTGACTAAAGATAAACCAAACCTCAATAAAAGTTCATCATATATTTGAATAAGTTAATCAGCATTTTGATGATAAATTTCTCGTGTTTTTTGACGACTTAACAGATCATCTTTCTTCTTTAAAACAGGTTTTGAGGCTTATCGCAGTACTATGATGATTTTCCTAGATTGAATCATATTCAACCAAGATAAAAGCCTAAATGCCCTGAACAAAATCATGAACTTGTGCGGTATCCAAAGCCTCGCCAGCCAAGTAGGCTTTCACGTTTTGCAAAATATGGACTTTAGGACCCTTATCAACTATTTGAGGGGTTATCGCGGGGTTGGATTGCCGCCAAAAACGAGACGCAATCAATTTTGCGTTTACCACTCGATTATATTGGCAAGAGAAGCCCGACAAGTGCAAACGGCGATGAGCTTGTGGCTGGTTTTGGCTTGCTGCTGGGCTTGCTAACTGGTTCCAGCTGACCGCAGGCGAAGGCCACCTCCTCCTCGCCCCTTGATCCCATCTAGAGACGCCGCAGACCCTTATGACGAAATTTATGCGCAATGATTTTTACAATTGAATGCCAAATTAGGCTGGACGTCTGCATTTATAATCCCCATAATTACAAGTCGTTTCTGTAGTTGCGACACGCCATGCATGGCTAATGGAATAGCAAGATGGTAGAGTATCCATCACGCACGCGCCGCTCGGCTAGCCTATTCAGGTGCTTCCGGCGGGAATAAGGAAGTGGGAACCGCATAGAACACCAGATGCACAGCTGGCAAAGTGTGTACGAAGTGTAATATAAACACAATAATAACCGGAATCACAGTCACAATGGGAATGAAACTCCTTGTTTGGCACAAAGCTGTGAAAATGGTGCCAATAATCGGTGCCCACGCAAGCAAATCAAAGACCTGTTTGCACCAGAAAACTATCCCACTCACTTGGGATCCTGAATCCGGATCGAGACGTCTTCGGTGGAGCGACCTTGCTTGCCTCTCATGGGCGTGGATATTACGGTGGACCCATAAACACGTATCGCCTCGTCGGTCTCTTCCTCGAAGGCGTCATGAATAGAGAAGCCCCTGGCCCCGTTGTTGTACATGTTTTCTGGGTTGGGTTCTGGTTCCCGAACTTCTGTTTTTCCTGCCCGTTGTTTAATAATAAACGACTGTGTACGAGATTCGTTTTTGGTTTGCCAACGTTGGCTCGCCTCGCATTTGCACGCGGAAATCGGGGGATATGCGGCTCCGATTTAATGCTGCCCCGCATACATGGTCGCGCACTCCGTAATCGCAATGTTTTGCACTTTTTTCCGCAGCCCCTAACTGTTGCAAAAGTGTTTTTCTTTTCACATTAAAACGCGACACAAAAGACAAATGTTCAGAGCAGACTCGAAGTGTGACCGTTTCGCGAGGGTGGATTAATGACGTGCGGGGGTGTTTTTTAGCCTGCTTACACTATTTTTTCCAATAACAAGGTATTCAAATAGGACCGCATCTGTAGCAACATTAGGTTATTCGCATTACATTGACTTTCATAACTATAATAATATTAAGGTAAAATTAATATAAAAGTAAACTTTTGCTTTGAACTTAGCCGATTTAAAATGAAAGCCCTTAACAACAAGTATTAATAATTAAATACTTTATAGTAATGTATTCATTATTTATGTAGAGTGGCTCATAATTAAATACCGATACCTACAAAAAATCGAATAGTCCGTATATAAAATAACATTAAAAATACCAAACACTCTAAAAGACAGTCACACCTGCACGCACCTCTATTACTTTTGATGAAATTCTGACCCTTTTCGAATATTGTGAAATAAAGAAAACAAAAAGTCCTCAAAATGTCGCGTCACCGGATAGTGCGCACCATGGACTACAACGATGAGTACGATGGGTACGACGACATCTACGGGCACTCGGTAGATGATGATCACTGCATCTCGCCTACAGATGCACAACAGTGGCTCTATGACCGTGCCCGTGGCCAACAGAGCATCTCAGGATTCATAAGCAAGAACAAAAACATAGAGGAGGAAGCTGACGAGGAGGAGGCAGAGGATGCCGCCTTTGAGAAGGCACGCCGCGACTCTGAGAGTTTCCAGATGCCGCAGCTTGACGAGATCGAACAGGCCAAGCTTAGCTCATGCGTGGACGAAGTACGTAGCGTGGTGGGCGATTCCGTCTCTGAGCGCCGCATCGTGGAAACCTCCATGAAGCTTGACTACGATATGCAGAAAATCCTGGACGAAATCCTCAACGAAGAGACCAAGAAGTCTGAGAAGCCAGCAGCGAATCGGATGAAGGTGCCCGCTGTTCCGGTGCTGCCCAAATCCTCCAGCAAAACGGCGCCAACACCTCCGCCAAAGATAAGCGGTAAGGAGCCCCGCAGAGGCTTCGAAATAGCCTCACCAAAGATACCCTCATCGCCTGTGGTCTCGGGCAGAAATACTCCCGTCGACACTGCCGCCGATGACGTTTCCCGCAGCTCAGCTTCCCTCTTCAAGGTGTCCAAAGAGCAGGCATTGCGCAACGCCCGCCAGCTATACGAAAAAGAACGTGCAGACCAAAAAAGCCACATACATATGATTGTCATAGGTCACGTGGATGCCGGGAAGAGCACGTTAATGGGCCATCTTTTGTATGACACTGGAAACGTTTCGCAGCGCGTTATGCATAAGCACGAGCAAGAGTCCAAAAAGATTGGCAAGCAAAGCTTTATGTACGCCTGGGTTCTAGACGAGACGGGCGAGGAACGGTCCCGCGGAATTACCATGGACGTGGGTCAGTCACGTATTGAAACGAAGACAAAGATCGTTACGCTACTGGATGCTCCGGGTCACAAGGACTTCATTCCAAACATGATATCTGGTGCCACTCAGGCAGATGTTGCTCTCCTGGTTGTAGATGCTACGAGAGGGGAGTTTGAATCCGGTTTTGAACTAGGGGGACAGACGAGGGAACATGCAATCCTTGTGAGATCCCTAGGTGTTAACCAATTAGGAGTGGTCATCAACAAACTGGACACTGTTGGTTGGTCACAAGAGCGCTTCGCGGAGATTGTATCCAAGCTGAAGTCCTTTCTCAAACAGGCGGGCTTCAAGGAGTCCGATGTGAGTTTTACGCCCTGCTCCGGACTAACCGGCGAGAATCTCACCAAGAATGCCCAGGAATCCGCACTGACCAGCTGGTACACTGGTCCGCACCTGCTGGATGTTATAGAGAACTTCAAGATCCCTGAAAGAGCTATTGACAGACCGCTACGCATGTCAGTCTCGGATATTTACAAGGGAACTGGCTCAGGATTTTGTATCTCTGGACGAGTGGAAACTGGAGTGCTCTGCCTGAACGATAAGGTTCTAGTGGGAGCCAGCCGAGAGCAGGCGCAAGTCAAGTCCTTGGCCATGAACGATTTTCCTCAGACCAGTGTTTTCGCCGGCGATCAAGTCTCGGTGACCCTTCCCGCCTTGGATATCAACAACGTTACCGTGGGCTGCATTATATGCGATCCTCAGACGCCCATTCCGGTGACCACGCGTTTCCAAGCCCGCATCATTGTGTTCAATGTCAAGGTGCCTATTACCATGGGATTTCCCGTCCTACTGCACCACCAATCACTGATAGAGCCCGCCGTGGTCTGCAAGCTGACCGCCTCGATCCACAAGAGTACCGGAGAGGTGGTCAAGAAGAAGCCGCGCTGCTTGGGCAATAACTCCTGTGCCTTGGTAGAACTGGAGACAAGTAGACCGATTTGCATCGAGCGGTATGCGGACTTTAAGGAGCTGGGTCGCGTAATGCTGCGTGTGGCGGGTGTCACAATTGCCGCCGGAATGGTCACCAAGATCCGCTAAGGACCAAAGGACTAACGGCCATGCTGAATTTTATACGAAATTTTAGTTAGATATTAACTTTTGTTGTTTTGCTAAATATACATAGTTTATATGAATTGATTAAATCAAAAAGACGTTGAAGCAGTGGAATTGAATTGTATAATTTGTGTGTGACTAAGGGTGGGTGAATATAAATTATATATTTAAGTACTGTTCTTAACGATTTTTTTTTTTTTGTGTTTTATCATTAAATGAATAATTGCTAACAACTGTGAACAATGTTGTGAGTAAATGTTGTTTTTTATAAAATAAAAGTTTATAATGATAAAATTTTTCAGTTTATGTTTTGAATAACATGAAAATATGATTTGGTTGAATCACTTCTATATCTTGGAAACCAGAAGCAGAATAAGCAGAGCTATCACCGTTGATTCACGAATTTCTTACCATAGTAACGTTTTATATAGTAAAGGTATAGCGGATTCTTTACATAATTGTTCCTTATATTTTGAATAAGTTTTTTCAAAAAATATTTTTGTCCTACAAATGAAGTGTAAGTACATATAAGGCGTAAGTGATCATTCTAAAATATATGTATGTATATTTTCATAGATTTTAATTATTACTGAAGTTATTCAATGATATATGTATTTAATATTGTTTTTGCTTATTTAGTGAATATTGAATTTTGTTTTCCACTCCGTTTTCTTTTGTTGCGCATTTATAATTTAAAAGTAATTTACAAAAACGAAGGCATTCTTATTTTAAAATAAATTAAAGTCAGGGGTTCTTAAATTGAGCAAGCAACTAAATATTAACGTACTGTTTAAAGTGCGAGTGAAAATACGTTTGTTATATACATAATGTATATTTTTTTAAATAACTGTACTTTTCAAGTATTGTATAGTAAATCAATTATAATTACACTATGTAGAATGGCTACAAATTTATTTTATTCAATTCGTAAATTAATTTAATAATTAATTTATTTTAAATTGCCATCACCATCTTATCGATAGCATTGGGCGTATCGATTAACGAGCATCAGCATTGGACTATCGATTGTACCATCCATGGTTTGACAGCCCTAGTCTGTGAGTGTTCGCTGTTCGCTGAAGGCGAAAATTTAAAGAATCAAAGAAAATACGGTGTTTTAAATTAAAAGTGCAGCGGTACGCGAGCAGCGACAGGTGAAGCGGGCCCAGGAAAACGCAGTTTGCGACAGCGAGTGGAAAACACAGGTAAAACTCCACCCAGAGTTGCCCTGCCGTCCGACATGCGGGTGCATTTGCGTGGTCTAATGCTGCAATCGGCTAGCTGATATACACACATTGTGCACACAGTGTGAAAGACAAGTGCATATAAAGTGAGAATTAAGTGAAATGGAAGGGAAATTTAAGTTTAAGGCGTTGCAGAGAACCGCTGCGTTCGCCGCAGCCGCCTGGCAACTCTAAAAATGAATCATAAGAGCGAGAACGAGAACGAGAGAGTTGCGAAGAAAAGAGGGAGTGCAGTTCGTTCTCAGCATACCAAAAAACGCAAACCAAAAAGACAGCGAATTTAGAGTTTATAGTGTCTAAAAAGCGCCTTTCTTCTTACTCCCCTACAGTGTTCCCTCGATAACAGTGACGGCGGTCCCAACGTACAGGAAAACCAGGAGATTTCCGCCCAAAAAAGCAACAATTGAACGCACGCAACTCGGCGGAAGGAGCGAGCGAGAGAGGGAGAGGCACAAACACCAGCACACAGCAATACCAACACACACACATACACACACTTACACGGCACAAAGGTTATCAACAGCAAAAGCAACAGAAACAACAACAACAAACTAACTTTAAATATAAAGCATATATTAACTAAAATCAACTGAGTAACAACTGAAACCGACAAGCAATCGCCGAACAACGCCTAAAAACTAGTGATTTTCGAGGAAGAACCACCTAGAAAGTAAAACCCACCTACCTGGCCTACCTGCATTTTGGGTCTGTTCTCTAGAATTTAGCACAAAAACACAAAATATATAAAGGATATATTAGCCAACATGCGTGAGTACAAAATCGTGGTCCTCGGAAGCGGCGGCGTGGGAAAATCTGCGCTGACGGTCCAGTTTGTGCAGTGTATCTTCGTGGAGAAGTATGATCCGACCATCGAGGACAGCTACAGGAAGCAAGTGGAGGTGGATGGACAGCAGTGTATGCTGGAGATCCTGGACACGGCGGGCACGGAGCAGTTCACCGCAATGCGCGATCTGTACATGAAGAACGGCCAGGGATTCGTGCTGGTCTACTCCATCACGGCGCAATCGACGTTCAACGATCTGCAGGACCTACGGGAGCAGATTCTCCGGGTCAAGGACACGGATGATGTGCCCATGGTCCTTGTGGGCAACAAGTGCGACCTCGAGGAGGAGCGTGTTGTCGGCAAGGAGCTGGGCAAGAACCTGGCCACCCAGTTCAACTGCGCCTTCATGGAGACCTCAGCCAAAGCCAAAGTGAATGTGAACGATATTTTCTACGATCTGGTCCGGCAAATCAACAAGAAGTCGCCCGAGAAGAAACAGAAGAAGCCGAAAAAGTCCCTATGTGTTCTGCTATAAGACTTCCAAAAAACAAAAAAAAAAAACAAAGAAAAGAAAACAAAACAGAGAGGATAATATAGAAGAGGAAGAAGCAAAAGTATAAGCGTAAAGTAAAAAATTTTCAATTGTTTTTCATTCTCGTTTCGTTTTTGGATCCGAAGGCAATTGTCAAAAAATTGAAATAACCAATCTACTATATACAAAACAAACAAAACAAAACTTAAACTGACAAATGTTTTTAACTGTTTCAAGTTTTTGTAATTATTACCATTTACTACTATTATGATTGTACTATTTTTCGCTGATTAACCATTAATACATATGGGGAATTATTATATATATATACATATTTAAATATATTTGTCGTTCGTTTTTGAGCCGTTTTTTAAATTATGCAACAAGTGAAACATTCGTAAACTAAAACATTCGTATTTATTGATTCTTTTCGATTGTACTCTACACATCTACAACTACTTATACACATGAAAAACCCAACCAACAACAAGTATATCTTAAAATAGAACCGAAAAAAACATTCAAAAACAAAATCAAATTAAGCTAAACTAAATTGTACGCCTAAAAGATAAAAAATTCCACGAAAGAAATGAGCAAATAAATCGAGAAAGGAATGAATCATGAATAAGGAACATATTTTATAAAAATATTGTATGCAAATGATGTCAAAATGTTGCAAACAACCAGAAGTAATGAGCCCATTTAGTAATTAGTTTAAAACAAATTTACAAGTAATTGTTTAACATGATCAATTGCATCCAAAATTGAACACACACGCACACATACATACCAGCCACATCCCACATTCACACCCAACCCACATACACATACGCACATACACATACACTGACACTTTCCGGCATGCTCTCAGAGAGCGAAAAAGCAAGGCGGAAGCGGAAATAAGAGGGAGTGCTGTTCCTCATTTCCGCTTCCTGATAAAAACAAAAACAAGTACAGAGACGGCCACAAATTCTAGTATATTTAATACATAAGAAATGGTTTAACATAAACTGTCGTGTCAATCCCAAAATGAAAAGAAACCTAAAAACGAAGTAATTTACAAATATTTCATAATAAACATTGCATAAACTTCGCGTACGAGTAGTAACCAATATGCCCTTAAATCAAAGTCTAAACACAGCCAACCAACATTAAAACTAAATAAAAACCTAAGCCCAAACGTATATATTAAATATATGATAAAGATACAAATCATTTTTGAATATAATAAACAAACAAACCGTTACAATAACATAATGTAATAATGAGCGTGTGAAAACTGTAATTGTAAAACCATTTTTTCGAACTTGTTACCATACTGGCCGTGTTTTTAGGGCTGTTTGTCTTTCTGATCTTAGAACAATCGTAGTCCTGAATTCGCGGCGCAGTAGGTCAAAAGGATCGATCATCTTTTAATTATTAATAAATGTATTATGTTTATAAAAAATTAAAAAGGAAATGCAAAAACAAAATAAAAATTAAATAAATTCAATTAAGGAGAGTATTTATTAATAGGATTGGGATGTTCTTCCCAAAATAAAACAGATTTTTGAAGTTTTGAAATATCTGTATTTGATACCTGGAATAGTTATATAAGGTTATTCAAATATTTATACATATACAATTACAATCAAATAGCCGCTCTTTATAATTATAATATTTTGCTAGTTTATAGCACGCATATTAATTCACTGTAAGATCTGCGATAGGATCGATTCGGAGTTAGGTTGGGGCGTAGGTGTAGTAAAACTGCATTGTATCCACAGCTGATATGGTATGCAAGTTCCGAGAGATTCGCGGGTGTACAATATTAATTCATGCATTTTTCGTAGAAGTTGGCAAAGCTCTGGCCAGCAGTTAAAATGTATAAAGTGGAATTAAAGACAGGTTTTACGTGGTAGTTTTTCGATTACTGTACAATAAGTGGCTCGAGTTCCGCTTTGTGACTAGGTTTTGGGCTAAGCAAAGTGCTCTACTTGAGGGGGACTCGTCTCCGATTCCTGGTGTGATGCTTGGTTAATTAACGCTTTCTATAATCAGTCGAACGTGTGTATGAGTGCGGTTCTCTAGCAGACGCGGCTCAATAGATTCCGCTTTGAGTTTTGATTACAAATAATGGATAAAACTTAACTATGCTAATTTGGCAACAACGAAAGGGGTAAACAAAACGTATACAAACAATAAGGAATATATAAGGGGAGATATTGCACGGTAGGGTAAAAATTGCACTTAAGGTTAAAACTAGGGTAATACCATCGCATCTTTGTGTTGAGATTGGGATAGGAGATTTCGTTCTTGCCTGGAGATTACTTGGGTCTGTGTTACGATTTGGAGAGATTACTGCGCACGTGATCGTCACGTTATGGCCGTTGAGATAAGATAACAGAACGTTCCGCTTCACTTGCGCAGCTGCAACTGACCCTGCTGTTGGCTGGATTGTTGCTGGCTGGACTGTTGCTGATCCCGCTGGTGGTGGTGGTGATCCTCGTCGTCACTGGGTTCCTCCCGGAGCGGCAAGGAGTCTATCTGCTTGGCCGTGGTCACCTTCTTGTTGCGCTGCCAGGTGAAAACTCGGGCCATCTGCAGGAACTTCTTACGCGACATCTTGCCCATGTTCTTTAGCCGCTCCTGGAAGGGGGCGTCATCCTCGCCCTTGGCTTTACCGCTCTGTTCCTTTTCTAGGGCGTTCATAAAGTCCTGATTCCAGCGCAGCTGGTTCATGAACTCTTCGTTCTGCAGCATCAAAGCGAATTGTTCGTCAGGCAGCTCGAAGTCCTGCTGCCCGGGAGCTGGGGTGATCCGCAGGAAGCCTGCCGGCAGCGGACCAAGGATAGGCGGATTCCAGCGACGACTGCGCTTGGTGGGCGTGTTGTTCTGGCTGCTCCCCTTGCTGTTAGCCGATCCCAATGGACGTTGTTTGGGCGAAGCGCCCGTGTTCTGGTGGTTCGGCGAGGCACCAGCTGTTGGCAGCAAAGTATTGGGTACACCCGGTGCTCCAACGGCTCCCGCTCCTCCGCCGTCTGTGGTGTCCACCAGCTGCAGGTCTTTGTTCGAATCGTTCAGGTTGATGAGGCTCTGCTGGGGCGAAACATTAGCATCCAGTTCATTGCGCAGTTTCTCGTTCTGCGTTTGTTAGTTGGTTAGTACATAGACGTTAGTATACACAGCACCTCCACTCACCTGGTTGTCAATAGACATGGCCAACAGGGCGTCGATGGTTTGGTCCACGGCCCCAAGATTCGCTCGCAGGATGGCCTCAATCACTTCGCGGTCGATGTCCGGGAACATCTTCTTGAAGTCGGTCATTGCCTGCGAAAATTCTAGTTGCAGAGTGGACATGATTGTTCTTATTTTTATTTTCGCCCCCCACAGTCCAACTGGAGGAACAGTGTGACCAGGTGGACCCAGCTATAGAACAGTGTGACCAGCACAAAAGCTTTTGGTGGATTTTAGATAGTAACAGGGGGTTCCCACTGGTTTGGTTAGTAGGAATTTAAATTTGTTATTAGACTTTAAAATGAGTTTTAAGAATTTTGTTAGATGATTTAAAGAAAAAGAACATTTCATTTTTTTTATAATCAACTTCTAGTTCCAACGCAATATAGCAATTTCAAAATATTAACTCTTAACATGTGATTTATAGAATTGACATAGATTTTTAAAGTGCAAGATCCAAAACAGCAGTTCAAAAAGTTTTGGCGACTGTATCTATAAAGCGAAATTAGGTACAGATGACTGACCCATAGGATGACTCAATTACCATATCAGACAATAACGGCGGACTGATTAAAATTGAAGTCATCCAGTCACGTGATGTCCTCAAATCAACCGCTGATAACTGGGAGGCACGTGCTTTTGCGCTTGTTCCGGCACGAAATCTCGTATTAATAACTGTCAATTAGCACTGAAATGATTGCCATTTGATTTGCTATCAGTGATAGGCGGGTTCCAAAAAAAGAGTCCTCTTATCAATATCAGACGGACAAGTGATGAACCAGACTCCCCCGCCGGATTTGGGTTCGGAATAGGGGTGATGTAACCATAAAATTCAATTTAATCACAAAGCCTGCAAAAGGAGCGTGGGCACCAAGATAAGGATGGTACCTTCCGATATTCTCGTTTCCGACAAGAGGTTTTCAAAGTCTGAATATTCTAAATATAGACTAGACGAATTAATTACTGTCTACTGGGACTTCGTCCAAGACGCATTAAAATTAGGAAATAACTTGGGGGAGATTCTATATAGGCGAATTATAATCTAATACGTAGAAATTTAAATCCAAAGATTTCTGTGCCACGACACCCCCAATTCATTTAGGTTTCTGAGTGACTTAATCCCGGGCTGATATTGCGTCATTTTTCTTCTTTTTTAGAAACCAGATTTGCCGTGTTAATAAGCATAAAAGATAAGATCGGACTGCTTATCTTTGAGATGGACATGTGTAAATTTCCGTGCTATTTTTATATGAACTCTGGTAACTGCGAATTTATTTTTATCCGCCTTGTTTGCCCAAAAATTCTAGTTGATATCTCATTAAGAAATATATCTTATTCAGAATTGTGTCAGTCTGCCCTACAAGGGGTTCTTCTATTTACAGGTACCCAGAATGTGTAAGGAACGCGGATCATGTGATTTTCCGCTTGAATTCCATGAGTTTGCAATACTCGTTGGGGATTTCAGCATCCGCTGTTTGAAATATGCAAATCGACATTGACCCAATTAACTTTTAAAATATTCTAGCCAAATCATGACGAGTTTAATAACCTACAGTAAAAGTTTGTATAAATCGAACCCTAGTATTATTATAAATACTTAGATTATTTAAAACCTTGCCTAAATCACCTTGAAAAAGTAACGCCCTGAGTCAATGAACCAGGCGAGGTAGTAAACCCCTAGATAGTAAAGTATTTTCGGATCAAAGATCAGATCGGTACATAATTCAAGTGATTTAATTTGCTGACATAAGCGCACCTATATGACCCATCCCCGTGCTGTAGCGCAGCCCCCACTAACTATATGGCACACTGATCATAAATCTTGGCTTTATCGGTCGATTTGTCAAAAGCGTGGCACGACAAACGCACGAAGACCGGAGCCGAAGGCTCCAACCGACTTGAGTCGGTTCTGGTGGGATCCGTTGGGTTAGTTCGTCGACTAACCAGAACGCGTCTAGTAAGAATCCGAGAACTCCGAGTGCCCAAATCCGAGATTGTTACCAAATTAGCAGCGCTGAAATAAAATTACAAAAAGTTTTCAAGTACTCGAGCAGCCGTACCCCATTCCAAGCCCCCGAAAACCTGACCCCGGGTAGGCGGAAAACCACCTCCCCAAACCGCCCACACGAACATTTGACTTCTGTCACCTCCGAAGTGGAAAAGTCGTCGGTTGTTTATTTGTACCTGTTGAATTACCCTTTTTGCGGCGTCGGTCTTCGAGCGCCTATATAAACAAATGCTCCCATCGGATTTGCGTTTATTCTGCATTGTCACAGCTAACGGTTAAGATTCGCCAGGCGGAGCAAAAATTATAATACAAAGCTGACTCAGTAATCTGTTGAGAATACCAAGTGCTATAGTTGGACTAAAGCTGAACGAATGTGAAATATATTCTTTCGAAAATTCAGTAAAAAAGTACAGTTACAGTAAAAAAGTACAGTTAAAGTGGAAAGTGTTAACCGGAAATAACTGGCTTTTAGATCAAGTGCCAAGAACTTGAAAAATCCGTAAAACTTTTTAATAATCGAATTTAATTTGGAAAAGGTAAGTCATTTAGTGAATAAAAAAGATCAATTTAAAAATTTTATTAAGGCTTATAAAGACGAGAGTTTACGTAGACTTAAGTAAACTTAACCTCGATCTATTTATAGTAAGGATTGCGATTTAATTGCCATTTTCTAGAATAATTAAATCGCCTTAAATCGAATCATTAAATTCCATTCAAGGGTCAGCTGAATGGCGCCAAGAAAATCGCTTTTGCCTCATTGATAATAAAGACTTATACATATTTATATTTATATATAGATTATCAGCAGCGTTTTTCAGAACTGTCATTGCGGGATTTTCGAATTTAATTATAATCCCGCACTCATAAAAAATAATTGTAGCCGTCTTATCAGGGCCGCAAAGGAAAGGCGAACTCGAAAGGTTTTTGAATGGAAATAAAGTCTCGTGAATCGGAAGGTATTGCGTAGTTTTTTTTAGATCGGAGGAGGGGGATTCCAACTTAGATTTAGATAGAGATTAGTTTTGTTTACACAGCACGAGGAGCTAAGAAAAAGAGGGCGTGTCAGTAGATTTGAACTTATTGTTCTTGATAAGAACGAGCTCCTAGCTCTCCACGTTGCTTGTGGTCCGATATTTTATGACGCTCCCGATGACGCACTTAATGGCGGGCAAATAAAAGAACGTAGCCCAACGATTTTATTATTATATATTCCATGTTATTGATACGATTTGGGTCACAGAAGTTGAGACCCCCAGCCTAGTTTGTGTTTAAAAATGTTTCTTTTGAATATTTTGGTATTTACGAGCATAGATTAGGCTTTCACTTGCGCACGAAATACTTGTATTGTTACTTATCTATCTTAGAAGAGGTTCTGGAAGTTCTAGATTATATTGTGCCAGTAATCAGGCACTAGATAGTGCATATATCTTCCACTAGTAATATGACATCAGTTAAGGAAAGAAAAGCAGTTTAAAAAACAATGACATATCACCATTATTATGAACATAGCTGTACATATTCCTTCCCATCATAATTAGCAATTTAGTGAGGCCTATTTTGCTATAGATGACAATCACCTTATCGCTTATCGGACACCGTTCAGTTTCATTTTTTAATAACCCGTGCATAGTCATGGGAAACTGTCAAATAAATTCGACAGGTGCTGACTTCGATATAGTAGTTTGGCACTATGTTTATGGGGGAAAAGCCCCTCCCCTGGGTTCAACGGAATCTGTACGCGCGAGGCCTTGACTCAAAAACCAAAATAGAGATGACTCTTGACTGGGGATCGCAAATTAGCCACGACACCAGTGTATTATCAGCTCTAGGGGCAAGTATTTTTCTTTTTTTTTTTTGTTTTTGTTTTATTAGGCTATTAAAATGCGTTTGGCGCGATTACTCTGCGACATAAATTACTGATCGAGATGAAAAAGCCGCTTATCGCTTGCACTTGCTCTCAAAAGGTAGAAAAAATACAAGAAAATTGGAATCAGTCGGCAGCAACAAAAAGTTCGTTCATTTTTGATAATAAAACGTAAAAATGGAAATTATGTTGCCAAGTAAGAAAAACAAAGAAAGAAATGCAGGGAAAGAGATAATATACCACAATCTATTAGTTTAACTTATTAGCCTTCTGACCATTTGTTAGCCCACTCACTCCTTCGTTTACTAACCACCCCAAATGACTTGTAATTTTTAAAAGTCATCCCACTCCTTATTTGATAATGAGCTCGCCGCTCACCTTTAGCATTCCGGTCACTCCCGACGTCAAAGCTTGAGCTTAATTAGCCATTAATATTTCATAAATGTCAATTACGAGAGGCATCCCCATCCCCATCCCCCTGCGCCCCAGCTGATGACCCGTGTCCGCAGCATATCAAGTGATGATATTGCAATGTGACCTGAATCCGTGAGCTCCCATCAAAGAAGCCCTCGGCTGTATTTAGAACAAGCGGCGAAACATTAAGAAAGCCAAAACTTTTAACTGGAACACGGCCCTGATTCCATTGAGCAGGCCGAGAACTTGTTGGCCAACTGCAACGTGACTTATTTGAAGTACCCAACACCTCGAGTGGGCCGCAACCCCTGGAAACATTCCCGCATATTTTTACTCAGCCTGCCGCCGTTCATTTTGTTTTTGCCAACTTGTGTTGTTTGTAATAGGAAACCCTTTGCGTAAGCATTGGAGGGTCCTGGCAGCTCCTGGAGATGGGGTACCCTAGGAAAGAGGGTGGCTGGGTCATGTGTTTCGGGGATGGTCTAGGGATCCAGCCTAATTATTCTAGTCAAATTTTTGTTTACACTTTAAGCACTTTCTGTTTTTTAATTCAATTTTCATTTTGAATAGGAACATTTATTTTATTTTTAATTATTTAAGTCTCTCCTTATTTATAAATTTAAGTTTAAGGCTCTAAAAATACCTTCTCAAGCCAAGTATGTAACACCCCAATTGATTTTGAATTCCGCAGTTGAGGATGTCAGCCCTGTCGTCGCCCACCTCATGTGGTTGCTCCACTGTCCACTGGGCCATTGTCATTGTTCTCCTGTCAATTGCAATTGGACCGGGAAATGCCTTGCCTCGGCCAGCCCGCAACACGCAGTTGTTGTTCAGTGAGCTTCTAGGAGGCGGAAATGAGGACAACAACTATTATGGCGAGCAGTTGGTAAGAACAGGTCACCTCACACCTCACCTTAATCGCAGAAAACTAATCTTTGATTTGGTACTACTTTTGGCTTCCAGAAGTATCAACAACAGCAGCAAGAACAGAAACAACAGCGGTTGCCAACCTTTGCCAGGAAATGGCCATCGCTGAGGGATCTCCTTCTGACCGCCGACTATGATGACTTTGGAGTTACCCAGGAGAGCGATGAGCCAGAGGCGCCCAACACCCGTTTGCTGGCCCGACTCCACAAGCTAGGAGATAATGGTGGCGGCGATGAGCTACGCTATAATGTCGTGACCGATCTGACCAATATGCCCAGTAAGAAGGTGGTGCCTGGACATTCGCTCAAGGACCACAACACCAAGAAGAATGTTCAATGTGAGTACTGAAAAGTAATAGTTATTTGAGTAGGGAAAAAGGGTTGATCTTACATGAACACCCTGAACAAAATCCCATAACAAATTGAAATAATCCTTAAATGTGGCATGTTTGACTAATTTATGCTTTTGATTTGATTTATTTTCATGTGTTTTATTTCCGATTCCCAAAATTAGTTCGTAAACAATGTAAGTGTTGCATGAATTGGAACCCATAGCCTAGGGAAGTTGATTAACCATTTGTGTTCCAAACCCCTTAGATATGTCGCCTTGCCACTTCAAGATCTGCAACATGGGACGCAAACGCAATGCCGGCTTCCAGCCCTACTGAAGGGAACTAAAGCTAGAAATCCGCAAAGCAAGACAAACCAAAGTCCAAGTCAAATAAATCCTCTAAAGGAAACCAAGAATTTGCATTGTCACAAACTGTTGGATTAACGTTCAAATGCCAAGTATTGTCTACTGTTCTAATTTTAGTTACAGAATTTAATTAGAAACTATGATTACATTGTATTTATAAAATATTTCTCGACCTAAACACGCCCACACACATCTGACTCCCTGCTCTCTGCAAATCAACACACACACACACACCCATGCATACACTGAAGTATTTCCATATTAGTTGTTAATATAAATATTATCTATGATTCTTGTTGTATTCGAAATACATTAAATAGTAATAACCAACACAATGTTGTTAGATATTAAGCCAAGCATTACTTATTACAAAGAATATTTATTGAAAACAAACCGAACAACACACATGAATGATATGTGGCCAAGTTTCCTGAATAAATGTTATATAATTATGGTATTCAAGGACCCGAAGGTGGTCCACTAAATGCTTTTTGCTAGTATGTGACTTGGGTTAGTTTCTGATTTACAAATCTTTAAGCTCCTCAAGGTATTCAAAGACTTTTTGGACTTTAAAGCTTGCTTGGTAAAATCTAAAGCCAGCTTTTAGGCTTAGCTTATTATTCGTTATATTTTATACAAAGACGACCAACTTTGGGTGTTACAGATATTTCATTTAGCATTTAACCTTAATTTTGATTTGTTTTTTTATATCCATATAATGTTTTCTTAGGTTATTAGTAACTTGATTTGATTTCTCTTTTTAAGCAGACTTTGATTGGTATCGACTTCTTAGTTAATTGATCCACCAGATTTTTATTGTCAATTTGAGCCAACCACAAAGCACGATAAAAAGTTAATTAAAGTGTGTCATTACTATTATTTGCAACACTTAATTGTTTTTAGTGGCTCGCCCCGTTTGACGCTAATTACATATTGATTTACATATTGACTTTGTAGTTCAGTATCTGGACAGTCGTGAGAATAGAGATACATCTTAATATACTTCTGAGAAAGTGTTAAGATATTAAGAATGAGTTTTTCAGCACAAACAAAACTCGTTTTAAGACCGGATAAAATCATATTGCCAAACCAACATGTGTTTACGGATTGTCTGACCTCCAGGTCGCAGTTGCAAAGGCCAAGTGCCACTGCAATTTGTTGAAAAGTCAGAAGCCGAGCCAAAATCCGATTCTTGTGGGTGTAGAGCAGCAGTACGGAACCAAACTGAAGTGTCTGCAGGATATGAAATATTAAAGTCGATCGCGTTTATAGTTGGCCACTTAATGTCACGGTGGCGCCGTTGGCCATTAAAAGGCATCGAGCGAAGCCAACTGGCAGTAGTAAACGCCCAAACGCGATCGCTGGCTGTGGGAAAATCTGAATAAAATCTAAATCCGCAGTTGTTACTACTATTCTACTATTACAATTTCAATTTCAATTTCAATGGATTTGCTCCGCTGACGTAGCTGACCACTCGCGACCTTCGGCTGTGCCTCACATTTAGTCTATGCTCTTTAACACGTTTACACGAAATGCATTTCGATTTATTCGCAATTACCGAGCATTCGGCATTCGCTTTCAAGTGATTCATGCCCAGCCATAACTATATATATGTGTATCTATATGTATATAGCTATATCTTCAGCACATACTGACTGTTGTTCTAGTCGAATGCAAATTCTATTGTAATTAAACGAGCTACAATCTCTCGACAAATTGCTCGTGTCTGCTGATCTCGAGAATTATGAATCCAACATTTCAATATAAAATCTCAGCTAATCGGTAGTTGGCGTGTATCTATATAGTTTCTTTTTTGAGAACTTCCCACAAAGCTAAGCGAGAATTGAGTGACAGATTTCGGAGTGGCAGATGATGACTTTTTCAACTAATCAAAGTGGAATTTCAAGAGATTAAAGATCAGTAATCTATTTGACCATAATACTTCCAATTTTGGTTAATTTAACGAAATTTTCAAATCATTTTAATACAATCCAATAATAAGCACTAGCAAATATTGATAATGTCCATGCATAAATGCAATTTTGGAATCATTTTAATAGGTTTTCCTACACCATTAATCTTAACCTGCTTAGATCTTTGGTGTTTTCCTTGGCCCTCACATTAATTTACCATAAACTTGGAGCTCCCCGTCGGGAAATCTGAGGTAATTAAGCACTAAACTGTTAAGCGTTTTACGAGTCCGAAACAATTTCAGGGTCAGGCTAATTGATCAGCAGAGCAGAGAAGCAGATCTGACGAAAGTAAAAGTAAACCAAATAGGCACTTAATTAAGTTAATTCAGTTGTTTAAGTCTCGTGTTAATTGGACTTTCAAAACCACGCCACCACCTACACGTCGGCGAAAGAGTTGGATACTTCAGAACCAACCAAAAATTGAAATCGTAACATTAATTGCCTGGGTTCAAGTGGATGGGTGGGGATCGTGGCATTTCTCACACGCCGAACCATAAAACTCCATACTCCGAAACTCAATCCGAAACTGACTCAATCGTGTGAGAAAATTGTGGCTGCAACTGAAGTTGAAGTTGCAACTGCAAAACAATCGCAATTGTTTACTGGCTGCTGCACCAGATATGCGCGGGTTTTATTATTATTCCTCCGAAACGGCATTGACAAGGCCACACTTTGGACGATGATGAAGTGGCTCTGGTCGCAGCAGCTCGGGCATGTGAATGCCCCGAGCAAAATGTGTAATTTATGTAGCCGGATTCCCTAATATAATGAAGCCATTAAGTCTTTCG
Source organism: Drosophila eugracilis (assembly GCF_018153835.1). Classification (NCBI taxonomy): domain Eukaryota; kingdom Metazoa; phylum Arthropoda; class Insecta; order Diptera; family Drosophilidae; genus Drosophila; species Drosophila eugracilis. The sequence continues at coordinate 1,912,144 of NW_024572964.1, read as the reverse complement.
GGGAACGGGCTACCGTTTGCCACTCAAAACGCCTAAAGAAAACCGAAACCAATGGGGTTTTAAAGAAAAAATAATAAATAATTAAATAATTATATTAGATTAAAATAGTAACCTAAAACTTCCTATAAATGGAAAAAATTGTATTTCGATATTGCTTTTAGTTCGCGTTTTGGTCGTCAAGGTTAAAGCCGTTCGGAAACCAGAAGTGGATGCCTGGCGAATTCTCGCCAGCTGTGGCCAGCACTGGATACCAGGGGTGTGCCTCCAGGCACAAGATCCGCCCGGCCTTCTTGATCTGCTTGCCAATGATGGCCTCCGTCTTCTTCTCCCAGAAAATTATACTGTCAAAGTCACCGGTGATAATGAACTCTGATCGTGGACCAAAGAAGTTTGCCGAGTAACTGTCGTTGGAGTTCGGAAGAGTTAAAAGAGGAAGTTAAGGATGCAGACTGAACTTACTATCGCCCTTTGAACCAATTTAGATACTCTCCTGCCTTGTAGTTCCGGCTGTCAAATAAGTAGACGCCAGCAAATCTGAAACAGGCCAGAACCTCGCTTCCACTGTGGTTGTATCTGACGTCAGTGATGTCCGCGATCTGCACCCAAGAAGAAACTAGAGATCGGAATGGCTGCCTTGGAGGATGTATCATACTTACATTACTAAAATTGCCGGGAACTATTTCATGAACAGACTCCGTCGACTTTCGCTTGTCGAAAACTCGTAGCCTATCATCATCCCCGCCTACGCAGAATTCCGGAGCTAATGGGTGATGTGCGATGGTGACAAGGGGTATCCTTCTGCGGTCATGTCCGATGCACTGGAGCATTGCGGTGGCTCCGCTGTTGAGGCGGGTATCAAAGAGCTTAACCCATCCATCCCTTCCCGCACTCATAATCTCGGATTGACTGTGCGGCACTAGTACGATCTTTGGTTTGGGGTAGGTTAGAATATTACTATGGTTGTAGAGGCGCATGGCAGTGATGGCTCCTCCAGAGGGCGGAATAATGGTCCGAAACACCTGACCATCTTCGCTGGCGGAGACGATGTCCAGTCTTCCGCCGCTTTCGATAAACTTAGCACCCAAGATGTCATTCCCATGACCCGGACGAAATCGGTGCACTTTCTTATTATTAGCCCAATCCCAGACGACAATGTTATTGCCACCGGTGACGGAGCAGATCAAGTTTCCGTCACGGTTGAAGTTCATGTGGGCAACCCGACAGCTGTTCAGCGTCTTCGTTAGAGTCAACTGTGTTACTACTAGTGCTGACCCATAGTATCTTTGGATAAAGCTCTGTTCCGAGTTGTGGCCGCTCCGCCATTCAATCCGATTGGTGATGTTATGCTCCCGGTGCAGCAGCTCCCTATCAGTGTTCCAAATGCACGCTGGCTTGGACTGGTACACCATCCTATAGAATCGTTCGCGTGTGGCGATATTGACTGCCGGGTCTGCCTCGTCTGGAAAGCTCTGAAGGGAATTATCTTTACAATGAATGGGTTTCTTAAAGAATTCATCCGGCTTACCTCAGCAAGGGTGTCATCATTGTCGCCGTTGGAACTATCCCCGTTCTAAAAGATTACCAGAATATTAGTATAACATACATTTCTTATTTTATATTTTTATTGCGTTTATCGGATGGAGTCTGGATAGAGAAATTGAAATAATACTGTACAGCACTTCTGATGTTTAGGAGCCAGTGATTTATCGGAGCGTTTTTCTTATCTGACCTTGACTACCGACCTTTGTGTTCCTTCTTCTTACTTACGATATTGATATTTTCCAAAGAGGCCTGAAAAGTGTTCTCATCTTCACTGCAAAGGCTGACGTCTTCCAAGCCAGAATGACCCTTCTGATTCTCCAGCATATGCCTTAGCAAGTTTTGATTATGAAATTCCAATTAAGTTGCAGACTAAAGAATCCACTAATAATAATAAAAATTACCCAATTTGCGTTCAATCTTCATATATATCCATACCTTTTCAGTATTCTCCAAGAGTCTGTCGGGAACAGTTCTTATTTTTTTAAAAAGCTAAAACACATGCGGTCGGAAGAGTTTATCAGTGACCCCTAATCTTCTGATAACACGAAACATCTGGAGCTCATACTTTTGGAACGAATATTTTAAGAGAAATATATGAAACTATCGATTAATTGCATTATAATTCGATTTATTGGTATTATAAAAATTGTATCCATGTTTTAATAATTAGCGAAAATCAAGGCTGCACCCTTAACTTGAACCCTTCTCTGTGGTAATCTTCCTTCTTTCTTTTATAGAAGCTTCCGTTCGTCAGAATGGATGGTCATTTTACACTAAAACGATATTAAGATACGATATTAAATTAAAAAACCATTAATAGTTTGAATTCAAATACATATTTATTCATTGACACACTGCTCAGTATTTCCCTAGACTGCGTGTCTGTCAGACACTCTGTCTGAGCAGCACGTGCCACATATATGTGACCAAATCAATGAGTTGCCGGCCACAGTTTTCATTCATTCATTTGTGGCAGAATCGTGCGTAAACGCACAACTCGTTTGGCCTTAATGTCAACCTGGCTGGCCAAGCAGCTACATGGAAAATCCATAAAAAACCCATAAATTTGCAGAAATTGAAAGCCGGCTAAAGCGAGTTTCCTCATGAGACGTGGAAATTTAAATCGCTGCTTCAGCGGCTCTGAACTTGACACAAATTCGCCATCGTTGTGCAAATGAACTATTTGCGAGGCGGGCCGTTGCAAAAGTGACACAATTAAGGCAGAAATACAAACACAGCCCATAGCCGATGGCTAATTACAGCGATTGCCACAATTGTGGGCCATTAGAGAGACCATCCCAGATGGGGGCACACTCGGATCGGCGGGGCTCCATTAATCATCATCCGCGAATGGGAGTTGCAGCGTTTCTCACACAATCAACAGGCGGTGTGGCGGAAAAAATGAATTGCCTTTTAATATCGAAACCGAAAGTGAGCTGAGATTATGAGTTAAGAACCGTCGATCACTTTGGTCAAGATTTTGTCTATATGTTTATTTATGATGTGTGTCTGCACGAAATTGAAATAGCATTCGAGGTGTGTTGCGTGGCTTTTGTTTTTCATATAATTAATGATCTATTAGGAGAGGAAAAAAGCAATATAAATTAGGGTTTTTTCGGCATAACTTCGGTACAGCTTCCGCATTTGCTTCTAATGAGGTTTTGGTCAGACTCTTTCTACGGACACTTCCAACTTTAATCCCGGCGAATGGCCATCAATTAGCCATGTTCGACTCATACAAGATGTCAACTCAATTTGGCCTGGCAACCCATCAACGCAAGAGATTTAATTATCATCTCGGCCTGTCTGCAACCGAAGTGGATTGGAGTGGCGTGAACTGGAGTCTTGGGATTTGTTTCGCCTCGTTGCCGGCATCAAAATGATGGCTAATTGTTATTTTTGCATATGCAGCAAGGCGGCTGCTTGCATGTTGTTTGATTAGACACCGAAAGGGGAACAGGGAGAGAGTTAGGTTACATAATAATCTAGTTAACAAATTGTGTCATGTGGAGCTAGCCGAGTAACCGAGTAACCGACTCAACTGTCTCAGTTGCGGCCTGCATCCAACAGCTGCAACTTTCGAAAGCGTTTTGCCGCACAGAGAGACAGAGAGAGAGAACAGAAACCGCCTTACATAATCCTCGGCGGGCGGGGGCCAATTGTCGCGAGGGTGTTGGCCTACGACTTCGTATAAAAAAAATCATTAAAATATTTAAAAATAAATAATCCTCAACCAGCAATCTCCAAGCAACTCCAAACTGTGCATAGTAAAACCTCACGAATTTCGGGCTACATTCACCCACCACCGCTGTCCCTGCTCCGGCTGGACAAAATGGTCAGCTTGGTCCATTCCTTAGCCCAAATATGATAGATCTTCCGCATGTCGTTCGGCTCTGGGTGTGTCCAGTTGAAATGGAAAACTGAGTGGAAAAGGGGAAAAGCTATGTCCGCCGGCAATTGCGGGTTAATGGGTGAATGCGCTGTTTGAACTACATTACAATGGTTAATCCGTTACTAGCTCTGGTCCATAAGCGCCGAGTGGTTATGACTCGCCCGGGCAAGTGGCAAAATATTTGTAATGCAAAACTAAACAAAAGACTTGGGCAACAATTTGCCCTGGCTGCTGCACTCAGGGAGCTACAAATTGTTGCAGGAAATTATAGTAAATTTGCAAGCTAAAAACATGGCAATAAAAGTTAATGGCATTGTTTTCTTCTGATATTTCAACAGACTGACTTGGCAATCCTATATCATTGTTCTAGAGGTTTCCTTCTTTCATTCTTAAGGTTATTCTAGATCTTTCATTGTTGAAGAAACAGGCAAGCCTGTTGGTGGACCAGAGACCACCTCCAGCCCGTAGATCACCTCCAGGGTATTTGCAAAAACTGGACTGTCATGTTTTGGGCGATAGATACAAGGCGTCGACACCCACGCAACGCAGAAAGATAAAAGGGGCTCCAAGGGAGTTGCATGTAAACCGAGTTCAATCTTTGATTACAGGGCAGCCACACGTCGCAGTTGTGCAAGAAGCGATTGCCAACAATTGCGCTGCGGTTAACCCAAACGAGAGATGGGGGCGCATGGATCATAAGATGCGGCAGATTGGGGCTTTGAGACATCTCTGTTGTGGTTTGCCACTCTCGATTGTTGCAACAGGGCGAGGTATGAAATATATATCTATAAAATATCGCGAATTGTAGGAACAATTCTAAGCCGGATATGGCACACAATGCGATAAGCATTGGCCATGCCAGGGCACCCGAACAATGCACTTTATCGAGAGCCAATAAATCAGCGAACTGAGCCACAAATTTCAACAGCAAAAATGACAATGGCCAGACAATTACAAAACCATATAGAAACCAATTCGATACGAGAAACCCAGAGCGGAAATTTTGTAAAGCGCCACGCCCCCTTTGTGGCCCAGTCGCCTAGCCGCCTAGTCGCCCAACTATGGACTGCAGTGAATGCATTGCGAAAAGCGAACTGAATGCAGACCGAATTCGACCGAGGATTGGGTCCCGCTTTTCGGCCTGGTCATGGCAAATTGCCATTGGTGGGGGGAGGTCCATTCTAAGCCCGGTCTGGGCCACTGCCTGAAGGTCGATCTGCTGGCGGAACAATGCCAGCGATCTATGTAAATTTCGAGCGACATAATTGCACGGATTAAGCTGTTGTCTGTTTACTGGCCTCTCCCCCTCACATTTGTAATTGGACGGCTGATAAGCCAAACGCCCACCGAAAGTTTTGGCATTAAGCTGTCAGAAATCTGAAGCCCAGATCCCAGATCTGAGAGCGTTTACAAAAATTACAAATGGTAGGGGAAAAGCTTAGAGCTACAGCCATCAGATACGATTAAATTGAAGTCCAAGTTGCTTTGACCTTGGTATCATTTGGTGGGTGCACTTTACCTTTTCAGGGAAGGAAAAAACACATTTTCTTCGCATTATTATCAGATTTGAACTGTGTATGACAAGCATAATGTGCCCCCATGATTTCATTAATCAATTACGTCTTTCCTAACATTTCTACCTGGCAGCTGGACTCTTTTGTTTATTGATTGCAGTTTGATATTCCGTGAATTCCATTCGGCGTTTGGTCAAGGTCACCAGTTTGTTCAATTACTGCAGTTGGTATTGTTTCTTTTTTATTATTATTTAGTTATTGCCCCCTCTTTTCTGCGGTTTCTTACCACAAAAGCGAAGTAGTAGCCGCTGGTCGAAAATGATCAAAGCAAATCATGAGTAAATGTTAATTGCCATGAGTCGTTTGGGTTTAGTTCAATATGTTAATTGCAATACGGTTTTGCATAATTAATTTAAATTATAACCTACGTTCTGCACTCGCTGTTGACTTGTGAACTCACAACCATCGGCCATTCATTGCGCAAGGCAGCTGACAGAACGAAACTCAAGACTCAAAATCAAACGAATGACTTGGGCAACGAACTTGTTTCGCATATTGCGCTCACACGACAAAAACAATAACAATGCGAGGAAAAGCTGCAAACATTTGCCACTCAATCAGCGGCCAACAGCTAGTGCAACTGAGGCAACGCACACAAATTGCTTTAATTACAACAAATTTGTTTGAATATATATCAACTTGAGGTATTTCAGCTGAGCTTAACCAAGTGCACTGGGAGAAAAGAGTTGTAACCTTAACTTAAAGTATTCAAATCACAGAGATCCGGGTTCTTAGATTCCTGTTAATCTTATGCATATAACATGTATTAAGAAAGAGAGAAAAGTTATAATATAAGCTCAGTGTAGTTCAAGCAAATGCTCTCTGACTTTTTAGCCGACACCTCGGAATCACGACGACCGTTCACGTCATGCACCCGCAGCTAGAAAAATATGGCCAGATCTGCAGCTCTCCACTCAGCCGGGCGCTCAACTCGAGTGGCCAGAGACTCGGATCTCGGATCTTGGATGTTGGTCCGCTGACATGACGAGCCAAGATCGGGCCAAGATTGCAACTGCTGCGGGCCACTTGGGCGTTGCGATTCTGTGATTCTGCGAATCCGGCTGACTACTTGGTCTGGGTGGTCCGCCGGCTTCTGGCTACTGGCTGCTGGAACTCCTCGCCTGACTCATAACTGTTAAGATATACATTTGCGCACATGTGAAGCGGATCTGTTCCACGGACTGAACTCTAGCGGAAGGGGTGAATAATTAAATCGAAAAGGAAACGCGCAGCACGGCCAAAGAGTTTCGCATTCACGAATTTGCAATTGTCATTGTGGGGTCTAGTTTCGTATGCCTTGACTAGACATGGTTCTGGTGTTGTGAATGGCTTATGATTGTTTAAGGAATTTCCACACATTTAACTAACGGCTTGGCATGCCTAGGAAACGAAACCTCTTATCAAGGAAGTGGAGAGAACTGGTTTTAAATTGGATAGCCAGTCAGTATCGGGGGTATTCTATCGAACAGTCTACACCATTCCTCATGGCTTCACTGGCCCTACCTCTTCCCAAATATGGCTCAATCCTCCATCAAAAGGCAATCAATTATTGCATTTTTGCTCGAATCCAATCTAAACCTACTTTTTCAAAGTCTCGACTGCAAAAATTCAATTAATTGGCCGTGGTGGTGCGTCATTTTCCGCAAACAAAGGACGTAATCAGATCGTGGTCTATTTCAGGCAGCCGAAGCTGAGCTCAGAGATTCAGTTTGGGTCTCTAGAGGTGGGATTACAAAGGGGGTTGGGAAATTCTTAGAAATTATATTTACTTGGAAAAGAGAATAGAGACTTCCAGAATTTCTTTCATTGTTATAAAACACTTGACATTCCAAATAAGCTTCTATTTATTCAAATTACCACTTACAGCATCTAGAATCGAGCACTTAAGATGACTTTGAAGATTAATATTTACCCCTTTTAGTCTACGCTCCTGATCTTACCACTGCGATTACAGCTGTTAGTGATCCGTTACACGTCGCTTGCCGTTCGTCGTCGCTGTGTCGTGCTAACCTTGAGATGATTACTTCAATTTTTTAGTACGCGATGACCAGCTAGGCGTAGAGGGGTCTCAGGAGGGGCTTTGTCAGAGCTGAGCTTACTAATTCGAGACAATTTATTAAATGAGGCAAAGCAGGGCAAGTACGTAGTATAAGCCCAGCAAATATGCCATAAAACAAAGCAAGGCAGCCCCAAAAATATGACAAAACAAAACGCTTATTTTTTCATATTTTTTGCCTGGTAATGAGCCGGGGCTGCAATGGCGGATATTTTGGGCATAATGATGTGGCGCCACGGTGCGCCCCACTTCCACAGCGTCTTCGGGTGGTGCCCTCTCCATACCTCCGCACCCCTCTCGCCTTACCATTTGCGCAAGATTGGTTTAATAAGCAAAACGGCCTACATGGCAATTAAAAAAGTGGCAGTAGGAACAGCAGCTAGTGCACTGAGAAATAATCGAAGCATGAATTGATAGAAGAAAGTTGGGAAATGCTTAAAAACTTGTCAAATCTTCAAGGAAATCTTTGATAAATCGAATTTCTTCTTTTGGTAATACTTTAAATTGATTTCTAATTTAAAACGGAAAATCCTTTTAAGTTATTTTTCCAGTGTAGAATAGCATTGACTTCAAGATTTGATAGACGACGCCCGCTGCAGGCAAACTAAAAAAAGAAGAAAACATAGAACGTAGAAAACATCGTCTTGGAAACCCACGAAACAGACGAGCGAACAAATTGCAACATGCCAAAGAATAGCCAAGGGGATGCCGAGGGGAGGGGACGCAACACCTCCGCCCACCGAAATGCAATTTTAACTTATTTCAGCCATTGTCTTATTTTATTCATAAATATTTGTGTTTACGGCTAATTTTATTCGTGCCCGAAGATTGTTTTTGCGAGGGAGCTTGCGGCTTAGAGAGGCCATTTCAATTAAATCGTGATGGGAGATGGAAATATATAGATGGCCAACCTTTTTTCTGATCATGATTTCATAATTAATATGCCTTAATAATGGCCAATTTGATATGTTAATATTTGCCTAGCATTAGCCGATAGAACGCGTCTTGAATGTCGACTAGGCATTATCCAATTTGAGTTTTGAGTTTTCCCTTCCATTTCACAATTACATATTTTTCGATTTACATACATCGCAGGTTATCTCACAAATCAGACAATTTCCAAAGACAAACCACAGCAAACCAAGCCAAGCAGCCGCTCCACATCCAACTGAACTGAACTTCACTCTCGTTTTTCGAAAAGCATTAAATAATTGTGGATCGCCGGTGGGGGAGGGGTGTGCAGGGGCGTTACGGGGGCTTCAACTTCTTGGGCTTCGCTCCGCAAAGCTTGGCTTTGCCTGGCATTTTTGTTGTGCTGCTGCTGACCGACTCGCATTCGGCTTTCTGTGCCTCGGTTCGTGTCTGGCCCGCTCGGGCGTTGTCTTGTATATAAAAGCGGCTTCCTTCTTGGTTCTAGTTATCAGTTGAATCCAGCTCAACGTTCAGCACACACTCGCGTCTGCAAAGCAAAACAAATCCCAAAAACCAACTCCATTCACAATGGCATTCTTCAAAGTGAGTGAACAGGATAGCCCAGCATCCATTAAAGTGCCCTGTGATCTAATCCGCAATATAATAATTCAACCAAACCATACTTCTGTGATTTAGTCCCTGATCTGCCTGGCCGTCCTGAGCGCCGCCTCCGCCGGAGTCCTCCACGGACATGGTGCTGGTCTCTACGCTGCCGCCCCGGCCATCTATGCCGGTCATGGCCACCACGACGAGGGAATCGATTACCATGTAAGTTGACCATCCGCCAAAGTAGCTCAGGAAGGGGCTCTTAAGATCATAGAGTAACTAAAAAGAACATTTAAGAAGAATACTAAAAAATTACTTATACGACATGTAATCCTTGGCTATAAAAATTACCCATACGACCTGTTAGCCGGGCCATGATGTTCACATTTATTACAACCAATAGACAGGCAATCATAAAATTATACTTAATATGCCCTAAAACTAACACCACCATCAATTGGCGGCAATCACCCATTCCGCTGGCCAACTCTTTGGATGCTGGCCCAGGGCCATCGTGGCTTCTGACATTTGGCCATTTTCCCACGCCAGCTCCATTAGCATAGCCAGCTGTGCCGAGTGGCGTGTGGCATGCACATAAAATTAGCACCCGATCCGAGCAAATCTGCACACTTCTCATGGACTCTTTTCGCAATCCTCAGGCCTACCCCAAGTACCACTACAACTACGGAGTGGCTGACTCCCACACCGGAGATGTGAAGTCCCAGCATGAGGTGCGTGATGGTGATGTTGTGAAGGGATCCTACTCCCTGGTGGAGCCCGATGGTTCGGTGCGCACCGTGGAGTACACCGCCGATGACCACAACGGATTCAACGCCGTGGTCCACAAGACCGGCCCCACTGTCCACCATGCTGCTCCCGCCGTGGTTGCCCATGCCGCTCCCGCCGTTGTGGCCCATGCTGCTCCCCAGGTGGCCTATGCCCCAGCCATTGCCCACCATGTGGCCGCTGCTCCTGCCGTTCCCTACGCCGGATCCCTGGCGCATCATGCCGCCGTGCCCGCCTACGGATATGCCACCCACAACGCCCACGCGCATGTTGCCCACTACTAAGGTGATAGGACAAGCTGCAAAATGCACCACCTGAAGCACTACATGCACCACCACCAACACCACTCTTCTGTAATTTATTAAGCACGTTGACGACCTCACAAAAAACGGATGATTGATCCACTGACGAAGCCTGCTATAATACTCAGTATCCCAGTCATGTCCATCGCCTGCACGGGGATTCCCCTATCCCCGGCAGCATCTATCTCCCTCGAACACACACACATTGCCGTCTCTGTCTCAGCTTTCGCGCAATTCTCTCTTTTGTTTGTTATCCAAACTTCTCTTTTATTGTAAATAACGAAGAAATCGAGTGAAGAACAAACGCCCATCATGCCACACGCCCACGAAGAAGAACCAACCTGAAAAAGATGAAGAAAAACGAACAAAACAAAAAAATAATAAAAAAACACACATGTATTATAATAATTTTGTGTATACTTTAAGTTTGAAGCTGAAACTGCTGACAATGCTATAAATACAAAATGTAGAGAATTACAAAAATTCAAATTTTTTAGTATTTTTATTGCAAAGAAATGGGTTCTAGCTTAAAACAGTTATGAAAGTTTAATATATAAACTAATCCAAAAAAAGCATCAAGCAACTTCTATTCCTATCAAGAAGAAGTTGCAAATGAAATTCTACTTAATTTACTAGGACTTGTTTCCCTTTCTTAAGCGTTTTTATTACTAATAAAAATGTATTAACTTTGTGGTTTTAATTGCCAATGAAACGGAATACATTACCGATCAAGATTACATTCACTTTTCATCCACAATCGATTCTACCCCTATAACTAATTATGGTTGCCATTAATTATGAAAGTTATGGAAATTGATGGGCAGAGCACTTGGCCGAGATCACGCCACTTGATTGACAATCATCGAGCTGCTAATTTGTGGGCGTGATTCGAAAAGGTGAAGGTAAGCCGATTGATTGGCATTAGCTTAGCCAGTAACTAGTTGAATCGCATTACCTTATTATTTATCAGTTAAAGATCTCAGACATCTGTGCACTCGAAACACGAGCATTATATCTTCAGAATGATTTGGATTTGCCTTGACATCCATCGATTACTTTGCTCATTGTTTATGGATAATTAATCACAAGTTATAGATGTAATAAAGTATTTTTATAAAGTAGTTCTGAAACGTGGAACTAACTTGTTTTAAGTACAAATATTAGTCTTAAACAACATATAGTTTTTTGTAAGTAATGTTGAAAGAGAAAGATGAGAGATTTTAGGATATTTGGGAGGTTTCTTTCAACCTTATGTAAGCTTTATTTACCTTTTATTGTAGAAAACTTTTGGGCTGTGTGTATTCTTATTAAACTAAAGCTTGGCTTTGAACTTGTTCCTTAGAGGCTTAGAAAAATATTAGACTTAGATGTATACTTTCTGGCTGTTTTCTGTTAAGGTAAAATACAAAGACTACTTTCAAGCTATAGAAAAGTCAAATAAAAGTTATAAAAATGAACAGTTAAATACTTTTCAATAGGAATTCTTCAACATAATGATCGTAATATGTTTGTTTTAAAAACCAATTGGTTTCATTTACATCAAAAAAGTAAAAACGGTTTAACCAAACCCTTTGAATGGTGCGAAATATATGTTAAATTAAAATAAATATTTTAATAAATTTAAAAAGAGTGTTTTCCAATGCTCATCAAGTTTACGAGTCATCTGAAGTGACATTTCCAATAACAAATTCACAACTTGCCAAGGTCGATAGGCGGCACATGGCAAGCCACAGTTTTCCTATCCACTTACGCACTTTTACTTTCATGGCCCGCTGGAAGCCACCGCAGAAAGGTGCCCCCGGAGGTGCTGCCCTCCAGTGCGGTCACAAGTTCGGGGGCGTCTCTTAGCCAAAGACAATACACGAATAAAGCATAAGTTGAAACATTTAAGTCACAAGAGAGGCTTCCGCATGCAACAAATCTTCGCATTTCCGTCACTTTTAACGTGCGAACGAAACGAAAACAAAGCCAAATATTGATCTCTTAATGGGCACAACGTGGTCTGGTTTAGACAAATGCCCAGCGGTCATAACAGAGACGTCCGAGAAAATGGTGCAAAAACGCCGGGTGAGGGAAAAAGAATTTATCAGAGATCAGTGATCAGCGGACCGTTTAAATGTGCGCATTTTTTCGAGCTCGAACCAAAACAAAAGGGTGAATCTCTCATACGTGGACTCCATTAATTTAGTTTTACGAGAAACTAAAACTAAGACCGGACAGGTGCCGCCTTTGGGGGGCGGATTCTCTAGCAGTTAAGGTCAGAGTGGGAAATGCCGGAAGGAAGTTTCCGCTGGCTAACTAGATCTGAGTTCACGACAGGTGTACCTATGCAGTACCTCTCCCTTGTGCCAAAAACTCAATGTCGAGAAGTAAAATGTTCACTTGAATCTGTATCTATAGCTGCTGCTCCAATAACCTTTAGGTGGCCAGCAACTTCTTCATAGATAAATGACAGTTACTAAAGTCTCGGCTTTATGTTTCTCTTTCTGTTTTTGCTGAGCCCGACTAGTTGACATTCAAGATGACTGCCTCAATAAACTGTCGCCAACACGTGCTCTCTATATGGCTTCGATTGCACTTATTGTATCTGAGAGGCTGTATGTGGCGGCAGCATTAAGATGCAACCTCTAAGATATGCATCTATCGAAGCTGATACAATTTATAGATAATAAAATACCTCGACTAGTGGCTACTGGTCTCAGGAGATGCGCAGAGGGGCTAAGAGATGACTTGGAGATGCTTGCACAGTGATCAAAGAATAGCTGAAACTGAATAGTAGATAAAAGTGTGAGCAGATACTTCTATTAATTTGTACTACTGAACAAACAAATCAAACGGTCCCAGCTTGCGCAACTTTTACGTTTTTCAAAGAGCTGGTAATACCGCATAACGTATACGCAGTGTTATTCAAGCCCACCTGAACCACTGTTAAAAGCTAAATGTCGTCCGAATGTCTGCGTAATTGAAAAATGCCATTAATTGTTGATTCATATTGGACATCTGATCGGACATAATTAAGCAGAATCGAGCTAAAAACTAAGAGCCGTCCCAACTGCTGAAGTTGGCAGTGCATAATCAGCCCGTCGACTGTCAGAGTCAATTATATAACAATGTTAACTGGATTAGTTGGGCCGTTAATTTGATGCATGGCAAACAGTCTGCAGCAAATTGGCCGCCGAGGTGCGAAATTTATAGTTGGCCAGCGGCGGAGGAAGAGGCCAAAAGATCCAGAGGCAGCCATTCATTTGCATTTTATTGCCGCCAACGCGAAAGCATTTGCCACGGGTCATTCTGTAACACAGTCTGGCCTGGCTAACAATGGTCACTCAATTGGAGATGCGGCAGCTGAGGCGGAGTCACTGGACCATGGCCAACTAAGGGCGACAACAATGACAGCCAGAGTTGGCCGTATTACCCGAGAAACAAGACCGAAAACCGCCCACACTCCCAGGCCCTGGACTTGCAACACCAGCCATCCCAGACATATTCCATTCCCCATGTTGCAAGACGATTGTCGAAGTCCGCCGAGTGCTCCATTGTCAAATTAGTCTGTGTGCAAACAAGCTGAAATTAGGTGACCAAAGTAAACCGAGTCAAAGTCACCAGCCTCGATCCGAGCTTATGACTCGTCTCTGGATTTGGCCAAAACTGCGACCTCATGGTAATTGCACTGCCAACTCCACAGAGTGAAGCACTTTGTGCAGAATGATCTTGCCAATGAGGGGCCATTCAGGCGATGGAAATTAAGCAGATTCATGGGAGCAGCTCGGTGGAGTGCTCCTCCTAGAAACTTAATTTAAGTTCATTGAATTTTATATGAAAGCCAGAGTAAGGCTCAGGGCCCACAGTCATTAGCATATGCAGATCTTCACTTGGCTAAAAATCAACTCTATGAAATCCTTTACTTAAACTCAGCCAACAAGAATGTATTACTTCCTTATAAAATCTGCATTCCCATCCCACATAAATATTGCCCTTGAAATACCAAGTCTTAGAACATTTTTAGAAGAATTCTTTCCGTTTATGAATTTTCTTTTTGCTTTGTTTTTTCATCGGTTAAATATATTTAAGTTAATTGCCAGAAACCAGAAACAATGCCCAGCCACGCACATGTGTCTGTCAAGATGCCTGCTTAGTCAGCAAAAAGAACGGGCTGGAAAAACCTGCGGCTACATATGGAAAACCTTCGGAAAACGCCGACAATCGCTGGCTGAATTTTCCCAAGTCTAGGTAGCAAAATGCTTTTTGGCGGCATGCAAATTGACTTAATCTAGTATTTAGTTTTACAAAAACCGCAGTCGTCGAAGAGAGACAATTGTTTCCAAGCGAGCGAAGGTCTGTTGGTTTTTTGGTCGGGTCAGCTGGGGATTACTTCTGAAGCACTCCTCGCCGTTTAATTAGAGTCTTTAGCACGCCCCTCGCCATGGTTAATTGTGTGAAAATGCCCAAGAAATGCCGACCTGGACATTAAACTAGCCCACATTATTAGCCACACAAAAAGCCATGCTGCACCAACTACTAACTACAGTTAAGGCTTCTGCGGTCTGACAATAATTTGGATTAGTTTGTAGGCTGCCAGACAGACCGCAATTGGCACGTTCTCGTCTTGGCTCAAGGGTGCGCAATTGCCATAAATTAAAGATTGAAAAATTGTCTCAAAATGCTTTTCTTAAGATGAGAGTAGCTTGTAAGTTATTTTGGTAGAGGTGACCTATGCTTAACTTTATCAAAAGCTGCTTGATTATGTGGTTTTCTTTGTAATTTGTTTAATTTGTTTAAAAATTCGTAACCTATATAAAAGATTTGTTTTTTGAATTTACATATTGCATCATCTTATTTTCTCTATTTTAAATAGCTTTAATAACTCTTAGTTAATGTATTTTACCAATCATACTAATGGCTAGAGGCAAAGTAAAGGTCAGATTCACAACAACTCAGGAATATCATTTATTTCTTGTCATAAATTGTCCTGCTCTGAAGACTTTGCTTTCATTTCAGCCCAGAATAGAAGCCAACTTTGAAGTCTAGTTTAATGCGCTTGACCTTCAAGCTGAACGCCAAGAAACAAAAGACTTAAGCGGGGTCCAGTATCTGTACTAGCTGCAGTAGTGGTTACTAGTTTGGGCCGCTGTCATTGAAGTAGATCACTGAGAATTTCGCATGTGCCGAATAACTAGGGCCTTATTGTGCTGCAATAGCAACTTGACCCGATTTGTGTTTGATTTACATTTTTTCGGTTCTTGTCAGCGATTTATTTCGGTCTTGGCTTAAGTCTCCCTTGCTGGCATTAAGTTGTTAGATAAATTGGCCACAATCATTTCTTGCAGAAATCAAGGAAATTAATGATTAAGTCCAATGATTAATCTCGCATAATTCTCGGGCTGAAAAGAAGTGATTGTTCCAGATGACTTCATTGACAATGGCTGGAGGATTGGCAACGGATTTGAGAAATGTGTCGCTGATCGGCCGACAAAAAACAGAGACAACGCCACCCCATTCAGCGGAGTCAGTGGAACCCGGCTGCGTGTGGCAACATCCCATGGATCTGCTGCAACTCCATTCACATGGCCGGCTGTCTGCCGTAGCAGGAGGAGAGTGGCTCAGCAGACTGGATCACCATTCGCCACAGCCGACTGACTGAGAAACCAAGAGTCTTGGCATTGTGGCTGCTCTCAGCAGACTTCGCAGCCAACGACGACTGCGCTGCCCGCGGCTTTCGCACATTTCGCGCTTATTTAATGGAAACTTGCTTTTAGAATCGCCACAGTATTCCGGGCAGCTTGGCGGTGTTTGTATCTGGTGCCGTTGAAATACTCCAAGTAAATTCATAAAAAATAAGTTTCAAAAACGGTTCCTAATTCAGTGCAGTGTTTTCTAACGGATACGACTTTTGTGTTTATTTCCAGCAAATATTTTCTACGATTCAAACTCATTTGAACCAAAAAGTATAACCCAAAAACATAAAATGGCAAACTTCGTGTGCTTCGTTATCCTTTCGTTGGCGCTGTTCGCCAGTGTTGCTGTGGCGCGGCCGGGATATGCCCTGGATTACTATGTGAGTTTTAGAGTGGATTGCGAGTGAGGAGTAACTAATAGTTAAGACTATAAAATGGTCAAGGACAGTGCTATGAAAATTAAACCATCTGCTTTAAAAAAAGTAAAAGTTAATCCAAACAGAATTAAACTAAATCATAATATCAAAATCCTTTTTGTTGTGGCTTACAAATTAATAGTTCAGTTCTAGAAAACTAGGTGATTGTAAATTCTTAAATTTCGTAATTTAAATACTTTTCTTTATAAACAGGACCATCCCAAATACGCCTTTAACTATGGAGTGGCTGATCACAGCACTGGGGATGTGAAATCACAACACGAAACTCGAGATGGCGACGTGGTCAAAGGTAAGAAAACGAAAACTTAACCAAAACCTTCTATTTTTACATGCTCTTCTTCAGGACAATACTCTCTGGTAGAGCCCGATGGTTCCATCCGCACTGTGGACTACACGGCGGACTCCATTCACGGCTTCAACGCTGTGGTGACCAAGTCAGGACCCACTGTTCATGCCCAGGCAGTAGTGGCCAATCCCATTGTGGCCCACAAGCCCATTTTGGCTCACTATGAACCTCAGGTGGTGAAGCATGTGGCTCCAGTGGCCCATCATGCCCCACTGGTGGTGGCCTCCCCGGCCCCATATGGTAAGTTAAGAACTTTTTGGAAGGATACAGATTGGTTTAAGAGGATATGGGGAACTTAAGTTATAGAGATGGGTTTAGCAGCACCTTTATAGTTGGCCTTCACCTCTGGTGGCACCTCTTCTCACCCCCACTCCTGCGTAGTACCCCTTCTTGTGGTCCCGCCCACCCATCTCCACGTGTTCTCTGCTCGCTCTTTCAGG
The DNA here is from genome assembly GCF_018153835.1 of Drosophila eugracilis. Classification (NCBI taxonomy): domain Eukaryota; kingdom Metazoa; phylum Arthropoda; class Insecta; order Diptera; family Drosophilidae; genus Drosophila; species Drosophila eugracilis. Next base: position 1,895,076 of record NW_024572964.1, on the reverse strand, counting down.
CATGAACACATATCGCATGCTAAAGCTGTTCAGGCGGCATGCCAACTATCTGAACAATCAGTATCGCAAATTGCGCCCAGACGAAGACGACAACGGTGATGATGATGATCTTGGTTTTGACGCTGATTACTATGCAGCCTACTGAATGTTCTGAACTGTCTGAATAACTTACCATAATATCATTGTAATCTCATCATTTCTAGCTTGGGTGTTACTGGTTCACTGGTTGCACTGGCAATTTCATTCAATAAATTGCAATTAGTCTCACATCTGTGGCCAGTCAAGCAGCTAAGCTGAATCATGGCTAGTAACTGGGTTGGTAATGTGTAACATCATATGGTTGACTAATCCGCCGACACGCCTCTTTAGTGGGTTACCTCACTTCGCTCCGATCGGAGCCAAAGATCTAGCTTTGTCTATGCACTTTCGGGTTCGAATTTCCCACACAGATTATGTCAGGTGCATCATCTTCAAGAAGACAAAACAAAAACAGCTACCGCAGCATATTTTTCACGAAAATTGCCGCGTCTTCTTGGGCCATTTCCCTTCTCCCTGCTACCTGCGCCCCTAGCCTCACACTTTCAAAGACTTTAGCATAATTTTCTCAATGTCGCAACGCTTTGGGCCTGGGAAATGAATACATGGTTGGATACTCATGTGAAAACTCATAATTGTTGTGGGTGCTGCGGTGCAATTTTAATTGAGAATTATCAGCAAAACGCACGGCGAAAGAAATCAGCGGCCAAAACAAAAGACTTAGGCAACGAACTTGTTTGCATACAAAACGGCAACGAAAATAAAACTAAAAATGCAGCCAAAAAACTGAAAAACAAAGCAAAACTAAACACCACCTGTGACCAATTGACTGACAAATTCGTGCACAAATAAATTATTTGCAAGGGGCAGAGAAATGGCCAAAGAAAATGCCTTGGTCAGCATTGAATTGCTAGTTTATTTATTTTTGTTTGCCAGTTGAGCTACTTACCAACAATGGCAAACGGTTAACAGCTGTTACCGCAGTTTAGTTTTTTGTCGGTCATTATTACAACAGCCCCGACGAGCGAAATAAATTTAAGTCGCTCCCCCTGCAGAAAAGCTAAAGTTTCTATATTTGTTCGATCTTCAAGTGGCCAAGCACTATGCTCCGGCGGCAGCTGCCCCCATACACTACGACTACGATGATGGCTACTACAACCAGGGCCAGCAGTACGAGTACATTCCCCAGTACGACCAGTACAACAGCGATCACTACGGCCACTACGCGAGTCCCTATGCGGGCCACTACTAGGAGCTCCCAGCGGATTGATTTCGTAGATGTTTAAGCCCACTTAGTTGTACTCCACCCGGAAATTCATCGGATTCTCTCAGTGTAGCTTGCAAAGGAACTTTGAGATCTACGCTACGCGATCGAAAACAAGGGGACACATCAAGGTTAATCTTACTTAAGTTATGCAACAAATTTGTAAAATAAAGATTCGAAAAAACTGTTTAAGTGGAAATACAAAAATTTATGTTTTATTTTTCATGATTCATACTTGCTCTTTATTTCTGATCATTAGAGGATGTTACGGTAAAAGTTAAGAACGAAAAATGCTTTTAGTTAGATTAAGTTCTCTCTGAGACTTAAAAGGCAAAAAGTTACTCTACTTAATGCATTCTTCTAGCTATTTAAAATTCAACTCAATAATTTATAATGAGCAGATTGCTTTAGATAATTAAGATGCAGATCTCAGATTCCGCTTTCCATGTTGGCGTTACAATTTACACTTACCAACTTAACCATTAATTCAATTTGCACTACCCATTTGGGAAAGCCTTAATCGATGTGTCTCATGGCCAATTGAACGCTACGAAAGCTTTGCATTTCATTAAGGCAGAAATATTGCCGTTCAATATTCAAAGCTGTCGTTTCCGTTGGCGTTTTCCTTAAGCAAAAACCAAGACATTTTCACGGTCTACAAATCTGAAACTCTAACTTACATAAGCCTCTTTTTTGCTTTTATTTTCATTGTTTGTTTAGATGGCCCATTTCGCTGACTTAATTGGGGGTCTCAAACTTTTCTTCCGGTGGCTTCGGCTGACCCGCCAAATGGTCAAAGTGGCTATAAGATAAAGGCTGAATGAGATAAAAAAGCTTTAAGCTGAAAACGAAAGCTAGACTTGGATAACTTTTCCAAACTACGGGTTGCAAAGTTGGCTTAACTTAGGAGTCGGTTTACCTTGCATACTTTACGGGATAGGTTATTCTAAGTCAGAAATGTTAACCAACTTTTGCCTGCTTAGCAAAATGTTATTTAATCAAGTCATAAATGACTTGGAAATGCATTTTTATGCCACTTTTTATTTGTGTTTCTATTAGTCAGCAATGAACAGACATTGTAACACCGCAACGTATACTTAATATTTCAGCGAAATATCACTCATAAGACCGGGGTGCCAAAGTCGGCTAACTGCATATCTAAGCTGTAATCTTGATGGCTGCTAATCTGCGTACACGAGACAACATAGAATTAGCCAATCGTTTAATTAACAAATAAATTGAATTTGGATTCGATCTTAATAACTGTTAATGGTTCTTGGGACTTGTAATTGCCCAGCAGCACTGATCCAATGAGCCACTGAGCCAACGATCACTGCACCACTGGACAGCTGCCTAGCACCACGCAATGTTTCTTGCTGACGCTGAGCAATTACACAGCGGATGTTGATATATACACTAGCTGGAGCTGGAAGCGTCTTCTTAGCGTCGTGTTTGTGGCCCAAGGTTACGGGCCAAGAACTGGTCTCAGGCAAACATTTCTCGGACCGAGTTGTTTTGCATAAAACGCAGATTAGCCGGCTCAATAAATGAGAGATCTTAGTTGAGTTATGTGCTGCATTTGGCAGACAAAGTATTACAATAATTTGTTCCAGTGTGATTGCATCAGAGTCCAGCGTTCGGTCGGGCTTGCCCAATCCCAAATCATTTGGGCGCATTAGGATTGAATTAAAATTGCTGGGATTGTGCGGACTCCAATGAAAGTGACAATTAACAAACCAAAACTGAAGCTGTTAAATAAAAATTGTTTTTTTGCCCCGGATAAGCCGTCGTCGCCTGGATTTCCTCAAGAGGTCTGGGGGCCCGGAGCAAAAGTCTGAACCCAACCCGGCCCGAGACGTCAAACCTCAATTATAGCTAACGCCAGCAGCAGCCTATCTGGATATATATGTATATAACATATGGCCATATATATCGGGGTACTACTGGTATATATACTGATGTGTATGTATGGTACATATGTGCCCGGCTCACAGGTTGCCAAAGTGGACAATTTAATGTGGCTGTCATGTTAAATGCCAAGCCAATAATTTAAGCCTCATTTTTCGTGGCTAAGAAATGTTTCAGCTGGGTGGCAAGCAGTTCAAAGCAAAACTTAAAGATTTCAGAGAGAGAATTCTGTAATGAAAAGAGATAAAATCTTGTTCTTTCTATGCCGAAAACAAAGACTTAATAAAAATAAGGAAGGAGTTGAAGAAAACATAAACCTAGTTTCCAATTTTAGTCTTCTATCGAATGTAATAAATCATTCGGGCAAAGTCCAATTGCATTTCATTAACAGTCAATTTAAAATAATCGACCATGATTACTTCCGTCTAGTGGCAAAACAAACCAACTTATTAATTGAGCCCAACCACGTGCCCAACTCCCAGTTGATAGCCGTCGATCAGACTTCGTTCATTGGAATCGATTTGTGCAACCACAAATAAATCTATTTTTTGCAAAACCCTCTTGTACCCCGTTTGGCCGACCGCAAATAATGTTTTCAATAAGCTATGTATTTTTTTTTGCTGTGAGGCTGCGCAAAATTAAGTCATAAAAGCTAGCCAAACTCTGAGCATCCCAAACCGGCTAAACCGAGAGATCTTTGGTTTCTATTATTGACGTTAGAGGCTGTTTAGTTAGTGGCTGCTTGCTGAGGAGTTACCAAATTTAGCATTCAAACATTACAAAACACAAAGCAGCGAGATATAGTGGCAAAACTACTTTTTTAGGATTCTATTGATGCCCATGCGACCAGGTCGGCCGTAAAGATGCAAAACCACACGACCCTTTCAAAGTGATTGTTGTCGCTGGGACACGTTTTTAGTGTGCTTTTCAAACAATATTGCAAAATGAGTTATAAACATGTGTATGCCAGTGTTTGTGTCATTGACTCATAGCACAGCAGATCAGAACATTTGGCTTAAGGGGTACACTAGCCAGTACTCATTGGGGAAATACTGGAATCAAAGGCTTAAAGTCGCCAAAAAGAAGTAAGAGTGTAGATTGGTGATTCACTTTTATAGCCCAAGAGACTCGCATCATCATTAAAAACAAGTATTTTTATAACCGCCATTTGATAACTTTGAGTAAAACTTATATAACAGCCATGCAAAATGTTATTGATTTTGTTGTTATTTATTAAAAAATATTACCCATATTAATATATTATTTTTTTAACTGCCTTGCAATTATTATTTAGTGCGATATTTGCCAGCTATTAAATTATAAAGGAAGCTTTTACGTGCAGTAATCTAACAGATTATAAGATCATAAGTATTTGATTTATTTTCCTTAACTTTTTCAACCAGATTTGAGTAACTAGAAACTGATCGAATTGGATTAGATCTCATGTTAATGCAAGTAAGGATCTCTGAATCGGATATACCCCTCGTTCCCTCTAATTACATCCAAGCCCATGCAGCTCCATTTGATGCGTCACTTTTACTATCAGCACTGAAAAATCTGAGCTCGGCTCGCAAAACCGAAAAATAAGCAGCAGCCCCGAGTAATAATACAGAATGAAGGCGAACATCGTTTGTCGATTGGGTCTGGGATATAGAAGGGGATATAGAGGGGGCTATGGTTATTATTGCAGTGGATTTTCGGATTTTGCAAGGCTGCCGATCGCTGATGCAGTTTTGAAGCCTGTTTTTGTGTTTTGTGTGATGTTTGAAACTAATTTGCGGTTACAAGCTCGTTTTTGTGTGTTGTTGCTGCTGTTGTTGTTGTTGTGGTGGAGCCGGGTATGCACAAAGTGCGGCATCATGCCCTTTTGTTGGCTGCCGGTGATTATTGAATCCGATTCAGGGAACTGCTCGCAATTTCTGTACGCGAAAAGTTAATTAAATCACAGAGGCTGAAGAAGAAGACGGGGAAGAATTGCAAAAGAGAATGATCTAATAGTCGGTCGGAGATATATAGATATAGATATAGATTTATTTATGCACACACGGAGGGGCACATAATTATGGGGCACCAGAGCAGCGACACCACGATTTTCGTGCGCAGGAGAATCCGAGCAGCCGCGTTGACAATCTAAAATCCCAGACACATCTCATCTGCCGGCTGTCGTAAATAAACCCAAGAGCACTTCACTCCAAGCACTTCAGAGCAAGCGTGGCAGCCCAGCAAAGTGGTTCAGTTTTCAAGTGTTTGCCATTGATATTACGGCCCACACATAGCAACTGGCAAGTTGCAACTAGCAACTAGCAGCTAGCAACTAGCAACAGGCAACCAGCAACTTGCAACATAAAAGTAAGTGGCTCTCTGTGGAAGGAAGTCGTTTGATTTGATTTTTTTAGGTGGTGGGGGACCTCCTTAATTTCGGGACTTTCATTTCTCAAACATTCAAAAATGATGAAAAATCTTATTAAAACAAGCCCAGAAATCTGTTACAATTACTCAGGGTTTTTCAATTTGCATAAAGCAAAGTTCAATAACATAAATTGCCAGACATCAATATCACTTTTTAGATTCGCTTTTCAGGCTCAGCTCAATTTTAAGTTGAAGTAACAAATACTAACTTCCCCTTCGAATGCCCAGGAAAACTGATACTTTCATATGCTCTTTCGGATTTCCATGAACTTAACTTTGCCAACGTCCAAAAATTTCTGTTTCTGTTTTTTGGCAACTTTGGCCTTTTTCCGCAATTGTCACATGCAATTGTCATTGCCATTGCTCGCGGCTCTGGTTTTTCGATTATTTTTTGTGACTCGAGATTTATATTTGCCCGCTGCCCATTTGGAGCACATTATGTAAATTCGGTGCATTTTAAACGGGTTCCCATTTGGTCGGCAGCCGCTGCTCGGTTGTTCGCTTTGATTCGTATCGCATCAGAGTGCTTTTCGGTCCGCTTTTGAGCTGTCCTATCCCAGCCGTGCATTTTAATTGGGAAGTGCAGCAACACGACTCTTGGCCAGGAAAGGCCATAAAAGGCCGGTATTTTTTGCAACTTGGGATTGGGAACGGGAATCGGAACGGGAACGGGAAGAAAGGCTCAGCCAAGTGTGGTCACGAGTGCGGCCTTGAAAGCGGTCTTCTTCGGTACCCATGACATTATGTAATCCCCGTGACGATCGAGATCTCGTAGAAGGGGAAGTGAGTGAACCAGGTCGCTGAATGTGGCCAACAACATGGGATGCGGAAGATGAAAAGCCAGATTATGACCGTACTTGTCGTAGAATGTTGGGTTTAATTCATCTCCTAAACGGAAACGAGATAAACCAAGCAGGTCTATTAAAGTTTATTCAACCCGCTAACTATTTAAGCAGGGTTATAGGGAACTTAAACTAGTGATTAAACGTGGTTAGCCATTTTAGGTTCAACTTGATGTGTTTATAAAAATCTAATTGTTACTCTAAACTGGACACCAAATGGATATATATATAAAATATATACCTTTAAACTTCTACAACTATCTTAGTCCCAAAACTTAATAATGACATTAATTATATATAATAACCTACGAGTAGATAATTTTAACATTTAATTGCAATTTCACTTCTGTTACTCAAAAGTTGATCATTTTCATTGGGTCCCTTTCTAAATGTATCAACGAATTTGACGTTTTTGCCAATTGGCGAATTCAACTGCTTTCTCTGTCATCTTTTACGCCCATTTCCCCAGCCTCTGCTGGCATTTCATATTTTCCCCCATGGCAATTAAGCGAAGTTCGCAGTAACTTCCACTATTTAAAACCTAACGGCAGCACGGCAGCTCAGCGCAGCATTGGCGGCGACATTGGCTATGATGCTGCGAGTGTGGCAGCCCCCGGCGATTGCTATAAAGATAGCAACAAATAGCATTGACTAAGGTTATATATCTGGGCACGACAAAATCGAAGCTGAAGCGGGCGGGGATGGGGATAGAGATATAGCCCCCGATCTCGAGTGTCGGCGGAGGGTATTGAGCAATGTTATGTGCGACTGGCACCCGCATAACTAAAGTTGGAGCTGGAAATGGTCAAGAGTGGGGGTATGGATGACTGCGGCCAGGGAGTCCAGGGGGTCGGGCGGCCAACACTCGGTGGCAGTTCATTATGTAAACAAAGCAAGGAAAACAAGAAATCTGGCCACAAATCAATAGAAAATGTAAGTGTTTTTATTTTTCGCATCAGCTTGCCTGGCTTCCGACCGACCGACTGACAAACCGACTGACTGACCGAGTGCGGCTGTCTCTGGATCTGGATTTGGATCCGTAGATGTGCCACCATCTGGAAATGGACCAGGCCTGGCCTGGCCTGGCCTGGACCAACCGTACCCCAAGTCGATTCGGTCCAGTTATGAATAAACATTCGCCGCATGTTTGTCGGGCCTAATGGAGCGCGTGTGTCCAGGCTTTCCAGCAAAAGAAATGAAAATGAAATTGAAAATGCTTTGTCGTCCGATTTTTCTCTTTCGCCATTTCATTTCATTTTATTACAGTGCAATTAGCAAGTCAAACGAAACAAGTTGTCCTGGTCCAGCCTGTTTTTTCTTAGTTTGTTGCCTTAAAATCTGCAGTTTTCCCCAGTGCATTTGGCATTTCCAAGTCGGAGATGGGCCAAAAACGTGCCCTGACCCACCGTAGATTATCGGTTCGATTCTGTGAATTATGGAAGTCAGCCACCCAGCCGACCCCGCAATTAACGACAGTTTGGACGGGCCCAGTTTGGGCGCCAAGATTCGTGGCCCAGAGGTATCCAGCATCCCACCATCCGCCCAGATTAATCTAGTTAGCTGCGATTGCGCAACCAACGGGGCGTATGCGTAGCTCAGCCCATGGCCAATCGAAAGTTGGAGTCGGAGTCTAATTAGACAATTTCTCTATTACCAGCGGAGAATCAGGTGCTGCACCGAAAAACAAAATTAGCTTAAAGAAGGATTAGTCTTAGAGCTTCATTTTGGGTATTTAGTAAAGTGGTAATTTGTAGGTCACAAAAACCACAAGCTAACTAGTTTTACATGGTGGCCACTTTGATAAATGTCTTTATAAATGTCGTTTGAGGTGGCCAAATACCAGTTTCGAATGCGTTACTTCATTAATAATAATTAAATAAAAAAGCAATGCAGAAAAAAGGTATTTTTAAGCTTAGGGGATTCACTAGCTACGATGAAATGATAAATTATTTAGTTAGCATGAATTTTAGTATTGATATTCATATAATTTTGCTTTTTAGAGAATGCAACAAACAGTTTATCTAATATTTTAAGTTTAATTTTATTCGAATTCAGCCTTAATTTCCCACAGAAACCCTAGAAAAATCTGCACAGAAACTCATTCTTCATCTTAGACTTCTTAGTATGATTTTCTGTCGGTGGTTGTCGGCCATTGCAGCCTTTCACAAAGTCCCCCTGGGCAATTACAGCTGTAACCAATCAAAAGGGCATTGGTTTTTATGAACTGTTGAGCATCCGAGTGGGAAGACCTGGAACAAAACTGGACAGCGGTGATGGCGATGGCGTCACCTGCTGTTCAAATCTTTGCATTGCCAGGGAAACGTGCCTCGAAATAGCCAAAAAAAAAAAAGAAGGAAAAAAATCAGTTAACCATCATGATGCAAGAGAAAGAAAGTTTGCCACTCGCGGCTCATAAACGGCAATCTCCTCGAAGACAAAGCCGAGCCCATGGATCGGCAAATAAAAAAGGGTCCAGGTGCCTGCTCTGGGTCAGCCCAATCCACTCCAGTCGGGCAGTCACGTTAGGGCATGTTAGCCAACCGTCAAAGATCGCAAAGATCCATAATGTGCATATTGCCGGGGGTTCGGGGCCTTTGTCTTTATCGACTGCTCGCTTTTTGACACTAAATTGCCTTGACTAAGTCTCTGGCCCCTAACGAAGTGTGAAAGATGCTGGTCTTTGATTCGCCTTGATTGCCCAACTTGTGGCATGCAGCAGCCTGCTGGTCCACCGCTCCTCCAGTCCACCCGTCCACCATCCAATCCACATCAGCTTTTTTTTTTTGGGCTGCTGTGCACCGTGAAGATGTAGTTAACAACGTGACTATGTAATCAGCATCGCTGCAGCCGCTAGGAAGTGGCTGCTCGGAGCTTTCAACTGCTGCCGTAACCGCAAAGTGCAAATGATTTTCACCCCGGCCACTCCTCCGGGGGCCAATCTCCGGTCAGCATTGGGCTCCCACTCTTCTCGACCGTTTCGTTATGTTTCTAATCAAATTAATTTCGGCAGCAGCTCATGCCCACGTGTCCGGTCAGCATGGCATATGGACTGTCGGTCGGCTTCGTGATCCTCTGGCTGCTGCAGATTGCGCATACGCAGCGTGGTCCGGTCGAGCATATCGAGTTTTACAACGATTACGGCCAAAATCATGACGAGGAACGGGTGAGTCCAATATCTGGTTCAATGCATTGAAAGGTAAATGTAACAAAAACACGAATGGAGAACTTAATGCCTTGGTTTTATAGTTCTCGAAAACATGGGTTCACTTTGTTCCTCTTAACTACTACTACAGCTATCTAAATTTTTAAAGCAAGTACAAAGTAACAAATATATTTGATTAGATTTTTTGTTTTTCTATTTAACTTCCTACTGTCCTTTTAAAATCCATCTCTAAGGCATTTCATAGTTTGAGTAGTAAGACTAAATCATTTTTACATTTCAAAAACTCAACTCAAACTCGTATTTTAGCCATGTAATGCAGCTGTTAAGTTGTTTTGTTATTGATTTCAAAATGTTTATTTGCTGTTACAATATCAATCACCTCATCAGACCTGTTAAATGTACTAATTGATAATCCAAATATTATTGTTCAGTCGAACAAATATCGTTTTTTGTTACAAAAAGAAAACAAATTAGAAATATTTTTCATACATAACTTTCATATCTCATCTTAGCTCCACTACTCACATCAGTATCATATTTCTGATCTGGGCAGTCAGGTGCACATCCTGCACCGAGAGCAGCGGCATGGAGACCACGTCTCTGGATCGTACGCCCACCTGGAACCCAATGGACATATACGGAGTGTGCACTACGAGGTGCGGGGACCTAACCAGGGATTCAAGGCCGTCGTTGAGCAGCGAACCGGGAACAGTCGGGTGCATCAGGCGTTGGAATTCCGGAGCAGGCAACCGATCCGGGCTCTGGCCCTGGCCGAGCCTGTGGCATTTGTGATTTAAGACTTCCAGCGGCGTGAAACCGGCCCGTAAAAACAACAAACAGCCAGCGACAAGCGAATTATTTGTCTTGTTTTACGCAACCGTAAATTGCAAAATGTTTAATTGTCTTTCAATGACTTCGCTGACTTGTTAAATGGCGAATTCTAATTTGAAATTTAAATTGATTTCGGGAGGGGCCCATAAAATGTAAACGGACAATTTTATTAAACTTAAAATGTAAATATTTTGGGGCTATAATTCAAGCTAATGGGAATGAATGAATAAAATTATTTGGTTTTTGTTTTGGCAAACAAAAAAAGGCGCAACTAGATTTGATTGCTATCTTTGAGCTGCTTTTGTGAAAACAAATTTATGGCTACCCTTAGCATCCTATTATTTTTAAACCAATCTTGTGGCCATGCCTTTTAGCCTGAGTAATTGGTTGGCATTAAGTCAAACACTTAGCTTTTCGTTCAAGCCGTCAGCTACTGCTGATATTAGCTCACTTCCCAAGCCGAATATGAATTTTAAGCTTAATGATAATAAATTAAGCCCCTCCGAATGCTGTTGACGTATTTTTGCGCTACTAAACCCGTTGACAAACTGAAATTTGGTTAACGACACCCAACGATGCCAAAGGAGCCGGGCATAAATCAAATATTTTTGGACTGCAGAAAAAGAATGATTGTGTTTTTGTTAGCATTTCGTGCTAATTATATTGTTTCCATTGCTGCCGCTGACGTCTCGTGGTCAGGGTCTGCGCACGCCGCTCTGTGATCAGCTTAAATGATGGCCCAGAAGCCGCCGCCGTTCAACGACACCGCTAATTGCGCCGGCTAATTGCCGTATGTTTGGTTGGCCCAGCTTTTTGTGCCCAGTTTTGTGAGCCTGCGGCTATAAAAAGTCGTTCAGGAAAGTGCCAATCAGCGGTGGGTCCGTTATTCCGTTTGACAGCTCACCTTGTCTGGCTTGCCCTTTTGTTGACCCTCGCGAGCAATTAAAAGCTAATTTAGGCGCCATCTTCCTCAGACAAGCTTAGTTTCCCTTATTACTTATATTTATTTTTCGTTTTCGTATCTCTGAGAGTTGTCTTTTATGTATTAGTTGAGTTCGTCACCTAAGACTTTCGTTTATCTCGGTTATTGTTATCTAATTAGGTTTGTTTGCGTTAAGTAACTAGTTTGTTCAAGTTCGTTGCCTAAGTCTTTTGATTTTCGCGATAAGATATAGTTGAAATAGATAGCATTTATGAGGAAGGAGTTAATATATGTTTCTTAAGAGATGTATATTTACTTACTTTAGAAATTCTTCAACCTTACCTGTTTTTTTATTCATTTTTAAGTGATTTGCCAATTGCCAATTTAGTTAAAAATTCAATACAATTATGTTTTATGATGCCCATCTCAAGTCCATGTTATGACCCTTTTTCGATTATATCAGCCTCTATTGTTCTTTTACCCCGACCAGTAATTACTTTTTAGGCTTCTTTATAGCTGCCACACATGCCCATTTAAAGTTCGTTGCCTAAGTCTTTTGTTTTTCTGCGTAAATCTGTTCCTTAATTACAACTACCATGTTTACCACACATGCCCATCTGAAGTTCGTTGGCCAAGTTCCTTAATTTCGATTAGGTTTTATTATGGGATGTTTAATTTTATTAATAGTTATTTACAACATTGTGGGCAAGTCTTAAAGTTAATGTTCGCTTTAATGTTTTCTTGTTTTGCTGGCGGCTGTCGCGCCCCCCCGCTCAACTGGTCTGCAACAACGAGTTTTGCTCCTGCTGCAGGTTCTTCATAGCCATCTTCTCCTGCTCCATGCGCAGCTGGAAGAGCTTCTTCTGCTTGCTGTGTTTCTTCAGATGGGCGCTCTTCTCGTGCGCCAGCTTGTAATTGGCAATTGTTGTGGGCTGCTGCGTGCTCGTAGATGTTGTCGACGATGTTGTGGCAGTGGTGGTGCTGTCCGCGGATGGAGGTGGAGGTGGAGGTGGTACTGGTGTTGTCGTGGTGATGCTGGTTGTTGAGGTGCTGGAAGTGGTGCTTGTCGTGGAGGAACTGAGAGCCTGAGACTGAGCCTGTTCCTCGTCCAACCGCTTCTCGAGCTCCGCCTGCCATTCCAAGGCCTTCTCCTCCACCGGCAACTGCTGCAACTGCAACGAGATGATGCATGCGATTATGACATGGACATGGATGTGAATGTGGATGTGGTTGTGGTTGGAGCAAGATGATTGTGAAAGGAAGAGTGAGCGGAATGTTTGCGATGCGGGGTTTCTTTTGATCTGGCTGAAAGGCATTTGCAATCTACAGTGTCAAAAGCGGGGGTAGTGTCTGAGGTCTGGCTTTAATCTCTTTTACAATTTATATATAGGTAGTTCTAAATGCATATCAGGTATCGGCGGTTCAGTAGCGCAGATAACGCTTGCGACTCTCGTATTGCCTTACATAGTTCCAGGGGTACGCGTACTTGGCCTTCTCGTAGGCCTTGTACTTCTTGGTCTTTGCGTTGTATTTGCCCTGCAGCTTGTCGGGCATCGCGATCGCCGTATACTTGATGCCCACTCCGGGCACATACTGGGCAGCCAGTCCGGGAACGGAGGTCACTCCGCCGCTGTAAGAACTGGAGACCAGCTGGCCGTAGTTGTTGCCCTTAGGTGGCTGGTTGTTGTAGTTGGGCGGGGCATAGGGTCCGGCGGGAATCGCCCAGGTCCTTGGTCGCGATGGAGGTGGCAGGACGTAGCTGTCGGGGGATATATAAAGTTGGTTTAAATTAGTAAAACAAAGTCGAATGCAATTCGAATCAGGAAAATTGGCAAAGGCAAATCAATATTTTCTGTACATCTACAGCTGAAAACGAAAACTAGCAAATACCAGATTTTCAATTTATTTCGTAAAAATTATTTATATAAATAGCCTGACCCTTGAAGCTAGTTTTTCTGGTTGTCGAACATCGAAACCCGTTTGCACTTACACATAGGGATTGGGGTTGGGTATGTCATTGGTCTGGTCCTCCCAGACGGGCGCTGGATCCCGGTATGGCTTCCTCGGCGGTTGCGGTGTGGTGCGCGGCGGAGGTGGTTGTATCGGTCCTGTGTTGGTGCCCCAGTCCACCCGGATGGCCTGTGCCTGGAGGCTGAAACTGGCGACTGTGGCGACTAGCAGCAGGCAAGGAGTGAGCTGGAAAACGAGTTTCGGATGAGAGTGAATCCTCGCAAGAAAGTGCTTTGCATTGTGCTGTGTTTGGCAAATTGTTACACGATTCTAAAGGCTGATATCGACCGCCCCCGATTCGAGATCGAGATTAGGCGATACGATATACGAGATTCAAAAACAAATGTCATAAAACCCGCTTCGCCTTATCATCCACGCAACCTCGACTCGATGATCAATTAAAATCGCTTTATTTAGTCGCCTGGCAAATTGGACACAGACACAGCAAAATCAATTGCAATTTCGATTTCAGCTTCAGTTTCAGGCGAACAAACACATCGCACTTGAACTCGATTTGAGTGTGTATAACTCGAATGTAATAACAATAATTACGTACAAAACAGAAACACCACATCTCTTGTTAATAAAACAATGTCAAGTGTTAAATGGCTGCAGCTGCTTGAGTTTTTGTGCTTTTTTTGTGAGTAAAAAAGAGCTTAAATATTCAAAGAAATTATTTATTTTATTGTTCGTTTACTGCCTTGCACTTTGCTCAGATGTTTGGCCTATGAATCGCAATGGCCCATAAATATTTATGACGACTGTTTGTTGGGTTAATTGAATTACCCGCGCAAATAAAAGATTTATTGTTGATTAATTACATTCGGTTCAAGTTTTTATACAATCCCTGTCGATTGACACTTTTAATGCGATTCTCAAATCGATTACAATGGCTAACACAGCAGAATGTGGCATTATTTATGGCTGGTTCTGTTTTCCTCCCGATATTCGCACTGATTGCCCGTTGTGTCGAGTGTTTGCTTAACTAATGAGCCTCGAGGAAGTGTGTGGCTTAGTGGCTAAGACCACCGCAAAACGCACCCAATCGGCCAGCAATAAATATATAGTAATATGCGGCTAAACCTTTGCGGCTTAATATGGCCATTAGTTACGTCACGGCATAGAGTTATGGCCCGGCTGGGAGGATAGGCATCTGGCTACAAATTTGTCAGCACAGTAAATGCCAAAAAAGGTATCGATAACGCTGATGTATGGATACCATCTGTTGGCCAGACTTAGGACAACTTGCGGTTTATTTCAATTGGCCAATTCGAGGGGCTGGGATTCTTTTTTTCGGCGACTACAAATCGATCTATTTCGCTTGCCATTTTTCTCATGATTGACAATACAATTGATTGGCTAATTCTATGAAATGGTGCACTGAAAAATTAGAAACTCTTTTACAGAAATTAAGATAATGTTTTAATATTTTACTATCCACGTCATCAGTATTTGACACAATCGTATTGAGCAATTCTCTTCGATTTCATTGGTCCATAAATTAAATGTTTGACAACAGCATAACCCCAATGTGGGATCGTGAGGTGGCTAATACCAGCAATTATGTACGACACTTGCCCCGAAGAGGCAGCGGTTAAACTGTCAGCGGGCTCGGCTATCCCCCATTTTGGCTAATTGATTGACAATTTTGCATTGACAAGCATTTATTTGCTATGCACAATGCATATTGGCATAGAGCCGGCGGTTGCAGCAATACCTGTTCGGGCGATCGACTCCGTCATCGCTTTTGTGCAATCATAAAAACACGCTAAAATCAAGGCCGGCATTAACGATCGATGCCTAGTACATGCCAAGTGAGTGAGTGAGTGACGGCTATCCTATCCTAAATCCATGGCGGAGGTTGTCATAAAAATAAGGTGAAGCCGAAACGAGTCCAGAAAACAGATGACAGCCACGCTGCTTATATAAGCAAAGATTGCTGACTATTTAATGGTGACTTTTAATTGATGGAACTTAAATGTTTGAACTCATTAAAAAAGTGAAGATGTTTGATATTAAACTTGATCTATGGTTAAGTACAAGTTTAGGACATAATAATAGGCGCCTAACCCATGGGATACCCCTGATTAAAAGACTATTAATCTTCATAAAAGCCATGGCTCGCGACATTTACGTCGTATTTTGATCATTTTTTTCGGTGTGTAGTCCAAAGTGGTATTCAAAAGCATAAGTTCGAGACAGAAATCAAAGCGGCGCGGACAACTATTCGAATTCAGCGAGATCTCAACACGTTTTGCTCCGTTTTGAAAACCTTTTAATGGCTCCAGTTTGACAAGACCTGTTATTAGGCGGCATGAGAAGCCATAAACTCGGATTTGTGTAACAATGGTCGCCCTGCTGGCTGTGTCACTTCCGACAGACAAAATAGTGTTGACCCTGAACTTGACTAGATCGCAGATGGAGAGCTGCGAGACCTGGGATTTTGGTTTTGCTTTTCTCGTTGTTTATTCTTGGCCACTTAATGGCTTCAGAACTGCGAAGTTGAACGGTTGAACGAACCTACGTAATGGGGACTCTCCTTTGGGTCGTAATTCCGAATACCAGGCACTCCTCAGCGACCAAAACGATCTTGATCGCGATCTGGTAATGGTAATCGTAACCGTAATGGTAATGAGCAGCAGCCCGCCGCGGGCGTACCGAAATTCTGCTCACTAATTAAAAACAATCAATAAAGACTAAGTAAACGCCGCACCACACGGTCGGCATTACACCGCATTATCATTAACTTTGATTAACGCAGTTTAGACCGAAAATAATCATTTATTATCAAGCTGACTAAGCTGCAGTTATGCTTTGTTCCAATCTCAAATTAAGTGCTTAGACAAAATATGTTTGCGAAATTTTGTGCAGCCAAAAAACTGAAACTGAAAAAAGCAAAACAACCAGCTCGTGCTTGTGTTTTTTTGGGTCAAGCTTAGATTTAATTTAATGTGGCTAAAATAAAAGAAAAGCCTCCTTAGCCAGCTGACTGTGGCTTAGTGTGGATTATGGTTAGCTGATTTTGGCCTGCTGAAGTGGTGGTCTGGTGGTGTGCCGACTGGATAAATCGCCCGAGATCTTATAGTCTCTTATAGTTATTGTAAATCTCCTTTATTACACAACATTATCGAAAAGGCGAAACAAAGTTTAACGCCTGCATTCGGCTCGTTCGAATTGTAATTCGATAATAAGTGTGCCATAATCATTTTTTAAACGCCTTAATTGAAATAATTTATATTGGCTTATGGGGGTACCCCTCATAAGTAGTTAGATATGCCATGTCTGCTTTTTTTTTTCGAGTATTTTTGTGGTTCGTGCGGGCAGAAAAACTGCAGTTTAATTATGAATATGGGCCATATACATCGGCTAGTTACAATTTGTGAATTGCACTTTTTGCAATGCGGGCAAAAGGCGAAAGCCCCAAGGCGATAATGATGAATGGTTTTCCCTTAACTGTGAAATCGTGCCAGGAGTGGGTGCTAAAAGTAAGTCAATGATATCAACATCTATTCACAATTACCGAAATCTCATTGTGGAAAGCAAAGGAGAGATGCAAAAACACAGATCATTCATCAGTCAGAGTGATCAATCAACACACTCATAAGGTGATAGGTGCTAGGTAATGAACTGACTTCCAAAGAAAGAAATCAAGAGGGGATTACTCCAGTTATGGCGTTGCTATTGAATCCCACAATCAATTATGCTCTCTGGCCTTATTGGAATAGCTTTTGAAAAGGTCATGAGAAGATAATCAAGCGATCACGATTGGAAATGGATGAGCGAAATCAGATGATAATTTATTACAAAACGATAATCACAAAGAGCTGATCGAAATAAAACGATTATCATAAAATTATGTAAAACGAAACAAACAAACTAAAAAGAAACACAATCAAAAATAACTAAATTTATGCAAAAGCCTATAATTAAGTGCTGAATTTTAATGATTTTTCAACTTTCAAGTTGTTCTTTGGAGGTGGTTTACCAAGCATAAACTTTGCATAGTCATATCCACTAAGTAACATCCGCATTAGGCTCTTCTTAATCTGAACAATAACTACTAGAAAACTAATCAAAGGGAGAGCTAGAAACCTTTTCTACCCCATTATTAAATTACTTGCTATTTAAGATCTTGATTATCCGCTTGATCTTTACAAAAGCTATTCTTCGAGGAGGATTTTCCAAGCATAAACTAAGCTTAGTCATAGCTAGCAAGTAACATCCGCTTAAGTAAGTAAGCAACTATCTCCGACAAGCTGGAAATGCCAGAATGCAGATCGGCCTTAGTGCTTTATCAATCGAAACGTGGTGGGTGTTATCTGCCCAACGTTAGCGTGAAAATATCATCCATAAATCTGGATGCCAGATATCGCGCCGTAGGTGATCATTAAATTTACATCTTAATGGCTTCTGGTGCAGAACGAGAGAAGGCATCCGGCAGATCACTGAACTGGGGCCAAGCACAGTGGCCAAGTGGCCGACTGCTGACCTTCACTACAAGTCGAGAATCATAAATAAAGGGTTTAAGAATGACTTCATCTGCCCGATGTTGAACAGCCGAAGCGTGTCACGTAATTAGCTTATTTTTTTTTACAACGCGCTCTTATTTGCATATAAAGCGCTGGCCTAGCCTCCGATTCAGGTTCCGAATGAGATTCAGTTTCAGTTTTAGTTTTAAAGTAAAGTCGAGTTCTTGTTCTGTCAGGCACATATCCATCTTCATCAGACTTGAGGAGAGGTTCAAGGCCCGGCGAATTGTCGCTCGTTCAATGCAATGGCAGCCGCTAACCATCCATCAATTAAGCAAACTAACCTTGATAAATCGCAGAACAAACACCAGCCCCCTGGAACAGCCCCACAACACCCCCAAAAGGCCCGAAAAGGGGCTAGCGTTAAATTTGAACATGGCTCTTTGACGCCAAATCATTATTTCGTGGCTGTAGTTTCGTTTTATTTTTTGGCATCGCTCGTTTGTCACAGACCCGCAAACTCGTTTCCATTTTATGTTTCTGCCAGCTTATGAGCATTTGTTCGAGTTATTTTGTCTTGCTGCCATTAGACTCGGTTTTCAGTGCATTGCTACACAGTGTTTGGCATGTACCTGGGTGTGCAAAAGCAAAATAGAGGTGAAGTACCGAAAACAATATTCGATTCAAGCTTCCTCATCAGTCTGCCGTCTGCACAGCGAGAAATAAATGCTTGAAATCGATTGAGTTTGCCTGTGTATATAGTTTTAGGATCCATGACTACCTTAAATACCTAAACATTTTTTAATCTAACAAATGTTAGTTAAAAAAGTTCATACATAGTAGCTCGCTAATTGTTTCCTGTGTGCATTTCAACCGATATTTCGACATAACCTTGTGCCGGGAGATCGGCTCAGCAGCCTCTTCGATCTGTCGGTTCGGTGGCAGATGTGTCTTGAGTTATGATGGGTGATTGGCAGCGATTTGTCTTGGATTTGGTGAAGGTGCTTGGCTGACGCATTATCGATTGCCTTTGAGGGGGCAGCCTCAAAGTGTTTCTAGAGTTTCGAAATTTAGAATGTCTAGTATCGCCTTACAAACTGAAGAGTTTAAGTGATTTGTATATTTTTTAAGTGGTACAAAAGAGCGCTTAGATATAGACACTTTTGAAGTTGGCATGGCCCAAAAGAATAGCCGCAAAGCTTTCTCTCCCCTTTGAATATTGAGTTTCTCATGGCAAAGACAAATACTTCTCATTAATGAAATCTCTGCATTTGCATACTTTCCCAGGCCAGAAAAGAAGTATGATTATGCACTTTGATTAATTGCCACACTGTTCCCATGCTATTTCAGAGGGGTTCAGCCCAAGTCAAGTCCATATCCATAACAAAAGAATAATAAACAATAATCGATGGCCGAAAAAAAAAATGATTTGCAAATCGAATACCAAATTTATAAGCAAGCCCGACGTGGGAGTCAATCAGTCGCGCAAACAAAAAGTGGCCAGAAAAAAGTAATCAGAGAATATTAATAAATAAGTAGACATCATGTTGATTTCAATTACGCTGCCAAATGCGCATTTTGAACCTGCTCAATGGGGTTAACGAAATTTCAGATCTTTCTTGTTCTTCTCTACATTTAAAAGGCGTCTATTGTGAAGATCATGATGTGTACTCGTAGGTGGATTCTGCGATTCTATTTACACAACTGGCATTGTTCGCCATCGGAATTGTTCCCAGACAGACTGACGGAGCACAGCAAACTTGACCTTTTTGCGTACTGAGATGCTGAATTTCTGCTGATTTCACTCGCTCGGACATAACATGCAAGGGGCGTGGCCGACTTTTAATTAACACGAAAAATTGGCAAATTAAATTCTCGTACTTTGCTCGCAAATAAACTCGATAAATGACTCGAGAAGCGGTTACAGAAGCCGGGGCAGCATCTCGATAGTTGCGCAATATATTAGATATTCAGATAAACTCGGCCTTTGAACTGGACTCGAAGTTTTTCAAGGAGATATCCAAACAGTTTTTCATATGTTCGAGAAGTTCAAGAAGTTGTATATTTAGTAACTTGTTTTTCAGGATATTTCAAAAAATTTTTGGTATCTGTAAGCTAATTAAAGTTTCTAGTCACCACTATTTATATTTTTCCCAACACTTGTGTAGTCTTTTGTAATTTCAAATCAATCTAAAGAATGTTAAAGTTCGCCCGACTCCAAGTGTAACCAATTTGGACAAAGGTATCAGTGGGAGATCTCCCCAAAAGTTTCAGCAAAGTCATTCATTCTGGACATTCCAAAGGAGCTGCCAGATTTTGTGGGCTGGAGATCGACATCGCCATAAATATGTCCCAGGGTGTGCTGGAGGGCAAAACATTTTGTTGGAATTGGAGATTTCTGGTTTCCAGCTGGCCAGTTGATTGACTCCATCTCGATAGCAGAGGCTCATTGAATTTCTGGCATTTTGGGCGTTTGAGTTTCGCAAAGTAAAAATGGAAAAATGGAAAAATACGTAAAGACCGAAAAAACCTTCGAGACGTAATAACTTGCATTTTGAGTAGGGCACTTAATGCGTCTCGATTTTCAGTATTCACTATTGAGTTTGGTTGTTGTTTTAGTGGCTCAACTAACCCGGGCGCTAATCATAAATCTCAACGCAACTGCAAGTCAACACGCCTAATCAACGGTTACGGACCCAAAAGTTAATGCCTGTCAGGCAGTTAAGTGTCTTGAACTTTTAGCCAGGAATGTTGTGAAAATGGGAAAAATAAATAAATCGAAACGAATCGAATCAAATCAATTCCAGCCCAAACAATGGGCCAACGCTGGCCCAGTGGTCAAGACAATGGATTTGGCCAGGTCAATGTGCTACCGTTAGCGTTGAAAATGATTTCGGAGCGTGGCCAAAGTTGCATTTGATTGTTTTGTAAACAAACCGAAAACGGCCGTTAATTTGTATAATTTGAGCTTTGTTTGGTTTCTGCATAAAATCAACATTAAGTCATGAATGTAATTCAGGCGGGCTGTATGATTTGTCAATCGCATAACCCATAATTTGAATTATAATGCTAAATGGTGGCTGATAAATCGTAGGAAATATTTTTTCTATTTTTCAATTTGAAACCCAAGATCGGACAACATTAGTGTTAGCTTCTCCATTTCGTTTAAGGAAGTCATTTAAATTAACAAATTGCATTTTAATATGATTATGCTTTTGGCTGCGGGCTCTTTGTCTGTGGCAAATCGCCAAAAACAGAATTATAAAAATAATCGAACACGTTAATTACCTAAATGATGTTGCACAAATATTGTTTTTGCCTTGCGTATTTTGACAATTAATGACGCTGATTTCGCTCAGACCAGCGGACGGTTTTCATTTCCGGTGAGACATCGGCTCAGCAGCAGCTAAATAACCGAACAAATAAGACTCGGAAAACAAACTTGCCACAGAACAATGCGTATGGAATAAATAAGAATCGACAACCACATTCGCAGGCCCACTTCTGGGTCAATGCCTTTGTCAAATGCACTTTCTGTGCACAGAAAGAGTGGTTTGCCCTCGGCGGTGCAGTTGAGATTATGGGAAGACATCTTATTACATTGTTTTGTTTTCTATATAACATAATGTGACATCACAAGAGTTGTGACTGAAAAAGTCATGTAAATTTATAACTTAAAGGGAAAATAACCAACTAGCTGAGAACTTATATCAATATTTTGACAGCTTCTTAAAGGAAGGTTTGAAACTGAAATTCTTTGAGAAAGCTGAGGAATTTGTATATCTAATTAATATATATTTATATTTGCCATCTTATAAGGCAAGGTCCAATGACACGAATGCCTGGGTTTGCTCATGCGTTGATGCGAAATTTATGCAGTTGCCAAGAGTGTGTGTCAATTTCGTTGGATGAGCGTGCTGGCGATTTAATTAATCCAAAAATTATGTGAGAGCAAACACAGAATCGAGGAACGCATAAATACGTGCATTGATTACCCAAAAACACGAGTCAATCTACACGTGTTTGAACTCAATTACGGCACGGAAATCTTTTTCAAAATTACAATAAATAATAATAATTATTAAGTACTTACCATTTTGTGATTCGATTTGGTCAAATGAAACCCGAAACTTCTAAGTCGTTTAACTGCAAAAATATTAGTTGAATTATTGAAAGGAAGGTTTTGATTTTTACTACAATCACTTCGTTGCACTTGAAGTTTGCATAACCATTTTAGCACAGAAAGTTGTTTGGCTGTCCTCTACACTCAGATTTGTTTTTAATTTGTTTTAGCAACTGCCGAGCTGGTCACCTGGTAACCTGGTCAGCCTTAATCAGCACCACTCGACCTGTCCTATATATATATGTAATAGTCATAAGTCGGGTACAGCCGATCATCAGATCTGGTAATTGTAGACGAGTCTGGCATATCGAATGACGTGTGGGACAATATCAAATCAGATTTAAGGTAAATATCAAGTGGATTGGAGCCCGGTCATTATGCAATCCCCTTACTTAGTTGGACCCTAGTGAATGGTTACTTTTGGCGGTGATTGTGTCCGCGATGACGATGACTCTGTCAGTTTGGCGTCTTTTGGCGTCTCAATTGCCAGTGTCCATGGCAGCATTTGGCTTTCTGACGGAGATCGAGATCGAGATTCGTTCCACACATGGCCAACCTGATAAGAGGGTATATTTGGTCGACTCTGCGAGGGGGTGTACTGCACGATCTGTCGCGCATGCGTAAACATTGGAGCCAATTTAAATGACCATTTACCATTTTCTTGAAAATCTAAGGTACGGTTAATTTTCAATTGCCTTTGGCGTGGTGGCTTGGCGGCTGGCGGGTTGCCTTTTGGTCTTTTTGGCTACACAGTGTCGCAAAGTGGAGCCAAATGCGAGCCACATGCCACGCATTTTAAGTGCCGTCTAAGTCCCAGCTATTTGCCATCGTAAATATCCGAGGAAGAAGGCGTGCCAGTATGTACTGTCCGGCCAAAAGCAGCCGGCCCATGTCATGGCTAACAGTCGGAACGTGACTA
Source organism: Drosophila eugracilis (assembly GCF_018153835.1). NCBI lineage: Eukaryota > Metazoa > Arthropoda > Insecta > Diptera > Drosophilidae > Drosophila > Drosophila eugracilis. Next base: position 1,872,180 of record NW_024572964.1, on the reverse strand, counting down.
TGTTTAGACGGACTCTGTGGCATAAGATTTTTTAGGCGTCAAAACTGGAGGCTCTGGAGGTCACCAGCTAGCTAGTAGAATCTCTAGCAAACCCGTTTCCAGCTGTAATAAGCCCGCAGATCAGGTGACCTTAAGTGTTGCTCTGCGGCCAATTTAAGGAACCATGATATGTGCATAAATTAAGCATTTAACTTTTATAGAGCCGACAAACTGGTAGAAGTAGAAGATGCTACGTCTGGTCTTGACAAATGCAAAACCAATTTGTGCAAATTAACAAGGTTTTATAATCATTGGCAACACCCAACCTCAAGTACCCACAATTATCCGCAGCGCTGAGAAAACATTTCCGGCACATTAAACAGAAAAAGCTGTACGGAGATAAAGCAAAACTAAATGCGAATTGTTGGCTGCTCATGATAATAATAATAATAATATGCGGCCTGTTCAAAAACTCATTTTCAAGTTGTTGCATTTAAAGAGGCCAAAAGCGTTTTTTAAGATTTTCCCTTCCCTTCACAGTATTATGTTATTTCATTTTATTTCGCTGGGGAGAAAAGTCATGGGCGAGGTTTAATTTATGGCAGGTCGGGAAACAGATTTTTCTCTAGATTGGTTATGCATATTTTTTTCGGTTGCTTTGACAAATGCCTTAAAGTGTTTTGTGCGTGCAAAACGGCGAAACGCCTTCAATTTTATTTATCTTCTGTGGAATTGATTTATTTATTTGCATAAATTCAACACGCCTGCGACAGCAGCTGCGCAGCCTGCAGGCTATAAATTGTCTGCATAGCAGCACGCAAGTTCGTTGCCTCAGTCTTTTGTTTCTTTTGTTCCTCTTGCTGACTTTAAGGCTCCTTTTATTTTTCCGTTTCTTATTCTGTTTCTGTTTATATTATTTTTTTATTTCTTTCTTGCACTTAACGAGAACTTCACAACGCGGCTTATATTTTTACACGTTTGCCTCATCAAATGACACGACGACACATACTTTGCTGCTGGCGGCTGATGTCTGGAGGATATATACTATATGTCTTATATATATCTGCTGGCGTAGGGATCTCGATATCGAACCGCTGTTTTTGCGCTAAAGCGTGACAAAACTCATTGAAGACACGGGCCACACTGAAAGCAGCGAATGTGGTAGCATCAGCACAAAGTCTCCGTCTCCCGATTTGTCGGCCTCTGTTGGTCATCAGCTGGTTTGCGAATCAGCCAGACGGCTTCAAGCCAGGCCCGAACCCCAAAACCCGAGCCCGAGCACCAACTCGGCTGTTTTTCGCTTTGTTTTCTATTTTTCAGCGCTGTTTTTCTTGCTTTTTACCAGCCAGTTTTCATATGTGGCCCATGCCCAACCAGCAACATGTTGCTAGGGCCGTTTCCGGCATTGGATTCTTGAAAACATGTTGCCAACATTTGGGTAAACATGTTGCTGCTTAAATCAAGAATAAACACTGTCTTTATTAGTATGAGCATTAAACTTGTAATTACTGAAAGAGTATAAAATAATACATTTCGGTAATAAGTATTTTATTTGACTAAGCAAAGTTGTTGTTGTTATGTTGGCTTGCATAACTTAATATTCAGACACATGTATAATAAATTAAGCCAATCAATTTTATATTATTTCCGATTTTCATTTTAATTACCCAACACTTTGTTTATGTGCTTGCCATGCAACTGAAAAATACTTTGATGTTTATAATTCATTGTTAATTTATTATCGATTTGTTTAACTTAGAAATATTTTGATAAATTAAGGAATGCTAATGTCATACTGCTTTCAAATGCGTTTGATATGTTCACTTATTGCCATTAAAGTAATTTAAATTCAATGAATAAATACAATAAATGTATTTTTGTAAATACTTTGAAAATAAATTAGCATTGATTACAGATGCTTTTATGTTCGTTGAGCTCGTAAAGATCATTTGTAAATATTAACAGTCAGACTGGGATCTTTCTTTCTGTCTACATAATTGATTAAATAAACTTCTTGATTGACTTTATTCTGAACAGACTTTCAATAGTAGACATCCACTAGGCCTACGTGGGTGTGAGGCATCCCTGACCTCCTTCAACAAATCACTCAGTGATAACACACACACACAAATATGTACATACATACTCGAGCCACACTGAACCACAATTATGGCACTACGGAGAGCGATTACGTGAGTGACATTGAAATCGGATATAGTCTGAGACGGCTGAGTCTTTACGCATGAGCTGAAGGCTGACGTATTTTAATTTCTTTCATTAAACACTTCAACAGCCCCCACAACGATTGAAGTGCTTGTCCCCATCAATTTGATTGGATGTCAACCGAGTTTGATTTTATTGGCTGGCCAAGTTAATGAGCCAACACTCGTTATATTTATCGGTCGCCTTATGTCGATGCAAAATTCTCGTGTTTTTGCAGTTATTTAATTTGTTTTTATGGGTTCACAATGTAGCGCTTAATGGAAGATCGGTTTCCTCATTAAGACATAAAATTATGCTAAGTGATTCTGCGGGATTTCGGCTTCGCCTTTTGCGGCGCGATAGTTCAGGTCAATTAAATTGTAAATGCAATTAAAAAGCCATATCAATCAGTTCGCCTATCGATTAGCATACACAAGTTTTTCCAATTATGTGTGTGTCTGTGTGTTTAACTTCGAATAGTAAATCAACAGAAATGTCTGTTAAGATCACTTCGGTCTGACAAGTTGCCTTTGGTAAGATATGGCTAAGGTATACAGTAAGAAAATAACTTTAGGATTCCAATTAAAAAGATGCATAAAAAATCTTTTGAATGAATATTAAGTTATGTTAATGTGGATTTTAAGCTATTTCAATAAGTATCGTTTTTAATACCTCCACTTTAATTATATTTATATAGAAAAATCTATCTTGAAAACTATAAATTTTTCCCTCTGCATGTCTTGGTGCTGTAAAGTGTGTGGTGCAGTGGGGCGGTGATGGTGGTTGGGCTATGGAACTGTCTTTGGTCTGCTCTGATCATTGCTGGGCAAAACAGGTCTTTCAAAAGATTATTATCGCTTTTATGGTGTTTTTATCGTTTTTACAGCATTTTTTATGTCTTTATGATTGATCTGATGAAGTTTTTAGTTTTTGTTCGCTATTTTTTTTTTTGGGACTAAACTGCTGCTGGTCTTTTACTAAGTGTTTGGTTTTTTTTGGTGAGAGTGTGGGAGAATTTTGCTAGGCAAACTAATCTGATGCGATAATTTTAATTTTGATAAATTACCATTGAAAGTGAGCGGCTAATATATGGTAATATGGGGGATTGGAGTGGATTAGACGGCGGAAACTGGGTTAGGAACCGAAACGTTATCGGCGGCCCAGCCCAACTCCACCCAGTTCTTAAGACACGGCTCATATTTCTGGTTTCTGGACTCGCAACTTCGAATTAATCTGTCAACGGCTATCGACGGCCGATCTGAGAACAGCTACCCGGTTACCCTGCGCCCCATATGCAGTTACAGATGAATTAAACATGAGCCGATCCGTGGCAGCCACCAAGTTTCGCATTGTTTTCCCCCACCTGTCATAATTCATACACGGGCACATCTAACGAATGCCACCTAGACGTCGGCCTACGAATTCTCGAATGCAAATGCTGAATGCTGAAATATTGATATTGAACGCCTGACTGACGCAGTAGATATTAAATGCACTGCGAAAAAAACATAGTTTATCTTTTAAAGACTATACTACTTATAGCGAACAAAATGATTGATAATCTTAGCGAACTTAATTAATACAGATTGACTATAACGCATATTAATATTTGTATAGTCTCTCCAGTTGACATCTAAAAAAGATCATATTTTTTCACATGTACCCATATGCCAGAACCCAGCTCCGATACGGGGGCAATCGGCCGCAAAAGTCACAGCCAATAACCCAACTCAATGCCTTTGGAACGGAGTGAATCGGTTGGAATGAGTGCGGGTTCATTTATCTTTATTAGGAATGGCAATTGGCGACGCTGCAGATAACAGACAAAAGGCGATGGGGGCCCACGGAGGGGAACCCCACGATTACGAGTCATTTGTAATATCTCTCAAGCTGATACGCTCATTTAAGTTAGTTATTTATGTAACACAATTCTGTTACCAATAAAACAAGGTTTCTAAATGGTCCCGCAGCACTTTGCATTTTGCACACAATTAAGTGCAATAATTTATGATAAATTGCCATTTAATCAGAAGAATAAAATGTACAAAAGCCAATGCCAGGCCAAACCCAAGTAATTTCTTTTTAATTAACAATATGCTAATCAATGGGGCTCCCTTTTCAGTTTCAGGTTCAGGTTCAAGAAACACTGGAACTAATTTGCAGATCGGCAAAAGAAGGAATTATTATCGGGATTTGCCAATAAAGAAATAATCCCAACGAAAGCTGTCAAGTATCGATTGAATGGCGGCATCAGGCATATCGGATATGATTGAACGAATAATTAATGGCCGGGGATTAGTGACAAGTACAAGCCACACACTGGATGCTGTACCGCCGCGGGCAGCGAATTAATCAGCATCGGTAGACGAAACTGTGGGTGTGGGTGTCTAGATGGAGATACGGAGGAATACAAATGGAGCTGGTTCTGAAAGGAGTTTGTCATAGTCACTCAAAACAACTCTATCCATCAAGGCCAAAAAGCTGTTGTTTTAAGTTTGAATTCGATATCCTTGCCATAACTGCGGGTTGAACAAATCCACGCACTTATTAATTCCATAACCTGTTCAGCATTAAGTTCATTGTGGCTATACCATATGCAAAACACCAGCTGGGGCAAACGAACTGCTTGGCCGGTGTATAAATATAATCTCGTGCATATTCCGACTAAAATTAGCGCTCCATTCAGAAAAAACACATGTTTAATATTCATATAAACATAACAATGACAAAAACTAAAAGAAAAATGCATTCCCATAACAGGAAAAACAGCGACACACATACGCACGGTTAACACGATAAAAACCATTAAAATATGACAAAGAAAGATCGGAAGTTTTACAACTAGGACAATGGCAATCCCCGGATCTACTCCTGCTGCACGACCGTCTCCTCCAGGTTACAGAAGACGTTGCGCATCTTGTCGAGATCAGGTGGCGCCGTATCGGGGTTCCTGATCCACATGATATAGGCCTGCTTATCGGTCCGTGTCAGAGGCTTAAAATTCCGAGGATTCTGGGCCTCCTCATCCTGCAGCTTGGAGTTGTAGCGCGCGTAAAGAAAGATGCGGTATCGCCAATTGTCGAAGGTCTGCTTCCACTCGGTCACGTGCTTAACAGCGCCCTGCGGCACTGCATTCAGCAGATTAGCTAGCTTCAACCAGTAGGGATCCAGCACGGGATCGTTGCGCCGATGGTCATTGATGAACTGGTGCTGCTGCAGGAAGTGCACATATAGCTCCTTCTGCCGCTTGGACATGCGCTCCTTGCGTTCTGCGGACGAGAAATCAATGGAGACCTAATTAACATCATTGTTTACAGAATCAGTAAAAATATTTAAGTGCATTATTCAAATGTATGGCCGAATTAATGCAAATATTATACAAATATCTGATAAAATTGGAATGCGCTAATGTGATATTCGTGGAGCCGAATTTAAAGACTTTTTTATTTATGGATTCTTTGATTTGAAACGTGAAATATGTTGTACTTTAATGGAAAACGCAAATTATTTTATTATTTTTATTAATTAATAAAAATAAATATATTTAAAAGTGTTTAATTCGATGGCAAATTAAAATAAAATATGTTCAAAAGTTATTTCAGAAATGTACTGTGTTATTACGGAAGTAAGAAAAACATTAAGCACATTTTGTAAAATTAATCATGGTATATCTTAGCACGCGACTATTCTTAAGTCATTAGCTTGCTAGCTTTATTGGTTGTATAAATTTTATGAGGGTCACTTACGTCGAATGTTGTTAGTTGTGGTCGTTCCCATGGCCATGTTGACTTGTTGCTGGATCTGCTGTTGTTGCTGTTGCTCTTGCTGTTGCTGGAGAAGAGCATAATGGTGTTGCTGCTGCTGCTGGATGATGTATTCTTGCTGGATGCGCTCCTAAAGAATAAAATCAGAAGTGACTTAAATCACGCGCAACAAATTGCAAGTGATGGAATATACCTCCTGTTGCTGTTGCAAATGCTGGTGGTGGGAAGTGGGCGGCGGTGGGAGCGGCAAGGCCGCAGGCAAAGGCAAAGGCGGTTGTGGAAGCTGCTGGGAGTGTGGCGAATCCGGCATCTCGTCCTGCGTGTCGTAATCCATCTTGGGCGAGCAGACCTCGTAAGCTGGCATGCCGAGTTCCGCCGAGGCGGCTCCACTACTGGCTTTGTCGATCCGGTACTTCATGTTCTCCTCATGTTCGTGCTCATGTTCGTGTTCATGCTCATGATCCTCGTCACCGCAAGGTGGCATGGTCATTAGCGGAGTGGGCGTTGCCTCCAGGACATTACTGGGCTGGCAAAGATTGGTGGGCTCCTCGGGCGTCGGCGAGTCGTTTAGCATTTTCTGGTCCCCACAGCGGCACTGCCGATTTAATACATAGTTGTCCAAAGCGACATCGTAAACTGAAATATATAAATACATAAACTAGTTAATGGGAGAGATCATTCTAAAAAACACATTATAGCTAGTCTTATCCAAGATCGAAAACACATATTTTTTCTCTTAAAATGTATTGTATTTCTTAGCACTAGTTAAAGTACACATTAACAGTTGTATCCTTTGCACTTTGATCCCGATTTAGTAGTCGTAATTATTTGTCGTCGTTGTCGTCTCGTCCAGCGGCGCAAACATATCCATTTTCTCGTAGTCCTGCGGCGCTATGTGCTTGTGGCTGGTCCACATGGCGTACGCCTTCTGGTCGGTAGCTGTCAGGGGCTTAAAGTTCTTCGGATCGCTTGTCTCAGACATGCTTAGCTTGGAGTTGTAGCGCGTATACATGAAGATGCGATACCTCCAGGCATCAAAAGTCTGCTTCCAGTCCTCCACGTTCTTTACGGCTCCTTGGGGTACGCTGTTAAGCATATGCGCCAATTTCGCCCACAAAGGTTCGGTGAGGCCATCGTGACGGCGGTGGTTCGATAGCATGCACGGGTTGTCCTCGAAGAACTTTACGTATAGCTCTTTTTGGTCCTTTGACATGCGTTCGCCGCGTTCTTAAAAAGAATATTTAGGGATTAAAAACGAATTTTCGACTGGCACAGGGGCTTCTCTCACTTCTAAAGCGACTCATTAGACCCGGCGTATAGGGCGACTGTTGGGAGGAATTCGGTGCATTCATCGGTGGCAAAGGGTGCGAATAGCTGGGAAAGATCTGCTGACCTGGCAACAACTGCTGCTGATGCTGTTGTTGTTGTGCTTGTTGATGGGCTTCCTGGCGTACCAGAAATCTTGAGGCCCGCTGCAGACGCTCAACTTCCGATTCGGACTCCGACTTGGGTATGATGTCCATGGGATCGATAGACTGGGTTAGCGATTCTGGTGTCCGTTCCGAGTAGGCCTGTCCCAGGCGGAGTTTGTGCGTATGATCCGTGGGTTCTGATCCCGAGTTATTGCCCTGCTGCTCCAGTGGCGAGTCCACAGCCTCTGCACTCATTCCCAGTGCTGGAGAGTTGGGCTGAGAGCCAGGCACGTATTCGTGGGCGTGGTGCGAGGCGCTCTCGTTTGAACGCTGTGGCAGTGGCACGTGATGCTGGTGGGGATGAGGGTGGTGCGCCTGGAGGTGCTGCTGTTGCTGCTGCTTCAGGACGGCCATGGAGCAGGAGGGCTCATAGGAGAGCAGCTCCTTTGCGTGACCATCGTCCAGGGCTGCAAGAGAAAGCATTTTACAATTTGGGATTTATTACAGATGGCAATCGCAGAGACTTACAAGCGAAGCGCACGCCGCGTCTACATAAACACAACGGATCTACAAATAAGCCCGGATTCTGGAAAACTCCGACTTCGGGATTTCCAGTTAACAGTCACTCACTCGAATGCTTAAACGCTAATTGAATCGCGACTTAGCCGTACCGTAACTTAAACGCTATTTACCTTGACTGATCTCTATAACGAAGTTGGTGAGGTCGTGCCTCTGGGCCAGATAGTGCAGCAGCAGCTCATCAGGGATGTTGAAGCCGATCTTCTTGTTCCGGAATTCAAAGTTATAAATTCCGAAGGCGGCCCGCACTGTGGAGACGGAATTAGTTATTTAATTTTAGATTCCCATGTTTTTTGATTCCATCGTTTTGGGCGCTCCTAGTTTGATGGCCCCCATCCATACCACTGCTTACCCACGTTCTTCAGGTCCCATATGTTTAGGTTGCGGTTTTCCTCGGGAACCCCGATCATTAACAGCTTCTTCGTGTCGCGAAACTGAAACGGAATTATAATCCCCGATCGCAGCACCATTTTCAATGCGCCAACACGCGATTTATAAAAATTTTCACAGATTTCTCCCGTCTGCTTTGTGCTTATAGTCCGTAATTGTTTTGGTCTGCATCCATTCTTGTTCGTAAACAGCGAACTAGTTCTGGGCTAGTACCTCTATGGTAACACTTTAGTATTTCCATGAACTAGAATAGAACTGGTTACTTTTATAACTACCAAGCGAATCATAATTATAACCTTTCATGATCTTTTCCCTAATTACATATTAAATATAATACGTAATAATTTACAAAGTGCCAAAATTTAAAAATAATAGTTGAATACAAATTAGGATAGCGTTAACTTAAAAAAGGTTTTAGCTAATTATTTTGGTATTAATAACGGCACGAGCTGGTTCCAAAGAGGTATTGGATAAGAAACACTAAGTCTTAGCTTCGGTCACACTGAACCGAAAAAGAAAACAAAACAAGAGTTAGTAATCTCATCCATATGTCTTGAAATTTATTCATATATTAAACTTGTTTTCCAGTTGGTTTTCGAACTTTATCCGATTATAGAGCTACCTTCCCGCCTCTAAAATGCTTGAAAACTGCCAGCGACACCATATGCTCCTTGGGCTTGGAGCTCTTACGGTGGTCACCATTCTCGTCCTCTTCGTTGAATCCCGATACGCGGCAGAAGGACCTCGTCGTCGGGAACCACAGTTCGTCATCGAGGACAACTCTACATGCTGGCGGAATGAAAAGTACACGATGGTACAGGAGTGTCATCCGTGCTCGGAATTCGACATAGTCAGTCGCAGTCTAGGGGTTTGTATCCACACGCACTACAAGGAGGTCCTACGATGTCAGAGCGGGGAGATCGTTACCAGGAGCTGCGATCGGGTGGCACTGATCGAGCAGATGAACTTCTTGAAATTCGAAGTTTTGTGCTTCGTAGTTGGGCTACTGAGCTACCTGGTTAGCTACGCACGGGATCGAATTCTGTCCAGGCGAAATTACATGAGAATCGAGCGTCAGTTGAATCGGGTGCAATAAGTCAAAGCCAAGGCCATAATTCCGCTCCCCTAGTGATACTCATTGACCGTATGGAAGGTACATTATTTAATTTAGTTTAAGTACATACACTCTGGAAATACCATGTTAAAATTCATTTACTAATACTAGAGGGTTACAGATATTGCATGCTTGTGAAATGCTCGTTTTTGGGGGACAAACACAATTCGGTGCTAATAATATGCATAACATTTTGATTCGGTAATAACAATCGGTCCTGTGATCTTGCATCCCATCAAATTTTGTGGAATCGGAGACGCGTTTTCTTTTTTAAACAAATCGTAAGACTTTAAGACATACATAAAACAATTCGGTAAACTTAATTGCAAAAATCTAGCTAGATCCGATGCAACATTATTTGATTAGATGCAGAGACAGATTTGAAGATTCAGCTGCCTGGAATGTTTCGAATTTTACGTCGTAACTACCTAATTCCGCCAGTCGGGAATTAGATCCGGTTCAGCTCCCTTGGAGGCAGTGGGCGGCATTGCGGGCGGAGCAGCTGTGGGCAGAGCAGGAGGCGACGACTGCGCGTCTAAAGTCTCCTCGCTAGTGGTGCTTGCATTGCTGCAAGCCTTCAGTGAGTTGTCCGTCATCGGCAGTGGCTTGGCTACACCAATACGTACCACGCCCTTTGATGCACCCTTTAAAGCCTGCACAGCCTGGTCCAGCGAGGCGTTTTCTAGATTGATAGAGTTCACAAATAGCAAACGGTCTCCTGGTATGAGGCGTCCATCCAATTGAGCCACTCCTCCAGGAACCAAAGAACGGATTACAATTAGTGTGTCGTTTGGATCTAGCGGATCTTGATAATCTAGAATAGAAAAGCCCAGGCCGCGGTCGCCCTTGACCAGTTCGATGATTTGCGGTTGAGATGACCACATGGCCAGTCCTGTCAATGGCTCCAGCGAACGTGACTTGAGCTTGCTAAACGAAGAGGCGGCGGCAGCCACTGAATCCCCATCGGCCACGGAACCAGCGGTAGCCAGACTTCCATCCGATTTTGCCTTAACCAGGCGATCAGTAGCGGGCAAAAGGTTCTCAAAGTTGTTACTCAGCTTTTTCAGGGTATCATCAGAGAAGGGAAGTAGTGAAGTGTTTCTGTTACGACCGCAGACCATGCGCACGTCCAATGGCAGTTCCTTCAGTATAGCCACCACCTCCAGGTGATTCATGCCCAGAAGCCGCTCTCCATTTACTTCCAATAGTTCATCTCCGGAGCGGAGAACTCCATTTACACCCACTGGTCCATCGGGCAAGATCGAACGAATATAGTGGTGGGGTCGTACCTCTCGTCCTCCTTCCACATCCACGGTTCCTTCCAAGGAAATTCCCAAACCGCCAACAGCAAACTTCTTGATCTGGGCTACAATCACCTCTACATCGGAGCCTACAATTTTTTGCCATTTGCGTATGATCTCGGTTTCTGCGTCGTCGGAGAGCTCTGGATCAGTGTAGTACTTGTGACGGGTGATCACACCGTTGTTCTTGGCCTACAACATTCGGATTGTTTATTAAAATGGAGAGTTAGTCATTACTGCTTACTCACCTCTGTTTTATCCGCCAAGGGTACGACCTCCGTGGGTATGATCTTCGTGGAGCCATCCAGGGAATCCCTTACTGCTACCAGTTGTTTTCCTGCTCCAAACGAGCTCAAAGTGGTGGTGGTCATCGTCGGCGGAGTGGTCATGAAAGCTTCTGGTGCCGGCAAAGCTTCCTCCTCCAACTCGCGTGCTATACTGCGTGAAGGTGTGGTTGTGGCCGATGAAGTGGTGGCCACTGGAGTTGGCAAGGGTGCCCTCGAAGGCGTCCCAGGAGCACTGGATGGAAGCTTGTCATTAGCAGCGATGGCCTGCTGCAGTTGCTCGAATTTAGGACCTCGCAAGTAACGTTCTAAGCGAAGATTTACCACCTGACCAGACTTCTTCAGCAGCTCGACGGCTTGGTGATTGGAGTAGCCCTGCAGCGACTGCCCGTCCACTTCGATTATGCGATCGTTGACCCTGATGCGGCCACTCAGATCTGCCGCTGATCCCGGCGATACACTTTTCACAAAAATGCCAGACAATTCCTCTTTCTCACAAACGTAGCCGGCAATCGTGATACCTAGGCCATTGGCATCCTTTTTAAGCTCCACCTGCAGCTTCTCCGTCTCAGGGAGGGCCAGCAATTCCTCGAGGTCGATGTTAGGATCAATCAGCATGGAGGTCTCACCGCGATACACAAACCGATCATCTTCTGTGGTGGTCTGCGGAGTGGAAGCCGTGGAACTCTCGCCAAATATCTCCGGATAGCCAGTAGAGATTAGGTACCGCTCCAGCTCGGCAGGATCGACGAGAACGCGGGTTGGTACCACAGCCGTGCCTGGTTCCAGTGCATACTGAGGCGTAGGCACACTATGCTCGACGGGACGGGCGACAACCAGGCGGACGTGGGTTCCAGATTGACGCAATACCGCAGCAACCTGTTCGGAGACCATTTCGTGCAAGTTGACATCTCCAATCTGCAGAATGTGGTCCCCAGAACGAAGACGTCCATCTCTATCGGCCACCCCACCTGGCAGAATGGTCTTCACAATCACTCCAGAGTTTCGGGCTCCAATGATGCCGAATCCTAGACCCGTGCCGTCGTTCACCAGCTCTATGGCCTGGATCTGGGCGTAGTCCGTGGCGTACAAATCCGCAACGCCAGCGCTTTTAGAGTTCTGGCTCTGTGGGCGCGGCTCTTCGCCGACGCCTCCAGATTTATCCGGACTACCCGGTGCCGAATGGGAGTGCGAAGAAGACCGTTGTTCATCAAAGTCGTACATCACCTCGCCGCCATTCAGGCTGAGCACAAGATTGCCGGCCACATCGATGTCAAAATCGTTGGGCAACATGGACGGGTGCTGGCCCAGCTGGGCATTGAGCTCAGAGAGCGAGTCCTGAACGTGGACGATGGTGCGAAATACGGGGTCTTGCAAGATGCCTAGGATGGTGTTGAGGCTCTCGGCCGTCTGCATCTGCAGTTTCGGGTCATCAGACTCTTCGATGCCCTTCTTCACAGCCTCGATTTGCTGCAGGGCGCTGGAAATATCCGCACTAAGGTGCATCTTGTGGCAGTGGGCGTGGCCAGCTATTAATGAGTGGCAAGTGGCCAGTGAAGCGTGATCCGCGTCTCTATCCCACTTCCGCTGGCGTTTCTATGGTCTTCTGGGTGGGGGCGTGTTGTGGCGTTGGCACACTTTGTTTAAACCTGCGAAACGGGTAATCGAATTTGTGCTCGAAGTGGAGCAGCTGTGGATCAGTTACTACACCTTTGGATGCCGCGAGGTGTTCCCCCGTCCGTGTGTACTCTTTTCCTTGGCCACTTGCTGTGCGCTGCTGCTGCAATTGATTTTTAATTATCCCTGGAATGCCAAATGCATTTTCTTTTTTCGAACAGCTGATGAATAGGGTTACCAAACATTTGATTCTGGCGTTGTTAGCTTGACATACAGTCGATAACTTTATCAAAGTTGCCACCTTTTAGGCTAACCGTTAAGCCTTTTTAAATTAACAAATTCAAAAATTGGCATATGAGATAAATTAAGTACTTGCTTTCAAAAAATATCTTTAAAGTGGGATTTGGATCTTAGAGAGCTATTAAATCTACATCTACAATACATCAAATACATCTACATACTTTAAACGAAAAATTTTAATTTATTTAAGCTGTACGCATAATTTCAGGAGCTCTAAAGGCATACAACCAACTAGGATACTTCCATCAGGACATGTTCCGCTCCTCCTCTTCCAGTAGATCACATTCCAGCTTCCTGAATTCGCGGTAAAATTCGCGAGTCATTTGTTTCATATGTGGAGTCAAATACTTGGGGAAAATATCTACAGAAAAAAGAAAATTATGTATATATGAATGACAAAAAAAGAGAACGTACAATTAAATTCTATGATAAGATCCCCGAACTGATCAATCTTTTTGTTGGCCTCTTTGATGGCCGTAACGGCGTTCAAGTTGCGGCACTTCGGTAGGCCCTCTAGGGGAATGACCTTGATGTAGCCCGGCTGTACTACGTCTGTTATGACCACCTTTAACTGGCGTCTGTCCAGCGTGGAAATAAAGAAGGTGAAGCCGATGAAGGCCTGGCACAAGTCAATGTAATGCTTGTAGACTAGATCATGGTGGTTTCTCCTCTCGAAATTTGGATGAGGTTTATCAGCAACTATAAAGATAATATCACCAGGAATGGTGGCTGGATACCGATCGCCCTCCTCCTTAAAGCAGAAGCGAGTTCCGGCCGTTGTTCCAGGGGCAATGTTTAATTTCAAAGTATGCTTCCGCTTCTCCAATTTTGACTCTTTGGTGTCTACGATCTCCTGGCGCCAGACATTCATCAGCTTAACGCAACCAGTGCGCACCTCCTCCAGGGACAGCTCGATGATTCTCTCCGTGCTCGAATCCTTTGAGCGCACCCCTATGCCATGCTGCCTAGTGTTGTATAGGCTCGGCGGATTTGCGATGGCATCAATTACATTTGCATAGGGTGAGTAGCTCCCGAAGACCCTCTCGTATACTTTCATGTGGTCGCCATCGTATTGGTAAGGTGGAAAATATCCATTCGGCAGCATCACTCCCTCAAACAGACCCGCCTCTCCATATCGATCGTAAATGGCGCGGTAAAGGTCGTTGCCCAGCACATCGAAAGCCATGTTGATATAGGCCCACTGCCTGGGTTCGCCCATGGGCGAGAGATGCGTGAGACGTCCCTCCTGTGCTAGCGGCACAAAGTCCTGCTCGTCTTTCTTGTCGCGATGTGGACAAAGGCGAATGGCCAGTCTGCGATATGCCAGAGTTATCTGCTCTTTTGTAGCTGCTCTGGGCTGATCCAGCACCGCATAATAGTCCAGCTCCGGCCGGTTCATTGTTTCTACTTGATAACAATGTAAACAACTGGCAATAATCTGCTCAAAGTATTTGACAGGTTACTGAGAATTTTTCGGACTTTATTCAAATTATATACAAAAACGCGGGAAGCTGGTTATGGATGAAATATGAATGTGGACATTACATTAATATTAGAGCTATGGTGTAGATGGAAACATGCGGCGATCAGTCAACGTCCTCTGTGCTGACGCCAGTGTAGATTGGCTCCTCCTTGGCCGCGCTTTCCGACTTGTCGTCGTCGGTCTTTTCCTTACCGCCGGCGGCGTCATCTGAGTCATCATCGTCATCCTTTTTGTCACCTTCCAAATCAGCGGCGTTGGGCACCCAGAGACCAGAGTCTACGCATCGCTTCATGTGCAACTTGGCCACGTCCACGGGCATGGCTGCGATAGTCTTTTGCAGGAGCTCCACATCGCGAGACTCAAAACAGGCCTTCAGTTCCTGCAATAATGAAATGTGAGATGAGGATTCCCTTAAAATCTGCCCTTTAAAACTTACATCTGGGAGGGATTCAAATACATCGGCTGGGTCCAAGCCACCAGGTCCGAGACGCTCCTTGCGCTCCTCCTCTTCTGCCTGTATTATCGCCTCCTGAATCTTCTCCTGTGCACGCTTTTGGATCCGTCCCTTGAAACCTGCGATTTCGCTCTCGAACTGGGCCCGATACTCTGGCTGACAGTGCTGGATTTTGGAGAAAAAGGAGCTGACACAGGCACGGGGATCTACATCTAGCTGTTTAGCTAGTTCTAGGATGTATTGCATGCAAATGCACTGATGCGCCACGTGAGCCATTAGTTCATGCTTATCCTCCATCTCCAAGTTGATTGACCAGATCACCAGGTAGTTGGCCGTCTCCTCGCCCACCAGCTGAGGGTGCTCTTGCAGGAATCGCTTGGAATCGTCGTACTTGCGCAACATGCCATACTGCTTGCAAAGCTTCTCGTTCTCCTTGACGAACTGCTTCATGCGCTGCTCGCGCTCTTCCTCTGAAAGATTCTCGTCCGGTTTTCGGCCGGCTTTCTTGTTGATCACGGTCTTTTCGAAACCGGGCTTACTGATAGTGTCCACGTTCCACGGCGTCTTCTTTTCCTTTTTAATCATCTCGCTCTCAATGCGATCTAATTCCTTGCCTTCGGCCTCAATCTTTTCTAGCTCTTTCTGTGGAAAAATGAGGATTAGATATGAAAATTAGATGGAATGAAATGGAATATAAGATTAAACGATAAACTTTGATCGCAACATCATTTTAAATCCAGTTCAAATGACTCATTTTTTTGAAATAGATGAACTGCGCAAGTACCAGGAAAATGATAAGAACTAAAAGGTGGTTAACTTAAACGATTACTAACAGTAATGATATTCGTCTGATCAACCAAAGAATCAGAAATTCCAGGCTTAGACAATTTAGCAACAAGTGAACCCTAAATCCGGTTTGTTGACCCACCTTTAGAGCCTCCTCATCGCCCTCCTTCTTTGAGATTCGCTCCTTAACATCTATGAGGCGCGCTTGAAAGCTCTGGCGTTTCTTTTTGAACTCGTCTTTCTCCTGATCCATCTCCGCCATGCGCTCCACGCGGGCCTGGTGTCGCCAGCGAAACAGGGAAGGCGTGTCGATGTTCGGGTGAGTGTCGTCCTCGTCGTCCGAAATCTGAAACGGAATGTGAGCATTAAGAGGGGTTAATATAATGCATTCTTGGCAGACCTACCTCGATGTTTTTCCACTTGCTGTAGTCCACCATTTTGCTGTTTATAAACTTTGGTTTTCCGTTAAGCGTAAATTGCAGGTTTTTTCTTTTTCCGCTGCTTCCTTTTTTTGGATTGCTCTGGAAATTAGTGTGACCTCATAACCTTTTCCAAAAAACACCGTATACAAGTTATACTATTATTTGACTAATTTATCGATACAAATCAAATTATTTCGTTATTTTAATATTTTCATATTCCAAAGAATATTTTTTGAAAATTTTAATAAAAAAAATCACTTTCCCTACGATCTTTTGTATTTTATGCAAATTCCCGTATTATTTGTAACTTAGTGCTTCGATAGTATCGGTACATCTCTAAAAGGTGGTACGCCGGTACTTTTTTGTACGCCTTGGCTGGTCTCTTTAATAACCCGAAAAAAGTGCCCTGGTGCGGTCCCGTGAAATTAAGACGCTCCGAGAAAATTCCGAATAACTGCTGAAGATCAATAATTAAATTACCAAATTAACTGTGAAAGATTATATTTGCCATCAAAGTGTAAGTTCATTAAAAATTTTCGTTCGTTGCTTTCTGTTATGTGGGTTCGAATTGCAATTGAAATTCGGTTTGCGTGTAAAGTGAAAATTTTTCGGGTCAACGCCACACCCTCGTAGGCGACTTAAAAATCCAATTAAACAGCGTAAAAGTGGGGAAATATTCTTGGCCATAACTAAAAACTAAAAGGTTCAATGCCAGCGCTTAATTAGTCATCAAAATTATGAAATTTTGTTTAAGTTCTGGATTCCAATTGCAATTAAAGAAAAAGTATCTGGTACTCCAGTTGTGCATGTGTGAGTGATGCAGGAGTAGAGAATTGATGTGTGTGTGTGCGTGTACGTCATCGGGTGGTGGTGGTGCGGCAACTTCAGCAGAGAGAAAGCAAGAGAGAGAGAGAAAGCATTATCTTCGTGTTTGTGTTTATGAGAGAGTTTAAATACGAGTAAATCAAAAGTGTTGTTTGCTTTACATTTGGCAAAACCTGTTTTGGGTGGGAGGAATGTCCTTGACTTTGTGTCAATGCATGTGTTGACATAGGATATATTTGCGAGCAAAGGCCATTCCATCTTGTGGTTCACAGATACTAGCATAAATAGATTACTCTTCCATCATTGCTCATAATTCCAAACTGTGCGCATTACGTCATCCTCAGCTATTTTCTGATAGACACTTCAATTAATGTTTCGCTTTTTCTCTCTCGATTCGTCGGTGTATTCTCTCGCTCTCTTTTTTTAAGGTGGGATCTCGCACTTGCCGTTTTCTGTTGTTGTTTTTGTTTGCCACCGCGATAAACAGTAAATTGCCTTTCCATGCGTGTGTGTGTATTCCGACTTTGTATGGCTGCCAAGCCCTGAATTGTTTCTGTCTCCCTCTGATTTATTTCAATTTCCTGCGGCAATGTGTGTTGTTTGTTTGTTTGTCTGCATGTTTAACCCACCCTCTCCCCAAAATGATGTCACTGCTCACTGTTTGACCCCTTCTACCCAGGGCGTTTCGAAATATTAAGTAATCTATTGCTAAATTCCGGACATTTTATAGATTTCCTTATCGCAATTGCTAAATTCGTTTGTGATACTCGATGGTTCCTTAAAATTTGATAATAATAATCGCTAGAAAACGGGTTCAATTTACTTCAGAGCTTGAAATTAATACTTTCTACTGAATTTGAGCTTTTTTTTAATAATCATTATTAACTAGTATCAATAATTTAATCTAAAGATTTTAGAACTTCCTGAAATTTAAGAAAATTGTGTAGCGAATTCCGAACATTCCTTTTGTTTCCTTATCTTTGCATTTTATATTGGGTGTACAATAGATCGTGGTGATTGGAAACCATTAGTAATTGGATTTCATGTGTTTTGTCCATCTATTTTCTGTGTAATAAATCTTTTATCTATTAAAGTCTAAAAATAAATAGGTAACCAATAATGTGACTAAATATATGTATACTATAACTTTAGGCCATGAATTGTTTAATGTGTAGTTATTCTGTCTTACTTTATCTGTGAACCTCTATTTAGTAGAATTCTAAATTTTTGGCGATACGTGACCAATTAGTAATACCTTTAGTCCTGATCCCCCATGGAACTTTAACCCATCTTTCCTAACCAATATTTCATTTTTATAGCTCTTAGTACCGGTGATGATGTCATCTCCGCCTAAATTTGAAAACTTTGTCTTTCGTGCAGTAAACTTTGATTTAGTTTAGTGTGTGTGAAAAAAGTGATGTCAATATAAAAATGAAATCCAAATCCTGCAACTTCAACCTATCCAAACAAGTCTAAAAATAAAATAAATTAGAAAACGAAAACCCACAAAAGCCGAGCCAACATTTCCCTTCTCTCCTCTTCCGTTGCAGGGAAACAAAAGGGAGAGAGAGAGATTGAAGGAGGGAGGAAAGGTCAAAAATAGCTCGAGCTGGGGGCAGGGAAAATAGATCAACAATTTATGCCTGCAGAGTAGAAATGGCTAAGCCGGAAGAAATGCATCTGGAGCAGCTGCTCGCGCAATTGGAGAAGGTACCACGCCCCCATTTGCATCAGAAATTTATTGCCTACTTTAAGAAGGGCGACAAGGGGAGTCAACAGAGCAAGTGCAGCCTTGAAGATTTTGCCGTGTACTTTCTGGCTGCATTGCGTCAGAACACAAAGCAATATTTCTACACACGGAAATCGGAGACACCAGTACATTCCCTGACCCCAATTCGCCAGCCGAAGCCACCATCCGCCGATGTGGCCAGGGACTTGGAAGAGCAGCACCAGCTCAATGAATCTCTCCTGAACCGAAGCAGCTGCAGTACGACATCCACTTCAACCACCACTCCAGCTCGTCAACAGCCGCACGGCCGAAGATCTACACCAGGTAGTGGTGGTCAGTTTTGCAGTACGCCTAACAGGAGCGGCGGCGGAGGAGTCGGTGTCGCAGGAGGTCATAGCTTTTGCCTAGGCGACTTCCTAGTAAACACACCAAATCAGAATCAGCAGCGATCGAAGAAAAAGACAACGCCCCAGCAACAACAACAGAATCAACAGACGGGTACGGCAGGTGGAGCTGGGTCCGCACCACAATCCAAACCTCGGCGACGTGTCCTTCCTATGACTATCAGTAAAAATGTTTCAGCTAATTCATCCTTTGGTGATACAAGTTCCTTTAGCAACGACAACAACTTATGGCGTATCTCGCAGAGCAGCGAAATCTTTGATAGAAGTCAAGGTGCAGTCCTGGAAATGGAGGCCCGAAAATCGCTGTTACTGAATAAGCAGGAAATCAAAAGCGAAGCGGCTGTGAATATCAGTCAGCAAGAGAGGCCGCCTGAGGATGAATTACACGACGGAGATACCTTTAGCCTGGAAGATGTTAGAGATACTAATCAGTTACAGCTCCTATCTGCAATTTATAGCCTTTTAATGGACTTGAACCTAGTGCCTAATGTGCTAAGTGAACTGAGCTTTGTGCTGCAATTACTCAATATACGAGATTTTGGGCAATCCCCCGTTGAGTCAAATCCACCCGTTGCTTTAGGAGGACTAAGCAACTACAAGAATTGCGTGTACTTTGCCTTAAAGCTGTTCGAGAACCAGCAAAAGTTACTTCTGCAACTTGACAAAAGGACTTTGGTGGTGTTGCTTCAAAACGAGAGATTGAGCCTGCTACCTGAGGAGATTTTCCAACAACTGGAGTCGTCCTGTCAGCAGCGACAAGATTTAATTACACCATTCGCCATGGAAACTTCATCACAAGCACAGCAAAATGTATACTATCACGTTGAGAAGGACTCGCGGGACAATTTCCCGTCACAGAATGAATTTGGAGCCTTTAAAACCCAAAGGGACCTCTTTTACAAAGCCCTTAAGCAGTGGGAGGTTAGCCACCTGAATCGCGTATTCAACTTTGCAAGTGAACTGTCGCCCCGAATTAGGGACATCTTTAAGGTATCGGAGCATCCAGTGAACATGACGCACTTTGCAAAATTGTTTGTGAGCCAGCTATTAATATCTGCTACCGAGACCACCGAATCTCCTGAAGAACTCGGCTTAAAGCTGGATCCCCTCAGACACAATAAGCTAGCCCAGCGCCTGGTGACCTCCAACTCCAGTGTAGAGGGTCAGTTTCCACGTTCGCAGGCTTTCTTTCGCGACTTTATAGCCACATGCCCATCGGTGGCATTTTTAGTGCATCTGAAGCTAGCTCTTTTTGTCCAACTAATGCGTCACAACGACTCCACCTTTGATCTGCTACAGCTTGTCGAAGATGTGGGTGCCGAGGAACAATCTGCGCAGCAAGGACCTTACATCGTACGCGCCCAGAGTATGGCAAACATGCTTATCCTGGCCAAGTTTTTGGGCTTTATGACTGTTTTGCCATTCAGTGGCACCACACAACATGGCAATCCCTCACCACAATTTCTTTGTCCACAGCAGTTGCAACTTCGCAGCCACTTTCATCCCGACTTTAGTCTCCGTGAGATACTTGAACGCTCTATGCGGCAGGGCAAGCTACTGATTACGCTTCCATGGTTAGTCCAATACTTAGTGATGCTCGATCTGGTCACCATGCACCTTCCAGACTCGACAGCCACCTTGGAGCTGATCTACGGACTGTATGCTTCTATAAATGAGGAAAAGCTGCAACCCGGAGCTGTGTTCATAGCCAGGAGTTGCATTGGATGGCTTTTGGATGCGCAGCCTCAGTTGGTTAATGGATACTACAGTCACCGGTCACTTCAGGCCGGAGTTAACAATACTTCCTCGATTGTGAGTCTCTGTCTGAGTGGTCTCCGCTGCCAAGAGAAATGCCAGGCTCCCTTATTGGAGGAATTTTTGTCCGTGGCCTGCCCTTTTCTTCAAGAATTCCGGGTGAGCATTACGCCTTCTCGACAGGCCAGGAGTGGCCGCTTCCGCTACATCACCACGCGATTGGAGCAATTGAAGGAGAGTAGCAGTGCCACCTCAAAGGAGGGAATGGCTCCCAGTGAGCTGACTGCTACAGAGCAGCAGCAACGTAAGTTAGCTGATGCCTTCATTCAATCCCAAAATGCCTCTACTAGGAGATTGATCGAGTTCGTTACGGAGCGAAGTTTTAAGTGTGTAGTCAAGGATGCCCAGCAGCAGATTCTGCTCCCTTCGAAAACGTCGGCGGATGCCAAAGTCAACGAAATCAGCTCATCGAAGCAAGAGGAGGTATATCAGAAGTTGAGACAGATTTATCAAGACGCCAGGTTGATCGCCTGCCAGCGTTGGAAGGAGCAGGTGCCGCAGATGCTGGACAGGCGTATAAGTCAATCCCTCGAGGCCCTTTTGCCTGCCAGCACCAATGAGATACTGCGATCTTCATATGCTCATTTAATCAGCGTCCAAGCTCACACCCAGCTGCAACAGTGGCTTCAATCAAGCGTGCTGTTATCCACATTTTATCATGGTGACCTTCAGGAGCTAGCTACTAAGGTGTCCAACTCTAACAAGCACAAGGCGGATGCAGCGGTTATTGGTGGCGGTGGTTCTAGTGAACTCCAACTAAGTCCGGATATAGGTTTCAGCTTGTCGGAGCTGCTTTTCCAGCTGCAACAGTGGCTGCATTGTCTCAGTTTGAGACCGGAAAATTTGGGTGGTCGGGAGGATCTAGCCGAGCTACTTCGACAATCACAACTGGCAGTTCTGCTTCCCCAAATGCCCACTGTTTTCTATCACATAATTGGTTCTGGATTAGTACACCTGCTCCAGTTGCTCATCAACAGAAAACCGAATTTCTTCGACGATGATTTAATCTCAACCAGCTGTTTGGTGTGGCGGTCGCCACAGTTCGTTTCCAGTGAAGCGTCTCCTGGGATCTTCGATGGCCTGCTCAGCATAAGTTTTGTAGAGGAGATGGGTACAAACTTGGATAGGTTTCGGATGTTGGAGAAGCTCCTGAATGCCATGCTACAGACAGGGGCAGTACGGGCTGATCAGTTAAACGAACTCTTCATGCCGCTGTTTGCCGAGAACTGGCCGCCGACGGTATGGAGCACCCTTTCTGACCTTCTCCAGAATCTCTCTCTTTCTGGGAAAGATATTGGAGGCCTCGACGCCTCCGGCGATAGCCACGAAGACGAGGCCAGGTCTCATCTGTTTATGGAGATGCTGGCCGATTTTTCGCGAGATCTAGATAGTTTTTAAGTTTAAAAGTGTTTGTTATGTCACTTACCATTTATGTTTCAAATAAAGTGTTCCTTTTTGTATTTTTCTGCTGAAAATAACTCGGAAATGAGGTTCACTGTTTATTGAGTATGTAGCCGATAAGATAGCGATAACTGATTGAGCCTAATCAGCGGTAGAATGCGTCACTTTCGCAGTTTTAGTTTGGTTAGTGTGTGCAAACGTTGAGGCCACAAAAAGCGGACGAGGTTGTCAATCGATGTGATCATCGACATGTGTGGCAGTCGGCAATGAAGTGAATTTGAAAATTCTACGATCGTTACTAAGGGAGTCCCGAATTTTTAATGTAATCAAAAAACTGTCAGCAAAACTATTCGTTTGTGTTTATTTATGATTAACTAAAAATATTGTTTGGCCAGACTAAACAAATAATGTTTAAAATATTTTACCATTTTACATGCCTTACATGTAATTTGTCTAATTGTATAACTTTTAAGTGAAAGTAATGGTCAAATGGACATTTGGCTTTTTAATTAATTTTAAAGCTGATAAATTCTGATAAATGAACGCTAAAATTCATTGAACGAATAAAAAATATGATAAAATATTATGAAATAAGAATGATATCAGAAAACATTCAGAAATAAACATTGTAGTACGCGAGCCACTACTGTTTTTTATTTTTATCATGGATGTGTGTTTCTCATCTTGTGAATGGCCCAACGATTAAGTAATTTACTAGTTGTATTTGTGCTTGTGCTGACTAAACGAATTAAACTGATTGTGTCCCCTCCTTTTACAGTTGTGCACGGTCAAACATTTGATGAAGAGGAAGCACCACCAGCAGTATTAAATTAAAACAACTCGGCGTCTAAAGCAGATAAGGTAAGCCCCGAACAAAAGGATCAAACATGATACTTATTGTATAACCTCTTTTCAGCTTTACAATCAATCAAAACGAACGAAACACTCAAGAAATTAGACACGTAAACGAACCAGCATAATGGAGAACTTTACACCCAAAGAGGTGAAGATCCTTGAAACTGTCGAGGATATCCAGGAGCGTCGTGAGCAGGTCCTGTCTCGCTACAATGACTTCAAGATCGAGACACGCCAAAAGCGTGAAAAGCTCGAGGATTCGCGTCGCTTCCAGTACTTCAAGCGCGATGCCGACGAGCTGGAATCATGGATCCACGAGAAGCTGCAGGCGGCCAGTGAAGAGAGCTACCGCGATCCGACCAACCTGCAGGCCAAGATCCAGAAGCATCAGGCCTTCGAAGCAGAGGTATCGGCCCACAGCAACGCCATTGTGTCACTGGACAACACCGGCCAGGAAATGATCAACCAGCAGCATTTCGCCTCCGAGTCAATCCAGATTCGCCTCGATGAGCTGCACAAGCTGTGGGAGCTGCTTCTCAGCCGTCTGGCCGAAAAGGGCCTTAAGCTACAACAGGCTCTCGTCTTGGTGCAGTTCCTACGCCAGTGCGAGGAGGTGATGTTCTGGATCAAGGACAAAGAAACTTTTGTTACTGCCGATGAGTTTGGCCAGGATCTGGAGCATGTGGAGGTTTTGCAGCGCAAGTTTGATGAATTCCAGAAAGATATGGCTTCGCAGGAGTATCGCGTGACTGAGGTCAACCAGTTGGCCGATAAGTTGGTGCAGGATGGTCATCCAGAGCGAGATACGATCACCAAGCGCAAAGAGGAGCTAAACGAGGCTTGGCAGCGTCTGAAGCAACTGGCCATTGTGCGCCAAGAGAAGCTCTTCGGGGCTCACGAGATCCAACGATTCAATCGCGATGCCGACGAAACTGTCGCCTGGATTGCAGAAAAGGATGTCGTGCTCTCATCTGATGACTATGGACGGGATCTTGCCAGTGTTCAGGCGCTGCAGCGCAAACACGAAGGCGTGGAGCGTGATTTGGCCGCGTTGGAGGATAAGGTTTCCACCCTGGGAGCCGAAGCACAGCGCCTGTGCTCCATCCATGCCGATCACAGCGACCAGATTCGTGATAAGCAGGCTGAGATCGCAAACTATTGGCAAAGTCTCACCACCAAGGCCCGCGAGCGTAAACAGAAGCTGGATGAATCCTACTACCTGCACCGTTTCCTCGCCGATTTCCGTGACCTGGTGTCCTGGATTAATGGCATGAAAGCCATCATCTCGGCCGATGAACTGGCCAAGGATGTGGCTGGAGCAGAAGCTCTCTTGGAGCGCCACCAGGAACACAAGGGTGAGATCGATGCCCGCGAGGACAGCTTCAAGCTAACCACTGAATCCGGAAAGAAGTTACTGGAGCGTGAGCACTATGCCGCTGCTGAAATCCAGGAGAAGCTAGCCGCTTTGGAAAACGACAAAAGCTCGCTGTTGTCGCTGTGGGAGGATCGTCGCATCCTTTACGAGCAGTGCATGGATCTGCAGCTGTTCTACCGCGATACAGAGCAGGCTGACACTTGGATGGCGAAGCAGGAGGCGTTTTTGGCAAACGAGGACCTTGGCGACTCCCTGGACTCAGTGGAGGCATTGATCAAGAAGCACGAGGACTTCGAAAAAAGTCTCGCCGCCCAGGAGGAGAAAATTAAGGCTCTAGACATTTTTGCCACTAAGCTGATCGATGGTCAGCACTACGCCGCCGACGATGTGGCCCAGCGTCGCCAGATGCTTCTTGCTCGGCGAGCTGCTCTTCAGGAGAAGTCCTCGAAGCGTCGCCAGTTGCTGGAGGACTCCAACCGTTACCAGCAGTTCGAGCGCGATTGCGATGAAACCAAGGGCTGGATCAGTGAGAAACTGAAATTCGCCACTGACGACAGCTATCTGGATCCCACCAATTTGAACGGCAAGATGCAAAAGCACCAGAACTTCGAGCACGAGTTGAATGCTAACAAGTCCCGCATCGAGGACATCACCAACGTGGGAACCGAGCTAATTGAGAAGCAGCACTATGCGGCCGATCAGATCAACACCCGCATGCAGGAGATCGTTGTTCTGTGGGAGACTCTCGTCCAGGCTTCGGATAAGAAGGGAACCAAACTGAACGAGGCCTGCCAACAGCAACAGTTCAACCGCACCATCGAGGATATTGAGCTGTGGCTAAGCGAGATCGAGGGTCAGCTGTTGTCGGAGGATCACGGCAAGGACTTGACCTCAGTGCAGAATCTGCAGAAGAAGCACGCCTTGTTGGAGGCCGATGTCATGGCCCACCAAGATCGCATTGAGAGCATAAAGGTGGCAGCAAACAAGTTTATCGAGTCAGGTCACTTTGATGCGGACAACATCCGCAACAAGGAGGGCAATCTTTCGGCTCGCTACGCCGCCCTGGCTGCCCCCATGGGTGAAAGGAAGCAGCATCTTCTGGACTCCCTCCAGGTGCAACAGCTCTTCCGTGATTTGGAGGACGAGGCTGCCTGGATCCGCGAGAAGGAACCAATTGCTGCATCCACGAACCGCGGTCGCGACTTGATTGGTGTGCAGAACCTGATTAAGAAGCACCAGGCTGTGCTGGCTGAGATCAACAACCACGAAGCCAGGCTTCTGAATGTAATCAGTTCAGGAGAGAACATGCTGAAAGATCAGCCCTTCGCCAGCGACGATATTCGTCAGCGTTTGGAGGCACTCCAGGAGCAGTGGGGAACACTGAAGGAGAAGTCCAGCCAGCGCAAACAGGATCTGGATGATTCCCTGCAGGCTCACCAGTACTTCGCCGATGCCAACGAGGCGGAATCGTGGATGCGCGAAAAGGAACCAATTGCCACGGGCAGTGACTACGGCAAAGACGAGGATTCTTCGGAGGCTTTGCTCAAGAAGCATGAAGCTCTGGTCTCTGATTTGGAGGCTTTCGGAAACACCATTCAGGCCCTCCAGGAGCAGGCCAAGAACTGTCGTCAGCAGGAGACACCCGTAGTGGACATCACTGGCAAGGAGTGCGTGGTAGCCCTTTACGATTACACTGAGAAGTCCCCGCGTGAGGTTTCGATGAAGAAGGGCGATGTTCTGACCCTGCTGAACTCGAACAACAAGGACTGGTGGAAGGTTGAGGTCAACGATCGTCAGGGTTTCGTCCCAGCCGCCTATATCAAGAAGATCGAGGCTGGATTAAGTGCTTCTCAGCAGAACCTTGTGGACAATCATTCGATTGCAAAGCGCCAAAACCAGATCAACTCGCAGTACGACAACTTGCTAGCCCTAGCCCGCGAGCGTCAGAACAAGTTGAACGAGACCGTAAAGGCCTACGTTCTGGTGCGCGAGGCTGCTGACTTGGCCCAGTGGATCCGGGACAAGGAGAACCACGCCCAGGTCGCCGATGTTGTGGGAGAAGATCTGGAGGAAGTGGAAGTGCTCCAGAAGAAGTTCGACGACTTTAACGACGATCTGAAGGCTAACGAGGTGCGATTGGCCAACATGAATGAGATTGCTGTTCAATTGACTTCCCTCGGACAGACGGAGGCCGCCCTCAAGATCCAGACCCAGATGCAGGACTTGAACGAGAAGTGGAACAACCTGCAAACGTTGACCGCCGAGAAGGCCAGTCAACTGGGTTCTGCCCACGAGGTACAGCGGTTCCACCGGGACATCGATGAGACCAAAGATTGGATTGCGGAGAAGGCAAATGCTCTTAACAACGACGATTTGGGCAAGGACCTGCGCAGTGTTCAGACTCTGCAGCGCAAGCACGAGGGTGTGGAACGTGATTTGGCCGCTTTGAGGGATAAGATTCGCCAGCTGGACGAGACCGCCAACCGGCTGATGCAGTCGCATCCTGATACCGCCGAGCAGACCTACGCCAAGCAGAAGGAGATCAACGAGATGTGGGACCAGATTATCACCAAGTCGACCGCCCGCAAGGAGAAGTTGCTAGACTCATACGATCTGCAGCGCTTCCTCAGCGATTACCGCGATCTGCTGGCATGGATCAACTCGATGATGAGCCTGGTCACCTCCGACGAGCTGGCCAACGATGTCACCGGTGCTGAGGCTCTGATTGAGCGTCATCAGGTAAGGTTTTCGAATGGGGTTATATTAACACGATTTATTAGGATCTTAAAGAATTCAAGGAGCTTCTTATCCAGGTTAATGGTTTTCAATTTTTTTAAATTTACTTCATTCTAAAATATGTTTCGGTTCTAAAAAGAGAGCAAAAAGTCACATAAGAAAAGTTTGCTAGATTATTATTCTGGCAATGATAAAATTGAAAACCACCCATATATAATTTATTTATTTTCCCTTTAAATATTAACATTCTTTGAACTGCAGACCGTTTTATCCTTCATAATTGACCTCCTGACTATAATTTGTCTCTTTTTTTGGTTTGTGTCATGTCATAAACGAACAACAAACTATCGACAACTACGACGGTTCATGGTTCATGACATCAAAATCCCTATCATGGTTGTGTGTCTACATTCCAACTTTAACTCTCTAAAAACAAATCAATCGAACAAATATGACACCAATTGCAGGCACGCCGTGCCGAGATTGCGTTCACACTGGGCAGCAGCTCGGCTCCTGGAGCCACCTCCTCGACCACCAGCATAGCATCTCCATCCGGCGACGAGGTAGATCCTTCGCTAATCACCATCACTCCAGATCCATGTCTCGTTGTGTTTATGTGTGTGCTCGCCTTTGATCAAAACATACTTGTATCATCCATTCCAAAGCATATATCAGAGGGTACTTCAAATTCCTTCTTTATCTTTATGTCAGTGTGAATACCTCTCATGTACAAATATCAGAACATATCAACGGCTTTAGCTTTTTCTTACACACACACATATTTTGTTCTTTTAGTAACCCAAGCGGTTTCTTGTTATCTTATCTAATATTGCTTTACACCTACCGGGCCGTCATCAAGATTAACCCTCACCCTTGAATCTTTCTGTTATCTAAATGAAAGGTTTGCAATGTTATGTATATGATATACTACTTTCAGAAATATGTAAATTTAAATGATCAAATTCACTAAATTATGTGGAAGAATTGGGTCCTAATATTCAGTTCAGGCTATATATTAAAAAAAAAAATTAATTGAAAATTATATGTGACCTATACTTTTGAAGCTATAACTTACTGTATCTTTCTACACATTTATAAATAATTCCAACTATTTAGTTATGTTTTATACAATACTTTCATCATCATTCAAACATCCATGCTCCGTATCATCAAGTTTATCCACCTAATTGTTAAGTTTAACTTCGTTCCACGTTTGTTCTTTTGACTAATTCGACGCTGCAGCAATCGTTTCTCAGCGGCCAGCAAGCCAGCGTTGCAATGTTGTTCTAACACGGCGTTACCAATGCAAAATCAACGACTTAAACTAATCTATTTCACCATGAATTTCCTTAGGAACACCGCACAGAGATCGATGCCCGCGCTGGAACTTTCGGCGCCTTCGAGCAGTTCGGAAACGAACTACTCCAGGCGAACCACTACGCCTCGCCTGAAATCAAGGAGAAGATCGAAGATTTGGCTAAGGCTCGTGAGGATCTGGAGAAGGCATGGACCGAACGCCGGCTGCAGTTGGAGCAGAACTTGGACTTGCAGCTGTACATGCGTGACTGTGAGTTGGCCGAGTCCTGGATGTCGGCCCGGGAGGCCTTCCTCAATGCAGATGATGATGCTAATGCTGGCGGCAACGTGGAGGCTCTTATTAAGAAGCACGAGGACTTCGACAAGGCTATTAACGGGCACGAGCAGAAGATTGCGGCTCTGCAGACGGTGGCGGATCAGTTGATTGCCCAAAATCATTATGCCTCTAACTTGGTGGATGAGAAGCGCAACCAGGTTTTGGAGCGCTGGCGTCACCTTAAGGATGGTCTGATCGAGAAGCGTTCCCGTTTGGGAGACGAGCAGACATTGCAGCAATTCTCGCGCGACGCTGACGAGATTGAGAACTGGATTGCCGAGAAACTGCAGCTGGCCACCGAGGAGAGCTACAAGGATCCGGCTAACATCCAGTCTAAGCACCAGAAGCATCAAGCATTCGAGGCAGAGCTGGCGGCTAATGCTGACCGCATCCAAAGCGTGTTGGCCATGGGCGGAAAATTGATCGACAAGAAACAGTGCAGCGGGTCAGAGGATGCAGTGCAGAAGAGGTTGACGCAGATCGCTGATCAGTGGGAGTATTTGACCCATAAGACTACCGAAAAGTCGTTGAAGCTGAAGGAGGCGAATAAGCAGCGTACTTATATCGCTGCTGTCAAGGATTTGGACTTCTGGTTGGGCGAGGTCGAGAGTCTTTTGACCACTGAGGATTCTGGTAAGGATTTGGCCTCTGTCCAAAACCTCATGAAGAAGCATCAGTTGGTCGAGGCGGATATCGTGGCGCACGAAGACCGCATCAAGGACATGAACAACCAGGCCGATTCCTTGGTGGAGAGCGGCCAGTTCGACACTGCCGGCATCCAGGAGAAGCGTCAGAGCATTAATGAGCGCTACGAACGCATCTGCAACCTGGCAGCTCATCGACAGGCTCGTCTTAACGAGGCCCTGACCCTGCACCAGTTCTTCCGCGACATCGCTGACGAGGAGAGCTGGATCAAGGAGAAGAAGCTGCTTGTTGGCTCCGACGACTACGGTCGCGATTTGACCGGCGTCCAGAACCTCAAGAAGAAGCACAAGCGTCTAGATGCTGAGTTAGCCTCTCATGAGCCGGCCATTCAAGCTGTACAGGAGGCTGGCGAGAAGCTCATGGATGTGTCTAACCTCGGTGTCCCAGAGATTGAGCAGCGCTTGAAGGCGCTTAATCAGGCCTGGGCCGAGCTAAAGAATCTTGCTGCCACGCGAGGCCAGAAACTGGATGAATCGCTGACCTATCAGCAATTCCTCGCTCAGGTGGAGGAAGAGGAGGCCTGGATCACCGAGAAGCAGCAGCTGTTGTCCGTTGAAGACTACGGTGACTCGATGGCCGCAGTCCAGGGCTTGTTGAAGAAGCACGACGCTTTCGAAACAGATTTCACTGCCCACAAAGACCGCTGCTCTTTGATTTGCGACCAGGGCAGTGAATTGGTGGAGGCCAAGAACCACCATGGCGAGTCGATTGCCCAGCGCTGCCAGCAGCTTCGTCTTAAACTGGACAACCTTTCTGCCCTGGCCGCTCGCCGCAAGGGCGCCTTGCTGGATAACTCTGCCTATCTGCAGTTCATGTGGAAGGCCGACGTGGTTGAGAGCTGGATCGACGACAAGGAGAACTACGTGCGCTCCGACGAGTTCGGACGTGACCTGTCCACCGTGCAAACATTGTTGACCAAGCAAGAGACATTCGATGCAGGTAAGATTCACAGGGAAGCAGCATGAAACAAATTTGTATCTTTTCATATTTCTCCAGGTCTTAACGCCTTCGAGCAGGAGGGTATCCACAACATTACGGCACTGAAGGACCAGTTGATCAACGCCAGTCACGCCCAGTCCCCAGCAATCCTGAAGCGTCATGGAGACGTCATTGCCAGGTGGCAGAAGTTGCGCGACGCCTCCGACACGCGCAAGCAGCGACTGTTGGCCATGCAGGAGCAGTTCCGCCAAATCGAGGAACTCTACTTGACATTTGCCAAGAAAGCTTCGGCCTTCAATTCTTGGTTCGAAAATGCCGAGGAGGATCTCACTGATCCTGTTCGCTGCAATTCGATCGAAGAAATCCGCGCCCTGCGCGACGCGCATGCCCAATTCCAGGCGTCTCTTTCGTCGGCCGAAGCTGATTTCAAGGCATTGGCAGCACTCGACCAGAAAATCAAGAGCTTTAATGTTGGACCCAACCCCTACACGTGGTTCACCATGGAAGCTCTTGAGGAGACCTGGCGTAACCTGCAAAAGATCATAGAGGAACGCGATGGGGAACTTGCAAAGGAAGCCAAGCGCCAGGAGGAGAACGACAAGCTGCGCAAGGAGTTTGCCAAGCATGCCAATCTCTTCCACCAGTGGCTGACAGAGACTAGGTGAGTGGGGTTCGGGTACCGTTTGCGCGGGGTTACTTAATCCAGACGTGTGTTGGTTTTTCTTTGGATCAAATCCATGTACCCATCCCAACCCACACAAATCCAAAAACAAGTCTTGTGGTCTCGACTCTCCTCCCCCATGAAATACGTAACTGAAAGATCCATTCTATTTTCTAGATATTATATGCTGGGTTATAATCGTCAAGGGTAATTAAGCGAGCAGGCTTCACTCTGCGTTTAAACTCTTTTTTCTGTTGTGATCTTTTTGGTTTCTTAACTCGCGTTGGAGCCGAGCTCCCAATCACGCTGCGCCTCCACTAACCTTTGGGAATAACTCCTCTCTCCGTAACTCTTGCTTTGCGCCTCGTGCTGAGGGCCTGTAAATATTCGTATATATCCACACCGATAAGTTCGAGCAACGACTAAGGCCTAGTTTTAGTTAGTTGCATTAGCGAGAGCACCGACCCACCCGATCAGAGTGTATATCGTCAACGTGCTGTTCCGAATCTCCACTATTCTTTTGGTCTCACTTTATTCAAAATTAACGAAACTAAACTCTTTAGCATGCGAATCGAGAGCAAAATACTGTTGTAGCATACAGAAAAAAGTAGAAATCGAGCAATTTAAATTATTTTAATATTTATTCTGTTCAATCGAAGAGTTTAACCAAATCTAGTAGCTTTTTCCAATTACAATTTGAACGTTCCTTTGGCGCTATTCTTATTTTAAATCGCTTCTAGCAATTAGACAACATTCGTCTTTATTAGTTGCTAAACTAAATGAACAACCAATCTTAACTACACTAATCCCGACCGAAATCTAAACACTCGCGCCCCACTAAATTCCCACAGACACCTGTAAATATGTACAAACCAAAAACAAAGGGAAGTCAAACTAGTTGCAAGCCCGAATCCAGAAAATAATATTCGCTGCCCGTAACAGACCTCTAACAAGATTTGCTTTTCTTATGCATTATATCATTGTAACGTTCCGATTTGTTTGATACCTAACTCGATATTGTGCCCTACTAATTAACGCTCATTTATCTGCCAACTCTCAAACAAATGCAACATCGCAAATCCTACAGAACGTCCATGATGGAAGGCTCCGGTTCCCTGGAACAGCAACTGGAGGCGCTTCGCGTCAAGGCCACCGAGGTGCGTGCCCGCCGCGTCGACCTCAAGAAGATTGAAGAGTTGGGCGCCTTGTTGGAGGAGCACCTTATTTTGGACAACCGCTACACGGAACACTCGACGGTGGGTCTGGCCCAACAATGGGATCAGCTCGACCAGCTTTCTATGCGCATGCAGCACAACCTGGAACAGCAGATCCAGGCACGCAACCACTCGGGCGTCTCCGAGGACTCGCTCAAGGAGTTCTCGATGATGTTCAAGCACTTTGACAAGGACAAGAGCGGCAAACTCAACCACCAGGAATTCAAATCCTGTCTGCGCGCCCTCGGCTACGACCTGCCCATGGTGGAGGAGGGACAGCCAGACCCGGAGTTCGAGGCGATCCTTGATGTGGTCGATCCCAACCGGGATGGCTACGTCTCCCTGCAGGAATACATTGCGTTCATGATCTCCAAGGAGACGGAGAACGTTCAGTCCTACGAGGAAATTGAGAATGCCTTCCGCGCTATCACCGCCGCCGACCGCCCCTACGTTACCAAGGAAGAGCTCTACTGCGTAAGTCTTTCAGTTCAATAACTGGCCAATAAATTGAATATATATTTTTACAATTGGCTAACATATTGTATTTTATAGAACCTCACCAAGGACATGGCGGACTACTGCGTGCAGCGCATGAAACCCTTCTCGGAACCGCGCTCTGGCCAGCCCATCAAGGATGCTCTGGACTACATAGACTTTACGCGAACGTTGTTCCAGAACTAAAGAGCCTTTATTGTCTTGTTTAGTGGCGCCTGAGCAAATGTCTTACAATTTAAAGTATATTTCTAAAAACCAAGAAAACCACAAAAAAAAATCAAACAAAAATATATATTTACACCATTATTTTCGATAATTTAGTCTCTAAGTCAAACAGTTTAATGCTTATTTAAGAACCTATGCCACAATGAACCTAAAACCAACAATAGCACTTTGCAATACATATTTATCAACATGACTATGAACCCATTTGTAGTTTTTGCATTTATTTAACAACGCCCCGACGAAAGTATCTTAAATTTGGACGTTTCAGTTTAAGGATTGGCAACGCATCAGGTGGCCGGAGAAGATGTTTAATCGAGGATATAGTCAAAATAATCTGAGCCCATACCCACGCTCCGCGAAAGAAATGCGCCTGAAGAACAGATAAAAGCTTAGCTTCCAGTAATCAAGCAACTCACATTTTTCATATTGAATGTCTGTAACTTGTAACGAACATAGATAAAATTGAAATATCAAAAAGTTTAAGATACTATTGCTACCAAAAAACATAATATCCAGCCTTGTGTTTTCTCCAGTTTCTACGTGTATTCAAAACAAAAGTAGTAAACTTTTTCAGAAAAAAAAAACGAAACAATAAATATTTGCCTCTGTATTGAACGTATATTTACAATCCATGAATTGCAAAAATAAATATATTGCTGCATGTCTAAAAATGTTAAAATGTTGCTGTTTTTATAGTTGTCTGGGAAAGTTAAATTTTTATTTCATCTTTTCAGGTAATATTTTATTTATTTATTCGTTAGATATCAAAACAGATTTAAAAATTACGATTACAACAAAAACTTGCTAATGCTTTCCGCATAAGCTGCATTTGTCAGCTTTCCATTGAGCTCGTCCTTGGGCAGCCACTCGAACTTGGCTACCTTTTCCGCCACCTGCCCAGAGCGTAGGGATGCTCTGTAGAAGAACACCTTGGCTCCGACGCTCTCTGTCCGCTGGTTGCTGGGATACTTGTACTTGTGGTAGCCTACTGGGGCGTTACCATAAAAAAGAACCTGCAGGTCTTGGCCGCACTTCTCGCGGAGCACTCGTTCCGCTGTCTGCCGCATGGACTCGCCCTCTTCCCTCTTGCCTTGGGGCAGGACAAGGTGCTCTTGCTGGCCGAGTTTCTGCTGGATCAATAGGTAGAGCGTTTCCTCCAGACAGCGGTCAGTAGAACTGGTTCTGTTGGCCTTGTCATCGGGCGTGGTGCGGGAGCCCAGCTGAAATTTTTTTAGTTCCTCTACGTAAGCATCCTTAAGATCCTGAGCCGTCTGCTTGGAGCCGCTGTCCTCCAGATCGACCTGAACTTTGCCCTGCTTGATCAGATCCGCCTGGACGATTTCTCGCTCGTGCTTTAGCTCGTGATCGGACTTAAGGCTGCCCTCGTACTCCACTCGCCACAGCATGTCCTGAAACTGTTTCTCTAGAGGACTTAGCGACTTGGAGACCACAGGAAGGCGTTCAACGAGTACTCCGGCGAACAGATCCCACCTTTCAGCGACTGCAGTAGATGATTGGCTTCGGCTCAGCTGCCGGGCACCCACTTGCACAAAACGACGCAACATGTTTAATTCTTTAATTTAATTTTTACGGAAAATAAAAGAACGAACACCGCAGCGATTACATGAGCACAAAAACCGGAGCGGAACAGCTGTGCTACGGGCGTGTTATCGTTATCGGAAAGCGCGTCGCAAGCGTTTTTACAATTTGTATTTATTATTTGCCGCTGGACACAATACTTTGGAAAGACTGCTGAAAAATGTCCGGTTTGGAGTCGTATATCAACCACACAGTGTCCATCCTCACAGCGGACGGACGGAACTTCATCGGGACCCTTAAGGGGTTCGACCAGACCATTAACATCATCATCGACGAATGTCATGAGCGCGTCTTCTCCACGACGTCGGGCATCGAGCAAATTGTCCTGGGACTGCACATCATCCGTGGGGACAACATCGCCGTGATCGGACTGATAGACGAGACCATCGACTCCCGCTTGGATCTGGCCAACATCAGGGGCGAGCCGTTGGGCCCGGTGGTGCACTAGGATAGCAAATAAAACCAGTGATTCTCAAGACTTAACAGTGTAATTTTATTAATGGAATATCTCATTCCGTATCTACGCTGAAGTTGACCTGACGGCAGTCCAACGTGTCTAGATCAACTACGGCCACGCTCTGCGTCCGGCTGAAGCTGGGTACGCACACCAGGCGTGTCCGTTTACCCTGGGAGCCCTCGTGCAGCTCCGTCCCAAAGGACTCGCAGTTGCCGGCAAAGTACACGTGCGGACAGTCGCGCAAAATGAACGGGTCGCTGTCGATGTACGGGTAGCAGGCCAGAGTGTCCGGTGCAGTAGGGGCAATGTGACCCCAGGTGAGGGTGCATCGCAGGGCCTCTAGGGAGGAGTCCAGGGAAGTGCTGCGAAGCAGATCTGACACGTTCTGGCCTGAGGTGCCCACCACCAACGCATCGTCTAGTCGGCAATTGTAGGGATTGGTCACCGACTGGAAGGAGGTTAGTTGAGCGGCCTGCGGGAACATGCATTTATGGAACGGCTGCTGAGGCAGCATGAAGTTGGCTGGGTCGTATGCTCCAGGCATTATGTCTACGGGCAGACTGCGTGCCCACGAGGCAAACCACTGGTCCAGTTGGGTTACGGCCTGGACAGTATCGTTGGCATTTGCTTGGGTCCGAGCCACCTGGAGTGTGGGAACATGGGCTACGGCAGTGGCCCTCACAGAGTTTCCAGCCACTATAAGACGCACTATGGATCCAGCTTCCTTTCCGTTGCCTAGACTACCAGCTAGCCAGTACTGAAAGAGATTCAGGGGCTCCACGAAGTTGTGGGCTTGCAGTTGATCCAATCCCGAGACGAGAACCAATAGGCGACTCTGTTTAACAGTAGCCAATGGCTTTTGCGGTCCACTTTCGTAGAAGAGAATTTCCTCCACGTTAAAGAATCCCTCGCTGTCTGTACCTCCAAGGGCGGCACACACAACTCCGGTGGCTATAAGCTGGCCTTTCACTTCGCCCTGGAGTCGCACACGCTGTAGTTCGTCTTCTAATACAATCTTGTCCTCCGGATCCGAGTAATTCTGTCGTGGAGGCTGAGGCGCCAATTGGTTTTCCTCGGATATGTCTCGCAGAATGCTGGGCTTGTGTGCCTGATGCTTGAATATGGTGCCTATCAGAATGCAGTGTACGTCCTGTTCACCCCTCAGCTCGCATAGCTTCTTGATGGGCTCCTTGTTGCCCCACTTCTTTTGGGCCAGCGGCGTCAAAAGGCGCGTCATCTCGGCCAGGCGGTGGGCGTACAGGTGACAGAACTGCTTTTGGTAGTCATGTCCCTTCAGCAGGAAGATGCTGCTCAGATTTTCGTACTTGGTTTCCAGGCGGTTGGTCATGTTTATTCCTATAAACTCAGTAATCTATCAAGACGCTTGCTTACTTTGGGCGCCAATTCGCTACAGTGAAGCGTTACTATGGCAAACTGCATTAAGATATTTCACAACTTAAAATTTTATTTAATAGATTACTTTTGGTAAAAAAAAAATACGTTGTTGGTAGATATTATTTTATAATAGAAATATTTTGTATACAATTAATATTTAAAATTTAGTATGTAACTGCTTATTAGTATTCACTGTTTGGTACTACCTATCGATATTTGATGTTCCCACACACCCTGTTACAGCTGTTATACATATCGAAAAAAAGAAGAAGACGCAAAGCTGCGGAGCTGGGCGAAAAGGTTTAAGTGAATTGGAAATAACACATTTCATATGTTTGAATGCAATGTATTTAGTCTGTAAACGCACCACAGGGATGTGTGACTCTGTGACAAACACCACCGGAGCAGCCTCTCGCCTCCCAGCCGTCATCCAGTGCTGATCTGGGCGGAGGTTTTAGGGCTCTTATTGATTTTTACGCATTCGGGACTGATACGCATTTTACTGTTGCCGATCCTCCCCGGAAACTGCGTCGCAGGAGAAACTAGCATGCCAGTATAGAGTTAGGCGGACGCTGAGGATAAAAGCCAGAAGCCATGGGAGGCTCTGTGAGCCAGGTGTTCCGCTCTGGATCCGCACTTCTCTCGCATCGCGACGGCAAGCTTTCTAAAGCCACGGAGGAGACCATCCAGACGCTGTTTGACATCCTGCGCGCCAACCCGAAGGTATCGCTGCAAACGCTAGAAAGCCTGCTTATTCAAATACCTAAGAACGAGAACATTCTGGCTATGCATGATGACTACGGCTATAACATCCTGCAGCGCAGCGTTGGCCTCAACCACATCGATCTCACTAAGTGGCTGCTGCACCGCCACCGGCCGGATGTAAACCGCTCACCGTGCTCCCTGCCGCTGCATATTGCTACCCTGCGTGGTTATGAAGAGTGCGTGGAACTGCTACTGCGACACGGCGCACGAATCGACGTGGACACCAGGATGTGTTTTCCCGGCGCGCATACCCGTAACTGCGAGGAGAGCGGCAAGTGGCATAATAATGTCGACGACGTAAGCGAGCGGCTAAACACTAAGCTGCAAAACGCCCTCTACTATGCCATCGACGGAGATCAGTATAATGTGCTCAGCCTGCTCACTCAGAAGATGGAAGAGCCATGGATTCCTTTCCGGGTAAAGAAGCCACTGTTGCACTTAGCCTGCGAACGAGGTGCCTGGAATTGCGTCCAGCAGCTAGTAGTCACACGTTCGGAGGAAATTAATCTCATCATGGACGAGTATTACCCGATTCATCATGCTGTTCTCCACGACGGTCGGTTCCTCGAGCTACTCATCCACCAAGGCGCCATTACAACTGTTAGGACTTGCACTCAACAAATGACCCTGCTGCACGTTGGTGAGTGCTTAAACAAATATATTTTTAGACAGATATCTAAAATATTTCACACTTTCAGTTATATTTGCCGCTCGGAAGTCGGCTGACGACACGCTGGCCACTCTTCGCATCCTGCTTGAACGCGGCTGTAAAGAGCTAATCAATGCCCCTGACTCACTGGGAAACACACCGTTGCACGCCTTAATTGTGCGTTATGCTCTCGAAGAAGCTCGGTATGGCTATGACAAGTGGAGCAAATGGGACGTCCTGCACTTAGTACGGTTCCTGCTGCAAAACGGTGCCAAGCAGTCGATTAACCAGGCCGGTAACAGTGCCATGGCTTGTGTGTTTCGACATCTACGAGACTGGGAGGTCTGCTACGAGCTCCTTAACATGCTTATCAAGGAGAATGGTAAGTGAATGAGTGATATATTAATCACTTTTACTACCATTAATTTCTTAGGTGATCCCAACATCGTGGGAAGAGATGGATCTGTGCCCATTATGGTACTGCTAGTGCCATTAATTAATAAGGATCACTTGCATCATTTCACTCACTCCATGAAGGTCTGCAGCTTAATACAATAAATTGTATCCCTACTACACATACTCCCTTTTTCTAGGTCTGCTATCTGAACTGCATACGCATGCTGCTGCAGCACGGAGCCAATCCTAATTGCTCCTATCGCGCCAACCTCAAGCCGCTCCACGTGCTTGTGTTCACGGTGAGCGAAAATTTTACGCTTAACTGCGATGCTCAAAAGCGCACAAACTTCGACTTCATCAAGAACATCCTTCTGATGCTGCTGCAGCACGGGCTGGACTGCAATAAGACATATCAGCACATTCTTCAAGCGGTGATGGATATGGTGCATAATGTGCGCACATGCCACGACATGGAGTGCGTCTACGAGCTGACTTTGACGCTAATTCAGTACGGGGCCGATCCCAATATTGTCCTTAGCGGAAAGACGACGCCTGGTACCGCCATATTCTCCAACGAGCTAGCTACTTTTCGCAGTTCGTTCCGCACAAACTCGTGCTACCTTCTCTTTTACTACATTATTTTGATAACGAAGAAGGAGTTTATCCTAAACGATCCGCACGCGACATATACGCGCGTTATACACCTCTTCTACCTGACCATGCAGCATGAGCCGCTTTTCAATTGCCTCAAGGCGTTGCACAACTTTTACGTTGCTCAGGTGCCCAGCAAAAAAACGGAGCAATTGATAGCCCTGATCTCATCGCTCTATCGTCGTCCACGCAGTCTGAAGCAGCTGTCCCGCTGGGCCATTTATGAAGCGATGAACCGTAAGCTGGCCCAGAACATCAACCGTCTGAACCTGCCTGGCCCGCTTAAAGACTACGTGCTGCAGTTTGAAAGGTAGCGAGTAGAGCGGCCCAAGGACCAATGAATCCCAACCGCAGCGAACTAGAGTCAATCACTAATGTTGCCCCTAGGCTATGTACTGTTTATTATGCATATTCGCCTACCCCAGTAGGTATGTAGTCACGCAATAATTACGAACTATCAGGCCTGTTCTGGTTTACCTTATCACAGCTTAAATATCAGTTCATTAGATTGCTGGTTTTCTGTCGGTATAAAAATTAAAAGATTTTTACCATTTTTGTTGTAACATCTTATTAGATCGCTAAATTCCTTGATTTAGGATCAAAAGATACAAGTTCGAACCGGAACAGGTCCGTATATGATATGGAAACGCTTAAACGTACCTATACACAACAGTAAACATACAAGAGAAGCCAATTTAAATATTGTCAAATCAAACACGTGCAATTTCTTTGATACGAATCTATTGATACTATTGTGAGGGAGGAACGCTCATCTATGTTTTGTAATTCTATACGTACAATTTTGTGAACTGTAATGCGCTTTACACTATACAAGCACGTCCCGCCCTTGCACCTTCCGCCCTTCATCTTTCCTAAAACCTCTCATGCTGGATAAGTTATAGGACATAAACTTAAGGCTGTTTTTTGACGAACATTTCGGGTGTTTTAGAGTTTTGTATATTCGAACGCAATCGGAAGAGAGAGTCGTATTGTAATTATTATTGTAATTATTATTATTGTTGCTAAACCGTTGTTAATCTCTGTATCTATAATGTCATTTTCAATCGAATTGATAACGCTATCGATCAATAAATAAACATGAACTTTCACACCAGTGGGTAGTCGTCTTCCAAGGTCATCGAACCTGCAATACCGGAAAACCTTCCCCGTAAACAAACAAAACAAACACAACAAGTCGCCTTAGCAACAATACCTATCGGAGAATTGAAAAAGGTAGTCTTTGCTAGTTCAAATCGTAACCAAAGAAGGCTCCAACATGTACTCCAAGAAGCTGGAGCGGATGCACCGTCCGCCTGCGGACATCACTAAGTACGATAATGAGCCCTACATGAAGAACCCGTTGCTAAAGTTCCGCATCAGCGAGGTGCACGAACGCCGACACTATCAGTTCCTCAAGCAAAAGGCAGCAGATGTCAAAGTGCGGGTGGCGCGCCAGCAGTGGCAGCCAGAGCCAGACATGCGCCTTCTGCCCCAGTCTCATTACGAGGACAACCTGCGGCGCGAGGTCAGAAAGATTGTGGTGCCGCCGATGCTACGTCGCACGGAGGCTAAGATCCTAAGCTTCGCCTCGGAGCGGTTGAAGAACAAGTACCCTGAACTGGTGCAGGCCTACATGAAAGACGTTCACGAGGAGTTCAACCGCCTGATGAAGGTCTACAGCATGAAAAATATCCTGCGGCATCCAGAATTCTCCGACGAGGATCCATCCCAATTTGAACTTCCGCATCCAGACACCAGCTTCAGGCGGCCGGGTCGCACCCAGAACTACAGCAACTTCCTGGAGAACCGGCGTCGCATAGCCCAAAAGCTTCTGATCCTACAGCTTCCTCTAAGAGCCATCCTCAACATATCCGTCGGAGAACTGCCAAACCTCGCGTGTATTTTTAACTACGTATTGGCCACAGGGGCCATGCAGCAACAGCTGGGATTAGGTGGACGTGAGGCGCTGTCATATAAGTTTTACCGGAAGTATATCCAGAACCAATTGGACAAGGTAAATACTTTTCTAAGGTGGACCTGGTACCCCAAGGTGGTGCTGGTGCTGCGTAAGCTAATGCGCAAGCGGGTGATGCCGATGAGTACGTGGAAGAGGGCCTGGAACGCATTGGAGGGTCTGATGAACCGCGAGATGACCAATATGAAGATCCGCACCTTTGAAGAGATGTATCGGATGTGTGGTCATCCGCGCACGATGCCCATGCTGCGCTTGTCTTTGGAGTGGGCTGAGTTCTCCAGTGATCTTGACACACGACCTAATATTTGGGGCATCCTGCGCACCTTCGCCGAGATCGCAACTGAGATCTCTATGGTTGGCTACCGGATGGAGCCACTGCAGCCGCAGGTGCAGACCCTCACCTCGATGGCCATGTACGCGAAGGTTAACGATTATCTGAAGATCGAGATGAATGAAAACTTCCTGAAGGATGTGATCGAGAAAGTAGGTATAACCTCGAAGTATAACCCGTAAAATGATTTTAAAAAAAAGAAATTTTGCCACTTCTTTTTTACATTTAAACTATTTATTAAACATCTAGTTTTATATGTATATTCTCCATAGGTTCAGAACATAATCCTTCATACGTATCAAGAGGTGATACAGTACATTGATAACTTTCGGAACAAGTACTATGCGCTGTACTCCTGGCAGGAGCGAGATGCCCTCAACCAGTTCCTGTCGGAGCCGCATGAGTTTGAGGAGTACTTCGCCCGGATCGACATGTATTACGGATTCATTCAAATGCTGCGAAGCGAGCCCGGAACCGAATACTTTGTGATGGCCGTAATCCACAACGAGCCGGCTGTAAATGGGCTCCGAAGCCTGGCCGAGAATCTGATCGACGAGATCACCACGATAATCATTCGGGAGCACATTAAGGCAGAGGTGGAAATTTGTGATGAGTTTGAGAAGATCAAATATCGGGCGCTGGAGATTCCGAAATCCACTGAGGAGCTTCTGGAGAGTGCTGAATACATGATTCACGTAAAAAAGGACAAGATCGCCGAGTTGACTGACCGGATACAGTACTGCCTGCAAGTGGGTACCAATATCGTTGAGCTGACTGAGATGTCGAAATACCACTTCGACCTAACCATTAAGACTATAAATTGGATTAAGGACATAAATGACATCTGCGACTATAATGCCTCGCAGCAGGAACAGTTTAAGTTCACTTTCGAGGAGCACCTGCAGGAGGTCATTAAGAAGCTAAACAC
Source organism: Drosophila eugracilis (assembly GCF_018153835.1). Taxonomy (NCBI): domain Eukaryota; kingdom Metazoa; phylum Arthropoda; class Insecta; order Diptera; family Drosophilidae; genus Drosophila; species Drosophila eugracilis. The sequence continues at coordinate 1,829,935 of NW_024572964.1, read as the reverse complement.
GGACATAGATGACCTGCTACCCAAGTTGGCCGTCATCGACGACATGAGTCGGCCAGACAAGTTCCGCGACAGTTACATAATCTTGCAAAACTTTATTGACCAGCTGAAGACTTTTGACGACTACGTGGCTTGGATCAATAAGGAGGAGAAGCTCTTTAAGATCGCAATAACTGAGTACCCCAAACTGGAGATTATAAAAACTTTTGTTTACCCTTTTGCTGAGCTTATGAAGTAAGTTCTTTATCCTTAAGGAATCACTAAATTATAACTAATAAAATGTCTACAGATGCTGTATTGAATGGCAGCGTTACTTGAGCGTATGGAACGATGGACCTTTTGAGTATCTGGAACCACAGTTCGTGGAACGAACTACAGATGATTACCTGAAGGAGTTCCAAAAAAATCAAAAGTACTACAGGGTCAAGATCAAACAGGACCTCATCGATAATCCCGTGTGCAAATTCAAGGTAAAATTATCTGGTAAACAATTTTTTTGATAGCATACATAAATATGTATATCGTTGCAGGGTCAAACCGAAGATCCGGATCCAGCCAAGCACCCCGTTCCCCTTCGATTGTGCACCTCAATGATCCAATCGATCAAGGACTTTACAACTGGCGTTTTCATAGTTAACACTATGTGTAATCCGGCTCTGCGCAAGCGCCACTGGAAGGAAATGTCAGAGATTGCAGGTTGGGACGTTACACCCGACGCGGGTACCACTCTGCGCAAGATCCTGAACTCTGGCCTGGACCCAGTTCTTGACCAGTTTGAGATCATCAGCATAGGAGCCAATAAGGAGTTACAGCTTTGGAACGCTCTGCAGGCCATGATTAAGGAATGGGAGACTCGCGTGTTTCCCTACGGTCCCTACAAGGAGACGGGTGTAATGATCCTCAGTAGTTTAGATGATATTCAGGCCCTACTGGACGACCATATTCTCAAGACCCTTGTCATGCGAGGCTCAGCGTTCATGAAACCCTGCGAGGAGGAGGTGCGAGCTTGGTACGAAAAGATTATGCGGGTGAATGAAACACTGGACCAGTGGGGAAAGGTGCAAGCCAACTATTTGTACTTGCTGCCTATTTTCTCATCGAAGGATATTGTGGCCCAGATGCCCGAGGAGGGTCGCCTCTTTGTCATCGTGGAGCAGACCTACACCAGAAACATGGGTTTGGTTCTCCGCCAGCCATTGGTAATGGAAACTGCGCCAGTTTCGGGTCTGCTGGAGTCTCTGCAGAAGGCAAATGAACTGCTAGAGGATATAGCCACTGGCGTGAGTAATTACCTAGAGAAAAAGCGCCTGTATTTCCCGCGCTTCTTTTTCCTGGCCAATGACGAGATGCTTGAGATCTTATCCGAGACAAAGGATCCGCTGCGCGTGCTCCCTCATCTGAGCAAGTGCTTCGAGGGCATCAATAGCTTGGAGTTCGATGCGGCCAAGAATGTGCTGGCCATGATCAGTAGTGACAAGGAATCAATTGAGTTTATAGATCAGGTGTCTACAGCGGCGGCCGGAGGAAGTGTGGAGAAATGGCTGATAGGTGTCGAAGACGAGATGCTCAAGGCAGTGAGGTACCAAAACGAGCTCTCCTTCGCCCACTACCCGAAAGTGAAGCGAAACGAGTGGGTTTTAGAGTGGCCCCAGATGACGGTGCTGGCCATCTCGCAGGTGTATTGGGCATCCCGTGTCCACGGTTGCCTGCGTCGCACCTTCGGAGGCAATATGGCCGTTATGATGAACTTCTTTCAGGATCTGTCAAAGGAGCTGAATGACATTGTGACGTTGGTACGTTCGCCAAAGATCAGTAACATCAATCGGATTACCATAAAGTCGTTAATTGTGATCGATGTGCATGCCAAAGATGTTTCAGAGGATCTTATCAAAAACAAGGTGAGCAGCGAGTTTGACTTCCAGTGGCTGGCCCAGATGCGTTATTATTGGGAGGACGACAACACCTGGGTAAGAATCATCAACGCTACTGTACCTTTTGCCAACGAGTATCTGGGAAATTCGGATCGGCTCGTAATCACCCCTCTGACCGATCGTTGCTATCGCACCCTGGTAGGAGCATATCAGCTACATTTAAACGGGGCTCCTGAGGGTCCTGCTGGAACGGGAAAGACTGAAACGACCAAGGATTTGGCCAAGGCTCTGGCCGTACAGTGCAAGGTGTTTAATTGTTCTGATGGATTGGACTACAAGGCGATGGGCAAATTCTTTAAGGGATTGGCCTCCTGCGGTGCCTGGGCGTGCTTTGATGAGTTCAATCGAATTGAGCTGGAAGTGCTCTCCGTGGTGGCACAACAGATTCTGCTGATCATTCAAGCAGTTCGTGCCAATGCAACAAAGTTCATGTTTGAAGGTACAGAGTTGACCCTGAACCCCGCCTGCTACGTTTGCATCACTATGAATCCCGGCTATGCCGGTAGATCCGAGCTTCCGGATAACTTAAAAGTGCTTTTCCGTTCCGTGGCCATGATGGTGCCGGATTACGCCATGATCGGAGAAATCTCCCTGTACTCCTACGGATTCGTGGATGCGCGCAAGCTTGCCGTAAAGATTGTTACAACCTACCGACTCTGTTCGGAGCAGTTGTCCAGCCAGAATCATTATGATTACGGCATGCGAGCCGTGAAGACGGTGCTCTCTGCCTGCGGTAACATTAAGAAGCAGTATCCAGACGAGGTGGAGGACATTCTGTTGTTGCGCAGTTTAATTGATGTGAATCTTCCGAAGTTTCTGTCCTTCGATGTTCCCCTATTTGAGGGCATAATCTCGGATATTTTTCCGGGAATTAAATTGCCCCACATAGACTACTCCCTGGTGGAATCGGAATTCAAACGCGTTTGTTTGGAGGAGGTTTTAGAGCCCGCTCCCAGCTTTCTACTCAAGGTCATTCAAACGTACGAAATGATTATCGTAAGACACGGATTTATGCTGGTGGGTGAACCGCTGGCGGGAAAGTCCAAAACGCTCCAGGTTCTTGCCAAGGTGCTCTCCGCCCTAAAGATCAAGGCTCCACAGAAAAGCAATTACTTTCAACATGTTCAAATGGGTATTATGAACCCCAAATCTATAACCATGAACCAGCTGTACGGCTCCTTTGATCCAATCTCATACGAATGGACAGATGGCTTGGTGGCCAAGATCTTCCGTGACTTTGCTATGACGCCCACCCCGGATAGAAAGTGGGTGAGTCTTTTAAACATTCTGTTAATCAGGCCCCGATTAATATTAATGTACTTCTTTAGGTCATCTTTGACGGGCCGGTGGATGCAGTTTGGATTGAGAACATGAATACGGTGCTGGACGACAACAAGAAACTGTGCCTGACCAGCGGCGAGGTGATCACTATGAGCAATGAGATGTCAATGGTGTTTGAGGTGATGGATCTGTCTCAAGCCTCGCCAGCCACAGTCTCCCGTTGTGGCATGATCTACATGGAACCATCGACGCTCGGGTGGCGGGCCTTCGCAAAAACCTGGCTAAAGAAGGCCGATCCGCGATGGGCGGACGAAGAGGGCGTGGCATATGTGATGGCTTTGCTTCAGTGGCTTCTGACGCCCGTGAGTTGCTTTACTTTGGCAAATTAGCATGTCACTTAGACACGTCCTACAATTCCAGTGCCAGACTTTCATTCGGAGATTCTGCAGCCAGTTCATCAAGCCCGGGGAGTTCAACTGTATGCTAACAGCCTTCGACCTTTTCGATATGCAGATCGCGGAGGCGATCGAGGAGAATCCGGAGGACTACCAGAAGTACATTCAGACCTACTTCCAAGCCGCCATGCTCTTTGCTCTGGTTTGGGGAGTGGGTGGGGTGTTGGACACCGCTTCTCGGGAGAAGTTTGATGCCTTTCTGAAAAATGTATGTATACTTATAAAGCGAATCCAAACTAATTAAATATATTAAATACTTTATTGCAGCTATGGGACAGTGATCCTCCGCCTCCGGAACCTTTGGGCAAGATGGAAATTACTCCGCCCACCGAGGGTCTGCTGGTAGACTACGTGTTCATGTACAAGCAACGTGGAAACTGGCGGTACTGGCCGGATCTTGCCAAGCGCATGGATGTAGAGGAAACTAAGACTGGAGTGATAGTGCCTACTGTGGATACGGCCCGCTACATTCACCTGCTGAAGATGCATGTGGAACACAAGAAAAGAATGTTGTTGGTAGGACCGACTGGCACTGGGAAGACGGTATACATACAAAACTATCTGATGAACAAGCTGGACAAGGAGGTCTTCGAAACGGGATTCATCACCTTTACGGTCATGATCTCGGCCAACCAGTGCCAGGAGCTGCTCATATCCAAGCTGCAGAAGTGGAAGCGAGGCATCTACGGTCCGCCGAAGGGTATGCAGAGTGTACTTTTTGTGGATGACATGAACATGCCGGTGAAGGAGGTTTACGGCGCACAACCACCCCTGGAGCTACTACGCCAGTTCTTCGATTACGGCCATGTCTATGATTTAAAGGATAGCTCGAAAGTCTATATCCACAACGTTCTAATCATGGCTGCATGTGGTCTTCCTGGCGGCAGTCGTCAGGATGTCTATGCCCGCTTCTTGAACCACTTCAACGTGTATTCCATAAACACCTTCAGTGATGACAGTATGTACCGCATATTCCTGAACGTTGCGTTGAATGGCTTCCGCCGTGCTGGCCACGGACAAGATGTGTTCGTCGTAACCAACCAGATAGTTAGTGCTACACAGAGCATTTACAAGAGCGTCCAGTCGGAGATCAGGGCCACGCCTGCCAAATCACACTACATATTCAACCTGCGAGACATCTCCCGTGTTGTGACGGGGTGCACCCTGGTGCGAAAGGAGTCGGTGACGGACAAAAAGATCTTCGTCCGCGTATGGTACCACGAGGCCATGCGAGTTTTTTACGATCGCTTGGTGGACGATATAGATCGCAAGTGGATGTTCGAGAAGCTGAACGAGTGCCTCAAGGCTAATTTCAAGGACAAAGTGGAGACCATCTTTGAGAAATACTGCGTACAGGTAAATGCGATCAAATCAGGTATTTCTGAACATGAATAACCAGAAGTGTTGAATTTCAGGAAAAAGACGAGCAGGTTTTCACCATGGAGGCTGCTGGTAACATCTTGTTCGGCGTTTACTTCGACGAGGACAACGTTCCGGATGAGAGGAGATACGAGGAGGTGCCCAGCATGGAGGTTTTCCTGAACCTGGCCACGAGTAGCCTCGAAGACTACAACTCTACCCGCAGGAACAAGATGGACATTACTCTGTTCACCTTTGCTCTTCAGCATTTAAATCGAATTTGCCGCATCATCTCCATTCAAGGAGCCAGTGCTCTAATGATCGGACTGGGCGGTTCTGGACGCCAGTCCTTGACCAAGCTTGCCACCAATATGGTGCAAACGTCGTTTTTTCAGCCAGAGATCACGAAGAACTACGGGGCAAATGACTGGCATGACGACATTAAGGCAATTTTAAAGGAGGCGGGCGGAATGAACAAGCACACAACCTTCCTGATCACCGAGAACCAGATCAAGATGGAACTCTTCTTGCAGGACATTGACTGCTTGTTAAACCAGGGAGAGGTTCCAAACATCTTTCCGATCGATGAGAAACAGGAAGTCCTTGAGATGGTGCGACTAGCTGCTCAAGGAGGCAATCGCAACATTGACGTCTCGGCGCTGCAAGTCTTTTCATTCTTTGTGGATCGTTGCAAGCAGAAGCTGCACATGATCCTAAGTTTTTCGCCCATTGGAGACGCCCTCAGAACAAGAGTGCGCCTGTATCCTTCACTGGTTAACTGTTGCACTATCGATTGGTACGACAGTTGGCCGGAAGAGGCTCTACAGATGATTGCCAAAATGTCATTGGTGGACGTTAATGTTCCAAACGAGGACATTAAGGTGGCTATCATGGACACCTGCCAGTATTTCCACACGACGGCTGCGCGGTCCACACGCTCCTTCTGCCAAATGACTGGACGCCACATCTACCAGACAAACGCGTCCTTCATCGAGCTCATTCGGTCCTTCCAGACTCTAATTTACCGCAAGCAAAGTGAAACAATGTTAGCCAAGATGCGCTACATTGGTGGCCTAGACACACTGGCTCAGGCAGCGGCCGCCATTTCGATTATGCAGCGGGATCTGAATGCCCTGCAGCCCAAGTTAGTCGCCCTGGCGGAAGCATCCCGCAAGATGATGTTGGAGATAAACAAGGAAACTTTAGCAGCAAGCGCCGCCGCCGAGCAAGTGAAGCGAGACGAGGAGGTGGCATCCGTGCAGGCCGAGGCAGCTCAGGTCCTAAAGCAGGATTGTGAACGGGATTTGGCCAAGGCCATTCCTGTTCTTGAGGATGCCTTAGCTGCTTTGAATACTCTAAAGCCGGCGGACATTACACTGGTTAAGTCTATGAAGAATCCGCCTCCCGTTATAAAGCTGGTGATGGCCGCAGTGTGTGTGATCAAAGGCATTCCGCCGGAGCGCATTCCGGATCCAGCCTCTGGAAAAATGGTTCAAGACTACTGGGGACCAAGTAAGCGGCTTCTAGGAGAGATGAACTTCCTGCCGGCTCTTAAGGAGTTTGATAAGGATAATATTCCACCAGATATCATTAAACGTATCCGTAAAGAGTTTATTCCCAACAAGGACTTTGATCCTAAAGTGGTGGCCAAGGCCTCGAGTGCGGCCAAGGGTCTGTGCCAATGGATCATAGCAATGGACATGTACGACGAGGTCGCTAAGGTGGTAGCGCCTAAAAAGGCCAAACTGGCCGGTGCGGAGAAGGAGTATGCCGACACCATGGAGTTCCTTGCCCAGAAACGAGCCTTGGCTCTGGCCTTGGAAGAAAAGGTGGCACAGCTGAATATCGAACTGGACAAAGCTAACGCGGAGATGCAAAAGACGGAGGATCATGCCGAGAGCTGCCGTAACAAGCTGCTTCGGGCGGAGGCACTGATCGGCGGACTGGGTGGTGAAAAATCACGCTGGAACAAGGCGGCAGAGGATCTACAGGAGTTGTACGACCATCTTCCTGGCGATGTGCTCATCTCCTGCGGGATCATCGCGTATCTTTCAGCCGTGAATCTGCAGTACCGCTCGGAATGCGTTAAGGATTGGTTCAAAAAGGTCACGGACCTAAAAATTCCTTGTTCAACCCATTACTCTATCACCGATGTGCTGGGCCTGGAGGTCACTATTCAGAATTGGCAACTGGACGGACTACCCAATGATGAGTTTTCTAGCGAGAATGCCATTATATCGGCGAATTCCAGCCGGTACAGCTTGTTCATTGATCCCCAGGCGCAGGCCAACAATTGGCTAAAAAACATGGAGCGGAAGAACCGCCTGAACTGCGTGAAGTTCAATCAGAGCAACTACATGAAGGTAATAGCAGAGGCGCTCGAGTACGGAACACCGGTGATAATAGAGAACGTCCAGGAGGAGCTGGAAGTGCCTCTTGATCCTATCTTGATGCGCCAGACCTTCGTGCAGGGCGGAATAAAGTTCATCAGCTTAGGCGAATCAGTAGTGCCGGCTAATCCAAACTTCCGCCTGTACATGACGTGCAATCTGCGTAATCCGCATTTTTTGCCGGAGACCTTTAACAAGGTGACCGTCATCAACTTTGCCCTTACCCAGAATGCCTTGATGGATCAGCTACTCAGCATTGTAGTGGCTAAGGAACGGCCTGACCTGCAGGAACTGCGCATCACGCTCACGACGGAGGCAGCGGCCAATAAGGGAGCTCTCCGGGATGCGGAGAACATGATCTTAAAGACGCTTAGCGCTGGTGGCGACATCTTGGAAAATGAGGCAGCGATCCAGATCTTGGCGGATTCCAAAGGACTTTCCAAGGACATCGTGGAAAAGCAGGAGGCGGCCAAGGAGACTGTGGCGAAGATCGAGGCCTTCCGCCTTAACTACAAGCCCGTAGCAGTGCACTCTTCCATATTGTACTATTCCATCACCGATCTGCCCAATATCGATCCCATGTACCAGTTCTCACTTAATTGGTACATCAATCTGTACATGTATTCTATTGAGACGGCCAACAAGTCCAAGGATCTGCCCCGTCGAATCAAGTTCCTGGTAGATGGCTTCACAAAGAATTTGTACAACAATGTGTGCCGCTCCATTTTCGAAAAGGACAAGCTGCTCTACTCCTTCATTCTTACTGCCCGCATCCTGCTGGGCACGGGTCAAGTGGAGATGCGCCATCTCGCGCACCTAGTCACAAATGCCAAAGAGTCCACGAACATACCTCCGAACCCGGATCCCAGCTGGATAACAGAGACTGTGTGGCTTAATTTTCTTCGACTTGAGGAGCTTAAAGAGCTGCGGGGCATAGTTGACCACTTCAAGAGTCATTTAGAAGCCTGGCAGGCGATCTACGACCACTTTTCGCCGGAAAAGCAACTTCTGCCGCCACCTTGGCACGATAAAACCACCGCCTTCGAGAAGATTATTGTGTTGAAGGCCTTGCGTCCCGACTCCGTTTTTCTGGCAGTGCGCATATTCATTGCCGAATGCATTGGTGACCAGTATGTGACCCCACCGGAGTTTGACATTTCCAAGTCGTATGCGGACTCAACGGCCCTCACGCCTCTGGTATTTATCTTGTCGCCCGGAGCGGATCCTCTTGGCTCGCTGCTGGCGTTCGCCGAGAAGATGGGTCAAGAGGAGACCTTCCAGAGCATTTCACTGGGTCAGGGCCAGGGTCCAATCGCAACTGCGCTTATCAAAAACGCCCAGGAGATGGGCTACTGGGTGTGTCTGCAGAATTGTCATTTGGCAGCTTCCTGGATGCCGTACCTAGAATTCTTGTGGGAGAACATGGATACCTTCAACACCACACGTGAGTAGAGTATCCTCTAACGTATTTCCGAATCTAAAATGATATTAATCCGAACCATTCCATTTCAGCCAATTTCCGAATCTGGCTAACTGCTTATCCCACGCCCCAGTTCCCAGTCACCATCCTCCAGAATGGGGTCAAAATGACCAATGAACCACCTACCGGGCTTAAGGAGAACCTAATGCGTTCTTATAATTCAGAGCCCATAAACGACTACGAGTTCTACACGGGCTGTGCCAAACAGGACCGCGCCTTCACCCGACTGCTGTACGGAATTTGCTTCTTTCACGCTGTTGTCCAGGAGCGCCGGAAGTACGGCCCATTGGGATGGAATATTCCCTACGGATTCAACGAGTCCGATTTGCAGATTTCTGTTCTGCAACTTAGCGTAAGTGGGGACTATAAGGAATGTATCCAATAGCATATTTATTTATCCCCGCTTCCTTCAGATGCTGTTGAACCAGTATGAACATGTTCCCTACGATGCCATTTCGTATTTGACAAGTGAGTGTAATTACGGCGGTAGGGTTACGGACAACTGGGATCGACGGCTGATCGTGACGATTCTGGCGGACTTTTGCAATGCCCAGGCTGTGACAGATAACCGCTATAGGTTTGCTAGCGACGATCGTTACATCCTACCTCGCAAAACAGAGCATCGCGAGATCTTGCGGTATCTAGACGAAAACCTACCCTCGCTGGCTCCGCCCGAGGTCTACGGTCTGCATGCCAACTCGGGCATAACTCGTGACCTGCAGACGACCAAGACTTTGCTCGACTCAATGATCCAGTTACTGGGCAGCGAGGCTGCAGGATCCACCGGTGGCGGAGCTAGCGTAGAGCAGGTAATCTTGGAAACAATCAAGCAGATCGAACGCGAGATGCCGCCTGACATGGACATCGAAGGAGCAGCAGAGAAGTACCCAGTGGACTACAACGAGTCCATGAACACAGTGGTGGTGCAGGAGATGGAGCGCTTTCTGAAATTGCAGAAAGAGATCCGTGGCTCGTGTCGAGACCTGGCCATGGGAATTAAGGGCATTTTAGTTATGACGCCTGACCTGGAGAACGTGATGACAGCTATGAAGTTTAACCGCATTCCGACCAAGTGGATGTCCAAGTCTTACCCGTGCCTAAAGCCACTCGGCTCCTACGTCCAGGATCTGTACAAGCGTCTTAACTGGCTGCACGACTGGCATCACCATGGCAAACCGGCCACCTTTTGGCTTTCCGGGTTCTTTTTCACACAGGCCTTCCTAACGGGCGCCATGCAAAATTTCGCACGGAAATACAAGATCCCTATTGACACCCTTACTTTTGACTACGACGTTCTAAAGGTCGAGACAAAGGCGTCGCCCCCCGACGACGGAGTGTACTGCAACGGTCTGTTCCTGGAGGGTGCCCGCTGGGAGTGGCGCGAGAACACTCTGGTAGAGCAATTCCCCAAAGTGCTCATCTATGCCATGCCCGTGATCTACTTCCGGCCTATAGGCATCGTCGATGTTGTCGAGGGTTCACGCTATCGCTGTCCACTTTACAAGACTGGAGAGCGCAGGGGCACGCTGTCCACGACGGGCCACTCCACAAACTACGTGGTACCGCTACTGCTGAATACCCATGTCAAGGCCTCGCATTGGGTCAAGCGGAGCGTTGCCCTCATCTGTCAGACCAATGACTAATCCTTCCTGCGATCCATCCTATTGTTATATATACATATGTATTTCAACCATATACCACTTTATTTGTAATTGCTTTACTTTATTAACTTATTGGTAAATATGTAACAAAAACGAATCAAAAAGTTTATGTTTGAAATACACTTTTGGTTAAGTGAAATGTTTCAAAAATCAATGACTTTCTCAGTATTATATTCAATAAATATATTTAATGTCAATTTTTCTAAAATGTATCTTTTAAAAATACGCCTTTATTAAGTATTATCCACTTCATTTTTCATTAAAAAAAACAGTAAGATCTTCTCATTGAGCATTTATTAACTCCAGTTTAAAAATAGATCATGCCCACTTATGTGTTACGGTTACAAATTCACAGCTTCAGAAACGCTTTTTAACATTAAACGATGGCTGAGGATGGCTTTCGAAGCTCATCCACAGCTGCAGGCTCACTGCGTACGGCAGTGCAGCGTGTCTAGCGCAGCAGCGGCGGCTGCTCCCTCGCCATTGATGTCGTCGGAACTGTTACTGCTACGCCGCTGGGGAGTCGGATTGGAGGGACTGGAGTCTTCGCTTGAGCTAGAGCTATGCTGTTCGCGCGGCCAATTAATGCGCGGCAATCGGCCGCTTCGGAGCCCGGAGTCGCCCAGGAACCCTCGGATAAAGTACTGGAAGTTATAATGGTCGAAGTCAGCACTTTCCGCAATGTTGCGCTTAAAATTGCGATGCAGCGTGTGTTTTAATAAGTCCTCGTCGGGTACGATCTACGGAAATAAAAAAAACCGGTAAAGCACACTTATTTATTGTCTTATAAATATTTGAAATAGCTTAGATATAGCAAGTACCTTAGTAGGGCCATTTGGCGTCCAGATCTTTACATCGTTGTCCAGGCCAGAGGTGGCCAGCACTGGCATCCACGGATGTGGCTCAAGGCAGTTAACAACGCCAGCGTGGTCGCCCTTCATTAGGTTTATTATCGCCTCAGTGTTTTTATCCCAAAAGAATATATTTCCGCAGTCGCTACCGCTGATAATATACTCGGATCGGGGACCGAAAAAGTTGACTCCCTTGATGGTGCGGCTATTGCTGAAAGAAGTAACATAGTAAGTAGCGTCATATGGGGGTTTGCTAAATGAACTTACATGTGGCCCTCGTAAGAGTGCAAGTAGTCGCCGTCCTTGTTGTTGCGACTGTCGAATAGATAAATGCCGGCATCGTTGTACGAGGCCAGAATCTCGCTGCCGCTGTAGTTGTAGACGGCGCAGGTTATTTGCGTGATTTTGGTCTGGACACGAGAAGAAAACAGAGATTAGACTGCCTGGCCAAGGCATGACGCATGCTCACATCCTTTATATTGCTCGGGGTCATCTCCAAGAGGGGTTTCGTTAGCTTGCGCTTATCATAGACCCGCAATTTGTCGTCGGCTCCGCTGATGCAAAATTCCGGCGCATACGGATGATGGGCGATGCTGAATAGACGAACTCGGCTTCGCTCTTTTTCATCTTGGTAGACGCAGCGCAGCAGTGTAGTGGCCGCGCTGCTTATTCGCAAATCAAAATGTTTTACCGCCGCATCTTCGCCGGCGCTCATCACCTCGTGTCGACTGTGGGGCACCACGACTATCTTATGCACGGAATCACTATGAGTGTATAGGCGCACTGGCTTGTTGATGCTTCCGGAGGGGGGTATGACGGACCGGCGTACCTGGCCATCACGGCTGCTAGACACTATGTCTAAGCAGCCTGCGCTGTCAATAAACTTGGTCTGGAAGATGTTCATACTGTGACCAGAGCGAAAACGATGCAGCGGCTTTTCGTTTGCCCAATCCCAGACGACGATGTGGAGATCATCAGAACCGGAGCAAATCATGTCACCCGCCCGGTTAAAGTTAAGACAGTTGACGCAACCTTCGTGTTGGTTCAATGAACTAAGCCGGGTCATCTGCTCCACTACTTGACGGGAAGCGTAAAATCCTTGACCAAAACTTTGGGCTGAAGTGTGGCCGCCACGCCAACCAATCCGATTGATTATGTTGTGCTCCCGATGCAACAGCTCTTGGTCGCAGTTCCACTTGTACTTGGGTTTGCACTTGCACAACACTTCATTTACAGCGCAAGTAATTTTCTCACGGTCGTCGGAATTGAAATGCTCGTCAGCCTCTACTTCGCCCTGGAATGACTTTAGAAAACATTTTTATACTAATAGTCTACTTATGACAAAGTAACATTAAAATCAGAATACTTTAAATGCCCATAAATTGGATTGCCATTATAAGAAATCGCGAGAACTGCTAGTGAACGTAAAGTATCTACTAAAAAATTGTATTGAAATGTTTCTATCGGTACGTATTACATGTCCCAAATTAATTCAACTTAGCTGGCATATTACAAATATTTGTCCTTACCTCAGTAGATGAAGAATCACTAGAAAGTGAATAGTTAACTATTTCATCGTTGGAAGAACTGTCTTCTCCGGACTCGTCTGTAGGCTGATCCACTGTTGCGGCCACAGGGTCATCACTATCCACTTCCGCAGCTTCGGTGTCCTCCCTTACATCGACCACATCGGAATCGTTGGATTCCGAATCAACCATCGTGCCAATCAGCTCTACGTTGAGGCGACGATAAGAGCGTGTGGCTGGGATGTTTCGCTGGTTGAACCTGGGCGAAGTTACTGCAGAGGGAACGTCACCTGGTGGCGGAGACATAGGCGGGTCATCGTCACTGTCGACGGTATTGGAGAACTTTGGCTTATTGGAAGCCAGCACGGCACTGGCGGCTTGTGGTGATAAATGACACTCGAGTTTGGAGGTCCCCGGCTGTTCTTCAACGGACTGCTCCTCCACCTGTTTCTCCTTCTCCGAACTCATATTCTTAGTCGGATCCTCCTCAGACTTCTCTATCTCTTTTTCCGGCTGCTCTGTTTCCCCTTGCAGCGAATATTCCTTACCCAACATGTCATTATTATTGTTGTTGGTTGTGACTGTGGTGCAGTCGATTACAGGCTGGATTTTAATGTCAGTCTTCTCCTCGCTGCGGTCCACCGAAAAAAATCAATTAGTTATCCAAGCCGCAGAACTTACTTAACCATAGACACCAAGCTTACCCAACCTGCGCCGCGTCTTCAAGTTGCCCGTCGTCCAGGGAATCAGTGTTCCGCTTCTGGCGTTTACAAGCGGAAGCCGCTCCGCTGGGCACGGGATCCTCCTCTACGTCCATCGTTGATGAGGTCGTTCCTAATTCTCTATGTTGCCTTCTTTGCGTGCCAACCCACTGAACTTTTCTTATTTCCCCGTGTACGCAGTTGTTTACGTCCGAATTCAGTGGTGGAACTGGCTTCGCGCAGTAAAAAACGATTAGCCGATAGACCGATATTTTTTGGCGCGGCTTGCTGGTACTATTCAAAGTATAAGATTTGAGTATAAAATATGTTTGATTTTCTGGAGTTCGTTTACTTTAATGCGAGGAGGTTACTAACTGTTTGTATATTTTCGTTTAAATTTCATTTTTGACACCTATCATTCAAATAAAAATTTAGCACATGACTTATTAGATTAATTGAGAACGTTTTATCGGATTTAACTTAAGCTTAATTACTTTTTTAAAAGTTTTGTAATATCTGCCAAGATATTTTTAATGATTTTCCTTGACCGCCAGGAAGACTTTTTTAATTTCTTTTAAACTTTACATCAAATGTCCATAAAATCGTCAGATCTCTTTAAAAGTATTTTCTCTTCCAAAGCTTTCTCTTCGAAGAGTTTTAACTCTTTGGTGATAATTTTATGCTGAGCGCGACTTTTGCCCGCACGATGTCTTGGCATTTTGGCTCTTGGACGGCACGGGGAGAGTCCCATGTGGCTTGGCGGGTGGATCGGGTTCGGCTTGAGTGGCTCTAAAGAACCGGAGCCGAATAAATATGTATCAATTTTCGCTGTGGCCACGACAGAAGAAAGAGAGGCGAGTTCAGTTATAAGCGAGCTGGCTTCGAAGGCGGTGCAAAGTTTGGAGTGGTCGTTAAAGCGGATAACCAACAACATCAGTTCGGGTAATAAAACATAGTGCATATCGCGTAGAATACCAAACCGTATAAGCCCGATTCGCTAAGCACGTTAACGGAGTCACACACACCTTTGTGTTGTACTTACTAAAGAAAAGAGTGAATATACTTGTTTTTATGTCACCTGAGGGTTTCTCCTCCGTTTTGAGTTCGTATGTGTTTGTTAATTGACCCACCACTTCCTCTGCCGCGCATGCGCAACCTACAAAGTACGAGCGTACCCACCAATCCATCTAGGAGCGCAGCTCCGGCTCCATCAGATGTTTGTTCTCGACATCATAGCCTGGTTTTTTCCTCTCGATTTCGATTTCGTACCTGTGTTTTTTTCGAGACGGGTCTTAACTCGTGATGAACGCCAAATTCCGGTTTGCCCGGGGCCAGAGCAACAAAAACTAATAAAAAAAGAAACAAATTAATATGCATACGTTTGGTGGAAAAAAAGGCGGAAAGTGAAACCACTCTTTGCTTTGTTTTCCACCCATTTCTCGGTGCGCACTTCCTATTTTTCCAACTCTCACAAAATTACCAACTTTTAAGTGCCTATTCATGCCGCTCGTTATCAGAGTTGAGATACCAAGGCCAACTTGTTTACCCCTTTGGAAGGTAAACACAGTCTGGAGCCGCGAAAACCCGCTGGGATTGTATGAATCATGGTTCTGCTCGATGCACTAAAGATCCGCTGACCAGTTGCTTATTTAAGGGCGCACCGGCGAAAGTTGAGATTCAGGTTCGACTACCCACTTAAAATGGCACTCGACTTCAACATCCATATTAGTGGAATGATCTGTACTAAAAAGAACAAAGCGGATTCCTTGATTACATTCGTCTTGATTTACATTTTAAAATACAGTGGCTCCAAGCTTATTTCGTGCAAGAAAAAATCGAATTTTTAATTTGATACTGCTACTAAACCAGCAGAGATATCAAAAAAATTTAAACGCAGTAATGTTAAGAATGTCGCATATTATTAAAATAATAACAAAAGTTTTTACTAATTTAAAAAACAAAAGAATTTTTCATACAAAAACTAAAAAATAGGGCAACTCCGACGCACAAGCTTATTTCGTGCAAGCACTTTAACGGTTAATAACTCTAAACTAGGACTTTTTAATCCATTTTTTTTTCTTAATACTAGTAAAAATATATTAACAAAAGCATATTTATAAGTTTTCGAGGCTGGGGGCACCCAAAAATTACGGATTAACGAGGATTTTCAAACTATGGCGCCACGAATAATAGTCAATAGTTTGTTGAGCAAAGCGAATTAGTCCTTAAACATTTTTAGGATGGGAAAACCCAGGAAATGGTTACCTCAAGCTCTAGTACAAACCCATACATAACCCAAACGCTTTTTTGCGAAAATCGGGTGGCAGATAAGGGCCGTGAAGCTCCGAACACAATTTTTAATGACCAGGAGGAGAGGCGTTTTGTCCGAAAAGTGAAGGAAAACCCCAAGGTATGCACCAAATTTTCTTTCAAAATAGTTAAATATTTATTGGCATCCATGATTCCGTCAATAAAAACCAAATTTCCGACGCCGGACAGAGTCATACATGCCCAAACTATAGCATGACCACCGCCTTGCTTAGCCGCTGCTTTTTTATTTTTTGAATGTAGCTCTGTATTGGGACGCCGCAAAACATATTTCCTCCCATGGGACCCAAATATATTACATTTGGATATGTCCACAAATATAACGTCGTTCCAGACCAAAATCGGACGAGTTTCAAGTTCCTTGGCGAATTTGACGCGTGCCAACTTATTTTTGGCACTAACGAAGGTCTTATTTCTACAAACTCGACCATTAAAGTGGTGGTTATGCTAAGTGCTCCGAACTGTACCTGGGCAATATATTTTGCCAATTTCGTTCTCAATCTCCGCAACTATTTTAGGATCCGATACCTTGGGGTTTTCCTTCACTTTTCGGACAAAACGCCTCTCCTCCTGGTCATTAAAAATTGTGTTCGGAGCTTCACGGCCCTTATCTGCCACCCGATTTTCGCAAAAAAGCGTTTGGGTTATGTATGGGTTTGTACTAGAGCTTGAGGTAACCATTTCCTGGGTTTTCCCATCCTAAAAATGTTTAAGGACTAATTCGCTTTGCTCAACAAACTATTGACTATTATTCGTGGCGCCATAGTTTGAAAATCCTCGTTAATCCGTAATTTTTGGGTGCCCCCAGCCTCGAAAACTTATAAATATGCTTTTGTTAATATATTTTTACTAGTATTAAGAAAAAAAAATGGATTAAAAAGTCCTAGTTTAGAGTTATTAACCGTTAAAGTGCTTGCACGAAATAAGCTTGTGCGTCGGAGTTGCCCTATTTTTTAGTTTTTGTATGAAAAATTCTTTTGTTTTTTAAATTAGTAAAAACTTTTGTTATTATTTTAATAATATGCGACATTCTTAACATTACTGCGTTTAAATTTTTTTGATATCTCTGCTGGTTTAGTAGCAGTATCAAATTAAAAATTCGATTTTTTCTTGCACGAAATAAGCTTGGAGCCACTGTACATGTGTTGTGACTCACGATCCGTTGTGCAGTTCTTTACATATTTTGAAAACACTTTGAAAAATTGTTTCTTAAATACAGATCATTAATTATTATAAAAATTTTATTTGTGCCATAAAGGTTTTCTCAAAATGATTGCTTGATTGAACTAGGTCTGTGATCCATTATTCTGTTATGTTCTTAAGTACCTATTTTCATTGACCAAAGTCAAGCTCTGGCAATATAAGCAATTAATAAATGTTTTTAAATCTAATAGAAAATCCAATCTCAAAAAGAAAAAACCCTGGAAGTTGCATACTCAGACTTTGGCTTTTGTATGCCTTTACATGACTTTGTTCTTGTGCCTTTCACTTTTCCCGTTCAATTAAGCAGCCAATTGAGCTGAATTGGAATTATGAAGAAATTGTCACAACATAGTTGCTGGCCAACCACGCAAAGCATTTTACTAAATTCCGCTTCGTCTTCCCCAGGAAAACCAAGCCACAGATGACGTTGAAGGGCAGAGTTTGGGGGGAAGCACCGCAGCTGTGGCTGCTCCTCCTCCTAGGAACTATTTCATGCAGCTTATGGGCTTCAGTGACCGCCAGGACAGG
This sequence comes from Drosophila eugracilis, assembly GCF_018153835.1. Classification (NCBI taxonomy): domain Eukaryota; kingdom Metazoa; phylum Arthropoda; class Insecta; order Diptera; family Drosophilidae; genus Drosophila; species Drosophila eugracilis. The sequence continues at coordinate 1,812,244 of NW_024572964.1, read as the reverse complement.
TCAGTCTTATGCACAGCTTAACCGCAAAGGGGTGGCCAACTGTTTGTCCTTTACTTTTTATTGCCAGGTCCTTTGCACGATAAGGTGGTTGTTTGCTACATTTCCACCTGGGCTGTTTACCGACCGGAGCAGGGTGCCTATGCCATCGATAACTTCGATCCCAACCTGTGCACCCATGTGGTTTATGCCTTCGCGGGTCTGGACATCACCCAGGCAGCCATTAAGTCGTTGGGTAAGTTTCCGGTTCGATTTATGGCCGTATGCAAATTAAAGGCTTTCATTTGGGTTACACGCAGAGAAATAGTATATACGTTTTTGGAGATTTCGTATTCATTTAGCAGTCAACATTATTTAATATCGTGAACTGTCCTTTCCGTGTAGATCCCTGGCAGGATCTCAAGGAGGAATACGGCAAGGGTGGCTATGAGAAGCTGACCGGCCTGAAGCGCAGTCATCCGCATCTAAAGGTCAGCCTGGCCATCGGCGGTTGGAACGAGGGATCGGCCAACTACTCCACGCTGGTGGCCAACGATCTGCTGCGCGGACGATTCGTCAAGCAGGTGTCCAGTTTCATACGCAAGTACAATTTTGATGGCCTCGATCTGGACTGGGAGTATCCCACGCAGCGGAAGGGAAAGCCAGCCGATCGCGAGAACTTCGTCCTGCTGACCAAAGAGCTGCGGGAGGAATTTGATGAGCACGGATTACTGCTGACATCCGCCATCGGAGCGGCTAAGAAAGTCATTGACGAAGCCTACGACGTGCGTCAGATTTCGCGCTACCTGGACTACCTACACATCATGTGCTACGACTACCACGGCAGCTGGGACCAAAGAGTGGGCTATAACGCACCGCTCGCGGCGCCCGCTGATGATCCCCTCAGTGTGGTGAGTGTGCACCTGCCATGAAAGTTCCTTGTAAAAATATGAGTTCCTAGAACCCTAATATCTTTCTTACCTTTAATGGTTGATCTTATGCAATAGAGAGTGTTCGAACGGCCATCTTTAATGGGTTTTCTTTTGCAGAAATTCTCCATAGAATACCTACTAAAGTTGGGAGCACCGCCCGAAAAGCTGGTAATGGGGCTGCCCTTCTACGGACGCACCTTTAAGACTGTGGCCGAGGGCAACCTAAACGACGTCAGCGATGGAGTTGGCTTCAAGGGTCCGTATACGCGGGAGGATGGGTTCCTGGGCTACAATGAGATCTGTCGAACGCTGAGCAATCAAACATCCGGATGGACGCAGAAGTGGGATCCTAAAACCAGTCAGGTGCTGGCCAAGTCCGATAGGAACATCTTCACCCAGGAAATCAATGTGGTGACCTATGATAGCTCTCGTTCCATTGCTAACAAGGTGCTGTTCGCCATGTCCAAGCGGTTGGCGGGAGTGATGGTGTGGTCCGTGGATACGGACGATTTCCTGGGAATCTGCAATTTAGACGACGATACCTACGAGGATTTCAAGAAAGTAACTACAGCGCCGAAGAGATCCAGCCAGAACTATCCCCTTCTGCGCACTATCAATGAGGCCACCATGCTGGCCGTGGAAGAGCTGGCTGTTCCAGAGCCGCAGCCCGATGACTCCGAGAACGAGATCCCGCACGGCAGTATTGCGGACAGGAAGAACGCCGGTGCTTCTGTAGTCAGTTTGGGTCTAGGGGTCACCGCTGTCTTCATGCTCCTGCATCGGGTGGCTCAGTGAGAGTTTGGGGTGAACCAATGGTCATAATCTAAGAAACACATCACACTGTTTACGTAGTCATTAAAGTCCAAATTGTAATTTTTAAGATAAATCTTTGTGTTTTTTGATGCGATGTCATAAGGGGGTAGTATCGGCATGAAAGCCAGAGCTAATAATTCGACTTATATTTGATTTATATCGTAGAGAGCCCCATAGTACCACTTCCAATCATTCAAATGCTGTCGTTTGAGCCCAATTCTCAGTTCGCATTTTAATATAAGAAGACTTAAAGCTGTTGTTAAAATGTTTTGGTTATACTTGGTGTACTTCTTTAATAAATTTAACTGGCGCTCTAACATTTAACTAACTAGTCATATATTTGTATGTGTATATGGGTGTGTGTATACGCAACTATGTAAATACGCAGGTAAATATAACATAATTTGTATATAATATCCATAGATTATCATTGCTACAAGTTGTCAACATTCAATTCAATGCTACCATATGTATTAAGTAATATATGTTCTATGTAAACTATGCAAAGGATATCGCGTAAAATAGTTAAAGCAAGGTTTAGGGCCCCGAGGACCTTCGATAGTTGGGAGAGAGGATATTTTATAGAATAGAGTTCATTTTGGATGGCAAACATTACAAATGCGACGATTCTAAACCAAAGGTGGTTCCATAGGCAGTGACGGGAAGTATCCTGGCCGCCACTCAACCATCCAAGATACATGAATGATACTTATATCGTATGATAAATAAGATATCCGAACTTAGTCTGAGCACAAAGATTCCCATCACTGATCTTCACTAGATCCACATCCTTAGAGAATATAATGAAGGTGAAACCGCTGCTAGACAAATACTTCTTGGTTGTCGGGACCTCACAAACGACCCCCATCCGATGACCAGTCAGATCGCTCAGCTCCGCTGCCGTAGATGTCCAGCTGCTCCCGCGATCGCGTCTTTGACTTTGTCTTGTGCTTGGCTTGTTGGGTTCGCTGCAGCTGGTAGGGATTGGTTCGGTCGTTAATAACCTCGTAGTGGGATTCCGAACCACCAGTCGAGGATCCTCCCACTCCAGCTATCAGCAGCTCGTGGATGTTCTTCGTAGAGCGTCGATGCGCCTCCAGGCACTGCGACTCCGAGGAGTAGGGGAACGAGGCCACGAAGCTGGGGGACTGCTGACCCGTCGGCGGATCACTAGCGAAGTTCGCTGGCGGTGGCAATGGTAGATTGCCGCCGCAGGGCGTGGAGGGTGAGAGATCCGTGAACTCCGTCTTGGCCTCCGACTCAACGGAGCACATGCTCTGGCGCGAGATCTCCTTCTGCAGCTGCTGCGCTTGCTGCTGTTGCTCCTTCAGCGTGGGCATGTTCAGATTGGAGCTCTCGTAGTCGTCCTCCCGCCTGGTCTGTGGGATGGGCAGCCTGCTCCGGACGGAGTGTTCCCTGCCGCGACCAAAACGTTGCGCCAGGTAATCCTCGTTGGCGTTGCTCTGCCCACTACTGTGGCTACAATTACTGTGCTGGTGCTGATGATGATGATGGTGCCCCTGGTGGCGCTGAGCATTGTCGTAGTAGCTGTCATTCTTCACGGACATGTTGCAGCAGCTGCTCACGTCGGCGAAGTACACCTCGGACTCTGCGGGATCCGTACCCACCGCCTGATCCTTGGCTATGGCCCCGTTTGAGTCCTGGTAGCCAGTATTCTCAACCCCGGCGGTCTGAGGCTGAGCCTGTTGCGAATTGGCCTGGACTGTCTGTTGTTGCTGCTCCTGCTTGGCGAACAGCTGCTGGACATTGGGTCTCTGTTGGCCGGGATTGCTCTGCGGGCCTATGCTCTTCGCTCCGGTACCCGCTTCTAGGCGCTTCTTAAGTTTTCGCGTGGGCAGGGTATTGGAGCAGCGTTCCCTCTCTCTGGGATTTCCTCCATCACTGTCTGACGGTGTGTTCTCATACTCCGCCTTTGATTTGTAGGCGGAAGACCGAGTGGCGGCCACCAGGGTACTGACATTACCAGCGCTGCTAAGGCCATCCATCCGCTCCAAAGTGGCTGATTGCACCTGGAGCCGTTGCAGCTGCAACTGTTGTTGCAACTGCTGCTGCTGCTGCTGAGGATGCGGATGCTGGTGTTGCAGGGTCGGATGCATTTGCTCCTGGGTTAGAGTGACGGCGACAGTGCCTGGATTTCCCACCAAGCATGCTGTAGGCTGTAGATACTGATAGTAGCCACGCCTGGCCGGACTATTGGGATCGCTGTACGGCGGCGGAGGACCCCAGACTCCGTAGGGCAAGGCATTGGGTGGTGGCATTCCACTGTAGGCGGCAGCCACTACGGGCTCCTCGATCAGCATCTGGTTGCCATCGCCCTGCACTGCTGTGGATGAACTAAAGCCGTACTGTGAATCTGGACTGGCAGCTGCTTGGCGAAATCGACGACCAGTGTCCGGAGTAGTTCGTTGCCAGGGCCACGAGGGCCAGCTCCAGCCACTGCTGCTGCGGGCTGCTCCCCCTGCCCGTTCTCCACTCCGGCAGGCACCAACTGCATCCTCGCCTCCTGGATTCGGGGAGTAGAAGTTACCCGGCGGCTGGGCGGCCCAAAAGCGTTGCTCTCCGCCTCCTCCTCCAGCCGCTGCTGCTGCGGCGGCTACTGTGGCCTCATCCCACGGATAGGCAGTAGCCTGTAAAGGCAGTGTCAGTTGCCTGTGAGCGTGGCACTGCTCGCAGCATCTGCAGTTCAACATCCGGCCGGGACCCATGGCAGGCGGAGGTGCTTGACTGGCATACAAGGATCTGCAGCGTAGCTCTAGCTGCTCCCAATACATTTTCTTCCGTTCATGGCTGAGAAGTTGGTACACCAACATGCAGCTGAAGACGGCGATAAGGACTCCGGCAACAGACAACCCAAAGATGGCCCTCAGGCAAGAGTAAAGCGATCCATGGACGACACCGCAATCCGAGAGGGAGTCGAACACGAGGCGCACTCCTTCTGAAAGGGAATTAAGACAAGGAATTAGTCGAGAAGGTTGGCTTATGATGGACAACTTACCCTTATCCACTCGATCCACCTGGGACTCGATTAGGTCCGAGTAGCAGGTGCAAGTCCTCGTCTTTTGCGCATACTCGCATTCCCTCAAAGCCTGCAGACGACTCATATGGAGCACAGTGGTGGTCACAGTGACTAATGCGCAGGTTAAGGCGGAAACCAGGCCACAGGCTCCAGATAGCTTAATCTGGAGGGAATTATTGTCGGATTAATAAAGGCTTATAGAGGTTGCAACCAAATACTTCCTTACCAGATAACTATAGCGATTTCGACGTCTGGCCAGGCTCATAATGCAGATCCCCGTAAGGATGAGCAGAGTGGCGGGTACAAAAGTGGGCACTGTTTCGAAGTTTCCCACCGTGATGGTGTACGAATGGAGCAGGAAGTAGACGCCCAGGAAGAGAACACCCAGCAGGCAACTGAAACCGCCGCATATAAGGCACCAGACCACGTACTTCTTTATCCCAGCTCCATGGCGATGGGCTGAAAATACAAAATGGAAAAAACCATTAGGTTTGAGGTATTATAGGGCAGATTCCAGTCCCAACCGGAGCCGCGATGATGGCCATCCACATTCCCTGAGGAGGGCGGAGGAGCTGGCACCCAGGAGCAGGGCGGGGGCATGCTGTACTGCACGAACTGCATAACCGGATAGCCGTGCATGGTGACCGGATAAACGAATAGTTATGGCTTCCTCAGGCAGTTAAAAAAGGCCAACAATAGGCTGGTCTATCATTTAAAAACACATCCTGCCCAGGAGCTGGTGAATCGCTGGAAATTCCGGAACACGTTTTCCTCGTTTTTCACTCTTTCTTCTTTTTTCTCCGCAGCGAAACAGAAAAATATCTACACAGCGGTGGAAGCTGGCAGAGATGTGGGGCTGGAGATGGGATGAGCTGCCTCCGCAGGCAGCTGCGCGGACTTAGGCGGCTGGAGTGGGGCACTTGGATGGCGGAGATAGAGGTGGCGCCAGAGTGTGCGTTGCAATTACAGGAACGGTGTCAACTGAAATCCTGACTGACACTAGCACAGCGCCAACCCCCCGAGCAAATATTTTGCACCAGCTCCAGGAGAAATAGAGAGACCAAAGAGAGTGGCGTCCTCCGGCGCAAGCGCAGGAGATGGGGACGAGGAAGCAACGACAAAGCGGAAGCTGTGTTCGCAACGGGCGCCAAATCAGTGACTCGAAATTTGTGACCAGGCGAAACCGTGATTCATTGAGTGGGGGAGGGTAAGCGACATCACTAATGGAAAATCACCACTAATACCAGGAACGAAGATTGCAATACCCTTATAGAGAACTTTGTTAATATGTCATATATGTTTGTTTGATTTAACGTTAGGAAAACTATTTAACGTACAAAATTCTGAAGAAATATATAACAAATATCGTTGCTATTAGCCAACAATTCAGTGGAATATTTGTTTTGCAATACTTTTGGAACTCAAACACGATAATTAGCCCATAGAACATTTATGAAAGATGAACTTACATAAATGTATAAATTTATATACCAAATCCTAGAACTCCTATTCTTAATATAATTTATTTGTAAAAAGGAATTCCTTTCAAGAAAGAACATAAAAACACTCACCTATAGAACCGTTTGCATTACTTCTTGGTCTGGGTGGAGGACGTGGCGGTAGCGGTGGGCGATTATCGTCCAGAATCTGGGACTTGATACGCGAACCAGGTTCTCCTGCCACTGCTCCACCAGCACCATCCAGTTCAGTATCGTGGTAGATATCGTTGCAACTGGAACCCGTGGGCTGAGTCTTCGGGGGAAGCTGACCCCCTCCGCCTGATCGCGGTTTCTTTTTTTTTATCATGGTGCTGTTGTTGTCAGACTCACTGACCGTAATCTCGTCGGCTCCTAGCATGGCGTCTGCCAGCAGACTTCTCTTGTGCTGGGCCAAGGAAGAGTTTCCCCCGGTTGCTGGGCAGGTGCATTCCAGATCACAATCACAGCTCCCGGCGCCGGCTGAAGAGTCGAGTTGGAGTTGCTCCTGTTGCTGATGCTGCTCCTCGTGGAGAGCCTGGTAAGAGTGATTTAGCAGGGACTGGGCTGACTGGGTTTTCAGGGGGGAGTTCTTCACCGGCTCCTGCTGACTGGGAGTCTGTTGATGAACCAGAACAGCTACGGCCATCGAACCATTCTGGCTGGGATTGGTGGGCTGTGGCGGAGGAGGCGCCCGGCCACAGGAGCAGGGGCATTGGCAGGGCAGTTGTGGCTGGGGTTGTTGCTCTTGCAACTGCTGCGGCTGGAAATGCGCCGGATATTGTATGTAATGATAGTGGTGGCCCATCAGTTGGCCAGGCGGAGCAGCTGCCTGTTCCTGCTGTCGTTCCCGTTCCCGACCAAGACTGGATTCCGAGGCGACACGTTGCAAGGATGCCGACGCATTTGTTGTTGCTGCTACTGCTGGTGGCAACTCCATGTTGTCCGAAAACCGGTTTGACCCTTTAACTTCCACTTCCAGCGATCACTTATGCTGCACACTCATTTTTCCACTGCTTTCAGCTCGCGGGTCTCACGCTTCTAAAACCGAAGTCCGATAAATTGGCCGAATTTATTGCTAATTCTGCAATATTTCGCCTGTATATATAAATACAAATATCGGATTAACATAAACAAGGCACCACAGCCACACGGAAAACAAAAGACGCCGCCGCGGATTCGAAGATTCGAAGAGAGTGGAGATCAAGCGACAAACCGCGCTCGCAACTCAAACGCAACTGAGAGGCGATTCTCGTCTTTGATCGCACTCAGATCTTTTCGAACTTCAAGATCGAACTTACACTGGACAATAATGTTGGATCAATAAAAATAAATAATGAAATAATGACAGACCAAGAAACGGAAATGTTTATATTTCTTTGAAATTAAATGTTTGTAGAAAATAAGTTATTTTTGAATTTAAGTAAGTTAGTAACAAGATCAATCATAATATTTTCATACATTTTTAGTAAAGTACCTTAATGCTTTGACATTATTTTTCTGAGTGTATGAGTTCGAAGCGCCGTGCAACAGACACCCACACACTCGAACGAACTACAACTCCACTCCGAAGTTGTTACCTGCTTGAGTGTGTGTTGCGCGCGCTCCAACTTCAAACGGATTCCGGTTCTAGTTGTTGTTTTTGCTGCACTGATTCAGAAAAATCTTTAAAGACGAACAGGGAAAATCAATTTCTTTGTTGTTGCCAAAGGTGAGCATTTGTTTTCGTTGCCCTTACCTTTACTTCTTGCCTGCTGAGCGACTACCTGGATATCACCACCACTTGTTGGTGCAGGCTGCCTGCACGCCAGAATCTGTGTGAGAACCCATTTTTACGAGTGAGTGTTTGTGCTGGGGTAATCGGTAGATCCAATTTAAATGAGATCCCAGTCAAAAGAAGTACAGTGGATATTGGCTAACTCGGCTGGGCTTTGAATTGTCTGTTATAATCAGTGGTTTTTGAATTTTCCTGTCCATTAACCACCTCTATTTAACCCTTTTCAGGGTTTTTCCTGAGATTGACCCTTAAATCAGTGCCGCACAGTGGGTGTCCATTTCGATATTCAATTGAGCAGACTTTTGTTTAACAGAACCAGAACCGATATAACAGTATATGGTAAGTGGTGACCCCCAGTCTATCTCTTGCTATCTAAAATACCTAAAACCAAAACTGAAAAACTTAAAATTTTTGTTTGATAAATCCCTTTAAATTTTTATGGTATATATGGATTTAATGACTTTTTATCAAAGACAGTATCTGAAAGAGTTTTAGTTTCACAATCAGCAGTAAAGACGACTTAATTAGTCCGTCAAATCCACCTATTTTAGTAACTTAATCTCTCCCGGACACACCCAAGTGCTAAAAACATTTAAAGACCACCTTCTCAACCAACAAAGCACACACCCACCAGCTATTAATCAATCGATTACTTTAGTCATATTTAACTGATACCTGACATTTCCGCTGCTGCCTGATAACGCACCTGATACCAGAACGTACCCCACCTTGCGAAAGATTGTCCGTACGGATATTCTAGGTAGTGCCATAAATGGTATGTGTCTTATAAATTATAACCCAATAGCTGACAATTACTTTATGTTCGTGAGTTGTTTTTTGATAGCTTGAAGTGTTCTTCAAGATCATTTACATACTCTGGGTGACTTACAAAGTATCATTAATTAGCCCAACCCTCTTTTTCTTCTAGATTTTTCCATCTTCCGATCTTCTAACCACCTCGTCACCGCTTTATCACACCAATAAGTGCCGGGTTAATCAGAGATAGGGCAAACATTGCACTGAAATTCCTGTTAAATCGCAATAAGACGTCAAGAATTCAAATCGTATTATTTGTGTTTATTGTTTAAGGGGCGTAATCACTACACATACATACACATAAAGTACGGAACCTACTTAAATTAGAAAAGTCGTTTGCACTTTGGCTATATACAATTCCGCTGATATGGCCGTGCGTGGAGCGCGGACATCCAGCCTTCGTCAATGGAGCTACGGCTAAGACGTACAGTATATGCAACGAAAACGCGGTAAGATACTTAAAATAAGTTGGAGCTTAGTCTAGAGACCTTCTTGGTTTTGGCTAGCTCTTTATAAGCAAATATTTACAAGGTTTAAAGCACGTTCAACCACCCATTGTCCTTTGGGGACTATGTACAGTGTGTAAGATCCAAAAAAAATCCGGACAAATAATTATTATCACAACCGAGAATCGATCCGTATGTCAGGCAGCCATCCTTCCGGCCAGAAGCCAACTTTACTGACCACTTGCGGCGAGTGAATGCACAAGCATTGCAAAGCTGCTGATGAGGAAGATGCTCGCTGGCAGCGAAGACAACATACGGTAGTTCTCCTCCGTATGCTCTCGCGTCTTTTTTTGCTTGATGACCCATCCCAAACTGCGCTCCACTGCCCGTTTCCATTTGCCGTATCGTTCCTTGCGCTCCACATCCGTGGTAGTAGCCAGGAAGGTGTCATAGTGCACGTTCTCGTAGTAGCGCTTCTCGGGCTCGAACTGACAGAGATTCACTCCCTCTGCTTGGGCGGCACACATGGCAGCGCCAAAGGCAGTCGAGTCCATCAGCTGTGAACGGAAGACAGGCAGTCCAATGGTGTCCGCTTGGAGCTGCATCAGCAGGCTGTTCGTGGTCAGCTTACCATCAGCATGGAGTTTATTGATCTCGTAGCCGCACTCCTGATGCATGCACTCGAGTATATCGCGGGTCTGGAAGCAGATGCTCTCCAGTGCAGCCCTCACTATGTGATTCTTACGGGTGAACTGTGTCAGTCCAATGATAATACCACGAGCATTTTGCTTCCAGTAGGGAGCATATAATCCAGTGAAGGCGGGCACAAAGTATACATCCCCCGAAGTGGGCACCGCTTCGGCATACTTCTCAGCATCTCTGGAATCCGGCAGGATACGCACTTTGGTCTGTAGCCAGGAGAGCGCGTGCCCAGCCACCGAAACAGCTCCCTCGATGGCGTAGATCGTCGGTGCTTGAGGACCCAGCTTGTAGGCCACAGTGGTAAGTAGTCCATGCCTTGAGAAGACTGGCTTGTCTCCTGTGTTGCAGAGAAGGAAGCAGCCGGAGCGATAAGTGTTCTTAGTCTGCCCTGGCTTTACGCACATCTGACCCAAAAGCGAGGCCTGCTGGTTGCCCATGATACCACTTAGAGTCATTCCACGCAGTGGGCTTCGCTCCGAGGTGATCTTGCCAAAGACCTCTGAGCAACTGTGGATGGTTGGCAGCATGTCCTCCTTTATGCCGAAGGTTTTGAGCAGCACAGGATCCCAGTTCTGGGTCTCTAGATTCATAAGCAGAGTACGTGATGCATTCGTGACGTCCGTGATGTGGAGAGCACCTGAGGAGGGACAGGAAAATCAAAGTTAGGTAAAAAGATGAATAAGAAGAATATAAGTTCGTATTCCTAATCTTCTTTTTTTACTAACCGTTTGTCAAATTCCACACAATCCAACTATCGACGGTGCCCGCCTTGCAACGCCTCTCCCTAATGGCTCTTCGCACCTCCGGAACATTGTCCCTAAGCCAGCGGATCTTCAGTGCCGAGAAGTACGTGGATATGGGCAATCCAGTGCTGCTGCGGAAGTGGTTTGGGTCCTGCACTTTGGCTACAATCTGCTCTACTGTAGTGCTGGTGCGGATGTCCTTCCACAGCAGTGCATTGTACAGAGGCTTGCCGGTAACCGCATCCCAGACAATAGTCGTCTCACGCTGGTTGGTAATTCCCACAGTGGCGATGTCACTGGCGGAGAAGCCTTGCTCAGGCAGCTGCTTAATGGCCTCCTCGGCGCATTTGTTGATCGAGGCCATCATCTCCAGTGGATCCTGCTCGTACCATCCATCTTGGGGAGTGATCACGCTTAACTCCACCCGGTATGCTGCGATCTCCTTGAAATCAGGCGTGGTGTAGATGGAGAAGCCGATAGTCTTGGTTCCCTCATCGATGACTCCGACCAGCCCGGTGTGCTGGATCAGCGACTGCTTGCGCAGTTCCTTGCTGCGGAACGGAACATCCGCACTGGAGTGGGGTAAGTTCTTGCCTTCGGTCATGCTGCCTACGAGATAGCAAACCGATTAGATAAGCCAGTCAAGTGGTTTAAAATGATTGCATAATGAGTTGTAAATATCAATTTAAATAGTTTGTAAACAAAAACAAAAAACAAATGTTCCACGGGAGTGCTTAACATATATTTGTTTAATAAATTTAATTTATAGCAAGTTATGTTCATATTATTTAAGGATTATAAAAAGCTGTGAAGGGGTGTTTGATAACCCCCATAAACATTTTATTACTTTTTATGAGAATCTCATTTGAATTATTTATCATATTATTTTTGCTGTTTATTACACTTTTCCCTATTTTGAAATACCCCCATTTAGAGGTCTACCAATATTTCAAATAAAACAACCATAAAATCATTTCACGATAACGATCCAAGATAAAGTTGAAAGGCTGTGCGGAGCAATCATTGGATCAGATATGCCATATTCCCACTCCCTGCTATATATTTAACACCCGAATAAGTATATATTTGCGATTCACACTTCCATGGGGACATGGACATTGCGGACATGTTGAGCGATATGATCTGAAATGGACTTGTGTATACACACGAGTACATTGTAGTCGAGCTGTTGTTTGGCCATTGTTTGACTTTGTACCCGCTTGGCTCATAGGGGGGCTGGATTCCCATTCCGAATCTAATGGTCGAGCCCTCTTCCCACTCTCACACAGATACACTTGTTGACACCAACAACTTATCGCTTGGATTCGGTGCTCTGCCTCTCTGAATAGAGCTCAAAAAACGAAATACATAAATTATGGTAAACTAATGCCGTGATTGCGGTCCCTGCGACAAGGTCAAGTGTTCCAGATCGAGATAAGACTTAAATGACAGAGTGCACTGAGTGATTGGTCAGACTATATATACGTTTTTTTTTTTTTAATATTTTTCACCGGTAAGCTGATTGAGATTTACATTCGAAAACTTTCCACAGTTTCCTCGCTTTCCGGATCCATCTGGTATTGAGGTTAGATTATGGGCGACACTTTTCAAAGGCGGGAGGCCCCACAGCTTTATGTGCGTTTTTTATGGCTGTGTACTTTCCTTAAGCACTGTTCTCTGATAACCAACTATCGATACACGACCCATAAACTGTTATGTTACCAGAAATCGTAGATTAGATATGGAAAGCACTTTTTCAGTGGGCTGATCGGCCAATATTTGCCTACCCACTTGCTCTAGGAACACTCGAATAAAATGGGAAAAGCTATCAAAGAATTAATAGGGATAATTTACGATATCTGCGATTACAAGCTACAATCAAGCATAACTGCACTTAATGATATTTGATGGGTTGTTTGACATTGTAAAGTTGTTTCCTCACTTTTCTATTCGATTGTTGTTTATTGCTGCTGATAACACTTGTTTAAATGTTTTTAAATTTCAAAAAGAGAGCGCCGAAGGAAAGTTTAAAGTGAAAGAGCGGGTAGTCGATCGGAAAAGAGAAAAACAGAACGCGACGAATCAAAAAACACAACCGACCGCGGCGAGCGCCAAAATGTATCTGAAAGTCGAAAATCAAATGCTTCGAAGGCGCGGCAGCGCAGTGAAAATACTCGTACGCGGAAAGAGCTTTTAGTTCGACCATGTATCGGCTGTGTAGCTAGGCTACTCGGACCAGGCAAATCGGGGGCTCTACGAATTTACTACCGACTACCCATCGACCAGACCAAATAAAAAAACTGGCAGTAGCAATCGTTCCCGCTCCCGCTGATAAGACAAGCCGGCAAAGAGCGGCAATGTCTGGGTCGGTGGGTGGATTAGGGGGTCGAGTGGATTGGGATGGGTTGGTGGGGGTGGTGCTACCATAGAAACTCTTCTCGGTGCAATAAACTGCCAACTGGTTGCGACAGACGCCGGCAGCCTTGGCATTTAAAAACACGCATTTGCATTCGCACCAGACGGATATAGCCCAGTACAGTGGGTCAATTGCCGTTGTAAGCGGAACAAATTTTAAAAGTATTTAGTTACTATAACGATATACGACAATGGTAATTGCTATTTGTACTTTCCCAGGGAAAGGAACATATTTTCATGGACCAAATGTCAAATAAATCAAGAGATAGAAAGCATAAAAAAGCTCCAACCCATAAATCTTAAAATAGAGCTAAAAAACTTAAATATTTCGAGAACACGAATAGGTCCCACTTTCAAACTGCCCTATCAACAGCGGAAAATTACAAAATCGTCTGCGTCCAATCTCAAGAAATTTCGAAGAAGATAATGGTACATGAATCGTAAAATACCTCGTAGATCTGACATGTGAATAGGTGATGATCAATAGAAGCGAACTCCTAACCCACTGTAAATAACTTGGGAACCGCACAATAATAGTAAAATCCCTCAAATGGAATGTGATTAGGGATTGTTAGGGCATCTTTATAGCTGCGATTTACATAGGAATGCCTTAGTAGCTATCCCCATTTCCCTGCAATTATGTACACGTAATAATGTCTCATTTCAGGGGCGGAAATTATTCCACTGAACTTGTCCCACACATAAATTCTTCAGCTTTTCAAAGACAATCCGCATACGCAATCTCACGTGTGGGCGTTCATTCAGCTCATACCTATAGGAATGGCTATTTAAAGATACAACAAATATTAAAAATATTCCATTGAGGGGCAAACAAATAAAACACATCTTTTTGTGAGACATTTTCAAGAGCAAACGATATGAAGCAAAATGCAAATGGGATTGTATTTAAATATTTGCATCCATTTAGCGAAAAGGGGGAGTGTGTTCGTTATATAAACACCGATCTATGAAGACCAACGAAACGAAGTTAATTAAATCGTTTTGAGCAACTAAAGAGACTTCGTTAAAGCCAAATGTCAGTGTGAGAATACATATGCATGTGGCATGTGTGTTGGCCCACAAACGAAAGCAATTTGGCCCGACTTGATGGCCTTAAGTAGGGAATTAATGGTCGAGTTAGGGTACATCCGTTTGAATAGGCTGTTTGGTTGTCATATTAATTATTCTTAATATATAGGTGAAGCTTAATAACACTTTAATTTAAGTGAAAACATAACTATTGAGACTTAGGATACAATACCCAACTGAAGGGTATTGAAAAGTCGACATGCCCATGGACCATCATGATAATGAATTGTATTTCCTTGATGTGCAATTTTTGTTTACATATATATCGTTTTATATGTACACAATGTGGGAGTGTGTGCTAGTAGAACCCATTTAAGTCATCGTAAAATATCGTATTATTTTTTTATTCTGAAACTTCAGTCACAATATCAGTAATGGAAGTGCGATTTTGTCATTTACATTTCGCTTTATGTTTCTCTTTGTTGTTCTCTTTTGTAAATCGTGTAATCCGAATGCAAGTAGCGCAATAAATGATTACATCAGGGGTTCAAAGGTTCACTAAACTTTTGCACCGACATGCATAAATCAAATTACGCATACGACCCGTGGACTATATATAGCGCCTTATCACAGCCATATCGTATCGTTGGGCTACATTTCTCACTCAAAACGATTGCAGAAATATTTGTCGCCCGTTGATAGGGCGTGTTTTTTTTTTGGTGATTGCATTATATTTCAAGTTGTGCTAATGTTTTTGATAAGCTGATCAGAAATTGCAGTGCAAAGGGGGAAAGATGGAGGCTGGAGAACATCTAATGAAATTTTCAGTCAGGCAGGGGCAAAGATCACTTGACTAGCAGGGCTTATAGGCGCCAGTAGATGTTTAATAATCAAGTTGCATCTATAATCTATTGAATTTTTCTCGGAAAGATGTTGACGGAGCTTTTACAGACGGAAAAACCGGGGCATAGCTCTCATATTTCAACTTTAAAAAATTAACTCAACTTAATAATTTATATTGATATTTTTAATCACTTTAAACTGCACCTTGGTTTTGTAATGATTTGATATATTTACTCTTATTTTTCAAGTTTAGATTCTAGATTATGACCTTGTAAGGAGTGACCTTATTTGGTTTTAGTGCACCTGCTTACGCCCAGACACACCTATATTTATAATACTATTTAGCACTCGCTGGCAATTAGTTACGTAAATGAAAATTGCATTTGCCAGCAGCAATATTTAGAGAATAAAGTGAGCTTATTTCTGCTTCCGTATTTCGATCTCACTGCCTCAAAAGTTTGCGTTTGAATGAGTTTATCCTCTCAGTTGATCAAAGGTGGTGTAGTGGGTGGAAACAGAGGCGAGCTCACGTGGTTTCTCAGCGCAAGCATCAACAAAAATCAATATTCCGACTAAACGTCGGCTGTTGCATACGTCACGAGTGGACAAGCCCCTTGAAAGCTGCATTCCGATTGGTCCAACGCCCCATGACGTCACAACTTGCAAAAGCACAACAAAGCTACGTAATAGGTACTTAAACCACCGAACCTTAACCTTAACCACCAAATGCAGACTGTAATTAACAAATTAGCTCATCTCTAAACTCACACATTTATTAATTAGCCTTAATTAACAACTTATTGGGTAATTAATCCATTAAAACTGGAAAGCACGTGCCGGCGGAGTCGAAAAACTTACCCACATTTGTACTGCCGCAACTTAGTTTCAAGTTGAGCTAGCCGAAGGCTATTAAACTAGATATCCGTCGACATGTCGGAGCACTTTGTTTGCAGGATAAACAACATTTTATGGCATGTTCTGCGGTTTATTATCTTCTTTAACCGCAGTCGAGCCTCTTTTTCTTAATACAACCAAAGCACTAAAAAATACCTAAAGAGTTGCCAGATATGGGGATTTTCATTGCAGTCGGTTGGAAGTTATCGAATGTGTTCAATCGATTCGGAGAGGAGCGCTAAATTTAAATTAAAATATGAAATTATCTAAAAAATAAGTTACGAAACTTCTTACCGATAAACAGAAATCAAATCAAGAATATCTATATATTTTACTTACGAACTCGAAGATCTCACTTTTACTGCGTAAGAAACTTTTGCGATCTGCAAAGTTGAAGATTAAACAAGAGAGACAAAACTGAGTTTCGTTATTTACGTTGGATATATATATATATATAAAATATAATATTTATAATAACACAACTTTTTCCTCTGTTATTGGTCATGCTGATTTATCTCACACCAAACCCTAACACCATATCAATCCGTGAAACCAAAATTAGATTTCAATTTATCAGAAGCTAATTACAGCAAGGTGTGAAAATCGTTAAATATAGTAAACAAATCCGAGATAAGAAATGTTTGTGGGGCGTTGAAAGGTGTTGAAATGTTATCAACTAATGGTTATCCTTGATCATGAAGAGCCGCAGTTATGACGCATCTACTCAAAACGTTCTTGGACATCAATGAGTAGCGCTCCTTATCAATAACCCAACCATTTGCGAAATACTTCAGTAGCTATCAACGAAATTCTAATGTTTGAAGTTTAACGAATTCCGTATTTAGAGTTTTGTGCTTTTTATTAGAGCCCCGAATCGAACGGCTATGGCTATGCCTCTCTCACGGTTTCCGATAAGTGGCGACTATCAGCAGGCAGATTAAGTGCGGGTTTTATCAGTAAGTCCAAGGGGTGTCCCGCCGCCAGTCGCCATGGCTAGTCGAGCGACAGCGGACCTTTTTCCAGAACGAAATCCGAATCCGGCCAACCAAACCCTCGAGGAGGACTTGGGAATGGGCCAACTCTACGACTGGAGCTGGAGTGAAACCCTGATCCAGAGCCAGGAGTCGTTGCTGTTGATCCTGTCCACCTTCTGGTGTATTCTTCTAGCTCGCGTGGTAACCCAAAAGCTGCGGCTCCATGGCTCCCCCAGTCTCTGCTTTGCTGTGGAGTTCGGCCTGGTCATCCTGCCGTGCATTTTGCTCGTGACAGTCGCCGTGGACTACAGTAACTACATAGGACTGGTGATGTTTGTGATGACATTGTGGTTTCTGAGGAAGAGTAGGGTTCTGGAACGGGCCCGAACTCGCAGTCAGTTTGATTTGGGTGGCCAAAGACCCATGGCTTTCTCCGTATTGCGAGCCCTGACTCACCTAATCACCGCTGTCTGCATTCTGGCCATAGACTTTGGCAGTTTCTACAGACCCTATCGGAAAAGCCGGCAGTTTGGAGCTAAGCTAATGGACACCGGCATCGGGCTGTTTGTCTTCACTATGGCCATGGTGTCGCGGAGGACTCGGCACCTATCGGATCTTCGCCGGAGTGTGGTCTTCTCCGCCCTGCCGCTCATCCTTTTAGGACTTGCTCGCACCGTAGCTATTTTGACACTCGGATATGGCCAGGATTCTCACGAGTACGGGCAGCATCTAAACGCCTTTTTCACTCTAGGATTTACCAAGTTCTTAGGAGCTCTGGTCGGTATACTGGCTCGCAAGGATCTACATTTACTGCCCTTAGGATTCGGTATGAAGACCATTGCTTCTCTGAATGTTTTAACCCACAAACTGCTCTTCTAGGTCTGTTGGTGATTCACCAGTTTGGCCTTAGTATCCTGGGTATCTCCGACTATGTGATGAACGAGGACTTGGAACGCTCAAATTTATTTAATGCAAATCGGGAGGGGCTTGTCTCCTTGCCAGGATTCGTGGCGCTGTACCTGCTGTCTATCTACGTGAATGGCTGGATGGTGAGCTCCACTTTGTTGACCTACTCCGAGTTGGTCACAAAATTAAAGCGTCTGTTCTATGCGGTGCTGATCCTGTGGAGCTTGTTCGTCATCAGTGCCTACGGAATTGGAATCTCCCGCGTGACTTGCAACTTGGGATATGTCATCTGGATGCTGGCCATTGGATGCACCACTTTGTGGGCCAGTTTTGGAGCCATTGACTTCGTAATCAACAGTGTGATGCCCTGGGAGCAGAGCTCATCGGGTGAGCAGGAGAAAGGTCTGCTGACAGGAGATTCTGTGCCCAAGGAAAGGTCGAAGCCCATTTTTCCATTCACCATCAACCAAGCTTTGAACCAAAATGGGTTGACTTTCTTCCTGTTGGCCAATGTCTTAACCGGTGGGGTAAACATATTCCTTAAGCCAGAAGATCGCTCCAATCTTGAATCAGTGATCATCCTGCTGGTCTACATGTTTCTGGCCACCAAGCTCGCCCATGAATTGCTCAAAAGGGGAATTCGATTGGCCTAAAGCATTTTGGGCATCCTGTGATCTAAATGAATTTCATTTGAATGTATTAATTATCCTATGTAATAGAAATTTATTTAATCTCCTGAAGGAGCTGCAGCTTATTACGTTTTTCAGTATCTTTATGACTTTATTTCATTTAATTTGTCTGATAAGTCTGTCTACCTTACCACTTTTTCTAATCGATTAACTGTCATATTGGGCAGTCATAAATTTTAAGTGGTGACAACCTTTTTGTAAGAAACTTTATACTAACGCTGATTACAAACTTTTAAAAATATATCAGTTGACAGTTATTACAGTCTTTAGTTTATTTCATTTTCTGGCCTTCATAGATTATTCTTGAAATTAAATGACTATTGTCTTATTTCGAAATGCCTGGACAAATACAAAAATAGATAGATAATAAATATCGAAACTTAAAATGATCCGCCTTCGATAACAGCAGGTGCTTCGATAGCAGAAAGCGGCAACAGGTTCCTCTCACACAGTTGCCACCAATACCAATTCAACCACTTTATGGCCACAAAACAGGCTTCGGATTTAAGCCAGCTGAGCAGTAAACTGGAGTTTGATCACCATGGAAACCATTTAGTTTTGTTGCCAAAGCAAATGCTGAAAAATAGTTAAGAGGAAAAAACCAGTGCAGTTGCAACCCAAAGATGTTTGTTTATCTCAGCAAAAAGGTAGGCTTTGCCTTTACATAAAAAAATATTTACTTATTAAGTCTACGCCTCAAGATTGCAATACCCAACAATGTCAAGCTCAACTGCATTGCCTGGAACAAGGAGGAGGGCTACATCGCAGTGGCCGGCACAGATGGATTACTTAAGGTCCTCAAATTGGATCAGGGTAAGTCCACAATATCAGTTAAAATAACTGTTTGGGATTGAAAAATAAACACTACTACCAGCTACTCCCAATGGACAAAGTAAAGGTGGCTTGGCCGCTGTCTCCAATCTGTCCATGAACCAAACGCTGGATGGTCACAAGGAGTCGGTGAGGGTGGTCACATGGAACGATGCCCAACAGAAGCTGACTTCTTCGGACACGGACGGAGTGATCATGGTGTGGATGCTGTATAAGGGATCTTGGTACGAAGAGATGACAAATGACAGGAAGAAGTCCACAGTGGCTAGCATGAGCTGGACCTCGGATGGGTCTCGAATCTGCATCGTTTACGAAGATGGGGCCATTATAGTGGGTTCTGTTGATGGCAATCGGATCTTTGGCAAGGAGCTTAAGGGCACTCATCTGACTGGTGTCCAGTGGAGTCCGGATAATCGACTGATCCTGTTTGCTTTGGCAAACGGAGAGTGTCATCTGTACGACAATCAAGGGAACTTTGCTGTGAGTAAAAGGCGCCCATCCTTGTAAGTCTTCCTTAATTACTTTCTTTTTAAAATCCAGATGAAGCTACATATCCAGTGCGTTAGCCTTGTTGGTGGATCTTCCTCTAAGGCACATCGCATAGCCAATATTTGCTGGTTCAGTGGAAGAGTTCCCCCAAGCCGCAAGCGTCCGGTGTTGGCCATTTGCTATGAGAGCGGAAGGGTGCAGATCATGAGGAATGAAAATGATGATGGTAGGAGGTGATATAGACTCTAAAAAATACTTATTTACCCTTTTCACTCATAGCTCCTACAATTTTTGACACTGGGATGCGGAATGTGGACGCCAAGTGGAACCATGACGGCACTGTCCTGGCCATCTGTGGAACCACTCTGGACGTGGCTACCCCAGCTTCGCAACGTGACTCAAACCAAGTGTGCTTTTACTCGCCGCTGGGAAAGATGTATCGCACCCTAAAAGTTCCGGGCACCGACATCACGTCGCTCAGTTGGGAGGGAAAATCGCTACGCATAGCCATGGCCGTGGACTCATTCATTTACTTCGCCAACATCCGGCCAGATTACATTTGGTGCTACTTTGAAAAGACCGTGGTGTTTCTGAACAGCGGAAGTGGCTCAAGGGACTCTCCCATGAATGTTATCACCTTCTGGAACACGGTCTCCAATCAGAGTTTTCTCAAGGAGGTGGAGCCCACTTTGTGCCTGGCATCCAGTAGTGAGCACTGCGTCTTGGGAGTGGAGTGCGTTAGTAGTAACATCAAGGAGATTGCTCTGAGTACCCTGGAGAATCGCAGCAATCCGGCGGATGACAGGGTCTACCAGTTATTGCTCTGCAACTCCATTGGAACCACTGTGGATTGTGAGTATTAGAAAACGTGTCAGTGGTTTCATTGGTTATAACATTTTGTATTTAGCCAAGTACACGGACATTAGGCCCTGCTTTGTGGGCATCAACTCCTGCTATGTGGCTATAGCTTCGCAGGAGGAAATCCTTATTTGGCATTACCACACACCAAAGGTGGGTACTGTCTGTAACAAATCCACTTCTCGGTTAACCAATTATCTTCCTCCAACAGAGTGCTTCTACTCTGCACAATGTGAAGGCGCGCAAGGAGAAGCGCTTCCACATCGATGACACCCCTACCGGAGTCGAAATGGCCAAGGATCTGATGCTCAGTAGCAGCAGTGGCGATGGTCACTCCACACAGCGGGGAATCAATGATCCCATCTGTGCACTGGCCCTCTCTGAGAAGTTGCTTCTTGTGGCTAGGGAATCCGGAGCAATCAATGAGTACAGCATAGCGAATGTGGCTCTGAGGAACCGGCACTTGATGAACTCCAAGGTCTACAAGATGGCCATAAACTGCAATTCCACGTGAGTCAGATAACGGTTTTTCATGATATATTTATAATAATACCCACTAACGTAGACGTGCTGCTATCATCGACCACATGGGTGTTATGACCCTGCTCGATCTGGACGACAACAGGGAAACCCAGCTCAACTTCAGTCGGGTGGAGCGCAAGGATGTTTGGGCCGTGAGTTGGGCCAAGGACAATCCTCTGCTTTTAGCTCTGATGGAGAAGACGCGAATGTATATTTTCCGCGGCAACGATCCCGAGGAACCCGTCTCCTGCTCCGGCTACATCTGCACCTTTGAAGACTTGGAGATCACCAGTGTACTGCTGGACGACATAATTAGCGTGGGTGAGCTGCAGAACTCATCACACCTAATACAGCTAAGGGTGAAGTCCCTGCGGGATACCGACGATCTTTTGGAGCATGTGGGACTAGAGGATGCCAAGCAGTTTATCGAGGACAACCCGCATCCTAGGCTATGGCGACTGTTGGCAGAGTCTGCTTTGAAAAAACTGGAACTGGAAACAGCGGAGAACGCCTTCGTGCGATGTGCCCATTATCCGGGCATCAAGTTGGTCAAGAGGTTGCGCACCATCCACTCAAACGAGCTGCAGAGGGCGGAGATATCGGCCTTCTACGGGGAGTTTGAAGAGGCGGAGAAGCTCTACTTGGATGCAGATCGTCGAGACCTTGCCATAGAGCTGCGCATGACCCTCTGCGATTGGTTCCGCGTGGTGCAATTATACAGAATGGGAGGATCTGGTGTGTCCGACCAACAGATGGAGATTGCCTGGAGGGAGATAGGCCACCACTTTGCCAACTTGCGTTCATGGGAGAGTGCCAGGGAGTATTACGAGAAGTCACACTATATGGAGGGCTACATGGAAGCACTCTACCACCTGGAGCAGTTTGACGATTTGGAAAAGTGCGTGGAACGATTGCCAGAAAAGAGCCCTCTGCTCCCGAAGCTGGCCGAGATGCTGGCCTCCGTTGGTATGTGTTCCGAGGCAGTTCAAGCTCATCTGCGTTTCGGCGACCAGAAGGCCGCGGTCTCAACGTGCGTGAATCTCCGACAGTGGGGTGAAGCTGTGGAACTGGCCCAAAGATTCCAGCTGCCGCAAGTTCAAACCTTGATAGCCAAGCATGCAGCTCAGTTGCTCCAAGAGGGTCGTCTCAAGGAGGCTATTGAGATGCAACGAAATGCCGGCCGCCACCTGGATGCAGCTCGGTTACTTTCCCAAATGGCCGAGAGGGAGCAAGAGAAGAGGGCTCCGCTTTTGAGGGTCAAGAAACTCTACGTTCTGGCTGCTCTGCTGGCGGAGGAGTACCTTAAAGCGGTGGCCACGCCAGAGATCGATTATGCAAGCGGAAGGAACACGCTACTGGACTCGATTGCCCTAGAAGATGCGGCCGCTATCGAAAGACTATGGCACTGTTCTGAGGCCTACCACTTTATGCTCCTAGCCCAGAGGCAGCTGCGCTTTGGGATCATCCACAGTGCGGTGGTTACAGCGGTAAGGCTACGAGACTACGAGGATGTTCTGCCTCCTGAGCACATTTACAGCTTGTTGGCCCTGGCCAGCTGTGCTGATCGGGCATTTGGCACCTGCTCAAAGGCCTTTATGAAACTGGAGCAACTGGGACACTTGCCGGAGGCAACTCTTCAGAGATATGAAGAACTGGCAGGAGGCATCTTCGCAAAGTACGATCCGGAGGATACCGTTGGTGAAAGGGTTGATTGCTATTCCTGTGGAGTGGCAGTGCCAGACAGGTTAGTGGAGCAGCAATCATTAAAACTCATTTAAACTTATGAACTATTCCTTTTTTTTAGCTCACCCTCCTGCCCGGAGTGCAATGCACGTTTTCCGGCTTGCATTTCATCCGGAAAACCCATCACCCAGCCCACTAACAATATATGGATCTGCACCACTTGCCACCACTGTGCTGCTCCCACAGAGATCTCACGGCACCGCACATGTCCACTGTGCCACAGTTTAATTGTATCAATGACAGTAGAAATCTAAAAGTGTAGAATCTTTATAATATCAATAAATATTTTATTAAATATTTTAAACATATAAGTTTAAACTTTTTGGCATATAGGTTTTGGCAATTACCACTTATTGAAAATTGCTAAAAAAAAAATGTTAAAGAATATATATTGTTATGAACTCTGAAAAGTTTCCTTTATTTTAAATTAAAATTATTCAAAAAGTCGTTGTACATTTCCGTTTCCTGGCTGGTCTCTCTAAAAATCTCGTCTTTTAAAACCGCTGTTAAAAAGGCTCTGTATCTTAACATTTCTGTTAGAAACCATTAGTCTATTTTAAATCTGTTATAGTTATTGTTACACAGTGGTCACACTCATGGATATTTCAATGATCCCGAAACGGTCATACCGGCGAGTGCACGGAAAACGGTTGCGTTGCAGCGCTTTGCTCGATTTAAAGTAAATAAATTAAATAAATAAAATAATAAAAACCTGCGGGTCGTGCGGTTGTGTGCGCATACAAATAAATTAAAGTAAATAGAATATGCGGTGCTTGCAAAAACGAGTTCCAATTGAGCAGCAAAAATAATTAAATTGCATTAAAGAATTGCGTTGTTGTGCGTCGTCTTTGTTGGTTTCAACGTTTTAGGATTGAGCGCACGGAAAATAATTGTTTTAATTCAATGGGATTACACATAAATTGCTAAATCAGCTAAAATTTGCAAATAGTGTGCCAAAATAAAGAGAGAAGCGAAACTAAAACGAGTTTTTGTGGATGGTGAGAAAGTCAAAACAATACGCAGATATATTTATTGCTTTATATGCACGGTGTTGTAAGCATTTAAAAATACAAATCCCCTTGAAAGGCGACGTTCAAAATTTCGTCAACGTGTAAATTGAGTGGAATTCGATTTTGAGTGCATTCTTCGGCGTTTGTTTTGAGTGAGAACGTAACCAGTTTACACGGTACTTATATATTACCAAGGTGAGATTTTGAGTCAAATCATGGCACATTAGCTTTAAAAGGCTTTAGTCATTGTTATTGTGTTAAAATTAAGTCTTGTGCTAAATGTGTCATTTTCCTGGTGGACTTTACGAAAGTTCCAGTTAGCTTTGTCTGCTTACTTTCCTTTCTCCCTAACCCTCTTTCTCACGAGTGTTTTGTTTATGGCCCGCCTGCACTTGTGTAAGTATCAATTAGCGCTATTGTGCACAGCACACCAAGAACAGTTAAACCTGTTTTGGTTTCTCTTTCGCACAATTTAATGGCCTTTCTTTTGCTTTTGGTTTTGCGCGTTCTTCTTCTTATTTATATCTTTATGTCTGTCATGAATAGCAATCGCAGTAAATTGGCTAAATTCCCTTTCATCGCTCCGTTCTCTATCCTCTCCGCCCGACAACCCGCATCTTATGGATTCTTTCCAGTTTCCAGATTGCTGCGGAAGCTTCCAGCTGTCGGACCAACAAAAAAATACATAGACAGATCAAATGAAAACAGTGCCTGCATACACACACACAAAAAAAACCCAACTAACGCGCACAGCTTCTTCTCCTCCCTGTTGAGATTCAAAACGAAATACAGTCATACATCTATTAAACGACAAAAAGCATCTTTAAAATTAGAATTTATGAAATGACATATGGGTTTTTAAAATGTTTTCCTCGTCTTCAGTGGTTTTCTTTTCATTGTTGTGAAAATATTCTATAATACATATATAGAAACCCAAAAACTCAGTAGATTTGCATATTTACATATTTACTTATATATTTAATGTTGCCCTTTTTAGTTTAGTTATTTTCTTCCTGTGTATTCATGTGGTTTCTGTTTATCAGTACTGATTGTCGTATCAGCCGTTTTGCTTTCTTTTATATTTACAAAGTGGGGAATCCCAAGTTTTACGCATTGAATACATAATGGTGATCATATGGGTAATGGAAATTGATTTTACACAAATTGAAAATCTTGTTACATGCTAAAATTCAATTTATAGGGACTAGATTTAAAAGAAAAAAATTAAATTCAATGAATTTGAATGTCAAACGAAATATAACACTTTAAAAACATTTTGGAAATTTAGAATTCTTTGGTTTATGTAAAGAATTTTTCACACGTTTTCCTTATTTCAGCGTTTTGTAGCTTAATAATTCTGACACTGGCAATGGAACTTGATTATTATTATCATACGTGATTTGGCGAACGATGTCGCCTGCTTAGGACCTGAGCTCGAAATTGCAGTGCACAGCGAAAAAACCCACAAGCCCTTGCAAAATGAAGTGCTGAAACGGCAGAAAGAGGTGCGCTCTCCTTATCCTCATATCTTTAGATACTATATATGTATGTGCATATAAGCATGTGTAAATGTCTGTTCAGATTCCTTACAAAGCCCGACTTTGTTGTCACCATAATTACTCAGCCTTATTAATAATGCTGGGAGGAGTGCTAGGGAGTGGCTGGGATGAAAGCCTAGTGCGATTCTAGTCCTACACTTTAATGACAACCGTCAAAGAAAAACCCATCAACTAGAATTTTCGCTGTTTGTCGTTGTTCCATTATGATTACAACAGTTCTCTGCTTTCTGTTTTTTAATTTTCTCTCGGGTTGCATTATCCAACATTCTTTTGCTTTCTCCGTATTGTTGCAAGTGCAGTTTCAGTTAATGGCGATTATGCAAAATTCTTCGCCGTCTGTCTGCTCTACAAGGTGTGGGTGCCTTTCCAGTAGAATAATATACTCTCGTTCTCTTGAGTTTCAGCTGAAATACGGCTGTGCCGCTTAAGTTCTTCTAAGAAGCTTCTAGCTTTATCCGAATTCGGGGAGAAATCGGAGCTTCACCTGCTAATTGGCCAATACAGAAATGAAGGTGTAAAATAAGTACGAAAACTGCTAAACAGGTGAAATTACTGTCAGTGTGGCTGACGTGGCAACGAATTTATGGGCCTATACATATATAATTGTTTGTCGCAGCAAAAATTTAACTGCCTTCTTGATTTAATCAAGAATAATTAGTATACCATATTAAGCTATTCACTGGTTGACTTGATTGTTCTAACATTACATTATCCCAAGTCAAAATTAAAAACAAAAAACGCATTGCAAGTTTAGGGACCCCAGAATTCATTATAACGAATAAAGCACAATTTCTTTAATAATGGCTTCCACTCACGTTCGATGCCCAGAACATTTGGTTTTCGTACGAAACGAATTCCTTGGCATTCAAAACGTTTATTGTTTTAACAATTGTTTATTTCAAATGTGTTTTATCAGCACGTCAAGGCGTTAAATTGCCAACTGGGTGTAAAACTTATGCGTTGCGGTCATAGGAGATGTTTCAGTAAATTCGACTTTGATTTCGCTATCCAAAGTACAGCTCAAGCGAACAGCTCTATTTATATGGAGCGGGAAGAGACATCTTTGTTAAGTTTATATCAAGTGCGCAGTAAAGCGGAGTCGGAAAATTATCTGGTTCGTCTTCCTCCTCCCACACAAGATTATAGGAATATGAATCCAGATGTTTTGAGAATGGGCCTTACAGTTATTAGTATGAAATTCTGTATTTTATATTTCCTATAAAAAATTTGTGATACTTATTTTTTGGTTCTAATTTCGAAAAGGCATACCTCTCAAGTGGATTAGAACTATTTTGAAGGTACTTTCTAAATAGCAATCGAAATCTCCTAGTCTTTAAAAATGTCTGGAAGAGAAGATTCTCTTTGATTTCTGTTCAACAAAGCTCTTTCTTCAGTCCGAAAATGTATTACGCAGCTTTTGCGTTTGCACGATCCACTTGAATGTAATTTCCTTAATTTTCCTCCATCAGAACTCAAGGCATTAGTCATATATGAGTACCTATATGTTTGAAACACTTAAAGGCAAAAAGACACGTAGACAGACTGTCAGCGGAAATAGATTTAAGCTTATTTGCCAAGATTGTAATACAGGTGCTTACTGTTTATAGACACTAGTTGATATGCGGCGGCCCTTACTGCTCGATTAAGAACTGCAAACGATATCTTTCATTGGGTTGGTGCAACGAAGTCTGCAGATAAGGGAGCCAGTGCGAGCAAACATAAGGTTCGCCACAATTACTCGTCTGTTGGGCAAGGGCGGAAATAAAAACCTTCAGTTTTAGGAGATGATTGACCCTCTGCTATGACCAGGAACCAAACCTTAAACAAGCTGCTCGTGAATGAAATCAAAGTGACTCAGCCAAGCCAGATGCTGCTTGTACAAAGTTTACGAATTGTGAATGGATTCGATACTCGATAAAATTAACTGTGCCGGACACGTTTTCCATTGAAAATCTCGCACACTCGTTTATTATACAGCTAAAAGATTCATAATAGTTTATAGACTATAGTCTAGCTTTGTTTAGCTTTGAGTGACTCATCCACGACATTTTCATTTAGATCATTAAAACAGCAATCAGCAATGTAAACAAATAAGTAAATTGCGAATGTAAACTCGTTGTCTCGTGGAAGTTCACATAATAAGAATGCTTTTCGCATTTTAATATGATTTAGCGGAAGCTAATTTGATCCTTAAGTGAGAAAATAAAATTTGATGGTGATGTGTTAATATAATTCTCAACTGGTGGTCCCTAGATTAAAGGTTACCCATTTTATGACAGACTTGCCATCTAGATAAGTGCTGTCAGAGGCTTATAAGATCGAATATAACCCAAGATAACCCAATTAATGTTATCTCCTTTTACATTATCTTTATAAACCAAATCCCAATCCGCTTTACATTTAAACCCATTCTTCAGCTCATCCCTAAATGTAATTTTCCAAACTAAACCAAACGACTTAAATTTAATCCGCTTCGCACGTTTTCGCTACCCATCGTGGATTTTATTTATTTACAGAATGATTTGATATTATTCTATTAGTCTTTGTCCATGACCGGTTTACGCATCTTCCGTTCGGTGGATTTGTTTATTTATAGTGAGTCTGAATTAGTCACCTACAAAAGTACAAATATCAGTGAACCGAATCGCTTTCCAGATAGAGGAGAAGGGTCTGTGCTATTCTTATCGCCTGTCCTTATCTATCGTAATCTTGTGAGCGGCGTCTAGGGGTTGCCAGTGTTTATCTCTGCCTTCATTATATTTTTGAGTGTATTTTTAAAGTGTTTCAGGATAAGATAATAATTTTTCTTTGAAATATAAACCTTTGAATCCTTTTTTCTTCTGATAAAAGCGATGAATTTCCTTTAATTTTAACATCTCAAATCCTGAATTTTCAATAAGGCGTTTTCGTTGCCGCGTTACTTGATTACTTTTTAGCTCATCACGCGATTTCTGGCTAATGGCAACCTTGACAATGACCACTTTTGTCCTGAAGTAATACAGGAAAAGTGATGAGTTAAAGAGGGCACCTGCCGTGTGCCGATTAAGTGAATCAGATTTCACGCTGGATAGAAGCCAACCAGCAATTATATTTCCCATATAAACACAGATTGTGGATCACGACAATCCCCGCTCTAATTGTAGGTATTTTCTAACTATACAGACATAGCTGGCCCATGCTTCATGTCAGTTCGTAATGACCGGCTGGTGAAAGAAACAGCTCGCTTTTGTCGGTGATATATATATAATATACGAATGTAACCCTAATGCTTGATATTAAAAGTGGATCTTCATTTCCTGAAAACTGTTGTAGATTGAAATGTTGGTGGTTCGGCCTGGGTCAGCTTACTGATACCGATCCACGTTTATGCAACCCATTCTCGATGGATCATTGGTAATTGTAAACGCTGTCCGGGCAATACTTGGCCCAGTTCACACGTAGACGTGACATAATTTATGTCAAGTTCTCAATATCCATTACCCCAAGTTTGAATGAAATCTGAGATATCCATCCCATAGGCAGCCCCTGAATAGTTTGAAAGTAGGCCCTGGGGCACTCAATCGTAACTGGAGGAGGGGATTCCCTTCGGAAAAGTCTTCCCAGTCATTAATCGCTTTCTGTAGTAAGTGAATCAGAAAATTAACTAAAATGCTGGGAAAATGGGGCTCTTTGCTGGCGGGATGCAATTGAAAGTGAAATCGCAATATACATGACCAACAAAGGCTTACAATCTGTGGTACTGCCCCATGAGCAGCGGAAATGTTTTCGTTTTGATTTGTTTATGCCCATATTTATCATGCAGAATAAATTGCAAAAATAATATACATAATAAATTGGATGGATGGGTGATGAGCAAGTGGCCAGTAAGCGGATTAAATAGTAAACAAATAAATGTATTTTCGATTTATTGATCAGTTCAGTAAACAAGCAACACCTTTAAACAGATTGCACCCTTGAGTTAAGCAGACATTTTAAGCAATGATGCAATGTGATACAAATAGTGGTTATGAATATTTAAAAATATAAATTAGACATCTGCGGTTGGCATGTCATAAATAAAAAAGGAATATTGCTACCCTACCCCTATCCTGGATCCCTGCAAAAACACACATCATACATTTTTGAACTCTATTTTGTTGCTGCAACACAAAATATAGTTGAATTCCAGTTGGTTTCCAGTAGTTTGTCTTCTTTTGTTGTGTGGAATGCGCTGCTCAAGTGTCCTTGTGTGATGTGTTAATAAAGTAGAGAAAGAGGATTCTGGGTGCAGTTTCTCTCCCTTTTTTGGTCCACTAATGGTTGGCCTAAAACACACGCCGGCGCATCTGCCGCATGCCCTCCGTCAACCCCGTTCTTATGGAGAACATGAATGACAAGGCGAAGCCCACAAGGCTGAAGAGGAATAGCCAGGGCGTCACCAGAACCACGATGAGAAAGAGCAAGGTGTCATTGGCTTTGGCATTGGCCAGGCGCCACAGCATTTTGCGAAGGGAGCTGCGCAACTGGAATTTGGCACGTCCTACGCGGAAGTGCACGCCGCCGCAGAACTTGACGGCGCGCTGGATTTGACAGAAACTCACAGCCATTACCAGGGCCAGCAGTTGCAGCAACACCTGCAGGTGCTTGGCAATAGCGGTCTGTCCACAGCGCTGCAGCGTCTCCCTCACGCGCTTTCGCTTCTGCTCCGGGAGAGCATCCATCAAGCATCCAAAGGCGCGGTTCCAGCGGGACTCTGTCAAACCTGTACCCTTCTGCTGACTGCGCAGATCGCTCTCAGAGTCCGTGTCCGAAAAGGCCGAGTGTCCTCCTGAACGAGATGGCCCATCCCCCCGCCTAGGAGTCTGCTTCATGAAGTCTGGTGGGGTGGTGTCCTCCAGCACGGACATCGAAGACGCTGAATGGTCGCCTTCGTAGGAACCGTAATAGTTAGGGATGTGGGGCAATCCCATTCGTTGACCGGGTCCTACTCCGCCACTTAGAATGCGCTGGGCCATAGCAGGAAGTGGTGGTGGCAGAGAATCCAGTCCAACTCCTTCGACCATCAAGCGCTGGCGGCTAATTGAACGCATCAGCGGTTTGGTGGACGATTTGCCCAGGAACGGCATCCCATTGAGGCCCTCGGGCACTGGTCCGTGTCCAAACCCACCGCCATCGCCGAACTGCGGGGCATTGAAGTTGAAGGCACTGGCTCCAAAACCTCCTGGGCCCCCGTTGAAGGGCAAACGCTGCTTGTGCATATTTTTGGGATATTCTAGTTGTTCTGACCCCTCGGGATTGATATCGTTTCCCTGTTACTTATTGAGCAGCTACCAATTTCCGGCTGTGTTTAAAATTTTCTAGGTTCTGACTGGACTAATTTGGTCCGGAGCTGGCGACTCGAATCTGACTTGTATGTCGTAGACCCAGATTCCTCTTGGATAAATTGGGGAAATAACATATTTTATGTTTTGTACATTTGCTTAATGGATTCTATGTTATGCTTTTACTCTTCATAACACTTTAAACTGATGATCTGAAAAACTGACTAATGCAATTTGTTCTCTCTTTGTTCTTTCAGTTGGATCTGGCTTAATCGCAGTTTGAGTCATCCTGTAATAACTGTCTGTGATTATGAGTTCGAAGTGATCCACCACTGTAGCTGCATCAGAAAGAGAAATCGACTTCAGGACCTGAAACTCACTGCCATCATGTTTCGGTTGATCCTCATCGCCAGCCTGGCTCAGCTAATCTTAGCGCAGGCAGATCTAAAAGATCTGGATGGACCTAATATATGTAAAAAAAGAGAAACGTAAGCGTAGTCTATATAGCAATCAAAATGGTCAGCTACTATTAATAAATTAATGAACCTTTAGGTATCCTGTGGAAGTTGTCTTCACAGAACTGCAATCTTACCAAGAACGCGGCGCCACTTGGTGCCTAACATTCCCGTTACGTTGTTCCACCTATCGCATCAAACAAAGAGTGGTAAACAAGACCCAGACGATTAGCAAGATCCGTTATGTAAGAGATTGTTGCGGTAAGTAGGAAAAGCTAGAGAAACCTTGAACCATGTTAAGAAATTTGCATACCTTTCAGAGGGCTACATTGCCAGTGCAGGAGAATGTGTGCCACACTGCTCGGAACCCTGCCAGCATGGCAGATGCATATCCCCGGAGAAGTGCAAGTGCGATCATGGTTACGGAGGACCTGCCTGTGATATAAGTTCGTTGACCCTTAACTTACTCGTATTTTGTACCTAAATGTTGTGTGTTTTTAACGGAATCTTTACAATGAACTGCCTTGGGTGCTCTTAGGGTGCGGTCCGCCACGCGCGATGAGCTAACCCCAATTGATAAGAGCTTTGAAGCTTTGTTCTAAATGCCCTTGCAAAGCACAGATTAGGGATTTTGCTTAGAAATGTTTGTTATGCCACTGAATTTATCAATATAAGTAGAACCTTTATGTGTTCATATGGAGCGTCTTGAAAATGCGCAAAAAATGTATAAACAAGGAGCTGATAATAATAGAGGAAATTTATGTATTGATAGAAGTAGCATAAACTAAAATAATAGAAATTGTTAATACACCATAGATTCAGGGTTACCATTTGAGTATTAGGTAGGCAAATTGCTCAGTAAATTATGATTCGATATAGGTGACAAGACAACAGACAGCACATGTCAAAAGTACAAAAGAAACCCCAAAAAAAGGGATAACATAAAAATACCACAAAAAATATCTACAAAACCAACTACACTACACTACAACATACAGGAAGGAACACAGGATGGACGAGGAGGATTTCGATTACCTGCCGCTAACAAACGCCAACACCTTGAGTGTACCGAATGAGCCTGCCCTGCTGGCTGTGTATGAACTGTACCGATCGCCCTTGACCGCCAATCAGCATTTGCTTTCCGAGCGCAACCGGGAGACCTTTGCAGAGCTATTAAATGGCCCTGACCAAGTGCCCACTTTGGCGGATCTGTGCGTCCGACAGTTGGCTAAGCGTGGGAATGCCCACGTGCCCGCTGCCGTGCGCGAAGATCCGCTGAAGATGCGCATATTCTACGACTCTTTAGATGTGGAACTGCCACTGCGAGAGTGCTATTCCGTGGAGGATGTGAGCTACTGGAGGCGCGTCGTATTGGCCAAGTGTTCCGAGACTTGCCTAGTATTGAAGGGATTAAACGATTACGACTGGCGGCCCAAGGGGCTGAGTCTAAAGTACGTGGAACTAGTTGAAGCCTGCCCAGCAGCGCTCTGGCCAGAGCAAGAGATGTCCGAGTTGGCAGAGCTGATTTATGAGCATGTGCGCTCCATCGACATTCGGCACCTACAATCACTGACGGAGTATTCATTCCGGAAAGCGGGACGAGAAGAAGATGACTCGGAACCGGAAATCAGCTCCGAAGAGTCTGAGGGCATAGAAATTTCCAGCGATGAGCCAATGACCCCAGAAGATGGTGACGAGGAGGGGGAAGAGGAGGAATCGACGTCATCGCGTTCTGAGCCCAATAAGGCTATTGGATTCAAAACAAATTTTAGCCTTAACTTCTCGGACGAGGAAGAAGGCTCCGACAATGAGAGGCGAAAGCGCCGGCAAGAGCGAAACGCCGCCCGCCAGCGGTTGCGAGATCTAAAGGCCGCCAAGGAAGCGGAACGCGCAGAGCGCAAGCTTCGGATCTCTGAGATGCGGAAGCGTAAGATACCGGAGAAGACCAAGAAAAAAAAACGGAAGCAGCGTATCCAAGGCGCCTTTGACATCCAAGTCGAGCCGGAACCTGAAGATGGGGAGATCAAGAAGATGGACAGGAGAAATAAGCTAAAGTATCTTAAGCACCTCCAGAATATGAATTATCCGGAGGATGACTGTCACCACATTGATCTTAGCTTTGTTCGCCATTTCGTCAACCTGGTATCGCTAAACCTGGAGTTTCTAGGTCCAGCGTTGGGTAGGGAGTACCACAAGCGGCACTCGTTTTTCTCGGTCAAAGACATAAACCGCCTGGCCCGGGGACTAGCATCGTTGCAGCAGCTGCAGATCTTCCGACTTCGAAACAGTCGGCTGAGCAGCATAAAACTTTATACACTGGTCCGGGCGCTGCGCCTGTTGCCCTTGCTAGAGGTGGTGGATTTTGGCTACAACCAGATGACTGACGATTGCGGTCCCGAGCTGGGAAGCCTACTGGACCGGCCACACATGCTGAAGTCTCTTGAGCTGGAATACAATCGCCTGGACACACGGGCCATGACAGCCATAGGAGCTGCATTGCAGAAACCGAGCCTCGCTAAGCTAGATTATCTGGGATTGGCTCACAACAAGATGAGCGGCGATGCTTTAAGCATTCTCTGCAACCGTCTCATAGGCACCGAGCACGTGCAGGAACTTAATATTTCCGGGATTGATGCGAATCCTCGGACAGTTGCGGACGATATCAGCGTTCTGCTGCGTGGGCACGATCCTCTGCGCAGGTTAATAATGGCGGCAATTCCATTGGGTCCAAAATTAGGCATCACGTTGATTTGTGCTCTTAACGCTAACACAAATATTTCCTACTTCGATTGTAGGGACTGCGACCTTAATGAGGAAGAAGAGTTGGAGGCAGACCTGATAGTCAGGCGGAACGTCTTTGTTGAAGAAACTAGCTTTGTCTGCGATACGGAACGTTTCCCAAGTGTACTCGATGTGTTTGAGTTTGCCAAGACGATGAGGCATCCGATAACGCAGAAGATCCTTGATGACATGGCGAAAAGGAAAGAGTGCTTGCTGAACTATCCGCCCCCAACGCCAAGTGTCCAAAGCTTTGTACAACAGTCGCTGGTGACAGAGGAGTCGGAGTACGATATTTGGAAGGTGCTTGGGATCACTCCAAAAGCAGACAAAGAAATAATTCCAACCGAGGAACTACCAAAACAAATGAGTTCAACTTCTGTAAATAACAAGGAACCTTTTATATACGAACCCAACGACTTCGACCTTGAGCAGTTCCGAGAGCATGTCTTTCTGCCCGGGACGCCAAGTAGGTACTCCTACTTCTTGAAACAAAGGGACAGTAAATAGGCTATGATCTGGAAACCCATTATGTTACTCAAAATTAAATGTTTTTAGAACTCAAAAAGTTGAATTTGTATATTTGATGTGAGAATAAATGTAGAATTTTAGGTATTTAGTGTATAGAGTCAAAAACTTGCTTCTGCAAGGGCATGTTATCTTTGGACTACCAAAGATCCGCACGTAGTATCTCCGTAGTTGTACTTTGCTTTCTCCCTGTATGTTGCTTATTAGCTTGAGTTGGTTTGAACTTTTAAGTTGCCATATTGACCCGAAATCTAACACAACCCACAACCCACAACCCACCCACACTCTACACTCCACTCTCACACCCACATGCAGTCCACTCTGGCTCAATTATTCAGGTGCAAGCAGGCTTTCGGTCACTAATAATTCCCCTCACCAAAACGGCACGATCCGGGAGCGGAACTTATCCAGGCTCCTGGGTTTGCCGTGGCTTACCCTCCTGGGTTTGCCGTGGCTTACCAGCAAAATGCAACAGAGCAAGCAAGCAGCAACTAACTGTCGATCCCGTACGATCCCTGTGAACCGTACCCGCTGTAACCAAGTTTGTGTCACTTTTCGGTAGATTGTCCGCCGGGCTGGTACGGCCGGAATTGCTCGATGCAGTGCGACTGTCTGAACAACGCGGTTTGTGAGCCCTTTACCGGCGACTGCGAATGCGCCAAGGGCTACGTCGGAGAGCGCTGTGCAGACATCTGTCCAGAGGGCTTCTTTGGGGCCAACTGCTCGGAAAAGTGTCGCTGCGAAAACGGCGGCAAGTGCCACCACGTGTCCGGTGAATGCCAGTGTGCGCCTGGTTTCACAGGTCCCTTGTAAGTGGACGAAATGTGAGGAGCCTCTTGGGCGGCATAACCCTATCGCTGACATCATACGAAAACTAAACGTAGAATGCCTTGGGAGTGTAATAATGATTCTTATTCTTAAACCAATGCATCCTACGATTAGTTTTTCTCCTGCGAGTTAGGTTATGCCACCCTCAAAACAATACTAATCCTCCGCTTCAACTAGATGCGATATGCACTGCCCGGACGGGAAACATGGCGCCCAGTGCCAGCAGGACTGTCCCTGCCAGAACGACGGAAAATGTCAGCCGGAGAGCGGGGCCTGCATGTGCAATCCTGGCTGGACTGGCAATGTGTGTGCCAACAAGTGTCCGGTTGGCAGTTACGGTCCGGGATGCCAAGAGTCATGCGAGTGCTACAAGGGAGCGCCCTGCCACCACATCACAGGAAAATGCGAGTGTCCGCCCGGGTATCTGGGAGAGCGCTGTTTCGACGAGTGCCCTTTCAACACGTACGGCTTCAACTGCAGCATGACCTGCGACTGCGCGAATGATGCGACCTGCGATCGGGCAAATGGATCCTGCATCTGCAATCCGGGCTGGACAGGAGCAAAGTGCGAGGAGAGGATATGTGAGGCTGACAAGTACGGATTGGACTGCAACAGCACCTGCGAGTGCGACATGGAGCACACGGACCTGTGCCACCCGGAGACGGGAAAGTGCCAATGCAGCATCGGGTGGAGCAGTGCCCAGTGCACCAGACCCTGCACGTTCCTGCGCTACGGTCCAAATTGCGAACTAACCTGCAACTGCAAGAATGGAGCCAAGTGCTCACCAGTGAATGGAACATGCCTGTGTGCGCCAGGTTGGAAAGGACCTACCTGCGAGGAGAGCTGTGAGCCGGGTACCTTTGGCCAGGACTGCGCCCTGCGCTGCGACTGTCAAAACGGAGCCAAGTGCCAGCCGGAGACTGGTCAGTGTTTCTGTAAGGCTGGATGGAAGAATATCAAGTGCGACCGTCCGTGTGATCTTAACCACTATGGACAGGACTGCGCCAAGGTATGTGACTGCCAGAACAACGCCGCCTGCAATCCCCAAAACGGAAGTTGCACCTGCGCCGCCGGATGGACGGGCGATCAGTGCGAACGGAAATGCGATGCTGGAAGATTCGGACACGAATGCGAACAGAAGTGCCAGTGCGACTTCAACAACAGTCTGGCCTGCGATGCCACCAACGGACGATGCGTGTGCAAGCAGGATTGGGGAGGTACTAGAGGGATTTCAATATACTTCATACAATTCACCTCATCAAGTTCATAGCTCATTGAGATCATCAGCATGATCAAATGCCCCTAAAATTGCAGAAGAACGACAATCACAAGTGTCAAGGAAAACTATAATTCTTCTTTATAAATAAATTTAAAAGCTTAATATGATTTGATTACCATTGCCTATGATGTATCATTAATTAATTAACCATTTATTTACGTTTTGATTTGTATTTAAAGAATCTATCAGTAGAAGTGTATTAGCCGAGTACTCACTTTAACTTGCTGCACTTTAAACGTGTTTCCATAACTTTATAAAGACTGTAAGGGTAAGAAGTGAGAGAAGGGTTTATGTGTAGGCCAATCCCCAAGATTAGTCTCAGCTCCAAGCATTAATACTCCGCACTCACCTCATCTCCTTCATTTGAATTGCATCTTTTCTGCATGCACATTTTTCATTTCTATTATTTAATTTGCTTTTCTGGTAATGCACTCGTGTGTTTTTGGGTTTTGTTGTCCTTGTCTGATGCCCAACGACTAATCAAACCAAGGCGTTCATTGCGAGACCAACTGTCGGAGCGGTTACTATGGTGAAAATTGTGATAAAGTTTGCAGATGCCTGAACAACTCGTCCTGCGATCCCGACTCCGGCAACTGCATTTGCTCCCCAGGTTGGACGGGCGCCGACTGCGCAGAGCCCTGTCCGCCAGGATTCTATGGCATGGAGTGCAAGGAACGTTGCCCAGAGATTCTGCACGGTGAGATATATTAAAATGAGGAATTAAACATGACCGAAATTAATTATGTACTAATAATTCTGTGTTTTGCAGGCAACAAGAGCTGCGATCATATTACTGGTGAAATTCTCTGCCGTACTGGTTACATCGGACTCACCTGCGAGCACCCATGTCCCGCCGGACTGTACGGCCCCAGCTGCAAACTCAAGTGTAACTGCGAGCACGGCGGCGAGTGCAACCACGTAAGCGGACAGTGCCAGTGTCTTCCCGGCTGGACCGGCGCAAACTGCAACGAATCCTGCCCCACGGATACTTACGGACAGGGATGCGCCCAGAGGTGCCGCTGCGTGCACCACAAGGTCTGCCGCAAGGCCGATGGCATGTGTATATGCGAAGCTGGCTGGTCCGGCACCCGTTGCGACGAGGTCTGTCCGGAGGGATTCTACGGCGAACACTGCATGAATATATGTGCCTGTCCGTCGGCCAACTTCCAGTGCCATGCTGCTCATGGATGTGTGTGCAGGAGTGGTTACACAGGCGAAAACTGTGACGAGCTCATCGCCTCCCAACGTATTGCTGACCAAAGCGACGATTGTGAGTTAATAATCGGGATGAAAATCCTTTTGCTTTACTCATTCGGATTCCTTTTACTTACAGCGAGCCGAGCTAGTGTTGCTCTGACCTTAGTTCTTATGACCCTATTCGCTTGCATCATCTTTGCTGTGTTCTTCTACTACCGCCGACGGGTGTCCAATCTGAAAACGGAGATTGCCCATGTGCACTACACCCATGAGACGAACCCCACAAGCTGGCCACCCAACCACAACTTTGATAATCCCGTGTATGGTATGCAGGCGGAGACGCGCCTTCTGCCCAACAATATGCGTTCCAAGATGAACAACTTTGACAATAGGAGCACGATGAGCACGGATTACGATGACTCCAACGCCAGTGGCAGAGGTAAGGAATATAGAATCTAACCTTTAGAATCATCGTCTTATAATATTGTATTTGTATAGTAGGCAGCTATTCGATCAACTACAACCACGACCTGCTAACCAAGAACTTGAATGCGGATCTAACTAATCCGATCGTTTACAATGAATCCCTGAAGGAGGAACACGTCTACGATGAGATAAAACACAAGGAGGGCTACAAGGACCCCGGTATGTCTTTAGACTCTATTATAAGTATGCTTAGTAATTATGCAACTAACAATGAACTCCACATTTGCACACATTTTGACATGAATCAGTGAAAATTTATAGCAAGATTTTGTTTCCCGAGGGTAAGCAAATATTAAAGAACCATTATGTGTATTGCTCTGTCCCTTTTCACCATGTCCAGTGTTTGAAATGTTCTCTTAAGTTCAAACCATCTAATTATTTGAATTGTGTTTCCTAGATGAATACGATCACCTCGACTACTCGCGTCCCAGCACCTCGCAGAAGCCCCACTACCACCGCATGAACGATGCCATGCTCAACATTAACCAAGACGAGGAAAAACCCAGCAACGTGAAGAACATGACCGTTCTGCTGAACAAACCGCTGCCACCCACGGAGCCGGAGCCGCAGCACGAGAGCTTCGACAATACCAACACCAACCTCGACAATGTGTCGACGGCATCGCCCAGTTCCAGTCCGGAATTTCGAAAGTAGACATCCGGAACAGTCACTTCTCCCGCTGGTTAGCTCTTAAGTCATCAACATATTTTAATGTGTGTGTATAGGGTTAACCTATCCCAACTGGTACATGCCAACTTTAGTTTACTATATTTCCTAGAACCTTAGTTGTTAACGTGATTGTGTTGTGTATTTTAGAGTAGCATTTGTCTTGCATTCGATTATGTTTTCTGTCATTTTGTATGTTCGCTCAGTAAGCCATGTCTGCTCAACAATTGTAAATTATTATGCAGGGGCCCTTTACAACCCATCAATGGTCCTCACTTTTGTAAATGTCTGCTTCACTGGCTCTAAATTGTACTAACATTAACGACTGTACCATCTCGACTAACAACCTAATTGAAATCATATTAAATTAAGTACCTTTAACACCTCTTCCTGTTAAAATTGTGGAGTGTCTCTGAGACAGACTCGTCGGATCTAAGGTTGCAATAATTTGTAAACAAATCCATGCGTATACACATTGATATCAATAGCATAAGCATATGGTATTTATATTTTTAATAAGCAGCTTACGTTTAGAGTGCATAAACAATACATCAAAACCGATCATATTTGGCATCGATATTTTTAATACGATGAAATATTTAGCAGAATAATTGTTATCAAAATTAAACGAAAATGTTTGGCCAAAATTGTATAAAACTCAGATAAATAGATTGTAGATCAAATATTAAGAACTAGGTCAAATATTGGAACATTATGATTGTGTGAAAGTTAATCCGATTATAACTCTATCAAGAAAAGCATTTTAGCAAGAAATATGTTAATCTTTATATACACGAATTCGATATTTTCAAATCGCGAATAATAAAACCATAAAAATATTTTAAGAACATGCCTTTCCTATAGCTAACCACTCTCTTAAAACAAAGGAAATTCCATTTATTTATTTAAATGTCTGTTTATTTTAATTAGTAGAAGCATCAAGTACAGTAATTTTATAAATAGTTTACGTCCGCGCTTTACTCTTTGATTTCCGTTAAGCAAGTTTTCTATTACATAGACTACTCGTAATGCTAGGCTAGATAAATACAAGATCCTTTACAGGATTCACACTCACACACATACACAGATACAAGTATTCAATTACAGACACCAATACGAATACAGTTTACAACTAGAAGCGTACTAAGGATCGCGAATGGAATGTGTGGCCTATAAATGCTTAAGATGGATATAATGTTAATTGAGTTAAAGGTAGAGCTTGACTTGGTTTCGGGGTGGGTTGTTGGGTAGTTTGGGTCAGGATCACAAAAGTCAGAAGGCAAACTATGGACAATTTGTGGTAGTTGGATTCAATAATTTATCATCTAAGATATAATACTCATAAAAGATATATTGGAATATTAATCCTTACAAATTTGATAAATTCGGTTATAGGTTGTAAGAGATTGAAGTATAAATTTGACCATATAGAAGGGGGATTTTAGCAACTAAGATGATATAAGAGAGGTTCCTAAAAACTCTTTAGCATTGTCTATAGATTACTTTCAGCTTTTTGAATCCTATCCAGAGACCCAAAGAACCCATCGTAGGTGACAAAAGTCTACAGGTAGCCATGGCCGGCCACTTCAGCCGGAATAAAGCCCTCGCGACCGTCCCGTGTCCGAACGTAGAACCACTGGCGCTGGTCCTTGGACTCGCGGCACTCGCACAGCGTCACGATCTCGCCCTTGTGCACCGCAATGCTCTCCGTGATGTAGTCCGTGTTAATGGCGACTAGAGTTTGCCGCTGGCCCACCTCCTGCTGACGACGTAACGCCTTGAGGGTCACGTCCGCCTCCGCCTGGTTCTTGGCCGGCTTGTGTTCGTAGGGTGGCAGTGGTACCAACTTTGGATGCAGATGCTGGCCATTGTGGCCGTTGGTAATGTAGGACACGTTGGAAAGCCGCCTCGCCGCTGGCTGTGAGTGATGGAGGTGGTTCTGGGTACTTGGCTGCTTTTTTACAGACTTCTGCTGCAGGGTCACGTACTCATCCTGGGAGGCTCCACTCTTCGCAGAAGCGGAACCAGAAGCAGCCACCTGGCGGGTGGAGCGTAACTGGGCGTAGGCTTTCTCCACCAGGCGCGGCTTGGATGCCGCTCTTAGATACAGCTTGTCCACCTGCTGTTCTCCGTACAAGGAGCTGGTTGTGCTCCCGCACTTCGTTTGGTTATTGTTGTTGCTGTGGTTGTTGTTGTTGTTGATGGTGGTGGTGCTGATCTTGAGGGCATCTTCAGGAGCCTTAGAGCTGCGTGGAGTGCGAGCGCCATCGGATCGGGTGCCACCCCGCAGGCGTATCTCCTTCTCCGAATCCGTCATATTGCCACAAGGCCTGGGGAAGACATCCGCATTGGATTCCCAGCAGGGAGTGTTCCTGGACCCAGCCCTCGCCTGCTGGGGCAGAATCCCTAGGGGAAGACAGCAAGCATAGCCCACATAGCCCTCCTCCGCGTGAGGTGTTTGCACATACAGCCAATTCTGGTTCTTGAATACCGCGTTCACCACCATGCCCAGAGGCAGTGGAATCTCCAGTTGGTAGCCACCTGGCCTGGTTTGATATAGGGTGCTGGCCGTGGCTAGAACCACAGGTATATTGCCGGGAGTGGCCAGTGAGCAGCGGGAGAGGAACTCGTCTACGTTGTGGATCTCGTAGCCGAATCTCTGGACACGATTATTACGATCCCTCCGTTTGCGATGCCTGTGGCGCCTCTGCTGCTGGGGGGCAGCAGCTCCTCCGCCGGATCCTCCCACTCCGCCACCCTCGGAGGCTGCCACCAAACTGGGCTCCGAGTAGGAGGTGCACTTCAGTGACTCTGCTCCTGTGACCGATCCCCTGGCCTCCCCCGCCTGCGAGCCACTGGACCTTGCCTGCTGCAGGCGGGAAGCCAACTTCTTGCGGATCTCGTTCCGCTTTCTGGCCAGGAGCAGGGCTTCGCTATGATTATCACTTCGTGGCGCTCTCTGAGGTGTGCACACGAAGAGCAGCTCTTTGGTCGAGGCGGCGGCCACCGGGGCTCCATTTGGGCCACTCCGTGACACATCCAACAGATTCTGGTTGCTGAAGAACTTCTGGTTGGCCAGGTGACCATTTGCCGGAGCTTGGTGGGCGGTAGGCGTGGTGGCATAGCCATTGAGAGGCTCACCGCCACTTGGCAGTTGCTTGACCCGATACCGCTTCTTGGTGACATCCAGCTGGGTGGGCACCGGTTCTGTTCTGGTCGGGAAGACCTCGATCTCCTTGCGATCCACCTGGGAGTCTGACTCCTTAGGCACCTCCTTTTGGGGTGATGGGGGCGTTTGTGATTGTGGAGCCGTCTGTGTCTGCTGCTGCTCTCGGAGCACCCAGGTCAATGAGATGCGCGGCCGTCGCAGGCTCAGGTTTTGACCCATCGCCAGCTGCGGTGTGCTCTTCGCTCGCCCGCCGGCGACTAGTGGCAGCAGCTCGTCGATCTCCACATAGTCCGAGGTGTACTCGAAGCTCTCCTCCTGATGATTACGTGGATTAGGTTCTCTCGACGGGGGCGGAGGAGTGGCTGTGAAGTTACCAACTGAACTGTCGCTGCTGCCGGGCTGTTGGAGTATCAGGGAGCAGGCGTTTAGCAGATCTGGACAGTAAGCATCTGCAAAAGGGAGATTGTTGCCGTTAGGTTTGATTTTTGAAAGAGCTCTTAGTCAAGGGTCTTGCAGGCTCAGTTCCTTACCTCTAAGTCCACGCCTGCGTCGACGCTGCCGTCTAGTGGCACTGCCACCGCTTTCTAACTCGGAGCAACTGGATGCGGAGCTACTAGAGCTATCTGTGCTGGAGGCAAATTGCAGCTGCTGTTGCTGAAGTTCGCGGAGTCGCCGTCTCCGTCTTGCCTGCTGACGAGCTGCTAGTTCGCTGGCTCCTGCACTTCCTCCTGCTGGTCGAAACACTACTACACGTGCTGGTGTGGCTGGATGCACTGAAACTGCTTGATGATATTCCTGTTCCTGGACAGTTCTAGGTCTCTCCGTGTAACTGGGCGGTGGGGTCAAAGGATGGGGGCAGTAATTGGGCGGCGGGGAGAGCGAAACTCTTAGGGCGGACTCCTCTAACACGTAGTCGTTCTCCTGAGCCTGTAGCTCTATAGTGCCAGCTTCCTCGAAGCCCAAAGGCAGTCCATCCACAGGTGGGGTAGTGGGGTTAGCGGCATCACCGCTGTTCTGCCGGTAGGTGGGTAAAGATGTGGCAGCTGCGGATGAGAAACCAATGATACTTTGAAAAATCTGTGATCCTGGTAAAAGTTTTCATTTTCTGGCTTTAAGTTTTAAATTATAGAATTCTCCTCTACTAAAAAGATTGATCCGCCCTCAATCCCGCTCAGACTCCACCTGACAATAAAAATTCCAATTATAGTTAAGAGTCTTCCGATTCAGAAACAATGACGTGGTCTCCCCGTTTTACCCACTCCACCGAGTGGTCATAAAGACCATTGAGACGCGATAACGACACCTGAAGCCTCGGCCAGGAGGAAGACGACTCCCACATGGGGAGCAGGGAATATTTAAAATATTTGCCAATATAAATGTCAGGAGCCGGGAGAGTGGAGAATGGAGGACGGAGGACGGAATGGAAAGATTACTGATCG
Organism: Drosophila eugracilis; assembly: GCF_018153835.1. Taxonomy (NCBI): domain Eukaryota; kingdom Metazoa; phylum Arthropoda; class Insecta; order Diptera; family Drosophilidae; genus Drosophila; species Drosophila eugracilis. The sequence goes on along the minus strand of NW_024572964.1, from coordinate 1,768,640 downwards.
GAGGAGTGGGGAATGGTCTGTGGCCGCCTTCATATGCGGCTATCAAGGCCAAGATCAGTGAGCCGAAGTCCAAATGGCGATGGCAAAGGCAATGGCGAAGGTGAGGATGGAGATGGAGATGGGGTCGACGGAGAGAGGAGTGGAGCTACGCAGGCAAGAAGCGTGGCCAATAAAATTCCGAACTGATATGCTCAATGGCAACAACGTGCCACAAGTGAGTAGTAAAATGTCGAAACGTGACGGTATTTCAAAAATACCAAATATTGGATTGAGCAGCCTCCTGGTCGCGTCTGCCTCTTTCGGATTAGCACATTTGCACAACGTTCAATGAAAAGAGAAAACAAAGTTAGCTTGCAACTCATGGAGACTCCGGTACACTCTTCCGAACCTGAAATTATGGCCGGAGAAATTGCACTTACATGCTGACAAATTGTGGCAAATTGAAAAATGGTCAAATGGAATGCAATATATTTATGGATGGAAAGTCAGATTAGGACAGAAGTGCATGTTAAATATTTTTTAATTGATGTAACAATCTTGTTTATGTCTTCTTTGTTTGTGGAAATAATCGTTTAAGGAAATATTAAGTAAAACGTCAGAATCAGAAAAGTAGTAGTAAGTCATCTTTGACGAACTTTTCACAGCATGTAAACCGAGTACTCATTCTGAAAGGGTAATCCAGATCATAACTAAGCCCTGATGAAGCGCAGAAAGGACAAGGCCCTGAGCCCTGAGCCAAGAGCCAAGATCCAAGACCCGCCAAAATCTGCGGGCCCAGCGGCAACAGCAGCGATGCGACTTTAACGACCTTTGCGTGGCGATTCGGAGTGGGGGATTCGGGAGATCTGGGGGAGTGGACGGCTCTGTCAGTCAGTTTGCCGATCCGTTGCCCCGGCCCTAATCAAAAAGGTTCAAGCGCAGAGATCGTGCGAGGATTACATGGGGGTGTGACGACAGGCCGACTCAAAGTCATTCACTCAGCTCCGACTCCTAGCTCCAGCTCAAAGACCCAGCTCCAACTCCTGCTCCGACTTCAGCTTCAACTCGATCGTGATGCTGTGGCCTTTAATGGCCCCTACGTGAGACGTGATCTCCACCTGGCACACTCAGAAAAATAAATGAAAACCTAAAATTCACATTTCACTGCCCTTTTTAAACAGATTATTTAAAAATGAAGATTAAGTAAACCCTTTTTGCATATTGTTTTAGTAATAGATTAAATATATTAATTACTTTCTGTCCTGAAAAGACCTCTTTTGTAGGATTTTTAAAAACTTTACTTTGCAATATTTTCTTGTTGTGTTTTTTGATCGGAGTGGGGCGGTGCAGGGCCGAATTGAGGGCGTGGCCGATCACGGGGCAGCGCAAGGGGACTAAAATCGAAAGTGTTGCTCCGGGTCGGAGCTCCGCGGCGGCCCTCTAATTAAACGCAGACGGCTGCCAAATTAGCTAATGACAACATTGCGCCGGAACCAACGTCCCCAGCAACAAGAGCAATTGCATGTGCAACTGCAACTGAATCAGCATCGGCATCAGCATCAGCGACAGCAACAGCAAAGGCAACACCAACAACTGCTGCAACATCGACATCAGCAACGCATTGCACAAATCACATGGCCAAAGTTGCAACGCCTGCCCAAAAATGGGAAACACTCTGACAAATTTGTTTTGCAACTTGTTGGCCCGCCTGCTGCAAATATGGTCGCCCGCTCCACTCGAGCAAGAGCCCAACATGAACATGGCCACTGGGGCATTGTGGTCGTGGTCAACGGACCGGGTTCCACCTACCACCTTCCACCTTCCCGGGACCAGTCAAAGCCACCGCACAGCTGTCAGTCTCTGGATGCAGCTCGAGCCCAGGTCTCCAGTCTCCAGACTCCAGTCTCTGGATACTGGTAGCCGGACTCTGGTGATAATAATTCAATCGAGAAATGTCGAAGCGTGCAAGTCGACCGATTGATTTGTGTCTGGCCTGCTGGCTTAAAAGGCGCTTGGAATTGATTGGTGTTGCATGTGATTAGCTGGCAGGCCCAGGAGGCGACATGGTCAATTACTGCTCCTGTCCAGAACTCAACGAAAGGTTAGAAGTTAGAAACTTAAACATTTCAGATTGAAATGAAATCTATAGAGAAATTTTGCTATCAACCTACAAAATGTTTAGACTGTGGGAATTCAACAAGGAAGCAGAAGCGGGTCAGGTTAATCGCTTTAAGAGAGTAGAAGAACTCTAGAAATTTTTCAATCAAGCTTAATCTCTGGACCTGTACCTTCTCTGGCCCCCATCTTGGGATGCCCCATAGATGCTGCACAATCGATAACTGTTGTGGTCGGCGTTTCGCGCACGTCCCTCGCATATATCTTTAAATGGCAGCCGCAGATAAGACGCACTAATAAGATAAAAACATTTTAATTGCCACTAAACATGGCAGCGCCTCAGACGGACCACTCTCTCCCCGGCCTCCGGTCTACGGTCTGACCCCCAATCCCCGCCAGATCCAGTGCTTTTTGCTGCTGGCCAGACAACTGTAAAACGACCACTGCAATATACTTACTGTCCGGCAGAGATGTTGTCGCCGCTAATGGGTTAACAAAACGCCAGGCAGACATATAAATAAAACTCTGATTTCGTTGAGATTTAATTAAAATCAAGCTTCGATCCGCTTCCAGCTTTTAGCTTTTAGTCGAGGTGCCAAAACAAATTAAAACGCTTCCGGAGGGATCGTCAAAACTTTAACGACTATCCCAGGGCCCCAGGCCACGTCGAATCCCTTGGCCAGAGTCATCAAAATGTCCACCGACCTGGCCCGCACCGAATGTCCAACTGCTCCACGGAGACTATAAAATCCAGCATAAACTCGCTTGATTGTCAGATTGTCAATTGGTGGCAGTCAGTGTTGCTAGCTCGTCGGGAATCTCGCTAAGTTAGATTGCGATTTAAAAATAGAATTCTAATTAATTAAGGAAGTTTCTCAAGAGTCAATCGTAGTTCAATTTAATGGTTATCTTTGGTACATTTTCATTTCGAAACATTGTTAAAGAACAATATACAACTCAAACTTTGTCTTCGGATAATTTTATTGCCTTGCTCAGCTATGTTTATAGACAAGCTGGGCTTCTCAATAGCACAGCTAAGCCCGGGCTATGAGAAATCCTTGATGATAGGAGGTGACCGACCAGGTGCCAACATACCTGCCACTGCACAGCCATCAAGTAGATAATTTATGCAGAAAATAATTTACACAAATTTCAGTTTTTACCTTTTCAATTAGCTGGGATCATGTGGCTGCAGGGCGATACTACTTAAGTCCAGTTTTACGGCCTTTTAATGGGCTCTTGGCTTTTGGGTGGCCAAGACATGGCCAAGATTTGAATAGGTGTGATCCCCAAACGCGATCAAAGGGGAATTAAAATCTTTTATCGACTTGGCTGCGCCAAGGAGCAGCCCTTTATGCGAGCACGAAGGGATCGAAGGGAGTGGGGGAGAGTGGGCTGGGCTGGATTGGGGGATGCGGTTGCTGGCCAGGGCAATAAAATTAAACGTTTGTTAGCTTTGGGTTTTCGGCTCTCGTGCGTGTTTTAAGCGGTTTTAAATATTTATGAGCCCATTTGTAGCAACGCTGGCGGAGGCCGCAAAAATATCATTTTATGGCCTTAATAAATTTAAATGTTGTGGCCGACGGGCTGTTGAACACGAACTTTGGTGAGGAGGTGCGGAAATGAAAGTGTGCTATTGCAGGTGAAACGAATCTAAGACTGGCTAGGAGAAGGCGTCTTGGTAGGCTGATTTCGAATGATTAAGTTTGATTTATAAATTATTATTGGTCTTTACAGAAATTTCAACTTAATGGGTTATGTATAAGAACAAAATTAAACTGTCTTAAGTTTGGTTTATTGTCCTAGAACTTGCTTAAAGATTTTCTCTTTTTCAAAAGCAAAGCCATGACATTTTTCTTGTCTGTTTGACGTACTCTTATCTCACCCTTGTTTTTTGGCCAAAACACAAATTCAAATAAGAGAAGGTCCTGCTAAGATGGCCTTGTTGTCCTGCCAAGACCCGCATGTCCAAGGACACTCGAACAATTCCTGGTAAGTGCGTATTTATGACCAACTTAAAGCAGTTTCCATGCATATGGCCAAGAGGTTGTTTGGGTACAGTGAGAGAAATAGGAAACCAATCTTTGAAATATAAATATATCAATAATAATACTAAGAATTAGTTGTAATACTAATATCAATTTATAGAACATTAAATGGGTTTCTCAGCTTTAAAAGTGATAAGCAATTTACATGTTCTTCGCAAAGTGCTGAATCTTTTCTCTACTATTGCTGCCCTTCGAAACTGAAATCGAGTTTGGAGAAGACAAATGTGTTCCCCTTTGAGGCAGGGCCCTGGTGCCAGTTCCAGCGCCAAGCCTGACGATAAGCGTCAAAGGACGTGGCCATAAAAAGCCATGAGTTCGTCGAGGTGGTGGAAATTGGGGGTGGCGGCTGTTGGCCAAAAAAAAGGGGAAGATCAAAGCGAAAAAAGCAATAAGTCCTGCGGGCGGAATGTAAATTGAAATACAGGAAGAGGGCAGAGCACTCTCTCTCTCTCTGCCAGCTAGAACTTTGAACCCGAAAGTGAAACCCGAAACGAATCCGGAGTCGAAATCCGGAGTCCGGACCTAACCCAACGAGGCCGGAAAGGGAAGCACGCGGCACGCACTTTGATTTGCTGGCCGAGATCTGGCTTGCTGATGAACCTGTGCACAAGTTGAGGGGCAAATGGAGAGCTCATGGAGCAGCTGGAGCAAGTGCACTTTGGCCTCTCCGGGAAATATGTCTTCAAGTGTCATCCAGTGGGTAAATCCCTCAATTGCAATCGCTGAAACCGAACGAGGCGCTAGGCGGAGCTAGGAGGCCGGGTCCTTTGTCTTCCTTTGAAATGCCGCGTGCTTTATTAAAATTTCCATCTTGGCCAGGAGGCGGAGGAGAATGTAGGTCCCTTTGGGGACATTGTTATAAATTCCTTTGCTGAAAAATGTGAAAAATGCGCCATGTAAATTATTTCTGCGTCATTTTTTCCCACTCTCCCCCCGCTTTTATTGTGCATGATAAATTTTTATTGTAATTGGCTGTTGATTTATGGGCCATGGCTAGCATAGACTCCGGGGAGCCGAATCTCGGACCCATACTCGGCCCGATAACAAGTGCCAGATAAACGATTCTCTTTCAATTTGCCATTAATTAGGCGGGACAGCGGGAGCAGCAGGAGAAGCAGAAGCAGCGGGCGTAGCTCCTCCAGAGGCTTAAATCCAAATGGTCGGAGCATAAAAACTAATCGCGGCATTACAGAAATCATCTATGAAATTGCGCCCGCTGATGCGTAACCTGGGCCGCGCCCACCCAAGCAGGAAGTGCAAGGCTGGCATCCCTGGCAAGGCTGGAAAAAGGCCCATATCCAAATCCGCAGGCAAATCAGAAATCAGAAACCCAAAGCCGAGGACTGCCTCATTGTTTGTTAGATGCTCCGCAGTCAAACACCATAAAACTTTATGAACCCACCGAAGCATCCAGAAAGGTTCTGCAGCTCCTGCCCAGAAGTGGCAGATTTTTTAATGCTTTGCGAAAGATTTCATGGTAATTTCGCCGGGTTATAACAATTTACAAATTATGTAATCGAAATTTATTGCTCAGCATAGCTGCTGCCGCTGCTCCTTTATATCCACCTATCCACTCTTCTGCCCCGAGGCCATTTCTGGCAGCTCCTCCATTCTCGATCCTCGACTGGGTGGGCCTGTGCAGCCTGCCTTTTTGGACATGCACAGGTGGCCCTGATGGCCAGACGCTTGATGTGCGCCAAATTTGACTCCCGGCCAGAGCGAACGGAACGAATGCCGGCCAACGAGTACTCAACAAGGATGGCTCCAGATTAGCGGCATTTGAGTTCGGCATAGAACGTAATAATACATTGTTAATATCTGCGCTTTTGATAGCTTCAAATCAGTGTCTGCTGAGTCTAGCTCAAGAATTTAATTCACTTATGAAATATTCTTCATGAAAACTATCTTCATTTCACCCAAGCGGGAAAGTGTACCTTACACTATGGGTAATCGCTTGACAATATACTAAATTTCTCACCCAGAAATTGGCATTTAGTGTAACCAACAAAGGTGCAACTTTTTCCGGAAGAACCATTCGAAATGTTTCCCCCGGCAAGACAGCACAAATTGAGTTATACTAATTCCCCACTCGAAGCCTGTCCATGGCCATTAGTTGAGTTTCCACCTGTGAGACAGTGGCTTAGAAAGTTGGCCGCAGATAAATGGCAATTTGTTCGCATTAACCCAGAGTTACGCCCACAGATTGACGCCCACTCCGGCGCAAAGAGCCATAGAGCCGTGACCCATTAGTTACGGCACTTTCCAAACAAACTCCAATAATGCAGCCATTAAATGCCAACTATTCTGCCATCAAGTGCTTTAGTTTGACATAAATCTCGAGCGGATGGCGAAACTTTTGCCGCTGCCACAAATCTGAGCGCCCTCCATTGCGCGCCCAACGCCGCCCACTCCCGAGTGGCCACCAACTACCAGCCACCCACTCAATCCACAAATCCGGCAATCCACTAGGATCAGTGCTCTGTGTCCTGCGAGAGCTTATGTTGCAGCTTTAATTAACGCCAGGTTTTTCGAATGCCCCCCGACCGTCGTCCGAGTTTGGCCAACAGGTGCGGAAAGTTTTGACCAGCGCCCTTGTTCTAGGCCTCCCCCTTTCAGCACCCTGCTACACTGGGCAAAATTTGAGTTGTATTTAAGAGTTGTTTTTGTGCTTTAAGAGGGGGTGTGTGGTTTTAGTTTACACCAATTAATATATAATTAATTGAATGTTATTTTTAAGTTTTAATAACTTTTCTTTTGTAAAAACTAAATGGAAATATCTGCTTTGCAATTTCCCGCCGTGCATCCATTTTGATGCCCCTCCCAGTGTATTTTTATTTAATTTAGAGTCGCGCATTGCTGGCCAGGACTTTCATGTTGTAATTTCCTCAAATTTACGAGTTTGCTTAGCCCGGATACGGGTTGGGATAGTTCAGGACTCGTGGGAAGGGGGAGGGTCGTATTTTTTTGGGGAAGGCAGAGCGGCAGAGGCAGGATTTACGACTCGGCTTGGTTGGGTTAGTTTCACTGCCTTTCGGGTTTTCCGGAACTCTGGCCTCCGTTCTCCGCTCCGGTCCGCTGCGGCTTGTTAGCGCCTCGACTCTCATTTTATTAGCAGCATCCTCCAGGACCCAGTCCCCCAACCGCCTCTCGTTATCCTTCGCAACCAGATTGCTGTAAATGAGCAACTTTTTGCCCTTAAATCCAACAAACTGTGGGTGTGGCGTTGGCTGTGGGTGGGTGTGTGTATGTGCGAGCTTTTTGGTAATTTCGCATGCAGTTTATGGCTAGGCATAACAACCAAGGCAGCAGCAACAAAAGTCGGGACTTAGCTCCTGCAGCTGTTAGAAGCCCCTTGCATACACACATCTACCCATTCACACCGCCCCCCTGACACACAGGTTGATGACGCCGCTTATAAAAGTTGATCAAAATTATTACTACACCCGGCCAAACATTTCGGAGAGCATGAAGGAGTATGATATCAAGTAGGGAGCATTCGGTTTGGGACAGAATACTGCAATACCCTTTATAATGGAATCTTTCACTTTATTAATTCAACTCATTCGCTTTATAAAAACATTTTAACTTATTTATAGATCTATTACCTGTTATCCCCTCTTTCTAAACAAACTTTCAAACAGACGAGTAAAACTAAATTCGATTTTTTTAAATCAAAAAGCCTGCTCAAGCGATGTACTACGAATACCCTACTCTGCCATAAAGAGGTAAAGAGGTGAAGGTGGCAGAAGCATCACGAGAGCATCTTCCCCCCCGAATCTACTGGAGCGACCCTGTTCCTGGACAATTAGAGTGGGCCATTGCCATAAAGTTATAGAATTCATGGCGCACGTTTTCCACAACGCATTTCGGAGTTTACTTATTACTGCAGTTTATCTGCCCGACGGACAAACTTTCGGCCACGTTTCATTAGCCATATGCTTGGTGGGCGGAAAACTGCCCATTGCTGGATTTTCATTCTGTTGCGTAAGTGTGCTTGGGCTTTTTACGAGTGCACATTCTGTGCGCGATATTAAATCCATATAACGGGGCGAAGGCATCTGGATGGCATACATATATGCTAGTTATAGTTACTCAGGCAGGGCAATGAGCGCGAAAATTCCAATTAATTGCCAAGAGTCGTAAAATGGTAATAATTTTACAGTCCTCGCTGAGCAGCTTGCCAACTCGCTGGGTGGATAATATAAATTTAATTGATCTAATCTCGAGATTTGTTTTAGCAACAAGTTTATTGAATGGAAAGTGCAAGGCTTGAAAGTGAACTGCCGTCATAAAAATGGGGGCAGAGATATTTAGTTTGTTTACATTTGTAACTTCAAAGTTACAAATATAATAAAATATAAATGATAAGAAAGAAAGCCTTTCATAGCAACCGAAACATGATCTCCTTAACTACATGTTACGCATACGCCCCGTAAACTAGGTGAGCCATTGTCCAAGTTACGTATGTAAATGCAATCGATCGCTGGCAAATGCTAATGAAATGAATATTTAATACGCAACGAATTAAACACTGGCCCCCGGCCACCTCTCGCATGCTTGTCGGGTAATTAAAGTAATAATGTTAACTGCGAAACACGCGCGAATCTATGTCTTTTCCGCATTTCGCGGCGTTGCATAAAATGTTGAACAAAGCGCGAAATGGTCGGCGGATCGGATTATTTTGTTTAGGGTTGGGATTGAATTAAAAAATCTCATATGTAAGATTCCAGTGGCCATGGATGGCAATGGTAATTCCGTTTCGCCGACTCCCAGAGCCAGTCACCAAAATGCCGCTTCCGATTCAGCGATCCAGCAGATCCAGGAGCTTCGAGAGCAAAGAGGCTGCGGCGTAAATTGTTTTGTTGGCGCAAAATACTCGAAGCGCTCCAATGAGCAGCGACCGCGCCCCAAGTTTAGGCAGACACTGAGAGAAAATGCTTTCTAAACTGTTAAGTTTTATGTGATAATTATGATAGGGGAGTACCACAAGGAGTAATAATCGTAATGCCACAAAGATGAGAATCAAGAATGTTTATGAATATTTATCTTGGACTTACTACCTAATATTTCAGACATCACCTTTAAGTTCCTTAAATACCTTTTATATATTAAATTGTTGCTCTTTCTATCTCTATTTCTCCCAGTGTTGCAACAAGCAACAAGCTGTAAGTAATAATTAGGCACACGTAACTCTGGACGCGACTGTGGTGCTGCACATGCAAATGTTGCGGCTCCGTGGAGGCTGCAATGCAATCGACACTGCTGCCGCCGCCGCCGCCAAAGATAATGATGGATAGGTGGATGAGAGGGAACTCCATAAGTACGCCACATGCAGCCATGGTGCACTGAACCTGATTACCGCATCCGTATAAAAGCCCCATCGATACCAGCCGGCCCACACAGTGTTGAAAGCGAACGTGCGCCATTCGGTGGTCGGAGTGGACAAACTAAAGGATTAATTAAAGGACCAGTCTAACCGACATCCACGGGAATACTAACAGCATCTACACCAACATAATGACCAATGTGAGTCAACTTAAAGCTGATCTACGTTTTAGTAAATCCAACTCAGACCTAAACACAGTTATTAAGAGTAAATCAGTGAACTTGAATTAAATTAAAACTATTTAAAATTAACTTAAAAAAGAACTAAAAACTTCTTTCAAAAAAGGTGTCATCGCGGAGTCCCTCGATGACTGGTAAACTGTTGGCCATAATGCTCCTGCTGATGGCGACCGGGATACAAGCGCGACGACTTGGTCACCGGCGGCTCATCATCCACGTGCCGGTCAAGGTGAAGACGCACCACCACACCCACACTGTTTACAAGGTGCTCCACGGATCGCATGGCGGCGGTGGCGGAGGTGTGAAGCAAACAGTGTACAAAGTGCTTGGCTTCTCCACACACGGAGGTGGCATTGCCAAGGGCGGAGGAGGAAGTGGTGGTGGTGGTGGTCATGGAGGAGGAGGCGGTGGCCACGGCAGTTACGACTTGGGCGGAATGGGCCACGGCGAAATCACGTACGAGGACATGCACGGATGCGAGAGTGGCAAGGTGATACCGGCGGCCAGGGACATGATTTTCAATCACTACTCGCGACACGGCGAGGGCGATGGAACCACCGAGGATTACGCCGAAGAGCTAGACGACTTCGTAGACCTAAGGGATGGCTGGTTGTGAATAAAGAGACGTGTGCGAAATCTCCACCGATTAATTATAAAATTCCAGGCAGCGGCGATCCCCTCTCCACATTTCCACTCCGGAATTGTCGACGAAGCTTAAGTCTCAACACCGCCGAAATTCCAATCCCCCGGAATTTGTGTCTTTGCCGTTGGCTACCAATTCGCATTTGTATTGTTTAATTAGAAATCAGGGGGCTGGCGAGGATGGGGGATGGGTGGGATCTGCTGGGCTCCACAGGCAGAGACTTAAACTCCTTGCCTTAGTCGCGCACTTGAGGAAAACTTGAAGTATTTGCATAGCTCTCGACTGGGGCATGCGGCATATTTTAGTGCACAGTTAAAAGAAACGAGTGTCAATGGCTGAATGAAGTGAATGGGAAATTCACAGGTCCCCGACCAGTTTTTGCTACTTTAAGGAATTGGCAAGAAATTTATCCGATGATTTGCACGTGGAAGATACTAAATAGTTGGGCTCTTAGAAAACTATTCATTTATTATATATTATAGACTTGCTAAAACGAAACGTTCACACTTTAAAAGGTATATCATTCATTTTGCGTATTTTGAAAAATCTAAGAAAATGTACTTCAGAAAAGTGCAATATTACTTGCCGCTTTTTAGCTCTATCTTGGTCAAAACAAGACTTACAGCCAAGAGAACGACTATTTTGTGCTGCTAACGACCATCACTTACCACCCCTATCACTCGTTTTTCGATTTTGAGAAAATTAATTTTTGCCCAAATTTCGCATTTTTTTAAGGGGTACCATCATCAAAATTTGCGAAAAATTGAAAAAATTTAAGTGTCCCAGACTTGAACGCAACCCGAATGGGAATGATAGCAATCAAATTTCGAGTCCTACGAGATATGACATTCCATGTTTGGACCATTTTTGGCTGTGTAATGAATAAAATACTGATATTTTAGGCTCGAAATCAAGTATACGACCTTTTGACAGCAGAGAGATACGATTTTTTGCCGCTTTTTTAACTGTAACTTTATCAAAACAAGCGGCACGTCTAAAACAATTACTGTTTTATGCAGCTGACAACCAAAACTTAAAACGCCCATACTTACTTTTACCATGACTGTTCTTATTTTATACTGCGAGAACTGAGTTAGTGACTAAAATATTAAAAACCCATTTTTTTGACAGAAATTTTGAATATTACTTCCGGTTTTCCAGCTCTATCTTGGTCAAAACAAGACTTACAGCCAAGAGAACGACTGTTTTGTGCTGCTAACGACCATCACTTACCACCCCTATCACTCGTTTTTCGATTTTGAGAAAATTAATTTTTGCTCGAATTTCGCATTTTTATAAGGGGTACCATCATCAAAATTTGCGAAAAATTGAAAAAATTGAAGTGTCCCAGATTTGAACGCAACCCGAATGGGAATGATATCAATCAAATTACGAGCCCTACGAGATATGACATTCCATGTTCGGACTATTTTTGCCTTTGTAATGAATAAAATACTGATATTTTAGGCTCGAAATCAAGTATACGCCCTTTTCACAGCAGAGAGACACGATTTTTTGACGTTTCTTAGCTATTACTTTGTCAAAACAAGCGGGACCGCTCAAACAAAGACTTTGTTATGCAGCTGACTACCAAAACTTAAAACCCCTATACTTAGTTTTAACATTATTGTTCTGATTTTTGGCTGCGAGAGCTGATTTTGTGACTAAAATATCAAAAACCCATTTTTTGGAATATTACTTGCGGCTTTTCAGCTCTATCTTGGTCAAAACAAGACTTACAGCCAAGAGAACGACTATTTTGTGCTGCTAACGACCAACACTTACCACCCCTATCACTCGTTTTTCGATTTTGAGAAAATTAATTTTTGCCCAAATTTCGCATTTTTCGCAATTTGCGAAAAATGGAAAAAATTGAAGTGTCCCAAATTTGAACGCAACCCGAATGGGAATGATATCAATCAAATTACGAGCCCTACGAGATATGACATTCCATATTTGGAACATTTTTGGCTGTGTAATGAAGAAAATACTGATATTTTGGGGCAGAAAACCACGGCAGACCAATTTTCTGTAAAATTTACGAAAAATCTCAAAAATTTACTTTTAGAACCTGGGACACATTTCGACAGAGAATTAAATTACGAACTCAACGAGGTATAACATTCCATATTCTGACCATTTTTGGCTTTACAATAACGAAAATACTGATATTTTATGGGAAACAATTTACCAATTTCCGAAAACCAGGATTGAGGCTTTTAAAAACTAGAGCGATAGCCAAGTAATGTAATCAGTCAAGTGAGACGGTATATTTTAATCATCTGTAGAATCGAAATGAGTTCCTAATCCGGATTGCCTAAAAACCGATTGATCAATCAATTTAATCGCTGCCAGAGAATCCATCCGAACTGGAGCATCCGATTGGCATCGGTTGGACGGTGCTTGACATAAGGCAGATTGATCACTGGCCGCCCGGCTGCCTGGCAGATGGCTCCAAGAATGATAAGACGAGAACGGATGCATATGCCCCTCGCCGATGCGAGGCCAGGTAAATACAGGTGCCGCCGGTCGCTGAGCGCAGAATAATTTGCGTGTAATTGAAGGCGACAGCGCGTCACGGGTCGGGATGATAAATGCGTCTGCCCGCTGCAGGAGGAAAACCCGATCCGATCGGGTCCCATCCTATAAAGAGACTCGACGGGTGGCCGGTGGCCAGTGGTCGCACTTTTTGGCTGGCGCCAACTGCTCAACTGGTCGGCCCAAATGGATGGGGGCCATTTAAAGGCATTTAGCTGGTAATGACATTTAAGGCCAGCGATATAAATCGCACCACCGCCGCACCGGCAACATTGTTGCAGTGAAACGAACTAAAGCCGCACACGCACCAGCGACGGATGAAGTTGTCGGGCCTGAGCCACGTCTAATCCATCGGACACGTGGTAAAGGCTCAGACTCAACTGGGCGGCTTAAACATTGAGCCATTGCACGCAGGGAAAATGTGGGTGCGAATGATAGTTATTAATCACGATTAATAAAAGGCCTTTGGATAAGTTGATTAGTGAATATTATACAATTTATATTCATGTTAAAATTTTTATTCTTTAAAATATTTTTAAGTCAAAGCCAGCAGATATGAGCAATATATTCATTATTTTATGGCTTAAGTTTTTGGGTCAACTAGGAATTTCTGAAATTTTCTTAATTTCACGACGACAGGCAATTTCAAAAACTAAAGCTATTTATTGCCGAAATCCTTTTTGCTCTGTATGAGCCACTGAGCTGCTTATGTCCACTGATGACGAGCTGAGTCCGCAGAGCTTTGTCCATCAGTGGCTAGGCTTTCGCCCCTCCATGCCCGTGTCCATCTCCGTCTTTCCTGGCTTTATTGGATACGTTAAGCCTCTGCACATATTTGCATCCTGGCTGGGCGAATGGCTGGCGGCAACAAAGCGTAAAACGATTTGGCCAAAACCAAATAGGCAGTGGATCCGGGACAAGTCCGGTATTTCGAATGGGCCTGGACTGGGTATTTGAGTTACCTTTACAATATTTGGCTGCTCTGGCAAATCCCTCCTCCAAATGCTAAATACATTTTGTGTCGTTTGCCGGCATTTGATTTGCTTTTCACTCTCCAGCCTGCGGTCTAAATAAATGTATTGATTTTGGCAAATGGCTTTTGCACAGCCAGGAAAAACCTTCAATCTCTATTTGGACAAGTGTACAACATTTACCTTGCCGGTCAAAAAAACATCTCTAATGTTTCTTTTTTAGATTTAATTCAAAGTTTTTTAAGAATGCTCAGCTTAATTCTTTAATTCTATTAAATTGTAATTCCTTGAGCAGTCAATTCAGTTTCTAATACTATCACTCTTTTATGCCACATATCACATATTTAGACATAAACCCTTAAATTGATTTAAGCTCTTCCCAATCAGCCAAAGGACATTTAAATCTGCAACTCCCTCAATCAACGGACTTTTCCCTGTGTGTTCATTTCGTAATTGAGGCAATCCTTTCGCCGTCCTTTTCCACTTTCACCCTTTCTCTGCCCTGTTTACCCATCGTCTAGCCTTTGATTTTTCATTTTCGCAGCCACAATTTTTGGCCATTTTGCTGTTTGCTTAATTGGTTTCATTAGGGAAATATTCGGTTTTCCATCGGAGCTTAATTTCTGCAACACCCGGCCACTTACCGTCCTTCCTTTTCGCCGGGCGGAGGATGCCAAAAAAACGACGCTCCTGAATCGCACCTGAAAAGGCAGAGTGAAGGGGAAAAGTTAGAAAAAAGTTGGTCTAAAGTATAAACTTTAAGGTGGAAAAGTTTCGACCAGGTGGCTGTGCTGGGAGGGTGAGCGCTTGTAAAGGACCAAGATCCAGTTACACGTGTCGCCGGAGCAAAAACAGCCTGACTAGGCGGCATAATTTCCACAGAGTGACAACTAAATAAATAGAAGAGGGTGCCACCGGAGGAGTCGGGGCAGAATGGCAAAGTTTCTGCTCAGCGGCAAGGATGCGGGCAGCCACTCCGTCTGAGGCACTAATTTTAACACCATTAATTTGCGAGGCAGGACAAGGAGCAGGAGCGGAAGCAGGACTAGGAGCTGGGTTCACAGCCCAGAGATAGAACAGAGAATTTTAAATGAAATGGACACAAGTTTTATTGAATTGACTGGCACCAGGGCCAAGGACGGAGAGGAGAGGATTCGGAAAGGAGCTGCTGCCATGAAGGTCGGGCCGGAAACGGAAACGCATTACTCTGCTCCTTTGAGCGACTGCTCCTGCTCCAGATCCTGTTCTCTTGTTGTCCGTGTGGCCAGCACTTTGCCCCACACGTTTACACGCAAGCTTATAGAGGCCAAGTGGGTGGAGCACAGAGAGAAAATATTATTAGGTTATCTACCCAAAGCTTGTTTATAGAGAAGAAAATGTTCTATCACCTTTCTGAGGAAAGTAACTCTACAGGCACTTAGAAGGTACAATTTTCCACAGTGTTACGATTGGGTGGTGGGCCTTGCCACCAATCAAAAAGAAGTGGCAGCCAACCAGAAGTTGAAGTTGTGGCAAAGTTTTTGATTTCATGATATATTTATGGGCATCCGCTGCTACTTTGGGCCCCATCCAATTCCTTTGAGTAATAAACTCGGGCCCCAAAAGGCCGCTGCAAAGGATGCGGCTTACAACTTTAACTGGAAGTTATTAATTTATTTTATTTTGAGTCCCTCTATTTTCGATTTAAAGTGGCTGCTGCTCGGAAATTGCATGGATGAGGTCTGAAAGTAGGATGATTCAGTGGCTTCTGTGGTCTGGGCCACGTACAAAACCCGCTAACACAGATAGCAATCGCTGGGAATTTATTCGAGTACGGTGTGGTTGTGGATTTTGGTTTAGTGCAGGTATTTTCGAAAATTTCATCTGCAATTGCGCACCCAAATGAACCGATAAGCCGGCACTAATATTCCGCAAAGGACTCGCAGGACAATGGCCACTATCGAGATGGCCATGGGTTTGTTAATGGAAAAAATCGACTCGGCCTGAAATCAATTAAATATTAAATAAACGATATCAGCAAACAGCAATTTCCTTCTCCCTCCTTCCATGCCCTCCCAGACCTCAAACATTCGTGAATCCCACGGCATTGAAGAGAAATGCAAACACAATTGCGAATGCCCGGGAAAACTTTATGAGCCAGCGTAATCCTGGCAATTATCTGCTGCCGTCTCTGCCCCGCGTTATCTCTGCCTCGCTCTCTTCGTGCAACGGACCTGGACAGGAGCAAACATGATCTCCATATTGCATGAAAGTATGAAATGAACCATTGAACTACACATTCAGGGTACACTGTAAGCCAATTAGGGCATGTCCTGTACCTGATTTAACTTAATTATTAAGGGAAAAGCTGTGATTAGTAAATCAATTTCTTATCAGTTTCTCCCTTTTTATAGCTTTTTGACTAAACTGAACTCTGGTCTGCACATTTGCTTTGAGTGTAGGTGGACTACTAAGCGAGGTAGAAAGGAACGTGTTGCTGCATGGACATTAAATTCAGATGAGAAATGATTTGAACAGGTGCTGCAGTGGCATCATCGCAAGGAGCCAAGGAGAGCAGAAGGAGAAGGAGGAGGTGGATGGATTGAGGGAGCTTGGCAAAAAGACTAATTATGTATTCATTAAAATGGCAAACGGCACAGGGATGAGGGATGCATGTGCCCGAGTACGAATGTCTGTGCGGAGCATCTGCATCCTGGGCTGCGACTCCAACGGCAACAGCAACTGAAAGTACTCCTGCCGAAGGGTTGCAAAAGGTGAGCAGCAGTCATGAATGCATTTGGTTGGAATATATTCTGCATAATGGCCCCAGTTTTTGTGTGTGCTTGCGGGTCTGTTCTCACATTTTGATTATATCCAACTCGACTTGATAACCTAATATGGAATGACGAATGTGTGGGCCCATCCGCCCACTCCGCCGCCATGGATGAAATGCCCGGGTAATGATTCCTAAATACACACATTTATCATATTTGCCCGAGTTTCCTTTAAATTGAGTTGGCAAAGTCTGTTAATGTATGGAGAGCTGGTTGAATTTCAGTTTTAGTTAGTAGACTAAACTAGTTCGAGTTTTATGGGAAATTGATGAGGTATTTGCCCACCTAATTCTTATAACTTAAGCAGTTTAAATAAATCAATTTCTTGCTTGGTTGGTATGCAATCTACTTTATTTCTGTTAAAAATGAATAGTTAATTATCTAAAAATATCGATTTGTTCTTAGTTCTTTCCATTGTTCTTAGTTGTTTTTTCGGTCAGGATCTTTTTCAGGATTATCAGTTGGAGAAACCACCAAAGATGCCCTTGAAGAAGCGGTAAATGGACTTGGGAATCTCCACGGCAAACAGAACGGAGCTCTCTTCTTCCCCCTGGACAGCAGCTGGCTCAGCTGACTGGGATCGCTTACCACCCGCCAAAGATTGCTTCTGGAACAGTTTCTGTTGCTCGCTGAGATGGCTTAGAATCAGCTGCTGGATGGCAGCCTGCTCCTTCTGGACTTGGCTCAGACCACTGTTGGCAAACACCTTAATGGGCTGGCTTACATGAACATTGGTGGCCTTGATCAGATCATTAATACTGATGCTACCCGAAGAAGAAGAAGACTTGGCATGACTAAATTCTTGAGCCGGAACCAGGAGAGGAAGAGCAGCCAGGTTTACAGGCAGCAGTACATTGGCATCTCCCTTTTGACCATCTCCGGAAACCTGATTAGCCAGAGGATTAGGGATCAGGTAGAAATTGGGCTTTTGAGGCTGCTGCTGATGCTGCTGCTGTTGCTGCTGCTGCTGCTTCTGTGAGTCCTCAGAAAAGGCTCGGAACTTTCCAAAGTACTGGTACTCCACGGTCTCCTGGCCTCCAGCAGTCTGATTCACCACCTGAACCTGCTCCGGGTTCTTATTAACGTAGAAGGGATTAGGAAGGAGAACCAAGCTGAGACCCACAACCTTAGGGAAGTCAGTGAATGGATTGGGCAGGAAGGGAAACGGCTTGGTCTCTTCGTGGATGTGGGTGTGATAAGTCACATTACCCGTGGAGTTGGTAGTTTGATTAAGGTTAACATAAATGGGTTGCTGCTCCTGTTTCTCGAACGGATTGGGCAGGAAGGGGAAGGGGAATCCGGGCTTCTTCTGGTTGGGATAGTAGTGGGTGTGGTTGTGGATGTGGTTGGTCACATTCGAGTCCGAGGTATTCACAGTGGAAACGTATTCCACCTTTGGGTACGATTGGAACTTGTTGAAGTAGTTCTGATATTGGTTGGAGGCCTGAGATCCGTTAAGCACTTGGACTTCCTGATACTTAAAGATCTTGTCCAGATCTTGAACAGTTATCTGCGGGTACTGGTTTTGGTATTGATTTTGGTTTTGGCCGGGCTGTTCGTATATAAAGCGGATCTGATTGTCGCGGCCATGGGCTTCCGGATGGCTCTCTTCTTCTTTGGGAAGTTCCTGATCCTTGGGTATGTCATTAGAAGTGGGTTGCTTCTCCCCGATGGTAGCAGATGGGTTGATGACGTTACTCAGATGGGCTTGGGTTTCCTGCTGTTCTTTGGTCACGGCTGGGACATTCTCTACGGGCTTGGCACTGATGAAGCTAACTAGCTGGGGCTGGGTTTCCTGAACAACTTGAGCACTGACGGAGTTGGGCTCCTGAGATTGTGGCTCTTGGTTTTCTGTAGCAACTTCCTGCTTCGATTCTACTGGTTTGATTCCTTCAGAAGACGGGTTGGCCGGAGGATCCTGAGAATTGACCGAAGTACTGAGCTGAGGCTGGTCTTTCTGGGTCTCCTTAGTATCTTCCTGTTTAACTTCCACGGTTTTCGTTTGTTCAGGTGAAGAGGCAACCACCGGAGTCTTACTATCCTCTACCACTCTGCCCTGAGTAGTCAGTAGAAGGCCAAGAAGAACCAGAAGTCGTAGAAATTGCTGGAGGAGAGTTTGGAAGACCACTTTGTAATTGTGCTGACCAAAAACTCCATTTCTCTTGGTTGACTTACCATGATGAGGGTTTCAGTTGAACTGTGCCTATCCAGAGTATTCCCTGGATATTTATACTAGCCGGGACATAGGTCACTTACCTAATCTCTGCAGGAAATGTCCACCCATCGATCAGCTGCATTCATTTCAACTATCTCCCGTAATAACCCGAGGCACTTTGGGTTCTTTTGCTATTATCGCTGCGATTTGGGTGATTTGTGTTTGGTTCACTTCACTTAAGAAGGCGCCAGTGGCAGGAATATCGGTAAAAATGGAATTGCACTCAAGTTATATTGTGGCAGTGCTATCAGTTGCACCCCTCCCCTCCCCCCGTTCTGTTCCGGGTTTATTTCGTTCCTTTTACGTGCAACATGAAAATGCCATTGTTTCCGAGGCGCACAAACGGAAATCTATGACTCGCTTTTCAATGTTTTTGCTCGATGGAAAAATGCATGGGCGAGTGCAAAAGACTGTCGTCTGTGTGGAAAGTGAGTAGCAGCAGGAGCTTAAGGCTAAAGCGATGGAAAACGGCGGAAAGTGGGGGAAAACCGGGTGGGAGTGGGGATTGGGTGCTCCGGGTGCAAGTGCACATCAGCTGCATATTCATGGCAAGAGCTTTATCTTCGGAACTTTGTCTCCGCCCCATTTCCCTGCCCCATTGACATGTCGCCAGGTGAGCGATGAGTCCTACCTGGTCATTGACATGACAAGTGAAAGAGGAGAGGGAGAAACTGGGCAGCAGGAGACGGAGCCCTTCATACATCTCCTGCTGGGCTTTGTAATTGAATTGCCCAATGCATAGCTCGGATTTTTGGCATACTCCAATTTGATTGAAGGTTTTTGTCGTTGACAGGACTTACCCACTGATTTGAATCGATTTTCGAGCTGGTCAACGAGGAATGGACGAGAGGATGTTGGAATACTTCTGATTGCGAATTACAATAATTAGGAAATACTACTATAACCGAAATGCTGAATCGTAAAAAGGCAATCCCAAAAAGAAGCCAAAAACCAACCAGAAAAATCTGAGTTCCCTAACCCACAAGAAAGTCTGACTAATCAGGTACTTCAGTACAGATTTACCTTAATTTCTTTTCAGACAAGGTGTTGATTTCAGCTCAGTTTCATTTGCCCAATTTCATTCATGAATAATTTACACCTGAAAGTACAATCAAGGTGCAATTATTTTCTGTTTCCGACAATGGAAAGTGTGGCTGTTTCCTCATTGGGTTTTCTTGTTTTTTCGCCACTGAAGAAAACTAAAATCTAAGCACTTGCCAGTTGAAAAATTCAAAGAGTGCAGATGAACAGGGAATTGAAGCCCAGAAGTATTGGAATCCGGGGATCCTGAACCTGAAGTTGAACCTGAAACTGAAAATGAGGCTGGAGTTGCTGCTGGGCCGAGAAATTGTTTTGCGCAGCGGCAGATGAGCTGTTGAAATTGCAAGTGCGGCACTTGCTCAATTTTTCATGAACCTCCCACTATTCGATTCCAGCATCTCCGTCGGTGGAGCAATATGGGAAGGATTCGACTTTGGGTTACCTCGAAGGTTATTCACCGCAGTTACCACTATGAAATGTGCAGTAACAGTAGGATTTTCGAGAAACTAAAGGAATATTAGTTTAGCTTAAGTTTTAACACATATTTGCTTTCTCTAAGTTTATTGCTTAATAAAATATGTAACACCTTGAATGAAAATGTAGCTAATATACCTGAAATACCCTCTCGTCAATGAGCTCCTCCAGCAGCTGAAGACGTTGAAACTAAGACGAAGGAATTCGCCTGAGCCGCAACCCACACAAGCTGAGCCCAAAATCGCAGCTTTGGATGCAAAAGGAGCAGAAGTGGACAGCAGAGCCCAGAGGGGCAGGTTCTGGGAAGGGGGATCTGTGAAAAGGCGAAATTAGCGGGCAGTTCCCTTGGCTTCATGGGCACCCAGCATCCAACATCCAGCACCCAGAATCGAGCATCGTGGCCAGACAATGAGGCGAGCTGCGGCCCTTGACTTGGCCAACTCCCAAGACCCCGGATCCGAAGGCCCACGAAAATAATAAGGAATGAATGTAAATAAATGGTGCTTGGGGTAATGGCAACGAATGGACGACAAAAACAGAAACCCCAAGAGGGGCGCAGGGGGCCGGGTGACGCCCAAGGCCAAGGCAGCATCATCATCATGGTCAGCGAGATAAGCCCGGGCCTGGATCGGTGTGGCAGATGCAGTTGCAGGCGAGGGTACGTAGCACGGCAGCACACCACAGTCGAGGTAGAATTAATAGTACTCAATATTATAAAAAGTTGTAATATTTAAATAAAAGCTTTCAAATGAAATTAAAAACATTTTAACATCAATTTTTTTTTTTAATATTCTTCACATTCTATAAAAAGAAGAGGTCAGGTTAGCCAACTCCTATTTTCAGAGCCGCTGCTGTGCCACAGGAGATTCTTCTGGCTGAGCTCCTCCGCTCTTTTCTCCTGCTTTTTTTGGGCCGAACTCTTTCATTTTGGGTGTGTGCAGTGCAGCGGCGATAAGATCAACGTGTGAGCCTTTGCCAGCGCTGTGGCATCTGCAGCAGGTGTTTCGCTCTCAGGTGCTGCCACACAATATGGGTAACAAGTTGCACCATCCTGGACAAGTTTATCGCCACATAATTCACACGGAGCCCTCAGCCGGGGAGGCCACATCCGAATTGATTGACTCCCGCTGGGGAGTGGGAGTGGGAAAATGGAAAAATCAAATAGCCTGGAGCGGGGAGCAGGATCTACCTGCAGCACAACACTCAGCCAGGACCACGCACCACTAGGCAAATATGGCAGGCGACACAAAGCACTAGCACATCACACTATCCCACCATCCCAACATCCCATCATCCCACATTCATCACATATGCATGCCGGTGCCATCAAGATCTGGCCATCATCGCCCGTCCTCGTCCTCGCTTAGAATTCAAAACATTTCAGACAAATTGGCGTTGCTCTTTGAGCCCCAATGTGTGACAAAATGGAAGGCAAACAGACCGGACCAGGATCCCCGCCAGCCTCCATCGTGCATCCTCCATCCTCCGGCTGGACAATACAGAAGTGCAGCGGTACTCCTCGCCCTTGTTTAATTTATGCCAAAACATTTCTGAAGCGACGTTGACGACGTCATTTGGCTCACATTGGCCCACAGCAGTTAGCCCTGTTCTCTCCAGATCTGGCCTGGGATTGAGGTGTCACTTGATATGCAATAAATAAGCTGCTGGGAAAAGTGTTAACGAGCCTGTCGGGGCAAGAGGTGGTCATAAGTGCTGCACTGTGGGAAATCTAGTAGCTTAAGTAGTTTAAGCTTAATGGAAGATGCATTTCAGTATCGTAGTTTACTAGTAACAGAAAGTAAGATATTTCCACTCCTCATTAACTTTAAACTTTGAAAATAAAACCTAAAATAGGAATTACAATACCAATTAGCACCTCTTTCATTTTCGCTCAGTGTACTGGGGAAGCCTCTGCCGAGGGCCTTTGGACTCCGGAGAGAGCTACTTTTGTGCTGTCTGTTTTTCCAGCAGCTTGCAACGCCTTGGCGCCACAAAATGAACGCCATTCATGGGGCAACGTGCAACGACAAGAATGTGACCCATTTTTAGCACCAGTAGCCATTCTCACCTCCACCTCCCCAGCCCGCTCTTCCCCTTCATAAAACCCCAACCGAGTATGCTGTTGTTTGTCTAAATGTTTGCCCATATATGGTACATCCAGCTATATAAATATGTGAACAGCTTTTAGCACCTTGCCCCCGCACTCGAGTGGAGTTCTCAAGTGGTCGGGGCGACAGTTGAACGTGTCCCATTCCCGGTCGTCAGCTCGAAGTTCCCAGCGGCTGCCGGAGATCCCCCGGAGAATCACCCGGAGCACGTGCGTCCGCCAGACAATGGGAGCTTAAGAAACATCTCCTCTCGACCCGTCAGCTAATGAGGGAATGGGTTTGGGGACTCCAGTTGCTGCTGCACTGCTTCTTTTTCAATAATAATTCCCTTTGGGTTCGAGCGGCAGGCGATATTTTCTTTATTTTTTTTCGCTGCTTCATTGTTGCTGCACAGAGGAAAACTGGGCTTTACTTTAAAGTTAAATTTTCTAAACAATTTGCATTTTTTTCTAAGTTTTCTAGTTCTCAAAATTGATCTGATTCAGTAGTGATATTTATCTAAAGATATCAATTGGTTGTTTATTTTTAGATGCAAATTCGAACAGCTCAAAAGAGCGAAAAGAAAAGTAAACGAATTTCTTTATGAAGAACATCATGTGAATCAATATTTTTGTGTGTGCTCTTCGCAAGTCGGGGCCATTTTCAATTAAGCAAAATTAAAAATTTATTACGAGCCACGACCGAAGGAAAACAAAGGATCAGGAGGAGGAACAGCAGCGGAGGGCAGGGCGAAAAGCAAATTGCAGAGCAACTTGGGGTAAAAGAGATGTTTATGTTTTCATTAAAAAAAGGAGAGAAACCGAACCAGGTTGGGATTTGGGATGGGGGATGCGGAATGGGATGGCAGCCCAGTGCGTCGGTGGATGATTGGGCTGCTTCGACCCAAAGGCGTCATCGCTCCCGTCCGTTATCCTTTCGCCCGTTTTATTTGCGCTGAAGTTTTAATCATTGGAGTGACATTGACAGCCAGTGGAAAAGTGGTGGCATCACTTTTTATTCGCCACTGTGCCAAACGGAAATTTCCGTCGAAGGGCCAACCAAATATTTATGGGTTTTAAGTGATTATTGAATTTGATAGGCGGTCGCCGAACGGGAAACTTTCATCTCGCCCAGCAGAAGGATATTAAAAAAGTTTTTCATAACTCTTTGCAAAAGTTTGAATGGCGCACAAATAAACGGGTTGATAGATAGGATTTCGATGGGGTTACTTGATTAATGGCGATAAAGTCAACTCAGGGCTATCTGAAACTGTTTTATGAGCTTGAGAGTTGCTTAAAACTTATTAATTTGATTTGATAAATGGGTAATTTATAGGTATTTATAATGTTATCATTCTTCTTAAGCAGAAAGCAGCTAAAAATGTAACTGAGATATAAATCCATTAAAAATAGTTACTTACTTACACTCTGTTAATGTTTACAAAGGACTGCTTTATAAGATCACTAAAGCCCTTAAATTAATTCATAATTCCCAAATGTCTTTCCAGATATAAGAATCTCTTTGCAGCCTCCGAATGTAGCCTCTCATAACTTGTAAGTTATCTCGTTAACACAATTCAATTAACTAACCTTTCTCAACAGTTCCTGGGTTGTCAACAGCCCTCTCTCCGCTGCCTTTGGTCCTCTGAGTCTTTCAGTCCTCCGGTCCTTTATTCCTCTTATTCCCTTTGTAATCTGTGTCCTCTTTCCACTTTCCCCCTTGCAACAGTTGCCGTTATATTTCAATTAGCATAGCGCAACGAACATTTATGCGGCGATAAGTTTTCTTCAATTAAAACTTTGGCTCACAGACACAACACAAACACTCCGGCACTGGCACGCACACACATGCAAATTACCGAAACTTTGGCATAAATTTTAATTAATATGATTTTGTCGGCTTTTGTTACTTTCAGCCACCTACTTCATAAAATGTGGAGTGCATTGCGAGTAAATAAAATGTGAGGCGCCACTAATAACACACTTCCGGTTCCCGGTAACGGTTTGTTTTATTTCCCTTCTTTTTGGTTTGGGGTTTTCAACAATGGCGGCGGAACGACTTCCGCACTCACACACACGCACACATGGGGTCTTGTGTTGGCTAAAAAATACGTTACGTTCTGGGTTTGTTTGTTTTATTTGTTGCACCTTTTCCTTTTTGTTTCTTGCTGTTTTGTGGTTTCTACGTTTGTTTTTTAACTCTCGCTGGTAAGTGAATAGTACTCTCCTCTCCGGAGGTTCAACGGACTCCTGGGCTTCAGGATCGGGCTTCTATATTGCTATATAGACCCGCTGAGCTGAGCTTCTTGGCCCGCTTTTGCCGGCAACTCGACACTCGACAACTCGAACCGAATCCAACGGACGGCTGTTGCAGACTGAGCCGCCGCGCGAAAAAGGTTTTTGCAAACTGTTGAAAAATCGCACGGAAAATGTGCGAGGCGAAGCACTTGCCGAAGTTGCTGGGGCAGCAGCAGCAACAACAAAGCCCAGCTTCGTGTCCACATGTTGCTAACAGCATCCCAGCAACAGCGGCAGCAGCAACAAATGTTGCTACATGCCAGAAACGTGCGCATGAGAAAATGTTGCTAAACGCTTGCCGTTGATTTCTTGTTGTTTTTTACTCTTTGATATGGGTATGGTATTAACTTTAAGATATGTTTAACTGTATATAATAAGCGTGAAAGTTTTACAAGGAAAAGGGAGTTATACCATTTGTGAACCTTTCATAAATAGGTTTCTGATTTAATACATTGGTTGGTATGACAAAAGGGTATCAAAACGTCGTTGTTGAGAATCTATAATTCCATCTTGTTTTTTGTTGCTGTTTTTTCTATTTAGGCGGGAAAATATGTGTGTTTCTGGTGTTGTTATTGTGGCCAGCAGCCAACAGCCAGCTTCCAGCTTGTTGTCTCATTTTGTTGTAGCTGCAACCAGCCATGTAGCAGTGATTATTTTGTCAATTGCAGTGACACAAAGGCATCTATCTCTAATGCCGGAGTCACCTCGACCAAGCCCCTTTTTCCCCTGCCGACTACTTGGAGCGATTATTTCGATGTTGTCTTTGTTATTTGGTAGCTAAAGAGAAAGACACAGGATCGGAGGGGGGAGGATGGGGATGGGGATGGCTTACAAAGCGGGCTTAAGTAGTTGCGGATTGTTAAGAGAGCTTTGAGGGCATTCAATTGATTCCCATGAATGGCAAAGAGTATTCCCGACGACATCAAAGTGCTCCACTCGCATGTAATGGATCTTTATGCCCGTACATATGTACACAAGTACGCACATGAATCTGTATAATTTACTTAGCTGATTAGAGGATAAGCGGATTATGCAAATGATGGAAATGGTCACTTCATAAACACAGTGGCTCATCGGAAGGGTGCCGGGAAAATGAATTTGTTTTCAGCTGCCAACAAAGTCCAGATATGCCAATGCATTTTTAATATAACACACGCATATTTGATTTTAAATCAATTAAAATAATTTCGGAAGAGAATTCGCTGGCTTTTAAAGAGATTTTCGCATTCGGACAATGGCGTGCATTAAATGTTTGTGACCACAGAACATGGAACAAGCGGTGGCTTGTGTTTAACCAACTAAAAACTATTTTATTGTATCAGTTGCAGTTGCTTTCAAAAGGATTTCCACTCATTTTCCGGGGCTGTTTGTAACAGGCCTGGATAAATGCGGGGCCACAAATAATTAACGAAATTGTTTGCGATATTTTAATTGGGCAAACATTAGGTTTTCGCAGATGCACACAAAATTGGCTTAAACTACCAACAAAGCCGAATAATAAATTGTTTCCAATGTAACCATTTTGAATGAATTCAATTATTTATACTTCTGTTACATCAATGAATAATGCTCACTATTGTCTAGTCTAAAAGTCTGCTAAATAGTTTTTGTTTAGTTATTAGGGAGTTTGAGTCGTAAGGTTCCACTTTTAACGACTGCCAAATTATAATGAAACCCATTTATTAAAGTGCCATGCAGCCATTAAAGAACATTTTCCGAAACACAAAAAGCATGGCTAAAAGAGGGAAATCGACAGTTTATAATTTAAAAAGCTGGCCACAGAAACGGAGCCAGCAGCCCACAGTTTTGCAATCGGTTTCCATTTCCTCGTGGAGTGAAATGAAAGGAAATCAAATGGAGTAAAGTGAAATAAAATCAGGCAACTGTAGCCGCTGCTCCTGACGAAATTAACGAAAATGATTTCAACAGCTCCCTGGCCCACTCAAAAGGGGACTCCCCCAAATGGGGAATCAAGGAATACAGGAATACAGGAATCCAGGACAGTAGCTAGAACATAGGACATAGGCTGATTATAGTACATCAGTTTTACATTTAGCTGACTTGATTTTAAAATTTTAAATACTTGTATGCACTGATACTCGGTATGTATGTGTCGCCTGAGTCAGGTATTCTATAAGATCCTCCCTCCATTGGTTTTCTGGAAGACGTGACCCTTTGCTATCCCTTGGATGAGTCCACCTGAGAACTCACCCCTACCCTCAAGTGTGCGCTCAGGTCTGCTTGTGCGTGGAGGTGCGAACTCACCCCAACCCTCAAGTGTGTGCTGATATCTGCTTGTGCGCGGAGGTGTAAAAATTTATTGTTAAGCGTTTTAATGAAAAGTTGCAGTTTTTAACTTACAATCGTATAAAGCATACCACTGGAAAGGGCTTGAAAAATGCTTTCCAATGACACCAAACACACTTTTTTTTTTTTTTTTTTTTTTAGTGAGGGCCTATATTGAGACCCCCAATTACCGAAATTTTTGCCTTTTTAGGGTAGTAGTGAGCACTTGGGGCATCGGCGAATTGGCACTCGGCTAAAATGGCACTCGGCGAAATGGCCCTCCACTGATTAGCCGCCCGCCCAGCCAGTGTCTAGGATAAATCTTTGGTTGGGGTCTTGGCTGAGAAACCGTTTTCGGGTATAGGTCATAGGAGTCCAAGATCATTACATTACGTTTGTAATTCATTCCGTTTTCCCCAAGTGCTCACTACTACCCTAAAAAGGCAAAAATTTCGGTAATTGGGGGTCTCAATATAGGCCCTCACTAAAAAAAAAAAAAAAAAAAGTGTGTTTGGTGTCATTGGAAAGCATTTTTCAAGCCCTTTCCAGTGGTATGCTTTATACGATTGTAAGTTAAAAACTGCAACTTTTCATTAAAACGCTTAACAATAAATTTTTACACCTCCGCGCACAAGCAGATATCAGCACACACTTGAGGGTTGGGGTGAGTTCGCACCTCCACGCACAAGCAGACCTGAGCGCACACTTGAGGGTAGGGGTGAGTTCTCAGGTGGACTCATCCAAGGGATAGCAAAGGGTCACGTCTTCCAGAAAACCAATGGAGGGAGGATCTTATAGAATACCTGACTCAGGCGACACATACATACCGAGTATCAGTGCATACAAGTATTTAAAATTTTAAAATCAAGTCAGCTAAATGTAAAACTGATGTACTATAATCAGCCTATGTCCTATGTTCTAGCTACTTTCAGCTTAAGGCCAGAAATTTTTAATTGCTTCACGATCGAATGCAAGTGCTGACAACGTGGTTACAAGTAAATATATATATAAAGGTAAAATGTTTATTTCATAACGATTGTGCATGACCGTTTCCGATTCCTTTTAAGTCTTAAAAAAAAAATTTATTGCAATTGACGGTGTTCTGACCGTTACTTCCCACACACCTGTATTTACATTCGTGGAACCCTTGGGCATCGTTCTTATCAAGTGAACATAGAAAGGGAAAATCTTTCTTACACGGAGATTGTGCACGAACTATCCCGCTGTCCGTAGAAACCATTAAATGGAATATTTACTACACTTGTCATTTTCCTGACCAGTCTTCCGCACACACCGATATTTACTTTCACTGAACTCTCAGGCCTCATTATCATCATCCGTTAATTTGTTCGCCATCCTTGTCTTCCTTATCCTTCAATACCATATGACTGGCGTCCGGGGCTCCTATGTATACTCAAAACCAATACGATTGGTTCTAGGAGTAAAACATACCTGTATGGACTCCCTATTGGTAACATTAGGTGAACATAGTCTAGAGACTATATAAATGACACCACTCAAATTGCTCAGAATCAGTTACTCAAAGGCCTCAGAACTACATTAAAAGTCTCGGTGCTTTATTGTGTTTATCTTTGTCATTTTCGTCGGTGCTTAAAAATTATAAACAATTTTTACAAATATATATATATATATATATATACAAATACATTTCAAATATTATAATAACTTAAAAACTACATCGTTTAAATCAAAAAAATGGAGTCAACAATTGCATGTGATTTGTGTGCTATGATTGTGAAGATGTGTGAGTTTAGTGATCACTATGCCAAGTGTTCCAAACCTCGGAATGCCTTCGAGGTTTTAATGGCAAGTTCTAAAATAAGATGTGACTTGTGCTACCGTATAGTCCCCAACTATAAATTTGACGAGCACTATAAGAATTGTGAAGGACCGCAAAATGCATTCAGCATTTTAATGAAGAAGAAGGATAATAAAGGAAAACAACAGGAACCAGATATTGTTCGAGACGATATTCCCTCAACATCAGCAAATGCCCTCAAGCGGATAAGAATGGATGAGGGTAAGGAACCAAATAGTCCTACAAAAAAGCTTAAGATTTCGGGAAATATAGAAGAGCAAAAAAGAGAAATTTTATGTCATACTTGTGGTATCCAGTATCTTGAGTCGAGGGAACGTCAGCATATGCTAACCGATTACCATAAGAATGCTTCGGTTCGAGAAGATGTAAATTATAAAAATATTTCACAAATTGTGAGTAACTCCAAGTTTCCTGTAAAAACATATAGAATTAAATGTCCCAACGAAAATGTAATTGACTTAAATGATTTTTATCAATTTTGTCAATCAAATCTACTTAAAATAATTGAGGATTGCATGTCAGAATATAGAGCAATCAAATTCTCGTTAAGAGTGTACGGGACTTATATGAAACAAATAGATGACGGAGAAACCGTTGAAACCAGGAAACACTTTGGAACGGCATATAGATCGGTATATCAAGTTGAAAATATTACTATAGAATTAAATGCCGCAATAGAATCCCTAATAACATCGAGCAGTGAATTCCAGGAAAAGGATTCTGGTTGGGCTATCAAGAACTTTGATTATTTTGAAGCCACTATAGTTAAACTAGAAAACATTCCTGCAAGCGGTTTCATACCAGCTCCGAATGCCATAAGATCGCGAAATGCGATAATAAATATTCAAAACACAGACGTATTTTGTTTTAAGTGGGCAATTTTAGCATTTCTAGCTAACAAGCGATTTCAGAATGCTACTTTTGCAACACCACAACAAAAGAAATATTCACGGGAGAAATTAACGAAACCGGCAAACTACCACATAAATATCAATGCAGAAGTCATTGATTATGAAGGAATGAGACTGGATTTTTCAGGAATTGAGTTCCCAATTACCAAAAAAGGAATAAGTCAGTTCGAGAAAAAAAATAAAGATTTTAGCATCAATGTGTATGAAATTGATAATGACGGTAAAAAAATTGTGGGACCTACAGTTAAAACTCAAGAGATTCTACCAAACCACGTAAATATATTAGGAATTAATAACCGTCAAAATATGCACTATGCCTATATTACGTGCATCAAAAGATTATGCGGCTCGCAGCATTCAAAATCGCACGCAGGAAAATATTTCTGTGATAACTGTCTACAGTTTTATACAACAACGAACACTACCCACAATAAGCTTGAATGTGGAAAAGTGGCTTCGTATTATCCTGAACCTAATACGACCACTTCTTTCAATGGATATCATAAGAAGCTATCACCTCCAGTAGTTATATATGCAGACATAGAGGCGGTCCTTGAAAACTATGAGATCTGCTTAAATAATCCGGCTACTTCGGCAACAACAAAGGTGCAAAAACATTCAGCGTGCGCGGTATCCTTCTACATTGCACACAAATATGATCCAACTCTGAATGAGTTATGGACATATGAAGGTAAATTAAAAAAATGATGTTAATAAATTTTGAAATAATTTAAATTTTATAAAATTACAGGTGAAGATTGCATTAAGCAATTTTGTAAAACTCTCAAAGAAAGGACTTTGAGTTTATTTTACAAATATTGGGCCACAGCAAAAAGTCCCAGTACAGATCCAATCGATGACTTTGACCAAGAAGGAAGTTGCTGTTCCTGTGAAAAGGTAATCAACGATGGCGACCTGGACAAACACTTCGATCAATTTTCTGGGAAATACGTAGGTCCTATTCATAAGAACTGTAAGCCAAAATATAAATTAAGCGATCCATTTTTTCCTGTAGTTTTTCATAATTTATCTAAGTATGATATACATTTATTTATTACTGAATTGGAAGGAGATTTAAACCCCATTCCTTGTAATAAAGAATTGTACATAGCTCTTACACAAACTATAAAACTAAATGCATTAAATAGATATAAAATTAGGTATATAGATTCAGTACGGTTTCTAAATTCTAGCTTGGAAAAATTATCAAGCTATATGGAGGATAGAGATTTTAAAATTCTCGCAACAAAATTTCAAGGAGAAAAATTCAGACAAATGCGTAGGAAGGGTGTATTTCCTTATGATTACTTGAATAGCTTTGAAAAGTTTAACGAAACCCAGCTTCCTAGCATTGATAGTTTTTATAATTCTCTTAGCGATGAAAATTGTAGTGTTGAAGATTATAGTTTTGCACAGAAAGTTTGGGACACTTTTAATTGTAATACTATAAGGGATTACTTAAAGCTTTATTTAGAAAGTGACGTTTTAATTTTAGCCGATGTCTTTGAAAACTTTCGAAATATTTGTCGTAGAATTTATAAGTTAGACCCCATAAACTATGTAACTGCTCCCTCCATATCATGGGACGCAATGTTAAAGTTCACCAACGTACACTTAGAATTAATAAGTGATGGTGATATGTATAACTTTTTAAAAAGAGCTGTAAGAGGGGGCTTAACACAATGCAGTCAAAGAATTTCAATAGCAAATAATAAGTATTTAAATAACTTTGATCCTAGCAAACGAAATAATTTCTTAAGTTACATTGACGCAAATAATTTATATGGATGGGCTATGAGTCAGCCCTTACCACTTTCAGGGTTTAAATTTTTAACTAGGGAAGAAATCGCATTATTCGACTATAAAAATATATTATCTGATGGTGATGTAGGATATATGTTAGAAGTTGACCTGGAATACCCTCCTAATCAACATGACTCTCATAATTATTTGCCTTTTTGTCCTGAAAATAAAGTTCCCCCAGGAGGCAAGCAGGCCAAACTGATAGCAGACTTAACTAACAAAAAGTGGGTACATAATTCATTTAAAACAGCTTCAGCTTTGTTTACAGCATGGCTTGATTTTGCGAAAAATTCATAGGATTTTGTCATTTACACAATCATGCTGGTTAAAACCCTATATTGATTTAAATACTAATCAAAGAAAATTAGCACGAAATGACTTCGAAAAAAATTTTTATAAGTTAATGAATAATGCCGTATACGGAAAAACTATGGAAAATGTTGAAAAGCGTCGTAAAGTAGTTCTAGTAAAACATTATGAGTCTAGACAAAATTCTCCAGGCTTTAGGCAACGTATAGCTAGAAATGATTTCCATAGCGTTGAGTTATTTGGAACGGATTTAGCGGCAATTGAATCGACACCATCACAAATAATGTATGATAAGCCCATATACATAGGAGTAGCAGTTTTAGAATTATCAAAGTGGCTTATGTATGAATTTTATTACAACTTTCTATTAGTTAAAAGTCCATCTACGAAAATAATATATATGGATACAGACTCCTTTATTTTGTCATCAGAGGATGATTTCTATGAGACTATAAAAGCAAATCCCGATCGCTTTGATACCTCAAATTATAAGTTAGAAAATAAATACCAAATAATTCAGGCCAATAATAGAGAACCAGGAAAAATGAAGGATGAACATGCTGGAGATGTTATGACTTCCTTTGCTGGTCTTAAAGCTAAGGCATATTCTTGTGTAGTTGCAAAAGATAAAAATAAAACAGAATCTATTCAAAAAATTAAAGGAGTTAAAAAATCTGTTATTAAAAAACTAAGTCATACTGATTATATTGAATGTATAAAATATAAAAAAACATTTTATGGAGCACAGCGTGTAATTCGTAGTAGATCACATACTTTGTATACAGAAATTATGAACAAAATAAGTCTTAATTATAAGGATGATAAGAGATATATTTTACCAGATAATTGTAATACATTAGCTCATGGTCATTATAAAATTGAACATATTATAAATAGTGATCAAGATAATAATCTATTGTAAAGTATATATGTAAATATGTAAATATATTTTGTATTATTAAAATTTTATTTTAAGAAAAATATGTGAATAAATAAATGTTTAAAAATATATCTAATTGCGTTTTATTATTTAAGAATTTTATTTACAGGAATCCACGAGTTGTGGCTAGAATCAAATCCGCTCCACTTAACGAATACTTGATTATTTTTTCTTTGAAGTATTTTTTCTATCAGGAATGCATTCTTATCTTTAACTTTTTGTAGTTCCTGTTCATAAAATGACCCATCAATAGAGTTGCCTCTGTAATCTTGAAGCTCATATGTTACTGGATATGTAGACTTAACTTTTATAACTTTAAAAACCTCCGTTGTCCAATTGGGTTCATATCCCTTCATAAACGCTCCCTTATATTTACTTATTCGAACAAAATCATCTACAGAAAATTTATGTTTTGGAAAAACTTTAGGGAAATTATACACCGTTTTCAAAATGAACTCCTCATTTTTAATGCAAACATCAGCAGGGTTCATTTTAATGGTTCGGTGATATGAATGATTATACTGGTTTACAAGATATTTTATGTTATGAATCCATTTATAATTTCCTTGCATACTAAACATTTTCCACATGCGATTTTTTAATGTTCGATTAAAACGCTCGCATATTGAAGCCTTAAGATGTGTGAAAGTGTGATAATGATTTATATTAAATGTGCTCATTAATGTTTTAAATGTTGAATTAAAGAATTCTTTTCCTTGATCTGACTGAATATTCTTTGGTTTACTTTTGCTCGCTTTAAAGACAGTTCTCATTGCTTCTGTAACATCCAGTGCGGATTTTGACTTTACAGCTTCAGCGAATGCATACTTTGAGAATGTGTCAATAACAGTCAATAAATATCTATACCCTCTATTTTCTTTCCTAAAGGGTATCATTTCAACTAAATCAATTTGCCATGTATCATTAATCCCCTTCTGAACAAATTTACGACGCAAAAAGTTTTTGCGTGCCGGTTTGTGAATTTCATCAACAACTTGTTGTTTACTCATTTTAGGTTGCTGATTTATTTTATTTTGTTTTATTTTTTATTTGATAGTGATATTTGCTTAGTTAATATGGACTGCTTATATAGAAGTACATCTCTTTTTAATTCGTTACGCATCTTTTTCGAAATTTCAAAACATAATCGTGTTAAATCTATTTGTACATCTTTACCGAAAGAACCCTCTAAGTCAGCTAACTGAATGTCATACTTTTGTAATGACACACACTTAGGAATAATATGATTATAGTAAAGATATACCACTTGTTGTCGTAATATTGAATTCCAACATAGGAAGGTTGTAAAAAATATACCAAGTCTTAGTAAGGATCTCCAGGACTCAGAGTCAAACTCAATTTTGTTACCATACTGATTAATTACAAAAACATACTGATTATCAGATTTCCTAAATCTAAAATTACATTTCATAGATGCCATGCAGGGGTTATCAATAATTGTGTCAGGCATCAAGAAGTCATACTGGTCCAGTTTCAACTGAATATATTCCTTATATGTGAGAAGTTGCATCCATTCGTCTTTATCAAATCCAACAAAATTACTTTTACTTTGCTGCATCCAGATCATAGGCATAAATTTTTTAGAAGTGGATAAACCACATTTCAACTTTAAATTATGTACAACATAGTATTCGAATCCAAAAATGACCTCATGGTCCTGTTTCTTTCGTGGAGTTTTATTTCTTTTCGGTACACACATGTCTATTTGGTTAGAGCACTTTATTTTAACTAAAACTTTATTCTAATCTGTCCGGTATATAAAGGAAAAGGCCTTCGCATGTACACCCTCAGTCCAGTTCAAAATTTCAAACCATCATGAACACTGTAGATCGTAATTCAAGCGTTATTGTTGATTTTCAATATTTATTTGGAAACAACAAACAAGTTTTTGTCAAGGAGCTTGCATTCATGCCAGCAGGAACGGTTATACCAAATTTCTTTCATTTCAAACCGCCATTCAACATAAAAGAATTGGATAAGGAAACTCTTAAGCAGCAACATTTAAATCAACAAAATATAAATGGTTTGGAATGGGCCGCTGGAGATATACCGTATACAGCCCTAGAAGAAATTCTCTCCCCACTCAATAAGTATAGTTCAATTATTGTTCGTGGTGAAATTAAAAAAAAAATTTTATCAAAGTATTTGTCAGCGACCATAATCGATATAGATATCGGAAGAAGCTTAACCCAACTACCCAATTTTTTCACCAATTGTAAAATACATAAGACAAAATTTCCTCTACGATGTTCCCTAAATAATTTGTTTAAGCTATTTGTAATATTGGAAAACTCAAATTACGAAGTATATTGTAATACTATAACGTATGTTTAAGCTTCAGTAATAAATAAATAGTTGAACCTACAAGTTGTCTTATACAATGGAGTCATTCAAGGGTTTGTTTGGTAATGATCCGCGCAAAAGGGGATACACACAACTGATTTATTGCAATTATTGTGGATCTGATACTCACTTCGAGAAGAACTGCTCTAAAAAACGCGATCAGGAAAAACATAAATAAACCTAATGTAGTTTAAGGATAAGATAAAAAATCTATTTCAAATATAATAAAAAATAAAAATAAATAAAATGTTTACGCAGTTTATACATCCCTTTACAATGTTGATCTGCGGACCATCAGGATCAGGAAAAACCACTTTTTTGGAAAACTTAATAAACAAGAAGAATGATTTGCTAAATACTTCAATAAATCGAATTATTTGGTGTTATGGAGAGGAGAGTGCTAAGCCAAACTTTAATAATGTTGAGTACTATAAAGGGGTTCCTGATGTAATTGAAAACGAAACTAATGAACCCATTCTTTTAATATTGGATGACTTGATGATGGGGGCTTTTAATAAAAATGTATGTGAGCTCTTTACAAAAGGATCACATCATAGGAATTTATCTGTAATAGTTGTAACTCAAAATATATTCCATAAGTCATCGCATACCCGAGACATATCATTAAACACAAAATATATTGTGATGTTTAAAAACCCTCGTGATAAACTACAATTTCAATGTTTAGCAAGACAAATTTATCCTGAAAATCCAACTGAGTTATTTAGAATATATAAGGAAGTAACGGAACAACCACACGGATATTTACTTATTGATCTTACTCAAGGAATCAACGATCTTTTAAGATTTAGAACGGATATTTTTAATTCCGAATATACCGTGTGCTTTTCAGACGAAAATGGTTTACAAAAAGAATCTAAATCGCTTGAAAGCGAACAAACATTTATTGTATGTGCTCAAAAAGGCCAACAATAAACTTCGAAAGGCAATTATAAGTAATAGTGATAGTGACCTCGTAAAAACATTAGTAGAGATTGTTTTAAACACATTACAAGGCAATCATAAAGTTACAAAATCACATCTTAATGCTCTTAAAAAGTATAAAAATGCATTGCGATATCTCTCATGTCCAAAGCGTACCCTAAGCTCTAAGAGAAAAGTTCTTATTCAGAAGGGTGGTTTCCTACCTATTTTAATCAGTTCATTGCTTTCCGGAATTTTTGGAAAAATTTTAAAAGATGATTAAAAATAAACATAACTTAAGCAAAGTAGTTCTAATGCATCCCAACGCATACCAAAAACTGGTAAACAATGACCGGGGTAGTGAACTAATAGATATAAAATTTTTACCAATTTTGAATAACAATAAAATAAGTGATTATGACAAATGGATCAAAATACGGCAAGAATTATGCTACTACCAAAACAAAAAACGTAATAAATCATTTAACTTTCGAAATATTGATTCAAAATCAACCCCTATATCTAGCAGAATTAATGAAACTCAAATATTAGATTGGAATGATGCAAAACCTGATACTTCAGAATCAATAATAAAATATGAAGAAAAATTACCAAAAAATGAAGTCCTTACAAATTTAACAACTGATAGTGATGAAGGAGAACTTAAGACCGAGGAACGGACAAAGTTGTTAGACGATAAGCGAAAATTAAGTGATACTTCTTTTTTAGACGATAAAGAAGATATTAAAAGAAGAGCAGTGACAAAAGTGAAGCTTAATGATAAACAACGTAAATTAAGGGTAAAGCTGAAAAAATATAAAATAGATTCAAATCCATTTCAAGATCTTAAATATGTGTCTGGACGTGAAAAATTAATGAGATCGGTTCGTGCTAAAAACCAAATAGGAAAAAACAAAATCAGTTGGATTTCTTATCAATAGTGCTTAATTTAAATAATAAAAATGGGGAATTTAGATGAAATGTTTATCACATTGCTCAGTAATGATTCATTAAATGTATTTCCTGATAACGTAAAGTGTGCATTTACAAACATTGTAAATATCCCACAAGACATGAACGATGATTGGGAAGTTGGCATTATAGACATGTATCTCAATAATTATATTAATCAAACTTCCAATAAAGAAATTCCAATACGTGAAGAAACGGAATTTGTTAGCTTAGTAAATGCTGAAACATTTAGATATAAAAATGTAAGCGTTGATTCAAAAACACCTGAAAATGGGTTGATTTTTATTTATACTGACATAATTAAACCTAGATCTGTAGGCTGTAAAAAACCTCGTTGTCTTCGAGTAATGTATTATAATGGAAAAGAAAAAAATATTCAATTTAAAAACATTGAATATTATCCTTTGGATATATGGTCACCAAATGAAATCTCAATACTAATTACTGATTCAAACGGATATAAGGTTCCATTTGAAACGTCAACAGTTCCGATTTTTGTTACTCTACATTTCAGAAGAAGAAGGACGTTGTAAAGTCTATAAATAATACGGGCTTAAAAATTATTTACTCATAATAAAAACAGTCATCATGGTGAAATCTTATCACGAATACTATTTAAACCAATGTGGGGGTGGTTTAAGCAATATTGGAAGTCTTTATGTATCACCACGAATAGTTCAACAAGGACGAGGAATCGGGAACTTTTTAGTGGTCTTTTTAATTATATCAAACCACTTTTTCTTTCGGGTATAACTGCTATAAAAAGTCAGGCTGCTGCTACTGGAAAGGCTGTAATCAATGAAATCGGGAGAAAGCCCTTAAGAAATATCCTGCAAGAACAGAGCAAAATTGCTTTGAAAAATTTATCAGATAGAGCAATTGATAAAATAACCCGATTCCAAAACGGGGAAGGAAAAAGAAATAAAAAGCGAGGCACCAGAAAAAAACGACATCATTTAACATCCAAGCAACAGCGTAAACAAACCAAACCGCATCATAAACGAAAAAGAACTATAAGAAAATTAAATATTAGCGACATTTTTTCTAAGACAAAATGAATAACCATATCGAATGCATGAAGAGTGAACTGGATTTGTTTGCACCACATCCCACGCAAAGTTCCATTATAAGAACTGAAGAAGTTTCATATAATCCAATTGCTTCTTTAGACGGAGCATCATCAATAGAATTTGTCTGTTTAGGAAATGGTGAAACATATCGAGACCTATCAAGTGTTTATTTACGACTTGTTGTGCAACTTAGAAAAAGTGATAGTACCGGCATTGTAGGAAACGATGTCGGTGTAGTGAACAATATCTTACACTCTATATTTAGAAGTTCCTCAGTTTATTTAAATAATATATTAGTATCGCAGAGTGATAATAATTATCATTATAGATCGTATTTGCAAACAGTTTTAAACTATGGAAGTGATGCCTCAGAAAGTCACTTAGCCTCCCAAGGATATTTCCCGAATTTTGGACGAATAACGGCAGGCGAATATGTTTATCCAGATACCAATCTAAAGCTTAAAAATTTATTTAAAAATAGTAATAAGGTGGAACTTTTCGGAAAAATCCACGGCGATATATTTAATCAACCAAAACTACTAGTAAATAATGTTGATTTAAGAATTAATTTTAATATTGAAAAGACTGCATTTTATTTAATGGAAACTGGTACTGAGTCAAATTTAAAGATACTGGAAGCTCAACTTTTCATGAATCATATAACAGTTAACCCAAGCATTTTATTGGCTCACCATCGAGTTTTACAGACCAAAAATGCTATATACCCTTTCAATAAGGTTGAAGTAAAATCTTTTACAATATACCCAGGAAATAATACATTATCTATAGACAATGCAGTTATTGGACAGCTACCCAATTTTCTAGCGTTTTGTATGGTTAAAAACCGTTCATACTCAGGAAACCGTGGTTTAGATCCATTTCATTTTGAACATTTTAAAATTCAACGATTTAACTTATTGGTGAATGGAGTTCAAGTTCCTTCTCAAGCTCTTGAGTTTGATTACTCGAATGGTGAAAATGTTCAGAGCTCACGGGGCTATAATATGCTATTCAGATCTAGTGGGATAAAACATTATGATCGTGGTCTGCAAATTACAAAGGAAATGTTTGACACAAACAGTTTTATATTGGCTTTTGACCTAACTGCCGATCATTCAAATTCGAGTGTTTGTGCGAATTTAATAACCCAAGGAACTATACGAATCGAAGGAAGATTCTCTGAACCACTTACTGAAGCAGTTACTTGTCTGGTGTACTGCGAATACGATTCCATGATTGATATTGATAAGCATAGAAACATACGATTACTCCTTTAACATGAATACATTACAAATTAAATATTTGCTATCAAAGCATGCAAAAACACGATTGATTTTTAAAGGAGTTTTCCCTTCGGACCAGTTACCTGAAACTATAAAAAAGTATCCGGCTCTTATTATTGCGAATACCGATCCATCAGATAAACCTGGAACTCATTGGATTGCCTTCTATTTTGATAGCCCTAAGTCAGCTGAATTTTTCGATTCATATGGTCAATATCCGCAGAAAAAGGAATTCATAACATTTTTAAGATCAAACGCCCATAAATATTTTTTTAATAAACAACAACTACAAGGATATTTTTCTAACACCTGTGGTCATTATTGTATGTTGTTCGGACTTTTTAAATGTAGAAATAAATCACTTAAGTGCTTCCTGAAAAATTTCAAGAAAAACGACTTTACTTATAATGATAAACAAATACTTAAAATGTTTAAGAAAAATTTCAAAAAGTAAATAAAATTTTTTTTATTATTAGTTGAGTTTATTTAATGTTTCTGAGCGATACAATCTCTGGTTTAACTTATAATATTTAAGCATAATATTAAGGGCCTCGTCTTCTAATATCGGCAGCATATGACACTGACATGTGTCTGGTCCAGATGTAGCATCTTCATCACTCCAAGGACAAAGTTTGTAGTGGAATCCAAACTTTGAATGTATTAACTCCTTTTCCGCTAAGTCCTCAAGGGTGGCTTTTAAATATTCAAGCCTCCTGAGGTGTTGCTCGAATAACATGTCTTCAAACTGCATCAAGAAGACTTCAATTTGTTTAGCGTGCATTTTTGTAAGACTTGTAACTTGTTAAGGTTGAACTAAGACTGATTTTGGAATAAGAAATTCAATCTTTTATAAGGGGAATTTCTTATTTACTTCATTTATTTACTTCATTTATTTACTGATAAATTCAATTTGAGCACAGCTATATCTATTGGGATCCTTTCCTTTATATACCATATGAGAAATTCCGTTCTCAGTCAATTTCTTAAATGGTGTCTTAGTAGAAAATTTGTTTACATAACTTTTTGGTAGAAATATCCAAATATCCTCATTTTCCTTATTGGTTAAATAAAGGCATATTTTAGTTCCATAAGGTGTTTTCCTTAATTTACATCCGGTGATCTTATAATCAAACCCAATACATAGATCTTCAATTTTCGTATAACCAATAACAGGTTTTGATTCATTTAGGGTCTCTAAAAAATCCTATAAGGAATAAGTAGATTAGGAAGGATTATATACATAAAGAAATGTTTATATACCATTTTTGATTGGTTAGAGATTGGAGTCGTGGTGTTCTAGTCACTAGTCGTTGAATACTAATTTGTTACATGAATTACATGGTCTTTTATACATGAAGAAATATATCTATTTCACTCTTTCATGTACACACTATATATATGTATATATTATATACAGGTGTACCACAACACAGTTAAAGTATATAATATAAAATTTTTCATTTAAAACTCTTTAAAATAGATGTATTTTTTTAAAAAAAAAAACTCAGTTCAGTTTCACATCAAAATGGGCAAGTTTCATTGTGAGTTATGCTCGGAATCAAAATCTTTTACTACGCGCAACAGTCTAAAAGTTCATACCTTAAAAGTACACAACTTTAGCTATACAAAATCAAAGTCCTTTTATTACTACTGTTATTTCTGTACTGATGTTCGGAAATTTTGGCTGCGAGACGATTTTAATATGCACATGATATTGATGCACGATGCTGAATTAAAAAGTATAAATAAAACGAAAGAGAAATATCTAATAAAGAACAAAAACTTTAAATATTGAATTTATATAACGTGTTTTTATTTCATAATGTTTTAAGACAAATATACAAATATTAGAAATCTAATCTTAAGAGAACATCCATTAAAACACTATCCTGTCCGTCATCCATAAGTTGTTTATATTTTGTCTGCGGTTCATTTTCAATTATCTCATTAAAAATGTGATCATCATTTGGAAACAGGCTAGGCTCAGACTCATTCAAATCAAACGTTTGAGCACACTGCATATTCTTATATTGCTCTTCGCTTTGTTCAAGTAGAATAAGTTTTCTTAGAACTTCCTGGGTATCCTTACCCATAGGAAAGTCTTCAAAGCCTAAAGAATCCAATTCTGATGGAGTGGTTTGAGTTGACGATGAGGGTGGTTCGAATACTTCTCGTAGGTATCGGTCCACGGTGTCTTCATCATCGAGATCCAATGCGCAGTCCGGCTCAGAATCTTCAATAATTTCCACATCGGAGTCCTGGTCATCGATTTCATCTGACCCGATAACTTTAACGTTTATATCGAAAGGTTGGTTAACGAGGGTCTTATCAGCCTCAAAAGAATTATAAAATTCAACAGTAAGATCCATAGTGATGTATTTCTGAGGCCTTTGAGTAACTGATTCTGAGCAATTTGAGTGGTGTCATTTATATAGTCTCTAGACTATGTTCACCTAATGTTACCAATAGGGAGTGCATACAGGTATGTTTTACTCCTAGAACCAATCGTATTGGTTTTGAGTATACATAGGAGCCCCGGACGCCAGTCATATGGTATTGAAGGATAAGGAAGACAAGGATGGCGAACAAATTAACGGATGATGATAATGAGGCCTGAGAGTTCAGTGAAAGTAAATATCGGTGTGTGCGGAAGACTGGTCAGGAAAATGACAAGTGTAGTAAATATTCCATTTAATGGTTTCTACGGACAGCGGGATAGTTCGTGCACAATCTCCGTGTAAGAAAGATTTTCCCTTTCTATGTTCACTTGATAAGAACGATGCCCAAGGGTTCCACGAATGTAAATACAGGTGTGTGGGAAGTAACGGTCAGAACACCGTCAATTGCAATAAATATTTTTTTTAAGACTTAAAAGGAATCGGAAACGGTCATGCACAATCGTTATGAAATAAACATTTTACCTTTATATATATATTTACTTGTAACCACGTTGTCAGCACTTGCATTCGATCGTGAAGCAATTAAAAATTTCTGGCCTTAAGCTGAAAGTAGCTAGAACATAGGACATAGGCTGATTATAGTACATCAGTTTTACATTTAGCTGACTTGATTTTAAAATTTTAAATACTTGTATGCACTGATACTCGGTATGTATGTGTCGCCTGAGTCAGGTATTCTATAAGATCCTCCCTCCATTGGTTTTCTGGAAGACGTGACCCTTTGCTATCCCTTGGATGAGTCCACCTGAGAACTCACCCCTACCCTCAAGTGTGCGCTCAGGTCTGCTTGTGCGTGGAGGTGCGAACTCACCCCAACCCTCAAGTGTGTGCTGATATCTGCTTGTGCGCGGAGGTGTAAAAATTTATTGTTAAGCGTTTTAATGAAAAGTTGCAGTTTTTAACTTACAATCGTATAAAGCATACCACTGGAAAGGGCTTGAAAAATGCTTTCCAATGACACCAAACACACTTTTTTTTTTTTTTTTTTTTTTTAGTGAGGGCCTATATTGAGACCCCCAATTACCGAAATTTTTGCCTTTTTTAGGGTAGTAGTGAGCACTTGGGGAAAACGGAATGAATTACAAACGTAATGTAATGATCTTGGACTCCTATGACCTATACCCGAAAACGGTTTCTCAGCCAAAACCCACCAAAAAAATTTTTTATAAATACGCGGGGGCGGGCGGCCAATTAGTGGGGGAGGCCCTTTTCCCCGAGTGCCATTTAAGCGAGTGCCCATTCGCCGATGCCCCAAGTGCTCACTACCTACCCCAAAAAGGCAAAAATTTCGGTAATTGGGGGTCTCAATATAGGCCCTCACTAAAAAAAAAAAAAAAAAAAAGTGTGTTTGGTTCATTGGGCATTTTTCAAGCCCTTTCCAGTGGTATGCTTTATACGATTGTAAGTTAAAAACTGCAACTTTTCATTAAAACGCTTAACAATAAATTTTTACACCTCCCGTACAAGCAGATATCAGCACACACTTGAGGGTTGGGGTGAGTTCGACCGCACAAGAACACCTGAGCGCACACTTGAGGGTAGGGGTGAGTTCTCAGGTGGACTCA
Source organism: Drosophila eugracilis (assembly GCF_018153835.1). Classification (NCBI taxonomy): domain Eukaryota; kingdom Metazoa; phylum Arthropoda; class Insecta; order Diptera; family Drosophilidae; genus Drosophila; species Drosophila eugracilis. Next base: position 1,725,128 of record NW_024572964.1, on the reverse strand, counting down.
TCCAAGGGATAGCAAAGGGTCACGTCTTCCCAGAAAACCAATGGAGGGAGGATCTTTATAGAATACCTGACTCAGTAAAAAAAAATATTTATTTTTTAAAAATAAAAAAAAAAAATAAAAAAAAAAACTTTTTTTTTTTTTTTTTTTTTTTTTTTTTTCTCTCCCCCCCCCTCCCATATAAAAATTTTTTAAATTTTTTTTTTTTTATGGCGCAACAAAATAAAAAAAAATTTAAAAAAAAAAAAAAGAAGGGAAAAAAAGAAAAAAAAAAAAAAAAAAAAAAAAAAAATAAAAAGGAAAAAAAAGAAAAAAAGAAAGAAAAAGGGGGAAGAGAAAAAAAAAAAAAAAACAAAAAAAGGAAAAAAAAACAAACCAATTCCAACCCAAAGAGATAATAAACGGCTTTGCCGCGCCAAGAGGAGGCAAAGGAGAGGCAAGGAAGTGGGCGAAGTGTAAGTACTACTCCTCCCTTTGTTAAACAAAAAAATCCCCCCCCCCCCACTAAAAAATAGGGATTTAAAAATTTAAAAAAAAAATTAAATAATGGTTTTGGATTAAAAATAAAGAAAAAGTTTTTTAGAACTTAGACGAACTTTAGAGATCTTTAATTAAATCTATAAACATGACTCATTAACATAAAAATGAAAAAACAAAAGTGAATAACTTTAGCAACCGATTTTAAGCTATCTGCTTTCCTTTAGGAAATCAGCATTAATTGGATTAAAATCGAAAGAAGTTTTTCTAAATTTCCCGTGTAAGACAGGCAAACAACAACAACATCTTCGACAAAAGGAGTAGCAGCAACAACAAGTCAGAACAAATTTCTTTATAATATACAAAGGAAATGCCAGGCTGAGGGGCCAAAACGAGCAGACAAACAGGAGAAAGCTGCTGCCGGGTGAAAGGGGGAAATTCGCCAAGAAAGCGTAGTCCAAATGTGACACAAACATGTGTATGCTCAGCTGGTGCCTTGGCAACAACAAAAGGAGCAGCCAAAGGATTACCAAGGGTTTGTCGGAGTAGGGGGAAGGAGAGGTGGAGGTGGAGTATTTCCAGAAGGCAAAAGGATGCCAAGCGACTTACGTGCGTTAATAATACGCATACGACACGTTGTACGCAGCAAAGGCAAACTCTGCCGCTGACTCTGGCCATACATCATAACGTTGCCCGGAGTAACGTCAACAGGGGAATGGCTGTGGATGGCAGTGGGTGAGCAGGGAAGGTGGGTCACTGGGTGGCACCGACCTTGATTACGTTTGCAGCCTCACTGACTTTCCACCAAAGGAAACGCAGGTCCTTGGCAAACGCATAAAATGTATTTAACACACAATTTATGTCTGCACGAGGCGCTCAAATTTACAGCCCGCAGGCAAGTTGCTAGCTGTAGGTTTATTTTATTAGAGGAGGAAGACAAGGAGCCGGAGCCAGAGCCGGAGCATGAGCAGCCGCATCCTGCCAGGACACCGGGACTCGCAGGACTCCTCCCAGGATCCCCCCACTTTCCACCCTTCTGGATGCTTTGTTTGCCAGCCATTTGTTCTACACATAAATTGGCCCGCGGGGCCATCAAGCAAAAATCATATGTTTTATACATGGCCAAAGTTCGCTCATGCGAGGCAATAAGAAAAAAGTTTAATAGACTCGACTCGACTCGACTTTAATATTTCAGATTTTTCCCTTTTCTCGCTGCGTTGGAAACAAAAAGTTTTTATTTTGATTTTATGACTTTGATGTCGTCGCTTTTTTGTGTGCAATTTTTAAGGATTGTAAGCCGAAGTTGACATGGCAAAAACCGAAAGAGGGGAAAGTTTTAGGAAGTCGAACTTTGAACCCGGCCGAGGGAATATTATGATGGAAAATGCGATGCTATAATACGCAGTTCCAAAGTCATAAAGGCTAACTCCATTGTGGCTTATTGCTAATGGATGCAATGAATATATTATTTGCTGCACAAGTTTTTAAAGTTATCAACTGTCTAAATGTTAGTAATCCGCATTATAAAAAACTATTAAATCTCATAAATTAAATTAATTTCATTGGCGTTGACATTTGAGGAACAGAATTCATAACAAAAGTTAAAAGCATTCCCAGCCTTTTTAAAAAAGAACTTGACAGAACCCCACAGACAGCTTGAAAGGCTGAAAGTACAAAAATCTGCTGCTCACATGTGACTTTTTACCCACGCAGGACAACAACAACGAAAACGAAAAAACCAACGAAAATAAAAGGGAAAACTTTTAATTTTCCGCAAAATGCTTTGGCGGAACCTTTTCTTACCAAGAACTTTTCATTTTTAATTAAATGACAGACCGAACCAAACTCCGATCCAGAGAGTTATGGAACAGGAAGACAGGGTCCAGCAACTCGTCTGCGGTCGGAGTTTCTCAGAGCTTGTGAATCGGAGAGTTGGAGAATCCCATAGCTTCCAGTTTGCAGTTCCCAGTTCCCAGTGCCCGTCCCGCCTCCCACAATAAAGCTCAATTAGTTAAGGGCAAGCGCGCGCTGCTCAATCAAATGGCAAAAACGGCAAAGCCGGAGCAGATCCGAGCCAAATTTCCGCCGCGGCCCACAAATCGTGCATTATTATTTGTTTGTTTGGGCTGCTTATCAGATGGATCCCAAAACCAAGATCACAATTCCCAGTCACTCAGAGGGAAACAGTGGGAATGATAGATGAAGAGTTTGTTCAAGTTAAAGTTGATTTCTAATTTTAATAATATAATTATTATAGTTAGAGCGCTAAAAATATTAATAATAAATTATTCAATCACTTATATTCTACCCACAAAATATGGAATTCAGCCCACTGTACCTAGCCAGATTCGGGCGTAGGGGCAATTGCAGTCACGCATCTCACGAGTGCGCTATTATATTCTCACCTTATGATGACTGACTGCAAAACGCGAACCGAAACTGGGATTGAACCGAAGTGCCAGGCCCGGCAAAGAGGGCAGAATGCTGAGGGGTCTGGAGAGGATTTGGGCCGTCTGAGGGGGCAGGACGACCGGGAAACGGGCGAGGCAATTGAATAGCCGCAAACAATAATTGCAGTTACCTAAGCTGAGGCCCAAAAACCGCAGTGATTTTGGTGTGCTGCCCCTGAAAACGGGAAAGGGAATGCGGCTCATCCTGTTCTAAACGAGAGGGAGCTTGTGGAGGGAGGGGAGGAGCTGCTCCGGAGGTTCAGAACGCGAATTAGGCAAATTGTCTGCAATTTCGCGATTCTTTTGGTTTTCCCTTGGCTTCCCGATCATCCGTGGCCATCGATTGTCTTTGCTTAAATGTTCGTGCTGGGGAAACTGTGTTAAGACTCGCCTGTTGTGCCGGTTTCCATAATTCCGACAGCCACCGCTCCGCTCCTGCCCTGGGATACCCCGCGATACTTGGAGTTCACGGGTTCAGCGGGCTTGCACTTGTGTGTCATCTTTCCTTTTCTCCCTGATCCGTTTCTATGCAGCCCGCCCTGCAGCCATTTTTTAGTTGTCGAGGACGACACCCACTACGGCTCCACTTTCCTCTTCCCATTTCCCCCGCCCCTGTTCCTTAACCCGCTGCTGACTGAAGCACCTTCATTAACATACCAAGTTGGTATTACCAACTGCAATGCGAGCAGAGGGGATGGGATGGGTACATAGGCGTAGCCACAGGTGTTTGAAGGGGGACGATATTAACACCTTTCACATTCATCACTTTACAGTATTTAGTTTATCCCCCTTAGCTCCGCCCCTGAAAGGTTTAGGCACTGGGGTTTCGGAACTTGAGAGGAAGGGCAGCCTGCTGGGAAGGATTGCCCGCCTGCGGGCCAGGAATTTCAGCTTCGTGGCTCGGAATTTTCTGTAATCCGATACAATTTAGCGGCTTAAAGCTTCTGCCTGCTTGACGCTCGAGTTTCTCATCATCTTGCCAGCTCGTTGTTGTTCCTGTTGTTTCTGTTATGACTAAGTCCCCCGACCACCAAGCCCGCCCGTTCTCGAAGGGAGTACGAAAAAGAAGATCCCCAGTGAGGCACGCGTTTGGTTCCCCTTTTTTTGCGAGTTCCGCCTTTGCCTTTGTTTTGAGTCCCTGTCATACGGTCTTCTTTTGGTTGCTTCTATGGCTGAGGTTGCTGTGGGGTCATCCTGGGGCTGAAGTGGAGGAAGAGGGGGTGCCTTATACAATGGTGATTAAAAGCCACTTGAATGAATCCCTGGCACTTCATCGCTCTGGCTATCTGCTTTGAGGGAATCGTTTTCAGAGTGGATATAGTTAGAGATTTTTTAATAGCCACTAAGTCCTTGAATATCCAGAATAACCTTTTTCTTATGACACATGTCAAGCAGTAAAGGAATTTACAAATATTTTATGACTTATTTTTCTGCCAGTGAGTCAAGAACACATTTCCATGCCATCAAATATTCCACAAAATCCGCTTTGCATCCGCCCCACCGTCACTCGCTTTTACTGCTTCGCTCAGGAATGCAAGACAACAAAACGGAATTATCAAAAATAAAACCAAGACAGTGCTAAAAAAAAAAGAGTTTAAAATAAGAAGCAAGCCGGGAAATGGAAACAGAGGAAAACTCAGGAAAGGCGTATGCGCAATGCATGTGGGGAAAAATCTAAACAATTTCTGCAACAACTTTGCTGACGGCTAGGAAAAGGATTACATAACTAAGGTGGCAGGCAGGGATATCGGGGATCGGGAACGGAAACCCACAGTCGCTGGGCCATATGGTAATTGTTTTTCCCAGCACGTAGCTCCAATCTGGGATAGAAAAATCCCCGGTAAAGTGCGCACCCCTCTTAATTGCGTTCATACATAATTATGATGGTGGGTGGTTTCCCTTTCGGGGTGGGGGAAACCCTTGTCAAGGTCTCCCTAAGAGTTATGCTACATTTAAACTAAATTCACTTTGCACAGGTGGAAATGAAAATGGAAAACGTAGAGATGCGAAGTGAGTGCAAGTGAGAAAACAAGAGGAAAACCTGTCGTTTATTTTTCACTTTTTCCACTCGCCGACCCATTAAATAGCAGAATTTTCCGAGCCACCCACTCAGAGTGGGCTAAAAATTGCATTTAATTCCATATTGAAAGCGCGCCTGGCTCTTGTTCTTTTATTTTAGTTTAACTTTATTTGCCTTTGTTGTTGTTGCGGCTGCTGCAGTCCGTTAAATATTCATAAAATCAACTTTAACAAGCGAATAGTGAACAGAATGAGACGGGGCGAGTTGGGGCGAAAGAGAGAGGACATTGGCCCAGAGCTGCACACTGAAACGGATCTCAAATATTTGTTTGATTGAGTTTAGTTGCTGTTGGCAAATACATATGAGTGTGCAGCTTGTTGCCCCATACTCACATGTGCACTGCCAAAAAATGGTGTAGCTAGTCAAGTATCATCAAAAATTTCTATTGTTACCCCTTACAAAAAATGCGAAAATCAATCTGTCCCGATTTGCCGAACAAATATCAGTATTTCCTTCATTACACAGCCAAAAATGGTCCAAACATGGAATGTCATATCTCGTAGGGCTCGTAATTTGATTGATATAATTCCCATTTGAGTTGCACTCAAATCTGGGACACTTCAATTTTTCCCATTTTTCGCAAATTTTGATGATGGTACCCCTTATAAAAATGCGAAATTTGAGCAAAAATTAATTTTCTCAAAATCGAAAAACGAGTGATAGGGGTGGTAAGTGATGGTCGTTAGCAGCACAAAACAGTCGTTCTCTTGGCTGTTAGTCTTGTTTTGACCAAGATAGAGCCGGAAAACTGCAAGTAATATTCCAAATTTCTGTCAATAAAATGGTTTTTTGATATTTTAGTCATAAAATCACATCTCGCAGCCAAAAACAGAATAATAATGTTAAAAGTAAGTATAGGGTTTTTAAGTTTTGATAGTCAGCTGCATAAAAAAGTCTTTGTTTGAGCCGTCCCGCTTGTTTTGACAAAGTTACAGCTAAAAAACGTAAAAAAATCTTGTCTCTCTGCTGTCAAAAGGGCGTATACTTGATTTCGAGCCTAAAATATCAGTATTTTATTCATTACAAAGCCAAAAATGGTCCAAACATGGAATGTCATATCTCGTAGGCCTCGAAATTTGATTGCTATCATTCCCATTTGGGTTGCGTTCAAATCTGGGACACTTCAATTTTTTCAATTTTTCGCAAATTTTGATGATGGTACCCCTTATAAAAATGCGAAATTTGAGCAAAAATTAATTTTCTCAAAATCGAAAAACGAGTGATAGGGGTGGTAAGTGATGGTCGTTAGCAGCACAAAACAGTCGTTCTCTTGGCTGTAAGTCTTGTTTTGACCAAGATAGAGCTGGAAAACCGCAAGTAATATTCCAAATTTCTGTCAAATATATGGGTTTTTTATATTTTAGTCACTAATTCAGCTCTCGCAGCAAAAAATCAGAACAATAACGTTAAAAGTAAGTATAGGGGTTTTAAATTTTGGTACCAATTCGTCCGTCATGTAGCATTTTGATTCTCGCAGTGCAAATCCTTACAAGCCCGGTCTGTTTGCCTTGCTGGCCAGCATTGAAATATGGAATATTTATCTAATGTGCATCAAACGGAATGCCAAGCAGCTGAAGAATGGAGAATGGAAACTGAGCCGGCAGCACATGGCCAATGATGTTGAATTGCTGAGCAGCTCCAACAAAAGGCCACGTTAGGGATATTATTATATTATAAGACATGGCCGAGTGAGCCCATCGTGGCTTAAAGCACAATGCAGGGCTTCCTGCAAGACATCCTCTTCGTGCTTCCTTTTATGCAAATCAAAATTTGTGGAATTCCATAATTTGTTAGCAATTTGCCGGGAGTGTGCCAACCCCTGGAAATGACATTAAATCCCAGCCGGGCGCACACCTGCAACGAAGGAGACAACCGACTCCGGATCCTGCTGCGCCCCCCGCTGGAACTCAATTTACGGCCCATCCCCAGAGGTTGAGTAGCCGACCTGGTGCCAAACGACACTTAAATGAAGTACACGAGCCGAGAAGTCCATATCATGGCCGTATCCGTATCCCCGGAGTACTCGCATGTGTGGGCCTAAAATCAATATCGCTTCAATTGCCTGCTTTTTTAAGGCTTCCACGAACCACTCTCAGTAAACCTGTCACTTTGTCAATTAAATTATAAAAATTATCAGTAGGTAGTGATGCTGACTTGGCTATGGGTTTATTATATATTTCTCGACGTTCTACATTTAAAGCTTTTACTTTAATCAGATTTCTTTAAAGCAACTCAATCCTCCTACAGAAGGAATAGGGTTTAGCTCTTATTGGTTTAGAGTTCACTTATATTAAGTATATTTCAGCTTTTTAGTGGCCTTCCCTTGGCTCTTTTCAGCCATTATTGTTTGACAACACTGACAGAAAACTCACAGGCCCAGACAGGGCCAGGGGATACCCATTGCAGGGACTTGGAGAGGGGGAAACAACTTCAGCACGTGCTGTCAGCAGGAAGACAGGCGGAGGTACAAAGACAAACCAGAACCAGACAGAGACGGAGATGGAGGTGGAGGCGGAGAATGGGTCTGACAAAGGGGACGCAGTCTCTCTTTCTCCAGGGACCCTGCCCTCGTTTCCACTCCCATGCCAGCCTGGTTACCTTCACCTTGGCTGCAATTAATTCTGGTAACATAATCTTCACTTACAACTTTATATGACACTAAATCAGTGCAAAGTGGGAGCTGAGATTGGGGAGAGGGGGCAGTATATTAGAGCTAAATCGGTCGGGAACTCCATATGCGTTGTTGTGGGCGTTTCCCGGCGGCTTTACAAGCCCCAATTATGGGCTCACACATGAAATTCAACGCTCTCGGAGTCCGAATTTAATTAGTTCCATTTAAAGCGCGAGAGATTCGAAAACACGACCGAGCAGAATGCGAATGCCCAGCGAGCGTTCTTTCCGCATATTTGCACGCCAGCCGATAATTATCGCTGGAAATTCGGTCAGAGGTTGACCCACCCTCGGCCAAATCTCGGCTCCTTCATCTGCATGTGAGACGCTCGACATCCACCTGATATATACCTATATAGCATATATATAGTTGGTATGCACTTGCAGATGCAAGAGAAGGGGCGTGATCTGCTGCACGCACACTGCCCATTTCGTTTTCACTTTGCCCAGCAGGGAGGCAGTGAAAGATAACAGATTGCACTTCCAGGCTGGGATTGGGATTGGATGCTCACGGTTCCATGTGACTGCCAGACGATTACGTGATCTCCCGAATGCCCATGCATGCCACTTTGTGGCCCTCTTTGTGGGGCACAATGCATGTTTATAAGCTTTGCTCTTCGCTCGTTTAACAGAGGAAATAAAAAAGCGCTTATTATGCACTTGCAGCCGAAATGTCATATCATAAAAAACGAATAAATTATTGTGGGGGCTTGAGAGCACGACAGAGATATCATCCGGTGTATCAGCCGTATCTCAAAATCTTATTCGGATTGGAGGCATCTCTAGATTGTAAATATCTCAACATATAATCTGAAAGCATGCACGTACGTGTGCTAATTTTAAGATAAACTGTAATAATGGTATGACATGATAGTTTTAAATATTGTAAAAACACTTCCAGACTAGCCCCTCCTCAGAGTTGGTTTCCAATTTAAAACCAAATTCACACCAAAGCCCGCTGACAAGCGTGAAATTTGGGAAGAGTTCGTTTAATAAATTCCTCAAAATCGTAGTTCCCGTTCTGGCAATTTCCTGAAGTCATTAGCAATTGGAAATGGCCATGGAAGTTCCACTCGGCGCGAGTGCAAGTGAAATCCGATGAAATGCATCCCCGACAATGCACCATTCCCAATGGCCAGTGGGGAGTGGTCCGCGGAGTGGAGGCAACGCCTCATGCCGAGCGCTTAACTTTTCGACATGTTTCACATGTGATGAAGATTAAGTAGAAAATAATTACAAGCTGGGCCCCAACCGCAGCTAAAGCTGTGTGTGCGATCGCGATCATATCGGATTGGATCGGATCGGGTGGGATCTGCTGGGATCGGGATGGCTCTGTGATCGGAGAGCGGCTGGCGGTAATTACATAAACGGCGATGTCAGTGCAGTGACAGGACGGCGTCATCGGAGGATCCCTGGGCTCCTAAATCTGAATCTGGAACTCCATCCCGGACTGGCCCAGAGTGGCCAGTCGATCATCAATCGTGCGAACTTTCCAGGGACCCGCCCCCTCGGAACGCGGATATCATTGCAGCCAGGGCACCACGACGAACTATACCTGTTCTCAGATCCTCGGAGCCAGACCTCGATTGCGAAAGAGAGAAACCAGCCAGCCTGCCGAAAATAAAAGGGCCAAATCAGCGTGTAAGATGCCGGGTCGGACCTCTTCTGGGGCCATAAATTTTAAAGTAATTTTCTCTTAGCCCCGAATAATTTATGGGAAAATATTAAGCTGCCCCAAATAACCGAGAGCGTGCTGATCCTAACCTAACAGACAAACAAACTACTTTTTTGGGGCCACAACTAACCCAAATAGAGTAATTAAATAAGTTAAGGGGCTGGTCCCCATCTCTTATCTACCAGCACTTTTGGCGCGATAATCCCGGCCTGGCCACAGTGCCGGTAATTTCGCTCTTGGTATTTCGAACTGGTTGAATTATGGGCAGCCCGTCCTTAAGGTTCAGGTCACGATTATCTGCATACGCAGCCGGCAATAATAATCTCAAAATTGGCGCACTTAAGCGAGGATCCCTCGGCAGGCGTAATTTGAAAGTTATTTTGTTGCCGTTGCGGTGAAATTATTGAGCAATATGCTGATCTGTAAAATCATAAATAAAAATATTTGTACTTGACCGCAGCGGAGCCTGGGACTCAGCCCGGTACTCGTAATGGTATTGGTTTGGGGTTCCACCTTCGCCTGCACTCGCTCCATCTTCATCTCATCTCCTCCCTCTGACAACTTTTATGTTATTAGGTGAGAGAGTCGCTTTCGGGGCCCAAATCGGAACGGAGCTCCATGGATCTGGGAACTCGGATCCCGGACACCGGCTCCGGATCGAGAGCCTCCGCCCGCGGCTTAACGATTGATAAAGTCTTTTTATTTACAAGCTGATAATGATGGTGTAGGTGCAGCTTTTGGCATTGCGACGGTTTTTCATGTAATTTATGAGCAATTTGCAGACGATTTTCGAGGCTCCATCGCGCGGAATGTGCGCAGATGGCGGGGGAGACTGACCCAAAGAACTTGGAAGTGGGCTTTGCAGGCAGGGGAGCGGTAAAGTGAAAGATCTATAAATGGAATTTATGGGAATTAAACCACTTATGAAATGTGGTGTCCTAAAAAACTAAAGAAGCTAAGTGAAAGATTTGCAAATGGAATTTATAAAAAACTACTCTCAAATTCTATTATTTTTGATTAAAATCTGTTCTTATTTGGAGGCAGCGAAATCAGAGTAAGAGAAGCAATATGTAACTGATTTTACAAAATTAGGAAACCACAATTTATGGTAATTTAAACTGTTCCACTTGAGCACAGTCTTAAGGCTTAGAACCTCCAGCCTTCTTACCATTCCAATCCCATCCAGCACGCTTCGACCAAGCTGACCGAAAACTATTTTGTAATATTGATAACCATCTCGAGGGGAAAGGGCCAGGGCAGGCCATTAAAGTGTCACAACAAAACGCTGAACTCATTTTTTTAATACGGGACTGGGCCACAAGAAGCCATAAAACAAGCAACTTGATGGGGAGTTCATAAGGAGCGGACAGAAAACAGAAGACCCTGGGCACGAACTAATAACACGAATGCCTAAATGGACGAAATAGCCAAAAGTGTCAACTGTGGAGAGGGGATGAGAACTCTGGGTAAGCCGATTATAGGCCACGACTTTCGGGAACGGAACGGAACGCACATAAAAATGTCTCTGGCTGAGATCTCCGGAATCGTGTTAAGCGTGCTCCGTGGCCGAGGAGGAGGGGCCACCGACTGCCACTATGTTTATATGGCGGCGGTGTGGATATCACTTCTACCTTTTCTTGTCTTCTGTTGTTATTATTTGTGTCGCTGCTGATGATTGTCATTAACATCAAATTACCACAAGTCAAAGTCATGTTCTCCAAAATAAAACCCCAGCAAGAACGCAGACCCCACCTCCAGCGGCTCAGACAGATAGTCGGCACTTAGTTGGAAAGTTATGGAGCAGAAATGAAATGGGAGAAGCGCAGGCGCAACCACAAAAATGTGGGGGAAAGGGTTAATTCAAGGCAGGGGAATCCGACGCACCAGAGAGTTCCTTGGAGATGCTAGCTCTCGGCTACACCTTGTTGACCATCGGGACAAATCTGTTATGACACCTAACTTGGGGCTTTGGGTTTTCACAAGATGAAAGAAATGTTAATAAGGGAACAATGCCCATAGCATTATGTACATCAACAGCTTTCATAACATGATATATAAAGAGTTAAGTTAACGGAAAAAGTAAGGCAAGTAATATCAAAAATTTACTTTAAGTTTAAGTCAACTCTAACCGCAAAGTATTGACAAACTTAAAATGATGTGAGGAAATATTATTGCTGGCAGAGAAGCGTAGTTAAAACAAGATTTCTGAGGAAATTTGAGCATACTTTGAGCCCTTCGAACCTCTCAAGTCTTTATCCAACTAATCGTGAATCTGTCAAATCTTCGCAGCTCTTCTTGCCTTCAAGCTGTTTATTCTCCGAGTTAAAGCCAGTCCCCGCCTTAGTGAGATATTATCTCCGCTGCGGTGATCTGCATAATTATGCTAAACACATTAAATCCATTCATAAATCTTTTTGGCAAGCATCATTCACAAAGGGAACACCTCGGTGAGAATTTTGATAATGAGATATGAGCTATTATTCATGTCCCGCGGGGCTCTCGCTCTCATTTGTATTTGTCCAGGTCTTTTGTGGGTGACACAGCCCAGCAGGGTTTATTTATGATCTTCGGCTCACTCGCGATCTTGGGCAAGGGAATCACCATCGTAAAATCAATAAACCAGTCGGTGGCCACAACAAGACCGAATCGGAGTCAGAAATAATTTTTAAGATGCAAATTATGCAGATGAGACGAATCGAAGTGTGAGGCCAGACGAAACATTCGGGTTCGGGTTGAAAACGAAATTCACCTGCCCGGCGAAATCATATTTCTTCTTGCCCAATCCCAGTTCCACTGCCAGGTGGGCGTTGGAGGCGTGGTCTTTGAACCTTATGTGAGATAGTTGGACTTACTGCTTGAAGAGCTGCTCGATCGCTGAAGACGCCTCTTCCAAAACAACATTTTGCGGGCCTGATAAGATCTGTCTGCTGATTGGTTTCGTTATGTGAGCACGTTTCAGGTTATGCGGGTGTCTATTGGGGTCTATTGCGAAATGCTGTTAACGCTTGACGCCCGGAGCGTTAGTTATTCTCGCCACTGATTAGCATAAATCTCGAATCACTCACTAAGAATCCGAGTTCCCCAGATTTCGGCACACGCGCCACAAGCTCACACGATGGCGAAGGTAACGCGGCTGAGAGTTGGAAGGCAACTGCAGTTGCCAAAGTCGCACGACAAATTGAGACATTAACACCCGGCTTTTCTGAAGAAAGTTATGTATATGGAGCGACTTCGATTTGTTTTTGCCAAATGGAGTGTCAGGTAACACCCAGTCGCTTGAGGTGTGCTCAATTAACTACCCGGTTTCTGCACTTCCGTTAAGCGTTTTTCACGCCCCTTCCTCTCGAGCTCACGAACTCGGACTTCTGGCCCGCTCGACGGTTAATTAACGAATAAAAAGTCGCTTTTCTGTTACGAAAAAATCTCCGAGCTCGGCTTAAGCGCTGCCGCCGCCGCTTCTTTTTTTAGTCTTCCACGCTCCGTGCCACAATAAAAACGAAAAAGAAAATATGTTACACCAAAACTCGAGGCGTCGCAGTCGGCGGCTCAGACGAAGTCGAAGTCGAAGTCGGCGTTGCCCATCGCACATTGGGGCCAGTGGGGACATAAAACAGGTGTAAAAACCGAACCGATATGAATGAGAATGAACGACATACACTCGTATGAGATCGAGATAAACAACGAGGGTTTTATGGGTTTCCAGGGTGTGGACACAATTAGATGTTCGTAAAAAACGAGCATTTTATTTCCCTTGAATCGGTCTTGGACAGGGCCTAAACCTGTCATATGGGGCCCAGAATCATGTGGCGACAAAAAATATTAATTATTTCACAAGCAGTTTGTAAACATGGCTAAAAACTGGCTGCATTAAAAGCTGTTTGCTTGTCTACAAGGTGACAAGTCAATTAAATTGCCATTACAAAATGATTATTATTTTTAAATATCATTATTTTTAATATCTTGTTTATCAGTAGTAAAGTTTTGTTGGAACTTCTAGTATTATTTTGTTGACTAAACATGACACTTGTTTGTCTTGAGATGCTTTCTTTGGCACCTGGAAGATGGACAGGTTAGTTCAGTGAGGAACTGCGCAGCCGCAGCCGCAGCCGAAGTCGACGTCGCAGCTGGCGTTGCGTTGGTGGCGGTTCAGTGAATTTCGCTGGTTGTTGCTGCTCCAAAATGTGTAACAGCAACAATATCATTAACCAACAGCAGCAACAACAACAGCAACTGCTGATCGTTGGCTCGTGCAGAGTTCATAATGCACGCAACCCATTGTTATTGCTTTTAGCCTTTCTTGGATATACATATTTAGGTCTTAACTCTTTTTCGTTGCCTGCACATTTATTGCTTAACGCTTTGATGCGTTGACGGTTCCTGCTTTGGCCCAAACTCACCACAGCTTGTTCTGCTGGGCCATCATTTGCCCGGTTGCCCCTCCATTTGACATGTTGCACTTGGCCATCTCCCCACTTTGGCCCCCTCTCACCCTCATTCTCATCCCCATTTGCTGCCTGTTCATTAAGCGAATCAGCGTAGCGAAGCATAAAGCCAAATTAACATAAGCAACTTCTTTTCGACTTCTTCTATATCTGCACTTAACACAAATTATACTTCTTTGTAATCAATATTTAAATTAATGTTTAAACAAATAAGTAATTGTTACCAAAAAGAATGTTAAAGTCTTCTCAAAATAAGATATGTTTCAAATATATGATTTTATCTTTAATAAGTTAAAACATTTTCTTTGTCTGTACTGCATGGCTTACCGCTCGAAGTCGTACATTCGGCCAAGTGCTTCCTCCTTTCCAGCTCATCTTTCGGCCATTGTCGGGCTATGTGGCGGAATTAAAGACCCTTTACTCTCATATATATGTACACATATCCATCGCACCGGCAAATTGCTTTTGGTACGCGTCTAATTGGAATACGAATTTCATTTGTTGCCAGTTTGTAGATTGAAGTTGGAACTAGCTTGTTATTTTTCTTTTCACCGGTCCGGGGGTTTTTCTTGTGACAGGTCACAGCAGCAACTTAATGATTTGTTTACTTTTCAGAGAAGGTTTTCATGGAAGTTGTGATTTGATATTTATGAAATGGATCTAAATAGATATTAGACCACAGAAACTTTTTAGTATAATTTATTTCTTCTATAACGACATATTTTTTGTACAATTCGAACTCACTAACTCCTACCTACCACAACCATTTCGAGTTTGCATCTGCACCTAATTATTATGCATGTTGGTTGCGTGATTTAAAATATGTGTTATAAATATTTATGGATGCAAAGAGAGCAGCCATGTGTAAGACCGCTAATGGAACTCCATGTGGTAATATGAAGCACCCTCCGATGCAACTGACTCGTGGTAGTTATAGTACCCATATATTATTGTGTTGCCATGTCTGCACCCGCAATAAACAAGTTGGGGAAACGCCGGCACGCGCTCCTTTCCAGTATTCGAGAAAAATGTCCCGGCCTTTGAGGAAGGATTACCGCACGGCGGACTTTGAGCAGCTGAGCAAGATGATCAAGGATCATCCGCTGATGAAGACTCCTGAAGTGGAGCATCAGCAGATGCAAAAGCTGCGGACTCCAGAGTATCGGACGAAGTGCGTGATGAGGGCTTCTCTAGACGACATCGCTTTGGGGGTGGGTCCTTTCATATCCCTAAGATCCAAATATACCATTACTCACATATCCCTTTCGTACAGATCAATCTCTACAAGCTGCAGCTGGACAAGCCTATGTCTCCCACTCTAGAGGAACCAAATTACCTAAAGGAGCCGGCCGCGTCTGCCCGTTCAGCTCCCTCTGCTCGACCGCCAGCCACGCCCTTCATCAAAGTACTACTCCGAAAGACTCCCATAGTGGTTTTATTCGAAAGACGCAGCATGACCGCTTTGGCGGACACGGAAGAGGGTCGCCAGGTGATGGAAGATAACCAGAAGTACGAGGAGCTCCTCGCTGGAACGGATAAAACACGGAGATCTGTGGATGCAGACACACAAACCATGACAGCGTTGATGAAATCCAGGCTGGTAAACACCGAACGGTTGACCACTGCCCAGATGGGTTCCTATGTCTCCAACTTTGAAATGTACGACACCTATACTGACCTGGAGAAATCCACCACGAGTGTCCAGGTTCAGGGCGAGAAGAAGATGGAGATAACCACATATCACGTAGGCGGAGTAGATCAGTTCGTGGGGATCAACAGTCTTCCTGGGTTTCGACTGGCTCTAATGTTGACCATGCGCATCCTGGCCAGCAACGTTTTTGAGCCTCAACAGCGGAGGTATAGGAATATGGCACTACCAGATCCTTTGGCTGAGGATGTGAAGTTCAAATACCGCTTAGGACTCCTGTGGAGATTGAGTCCACCTTCATCCAACCCCAAGGTTCATCAGGCAGTGAGCGATGTAACCTTTTGCCCAAGTAATGGTGACATAATGGCGGTGGCCTACGGGGTCTATAGCCATGGCAAGGTCAGCAAGTTGCCAAGATCCGGATGGGTTTATGTGTGGAACATCAAGAACCCTGTTAACCCGGAGAGGCGTTACAACTATCAAGTTCCCGTCGTCACGGTGGAGTTTTCCCCCACTCAACCTCAGTTATTAGCCATTGGTCTTCATAATGGAGGCGTCGAGGTCAGGGATATTTCTAGTCAGGATCTCCCAGCATTAGCTGTATCTCAACGTTCATCTTCACCACATTTTGAACCAGTTACGGCCATAAAATGGATATATTTTGAGGGAGATGTTGGATCCAGGAACCCCCACATCACACCCTTCTTGGCCACTTCGCAAGCGGGAGCTGTAACAAAATACCGGCTGATCAACAGTCCGAATATGCTGGGATTTGAACAGCAGCGTTTGCAGCGGGCGGAGGGCGAGTTAGAGGGAATTCCCATTGAGCGACAGCCGCCGGCGGCTTCGTTACTGGCCAACAGGCATCCCCAATGCTTGGAGATAGTGCTTGATCCCGTGCACGCTGATATTTACTATGTCCTGACCGACGAGGGAACAATGTACAAGTGCTCTACGAATTACCCCCTACAGCACATGGAACTGAGACAGGTCCATGACGGTCCGGCCGGCTGCATGGAGTTCTCACCCTGGTCTCCAAGGCTTTACCTCACTTGCGGAAGTGACTGGTGCATTCGAATTTGGTTAGCTGGAATCCTGCTACCCATAGTGACGCTCCAACACCACCTCTCTCCGGTGCACTGCGCCCGATGGAGCCGAACCCACTCCACTATATTGGTCTCTCTCAGTCGAAGCACTGTGGATATCTGGGATCTGCGCAACAGCACCATGAAGCCGGTGTCGTCAACCGTAATCGATGCTGATATCTTCTACACAACCTTCAAGTACTATCCATTCACCATTTTACTAGATAATTTACTATTGATTTGCATTCCAGGTTCACCCATTGTGGTCGTTCGTTGGCCGTGGGAAATGAAGCTGGCAACCTGCTCATGTTGTCCTTTGAGGACATGCCATTCCCACCACACTTTCAGTACAAGCAGCTCAAAAGAGCCATCTTCAAGGCCCTGTCCATGCAGCCGGATCTCCGCAAGCAGGTCAAGAGCGTTGGATACTTCGGCTATCCGGGAGGAAAGATGCAAACCAGAGCTTGATAATAGTCCTAAGCTGTGAACAAGAATATGCTTTACAATAAGAACTATATAAATATTTTTTAAAAGTTTTAAGAAACTGTATTTCAAAATATATATTCAAAAACGTTATTAGTTTATATGGGTCGCTACGACTCTAGCCACAACTGCTTACATGATATGGCCACAAAGCCACTTAAACATTGAAGCTCAACTTGGCTAACACCTTGAGGCCTTTTTCCTATCGGAACTAACTCATACCCCAGTCTTATCAATCACCTGCATTTGAAATTCAAAATACAGCCCGGGGGATAAGATGGCTTCCAGCACCTTGAGCATGCGATAGCCACCAAGTTCAAACCACCGACGTCGCCGACATAGTTTGTGGTTTGCGGCACAGGCGATGACGACGTGGCTGGCTTTCCCAGTTTTTACTGCTCATTTAGTTGAAATATAGACGTTCGCCATGCCTCATCGACTGCGGCAGAACCTGCTATTGCCGAATCCGCCCACGGTGGTCATGCACGATCCTCGCACCCACCTGAGGAACCTGCCCCAGGCCTACAGTCCAGCCCAAACTCCGTTGAGCAGGGAACGGGACTTTGCCTCGCAGGTTCGCTATCATCTGGAGTCGCCGCGTAAGCCCAAATTCCGACCATGCAAGGTCATCTTTGTGGGCGATTGCGCCGTTGGCAAGACTGCCATCGTCAACCGGTGAGTAAAAGAAAATTTCAATTTAATTTAATGAATTAAATTACCCATTATCCTCAGGTTTTGCTACGACAAATTCCAATCAAATTACAAAGCCACCATTGGCGTGGATTTTGAGCTGGAGAACTTCAGCATCCTGGGTCACAACTACAATCTAGAAATGTGAGTTCAACTCCCTAAGACATAGTATACGCTTGGATTGGAAATATGATTTCATTTCAGGTGGGACACGGCTGGTCAGGAGAGATTTAAATGCATAGCAGGTGCTTATTATCGCAATGCAAGTGGTAAGTACGGAAAGTATACAAAATGAACACTTTAATTTAATGGACTTTATCATATAGTGATAGTGGTTACCTATGACATGTCGAAAAGGGATTCCCTGGAATCGGCTAAGAAGTGGCTCAATAGCGCACTGAACTACAATACCAGCAAGAGACCCTTGATTTTTTTAGTGGGCACAAAAGCAGATCTTTTGGTACATTTATTTTTCCATCAAAAATCGAAAACTAATTATTATTTTTAGACAAAGGAGGATTTCGTACGAATGGAACGATTGGCCGGAGTGGCAGCTGCCGAGCTTCAGGCGGAGTATTGGTCCGTCTCAGCGCGGTCTGGTTTCAAAGTAACGGAACTCTTTCAAAGGATAGCCGGCTTAGCATTTGAAGAAGCTGTAAAGCAGGAAATAAAGGCAACTAAGAATCAACCACAGGAACAAGCAACTCAAGCCTCCGTTAAATCGCAAACTTTTGGTGGGAAGTTTTATAACTATTTATATAGCTTCAGCTTTAAAATCTTTATTTCAGATTTACGTAGCTTTTTTAGCAATCGCTTTTCGCCTGGGAAAATCGGTTGTGCTTGCTAGCTTCCATATACTACTAATTTATATTTTAAGTTAAAGTTAGGTCGTTAAAATTACCTAATAAAGAAATATATAAACAAATTTCAAATACTTTTCTAGTTTTTAAACTTTTCATATCTATCGATAATCGTCTTTAATCGACTACACTATAAAGGCCCTTTTGCATTCAATTTAAACTTGAATTTATATATTAACGTTATTTTATTAACAAGTAACAGTGTTGCCGTACATTTAATCAGCTGTGTTGAGCGCTCACATTGTATAGATAACAACACCTCCACCACTGTTAAGTAATTGAAAAGTGCTGTAAAGTGTAAAAAGAGCGCGCTGTTAGGCGCGAAATATCGCCGATCTGGCCACGCGGCTGTCAAATTTGGCTTCCGCTTTTTGACAACTGCCCCTCAGTTTTCCTTTTCATTTCTTTTTCTCGTAGAAATGCCACCCAAAAAGCCAACCGAGAAATCCGGTAAGGATTTTTCATACAAAAATAAGACAAAATTTCGTGAATTGATCAGCAAATGCAAGGCGAAAGCACAGACCACAAGCGGGAAATCAAAAATACTCATAAAACCGTGATTTTAAGGCAAAAATCTCATTAAACAGTTGACCTGTAGTTTCGGCCACGTGCGGTGTTTCTGCGTGTGAATGCTAAAGTGTGTGTTGAAAGGGCCCAAGTAAACTGAAAGAGTGTCAATTTCAAAGCCAAAGTGATTATATCGGATTTATTTAAGTTAACGAGCGTCTTATTGCCGCCTTGCTGATCGATCAGGCCTAACCTAACTTTGTGGGCGAAACATGTTTACTAATGCGGATTCCGTGCTCATCTGTTTACAGCCAAGCCTGGCGACAAGAAGCCAGAGCAGAAGAAGACTGCTGCGGCTCCAGCTGCTGGCAAGAAGGAGGCTGCTCCGGCTGCCGCCAAACCAGCTGCTGCTGCGCCCAAGAAGGCTGCTGCTCCAGCGGCCAAGAAGCCCGCTGCCGCCGCCGCGAAGAAGCCAGCTGCCGCTGGTGCTGCTGCCAAGAAGCCCGCTGCCGTGAAGAAGACGGTGGCAACCAAGGCCAAGGGCAAGGATGCCAAGAAGAAGATCCTCGCTGGCAAGAAGCCCCAGTCCGTGCTGGCTAAGCTTTCCGCGAAGGCTCGTGCTGCCGCCAAGGCCAAGAAGGCTGTGAAGCCCGGCACCAAGCCCGCTAAGGGCACTGCCAAGGCTAAGGCTGTGGCTTTGCTGAACGCCAAGAAGGTCCAGAAGAAGGTATATAATAGGCTAACCTCTAAAATTTCTAAATTAACACATTGTCCCCTTTCTTTTCGAACAGATCGTCAAGGGCGCCTTCGGCACCCGCGCCCGTAAGATCCGCACTAATGTGCACTTCCGTCGGCCCACAACCCTGAAGCTGCCCAGGAACCCCAAGTACCCCAGGAAGTCGGTGCCCACCAGGAACCGCATGGATGCCTACAACATCATTAAGTATCCACTGACCACCGAAGCAGCAATGAAGAAGATTGAGGACAACAACACCCTGGTCTTCCTCACACACCTGCGCGCCAACAAGAACCACGTGCGTGCCGCCGTGCGTAAGCTCTACGACATCAAAGTGGCCAAGGTCAACGTGCTGATTCGCCCCGATGGTCAGAAGAAGGCCTATGTGCGCCTGGCGCGCGACTACGATGCTCTGGACATTGCCAACAAGATCGGCATCATATAAGCGGTGCAATCTGCGGTAACGTGTGGAATGGGCATCGCGTTCTACATCTTACATGTAGAGTCTTCTATAAACAAAATATTGCTAAGCTGATACGGTAGAGCGAGGATGAACGTTTCAAAGTTGTCTGGGTATAATAAAACAACTCAAAAACTAAGTGTGGATTTTAAATTTGGGTGGGCTTAATGTTTTTTTTAGCGTTTTCTTTCTTTCAGACAATTTAATATACTTGAGAAAGACATATTAACCAAGGTAAGTTTTATGTTAGCCATTTCTCTTTCATGTTTTAACGTTTTCTTTCATCGCAGGCTATCTTACCAGTAAAGAAGAATAAATCTCACTGATAGAAAAGGTGATTATACTTGCAATTTATTAATGCTGTCAATTAAATAATCTGATGATATTTCGAGTAGGAATCTCATTGAGCTTCAGTCATGCGTAGCTTTGAAATTAATTTTAATCTCTAACTGATGAAACCTCTATAAAAAGGAGATCAATATTTTAAATTCCTAGCTAATAAGCTCTTTTTTTATTTCAGTCGCTCCAAAGAGTATCTGGATCCTTGGCTAACTTCTTATAAGGTGTGTATGCTATTTAGTAATCCGTAATTTAAAATGTAGTTTTTCTGATGATATTTCGAGTAGGAATCTCATTGAGCTTCAGTCATGCGTTGCTTTGAAATAATTTTTAATCTCTTACTGATTATAACTATATTTAAAGCGAAGAATTGTTATAACATTCCCAACTAATGAGATCTGTATTTTATTTCAGTTGTCCCAAGGAATATTTAGACTCTTGGTTAATTTCTTACAAGGTGTGTATATTTTTTAGTAATTTGGAATGTATTTTGTCCTGATGATATTTTGAGTAGGAATCTCATTGAGCTTCAGTCATGCGTTGCTTTGAAATTAATTTTGTCTCCCACTGATGATAGTCCTATAAATGTTTTATATATTACTTTTAAGCGCAACTAATGTCGTTTGTTTTTATATTTCAGATTACCAGACGATATTACGATTCCTTTTAATATATTTTAAACAGAATAAAACATTTAAAGAAATTTTTGCACTTAAAACCATTGCATTTTTTATTGCTCGCTCCTTTAATATCGTCGAAATTGTTTCCTAAATTTATCATAATGGTAGTCATCCGTAGCTCTCTTGACTCCATTGGGATTCGTCTGATGGTGAGCCGACTTGCCATCTTTTTCCTCTCTTTTACGCCTCCTTTGATCGCTGTTTTCCTCGATGTTAACTGGAAATAAAAAAAAAAGTGATATTCATATTTATGGATGATCGAGTTTTGTTAACTTACATCGATTGTGCTGCATGAAGTTCACAGCCATATTGGTAGGAACAAACTGTGAGGGACCGTCTTTTTTGTTCTTGGCATCCTGTAGCAGCTTCTGCTTTGCCTCTTCAGTGGCCTCTATGTTGCGGATTTTAGCCGAAATGCCTAGGTCAACTTCAGGAATACCATTCAGCATCTGATTGGACAACATCTCTTCGGATCTGTGCGATGAGGACTGTCTCAGATGGTCGGGCAGAGCGTACAAAGCAGCATCCTCGGGCGTCAAGTATTTGTTCACATCCCCATCGTCCTCGGCTGGAGCTTCTGTGCCTCCTCCCTTACGTTTTTGCAGCTCCTGCTCAATATACTTCATCATCTCCTCGTCTTCATCACGCTTGTTTGTTTCTGCCGAAAACTGTGTGCCAATGCCAACGTCGTAGGCGTCGTCTACCTCTTTCATCTTGCCAGATTTTAACTGCTGCATATTGACCAAGCCACCAGTCTTCACATTAAAAGGATCCTTGATGGCCAGCTCTTCTTCGGGAGCGATCTTCTTGCCCAGTGCTAGTCCTACTAAACTGACTCCATTGGGTCGCTGTCTTAGACGCTGGCGCTCCTTGATCTCATCTAGGGTTAGTCTGAATAGAAAAATATATTTTGATTTTCTGAACTTTTATGATATTAATTACATACTGTTCCTCCTTCTCTTCATCGTCAGAGTTCTTTCGTTGTCTTAAGTTTTTTCTGCCGGATTTCTTGAAGAAAACCTTAGTGGTTTCTTTTGATTTTGTTTCCTCCGCATCGCTCATTTTTATGGCTTGTTTTAAGATTAAAATTTAGTGACTTATTATTAATGCTTAAATTTGTTTACGTTTGCAAAATAGAGTGTTACCGTTTTAGGGAGTCTACAAAATACCACCAGCTGTGTTTTCTGGTCCGTCAAAGTCTAGTTATCTACCATCTCTAACAGCGGCGGCATTCTTGTGCATATTTTCCCATATTTTGGCATAAAATTTTAATAAAAGTAGGCATAGCATCATAATAAGGACCCAGCGCTTGGATTACAGTACTATTGGTTCTGTACAGGTATATAAACCAAGCAACCTGGAAGAAAGTATCTTTGGAACATAATCGATTTTCCCTGTGTAAAATTGTAGCGCTCGCGGAGCACCCAGTGTCCGCCAAGAATTGTTGATGTTATAGAGCGGCTCACAGGACATCGATCAGTATGTACAACGGCATTGGACTAACCACGCCTCGTGGCTCCGGCACTAACGGCCATGTGCAACGGAACTGGGCATGTGTGCGTCCCGGGAAGAAGGACAAGGACTACCGCGCCGAGGATGACACCAAGAAGCTGGATGCCCAGTTGAATAGGCCCCCTAACAAGGAGATCCTTGACCACGACCGCAAGCGCAAGATCGAAGTCAAGTGCCTGGAGTTTGAGGAGATTCTTGAGCAACAGGGGTAAGCAGGGAATATTCGCAATTACATGGCGTATGTAATGCCAATCCCCAGTTATATAACGCCGGTTTGGGTCTGTTGCTTTCTCCTCTGTTTATGTTTACATTGGCGCCTGGTAGTTACTCTTTCCTGCAAGAGAGCTAACGCACACGCGCCGAAATGAGCATTGAACAACCCCCAGCCCGGTTGCTAGCCACCCTTAAGCGGGCAGGGCGGTCTCCACCCCCTCGATGCGTCACATGTGAGCACTCTTCCGGTGGCCTGGACTTGGTTGGTGGTGAAAAAATGCATTTCAGTTGTAGAGATTATTTTGAGTGGAAGACATCCGCATGTCCGGGCAAGCGGACAAAAATCCAAGCACTAGTAGTTTAACTTGCAGCCTATAAAATTTTAGTGCAAACTCCCCATTTAAACGTGATACAATTAGTTAAGATAGTCTAAAAGGTATATTTAGGACCTTTAAAGTATTATCCCCTGAATATACTTATCCGTCTAAACTCTACGTTCACAGACGCACACCGGAGGAAATAAAGACGCATGTGGACTCCTTCCGCCAGAAATTGATGGGACAGGGAAAAACAGATCTGACTAAGGATGAATTTGGACGCGTAGCGTAAGTAGCACGCCTTTTATATCTTATGTAATTTAAAATAAAACGTGCGCCCAGTTGACAAATCAATAAACGGTTAAACAAAACGACGGCCTGGTAAAATCTCGGCCATCTCACGACAGCTGTAAACTACATACAAGAGGAGACATGCGCCGCCGCAGCTCCCAGTTCACCACCCCCTTTAACAGGGGGCCAATCACAATCGACGAGTGGTAGAGAAAATGCTGCTGCGAAGATTTTCCGGGATGCGCTCAGCTTTCAGTCACTTCAAGTCTTCCAAAGCCACAGCAAGTTGGCCAACACGCTCAGGAATCGCCGCGTAGCACTTAGATATATGTACATTTAAATTATAAGCAATTAAAGCCTGTTAAAACGACCGACCCAGTGTCCTTGGCAAGGACAGGGAAAAGCAGGCGATGAATTTGGCGCATAGGAGTCGCCGTAGGGGACCCGGAAAAAAGAGCCCGATAAGCGTTGGAAAATCGCTGGAAAAATCAATAACCGCCCTTTCAGAAGCCAGGCAGGAAATGCAACTATACGCCGACTAATCAAAAATGAAACAAAAATAAAACGCGTTTCCCAATGATCGGGAGGGAGTGCTCGGCAACCAGGCAGCCCTTCAAGTGTGCCAGAGGAGGAGTGTCAAAGAAAATTCACCCGCTTAAGGGAACTCCAGTGCCGGTGGTGATGGTGGTGGTTGGCATCCCTTGGTCCACCCCTAAATCAGCATTGCAACCCGCTGTCAAGCGGTGGATTAAGCGCTCATGTCGTCGTCGTTGTGTCTACTATTCTAGTGGTTGTTGCAAGTGCTAAGAGTGGGGCCCTATTGAAATGGTATCATGGCCGACCGAGGCAACACTTGATACCTAAGCCGAACGAATGCAACAAATCACTAAATAAGTCTTCCAAACATAGTCAGTAATTAATTAGTCTAAGTCGCGAGGTGATACAGGCAAGTGCGCGAAGTTGCAGTAAACGGAGTAATTTCAATAATTATACAAATTCTAATCCATTGTCTCCTAAAAATTATCCAACGTCTTCCATAAGGATACACAATATTATTTAACGCGTTACGGGCCTTACGTAATGTAGCCCAAAGTGAAACTAAGTATATGCTAATCCATCGTCTTCCAATCGTAACCGATGAATATAAAATTAACCAAATAACAAATATTTTTGTATTTATATAAAGCATAAATATTAAAATCCAATGTCTTCCAATAACATGGATTTATAAATTTACTCTTCAACGCGTAACACATTTTAAAACATATAAAATCGCGAAATTAAAATAAAACCAAAAAGCTTATATTTATTAAAGAAATCGCCTATCTTTGGAAAACATGATGTGAACATAAAGTGAAAATATATATTTTTTAAATAAAATAAAAACTCATGAATAAAACCGCGAAATAAACATAAAAATAAAAGATTTAAAGAAAAATGTAAATCCACGGTCTTCCACATTTATAGAATCAAAAAAATTAGAAAAGAAAAAAAAAATTTATAACTCGAAAAAAAAATCTGTCAGTCTAAGACAGCATGCTCTCCTCTGATATATATAGTAACGCCACAACATCCACGGCTTCTGCGGCTGTGGGGAGCACAACGACTGCTTCGGTGGCCACTGCATCAACGACCACAACAACGATGGCAGCCACCCTAGTGCAGGTAGTGAAACCGAAGAAACGCCGCAAGCGACGAAAACGCGCAGGTCACGCAATCACCACCCCCACCAAAAAGAGCACCACCATCAATATCACTACCAGCACCGGTAGCAACTCGACCAGTCCACGCCACCAAACTGGGGAGAACCTTAGCTCCGCTCCGGTTGCCTCTGCAAACGGGGGCAGGAAGAGTAAGGCACCGTATTTCCAACACGACAACCGGGAATACCTGGCCAAATACGAGAGCTTCCGTTTGACCGCCCACACGTGGAACTATGCAGCGGTGGCCAGGAAGTTCAAGCCCTTGCGGCCGGCGTTGGCAAGCGGCGCCAACAAGACCAGGCGGCCAGCAGTCTCCAAAAGGTCGCACCAGGATTGCGCCTGCGCGTGCCAACACAAAGAGCCCGAGCCGGCACCTGAGCCGGGCCATCGAACAGCTGAGCCCTTCATCCAGAAGGAGCTGCCTGCGTCACAAGCAAAAATAAATATCGACGGCAGCGTTCTGCTCGAGCTGCTCAAGTATTCCTCGAGCAGCTTGCTGGAGACACTGCTGGGAGCCGGCAGTGCAGTGGCACGAAGGTAGCCAACCGTTAAAGTTTAAAACGAATTATGGAATTAATATTTAATTGCAGCCAAAATTCACTAAGACATTGGCAAACATAACTTATTTTAGAAAAAATTTAATTACACCATTGATAATAATTTCGTGTGTTTTATGCTTACAGTGCTCGTGACACCCATCAAATAGCTGAGGCTCAGCAGCAGAAGAACGCCAAGCTGCGCGAGGCCTTCAACATATCCGAGTACTTCGTGGAAGGCAGCAGTTTCGATAGCGATCGCAAGGCGAAGGAGGACCTGGCCAAAAGCGTGGCTTTGCAAAAGGAACTGGACGCCCAGCGCGAAAGCCTGGCAGCGGCGGCAGCTGCCGCTGCGGGCAAGGACAAGGAGACTGGGAAGCGGTA
This sequence comes from Drosophila eugracilis, assembly GCF_018153835.1. Taxonomy (NCBI): domain Eukaryota; kingdom Metazoa; phylum Arthropoda; class Insecta; order Diptera; family Drosophilidae; genus Drosophila; species Drosophila eugracilis. Next base: position 1,698,893 of record NW_024572964.1, on the reverse strand, counting down.
TGCCCTCGTACGCACTCCTTCTCGCGAACGGGAACGCGATGGAGGCGATGCGGCTGCCAGTGGTGATGAGCGCGACCACGTCTCTAAGTCGGACAAGAAGAAGCGAAAGAAGCGCGCCAGAGAAAGGTGAATAGATGAGAACTTTTACCGAAAATATTGTACTAACTTGTATGTTTTCGTTTCCAGTTCGGCCAGTCCTGAGCGCAAGAAGGATAAGAAGAAAAAGTCGAAGAAGCACAAGAAAGAGAGGTAAGAGCCCTGGCCGGAATATAAAACTTCGACCCCTCGACAACCGTAGCTCTGTGTTTGTTTCTTTTGCTCTTTGTTTGGACTCTACAGTCACGATTTTCGTTTTGTTTCTTATCGTACATAGTAAATTGTAAACACGTGCGCTTAGAGCGCGAAAAACCAATGATACTATGTAACTATCAATCAACTGCTTAATACATTTTGTTTTTCGTCTCTACTCCTTCTTTTACATTGCATTTGAAACCACAAAAGGGACTCATATGAGAAAGAAAGTAAAAAGAAGCGAAAAGCCACGTACAAATGACTCACACTTAGTTTTAACCGAGCTAACACTATCCTACAATCTATAAGAACCAATCCAATCAAGTGAAATGTTTCAAATGCCTTTCTGCAATATATACTTTCGATATCCTAACACTTGCCAAGACAATCTTTTATTTAAATCCGTGTGCAGCGAGAGTGAGTAGAGTGATCAGGGATCTAAGTACGTATGGGTTCTCCACTAGCCAACACATTATACACACAAACTCGAAACCCAATCCCAACCCAACCCAACCAAACCTAAACTAACCATAACTGATCACAGCTATTTTCCTCACAACTCGCCCATTCACATTTCCCCCAACTCTGGCGGTAAGTAATGATTCGATTCTACAATCTATAAAAAACATAGAAACTGCATTGCCAACTAAAATACAAAACACAACAAAAGTAAAGAACAACTAGAAACTAAAACAATACAATAAACGATAAAGTTAAGAGGTATCTCTGTGTGTTGCAAAAATTAAAAGCGAATTACTTTCTCATCTTTCTTTCTATTGTTATAATTACCTTCTATAATGTTAAGACAAAGCAATTTGCGCAGTTTTCGATGAAGGTAAAGCACTGAACCACAAGTAAACCTATTTATATATTGCTGCTAACCAGTATTTTGGAGCTCTAGGGCTACCGACAGAGCCTTGTCCAATCTGTGTGTCGTAGCAAGCACCTAAAACACTTAAAAAGCTGACAAATAAGTCTATTTATGGATCAACCAATTCTTAATGGGGTCTAACCTTCTATTTGCAGTAAGTCGAAGAAGAAAAAGTCGCGTAAGCGCAAACACAGCGAGAGTGGACAGGATAGCCACAAGGATAGTGATGATGAGAATGATAGCAGCGATGAAGATCGGCGCGAGACGAAGAGTGCCAGAAAAAAGGCCAAGAAGGACAAGGTATGCAAGGGCTAGGACCCCGAGAATGTTGAATTAAAGCTATCGATACGTGGAGAATGGTGCGAGGAGAGAAAGCCAATAACTGGAGATGGTGTGCATATCTCATTGGTCAACGGCTCCAAGATATGCTTATTAACCTTGTATGAGATCGTATAAACCAAACTCTTGAATAAAGAGTCCAGCTCTGACGCTCTCTCTCCAAGACACACACACCCGCAAATATTGTAACATATGCATATTTCTATTCCTTTATTGTACGACTCATCCTTTGACTAACAACCAACTAATTAATACGTCTGACCAAAAAATTCGAATGGAAGTACTGCCTCTCTATATATTTACATAAATATTATTACCTGTATATGATGATAACTCGTTTGACTTTTCGTTTCGTTGTTTCAATTGTTCACCAAATATTAAACATACGCCATTTCTTCTCTTGCTTATTTACTTCTTTTTCCACCAAATGAAACATTCAAAATAACGATTGACAAAATAACCAAGTACTGATCTATAATCCTGCATATAAAACGTTCTCTACCTTATAAATACTAAAGCATACAACTTTATTAGTAAACAAATAAATTGCCAGAAAAATCACCCACAAATATTGTAAAAGGTAAAGAGGCTTCAAACGCATTCTAGTATAACCTTATGATTTATCTCTGAATTATTTACTTTTATTTATTTTGTATAGAAGCTTAGAAGAAATTCATTTTTTAAGGGGCTGTCCACATCTGCTGCTCCTTCCCAGAATGTTTCAGATTACTGGGGATGGCCTCTTAATCTGTTTTGGTTTCCAAATTTTTTTTTAAATTATTTAAAGCTGTTTTCAGTTACACGTAGATTGTTTTTCCAACAAAATCAACCCAAGTAATTTAAGTAAATTCAAGAAACAAAAAGAAATTTATATTTTGTTTATAAAAACCCTTGGCGCTTCATTGATATAGGATAGCTTTCAATGGCTCTCTTGTAGTTTTGTAAGTACTTTCATTTGACTGTTTTCTTTAAGCTACTAATAAACAACCATAAGATAACTAGTGCAAAGTGTCCGAAGCCGATAAAAACTTGTAAAAAAAAAAAACAAAAAAAACAGTTTCCAGTCCTAGAGAGAATGCTTGCGAAAGTCAAATGCTGCAAAATTTTAAGCACCAAACTCAAACTTCATATGTCTATCATGCCATAAAGAATGAACTATGTTTGACATTACTGCTAACAGTTAGACTCTTAGCAAGAGCACCTAGCATTTAAGTCAGTCCGCTAATACTCCACACTCTTTTATTATGCAGAAAAAACGAGACAAGAAGCTGAAAAAGAAGACACGCGCCCGTGCCAACTCCACGGATTCAGAGCGGTCAGTGTAAGTTCACTCTTCTGATAATTCTTAAACCAAAAATGTAATATTATTTCTTTAGCTCTCCATCGCTTAAGGAGGATAAATCGGATAACTCCCGTCTGGTAAAAGGATCCAATGAGTCCGGTGAAAAGGTTTTGCATCAGGACGACAATGCTAAACGCAGCCGGTCTCGCGAGCGTCGAAAGGACTCGAAAGCCCGACCACAAGAATCCTCACTCGACAGTAGATATCACAAGGGAAGGGAACGGTCGGCCGTTACCCCACCACGTAAGGAGCCGGAAAGGCAAAGAGAACGCTCAAAAGACAGGCAGCTGGAACGCTCAAAGGATAGGCAGCGATCCAAGGATAGGCACAGATCAAGAGAAAGACTGCGTTCTAAAGAAAGAAATCGTTCAAAGGAAAAACAGCGATCCAAAGAGAGACAGCTCTCCAAGTCAAAGGAAAGACAAAAATCTAAAGATAGACAACGATCCAAGGAAAGACAGAGGTCCAAATCCAAGGAAAGGCAAAAATCTAAGGAAGGACACCGATCGAAGGACAGACAGCGGTCCAAGTCCAAGGATAATCAACGATCTAAGGAAAGTCCCAGATCCAGGGATGTGAAACAATCTGTCGATAAAAGGCGGGATAGATCCAAGGACAGATTAAAGGAAAAGCTGCGATACAACGAGACGCGACGATCCAAGGAGAGGCAACGGTCCAAGGAAAGACAACGCTCCATGGAGAAGGAACGGCCAAAGGAGAGGCAACGATCCAAGGAAAGACATAGATCAAAGGAGAGGCAACGTTCTAAGGAGAAACAACGATCAAAGGATAGGCTACGATCAAGGGAAAGACAACGATCCAAAGAGAGACATAGATCAAAGGAGAATCAAGGATTAAAAGAAAGGCAAAGATCCAAAGAAAGACCACGATCTAAGGACAGAAAACGACCCAAAGAGAGGCAGCGATCTAGGGAACGTACTGCCAATGAGTCCAGGCCTGCAAATTCGCCCAAAGGCTGCAGTCCTAATAAAAGAGACGATCGCCGTCAGCGGTCTCTATCTAATACGATCAGGAAAAAAACTGATGACGCTAAGATAAGCCTAAACACCCAATCAAAATCGCCGGCTCATTCCCCAGAGGCGCCGCCCAAAAAGTTGCTACCGACACCAGCGTTCAATCCCTTTAAAGCAGCCGAGGACACCGTCAACGATATATTGGGCACAAAGTCGGTTATGGTGGCGCTAGAGAAGACTAAGCGTCAGAGGGCGGCTTCCAGCTCTAGCTCGGACTCCGACAGCTCCAGTAGTAGCTCGTCCGCTTCCCGAACGCCATCACCTAAGCCCACTCCCAAAAAGCAAAAAAAGAAGAGTAGGACGCCAGAACAGAAAGATGTGAAGAAGGAGGTTAGTCCCAAGAAAGAGCGCCGTAGAAGTGTAAAACGTGAGCGTTCAAGTTCCCCGCACTTGTCCAAGTTAAAGAGCAAGGTAGTGGAATCAAGTCCGAAGTCGACGAGGCGTCGTTCTCGGTCAAGTTCTTCAGAGTTGCGCTACTCGCCTGCAGAACGGCATCCGGAACGCTACCAGGACATCCTCCAGGATAAGAAGCGTCCGTCAAAGGCTAGGGAAGCACCCGCGACAAAGCCTGCACCAGTGGTGCGTTTAAGGGCACAAAGCGACGATGCCAGCGATACCGAAACAGGAGTAGACGGTACTGCCTTGGAGGAATTTCAGCAGAGCAGACGTGAGCGCGAAGAACAGCAGGAACTTAGAATGTTAGAGCAGCTAAAGTCCGGGATTGCGGCCAAGGCAAAGCAGAAGATCAGGATTATGGAAAAGGACCCGGCCAAAGAGGGCAGCGAAGTAAGTGGCAGCGAACTGCTGACGGCTACTAAACGTAACTCGCTAAACGAATTCCTTGTTGCTAACAATGTGACTGCTTTGATTAACCCACTGACAACGACCCCGCTAACGCTGACAACTACGCCGCCGCCTCCCTTGGCGGTGATCTTACCGCTGGATCAGCGCAAGGAGAAGGCGCAGTTACGGGATTCGGATCAGGAGCTGTCCGTGTCTGTGGAGGAGCCGCTCAAGAAAAGGGACACCAGCACACCGCCCATTTGCAAGACGTCCCACGTGGCGGCGAATGGCGAGGCCAAGAGTCCGACAGTGGTTCACAAGATCCACATGCATCACAGGCCACCTCCACAGCACCTGCATCACCAAACGCAGCAGCAGCAGCAACATCCGCAGCATCCTCCGGGAAAGCGCGTATTCCACAATCGCACGTTGAACAATAACCCTAACAGTAGACATAGTACTAACAACCCTCATGCATGTGGTGGTGGCGGAATACCTCATTCGAATCCTAACAATAGTAATAGCAGCGGGAATGGTGGCAACAACCCGGGCATGCTGCCCTTCCTGGCGGGCACGCCAGGCACATACAACCGCACCACCAACCGACTGAATCATGGTCCCCTGCTAACTGCCACCCACTACAACATCTGCAAGAACCACCAGCACAACTTGCAACAACAGCAGCACCATCTGGCCCGTGGCTTAGTCTATAACTCGGCTCTCTTCGGACACGGACCCCGGCATCCGGGGCTTCTGTCCCTGACGGGAGCGGGTGTGGGCGTGGGTGGGCAAGGTGCTCCGCTGTTGGGTCATCCACCACATGTTCGGGGTGGCGGCGGTACCATTAGCTTCAATGCGGCGGCAGCGGCTGCGGCCGTGGCTGCCAATAGTATTAGCTACCATCATCATCACCATCAACACCAACAGAAACCGAAAATCGTTATAAAACCCTTCAAAATTCACGATCCACAGCCCCTAGTCGCAGCGCTTGCGGATAGCTCGCTGGTGGATGCTATTGTCTCCAAGGTTTCTACGGCCACTGTGGCGGCGGCTGCAGCGGCGGAGAGTGCGGCTCGAAGGAGCCGGAGTCGTGAGCGTCGGAGCCGGAGTCGCAGCAAGCGACGCACTAGCGGAAGCCGTCATCGTCATCACTCCAGCAGCCGCTCGAGATCGTAAGTATAATTAGGAAAGCTTATTATTATCTTTACTGTTAAAGCGTAGAAAATATAAAACCGTATAAATAATTGGATTTAAAAAAGTTCTTATAATAATTCGTGATTTCAACTCTCTTCTTAGGCGGTATAGCTCATCCAGTAGTCGAAGTGGATCGCGCAGTTCCAGATCTCGCTCCGGGTCGCACTCTTCCCGCTCCAGTTGCTCCTCACACAGCAGCTCGGGCAGCTCCTCCTCCGACAGCGGCTCCGGATCGTCACAGTCCGGCTCTCGGTCACCATCGATCCCAAGACGTCGCGGCTCTCCGAGCTTTCTGGACCGACGTCGCATAACGAGGTAGCTAGACGGGATTCCTTCTCTGCCTTGGTTAATTTATTTTTTATAACTTAACTCCTTGTTTTATATTTTATTTCTTTAATTCCGTAGCCGTCGATCGCCGCGCAGCACAAGGCGCTAGTTGGCTGCTCTTATCCATTATCCGCTTGAGTTACATTGATTTTTCACTCTTTTTATACACGTAACTCCTGATTTTATCTTATTCATTTTTTTCAGCTGGCTCAGGAACTACTTTTAATTTCACTTTTAGTTATCCATCACTTTCTTGAACTTACTTATGTAGCTATCCACTTATGTGACGTAATTTTTATGGTTTTTTAGCCAAACCTCAAATAAATTTTGTAAACTACCGATTAGATGATTTTTTAGGATTTCCTTTGTTTTATTTTTAGCCAAAGTTTCTTGAGTTCATTACAATTTTCAGTTTGGTAAGTTGTATTCATTTAATTTTCGGTCATTTAGCGAAATGCAAAAATCGTTTACTAATACATTCATTTTACTTACAGTGCTCGGAAGCGACCAATTCCGTATCACCACAAAGCCAACGCTGAGGGCGAGGCCGAGGAGGCCTCAAGTTGCTGTTCCAGTTGCTTCAGCCGCGCCAGCAGTCCTGCCACGCCGCTTCTCACGCCCCTGCGCAACAGCCGAAGTCCATCTATGGTCGCCTTCTGAGTGTTAACCGAGTCGCTGCGCAAGATGTGCGGCGAGTCCTGAGGCGAGATGTCTCGATCACTCGATCACTCTCATCCTAGTCACTAACACTAGTCACAACTTGCCCCTAAGATAGTTGTTATACGCATTTAACTTGTTTTACACTGCATTTCGTATCCCTAAGTTAGTCACCTGCCCATGAATTTACTAGCGAAATTATATTGTAGCCCCGATATTAAGCCAATAATACTTGTACGGTAAGCCTTTGCTCGATTATTTGCTAGTTCTAAGCTCCGTTTTAATATACGTACATAAATAAATTATTTGTTGCCTCTCTAAAAATAGTTATTTTTATTTATAAAATATAATATCTTTGGCTTTAAAATGCCTTTAAGTATAACCGACAGATGCAGATATTTGCAAAATCACTTGCGGCTTTCTAGCTCTATCTTGGTCGAAATAAGACACACAGCCAAAAGAACGACTGTTGTGCTGTGATGCTAACGACCAATACTAAAAAATTAATTAATTTTTGCTCGAATTTCGCATTTTTATTAGGGGTACCATTATCATAATTTGCGAAAAGTGTAAAAAATTCAAGTGTCATGACATTCCATTTTTGGACCATTTTTGGCTTTGTAATGAAAATACTGATTCTTTAGGCTCGAAATCAAGTATACGTAACGTAACTTTGTCAAAACAAGCGGCACGTCTAAAACAATTACTGTTTTTTGCAGCTGACAACCAAAACTTAAAACGCCCATACTTACTTTTACCATGATTGTTTTAATTTTTTACTGCGAGAGCTGAATTAGTGACTAAAATAATAAAAACCCATTTTTATGACAGAAATGTTGAATATTACTTCCGGTTTTCCAGCTCTATCTTGGTCAAAACAAGACTTACAGCCAAGAGAACGACTGTTTTGTGCTGCTAACGACCATCACTTACCACCCCTATCACTCGTTTTTCGATTTTGAGAAAATGAATTTTTGCTCGAATTTCGCATTTTTATAAGGGGTACCATCATCAAAATTTGCGAAAAATTGAAAAAATTGAAGTGTTTCAGATTTGAACGCAACCCGAATGGGAATGATGGCAATCAAATTACGAGGCCTTCGAGATATGACATTCCATGTTTGGACCATTTTTGGCTGTGTAATGAACAAAATACTTATATTTTAGGCTCGGAATCAAGTATACGACCTTTTGACAGCAGAGAGATACGATTTTTTGCCGCTTTTTTAACTGTAACTTTATCAAAACAAGCGGCACGTCTAAAACAATTACTGTTTTTTGCAGCTGACAACCAAAACTTAAAACGCCCATACTTACTTTTACCATGATTGTTCTATTTTTTTACTGCGAGAGCTGAATTAGTGACTAAAATAATAAAAACCCATTTTTATGACAGAAATGTTGAATATTACTTCCGGTTTTCCAGCTCTATCTTGGTCAAAACAAGACTTATAGCCAAGAGAACGACTGTTTTGTGCTGCTAACGACCATCACTTACCACCCCTATCACTCGTTTTTCGATTTTGAGAAAATGAATTTTTGCTCGAATTTCGCATTTTTATAAGGGGTACCTCATCAAAATTTGCGAAAAATTGAAAAAATTGAAGTGTTTCAGATTTGAACGCAACCCGAATGGGAATGATAGCAATCAAATTACGAGGCCTTCGAGATATGACATTCCATGTTTGGACCATTTTTGGCTGTGTAATGAATAAAATACTGATATTTTAGGCTCGAAATCAAGTATACGACCTTTTGACAGCAGAGAGATACGATTTTTTGCCGCTTTTTTAACTGTAACTTTATCAAAACAAGCGGCACGTCTAAAACAATTACTGTTTTATGCAGCTGACAACCAAAACTTAAAACGCCCATACTTACTTTTACCATGGTTGTTCTAATTTTTTACTGCGAGAGCGGAATCAAGTATGCGACCTTTTGACAGCAGAGAGATACGATTTTTTGCCGCTTTTTTAACTGTAACTTTATTAAAACAAGCGGAACGTCTAAAACAATTACTGTTTTATGCAGCTGACTACCAAAACTTGAAACGCCCATACTTACTTTTACCATGACTGTTCTTATTTTTTACTGCGAGAGCTGAGTTAGTGACTAAAATATTAAAAACCCATTTTTTTGATAGAAATTTTGAGTATTACTTCCGGTTTTCCAGCTCTATCTTGGTCAAAACAAGACTTACAGCCAAGAGAACGACTGTTTTGTGCTGCTAACGACCATCACTTACCACCCTTATCGCTCGTTTTTCGATTTTGAGGAAATTAATTTTTGCTCGAATTTCGCATTTTTATAAGGGGTACCATCATCAAAATTTGCGAAAAATTGAAAAAATTTAAGTGTCCCAGACTTTAACGCAACCCGAATGGGAATGATAGCAATCAAATTTCGAGGCCTACGAGATATGACATTCCATGTTTGGACCATTTTTGGCTGTGTAATGAATAAAATACTGATATTTTAGGCTCGAAATCAAGTATACGACCTTTTGACAGCAGAGAGATACTATTTTTTGCCGCTTTTTTAACTGTAACTTTATCAAAACAAGCGGCACGTCTAAAACAATTACTGTTTTATGCAGCTGACAACCAAAACTTAAAACGCCCATACTTACTTGTACCATGGTTGTTCTAATTTTTTACTGCGAGAGCTGAATTAGTGACTAAAATAATAAAAACCCATTTTTATGACAGAAATGTTGAATATTACTTCCGGTTTTCCAGCTCTATCTTGGTCAAAACAAGACTTACAGCCAAGAGAACGACTGTTTTGTGCTGCTAACGACCATCACTTACCACCCCTATCGCTCGTTTTTCGATTTTGAGGAAATTAATTTTTGCTCGAATTTCGCATTTTTATAAGGGGTACCATCATCAAAATTTGCGAAAAATTGAAAAAATTGAAGTGTTTCAGATTTGAACGCAACCCGAATGGGAATGATAGCAATCAAATTACGAGGCCTTCGAGATATGACATTCCATGTTTGGACCATTTTTGGCTGTGTAATCAATAAAATACTGATATTTTAGGCTCGAAATCAAGTATACGACCTTTTGACAGCAGAGAGATACGATTTTTTGCCGCTTTTTTAACTGTAACTTTATCAAAACAAGCGGCACGTCTAAAACAATTACTGTTTTATGCAGCTGACAACCAAAACTTAAAACGCCCATACTTACTTTTACCATGGTTGTTCTAATTTTTTACTGCGAGAGCTGAATTAGTGACTAAAATAATAAAAACCCATTTTTATGACAGAAATGTTGAATATTACTTCCGGTTTTCCAGCTCTATCTTGGTCAAAACAAGACTTACAGCCAAGAGAACGACTGTTTTGTGCTGCTAACGACCATCACTTACCACCCTTATCGCTCGTTTTTCGATTTTGAGGAAATTAATTTTTGCTCGAATTTCGCATTTTTATAAGGGGTACCATCATCAAAATTTGCGAAAAATTGAAAAAATTGAAGTGTTTCAGATTTGAACGCAACCCGAATGGGAATGATAGCAATCAAATTACGAGGCCTTCGAAATATGACATTCCATGTTTGGACCATTTTTGACTTTGTAATGAACAAAATACTTATATTTTAGGCTCGGAATCAAGTATACGACCTTTTGACAGCAGAGAAACACGATTTTTTGCCGTTTTTTAACTGTAAATTTGTCAAAACAAGCGGCACGTCTGAAACAATGACTGTTTTATGCAGCTGACAACCAAAACTTAAAACGCCCATACTTACTTTTACCATGATTGTTCTTATTTTTTACTGCGAGAGCTGAGTTAGTGACTAAAATATCAAAAACCCATTTTTTTGACAGAAATTTGGTATATTACTTGCGGTTTTACACCTCTATCTTGATATCTTGATATTATAAGATATGACATTCCATGTTTGGACCATTTTTTGCTTTGTAATGAACAAAATATTAAAATTTATTCTCGGAATCAAGTATACGACCTTTTGACAGCAGAGAGATACGATTTTTTGCCGCATTTTTAACTGTAACTTTATTAAAACAAGCGGAACGTCTAAAACAATTACTGTTTTTTGCAGCTGACAACCAAAACTTAAAACGCCCATACTTACTTTTACCATGATTGTTCTATTTTTTTACTGCGAGAGATGAATTAGTGACTAAAATAATAAAAACCCATTTTTATGACAGAAATGTTGAATATTACTTCCGGTTTTCCAGCTCTATCTTGGTCAAAACAAGACTTACAGCCAAGAGAACGACTGTTTTGTGCTGCTAACGACCATCACTTACCAGCCCTATCACTCGTTTTTCGATTTTGAGAAAATTAATTTTTGCTCGAATTTCGCATTTTTATAAAGGGTACCATCATCAAAATTTGCGAAAAATTGAAAAAATTGAAGTGTTTCAGATTTGAACGCAACCCGAATGGGAATGATAGCAATCAAATTACGAGGCCTTCGAGATATGACATTCCATGTTTGGACCATTTTTGGCTTTGTAATGAATAAAATACTGATATTTTAGGCTCGAAATCAAGTATACGACCTTTTGACAGCAGAGAGATACGATTTTTTGCCGCTTTTTTAACTGTAACTTTATTAAAACAAGCGGAACGTCTAAAACAATTACTGTTTTATGCAGCTGACTACCAAAACTTGAAACGCCCATACTTACTTTTACCATGACTGTTCTTATTTTTTACTGCGAGAGCTGAGTTAGTGACTAAAATATTAAAAACCCATTTTTTTGACAGAAATTTTGAATATTACTTCCGGTTTTCCAGCTCTATCTTGGTCAAAACAAGACTTACAGCCAAGAGAACGACTGTTTTGTGCTGCTAACGACCATCACTTACCACCCCTATCACTCGTTTTTCGATTTTGAGAAAATTAATTTTTGCTCAAATTTCGCATTTTTATAAGGGGTACCATCATCAAAATTTGCGAAAAATTGAAAAAATTTAAGTGTCCCAGACTTGAACGCAACCCGAATGGGAATGATAGCAATCAAATTTCGAGTCCTACGAGATATGACATTCCATGTTTGGACCATTTTTGGCTGTGTAATGAATAAAATACTGATATTTTAGGCTCGAAATCAAGTATACGACCTTTTGACAGCAGAGAGATACGATTTTTTGCCGCTTTTTTAACTGTAACTTTATCAAAACAAGCGGCACGTCTAAAACAATTACTGTTTTTTGCAGCTGACAACCAAAACTTAAAACGCCCATACTTACTTTTACCATGGTTGTTCTAATTTTTTACTGCGAGAGCTGAATTAGTGACTAAAATAATAAAAACCCATTTTTATGACAGAAATTTTGAATATTACTTCCGGTTTTCCAGCTCTATCTTGGTCAAAACAAGACTTACAGCCAAGAGAACGACTGTTTTGTGCTGCTAACGACCATCACTTACTACCCCTATCATTCGTTTTTCGATTTTGAGAAAATTAATTTTTGCTCAAATTTCGCATTTTTATAAGGGGTAAATTTGCGAAAAATTGACAATATTGAAGTGTCCCAGACTTGAACGCAACCCGAATGGAAATGATAGCAATCAAATTTCGAGGCCTACGAGATATGACATTCCATGTTTGGACCATTTTTGGCTGTGTAATGAATAAAATACTGATATTTTAGGCTCGAAATCAAGTATACGACCTTTTGACAGCAGAGAGATACGATTTTTTGCCGCTTTTTTAACTGTAACTTTATCAAAACAAGCGGCACGTCTAAAACAATTACTGTTTTATGCAGCTGACAACCAAAACTTAAAACGCCCATACTTACTTTTACCTTGACTGTTCTTATTTTTTACTGCGAGAGCTGAGTTAGTGACTAAAATATTAAAAACCCATTTTTTTGACAGAAATGTTGAATATTACTTCCGGTTTTCCAGCTCTGTCTTGGTCAAAACAAGACTTACAGCCAAGAGAACGACTATTTTGTGCTGCTAACGACCATCACTTACCACCCCTATCACTCGTTTTTCGATTTTGAGAAAATTAATTTTTGCTCGAATTTCGCATTTTTATAAGGGGTACCATCATCAAAATTTGCGAAAAATTGAAAAAATTGAAGTGTTTCAGATTTGAACGCAACCCGAATGGGAATGATAGCAATCAAATTTCGAGTCCTACGAGATATGACATTCCATGTTTGGACCATTTTTGGCTTTGTAATAAACAAAATACTTATATTTTAGGCTCGGAATCAAGTATACGACCTTTTGACAGCAGAGAGATACGATTTTTTGCCGCTTTTTTAACTGTAACTTTATCAAAACAAGCGGCACGTCTAAAACAATTACTGTTTTATGCAGCTGACAACCAAAACTTAAAACGCCCATACTTACTTTTACCATGACTGTTCTTATTTTATACTGCGAGAACTGAGTTAGTGACTAAAATATTAAAAACCCATTTTTTTGACAGAAATTTTGAATATTACTTCCGGTTTTCCAGCTCTATCTTGGTCAAAACAAGACTTACAGCCAAGAGAACGACTGTTTTGTGCTGCTAACGACCATCACTTACTACCCCTATCATTCGTTTTTCGATTTTGAGAAAATTAATTTTTGCTTAAATTTCGCATTTTTATAAGGGGTACCATCATCAAAATTTGCGAAAAATTGAAAATATTGAAGTGTCCCAGACTTGAACGCAACCCGAATGGAAATGATAGCAATCAAATTTCGAGGCCTACGAGATATGACATTCCATGTTTGGACCATTTTTGGCTGTGTAATGAATAAAATACTGATATTTTAGGCTCGAAATCAAGTATACGACCTTTTGACAGCAGAGAGATACGATTTTTTGCCGCTTTTTTAACTGTAACTTTATCAAAACAAGCGGCACGTCTAAAACAATTACTGTTTTTTGCAGCTGACAACCAAAACTTAAAACGCCCATACTTACTTTTACCATGATTGTTCTAATTTTTTACTGCGAGAGCTGAATTAGTGACTAAAATAATAAAAACCCATTTTTATGACAGAAATGTTGAATATTACTTCCGGTTTTCCAGCTCTATCTTGGTCAAAACAAGACTTACAGCCAAGAGAACGACTGTTTTGTGCTGCTAACGACCATCACTTACCAGCCCTATCACTCGTTTTTCGATTTTGAGAAAATTAATTTTTGCTCGAATTTCGCATTTTTATAAGGGGTACCATCATCAAAATTTGCGAAAAATTGAAAAAATTGAAGTGTTTCAGATTTGAACGCAACCCGAATGGGAATGATAGCAATCAAATTACGAGGCCTTCGAGATATGACATTCCATGTTTGGACCATTTTTGGCTTTGTAATGAACAAAATACTGATATTTTAGGCTCGGAATCAAGTATACGACCTTTTGACAGCAGAGAGATACGATTTTTTGCCGCTTTTTTAACTGTAACTTTATCAAAACAAGCGGCACGTCTAAAACAATTACTGTTTTTTGCAGCTGACAACCAAAACTTAAAACGCCCATACTTACTTTTACCATGGTTGTTCTAATTTTTTACTGCGAGAGCTGAGTTAGTGACTAAAATATTAAAAACCCATTTTTTTGACAGAAATTTTGAATATTACTTCCGGTTTTCCAGCTCTATCTTGGTCAAAACAAGACTTACAGCCAAGAGAACGACTGTTTTGTGCTGCTAACGACCATCACTTACCACCCCTATCACTCGTTTTTCGATTTTGAGAAAATGAATTTTTGCTCGAATTTTGCATTTTTATAAGGGGTACCATCATCAAAATTTGCGAAAAATTGAAAAAATTGAAGTGTTTCAGATTTGAACGCAACCCGAATGGGAATGATAGCAATCAAATTACGAGGCCTTCGAGATATGACATTCCATGTTTGGACCATTTTTGGCTGTGTAATGAATAAAATACTGATATTTTAGGCTCGAAATCAAGTATACGACCTTTTGACAGCAGAGAGATACGATTTTTTGCCGCTTTTTTAACTGTAACTTTATCAAAACAAGCGGCACGTCTAAAACAATTACTGTTTTTTGCAGCTGACAACCAAAACATAAAACGCCCATACTTACTTTTACCATGGTTGTTCTAATTTTTTACTGCGAGAGCTGAATTAGTGACTAAAATAATAAAAACCCATTTTTATGACAGAAATTTTGAATATTACTTCCGGTTTTCCAGCTCTATCTTGGTCAAAACAAGACTTACAGCCAAGAGAACGACTGTTTTGTGCTGCTAACGACCATCACTTACTACCCCTATCATTCGTTTTTCGATTTTGAGAAAATTAATTTTTGCTCAAATTTCGCATTTTTATAAGGGGTACCATCATCAAAATTTGCGAAAAATTGAAAAAATTGAAGTGTCCCAGATTTGAACGCAACCCGAATGGAAATGATAGCAATCAAATTTCGAGGCCTACGAGATATGACATTCCATGTTTGGACCATTTTTGGCTGTGTAATGAATAAAATACTGATATTTTAGGCTCGAAATCAAGTATACGACCTTTTGACAGCAGAGAGATACGATTTTTTGCCGTTTTTTAACTGTAAATTTGTCAAAACAAGCGGCACGTCTGAAACAATGACTGTTTTATGCAGCTGACAACCAAAACTTAAAACGCCCATACTTACTTTTACCATGATTGTTCTTATTTTTTACTGCGAGAGCTGAGTTAGTGACTAAAATATCAAAAACCCATTTTTTTGACAGAAATTTGGTATATTACTTGCGGTTTTACACCTCTATCTTGATATCTTGATATTATAAGATATGACATTCCATGTTTGGACCATTTTTTGCTTTGTAATGAACAAAATATTAAAATTTATTCTCGGAATCAAGTATACGACCTTTTGACAGCAGAGAGATACGATTTTTTGCCGCTTTTTTAACTGTAACTTTATTAAAACAAGCGGAACGTCTAAAACAATTACTGTTTTATGCAGCTGACTACCAAAACTTGAAACGCCCATACTTACTTTTACCATGACTGTTCTTATTTTTTACTGCGAGAGCTGAGTTAGTGACTAAAATATTAAAAACCCATTTTTTTGACAGAAATTTTGAATATTACTTCCGGTTTTCCAGCTCTATCTTGGTCAAAACAAGACTTACAGCCAAGAGAACGACTGTTTTGTGCTGCTAACGACCATCACTTACCACCCCTATCACTCGTTTTTCGATTTTGAGAAAATTAATTTTTGCTCAAATTTCGCATTTTTATAAGGGGTACCATCATCAAAATTTGCGAAAAATTGAAAAAATTTAAGTGTCCCAGACTTGAACGCAACCCGAATGGGAATGATAGCAATCAAATTTCGAGTCCTACGAGATATGACATTCCATGTTTGGACCATTTTTGGCTGTGTAATGAATAAAATACTGATATTTTAGGCTCGAAATCAAGTATACGACCTTTTGACAGCAGAGAGATACGATTTTTTGCCGCTTTTTTAACTGTAACTTTATCAAAACAAGCGGCACGTCTAAAACAATTACTGTTTTTTGCAGCTGACAACCAAAACTTAAAACGCCCATACTTACTTTTACCATGGTTGTTCTAATTTTTTACTGCGAGAGCTGAATTAGTGACTAAAATAATAAAAACCCATTTTTATGACAGAAATTTTGAATATTACTTCCGGTTTTCCAGCTCTATCTTGGTCAAAACAAGACTTACAGCCAAGAGAACGACTGTTTTGTGCTGCTAACGACCATCACTTACTACCCCTATCACTCGTTTTTCGATTTTGAGAAAATTAATTTTTGCTCAAATTTCGCATTTTTATAAGGGGTAAATTTGCGAAAAATTGACAATATTGAAGTGTCCCAGACTTGAACGCAACCCGAATGGAAATGATAGCAATCAAATTTCGAGGCCTACGAGATATGACATTCCATGTTTGGACCATTTTTGGCTGTGTAATGAATAAAATACTGATATTTTAGGCTCGAAATCAAGTATACGACCTTTTGACAGCAGAGAGATACGATTTTTTGCCGCTTTTTTAACTGTAACTTTATCAAAACAAGCGGCACGTCTAAAACAATTACTGTTTTATGCAGCTGACAACCAAAACTTAAAACGCCCATACTTACTTTTACCATGACTGTTCTTATTTTATACTGCGAGAACTGAGTTAGTGACTAAAATATTAAAAACCCATTTTTTTGACAGAAATTTTGAATATTACTTCCGGTTTTCCAGCTCTATCTTGGTCAAAACAAGACTTACAGCCAAGAGAACGACTGCTTTGTGCTGCTAACGACCATCACTTACTACCCCTATCATTCGTTTTTCGATTTTGAGAAAATTAATTTTTGCTCAAATTTCGCATTTTTATAAGGGGTACCATCATCAAAATTTGCGAAAAATTGAAAAAATTTAAGTGTCCCAGATTTGAACGCAACCCCAATGGGAATGATAGCAATCAAATTTCGAGGCCTACGAGATATGACATTCCATGTTTGGACCATTTTTGGCTTTGTAATGAACAAAATACTTATATTTTAGGCTCGGAATCAAGTATACGACCTTTTGACAGCAGAGAGATACGATTTTTTGCCGCTTTTTTAACTGTAACTTTATCAAAACAAGCGGCACGTCTAAAACAATTACTGTTTTATGCAGCTGACAACCAAAACTTAAAACGCCCATACTTACTTTTACCATGACTGTTCTTATTTTATACTGCGAGAACTGAGTTAGTGACTAAAATATTAAAAACCCATTTTTTTGACAGAAATTTTGAATATTACTTCCGGTTTTCCAGCTCTATCTTGGTCAAAACAAGACTTACAGCCAAGAGAACGACTGTTTTGTGCTGCTAACGACCATCACTTACCACCCCTATCACTCGTTTTTCGATTTTGAGAAAATTAATTTTTGCTCGAATTTCGCATTTTTATAAGGGGTTCCATCATCAAAATTTGCGTAAAATTGAAAAAATTGAAGTGTCCCAGATTTGAACGCAACCCCAATGGGAATGATAGCAATCAAATTTCGAAGCCTACGAGATATGACATTCCATGTTTGGACCATTTTTGGCTTTGTAATGAATAAAATACTGATATTTTTGGCTCGGAATCAAGTATACGACCTTTTGACAGCAGAGAGATACGATTTTTGGCCGCTTTTTTAACTATAACTTTATCAAAACAAGCGGCACGTCTGAAACAATGACTGTTTTTTGCAGCTGACAACCAAAACTTGAAACGCCGATACTTACTTTTACCATGACTGTTCTTATTTTTTACTGTGAGAGCTGAGTTAGTGACTAAAATAATAAAAACCCATTTTTTTGACAGAAATGTTGAATATTACTTCCGGTTTTCCAGCTCTATCTTGGTCAAAACAAGACTTACAGCCAAGAGAACGACTGTTTTGTGCTGCTAACGACCATCACTTACCACCCCTATCACTCGTTTTTCGATTTTGAGAAAATTAATTTTTGCTCGAATTTCGCATTTTTATAAGGGGTTCCATCATCAAAATTTGCGAAAAATTGAAAAAATTGAAGTGTCCCAGATTTGAACGCAACCCCAATGGGAATGATAGCAATCAAATTTCGAGGCCTACGAGATATGACATTCCATGTTTGGACCATTTTTGGCTTCGTAATGAATAAAATACTGATATTTTAGGTTTGGAAGTATACGACCTTTTGACAGCAGAGAGATACGATTTTTTGCCGCTTTTTTAACTGTAACTTTATCAAAACAAGCGGCACGTCTAAAACTGTTACTGTTACTGTTTTATGTAGCTGACTACCAAAACTTAAAACGCCCATACTTACTTTTACCATGATTGTTCTAATTTTTTACTGCGAGAGCTAAGTTAGTGACTAAAATTTCAAAAACCCGTTTTATTGACAGAAATTTGCAATATTACTTAAAATATATTGGTTAAAACAAGACTTACAGCCAAAAGAACGACTGTTTTGTGCTGCTTACGACTAACACTTACCGCCCATATCACTTATTTTTCGGTTTTGAGAAAATCAATTTTTGCTCAAATTTCTCATTTTTTATGGGGAACCATCATCAAAAATTTGAAAATGGGAAAAATTGAAGTGCCCCAGATTTAAAAGCAAATCACTTGGAAATAATTGCAATCAAATTACGAACCCCAGACGTCCATTGACAGCAGTTTTTTAGCTTACTTTTTTATGCAACTGACTACCGAAACTAGGAACCCCTATACTAATAATACTGGCTAAAAAATCAAAAAACAGTTTTTCGATTTTGAGAAACATTAAAAACATTACCAGTTATAAGCATTTGAAATGACTGACTTCGTCTTACATACATTAACATATACGTTTATTTTTAATACGAAAAGTTTACAAAATTTAAGGTTTAACCACAGTCAGTTGATAAGACGAATCTTCAGTTAGTTTTAGCTTATCTTACGTGCTCATACACGGACTATTAGTAATTCGCCAGAAAACAGAGCAGATAAAGAACTTCAAGCACTACGGCCGTAATCTAAACAGTATTTGGAATATTAAGCCAAGATAACTTGCACAGGTTTTAAAGTCACTCGTGTCCCGACGAAATGCTTATTTGGCGGCTTTCTCAGCGGCCAATTTCTCCTGGAATCGGCGTCGCCGTTGTGCGATGTACACCACCCAGATGAAAGAGATAATGGCCATGCTAATCGACCGGAACATCGGTGGTACGTATGCGAAGTTAAGGTACACAAACAGGGAAAGGTACTGCCAGTTTGCCTTCAGCAGGGGCCAGTAAAGCTTCTCCACGTTCTTTACCGCCGTGTTGGGGGAGTTACCCTAAAAAATATAAAAGATTATAAAAAGGTTTTAGAATATGATTTATAAGCATTAAAAACAATGCCACTTAAATATGAACAAAACCTTAAACCACACAGTTGAGCTAAAGCACTTCCTAATTCTTACCTCGAATAGGGACAAAAAAAACAGGGAAAGTGCCTGGTAGATAGGAGCATAGACCAGTCGCTCGGACAAGAACAGGAAGAACCTTCTGAAGCGCACATCGTGGTTGAAGAGTCGCTCCACAGTCGTGTAGAAATAGTGCGGTACACTTCCACCGAAGACCAGGCCAAAGAGTCCATAGGCGAAAACACTATGCTGGTTGAGGGTCTTGGCCCCCGCCAAACGCTGGGAGGTAACATTCGCCGAGGTGGCCAGAACGCATCTGCAATCAGATGAAACACAGGGTTAACGGTGGAATTTAATGAAAAGGAATTATATGTATGTACATACGCCGTGATGGACTTGGTGCGGACCGGATGGTTAAAGAGCTGCTCCAGATAAGTGCCGAAGAGCGAGTACAGGGGCTTCGAAAGAACCATGTTGCGGGTTTAATAAAAGTGAACCTGGAGTAAAGTGCGTATAATGCAGGTTAAAGTGCAAAGTGCAACTAGCCACACTGATAACAGCGCGAAACCGGTTCCCTGCGTTTACCTAAGAACTCCAAACGTCTTCACCGCCGATTAATAACTGAGAGTCTACCAACACCTGTAGACCTATGTGGTTACTAACTTAAATCTAATCCAGATCATATCGATATAATGGTTGGATCTATCGAAATTGTTATCGATAAGACGAGACAGCTGGTCACTCTGCGACAATCGTCATTCCATTAATTTCGGCATAATTTTCCAGTCCTAGTATAAAAAGAAGTAACAGTCTTGAAGATTCAGCGTTCTTTTGACTACGATGGAGTTTCCACCTTGCCCTCCCTCGTTAAAGTCAATACAGCACTTCCTGAAGTTGGCCCAGGAACACGACACACGGGATGTAGTCATAGCCTATTGGGCTAGACTCTAGTAAGCACCTACATATTGTTTTTCCTTGTTCGTATTTAATAATTTTGTGTCTTTCTGAATCTAGTGCCCTCCAGGTGGGCCTCAAGGCCTCCACCCAAACGGGAGAGGAAACTAAGTTACTACTCGGTAAGCGAAAAACCAATACGCATACTTCTCGCCTATGACTCATACGTGTTTTGTTTTGATTTTCCCTGCAAAATCAGGCATTATGGACTGGCTAGAACAGATGAAAAAACAGTATGCCGATAATGAGGCCGTGACTAATGAGGTGGCTGCCCAGGCTCATATTGAAAACTACGCGCTGAAATTATTCTTGTATGCCGATAAACAGGATCGCGAGGAGAACTTTGGCAAGTAAGTTTCGTCAAAAAAGGGCTTCCGAATTTATTTCCTTGATTAATATGTTTGTGGTTTCTCCACAGAAATGTCGTTAAGGCCTTCTACTCCAGTGGGGTGCTCTACGATATACTTCAAACCTTCGGGGAGTTGAGCGAGGAGGCGCTGCACAACAGAAAGTATGCCAAGTGGAAAGCAGCCTACATTCACAATTGTCTGAAAAATGGTGAGACACCCATTCCCGGTCCCTTGCCTGATGACGATGACGAGGCTGAGCTCGAGGGGGCGAATGCTAACGCCTCGGCAGACACTTCGCCCGAGGATGTTGCGGGAGCAGGTGCTCCTGTACCTTACCAACCACCAGAGCCAGAACCACAGCCGCCTGCTCCCTCTTCGCCGACGGCTTCAAGCGTTGTACCTCCCACTGCCGAGGAGGTGTTGAACAATCCGAACAAATTGCCCAGTCCGCCAGTGGATGAGGAAAAGCCAGGTGGTTTTGTGCCCTACGTGCCGACTGCTCAGCCCAATCCGGCCACGGCGGCCACCATTTATCAACCCATTGTACCCGTAGCCGGAGTCCAGATCACTCCTGACCAAATGATAACCGCTCAGAAGTATTGCAAGTACGCCGGAAGTGCCCTCAACTATGACGATGTGAAGACCGCTATCGAGAACCTGCAGAAGGCCCTTAAACTTCTGAGCACAGGATCCGAGTAGGACTTACATATATGTATTTAGGAGTTATTTCCTAGCCACAGTTATAGCTTAGAGCACCACTATACCAATTAATCTCCCGCTTAACACGCGTTGCGAAACGAAGTAAAAGGAAATTCAGATTGACTGACGTTGGATAATTAATTTTATATGTGTATGAGTTGTTCAAATTTATTAAAATTGTTTCTAAAAGTCGTATTTTAGATGGTTTCGACTAAGTGCCCGTTAGGAAAAGGATTTGATTACAATTGTGTTTTGTTGTGGTCGTGTCTTTATGCCGCGGCTCTACAATTTTAGTTAATATCTCTCGCCATTACATACAATATATTAGTTTTGTATACGATAATTATTTGGCACCAAAGTGAAAACATGAATTTCGATTTGCTAGAATGATGTGAATGATTTTTTGACCCAAATATAGGCGCGCCAATCGCTTTCGAACCCAACTGAAGGTGCTAAAACAAAGCTGGATCAGTGAATGACTATGAGTAAGTGATGCCTTTGGAGCAGGCGCCTAATCCTGCTTGACTCCGTTCGCAGGAGGCTGCGTGGTCGTTGAGGCCTCGTCCTGGAGTCGGGCAGTCTGATACCAGACCACCAGGCGGCCGCCCAGCATGAAAGTGAACACGAGCGCCGGTCCTGAACGCTCGAAGGGATCACTTACCATCCAGTGCTGGTAGATGCCCAGCAACATCAGCACCAGCAGCGTAATGTTGGCCGCATTCTTGACTTTATCTGTGGATAAAGAATGACTCACATTAATTAAATATATTAATATTAATACTTGTTTATTCTTACGATAGGGAATCAGAGCCATGGCAAGACCGCAGACGATCTCCAGGATGCCAACGGTGCGGCGGTACCATTTCGAGGGGATCTTTACTCCGAAAAGGGCAGTCAGCGGAAATACCTTAGCATACTTCACGTATTCTGTGCGCTGCAATTCAGGAGAGGAAATCGAATATGACTTCTCTGCAGCACCGGGATATAATTAATCATGGCTAGAAACCCCCAGAGGAATTTGCTCCGCCTAGCGGCCCAGCGGAAGGCAGTGCAGCCCGTTTATTTTTAAATGGAAGCAAGCTTTTCTTTTTGTCACATTCGTATGTTATTCTCTGTGTTTTTTTGTGTTGGCATAGTTGGCCACAAGTGTTTGTGGTAATGCGAAGGTAATTACACCACTGTGAGCGGCAAACACAACAAATATTTCGAAATTCAAATGTCATACCTTTGGCAAAAAAGATATTCAAAACATGAGAATTGATAGTAAAATGGCGCGTAACGAATATAATGCCAATTTAAAAACATACTCTGAATCGTATTATGTAGGTAACAAGTTTTAACAGGATAGCAAGATAAATCTGAAAAAATACTCGACGGAAATTGAAACTAGGCTCCGTTTTAACATGAATTTGACATTCCTTATTTTCATTTTTGAAATATACATTTTATCTCTCGATCCACCCTATTGCTTATATATAAAGCAAATTTGTACAACATGAATTGATTGAGAAGTATACGTCATGGTAGTTTGTGTGAGTGAAATTGTTTACATTGGTATGCGAAATATTTTTATGGTAATGAAAACGAAATCTTTGGGCGTTGTTTTTACAAAAGTAAACAAAAAATTCACATTAACAGCTGTTCTATAAATCTTTGAGCTTTTTCTAGTTAACTACGGATGTTTCTAAATTGTTTGGGGGTCTTCAAAACAATTTACAAACAAGGTGATTAATAATTAGTTTTTGAGGTTTCGGGCTTTTTAAAATTTCGATAGAAAACAGAAGTTTGGTCATTTGAATGAAATTACGATCTATTCGAATAATAAATATGTAATTAATTATATAGGAAATTAAAAACTATGTAATTTTCAAGAGAATTTAATTAATATATCTTTTTTACTTTTGAAATAATAAAGCATATATTTTTCCCAAAATATCTTTGAAGATCATAGAGCTTCGCAACGTCAACGATTGGCATTGATGGGGTCGAGTTCAATGCCCATTAGTCAGTCATATTTCCGAAAGGCGTTCTATTTTGGGACTTTTCTTTAAATGTTTTTCCACCCCTTTACATAAGAAAGTTCCATTTTATTGAACCAATTGACTTAAAAATGCACTTCCAAAGGGACTTGGGAAAAATCGATGGGCTGCACCCCACCAGACCACAGAGGAAACAAAAAAGCTAAAACTCCAGCTGTATCGATTTTCCACATACCAGGTCCTTGTACAGATCCTTGCTGATGTGCGGCGTCAGCTTGAGGGTGCCTACGAAGATAAAAAACAGGCCTAGCAGGACCGAGAGGCTTTTCAGCACGATCGTGTTGGATGCAGGAGGCATCTTGACCGATTTATGGGTAAACACTCGTGTGTGTATAAACTATATATCCCAAGAGTGCCGCTGGGGGTTCGAAGGGGCCGGAGTTCACTGGGACCCCCTAACCAATACAACACTCTACCAAAACACACCGGTCGCTAATTTTAGACCAATCTCGCAGCTTTTCGTGCCGATTCGGACGGTGCGGAAAAGTACGCGACCACCAACAAATTGAAGCACACAATCCGAATGTTTTCAAATCGCTGCGCGGTATGTATAATTTTATGAATTCTTAGTCCGCGGTCTTCCCTTCTATATATTTCATTTTCACTCGGCGTCTTTCCGCTTTCAGTTTCGCGTTTGAAAAGAGACTAATTCAGATTGAGATTCAGACCAGTTGCAAAGTTTATTTCGGCAGCATCCCAAACGGAATGGCGGAAAATCAATATATGCTCACATGCCCAGTGCTCTGCCCGAATCGAGAGTTAAGAGAGGACAGCCGGCCCACCCCGAAGAGCATGGCGTTTCGGCAGCTGGACCCACTCCTCCTCGTCTTCCTCGGACGGTCGGGTGGTGGTTGTTCCGAAACTGGCGCAATTAAGGCCAAAGACCCCGGCCTGCAACCCTTAAGGAGCCCCAGATAAACAATCATTAAGTGAACATGAGTTTTCGGCAAATGCATGAGACACAAAACTAGGAATCTTCTTTAAAATATAGAGTATAGAAATTTGTATTGCTCTATTTATAATATTTAATACATTAATTCAGAATGAAAGTTTGATTTTTTAATATTATTAATTTATTCTAAAGTTTAATTAGATCTCACTTAGTTTTACAAACTTAAATATACCACTACCATCCCATAGGTCCTCCAGGAAAACCAGCGCCCCTGCGATGGTGATCCTCCGGTGGAGTCTGTGGGGTATTGTAAATTCTCTTAGATTCAGCCATGCGTTGGTTGTAACTCTGTATTTGCTCCTGGAGCTGGGCATCCTCTTGCTGGGCTCGTTGTTCGTCGAACTCTAGACTGGCCACGCCATCCAGTCGTTCCAAATCCACCCATCCCCGAAACCGGACACATACTCCGTTCATGATAAAGTTGGACCGGAGATGCACTTTGCCCCGCTCCCGCTCGAAGTCGCACTCCTGTTCCTGGGCGTATGGATTGTGGTTTGCGTTGAAGTAGAGCTGTAGATTGGTGCCAGAAGCCACCATTGAGATCTCAGCATAGCCCTTACGGCAGTCGTTGATGAACCTCATCCGGCGCTCCTCTGCTGCCCGTTCCCTGTAGCCGGTATAGCGCACCTCACTCTCCCGGCTTAGTCGTCGAAAGAGCTCGTCGCTCTCAAACTTTGATCTCTGATCGGGCACCACACGAGGCATCTTGAAAATGAATCGAGGTTTGGGCTGCTCATACAAGGGCATGCCTTCGTATGGCGGAAGCATTCCATTTAAGGCTACCGCGTCTCCAAGATTCTGATGATGATGCATGGTTTCTGAAGTTAAAATGTTGACTGATATCAGTTTGGTCATTTCTCGTAATTTATACCAAATTAGTGGTGCGGGCCAGGTATTTCCTTAAAGGCGAATTTACCTGAAAAGTCGAGTTTCCCTTATATTTTATGATCCATCGATCAGGTAACATATGGAAGGAATTTTTTCAACCATCTGGAGGTCGCCAGGTATTCGTTTTATAAGAAGTATTTTTTGGGTTTAAAAATCCTGGGGATATTTTTTTGATCACAGGTAGATAAAAATCTTAAAGGATCTAATTCCTATCAAGCGATAACTCTTTTTAAGGTGTTTTACAGATTTCTATTGAAAATTTGAATTCAAAAAGCCGTTTTTGAAAGTGTTGAACAACGACTTATTTTAGTTAAATGAGCTAAAACCCAATCATGGGTTACAACTCTAGCCAAATAAAACAGCTGTTTTTTGTGTATTGAATTTATTTTAACAATTCGTTAAACATGTCGCTTGTTGCTTATGCCGCCAGTTCTGACGAGGATTCGGAAATTGAAGAAGAAAACCCGGGGTCCCAAGCCGAACTGGTTAAAGAAGCATTGGCCAATCCGAACGAATATAGCGCAACAGACGCTTCCAAAGAAGAGTCCAGAGAACAAAAATTATCCAGTGGTCACATTAGCGATGAGGACGACGATTACGTTCCCCAAGAAGTGTCATTGCAAGACTTGAAGCCTCCCACCGAAAGAGTTCTATTGACCTTACCCAAACCAAAAGTCACTGCTTCTGCTAACAACCCAGAAGATGATGATGTGGACGAGCTAGTCGCCCCCGTCTTTGCCAAACTTCCAATGCCACGAATAGCAGCATTAGGAAAAGTCATTATAGAGGAAAAGGACGATGAGTTTCTGCATAAAAAGGTGCTACCAATTGAAATAGAGAAACCTCCACCACCGCCAGTAAAGGGACGCGTAAAGATCAGTATTCCATCGCTTCGTGATTTCTCTGATGTGGACCGGGAAAAAGCTGATAAGGCTAAACACAAAATAGACAAACCAAATGTTCCCAAGGGATCGGGTCTGCTTGGTCTGCTGCCCCAGGCAAAATCAGAGCGTAACTTTTCCAAAAATTCTTCATCTGTGTCAGCAACTGCTTCAGCAAACATCACTGCTACTGCTACCTCAACGAATACTCGTATAGATGCTCGATCAACTCCAGCTTTTGTGCCCGATACAGTAAAGCAACGTCGAGCAGCCCACAATACCGAAGGTGTTGATGGCACTAAGGCGACTAAAAAGAAAAATAATGAAGGGGATGCTCTGAAACCGACAAAATCCAAGCATACAACTAAACCTACTGCCTTGGTGAATGCCAGCGATAGTGACGATGATGATGAGGATGGATCTGGAGACTTTTTCTCTCTGAACTCCGAACAAAAACTGCCTGAAGTGAGCAGCAATGAGATCAGCGCTCTAGTAGCCAAACGAGCGGCCAAAATGGTGGAGGCCAGTAGTAAATACCTCGAGGAGATTGCCGAAAAGGAAGCAGCCGAAGCAGAGACCGCCCGACTTGAGGAGGAGCAAACACTGTTAGCACAAAAGCGATACCACGAGCAGCAGCTAAACTCAGAAGCCATGGATGCACTGGTGGGCAAGAATGCTAAGCGCCGTCGGAAGGAGGCCAAGGAGATGCAGGTTATCGACATATCTGGGTCGCAGGTATTGCCCGATCGTGAGGAATGGATGCGAACAGCGCTGGCCTCGTCCACCACCTTCCAGCCTACCGGCGTTCTAACGGACGAGGAGCCAGTGGCAGGGACGCGGCGAAAGCACCAGATCACCTACCTGGCGCACAAGGCAAAGGCCAACGAAGCCGAGCTGCAGGCTATGTGGTCAGCCAACCGGCAGACCCGTCGGGCCACCCAAAGCAAATACGGCTTTTAAGTTTCCACTTTATGTACACCTAATCCTACAATATATTCTTAAATCTACTGAATCCAACCCTCGCGTTTTCCCAGCCGGCTACCCACATAAAAGATGGCGGTGCTCAGCAGTAGGATAACCGGGGCAACGGTCACATAAATGGGAATCTGTTGCGGGTACTCCAGCGTTAGGCATATCATCACTTGGGAAGAGATGGTTAGAAGTACACCGGCAATATTCCATTTGTAGAGGAAGAGGAGGTCTGTCAGGCAGGTGAGGTTGCGCCACTTGCGGATGAACTTGATGATCACGTAAATTATGATAATCACATCGAAGAACCAGAGCGGCGTGAACGTGACAAACCAATTCCAGGTGGTGCGCGGGTCTAAGCGCAGGCACAGCAAGATCAGAAAGACTAGGACGATGAACCACGTAAAAAGCGCCCGGTGTGCCAGTGTCATAATAGTAAATTATTTGTTACTTTTTCATATTGCGTTGGGAAATAAACAAAAGCGAATGCACTTTGCTCCAGTGCTGTGTAACTACTGTATATCACCTAACACAGTGGCCTTTAAAAATATTTGGATTGTGAAGATATATTCTTTAAGTTTTTAAGGGTTTATAAAACAACCTAAAACAGTTTTACCAGCCAATAAACACCGCTAAGAAAACCACAACAAAATCGAAAGAATGCTGAAAAACTTTTAACTATTTTGTTTAACTCCGTTCTTTTTAAATGTAAGTATCGATGTGCACATACTTATGGTATGCAGTTCATCTTTGCCATTGGGTGTCAACCCTGCCTACGTTGGAAAGAAGAAGATAATTGACGTGTCACAATTTCGACAATTGGTTGGTGTTTTTCATAAAATGAATTGTTGGCAATAGATTACGAGTTATTTAAAATATATTAATGCCAAGGCATCCTGTTTACACCTACTTCTTTATGTTTTGATATAGGTGACTGCCCGACCCAACCGAAAAAGGGCGCTTGAAAGAAAAGCCGACACCCAGAAGAAAAACTACTTTGAGACACCTACAGGCAAATAGAAAAAAGTGCCAACATGCTGACCAACTTCGAGTCGAAGTCGGCGCGGGTAAAGGGCCTCTCCTTCCACCCAAAACGCCCATGGATTCTGGTCAGCTTGCACAGTGGCGTCATCCAGCTGTGGGACTACAGAATGCACACGCTTCTCGAAAAGTTTGATGAGCACGACGGACCTGTGAGAGGCGTAGCCTTCCACCAGCAGATGCCTCTCTTTGTCTCCGGTGGAGACGATTACAAGATCAAGGTGTGGAATTACAAGCAGCGCCGCTGTATATTCACCCTTCTGGCTCATTTGGACTACGTCCGCACGGTGGCCTTCCATCACGAATATCCGTGGATTCTAAGTGCATCTGACGATCAGACCATCCGTATCTGGAACTGGCAGTCGCGGAACTGCATATGCGTGCTGACCGGCCACAACCACTATGTGATGTGCGCCCAATTCCACCCTACTGAGGACCAAATCGTCTCGGCATCGCTGGACCAGACAGTTCGCGTGTGGGACATCTCGGGGTTGCGAAAAAAGAATGTGGCTCCCGGTCCCGGTGGTCTAGATGATCATCTAAAGGGTCACCCAGGTGCCACAGACTTGTTTGGCCAAGCGGATGCTGTGGTCAAGCACGTGCTTGAAGGCCACGACCGAGGCGTCAACTGGGCCAGCTTCCATCCCACTCTGCCGCTGATCGTGTCTGGCGCGGACGATCGCCTAGTGAAACTGTGGCGCATGAACGAGTACAAGGCATGGGAGGTAGACACCTGCCGCGGACACTACAACAACGTGTCCAGCGTGTTGTTCCATCCGCGTCAGGATCTGATTCTCTCCAATGGTGAGGATCGCAGCATTCGTGTCTGGGACATGACCAAGCGCCAGTGCCTTTTCACATTCCGGCGGGACAACGAGCGCTTCTGGATCCTCACGGCGCATCCTACCTTGAATCTTTTTGCTGCTGGGCACGACGGAGGTGAATTAATCACTATATTTAATATATTTGATTGTATGAATCATATGTCCTTTTTTCAGGTATGGTCGTTTTCAAATTGGAGCGAGAACGTCCCGCTTATGCCGTACACGGCAACATTCTCTATTATGTAAAGGAGCGATTCCTGCGGAAACTTGATTTTACCACCACCAAGGACCAAGTGGTGATGCAGCTCCGACCAGGAAAGTCGCCTGTGTACAGCATGTCGTATAACCCGGCACTGAACGCCGTGCTGATCTGTACACGCACCAACAACTTGGAGAACAGTACGTACGACCTATGCCAGATCCCCAAAGACACCGAGAGCCAGAGCGAATCTGACAGCAAGCGCAGCTCTGGAATCACTGCCATCTGGGTGGCTCGCAATCGGTTTGCAGTACTGGATCGCAACCAGCAATTGGTTATCAAAAACTTCAAAAACGAGGTAACAAAGAAGCTTCCAACTTTCTGCGAGGAGATCTTCTATGCCGGAACGGGAATGCTGCTCATAAGGGATCCCGAGTTCGTCACTCTTTACGAAGTCCAACGACTTGTCTCAGTTGGAAGTATTAAACTGGCCAAATGCCGCTACGTAGTGTGGTCTCCAGATATGTCGCTGGTCGCACTCCTTTGCAAACATTCGGTGACTATCTGCGACCGAAGACTGCAGTACTTGTGCACTGTGCAGGAGAACTGCCGGGTGAAGTCTGGAGCCTGGGACGAGTCGGGCGTGTTTATCTACACGACCAGCAACCACATCAAGTACGCTATTACCAATGGAGACCATGGCATCATCCGTACGTTGGACCTTCCCATTTATCTGACACGAGTCAAGGGCAACCAGGTGTTCTGTTTGGATCGTGAATGCCGCACTCGCGTGCTTCACATTGATCCCACAGAGTACAAGTTTAAGCTGGCCCTGATCCAGCGCAAGTACGACGAGGTTTTGCACATGGTGAGGAATGCCCGTTTGGTGGGTCAGAGCATTATTGCCTACTTGCAGCAGAAGGGTTATCCAGAGGTGGCCCTTCATTTTGTCAAGGACGAAAAAACTCGATTTGGGCTAGCTCTGGAGTGCGGTAACATCGAAATTGCATTGGAGGCAGCTAAGGCTCTTGATGACAAAGATTGCTGGGATCGTCTCGGACAAAGTGCCTTGCTTCAAGGAAACCACCAGGTGGTAGAAATGTGCTATCAGCGGACCAAGAACTTTGACAAGCTTAGCTTTCTCTATCTGATCACCGGCAACCTGGAAAAG
The DNA here is from genome assembly GCF_018153835.1 of Drosophila eugracilis. Classification (NCBI taxonomy): domain Eukaryota; kingdom Metazoa; phylum Arthropoda; class Insecta; order Diptera; family Drosophilidae; genus Drosophila; species Drosophila eugracilis. The sequence continues at coordinate 1,668,246 of NW_024572964.1, read as the reverse complement.
CTCAAGAAGATGAACAAGATCGCAGAGATCCGCAAGGATGTATCCGCCCAGTACCAGGGTGCTCTTCTTCTCGGTGACGTCAAAGAGCGGGTTAACATCCTTAAGAACTGCGGACAACTTTCGTTAGCTTATCTCACAGCCGCTACTCATGGATTTGATGAACTCACTGAATCCCTGGGCGAGTCGATTACCTCGCAAGGAAATACCCTTCCCGAAGTTAATCCCAACGCACAGTTGTTGCAACCACCCGTGCCCATTCAGCAGCTGGAGACGAACTGGCCACTTCTGTCAGTTTCTAAGGGCTTCTTCGAAGGCGCCATGGTTACCAGAGCTGGATCCAGTGCCACTGCCCGCCAGGCGCTGAACATCAACGCCGATGCTGCAGTGCTAGACGAGCACAATGGCGGAGGTGATGGCTGGGGAGCAGATGCCGATCTGGGATTAGATGATGAAGGAGATGAGGAGATGCATGATGCCCTGAGTAACGATGGAGACGGTGGAGTGGGCGGCGAGGATGGTGCCGGTTGGGATGTTGGCGATGATGATTTGGTGGTGCCTGAGGAGCTGGCCTCCAAGATCAAAGCCTCCGCGCTTGACAGCAACTATTATGCGGCTCCCAACAAGGGCTTGTCTCCTGCTCAACAATGGGCAAATAATTCCCCATTGGTGCTGGACCACGTGAAGGCTGGATCATTCGAAACCGCATTCCGTTTGCTACACGACCAGCTTGGAGTCGTAAATTTCAAGCCCTTCAAACAACTTTTCCTTCAGAACTACGCCTGCTCTCGAACGAGCTACACCGCCAATCCTAATCTGCAATCCCTAAGTGGTTACCCATTGCGAAACTTCTCCGAGTCAAACATAAAGCTGCAGCGTCCGGCAGTGGGCATCAAACTTAACGATTTGGTAGCTCGTTTGCAGGCTGGATACCAACTAACAACATATGGAAAGTTCACTGAAGCAGTGGAAAAGTTCCAATCTATCTTGATCAGCATTCCATTATTGGTGGTGGACACGAAAATGGATACGGCTGAGGCTCAGCAGCTGCTGCGGATCTGCGCTGAGTATATTGTAGGCCTGAAGATGGAGACAGTGCGCAAGAGCATGCCTAAGTCAACTCTTGAGGAGCAAAAGCGATTGTGCGAGATGGCTGCGTACTTTACACACTGCAAGCTCCAGCCCGTGCACCAGATCCTTACCCTGCGTACCGCCCTCAACATGTTTTTCAAACTGAAAAACTACAAGACGGCCGCCTCGTTTGCGCGCCGGCTTCTGGAGTTGGCTCCGCGCCCGGAAGTGGCTCAGCAAGTACGAAAAATCCTGCAGGCCTGCGAAGTGAATCCAGTAGACGAGCACCAGATGCAGTACGAGGAGTTTAACCCGTTCACAATCTGCGGCATCAGCTGGAAGCCACTGTATCGGGGTAAACCCGAGGTGACCTGTCCCTTCTGCTCTTCCTCCTACGACCCGCAGTTCAAGGGAAATCTTTGCACAGTTTGCGAGGTGAGCCAGATCGGAAAGGATAGCATTGGACTACGCATTTCCAATTTGCAATTCCGTTAGGACGGAAAGCTTGTCGCTTTTTAAAAATGTGTCCCCCACGCCGAGCGAGCCCTTAGTTTAGTTTTACACGATTCTTGCTTGTTATATATAAAGTTCAGTATCTGTATATTATAATGGTATAAAATCAAATGAATTAACTAGTTTTCTTAAAATTTCATGAAGAGTGGGGTGTTTAAATATAAATTGTTGTAAAGGCTTGACTGGAGAAGAGATTTCAGTTTTGGAAAATGCGCCCAATGTTTTAGCAAAAACAAATAATATACTATTTTTGGGTCTACCTCTTCAAAAGTATTAATCTATTCAATACCTATCTTAATCGCTCTGAATCACAACGGAAAGCCCAAAAATAACACTGAGGTATCGATTAGTAGTTATGTATTTTAATTAAAGATACGACACTAATTCCACACTAAGTTGTAAGTATAATACCATAAAAGCATACGTAAAGTAAGCATTACATCTAACACTAATCTAGGAGCATAATTATTCGAGCGTGTCTAACGTAATCGTATTGAAATCTCGCAAAGGGAGGCCCTCCTAAAGGGCTCGGAGCATTCTCAGTTGTCCATGAAGTATTGAGTATTCGCGAAGTGAGTCTCTAGCTGCTGGTGATGCGGCTGCTGCTGTTGGAGCTGTAGCTGCGGGTGCGACGGCCCTGGCGCCGTCCACAGGTCTAACTAACGGCGCCACATGCTGGCCCCGACGCCAATACCGCCGGAGGCGACGCCTCGCCGTACTGCCTCCATCTCGTCCTGTCTGTTGTCGCGGTAGGCGCGCTTGGTGTCCTCGAATTCACGCAGCCGCTGATTATACCGATCAATCTGATCCCGTAGAATAGCATCCTCATGCATCGCCCGCCGTTCGTCATACTCCAGGCAGCCCACACCGTCCAACCGCTCCAGATCCATCCAGCCGCGGAAGCGAACGCAAACCCCGTTCATAATGAAGTAAGACTTGATATGCACCTTGCCATGCTCCTTGTCGAAGTCGCACTCCTTATCGTGCAGGTACGGGTTCTGGTTGGCGTTAAATACCAGCTGCAGATTGGTGCCCGAGGCCACGAAGCTAGCCTCCGTGTGTCCCTCGCGGCATCCATTCATGAAACGTACCTGCCGCTCTTCGATGCTGCGCTCCCGATAACCCGTGTAGCGCACCTCACTTTCCCGGCTGAGCCGCCGGAAGAGCTCGTCGCTCTCGAACTTGGACTTCTGGTCGGGCACAACGCGCGGCATCTTAAAGATGAAGCGGGGCTTGGGTTGTTCGTATAATCCGATGGTATCGTAGGGTATCATGTTTGCAAGAGCCGCCTCGTTCATCATTTTATGGGATTATACGCGATTCGTTCGCTGGATGGAACGCTAAATGTGGTATCTTACTGTAGGTCCCTAGGCGGGCCTCTCGTATACGCAATTCTCCCTTAAACACAATACGCTAAATGGGGTATATTTTAGTCGGTCCTTCAACGGGCTTTCAACGTATACGCAATAAGCGTTTGTGTCTTAGCACTCTGAATGCTAATTGTTTAAATTTCTCGCCTCCGTCGCAGAAAACAACTCACAATACAACAAAAAGGATGGTTTGCGGTTTTGATATACCAACTGACGCGGCGTTGCCACTGAGAAAAAGTGGAGTTTGAAAATAGAGATGGGAGCTAAAGCGTGACACGAGCACAACTTTACATTTATGATCTCAAAAACATGCAAGTCTCGCAATTCATATATAATTAGACCAATAAGGAATTTAAAGTACGACAATGAGCTAAGTCGAGCACTATTTGTTAGGATATTTTCCAGAAAGTAAACTTTGAGAAACATTTCCTCAAATATACGAACTGCATGCTCATCTAACGGTATTATATGACTGGTCAACCATGGTCACACTGGTATCGTGTTTACAAAATAAAATATAGAATTACGATCGGAACAACAGGTTCCATAAGCACTTACTCTTGATCGATATGAGTGACACCCCTGCCTCGGAGAACGAGAAGCGACCCCAGTTTGGAACCCGCCTACTCACGGATGCTGACGACGTCTTTAAACACAATGCTTGGTAAATATGGGAGCCAATTCCTCCGGAGATTGGCCAGCAAGACGTGGGAGCACACTCGCCAGCGCAGAAAACCGTCAGGAGCGGGGAGCCGGGTGCTCACAGATGTGCGAGAAGTTTTTGAGTTCAATGCCTGGTACTTTTCAGTAATCGTGTGCTTATTGAATCTTTCTAATTCTTCATTCCCAGGGACCACGTGCAGTGGGACGAGGAGCAGGAACTGGCCGCCCAGACGGCAGTGGCGAAGAACTCGGCTAGCAAAATGGAAGCGGAACAAAAAGACAAATTTCAAGAAGATGCTCCAAAGTTCTGGGATTCCTTCTACGGCATTCACGACAACCGATTTTTTAAGGACCGCCACTGGCTGTTTACAGAGTTTCCGGAACTCGCTCCCTTGGCGAAAGATGCTGACGAGCAAGTACCACGCAGCATCTTCGAGCTGGGCTGTGGAGTCGGAAATACTATTCTACCCTTGTTGCAATATAGCTCGGAACCGCAACTAAAGGTATTTGGTTGCGATTTCTCCTCTCGTGCCATTGAAATCCTGCGGAGTCAATCCCAGTTTGACGAGAAGCGTTGCGAGGTCTTTGTCATGGATGCCACGACGGAACAGTGGACTGTGCCATTCGAGGAAAATTCTCAGGACGTAATCGTAATGATATTCGTGCTGTCTGCCATCGAGCCAAAGAAAATGCAGAGAGTGCTTAACAACTGTTATCGCTACCTTCGACCAGGAGGTATGCTCTTGTTCCGTGACTACGGAAGATACGACTTGGCACAGTTGCGCTTCAAAAGTGGAAAATGTTTGGAGGACAACTTCTATGTGCGCGGCGATGGCACCATGGTATACTTCTTTACCGAGGAGGAACTGCGGAGTATGATGACCACAGCTGGGCTAAAGGAAGAGCAGCTCATTGTGGACCGAAGGTTGCAGGTGAACCGTGGCAAGGGCTTGAAGATGTATCGCGTTTGGATACAGACCAAGTTCAGGAAACCACTTTAGTACAATTATTTAATTCATTTTGAAATAAAAGCGACAAAGTTTTTCAAAGGTTTAATGGCTTGTTAATTTTAATATATGTAAATTCAAATAAAAATTAACAAATTCTTTGAATAACAATGAATACAATATAATTTTCTTTATTATTTAAAAAAAGCCCGGCTTGCTTTTGAAATTCCCACTCCTTGCCAATCGCTACTTTTAAATCGCTTAGGAAAAGCTTCTCGTTGGAAAACCTATCGCTGCTGCACACTCAGGCAGCTTTTTCCCCAAATACACATAACAGTTAGAAAAGCTGTAAGTTTTCGCAGTTGGCCAAAAACGTCGTAAGTGAAAATTTTCCCTGTGCTGCGTAAAATATTTCTAAAAATATTATTTAAGTATAGTTTTTTGTAAACGAATGCTCCTCGAACATTGTAACAGTGTTGCTCATCAAGGGTGTCATTTTCGATTTATAAAGAATGGGAAAATCAAGCTGAAATTTCAACCAAAGGCAGCCAAAATCTTTGACGTGCAGAATTTCATTGATTTTTCTTTTTCAGTCTGAGAGCAGTTGGGCACTTGAAATTATTTTTAAAACGTTTTGCCAGTTTGAAGAGAGTTTTAAAGTGCCCTGGGGGGTATGCAACGGAAATAATAAAGACCTTGCCTCGTATTGGGGCGTGTTGCTGCCCTCTAAAGTGTCTTCTTAGAACCCGAGTAGAGACCTATAGAGAAATTCCAAGTATTAACCGATGTACTAAAAATAGTTGAAACTATTTTCGCACTCTATCTTGCAGCAGTTTCAGCGCTGAGCCAGAAAATTCCTGCGAAAGGCTGTCGTGGCAAGTGTTACCCGCACACATACACATCATCCAGATCCAGCCAATCCCCCCGTGGAGTGGAGTGAAAATTCATTGACGACTGGGGGCGAAAAAGCTCTGGCGGAAGAGCGAAAGAGAGAGAGGCGGCACTGAGAGCGCAACCCTATAGAACAAAAACAACGAAACAGAGTTCAGCTGCACCACCAACCAACACCTACACCACCACCCACTGACCACCACCATTCTGACCTGCGGCAGTGAAAGACAGTGAAAAAGGCCAAGTGCACAGTGCATAAACTACCTTCATCCTAATCATCGCCAGCCGAATTTGTTCAGGCCATAACAGCACCACCAACTAACTACAGCCACAACCACACAGCCACCAGAGCCATGTAAGTGGATGGACATTATTGATTTCTTTTTCGGCGGGGGAATGGGGATTCCCTCCATCGGTTTTTGCACAGAGGGAATGCTCATTTGATAGCCACATTAAGTATACGCAGCATGGGTCGACCATTCCATTTGTCATTTGTCGAAGTTTAAATAAGGAGCCCAAACCAGCTGCAGCTGCCGTTTGGGTTCACTAGGCATGATTCACTTGGCGATGACGTTGCCGCATCACATGGCCAAGACTCTCACACCGCAAAATCAATAAAAACACGTTTCGCACCAGTGAGTAAGGACATGCAAACTGAGTTGCACCTAGTTGGGTTTATTTGGGCTTAGAATACAAATGTATATTTAAGTTAAGATAACACTAAAAACATATGTAGTTGATGAAGAGTACCTTGATTCATTAAGTCCACTTTAAATAGTTCCCCAAAATGAAATATGATTTAGGAAAACTAACAGTTTTAAAAATAAAAACCCATATACGCAAATCAAATGTTGCCGGTCCTAGGGGTTGGGGTAAGATATTGATTTGTGTTTCTTCGCACTTGGGAAAATAAATGAATTCTGCACTAAATTCATATTATTTAAACCTTTATATTTTTCATTAATTTTAATGTATATTGATTTCTCCAATTGTGACATTTACTCTTGATTAAAATAAGTTATTTCCCCTCCTTTGACCCTCACAGAGAACAGAAGACGAGTTAAAGGTCTAAGTTTTTGGGGGTCTGAGATGGGCAAGAAAGACAAGAACAAGGAACCGTAAGTGCGCTCTTTAGTCGAAGGGTAGCTGGCTAGAACTATACTCCAGCACTGTCTTTAGCCCACACGTATCTATGAGATGTTGCTATTAAAGCTAGTACCCAAGCCCCCACCCACACCAACTAAATGTATAATTTAAGTATTGTATTCAATTTGAGAGCCCCCGTTGGGAGTTTATTAGCCTTGGTCCATGCTATTTTTGTGCGTTTTCCGATGACTAATGAAGTGTTCCCTTCCCGCAGGGCGGACGCTGCACCAGCTGGCGATGCACCACCAAATGCCGGAGCTCCGACCGGAGAGGGCGGCGATGGCGAGATTGTGGGCGGACCACACAACCCGCAGCAGATTGCCGCACAGAAGCGTCTGCAGCAGACGCAGGCGCAGGTCGATGAGGTACATTATATACAGATATAAATTATATGATATTTGTGATATAGAGGCTAGAGCTTTGACCTATAAGCCTTAGCAGTTAGCAAATACGAACTGATATCCTTATATCTATGACCAGGTCGTGGACATCATGCGCACGAATGTGGAGAAGGTGCTGGAGCGCGACAGCAAGCTGTCGGAGCTGGACGATCGTGCCGATGCATTGCAGCAGGGTGCCTCGCAGTTTGAGCAGCAAGCGGGCAAGCTTAAGAGGAAATTCTGGCTGCAGAACTTGAAGGTGGGTGCAATAGCAATTGCTTTATAGGACAATATTATAGCATTATGTGTCTTTTCCAGATGATGATTATCATGGGCGTGATTGGCCTGGTTGTCGTGGGCATCATTGCAAGTAAGTTGATAGATTCTAGCTGGACTTCGTACACTCATTACCGGGACACACACCTCCGTGAGATACTGACCCTCATACCCACTCGACTCACCCACACGCAGAACCGAAAAAAACTTTCAAGATTTCCCAGTTGTGTTTGTCTTTTGAGTTTGCCTTGGTTTAGCGCTAATTTCGTTGGCCGAAAACGCTTTCGTTTCTCTACACACCGAATCTAAATTCCGTTTTTAATTCCGCCACTTTTTTTCTCTAGGTAACTTTATGTAGATTGCTAACTATCTAATCCGTAAGAAACTAGTAACTTAGCCGCAATGCAATGCAAATCGAAACCAAATCAAAGTCAATCAATCAACCCAATAAGAACCAATCGAAACCAAATTTAGACTCATTAACAACTGCTATGAGTAGAGCTCCGAACTCACAGTCCAACTGACCGTTCGCTCAACCGATTCGACCTAGATGCCTTGCGAAATTTCCATAATTATATAGATCGATCGATCATATCATGTCATGCGCTTCAACCACCACTAGAACAATAACTAAATGCGGTATATATTTGTATTGTACTATATATGCCCAAGCCCAACATCATCTGGTTCCATACGAGCATACGCACAGGTTCGGTAATGATTTGATTTGATGCCCACTGAAAGTCGTGTCGTGTGTTGTTATAGTTCCGTTGCCTAACCCGTAAACAAGTTGTGATCGCTGCGGATATTGGATCTATCCATCCATGTAGGTTGCGTTTGAAAACCTGGATAAGGATTCAACGATCCTAACCAGAAACCTTCATGGCAGAGATGGACCTATATTCGTGTGTGCCCGTTAGCCTTAACCGTAGGACCTTAAGTTCTAGCTAGCGTAACTCCCGTAAGCAGTAATCGTAAAGTTTGTGGTTTGTTCACTGTTTCGTTATCCGTATTCGTATCCGTATACGTTTTTCGTTTGTTTCGTTCTGATATTGGCAGCAGCACCACAGCCACAGACACACGATTGTGCTATGTCCTGTGTAAAATATATATAAAACTAGAACCCAGTTACCCAGTAATTGTAGTCCCTTCTCGAAACTCGTTACTCGATACTAAGTCTCAACTCAAACGCAACGGCCTTCGGATCGAAAAAGCTAGCCTCACTTGTACCACTGAACCACAGCAAAAGCATAAAGTACTGCCATTCTATTTGATTTTCCTGTGTTGTTTCAATGTTTTCACTTTCTTTTGACACACTCTTTACACTGAACCATATTTTTGAACAATTACAGAGAAAGACGAAGAATAATACACTGAAAGCTTTAGCTTTGTACAATTTTGTTAACCATAAGCAAAACAATTTACCCCAAATAACACTTTGTGTGTGAGGTAAACGCGAGAGCAATCTTTTATTTATTACTCATACGCCACGTTTATCGCTAGGTGCACTCGTTGAAAAGATCATTTGTTTTACATGACTCAAAATTATATTTGTATTGGTTTATAATTTTTCGGTTTTCATCAAAAAAAAAAAACTGCTCGCTTCGATAAAAAATGAAAAGAAATTAAAAACAAAATCATAAACTCACCGAACAATTTCTCGTAGAACCGTACATGTCGGATGATAATGCTGCTCCGCAGCCTCCTGCCTTGCAGCAGCAGGTGGCTCCGGCATCGGCTCCGGCAACTGCACCAGATTCAGCACCACCACCACAACTACTACAACAACAACAACTACAACCACACCACCATACACAAAAATCTGAACCACCGACACTCGAGAAACCATTGGCCGAGAAATTGACCAACCAACCACAGAGTCCGTCGGATGAAGTGGCGACTGGGCAATAGAACGCTCACGATCTCTCTTGAAAACCAACCAACCAACCAACCAACCGAACAGCAACAACATCAGAAACTAATCAGCCATCGATTAACCACCAAGCCGCATTCGTAGAACCATAGTCAAAATTAACCAAAAATGAAAAGAAAACATTTCACACTCTCTTTGAACCATTGACAAAACCGATCTAATCTGATACACTGTAAGCAAAAAAAAAGAAACGACAGCAAATCAATTCAAATTATCATACCCAGTAATTTGACACCTGCGCTTCTTCTTACTTCCGTTTCCATTTGTATTAATATTTCCGTTTCCGCTGTTCCTCTGGTTTATATAATTTTAAGCTGGTTTTAAACGGTACAGAAGCTGCAAGGATTTATGCACATCTTTCCTTTCTGCCGCTGCATCGCTTAGAACCAGCTATAGACGCATGTATGTGAGTTAATCGATGTCTTAATGTGGTTAGTACTATATTATTTATGGTTTTTTGATTTACCGATTCAATGTTGTATGTGTTTTGGAATTGGCCTAAGTTTAATGCACCAAAAGCGAAAGGACTTCTCTTCAGGTGGTTTGAGGGAAGACAGCTTTCTGTGACTGCCTAAATGTACATAAAAATATATATTCGTTCGATGCAGTTATCCCTGCTGACCCACTCCCATTTGTCCACATCCCATGTCCAATTGCTATATTCCGTCATGAGTGAGCTTTTAACCATTGAAGTGTAATATTTTTGGCGTATACTCGTGTATCGATGTCTGAGATTGGCTAAACAGAGCTAAAGAGCCGCCTTATGTTTTGTCCAACTAACTCTTGTATTATTTTGAAACAGATAAACTTGGCCTCATAGGCGGGGAGCAGCCACCACAGTACCAGTACCCCCCACAGTATATGCAGCCACCGCCACCGCCGCCGCAGCAGCCCGCCGGAGGACAATCGTCACTGGTGGATGGAGCAGGAGCAGGAGGATCAGACGGCGGGGCAGCAGGAGCTGGCGACCACGGCGGCGTATAAACAATCTCGCTGCAAGGACAAACGTTTCTCGATTAATGTGCTCCCCCAGTGGGCAAAACCAAACCAAAAACAAAAACAAAATAAACAAAAGGAAAACTCAGTTAAACTAGAAAATCTCGAGAATTGCAATGAACTCAATAATAATTTCCACTTAGACGATGTGCACGAGTTGGTGTGAGAGGTTTTAAGTAACTTACGTCATAATATTAATACTAACTCTAATGAAGACGCTCCGGACAAATTAAAGTTGTTGCTAATTTGTTTATGGTTACATTATTTCATGCATAAAAACGGTATATATAAATATAAATATAAATATAAATACAAATATATGGAACTTGAATATTACGAGTGACTCTAAACCACGTACTACCCTATATGGAACTTGGATCTCTACGCTGCACTGGCAACAAGGAGCGCCAGTGGAAGCAGGAGGACAGGCGGTCGCTTCCCGATGTTCGCAGCTCTTTGAACTCAGTTTTCTTAGCAAATCGACTAGACAAAACTACAAAAAAAAACCTAACTATTTCGGAACAAGACCCAAAACCAAAGAAATCTAAGCTTTGTTCCTAAGTAAAGTTACGCAAATATGAATATTCGAAATGTATAATCCAAAAAAGAAGTTTGAAATCGACGGGCCGTATAAGTAATTGACAGTTAAATGTATTCATGGAACTTTACTTATATAAAGCAAGTGTAGTCGGCTAAAAATCACAAACAAAAATCCAGTAAGAAAAAAGTAAAGAAACTTGAAGTCTAGTTAAAATATACAAAGCGATTTATTTGCAAAGAGTTCTGTTTTTGTGCAATCATTATACTGTTGTGTTTGAAAAACAGCCCAGTCAGCAATTGAGTATAGCTGGAAAGGTTCGATTGAAAGATGAAACCAAACAGTTCAACGATTAAATTAAGCGCTAGACACAAAATACGTTGGTTATCCAAAGGATTTATTTAGCTCAACGCTGGCAGCAGAGGCACTTAACATATGTTTGTATATTTCAATGTTACGAGTAATAGACAAGGCGGTAATTAGAGCATATATATGTACGTGAATGTAACGATATGATATTTAGATCTCACACACTCCACAGTCCAAATTTCACCCGATACCCAATTCCCGATTCCCGACCCCCCAGCCCATTACCTCCTCATTACCGATCAACCGATCAGAGAAATAACTTTGAGACAACACTCGTAGCACATATTGTACTCACCATGTTCTGAAGATACAACCTATGCTACGATTAATGTATTAACTAATTGATTCTACAAGCGCCTGCCCAAAGTGCTTTGCGTACCAACCAATTCTTGGGGCACGAACTAAATCGAAATTAACTAAAGAAAAACCAAAGATTATAGTGGAAAAACGAAAATCCAAATCCGTATGCAGGTATTTTTAGCAATATTCGTAGCGTGTACAATATGTCGCCCTTAAAGCTTATTAGAATCTCGTTCAATGTCCATCTCAAACTCACCAGACACTTCACATGCATATAACCATTAACAGATATAAATCAATATATGTATGTAATAACCAATGACAAATGTTTAGAAAAGCGTTTCGATTTTTGTTTGGATTTTAACCAAAAATGAGAACAATTGTATACACAAAAAGACCTATGAAATCCCCGGAGAAAGGAGAACCCTCTAGAGGTTCCCAACATTGCGTTGCGATGACCCGGAACCCTTTGAGCGGAGGAATCCCCGTGTAAAAGACGGACACACAAAACAAAGAAAAACTCTATAAGAATCCCCAAAAAACAACAACAGACGGCAAATGAGAGTATATATATATGAACCGTATATAAACAATAATATTACTAATTAATTTAATGATTAATTGCACCCCGAAAATACATAATTATTTAAATAAATAAATAAAAATAAAAACTGAGTGTTTTATTTTCCCATTGGAAAAACCCCATTTAACACAGGGCTTTAATTTCTAAATTGGACAAGAATGAATCACGACGAAAGTGTAGCATACTATTCTGGGCTCACACAGCCGAATTTCGTACTTAACTCTAGGATAGGGTACGCTTCGGTTCCCAGCCACACGTGGCTGCATACATAAATACCAATTGGGATGAAGGCAATGCTTACACAGGATAGTGGAAATAAGAGTCAGTCTGCTGGGGAAGCCTATCTGTAAATCAGGCAGAAGTGCCGGCGTGGGGCGCCTGTTTACTACACTTGCCACACCTGATTAAAATCTATTGACAATGCAGGCGTCGGCGAAATTGGAGCAGCGCTAACAAGGGCCCGCAAAGGAAACGGAAACACCTCACTTCGACGTCCCGGGACTGAGAGCCCCAGCAACCAGCACTTAATAAAACCCAATTACCAAAGGTGTCCGCCATCGAAATCCTGGAGGCGGATGGCAAACAATAACAGCTGCAAAGAGCCCAGCTGGTGCCGCAACACCTGCAAATTTTATTTGCATTTTCCTGGCATTTTCACACCCATTAAATATTATATACGGGTATATAGTTTTCGATTAAATCAGATATTGCGATTAAAACTGATATCATTTCTAACTTTATATTAAAAAGATGTATATGCATTTAATTTTTATAATTCCTAATTCGAGCTTAATGAGCCATTAACCCTAAAACAAAAATATATTTAAAATAATTAAAAATAATAATAAATTATACCTGGTAAGTATCCTTAATGCCGTATCAGTTGGTCAAAGTAAACTTACTTGTTTATTATTATTAACTTCGTAGCCGTTTCCCGGCAAGGACATGCGCAAACACCCCCACCTCCGCCAACAACTCTTCGCCATCATCCCCGCTGAGGCACCAAGGACTACGGAAAAGGGACACGGATACGGACAGGGACAGGGATCTCTGAGTGGAACAAAGTGGCGTATAAATACGGCGCAGCTTTTGCGCACAGCTTCAGTTGGCGGACCGTGTTGCTCGCGATTCCCTTTTCCCGGTCGCTGCGTGCGCTAGGTGAGAGTTCATCCGTAAACGGCCAACTGTTGCAAGTTGCACTCAGCAGGGAGCAGGTTGCAGGCTGCATGATAACGGCTCCAATTACTGCCTTAAGTGCAACACATTACGGGTGTGAATTTGATTAATTGCTTTGTAATCCGATTGTAAGCGGTGAAAAGTTTGTGTAATTCAAGGATTTGTTTTAACAAATCCCATGTAACGCTGACCCACTTCCCCATTACCCAACAATAACAATACAAAGTAAGTAATGTGCTTTATAGAGTTTTCGATAAATGTGCGTTGTGTAAAATTGGCAAGTTGAATAAATATAATTTAAAAATTAAATTTTTAAGTAATAAACTTTTAGGACAAACTAAACGTTTAGGCAAAACATTATATTACGTTTTTTTAATTCGAGTACGGAACTAGGGAAATTTGTGATCAATGTAATAATTTTTGAAACAGCATTGTATTAAGTCCTAAATTGCACTTTATTAATATTATAAGCTGGTCAATCTTTAGTTGGGTTTAACAAATGAGAAAACCATATATTTTTTTAAAAAGTAATTCAAAGCCTCAGTATACGAGTTTTCAAGAGATAAATAAACAAAATTACTTAATATACCCTTTTTGAATCCAATAGTAAAATATAAATCTATTTTACTTTAAATTTTTTGTTCAGATAAGAATGTTATAGTACCTTAGAAATGAAGGCTTTAAATATCCCTTCAAAGATTTCCCTTTGTTTCCAACACTATCGTGCAGAGAGGCCCCAAGTAATTCACAACAGGGTGGGTGCAAGCCAAATAAAACTGGTTGCCAGTCATCACGACTGTTGGGTCAATCATATGGCGAAAATAGTGGTTAAAACCACCCCTGACGTGGCAGCTTTCTCGGGGGTTGCATGCCGTATGCCATATCCGAACCCGAAACGGAAACCGAATCAAAATCCGAGTCCAAATCAGCAGCACAGTCAGTCTGCAAACTTCGGAGCGTACGGTTGTCAAGTTGCGGTCGCCTGCGTGTCTTCTCTTTCCCGATTTCAGCACTCTTCCCGCACACACGCACAGCACACACAGGAGCAAGAGAGGGTGGAGCGGCGAGAGGAGGCGACTTTCGCTCATATTTCTCGCATTGTTATTGTTGCCGTAGTGTATATACCCACTGTGTGACTCCACTGTGTGCGTGTGTTTTTCCTGGAAGTTCGAATTCTCTTTTTCCGTCTGCCGTCGAGCAAATAAAAAGTTGCTAATTGGTAGCATCGAAGTCGGAATCGGAATCAGAATAGGCATAGGAATCGGAATTACTAGCCAATAACCATGGCCGACAACAACAACTGCCCCAAGTGTAAAAAATCAATCGCCGCCAAGGAGGCGGCCGCCACCAGCATTGGATGCAGTGGCGAGGACTGCCGGAGGAGGTTCCACCGCACGTGCGTCAGCATCGACGATGCCTTGTTCGAGGCGATCCAGAAGAACCCGATGATATCTTTCCACTGTGACGAGTGCAAGAACCAGTCGCCGCGCTCCTTCGCCGCCAAGTTGCACACAATCGAGGAGAAGGTCAATAAGGTGTGCAACGGGGTCAACCAGATCCAGGGACGGATGTACCAGCAGTACTTCCAATTCGGCAACCAACCGCTTCAGGCGCTCGGAGCCTCGGCCGCCGGCGTGGGTGGCGGTGGCCTTGGAGGTGGACTGGATGGCAAGAAGCATCCGCAGCAGAACAACCTCATTGTGGTAGGGAACAACTGCAATTCCGATCGATTGCAGGTCGTCTGCGACTACGGCCGATGGGTACAGGTGGGCAAGTTCGCCACGAATACTAGCGAGGAGGATGTGATTGATCACTTGGCCGAGGAACTGAAGATCAACAAGAACCTGGTGAAGTGCACCAAGCTGGTGAAAAACGATGCCAACCTTTCGCAGTTGTCGTACTGCAAGTTCAAGATCTCCATTCCGGACTACCGCTTCAATGAGCTTTTCAACGAGGCCATCTGGCCCAGCGGCGTGATGGTCAGCCCCTTCACACCACGTTCCCAGTTGAACCAGAACCGCCTCTAGAGGGACGTGCCCGGCGGCCGGGAGAGCGGTGACCGGGCGAGGGTGAAGCAGTAAGCGGTAAGGTGGAGGTGGAGATGGAGGTGAAGGAGTAACAGGAGCAGCTGGAGAGGAAGTACCCAAAGGAAGGAATGCGCCTGCGCAGGGAGAGGATAAACGACGATGAGGCGGAGAAGGAGGAACTGCATCGCGGCCTAGCACCCAAGGGTTGCTATACGCACTGCAACTACATCGCGGATTTCCCCATTCCGCTCTAATCCGGTTTTCCCTTTGGGCCGATGGAGCAGCAGGCGGAGGAGGAGCAACTATGTGGCCCCCATTGTATGCTAATTTTCGAAACTCGAAAACATTGTCTAGATCTTTAAAAGCTTACAGAACCTATCTAATGGAAAACCAACAAGCATATTTATTGAATTAACTTTGAAAATGCATTTTAAAATGTTTTAGCGTTGCGTAAATAACGAAAATGAAATCGATAAAGAAAACCAAAAGTATTTTAATGGCAAAAACTCACAAGTAAAATAGATGTGAAGCAAAAATATTAGTCATTTATGCATAACTGTCGTACTTAAATTAAAGTAAACCCGAAAACAAAACAAGAAACTAAGAAAACTAAAACCAAGCTAAACTTACTTAAACACACCGAAATTGATGATTATTCAGGCGCGTATTTAAACCATTTACTGACCAGGCACCGAGATTCCCTTTTGATTTTCCAAACTCAATTCCAGGACTTGAGAGATTTGCATTTCGAGTCCAGATCGTTATAGTTTTTCCAAATCGATAGACATTTTTTTACGACGCGTGTGCGATACCTATCACATTAAGTACTTAACCGTAACCAATATCAAACGTATATTCAAGCAGACGACGGCTTATATTGTATTCGTATATGTATGTAGTTTGAGGCATTTTCAAAGCTTGTTCCTGTTCCCAAAAACGTTTGGACATTTTGCGAACCACTGCACAGGACACTGGCCAGCAGCTAGACCCATTCAAATTCAGATCGGAAATATATGTATTTGCGTTTTCGACGAGGGGAAACCCCAATCTCAATCCCAATCCCACGTATCACGGATCATGGGACATGGGACCTGGCCAAACACAAATGGCAGTTACCAAAACACGTTCCACACGGACACATTCGAAACGATAAAACAAAGCTGGGCAAACCCGTTGCAATAATTACTCACTGCTCGAGTGTAATGGATGTACATTTCGTAATTGATCTATTTTTTTACACCAATCCAACAGCAATATTTTCCGTGGGCTCCACGCCAGCGATCCGAACAGAACCGTAGATATTTACGCAAGAGTCAGCAAACGAAATGTAAAACACATATATTATATATTTAGTATACAACAATATGCATGCATGTATTTATGTCAACTTTTTCAATAAATTCTACAAAAATTAAATACCAAAAAGAAGTGGATTGACCTTTAAGTTTCGGGTAACTTTATCCAGCCTATGAAGACTCCAAATGATTTTACTGTGATAGAAATTATTTTGGTTTTAGAATGAACTGGACACAACTTTTCAAATATTTTCAGGTTAAGTGCAATGGCCAACTCTAAACGTAAACTGCCGACAAAAACCAGTGCCACAAAGAACTCGTCGCCCCATAAAGCTCTTCCCCGTTCAAGGGAAAAAGCGCACACAGAAGCAGATTCAACGGATGCCAAAGACTCCTCCCTGCGTAACCACTTTTTCAGAGATTGCTTCGGCCACGAACTGAGCAACTTCTCCAGCTTGTCCAACTTCACGCTCTGGCTGCAGAGACCCGTGGATGGAGCAGCCTTGGGTATTTTCCGGTTGCTCTATGGGGCAGCCATGCTGATTGACATCGCAGAGGAGCGGGGCGGCGGACAACTAGATGTGCGATTTCAAGAACCACTTCACTGTCACTTTCCACTCTTCAACGGGATGCGGGCATTGACATATCCGCTTATGGGATGTGTCTACCTGTGCATGTGGCTGGGGGCTTGGGGCATCATGGTTGGATATCGATTTAGGATCAGCTGCCTAGCCTTCCTAATTCCCTATTGGTACATCTTCCTGCTGGACAAACCGACGTGGAATAACCACAGCTATCTCTTCGGACTGGTTGGAATTTTGCTGCTCTTTACCCAAGCGGAGTCCTACTGGTCTGAAAACCACTTAAATTCTACAATCCGAAATTTACAACCAGCCTCTAACTTTCAGCTCCCTGGACAGCTGGCTAAATCCGAGAAGCAGTCGTTATATTCCCTATTGGAACTACTTCATTATCAAATTTCAGTTCTTCGTACTATACATGTACGCAGGTCTAAAGAAGTTTTCCCTGGAGTGGCTATCGGGATACGCGATGACCAATCTGAGCTATCACTGGGTCTTTGCCCCATTTCGCCAAGTTATAGATCCCGAGCTGATTGACCTACTGATCGTGCACTGGTTCACAGCCTTCTTCGACTTGTCCATTGCTTTTTTTATGACATTGGACAAGACAAGACTACTGGTCACCCCTTTCATGCTCAGCTTTCACCTTATGAACTCCCGACTCTTCGTAATAGGTAAGAACATAATTTTAGATAGATAAATCCTGATTCTGACGAATATATGCTATTATTGAACTTACCCAACAGGCATGTTTCCCTGGGTTTGTTTGGCTGAGGTGCCGCTTTTCTTCAGCTTTGACTGGCCTAGAAGGATAAGCGACTGGTCAAAGACCCCACTGCTCCGGCCAAAATATCCCACGAAAGAGCTCTCAAAGCCGGGAATCCTGGCTAAAATGCGAACATGTCTCATCCTCGGTTACTGCGGACTTCAGCTCTTTCTGCCCTACTCACACTTCATCACTAAGGGATATAACAACTGGACGAATGGACTGTACGGCTACTCATGGGACATGATGGTGCACTCATACGATACATTACAGACAACCATCCAAGTGGTCGACAACGAGAGCCGACAGGTACACAACCTGAATCCATATGCTTTTACAGAGTACGACCGCTGGACGAAGTATGCCGACATGGCTGTGCAGTACGCCAGGTGCATAGAAGATAATCTCCGGGAAGGAGAGCCGAAGATGGCAAAAAACATCTCCATTTACTTTGACATTTGGTGCTCAATGAATGGTCGTTTCCAACAGCGCTCCTTCGATCCGCGTGTGGATCTGCTCCAGGCCAAGTGGTCGCCCTTTGAGAGCACCTCCTGGTCGCTGCCACTGCTGAACGAGCTGAATCACATGCGGCCCAAGCTGCGGACTATTGAGACTGAGGTGCTGGCGTGGAACAACTACTCTGATGTGGTCTTTGTCGCCGATTTCCCAGGACTTACGTTGACCAATTTCATCTCGCCAGACCTAATAAACTGCACTCTAACTATCCTCGAAGGAAACGTGCGTTATAGGAACGAGCGGGATCCAGAGGCCTATTTCCTGACAGCCGGCAAAAGCATTGGTCTGGAGAGCAACATTACCCATTTGGTAACCACCATTGGCCAGAAACCAGCCTCTTATCTGTTTACATACACCAACAAGACGATGCTGGAGCAGGGCATCACGATAGAGAGCCCGGAGGCAGAGGAGCGTTCTATTTTGCCATTGTGGCAAGAGTTCCAACAACGGGTGACCAACTATCAACAGTTTCTGAGCCACATTGGCAACTGTCTGATGTTTTTGCTTTACGATGTGCCCATTCCGCAGGTCATGAAAGAGAGAGATTGAGTTTGAAGGCTAACAATCGGACCTGTTCCGGTTTTCACTTGATCTTTATTCGATTTGATATTTGTTTGAAAATGTTTAGGTTTAATTTTTGTATATTATATATATTAATTTAAATTTTTACTTGAAATAACTAACCGAAAAAGTCAATAACTTTGGATACCTAAACCACAGTATTATCAATCGGATCCCACATACGTGAAAACCGGAACAGATCGATATAACGAATGTGTGGGTGATAAAACTGATAATAAATGTACCATATTGTACCGCAACCCGTCCTATTTCTCTTATCGCATATCTACAACTGTATTTACAAACGTCACAATGAAACTTTAAACCTATAAATAGCGAATCTCCGAGACGGGAGGATTCTACGGAAAATTTTGTTGGTTAGGGAGGGCTAAACGAAGGGGAGGGTTTTAACATTGGAACAAACACCTGCACAAGTTGAAGCCTCTTCTACGCAGCTCCTCGAGACTTTTTCGCTTCCGCCTCCTCCTTGATCTCCCGGGTCGGGTCGAACTGCTGCGTTTGTGTCTCCCAGAGGCGGGCATAAAGACCGTTTTGCCTTAGCAGCTCCGAATGAGTGCCGCGTTCGCCCACATGTCCATTCTCTAGAACTAGGATCTCGTCGGCGTCCTTGACAGTTGAAAGGCGGTGGGCAATGCAAATGCTGGTGCGACCTGAGGTAGCGCGGGTCAATGCCTGCAGAATGTTCTGTAAAATAAGGATATCCGAGTAAGTCAGGCAGCTTAGGAAAACATAGAGATTGGACTTGGTAGCCCCATACACTCACATGCTCTGTAATAGAGTCCAAACTGCTGGTAGCCTCGTCGAAGATTAGAATGGGGGTGTTCTTAAGTATAGCTCTAGCAATCGCTACACGCTGCTTCTCGCCACCGGAAAGCTTTAATCCTCGCTCTCCCACTTGAGTGGAGTACTGTGCTGGCCAGCTCATGATGGAGTCATGCAGGTCCGCCATGCGGGCAGCGTTCTCTACTTCCGCATGCGACTTGGACAGGTTACCATAGTGGATGTTGTGCTCGATAGTATTGTGGAACAACACCGAATCCTGCGGCACCACAGCAATAACCTTGCGCAGGCTCTCCAAATCCACAGCGCTAATATCCTGACCACCGATCAAAACTTTACCGGAGTTTGGCTCAAAGAACCGGAAGAGAAGGCGCACCATCGAGGATTTCCCTGATCCAGAGCCGCCCACAATGGCGACGTTCTTACCGGCGGGTATAGTAAAAGACAGGTCTCGGAAAATAGGCTTGCCCGGTTCATACTCAAAGCTCACGTTGCGGAACTCGATGGAGGAATTGGTGGTGTCCACGAACAGGGGCTGGGCATTGGCCGCCGTCTGAATTCTACTGTCCACATTCATCAGCGTGAACATGGCCTGCATGTCCAATAGGGCCTGACGCACTTCTCGATACACACTGCCCAGAAAACCGAGAGGGATCGAGAGTTGGAAGAGCAGCGCGTTGACCATGACCAAGTCTCCCACTGTCATGTTTCCCTGGGCGATTTCCTTGGCTGCCAGTACCATGATTAAACTCAGGGCGCTGCTGAATATAGCGTTCTGACCGAAGTTGAGCAGGGCCAGACTGGAGCTAGTCTTTAGACTAGCTGCCTCATACTTTTTCAGTACCTCGTTGTAGCAACCTGCTTCGTACTTTTCATTGTTGAAGTACTTGACCGTCTCGTAGTTTATCAACGAGTCAACTGCCTTGTTCCCAGCTTCGTTCTCCGCCTGGTTCATGTAGACGCGGAACTGCGTGCGCCACTGTGTCACACTCAGAGTGTAGGCGGCGTAGATGCCAACACATCCCATGCTTACACCCGCAAAGGCCAAACCGCACTTCACTCCCAGGATACTTGAAACGAGAGCTAATTCGAAAATGGTTGGCACTATGTTGAATACCATAGCAGATAGCACAAAGTTGATGCCTCTCGATCCACGGTCTATAGTCTTTGATAGCGCTCCCGTCTGCTTGTTCAGGTGAAAAGCCAGATCAAGGTTGTGCAGATGTAGGAAAACATTGCTGGCGATCTTCCGAATCGAGTGGTGGGCAACTTTTGCGAACACCGCATTACGCAGCTCGTTAAAGCCCGCTGCACTGGCTCTAGCAATGCCATCTGCGGATTATATGGTAAATATTTAGTCTGATCCCTAAGTGAAGGAACGGACTTACATCCCAGCATTAGGGCGGTGGCTGTAGAGAGTATTGCATCAGGAGCGGTGTCCATGTTTAGCGTTGTCATTGTGTCCACCGCTCCTTTGAACAAGAAGGGAACGCAGACTGTCAACAGTTTGGAGCCAGCCAGAAGGCCCAAAGAAATGCCCACTCTATCGATTTAAGGAATCATAAATACAAAAAAGTTTCCTAATCATATATCTAACAAGAATGACTTACCGCTTTCGCACTAGAGGATCTTCTTTGGGCCAGATATAGGCCATCATGGCGCGCAGCATATCCTTGGAGGTTACCTCAGGGGCGTCCAGCTTTCCCAATCCGGAGCCGCCATCGCTGCCGCCTCCTATATGAACATGACATTGTCGTGATTGCTGTTGTTGTGGGCGGTATGGTCGTTGCCGCTGTAGCGTTGTTGTTTTTGCTGATGCTGCGGGGGCTCCACCTGCATTGAATTCACTTGGATGCAGCCAAATTCAGACAGGCGCTCAACACAACAAGCGCACAAACAAACAAACAAACAAACGGGCATTGACCGACTAAGGTTAGGAACGTACTCGGTCCACAAAACAAAATCAATTTTGGGTTAGTCAATAGAAAAAAGCGTGAGAGGCTAGTACTAAATAATAAAACCTGCGGATCAGCAGGGGTGCTGTATTAATTACGGGAAGTCCGGCATTTGTTAATGGCTGGGTTAATGGACTTTTCCTGAGGCACCTACCTTTGGCCTTCTTGCCGAACACTCCACCTAGGAGCTTGCTGCCCGGCGTGGGCGTAAACGGGGTTATCTTCTTTCGCTTGACATCGCTGTTACCTTGGTCATCCACCTTTGCCAGAGAAGAGTAAAGCTGAAAGGTCACAGAACAAATGGAGTAATTACAAACTATATACATTTTTTGAGATTTATTAGAAAAATAAAAACGGTTCATTCAATTTATAACCAAAATGCTTTGTACTGTTTTCTAATTTAAGCTTAGCATAGATTACTTCTATTCTCTTGGATGTGCCACTTGAAAATCATTCAGGTAGCGGATGCACTCCTTCAAATAAAACCGTGCCACCAAACCGCTTTCCGTCAGTTTTGGTAGTTTGTCCAGCTCTCCCCCAAAGATTTCGTACTCTTTTATTTTAAAGGCTACGAGTTGGGACAGTTCCGGCTGCACATCCTCGAATTGTTCCACGTCACCAAAGGCAATCTGGTTGAGAATATTGGGGAAGTAGGCCTGCTGTTTAAAGATCAGGTGTAGAACTACCCTCAAATTGTGGGAGCATCCGTCGTTGATGTGAACAAACATCTGATCGTTCAAATTATGCTCTCTGATGAATTTAAAAATGTTCCGGTGGTAGGTTTGCGTGGATAGCACCTTGTTGTTCTTAACCATGTGCTCAATATCCAACAGGGAGATCTCAAAGTAGTCGTGCTTATTACCTTTCAGACAAAAGCCATATTCTGTGAGCAACTTAAAGTTCGACAGAGCACCATAGCTGATGAACAATTGCTCATAGGATTTGGTTTTCGAATAAGGTAGGGTTTTTAATGTGAGAACGTAATCCTTGCCTTCAATCTCAGCTGTAGTTTGCACACTATCAGAGTGGTTGAAAAGATCCAGGAACGGAGCCAAAGCTAGGTTGGTATCGCTACTTATAAGAGCCTGGAAATGGCTGCATTGCTTTTTCAGAAATCGGGAACTAAGGTAGACGCTTCTAGTATTTGTGGTGAAGTAAGCCCACTTAAATTCTGCGAGTGTAAAAATATCCTGGCCATAGCTTTTTCCACAGCAATCGCAGCTCGTGACCAGACTCTTGATAATTTCAAAATATCTCCGTATCTGGCGATTCTGGCCAACCGTTCGTTCTAGGACGGATTCTGGCAGACACTGCAGCTCAGGTATGGAGCAGAAATAGGGAGTTGAGTACGTCTTGGGCAGGGTTTCCAAATAGGCAGTATAAACAGGCTGAAGCGTTTCAAGAGAACACTCTTTCAGATGCTTTAGGTATAAAAGGTAACAGGCTACCAGTGCCTGAAAGGAAATCCTGGAATCCTTGTCGAATAGCTCCTTGTCGAAGAGGCTCTTGAATTGCTCGTCCGATTCCAGAGTGGCTATGCTGATAAGGCAGCCAACGGGCAGGCGAATGAGCTCGTCTTCCTGGGAAAAGGTTTCCTTTTTCGAACATAATCCTCGTCCAGTCAGGGTATATGTTTGCGCTGATAGATGGGTATGGTTCTGCCACCCAAGGGAGTTAAGATGAATATATAGATTCCGCAGGGAGCCGGAATCCTCATCAGATATTTTAGCCCTCTGAAGCCGGTGACGTTGGGTGCGACCCATTTTTCTTAATCGATTCTCCCAGTCTGGGTGTGCGGTGTTTTGGTCTATCTCTATGCTTGCTGCAACGAAATAAGCCAGAGCATGATGCATTAATTCACGATTGATTGGGTGGATAAGGAAAAAGACCAAAACAACGCACACGCAGACTGTTCTCATTGCCGATCGTCGGTAATTCCCGTTCAATCAAACCGCCAATTTATTGCGCATTTACGCACAATTACGAAATCGTAATCTAGTCTAGATAGTCTGGCATGTGGCCTTGAAATTGGACTAGACCCGGAGTACTCACCACTCTTGCCTGCACGTGTTTTCCAGTTCCTTTAACGAACGTGTAGCATTTCGCGCGACCTAAGTGGGCGGGTAAATGGATGCTGCACTGCTTGGTCAGGTGTAGGAGTCCGGCCATTACTCAATTGCCAGTCGAAAACAAAATAGAAACCCTCTTCTTTTGCACCGTCCCTGTGTTTTTGCGACGATATCTGCATCCAGCAGCGTCAGCTGTTCACTGTTACCGTGCCGTTGTGAATGCCTCCCCAGTAACGAGTCACTTGAACTAGTTCCGTTAAAACTTGCTTGAAATACATTTAATTTTTATTTTTTTAAAACAATCAGTAAAATTAGATAATATAATTTTTATTGTAAAAACGAGTTTAGATTATTTATTATTTTTTTTTAAGTAAACAACAACATTGGATTCAAAAGATCCAAGAAGCTTGACACCGTTAAAAGAACTAGTTCATTTTAAGCACTTCTATTTACCTCCGACCCTCCAAATTCAGCATATCTGAATTCTGGAATAGTCCACCGCTTAAAGATGTCTTTATTTGGCCTAATTATCTCTGGACGCCTGCCGCAATCGGATTTTGTGGCTGTGGATAACACAAAGCTGCTGGTCAATGTGCCTGACATCGAGTCCGTCAACTACCTGGTAGTATTCCTCACCGGCGTATCGCCCCTGCCCGTCGGCACCTCGGCGGCGATATACTTCAGCTGGCCAGACGCGAATGCGGCACCCACATGGCAGTACCTAGGTCACATCAACAACAACAAGCCCTCCGCCATATTCAAGATTGCCCAGTTAAAGAAGAGTCACGAGCTGGAGGCCCACTCCCACGGGATGGTCTTCGGCAGCCAGGAGATTTCTCATATCGCACAAATCGGAATCTCTCTCGAACCGGAGCTAACGGTAGCCCAGCAGACGCCAGCTGTGGTGAGTTCATTATAGTTATCACATTCCATATCGCATAAGTACCTAGATCTGAGCATCATATAATGAAAAGTAACCTAAATTAATTTCCTACCATTTCTCTATTTTACAGTCGAATGCCAACGACAACAAGCAGTTTGGCCAGCGAATGCTGGAGAACTTCTTCAACTATGCCTCCAGCTTCGGCGTAGCTGCCAGGGATATCCCACCTGCCTCGAGCGAGACTTTCGTGCCTTTCTCCGTCGTCCAGAACTGGTATACAAATTTCCAGCGCCGCATGGAACAGAACCCAAACTTCTGGAAATACTGAAGGCACACCGACGATGGAGGAGTCGCCTCCGAAAGTTGTTGATATTACAAGTAAAGTTTTATATTTATGTAAGTTTTTCTAAGCGTTTATTGGGTGGAATTATAAAGGGTTAATGCATACGAAAAATTTGGCTAGGGATACGGTGTTGTTGGATCATATTCCGTCTCCTTGGGACTCTTCAGAGTTTTACTCTTACTGTCGGAATCTTGCGCAGGCTTACGTTTCATGAAAAGCGGTTTAGAGGACGCAGTCTTTGATGGACTCCGAGCAGCTAAAGTTCTAGAAGCCTGACCGGAAGCTGGAGCCGAGCCTGACCTATTCCTGTCAGACGACGACGGACTTCGAACAGCTGATGTTGTTTCAGGTGCAGTATCTGGATCGCGAGACGAACCCGATCTTTTTTTACCTGAGTCTACTACTCTCGGAGGCCTACTCGGCATAGAAATTAGTGGTTTTCGAGGGGCTGGACCTGTAGGAGCTATATATGCAGCTGGAGCCGAGCTAGATCTTTTTTTTCCTGATGTATCGCCCTTACCTGGTGGCGATGACGCGCTCTTAGCTGGAGAACTTGCTTTACTACTTGGTGCCGACTTGGCTTTTTCCTGCTGCTTCTTAACTTTTTCCTCAAGGCGTTTTTTGTTCTCCGGGGTCAGCTCTCCGAAAATGCTCTTTATGTAGGCCTTGTACTCGTTGTAGTGCTGCACCTTGTTGCCCGTGGCTGGCGAGGCGCTCGGCGGTCGCCCGTGATAGGACACGCAACGGCTGCGGAGAAGAACCAGTTCGAGATTACAATTTTAGCAAGTGTCACCCAGTATTTTCCCCCTCCACCCAGATCTCGCTCTGTGGTCTATTTCAACAATAGCATTGACGGTGGGCGACGCGAGTTGATTTTTATTCGGTCTCTCTGCCTATCGTTCTTTTTGTGGCCTGCAAAAAAGCAATTTGGCAAACTGACATATTTATTCAGTCTATATAGTGTCCGCTATATATATAGACCTCAAAAAGAGCGCTTCTCGTTCTGCTTAGCATCGGAAACACGCGCAACCTCTTCTGACCAACTGCAATTTCTATTGTCTTACAAGATCTTTCAACATTGATATGCCCTGCAGATAATCGAAAGAGGTTCCCGAAGATTTCTTTCACTTTAAGAATAATTCTGCAATCTGTATTAATATGAAAATTTTCGTAGATCAACTATGATTACCTTACCCGAACTTTAGATATGTATTTAATAAGTTCTTTAATTTTTAATGGCACAAACATCAAAAATTTGCTATATATTATGTTTACTTCTGCAAAATGTGTATACAAACTAATGTTGATTAAGGTTATTATACAGATATGTTTGTAATCATGAGTATTTCTATATTTTGAAAAATAAACATTAAATATTCTTCTGGGAAAACAAATATCGATGAGAAAATTTTTAAATAAGTAGAAGAAATACATCCTAAATTTGCAACACATTTGCAGGGCATTAGCACTTCGTGATCTATGCACCTTCGACACCATACAATTCATTTGCAATTACATAGATTGCTGACTGATCAATGATCGGATGGTTGCCAGCGAGGCGCAGCCACAGGGAACGGATTGACGGATCATGGTGCTCCCGCCGACGGATTGCGCCAGTTTCGCTTGCAACGTGTTGAGTGAAACATAGTCGAGAGTGATCGGAGGAATAAGCTCGATTTGGTCGCGTGTTGACCACGAAAATAGGTCAACAGAAGAGCAAGAGCAAGCCACGCCCACAAGATGACAACAACGCAGCAGGTGGAACCTCTGGGGGGAACGGCTGAGGAGTCAACGCCATCAATGTCGCAGGCAGCAGCTAATAATAATATTCATAATTCTCAGTGGCTTGTTGATGGCATCGTAAATCAGGGAACTGAGTCAGCCGTGTTTTGTTGGTCAAAGACGGCGCCGGAAGTGCTCGGAATGGCAGGGCAATTTCCGCTTGGCCAAGGAATCACTTGGCAAAACAGCTTCCCCATGAATCACTACTATGGTAGCATGAACATAGGAATATGCCAGCCACATTTCCAACCAATGCAAACAGGAAAGTTTCCCATGCATCTGAACTTACAGATAAACAACGGATTTCCCTTGAATCTGTGGGACATTCCCGTCACTGATCAAGAAAAACATGAAAACTACATAATAGACACGCAACTGCTTACTCCACATCAAGTATACGACCCATGCAAAGGAAGCTTTCCCCTACAACAAGTATACGCCCCGTGGCACCTAAACTTTCCACAACTGCTGCAATTGCCCCGCAAGAATTCCGACGGCGCCTTCCCAGAAATGAGCACCACCATGACCCGACGCGGACAGGTGGCCAGCTCACCCGCTGAGCAGGCGCCCCAGGAATTTCCCATAATTAAAAAACGATTTGTTAGCTTTCCCAATTATCGAGCAATGCCTCAAGATGAGCCCGAATATCCTCCACCCACCGCCACAACAACAATGACGCAGCCGGGTCTCGACGAAGTCACCGAAATAGACGGAGGCGGCGGAGGATTGGGTAGCAGTGGTGGACATAAGGTGCCGCCAATGTTTGATAATGAACTCGAGGCCGAAGAGCGACCGGCGGCGGCAGAAGCATTAAACTTGAACGTGGCAAGGGAAATCGAGCATCAACAGGCGGAAAATCTTAATGACGCCTTCGGCCAGCGGCGACACGACCACAAAAACGACGACGCCATGGATGAGGCCAAAAATAAACGCGAAATATGCGAGCAAAGCAAATTAGAGAAGGCCGAAGATCATAATGAGCCAAATATGAGAGATCGCGAGCAGCAGTCAATATGTTTGGCCAGGGAGCAGACAATAGATGGGAATGGGCATCGGCATCAGCACCAAAATCAGAATCTGAATCGGAATAGCAACCACCAGCAGTACGACGGTCTCTCAGACGCCCGCGAATCGTCGCCAGAGCAAGTGGACGTGAATCTCGGTCGACTACTGACCCGCGAGCGGAATCGGAATCCGAATCCGAATCGAACCCTGCCAAATATAGAATTACTGAAAAGTTCCGTCCGCGCCTTCCTCGCCGAGAGCCCGCCGTCGCCGCGATTGCAGCTCGACTGGGATTGGGATTGGGAGCTGCTCGACCTTTTGACCGACGCAATCGAACGTATCTGTGGACAATCGGAGACGGGTAACTTTTGGAGCGAAGCGGTCGCCGGAGCGGACATGACCGTCAGTAAAGTCAGCGAGGAGCGGGAGACAGAAACGGTCGACGTTTATCCCGCCGAGCAACTCGATCAGCCGGCGGAACTGGATGACAACAACAATACTAGCAACGCAGAACAAGCTACTGAGATGAAGTACGAACTAAAGACAGCTAGTCCAGCACTGCCCAGCAGGAGTCCGCGACCAGAGTCCCCAGTCAGCAGGCTGAGCGCCACGAGTCGTATACGTAATGTGGAGCCGACTGCTTCCACCCATGCTCCTCTGCTGGGAGAAATAAAACGTAGCTCTATTAGTCGCGATAGTATCTCCATCGATGCGGATTCAGTGCTTCCAGAAAGGACACGCTTAAGACGCCAACGACGCATACGCTCTCAGGATTCTATAGAGGAGAAGCCTGAGGATGTGATAGAGCGGTTGAATAAGCTAAAGGCAAGAATTTCCGGTGCATTAAGCGAGGTAAAGGGCGTGCTGAAGCAGTACAGCACGGAAAGCGAGGCGGAATCAGCAACGGAGCAGCCCCAGTCGGCACCAAGTGGAGATACTCTTGCTCCAGTTTCCTTTCGCTTTGTGAAGAAAGTACGACGCCGCAGCTGCTTCGACGAGGCTGAAGAGGAAAAGGAACAGGCAAGAGAGGGACAGGAAAATGCCACAAAGAATATGGAAATCGTGGGGGACAAAACTGAATCCACTAAAAAAGAAACACGAGATGAGGATTTATTGAAAACTTCTCAGGACACCAAAGTGCAAAGAGAGCAGACGCCTTTCGCTAGAGATGTTTCAGAAGAACCTAAGAAACAGGAGACCCAAATCAACCATGAGCAGGACCACAATAAGATCCAGGATCCGAAAACTAATGAAAAACTTGAGACAAATGTAGAATTAAATCACAAAACTGAAGTCCAAGAACATCTTTCTGAAAAGGTTCCTAGAGATCAAGATAATCTGAATGGAAATATTATTAGTAAAACAGGAAAAGATCATAAGGAAATTAAAGAAAACGATGCTGATCAGTCAGAGAAGAAAGTTGAGAATCACGTACCAAAAATAAATGGAGCAGAACCAATTAGGCAACCTGAGAAGAGCAAAACTCAGTCCAAAATTGAGTTCCTGGCCAAGGTACAGAACGAACTGAAGTCAAAACCTGTAAAGGAAACAAGTCCCAAAATAGAAACTCCCAAAGAAGAAACTACAAAGGAATCTCCACCTCAGGAAGCAGCATCCAAAGAAGCAACTAAAAAGGAATCAAAATCTAAGGAATTGACATCTAGTGGAGCAACATCGAAGGAATTAGCTACTAAAGAACCTACAGATGTACTAGAGATCAAGCCAGAAGCCAAATCAGAATCACCTACTGCTGAAGTGGCACTGCCAGATGAGTCAGCCACATCGCAACCACAACCGAAGATCAAGAAGAAAGTCATCGTCAAGGTGAAGAACCCCAGACGCGCCTCGATCGCCGCCGTGGAACCATCCAAGATCAAGGTGGAGCCGGCCGTCGAGCAGAGCGATGCTCTCATCACTCAGCGTCGACCCTCCGACTCGGAGGCGATTGTAAAGCGCAAGAAGAAGCTGAAATTAATGGGCGACACTGCCGCAACACACACATCCACATCCCCAAGAGTAACATCATCGGCAACAAAAGATTGCGGCCATCAGAGGGAGACGGCTTCGATAGCAGAGGAGACGGCGGCCAGTGAACAATTGGCTACGCCAGAGGTCACAGCGGTGCCAGCCAAGTTGCCCAGTGCCAAAATCGGGCAAGGAGAAGCGACAAATGCAACAGCGGCGACAACTGCAACACCATCGGTAAAATCAGAAATCGATGGCGATCCGGCGATTGACAATCTAGCGCCAGCAGGCGATCGAATCAGACGCGCCAGCCTGAAACAAGCGGAGTTAGTGGGTGAGACGGTGCTGGTGGTGCCGGCAGCTACCCCAGGCCTAAGTCCATTGCCCGAGTCCAAAGAGGAGACGCAGGTGCTAGCGACGCCGCAACAGGTGGCCATCGCCGCTGACATTGCGCCGCAAATAGCAGCGACATTGAGGCACGAAGAGTCATCGCAGCCAGAGCAGCAGGCACAGCAGCCCGTAGAAGCTACAAAAGCCGGAGAACAGACGCCTCCTGGCGACAGTCTAGCCACCATGCCGGAGCTGAAAGTACTCGCGGGTCCGGTGCAGCCCGTCAAGATCGAAACAGTCGAGCAGCCTCACGATGGGGCCAAGAACCAAGAGCCACTGGTCAAGACAAAGAAGGCTACGCACCTCAAAAAGCTGGTGCGTAAGAATTCCATTGACAAGGAACCAGAAAAGCAGGAGAAGCAGGACCCCAGCAAGCTGAGCAACATACTGCGCGACAGGAACAAGATCAACGAGTTGTCCTCTAGGATCAACAAGCTCACTCCACCCAAGAAACAAGTTAAACCGAAAGAGGAGGAAAAAAAGACACCGATCGTAGAACAAGAAAAACCGAAGCCTGAGGAGGCAGTTCCTTCGGAGGAAGTTCATGTCGAAAACCAAATTGATGAGGAGATCGTAGTGGAACCTGAACCTGAACCTGAACCTGTGCCGGAGCCCAAGAAAGCCCGCAAGGTTAAAAAGAAGGTGATAATCAAGCGGCAAAAACGGCGTCTCTCAGTAGGCGACACATTCTTCCTGCAGCCGGAACCAGAGGAGCCTACGATTCCGGAAGTGGAGACTATCGAGCGGGCCATAGCATATGTGACGGATGACGAGGAGGACAAAAAAGCACCCGAGGAAGAGCCAGAAGCCATGAAAGCCCTCAAATCCTGCCTACACGTAAGGGAATACAAGATCGGAGACTTGGTGCTCTACGCGGAACGGTATCGGAAGACCCAGGTGCGCTGGAAACGCGGTCGAGTGCTGGAGCGGATCACCAGCATTTCGTATAAACTTGAGATTGAGGGAAAAGAGGTGCCCGCCCATATCAGCTACATCAAGAAGTATACCGGGCGAAAGGTGCGGTTCGGGAATAAGGAGTACCTGGAGATCGACTACGAACAGGTGGCCGAGGAGGAGCGCCGGGCAGCCAGCTACAGCATATGGAACATGGTGTAGACACCATCAAATCAGACAGCCCCACCCAGTGGTGTCCAGTGTCCAGCCATTTTTGAGTGGAATTAAAAAATTGTTCGCCATGCGAGGTAATTTTTTAAGGATCTCAACTCGACATTCAGTTATGTTATAGTGATTCGTCCTAGTCAGTGTACATAGAGTAGAGCTTAGTGTTATCCTAGTGTTTAGTGTAACTTATTCCAGGCCTTTCGTTTACATCTTAAGTACTCTGTACGTGTAATTATAAACAAGCTATTTAATGTTAAATAAAGCGGAAAATATTTCAGTTATGCGAGATCGTTTCGTTCTATTTTTGGGCCTTCCAAAGCCAATTACTCATAAAACTTTTATGAATCTGTTTATTCCGATGCTTGCCATTCGGGGATTGATGCTTCCCCTTACGATTCTTGTTGTTTTCGGGGTTATTTATAAAGACAATCTGGCGATGAATGAACAATATAGCAGAGGCCTCTGAATAGCCGGACCCTCCATGGTCAAGCAAACACATCTCAATCAGCAAACACAATAATAATTTTCCACCCACTCCATCAATGTCCGGAGCCACCCAAAAGATACCCAGATGTGGACGACAGCGAGATGCGTGCCATTAATAAAACTTTGGCGGGATTTGCCGTGCAGTGGCCTGCACTAGACATTTACGACATATAGGCATATAACATAGAAAAAGAAACTGAAACAAAAACATTCCGCCCAAGATCATCGGACATTTCTCATAATTGATTGTCAAGGCGTTCGGTTCGGCGCTTTCGGAATTCTTTGCGAGAAATCTCTCGCAATTAACAGAGATTTTAATTCACGCTGACAAAAACAACAAAGGAACTCAGAAAACACACAACACACATGCCAGCCATAAACATATCGAGCAGGGAATGAGAATGAGGCATGCCATCATATAGTAGACGCGACGCGGACCTGCGAATATGCTACATTCCTAAGGCCTCTGCCGGGATTTTCATTCAATTTTCGGGGCTGGCAACCGAGTACAATATGTACGATCAAGACATTATGTATGTCTGGTAACGAGTACACAGGAAAAATGCATAATTCAAGTAAATTGTCAAATAAATTATTGCAAAAAGGTAAACAAAAGATATAATCAGACATGGCATTTGCCGCTCCTCAATCAATCAGCATTTTTATATGAAAGTAATTAAAGTGTCTGAGGATTTCAAATTGATCAAATCAAGTGGGGAAAATAAAATTAAAATTCCAAAAACATAAGCGCGGAAACTCGACTAAAAATTGTGTAACGTAAAATAAAATTATATAAATAAGCATTCACTGTTTTCCCCCAATTTTTCCAGTGCATCTACATATTTGCACGAAAGCAATTGAAAAACAAAGCACATTTCGTTCTATATGTTCGGAATTTCGAGTTGAGCGATAGTTGGAAGCACTTATGAAGACCAAAACATCCGCAGCATCAACATCAAAGATTTCAAGTGCAGAGAAGAGTCCTCGCGTTTACACATGAAATCATATATCTCTTTCGTTCATTTTATTTTCAATTTTCCCCCGAAATGTGGTTGGGGAAGCAATATTCTTTTCCATAAATCAGAGCTGAAATCTAGCGCAGCATTAGCGTTATTAGGGACCATTGTTGGGCCCGAATGCGAATAAAATGGTCGTGGAGAGGCGATATACATATCTCAGCAAAGACCCCGTCGTCTATGAGGCGAGGAGGGGATCGACGAATAATGTGTGGCGGTATCAAACGCCGCGAATTTGTGCCAAGTTCCTTGCGCCAGTTCTGTGGTCGTGCCCGCACCCGTAAATACAATGCGATGTCCAACATCGACATGGCTGTTCGCGATCTGCAACGAGGCCGTTCGGACCGGGCCAATTACTAACAACGCAGTTGCCAAATTGTACAAATTATTGGAGCCTTCGGCTGGCGGTAATTAATCGTATCAGACCGACAGAACCGCCCATGAACTCGCATATTTCATCGCCTGCTAACCCCTATTTATTATAGTAATAAAGTGAAACGAAGAAAACACCTCTCTTATAGTAAATATTCAGTCAGGAAACGAACTTTCGTGGGCGCCACCTGAACTCTGACGAGGCCAAGTGCGTTACACCTTCTCTCGCCACCCAGAACTAAACAACAATATATTTGGCAAAGTTTATAGAAGCAGTCTACAAGTTTGTAAATCTTTAGGGCAGAGTAACCTCGAAGTTGTTTGGCACACGTTTGATTACAAAAGAAAACTATCGAACTACAAGTGACAATAATATTTTGACTATATATATAAAGTAGGTTCTATTAATATGTTACTATAGTTGCCGATCTGTAGAATAACAGACCCCTTAGAACACCAATAGGCAGACTATTAAATAGTTTTTCAATCAATCTACTGAAAGCATGCAGCTGTCAGCAAGACCATAAAGTGGATATACCCCTCACCCCACCAAATACTGGGTAACAAAAGCAAAAACAATTAAACCAAAAACCTCCGCCGCTGGCATGCTTTTGGCTTAGGTGTCACCATCGCTAATCGCCATCACCATGAGCGCCAAAGATGGCGTCACACGGCAACGCATCCCGCCGCCATCTTGCCACCGCGGAATTCTGAGGGTGTCAAGCGATACGAGAGGCGTCTGAGGAGCAGTCGTCACTAGCACCGATTGACACTTTGAAGGTGCGTCAACGATAATCGCACCTGAATTGAATCACCCAAAGGGGAGTAGCCCAAGGCCTGGCATTGCACCTTGGCATTTAGAGAGTGTGAGATTATCTCTAGCGGCTGAGACTTACGTTTCGTTTTCGTTCTTGAGTAGCGCGGTATCGAATCGCGGCTGCACATAGAACCATCCACCCATGTTCTTGTGCTCCTCCTGGGCCCATAGCAACTCCGCCTTGGGATACAGTTCCAGCTGCGTGGTGATCAGATCGTAGGGGAAGGGGCAAAGCTAGAAGATTATAGAGCAGTATGGTACATATATAACTATGACTGTAAGATTACCTGTTACCTGTTACCAACTTACCTGTTCAACCCTAACCAGGGCAACAGTTTCCACCTGCTCATGATCATCGCGCTCCTTAACGAGATCGTAGTAGATCTTTCCGGAGCAGAATACCAACTTTTTGACGCATTCCGGCTGCTTTCCGGCGGGGCCGTTGTCAGGAATAATTCGCTGAAAGCAACTACACTCGTTGAAATCCTTGAAGGGACTTCGAGCCAGCGGATGGCGGAGCAGGGACTTGGGAGAGAAGTTAATTAGCGGCTTACGGAAGCCCATTTTAACCTGCCGCCGCAGACCGTGAAAGAGATTGGCCGGGGTGGAAAAATTGGTCACGATCCAGTTGACGTTCATAAGCTGACGAGCTACGAAGTCGGCATCACAGGTGTCTGGATAGACGTCCGGATCGTCATCGCTCATCTGCAGAAAGCGTTCCATGCGACCGGAAGAGTGTTCCGGGCCCATGCCCTCCATGCTATGTGGCAGGAGAAGCACAACTCCGGATTGACGCACCCACTTGGTCTCTCCGCTGGCTATAAAAGTGTCGATGATGCACTGAGCCGTGTTGCAGAAGTCTCCGAATTGGCTTTCCCATATAACCAGGGCATGGGGACTGGCCATGGAATAGCCATGCTCGAATCCAAGAACAGCGCATTCTGACAATGAGCTGTTAGAGACGGAGTAGGGTGCCTGGTCTGGATAAAGATGGTTCAGTGCGTTGTACACCACCTTGTCGGCCGATTGGTGGTGCAGGACGTGGTGTCGGTGCGAGAAGGTACCACGTTCCACATCCTGGCCCGATAAACGAACATGGATGCCCTCCTTGAGGAGTGAACCAAACGCAAAGGCCTCGCCCAGCGACCAGTCTGCCACTTTGTCCTGCACCATCTGCTTGCGCAGGCCCAGAATGCGGTGGATGCCCCTGGTGAGGATAAAAAAATAAATATATATATACGATATTTCCATTAAGTGTTAATGATACTCACTTGTGCATTTCAAAGTTGTGTTCCGGCGGTGGAGGGCTTGAGAATATATTGCCAATCGTCTTCAGGGTATCCGTGCTAACACCGGTAGGACACAACTCCAGGCGATCGCGGCCTTCAAAGAAGCCCGGCCAGGGAGAGTCGATCCAGGATGAGTACTGGGGAAAATACCACGTGAAATGATAGACTAGTTTGGCTTCCTCGTCTTACCTTTATGGTCTTGATTTCCTTAGACTCGGCCCAGGCGTCCTCGCAGATCTTTTCGTATTTAGAAATCATTCCCTTGAACTCACTGTCCGTAACCACGCCCTCTTTAATAAGTTTTTCGGCGTAAAGCTGAAGGCAAGGTTTTAGCTTCCGGATGCGCTGGTACATCAGTGGCTGGGTAAACATGGGCTCGTCTGCCTCGTTGTGACCGTTGCGGCGATAGCCAACAATGTCGATGACCACATCCTTTTTGAACGTATTACGGTAATCGGCAGCAACGCGGGCACACTTGATGCAAGCCTCTGGATCATCGGCGTTAACGTGGAAAATCGGAGCAGACACCACCTTGGCCACGTCCGTACAGTATCGCGAAGATCGTGAAAATCGGGGATCAGTGGTGAAGCCCACTTGGTTGTTGCTCACGATGTGAATGGTGCCGAAGGTTGTGTAGTTGGGTAGATCCGACAGATGCATCGACTCATAGACCACTCCCTGGCCACTGAATGAGGCATCTCCGTGGATAATGATCGGTAGCACTTTTGAGCCGGTGGAATCGCCTCGCTGGAACATCTCCGCCCGAGCCTTGCCCAGCAGCACTGGATTAACGTGTTCCAAATGGGACGGATTCGCCACTACAGTGATGCGCACCATGCGGTTCGAATGCCGGTTAAGTCGTTCCTGGAATACACCCAGATGGTACTTAACATCCCCAGATCCAGAATCTTGGGCCATCAGGCCATGAAACTGGGACAGAATGTCGGAAATGGGTTTTCGGCAAATGTTGGCCAGAACATTAAGGCGTCCACGATGGGCCATTCCTACACAAAATTTCACATCAATACCAAAAGAGCTTTAATGACATCATACACACCTATTAAGATGGACTCCACGCCTTGGTTCGTAGCCTGGTCTACAACCTCCTTTATAGTGGGTATCATGGTGTCGCAACCCTCCAGACCGAAGCGCTTTTCAGATGAAAACTTTTTGGCCAAGAAATTCTCGAACCCCGTCGAGCGAGTCAAACGCTCCAGGATGAGCTTCTTTTCATCCTTTGTCAAGTCTAAGCCTCCAGGTTTCTCAAAACGGTCGCGAATCCAGTTAGTTTTCCTAAACGACGTGATCTGCATATACTCCACTCCAATGTGGCCGCAATAGATGCGGTCCAAGCGATCTAGGATTTCTCTGGTGGAAAAATCAAAGGAAAAATATTTTCAATTACGATTGGATTACTTCAAAACCCACTTTAATGTCAAAAACTGCTCATCTCCGCCTATCTTCGTGGAAGAGGGCAACTTAAACATGGCATTAAGATCCCCTGTGAGGATGAAAGATATATTACTATGGGTTACCATTAACCAGGAAGAACTACTCACCAAATATATAGGAGTAGTGCTGCCTGAGTACCTCCCTTGCAGCATAACGTTGAGTTCCATCTACAGACACGTGAGTTTCCTGCCCGATAATTCCTAAAGGATCCAGATCGGCTGCCAAATGACCCCTAGTTTGATAGGCCCGAATGATGGCCTGGATTACGTGGTGGTCATCGATATTCTTCCAGTCGCTAGGTGGTGCCGACGGAGCTGGGGCGCCAGATACCGTCCTTTCGCCCAATCGAGCTTTTACAGCTGTCCTTTCAACTGGAGTACGCCTATACTTACGGAAATGCGAAGCCAGAAAAGGTTGGCTTTTGGATCCAGGGATTTCGTTGTTGCTAAAGAGCTCGTCCCAGGACTAGTTTATTAATATATTATTAGTTATAAATTATATTAGAAAGTTATGTGCTTTTGAAAACTCGCCTCATCCACAGACTTGGGATTGAGCTTCCATTTGTTATAAAGGCCCTCGATGTAGGTAGCATTGCAGCCGCTGGCGAAGGAGTCCAGATCATGGGCACCGCCCAGCTGGGAGCTAGTTTGTAAGGTGCGCAGGGCAAGCCTGTCAAGGGTGCGTTGGTTAGTGCCCAGAATAGCCAGCGCCAGGTTCCTCCTTATTCGCACTAGAGCTCTCAGCCGACATTGGTTCATGTTCTTCAAGGATCTTTTAAAATACCCGGTGAATTTTGAAATTAATTTAGTGAAAGGCCTAAAGGAGTAAGTGTTTAAAGGCTGGGAGACATGTGACCTGAACAAACCTCTCAAGTCACTTATTTCACGACATGCTGGGATTCAACCTGTCAGTTTTATTTCAATGGATTAGAAGGGTTCTCATCATTCGCCTCATCGTTATCCTTGGTCTCCAAACGCTTTTTAGCACTGCTGTCCTTAAGATTATAACTTAACAATTGGAGGTCTTCGGAGGATTTTGAAACATTATAGCTTTTTGGTTTCATAGTGCTGAAGTCCTTATCTAGAGTCGGTTTTTGAAGACTTTTCAGTGATAGCTCATCCAAATATATCCATGATTTATCCTGATCCTTGGCAAAAGCTTTTTGGAGATGCTTAAGTTCGGCATTGAAAACCCTTAATGGTATGAATGTATCGTTCTTCGCCTTTTTTAAACTGGAACTATTTGACTTTTGAGGTGAATTGATATTGATATTTAAACTTGGTTTATCATCAGTTTTTGGATTAATCGTTGGTTCAGGTCTAAAAACTCTAAGCGCCGTTTGAAATTCTGCAGGCACCTTTTTTGGAGTATTTTCTAAAACGCTTGAGAAATTATTGTCCTGCTTAACAGACTCAGGATCAGGCAAATCCTCATTTAAAGTGGTGTCATCAATATCATTAATGAGTTCCCCAAGAGTCTCATATGAGTCACTCATATATTTCTCATCGCAGACTGTTCTAATATTCTCTGAAACCGAGTTATCTTGAGTCTCAGATTTCGTTAAGAGACATTCACCTTCACTTTCCAATGTATTTAATTGCATTTTATTGAAATCATATTTGTTAATATGGTTAGGCTCCTTTGATTTTGCATCTTTTGGCTTCGAAGGTAATTTGATTTCCCGATTATGTACAGTTTTAGGTACACTTTTTTGGTTTTGTTTCAGACTTTTTTCGTAATAGTTTTTGAAGAAGATCACATTTTTGGGCTTAAAAGTTGGTCGTGAACGTCTTTTTATAACCATTACAGGACTGTTTAGCTTGTTCTTTTTGGAAGCGTGCTTCCAATGTTTCAGCAACGTTTCGAAGGAGCGATATTTCCTTTGAAAACCATTGCGCCTCTTTCTTCTTGAAATAATCAGAACTTTCTTAGATTGGTTCGTCACAGTTGATTTTTCCTCATCCTTCGGTGGTTTCTTTAGTGACATTCTTCTAGTCATATTTTTTAAAAATATGTTTACTTCTTTAACAGTTAAAACAGAACTAGGGACCTTGCTTCCAATTTTGGTCCCTTTAGTTAAACTTCCTTTGCGTTTTTGAATAGAATTTGTTGGTAATATGGTAACATTCTGACAGTCGTATATTCCAGATGTCCTTATTTCCGTGGAAAGTGAAAGAACTTCCATGTCTTCCCTTTGAGGACAAACTAGACAAGAATTGCGGTAAAATTCCGAATTGCCCGAATGTTTCTCCAATGACGGAGAAGAAACTGCTGGTTCCGTCACAGGCATTGGAGCTTCAATCGTAAGGTCGGTTGGGGGGCTGTTCCCTATCTGCAATTAAATTCCATTATATAAGGTCGTAAAGTACAATTTAGGAAGGGAAAGTAAAAAGTACTTTCCTTGTCTGAACAGGATGCTCTGCGTTCAATTCGATCCCCCGTGGGTCTGTTACCGCACTTGACATTTAAGTTTGGCTCATCACAGGGATTGGAATAGAATTGCTTCACAGTGGTCATCGTCGTCTTATTTTGTTCCTCTACTATTTCTTTGAACAGTTTCTGCCATGACTTCGGAAATATCAGTTAGGGAATCATTTAAGCAAGGATATCTCACGCAACATACTCCATTTATCGAGTTATTGTCCTTGATCCATTTCGCAAACAAGCCCTCCAAGTATCTGGAATTTGAAATACTCGCAAGGACATCCGATTCAAAGATGACTGGTCCGTGTCCTCCAGGTAACTCGCTTTTTCTGCTTCCGCTACCGGTCCCGCTCAGAAGGTGGCAACGCTGCGAAGAGAGCTTCAGAAATATCCGAACGTTGATCCAAGCCATTCTGTGCACTCTATTCATATGTATATTTTGCGCTTTATGCCCAAACTAGGTTTTTGTTTATTTCTTTAGATCTTATATAAAAACTTTTAATTTTTAACTCAGCGACCTGCACATGATTTCCGTTTGCAAGTGTACTTCAAAAACGGAACCGGTACTGAACTAGACAGAAAGTTGATTTGTGTCATATATATGTATGTCGTATATATTGTATAAACAAATACAAAAAAATAATTGAGTAAAGATTTTCAATTTAAATTTATTAATTCTTATAAAGAATAAGACACACCTTGTAAAAAAAATAGAATAAATAAATATTTTTAGTTCAAGAAGAAAAACAACATACACAAACACTGTGTTGGAAAATGCTTGAGCAACCCATTTAGCCGATATCCACCTGCGGTCACACTAATCTAAGCCCACAACGATAATAAAAACGCCTGAAATTGTTTAATATTTTTTGTAAATAAGGCTGGGAGAATAGCAGGAGGCGCCACGATGAATCAGTTCCATACACCCTCTTTTGGCGATGAAGTGTTTGAGCTGAACGACACACCGGCGGAGAGTCCGAGTCCCAACCAAGCCGTAAGTGAAAGAGGGTCATCCCAATTCAATCCAATCCGGAGGACTAACTGGACAAATGTACACTGACTGCACTTCGGATTCGGATTGGCGACATTTTTCATAGCCGACCGCCCGCCTTAATTGTCGCGCATCGATGGCCGTAATGGTTTTATAATGAGCGAGAGAGATCGGAATCGCTGCGCACTCGGCTGTTGTTGTTGCTTTTGTGTGCTGGCGACCAGCTGGAGGAGTTCCCCCACCCCTCCTCTTAGGTTATCGCTTGGGCGAGCGGCCACAAACGCCGCGTCAGCTTCTTATCAGCAAACAACACGCACACACAGTCGCACAATCAGCAGCGCAGGCTACACGCACACACACTCGAATACGTATGTGCCACCGCCCCCACAACCCCTCGCTTCACCCGTCCAACTGAACTGGGCTTGGGCAAGCGATTTGTACATTAGTTTAGTTGCTTACTCTGTGATTGGGATGAAGAAGTTTCTAGTGAGCTCATTGAGATTGGGGCAGTAAATCATCGAATAACCAAATGTCCTTTGTATCTTTGTAGTCGCGGAGAATGCTTAGCCTGGATCAATCCATGTTGAACGACGATGACGAGGAAGAGTGCGACACATATGCCAGCGGAGCAGGGGGCGGCCGTCAGAGCTTGATGGCTCAGCCAGAGCAGCAGCACCAGCCAGTGACACAAGCACCACCAAAACCTCTGGCGCCCTTTGCCCTGTTCTTTCGCGACACTGTAACGGCCATCAAGCAGCAGAATCCCGCCTGTTCGCTGGAGCAGATGCAGGTTATTGTGCAGACAATGTGGGAGTCCCTGGACGAGACGCAGAAGAATGTATACAGCCAGCGCCACGAGCAGGAGAAACGCGACTACGTGCGTCTAATGCGAGACTATCGACACCAGCTGTCCGAGTCGGAGGCCACGTCGGAAGTGGAGGTTCCACAAGCTCAGCCACAAATGACAGCCGCGGTGCCGCAACCTTTAATCCCACATAAAGTTGATATTTGTGAGGAACCAGATCAGCCGCCAGCCGCTCAACAGCCGGCTCCCGAGCACATTCAACTGCTCACCGAGGCAGCCAGAGTGCAAAAATGCACCCGTGAACAGTGCAATAAACCGGCCATCATCAACCCGGACTGGGAAGACGAGTACTGCAGCAACGAGTGCGTGGTGATCCACTGCCGGAATGTCTTTAACGACTGGGTAATCTCCATGAAGTCCTAGCCCTCGTAGCCTCACCGCCAACCCTGTAGGCTTAGTCTAGATTTTAGCTGAAATGCCCCAGCAATTGCCGTTCCGTATATTGCTCGGGAATATACGTCTGAGAGGCAATGTGCTATGCAATAGTCCAAGTCTCAATTTTAATTCGTAAGAGGAGTCTGAATGAATGGCAAGACACGCTTTGTATAATACTTTAATTTTAGTAAATAATAATATTAGCCATAAATAATATATACCGGAAAACCAAATAACTATTTAGAAAGTATTCGGTATGAGGCCCAATTATTGTCTATTTTCCCAAAACCCTTTTCATGGAGGGTAGCATCTAAATATAAATAATTGCATTTAATAAATGATTTTATTTATCGAATTGTTCTTGCACTTCTTATCTTTTTCTGAATACTAAAACAGAATTTCTAGTTTCGATTTCCGATTCCAAAATGAACAAGAAAACAGCCTTTTTATATGGTAACTTTTAATAAATACACACATTTATTACTCTTGCACTTCATTCTCAATATCAATGTATCAATGCCGTTGCTTACAAAATTCACTTTCGCTTGCTTCGTTCTATATTTACCAAATAATTAAAATGTATAAATAATTTTTTAAAAATCAAATGTTAAAGACGTTTCCTTGGTTGCCTTGCTGAAGTAATGCGCCATTGTTAAGAGTACGAGTTAAATAAACAACAGTATAAAAAAGTGTTCAAGCTTAAAATATTATAGAGATGGTTTTCGAATCCATTTCTCATACATAATTACTTCCATATGTATGCTATATTGGGCGGGCTTTGACAATAAAGCGGGATAGAGAGATAAGAAGACCTTAAATGCAGCCTGCAAAGCGCATAAAGCATATAGTAGAGCATCCTTGGATCGCTAGATCGTACTTTGAGTAGAGAGTTCCGGTTATAAGCACTTGTCGCTTAGCATTAAACGTAAACATAAAGCGCACTCTAAATAATATCACCAAATACTTGTTTTCAATTTTAGTTTTTTTTTTCTGGCTCATCCGCTTTGCAATCATCAATCAATCGCTAACTTCCCTATCGCAATAAGCTAATATAGTTATACTTCGGAGTGGGTTAGGTTAAACGGCAAAAACTTGTTTCCTTTGTTGTTTGGGTTTCGGCTGTCTGGTATTGTATATCGTATTTAATTATAGCGGTTGTCTGCTGGTAGTAACATCATCTCGTTATTATCGTTATTGTATAATGGTTTCATGCGCCAACTGCAACGGCAGCTGCATGCTAGATTATTGACTAGTGTTGCCTTATGGGACGTGTACGGTTCTGGTTTCGGGTTGGCATCTGCTCAGTGGCCATATTTGATACGACCTGTATAGATAAGTGATTAGAAACGGTTACTGTATTACTTCCGTCGACATACACACCCCGGGTATTGATGCTGTTACTCTTCTATTTTCTATTATTTGATTACTCCACAATCTGCAATTCACTGATATCCAGATCGGCGCTATCCTTGCAGAAAGTGCTAGAGCGCTCTAGTTTGGACTCCACCCGCTCTTTGGGCACCCCACTCTCCAGCTGGGCATCTATAAGCAGGTCCAGTTTCTGTTTTACCGCCTGGGCCGACTTGTAGCTTCCATTCGTCAGCCCATTGGTAGTAACTTTAGTGGGGCCACCCACTCCATTGGTCGCCGCAGTAGTTTTCTTTAGATGCAGCGTATTGGGGCGCCTGGTGGGAATGCTGGAGGGCAAGCTGTTGCGCAGATTGTGCTGCTGAAGCATGCTGGACACCGCGGAATGTGAGGAGGAGCGCAAGGGGCCAGCAGACGACCGTAGTTGGACTGACCCTCGCTCTTCAACCGGAGCTTCGGTTTGCTTTTGTTGCTGTTGCTGCTGCTGAAGCTTGTTCTTCTCCGCCCGCTTGGCCAGGATCTCTCGCG
Organism: Drosophila eugracilis; assembly: GCF_018153835.1. NCBI lineage: Eukaryota > Metazoa > Arthropoda > Insecta > Diptera > Drosophilidae > Drosophila > Drosophila eugracilis. The sequence continues at coordinate 1,625,053 of NW_024572964.1, read as the reverse complement.
ATTTCGCCGAAAGGAAGCTATGGCGACCCTTATTTGGAGCTCCATCTGTGCCACCTGCCGGCACCGAAATAGAGCGCTGCTTGAACAGCTCCCGAGTGGAAAACGTTCTGCTGACGGAAGACAGACGACTGGTTGCTGACTTGGTTGTATGCACCGAACTGGGACTAGACCCGTTGGAGGCCATCGCATTGTGCTGTTGCTTTAGCTGGCGGGTAGACTTGTTGCCAACAGTGGAGCCCCTTTGAGTTGCTTTGACTTTTCCTGTCCCAACTCCTTTTCCATGGCCATTTATCTGCTGGATTCTAGCCAGCTTCGAGCTGCCCGAGAGCGACTCGTGTGAGATCGTTTTATTGGTAATCACAGAGCTCTTCATGCTCTCCGCCAGCGAGTTCTGGTCGGAGGAGTACCTGTCCTGTGGTCCCCTAGAGTTGCTCTTAGCTCGTCGTGCCGGTGATGCCAAGCTGTCCATGGAGAGATTGCTGGATTTGTTACCCAGACGGGTGCCATTCTGCACCCTGCGCGCCGCCGGACTTGAGTTCCGAGAGCTATCGCTGGAAGAGATGTGCAGGTTCTTAGCTGGGGCCTTCCTGCCACCGTTGGCTGGAATGCTTGAGCTGGTGGCACTGCGCACGGGTCCGGCACCATGGCCATTTGTAGCTAATGGAGCTGCAACCCTTGGTTTACGCGGTTCCAGGTAACGGGGTCGCACTTCGCCAAGTTTGGCAGTCACTGTGGTAGCCTTTGCTTGAGCAGTCTTAGGCTCTACTGTGGAAGCTACCACTGTAGGCTGTTTCTTGTGGGTCACTGGCGGAGCCTCCGACTGTGTGCGTCGATGAAGATTTAAGCTGTTGCGCTCGGAAGCCACCTGTGAGCTGGCCCGATGCGGAACATAGGCACGGGAGTTGGACTTCAGTAGTTTATCTGGAGAACAATAATCGTGATTAAAGCTTTAAGGAACTATTATGTAAATATATAACATACTTCCTCCCTCCCGGGACTCATGATTCGCCTGCACTCCTCGATCAGCAGTTTGCACGTGACCAGATCCACCAGTGGCGTCTTGTGTCTGGGTGGCCTTGTACAACAGTGTCTCCTGGGCATGGGCTCGCTTTGTCTGCGCTTGAATGGCCAACTTAATCTGCACAAGGTCCTGGCTCCGTGTGCTTCCGCCAAAGGAAAACGCCTTTCCCACAGGTTTGCCATTCTGACGCTTCATGTCTAGCGGTTCTGTGAGACGAGCCAGCGTTTGAATCTTCTTACGCAGCTCTAGATCCATGCGTTGCCAGGCAGTTACCCTCATGGCCCTTGAGCACTGTCGAATGAGGCACTGCTCCACGGCATAAACGAGTGCTCCGACCAGTCGAATGTACTCCGGCTGCCAATCAAGTTGCTCTTCCTGCAGACCTTGCAGTTCCCGTGCCAGCTCCGATTGGCCCAAACTGGCAGGCATGTGAATTACCTTTGCCTGCAGTACGGTATTCAAGCGGGTTACCCGCTGATAACTCCGACATGCCTGCTCCGGCGTCAACTCTGCAGCTGTGTGTAGGAGCAACGTTTCCAAGCGCGGAATGTGCCTGCTGCGGTCATGGCCCAGCGATAGGAAGGCATCGCTGGCGATCAAACTGGCAAAATGGTCACCTACATAGGCGTAAGCTGCCTCCAGTATCTCCCGCACAAGCTGCTCGCAGACGTGGCCCCAGCGATAGGCCGAAAGTTGGGCCAGCAAATGGTCGCAGTCGAGCACCGTGTCCAACACCGTTTCCGAGGTCTGCGGGCGAGAAATCAAGGAAATCCATTAACCATTTTTATAAAATTTACTCTTGCAAATACTCACCAAGTAAGCGACAATCTGTTGGCGGCATCGTCCCAATATGTCAGGGGGCAACTGAGCAAACTGCCTTGTCGGCCACACTTTCAGGTAGTGTCGACATGTCCAGCGCAGGCATTTCCTGTACAAATCGTCCAGGGCATGGTTCAAGGCCACGGGCAGAACCTGTAGGATGCCATCTGTGCAACCAGAGCAAGGTTTGTGGAAGTTGTGGCAGTAGTTCGTCTTTAGCGCATGTGAGGTAACCTCCTTAAGGCCTTCCAGTCCCAGCAAATCCGCCAAAGCGGCCAACTCCATCAAACTGATCCCATCCGGTGGATGCGATGCACCCGAATATATGTGGCACAGTGCAAAGTGCACAGCTGCATAGGAGTAACCCTGTAGGGAGACCACACTCTGTGATCCGTGGCCCGCCAGCATGGCAGCAAAGTACTGGCATCGAGAGCGCAGAATGCACTTGTGGGCGCGAATCCGCCTGCCGTGCACTTCCACTAGCATGTCCGTGGCAATCTCCTGCAGGAACATCTTGAGCAAATCCTCTCCTAATCGCCTGGGCTGCCTGCAGCTCAGCGAGGATTCATCCATTCCCGATTTACTGAAACTGGAGGCCAGACTCGAGTCCGCACTGAGATCCGTTTGGATATAGTCCACCTGCTGACCCTGAACCTGTTCCAATGTCATACCGTTGGGTAGCGAGTTGGAAAACTCCTTAGAGAAGTTGGGAAATAGACGGGACAGACTCCTAATATTGTCAACCGAATTCGTGAAGTTCTGCAGCGTGTTTCCGGTGGATCGGGTCATGGCCCAGGAGTGCGGTCGACCCCGGTTTTCATCTCTGTAGAGTCTCTGACCCAGCTGGGAGCTTCTATGGTTGTTGCCCACGCTCTTGCTCATCGAATCCGGAGACTGCAGATCATGCTTTACGGGCTTATCCATGTCAGAGAGCTTTACAAAGCTCGAAGGGATCTGAGTGGGCTGTTGCGTCGTTTGTTCTGAATGCTCATTGACCGTCTCCAGCAGTTGCTTCTGTTTTTCGATGGTGGCGTGCAGGGATTCCATCGTATGGCCATTGTTAAGGGTAACCTGCTTCTTGGGCGAGGCTGTCTCCTTAGCCTCGATGATGGTCTCCATTACGCTGCTGGTACGATTGGAGCTGCTGCTCAGCTGGAGGGGCACTGAAACCAGCTCCGCCTGCTCCTTTGCAAGCTGTTCGTCCTGTTGGAAGGTGAGATCATCGGTGTCTGTATTGGAAGCGGGCGACATGTCCTTGGAGAGAATGCCCTCCGTAACTGAGGCCAAACTGGATTTGTCATAGGTCTCGTTCAGTTGAACATCCCTTCGCCTCTTCTTGATCCTTCCCTGGATTTGACCTTGTTCTTCCTCCGAACAGCTGCTTAAGCCGGGATTGGAGCCACTGAAATCATCGTAGGGTGATACAGAGCTATCTATGGACAGGGAGGATGCCTTGGATATAATGGGAAGCTTGTCAATGATGCTCATTAGACCAGCTCCCGAATCCGTTCCGCCATTGGCAGTAAGGCTAATGGAACGCTTGCAATCGTGACCTGATCCCGATCCGGATGCCTGCTCCGGTTTGCCGTTGCTGCCCCAGCTGTGACGCTTCGAGGGATCGTTTTGTTGGCGATGCTGCTGCGAAAGACGACGCAGTGCAGCCACTGTTAGCGGAGGCTCCAAGTTGCATCTGTAGTCCAGAGATTTACTCTCCCCAGTAACTACTGACATATCCTTCTGATTAACACTTTTGGCCATCAGAGTCTCGGTGGAACTGGCGCTGGATTTCATCACCTCGGTGTCTCCCCTTCTCGAAGCCGAAGAGCTCAAAGAGCTGGACAGCCTCTGAGCCAGACTCAAGGGTTCCTTCCTGCCATTGGAGCGCGGTGTCTTTTGCTCCCCGAAATCAATGAACATACTGAATATATTCTTAGGTTCTGGTTTGGGTTCCTCCCTAGCTTCAGTCAACTCCTGATCCTTAGGCGCCTGTTCCTCATCCTTAACGGTCTGTGAAAGATCCACGAAGAATCCAGCTGACTTGGGTGCTGTGTAGGATTTGCTTAATTGCGATGAAGGAGCTGCTGTATTTGGCTTTGGCTGCTCTTGCGGCTTCCTGTCCATGTCATCCAAGGAAACGTAGAAGCCACATCCGCTCTTGTGCGAGCTGTTCGAATCGGAACGCTCGCGGAAACTGGAAGTGGTGCTGCTGGTGCTCCTCCTCCTCTCAGGTCGGCAGTCACTCATGTCCACCACCCAGGAGGCAATACCGGGAACGGGCTTTCTCTGTAGACCTGACTTTACCCGCATTTCCACGCCAGCTATCTCTGCATCTTCGGCCAGGTCTTCATCATCCTCATCTGCCAGCGGGCGAGTGGGTGCAAAGTCCAAGGACACGAATCCTCCCGAAACAATCGGGCAGGTGTCTGTGCGTCTTTTGATGCTGGGACTCTCGCACTGCTTCTCCCGGAAATCCTCTATGGAGGCTCCGCCAGAAACAATGGGGTTGGCCTCATCGAACTTCGAACTTCTCTTGGGGGTGCGGGGCAGGGGCAGCGGCGAGTCTGTGGCATCACTGCAGTACGCACCGGAATCCCTGTGATGCGAGAGAGAGGAAGATAGAGTGTAGTCCCTGTGAATGGAGGAGTTGTTGCTCCCGGCCGACGCGGGTTCAATGTGCACCATCGAGTTGTGGGGCGTGGAGGCGGAGGCGCTCTGGTGATTCCTGCCTTGCTCTGACCACACTAAGCTTGGAGCCGGACTACTGGAGGAGTAGTCTGTGGTGTAGCTGAGATCGGGATGCTGCTGACTCTGGTTGTGCTGATGCTGGTGGTGGGTGAACTTAGGGCTGCTACCCAGAGGATGCACGCTAAAGTGCTGAGCGTTGTGCTGGAAGCTGTAGGGCACAGACATCGGAGCAGGTCGATCCTCCACTAGCTCATCCGGTGGATCTTCTGCTTCTGGCTCCCTCTGCTGTTGATGTGTGATTCTGACGCCTTTGCACTTGGCAAATGACTTGTGAAACTGCTCCAGTTGTTGTGTTGGAGAGGGCTCTGTCTCCTCCTCTGCAGTCACCTCTTGTCCGACTTCCTCCTCATGGCCGTGACCATCTAGGCTGGGAAAGGAAAGCACCTCATCATCGTCTCTCAAAGATGAGGCGTCTATGAAGCAGGCACTGGTTCCCGAGGTGGACAACGGCTGGTCACGCTTCTCCAGATCCCGCAGCAAAGTGCTGGCGCTGATGCCCTTGAAAACTGAACTAGTTTCCGTGTCCTCTTGTTGTTCGAGGGGAGCAACGTTCGCTGCGGGATACATGGATTCCCATGAGCCAGTTTCTGTGGACACCGTCGAAGTCTCCATGCACACAATCTCCTCGTTCTGGCGCTGCTTCTCCTCCTTGGAGGGTGGCTTCACCTTGCTTCCTCCCTCGTAAATCTTGTTGTCCACAGAGCCACTAGAAGAGGGCAGGACATCTACGGCGGCTGCTCCGTTGCAATCCGGACTAGAGATCGGTGAGAAGGTATCCCTCTCCTCGCCCAAGTCTAGCTCGCAGGTTTTGGCCGATCCTGATCCTGAGCGCGATCCAGAGGCAGATCCTCGCAGCTGTTGTTGTGGATGCAGAGCAACCGCCCTGATATCCGCACTGTACTGGGGTGCCGAGGACGAGGAAGACGAGGAGGAGCAAGCGGAAGGACTGCTGGCACTGCTGCCGCTGCTGCTGCTGTTCGTGAGATTCGAGTAGTTCGAGTGGTTGGGCGAACTGGCGTCCACCTGCTGGTCCAATGACCTCCCGGTGGCCAAGATGGGAGCCTGTTCCGGCGACAGGGGCGATGCATCCATTGCGGGACGGAGTTCGGAGGGGTTATTTGGGTAAGAGGGTGGAGTGGAGTGGAAGTGAGGGGCACTCAACTCATCGACGCTTTTCCGGTCTAAACCTAACCGCTTGGTTATGCTTCGCTGCCTGAATGCCAAGTGGTTCCTCGACTCCTCCACCTTCGAATCCCCCCTTTATTTTTGCACTTTTAGCTTTTTTTATGGTTGTTGCTTTTGTCTAGGGCCACATGCTGATGGCCCGGCCTCCCGCGCCTCCCGCTGCAGCTGCCAACTGTCAACGGTTGCCAACAAAAATAGTCGACAAGCGAAATTGCGAAATCGATACTTGAGAGTGGGGCGGCGAGATTCTGATTCCGGCTATTCGCACTGCTTTTTTTCTCTTAAGGAGTAGAGGTAATCCTTTTCTCTTAAGGTTTTCTTCAGTTTTCTCTCTCTCTCTCTCTCTACACTGCTTGCTTTTATCTATTTCTCCTTTTACTACTACTTATTTATTTCCTTCTTAGTCACTATTACTCCTGATAACGGAGTTAAATCCTTCTTCACTTCAATAACTTGAAACCCTTTCTTTGAGTTTAAAACTTGAACTCCTTGGTCCTCTTTCTCAGAAAGATGATCTCTCTTGAGCACTCTCTCCTTGCTTTGAAAGAGTACACTTTTACTTCTACTCCCCTGCGTTGGATATGCTAATAAGACAGCTGCTGCTATCTCACTCTCGCTTGCAGTTCGTTATTCGTAGATTTATTCGTTTTCCCTTTTTTACATGCACCGCTATTATTGTTATTTCGTTTGTTTGTGTTTTCCGCTGCGTCTGCTTTAAGTTCACACTGCTGCTGCTGCTTCTTCTTCTTTGGCTTCTGCTTGATTTATCGCCAATTGTGCCAATTGTTGAGACTTTACTGCTGCTGCTTTGTTGTTGTTATTGTTGCACAATTAAACTGCAAGAAAATAAAGAAGAAGAAAACATGAATTACTTCACACGGGACCAGAGGCACAACTACAACTTCATATTTATATAAACAAATACACAGCACACAAAAATTACTACATTCGTTTAGCTTTTTTGCAAACTGCTTAATAACTGCTTAAATGCTTTAAACTTTTTATCATTTTCGTGTTGGCAATTATTTAAAACTTAAGTCTCATTAGGCAATGCGTTGACGCATCCGAACAGGAAATGAATAACTCGATGATAAATATCTGATTAAGTTAATCAGCAATGACAAGAACAGATTGCAGCCATATCAAAGGGCGATTATACGTTTTTAATCAAATGTAATTGAATTTATCAAAGTTAATCCACAGGTTATTCATTACATTTTATTCATACTTATTGGTTTGGAATGTTATTTATATAATTCATCATTATATTTATCGGAGTCGTAATTTAATTCTCATTAATAATTAACACATATCTGCCTAAATTCAATAGCATGTTGGGATATTAATAATAAAAAGTAAATACAATTAAATACAGCCCCGACTGACGTCAACGAGTCGCACCTGCCGGAATCAGTACCGAAATGAGCAGGCAGCTCCCAGCATTACCCCATTGGATAGAAAGGTGGCACCTCCCAATCTGCCCGCCAGCAGAGCCACCCACAAACCGCAGGCCGCAGTAACAAAAGCTTGACCCTCGGCTTTGTTGCTTCCTTTTCTGCTTTTCAGTTACCCAGCAAACATATAGAATTTCAATTTCCATTCCAATTTGTTATCTCGGAAGCAAGTGCAAGCACAAAGCGTTGGCGCTGCGTTTGAAATTCAATATAGGGAAATAATAGTAATGGCATGGATTAGTCGGCTAACACGCCAACCTCAGAAGGCTTTCGCTGTTTGCTCTGCTCGGGAAAATGCCTTGGGCATTTCAGCGAACTTACGCGCAAACAATGAATATATTAAAGATGTTTGCCCAGCCAATATTTACGCAGTTCACCGAGAGTTGACAGAAAGGTAAAGTTTATTTGTTAAAAATAAAACACGCTTCATTTGACACCTTGGCAAAGCTTTACGCACTCGAAGCATGGGAAAGTGCTTTAAATGTAGAATCTGTATCTACTTTTTAGCAAGCACTGGAATGAGCCTGGCAACTTATACAACCTTCTTATGACACTTTCAAATAATCGAAAAGAAGAATGCAATTTTATTGTAAACAAGGAAAATCTCTTAGGCACGAACAAACGGCATTCTATCTATAAGTTTAATTTGCATACAAAGAGCCGAGCTGTACGTACAATCAGCAGCAGCACAACAAATCGCTGAACATGAAAATTAATAAGCTCCGTACTCTATCAAGTGGTTAATCATGCAAATCGTGTGCAAGTCCGTCTGTCTGGAAAGCCAACAAAGAGTCTTGGCTGGCGTAGATGTAGTAAATCAATCAGCTGGCAAATATCGATCGATACACTTCGCCAGATCGTATCTTAATAATACTCCAAGTTGTAACCGTCGCAGTTGGGCTCAGACAAAGACACTAACTGGCGGTCGTTCAACCTTGTGAACCGAAAACAAAGGCCACAGATCGCAGATACTGGGATTGGAAACTTCGCGTCCAACAGTTGCAAGTATCAAGCAGACAAATTTCCTTGGCAATTATGTAATTTATGAGGCAAGGAGACAGGGAAAACGGAAAAATAAAAACAAATTCACTTGCAACTCGACAATTGAACGTTCTGTGCCCAGGTATGACTTCACTTTGTTCTCAGCATTCATGTGGCTGAGTTACAGACCCCTCGATCCATGCATCAAATTCCATATACGGCAAAAGTTGGTTTACTTAATATTCTACACGAAATTCATGTAATTAAATAGTTAATAGTACACTTAAAGCACTAAACGATAGTCATTGGAGTATGACTTTTAAATCATAGCTTTTATGGCGGAAATCCACCGACTATTTTCTTTATGGCCAACCATTCATATCAAGTGTAAAACTATAACTAAGACCAATAAAATCGTTTACGATTCAACTTCCAATAATAAGCATACCTAAATTTAGAACCAATCGTTTAAGGAATGTGTTTATGGAGATGCAATGCCCAAGGTATTCCAATGTAACCATCCCCTTGTAAACTATCGAGAACCGCCCACATCGTGCTCAATGAACCCGACATTACTTAACACCGCCGAATACTCACTTTCCTATATACGATATAAATATGAATATGAATATAAAACCCATTTATCGCAGGCAGATACCAAACAAAGGTCGGGCATGAGTAATCCCCAGTGGCCAAGGCTTAGAACAACGCCACCAGTTACTAGACAGACGGACCAAGTCCAAACAAGATCCACATACATACACTCGTAAACTGTCGATAAAGTCTATAAAATGATCAAGCAATCAAGACGGTGCTGGCTGATTTGAATCTGTTGCCAAATATGGGCGAAACAAGTTGACGATGACGACGACGACGACGTTTGATGACGACCCAAAGCCAACGCCAATAGCCAATAGCCAATATGAGCATGTAAATTCATAGGTTGCTCAAGAGGGGCTTACTTGTTTATGTTCGCTGGTAGTATAGGAAATTGTTAATAAACAAACGCAAAGGACGTGTGGGCAGCAGCTCTGGAGTTTAGAGTACAAGCACGAGAAGAACGTCAGAGATTCGAGATTTAATTGGCACCTGGGGCTAAGAACATGTGGGGCTAGCTTCGGGGAACATGTTCACAAGCGAAAGTGGGGAGGTGCGATATTGAAAGGTTACTTAAAGGGATACAAGTATCCCTAGTATATGGTTAACTTATATTAGTGATAAGAGTATTATCCGTTTTGACTTAACTTGTTACTTGTTAGATGAGCTCATATACGCTGTAAGCCTTTCAATTTAGCTAACTTTAGTCTATTCAATTCATTTTCTATAAGCCAGAGACCACAAAAGGCCAGAATTCATTATTTTATAGAACCAAAACCTATTTTCCTAATAAAATATTCTTTTCTGTTTTGTTTTTAGTTTATTTATTAGAAAACAAAGCCGCAGAGAGTGTGCTGTGAATGCCAATGGCTCTGGCTTTGACTCCACTCCCAACCACCACCACCGCACGGAGATCCAACCACCCGAAACCAGTCGCCGCACCACTCGAGTGGATCGGACCCCGATGGGAGAGATACCAGAGATAGATAGAGCCAAGTGACAAACGATAAGTTTATAAAGGGGAATACATTGTTGCCAGCAAAGCGCTTTGATAGAAAATATAAAAATAATAAAGCGAAAAATAAAAAGAAAGGAATAATAATCATAATGGCCTGTATTTATGGGAGGCAAAGCGTTTTGCTGGGCGGGTCTCAAGTGGGGGGTTCGTCGATCGCGCGATGATTTGCAAATCGATGGAGCTATCCGCCGTACAAGCCAATAATGAAAACAACGAGTCTCCAAGCACTCACAAATTGCTGGGCCAATTGTTCGCCAAATGATGAGCCTGCGGCATGTGTGCCGTCGCCTAGAGATGGGAGTCACTGATTCCAATTCAAATCAAGTTTGCATAATATCGCAATCAAAAATCAATCAATATTCGAAGACATTAATCGGTAACTATATACGAGGTAAGGCTGAGATTAAGCTTCGACATTAATTTGTAACGAAATACTGGGGGAAAAGCGGTTTAAGATCAATCATTTACAGAGGCACAGAAATTAAAACGGACTTTCATTATTAATTCCCCATCCACTCAACCATTAAATAACCAAATAAAATATTACAAAGCCGCTGATTACTAACTAAGATAAATATAATGTCACATGGCATTAATCGAAAACCAATACATCAGATTAAAACTTTCGTTGGTAACCAAGCACTCATGACTAAGTAATCTTTAATACTAGTTTCATTAGAGCATTAAAGGAATCTTTAATCGAAAGCAACCAAAGGACCATTACCCGCTACACTCCATAACCTGCCAAAGACCTTGATTGAAAGGGCCATAAAAGCCAAGGTGTTTGCCTCGGAAAGGATTACCGCTCGTCACGCTAACATCTCTAGCCGCAAAAACAATGCGTTGTCGATTCAGCGGCGTTCGGGCCAATTATGTGCGCCATGCATGGACAACCGTTGGCTGTTTTTTGTTTTTTGATGAGCGGAAAATAAAATAGAAACACAATTTAAACCTTGCGTGCGAGTGGAAGGAAGCCAGAAGGGAAAACCAACCATAGAATTCACTTTCGTCTGCGGCCCAGAAACCAACAAACCGAATTGAGGCGTTGTCCGACTCTCTGGCCAGTGGCCACGAATGTTTTATGGGTGGTTTGTGGGTGCCTGGGTGGCTGGTTGCTTAGTTGGCCACTATCCACTGGCAACCACTGACAACCACTACATGTGGGTCTTCATTCAGGCAACCCAACCAACAGCCAACTACTTAGTGCACTTAGCCGGGCCAAAAGGCAACAGCTATGAAAAGCGGTTGCGAGGTCAGTAATGGCAGTGATTTAAAAGCCAACCTCCTTTGTCTGAAATGCACAGTGAACTTATTTTGGGGAAATAGTAAGAAATATATCTTTAAGAGAAAGCCAAGATGCATTCTCATTTTTCCCAGTGCACCTCCCACTGTTTGGGTGCTTTGAAGGACACTACACGCCATTACCACTGATCTCTATCGGGCACCAAAAGCCAAAGCAAACTCATTACAAGCAAACTTGCCGAAGGGAGTGGAGTTTTATACTCGAAGGGAGGGACAACAAAGGGGAAGTGATGACCCTGACTTGGAAACAAGACTGCAAGCGAACGTGATAATAAATCAAATTTTAAATTAGCATCAACGCGGGCTGAGGTAGCCGGTGATTTCTTGATTTTTCGGTGATTTGATGGTTTGATGACTTCAGCCAAACGATCGGCCATTAAACACACAAACAAAGTGCAATTACAGTGTACTTTTAGTGGCGCCTGGGCAGTGCAACGTTAATTAGCAGACTCGGCCTGGCATTGACTTGAGTTGAGCCTGACCTTTGGCGTCGAGGAAGTGAAACGAAACAAAGTAAAATGAATCCCCGACGACATGCAAATGATTTCCATACGCTAATTGTGGGAGCCTTCCTTCCACGCAGCTGCGCTTAATTCATAATTGAAGATCACGCAGAGTGCAAAGAGGTCGGCGGTGTAATATCACGGATCGAAAATAGTATACAATGGTACAGTGGAGCATTAGTAGGTAAAACTTTCTATCGCAGTTTGCGAACTATACCTATTATCATATTTCTGACAATCCTAAATACAAATCCAACTGATTAAATTCTTTATAAAACGCTAAAACAATAACTGACAACCTCCTTATCTCAACTTTTGCCTCTCGTAACCACCCATCACTTCACTTTCAAAAGCTTCTCCTATAGGTTAAACCTAAGCACGTTCCACTGTAATTGGCATTAACACACCGTAAGCCAAAGGGGGCTCTAAAAATTGATTTACGAGCGGTGGGACGCCGGTTGTAACTCAATCAGGCGTCAAAATGTGAGGCCCTTGAAATCAAATGAGACGAGACCGAACCGGACCGAAAAATCGAGACCAGTCAACAGATCTCAAACAAAAACCAAGCCAAAGCTGAAGCTAAAAAAAAGAGGTAAGACTGAGGCTAAAACCAAAGCTAAAGCCAAGCCAACTGTGAAAACATAAAACACAGCTGTTTGGTGTACATAATATATAATATATGTTTGAAATGTGAATGTGAATAAGATTGTGGTTGTATAGTGCATTGTAGAGAAAATTCATTCTAAATTACATTATCTAAATTACATCGAAACAATCTTCACGCTTGAGTACTACAACTTTAAGTACTATGAAACTACCTCATCTTATCTTATATGTCAAATTAGTAATGCTTTAAATATTTATTATCTAAATAAATATAAATACAATTTGCAGGTTACAGACTTTGATTTTGATATTATTGTTAGGTTTCTTCGATTGAGATAAATTGTGGCTGTGCTGATTGGTTCTGTATTATATATTTTATAGATCCGATTCGATCGGAATGTGTTCACACGATTTTATTATAGTACTTTCGGTATACTTTATAGGCTATGCCCACACGCTGAGGAAACTTACAGAATATATTTGCATACACGTTTGTTACACACTCATTAGCACTGTTTTGGTTTTTTTTATCTTTTCCTTTTTGGTTTTTATACTTTATTATTGTATTTTATATGATACACCTTATACGCTGACAAACGGAAGTTTTCTTTTGGGGCCTTGAGATATTTTGGCCAATTATTGGAAACAGCGAAATGAATTGCTGATTAAATGCCGACACGTCGAACCTCGAAAAATACAATTTTGATAGCTGCTAATCAAATTTGCTTGCCGCCGTGTCTCGAAATTCGTTGGAAAGAGATAGAACGAAGTGGGAGAGAGCGGCAAGACAGTTCGGAAACCCTAATTTACGGTCTATTTTGTTTATGGCAATGGCGCGTCGAATAAATATTAAACATTTAAACGATATTTCTGCGTAACGCTCGCGAGCACGGCTCAAAACACACTGAGCCAAAAAACCATTCTGAGTGACCGAGCAGCAGCCCCACGGCAAGAGATAGAGAGCCAGCGAGTGTGGGGCTCTCTTTGAAACTACTCAGCTAATGGGTGAGAGTGGGACAGAAAGCCAAGGAGAAAACAGTGATGCAAAACTTGAGTGAGAGTGTGGGAGAGACTATGACAAGAGCGTGATCCAAAGTGCATTTAGAGAGACGAAGAGAGAAGGCACGTAGTGGGGCTGCTGCAAGTGAGTGAGAGTGTTTTTGTGCGAGTGTGAGTAGGTGGGGTGCCGGCGTGTGAAATTTTATGCAAATTCAATTTTTTTTAATATGTGCGGAAAATAATACACTGGCTGTGTTTTAGTATGTGTGATTACTCTAACAAAAAGCCGCTAATACACAGAGAAAAATGCAAATGATATTAATAACAAAAATTCTGTAGTTTACCACACCAGTTAAGTGCACTAAACTTGTTAATAATCTAATATCGTGCATACCAAAGAAAATTCCAAGTATCAATTCCCAAGATATGTATAAAAAACAAACATGTGTCGGCGTTAAACTAAAGAAAGCAAAAACCAAGAACATTCAAATTTCCGCTTTTACAAGTGTTTTGTAAACAAACTTTTGTTTTGAATAACTTTTTGCATATTAGAAATCGGTAAGATGGCAAACAGCTCGCTACAGACATCTAAAGGGTGTGAAGTTTCAGAAAGATTACTTGCAAAACACAAAAATCACATGTATCATGTGTGGGAAAATATATTTTTCGGTTTACTACGAGATAAGTAGAAGAAAACATATCAAATGTCTCATTAACAAATGCCAGTTAAATAAACATTTTGTTAAGATAAGAGATTTCCATATGCTAAGGGGTGTTTAAACATGTGCTAATTTCAGCTAATAGAAACTTTACAAACTTTACTTTGTCAATCTGGAAAGGAGCTTAAAATTTGTTTTACTTAAAACCTAATATCTTTTTTATTTCTGCAAGTCGATGCGGGTGAATGTTGCTCATATTTCCCCCTGATATGGAAGGCTAATTTGGTCGTAAAAGAACGACCTGCCTCAATTTCGTAGGCCGACGAGATATAAACAAAACAAAGGCGATGATGTGCGAAAGTTGAATGCACGCTGATTACACAAAATATCAGGAAACCAGAAAGAGCAGCCGCAATATATCCACGGCGATTGGCTTCAGGCAAGAACGGGACAGAACAAAGCATTCCGCTGCTTTTGTTGTAAGTATAAATCACAATTTAATGGCTTTTCCACGCAACTTGGCCACCGAACGGCAGCGTTTTTGGAACGTGCTCTCCATTTTCTGGCCGCAATTGCTCATTAACATCTTGAATGTATCTCATTTTCGGCCACAAAAAGCGAGATGCGCAAGCGAAGAGTTCAGAAAATATGTCTTGAACCTTTTATGTGCCTAAGCACATGTCGCGCACTGTCTTGGGGCCCATTAAACAAGAAAAAGAAGAAGAAACGAAGACTCACTCTTCGTTGATATGCAAATTTCGGCCTGGCCAAAAAGAAATAAGCACAAACAAATTCCACGAACAAAGAGTCTGGCAAAAAGTTTACTTGGCAGAAGTGAATTTTTATTTTCAAAACGAAAACGAAATATTTATGACCTCGAGGCGACAAAGCAAAAAAACGACACTATACTCACATATGCACAGTCCCCAAAAAAAAGAAAAGAAAACCAAGAAGATGCACCAAAGTGCAAGCTGATGTCGCTTTTTGTAGCTACTGCTTCTCTCTTATGAGCGGGGCATAATGAATCCATGATGAGACTCGATTTCAATGCAAATTGACACGTCTTTGGAGAAGAAAATCCAATTTTCGCACACGAAAATTCAATTTCGTCATTTGATTATGCTTACATCCAGCCTCTTCAATCGATAATCCAGTCTGTAGTCCGATCTATTTGCCTTAGTCTCAGCCTACATTAAGTATTCCTAAAAGTAAGTGTATTCCCCTTTCTTAATATGCAAGACTAAAACTCAAATTTTGCTGCAGTTTGCGTTTCTGCAGCCGGCCATCATTTCTGACATTGTCGGCTGCGAAAATGTTTAATGTCAGGATCGACGACAAATGCGATGTATGTGTTGTGGCACAAAATGCCGGCATTATTGCCTCCTTTTCATCCGTCCCAGAGGAGGGAAGTCTGCGCTGCATATGCGTGCCAAAAAATAACTATTTGGGGTACCAGCGAGCGCAGGAAAGTGCGTGCAGCGGGCCTATAATTTACGATCGAAATGCATGTCGCGGTCAGTGCAAGTGAAATGCGTTTTCAAGCGGTTTGGCTGTCAAAATACAGCTATTATAAAATTCAAACAAAATCCCCAAGGTCAGCGCACGATTTCGATTGGCAGAAAGAAATACTTTTTGGCAGCGACGGCGGCGAGCAGCGAGATTAATTAAACCCGATACAGGAATAGAGATAGCGATAGAGAGGCAGCCGAAAAAGATCTGCTAATGTCCAAAACAGCGGGCCACAAAAAAAGTAATTATTATAAATAATTATTAGAGCGCAGTGGCAGTTAGTCAGCGCCAGCGGATCCAAACGCTGAATAGCTATTGTTGTACAGAAACCATTCTAGTCTATCTGAATCTGAATCCGAATCAGTATCTGTATCTGCTGCCGTTTGCTTTTCGAAAGCACACTGGGAGAAAGGATGGTTATATTATTGGGATTTTATAGTTATGGGAAAGTCATCTAATATAGTCATTAAATAATAATCATTTTCTATAGAAATATTTATTTTAATGCTGAATAAGACAAGTTATTATTAATCATTCTAAATTGTACTTAGGGGAGCATAATTTCTTAGAGAACTTTCCTCTTTCCAAAGAGCCCTTTCTTTTCTGTCAGTGCATTTCGTCTGAGTGCTTTTAGCACATTGATAGGCGCAGGCCAACGCTCTCACTCAACAACAGCAACAACGAAAAATAGAAATAAAATCGAGATAGAAGCAAAGTAGGGGAAAGAGATTAGGCCAGAGCCCAACTCCCCCCACCAACTTTCATATTGTAAATTTTCCATTGTTGGTGATTAGAGTTTGGCTTTAGTTAGTGCTTAGTTGCTGCTCTAGTGAGATGCAGGAACAGAAACAGTAACAGAAACAGGAACAGACAGAGAAACAGATGCAGATAAGCCGCTCATTACTGGTTACTCGTTTCTGCAATTTTACTTTTCTTTGGCTTTAATTTATGATTTTATGGCCAGGCCATAGAGAATATGGCCAGCAGACAGGGAAATAGAAACCAAGACACGTAATTTGACTTGCCAGGCTGCAAACTGACAGTGGGCGTGGTCGAGTGGAGATTTGCATATGGCAAGAAGAAGATAAAAACAACCGGCGTCTGGGGCAACTGCTCATTTGTTAATCTATGCTTTTTTCTGATTTCATTTTTTAGTTTATGCGCCGTCATTATTCAACACTGAACATGCTCAAGTACCGTTACGTACGTAAAGCCAACAGCTAACTTAACTTAACCAACTTTTGCGGTCGTCTACCGTTGTATTACAATCTGCTGCTGTTGTTGTTGTTGTTATTGTTGCTAGGCAAATGTGCAAAATGTTAATAAACTTTTATTGCGCAAAGGCAAGGCTTGCAAGCCAGCAGAGAAGAAAAAATGCCACTACACTTATTGTAATTGCGCAAAATGCTGTTTGATATGCCAGCAAATGATTTCCATGCCGACTTTTCATCAATTTTCAAACGAAAGTCGTCGGCTATATAATATAATATATAGTAATAAACTCGCAGATGTTTGTTGTTTGCTGTGAACTTGGTTGAATCATCGCTGGCGCATCTTCCAGCCCAAAAAAAAGACAGCTGAGGGTTAGTTCATTGCGAAAGGTGAGTCATTCACTAAAAACAAGTCTCTGTGAATATGGAAATAAGTATTTCTGGGGTGTATTTCCTAATACTATAAACTAAAAGAATCCGTAAAATCATCAACAAATTCATTTGGGTTATTAAATAAATATATTAATATAACTAAGACCCAGATTATCTGCATGTCAAGTATTGAATATGTAAACACAATCATCAATCTTCCTCGTTTGCCTTCTCTATCCCAACCAAACTACTTACGTTTTATATTTATTGCTTGCATAATGATTCCAAATATTAGTTAATATGACAAGTCTCTCTAGTATCAATACCAAATCTATGGGAAAGACAAAGAAACCCAAATATTTGGGCTACAAAAACCAATCAATTAACAGCGACTGACTAATGATTTTTGGTTTTGTGCTAATTTACTGCCGAAAAACTAATAGAGAAATTAAAGCTGCTGGCATTACCAGAACTTCAAACTTCGCACAATAAAAAATCAACAAAAAATAGGCAATGTCACAGAACACAACTTTATGTTCAGTTCCGCAAACACTCCCAGAAAGTTGAAATGGCCCATAAAGTTTGGCCCACTAAAAGTTTACGGCGCTTCCAATTTGTTTACAATTTGTTTGGCCAGCTTCACCCAAACACACACACTCTCTAGGTAAACTCAAGCCAGAGTTTTAAATAAATTACACACTGTAATGAATAATTACACAGCCTAATTAAACGAGATACGTAGTGGGTACGAGCACAAAAGGCCAGCAAAGCCCACGCAGTAATGACGACATCGAGATCGCCTCTCGGATCGCGGGTGACAACAGATTCTGCTGAATGACGGGGTTCTAATGCCATTAAATGGTGTAGAAAATACCCAAGAGAATCATCGAGGAGAACCATGGCCCGGGGGCAGAACAATATGCCACAGTTAAAGGCAAAGACAAAAGGAGGAAAAGTCAACGAACTCGGAGCGGTGGCCAATTTTTTATTGCCACAAAACCGTATGTGTATACTTTTCAATTTTCTGTAATTGTTGCTAGTTCATGTCTGCTGTTTCAGGCTTTCAATTTGCCTCAGTTAAACGAAGCGTTGAATTGAAAGCGAGCTGGGGCTCCGGACGAGTGCCGAGTGCCGTCCATGTCCATAATTTGCTAATCACATTTGGCAAATTATGTTGTAAGCCTGCAATTGTACAATAAAGCGATCGCTCAGGGCGACAGACGGCCACGACAACGTCCACAAACAGATCAAATAAAGCGGCGGGTTGACAAATTTCCATGCCCAAACTGATGTGGAAAGAAAGCGGCTGACCAAAGCGGGGAAAAAAGAAAACTCAGTTGGCGAAATGGAGAGCAAATGGGGTGGGGTGACTATATATGTTATATACTCCTCGCATTCTCCAAAAACATAGGAAAGGTAAAAATAATTGGGTAAGCCTTGTATCTATTGTTACTCTACAATATTAAGTAACTCTTTCACCTAGTTCCAAAAGAAAAGCACATGCATACAAGCTAAAATGAAGTGATGAGAAAGAAAACTTCAAGGAAAAGCGAAACAAGTCAAAAGCAGTGACAACACGCAAAGGAAAGCCCATGAATCATATGCAAAGTGACACAGAAAACGCGACGCTCGACACGTTTATTATATTTTACGAATACCCCTCTCTCTCTCCCTCTCCTAATTCCAAACCCAATCCCAATCCCAATCCCAATCCCAGGCCAATGCCAAATAACCCCACCTATGCCATCTGCAAAACTAGAACCCTGGCTATAAACAATTTATCTTGATTTGTTCGGGTTTTCGGAACCCAAAAAGACTCACGCAGCGCCGAAAGGTAAATGACCAAAAGCCATCGAATCGACGAGCGGCGAAAATGATTTTTGTCGTGCCGCCAAAATGGATTAATCGAGGGAGTTTTTATTGATGATCAAAACATCGTTTGGAGGACATTGCCATGTTGAATTAATTGTAAGTTGATTTATGCAACATCTCTGGGTGTTTATGTTCGTTTTGAGGGGTTCTTAATGCCCAGATATTGATAGGGGGAGTGCCCTTACAAGGTATTAACTTGGGTCTGTAATGGCTAGTTGGTATTAGTTTTGATTTATGTCAGAGATCATCATTTATTCTTGATAGACTTTACAAGGAAAAGCAGATTTATCTAGAAAATAAGATAATACTTAAGGGAAATACTATTTATAATAAAATTAAACATGGCCAAAAGATCTTACACAATAATCACTAACTTTACGATTGTAAGCCCAAAAATGTTTAAAGGAATGCTAAAATAACATGCCATAAACTAAAGATTATTCTGGCAAAATAAAACAGGAAATAAACTATCGAAGACTATCCAATTTAAGCTGGCAAGAGATAGCAATTTTCGATTCTTGTTGCAGTTAGTGTTCTCCATTTTCATAACGGCTGCATTGACCCCCAAGGGGATTATTTCGTAATTGTCGAAAATAATCGATAAGTGCTACGTCAGCCCGTTCGGATGTTTGAATTGCTCTGCGAAGCGCATCCGAAGGGTGCTAGAAGCCGCTATTGTTTTTGGCCTTAAGTGGAATTTCGGTTTCTCTTGGCTTTTGCTTTTAGCAGGCCATGTTGACTTATCTAATTTGCATAATTTCGCACGCGAAAAACACTCTGAAATTATATATTTTTCTTGGTGTTTTTTGTTTTTTCGCATGCAAATTGAAAATTGATTTTCGTGTTGCGCAAAATCAAAGGTGTCGAAGGTTATTTGTTGGGAATTGCATTTCGTCTTGTTTGATTGCCACATAAATCATATTTTATGGCCGCAAACATCGAAAACATGCCCAAGTTTATTGAATTTAGCCACATTTTGATTGGCTTAATTGGCTGCAAGTTTTCATTTGCCTCTCCAGGGCCTCTGGGGAATGTGATTGATTTATGAACTGATTGATGTGCTGCCGTTGCATAATTCATACAGCAGCAGCCTCTAATTGAGGCCAATTTGTGGATGTTGTACACAGAGAATATTCCCATGGCTTTCCGTTGACCCTCCACCCACGACGACCCCTTATTAACACCTTGATCTTGCTTCTTTTCCCTCGATATTAGCAAACTATGCCAAATATAAGCCACAAACCAAATATAAAAAAAGAGCTACGCCCACCTCGAATGCCGCGGGCCAAACGTAAACAAAGCGTGCCCAAAAATAGTTCTCTACCCGCGCGATTAGCATCTGGGCAGTCAAACGTGATGAGCCTCCTCTATCGGCGATTTCCCTCTGGCCTCCACACTTTGTGTCCAACTTGCGTGACACTTTTGCCAAGCGGCTGGGATCAACGCATTCTCGCCGAGAACCGGCTAATTGTTCACACCCGCCAGGCCAACTTGGCAGTGGAGCAGAGGAGTAATGGAGCTATGAGCTATGTGCTGCTATGGGGCCACACCCAGCTGAAACTAATCTGTAAACAATTAAGGCGGAGGTTGCCAGTGCACATCTCGCATTAATTTGCAACATGTGTGCCATTCGGCTAATTAAGTTTGCCCACTGATGAATTTCAAAATAATGAGCAAAGGGGTGTAGGAAATTAAACTGATTAACTTTCATTATGTATTCACGAGTATAATATGTTGACAATCTCTTAAAGGGAAAAACACTTCATGGATGTACAACTCGGAAATGATAGCGCTTTAATAAGAAAACCCTTTGATTGCAATTCAAAACAACAAAATAAAGCTTGTGAATAATATTTCAAAAATTACAGCAAATCTTAAAAAATCGCCTTATGTTTTTATTTTTAAAGCATAAAAAACTATCTTGACTTGCGTTTTTCCCGTTTACTGCGACTTGAAATGTAAATCTGAAAGTGTTTCCAATTCGTTTTATTAGTCAGCATTAATTTTTAGTACACCAAATTCGTTGCAGACGTTGAAAGAGCCATAAATTCAATAATTAAATCGGCTGCAGGTCAACCATTAAATGCTCAATGGAAAAGTACGCCCCGAAACAACGGGCAGAAGACCCCGCTGATAAGGCACAAACTGGGGGATCGGTAGTTGGGGCTCGGAGTGGAAGTGGAAATGGAAATGGGGACCCGTGCCTAGGAAGACACATATCACATTTGACTCACTTTCACACAAACAAACGAAAGGCAAAGGCAACAAACAAAGGCAAACAAACAAGAGGCCGGCGAACGTGGAAACTCAGAAACTTGGAAACTCGGCAAATACAGTACAAACACGGCCTGCGAGCACAATGTGAGAAATGTAGGTGAGGGCACAGTAAACATTGCCTCCAACCGATATTTTGGTTGCCGAAGCTTATCTCTTTCTTTTCCTTTTTTTTGTGTGGGCAAACATATACAGCCCGCGTTCAAATAATAGTGGTTACACAAGGTATAAAAAAGGGAAACAAATGTACATGCATGTCTTTGACAAATTTTCCATTTGATCAAGAATAGCCGATACACATTGATCTGGGAACTACATATCTTCAAATCTTAAACCCATATGTGGCTCTAAACTGTTGACCGTAGCTGTAAGCTCTTCGTCAAATGCAATTCAAAGTGATTATGAAGGACCACACTTTTCCATATCTTTTGAGCTTGGTATTTGAGTACCGCTGATATGTAACCCACACACAAGCACACACACAATACACCCACAGCTGTTGTGACGGCGACTGATTAACTAATTGAAAATTTGTTTTCGCCCGTTTACCGCTTCTGTCTTCTCTTTCACTAATGGAAATGGAAAATGGGAAACGAGGAAAAAGACGGTAGCACACACTTATGTATGTACATCGCCGCCCTAACGGTAAAAAACATTTGTAATTGCAATTTGCTGCGGAGAGTCAAGTGTCAGCTGTTTGCCGGGGGCAACTCTTTCACTCACCATCTCCTTTCCCCTCACATTCTCACACGCAATATGGCGTCATGCCTTTGGCATCTCGCTCGCACACACACTGAGAAGAAAAACATGTGTGGTCGAAATAAATGCGACAATTAAAATAAGTGAGGCTTTTGCCTCTGCTTTGGCTTTAGCCACCATTGCGAATTGCTGTAAATTACAGTGTGGATAAAGAGAATTAGAGGGAAGGAATTCTAGGTCAGTGGATGAAATGAGCTCATGTGCCATACAGTGGTCACTCGTTAGGAGGAACTTTGGAGGAGTGGTTAAATATTCAGGGGATTACATTACAGCTGGATTAACAGCTTGGTAACATTAATTTATGGTTTAAATTAACTGATATAACACATTGAAATGTATGATCCCAATAGCAAAGTGGATCCTAAAAGGATAAGGCCATAACTGTATTTACGCGTTAAGTTTATTATCATTTGACTTCCTTTAACTTGAAATGATTTATATAAACGTTTAATATCTACCTACCTCAGAAATGAATCCTCCCCTCGTGATAAAGTTCCCATCTTTCTTATACCATTATTTACCTTCTGTTTAGTTAATCATTGATAATATGATAACGTTGGAATTTTCTTATTTATGATAAGTAAACATAAACAAGCTTGCTTTATTGGCGCCCTGATATGAATATGATATCCGTAATGCCAACTTCAGATACGCCGAAATTCTGAAGGGGAATAATTATTGATCGATTGCCGGAAGACTTGAATGGGTTGCTAAATTTACAAGCCCCTAAAAATAGAAATATATGGCAACCTAATTTCCCAGAAATCCAATGAGAGATTCCAAATTACTCAAAATGATATCATGGTAATTTTGGTAATGCTCTGGTTCTTCAGTAATACATAGTGTTCTGGCCAAGATAAGGATAAGAACTGCACTGAAGCAGTGACGCATAGTAAGCCCACTTAAGTACATTAGCCACTTGACTTTTGGCCAAATCGGAATGCCCACGCTTCTGTTTTAATTTTATTGTTGCTTCCAAACAAACTTTTGGCTTAAGGTCCAGAAAACAGAAAACAGAGGGTGCTAAATTTATCGGTTTAAACGCAGACAGCTGTTGCGATTTGAGTTTTGACTGAGTCATTATAATTCGCAGAATTCCGTCTTGATTTGATTGATTATCTATATAGTAACTTCTCTTTTTTAGCCACCAAGATGCTCTCACATATGCAAATTGGGTTAATAACTTATTTCCATGTTTGTCTTTGGCCTTAGATGACTTTTATTTTCACAGCTCTTGATGCGAAGTGGGATTTTTTATTGATTTTTTTTTATTTGCATGGGGAAAATGCAGTGTGGAGCGGAGGAGGAGAAAGTGGGCAGAGGTGGCCGCCGAAATACGCGTTTTTTTTTCTTAGCGGCTTATTTGTTGTTTGCGGCTCACATATATAGCGTAAGCCCTTGTAAAAGTGTGTGTAAAAGAGAGAGAGAGATGACAAGGATACAACTGAGGTGGAATACAGAGAGCGTTAGAGAGAGAGAGGTGGCGTCCAATTCCTACCCCAATTACGCCCGGTGGCTCCAAAACAGCACACGCATACACATGCAAGATGAAAACACAGCTGCAGCGGCGCTGATTTATTGATTTTTCCCTGGGATGCCACACACATATTCCTACGCTCTTTTATCAATTACATAAAAGTTTACTTATAAAATCTACCCATTAAAATGGAATAGCAAATAAAATTAGCCACAAAGGGATTTAAAAATAGACTTTTTCACGCCTGCCCTTGAGTCTTTTTATCAACCGTTTCTTTTCTACCTGCCTTTTGCACAACACTCACACACATACACACACGCACAGACTTGCAGAGGCGGTTAAAAAGGAGGCGAAAAAGGAAAAGAAGATTCCAAAAACCCACACGAAACAACAAACTCTGCAATTTACAAGTTCGTGTGTGTATACTTGGCTTGTACTTACCTTTTTTTTAGTTAGTTAAGCTGATACAAGCACAGTTCGCAGGAAATCGCAGTGGGAAAATCTTGTTTTCATATTTTTTTGATTAATTCGTTTTATTGCACGACACTTTCATTAACATTTCTTTTGATTTCTTATGGGGCAATTTCGATTTGGACTGGACAGGCTTTTCTGCTTGTTTTATTTTATATATGCCTTATGTTTTTGCTGCTGCTGGCTTGGCAAAAAGGAAACTGGTTTTTCCGCACAACTTCGTTTTTTCGCGTGCGTGTTTCTCTCCTTTTCTGAATTATCCGCTGGCACTTGACCGACGTTTATTACGCCAATTGGCTTTAAGTTTGGGTCGCAATTGGAACAAAACTTTATACTGGCCAATTGTTAGCTATTCGTTGCGTTTCTTTTCGAAAAAAATACGTCGCGACGAAAAAACGCGAACGTTTCTGCAGTTTAAAGGGTTTCAGCAGTGTAACCAAATTTGGATTGAGAAAAATACGATTACTAGTTTTAGAGTGGTCATTGTACACATTTGTGTAAATACCAAATTTACCTACCACAGACTCAAACCATTTCGGATAAGTTGGAGAATTAACTAGGTGGCAACAATAAGGGGATTCTTGAATAAGCCGTTTGAATATTTCAAAAGAGCGCCAACGTGTTATTTTAAAAGAGGATTCGTCCAAAATACTACTAATTTCCTTTCCAATCATAATGAAACACTTGGAGTATTATATACATAAATGGATTTAGAGTACTTTATGACATTTATTTATTCTCATTTTATATTATTAACGAAAAATGTACATAAAAACGTTACTGCCTTGCTTTTCCTTCGCTTTGCCCCCGATAATTATACATAATTTGACTTTTCCTACAGTTTTCCGACTCCGACACACACGTAATTTGATGGGAAGCCTGGCTAAATATCAAAATACTGCTCTTGACTGATTTTGGGTAGTGGTTAATATGGTTCTGGAAAACTCCACTTTCTCTGTACAGGGTAAAATTCTTTTATACATTTCGAGTCCGGAAAGGGTCCTCCCTATATCTGTATTTATGGAATCTGGATCCTGGACCTGGCCTTATTCATTCATCTAACGAATTAGCTATGTATTGTGTTAAGTTTGCTTTAAAAAATTAGCCTTGGCTTATAAATATATTTCTGTGTAGATTTTCCTCAGCTTTTCCGCCAGTTTTAGCCCGCGGTTTATTGTAGAAGCAGCCTGTAGACGGTTCGTGAGACGCAAGAGTGCAGTTGCAGTTCGGTTTTTGCTATTTTGATTTTGGTTTTTCTGTTCAGTTTTTGGTTCGCTTTACAATTAATTTGTCTGACAAATTTACACAAGTGAAATGGAATCAAAGCGAATCAAATTACATATGCGGTGTAAAATTACAAAATATCTTTGCGCAGATTATGTCGTATTAGTGGATATACGATAGGTTGCTCGCTTCGTGGATAGAGCGGGTGATCTATAGATTCTTCGAAGGTACAGTGGAATATTTAACAATCCTTAGTATAGAAAGTCTATTTAACGATATACAGTTCAAAAATGCAATTTAAAGAGTAAAAATATAATCTTAGAAAGAAAACCTACGAACTATAGATTTCACCCCTCCATCCACACACCATACTATACAAGATATATCAATACGACCTGTTAAACTGTCTAATAGGTCGTAATGCCCGGCTACTTAAGATTATTGTACAAGCGACAGAATCAGCAAACTGGATAGACGAAACGAAACCAATCGAATCGGATCCGAACGAAAGACTGAATTTTGTTAACAATAAGTGGGTCATTACCATCCCGATCCCCTGGGTACCCGATCTACTGGTACTCGTCGTCGCTGCTCAACAGCATGGTCTTCTCGTTGTAGTTCTGGCTGATGGTCGCCACCCGCTGACCACCAGGCTGGAACTTCCTCTGGTTGCCCAGTGTCTTCGAGGCCATGCAGTTGCTGCCGCCGTTGCCCCCAGATCCTGGTCCAGTGGCCACCGCATTGTATCCTCCGCTGGTGGGCTGAGAGGCCTGCATGGCTCCTGTTCCAGTTCCCGAGCTCGGATCGTCGGGATCGTAGCTGGAGACGCGAATGCCGCGCGAGTTCTTGCCACCTGTTTGAGTGTTAGTGAAGGGAATGGGCTTAATTGTACCGGGCCACATGAATCGAGAGACTATATCTATTTACAGGGACCTTTAGATCATGCCATGCTGCATAACCTGTACCACGATTAAGTTTCTTCTTAGGGTAAGACCTAATTGAAACATTTGAAAATTAATTTTCTGCGGTTTCAATTATTTAAATCTACGATTTTTCTTAATCGAGGCATAGGTTATATATTTAGATTAAGGCCAATAAACATGCAACGGAGAAAAGGATGCAAGGCAAAAGACTGTCAAGCTTATCGTACATTTATTGCTAGGTATTTAGATATTTTATACAATTGGTTTAAACATTTACAAACAGAAGTAAATAGAAGCACGACGAGAGCTTATCACAAAAAAAGGTTGTCAATAGGGAATCAAAATCAAAAGAAGGAAAAACTTTGTTTTTTGGTATCTTTGAGCGAAACGGAAATACGTAAATAAATGCTGAGGGAAACTAACTTGAAGACTGCTTGAACAAAGTTACAGAACCTAGGTTCAGCAGTGGCCGATTTTGCATATAGTATAATAAAATCTTTGTTTAAAAATACATAATATTTTACAATATTATAGTTCGTTTCGTACATAGCTAACTTTTAAATAAATTGTTTAAAAAACTCTTAAACTTAAGTGTAGAGTGTAAACGTAAGAAATACAGAGGCGCGCGGAAAACAGGAAAACTCTAAGGTCCCTAAACGAAAGGGACAGACTAAGGCAATTTCTGTTCAGCTTTCAGCATTTTACGGAGTGAGTAAGTAAGTAACTAGGCCTAGTAAGTATCTCCTTCTGAGTGTTGTTTCTTTTGGGTTTTTAGGGATACTTAGGGGGTTTAAGCTAAGGCGATAAGTACACTTGTTTGCTTCGTTTTCGGATCGAGTCCCGCTTGGAATTGTGGAATTGTGTTTGCAATTAGTGTTTAGTAGCGAGCATCGCTAGAGTTTTGCTTTTGACATTGATTTAGAGCTTTTCGTAACGCTGAGCCGAGGTTACTTCTGCAAAAGATAAGAAAAACAAGAAAGAAAAACAAAAATGAAAAACATAACGATAATGGAATGATAATAGGCATCGAAATGCATTAAATGAGAGCAACAGAACACAAGAGATAAGATAGGTTTAGCAGGCACGAAATGAACGAAACATGCCACAGACACGACCATAAAGAGATAGACAAAATATTGGAGAGAGTGGATAAAAAACCAACCTGAGCTGTACTGAGTGTACTGCTGGTACTGTGGATGGAAGTTGTGTATAGCATCTGTCATAATATCCTTGGGATTCATCGTTTCCTGTGAAAAGGAAAGCCTTTAGATCACCTGGTACTGAAAGAAAAGGCTGAGCTCACCTTAAGACTGCTGGAAATGGACTGCATTGTGACAGATCGTCCGTGTCCATCGCTGATGCAGCTGCGAGCGTAGACCTGCAGAAAAAACATTATTATTGCTCTCAACGTCACTTTAGCTTTAGGTATCTATAGTTTTTGGCCAACTCATCATTACATGAATACCTTTAGCTTTTTACCGCCTAATAAAAACTCAAAATAACCCAGAAAAGCACTTATTCCACCACTATCTAATCACCAAAAACCGTAAATAGCTCCGTCGAATCTTGGCCCTCTACGACATTCCGGAACATACCTGATAGGGGAATGCATAGCGAAGTGCTATGGCTGCGAACAGCATTTCGATGCAGATGAAGAAGTTCTGATATCCGGCAGAAACGGTACCAGGTTCCACAGTGACAGTGCCAGCACTGTCTACAATGGGAGAGATAACGTTGGCCTTCTCCAGGATGGCCAGACCAACTCCCTGCCAGAAGGACAAGAAGATGACCGACTTGATGGTGCAGAACTTCAAAACGGGCTCGAAGGGAGTCAGCAGATCACGAGTGGCAAAGTAGAACAGATAGAGGCCATATAACGCGAGCGACACAGAGATGTTGTAGATAATCGTGATATAAATGTAACCGCCATCAGCACTGCAATTGAGATAAGAAAAGATATCAGTGGGATTATCAAAGTAATAAGTAAGGGTAACATAACTTAATGAACATTTTCTTATGTGACGAAGATGTATTTCTTCGAGTGCTACTTATTCACCAACCGATTGGCTAAGTTCAAAGCTTTGCCAACGCGGTGTCTACAATTTATGGCTCACGCTCGCAAGCAAACTTCACTATTGCGATTTTTATGCCACTATTTAAGATGCAATAGCCCTGGTCGCTAAAGATAAAGCCATTACCTCCAATCGCCATCGTGGTAGTGGCCAAAGGCCTGCAAAAAGATAATGATGAAGGCAACCAGCGGCTTGACCAGGCAGAACTGCAGAGTGGCCTGCTTGCAGAAGCGCAGGAAGCCAATCGTGTAGGTCTTGCCCTTCAGACAGCATGTGCCGTAGAGACACGAGGTCTTGATGGGCTTGCCGCGAATCTCCGACATTATATTACCCTCGCCGCCTAGGTACTCATAGCACAGCGACAAGAAGTTGTAGATGACAAAGGCTAGGTAAGAAGGGAATTAACTATTAGTTGATAGCCACTAAACGACCCACATTAGGTAGACAAACCTTCGTAGCAGTCCCGAACTGTAAAGAAGTAGATGTACACATTGTCTGAGTTGAAGAAGAGCAGACTAATCCAGGAGTAGGTGGCGTAAATGGGCACAATGAACAGAATGCGTACGATCCAGCGCTGCTCCTGTGGATTTGTGTACCAGCGCAGATGCTGGTAAATCTGTGAATAAAGAGCCGGGCTTTTATTAGTAAACAAGTCAGGTACATCATGACATCGCTTACCTGTTGACAGGTGATAAATAAGGCGGCCCAGACACAAACACCAGCTAGGACCTGGGCGGTCTTTGTCTGTAGGAAGATGCCATCGCCCACGTGGAGCAGAGGTTCCAGCGGCGTGCTCATCGGAGTGTTCTTCACCTGCACCACGTAGTTGGGCTTTCCGGTAGCCTCAATCGATCCCGATGTTGTAGCTGTGGCGTTTCCACTGCTGGCATTTAGAGCCGCCTCGATGAGACTGGCGGCGGTTGTGCTCATGCTGCAATGGAATCCAAAGTGAGGGAAGACGGATTAGAGTGGGTGTAACTGGGTTTGGCCCTGGAATTATGATAGTGCCTGTTGAAATGCTCAGAGCAGACAGTTAGGCAGGCAAGCTGTTTACGTTCTCTTCTCGACTTTCACACGAACATTGCTCCGAAAACGACATTCTACTCAGAGACACGAAAACAATTTCCAACATGACTGTGTTGACTATTTAGCTATATTGTAGTTAGTTCTGAATTACTTAAGATGATAAATCACAATTATTGCTGTTTAATTATAAATAAATTGTTGATATAACATTATATACTTTCGAGTTGCATTGCAATCGAGCTGTTCGCTTTTATATAAACGTCAAACACGTTCGTAAAAAACATTTGAATCACTCATGTGCAGAGCTTGAATAATAGTGCATGAATAATCATAATTCACAATCATATAACATAATTTCTTTACAGCATAAAAACATTTTTCAATATTAACATGTTTTATTTAATAAAAGTTTATGATATATATACACATAAAAATCTGTGATATGGTGCTCCAATATTTCTGACAACACTGCAACAATGTTTGGACGAATTGGGTCAGCAGAGAAACAAACTAGAGAATGTGGAGCGGCAGCAACAAAATAACAAAAACAAACAAAAGAGTAGGCGGTGGGTGGTGGAAGGAGGTAGTGGGATTTAGGAGCGGAGGGACAGAGGCGCGCGCATTAGATCATCACGCAATCCAATATTAATAATGGACTCTGGCGCAGCTAAGGAAAGTTATGGCCACCTCCACACCACCTTCCACCTTGTCTCAGGGTCACTTCCAACTGCTCCATATCGATTTCACCCAAGTATTAAGCAAGCAGAATAAAGTACATATTTGTTATATTTTCAGACAGGGCCCGTTCTATTAGGTGCATCTGGTCGGTCACAGAGCGAGTCCATTCGCTTGAAATCACTTTAAAAATAATCTAGCAACGGGGAGCTTTCGGAGGAGATAAAGACAGCAGCAGCGATGCTAATTAAGCGTACAAAAATAACCGAAAGTGCATCGGAATCGCTTATGTACAAAGTAAACGACCTAAAAGATCTGGTCGTACGGAAACATATGCCAGCGCAAATGATGTTGAAAACACAATAACTTCTAGGGAATAAACATAACATATATTAATGAGGCGTAGAATTTTAAATACTTTACTTTGCAAATATCTGTGGAGGAAATAATAAATAATAATATTCCTACCTAGAACCAGTATCAGAAGTATGACAGAAAGACAACACAGTATTTTGGGAGTGCTACAACCAAGAACTCCCATTAGTAAAGTCCAATCAAATAATCAGATAACGTCTCGTAACTGACTCATAACCAAAAGGGTGAAAAATTAAAGGAATCCATTAAAAATACAAATACCGAAA
This sequence comes from Drosophila eugracilis, assembly GCF_018153835.1. NCBI lineage: Eukaryota > Metazoa > Arthropoda > Insecta > Diptera > Drosophilidae > Drosophila > Drosophila eugracilis. Next base: position 1,594,658 of record NW_024572964.1, on the reverse strand, counting down.
GAAATTCGTAAGAAAGTGTTTTTAATATGATCTTGTATATAAAGAAGCCATGTTTAAAAACGGAGGAAATTCTAATGTTTCATATGATTAAAATACAACACATACATACATATATATTTAATGTATTTCGACGAAATGACTGGGATTTTTCTATTGCCTCATTAAAAAAACAAACGATAACGAACAATCAGCAAAACTCTTTCAATATGGATCCAGATATAGTAAGTACATTATAATAACTCCAGATTCAGATTAAATGGGCAAAGCGATAACACAATTTTAGGGAGCTCAAGGTCTTGAAAGATCCATTACTATGGTCTTATTTTAAATATATATTAAGAGAGCAACAAGGGTTTCGCATTAGGGAAATGAAAATCACGGCGGAGATAACGAATGAGTCACGAACTCGTGCAAAAGTTAATAATACTTGTATTGTTGAACCGAAAGTCTGTGAGCAAAACGCAAAAGCGTTAAATGTTAAACGGTTGAATTTGCTTACGAATCTGCGACACTGAAACCCAGAAATAAATGGCCAACAGAAGAAGAAGAATATATGGCTAAAACGAAACACAATCAGCTGCACAAAGAGGAAGCAACAACAAGTTGCTGCTGGCGGAGATACACAGAAATTGGCCAAGCAAAAGTCTCCACTCGAAGAAGAGTCTCCAAAAGTGGCGAAAGACGAGTAAAAGCCATATTGCGATGAGTGGAAAGGGTGGCGGGGAAGTTGCTAATTATGGAGGGAGTGGGTGGTCAGAAAAACTTTTGTGTGGCTTCAGCGGGTTAATTCAATATTGAGCAAAAACAACAAAAAATACGGAATGTAAATAAACCATATGCCAAGACGACCTTTTGGAGAGTGAAGAAAGAAGAGGATTGAAAGCTTATCACTTGCCCTCTTTCACTTACACACTGTCACACCTTGCTTATCAATGCAAAAAATACATAAATGGGGATGTTATTAAAAACACACAACACACACGCACATAAAACACGCTCAATAATTTCGTCATCGAATCGGGTTATTCACAACTCGCCATTTCAGGGAAAACAACTTTTACACACACTCGAACACACACAAACCAAACTATTCCTTTTTAATTGGCACGCTAATTACCTTTTTTCAAATGCAACTCTCCACGCTTTTAAGCGTTTTCACAGTTGCAAATTCCGTTTAATTTCGCTGCACCCGTTCAATTTCAATTTTCAATTTCCAATTATCAGTTTTTCTTTCGTTTGCGTTTTTTTCACCTGACGCCAGTCGCGTCGTCTACTGACGTCGTCGTCGCTTCTTTCGAGGCTAAAAGAACGGCCAAATTTGGAGATTTATGCCCGCCAACGAACACCAATATGTTTGCCGATGTTTGTACCAATTCCTGGGATTTTTTCGCGGATCGTGGGTGTGAAAACAGCGAAGAAAGCGGAGCAAAATAAATGGAAATTACGCACGATTCGGGTCCGTGTGACCAAACGGCAACACAGGTTATTAGAAATATGCACCAGCGCGGTCACACTTATTTTTAACAGACATTTTAACATACACGGGAATCTGCATACCAATACACAAGAAATACCGAACCATATGTTTTAAGGTATGTGCAGGGCAGTCCTGCGTCGAATGGTATTTTTTAGTAGTCGTTTACTTAAAACCAAATGTGTTCGCTCTGCCCCGTATTCAAATGTAACAACCTTACTTTAAAAGACTCCTACTTTTTAGAAAATTATTACAGCCTATGCAACCTATTGCATTGCGTAGCATAAGTTTTTGCTCATATTAATAATGTACATGTAATATCCTTTTTCTAAAGTGTGTGCTGTTCCTTCCATTATTGTCCATATGTTGCAATTTAAATTAAATTTCTAATAAAAAAAAAGGTCACAAATAATAAAGCCCCTAATATTTTCCATACAGTCTGACCAGTGTTCTCGAAACGGTGGTGTTTTAAAACTATTGTCCTACAGCAACACTGATCAAGCTCGCCTTGTTGTTTTTTGTCACCGTCACCAACACACGCGCGGAAACTATTGCTCAGCATTTCAATTTTTGTTTCTGCCAGGGAAATTACAATTTTCAGCCCGATCAACTGCAGGCATTATCAAAATAAATATATATAAATTGAGCCCAAACGAATCCATCTGTCTTTCTGCACTTTTTGTTGGATTTTTGGCATTGGTGGTCCAGAATAAGTTGCGTTTTGTTTCCGTGGTGAGTAAAAGTTCATTGAATAAAAAAATGAATTAAAGCTGGCTGGAAAAATATTTTCAGGATGCAGCGAAGGACTAATTTGGATAATAGAAAAAGAAAAAAGTGCATCTGTCTACCTAGAATTTATGTTTGTACTTTATAAAGCTGGATTTAGAATTTTGTAACTTGCTAAATAAAGAAACAAAAAACATGTAAACAACATGGGAAGCCATCACATCACTTAGGTAAACAAACACTTTTTGTTGAAAATAGCCTTGGCAACATCTTAATTTATTTTCATAACGTTTACCATTAAATAATCTTAATTACTGTTTAATCGAGAATAACGTATCACTGTCAAATATAAGTATAGTATTATAAGACGAATCAAATTGTGATCAATATTAAAATATTAGTTTGTCAAAAAAGTCTTGCGGTATTTTCGCTAGTTGAAAGGTGAAAGCGCGTAGTTCTTGTTTTATTCGTCGCATCAGGTCATACTATACCTTTTTGGAAAGCTCTTTTCACGCGCTAACACGTGTTTGATTGATTGTCTTTTCTTTAAAGTCGTTCGTGAGTTATAGCGTCGCAATCATGGAGCAAAATAAAGAGAAAATACGGCATATTTTACAGTACTACTACGATCAAGGCATAAATGCATCTCAAGCCGCCAATAAAATTTGTTCAGTTTATGGACCCGATACAGTTTCCATTTCCACCGCACAACGATGGTATCAACGTTTTCGTTCTGGTGTAGAGGAGGTCGAAGATGCGCCACGCTCCGGAAGGCCTGTCGCCGAAAATTGCGATAAAATCGCTGAATTGGTCGAAAGAGACCGGCATAGTAGCAGCCGTAGCATCGGTCAAGAGCTGGGCATGAGTCATCAAACCGTTATAAACCATTTGAAGAAGCTTGGAGTCAGTAAGAAGCTCGATGTATGGGTGCCACACGAATTGACGCAAAAAAACATCTTTGACCGTATCGACGCATGCGAATCGCTTCTAAATCGCAACAAAATTGACCCGTTTTTGAAGAGTATGGTGACTGGCGATGAAATGTGGGTCACTTACGATAACGTAACGCGCAAACGGTCGCGGTCGAAAAGCGGTGAAGCGGCCCAGACGGTGGCCAGGAAGGTTCTTCTGTGTGTTTGGTGGGATTGGCAGGGAATAATCCACTATGAGCTGCTCCCCTATGGTCAAACGCTCAATTCGGACCTCTACTGCCAACAACTGGACCGCTTGAAGACAGCACTCATGCAGAAGAGGCCATCTTTGATCAACAGAGGCCGAATTTTCTTCCACCAGGACAACGCCAGGCCACACACATCTTTAGTGACGCGCCAGAAGCTCCGGGAGCTCGGATGGGAGGTTCTTTTGCATCCACCGTATAGTCCGGATCTCGCACCAAGTGATTACCACCTGTTTCTGTCCATGGCGAACGCGCTTGGTAGTCTGAAGTTGGCCACAAGAGAGTCCTGTGAAAAGTGGCTCTCCGAGTTTTTTGCCAATAAGGAAGCGAGCTTTTATGAGAGGGGCATTATGAAGTTGGCCTCTCGTTGGGAACGGGTCATCGAACAAAACGGCGCATATTTGACTTGAATCGCATTAGTATGTACTTTATAAAGCTAGATTTAGATTTTGTAACCTTGCTAAATAACGAAACAAAAACATATAAACAACATGGGAAGCCATAGAAGCCATAACATCACTTAGGGAAACAAACACTGATGAAAATTGCCTTGGCAACACCTTAATTTATTTTTATAACGTTTACCATTAAATAATCTTAATTACTGTTTGATCGAGAATAACGTATCACTATCAAATATAAGTATAGTATTATACACGAATATATAGACGAATCTAATTGTGTTCAATTTTAAAATATATTCTTACAACTATAAATGGTGTGACCACGATGATGATGTATGGGAGGCACTATCGAGTTGACGGAAGAGTTATTAGGAGGCTGCTGTTGAACCGGAGGCTGCACCGTATTCGGCGGAATCTGGGTCTTCTTCGTGAACACCGGAGCCAATTCCTGGGATTTTTTCGCGGATCGTGGGTGTGAAAACAGCGAAGGAAAGCGGAGCAATATAAATGGTAATTACGCGCGATTCGGGTCCGTGTGACCAAACGGCAACACAGGTTATTAGAAATATGCACCAGCGCGGTCACACTTATTTTTAACAGACATTTTAACATACACGGGAATCTGCATACCAATACACAAGAAATACCGAACCATATGTTTTAAGGTATGTGCAGGGCAGTCCTGCGTCGAATGGTATTTTTTAGTAGTCGTTTACTTAAAACCAAATGTGTTCGCTCTGCCCCGTATTCAAATGTAACAACCTTACTTTAAAAGACTCCTACTTTTTAGAAAATTATTACAGCCTATGCAACCTATTGCATTGCGTAGCATAAGTTTTTGCTCATATTAATAATGTACATGTAATATCCTTTTTCTAAAGTGTGTGCTGTTCCTTCCATTATTGTCCATATGTTGCAATTTAAATTAAATTTCTAATAAAAAAAAGGTCACAAATAATAAAGCCCCTAATATTTTCCATACAGTCTGACCAGTGTTCTCGAAACGGTGGTGTTTTAAAACTATTGTCCCACAGCAACACTGATCAAGTTCGCCATGTTGTTTTTTGTCACCGTCACCAACACACGCGCAGAAACTATTGCTCAGCATTTCAATTTTTGTTTCTGCCAGGGAAATTACAATTTTCAGCCCGATCAACTGCAGGCATTATCAAAATAAATATATATAAATTGAGCCCAAACGAATCCATCTGTCTTTCTGCACTTTTTGTTGGATTTTTGGCATTGGTGGTCCAGAATAAGTTGCGTTTTGTATGGTTTCCGTGGTGAGTAAAAGTTCATTGAATAAAAAAAATCAAGTACTCGTACCTAGAACTGCGACGCAACACCCTTCCGCTTCTCCTCTTCGTACGTTTCGCTTCTTCTTGTGGAGATGCTGCACAACAAAAACTGCGAAGTAGCAAAACAACAACACAGCATGGGAGAAAAAGAGGAAAAACAGTGAAATTTAGTTGAAACATTTAGTAAGAAGTGTGTGAAATAGTATTGATTTGTGGCTGGTACTTAGCAGATTCCTCTTTCTGCTCTGCTTCGCTGAATTCGATGTGGTTTTTTAATTTTCATATTTGTAGTCCGAAGTACAGTTAAGTATTGCACAAGCAGACTCGTTCCATATTCCTTTTTAAGATTAGAGGGGAAAATGTAGTAGATTAATGTGAACTAGACCATAAATCAGACCAAATTTCGGCAGTGTTACCTAGGTGAACAGCGGCGTGCAAAATAATAGTGTTACATGGCAGCATTATAAAAGTGTATCTATAGAACAAGACTTCAATGAAAAATATTTGCAGGCTGCAGCTGAAGGACTAATTTTGATAATAGAAAAAGAAGAAAGGGGATCTATCTACCTAGAATTTATGTATGTACCCTATAAAGCTGGCTGGAAAAATATTTTTAGGATGCAGCGGAAGGACTAATTTGGATAATAGAAAAAGAAGAAAGGGCATATGTCTACCTAGGATTTTTTTACTTTATAAAGCTAGATTTAGATTTTGTAACCTTGCTAAATAACGAAACAAAAAACATGTAAACAACATGGGAAGCCATGGAAGCCATAACGTCACTTAGGGAAACAAACACTTTTTGCCTTAGCAACATCTTAATTTATTTTCATAACGTTTACCATTAAATAATCTTAATTACTGTTTGATCGAGAATAACGTATCACTGTCAAATATAAGTATAGTATTATAAGACGAATCAAATTTTGTTCAATTTTAAAATATAATATTATAAGACGAATCAAATTGTGTTCAATTTTAAAATATATTCTTACAACTATAAATGGTATGACCAAGATGATGATGTCCTATATGCATATATGATTTAAATTTAAGATTTTGAATTCTGTTACTTTAAACTGCCACATTTTGATTTAATCTTCTAAGAACTATAACTTTGACACCTATTAGTGTTCTCAATACTTTAGACCACGCGATCGCAGCGTGTTGGGACGGTTTTGGCCTCCGGCAAAGTTGCCGGTACGGTAGTTCGGGATTTGCGGTTGATTTCCCACGACGCCGGACTGTCCGGGAATCGGAACGGGACCTCCCGGAGCGCTGCTGGGCGATCGATTAATGCCCAGACCGTTGTTTCGCAGTCTGGGCGCCACGTAGGGACGCTGGCTGGTGGATATCCCGCTCGATCCCAGAGGCGGCAGGATACCTCCGCTTGGAGGAGGAGGAGTTATCACCTGAGGTTGCTGTGGAATATTCGTGTTGCCCTGCGGTTGTTGTTGTTGTATGGGAGGCACTATCGAGTTGACGGAAGTGTAATTAGGAGGCTGCTGTTGAACCGGAGGCTGCACCGTATTCGGCGGAATCTGCGTCTTCTTCGTGAGCGCCGGAGCCAAGTACGGGTGATTGCCTCCGCCAGTGCCACTGCTGTTGCTCTGGGGTATATCATATGTACGGCCCGAGGGCGTGGTCACCTGGATACTATTTCCAGGCGGTACGCCGCAGGGTTTGGAGTAGTCATAGCCATTGGGCACCGCCTGGACATAGTTGTCGAAGTACTGGCTCACCTGGTGCATAGGCGTGGAGTAATTGACCGCGATTAGGGACTCCTTGGTGCGAATTCCCGATCGGGCCTGAGCCGCCTGGAGGCGCAAGATATTGGCCTGCTTGATGTGCGGCAACAGTTCGGCATCGCCCTTGATCTTCTCGACGACAGCCTCGTCGCTATCGATGTTGCCGTTGGGGCTAATCCCTTCTTCGCTCTGCTCACTGGCAGCCGCCTTCTTGGTGGTAGTCTCTTCCGCCGGCTTTACTACCTCCTTTGGAATTTTCTCCCCCTGGTTGGGCACGGCCTCTGGTTTCTTCTCACCCTCTTGCTTTTTTCGATTTACAAACTCAAATAGGTCGTCTATGTCGGGCACATCGGGCAGTGATCCGTAGGAGTCAAAGTTATCCCGGAATGCAGTCGCCCATTCCTCGCTCTTGTGCAGAGTTGGATCGATGGCCAGTTTCGGTTGCTGCTTGTGGCCGCCGACGACGGGAGACCCCAAAGCCGCAGCTTCTTCGGGTGCAGAAATGCCTCCTACATTCTTGATCACCGTAATGGTCTTCACGCGAGTTCCCTCCTTGGAGTCGATGTTGGTGGCAGCGTAGCTCAGGCTGAGATCCCTCTTGGCCGGCTGCGGCACGATTACTTCAGCGGGCTTCTCCGGGTACTTGATGCTGATTATCGTGGTCCCATGTACACCGACCAAAAGAAGGAGGCCTAAAGCGGCCATTATTTGAAAGCGAGGTATCTGCGGAATATTCGCTTTTCAGTATATACTCTCAAGTGACTAATTCAGTTAAATCAATTGATATTGACACTTCATTCTGGATTGAAGATTAGTATGGGGAACATAAAGGTTATAAACGAAACTCACAGTGTATAACTAGAAGTTACATTTATCATATTATTAAATAATTATGATAATGCCATAGTTCTGTATAAACGTATTTTTTTTTTTAATAAGGCTTCTAGAATAGTTTAACTTGTCGGTTATATTAACACTTAAACGGATTTTCAAATGATGATATACAACAACTTATATGATATTCTAATAGTCTAACATTTAATTGAATCGATCTTGATATTGGTAAGACTATCAAGCGATTCTAAAATTGTTTAAAGAAAAACAAGGATTTAATGAACATAGTTGGAATGTCAAAGTCAGCGGTAATAGAGATCAACTGGATGGCATGCGTGTAACATTGTGGATAAGTAATAGTTGAATTTTGATTGGTTGAAGTGAAGGTCCGATAGGAAATCCTACAGTAAGTTGCTCATGTAAAACAAATATACGTTTATAAAAACCAGATATGATCAATAAGTTAATCCGAGGATAGCCTCGAAATCACAGCAGGATCGAGCATCATTTAAAAATTATGGCACACTTTTAAGGGTGATCCTAGGCAAATCGAACACTCACAGTCGAATTTCTCATTGCTTTAATCCGTCGCACATGCGATCGATCAATCAATTGATCCGATCGTTTAACGATGCCGATACTACGATGACGTGATGAATGCGATAATTGCGATGAGGATTGATGACGACCGGCAGCGGCGGAGACGGTAACGCGGTCAATACGATTTTCCTACTGCCGGTCCGAGATGCCAACAATGCTTTTTATATAGCCAGGCGGAAGGAGTTTCGGTTTGGGTTTCCTGTAGCTCCCCGGCTCTGGATATCTAATGTCTTTGACACCGAGACACAAACAAACCGACAGCAAGCCAATCGCATTAGCTCAAAGCACAAAACTAGCAGCGCCGATTGAATTAAAGCTGCATAATCGCTTTCCCATTACGTCCAAAACGATCAACGGGTTTTCTCCAGCCACTTCTGTTTTGGGAAAGCAGTTGCCGATCCTCCAGCCCGAAGCCCCCGATCAGTCGATTCCTCATCCTCCAGTGGACACAGAGCAGTCTAAGCGACACATAATTGAGTGCGACTAATGAGGAAATTGAGGCGAACTAATGATCGTGGAGCATGAGACATTTCCAGTGGGTGGCTTCTACCCCTACACCTTAAGTAGGGATAATTGGCTTTTCTTTTGAATATCTCAGTCTTTGGTAGATCATGTGCGAAGGTCACCAGCTGTCCCGGTAAGTGAGTCCTCAAAAAGACCTTAATTTTGTTTAAAAGCTAAGGAGAGCTCCCAGCTTGTTACAAACTGGTCGTCTTACGCAATACCGAAACGCACGATCGTCTTGGTCAGACCCAGAGATTGTCATGAGAAACTGCTACGCGAATCCATGAAGTGGAGTGCCTAATGTGTGTGCAATCGAGCGATCAACTCGAGATAAAATCAGGAGCAGAGCGGCGCCCAGCTTTTCCCTCAAGAAAGTTGTCTCTAATAAATAGGTGATATCGGAAACACATATTTTAGACTTTACGAATGCGTGTGATGATGTCTGATAAGCGATCTGAAGCCGCCGGCATCCAAGGACAGACTTCAAATATTTCGTTTAGTGTCACATCTAAAGTTAATCCGCCGGGTTTGGGAGAGAGTGAGGGATTAATATTATTTCAATTTATTAGCCTAATAAAATCATGAATTTAATATCGTAATACCATATAACATGATTGGTAGTTGACACTAAGTGTTTAAAGTTAAAAGATTAGCTTGTGTCTTAAAGTGCAAACAGATGGGTAGCACCTGTAGGGTTAATTCAATGGATTCATTTATTGATTGGCAATTTAAATTAATTTTAGAATAATGGTTTAAAACATAGATATTCAAAGACATTGTACCTCTCTAATCCCTAATTAAATGAAGTATGATGACTAATATTTTAAGACACTTGATTTTGTTGGCAATTTTTCCATAAGTATGCGATTATCGTTACAGATTCGGAAGTCTACTGGAAACTAGGTCATCTGTAATGAATGCCGATAGACATCTGATATCGAACTGAAGGATCTTTTATTTGTCTATGGAAGCAGAGCACCAGTGAAGAATCTCGGAAAGCCAGAGTGTTAACCCTCTGTCTGTACTGAAAAGAAAATAAATAACTAATCAAATCAATTGATTGATCAAGATGAGTGTGATTATTCGGTTACAAAATCTGCCGTGGACGGCCAATGCACGCGACATTCGAAACTTCTTCTCGGGCCTCTCGATTCCCGAGGGCGGTGTCCACATTATCGGCGGCGAGATGGGCGACGCTTTCATCGCTTTCAGGTAGTTAGCCACAATCTGATCTTTAAGTAAACCTATAGCAATCTCGGAGCTCCAGCGTGTCTGGACTTGGGTTAGGGCCTGAGCCTTTCCTGAGTCGTTGTCGGGCTCTTTCCAAGCATGTATCGATAGCATCAGTCAAAATAATAGCACTAAGAACTTACAAAAGCCAACATCTTGCATCTTCATTCAAGCCAAGTAAGTTTGTTTGGAAACAGTTTCATGGACTAAGGCAAAAGGTAATATCAATTTCTAATAATTTGCCTTCGTATGTATCATATCAAGACTTCTGTCGAGAAATTTCGTTTATTGGACTTACGTTACTAAAGAACTATAAGAACATAAACTATTGAAAGGATAGGACATCAATGTGGTTCTCGAATAAGAATTGTAAAAAGGTATGATACAAGATGGTACAAGAGAAACCCTGTCAATGGTGTATATAAATATTTGACTGAATAAAAAGCAGTCAAAAAACTGAAAAATATAAACCATTCGGATGGGAGCGAAGTAAGTACAAAAGGACATTTTCGGCCACCTGCTTAGCCTTACGTACTGCCACTACTCAGACGAAAAAGAATTCGAGTTGTCGATAAATCTTGTTAGAAAATGGATATTCCCATAGCAAGTGCATTCGAGTTAGAATATCATTACCGTGCTATATCTATTTCCAACGGAACTAGTTGAGTACGAGCTAAGATTTCTAATTATAGGTGATTGTATCATCGTTAAGAACTTTGTTGTAAAGCCATCAAGACTACATTAAGATGGTAGAAAACTCAGCGAAATCTTATACGAATATAATTAATTTTATATACATAGATATTATGAAAGTCATATAAATGTCTCTGAATGTTGTCTTATCTAACGTTTTGCTTCATTTAAAGAAGAATGGAAGCACGATCTTCTACAATAGCAATATTAAGAAGATTTGTAGAGCTTACAATTGCTTTGATTAGGTTCTTAGGATAATCAACGTTGGAATGTTAAATTCTTGTAGATATGTATCTGAGCCAAATTTGAGCAAAAATATTTACATCGGTTATTTTGAAAACATTTTGATGGTGCTATTATTTTGACTGCATAAAATGTACTGGCTGACGACTAACGGGGAAAACTAACCGGGAAAAAGCTTCCGAATCCCAAAAAATTGCTTCAAATATCCCCTAATTTCGAAACTCCCCTGATTTTTTGCCTTTTTTCTCTCCTTATCTTCATAAAAATTTAATAGCACTGACGAGGATGCCCGCTGCGCAATGCTGAAGGATCGCGAGAAGCTGATGGAGGTCCAGGTGCGCCTTCTGCTCTCCTCGCGGGCCGAGATGCAGAAGGTTATAGAGACCGCCCGGAAAGGCGCCTCCGCTCCAATAGCCGTTTCAGTCCCCATGCCTGTTGTGGCTCCCATTGCGGTGACAAAGCCGAGTCCAGCTCCTCCAATGCCACCGATTATTGGGGGTTTGAACAGCTTCTTGGCTCAAAGCAAAGTTTCCCCGACAGGTGGGGTTCCCTCTTTTCTGGCCTACCAGCAACAGGCCGGAATCACGCTTTCCGATGTGACAGGTCGCAGTCGCAGCCGCTCCTCCAGTTCTGATGATAGCGATAGGGAGCGGGAGAGGGAACGCGAACGTGAACGAGGCCGCAAACGTCGTTCTGATCGGAAGAACAATAGTCCGGAAAGGGAAACGAAGATAGTTGCTAGTGGAGGTGCGGTGCCATCTCCCTGGGCTCAGCCACCACAAAATCAGTTGAGCTTGGGTCTCAACATGGGCTTGAGTCTGAATGTTCCATCGGTGCTACCTTCACTTCAAAGCTATTCCACAAGTAGCACTACAAACAACGTGACCAACAACTACAATCTCGCTCCGAGTAATCCCAATGCTCAGCTGCTAGCTGCATTGCAGCAAGTGGCTACCGGTGGTGGGGCTCAAGTGCAGCCTGCCAAGACCGAAGGCGAGGCCATTGCCTTTGCCAGCGTAAATCCCTATGCACAGATGTATCCTCAGCTTTTCCAGCAACAGCAGATGCTACTGCAGCAACAACAGACTTCCAAAGCGTCGCCTTCCATTGGCAGCTCTCCAGGAGGGCGCAACTCGCCCACTGTGATAGCAGACACTTGCTACATTCGAATTAGTGGCATGTGCCAAAGTACCTCATACAGCGACATCCGAAAGTACTTCCAGGGTTTGTACATTCCGCACAATGGCATTAAAATCATGATGGTAAATGGCACACGCACTGGAGTAGCGTATGTGGAGTTCTCCCGGGTGTCCAGTGCCCAGAAAGCTGTGCAGCGGAACAACACAATGTTGCGTGATCGCTTGATTCAAATTACTCCTGTGAACGATGATGAATTCGCTCGTGCAGAGGAACGTGCTAATCGCCAACAAAACGAGGTGACCAGGGGTAGTAGTAATCACAACGGTGGAGAGCGGAACGATGGAGGAGAGATTACTATGCCCACGCCCACACCGATTACCAATGTCCTCTATGTAGAGGATCTGCCAGAACTCACCACCGAGCAGGAGATCATGAAGATGTTCTCAGCCAGCTACACCGTTGTGGACATCCTTATAAGCCCCAGTCCCAACAATCGACGCGAGTGTGTGGCCTTTGTTCTTTTTGCCAGGGAAGCTGAGGCTGAGTCAGCTCTGCAGGATACAGCCAAGCACTTTATAGGGTTCCGGCAGTTAAGGGTAAGACCCAGCAGTCAGGCGGAGATGCAGAATGCCAAGGAGAAGCAGCGCAGAGCCAATGAGCAGCTGCTCAAGGAGGAAGCAGATCAGAGAGATGAACTCCTAAAGGATCAGCAAAGAAGGCAGAAACTGCAGCAACAGGAGCAGGAGAACAATCAGAACAACAGGTTCGCTGGTGATCCCAGAAGGCGCCAGGTTGAGGAGCATCAGCAGCAGCAACAACAGCAACAGCAATATCAGCAAGAGATGAATATGGTCTCGAATATAAATCACAACATGAATCCAAACATGATGTCTCAGTTTGATAATGCTTTTAACATGCCACCTCAGCAGCAAAACGGAGGAATCAACTTCCCTTTCAATATGAATGACAACTGCAACATGAATAACAACGGAAATCTCAATGGCAATGGACCGAACTTCCAAAATAATAATGGAGGCGGAGGAGGCCTCCAGCGTCCCAGGCAAGAGGATGTCTTTGTGCGTGTTCACAACTGCGAGTATGCCACCAGGGTCAATGATCTGGGTGAACTCTTCTCTCTCGAACAATTACGTATTGAGCACATCGAACAACTTTTTAATGATCGAAACCAGAGTTCCGGCGAGTTTATTGTCGAGTTCTCTGATCCTATTAGTTGCAAACACGCTATCAGGGAGTTCCACAATCGACGCTTTCGAGGAAGGGGGTTGCGAGTGGTTGCAATAACACCGCAGGAAATTGCTGATAAGATGAAAAAGCCTTTCATGGATTACTTTCCTGGAGGTAACGGCCCAAGGAAAACGGAAAGTAGCAATACGAGTGAAGGCGGTAGTGGAAATGGAGGTAGCGGAAGATCTGAAGGAGGTCAGGGATCACAGTCATCACGGCGTCGCGGACCGAGTCGCTTCGATCAGCCGCAGGATCAGAAACCAGAACAGTTGGACCGACAGGTATCCCTGGAAAGAGAAGATAACAGCAATGGTAGCTCCAACGCCCCTGTTAAACAGCACTTTAATCCCTTCGCTCGACCAGATCCTGCTCTGAGCATCAACTCAATCTCGCCCAGCATTCAAAGTCAAAGCAAGCAAGCCTCCCCTGTACCCGTCACAACTTCAATAATCCCGGACAAATTCAGTCGCCCGGGATGTGTGGTCGCCATGCGAAATGTTCCGTTCAAGGCTGAGCTAAAGGACATCCTGCGTTTCTTCGGCGACTATAAGCTAAGTCCAGATGACATCATAAGGCGCTTTAATGATGAAGGGAAACCCACCGGAGATACTCGAGTGGCTTTTGAATCCCCTTCCGAGGCACGATCCGCATTCGAGTCCCGCCGCAGGAAGCAGATATTTAATCGCACCGTTTACCTTGATATCATTTAGGTTATTTACCCTGACTGTTTCATCACCGCTAGTGTATGTTGTAAATAAGTATTATTAAGTCGAATTCATAACACATTGCCTAGTTTACGCGTAAACAGTTTTGCCGACTATGTCGGCCTGAAAATTGTAGCACTTTGAATGTACATAGACTTGTTTGAATAAATCTAAAAATGATATAAAACGGTAAATAATTGTGCTGTATCTTAAAATTTATATTTAAATTCAAATTGGCAGATGAAAATTTTATTTAACTCCGAATTTTCATTTTATTTTGTTAAGTACACGCCATTTGTATGGTTTTTTTTTTATAAAAATATATATATCATAATTACATTAATGATTTGTAAGGTTATAACTTTATAACAAAATATAACTTTGTTAAGAATCTTATAAAACGAAGACATTATTCATATACATTTAGGATCCCTATGAATTAAAGATTTCCGAATAAAAAATAAACGTTCTTGTCAATAAAAATATGGATGCTTAAGATCCTTTTTCATTAATGTAGATAATTGATACATGTACTATAAAAAAATATTCTCCAAAACATGCTTACAAGATTATACAAATCTGTAACAAACTTAATCCGATCTTAGGCATAGTTCTGTAGTGTTATCACTTGTGACTTCTTTAGCGACTCCCGACATAAGGGGCATTCATCTCGCTCCTCTAGCCACTCGAGCAAGCAGCTCCAGCAGAATATGTGTCCGCATGGAGTTAAACTGCTATTCGACCGTGGCTCTAGACAAAGGATGCACTGAGGGGCATCTGGATCTGAGTTTTTTTCATTACACCCTCGTTGCAGGAACTTTTTTCCGGACTGCTTAATCGCTTCTAACTGTTGGCGCTTGTGCTCCCGCCAGGTGTCCCAACTACTAATGGCTAGCGAAACGCTAACCTGCAGGAATGTGATCACTCCTAGGATCTTGTAACCGTACAGCGAGAATTCCGGCTGTAGCCAGTGTCGGATGAGCACGTAATTAATGCCTGTGGTGCGCTTCGACAGCTGGTATTTGCTAGAGTTTAAGTAGAAAAGCGACTTGTGCAGAGCCTTTACATAGCTGGGAGATTGCCTTAGCCTCTGTATAATCTTCTTAAGCTGAAGTTTTGCCTCGGGTCGGATCTCTTCGTGGTTGGCCACATAGGAATCCAATTTTTGCAGCAGTCGCTGAAACAAGCTATCGCCGCCAAACTCCAGGAAAATAGCTGTCAGTTGCAGCTAGAAATAACTAAAAATTTCAGAAAGATTTTGGTAAAAAACTAATTATTTCACTTACAACTCTACTAGGGATTTGCTTGTAGTTTCCATCGACCTGTATGATCCCCGTGTATTCCTCGCCGAGTGTCTGGAGGCTATTGGCTGAAGCGAACCCATGGTAACTCAATTCCGCCAGTAGTCTGCACATCTGATTGTACTTAATCCAGTTCCGAGGACCGGTGAGACGGAGGACATCAGAGAAATCTTCGGCCAGTTCGTTTGTGTACCTTGCATCTTTCTGCACGGATCTTACGATCTCTGGCTGCCGTGCACGAGCATTTCGAAAGTCCATTTTGATGGATCTATTGGAATGTTGACTTTAACATACTAATTTAAAGGCCGATCAAAGTGCGGAGCAGATAACAAAATCAGCTGTTTCGTTTGAGTGATTCTTACTTTGGGTAATTGAGATGACATTTTCTATGGATAACTAAGCGGTATTTTTCAACACTGGCTTTTGAATATGACCAATTTACCAATAGTTAACGAAAACATTATAAATTTAATTTTGTATGCGTAATAAAAAAAGGTATTGTAAATAAATTGAATACTCTGATACAATTTTGGCAATATAACTTAATAAATATTTTTGATTGAAATTTTTTATTTGTAATTATTTATTTTTATGCGATAACTTTAATCGTTAAACGTCGCGACCTAGGCAAAGCCCACCACTATCACACTTACAGTCAGCCATTTTGTATAGGGCATCGCGGATGCTTTTTCTCCCTGACCAAAGGATATTTGGTTTTTCCGTCAAAATTCGTTGAGTTTGAGACGTCAACTTGAAGCACTTAAACAGCAGTGACCGTGTTCCGGCAGCGTGTGTGCAATTGGCAAGTGGAAATTGTATGAAAGGTCGAGTTTTAGATCCAAAAAAAGCAGTCAGCGCCGACGTCACACCTTTTCAGACGTCACACCAATACGACCACCGCAACTAATACTAATACGACTCATAGACTAACACAAGAGCGAAAAACAACTGCTAGAAAAGAAGAAGAATAAGCTATACGAACCGCAAATCAAAGTACTTTTTAGTACTTTCGCCTCGAATTTAACTGCATTTCCTCGCGAAAGCCGCACTGATTTTTTGGAAATATTACGCAAGTACTATTTCTAGTCGTACCCGTTGGATAATCATGGCTCAGTAAACATGAATCCGCAACGAGAATACCCTGCTCAACGCACTCCGTGTGGAGACCAAGGCAAGACGCAATTAGCTGCCCATTGGCAGCTGCCCAGCTTTTATACTAGTACAATTAATCCCCATCACAAGTGCATCAATAATAACCAAAACGATGGACAACAACAACAGCAGCAGCAAAAAGCAACCTCAATCCTCTCATCATGGCAAGTCCTCGACTGGTGAATCGCAACGGAAGTCCAGTGGTATGTGCTGCCTACTTTTACTTTACTCTTAGCATATTAGTTGATCCCAAAACCTATGTTTATATATGACTACAACTCTGAATATTGATCACTTCCCCACAGACGTACATGCCAACAGCAACAAGCAGCGACATAACCGCCGACGAGAGCAGCTTCCTACACCACGCAACGATCAGCAGCAACAGCAGCGCAGCGCCAAGCAGCAGCAACAACAACAACAGCCACAGCAGCCCGCCAGGCTACGTCCCAATGTGGACAAGCGGCCGAGGGCCCGCGGAGGCGGCGGGGCATTTGATTTCCCTGCACCTCGCGGCCAAGACGGGACTCCAGGCAGCTCCCGACTAGCCTACGCTGGCGCCGGCTACCAACGTAGCGGTGACTTTGACCATGAACTGAACTCTGTGTACGCACAGGGCAGTAAGAAGCAGAATCTGAACCATCTGCTTAACTTCCACTGCGTGCCAAGGGAACTGGAGCGAGGCCATCACCATCAGTACCAGCAGCATCACAGCCTGGGCAGCCGGAAGATGCGTTTTAACAAGGAGCAATTTCTGCAGGCCAACTTCCAGTTCGTTATTCGTTTGGGTGCAAAAGCCCAAGTGAATGGCTCGCCGGATGCGCTTATCGATTGGAGCTATATAGAGCAGATCAACATCCAGACCACGGAGGAGTTACAGTGCCCCATCTGTCTGTATCCACCTGTGGCTGCCAAGCTTACTAGATGTGGTCACGCTTATTGCTGGCCCTGCTTGCTGCACTATCTTTCGCTGAGTGACAAAACCTGGCGCAAGTGCCCCATATGCTACGACGCCATCCACGCGGGGGATCTAAAGAGCTGCACCATCGAACAGCAAATGGATTTGCAAGTAGGCGAAAGGATTACTTTCCAGTTAATGCGTCGCCGCAAGGGTTCCATGTATATCGAAAAACATGCTGCAGGATTGGGAGAAACCATTGAACGTTTCCCATTTGTCTCCGCTGGAGAAGAGGCCAAACGCTATTCCAAGTTCTTAATAGCAAAGCGATCAGATGTTGGCACAATCATCGAAAGGGAGCGTGGCGAACTGCTAGCCGAATCGGATGTGTCCTGTCCAGAGGATGTGTTTATTCAGCAAGCGCTTGTGATGCTTCAGGAGCGAGGCGAAAAGTTGGGATTGGAAAAACCTGATCCTAGAGAGGAAGAAGGCGAAATACCGCATACTCTTTGCCTAGATATTGAAACCAAGAATGATATTGAGAAGCCAGACGATGCCTCTATCTCATCAGGAGAGGCATCCAGCAACTTGAGCTACTCCTCGAACAACCATAACAAGTACTATTATTTCTATCAGTCCAACGACGGACAAAACATCTTTTTGCACCCTTTGAATGTGAAAAT
Organism: Drosophila eugracilis; assembly: GCF_018153835.1. Lineage (NCBI taxonomy): Eukaryota > Metazoa > Arthropoda > Insecta > Diptera > Drosophilidae > Drosophila > Drosophila eugracilis. The sequence goes on along the minus strand of NW_024572964.1, from coordinate 1,576,604 downwards.
GCTCCAAGCATGCTATGGCACTTTAGATCTTGGGCCACTACTCATCGATGCACAGATCGTACAGATGGAACAGCACTCCATGGACGAGGACCATCGACGCAAGTTTACTTGTCTTGGCCATTTGCCGTTGACTTGTCAGTTTTCTGTTGTGGAAGTTGAATTACAACCACCGATTGTCTCTGGAGGAATACTCAGGCTCTTCAAAGGTATAAGTCCACTTTTTCGGTTTATGTGATTTCAGCCATTAAGCCAAGTGTTTTTCTTTCTACAGAGGATATTCTTCATCGTAAGAAGGAGCGCCAGCGTCGGGATCGTGAGGAGCGCAAGCGGGAACAACATATAAATGAGATCAATGACCGCCAGATGGGCAAACTGATTGCCAGCGCAGCTAACCTCAACTTAAGCTCATCTCATGAGTTTCCCACTGTAAGTTTCCATTGACTGCAATATGGTTGTGAATATTAATGAGTTTTTCTCTAAAGTGCGGATTTGAGGAAGCTTTGCCCACTCCCAGTGGCTCTGTACCCACGGCAATTAACAGCCAGGATAGTGGCTCTCGTTACTCTAGTATCACTGTGGCAAGTTCCAGTCCCAAACAGGAGCTATGGCCCTCCATTGGAAGTGGTTCGCCTGGCAGTAATGCTGCATCATTGGATTTTCAGGTTGGCGCCTGGGGCCGCTCAGCTCCACCACCGCCGCCGCGAGTAGTTTCGGGTCCTAAAACCAGTGACGACGATTGCGAGCAGCGTTCTCTAGGACACTGGGGTCTGGGAGAACTTTTAGAAGGAGCTTTAGACCAGAAAAAGCTTAAGGTAGGAGCTGGAAAAGGCAATGTAGCAGCTCCTGCTGAATCCAAGAAGCAAAAGAAAGCCAAGGGCAAAAAGATGGTTCCCCTGTTCGCCATGGGTATAAACAGAGCTCCATAAATAATTGGATGAATTGGATTATGAAGCTTTCAATATTAATTGAATTTTTAGTTTGATGCAAATATTTCAACGTTATTTCAAATAACAATCACGATTGTTCTTTCATTGAAGAGGATTTAAAAAATCATTCAGCTAATCTATAATTTAACCCAACTTATATTCACATTATACATAATCAAAACCAATATAATAAAGGCAGCAAATGAACTATAAAATGTACGTTTTTTAGAATAGTTCCGAATGTATATTAACTGGTAAATGTGTGTAGAATGACATTAAACCGACCCCTGATTGTATTGGTCGAGTCGTTCCTTTTGGTAGCTCCAATGGTGAAAATTACTTGCCATTATGGCGTTATTCCAACAAATTACAAACAAATTAATTTACATTTGAAAGGATAGGGAAGGGAGAGAAATTTAAAGCCAAATTCGTCGTCAATCGTGGCGTCGATCGTACTCGGGATCCTCATCTTCCGTTTTCACTTCATCGTAGGTGTTTTGAGAAGGCTTAATCTGGCTGGGACTTTTCTGTTTTCGGTTATTGATACCCCTAGTACCTACTCCATATTCTGGCGGTAGCTCCATGTACTCTTCCTCGGACTCACCGTCTTCTGTTTCATTTGGATCGTCTCCGTTTATGGAGCCACTCGGACTGCCCGGTGGACTGAGAGCCTGAATGATCCTGCCCTTGGATTCGTTCCACAGGTTGTTGAGTCGCTCTCTCCCGAACAGTAGAAGGAAGGCATCGATGAACTCACGCGACTTCTCCTCCCACTTGGTTATGATGTCAACCTTTACTTTCGTCAGCTCCCGCTTGCCACGTGTCTTTAACTCGTCCATCTTGTTCTGCAAGCGGAATTTCTTTTCTGAGAGAAAAGAAACGTTGAGCTCCTTAGCGGAGTAACCTCTGGCCAGATTCCTGCGTACGTATACATCATAATCCTTTACGATTCGGGCGACGATGTCTGAGGTGGATACGCCCTCCGTCCTCTCTGTGACCACGAACATCCCTTTTGCCTTCAAGGGAGCGTATATGTCGTTTACGCCTCCAGCTCCATAAGGTATGTCGTCGTGGGCCACAAAGTCGATCTTGTGCTCATTGAGGAACTCTTCGTTCAGCGTCCAAGGAGCATTAGGTACAATCTAGGTGGGTTAACAAATGTTATTTTACAGGTCTTTTAATTATCCTTCTGAGCTCTTACTTCATCCACATAGCGACAATGGCGGACTGCCTCATACCGCTCAAATCCATTCATTACCGTACGCCCCTTCATCCGGAGAGTCAGTTCATCATTGCACACGCCCACGATGAGATATACATTTGGAAATATATTCTTGGCCTGCATTAGTTGACGGGCATGGCCCTGGTGGAAAAGATCATAGATCCCATCAGCATATACCCGCACCCTACGAGTCGTTTTCCCAGCTCTGGCCATCTGATAGGTGATTCTCTGTGTGTAATCACACCTCTCCAGCTCCAACAAGGCCTTGTCGTCATACGAAAAAGGAGCTGGCTGACAAATATTCTGGAAATGATTGGAGGAGAAAGTATGAAACAATAAACCTAAACCCGGATCATTGCAAAACAATTATTATATGTACATAACTTGCAAAGCCATTAAGCTCTAGAAGTGGAAATATTATAATGGTAGACTTACGAAATCCTCGAAATCCATAAACAGCGGCAACATCTTGAATTCGAGTGGAGAGGTGGGCGTGGCTGGAGCTGTCGACACAGGGGAGAGATCGTCCTCTTCCGGCATTTTGTCCATTTCTTACAAAAAAATATACGAAGCTCTAAGTACGACACAAGAGGTCCGCTCGAGAGGCTTTCAACCGGACGACTGATTATATAAATTGAGACAGAGCCGGCATAGAGCACTAGGCTAGGTCTACTCAGTCGAGGATTGAATCTGAGGAAAAGATGTCCGCCAACTGCGCACTAGCGGCGATCAGAATAAATTGGCGGCAACTGGTGGCGAATCAATACAATTGAGTCCGGAGGCTGGCGAGGCACACGACCTGGTAGCGGTTCTAGTCGTAGTCTCAGTCTTAGGGCCGGATTCATCGTTCGACTTCAATTGCTGCAAATTGAGGCGCAAAGAAATAGGAAGCGGCGGCGGGTCGCCTGACTTGGCACGGGTCCGATCAGGCGATGGGCGCGCATCTATATATAAACCGCAGCGCCATTAAACAAATCAGTGAACCGCTTCCAGCCGGTGAATGGGCCACTAATTGCGAGGGAATGGGTGTCCAATCAAGGCAAACGGTTTCATCATCGGCGGCGGGTACAAGAATTCCGCAATTGCCATAAATAGCGGCTAAATCGAATGCGCAATTGGTGGAGAAACATTCGACTGTACATGCTTCTCTGTATGATGCAAATATCTAGCTGAATACTGATTAGTAAATTGCACTTTATACCTCCTAAAACTGAATAAGCCATATATAAATATCATCTAATTTCTTTCGATTCAATGTTTATTTTTCAAAAAATATTTAACAAAGCATTTGCAATAATTCAGCTATTGCCAACTTTTTCTTGTTTTTTATATTTTCCGAATGCGTTTTGTTTGGGTTTCTCTATATTGGTTGGTGTTTTTGTTGTTGTGTTGTTAACTTAGTTTTATGTTATGCGAAATAATTTAATATAAATATTTCTAGATATTTTCGGCACCTGGAACTACTGCGGCGCCGATTTTATGCACAATCCGCCGAGTGCCTAATACAAAAATGAGTCTTTTCTGCGTTGGTTGCTTGTCCCACACACAGCTGAATTAGCTACAGGATTCCCTCGATTCTCAAAGATGGAGATGGGAAGGTGGTGTGGAGTGGAGGAAGGAGGAGAACGAGTGCCAACTAAAACTAGGGGATTACAGTACCTCTTAGGGTAGAGTAAATAGAATTGAGTTCGTAGAGCCTGGGAAGGGATCCTAGGGCATCAAGTATGTGCCGTCGAACTAGTTGCAAACAAGTCGATCTATAATAGCATCAAAGACAGTAGGAGAAGAAGAAAAGGTCGGGCTGTCCGACACTAGAATCACTCGCTGCGCCGTTCGTAGTCTGCACCCTCGTCCCCATCAGCATCCAAAACTGGTGATCGACTCTGCAGGCTCTGGTAACTGCGGCGGGCCAGGGAGGAGCGCTGTTGGTTCGGCCTTTGCTTGCCATTTAAGGAGCCACTGCTGCCACTTCCCTCGCTTAACTTCTCGGACATTTCCAAGTACTCGTCAATGGTTTCGCTGTAATCTTCGCCGCCTTCCGTATCATCGCCGTTTACAGATCCCGATGGGCTGCCTGGCGGGCTGAGCGCCTGCAGCAACTTGCCCTTTGACTCGTTCCACAAATGATTTAGATTCTCACGTCCGAACAATAGCAAAAAAGTATCAATGATGTCGCGCGACTTCTCCTCCCACTTGGTAATGATGTCCACCTTTACCTTAGATAGTTCCCGCTTGCCGCGCGACTTTAGCTCGTCCATCTTGTTCTGCAGTCGGAACTTCTTTTCGGACAGGAACGAAACGTTTAGTTCCTTGGCCGAATAGCCTCTGGCCAGATTACGACGCACATACAAATCATAATCCTTCACAATACGGGCCACAATGTCCGAGGTAGACACGCCCTCAGTGCGTTCCGTGGCCACGAACATTCCACGCGCCTTCAGTGGAGCATAGATGTCATCCATGCTATCGGTTCCATAGGGAATGTCGTCATGAGCCACAAAATCGATTTTGTTGTCGGCAATGAACTCATCGGATAGCGTCCAGGGTGCATTCTGTACAATCTGTAGGGCAGAAATGTCACTTATATAGTGATAAATCTTCTCGAGTGCGGAGAGAACTCACCTCATCCACATAGCGGCAGTGGCGCACTCCCTCGTAGCGTTCGAAGCCGTTCATCACAGTACGTCCCTTCATGCGATGGGTCAACTCATCGTTGCACACTCCCACTATTAAGTACACATTGGGAAAGATGTTCTTGGCCTGCATAAGCTGGCGGGCGTGGCCCTGGTGGAACAAATCGTAGATACCATCGGCGTAGACCCTCACCCTTCGGTTCGTCTGTCCTGAGCGGGCCATCTGATAGGTGATCCGCTTTGTGTAGTCACATCTCTCGCGCTCCCGCATGGCCTCCTCATCGTGGGAGAATGGAGCCGGCTTGCAAATAGTCTGCAGAAAGAAATGACATCTATTATATATGATCTTTTTATTTCAAAACCATTTCTTACGGCGAAATCGGAGGCATCGCTGCATTTGAAGAACTGTTGCGAGGTAGATGCGGGAACCATCAGGGGATCCGGCGAAGACTGCTGCTGCGGGACGTATTTGCGCTTGACGCCGCTGAGGTAATCCGAGGTGGAGGCGCCGGCAATGGTGGGCAGCGAGTCCTCGGCTGCTGCTGCTTCTCCACCGTCGTCGGCGTCGCTCTGTGAAATGGTGCGCGTGCTGTCCCGCAGGGTGGTGGCCGCAGTGGTGGGCTCACTGGCTCCCTCGTTGACAACCAGCACACTCTCCAGTTGGCCGGCCGTCGATTTAGACTTTCCGGTCAGACTGGGAGTATTTGTGCGCTGTTCCTGGACTTCCGATCCCTTTGTGACGCTGGACGAGGGCATGGCAATAGCTGTCTCGTAGGTTCGCTTCCTGGTGGTCAATGTGGAGGCGGAGGAGGTGCTGTTGGGCGTGGCCGATGGCGAGGTGCTGTTAATTGTGCTTTTGGCGAGTATCGATGAGGTGGCCATCGCAGCGAATGTTTGGGAGCGGCAGTTTTAACGTTTTCGTAACACAGTGACGGAGGAACAGAGATTCAAGTGACTTTCAGCTGGAAGTGATAGGAAAAATGAAAGGTTAGTTAAAATAAATGCAATCATAATCAAAAGAAATACTAGTCCAATACAATATTTTTTATAATAGCATTTGTAAAGAGAAGATCCCCTCATGAAGAATTAGAAAGTATATACGAATAGAAAGTTGCAACTTGCAAACATCAATCAACATTTTAAAATCGAGGTTCCCCTTAGTATTCATTTTTCACTTTAACAAAGTGATCTTAACTTCCTATGCATCATTTTTACAATTTACATTCACATTCTCGATTTCATTTTAATCTTAAAAAATCAAACATTTTTATACCAATTTGTTTACTAAACGTTTTATAAATAAAATCGGATTAATCCGCCAAACTCATGATATAAACAAAATTATTTTCGAAATCGTATGCAATTGTGCATAAACAAAATCATTTTGTGGTTTTAAACAATTTTTGGCTAAAGGTAATCGTTTTTTATCCAATCATTTATGACATTCACCTTTTTTGTGCAATTAGATACAACTTTTAAATAACCCCATTATGAATAATTCGAGTTGCAAGGCAATGCTGACAACATGCGACATCTGACCCTACTTTACCTCCTATTCCCCCTGCCACGCCCCTCTTTTCGAACTTGAGCCACGGCCAAATCGATTTCAGTTTTAATTGCCAAACGGATGATTAAATTCGCCACGCGCATCGAAATCGAACCACAGAAATTCCCTAGAAATAAAGCGCAACTGAAACAGTTGGTAAACAACAACAAGACGGTAATAATAGACACGTAGTATTCTCGGAGCAGAGCGAGATGAGCAAATTAAGAAATGGGGGCAGCTGGGGAGCGAGGTGGCCAGCAGAACTAGTTCCGAGTGGCGCTCGGTGCACTTTACGTAAACAAGAGCAGACTGAACACGTGAGGCAGACACGATGACCCAATCGGCCAAAGTTGGAGGCCATCCCCCTCTGCCCACCCCCTTATACTAAAATCAATTCTAAGATAAACATGTAATTAGTTAATTCATATTTCAGCTACCGGGAAAATACTTGTGGTCACTCAATGACGAATTTCCTGAAGGTCGTCCAAAATAAGTTTTTGTGCCAAAAAATAGCGATGCTATGCGCAAAATTTTTGAACAAGATCGTCATAAGTCCAGAGATTATTATTCAGTTCAATTCTATAATTTGAATAAATTATATTTAGGAGTGTTTGAAAAACGCTCTTAGAGAGAAGATTTCCTACTTTACATCTAACTTTTGAAGTGAGAGCTACTGTAACTATTTTTAGATTGGCAAAGTTATTCACCGTGCGGTCAGCTGTCTGCTGCGTGGTTAATAATACTTTCAGGTAGACAAACGATTTCTCATGTTTATTCATCATGACACACATATCTATTTATCTATATAGCTACATATGTATGTGGCTTGCTTCGGAATAATTCTTGGCATTGGGAATACGTCAGAGATTTCTATATGTTTCTTTCCTTATCTCGAGATCCCCAAACAAAACGAATAGCGAAATTCCACTTGTAGACTCCAAATCAGGTGCAGAGTGTTATTTTTGGGGGATTAGTTTTGCCATGCCCAAAGCGGGTTTAACTAAGATCTGAGTCACTTGAAGTTGCTTTCAGTTCAAGTTCAAGCGATAAAAGTCCGAAAAGAATTCCAACCAAATATAATTTCTCTTAGACATGGTAATTCTGTTGCCAAGCCGAATTTCAGGCAATACTTTAACAATCTTGAGCTGAGATACGTCACAAGTGAACGTCGTACGATACGAGTACAGTCATTGGTCGATATTAAAAAACTTTCAAGTTCTTATTATTATCAATTTATAACATATTACATATGAATAATACTATAAGAATGTGGAACTATGCAGGAATGATATAATCACTATTTTTTATTTAACATCTCCAAAAATTACTCAAGGAAAATCTTTCCAATGAGTCATTTCCCACATGTATTTATTTCTTGTTTTATTTTAAAATCAGTTTATGAGTTCAGTTTATTTTGTGTTCTAAACAGGGAAGCTATAAGTCAATAATGTCAAATAGGTTAAGATTATAAATAAAAATGATTTAACGATTGCACGGTATATTAAATCGCTTCTTATCATGATTATTTTTAACAGGTATATTATAAGTTTCAAGTAGTATTTAGTAGATAAATACATAAGAACATATAATGCGTCAAATGCTAAACGATACTAAAAAAGGGTCACCCTTACGAGTTTCTACTGTAATGTCTCTATGTTTAAAGCAATGACGAAGAACCGCCTCCAGCGAACTGAATCTAAACGTAAACATTACTAGCAAGAGAGTGCCAATTTAAACCGTGTGGGTGGTGGACAAGTGGTCAAGTGTGGGACCCGTAAAATCGATTACCGGGCAGTAAAAGCAGGTGAAAGATAAGATTCTACTACCTGCTGTTACTTTATCTTGAAAATGAACAATATTGTTGAGTGACGGTCACTTCCGTTGCACTGAAATTGCGAGTATCGAAACACGATAAATGCTTTTGGCGGAAATGAGCCGTGTTTCACTATTGATAGCGATAAGACGAGCCATGCTAAATTATAGTAAGTATATAGCAAACACTGTTAAGGCCTGATAATCGGGTGGTCCGATCTTGCCAGCCTGGCAAAACGGATGGAAGGCAAAAGTCGCTATCAGTACGGGATTATTTCTTTATACTAGGTTCTTATACTATTATATACTATTCCCCAGACAGAGGTCAGGCTAGCTATTTAGGAATCAAGTCTGTGCAAGCACTTAAACAATTTATAACAAAATGGCACGATATTGTTTTACAACAGCATCTTGCTTTATGGTATATTTATATACTGCTTCATGATGTTTGCATTACCTACTAATGCGTCATTATGAGTAAACTTTATAAATATAAAAATTTTGTGAAATTTAATTTTTGAACATGAAACTGTAGTTCAACACATTCATTATTTTCTGGCAAAAGTCGCACAATGAACACTAAAAAGCAATTGAATATTTTGAACACTTCTCTGATATATACTTTTAAGAATAACTTTTCTAATATGCACTCTTAATTGTTAAATGGTGATAACCAGAATCAATTTCGTTTCGTGTCAACACGAAAGCCGGATGTGTTCAGATCATTTGAAATGATTTATTAAATTAGATCATCCGACGGACGTGTTTCACTTAATGTGTTCACTCTGAGGACTACGCACTGTATCGTTCAAAAATTGTGGAGTTTCTGCAACGTAGTATGGGTTTAAGCTTTCTAACAATCCAAAGAACTCTGGACAAAGATGATTTGGAGTTTGCCTTTTGACTGTTCGTTCGTTTTTGACCAAGAGCAAAAGGTTGAAAGTACAGTTCTAAAGCCTCGAAATACGAGAATCTCAAGCTTTATTCAAATCTCCGCGCGTGCGAGTGTTTTCGCCATTGATAAGCTGCGATCGGTGGACAATAATAGACTGAATGTGGGGTGTACTTTGTTATACACACGTTATTGGCAGTGATAACCTTTGGGCGACGGCTTATCAGTAGTGGACGGCAAACACCGAAAAATTGAGTTGACGTCAACTGTGATTTTGGATGCTACGTGGGAGAATGCTCTTGGGATTTATCTTTTAGGGAATGGGAACTGTAATTTACTTATAGCCACGTTCTTGGGATACCCTAATTATATGTTTATAGCGTTTTAGCGTTCGATAAAGAGATAAGATTGTCTGCAAGTATTGCACAATGCTATGGCTATCTCTTTCGTACTCGCCTACGCATTAAATACGAATTTCATTGAGGAGCCCAAACAGCTGATTCTGATAGTGCGTGTGATCTCGCCAAACACGCGCATTGCTCTCTCCCTCACACTATATCTCCTCTCTCTGTGTTGTGGTTCGCTGGAAAAGAGCGACCACGCGAGCAACGGTAAAAGGCGCTTTGGAAAGTGGAGCAGTGACTAACACTTGCCCCATTGGAATGACGTTGCGCCGGGGGAAATCATACGATCGCAGGGCATAGTGCGGCCCCAATGACGCGTCATAGAGAGTGAGAAGGCGGGAGGGGGGGCACCTGCAGCAAGTTGAAACACGAATAATCATACGACGAGCATGACGTGGCGACAGCCAATTAATGGCGTCGTCTTGCCGGCTGCAAAAAGCAATGAAAGAAAAAATCGATAAGAGGCGGCAGCGCAGCAGCTGTTTGCCGAGGGGAATAAACAGAGGAGGAGATGGTGATTATGTAAACAAGCCTTGAGGAGCGAGAATCCAAAACGCACATTGTCGAGCATCCAAAATAAGGTCCCCAAGAAAAGAGAGACAATTTCACTCTCACAAATTGCTCACGTCATCCTCTCAGCAGCGTAAATATTTTCCTTTCCTAGTGACCCGCATTGGAAGTTCCAATTTCCACTTACTTTCAACTTTCTTCCAACTCGGCACGGAACAGTTCTTTCGATTATCGACTGGCACTGATTTTTATTTTTCCCACTTCGCAACGAAATCCAGTGTTTCAGCTGGAATGACAAACGCACGGAACACGGAACGGCCGTCAATCAGTTTGTAAAGATTTTGTTTGTTGTTCCTCGGCTTTCGATTCGATTTCGAATAACTAGGAGAACCAAAGTTTATAGAGCTGGAACAAAAATCGATGATTATTCGATATATCAATGCTGAGTAATTTCTAGAGACATCGATTTTTTCCGAGCAATCCATCGATTGCTTCCATTTTATCGAATGAATTAAAAATTTACTAAAGTGTCCTTATATTAAAAAAAAGGAGTGATAAGAACAAATAAATTTGTAAAAAAAAACAAATTATAACATTTTTATTCAATTCATAAATAAATGGAAAACAAGGTACGGTGCGAAATTCAGTTTAATGAAAGCTTGGACATGCACCAAAAAATACGTTTAAAATTCAAACACTTTTGATAGGGGTATAATATAACATGTACATTCAAAAACACTGTGTAAAAGCTGTCATACTTTTAAACTTTCTCTAAAGCAAAGAATACACTATGCAATTTAAAATTATTTGGTTTTTAATTGCTCTCGAGGTAAGTACCAAAACCAATAGGTTAGTTTTCCTTAAATGATCGTGTTATTCAGCAGTGCCATCGGACGTTTGGAATTGGGCTTCGGCTTCTTATCCTTGAGGCGCATAATCGAAGAAGGGCGAAATACGGAAATCAACCAATGGTTTTGGACAACAGTCTCAGTGAGGGATGTTCAAAATATGCACAGGCAAGTAACTTAAAAGATATACTCCAATCATCCCAGTTTAGAGAGGCTAAAAACGCCTGTTAAAATTTGTTCTATTTATTAAACCATTAACCGTTAGTTTATTTACATCATTTGGTGGCTCTAAGTTTTGGAGAAATCGGGAAATGTTTTAACATAGATATTTAACAGTTTCTATCATTCAGCAAATACTTTTAAGTGGAGGTGAATACAGAGAGTACTATATGCCGAGCCAAGATAAAAACGAATATATTCAAATCGTCTGTATTTTTCGGGCTGCCTTCCCTAGGATTTGTGTTCGAAAATGGTTTCATTACCGAGGCTTCGGTAATAATGAACAATATTACAAATTCACGGCTATGATATGGAACGCCTCCACTAGACTTGGAGTAGGCCTGTCAAGAAAGTAAGTGACTAATATATGTTAATTTTACCTCCTGTTCGATAGTGCAAGGCAGTCTTCCGTAGAATGGAGACTCGATATTTAGTGGTAAGGTATGCTCCTCCTGGAAATATATTGTCAGAGATGGAGCTTAATGTACCAAAACGAAAGAAGAACTTTTGGGATGAGGAAGAAATTTGGGAACATGAAGATTACCCGATGCCCACAAGTACTGAACCCAGTGCTGGTCCCAAGATTTTTCGTAACTGGATCTTTTTTATAACTTCCATTTTGATAAATTTGCGGCACGTTCAGTACTATATTCCTTCGCACAGACTTTTTGAAATAAATACCGTACTCTAAAATCATTGTCTTTTGCGTATTTATTGACTTTCAGTGTCTTAAAGTATTATCTGCAAATATGCTTGGCTAAAAGATGTAATGTAAAAATAAAGCTTGAATTTAACATAAACACCTTTGGGTAAATCTCATTTCACTCAATCTTAAAATACCAAAAATGAGTAATATTCAAAATTATCGCAATATGTAAAACAACAAAGATTCTTTGGTAAATAAACTAAATCAAAAGCTACCTCTGGAAGTGAAACACAGGAGAATTGACTGGATTCGATTCTGATTGGGACCTTAATTACGAGCTACACACACGCATACGTTTCATATATATGTAGATTTTTGAACAACATTTTAGAATTCTTTATAGTAAACGTCTTAATTGCACAGTAAATGTCTTTAAAATTCGATTGCGTCGATGACAAGGAATTTTGTTCAACTTTGGCTTCAATGTTCCCGGGACTGGCATCCATCCCCCTAAAACGTTCAGCGTTTGACTTGGTTTCTAGGCAAGCTGTCGGGTCAAATGGCAAGTGGCTAGGCTTGGGGTTACAATTAGAATTAGGTGTAATAAATGGAAAGTGTTCCTCTGCTTCATATTAAAAGCTAACAACGATTTCGAGAGTTCCGAGATTCCTCAAGAGCATATGTATGTGAGTATTCTCTAGGTCACTGGTTGCAGATGTCCGTGGGTGGTGTGTTATATGAGTATTGCAGTGGGTATTGTAGTGTAGCATCCGCCCCTCAGCATTGGGACGGGATGCGAATGCCCTGTGTGATTGAGTTCTCTAGCACGATGTGGCAGTCGTCCAGCGGTTCCAGGATTTGAATAAGGAAGGTAAGAAGGTTTCGACGCCGCAGAAAGCTCTCCTCCTCGTACATCTCGTGGGTTACCTTGGTCAAGGCCATTGGCTTTATGAGCCGCGTTAAAAGGTGCTCTCGCAGGCTTAGACAAATTAGCAGCTGAAACTTTCCGTCCTTGCCGAGCGCCGTTCCGTTGATCTCGTCCATTAGCTGCACGTACAAACGCCAGATGCTTGAAATCTCTCTGCGATGTAGGCTGCTACCTCCGCTTCCATTGCTAAGAGACGAGTCCAGGCTGGAGGCCGAATCCTCTAATTCCAGCTGTAGATTTTGCTCAAATAGTTCCTTGATTTTGGCTGCAACGAACAAACGAAAAGGTTATCTCAGAGTTTCAGTATTTAAGGCATAATTAATGATATAATCTTGAAATCTCTAAAGAAATAATCTGAAAATCTCCTTACTGAAATAGTCCCAGATGTACAGATTCCTTCCAAAGAAGCGCGCCGACCGAAAGCCGCAAAGAAAAACCTGTTCCAGACATTTAACCAGTCCATCATCTCCGCATAGCAGGTTGGTCAGCGTTCCCACATCACGATCGCGGCTGGGTTTGTAATGCCATTTGACCAGGACGTTGACGCAGTTTCCCAGCTGGTGCTGAATTTCGGAAGGTGACAGTGACTCCTGACGCTGTACGCTAGGGCTCCGCGTCCGGGGCGGTGTGCGGGTATCCGATCCTGGGACGACCTCTGCGTTCTTCACGCTTGTTAGAACCCGTTGGCCAACAAGAAGGCGCTCTGTTGAATCATCATCTACGCCTCGGCCCAGCCAGCGGCCACAAGGGAATCTTTAAGTGTAAAAAAAAATGATGTTACACAAGGGTCACGAATGTCCGATTTGTTGTTAGCTTACTTGTAGGTGTGGCCGGTGACCTCATTACGCATCACCACCTGCTCCACCAGCCACTTGTGGCTGGGTCCAGAGTTATCGTGCCCAATGCGCATGGTTGTCAGTAGACCAAGGTTTTTGTACTGCAAAAGGAAATGTCTAGATAAGTGCTGGGAAGAAGCCAAAAATATTGCGTTTTCTTTGTTTAACAGCAACTAACTTACATGAAAGATGAACTCCAAGGATCCCTTTGGTACAGGCACCCGTTGCGTCTCGTTCATAGTGCCCGAGACCATGATCCAGACGTTGCTGGAGGTGTGGTAGGAGCCGTACTTGCGGGAAGGGAAGATCACGACGCGGTAGGGCAGCTCTGTGGGAGGGGAAGGGAGCAAAACCAAAATGATTATGAGCACAGGCAAGCTATAGGACTGCTAGCGGGACCTACTCGTCGTAGGGTAAATGTTCGTGAAGCTGAAGTAGTCCACCGTGTTTAAAGTTAGCAGGTGGTAGAGAAACTGTTCCTTCTCCTCCTCGCAGCGTAGGAAGGCCGATCGCTTGTACAGTGACCGCAGCAGAGCTTCGTCGGAGAGCAGAGTACGAAAATGCCTGGAAAGGAGCTTCTTTTCTAGTGACAGTCGCACCCACGCGCGGGTATAGCCAATATGTGTCTTGATATCCGCCATGGCCAGTACGTTTCTACGGGAGAATCAGTTTGCATTTTACGGATCAGGTTTCAGGCTTCTCGTCTCAATACTCACTTCACATCGAACTCTAGAGACTCTGGCAGTGGGCACAGCTGCTCCAGTCCTACAAATTTGTTGCGATCTCTCGATCGACTGCGATTTGGACTGGGCGGACTGTCGAAATCAGTTTGGAATGTGGAGAGATCTAGCAGGGAAAATAAAATATATATTGGAAATTAAAAGAGAAAGATCCACGCTAAAGCTACACTCACAGTCCATGCGTTTCCTCATTGCGTTCCAAGCCAGCGCAGGCGAGGCTGTGGCAATGGTCATCTTATTACCCGGACTGTTGTTTACCGGTTGGGCCTGCTCCGCTCCAGAACTGTCGCCTGCTCCCCGAGACTCCTGCATTTCGAGATAGGCCTGTAGGTGGGCCCACAAGGCAGACTTTCCCTGCTTGTTCTGCAAGCCGTGCGACCAGATCTTTTCCAGCAGATCGCACATGCTGGCTATCAAAGTATTTTCTTCGATGCCGTCACCCTTAAGGCCTAGAGCCACTGCTTCATTACCCATTTTTTCGAGCAGCATGCGCTTGGTCTTAGATTTTATGTCCTAGAATTAGTGAATAGTTAAAAATGTTTTTAAGATAAAATCAATCCAAAACACACCTTCAGCAATCGCTCCACAAACGTCCAGTTGGCCTGTGCTATCAGGGCCGGACTCACATCCGCAGTGGTCAGGTTCGCCGATAGTCGATTGATGGCATTGGAACTGGGCTTCTGGTCCAGCGAGATCTCCCTGGCCCGCCACTTGTTGCCGTTCTTAACCCGTCGCAGGCTGTTGCCTCTGTTGGGGATTCGGATGCGGAATCGGAGGCGGTTTCGGATACGGTTTTTGGTTGAGGTTGTTGGTTGATGGAGGTTAGCGCGGATGAGTTTGAAGAATCGGTTTGAGTTTAGTTTAAATTTCGAACGAGAATAAAGAGACAGGGGATTAGTTGGGATTCCGAAGGTTGCTAAAGGATGGGGTGGTAGGGAGATCGGGTGAGGGAGGAGCAGGCGGTGAACTGTGGGCGGTGCATGCGGTGCAATTTACGGCGGGAGAACGAAACAAAACAAAACAAAAAGAAGAGTCTCAGTTAACGATTGAAGAATGCAGAATTTATTGTTAATTGATATGCACTAAATGAAAACAATACGAGTAGAAACAATAATATGATACCAACGGAAGTGAGTATCCAGTGTAAAACGCGATATTTGATTCGATTTGATCCAATTGGAGCCAACAAAGGTACATGAAATACATCTACATAAAACTAGGTGTTTATGGTATCTATAATTAACAATTAGGTAATATCAAACGATTGTCAGCCTTTTTGGGGCTAAGGTACATATCTCCCCAATATCTTGTTATAGGATGAGTGCGGGGGTTAGGGGTAGGGACTGGTGTTTGATCTTAAAGCAGGACGTGCTCTACAACTAACTATACAAGAGGGTAACTGTGGAAACAAGCCGTCTAGGCGGCTGGGCAACTACCTCGAGGCGCATTCCTGGTTGAGCACGCCCTTCTCGAGCAGTGGAAAGCTGCGGAAATAGGCCGCCCGATTTGCCAGAATTTCACTGGGCGGCGTCACCTCGATGTCGATGCAGTTTAGCCGCTTCTCAAAGCCCTGCTGCGAGTCCTGGCTGAGTACGCAGGGCTCGTAGCTAGTGGCAGCGATCATGTTCTCCCCGTGTCGTCGCCTGAAATGGACAAAAGTTCGTTAGCTTCAGAATAATAAATCTTATAAAAGGACACTGGCAATCGAGTTTCATTAAATGGTCAAATTATATAAACAGAAAAAGAAATAATTTTCTTAAAAATTAATAACATTTTGAAAAACCTGTCACTGCGTTTTGTAAAAATTTAAAAATGAAATATGTATTTTATACAAATTATTATTCTGGTCTTTGTTCTGATTTTCCTCATGGATGTAAACCCGCTGGAAACTAGTCAATTTTTCACTACCATGTCCATGTCATCGCTTAGAGTTATTAGGCGAACGAAGAGGGAGTATTTAGCAAGTACTAGCATTTCAACTAAGTACAAACTAAACGTTGTTAGGATGTCGAATACTGTGCAAAAAGACTACAAAAACCGTAAACGTTGGAAGCCAAGGAAAAGAAGGCGACATCGCAATTCAACAGCTTGTCAAATACCCCGTAATACTGCCCTTATTGTTTTTCTTTCAGCTGTAAATTCTTGTCGTTATAAATATATTTAAAACTAACAATGGAGGATTTGTAATTTTGCCACTCTTGATGTTTATAGACTCACCTAAGTAGTTTCACACGCTGGTCGAACAGCTGGAGCTGCTCGTCGGGCTGCGACTCCCACATGGCCAGGATCTTATTGTCGATCAGGGTGGCAAACATTTGAGATTCTAGGAAGCGCGAGAGAAAAGCGCGGTGGTGCTCCGGCTGGTCGGACAGGAACGAGGATTTGTCGAAGTTCTGCAGTGTTTCGCGGTTTGAGATCCACTCATCGCGTGCCTGGTTTGGGTAGATCACAAAATACTCGTAGGCATGGAACATATGCACGAAACGATTGAGGAAGATCTCCCGCACTGAGTTGTTTATACGCAGGTCCTGGTAGTACTGGTCAACCGGGCTTAGTTTCTGTTTTTCCGTGCGGCGGGCACTGGTCGGCATAGTGGCATCCACTGCATCCACGTCATGATAGATACCAACCGGCGAGGATGAGAGAGAGACGGTGGGACTGCCCACCGGAGAGCCAGCTCCCCGAATACCTCCTTTCCTACGCAGAAAGTCAGCGATGCGTGGCACGTGATCGATTCTCGATGGATGCGCTATTAGCGGTTGGTAGTCTACGACGCCACCGCCCGGAGATCCGGACAACGTATATACAGTCTCTTGAAGCTGCTGAAAGCGCTCCTTGCTACGCCGCACTGCCTGCAATCCAGTGGGCAACGTGCAGCTGGAAATCATAGCATCGACAGCGCCTGTTCCGCTACTGTTGGATCCGCCAATACCTCCTCCGGCTCCCCTGCCTACATAACCGTTTCTAAAACTAGACTCCTGTTCTCGGTCCCGCTCTATCTCGAACTTGTCCAGCACCGAACCGATCTCGGCCATAAAATCTACCTTGTGTGGAAATACTGGAAGCTCTTCGGGCAGCTGGATGTGCTTTTTGTCGATGTCCACGAAGCAGAGTGTTGCTTCACTGCCTATTTTGTGAGCAGCTTCACACTCGGCGTGTAGACCCATCACAAAGGGCACCGGCGCATCCAGGAAGTGGTGCAGGGCGGCTGGTAGAATTGGAGCATACACGTGCGGCCACACGAACGGGAACAGCAACGAGGTAATGCACTCACCAACTATCATTAATCTTTGGTAGTCTGCAAGAAAGGAAAGAGTAATGTTTAAACATATGTCATCCATACAGTTTAAAATTTTACCTGTGGACCGCAAAAGGACCTGATTCTCTAGAAGAACGCATGTCAACAGCTGTATTACACACTCCACTCCAAGGTACTTAAACAGCAGACGCAACGGGAAGTCGAGAAGGGGTAACTCGGTAGCTAGGAGCGGACGTTGAAGGATCAGGGCGATTGCGGGTAGATGCGGCTCTGTGGGCGGCATGTAGACGCGGATGGACTTTCCCGGTTGGGGCAGCATAACCTCGTAGAGTATGTTGTATACGTATGACTCTAAGCTTATACCAGCACCGGGCTGCCGTGGAAGACATCTAAGTAATAAAAAATTAAATATTTTTTCCTTGTCGACTTTTACTTCCTCCAACTGACCTGTACAGATTCTTGAGAAACATCTGGGCGGCAAAGGCGTAGGGAGCCTGGCATATTAGCGTGATGCTTTTGGC
The DNA here is from genome assembly GCF_018153835.1 of Drosophila eugracilis. Lineage (NCBI taxonomy): Eukaryota > Metazoa > Arthropoda > Insecta > Diptera > Drosophilidae > Drosophila > Drosophila eugracilis. The sequence continues at coordinate 1,558,662 of NW_024572964.1, read as the reverse complement.
AACGTACAGCTTGTCCTTGTTAATGTCGTAGTAGCTTTGTGCAGATTGCGGCGCCTGTCCGGCCACCTTGAAGTGCCTGGGCAATGAGCGACTGACAGGACCATCCTGTTTCACCCGGCTGAGCGAGTGAGTCTGCTGACCGTTGGACAGCTCCGTGATAAACATGCTTTGCAGCGTGTGGATGGCACCGCAAATATTACGGTTACGGATCTCCTCGTAGAACACCAGGCTGAACCCATAACACCGCTTTCCATCCTCCCGTGTGGTGGCAAACGAGTGGAATCTGGGCTCAATGCTATGCTTCTGGGTGCGGAAGCGCAGGCCCTGCGGCAGGGAGAGCTGTGAGAGACAAACAGAGGGCGGGGTGATTTCTCGATTTCAAGTGCTGGTCATAAATAAAATCCATTCATTCGAACACATGCCCAGATGCCGAGATAAGAAGGTTTATCGCATCGGAGGCAAAGTCGTATTCGTGGCATCAATTAGAAGTGCTCCGCTCTCCACTCGCAACTCATATCATTGAGCTGGGTAGCCAAGCATGAATTTCGACCGAAAGGGCAGCCAATTGAGTTCAATTAGACATGAATATGGATTAGGGTGGGTCGGCTGTTTTGCATACGAAGATGTATGTAAGGTATATTTTAGCTCTTGTTGACGCAATTCAGAAACTCTTGCTGTGTTTTAAATATATGAGGAGTTATTCATTTAAAACTGAATTACAAAAAAATTAATTTTTTATGGAACGAAATATTAAAATTTGGTTAAACTCCTACAAACTCTAGATACAATGACCTAATTTCATTGACACTTATTTATCCATCATCTTCTGACCTAAAAACACATTTTCATCAAATTTTGTATCAGGACATGACGTTAATAATGAAATTTTTTCGCTGACCTAACCGATCCACCCTAACAGAAATGGTATAACAGTGACTTGAAATAGAGTCTGGATTTACCATGCAAATGCCGTGGGCATCAAAGGGGTTCCAGGGCACATTCTCGGGATAGTGGGCTAGTGGCTTGCTCTTGTAGGCGCGGTCCAAGGGCGAGCAATGAAGGTTGTCCCCTGAGAGGCAGGAATAGAATTAATCCCAAGAGGAATTTCGACGAGCGTTCACTTACCCGCAAATCGATCCGGCTCCAGTCCTGTGTCCAGATCCAGTCCGCATATCACAAAGTAATCGGCGAAGCGCGAGAATTGCGGGTCAGCGTCGCGCTTTAGTTGGTTCAGCTCGGACTGGGATTGAGACTGCTCCCCGGGCGAGGTGGGCGATTGTACATGAGTGGAGGATGGAGGCACCTGGTGGTTGGGGCCACTTCCGCTGCCATTTCCACTCCCGCTACCGAGCATCAGCTTGGACAGGCGACTAGTAACAACATTTTCCCTCGTGGTCATCGCTCCGGGTCGACGTCCTCCTCCCCCGTTTCTCTTACTTCTTTGTCTTTAATCCGCCAAATGGGACATCAAACATAAAGTGCTGTCTCCATGTGTGTGCGTGTGCTGCTTGTGTGTGTATACATGTACCGTTATGCGCTCGCGATTTCGTGCACTTTCCAATTTACACAACCAATCAATTTCCGTCTGCAAAGATACATACGTTTTTGGGTACAACAACAACGCAAGTGCTATTTTTACGTATTTTTTTTTATTTTTACTTTCAACGAAAGTGTGTGTGTGTAAAGGAGAGTGTATGCAAAATTTTCTATGCCAATGTCGTTGCCTACGTCCACCACCAATCACAACAAAAAAAAACGTCAAACGCAAACACTCTCCTCCTCCTCTCTTCATATACACCACCTCTTCCAAATTTCACTCCTTCAACTTTAACTCACAAGAGGACCGTTGAAGCTGCTTTCATTTTATCACAAGGCCCAAAACCAAAACTGGGTTATAAACTAGCTGCGTCTTTGTTTGGACCTACCAACAACAGCAGCTGGGCAAATAAGTACCGTGGACCAGACGAGACCTGAATTTTTTTGGCGAAAACAAACTACTTATAGTGATGTAAATAAACATCAATCTATCGAGCATCGATGTTTTTGCCGATATTTTTCGATAACGATGTTATGCTGTCATCAGCTGTTTTCCGTCTGTTAATTTTAAAGTTTTTTTTTTTACCTTTTAAACACTCCAAATTTAGAAACGAGTTAAAGCATTATGCATATACGGACAATTTAACCCTATCGTGGCTTCTTGTTCAATAAATACCGTAACAGGGTGATTATGGCGTCGGAACCAGTTCGTAAGCGGGGGAGTTTGGGTAGTGAACCATCATGCAGTCAGCAAGGAACCAGTTCTGAACCGGAGTGCGACCTGACGTGAAAAAGTGTATCACATCACATAACATTTCGTATTAAATTGGAACGTAAATTAATTCCCCGTCAAGTCAGGAGTTGTTTCCGGAAAAAACGAGTGCCGTGGTGTGGCGTTAAGGTGGGAACGTCAAGAAGGAGCACTCCCAAATCGAAACGAAAGAATCCAACATCCCCCGCATGCGATTGATTGTTTGATTGAAAGCACGAGACCACGAGTTTTTGGGGATGCACTCGTCACTCAACTGGACCTCGCGCCTGATCTCGCGCGCCTTGCGCAGCAGCTTCTCAACGCTTCTGGAGACGGCCACAGGCGGTGGAGGAGGGGCAGCCGCAAAAGGGGCCGCTAAATCGGGGGCAGGATCAGGATCCTCGAGCAACCCCCGACCCCGTTTCGTGTCCGTGGTGTGCGGTTTCGCCAAGGACAACCTGCGACACAAGTACAAACCGGGTAAATACGGCGAGGACTCATGGTTCAAGGCCTCGACAGCAAGTGCCGACGTAATGGGCGTGGCTGACGGCGTGGGCGGCTGGCGAAGCTATGGCATCGATCCCGGCGAGTTCTCCTCGTTTCTGATGCGGACCTGCGAACGCCTAGTGCAGTGCAGCCATTTTAATCCCCAGCGACCAGTTAACTTGCTGGCATACAGCTATTGCGAGCTAATGGAGCAGAAAAAGCCCATCCTCGGCAGCAGCACTGCCTGCGTTCTGATTCTCAACCGCGAGACGAGCACCGTGCACACGGCCAATATCGGGGATAGTGGCTTCATTGTGGTGCGACAGGGTCAGGTGGTGCACAAGTCAGAGGAACAGCAGCACTACTTCAACACCCCCTTCCAACTTTCGCTGCCGCCGCCAGGTCATGGCCCGAATGTCCTCAGTGACAGTCCTGAGTCAGCGGACACCATGAGTTTTCCGGTGCGAGATGGTGATGTGATCCTCATCGCCACGGATGGAGTGTTCGACAACGTGCCCGAGGATCTGATGTTGCAGGTGCTCAGTGAGGTGGAGGGTGAACGCGATCCCGTCAAGCTACAGATGACGGCCAACAGCCTGGCGCTGATGGCGCGCACCCTGTCTCTCAACAGCGAGTTCCTCTCGCCCTTCGCCCTCAGCGCCAGGAGAAATAACATTCAGGCGCGAGGCGGCAAGCCGGACGACATCACCGTTGTCCTGGCCACCGTGGCCATGTGAGAGCGGTGCCCCAACCCCTCCCTAGTGATTAACGTTTACTTGTAGTCCGTACGTGTTTAGTTAGCTTTAGGAGCCTGTTCTGTGGTTCTGTCTACCGTTTAAGCTGCATGTTGAGATTGAGATCGTGGATGACGATGATGAAGACGACACAATGACGCAACGACGAACCTTTGACCCCATGAATTGTTAGTTACATATATACATACGAGCCAACTCATTTTGAACCGACGAACTTCGACGCATCCTGGTGAGCGACCCCCGCTTTGGTGGTATACATAACCCTCGCTATAAGTAGAGAAATACGAATTATCTGCCCGGGCGATCTCTGTCGTCAGTGGCATTCTAATCACCACAAACAATAAACAAACAACCGATTGCGAAACAAACCCCTACGTCGAGGATCACGAATACGAGTCCGGGATCTGGATGGTGGACCCAGAGGAAACGAACGGAGTTGAGTGCAGCTATCTGACTGAGGACTGTGGATTAGCCATTTATCCAGGCGAACGAACTGTCTTTAAAAAATTTATGTCGAAATGTACTCACTGATATTTGCGACCCAATAAAATTATTCAATGAAAAACAACGAATGTGAACTGTAGTCTTTTTTTACATAAATTAATTAAATCAATAAATATTCATATGTAAACAATAAAAAGTACGGATAACTTAAATAGAACGTTCTAATTGCTTAGATTAACTCATGGCCAGAAAGATGTAAATTAATAGATACAGCAGAGGTCAGATTTATAGCACTTGGGAAAGAGTCCTTTCTGGGTAAAAAACGTTTATTGCAAGTAACAATATATTTTTTTAAATATACTAAGTTTAATGTTATAATTGATTTTCTTATCTGGAAGAAATCGATTGCGCTTCTGTGACGCAGGCTTATGTATATGAATGAAGGTGTTAAATCAATATTATATACAATTTGACTTTATATATAACACATCTTTCTAATTAGCAAAAAAAATTTAACTTAATGGCTACATTTGCGGAAAAATAAAGAAGTGTTCTAAATTAAAATTTAATAATGAGTCTGTAAACAAACCAAAAACGAAACCCTGTCTGGTAACGAAAGCAAACAAAGTTCATACATACGTAAGATATTAAATTTAGTTACGAATTATATTTAAATCAAAAGTAACTATTTCTCAATTATTCAAATATAAATCATCAGGAATAGTATTTTTAAGAAAGATATAATTAAATCTATACAACATTAATTTAAAATAATATAATTAATAATTAAAAAATAAATTTCCCAGTCGGTATATTTTTTAAAGCTGAATATACCAAAAATGAAACAACATTCCACCATCTGCGGTCACTCTGCAGATAAGAATCAAAACAAAAGGCGAAAAAATAGAATTTTTATTTAATAGCATGCAAAATGAGGAAATATTTTTGAAATTAAATAAATATTTGTCAGTATGTTTAGCAACAAAGACAACGTGAAGCTGTACAAGCTGAACACACACACGCGCGGATGTAACAAATCTTACGGTAATCAGCAATGGTGGATTGCGCAAACATATTTACACATTTTACGATTATTGCCAACAGATGCGGATCTGGTGATGAATCTGAAGGATCATCCCAACGCCAACGTTGGTGATGTGGTTGAGATCTATGCCCATGACGAGGAGAACGGCACTCGTCTTCTGCTCCAGATCACCGAGTTCAATGTGAGCTGTGGCCGGGATGTAATCAGCATCGAGTCGGGCATCGCCAATGCCTTTAAGATGCGTCCATACTCCAATGTGGTGATGCGCATTGTCAATCCGGCGGATGTGGCCCTGGACTCTATAGAGATAACCTTCAAAGACCAGTATATGGGGCGTTCAGAAATGTGGCGCCTAAAGACTTATTTAGTAAGCAAACAGAAACCGTCTAATCAAAATCATTGTTAAATTTATTCCTATCCCGACAGACGGACACTTGCGTATATGTTAACAAGAAAATCGACTACAACGACATGCAGATCCGGTGTCAAGTGTACGAAATGTGGTCTCAGGGCGAGCGCGTGGCCAGCGGCGTCATTACGGAGGACACCAAGATCGTCTTCCGCAGCAGCACCTCGATGGTGTACCTCTTCCTGCAAATGTCCTCTGAGATGTGGGACTTCGATATTCACGGAGACCTGTACTTTGAGAAGGCAGTAAATGGCTTTCTTACTGAGCTCTTTCAGAAGTGGCGGAAGCTAAGTTGTAACCACGAGGTGACCATCGTGCTCTTCTCCCGCACCTTCTATGCGGCAAAGAGCTTGGACGAGTTTCCCGTTCACATGCGCGACTGCCTGCAGCAGGACTATAAGGGTCGGTTCTATGAAGACTTCTATCGCGTGGCGATACAAAATGAGCGATGTGACGACTGGTGCACGGTGCTGGGCCAATTGCGAAAGCTTTTTACTTCCTACCAGGTGAGTTTATGCTTCTTTACTTACTTTTGTTTGATATCTGATTAATTATTTAACAGGCAACTGTGCTTCGCTATCACGAAAGGGAGAACATGAAAATTCCCCCCGCCACTAATTCCTCTGCCACTCAGGGCAACTTTTTGGAAGTGCTGAACATTTCCCTGAACACTTTTGAAAAACACTACCTGGATAGAACCTTTGATCGCACCGGACAGCTCTCTGTGGTCATAACCCCGGGAGTGGGCGTCTTCTCCGTGGATCGAGAGTTGACCAACATCACCAAGCAGCGCATTATCGACAATGGAGTGGGCAGCGATCTGGTCTGTGTGGGAGAGCAGCCCTTGCATGCGGTACCACTACTTAAATTTCACAACAAGGATACTACTTTAACCTCTGCCGATGACTATTCTCTGCCCCATTGGATTAATCTAAGCTTCTACTCTACCAACAAGAAGATTGCGTACTCTAGCTTTATACCCAGGATCAAACTTCCGCTTTTTGGATCTCAATTGTCACTTCACGGTGGTGTAGGCGAAGGAGAAGGCGAGGAGAATGAGCGCCACTTTCTTAGCTGCAATCAGTCGGAGTACAAGCACAACTCGCTCTTCGACTACGATGCTTATGACGAGCAAATTTTCCAGCCGTTGCCCGCTCAGAGTACATGGTAGGATTGCGCTACATAGCTCCTTCCTGTGATCTTAAATGTATATTGTTCTTCTTAGCTCTTTGCAGCGCGTTGTGAGGGCCAAGAAGACTTCGGTGCCCAGCCTGGAGACATATGCTTATAGGAATAACGACTGGGAAAACCTTACGCCCACCCAAATCCCGGCTATGCGACGTAAGATGTCGGATCCTGACATTCATCACGGCACCTCTGCAATGCTAGCGGCTTTGGTAAGTGACTACAGAATTCGCCATTGTCATGGATCTTCACAGTTTCTCCATCTGATTATAGCAACCTGATACCACGAATCTCTCAGAGTCATTGGCATCAGAAAAGAACTCGCGCAGAACCATTGTTAGCATTGCACCCATAGTGCGACCGGGACGGGCCCTGATTAACCCTTTCGATCCCTCTCAAGTAACCATCAAGCTGACTTCCAATCGACGCCGCTGGACTCACATCTTTCCAAAGGGACCAACCGGGGTGCTTATACAACAGCATCACTATCAAGCGGTGCCCGCAAAAACCACACAGGCAACTCAGCAGAGACCACTGCAACAGATACAGAACAACAGTCAGTCCGGAGGCAACAACAACAACGATCAGGAGGACTACGGGTGCGAGAGTGGAGAACAGTACGACCGAGTGTCTAGCCATTCTTTGCTGAGCAAATCAGCATCCTCGCAAAGCTTTGTGATGGGAGATGAGAAGATTGATTGTGAGCAATACCAAATCCTAATGGGAGACCTTCTGGAGAAATCCCTGAATATTTTTTACCCATAGTTTTCAAAAGACGTCAAAACTCACTGATGAATGCTTTGCCCGCCAACGTGCCCAACTTGACGGCCACCCAAGCAAAGTCGTATCTCTGGGGAGCTACCGGGGAGCAGGAATGGACACCAGCAATTACCACGGGTAAGTGTTGCTCAAACAGTTTTGGTTTTTATTTTAGAGATCGTATCGCGGGGTAAATAATTCAAGGGCACCAGTTGAGATGTCCCTCAAATATTCGGTGCAAAATCAGAACCCAGCCAGTTTAGCTTGGTTTAACCCGCGGAAATGTTTCTCCAGTTCCTGCTTGTGCTGCTCTCCTTGGCCTACCAAATCGGGGCCAGAGAGAGCTTCGTGCGTCCCTCTGACTTAGCTCAGTTTCTGGACAGGATTGGTCGAGTCCATCGTCTGCATGCCATTACTATTGTGTACAGTTTGGGATCAATAAATCCCAGCTATCTGGATAACCTCCATCTCGAACTGATGTGCAACAGCAGCAATCACTTTTATTTGCTGCCGCAAATGACGGCCACCTTTGAGAACTCTTCGCGTGTACGCTTCAGTAGGATTCAGGATGAGGAAACACTGTACTTGGTGTTTGCCAGGGACTCCAGGGATGAGGTGATACATTTGCAAGCGCAAAGAGCCAGAGGAAGACGCTATTCCAAGACCATGTTCCTGCTCAGAGATCAGGAGTCCCAAGAAGACCTAGAAGATTTTTTTAAGCTCTTATGGCAGCTGCAGTTTCGTTCCGCTTTAGTAGTGGTGGCCGCACAAAAGTTCTACCAAATGGATCCATATCCTACTATTAGGGTGATACGCATGCGGAGACTATCCTCCTATGATCCGCATCACCTATTTCCGCTTCCTAATCGAAACAATTTTAGGGGCTATATGTTACGTATGCCCGTTCAGCAGGATGTGCCGAACACCTTTTGGTACCAGAATCGCAGGACGAAAAACTGGGAATTAGACGGCTTAGGTGGAATCTTGATCACCCATTTGATGAGGCATTTGAATGTGACCTTGGATATGTATGCTTTCAAGGTGAACGATTCCGTATTGATGAATATGACCGCTCTTGTGGATCTGATTATAAGCGGTGATGTGGAGCTGAGTCCGCATTTGTATGACACTTTACATCCGATCAACGATGTGGACTACTCTTATCCAGCGCAGATGTCTCAGCGCTGCTTCATGATCCCTTTGGACAATGAAATTTCAAGGAGCCTGTATGTGTTTCTTCCCTTTAGTTTTCCCCTTTGGCTGTGCTTGCTATTCACATTGCTTCTGGTGCAGTACGTCTTTGTTCGCCGCCTGATGCCGAATGGCAATCTGTGGGCAATATTAGGAGTGCCAGGAGCTGGAGCAGCCAGATGCTGTAACCGAAAACCGGTCGGATGTATGTCCACACTTCTGATCCTCCTCGGGATCTTTATCATAGTCCAATCGTACAGTACCAAGCTCACATCTTTTTTGACTGTAACTCTTACACGGAGACCTACGAGCAGCTTGGACGAATTTTTCAACCTGCCATATCGTATCCTAATATTGCCATCGGATGTGAACGTCATAGTGGGTTCCTTGGGTCATGCGCAGGAGTTTAGTACAAAGTTCAGCTTCACAAACCCCGAGAACTTTAACCAGAAGAGAATTGGCATGGATCCGGATTACATTTACTCAATCAGCCAAATTCGGTGGCGTTTCTTCGATTTGCAACAGCGTTTCCTGAGGAAGAAGCGCTTCTTTTTCTCTAGGATTTGCCAAGGCACCTTTCCATTTCAGTACCAGCTCCGTGTAGACTCTCATTTTAAGGACCCCCTTCATCGCTTCCTGCTGCATGTCCAACAGGGTGGTCTTCAAGATCTTTGGCTTGAGACGTGCTATCGAAAGGCCCATCTTATGGGCTATTTAAAGGACTTCTCTACATTGGCGGATCTGGAGGAGAAACTGCAGCTCCGACCGCTGGCCCTCAACCTGCTGGTGCCTGCCTTCAGTCTGTTTCTGTGCGGACTGGTGGGCAGCGGAATCGCCTTCCTGGTGGAGATCCGCCAGAGCTTCGGGTGCAGACAAAAGCCACCGCCCACTAACAGCAACCCCAGGGATTAATGCATTCGAAGTAGCTCATCCTAACCAGAAACCCTTGTCGAAATAGAAACGAATACTAAGTCTAATCTAATTTTACGTATGATTCACATTATTCCCCTCCACCCACAAACGCCACGAATGAAACCCAATCGGATCTAACCAACGAATCGAAATTTGCAACCCATCATAAACGTATTCCATCGAATTCCATCCATTGGTTGTTTAGTCAAGCATCTGAGGCCAATCGTCGAGGGCGAGCATCATCTGGGCAGCCAGGAGGCACTATGGGATGTAGACCCGCCCCCCGAACCAGAGGCGGGCGGCGGAAGAGGAAAGATCATCATAGGTTTGGACAAAAACAAATTCACCACTTTTGAAATCTGTACAAAGCATTAGCAATGCATCCAAAACACAAGCACACAAAAACACACATGCAACCATATAAAAAACACGATTAAGTTTTTTAGGATCCTTGGATCTGTAGGTTGGCTTTAATGTAGTTATATACGCGGGAGCTGATGTAGAGGCTTCCCTGTACTTAGTACCTGCTTTGCTTAGAAAACTCAATAACTGCTGGAGGTAACTAGTATATCAGGTATATAGAATCCTTTAAGGCAAAGTCAGTAATATTATCGATTTTTGTTTTTTAATATTAATTGATTTAATTTTGAGTTGTATAGGACAGTTAGGTTTTGTAAGATTATAACTATATTTGCTTAAGATAATATATTCTTTTTTTTTCATATTTAAAGTCATATAGCTTTTGATTTTAAACATTTGGAAAATCAGTTAAAAATATGAAGTATTTATAAACAAAAAGAATAATTATTTATGTGTTTAATATCATGGAAAGCAATACCATAGCAGTCAAACCAACAATAAAAATAGTTAGAAAATTACAGGTGTAATCGATAGCATCATATTTGCTTATGGGTGACCCTTCATCCAAGTCTGTAGATTATCTATGCTTTGCACTCACCCGCTTAAACTCCCGATGCCTGGCCCTGCACCACAGAAACTCCTGCATGTAGTTACTCATCCACTATAACTTAGCCTAATCCGTAGTTGGTAGAAAGCCACCCAAAACTGCACAACCCAGAAACCCCAACCGAAAACCGCGCACAGACACACCCATCGGGAGGTGGTTGATGACCTCTATTTGGTAATCCTCACGGAGATGGGAGCATGTTGACCATTAGAGCATGTCCGGCATGTTTCCATTGTGTAGTTTTGTAGCTCTAGCATGCTTGCCACGCCCACCTGCCCACCTGTATTTCGTACGCACACCCTCCACACGCTAACCCATCCGTTGGTGACTGCTCTCGTTCCCGGACTGGAGTCCTCTTCCCTCTTTGGTTATGATTTCCGTAGTCCTTCTAGCTTGAGCGATTTTAATTTACACACCTGTACCGGCGTTGGCTTTCTCTTTGCTCTGATCCCTTACCCTTCTTCTGAGAATCCTGCTAATCCCAGGTGGATCCGTTTGCAGGCGTCGACTGGAAGTCGCTCACGATCCCCGCCTGTCTGCCCATTACTACGGACTACTTCCCAGACAAGCGTTCCTTGAATAACGATTATGTAATCTCGGATTACACTCTTCTGCCCGATGATGTTAATCATGATTATGCCCAGAGTAGAGCTGTTTATCGGAAACCCCTTTCCACGGAGGAGGTGTGCAAGGAGATCGTTTCGCAGCGCTTGGCTCAGGGCTTCCAGCTTATCGTGGTTGATGAGAAGCCACTACCTGCGGGCGGTTGCTCCTCTGGATCTACTGTGCTGCCGGTGAAGCCACCATGTGAGATTAACAAGGAATACCTGCTCTCCATTGGTCGCATATTCCATAAGATCTCGCTGATCGGCTCGGTGATCACGGTCACTGGCTACAGACCCAGGTGACCTTTACTCGATTGGTTTCCCATTTGAATGCCATAATAATTCTCCCTTCTTTTAGACACCCGTATCCTCCCATAAATGTGGACTACCGGTACCGCTTCCATGCACCACAACACGAGACGTACGAAATCTCTGGCGTGAACTTCACCACAGAGAAACTGGAGAACTTCAACTGGAACCACATGGATTTGTACATCTGTACGCGTGGCGACGTTGATTACCCACTAATGGAGGTATATTCCAAAATACATCTTAGACTTCCTGTCAGTAATAAGACCTCCTATTCCAGAGCCTTAAGTACTGGCGCTATCGCATGTACCTGTTGCCCAGGGAGAACATTGTGAACAAGATTGCCAGTTGCCAGCGTTGTGACATATTCCCGGATGTGACCGCGGATAATACCCGGGAACAGGTCGAGGACTTCGTCCGACTGATCGAAGCGGTCAGCAAGCTGAAGCGCCAGTTTGCGCGCAAGGCGAGAGTAAGATAGAAACGATTCTTTGGCTTGGCTTTTGTGCATTTGTGATCCGTTGCGTTAATTCTGTAATTGCGTTCTGACTCCTAATTGACTAATCGTCCTGCCAGCGATGTCGACGGTGAATCAGTCGAGAATTGATTGGCCATATAGCAATCTAGAGCTCTTAAGTTAGTTCGTTCAAAAAAATTCTTTTACAGTGATCAATTAACATTTAGGAAACAATATAAGAAGTCTTTTGGAGTTCATAATTTATTTAAAAGAAAAACATACTTTAAATTTCCAAAACTTTTGAAATTGCCTTTTTAAAATTCAAAAATTAATCATTTAAAAAAAATGAATATATATAAAATATGTGGTTCTTATAACATGTAAAGATAAGAAGCGTAAAACTAGAACTGCTGAATTAATTAACCTTGCATCACAAAGCCCGCTTTTAGTGCCCGTTGCCTTCCCCTGATGTATCGAGTATCTCGCCTCACTTTTGCAGGACAGCCCCATCGCCCACATAACCAAGCGGAGACACAGCACCAGCATTATATCCAGGCCTCAGCCTAACCAGGTTATCTACTCAACTTATCTCAAAATTTAATGTTAAAGCAATAGTTTTTGTTCCATCTTAAGTGCGCACTTGTCGCTTAATTTCGACCGTAATTAACTTTCATCTGCGCACGTTTGAGTTCAATAGTTTTGATTAATTCGATTGAATTTGGTGATAGATCGGATTTATCTAATGTTCTTTGTATCTCTTTTAAATGTCTCTCTCGTCCCGCCACCCACTTTCGACCTGACCCAATCCGATCCGAATCTGACACCGAATACAACTCCTCAGGGACTTACGAACTCTCCGTTCCGGGAGAGAGTCGGCAGTAATCGACTGCCGGAGAAGCGACCCAGGTTTTTATATCGACTCCAAAACATAGATCTAAGGCCCCTTATCTTTCTTGTACACAAACATACACCCACACCAAACGCACATAAAAACACTGTACTTGCATTCGCATAAACCAGGAACCGTATGGATTATTTGGCTTTTTTTTTAATTATTTAATTATTACTATTCCTGTGTTCAAAGTAGAACTAAATTGTATTGACAATAGGATTCTGATAAACTTTTACTTCAAAGTAGCTATAAAAATGAACAAGTCTCAAGTATAAAAATTTTAATTTTAATTGGTTTTTAGAGGAATTTGTACTTGCGGTCCCTGGTATAACTTGCACGAATCGCCGGGAATTTGGTTGGCTAGCTGGTTTGCTCCCAGGATCCAAGGAATACTGGGCCTAGGCTAATTGTATATACTGTTGCTGGCTTGTTGTTTGGTTATTATCCCTTTTTTGTATTGTACTCGTAGTCCTGTTGTTTTGTGCATCCCGTTTTATAGATTTTGTTGGTTGGCTTTTTATTTCCTTTGGTTTTGTTACGTATTTTATATATAATTTAATTTGGTATTTGGCTTTCAGCAGCATGACACACCTAGAATCACTGAAAAGCATCATAACCAATTAAACTCACAGCAGCAAAGGTTTGTGCCACTTAGAGGGTCAGGATGCACTCCGTGTCCTGGCTCCGTTTATCTCTCACTCGTCTAATCCCCTCACAACCACATACCCAAAATCCCTAACCGACACACGCAATTGGCCTGCTGAATCCTGTATCCCCAACCCAGATACACATACACCAGACCCACCATGGACAAAGTACTTTATCAGATGAATTACCCCACAGACCTATCTAATCCACTTATTTCTGCTCCCCCTCATGACAGCATCAATGTGCGTCCAAAGCTGGAAAATGGTCGGATTCCGCGTATATTTCCCGCCACCGATGCAGTTGCAGCAGCAGGAATCGCCGCCAGAGATGACCAGGATGATGGGTGAGTCTTCCCCTGAAGAGTAGTTTCAGTAAAGTTTCTTATTGTATTTCGTTCCAGTTTCCCCGTTGACATTAAGTTCAGTCCGAATGCCACGCTAGCCGAGATCTTTGAGGCCATGAAGCATCCAGTAACTGGTGTGGGCTACTTCTCCCAGACCCAGTCCTTGCCTTCCTGCACCTTTGTGTCCTACGATGCACTGATGTGGTTAAAAACCCGCCTGAACAATGGACGACATCCCCTGGAGTTGCTGGAGGCCATGCGCAAGTGGGTTTCTTAGATCTAACGAGAACAAAATGTATTAATTAAAGATTTCCTTAAGGGAGCGCATGATCTGCCATGCTTCAGGTGATTGGAAGAAGTCTGTGGTGCCTGGATTTGTGTTCTACTATGTGGTGCAGCAGGATAAGAATGCCAAAGGTGGTGTATTTTATAGTTTTATTTGGTCTATTAATAACCTTTTAATAAATCCCTTTTTATTTAGATTTTGCACCGCCCTTGGGTGACTACAGCGCCTTTGTTAACGAGTGGCTAGAGATTGAGTTCCAGGGATGCAGCTTTCTCTGGCATGATGAGCCGGTGACCACCCCAGTGCCTAATTTCCTGAGGGATTCACCCGCTCCACAGTCCTGGACAGAAACCTGCAGTAACAGTTCATACTTATATTCACCCGCAATACCAGTAAAATAATAAATCGCAATTTGTAGAGCGTGTCTACCGCCAGTCGCATTTGGAGATCGATGTTAATCAGAAGAGTGATCGGATGGAGTGGGGTCATGTCAAACACCACACAGTGCTGCAGCCAAGATTCGCCTTTGAAATAGTGGTCGAGTGGGTTACCTCGTCAGGTCCCATAGTAGCTGATTTGGTAAGTATAAACTTCAGAAAACAAGAAAAATAAATATATCTAATTTAATCTTGTTTATCACTATAGATTGGAGGATGGATGCGAAAGGCAAATCAGTTCAATTTTCTGGTATCGGTGCCGGCAGATCCTATGGCGGAGCCTTTCACCAAGAAGTCAGATCCTCTGCGAGGACCCATTTTCATTCCGCTTTGCACGACATTCCTGCCCAATGGTGTTCCTCTTTTTGATGGTATATTCTTAACCTACTTTCACATTATCACCATTAACCTTGTATTATTTCTGCAGAATTTCCCGAGGAAAGTAGATCCGATCGTATGTTGTTCTTGCAGGAGGCCATTCTGTCCAAGTTTGGATTCTTACCTTGCGTATTGGAAAAAAAATTTAGCGTCGGCAAAGATGTGAGTGAGACTATTATTTCATTTTTAAGGATTTTTCATATTCTAGTTTTATGTTTTAGCTGCCCAAGGAGTATCAGTATGTGCACTGTACGGGCAACATGTTTGCTTTAATACGGTAAGTTTTACTTATACATAAGTATACCCCTTGATACCCTCTAATCTCTCATTTCGTCCAGTTGCGCTACTAACAATTATCAGGTGGAGTCTCCCATTCTGCAGAGGGCAAATGTCACACGTTGCGTCTATGGGCACACGAACAACACGAATGTACCTAAGAAAGTGGGTTTTCTATGGGCCTGGAATCACATGATCCCGAACAAGAAATGGAAGGCCCAGACTATCAATAACTCCGCGGATGGTGAGCTTTTCCAGTTAAAGATGCTGAAGGACTTCCGTGAATTCTGCTCGAACAGCGATCAGCGCCTGTCCACTTTCTGGACGCAGTCCCAAGAACTGAAACGCAAGGCCCAGAAGTTTGAGAATAACAATAACAACACCGATGAGGTAAAGCTTAAAGCTTAGCAAACGAAGTAACAAGTGTACATAACAATATTAAAACTATATTCAAATTGGATCGAATACAAGCTTAAGTTGTATTATGAAAATAATAGGGTTGCGATGTGGTAACCAGAAAGATATCACAATACCAGACAATGGTATGATACGGTACTAGCATCCGAAATTTTGAAATATATTTATATAACAAACTTCCATTTTAGATTGACTCTTACTAGAAATTGCATTTATTTATCGTAATAAACTCAACACGTACATAATTTCCAGGGGATAAAAAGGTGAATGGAAATACACATTCAATAAGCTTAGGGGTCTTAAATGCTGCTAGGGGTTTGCGTCCAAATTAGCCCTTGTTATAGGGCGAGTAGTCAATAGATATATGTGTATACTCCCGTTTGGAGCAGTGGCTATAGGTGGTTTCTTGGCTAAAGCTAACCTTTTTGGCTCTCTCTTCTTGGGGCTAGCTTGCATTTACTTTATTTGTGACGGCTTTGGTCGTATGGTGTTATATTAGTTGTAGTTTACGATGACCTGGTTACGGGTTACTGGTGCTGTTTATGGTGCTTCTGTTGCTGTGGTTACACTGCTGGTGATTCTTATTAAATGCTTTGGTATGCTGAAGGACGCAATTGGGTTTAATCTTCATCCCTCAGGAACGATGCCAGCTGCTTGCGGTCCCGACGCAGCCAGGCGGCGTTTAGGCGGATCGTCTCCACTGCCTGGGATACAGTACGCTCGCAGCCGGGAATCTGGTTGACCTGGAAAAACTCCTCTACCTCCTTGGCTCGCTCCTCGGAAGCGAAATTCTCGATGAGATACTTGATCAGTCGGGAGAGCAAGAAGCCACCCTGGGATAAGAAAATATATACTTTAGGCCAGCTTTATGATAACAAAATGAAAAGTTTCTCTTACCTGATAGCGTTCCAGAAGCAGTTTGTTGTTCTCCTTGAAAAAGTCCCAAGCCATGTCACGACCCTTGGGATTGATGGCCACGGCAACAATTACAAATACAGAGTCTTGAGCTCTCACTTCACCCTAAACAATATAAGATCGGTTAACACAGATACCCAACCCTTAAAGGACAGAGTACTAACCGACATGGCAAAGTCAATGACCCGGCGCAACAGCTTAGTATCCCCGCAGCATCCCAGGGCTCGCGAGATGCGGTCCTGTTCCTCGTGCAAATCAGTCGCTCTGTACAGCTCGAGCATTTCCTCAAAGATCTTCTCATCGCCATCCTGGAGGACTGCCTTGTAGCAAGCAGTGCGTAGATCGGCTGGCAGCGGATTTGTGCCATTCACATGGCTGCGGAACCGCTGTTGAGCCTCTTCAATGGTCTCCTCACTGCGGAAGGAGACGAGGCGCGTGAGCACAAGGCTCCTGAGCAAAGTGTCCAGATGATTCTCCCCGTCGCGTGGTTCCCAACCCAGGCGATAAGCTACCGGCTCGTACAGATTCCTTCCGAAGCGATGGAAGTCCTCCATAAGATCCGTATGTGAAATAAGGATGTGCAGATTGGTAAGCGAGTTGGTTATCGCAGTCCATACAGTATAGTTGGTTTCGTTCCTGTACGAATCTACCAGAGCCAGAACCTCGGCAGTACTTGCGTGACCCGCCTGCACCATGGCAAACATATCATCGATTAATCCCAGGCGATCCAGCGGCGGCAACTCCACCTTCTCAACCGCGGGCATCAGCTTTTCTAACATATCTTTCGAGTAGCGGGTACGGTAGTAGCCCACAGTTCCGGGGTTGATCTTGATCCAATCGCCTTCTTCGACATTATCAAGGGTTACCTCCATGGAGGTTTTGTCAAGCAAGAAGGTTTTGGCAATTCCTGTGGGATTCTTCGAGGTGGACACCGAAATGGGCACCACCCATAAGCAGTTCTCATCCGCCTGAGATCCATCCGCAGTAAACTTGCACTGCTTCAAGCGAAGTAGGCGTTGATTTTTTCCAGTCTGCTCCGATTCTACGCTGATCACCGGGAAGCCCTTGTGCTGAGTCCAAGAAGTCATAACCTCACCAACGTTCTTTGAGCTGGCTTCCTGCAGAGCTGCCCACAAATCCTCGGTGCACGTGTTTCCATACTGATGGCGAGTGAGATACAGATTCATTCCCTTTCTGAAGTCATCCTCTCCAATGTAGTCGTGAAGCATGCGAATCACTGAGGCACCCTTATTGTAGCTGATTTCGTCAAAGATCTCGTCGATTTCAGATGGGTGACCCACTGGCACCTCAATGGGATGCGAATTTTTAAGAGAATCCAGCTCCAGAGCACGTGTGTACATGTCTGTGACAAACTGCGTCCAGATGTCATACTCAGGGAACAAGTGGTGCACGCACAGGAACTCCACAAAAGAGGCGTAGCCTTCGTTCAACCACAGATGGGTCCACCATTCCATGGTTACCAGATTGCCTGCAAGTAAAGGTTTCAATAAAAAAAAAAACAATCTTTACGTTCTTTCTTAAGTTGAACTTGTTAGGGGAATACCCTTAAAGAATAGAAATTCATTGAAAATATCAAAGTCAAGACATTGACACTAAAACCCAAAGGAAGAATAAATTCCCAAGTAATTTGCATACCAAATTGGGTTTCAGGTGATTCTGCGTCAGACGAGCTGAACTGAATACACCAGAGACGAATAATCTTGAAGATATTTTATAGATCAAAGACTGCTGCTGAATTTAAATCCAGTCCATTGGGTCTTTCGAAATATTTGAGTCAGGGCAAAACATTTACTTCTTTGACACCGGATATGGTCCGCCTGTAAGTACTTACCGAACCACTGATGGGCAATCTCGTGACCCACTGTCAGGGCAATTGACTGCTTGCGCATCAGCGAGGTGTTCTTGGGATCCACCAGGACGAAGGTCTCGCGGTAGGTGACCAGTCCCCAGTTCTCCATGGCGCCGGCAGAAAAGTCGGAGATGGCGATGAGATCCATCTTGGGTAGTGGATAGGCGATATTGAAGTAGTCCTTGTAGTAAGGTAGCACCTTGGTGGCCACCTCCAGAGCAAAAGTGCCCTGCTCTCGTTTGCCAACAGGTGTGAAAACCCTGACTAGAACGCCATCGTCGGACTTGCCCTCCACATAATCGTATTCGCCAACAACAACGGCCACCAGATAAGTGGACATGATAGGTGTACGGTCAAAACGCACTCGCCGGAGTCCGTCTGACAGGGAATCTTCCTTTAAGACCGGCATATTAGACAACGCCACTCGATCCTTTGGCACCACCAGCGTAATGTCGAAGGTCGCCTTGATGGCCGGCTCGTCCCAGCAGGGGAAGCAGCGCCTGGCATCGGTGGCCTCAAACTGGGTGACTCCTGCGTATCGCTCTTCGCCGTTGGGCCCGAAGTACTTGCTCCTGTAAAAGCCCTTCATTTTGTCATTCAACTCCCCCGTAAAGGACATGTGGAGGACTCCTTGAGTCTCGGCCGGGATCTCCTGGGCAAACTCCAGCGTGGCGGTCTCGTTTTCCGTGGAATACAAAATCTTCTCCGGCTTCAACTTGGTGCACTCATAGTTAAGCTCCACCGAATCAATGACAATGTCCAGGGCATTTAGGGTTATTTGGGTAGTGGGCTCCTTGACCTGCAAGATAATCAATCAACGTCAGTAACCGTTAGGTGAGCAACCCGAAACATAAGTTCGAAAACCAGTAAGCAGAAACAGTTAGTCAGGTCCGAGAAGAATGGACAGAATCTACAAACAGTTACTTCAAGGTCGTAGAAATGCGGCTTTCTTGGCTTTGTTGTGGGTTTCCGGCTTAAGCCAGGCAATCACAGCGGTTGAAAACGAGTTTTTTGGCGAAATTCATACACTGCCCAAAAGAGGATCCAACCGATTGAAAGTCTAATTTATAACTAAGCGAATGGTAATGTAATTCTTTCACCTGCCTTATCAGATTAATCAAGTCTTTGCTAAATGCCGGCTTAAAAAGCATTTCCAATTTGCATAAAGTTGCAGTTTAAACCACTTTTTGTTGTTGGTCAAGATGAATATACAAGCTAAGGCTTTTATAAAATAAATTATTCAAGTTTTAATGGATATGAAAAATATCATTAAAACTTAATTAAAATAAAAAAAAATTTGAATGATGTTTATATTTTGATGGTAAGATATGGTATTAGATTATCATATTAAATATACATATTCCACTATACATTTTCAACTTCAAATTTGAAAGACTCTTAAATGCAAAACTGCATATTATTAATTTCATAAAAATTATAAAATATTCAAAGTTAAATAATAATTATCTTAGTACTAGGGTACCAAAAGTGCGACTTGAGAGCTTTCGGTCGATTCCGCCGTTGACGCAAACTAAACGTAAACAAAATCCACCGTTATGAGCGGCATTTGCAAAAAGAGATTGTCTCGAATAAATTTTGCGCGGTACCCTCGAGTGCCACATCCAAATCGCCAGTCATTCCTTCTGCCGACAAAGAAATCGCACTTCCTAGTGGGTGTACTTATAGCTATATCTGTTCATCAGACCGAGTGTTTGCCTGCATGCAAATTGCAGCATAAAGAGAAATGTTAACAAGGAGAATGTCCGATCCCAAATATTTTTGCACACGTCAGAGGAAAAAGTTCACACAATAAGGCGCAGAAAGTAACAATGCGGGAAAAGTGAAAGTGGCTGGAGAGAGAAATGAAAAGAGACGGAATATACAGTGGGAACTTCCTAACTGAAATCATTAAATACTTGTTGAATAGATTCTTTATAGACTACTGATTGTCTCAAAAACTCAAAACAAACCCATTTTCCCAATTCCTAACCACCCATGTACTAAAATATACCTTATCTCTAATATTTCTCTGGCAAGCAAGATAAAACTGCTGATGAAGACTAACTTTCGAATAGTGCAACTAAAAGGGGCTCTATTGTACTTACATTCACTTGCACTATGGTCTTGCCCTTAAAGGTGAACTCCTGGAGGTTCGGTTGCAGCTGGAGCTCGTAGTGTCGTGGCACCACATTAGTGGGCAGTCTTTCGAATTTCGCCTTCTGGGCCATCTTGCGCTCCTGCTCCAGTTGTTCCTCCTTGCTTACTAACTGCGATTGCTGGTGTGCTCGCCTAACCTGATGGTAATTACACCCTTGATGATGACGATCCTGACCGGGAACAACGTCCGCCGATGTGTGAGCTAGGATGGCGCGGTATTGACTGCAAAGGTCTCCCAGTAAGGGGGCTTCGCTGCTTTTCAGAGGTGCTCCAAGTGAAACACAAGAGTAATCCCTGTAGAACTGCTTCTGCACCTTCACAAACTGCTTCGACGAGATTAGCGCGTTGAGGTGTCCGCTTTCTGCTCGGAAAATTGTGTTTATTGAGAGGGTCTTATCTGCGATCCTTCTAAAGTTTGGCTGCACCGGGAGGTTAACTGGAGTAGTCCAACAATGGTTAGCAACGACAGTGGAGGAGCTGTTGTTATCGCCTGGTGTTTTTAGTAGCAACAAAGGTTTGTGGGTGGCGGGAAAGAAGCAACTCTGGATGTACCTGGTTGCTAGAAAAGGGGAAAAGCTGGTTAGCACTGGGATATATAGCACACAGAGCACGTAGCGCAAAAAATTCAAGCGTGAATTGCACTGATAAGCGTTGTTATTTGATTAGCTATCGCTTTGGGGGCGTGGCGGGGGCGGTCTATAGAGCAAACCAAAGCAAACCTTCACACAAATGCTGCTCGAAATCGGAATTTGCCTTGGCTAAGTCCAAATTGAGTTTTCCCAGTTCTGCAAATACAATGGCTATTTATTAATTCCCAAGTACGAGTGCCTAATTCCGGAATTAGTTTAGCGGAGGAAAGTCACAATATGCGGCGGTAGCAAACAACACGCTTCGAGTGGCCCACTTGAAAGCGGAACGACTGGAAGTGGGTCGCTGACCGCCGATCAGCTGTTCTGCCGCCCACGCAACCCGGTAAATGCCAAATTAACTAAGTGAAACCATTGTGTAATCACCGTTTTTTAACTTCCAAGCC
Source organism: Drosophila eugracilis (assembly GCF_018153835.1). NCBI lineage: Eukaryota > Metazoa > Arthropoda > Insecta > Diptera > Drosophilidae > Drosophila > Drosophila eugracilis. Next base: position 1,537,199 of record NW_024572964.1, on the reverse strand, counting down.
TGCTTAGCTGTGCGAATACCACCTTTCAGTGCATTTTTGTACATGACTTCCGACCGAAAAATAATTAAAATAAAAATAAGCACAAGCAGCGCAACTCTACGGCAGATTTTGTGTGTAAGTGCGTAACTTACCAACACTGACAAAGCACTTCCAACCGTTATTTTTGGTTTGAAATTAGGTATGATATTTTTAATTTTTAAGAGCCACAACAATTTAGATTTACTCTTTTAACTTTTTGAAATATTTATTATTATTTATAACTTTATCTTTTGACTGTTGGGACACAGGCTTCTTTAATTTAATTTTTTGTATATAAGTACATAATATCTATTGCATTAACATTTTTTTATTTAAATAAGTTCCTTTTAAGAATACCAAGGCCAAGAAAAGTGGTAATAGACCGATATTATAAATTTCTGTACGGTAGATTTCTATCGAACGCATGACAGTGTTGTGAATTGATTTACATTCGAATCCTTTTCAGCACTGGATCACTATTGGTCTTCTTATCGTTTTTGTTGTGGTATCGATAAGTAGGGCCCGATAGGCCAACCTCCGATCCGAAACAAGTGATTTTTAAAGTTAGTTTAAAAAACTTTTCGGATCGAACGGTCGTTACCGGGCTCCGCGGCGCGTTTTTTAAAACCCTCTCCGAAAGTCCGTAAATTCAACGCGCTGTTTTCTAAACTCCTTTTTCCAATTCCCCCTCCATCCGTCAAGCAACGGCTACTGCAGCAGCCAATTCCCCCAACATAACCATAAAGCCAGGCGATTGTGCAATCGAAGGTGTCTATATAATCCATCTGTACGATGATCCGGATCCGAATCGGAATGGAGAGTCTTCCAATTTTAATACTCGCCTCCTGCCTGCTAATTTCAGCCCATGGAACACCACTGGAGTGGGGTAAGAACAGCGCTTCCTTAGTAGGAAAAGGAAAAGAACAGTTAGGAGGAGATGGTGGCCCTCTGGCAACCCTGGTGCCTAACCTTCATTTTGCCGTCGATTGGACAATTAGAAATCAATTCGACATAAACAATGCAGCCAGTGGCGGTCTTATGTAACCGCTTGACATTAGCAGAAGCATATTCCGAATCGTATGTGTTTGTGCGTGCTATCAGCTGACTATCGGAGCTGCCCCGCTACATGTTTTATCTCCTTTATCAGTGGCAGGGGCGCGCTTGACTATCAATGCACACGTCGCTGATAACTGATAACTAATGGCTAAATTCTAATGTCTGATACTCATTATTATTTGACATTTTGTTGTTGTTGTTGCGCTTTCCCCTGGAAAGGTTACTGCACGCTCTCTATTTCTCTTTTACTCTCTTCTTTGGGCTCAACGTGGCCGGCAAAAACAACTGTAAAATACAGTTGAACTTCCTTTGCTACAATTCTCCGAAATAGAGGATACATTAATTGGAGTTAATTTTTATAGAAATGGAAATCAATCAGCTTGGAGTTCCACTGTACAACGCAGCAAAATGTCCCCCACTTGAAGATACACTGCCCCTTTTTAGGTGGGATGAAAATTTGAATTTAAAATGGTTTCACCTCTGACAAAAGGGAAACTCTCTGGCACTGAATCTTAGTCATCTCCAGATGGATAGTTCATCAGAATGGAGTTGCACTGTACTCGGCATTTGCCACCACTCTGGCCGCCATGTGCCCGATTTACTTTGTCACGTATGCCACAACATCGCGTTTGCCGGTTTGTTTAGATTTCGGTGATATTGCGCTTAGTTGCGATTTCTTTAGTCTCTTGGGTTTCCTATTTCAGAAACTGAAACATAAATTGCTTACCAGCTCAGTTCTATATAAACTTAAATTTAAAACCGACTGGCACTGTCGTGGAATTTCTGAATCGCAACCCGAGGCGTAAGATCCATTTAATTCCCTTCTAATCGGGCAAGTACAGATTGCTTGTGCAAATAACCCCAGAAAAAGCCATCTGGAAACCCGATCTGGAATGACATGTGTATATAGCTCATTGCCTATAGCCTATAACGAGATCAGACCACGTGCGACTTGGGAACTTTTCCGAAGTATTCCATTAACACTTGCCCGCTTCACTATTAGATAATGATAATCGGTGAAAATGGCACCGTGACGCACCAGGGCCCGTGCGAAAATCCATATCGTAATGGTATTTCATGAATTATATTGGGCTAGCCATAAGTATTATTGACCGTTGGCCTATCACACATTTTGAGTGGCCCATTATAAATCTCAATCATTTCGGTTGCTGTCCAACAATAACCGGCAAAGATCCCAAGATAGTAACTCGTTCAGTTTATTAAACTTTTCTTCAGTAAGAAATCAACAATTCAAGTTTTATCACTTAAAAATATACACTCACTTATATTTTTCACTCTTTTTTAGTAAGATTTTTCTAAATTCAAAACATTCACTTCCATGAATATAATTAATAACATTTTTTAGGAAAACTTTATCAACAATTTCACTTTACTCAAATTCTTCATATTATGTACCAGAAGAAATTCCAGAAAAACAATTTTTTTTACTTTACGTTTATTACCACCTAAAAGATGTTTATACCTAAAAGGCTAATGGGGTTGGGTGGTTATTAAAACATTGTAGTTTTTGAATAGTTTATTGTTTAATAATTATGTTAGGATTTGTTAGGTTATTAAACAACTGGTCTTACCACTTAATGTAAAATATGTTCATAAATTTAATATAAATATATGTATTATAATAAATACTATATGTATAGATAATAAATAGAGGGGAATTAGTAGCAATTGGTTAGATTTTGTATCACTCCCTGGCAATTTTCAACCAATAGCTCAACAAATGAACTCGGTAATACAGTGGTATTATTGTATATTGGCCATTTAGCATTTTTTGCATCGATAAAAACGTTGACCTCAAACCAGAAGCGTGGAGGTCGACTGAAAGGTTCGTTCGCAACTGCGTTTTGAGTGGTAAATGCTGGCTAGGCTTTGTTTTAGCAACTCTTTTTTACAACCATCGATAATTGGTCAGCACTCCGGATACATATGCATGAATCATGAATAACCAATAGCTAAATCCACCATTTAAAGCTCTGCAACTAGGATTTTCTGAAACTCGAACGAGATCGAGTGGCAATACCCATTATAACCCAAAATAACTTGAAGCTAAACAAGTTTACCCAACATCTCTAGTTATCTGTTTTCGCTTTTTTGCTTTTTGTTGTGGTCATTCGATCTTTTCCCACAAAGACAGTGACCTAGAAATTTTTTTTTTGGCCATTGACCAGGTCGCACAAGTGATGGATATTCGATCTGATCGATTGGTTAAGGGGTTATTGTACAAGGAACTGTGAAAGTAACGCCTTGATACAATGCAATCCAATCCGATCCGGAACTGCGGCCGTTTCGGTTGATTCTGTTCCGCCAGCTGCAGTTTTCCCATTTCCGCGAGAGGAGTGTACAAAAAGCGAGTCAGGATTGTTTGCTTTATTTGTTTGCACGGCAGCAGGTGTCGCATTTACTCACCTGCCTGGCTAATTAAATAAATGACACGCCCCCAGAACGTTGGCAACAGGTTCTTTGATCTCGTTCGCGATTCAAAATCAAAGCCCGAGGGGAAAGGCGAGCGAATTTGGATTTCGGAATCTCGGAATCACCGCCATTTGCCGCTTATCAAAACTTGTCAACATTTTTCGCCATGTTTTTGTGTACAAATTTCAAGTTTGCTATTGATTAGAGGGATTGATACTATTATAATATAGCCTGATCCTGACGTCACTGAGATTTAGGTGTTTCTGTATTCGGAAATTACCTCGTAAATTCAAATCCATAAGAGGGAATCATTTATTTTCAACAATTTAAAGCATTTATCAATTAGGATTGTTAAAAAATGGTATTAAGCTTTTAAATAATTTACTCATGATTCAATAGACCTTGAAAAACTGTTTCCAATTCAAATTCAGTAAAACCAGAAACATGTTTTGATAAGAGTTTAATCTAAAGTCATTACCTTAGTCATTAGAAATGCAAAAAAAAACAGATGGAGCCCTCAAGAGTTTGTTGTATAAATCAAACCCTTTCAATTCTCTGCCCTCGACTAAAATCAGATAACAGAAATAGCCTTGAATAACATCATAGAAAACTCTTTAGTAATTAAAATTGATTTCACAGGTCAAAAAGATTGACATTACGTATCAAGGGATTTCCCTGGGGCTTTTGCAGGTTGACGTCTTCAGATCCTTGTCGCCTGTTGACTAATTTACAACACCTTATCAGTCTAGACCTTAGGCGCATTTTAGGTTCTGATGATTGGAATTATTAACTATTCTCTGAGGCAGCCGGCGCCGCATTAAATAATCAATAAATATAAATAAAGCGCAGTTTGGACAGTATTCATTGCTGTATATTGTTGCAAAATTAAATTCGAATCGCAATTTCCACAAAAGGCGGCGCTTGATTGAAATTCGCGACACTTTTGGCAAGTTTATTGACGGCCGACGGGAGGCTTGAGGGGGGGTCTTGGGGGTCTTCGGCTTTGATTGAGCTTAATTTCCGCAAATAAAGCACGGGGTCTTATGCGGTTTCAACTCTTATCGATTTAGTGAAGTGATGCTATCAGTCACGTTTTTCCATTCTAGAAGCTCTTCAGAACTATTTTTGTTCTTAACAAGGGCTATTCCTCCATTCCCACGGAATCATTTTGGAATCTAGATTGGGTTACAAAGATCGATTTTTCTGTAATCATAAGTGATATAAATTACCATACTAAACCATACTTAGTGGGTAATGACTCACGTCGTATCAGTTCACTATATTTATCACGTAGCTGTCATGTCAATGATCGGTCGATAAATAAGCATGGGTGGGAAAAACTATTTGATTTCTTTTTAAGCTTTTTTTTTTTTGATAAAAATATTCCAGCATAAACAGACAGTAAAACAATATATTTATATAATACCTAATATCTATGTATTAAACATCTTATAAATTCTAAAAATTTTCTACACTCTTCTCTAATTGCAGACTTTGCTGTCACGCTGAGGACAAAGATTCAGTTCATGGACAGCTCCTGGCAAACGATAGCAACCGCCGCCCATGAGTTTGACGAACTCTCCGCCTTAACCTTTGACGAATCCGAGGAGCTGATCTACTTTAATGACCTAAAACACCAGAACGGCAGCATATTCTCTCTAAAAAGGGATCTCTTGGCCAGTTCGCATGTGGTTGACCAAACGGTCGCCCGCACGGCTAATGAATCTGTGGGAGGATTGGCCTACGATCCACTCAACATGAACCTTTTCTGGTCGGATACTCAGCAAAGAAAGATCTTCTTCGCTCCCATCCATGGTTCCGTGAAGCCCAAGGTTCTTGTAGATCTTAGCGCGGAAGGAGGACGTCCAGATGGTGTGGCCGTAGACGTGTGCCGCCGAAAGCTATACTGGACCAACTCGAACATTACGCATCCCACCGTGGAACGTATCAATCTGGATGGCAGCAACAGAACCGTTATTATTGGTACGAACATCGACATGCCAAGGGGTATCGTGGTGGATCAGCTGTCGGATCGCCTCTTCTGGATTGACGACCTTAAGGGCGTATTCTTTGCAGTGGAGAGCTCTAAACTGGACGGATCCGATCGTCAAGTGGTGTTGAAGGATAAGCACCATGAACCCTTGAACCTGGCTGTCACGAATGATGCCATTTACTGGACAGACCGTACCACGCGGGCGGTTTGGAGTCACCCAAAAGTGCCAGTTATTAAGGTTACCACCACTGCCCAGCCGGAGGAGGAGGATTCCACAGATCCGACCGATTTTAAGGATCCAGAACCGGTGGTCGAGGACTGTCCACTCGTTCGCGTTGCTAATCTTAGCGAAGAGGCACGAGGAATTGTGGTACGCACAGGTTTTTACCAGAGGCTCCAAAAGGATCACCATTGCGCCAGCATAGTGCGTAAGGTTAAGGATCGCGTGGATGAGCAGAGTAGAAAGAAGGAAATACGCAGCCTGCTTGACCAAAAGATGAAAGTACTGGAAGACGAACGCTGTATGAATGGCGGCGAATACAAGGCCGCAACGGATCTGTGCATCTGCCCGACCGGCTTTAAGGGATCCCGCTGCGAAATCCGCGAGTGCCACAACTACTGCGTTCACGGCACTTGTCAGATGTCTGAGTCGGCCTACCCTAAGTGCTACTGCCAGCCGGGATTCACGGGTGAACGCTGCGAGGTGAGCGTGTGCTCAGGACTTTGTCTTAATGGCGGCCACTGCCGGGTGCCCAAGGACGAGAACGAGGCGCCCAGCTGTGAGTGTCCTTCTAAGTTTGGAGGAGCTCGCTGCGAGCAGAACTCCACGGAAATCTGTGCCCTCTTCTGCCGCCTGCTGAAACACGAGCCGGAGATCTATGTGCCCTTCGGCTGCCACAGCATGTAAGACAATTGTTTTTTGCATTCCATAAAAATCTAAACTAATATCACATTTTTTCCTCGCAGTTGTGAGGAACTGGCTCAAAACAACAACACCAACTTTGCCGTTCCGCAGTACCAGCACCTTGAGGTGTGCATAACGCCCAAAGTGTGGACGGGAAGCGTAATAATCATCCTGGTCGTAGGCATCGTGTCTAGCTTGCTCTTAACTGCCGTCATTATCCACGGAATCCGTCGTCTGTACAAACCAAAACGACCACGCATAAGGAAGACTTTTGTTGTACGCAAACAGGCCAGGACCAACTCGGCAGGTGACACTCCCTTGACCAACCGCCCACTGGCCACCGAACAGTGTGAGATCACGATTGAGAACTGCTGTAACATGAACATCTGCGAAACGGTAAGGATATTACTTTCTTGTTTTCGTAGAAAATTTAAATAACTTGCTATTATTTGTGCAGCCCTGTTTCGACCCTAAGCTGGTGGAGCACACGCTGGCCAAGTCCAGCTGCAAGGAGGACAAAAAGATACTCATCCACAACATGGAGGATGATCTGTACTAGGGTGTGGCAGAAGGAGAACGACCTGCCCCCAATAACTGAACCTTGTGATAGTCGTCGTCGTCGAGTGCGGATGGTGTATTCGAGCTTGAAAAGCTGCTGCCCGCCCGGCCCTCGACCCCGTTAGCCGCCAAGGTGCTCACTCAGGCAACCAGCAACTAGAAACCAACCATCCACAGCAACAGCAACTTAAAACTGATGAGCCTGGGACACTTAACACTCGCCAAAACAAACCATTTACTTAAGCCGAAGCAACATGTGTACTTAGCGATCCTGGGAGCCTGCTTCGGTATCGTTAATTTATTCGTAGGATCATTTTATCCCAAAACTAGGATTTTTAGCTCAAAGCTCCATCAAAACTTGTACACCATTTTTTAGTTTTTTTATTTTTTATTTGGTTTTTATTTTGAATTCGCAATGTTGAAATGAAAGTAAGTCGCGCGACTGACATTAGCTTTAAATATGGAAACGCACGGATACCAAGAGCCCTAAGCGGCCACAAAGACCATTGTGATTGTGATTACTTACACGTAAGCTGCTGTAATTAACCCTTTCAAGTGAGTCATTGTTCAAGTTCCTGCTCCCCCTTTTGAAACTAACTAAGAGTAGATAAATTTCCCTTCCCATTTAAATGCAAAATCTTGCCTAATCGGGTGATCCCTTCCCCTCCTCATCCTCATTGTGCACTACTTAAGATTCGTCAAAGAAAAAACACCCAAACCGTTGGGAAAACTCTCGCAGAACGTCTGAGAGTTGTAAATATTAAAGCATAGTTTAATTTTAGTCGTAGTCCTTAAGAAAAGGGTTGAATAAAGAAAAACTACATGCAGTTAAAAATGAAAAGAGTTCTTACTTGCATTTCACAACTTATTTCCGGCTGAGACATTTACATATGTACATATATAACTACTTATAGATCATCACGTTAACAAAATGATAGACCAAAAAAAAAATAAACACAGCTGTAAGACACTTGCCAGATTTTAAGCTTTTTTTATATTTTACACCAGCAAGATATTTTTAAAACAAACGAATATTCCATGTTACACGTAATACTTTATATTGGCCGCGATTAGTTGGGGTTTTTTAAATATTTCCGATGGAAGTGTGGTAGTAATTTACAATCCCAAACTTAGACAATGAAAAAGAACATTGGGGTCATTCAATTACTATCGATAGTCGAGCGAACCAATCGAAAAATAAAAGCATCGACCGAGTGTCACCACTATTTCGTATCCATCTTGACAAATTTTTCGCAAAAGAAGTAAAAGTTAGAAAATAACATTGCTACGGACAACAAATCGCAAATATAACATATAAAAACCAACGAGCATGGTTAGTATTAACAAATCCGTGTGCAGTTTCCTAAAAAGAAAGAGTTTAAACTACTTTTCTAACATCGCGTGTTTTGGGATAGCCTGTAAAATTTGCGCATTTTTTCGGTGTCTGAGAGTGGTGTTGGTTGCTGTGCGTGGTTGTCTTTGAGTTTCAAGGGGAAGCTCTGTGTGTTGGTGGTGGCGGGCGGAAGCAACGGAGCACCCAGTGACCTTGCCTCCGTTTGGGACAAATACGTCATACTTTCCGACCCCTTCGGATGTGTATCTATCCGAGTTAACACCACCCGCGTGCACTTCTGAATTCATCCGTATAGCAGAAGTACAGCCCTTTGGTTGGATTCTACCTGAGGTTGGGTAAGGGACGAAGCTGTCACATATGGTGGAACCTTTTTATCTAAGGCGTTAACCATATCTGCTTACCTATCTCTCCTCATTTGGTAAAAATTATTTGCATTTTGCTATTGTGGAATTTATACCTAAAGCTGATATAAACGATCTAAACAGATGGCTGGAATTGTTAAGTAGTAGTATAAAAAAAACTGAGTGTAATTCTTGACCTACATTATATATGTTTGTTTTTATACTATGCTATTATTAATCATTAAAGAGTTTTTATCTATAGTAACTTCTATTTAAGACCCAGTTAAGCCCTTTTTTTATCTTTCAGGGAAGCAACGACAGAGCATCAAGATCGCCGCGTTCGGATGATCAGCGCGAGATCAGCGATATGCCGACCACCAAGAGATCGCGCTCCGACTCCGGTGAGTTTCCCAGATTTTCGTCTATAAATAACTATGTATAGAGGAATGATAACCGTAGCGATCAGCACATCGCTCCCAAAAAAAATTGTTGTGTATGTCTAAAAAAGGAGCTTGGCACATAGGTTAATCAACAAAGCAACAATCTACGAAACGGAATCCACAAGGAGCCGGCCTTCCAAATTGTATTGTATTTTTTGGTTGTCCAAGCATAAAACATAAGCACATCTTATATTTTCTCTCCTACTTGTACTTGTACTCTACTCTACTCCGTTGCATCTAAGGGCAGCACTGACGCCACTAAATAATCGGTTTTTCTTTTTGTTCTGCTTAAGTAATTGCAGACTTCATAAACGCACGATGAACTCTAACTCAGACTGTGAGGTGTGAGGTGAGGTGAGAGTCAAACAAATCGATTTGAGAGTCAGTCTATCGCCAAAAGTTGAAAAGGCGCGATCCCCAGTCGATAAACCAAACCAAAACATATATGCTAATTAACGAAAGCGAAAGCGCAATGAAATGCGTATGCGTAATGCGTATTGTTGTTAATCTAGGGCATCAGTGAGTCCTGAAACGAACCGAAACGAGCCAACGAATCGCCAGAACTAATCCAAAATGCATATATAACTATTATCTCTCTCTTTCTCTTTCTTCTATATCTCTCTTTTTTAGTTATCGTAAGCGTTTTTCTCCTTTTATGTTTGTTCCGCCTAAAACTAAGTTTTATCGAGATCGAAATCGAGGTTCGCGGGTATTCGAGATCGAGAGAGAGATGACCAATTAGATAACTCCACTACTACTCTACTACCAATCTACTACTACTACCAATCAGCCACAAAACAGCCCAACCAGAACATCGACATTAATCCGCTTCTAACCACCTCGCCACCACGTCGTCGTGTGCCGCCAGCCGGGGACTGATCTGGGTCCTGATCCTGTTTGTGATTCTGATTCTGGCTCCGGTCCTGTCCTGGTTGCATTTACATTAAGTACCAATGATTTTGTGTTTTGTCTTAGCTAGTTCAGATCAACAGTCCGTCCAGTCAAAATCGTGTTTTAAAATGGGGTACAAAGCACTCACATAATCCGTTCTTAATCGACCGATCTTCCCGATCATCATCCGCATCTAGTAATCATTACATTTCGACCAACGGGTCGAGCTCTCTGCGAGCTCTGTCTTCGTAAAAAAAAGCATTAAATGAGGGTAGATAACAGCTATAGGTAGGGCAGTGGAGAACCTAACCAACTTAAACATATTGTTGCTCTTATTATCGTTTCAGCGTCTTGTTTTCTTTTTTTTATTTTTCTCTTTTTATCACTGAGCAATGTAAAATGTGTGTGACCCTTCTTCAAGTCAGTTACCACGCCCCCAACTCATGGAAATCGAATACGAATACGAAAACCGCACCTAAGGTTGCTTATAATTTCTAATTTTTATAAACTACTCGACAGAGCTGAGCACACACGAGGAGTTCGGCAAATCCCCGAGGCCCAAGTCACCCTTTTTTACTGGAGGGGATTCACCGGATATCCTTCAGTGTGCCTAGTTCGCCTTGTCGCTCACAATCGGATGTGTGTCGGCGGAGGATTTTTGATTTGATACGCATTACACATTATTTGACACATTACCTCATATTTATATATATAATATCTACAGTTGCATCACATACACTACGTATATCCAATCTATTGCCTATCCATAAGCGAATATGTTTTATTTGACGGGAGCCTTTCTTTTTTATTCTTGCATTTTCCAGCCTTTACAAATAAATGACAAAAACTCAAGCCCCTCTGCATAAACGATAGACTCATAGACTCTCATCCCACGCAAAACAAACGATAAGCGAAAGCATTAACCTTAAGTATCCAATAATAAATAATCGTGACAATAATACCGTTTGCCCATCGATTCACCATCGTTAGATACGGGCTCCAAAACTCAACCGATCAGCTCGAGGAGCCACCGGCGGCAGCCTCTATATGATTAACAATTTGTTTTCTTATTTTTTCTTTTTTGTCTTCATCTTTCTTGCAGGCAGCAGGCAGTTTTTGTCTTTATTTAAGCGGTTTCAAACGCAATCTCTTGACCAATTTGTCAGTCCTACTTTTGCCTTCGGAAAAGAGAAAAAAAAAATGAAAGAAAATCAATCGAACAAGTCAAATGAAAAGTCGAATCGAATCCCAAACAAATTGCATAGCTGATGATCAACTGAACTGAATTCCCTCCCCGTTATGAGATGCACTAATCCCTCTTCCCAATTCTAGGCAAGTCCACGGATTCGAAAATTCCCTACCTTTCGCAGCCTCTGTATGACCTCAAGCAGACGGGCGATGTCAAGTTCGGTCCGGGCACCCGTTCAGCGCTCCTCGGTCTTCTGGGTGGAGCCCTGCCCAAGCTCTCTTCTGAGCAGCACGACCTGGTCAGCAAGGCAAAGAAGTACGCCATGGAGCAAAGCATCAAGATGGTGCTTATGAAGCAGACCCTTGCCCATCAGCAGCAGCAATTAGCCACTCAGCGGACTCAGGTTCAGAGACAACAGGCACTGGCTCTAATGTGCAGGTGAGTTGTGAAAGCAAGGGGCAGACGATTATCTGGTATTTATGGAAATTATGATGCAAATTCTGTAAGTGTAAGCGAAGGTTAGTTCTCGCCGCTGCAGCTCCGCGTTACTGGAGGCAGTCGATGATGTTCCAATCAATGTGCGCCCATAGCTGATAAGATCTGATTCCGACTACCACATATTATTTACATTTTACTTTTATAAAAAGTTTATTAACTAATCAACTTTCTTTTTCAGAGTCTATGTGGGCAGCATTTCGTTTGAGCTCAAAGAGGACACGATTCGCGTTGCCTTCACTCCTTTTGGTCCCATCAAATCAATCAACATGTCCTGGGATCCCATCACACAAAAGCACAAGGGATTCGCTTTTGTGGAATACGAGATTCCCGAAGGCGCCCAGTTAGCGCTGGAGCAGATGAATGGTGCCTTGATGGGAGGCAGGAACATTAAGGTAGGACGACCTAGTAACATGCCGCAGGCCCAACAGGTGATAGACGAGGTACAGGAGGAGGCTAAGAGCTTCAACCGCATCTACGTAGCCTCTATTCATCCCGATCTGTCCGAGGAAGACATCAAGAGCGTCTTCGAGGCATTCGGTCCTATCCTCTACTGCAAGCTGGCCCAGGGAACTTCTCTACACACGCACAAGGGCTACGGCTTCATCGAGTACGCTAACAAACAAGCTATGGATGAGGCCATCGCCAGTATGAATCTCTTCGATCTGGGCGGACAACTGCTGAGGTGAGTGTGTTTAATAGCAGGTGAAACAGAGTGTTAAATAAATGTATGTTTTATAGGGTGGGTCGATCTATTACGCCTCCAAACGCCCTGGCCTGTCCTACAACAAACTCAACGATGCCCACTGCCGCAGCAGTAGCTGCAGCGGCGGCAACTGCCAAAATCCAGGCCCTGGATGCGGTGGCAAGCAATGCCGTGCTGGGCTTATCGCAAAACACACCCGTTATGGCAGCCGGAGCAGTAGTGACCAAGGTTGGAGCAATGCCAGTGGTTTCAGCAGCCACATCGGCGGCCGCTCTGCATCCTGCTTTGGCACAAGCAGCACCTGCTCTTCTTCCCCGGGAATATTCCAGGCCCCCCTCTCCTGTGGCTCCCAGTTTGCTTGGAGTTCCTGCTGGCCTACAGCCACTTCAAGCGGTGGTGCCTACTCTTCCACCGCCTGCCCTTTTGGCCACGCCTACTCTGCCCATGACTGTCGGCGGTGTTGGTGTTGGCATAGTGCCTACAGTGGCCACCGTGTCAGGAGTGGAAGCTAGTAATGGAACTGCAGCTGCAGCCGCACTTTCTGCTGCTGCGAATAATGCTGCTGTCACGGCAGCAAGTCTTTCGGAGAACATCAAGAAGGCGCATGAGAAGCAGCAGGAGGAGCTACAGAAGAAACTGATGGATGAAGGCGATGTGCAGACGCTTCAACAGCAGGAGAATATGTCCATCAAGGGTCAAAGCGCTCGACAGTTGGTAATGCAACGGTTGATGCGACCAGTGGATTCACGAGTAATCATTCTGCGAAATATGGTCGGTCCTGAGGATGTAGACGAGACCCTACAGGAGGAGATTCAAGAAGAGTGCAGTAAATTCGGAACCGTTAGCCGGGTGATCATCTTCAACGAGAAGCAGACGGAAAACGAGGACGATGACGAGGCGGAGATTATCGTAAAAATCTTTGTAGAGTTTTCGGCAGGAGCGGAGGCAATGCGAGGAAAAGAAGCCCTCGACGGCAGATTTTTCGGTGGCCGAAGAGTGGTCGCTGAACTTTACGATCAGGGTATTTTTGATCAGGGAGATCTGTCCGGTTAGACGGGAGATGAAGTTTGCCGAATTCGTTTGTCATTTTTTTACGTAGCACCTAAAACAAAAATGATGCAAGTTTATTTATTACGCTAGTCCGAAAACAAATGACCATTGTTTAGCGGCACGGCAGCCAGATTACAATTATGATTATGATGAGATGATTCTGCAACGCAGTGATTTAGATTTAAAGAAAGATCCCCTTAGGGAGGAGCGATTTTCGGTGTTTTTGTATTATTGCTTTCTCTTGGAACGCAGAAAACCACAAATGAAACCCAAGCACACAACGGCCGACTAACAAATTGTACATTTACATTGAATTATTTCAGCGCTTAACTTACGAAATAAATAATAGTTTCCCAATAGAACTCGAGCTGGTTTTTTTTTTTTTTGGGACGTGAATAATTTAATTAAATTTTTTTAATTTGTCTCGTCGAGTTTCGAGCAATTTAAAATATTCGATTATTACTAACGAAAGTCGATAGCATTCGGTTTTTGGTTCCAACTTTAAAAGAAGAATATCGATAGCACGAAGAGAATTTAAATCGTCTATTTTTGATTTACGGAAATTCAAATTTAATTTTCGTTTTCTTCAATTTTTATTAAAGTTTATTTAGAATTTTCTTATTCTGTTTCCCAATTTTATACCTGATTCTTTGAAATATAACAAATTAATGAAATAAAAAATTTGTATAAAGAGGAAGTGGGTGGTATTTTTACTGGTATTTTTGGATTTGTAGAGAGCATTTGGTTTCAAACCGTTTCACCATCTGGTCTCATTCTCAAGAAGAAAGAAAATAGAAATCAAAATAATGAAGTGATTTCCATACGAAAAACGCAAAATTGCAGAAAAACAAAAAACATTTGCTGGCGATCGAGCGCCGCGCATAACGGTACAACGCTGGGCAATCGCTAAAAAATCGCTCGCAATTCGCAAGCTCGCTGGCAAACGCAAACAAAGACACAGCAGCAGTGGCAAAGAAAAGGCAATAGCAAAAGCAAGGAAAGCAAAGGCAAAAGCAGCGAGGGATTTTTGGAGGCTGCTTCTTGGGGCGACATTAAAAAATAAAAGGTACAGAAAGCGTGGGGATCGGATTGGAGTAAATTCTGGTTAAAAATACCCGGACAGCTGTTCGCAGTTTGACTGTCGCATGTTGGAGTCCCGTGTTGTTCAGTTTATTTCGTTTATTTTAGTCGCCCAGATAAGCCAGACAGACTGACGCTTTTTGTTGTATTTTTGTGTTTTTTTTTTCCAATAACTACGCACCTACACACGAACAGTTTGTTTGTTGGCATTCTTTATATATACAAGTACATATATTTTGATATGTGATGTATGTATGTGTATATGTGATCTGCGGAACTAGAGTTTGTGGGTTGTGCATATACACATTGGACATTGTAGATTTAAACTCTGGTTTGTTTTGCTTTGGTCTCCGACTAAGTTTAATTGGGATTATAATCCCCAAATCCCTATCTCACCTGGCCAATTGGATGACCCTTGGTTATGTAACTTTATAGCTATCGGAACCCAAGAACCGAAAACAGATTAAACCAAGGGGCACGTGCATTCGCTGTTAAGGCTAGGCAAGATTGGCCAGTCATTAAGGGAAATTTAAATTTCAACAGTTCGGAGCTAAATCGGCTTTAAGGTCAAGCCATATTTTATACCCAAGTGATTAGTCAAACATGACAACCAAATACGCAAAAATATGTTTTAATTGAAGATCAAACACCTATTTAGTTTAGTTTTTGTTTGTATGACAAAGAAGTTGAAAACTACCATAAACGCCAGAACAGCTGATTTAATTTAAATAAATTATTAGTGATAAAGTAATAATCATGCTTAATGTTTCAATTGATAAGCTCAACATTAAATACAAGTTTCGAAATCATATGTGACTATTTAAACCATTTTAATTCTGCAATATTTAAGAGAAACCACATTTTCATTCAAGTTTTTGAAAATTTGATTAGTATAGAGTTTGATTTGATTCAAAGGTTGGGGCTCTCACTTGTCAAACCCACATGACGTGCAATCTCTAACTTGGTCGCAAATCATTAATAAGTAATACACTAGGTCACCGTAAACTATTTCCTTCGATTACATATAGATAATCATATGTTTATATAGACTAGCAATTATATTTGTATTTTCCTATTGCCCACATATACAGAAATCATTTATCTCGTGATTAAAAGTAAAAGCCTATCTACAATAGTTTTGAATCGATTTTGTTTTTGATAGGAAACTTGTTTTCAATTAAATTTCATTATCAACCATACAAACGTTTGTTTAATAATCGCAGAATGATGTCATCATTTTGAGGTTTTGAAGTTGAATATAAAATAATATTTTATTACCACATTCTGAAGTTCTGTTTTTAGGAATTCTAATCACATGCGTATTCTTTACTTTTTGAAAATTTGCATAAAAAACCAACTATTAATTTTTTCGGGATTAGCAACATAGCACAGTTTCCTGGTAAAATATGTCAGTAATTTATATTTCAGTCGATGATGAAATGTCTAGCTTAGGTCGTATACACCAAGAACACAAAGTAAGACGAAGTCAAACTTCCGATGAATCATGGTTCCATCATCTCGATTCGTTTCAGACAACAGAGCCATCATAGAAGCACAACTGGCGGAGCACAAGAACTGCGGCCCCAAAATGAGCTGCAAGGTGCGGCTGATGGAGGACGGCTCGCTGGATGAGGAGCCGCTAACCCTAAAGGAGATCGCCTACCAGAAGCTGTGCAATAACCTAGATATAATTAGCAGCCACCGACCCGACGGCCAGCGAGGCCTTAATCCGGGAATCGTCCTACCCAACGAGATATGTGACGGTTTTCTGGAGAACTACCAGCGCTTCAATCGACCACTGGACGACAGCGTCATCCGTCTCTTCGAGGACACACAGCGAACTTCGCTCAAGATCGTCAATCTGCGCAACAGCACCCTAAGCAGCATAGGTGAGCTCTGCCCTCAATTCGACGCGCTCTTCACGTCCGGTCTTATGGGTCCAAAAGAATATAGAATTTGATTCATATTCATATATTTAACACAAGTTTATCCATAATTAAATTTATCTTTTAAAGGCTTAGAGACCCTGATGCGACACAAGCTTTTCGCTTTGTCTATGTGGTATTGCGACATGATAACCGTGGGATCACACCACCTTCTGGCTCATTATGGCGACAGTCTGCGATCTCTGGAGCTAGGGATCAGTTCCCATTTGCTGCAGTACGCCGAGCCCAACGAAAAGGAGCCTGTTGACTTCCAATTAACATGTCCCCACCTGCGGCGATTAGTGCTCAATGGTGTGGTGATGCACCATCGACTGCAGTTCGCCCACCTGCACGACCTGGGCCACCTGGACTTGACCTCCTGTGTGTTGGCCAACTTCAGTCTGGAGGCATTGGGATCGCTGCCCAATCTGCACACTCTCATCCTCTTCAATGTGTGGCCGATTGCCAATCAGCTGCATGCAATATGTTGCTTGAGGCGGCTGTGCACATTGGACATATCAATCTCCAGTTCTGGCAATGGTCATGGCACTTACGATCTGCCAGATCAAACCCTGGAGATGCTGATGGACAACCTGCGACATCTCACACATTTGGATATCTCGGGGACGAATTTGGCAGGCAACGGGGTGGCTACTAAAGAGTCGACGAGTACAAGCGGTACGCAGCCCAGCACCAAAATGGAGCAGCCCTTCGCCCTTACTGACATCCCGGGACTGGCATTGCGCACCCAGCGACCGCTACAGTTCCTGGGACTCTATCACACAGCCCACTGGGCCTGCAAAAGACACGACATCCCAGCTCTAGAAGTGGCTGGTGATGCCAATGAGCAGCAAATCCTCACTGCAGCTCGCTATTATCACGACAGACCAGTGCTATTGACAAGGGTGAGTCATGAAATGGGTTTAAGCCATCTGAATTTTCATGTTTCCTCTCAATAGGTACTCAACGATCTGTACCATCTCTTCCGTTTCGAGAACTGCAAGGACATACACACGGCACTGGATGTTGTACTCTCCGCCATGGACCGACATCTCAAGTTCAAGCACATGCAAATCTCTGGCAGGTTAGTCCTGAACATCAAGACAAATATTATCTTTGCTTAATCCGAATATCCTTATTTTTAGTGCCACCCTGTTCTACATTGTTAAAGGGAGAGATCGATCAAAGTTTGGAACACTCCTGCGTAATCACATAATTCGCACTCTGCTTAATGGTATGGAGATGCATCTCACAGACGACACCATGCTCCGAAATGGTTACCTCACGCTCACCCAGTTCCACATGCCAGTCGATGTGGTAAGCTAAGCTAAATTCGATAGCCAATCACATCGAGATAAATTTCTTCATTTACAGCTCTTCGAGTACGAGCGTCTCATCAAAATATTGCTACATGGCGTTTCCAAGACGGAACAAGAAGGCTTTGTCCAACGCATTGCCATCTATCTGCTGAACACACTCGCTTGTCAAGTTGATGGACGACAAAAGCTGTTCCTCGGAGAATTGGGGGTTGTTAGTGTAAGTCTAGATCTTCCCAACTATGCATTTGATATTTGTGCTTATTGGTGATATTCTTATTTAGACCATGCTGACGCTGATCAAGGATCGCCTGACTCGCTCCGTCTTCGACGATGTGATGGAGGTGGCTTGGTCCACCATGTGGAACGTAACCGATGAGACTGCTATTAATTGTAAGAGATTCCTCGATGGCCGCGGCATGGAGTATTTCCTTAAGTGTTTACATGTAAGTGTCAACTGGATTTACTAATGGCCATACTGCATAGAAATCTCAGGAAGAAAGCTATAAATTGTCTATACTTATTAAGCTTACTTAGAGGAGCTTCAAAACCGGCTATGAGGAAGCAAAAATATGTAAAGTCCATGATTTCATGGACATATAGGGAATGTTTTCCATACTTGAACGTTTTTAACTGAATTATCTTTTCCATGTCAGACCTTCCCGGATCGTGACGAGCTCCTGCGGAACATGATGGGCCTGCTGGGCAATGTTGCCGAGGTAAAATGGCTGCGACCCAAGCTGATGACCCAGGAATTCATTGAGGTGTTTGCTCGCCTGTTGGACTCTTTGAGCGATGGCATCGAGGTGGGTGGTGCTAGTGCGAACTTGATGGCGAGATTGCGAGAGAGAGAGATGGGCAGTGCTAACAATGCTAACCTGCGCTTCCAGGTCAGCTACAATGCGGCTGGAGTGCTGGCGCACATCGCCTCGGACGGAGCCGATGCCTGGACCATAAAGACGCCCAGCAGGGAGCACGTGCTGGAGCGCATGGTGGCCGCCATTCAGCGGTGGAACATCAAGAGCGAACGAAACATCAACTACCGCAGTTTTGAGCCGATCCTTAGCTTGGTGCGCTGCTACGAGACGCCCCAATGCCAACATTGGGCTGTTTGGGCCCTGGCTAATCTGACGCAGGTGGGTGTATAGTGCACTTATTCTTATATAGAATTCGTAACTTATTTACTTTCACTTCTCACAGGTTTACCCCGAAAAATATTGCCAGTTGGTGGAGCAGGAGAATGGCATCCAGATCCTGAACGAGCTGATCGAGCACGAGAGTCCCTACTGCGAGATAAAGCGCATCGCCCGCCTAGTTATAGAGCAGTGCGACTCCGGGTCGGATCGTATGATCGAAGGCTAAAAAGATATGTAGGATAACGCCTAACCTTAGGATTCGAGTTTGTTGTAATGTTTTTTTTCTGCTTCCCCTGTTTCCCGTTTAAGGGCAAGTGTTATATTGTTCAGGAGATTCTTCCATGACTTTTATGTTTACAGTGAGAGCAGCAGATAGATGCAAGTTTAAGCTACGCGAGAATTAAGCAACTAAAACCTAATGAAAGAAAAACAAACAAAAATAATCGATAAATACATAATTACTAGTATATATGTATATGTATATGATGTATCACATGTTGTAAGCCAGCGATCTTTTTAGGCCGTCGAAGTGTAAATATTGTTAAACCCGGAAAAAGAAAGATACTGATAGTAGGAGCAAGACAGCTGGAGATTAAATAAATCCTTAAGAATTGAATTCCCTTCCTTGATCGACAGCTATATAGGCGAATGCATTGAATTTAACTGTTCGATCTGTTCCTAGATTTGTGTTCATTATTCGATGCCCGCTCCCCACTCTTCTTGTGCTTTCGCATCACCCATCTTAATCGTTCTACATAATCTAGCTATATAATCTAGAACCCTAGACTAGACCGTAAGCGACTGTAAATAATTGCAAGTAACAGTTTTCAAAGTTCTGCGCTTGGCATTAATAATATTTAAAACATTGTATGTTATCATTAGTTACCTTATATTACGTATATATATATTATTTGATTCGTAAGCTTCATCACGCTTGTGTCTTACACTTCATTTACCATCAAAAATCACATGAAACCCATTGAGAGTTTTCTCCCGAAATTTCCTGTGTGTTAGGTTCAACTTTTCTTTTGAGTTTACACTTTATTCATTACAAAATTAGTTTTGTTAATTTTAAAAACAATTTGTAATTATTAATTCAACCATTGAAATAGTTTTAAAAATTCAATTTGGTAAATGTTGAATATAACGTACGCTCATCTCCCTTTAAAATCAAGCTCAGGAAATGCAATATACTCGTATATATATATTTTCAAAAAGTTTTTTACCGCTGAAACAATTTTTAACTGATTTTTATTTAATTTGAAACAAGCATTATTAAGATAATTTTTTTGACTTATTTTAAACAAATCCTTGAGTTTATGTTGAAACTTTAAAAAAGTTTTGAAAATTTTTGATTATCAAATTGAATTATTAAACTGTAATCATAAAACATCACATCAAAAACGCAACTTTGCAGCAGAGTGTGGAGTGTGGCAAGAAGAGTTTCTTCTTCTTCATATGTTTGTGGTATATGTAAATTTCAATAAAGCTGCATCTATGTAAACGTTTGAGGGTGTGAGTGTCGAGCTCTGGAATTGCGTCATATTCCTTTCCCCACAGGGGGTGGGTGGGTGCAGGCCGAGGAAGGAAATGCCAACGAGTTGGAAATGCTTTTTAGGCATAGCGCATGTGCCGTGGGAATCCCGCATCCCCGGAGAGGCTTAGCAACCCTTGCACCTGCTCTCCCACACTCTCTTCGCTCTCTCTGTTCTCCATTTTGGCAGTTCTTTATTGTCAGTTGTCATTTTGCCGGTGGAAAGTTCGCTTGTTTGTTGTTGCCTGGTTATAAGTGTGCAATATTTTTAATTTCGTGGGTGAAAAAAAAACGGTAAATAGCTGATATTAATAGAGGAAAATAATACAAAAAGTGAAGTAAAGTTTTGGCAAAGAATAGAGTCCTTCAAATAATAGAAAAGCAACCCCCGTGGAGCAATTTACTCATCAAAGTCATTTTCTATTAAATGAAAAGAAATCAAATTTCATTCAATCGACAACGAAAACCATTCAATAAACGCCAATTGCCTAGTTTTATTCATAAAAATCCAAACAAAATAGTTCCGGCAATTGACGAGGCGTAAACAAAATGCAAAACAATTGTTTGCCAGACGGATTCTGCGCAGTTTCACTTCATCATCATCATCAGGATCAATAACCTCCTTATCAGCAAGGAAATAGGGGAAACGACAACAAACCGTTGCCTTGGCAATCAAAACAAAGGCCGGCCAAGAACAAAATAAAACAGGATTGCAAAATATGTTTGCCGGGCATGAAATAGACTAAGGTATTGATTACCGGCTTTAGCCTATGATTAACCGGAACTATCTCTCTGGGCCCGAGAAGTAATGCAGCAATTCCAAACACGACAAATTGCAACAAACTTTTTCACAGGCCCACAAAACAGGGAATACCGAAAATTTAAATAAATAAATATGAAGTAGGCGCGGGTACTCGAACCACCAACAACGAAGTTCCACAGCGAGAAACCAACGTCTCAACGCACTCGACCACGTTCTTAGCGGGAGCCCCGATGCTAAGGTGTTATTTCAACTAGAAGAGCTTTTGGGGAAAGCTCTGCACAGTGGCTCAAATCGAGGAAATTAAAAAAGAAAAATCTATTTTTAAAATTCCAAAACTAATAATAGATTTGTAAAATGTGAATATTCCATATATTTTTTTTATAGGAAATCCCAGGATAGGAACTTAATAATAACTTATTCAAAGACTCTACAACCACTGCCAGTCCGCAATACCTAACACCCTGATCCCACGAACCATCCTGGATAGCCAGGAACAACAGGATGTGGCCCTCCGAGCGAGGAAGCTCTCGGGCCCTGGAAAATCCAACCAGTCAGCAAAATGCCGGCGGTAGTAGTCAGCAGGAGACCCTGGCCGATATAGAACACATATCCACCATTGCCGGATCCCTGGCCTCCATTGGATCCATCTCGCACACTCAAATGCGATATGTAAGTTTTTGGATAGGTTTAAAGGATTATATAAGTAACTTTGTTATTCTCAGCAATGCACCAATGATGCTGGCTATGATACGGAACACACTTCCCTGAACTCTGACTTTGATGAGGCCGAGCTACGTCGGGAGTTATTAAGAGATGTAAGTTCATGGGATTTTAAATTTAATTTCAAACTTATTACTAATAATATTTTCTTTCATAATTTTTCTACAGAAATGGAAACTTCTCTTTGACATGGTAAGTATCATGATGCCTAGTCCGTTGAGGAATACAATCATGATTATGATTATTTCTTCCAGTTTGATCCCGAGGGTTTTGGCGAAATATCCGTCGAGGAATTCCTGGTGGCCCTAAGGTCGCCGGAGTTCCTGTCCCAAGTGCCTATGAACAAGCGGGAGCTTCTTTTGGAGCGGGCCAAGAAGGCTAAACTGCCCACAGGACCCGGTTACGTGACGTTCCAGGACTTTGTGAATGTGGTGAGTGCCTCGCAATTACAATCGCCACTAGGCTTTGGCCACTGACCAAGTAACCAAAGTACCCGAGTAACCGTGCGTGTGTTTGTCCCGGGCTGCTCATCAACGGCAAACTCGATTTAAGTGCAAACACAGGTGCAAAGTACTCGGCCAGGACGACGACCAAAGTGTAGGCTCGTGTTCAAACAGACGGAGGACAAGCCTTCGTCCTGGCCGCACTCTTGTTTGGCAAATGCAAAAAGTGCGCTTGGCAAATAAATGCAACGCTTACAGATACACGGTTAAAAAATAGGGGAAATTCTTTAAACGTTCGTAGAGAAATCTGTAAGAGGTAAGAAGTAATAGGTAGACCTTTCTAATTTAAAGGTAATAAGTTGGATTTCAAAGTTCCCACCTACATACATGATTTTATTGGCCTTTAATAATTACAAACTTAGGTCAATTTTTCTCTCAATGTACTCCTATTTCTCCTTGGGTCCTTTCGCAACGCTTCGCTGGACATTTGAGTGTTTGTCCTGGTTACCTGGGCTCTGGCTATTTGTCCTGATGTGGTCCGAAAATACTGGCCAGGCTCTGGCCAGGCTGTCTTGGATTTAAGCTCTAAGGCAGCTGCTCCTGCGGGACAAGTGACTTCTGTGCCATGTTCCCTCTGGCAAGGGGTAGCTCTTTCTCGGCTTTGCCTTTGATTGGCAAGGCAATCCTATTGCATTTTGATTGATTCTACCCAGTTGATTGGCACGCACACAAACCGCACACGACAAAACTCTCATGCATAATCAATTCCAAAGTGAATATTCCTTCGCCTTGGCCGTTCGATTGTTTGCCAAAGTGTCCTTAAAGTCATGAATTAGCCAGGCTGGCATGTCCTTATTTGTCTCCGTGTGTGTGTGTGTGTGTGTGCTGGGTGTGTTGTGTGCCTAACGGTAATTGTGGATGAGACCCAGCCCATTCTTTGCACAATGGATTTCCATTCACAATCCCCCTGACGAGGACATTATTAGGTCCTTGTTTGGCCTGCTAATGCATTTGTTATTCCATTTGAGGGCTCCGTTTCTTCAGCCCGCCACTTTGTGCGGAATTCATATCTCCGCCAGCAATCTGAGATCCTTGTTGCCATCGTAGACAACATATTTCCACTTAATTATACATTTCAATGATCTGCTGGTCGGAGCATATGGACCAGGACTTGGTAGCTGTGGGGTAGTGAAGGGATCGTCAGGAATGCCGAGATGCGATGTCCGACCTGGCAATGCGCCATGCATAATGCAGACTGATGATTGTTGCATCTTCAACAAAAGCTCGCACGTGACAAATCCTTTTATGGCAGCGCACAGAAATCGGGGCTGTGGCTGTGGCGAGGACGTGAACGTGGCCAAGACGAAAGACGCCACCGAGGGGCGCGATGTGTTGAACGTTATGACAACTGGAGGCACGAGGCTCGCTGGCGACTGTCGTTTGTCTTCTTGGATCGGTCTGCATCTGGCCGGGGTTTTTGGTTTTCTGGCTTTAGAGCAGCTATCGGCCATCGGGCACAGCAGGCGACGGCAGCCGGTCAAGAATCAATCTGTGTGTTCCAAAGCCAAAGACGAATTGGCAATGCTCTTACCCGGAGTAAACTATTCTTGGGGTTTTATCAGTGCAGTTTGATCCTTTATATATTTTTTATTAATAATTATTAAAGAATTAATAAATAATACTAGAAGGAATTAATTTAGGTAGTAAGTTTCATAAGGTAGTAAGTTTCTCAGGGATGAGCAGGTTTAAATCAACTCCCTGACCTTGTCTTTGGTAGTCGTGTCTTCCAACTTTGAGTGTCCCTTTCATTGAGGGGTATCCGCTTTTAATTGCACTCGGTGGTGGTGGGATCGGGCAAAAAGCAGGAACGCCGCCAAGGAGCATTCTTGCATTAATCAGAAAGTCAACGGAGCTGCCAGGCATTCGATCATTCGATCATAAACGAAAGCAATTGCGCACAACTGGCCAGCCTGGTGGTGCGATGTGGTCCCAGTCCAAGTCCCGGTCCCGGTCCAACCCGATCCGATCCAGTCCAACTGCCATTATCATAATCAGGAGACGCAGCTGGCAGACTCTGGACCAGCTGAATCTGAACCTGTGCCTCCGCCTGTGTGCCTGTGCCTGTGCCGAGCACGCACCAAGAAATTCCAGCGGCCTGTCTTGAATGGGCCAACTGCAGAACGGTTGCTTCTTGGAGGAATGCCAGCCAGCTGCTGTTCCACAGCTTTTCCTCCTGGTGCTGCATCTCAGATCGGGTTTATTGAATAAACATTGTAGTGATGCACTCAGAAAAAATCCATTGAATTCAGAGATTAACGCTGTGAAAGAAAATCAGTTTAATTCTTCTGGAAAAACTTCTTACTAAAAGAAGAGAGGTTTTCTAATATAAGGAAGTTCTATTGATTTTCCTTAAACACCGTTTTTAAGTTGATTTTCTCTGAGTGCCGCGGTGCTCTCCTCTTGTCTCCTGCCTGCTGATCCAGCCTGCGCCGAGGTGGCGTCTGCTGCTGCTGATCTCGCGGAGCGATAGGCGGCGGAATCAGATCAGATTCGGACTTTGGAGCCGCGAGTGCGACTTGGTCTTGGGCCCCGAAGTAGGTGCAAAATGCCTTGCGCCTCGGACTCGGGGGAACAGAACCTGGAGGCGATCTTTCGCGACGCGGTATTAAATCAATGCCAATCCATAAATGGCCTACGCGGCGCGTAGATTGAATTGGAATCTCTTGGCGATTTCATTATTCTGCAATAATATCGCTTAAATCGAATGGGGCCGCGAGATGAGCGAACATTTCTGGTTAATTATGAAGCGGCAGTTACTAACTCTCGACGGCATCTGGCTTATAGGGTATCAATTACGGCCCATTACGCATTTTTCTGGGTTAAACGATATCAATATCTAAAGTAGTTTGATTCTCTGGCACAACTATAAGCTAAGTGTTAATCTGGGGGACCTGAATGGTCTGTCTTTAAGCCCATTTATTGATTAAATTCTCTTGGATAGGCAATAAGTCCTTGATTTAATGGCCTCCACATTTAATGGTTCACCTTCAACTTTCTTAATCGAAATGTACTTGCCATTCCTACCTTTAATCGTTTTTCCTGCTGCACAAAAACAAGAGAATTTCATGTTTACTCCGTGATGGCTGCTTGACTCGTGAATTGTGCAAGAAGTGGACGTGACGGTGGCAAAGATGATGTCGCTGTCCACCCCCCAGCCACACAACCTGGAGGTCCTTTTCCGCCCCTACATCCTGCAGCAGTGGTTCTCCTCCGACTCCTCTCCTCCGCCTCGTCGTTTTTGCTGCCGACGATGTTTGGTCAATGGTCAATTTGGCAGCCGTTTATTTTGATTGTTGTGCATCCGGGGCAAGGATAACGACGTGCACACGAAATGGACCAGGACCCAGACCCCTTTTCCTGGCCTTTCTGGCACTCCTCTTCTCTTTCCACTCCCCCTTTTGGTTGCGTTGCAATATTTTTGCCATCGTCACGGAATTCACCGATAACCGAGGCGAGAATGGGGGGATTGGACTGGAGCATCCTCTGTTTGGCATCCTGCGGCGTCATGTCCCGTTCACATATCTCGCAATGATCATTTTTGCATGTTTTTCCACCTGCAGGTGTTGTGTGCCATTTGTATGGTTTATATCTCGTATAATCCGCGCCACAGAAATTTATCCACAAAAGGGGAAATCGAATTTTTGTGGGCTTGCGGAAGAAATGTGCAGCGTAATCCCCTAGCACTTCTATCTGGCAATCAAATTAGATTCGTGGGCTTGTACTTCATAGACTACAATGCAAGGTAGTGTACTATTAACAGAGACACTCACTTTATAGGGAGACAACTAATTACGATGAATAAATTTAAATAGGGTGCGCACCTGACATTTACGACGACACCATAAAAACCCGAGCTACTGCCATCCGGGGTCAATGAATGGCCGCTGCATTCCTCCTACGCGTGCACTTAGAAAAATTAAGTATCAACACAATAGGTTTCCCTTAATAAGGGGGCTATCTTCCTTTATCTGTACTTGCAAGGAGCTTTCAATTCCAAAGCATAAACCAGCCGATTTCTCCCTGTGTACTCCTCTTCTCCGTGGCTCTTCAAGCTCAAGTGCGTCGCATAATTGCCTGAGGAGGTGGAGTGGCAGACGGAAGCCAAAGCACGGGGTGCGCATCATTAACCTTGCAACCTTTGGTGCGCTAATGAGACGGCCAGTGTCCAATTTTGACCATTGGGCATAGGACACGCGCGGCTCGGGTTGGCACCTCATCGCCATACATCGACTCACCGTCTCTTGCAGGCAGCTGATTTCTCCGCCGATTGCGGCTGCTCAGTGGGTTGGAAAACTCCGCTGCGCTATTTGCTTGTCCCTAGCGATCCTATATCCGATTTCCTGCACGCCCCTCCACTTCGCAAGGCAAACAATGCGTGCGGCTCAAGTGGAAGTCTCTTACGGGTTCCTTCTGTTTTTTGTCGAGCTCTGGAGGCACCATTTTTGCCAATCCTCAAACAAAGTAAGAGTGCCTCGCGTGTCATTCCATTTCCGCCTGCCTCGAATCGCAAATCAAATACAGCGTTCTGAAGGAGCAGCTGCCAGGGATCCTTGCTCCTTGCTTTTGCATGCATGGAAAGAAAATATAGGTAGAAAAAAATACATAAATAGAACAAGGATTATAAATCGTAATAAGTATTTATAATTTTGGGTTTTTTTACCATACAAATTGCACATAAAACTTAGTTACCTTATGTAATCTCCGACTTCCTTAATTTTTTCTTTAAGTGTGTACCTTAATCTCTCCCTGTGTGAAATCGCGTATAGCTTTTGATTTTCAGCTCATTCAAAAGCCAACGGGCGGTGACTTCACCTCCATATCCATCCCATCTCAACTGAACTCTCTTAGTACAAAAGACGGCGTCAAAGGGCAAGACAAGTAGTGGTACTATATAGAACACTCGGCGATTCTGATTGCGATTGTGGATATAAAAGTGGCTGAGCTCAAGCTGTAGCCGTGGATTGTGGATGCCGCAGCTTGTGTGTGTTTATTGTTCTGGCGGCGGCAGCGGCGGCAAATACAGGAAACTGCAGAAAGGTGCAAACGAACTTCCGCTCCAAATCAGTTTTCGATTTGCTTTTTCCTCGGCTGCTTTCCATATCCATTTCAGCTGCTTTTGCTGTTTGCACTTTCCTCGCCCTCTTTTGTTTGGCACGCGCTCTGGCAGATGTCACCTGGAATGAAAATGAGTTGAGTGGGGAAATTATCTGGCTTTTTAGCATACTCCTCCGCCACAATCAATCATCATTCAGTGGTCACGGAGGCTGAAAGGCTGATTATCCTGTAATTAGGCAGCAGGATCAACGCAGGTCCTGCCAAAAAACCGGGAAAAAGCAAGGAAAAAACGCCCAAATGTGAATTTAATGAGTAAAAATGTGATAATTAGAAGGGACCCCCGACGAGGCCGACAAAGGGCCAAGCCATCCCGCATCCTTTCATCTTCGGGCTAATTACAGGCCGAAGTCATTTGGCCAGACAAGTGCATCCGTTTTGCTGTAATTGCCGTGTTTGTTTAAGATTCAAGACCCAGTCCCAGTTCCATAGCTCCCTTGCCTAGTTCTCCACCTGCAGCGATTCCCAGGCAATGCAAATTGAATTAGGCCTTGGCATAATATTGTCATTCAATTAGATCTTCTGGCCAGAGTCAAGCGGCTTCTCAACGTCTCCAAGGTGTTTCGCCCGTGCAAACATCAACAAATCCGCAGTCCCAGAGACTTTGCCCTGCTCCTGGGCATGCAAAATGTGACATTTAATAAGCTGCCAAAGAAAAACAAAGTAATTTAGTGCCAGGGAAAATTCTGGTTTGTTGGTTTGCGTGTGATTATTATTATTAGCAGAAAGTTAATATGGAATTAGCAAAAGGATATTTTGGTTTGGGTTAAGTAAAGGTAATTATTATCTGAAATAATGTATGTTAAATATAAATCAAATGCTTCGATTTAACTGCCAACTGCAGTAAGTCTTCGTTTACTTTGCTTTGCCATAGATTCGATGGTACTTCTTGTCTAAGTTATTGGGTTAGGTAAATAATTTAAAATATTAAAAGCTGCTTAACCTGCATAGGATACGAAAACATAATTCTTCTGGCTTATTAATGTTTTAAATAGATGTCAGAAAAATGGCTTTGGCATTGTGTCCTAGGATAAATATTCGCTTTTGTCCTTTCATTAGCCGTAACAACGAGCGCAGAACAATGTTAATCAAATAGCTCATTTAATAAGCTCCAAACCACGAGGACGTTTTACATGGTCACCCGGAAATAAAGCCATTGGGCATGCATCATGCACCATGACCTCCTCGTTCTTCTCCACCTCCTCTTGGTCCTGCTCCTTTTACCCGGCCAGTTTATAAATATTGCTCAACTGTTTGGAATAAAAATGTCAACACGCCGGGTGAGGCCGTACGCAATGCATAATAGAGGACACACAATACCTCCGAACCTCCGAACCACCGATCCTGTGGACTGCCAGTCACCCAGCCACCGGAGCCACCGCCGGAGGAGATGTCCTTTTTTGCGCATAGCCACAGGCCGGCAACAAAAAACACGTAAAATTCACATCGCCGTGCTTGTGTGTTTCTGCTGCAACGCAATTCAAAGGAATTTTTTGTGGCTAACAGAGAGAACCGGCCACGTCGACCTGTGGTCCCTTTCCTGACCCTCTCTCACTCCCGTCTGCCGAGCGTTAAATGTTTTGCGTCAATTTGTCGGCCTATCCTGCAAAGGTGAATGAAGCGATGGTACAGCAATGGTCAAAATAATAGTCTCACATTTTCAAGCCGCATCTTAGAAGGACTTTATTTTTCCATACTTGCCTGTATTGAACACCGTTAAATGTCAGGAAAGTCGCCTACCTGATGACGTCATGCGGCGAGCAAGACTCCGACTCCTTTGCCCTTTTGCATCCAGGATAATGACATTATCAGCCGCAGCAGCCTTCGTCCGCCAAACAAACGATAAGCAATTATTTGTTGGGAATACAATTTTCCCCTATTTGGCCCTGTTGGCACTTTGTTGTGATCGCTTGATCTTGCCGAAAAATGCGATTTGTCACCAGGCCACAATGCGTGTGGGTGTTCCCATTGTTGACAACACAGATTCTCAGCGGTCTTTGTCTGCGAATCGTAACAATTTAATACCCAGAAATTGGGCCAAATCGGAAAGTTAAATCGGAAGTAAAATTTTATTTTTTATGTTTTTGATATTGGCGGTATTCTCCTTTCATCTGACGTTGTGCAACACTCCTTCGCAACACTGTTCTCAGTAAGACAAAGAACACTGGAAGAGGAGGAACAGAGATCAGTGGAAAGCGCGAAGCGCGAAACTTACGCACGCTGGCGGTTTAGTTTTTTTTTCGCCTGTTTTCTTTAATGTTAAGTGTTAATTGTCTCTAATAAATAATAGTAATGGCTAAATAATAAAGTTAAACAGATAACGCAAGGAAGTTGTTTCTCACCGCGTAAGTCTTTAATTTGTGTAAATCTTTAAGAAGTTGTGAATGCATTTACAGTTGGAAAAAAGTCACTGACTTCATTGAAGATTTTAACACACACTCGCCCACGCAGTAACTAGCGTTGCCACCCAACGTTTTATCCACTGTCACAGCTTCCAGTCGAGAGGAAACTTATCAATTAAACCAAATTTGATAATTACTATCATTAAAACTGGCCGACTAGCGATGATTAACTAGATAGACACATAAATTTCCCCTCCCTTCCCAGACTGGCGGAAGTAACTATTTTGTGACCTGGGGCCAACTAGGCAAGCTTAATTCGTGGCCTTTTTCTTTCGCAGTCGTAATCGTGCATTTTAATTGCGTGTAGGCTTCATTTTTAATTAAATACAATACACATTTTCCGCTTTTTGCAGATTTTTGCCCGCTTCGTAGTCTTTTAATGGCCGACATCGGCATCTCTGCCAACATCTTAATTACATAATAAACATAATTTAGTTTGGCCGGTCACACGCATAAATGTTCTGTTCATAATTTAATGGCTCGTTTAGTTTTCGGGGGTTAATGAAATACTGGAATACGGTGATCTGCAACAACAACACCATCAATGAGTGAGTGAGATAGTAGTGGATACTTGTAGGAGTGTTTCTCATTTTTTATCTTTTGGGCAACACTGCCCACACTGCTTTAACCCTATCTTTGGCGAGGGGGTTACAACACTACGGTCACCGTGAAAGCCTCCTCCGGACTAACCAGGAATTCGTGCTTCCTGGTTTTCACGCGCAAGAAGCACAACCTATCCTCGGGATCTATATCACGAACACAGCTCTGGGCCAACTTTAGGAAGCTGGCGTGCAGGTGCTTAACAATCGATTGGGCCGTGGTCAGATCAAAGGAAGTGTGCAATAGACTATCCGAGGCATTCTCCGACACCACAAACCCCTGAGCCTGCTCCGTAATCCGGTTCGTGTTGTCCATGTTCTGCTGAACCACCTCCTCCATTGCCTTCAGATAAATTTTCGACATTTTGAAAAAGAGTTGAAAAAAACCAACAAAAATTTAAGTTTTTAGATTAAGTTCTCTATCTGTGATATATGATCCGTATTCTAATAAGGTTGTCAAGGGACTGTTCACTTCAGTACGGCCTTAAAAGATAGATTCTAGAATTTTGAGTACAAGAGCACTCTGATTGATATTTTCCTAGCACAACAAAAAATAAATATCAGTGTCTATCCTTTTCCTTTCAAATTAATTAGCAAATCGTTAAAAATTTTTTGCAGATGAGCGGTAAACGGACTCGTAGCTTCAAGTGCGCCGTACACCATCGAGATCGCGAAGTTTGCTCAGAGAACGATTTCCAGCTCGTGTTTAACGAACCGCCACTCTTCCGGAAAATGGTGCATGCCGTGGCCATGGAGATCCTGCCTGAGGAGCGGGATCGCAAGTATTACGCCGATCGATACACATGCTGTCCTCCTCCCTTTTTCATCATCCTGGTCACTGTAGTGGAGGTGGGTTAAAATATTGATTCCTCTCTGAATGTACCTAGCATTTAAATTACTTTCTTCCCCAGTTGGGTTTCTTTGTATATCATTCGGTGATCACTGGTGAGGCTGCTCCAAGGGGACCCATTCCCTCGGACTCCATGTTCATCTACCGCCCAGATAAGCGACACGAGATCTGGCGCTTCCTCTTCTACATGGTGCTCCATGCAGGATGGCTCCACCTCGGATTCAATGTAGCCGTTCAGCTTGTATTCGGCTTGCCATTAGAGATGGTTCATGGTTCTACGAGGATAGCCTGCATATACTTTTCCGGAGTATTGGCGGGAAGCCTGGGCACAAGCATCTTTGATCCCGACGTGTTTCTAGTGGGGGCGAGTGGAGGAGTCTACGCTCTACTAGCAGCCCATTTGGCAAATGTCCTGCTCAATTATCACCAGATGCGTTATGGAGTCATCAAGTTGCTCCACATTTTAGTTTTCGGTGGGTAATCGATTCACCTAAGATTGATTAATATAGATCATAATGAAACTTCTTTTTCTTGAAGTTTCCTTTGACTTTGGCTTTGCTATATATGCGCGCTATGCTGGCGATGATTTGCAAATTGGATCTTCGAGTGAATTCGTGGCCATAGATCAGACGGAATCGGTGGCCGCTGTTTCATATGTGGCCCATTTAGCTGGGGCGATAGCTGGACTTACCATCGGTCTGCTAGTTCTCAAGAGTTTCGAGCAGAAGCTCCACGAGCAGCTGCTCTGGTGGATCGCTTTGGGAACCTACTCAGCGCTTGTGGTCTTTGCCATTGCTTTCAACATTATGAATGGATTTGCCATGTTTAATATTCGCGTGGAGAAGATCCGGGTGACGGAAACGTATTTCAATGATTTCCAGGTGTGAGTCCCAGGAGGATTTGCCAAAGGATGGCCAGAGTGCAATCCTTGTTTAATATTTAATTGATATTTTGCTTACATTATGTTCATTGCGTTCTATTGAAGTTTTTTTTATTGTTTTTGGACGTCGATTAAGTTTCGCGTTTATTGTTTCGTTAGCGCCATATCTGTAGAATCAGATATATATATCATTGTATGCTTACGTGTCATTCCACGTAAATTATTTTGTTTTGTTTTGCTAGTTAAGTACAAACCTTAAATTGTAAGAGAATATTTACAACAAATCGAACTGATTAGGTGTAACATAATGCTCAAGGAATTCAACATTTTCTATTTATACTTAAATATAACTTTAGAATCAGAAGACTTTATAGGAGCTAAGAACAAATCTCCACAAGAAGCTGTAAAATACAAATAAAATATATATATATGCTTTGAGGGCTATATGGAAACCGATATTGGCAATTTATTCTAAATTCGCAGGCCTTACAAAAAATTGGGAACTACCTCAAGACCAAAACTGATAAATAATATTTAATATATGTACACAACAATTTAAATGAAATCGGTTTCAATTTGATATAGCCGAGCGGAGGTCAGCACAGCCAGCTTTAAGGATTCAATTAAGACCAAGCACCAGAGTAAGGCATAAATTTACAAATTTTGTATTTACACAATTTGTTTTATTTGTAAATAAAAATGAATATAAAACAAATAAATTATTTTAAAGCTCAAGTGGTAACGCATGGCTGCTATAATTTTAATAAAATTCAGTCTAGATATTTAACTAGAGGGGAAAAATTACAAATAACTAAGGATTAAAGTTTTCCAGTAACAGGGCTGCCACATTGTTAAACGATCCCGGTGTGGCCACACTGATCCTCATAAAGTCGCGTAGCTTTGTTACTAACTCCGTGAAAACTCCTTTAAATTGGCTTAAAAAATAAGTTATAGTGCGATTAAACCGATTCGCGTGCTGGGCGATAAGGCAGGGCCATCCATCCTTATCATTTCGATGAGTTATGACACAATCCGTTGGCAAAAAACTACAATTTCACCCAGCGCGACACGCACACCTGCGACAATCCTTCGTTTGTGTGTTAACTTTGGCTTTTTGCCGCGTTTCTCAGTTGCGTGTTTTTGGCCAGGACATTGGGAAAACATCGGGACAACCAGCTGGAGGAGCAGTCAACAAATCCCAATCCCGGCGGACACGGAATTTATGTTTGTTTGAGCACATTTCGCCGTCAAGTCATTCGTCAGTCTTGTCACATATTTCCGCGCGGTAGGGGGAGGAATGAGCAGAAATGATGGAAAAAATGCGGAAAAACAAATGCAAAATGTGACAGAAACGCAACTGAGTCCTTTTAGCAATCTGGTGGACAGGAGCTGCTCCCATTGACGCTGATAAATGCGGGTTGATTTTGGAACGGGATTATGGCGCAACAAAATATGTATTACTTATACTGGGCACTGACTGGCAAAAATTTGGCAAAAATAAATGGTAAGAAATTAATTAGCCAAACTTGAATTCTATCGCGTGAAAGTTATCTTTCTTTTCAAAGAATCCAAATCGTAAAGTACATTTATAGAGAAAAAGAAGATCGTAATTTGTAGTCAAGCCTCTAATGCGATGGCTTCTTTAAAAATACTTTAAGATCAGGTTTAATGTCTTGCCTGAGTCAATAGATTAACTTGCTGGACTGCACTTAACTTATTCCCCAGGAATGAAGCCGGTCTGGTGCAGTGGTCGTCAGTGTATAAATCATATCAATCGAAGCCTTCCTCCGCGCGGAATTCAACATGACCAGGACGGCAATCCTCAGTTTCTGGTGCGCAAACATGTTTATAAAAAGTACAAGTTAATATTTATGTAATTCCACAGATGCGAACGGGGCCAGAAGATCCAGACGGCAAAGATCATTACATTGACATATTCATGCGGAATCGGAATCGGGGAATTCCAGGGAACACACAAACAATGGAGCACGCGACCATGTGGAGCGGAGCCATGAGGAGTGCGTCCCACGCGAGTGCCGGGAATCAACCTGCAACGTGCCTTTTGTCTTGCCCAGAAACCTCACACATCTCGCATCTCACATCGTCCAGTTGTCGTCGCTTTTATCCGCAACATGGACATGGGGACCGGGATCGTCGGAATGCTTATCATGAGGCATGAGGCGCACTTGTAGCTGTCATAAGGCCAACTGAAATATTGGCAGCCCAAACAGAAACCGAAACGGCAACCAAAGAAGCAACCTTTTGCCTGCTCCCTCTCTTAGCTCCTTTCGATGAACTGCACTGGACAAAAAGTCCACTTGAGGTGGAAAGAAAAGGCAAGAGGCACCAGAGAACTGCCCCAGGACGTGTCCTCCATCCATTTATCTCACTCGACGCCGGCGACGGCAACGGGCAAATATGGAAATTTGTTGGCCCGGCCGCCTTTTTTTTGTGAGACACCGACGCTTGTCCCCCGCAAAGCCGCCACTTAAACCGCTTCATTAAACACTCCATGAACTCCCTGTCCTGGGCCAAGTGTCCTTATGTCCTGGCGGTGTAATTAATTTCTGCCACAGTCGGGTATTTGAAAAAGCTTAGAAATGCGGCCGAGGAGTGGAAGGAAGCATTTTCCGTGCCACAAGAGCAATTATGAAAAGGAGTCTAGTGGCGGGGATAATAACTGAAGCAGTCGGAGAAAGAAACTGGAGCTTCAGAAAGGATTGCAGTTATGAATTTAAAGAATGAAACTTTATAAATAGCTGCGACAATACAGGAGACTGTCATGAAAAGAATTTCCATAAGGATAAGGCTTACGAATGCATAATAATTCCCCACAAAGTAATGTTAATAGTTCCAGTTTTTACTGCATCAAAAGTTCGTTAATTAACTAATACAATCATTACATAAAACCCAACAAACGTGACATAAGCTAGTGTTAATCAAAATTATCGGATTTACTGGATCAATAATCTTTATTGTGTCGCTGAGTCAATATTAATTAAACCAACGGCTAAAGGATTTTCCAAGGCATATGAACACCTTGCCATCAACGAAAAACCAGGACACAAATCAAACAGGAATGGCCCCAAATCAAAGTGCGGGGTAAGTGAGCAAGCAATGTTTTATTATAGTTATAGGCAAGCTAATCTGATTTACGGCAAGAAAGTGACTTTAAGCCCATGTTGAGTTACCCCAAAACGAGTCCCTCCCACCTTGTGTGTCCTTTATGGGCCTTTTAGGTTAATTGCTTCTGTTGCATTCCCTCCATTAACCATTGGTCACATGAGGTCATTGTGGCTCCATTCTGGGGAAGCACTTCCTCATCCGGATGTAAAATAGGAAGCCGGCCAGGGGAAGCGACCGGGAAACACAATCAACACGAACCTAATACACGAAATTAGTTTTCATATATGCAAAGCCGAGGGTGGGAGCCTTGGCTCAGAGCTGTCACCACCCACCTGGCAGCTCCCAGGGACCGAGATCCACCACCCACCTGGCGGACACCTGTGCGTGCTTGCCGGCAATTCCGTATTCTTCGTCAACGTCGTCCTCGCACAGACAACAAAGGATTCTCCTCTTCGAGGGCAACTGTCAAAGTCGTGGCAGACATTTTCATAATTTTCACATGCTCAGGGAGCTTTCCCCCTTTCTCAATCCTGTTTTTGTCCCGGGCGTGCCTCTTAATTGCCCTGAATGGAGCTGGGCAAAGTGGAAGCCGTCACAGGGGTTGGGGTAATGCTATTTAGAGCCTGCCACGCCGAGTGTCACCTGCTGGGATTTGTGCGAGTGCCTTGCCACCAAGGTCGCAGGAAGGAATTTTCACGACATTTTCACTCTCTTGCGGAGGTTTCTCTTTTCAATCTGTTAGTATAAGTTGAATATTTTGGGTTGGGTTGGGTTCACAAATTATGTTATTTGGGATATGACTTAATTTTGTTTTTTCTAAGAAGTTCAAGAAATGATTTGATGATGATTTTTCAATCTAGTTACTTTTATCAAAAATTCGGAATTTTATCAACTTTCTTTGAGAAACTTAAAACAGTTTTCTAAAATGGGTGACAATGCCCTGGAATCGATTCTTATAGAGAGGGATCGTGCGCTTTCTATTGAGGAAACAGATCATATAGAGAAGGATCCTGTAGAGGTGAACCTCCCACTTTTACAAGAGGAAACAGGTCTTCAAAAGAAAGCTCAATCTGTTATAGATGTTAAGGATACCTCGAAGGACAAAGCGGAGACCCTGAAGCAGTTTACATTTTGTATCTTCGAAGATGAATCGCAGCTAAAGGAGCTCCAGAATCTAATCGACAAGGAGCTATCAGAACCCTACTCCATTTACACCTATCGCTATTTTGTCTACAACTGGCCGGATCTTTGCTTCTTTGCGCTAGATGGAGATCGCTATGTGGGTGTTATAGTATGCAAGTTGGAAACGGTGATAGAAGGAGTTCTTCAGGGTTACATCGCCATGCTGGCGGTGAATGTGGAGTACAGAAAGCGCGGAATCGGGAAGGCTCTCTCGGAAATGGCCATCGAGGCCATGGCAATAAAAAACGCGGCCGTGATCGTCCTAGAAACGGAGTTGACCAACAAAGCGGCGTTGGCTCTCTACCAAAGTCTGGGATTCATTCGGGAGCAACGGCTACTGCGCTATTACGTAAGCGGTGTTGATGCCTTCCGTCTGAAACTGATTCTCAAAGACTCCGCCATTTGGCTTACAACCGAGGATTAGTATAGTATGGTTAAATATATTGGTTAATGACTGCTTCTGATTGGTTGCGAGTTGGCTTTTGTCTTTGACCTTTGCTCCGTTCCCTTCAATTAGCGCCCCAGCATGCTGCTACTTGGGTAGCCCAAAGAAGACTCCGAAATCAGGTAGATAAAACTCCGCCTCCTAATTGAGCCGCAAAACGATCGATGTCGATGCCGATGGAAACTGCAGAAACAGAGTCATGCCGGGTAGGGTGATCAAACCGATCGACCAGAAGGGATAATTGCTTCTCAGGGTCAAAGTCTCGACACATTAAGGAGCTCTCGTCGCCTCGATAAGGTTATGCTTTGATAGGTGGTCCTTCATCGGCATTCTCTTTAGATTCATTCAAACTGATTGAGGGAATCGCAAAGTTCTCGAAGAATGTCTTTCAGCAGTTATTTAGAAGGTCGTCCCTGGAGATTTGTATGTTTTGACGGGGCTCAGTTCATAGTAAATAAATTTCTGGCGGCCCTTTGGTGTCTGTTACGAACTATATTCAAAAATTGATGGCGACTATTTCCTTCCTCTAAATAAAAAGATAAATACTTAATCTAACAAAGCCATCATCGATCGAGCACCTCT
Organism: Drosophila eugracilis; assembly: GCF_018153835.1. NCBI lineage: Eukaryota > Metazoa > Arthropoda > Insecta > Diptera > Drosophilidae > Drosophila > Drosophila eugracilis. The sequence continues at coordinate 1,499,616 of NW_024572964.1, read as the reverse complement.
TTCAGGTCATCGCTTCCCTTCAGAGTTCTCTTAGGAACGTTGAACCCTTGGAGGTTCTCGTCGGAGGTCTTTCTGCCCGCAGATCGTTGATCTGTGATACCCACTTGAAACTTGCTACCAGCTTCCTCAGTTGAGTTCTGGATCCGATTCTGACTGCAACTCTGACTCCGTTTCATTCCGTGGCAGCTTTTCGCTGCGCCACTTCACCTTTCCGCCAAATGTAAACAAAAACGTCCAAAGTCAACTTTTGGGCAGGTGGCTCCCGCTCGAAGCCGCAGCTTCTGTCCACAGCTCTACAGCTCTGCACTTCCAGAGACCCGAACAGATGACATGCAACGTTGTGGCAAAATACCGCGGAGGGACGGGGCGCTAGGAGGAGCGTTGATTGAGTTGCACCTGCCATTCGCAGAAACAAGCTGGACGAGAAGGCAACGGGACGGGGATGCGGGGGGCAGATGGATGCCCGCGTTATTTATGTGGATTTTTCGGCTTCAGAGAGCCGAGTCAGCTCTGGATTCCGAGTCGCAGTCACAGTCACCGTCTGAGCCTGTCTGACCTCGTCCCCGATTGCTGTTGACATTGTGCCTGAATTTCAATTTGATGTCCACGAGGCGGCAGCTCCTGTCTACCATAAATCTTGCTCCACAAACTGCCTAGACTCTCCGGGTGCGTTTCGGATTGGATTGGTTTGGTTTGGCTTGGCATTGTCTGTCTTCATGACTGGGAGTTGCAAGTGGCGGCAAGTGTCTACTCCGCCCCCGAAATCCGAACGCACTAAGCTTGTGCCCCGCTTTTCAGGCATATCTGCCTTATCTGCCACATCTGGCTGTTCCTCATTGTCCTCCTGGTAATTGTATAATTTAAGTGCAAATTAATTGGCAGGTGCAATCAGGCAGCTTTGATTATGCACAATTACTAATTGCGATTTGGGATTCGGACTACAATATTTACATAACGAACATCCTCGTTAACTTTTTTGTAAATATTTCAAGACCTTTTATTGCCTGCCTCACTTATTAACTCGAAAATCTCAACAGATATATCTGATTAACGCTTCTTTGGATATTCATCATTAATAATGCTGAGTTTTGGGCCATCAAGGATTATGAGGATTATATCATAGGAATCGTAATTGAAAGGGTATATTGGTTACTTAGAATGATGCTCCCAAGTTATCAAAGTTTTAAATTGAATTAAGAAAACAATCATATATTTTTGTTAATAACCATTAAAATAACAATTACTAATTAAAATTAAGTACTTAAAAGAGGTATCTTGAAGTCTAAACACCCTCTAACACCTACTAATGATTTTTGATTTGATAAAAGTCCTTCGAGTGGAAGGCCTATTTGAAAATTCATGGACTTAAGTCCTGATAATCCGGCAGGATAGAATGACGATATGAATTATTAGGAAATTCCTATGCCACGCCTTCATATTTCATGTGGGATTTTCAATTTGGCACGGCTCAAACTAATATAGAGCAAATATCGATTGGTGGGACGACAGTTGGCACCCTTCGAGTCGGAAAATTCGTTGACACAAGTCTACTTGGGAGTGGGTATTAATTAAGGATTTTCCTCAAGTCTTAGTTGCAGTCTTCCGCTTTGAATTCCAGCTCATATTTATGTGGAGCAAATATTGATTGAGTTTCCTTCCCCCCATGGAAAACTCGCACTCCTCATGCCTCGCCGCCCTGAGTTATTTATCAAGAAAACGAGAATTTCATTTATAATTTAGACATTTATTTTTGTTCAATTTTTTCTCTGTTTATTTATTTATCTATAATTTTTTTTTTTGCTATTTGGTTTTCTCTTGTCTCGTGCGGAACATTTCCGCTTCCTAGTTTCCTAGTTTTTTGAGAGGGGAGTTGGAAGAGGAGGAGCTGTGTGGGCGTGGCTGTGGTTCCATTATTTTGAAAATCGAATATGTTATCTTGGGGTTTTTTGGGCCCACAAGGATTCTATTTTGGCTTACGCTCTGCTGGCTTTTATGCCAGATTAGCTATTTTCATTCTGCGATTACTTTGAATATTTCTCTATTTGCGTACGATATATATATAGCTATATAACAGAATATATGTATATATTCTGTCGATTTGTGTGCATGTGTATCGTTTCGTTTCGTTTCGTATCGGTCAATATGTCAAGTAGCTTGATAATCTTCTTGCTCGATTATTTATTGCCCTTAAATTGTGGCCAAAAACCGACAACGGAAAACTGAAAGGAAAATGATGGAAATGAAAACGCTCTGGTTGCTTTTGTATTTTGTATTTCTCTGTTGTATTCTTGAAATGTTTTGATTTTTATTTTCTTTGGCTTTTCGTGTGTATTTTTCAATTGGATATTTTTACAGTTCAAATTGATTTGTTTTTCTCTCTTTTCTCTTTTCTCTCTCTCTTGTGTTGTTTTTTCGTGCTTGTTTTGTGTGAATTTCACTAAATTATTAAATAAATAAATAAATAGTTGGCTCGATTGACAAATTAATAAACCCTCGCTGCCCTACAATAAATAAATATAATTAGTAATACTTTTAAGTGTCTGTGTGTGGGTGTGGGTGGGGGTGGGGGGTGTGTGTGTGTGTTCGGGGGTTTACGATAAATATTTGCTTTTGATTTTGTAACGCATTAAGTGACTTTAATTTAATTTAATTCGATTTGCTTAATTGATCTGAATTGAATGGTTCTTTGCTGTGGTTTTCCATCCTTTTTTTGCTTGCTTGTTTTTGTTTGTTGTTGTTTGTTGTTTGTTTGTTGTTGTTGTTTGTTGACTAGTGTGCGACTTAATAGTATTTACAATTTGAAACAATTTGTTAGGGGGCTAGTTATACCTAGATATACCGCTAGTAGCTACATAGTTCGAGAGCAGATTATGCTTATGGATGTATAAACAATTTGATACAGTTCGCTGATGCTTCGACTCGATTCATTCAGAATTAATTGCGGCCAATAAATACATAATTTAAGAAAACAGGCAAAAACCATTAAACGAAAACATGGATAATGGGTTAATTGAAATCATAGCGAGAGGCGATTAGTTCGGTTTGATTTTTGATTTCCCTCTTGATTTTTACTTGGTTTTTACACGCGAAATAAATTCAGTCTTTGGTTCTATCACAACATTTGTTTACACGTTTCGGCTTCGGTTTATGTTCTTCTCTTCTTCTTCTTCTTCTTAATTTTCCTTCATTTTTTGAGTTTGTGTGTGTGTGTGTATTGTGTTTCGGAACTGAAACGGTTAACGGTAACTGCAAACGGTAACGATAACGGTAATGCTAACGAAAAGCAAAAGCCAAACGAATTTCGAATTTAGTTTTGAACTAAATCGTTGAGTGAACTTTTCTTTTCCTCCACAGACTTCTCTGTCTCTCGATCTCTCCTCAAGCTGAATCTGAATCTCCATCTCAATATGAATCTGAATCCTTATACTTAGGACACTCCCAGGTCGTGGAGCAGATGCTGGGTTATCTCCTCGCCCTGCTCCTCCATCAGCTGGGCGGTGACCGTGTTGATCAGGTTGAACACGATGGCGAAGACGGTGAAGGCGCAGTAGACGCCCAAGGCCAGCCACCAGATCAGCTGCTCGTACTCCCGGTGTCCGAAGTTCTTCAGCACCAGGAATCCGATCGTGAGTCCAGCCAGAGCTCCCGTGAGGTGGGCAATATACGACACCTGGGGACCCTTGGCGAAGGCTCCGCCATCGAAGTACTGGGTGTACAGAGCATAGCCCAGATCGCAGGAGACTAAAATGATAAGAAAAGAAAGGGTAAAAGTTAGTAAACTCATTAACAAAGAAAAAGGAAAATAACTTAAGAGGTGACTTTTAGTGGGAAAGTGTTAAGAAAAGTTTAAAAAGAAGGGAAACTCACCAAAGATGACTACTGATCCGAGCTGCGTAGATGCGCTCTTCATGTGCGCATAGTTTAGCGTGATGTTGGCTAGGTGGGCGGCCAAGAGGGCATAGACGCCACCGCTGGCACCTACAAGGAACACCTCCGAGTCGACGACACTGGTGCCCAGGGATCCGGCGAAGACTCCCGCCATGTAGATCACACCGATCCTGGCTGTGCCGTGCATCACCTCCAGGGGAATGCCGAAGAACAGCTGGATAACGATGTTGAAGCCCAGGTGGAACCAGTTGGCGTGCAGGAACATGTAGCTAAAGAAGCGCCACACCTGCAGCCGCCTGTCTGGCCGATAGACCAGCACCGAATCCGACGGAATCGGAACGGGGAGCCCGAAGTTCTGGGCGGGCATTGTGTAGCGGTCGTAGGCGAAGATGGCAATCTAAAATGGACAGAAAGGAGAGAGGATTGGGGTTAGTTTGGGGTTCTCACTCTGATTTATGTTGTTGCTGTCTGGCACGCGACCGCGTCCCAAATAAAGTCTTATGAAAATGCTTAGGGCGAGTCCTGCCAACTTGGCAGGGCTTCAAAAACTAAACTCATACGCCCCGTGGGTTGCCCTGAAGGTTTATTTGGTATTCGTGCTGGTTTCTATTCGAAGCAAATCATTTCCACTAAGGGCATGTACTATGTAGATGTTTTCCCTCATTTAAAAATATATAAAAATCTGATATCAAACTATTTCTAGTTATATTTCCACATTTTCCACCGCTTTTCCTATGACAAAAATGCTGCCCTTAAAAAAACTGCGAGTTTCTGATTTCATATACTTTTCTGTTCGCTTTTCCTTCAGCTGTTTGTTGTTCAACTTGTTTACAATCGATTTTCGGGGGCGCCACCGAGTCAGACTCAGAAAACGAAACATGAAGAGAGACAGACTGAGGGCCGAGGAAAAGCGAGGGAAACTCTGGGAAAACTTCCGCCCTTCGTCCCTTTCCGCTACCTATATCATTTTTATCGCTCTTGGGATGAAAGTTTGCGGCTTCTTTGATTTAATGGGATGAGTGTGTGTTCTTACCTCAATGATGGAGATCACTAGGATGAACCAGGGCCAGTGCTGGCGGTGCACGTACTTGAGCAGGGCCAGATCCTCTGCCTCCGGAAGGGGCGTAGTCGGGATGGCCTCCCGCTGCATGTAGATGTGCTCGCCCTGGCGGGTGCAGCAGGTACTGCTCGCCGTGCTGCAGTCCGTGTCGTAGGACGTGGAGTTCGATGAGGAGTTGGGGCACGCGGCGGGAATGTCAATGACGGTCTCCTTGGCGGCGGTGGAATGCTCCTCTTCCAGCGCCTCCTTCTCTTGGCCCAAATCCACCTTGGTTTCGTTTACACTCTGTGCTGGGTTCTCCATTGTGGCGCCGTTGAAGAAATTCTGGAATGACGGCACGCATAAAGTGTGTAATTAATTAACTTGAACCGAACAATAAACAAAAATCAATTAAGTGCATAAATTATTCATAAAACGCAGCACAAAACAAGAGCAATTACAACACTTCTGGGGGAAATGGGGGAAAGTGCAGCAGAAATAAAAGAAAAGCCAAGAAAAGCATGCTTTTTTGTGGCCAAGAATTTTGTTTATGGTCTGGGACACGGATTCCAATGCCTGCAACTTCCTGGTTTTCTTGTCTTTCCCCCCACCACATACAAGGCTGAAGGGAAAACTGGGTCAGCCTGGTAACAGCTAACCATAAAATTTGATGGGCCAAGTTTGCTTGTGTCCCCCCAACTGCTCGAGGAGGAGGCCTCTAAAATTAGCTGGACAAACTTGAAGATACTTTGGGGGCATCTCCGCCGTTACATAAACTGCACTTTCAGCCCTGAAATCATCTTCGCTAATGGCCAACTAATCAGCTAATGGTCGGGCATTATTGTAATTCGCTGCCAGAGACAACATTTCCTCACAAATTATGTTAATCGCATTCGATTCAATTACAGTCACAGCGCAAATCTTCTTAAATTCCTCCAAACAATTGTTAAAAAAAAAAAAAAAAGAAAGAAAAAACGAATTCATTGCCTTGCACAACAACAACAACAACAAAAAGAAATAACTTCAAAACGCGTTTCTCTCGCTCCCACTCGCTGGGCTTGTATAGGCCCCTCTCTTTTTCTTAAGTCGCATTGCACACACGCACTGTTGTTGCTGTTGTTGTTGTTGTTGCTTTTGTGGCTGCCTACCTACACTGCTCGAAAAAGTGAGTGGGAGCTGGGAGCTGGGCCTTGCCTCGCTGTTTTAGTTTGTTTCTGCCTTTTTCGTTCGGTTGCCTAGCAATTTCAATATGGCACGAAATCGCAGTCGGCCGCTTATTAATTAATTTATTTATTAATTTTAATTGCCGACTGCACTGGATGTCCATGCGAGCATGAAGAAGAGATGTCGAAAGCGGGCTTGTCTTAAACATAATGAATTAATTTATAGTCTTGGCTTGCTTTTTCTTCTCTTTTTTGTTCGCTGCGGTACGGTCAGAAGCATAGTTTCACATGACCCGCGGTGTAATTTGCATTTTTTATGCTTTCTGCTGCACTCGCACCCCTAAAAAACGGCCAAAGGGTGCGAGGGAGAGAAGGAGAGAGACACTGGCACTGTCAGGTTGAACAAACTCATTACGCCTCTAAGTTTAAGTGCTTTTGTTTTGCCGCTGTGACAATTTCTATTGCAATTTGCACATTTCTTGCATCTCTCCCGTATCTCATACTCGTACACCTTGTATCTCTCATATCTCTCGGATACCTCATTAAGGTCGGGGCTTCGGGCTTACCTTAGGTTTTTCTGGCTGTCGCCGAACGATGTTTGGTATCCAAAATGCGTGGGTTTCTTGTAATCCAAAATGTCTTTAGTTTATTGGCATATTCGCTGGGTTTTCACTTGATTTCTGTGCTCGCACATTGGTAACTTGGTTTTGTTGCTCATAAATCCAGGAGCTTGTTTGTTTTGTTTTATAGAATTTATTCAGATATTTTTGATATATTTTCTGAATCTGTTTGCACCCACACACTCGCAGAGCACGACAATTTGAATATTTTGTTTCTTTTTATTCCGAGTCGCAGTCTGACTATTTCAAATTCGATGATCTCGCGTTCGCGGCTCGCACGCAACTGACTTTCTTGGGCAACGCAGCCGGTTTATAAGTGCTCGACGAGCACGAACATTTATAAGAGAGCAAACAGCGCACTTGCAACTCGAACATGTTGTGTTTTCGTTTGACCGTATAAGAGTGGCCGTATGCGGCTCGACTTTATGTGGGTGCACTGCAGCTATTCGCCTGCTGCAGCTCGAGGCGAGCGGTTTGATGGTTCAGCGCTTGGGTATTCACCGGTTTCCCCCTCCCCATCTGCTGGTTGGTTGCCCCATAACGGTTAATGACTCATCCAGACTTCTTACCAATGCCACTGACTAACAAATGCGTCGTCTTCTTGGCCATCTTCAGCGATCTGCGATCTTTGTCATTACTTACTACGTCGATCGGAGGTCTTCTAATCTTAGCTAACATATATTGTGAAATTGCATTGAGTTTATAAGGGGAAAGGGTTGCGAAATTCTTATTTCATTGTTAATCTTTAGTCACCTTTCTTCGATCAGGAACTGGAAATACAGGTTGCCAAACGATACTATAACTTATTTATCAGATTCGTTTTGTAATTATTAAAGCAGCTCTGGAAAGTAACTCCATTAAGGGGTTCTATCATTACGCATTTTCTATTTATATGTTTATTCAGTTCTATTTTATATTCCAGACAAAATAGTTTAATATACTTGCAACTCTTTGCTGCTTTACAAAAGCCTTTTTTACCTTTTCAGTCAGTTAACTTCTGATTTCAAGTTTTAAGCCATGAAAAGAACTTGTTAGTCGAATGTTTCTTGGCCAGGTCTTTCATTGAGCAAGCCGAACACATTCCTTCATGTAAATGAAAACTTTCGGTTATTAAGCCTTAAGTAACATTGTGAAACTCAGCCGGGCAATTACCAAAAGTGTTTTCATTGTATTGGAATTTGTATTCCATTCTAAGTAGACGGCCTTGCCGTGCCACAAAACAGCATTTAAGCATTTAAGTTGCACATTCACTTGAATGGTGATGAAATCCTGACTAGGAAACCATTTTCGGAAATTAAATCTTCGTCATTTAGCAATGGGTATTAGTAAAAACAACTGTCCATTCTATTCTAAGTTTGTTTTATTGACTTGAATAACAATTTTCAAAAGTCTGGTAACGGTTTTATTTATTACCCAAATCAAGGCATACAAATTATATACATTTTTCCCTTATTTTTCGGGGGAACGTGCCACCACAAGTAGCCTAAAAATGCAAATCAAGAATCGAAACAAGGCCCGTACTCGAATTCGAAACTCTCTGATTCCCCTAGATTCTCCGATTCCCGGTAAGAGATCATGGCCAGGGGGTTTTAAATTTCACACCTTTGCCAACCGAGGGAGCTGGAGGAGGCGTTGAACAGATGGAAATCGGTAGCAAAAATAAATATTTATACAAATTATTAGGCAGCCTAAGCCGGTGCAGTCAGGAGTTCGCGGGAAAGGTCACGGAATGTTGCACAAAAGGAGTAGCTTTGGCTTCCTGGCCGACAGGATCAGGCTACGTGGTTACGTGTTTTGCATGATAAGCTGGGAATTTACACAGATCTGATAGATAAGGCAAACACCCATACCCATATACCCATCCTTGCTATTCATTCTCAAACGGAGAACTCCCGCATGAAAAGTGAAAATATTTTCACAAGGTGGGAAAGAGAGAGAGCTGAGCAGCCGAGTCCTCGTCGACTGAGATTTATGATGACTTTTTAACATGTGCGTGCAACAGGTAAGCAGATACAAAAACACAGTTGCATTACATGGCCATGACCAGGCACGTCATCAGCTCTCAGTCCTCAGTCAGCTCAGTTCTCAGCTCGGCTGAGAATCATCTTCGTTGTAAATCCTTTTTTCCCACGTTCCCTCAGGTCGAGCTCTCCATCCATCCATCTAGTGCTGGGTTTTCATTGTGCCAGACACGCATCGCAACACTCCATGGACATGGACCCAATGCTCTGGCAAGGTCAACCAACCAGCCAACCAGCCAACCAACGAACCACCCACCCAAACACACAGGTAACTGAGTGGGCGTGGGTGGGCTTTTCCCACGCAGGACGTTGATTCCTGGCCCGTCGCCCGGGAATTTCCTCCAGCATGTGCTCAACATATGTGAGTGCCTCTTGGGCCGGGAATCAGGAAATTCCGCCCGCCACCTTGCGCTTCCCACCGCACAGCAAGGTGTCCTTTTTCCGCTTCCCAGAGTTTCGCTTCGCGACTTTTTGTTCCCCGCACTTGTCTTCCGCAAGTTCCGCCAAATGTTTCGCGATGCGTGTGTGTTTTTCCCAGCGCCTGTTTCCCATCCTGCCCAAGGATCTAAGGACTAATCATCGGCCGGGGGCGCGTCTTTCAAGCAGCTTCTCAGAAGGCAGATGTGGGCTAAGCGAAAGTCTGAGTCCTGAAACGATCTTACTTCACTACGTTGATTAATCTATCCTTTTCCAATCTAAAATAAGTTAAAGATGCTTACAGTACTTTAACTACTTACCAATAAATGAAAATTGTTAAAGAAAACAACCCGGGAAATGGCAGAACTGAAGAGTGTGAAAGGTTCCCGAAGAGAAATGCAAATTTGAATAGAAGGTTAAAAGGAAAACAGAACTTGACGGGCCAATTGCAAATGGCAATGCGAATGGAATTGAAAAATTGATTGAGAATGAAGGCCAATAATAATGGACAAGTAATGAGACTGTCCGCCGCAGCCGAAGTTAGAAAGGAGCAAAAGGAGCAGAAACTGCTGACCAAGGCGGCTCCTTAGCATGCTCGAAATTTATCTATTGGATTAAGGTCTCTTTTGTGGACGTCATTATGGCCAATGCCAAAGACAAATTGAAAATTTATTGTTATTGGCAGGGGCGGAGGGCAGCCAGGCAGGAAGGAAGGAAGCGTAGCAAGGATAACAGACCAGCGAATATGCATAATAAAAATGTCAATCAATGAACTGCAACGACCCGAAAGGACTTCTCTGCACTCCCCCGCATCTACAGCCACGTCCATGGCTACTCCGGGTCAGCAGTGGTGGAACGATAATTGAACATAAACATTGCATTCAAGTAGTAATTGTTGAAATTATTGTCCATCCTAATCCCGAACGAAACCAAGAAACCCAGGGACCGAAACGAACCCAGGACAACGGCATTGGGATCTGCGGTCAGTGCAGCAGCAGCAGCAGCAGCATCAGTTTTTAGCACCGAAATTTAAGCAGTTTGTCCATAAGATCCGGGCCCAGTTAAAAAGGACATTTGTATGGATGTCGGGGCCGCTCTGGAATGGTTCCCAGGACATGTCGACACTGCCACTTCTGCCATTTGTGGCAGCCAAAAGGAAGGCACCAATGCAAACACAAATGTTGATGCCCGCATTTCTCCCAGGCGCTGAGACAAAAGAAGGCCAAAGGGAGCTGGGCAAACACAGCCTTTCCAATGGCCAAATCCAAATTGGCTCTGACTCTGGAGTAAGTCATCAGCATGAATAAATAAATAGGGCCTGCTGAGGGGCTAAGGAAGCCAGATAATGGTCGAGGAAGAGGTCTTGAACCAACACAAAATATGATGAGTACGTGAACAAGGACTTTAGAACGATCTGTAAGGTGATGGGAATATATTGGCAGCTTAGCTGGTTAAAGGTATTCCCTTGATGAAAGAACTCTTAAAAGGACATCAACTGGAAGCAGTCATAACTTAATTTGTAAGACCAACAAAGTTTCTCAATCACTTTAAAGAAAGTTAGCCAATTTAAGACCTTCATAAAGTATAAAACAGAACATCCACACTTAAGCTGCTTCCCATTTGTATTTAATTTGGGTATTCAGCAGAAAAGTTAACAAAAAAATGGATGAAATAAAAACCGCATTCGGTTGGACTCTTTATTTCCTTCTCACCAGCCATAGCCATGTTAAAACGCCACTCACCATCGAGGAGCACTTGACCACTGGACCACGCTCGCGAAACTCGTGGCGCTAATCAGTTTAAAGGGCGCTTGTCCACTTTGGCAATGCTTTGGTTTTAATTACGCGGCAAAAGTTGGACCTCATCCGCATCTGCAGCCTCATCCCCGACCACCTTCTCGTGGCCAACTTTGCAATCTGGCGAATTTTTGCGCTGCTGCATCGCGCCGGGATTCCCAGTTAGTTAAAGTGCTGGCAACACATTAAAACTGCAATTCATCCGCAGCCGCAGAGGCCACACATGGCAGGCGGATTGGGGGCGCAGGATGGAGCATTTGGATGGCCCTTTCGAGGACTACAGCTCAGCAGGGGCTTGCAGCACTAATGAACATTTTATTACAAAAGTTTGCTCTTTGGATGAGGAGCGAAAACTTCTGCAAGTTGCACATCTTTTTTATAGCATTTCATTGGGATCTGCTGGGAGCTGGGAGCTGGTAGATGGGATACCAAGGCATCTTCCCTGGGCAGAACTTGGCCCAATTTGAAATATTATTATGCCAAGTGGCCAGCTGAGCCAACCCCTGAGCTCTGTGAGCCCTCTGATCTCCTCGAGGAATGGCATGCACTTGTGCGACTTCAAATCTAGCTGGGAATGCGACTCAACCCCTTTCTGGGGAGGAGGTGGTGTCTGGCGGGTGTCTGCGACCCGTCTGCACTCGTGACACCGCTGAAACCCAATCCCTAGCAGCCTGGATATTTGCTCAGCGGAACCAACTCCAAGTCCAGTCAGCTCTGTAATTCCGTTTTAATTTGCACTCCCGGCGTGAAGTGACTTCGCTCCTGGCCAGCGGAAATGGACACCCCAGACGAGAGACGAGAGTCTAGAGTCACCCCCAAGTCGAGGGGTTCCCCCATTGTGACCTTGTTTGCCCCCTGCCCCCCGGCCAAGTGCTCAGTTTTCTCTACCACTCAACGTTTTAATTACGGATTCGAGCAAACATTGCAACCGAAAATATTTGGTCAAAGAGGAAAGCGAGGAAATCTTACTGCTCCAGTGGAGAAGAGGGAAGGGTTGAAGGGTTTGCAGGCTCCTAGGTTAGGGGTTAATGGGTTTCAGTTTCTAATTATGATTATTTTAATTGTCCTGACTTCAGCACTATATGAAAAAGGGGTTAAAGGGTGAGTAGTTTTCTTGAATTTTTTTAATGAAACGTTTTAGTTTCATTAGATAAGTTTTCAGAAATGACATTTTGAGGATAATAAAACCAACCCTCTGATGGGTTTAGGGTTACGTATGGCTTTGTTCTAAAAAAGGGGATCAATCTAATTCAGTTTATAAACTTTCCTTTTAGTTAGAATGCTTTACTACCCTCGGAAAGTTGCTGTTAATCTCTTCAATTACTTCATCAATTGCGTTGGCATATTCCCCATAAAAGTGTACACCTGTTGGTCGGTCTGTCAGCTTTGGGGGGTTAAAAACCCAGTCACCAGTTGCCAGTTACCAGAGCGGACTCCGCTTCACGACTGAAAGCCCTCCCGTTCGGGGCACTGCCATTGATGGATTATGCTGTCAATCTCTGGTAAATTGCTCCTGCAGCTTAAGCCTCCCCTTTCCCTTTCCCTTAGCCACCGCCTGTGGCACGTGCTTCCCCTCGCTCATCGCCACCTGAAACCCTCTCTTTCGGGGACTCGACAAGTCGTCACTTGGGGCCATGGAGAGGATTGAGGAGGATGAGGATGTGGCGGCCTTTTCGGCCGTCTCTGTCGGCATTCATTACAAGGAGCAGGCGGCTAATTGAAAGCTGCACTCGACCCAGCTTCGAAAAACGCTCGGGGAGGAAACCGAAACCGAAACTGAACCGAAATTTGGGCAGCTGCGAAGTTATGTAAAAGGGGGGTTGCCCCCAGCCCCCAGCCCCCCACAAATAAGAAGCGATGGATATTAAAGCGAGGCAGCTGTCGATTATTGACACTGCGGTTATGAAGTACAGTGCCCAAGGTGGAAAGCAGTGGGAGGGGCAGATGGAGACAGACACGGCGAAAAGAGTTTCCACTACTTAAGCCTCAGATTTTGTAAAATTATCAATGAGATATTATCAAACTTTCCCTGAATAATGGGTTGAGAATTATAGTGAAGTCTTTCAACTTGGCTTCCAAAGGAGAGGTGAACCAAGGTTGATCTTGGAGATGAAAGCGTTCTATTGCTGTTCTCTTTGATTTGTTATACTTTTCCACTTTGCTATACTGTTTTTTGCTAAGTGTAAGGGACAGGGGAGCATCGACCATCGATAAACGGCCCCAAAACAGATGCTGGCAGACGGCGTCGGCAATTACAACACGCGAACGAACGCAGGCCAGACAACAGGTTGGTCCTATGGCTCCAGCTCCAGCTTCAGCTTTACCATCACTTCCACTTCCATCTCCGCTTCCAGCTCCAGCCGCCACTTCCATCACCTGAACCGAAACCGAAACTGAAACCGAAAAAAGTTGGGGAAAAAACAACAACATCCGAAAATATCAAGTGGAGCCTGCATGGCCATCGTTTTTCGACGTGGTTTTTGCGCTTTTGTTTTCTGGTTGGGTTTTTGTTTTAATTTTTTTTTTATATTTTTTGTTTGTGGTTAATGATGAGCCCGAATCGCCGTGTGGCATGGACAGTTGAACCATCCGATAACTCTACCCTCCCGGTGTCCTCTCCCCTCTTCGGACCGACCAGCGCGATAATTGCCGGTAAAACGCCTCGCTTGGCCTTTTAAATGCTGACTCGCGTTCTTGTTGCTATATGCGCTCTCGTTTTTTCATGGAAATTGCTTAAAGTTGGGATTGTAGGGTATTCAGACTTTGGCAGGGTTAACGTAACTCTAGGATCATGAGATATAATAAGGTTTATACATAGGAAATATTACAAGAGTTCTTAAAGGGTTTTCAACAAATCAACTTTGGGCTTCTTCTTTAGCGTTAAAGAAAACTCATGTTTTATCGAATTTCCATCCTTAAGATTTAAAACTGCATTTTGGTAATCTTAAATATTCATAAATACCCAAAAATGCAAAGCAATGTGATATGGTTATCCCTGCAAAGGTAGGGCATATATCATTCGCTTTGGGGTATTCCTTTCTCCACGCTCTCCGTTCCGGCTGGCCCTTTTTTTCGTTGTTTTTGTTATTGTAGGCTGGCTGCAATGAGCCACAAATTGCAGCTGGCGCACGGAAGCGACGCTCACGAATCCCGAAAAGCCGAAAAAATCCATAACCAAACTGATGGTCAGACGCGAGGCCAAGTCGAAAGTAAAAAGTAAAGCACGCGCCGCTCGCGATCGCCAGAGCCGTTGACCGCTGGGCCCCGTACCGCTCCTCCTCGGTCCGCTCCGATCCATTCCGTTCCGATCTGCTGCGACTCAATCAACTCCAGATGCAGTTGCAGTTGCTGTTGCTGTTGTTGCACCTGCCCAGCAATTGCAGCCGAGTAATTAGTGACAGATCGCTGGCGCAATCGCGTGCTGGTAATTCCGCTTTCCAATCCAACGCTTCGCCTGAATTTCAAACCATAAACATTGAAAGAAAGGGGAGGCCATCTACTATCTGGTTTTATTAGGAAAATCCCTGCCCTGCTAATCCATTTTCCCAATTGTCGAAACTCTATTTTGCGTAATAATTCCTCAATCGGTTTAGGCCTCAAGTCCCGAAAACCGTAACCCCGAAAAAGAAAAAAAACAACAATCCAAAAGCGGAAAATCTGAGGCCTCCTGCTGTGTCATTGTGTTGCATTTTCGCAATCGGGGATCAGGAGGAATCAGGAGGAAATAGGGAACCAGGACCAGCCACTAAATCTCCAAAGGCCTGCTGTCATTCTCCTGCTCACGCGCCCTGCAATTTGTCATGGCCTGACCATGACACACATTTCAGTCGGTCACGTTTATGGAAATGGAAATGGAAATGAAAATGCAATGCAATGGAAATGAACATTTATTCGCATTCAATTCGGGTGGTTCTTCCTATTCCAGTTCCTGTTTTGGTTCCTGCTCCCTTGAATGGGCAGGGAATTAGCGATGCTGGCAAAGGGCACGTTCAGGCATTCGGGGATTTGGGCTTTGGTTTCCATCTTTGTGACTCTTCACGTACGGGTAATGTCCTGCGGCGATGATCGGGTGAAAATGTACAACTTTGGTACAATAGTAAATCACTTCTTCAGATACATATGTAAGAAAAACTGTGGAGGGTATCATGATGTGATGTGAGTTCATGATCGTGATAAGGGTTGCCCTTGCCTAGAACAGGATTACCAAAGCTTGTTTGTCTGAAAGTTTGTTCCTGAATCCAGATCTAGTTTACTCTGTAATCCACACCCTTAATAATAATCAGCTGCTATCAGAAAAGAGAGTTCATGTAAAAGAATCAAGCCGGAAGGCCTTTAGTATTCAGAACTTGAATCGGATCTGAAGGCACAGAATACGATCACTCCTCCAGCTGACGCTCTTCCTCGTGACACTTGGCTCCATCCCGAATGAGTCGCCGTTTTCCTACCATAAACATTCGTGTTTATTGCAAATTATGGAATCAAATGAGTCGGCCAACTTGTCACATGTTCTGTTCTGTTCAGAAGATCCGAACCGAGCCCAAGCCATATGGCAGAGAAACCCTGGTTTTGGTCTAGTCTTGCGGTCCACAGCTGACACTTTCAGAGCGCGTGGCTGGCTGCCAAGGAGCAGGGAAAGTGGATGGATGCAGATAGGGAAAGTACTGAAAGACGCCCCAAGGAGTCTTGCTTATCACGATGCTGTTACGAAGCAGACTTTGCCACCTGAGCCTGGCGAGACTCGTGTCAGTTGTCAGTCAGGCCATCAAGGATGCAGGGAGCTCTCCTAATGATGATGCTGTCAGATTTGGCCCGAGGACAACAGTTGGCTGAGATGCTGCCCAGCCAGCGCAGGAGTTTTCACTTTTCGGAAAATGAAAAGTGTTTCTTCAATAATTTGTAAATTTAATTTGGTTGCCGCAACAGATGCCTCTCTTTGGTTCGATCCTTCGCTCTTTCGATCCCTTGATCCTTGTTTTGTTTTCGAAAATGAAAATTAGTTTTGACGCTGTTATGACGGCTGCTGCGTCTTTGGCTGCTGTTGTTCCAGGATCCTGGTCTTGATTGAGGTCCTTCTTGACCAGCAACTGACCCTGGCCATATGGTGGTCCCAAAGCGCGTGCCCGACGCACGCTTTCCAGGAACAGCTCCTGCAGGACCCAAGACTAATCAGCGTATTTAAAGTGAAAGGAGGCAGATCCCATAAGAGTTTCGGGGGGTCTTGCTTGTCTATTTACTATTTGTTGCATGAACTAGGGAAGGAAGATCCTTCACTAATAGCTGCTTGATATATTGGGTTAAGTTCTATCTTAAATAAGGGATTAAACCAAGCGAAACACTTGCATTAGTGGCTTAAACTATCAATAATTTTAATTAGTCCGTCATATCAGGGTCTCATTAGCAGCTTATGATTCCCAACCAGCACTGCATCACACCCAGCTGACACCACACCAAAGTCCCTTCAATTGGCAACCAATTATATCCTGTTGCTGTCATAACGACCGTCCTTTGGCCCCAATCAGTCGTCCGTCATAATAGCGCGATTAGTGCCTTCATAATCCCCAACCCAGACTGACACAGATACTCCACTACACAGCTACATAGATATCAATTAGCTGTTTGGGCCGCTTTCATTTGGCCATTTAATTGGCATTTAATGCCACATGGTCGGCAAACTTCTGTCCCGCTGAACACAGCGATGATTATGGTAATGTAATCCCTGCAATGGATTTACCAAATTTTGGTGGAATTTTGCCAGACTTTGAAAATTGAATTTTCGGCTGGTTCGGTGTGGATTCATTCAAAACTAATTTAATTAGCATGTGGAGCCGCCAAAGGGAATTATTCGATGCTGCGCCTCCGTTGTTTATGTTGTGGCCACAGGACATGGGATTACAGAAGTCCAGTAAAAATCTGCACACCCCTATGGTCCGATTGCATTAAAGTGTTAAATTGGATGGAGCTTGGCTGGAAAAATGCTCGAAATTATATTCAGAGACTTTATTTAAGGACTCGAGGACTCCATTATCCTTTGGTCAACAGCAGCACATAAATCCGCAATTACATCTCGTGTCCTGCCGCTCACCTCGCCGCTCTCTTAATGCGTTTTCATGCCTTGTGGCATGCCTTCCATATCCTGGCCGCAAATTGTGAATGCGCTTAATGAGAAAATCTCCTCTTATTAAAAATTAAATTTCGCACTTTAAGCACTCATCTCCCATCTCTTTACTCAACCGACTTCCTCCTTTTGCACTAATGGAGTCGACGAATGGACTACATATTTATGGTATGTGTCCATCCTCCACTTCACTGGGCTCTGTTCTCCGTCATAATGAACGCCCCTTTCGATTCCCGCCCCAATCGCACTAATAAACTTATTTGCTCAACTAACTTGAGCAAACATTTGGGGAACGGCCCATCAAGTACACCTTCCTATGGTTCCTGGATCCTTGGGACTTCCTTCTACCAGGAGGGCGTCTGCGGCGACTCATTAGGAAACACCTACCTCAGTCCCCGGGAGAAACCCACTGGCCACGCCAAAGAACTAATTAATGCCGAAACACCGAAAAGCGCGAAATAAACAAATGAAAACAAGAGGGAAATCGCTGGTGAGGGGAGAACGAATACGGGATACCCTAGCGGGATGATGTCATAGTAAATCGTTCTAATCTTCTCTATAATTTGTCTGAAGGATAGAGTTAGTAATGTGATGATTCAGTTAGTTAGATAATTTAAACGGACTTTCTTTATTAGATGACATTGATCCGAAAATTAGAATCCCCTGGATTAACCTCGAAGCCAACCTCCTTCTAAGAACAACTAGAATCTTACTAACTTAAAGGGCATTTTCTTCCGCGTAATGGAACAACAGATGGACTTGGCCTTAGCTGGGTGTTGAGTTGAGCAGCCTTGCCCAGTTACAGCCTCCAAGAAACCGAGAGACTTTTAATTAATAAACGGCCCGAGAAATAGGGGCTGAAACTGAAGACCAAGTCAGGGATTTGGGATGAAGGTCTGGGTTTTCGGGACTGGGCTAATCGCTGGGATTATTAATTAGTTAGCCGTGTCGCGTCGCGACTTTGGAATGATAATTGCGCCTGTCGTTGGTCGGATTCCCGGGCTCTACAAGTTGCCGTAAGTCTGGCAAATGATTTGATTAGCCAATCAATAATGGGCGCCCCAAGCCCCCGAGAATGCCCCTTTACACTCCCGGGGATCGGTTAAAAGGAACCTTTTGGCGGCGGCAAAATGATTTTGTTGTCTCGCCGCAGGCCACAAAGGTGCCAAAGGAACGTGGTATGGGATTTCACTCGCATTATGGATTTGCCTGCCCAGATTCAGCTCCTTCAGCTCCTTCTGCTCCTGCGCTGCTCCTTCTGCGGTGGCTGGCAAAAAACACATAACATTTATTTATGCCCGAGACGTCGTTCTACTTCAACCGCAGCCCGGCCGTTTTGTTTTTGCTCGAAACCAGATCCAGATCACTTATTATTAATTTTAGTGGTTAAGAAAATGGGAGCTCCTCGGCTCCCCCACACCCTCTGAACTCTCCAACTCTCCGATCGGCAGCGCCCCGGGCCCCAAGGAGGCATGCAGATGGGCAAAAGGTTCCTGGCAATGTCCCATCTTGGCTCGAGTCGAGTCAACTTGGTGTGGTTTTGTTTGGTTTGCCCCGATCCCCATGCCCTTACCAAGGAGTGCTTTTCATTTGTAATGAAAGTGGTTCGGTTGCGAAATAAGGTAGAGTTTTCTGTCATACAAATTTTCGAAAAATCTCAATCTTAATCTCTCTCTAGTATACAGTTAGACGGGGAGTTAAATTACGCACTTAACGCGGTATAACATTCCATATTCTGACCATTTTTGGCGTTGTTGTGGAAATTATACTGATATTTTCAGCATTACAACTTTTTAGTAAAATTCGCGATATTTTTACCAGTATTAAGCTTATAACTCTATGAAAATAAGACCCACATCTATAAGGAGGATTGTTTTGTGCAGCTAACGACCCAAGCAAACTTTTTATGTGGTTGTGGTGATGATTTCCGAAAATTAAAATTTTTGTGAAATTTAACTTTTTTGTAAGGGGTACCATCATCCTTTTTTCTAAAAATTGAAAAAAAAATATTTTCTTCAGATTTGAATGGGACTTCAATATTTTGAAAATAGATTGAAAAACAAGCCTAACGACATATGGCATTCCATTTTCCGACCATTTTTGGCTTTTTTATAGACAAAATACTGATATTTTGAGCCTCAAAACGGGACAAACCGGTTTTCGCATTTTTTGAACATCAAAAAATTTAAGAAAAATCTCGAAAAAATCACTTTTTGAGTGTGGTACACTGTTCGACGGGGAATTTAAATACGAACTAAACGAGGTATAACACTCCGTGATATAAGCATTTTTGACTCCGTAATGAGGAAAATACTGATATTTTGAGCTAAAAATCAAAATTGTGACTTTTTAGTAAAGTTCGCGATATTTTCCCCTAGTCTTATGCTTATAACTTTGTCAAAAGAAGACGTAGAACCAAAAGGAAGACTGTTTTGTGCAGCTAACGACCCATATAAACTTTCTATCTGGGTATGAAGATGATTTTCGGAAAATTAATTTTTTGTGAAATTTCACTTTTTTTAAGGGGTACCATCATCAATTTTTTCGAAAAATTGAAAAAATATTTTTTCTTCAGATTTGAATGGCAGGGTATTTTTTCGAATATATATTGAAAAACAAGCTCAACGAGGTATGACATTCCACATTCCGACCTTTTTTGGCTTTGTTAGAGACAAAATACCGACTTCTCTGGTCCAATATCGGAAGGGCATTCGGAAATTGGGTTCCGCTTAGGCTAATCTTGCCCTTGGAGATGTTTTGTTTTCGGGGCACTTTTAATTAGTTTTGCTTTGAAGGCACCAGAACTCCAGAGATCCAGCTCCAGGGCTGCCTGCAGCTCCCCAGTGGAGGAGGAATGGGAGAGGAAGAGGCAAGGTGGTGCAGCATATGCGCTACTTGGAATGCGACGTCGTCATCGCGGCAATGCCCAATTCACCAGCAGACTCCCAACTCCAGAGCTCACTCATTTTCCCATTCAGTTTGGGGCAACGCCCACTTTTGGGTACGCTCCAAGTTCCAAGTTCGCCAGTCTCATTTTCGGCTCTCTCCTGGTCTTTTTTTAATAGTCCTCCATTCGCCATATACGCAAATCGATTAAAATTGCGGACCGCAGCGTCCAGCGGACTGGAATGGAATGGACACTGGCCTCGGAGTTGCGAATTGGGATTGGGCTTGGGTTTGGGCTCGGACTGGGGTTCCTGGACCTGGATCTGGACCTGGACACACACTCGTATTTAAATGCCAAGTGAAAAACTATAGCCAATTACTTTAAATTAGTGTAATTCCCATGGTATGGCATCGCCTGGATTGGATTGGATCGGATCGGTTTGGGTTTGGGTTTGGGTTCGGGTTCGGGGTGTCTTTCGTTTTGTTTGGCCTGTGCTCCGCCGCTCACCGCTCACCGTTCACCGTTCACCGCTTTGAATTGTTGTATTTATAATTTTAGAAGCGTACCTTGTGCCATTTGGTATTGGTCCATCTGGCCCGCGGGTGTAATTTTAATTTCTGCAGTCCCACTCCTGTGGCATCCACTCCACGCCGATTGGTCCTTGGCACCCAGCTCAGCTGTTTAGAGCAGCGCGTAATTGCCGTGCGTCTAAGCCCCAACTCTCCAACTCCCCCATGGCCAACAAGATCCCAGATCCGCGCTCCATTCTCCACGTTCCATGCTCCACTTCATGTCACAGGTGGCTGCCACAGAGGCTCCCACTCCTTGCCTCCTCCGACTGCATTTAATAACTTTTTATTCGCATTACCCAGCATGCAAAATGACAGGCAGGAGGGGAATGATGGACTCTGCTGCGTTGTGATTAAACATAGTTCAGAGTCTAGTCTGAATCTTCAAAATTGGTCTTATTAAACATGCCTTTGGTAATAGTAGTATTCCATTAGTTAAGGGGTACCCTCCTAGTCGTATCCTTGGCAATTGCTACAGCTCTTTGGTTCTTTCACTTTTCGATCAGTTGCACTGTGGGAAAATATGTAGAAGCTGGCAATCAATGTCCAAAACTTTGCCCCACGGCCATGACAACTTGGCTCGATTTATGAGCCTACGCCCCGGAGACCCCTTTCGGCCTTCGAAGCGGACCCAGAAAGCCCAGAACCCAGCCCAGCCGAACCGAACCGAACCCATTCCAGCTCCGGCTAAGCTGCAGTTTCTCATGGCTTAGATTTGTGGCAATAATTGATTTTAATTTATGTAGTCGAAGCAGTGGTGGTGTCTGCTGTTGCGGGAGGGGAGTTCCTATATGCCAGTAAATCCTGCTAAAATATTCATTTGGCAACCTAATAATTGCTGGTCAATCTTTTGGCGTAAGCTAACTTATTTTTTAGCCAACTTATATCCGACTTCCCATGAAACTTAGACAACAAATAGTTGCTGGCTAATCCTGTTAGTTGGCCGAAGTTTTCGTAATAATTTTAGTGGCAGAGTGACTTGCTGGCAGGGCTCACCCTAGCGTATAATTGTCGGGGTCACCAATTTTGATGACTTTTCCGCCCCTGACTTTTCAACCCAGCCCGGCCAAAAGATAAACAAGCCAAGTGGCCATCTGTAGCCGTTGGGTTGGCCCCCTCGCAGCCGCGTTACTGGAGTGTAACTTGGCCTAATGAAATTATGAGGCATTTCTCAGCTTTTTGGCCTGTTCCCTTTATTTTTCTTAATATTTCTTCTTTTTTTTTTGGCAAGATGTCTGTTCTGCGGCAAATTAACGCGACGGGCTGGGAAAGCACTCGGAAAGAGGTTAAAATTCCGACTATAACAGTTGGATTCCCATTCCGAAGAAGAAGAACTCGCAGTTTCCAGTTCCCAGCTCGCTCCCAGGCCGGCCCAGAAGCAATTAAAACGCGTTTTCGCAATTAAATGACTTTGCTATTTTTTTTTCCCCCTCCCTCCAGTACTTTTTCCTTATTTTTTATACTTCGCTGTTGGCTTTTTAGTTGAACAAAAGTTTATGTCAAAAATGTAAATCAGAGAGAAGGGTAAGCAGGGGGCTGGCAAACGGAATGACTTTTGGTAATTAGACTTCTTGACTCGACCCGGGCTCAAGTTTTCGAGATCCGAATGGGGTGTTTTGGGAAACTGTTTCCAATTAAAGGGGGGAAACTAAGGGGAAAACTACAGGAAAATAAATACAGAATACGAAATTGTAATAACTTTATATCGCTGTTGCTCGGCTGGTTTTGTTTGTTTGTTGTTTTCTGGAGTTGTTTTCTGGAGCACAACTGTTGTCAACTCAACTGTTTCGCCAGCGGAGCGATGACGCTGCACTTTTCTCATCTACTAGCTCGCATGTAGGTGGGTCGGGAAGGGGGTAAACGTAGGGGAAAAGCATCATTATCATTTCTGGAACGCGACATTAACATTAAGTTGGCTCCAAGAAGCGATGTTGATGCAACTGCCAAGCGTAACGAACACGCTTACAAGAAGCCGCAAGTAAGCCCAACTAACAGCGGAGGCGAGCAGTGAACAGCAAACAGCAAACAGCAAACACAATCATCATTAGTGGTGTTAGTACAGCGTTTTATGTCTGCAATCCTCCATGTGGGGAATCAGCATTCGTCTCTATACTATATAATCATCTGGAGCAGTCGCCGTCAGTAGTGGGTCCGGGAGTAGAGCTCTCCGTACGACATCTTGGCCCGTGGTCACACCTCGCTTCTTCCCGATTCCATCAACGTCATCATCATCATCATCATCATTCTTCTCTGAACAATTCTATCAATGCTCGCGCTTAACTTACCCCGTGAGTGTACTTTGCAGATAGTCCAGGTGCATATGCACCTTTGGACTAGCGTAAGACACCTATTAGAGGCACGCTTCAATGCCTAGGAATTGCATGTTCCGAACTTACGGGGAACTATCTGGTGGAAAAGGGGTTTTCATTTTCCTAGGAAAGTACTTATTTTCGCATGTTTGTGCCGCGGAAAAGCCGTTTACCGCCCCTTCATTATATTTTTCAGCATTTATAGGGTTTTGAAGTCCATTAACACCGACCCAAGGAGTTTCGAAAGTTTAATTAATATTCTTGTATAAAGTATAGCATGTCTTGTGGAAAATAACCCTCAGAGAGTAGCCTCTTACTCCGAAGTATTAATATCTAAAAACATTTCCCTTGAATTTAATCTATAAATGAAAGAAACATCGATGAGTTTTCTAGTATTTCAACACCTTGTTGGCCAATTATGCATTACGCACTTCCTAGTCCTCACACCACCCGATCTTGCCTCCTTCCAAGTCAGTTTCCTCATAAAACCCAGCGCTGACATAACTGTTAATGCACTTCCTTCTCGTTATTTGGGACCCCGAAGCTACCCTACGTGCTACTGTTAACTAAAACCCAGAGGAGACCCTCGAAATCTGTATGATTCGTGGAAGTAAATTGAGATGTCAACTGGGTGCGATGATGATTGGACGGAGGATCCGATGAGCAAACACCGATAAGGGGTCTTTAATATGCCCAATGCCAGATAGAGATACCACCAAACAGAAGAAGAAGAAGAAGCCAGAAGATGATGCAAAACGTGGCCAACCTCCGAGATTTACGATGGAAAGTGTGAGAACTCGAGACTCGACAAATGACACGGAGCCGGAGCGAGAACAGTTAGAGAAGTCCGGACTCCGGAGATGGGCAATGACTAGATCATTATCTGGGCGACCCCCGCCCACTGCGGTCATCAGTGAGCCGTGAAATATGATCAAAATATTTATGCCCCGGCCGCAATTATGAGTCGGGGCACAGGGAGAGAGAGAGAGACACCCATAAAAAAGAGGAATCTCAGCGTCCAAGAGACAATGGGACCCTCAGGTTTGGGTTTTGTTACCTGCTCGGTCGGTCGGTTGGTTGGCTGGTTGGTCGCTCCGAATGTGTATTCAGTTTATGACTCTATTTTTTTGTTGGCCATCGCATCGAAAATTGTTTTTTACGATCCGGAGTTCGGAAGTGCAACGAAATTGCAATAAACATTCCAATTTGATTTGCCTTGATTGATGGCCCGTTGGGAGCTCGCCTGGCATTCCCAAATAGTTTTCACTCGCCTTTAAGTGCAATTATAATGCGAAGTGACTGGGGAGACAAAGGGAATTAGAATCAAAGACAAATTGTCGACAGAACTAAGAAGCGACATTGCAATTAATTTTATTTTGCCCGAGTCAGGGCTAGGACCGACTGCACCTGAGCGAAGTTTTTCCCAGTTTTTTAGTTTTCCGTTTCTCAGCCCGGCAAGTGCCAAGAGACAAGTGAGAAATTAAAACTTTTCTTCGCTGCAAGAGAGGAAAGCGAGTGCACTTCCGAGGTCAAAAATGAATCGCACAATTAAACAGTTCCCCGGGTTTTTGGGCACGGGGTTATTCTTACCCGCCAACTACTAGCTACGAACTGTCTCTACTGCCACCTCCTTCAGCTGCAGAAGGTGTGAAAACTTAATTAAGCCCGAATGTGAGGACGCGAACAAACAAAGTGGAAGACATCGCCTGGAAAACTCGAGATGTTTCTGGCCGATAAACTCCACTCCAGCTTTAAGTTTAAACTTTAACGACTTGAATTCGAATTCCCCACCTCAAACACCGACCATGTTGCCAGTCTCGAACCAGAGTTGCCAAATAGATTTCTGCGGTTGCTTTTTGCGGTGGCTTTGACAGCGGCTGACAGGGACTTGTTTGCTCTCAAAAACGGGCATATATATATATATATAGTATATATATAATTGAAATAGAAATTCAGTTTCCCAAGGGATGCAAAGAAGTTGAGGCAACTTTTTGATTTAATATTGTGTGGCTTGAAAGATTCAACACTTTTAAGATGTAGCTAACTTTGAAGTTAAGTTACGAAACATTATTTCGATTTCTAAAGCATTTAAAGATAAGGATTTCCTAAGAATTCCTTGGACTCCTACCTGACCTTGACCATTCCCGCACTTAAGGCCCAACAAGGCTACCTAGCTGTCATTCCTGTGCCACGGCGATAAGGAAACATTCCCGAGGCATGCGTCACAGAGTCATGAAAACTATTTCATTGCCCCGTTTGATAAGGCCAATCGAAGGCCCGAAAAGAGACCCATCCAGGAACAAAGGACTCGCCTTCGTGTCAGAGAGCGGTGTGGGCGTTGAGTGAACCTCTGCGTTCCTTGGGAGACCACCGGGCTGTGCTGACTGCGTCTGATTTATGCGCGCTGGAGAATTTCATGGCTGCTTAATTAGTGATTAACCCAACCCAAAACACTCCCACGTACTCGGGGAGTGGGAACTGGGAACTGGAAACTGGGAACCGAACCGCACACAGCGACGAGTCCCAGATGGATGAATGGAGCGAAACAATCGCCTTGAATTAAACAATTAATGTGTAATTATCACAGTTTGCCAACCTTATTTCTTGCCCCGGGCCAAGCGCCAAGGAAAGGCACTGAAATCGGCGACTTAGAGAAGGAGATCGCAGAGAGAGTCGTCAAAACGCCCACCGGAGGTGCGGGCGTCGCCGATTTCTGGCCAGGGCGTGCCGACAAACGATCCTCCTGGGCCACATCGAGGGCAATACATCATCATCATCAGGGCCTGCGAGGCCAGCATTGGAAGGGAGAAGCCATCACGATCCTTGGAGTGCTGAGTAGTTGAGAACGGAATCATGTAATTTGGCCAGATGGATGGTCCCACCATACACTAAGAGAAACAAGAGGAAACGCTATAGTCGAGTGCCGCGACTATAAGATACCCGTTACTGTTTTACACAATTTTAAAATATTAATTTTGCTAGTGGAAATTCACAAGGCGCCACCTATTGTCAGAGGAAGTATGTTGAGTATGCTTATAGTGACGTCACTTCCCATGTGAGGCCTTATAACCTTAATTTCTTCATAAATAGCGCAATAATGTTCCGATTTGAAAAACCTTTGGTAAATCGATAGATATTAACAGAAATAAGTTATACAAGGTCAAACAAAGGCATTCATAATAATATTATAGACGCCACAGTTTTCCGCGGTTTGTAGGCGTTAGAGTGGGCGTGGCCTAATGCAACTTCGTGGCAAGTTGCAGAGGCATCTACTAAATATGTGTTTCTAAGCAAAATTGTGTAGCTCTTATAGTTTTTGAGATTTTTGCATTTTTGGTTTTTCGGATTTTGTGGGCGTTAGAGTGGGCGTGGCTTGATCGGAAAAAAACAATTCGCATTGGGAGCATCATAGAAACCTACATGCTTAATCCGAACTTTCTATTACGAATAGTTACCGAGATATCAGCTTTTCTAGAAAATCCGAAAACCGTCTTTTGAGCCTTGTGGGCGTATGGGTGGGTGAGGCCGGATAGTAGTACTACTATAAGATGCGCTGTCATCTAAAGATTATACTTTCTGAATTTCAACTTTCTAACTGCAATAGTTCCTATGATTTCAGTAATTTTAGTTTTTTGCGATTTGTGGGCGTTAGAGTGGGCGTGGCAGGATGCTGTAATAAACTTGCGCTGTCCCGGGACCTCAAGAATCTTCATGCTTAATCTCAACTTTGTATCTGCTATAGTTCCTGAGATCTCAGCGTTCATACGGACGGACGGACGGACGGACGGACGGACGGACGGACGGACGGACGGACGGACGGACGGACGGACGGACGGACGGACAGACGGACATGGCTCAATCGACTTCGCTATTGATCCTGATCAAGAATATATATACTTTATAGGGTCGCAAAAGCTTCCTTCTATCTGTTACATACTTTTCAACGAATCTAGTATACCCTTTTACTCTACGAGTAACGGGTATAAATATGTTCAATTCTACATTAAAGTGGTAATCCTACTAACAGAAAATCAAAGATGATCCTGCAGATATTTTCTCCAAGTGCCCAGCGAGATGATCATCGTTAGAGGGGGCACAAAACAATTAGCTTTGGGTCAGGGTTAGGGCTAGGGGATCGCCACTTGATCAACGATCACTGAAGGCGCCGCCGTCTGTCAGCCGGAGTCAGGAGCTTCAATTATGTTGTTAGGCTGGATCAAAGCGATCACCGATCACCGAAACAAGCCGATCTGATCACCGAAAATTGTTTCGGACACTGAAAGGGCAATTAGAGAAGAGGCAGAGGGGAACCTCAAGACAAAAACCCAACCCAACCGAACCGAAGCGAACCGAACCACGTGGTCGAGATCTTGGCCTTTAAATTATGCAAATCTGTTTAGGGCTAAGCCCGGAAGGACCAATTCAAAACAATTGCATTAATGGCGCTGCAAATGTCCTTTAAGAAGGGCTCAGAGGCCAGCAGCTGGAGGAATCCCGAGACGATAAACTTTTGTTGAAAGCGTCTAGGCGTGATCCCTGGGACCGGCAGGGCCAACAAAGGACTATTAACTGTTTCGTGCTCTAATTCAGGTGCGTGAGCCGAAAACAGAAATTGATGGCAATTATTCGGAGCTGAGCCCGCTTTAACCGCAAAATTGTCCCTGATCTGGTCTTTCTCAACGGTCCTCCTGCTGCGTGTCCCTTAAGCCGCATTGTCTTGTGTTTGATCTGTACCGAAGGAGATGCTCTCGTTTCTGGTCCAAAGTTAAACTCTACTTGGACCTGGTAGTGATCTGAATCCGAATCCGAATCCGAATCCGAAGCAATAGATGAAAGGCCGCTTAAGGCGCCGCAGATCTGGCAAAGCATATAAAGTGCTTAGCATAATTAGTAGATCGTCTTGGACAAAGGCCCGTCTCCAAGGCCTTTGTTCGCACTGAAAATCAGCTTTGCTCTCATGATCTCTAGTTTAAGCAACTTAGGCAATCTCTAGCCGATCTCGGACTAAGCCCAAATACAAAGCAATGGAAATTTCTAACAATTTGTTCAGACTTTCCTAGATCCCCAAAGATGATGCTCCATAAATTCGTATGAAACTCCCATAAATGTCCAAATATTTACACAAATTTAGTTTTTCTTTTCGATCTCAGCTTCATTGAGAGATTTCCCGAAAAAAGAGACAGCTTCTGTTGTTATGGAAAGTGCAGCGGAGCAGAAGCATTTTCCCACAGAGCTTTCCTTCTATCGGTTTTTGGGTTCTTTGATCGCCGGAGAAGAATTGAAAATGAAACGGATTTTCATTCTGGCTTTTCTTTCTCCACCATTCGGACGACCAATGACACCTGAAAGCGCCCACACGAAATTGAGACATCCACTTGGTGGTGATCTGGTGATCCCCGAGCGGGGTCTTGCCCAATTCCCATAGCTTTTTGAAGTGGAATGTGTGCCGGGTGTTGCATCTGGGGGATTAGTAGCACTCCGGCAAGTGATCGTAATGACTTTTGGATTTGATTCCGTGGGAACAACTGCAGTGACATTGAAGTGGATCGATCTGGGCACCAATCGAAGGTAGGAGATGGGAGGTAGGAGATCGCTCGGTTGACAGCTGTGGCTCATTTGCATAAATTCCAATCCGTACCTGCATTCGTGCATTAAATTGTCGGCCAGACTCCTCCGCCGGTGACCGCAGAAAACATTCATTTTGTCCAACTGCTGCGGTCGGAGCTTTCGGCTCCATCAAAGTTCAGGTGCAACAATGTTGACAACTCTGCCCCTCCCTGATCCGTTCGGGTTCCTTCTGTTTTGGAAATATTATGCAGAGTAATCCCTTAATCGCCCAGGTCCAGCCTCCTTTGTTGCCCATATTTCCACTAATTTCCTTCGGGCCATGGCAATACCTTTTGTTTCGCCAAAGGATGCGAAATTTCTAATAATCCCTAAGTGGACATAATCCTTTTGTGTGCCACCGTTCGGATTCCTTTTCCTTTTTCCATTTCCTACCAATTTTTTAATAACTCTTCTGCAAAAGGAGGCATAAAGGAAGCGAGGGAAGAGCATTATCCCGACGATTGTCCTGTGGGCGGATATGGATATTTAATACTTTTATACTTTTATACTTTTATACTTCTGTGTTGAAAGGCAGGGTCAAATGCGAGTTAAATTTTAAGTTTTGAGAGAAAGAATTATGGAAACAATTGGACAAGTGATCCGCTGGTCAGAAACCCGTTGGACAAGTCTTATCTGGCTACGTGTGACACCATATGCTCATGTTCTTGGGCCTACCCCCAACAACGAGCTTCACACATCTGTTCTGGGCCCCGATCACCGATCACCGATCTCCCATCTCCCATCTCCGGAGTCTGCATCGAAGGTGGTCCAGGTCTGTCTCCGCTTAATAACCGAATAAAAAATGATAACCCGAAAATAAGAAGACATCAAAGAAGCCCAGCCACAGACTGCAGGCCAAATTAAGAGAGCTCGCAGCCGCAGAGCCTAACAAGCTGCGAGAATGAAAGAACCGAAAGAAGTGAAGGAGAGCAGGTAGCCAGTAGGGTGACTAAGGGATACCCTTTACTCTGATTAAGGGAAATTAATTATAGAAATTCTTTGGTAAAATAGAGGTAAAGTGAGAGTAGAATGTTGTCTTTAACTTGTAACTTATATGTAGTTGACATTCCAAACGATCATATATCTTATACTGCCTTTATATACCCTGCATAAAAGCTGAGAGAACGGAGAGAGAAGCGAAGCCATAATGCACAAAGGGTCATAATGATCGGCAAAGATCGCAGCGAGTTTGGAGACCGAAGACCACCGCCGTCTAATTTATTCACAGCAAGATGTGGGGACCGTTGGACGCTTTGGATCTGTTGGGGCTGCGTCCGTGGATCTGGACAGATCCGAGCCGCTCTTTAAACTCTTATTAATGAGCCGCGCAAGTGTCGCACGCAACGCGCCGATTAAGGCCCAGTTAACAGGGCTCGAAGGTGGCGACCGACCGTGTCCATGTCCGATGTCCAAAATCCGAGTCCATGCTCATGACCATATCCATGCACTCGGAGAAAAAAAAGATAAAGATTCGAAATGTTAATCCAAAATATAATTTTTAAAAAATAATTTTTTGCTTTCCTTAGAAGCCAAAAAGTGTCTTCAAAGCAGATTTGTATATCAGATTTGCCGAGTGTATCTGCTGGATATCTGGGATTAAAGTGCAGCCAGTCCGACGCTTTTATCGCCCTAATGGACCCAGATCCCCCGATCCGTGGACCGCCTCCGTGTGACAACTAAGAACTTGCTGTTTCAATTAAGACTGGCCATAAACTCGGCCCCTTTCTCGACCGATGTTCGTTATCTGCGGGGCTTGTCACTCGGCTCGATTTTGTTTTCCACTAAATAAAGACATTAAAAGGGCCGTCAGGTTCTGTTTTCGTGTCCCCTCGTTTCGGTTACGGATCTTGGGACTTAGCTGCTGGGATTTATTAGGGACCACCTTTGGTCTGTGGCTTAACACTTTTTAATTTTTAATTTCACTTGCCACACGGGGCAATCAATCTCGGCCCCGGATCGTGGAGTTATGAGTCTGAGAAATGGTCATCGGTCGAGTCATAAACCATCATTAACAAGGCAGCTGCTCTCCGGCGCTTGGCCCTGGCCATAACCAGGGATTTCGGACATGGACCTGGTCAGTGGATGCAGTTTTTGTGGGCGATCGCAACAAGTTCCATAGAATCAGCTGCCGGGCGGGAAAAGTGTTGACAACTCGGCTTCTTCTTGTGGGGTCTCATCCGAGAGATTTGGTGGTGGGGACAGCAGGTGATCCCCCTGCCCCTCTATTTTTGGGAATTATGTTCGGTTTATTGCAAGTTCTTTGGTGTTGTTGTTGGTCGCGAGATCGGGGAAATAAGATTCGAGGGAATTCGTTACGGAATGCAGGCCTCAGAGCTTTCTGCTCTATTTTTCTTTCTTCGCAGTTAGATTTAAACCGATTAGGCAGTCCGCTGGGGGTTTCTTTCTCCATCATCTCCAGCTGCTGGGAAGGGAAGGCTACCCTGAAACACTTCCCACTGCTAATTACTAGCTAATTTGCTAATCATTATTGATAATTATGTGCCAGAAATGGGGTCTTGTGACTGTAAATCTAACAAATTATCTTGCAATTTGTTTAACTAACTTTATTTGCTGTGAAATCCATCTTCCCGCTAGAATTCCCTCTTCTAATATCCCAATTAACGTATCAAACATTTAAACAGAAACCTTCGACGTGTCGAAATGCCTTAACTTCTTTAGCTTCTCCATCGCTCTGGCTTTGCCCTGCCTTTCCCTGCCTCTATCACAGCGTAATCTTGGTAATCCACAAACAGCTAACAACGAAACTCGCCAAACGACCGATTCAGGCGCGCATTTTCATGAATGAACCTCTGAGTGAGTGAATGAAATTTCGATTTCCACAACTCCTACACCACAATGCCGATAAGAAGGGGCATTTGGCGGGGGCAACTGGTGTCCCAGCCTACTCGCGCATGCAAAACACGATTTACTATTAAGGCAAAATGCGCAGACAGAAGAAAAAAATACAGAAATAGTGGCAAGGAGGGATTGGGGGATCGCTGGGGAACCAGAAGCCAGACAACAAACAACTTTTGACGTCGCATAGAAGAAATTGAATGGAGCGGAGCTGAATGGAGGAGTTCCATGGTGCCAGGTCTTAGGTCCGAGGCCCGGAGGAGTTTAGAGTTTTTAGACCCGACTACTCCATTCATAAATGGCCATGGCAAGCGGGTTTTGGCAACGTGCTCTTCGCCGGATGACTCATCTCCACACTGGATGGCTGGCTGGCAATGGGGCACGTGATGCCATCGTCGAGGTGTGTCAATTAGCAGTTAGTTGTTGCAGTTGAAGAGGCGGTCACAGGAGGAGGAGAATGGGTACTGGGATTGGGATAGGGGTGCTGGATGAGCCAGAGGAGTAGGTAATCGCTGGTGGTTTTTAGTCCAGAGCGTGACTCATCTCGTCATGGGAGTTGCTGGCAAGGAGTTCTGGTCTTGAACCAGTATTAGTTAAACAAATTAGCGGAATTTCTTGTTAACTAAGTACTTTAGTAATTGCAGTGTTTGAATATGAAAATTAAGTAAAAATATGACCTTGTTTTTATACTTTTTCAGCCAACAAAAGTAGCCTAAAACACAGTTTAGTTCTATGAACTAGTTCATTGTATGCAGAACCACACTGAATGGGAACATTCTATAGATATGTCTTAGTTAATTACTAAAGTATAAGTTAACTAATAACAATCAACTATCAATTTAACTGCTTATTAATTAAAAACTAGTTCAGCGTGGAACCTAAGTGATCAACTCTGGCGACTAACGCCTTTGCCAATCCATGAATGAAGCAATTGCCAACTGGTTTTCCAGAGCCGCTTCCTGCGGCCTAGACTTGATCTGGGGAGTCGAGACTAAAAACAGAGTCTGGCTTGGAGCCAGACGGCGACTGGAAGTGTGCACCCACATGATCCATGGCCCGTCGTCAATTGTGCGGGTGTCCACAAGCACTTTAATACTGTGTATCCACATCCACATCCACATCCGCTGGCTTCTCTATTAAATGCGGAAGAGGGCGGGCGGCATTCATTTCCCTCGCAGTTCCTGCCCCCTCTCACGTGCTGGGCGGGATTCTCCGCTATGGATTCAGTTTTGGTTGGGGTTTCGTATCCCAATTCTGGGTTTGGCATTGTCGGCTCGCTTTGTGGCGCCCACAGCCGCGTGCCACTTTGATTAATTATGCGGTGCAATGTGGCCACCTACTCCTCCGCCTCCTTTCCCTTTGATTGGTTAACTGTCATTGTTCTGGCATATTTGTTTGGTTTGCTCGGCTGTTACCGACTGAAACCCACAACAATTGACCCAATTACGAGGACATCGGGAGTATCTGGACACGGCGGGATGATTTTTCATGTCCATCGAGCATGGCTTTATCTCTGGTCACAGATCGTTGTTTAATTCAGTGAATCAGGGTCAGTCTGTACTTTATTTGGCTGGTTAATCCATCAGAAAAATGTGTATTTAAGGTATATTTTAAGATCTTTAAATTATTAATTATGGTTTTGACTCTCAAGTAGTGTAATATACTACGTTCCCGCTTAAAGTTGGTATATAGATAAAACCCAAACCAAGTTTCCCTTTGGCCCGCTTGGCTAAACTTCATCCTTGACTTGATTTCTTGGCTGCTCGCCTACTTTTGTTATTTTGTAACAATTTCCTCTGGGCGAATTTCCCTCGAAAAGTTGCAACAAAGTGGCGAAAACAGCCGCCAGGAGGGTGGCTCTGTGCAATTTTACTGTCAATTAGGCGGCACCACGGCCGAGAGTTGAGTTTATTGTTGGGCCACCTTCAAAATTCGAGGCCAGGCAGGAGGATACAGTAACCAAGAGGCGTAAATCTTTCAGTTAGTAAAGTGCACTGCGCAAAAATAGGTAGTTTTATACCCTTGAAAGCATATCAATGTACGGCAGGTGTGTTCATCAGAGGATTCAATGCCAAAATAGCAGGGATTCAGAGTCCGAGGAGCGGGGAAATCACGGGGAAGGCAGCCAGCACGAGCGCCACAGCAGCTGCCGCTGAATGGACAGCGGCTAATTCCCCGCCGCCTGCCAAATGCCAAATGCCAAAATGGCAAAGCGGCAACAATGAACGGCACACAGGGTGAAGGTCAGATTTCGGGCAATCAAACAATGGACAAAAGGAATCGTTTTGAATATGAAATGAGATTGGCATACAACCGGCCGAGAAATGGTAGTCGCCTTGACCGTAGGTGGACTCCAATTACCCTACGGCAGCTGGAACCGCCTCCTCCCGGATTTGGATTCGGAATCCCAATCGCAATCTCCTCGATCTCGATTGATCTTTCAATCAATGGCAGCTGCCTCGGCCGGCTCTTTGGAGTGCGCCAATTTTCAATCTCGAACGTCAATATTTGCCTGGACTTTGGGCGGTTCGAAAATTCCAGGAATGCCCTGCTTTTTGGGTTAAAGCAAGTTGGTTTTTTTGTCCAAGGAGTAGACTAGAAAGTTACCTGTGATTTATTGTATACTACATAGAATTTTATAGTTTTCCATTAAGCCTTTTCCTCTGCCCTAAACTCACGGCTTCTTTCATGCAAATTTTCAAATCTGAAACAGAAAATCAGTTTTCTAAATGGAATTATATAGAACTTAATAGAACCTCCTTTTGAGGTTTCCTACCGTCGTGTATTCCCCTTTGGAACCACTGAGCATCGGACACGTTATCGCCAGCTTTTTATCGTGCCACTGCCCAAAAGGAGCCGCGTCATCAGCGGAGATTGAAATAATTCCGAGTTGCCAACTTGCCAAGTCATCCCGAATTGGTCAGCGGTCGGTCGAGGCCTCTGATCTCTGGGAATATACATGCATTTATGTTCCTGGGGAGGAGCGGAGATCGCGTGCGATAGGCAACGTCAATATTTGTGTTTATTTCTGGCTGGGATCGGATCGGATCAGATGGGAATGGGATTGGGCATGGGCATGGGCATGGGCATGATTATGAGGTCCTTGTTAGTCCGTTTGAATTGGCGGCGCTTTCGCTTTGAGGTCGAACAAGTGGCTGCCCAATTTGCGCTCTGTTTGTGTATCATTTTGTGGGCCTGGCTAATTGTTTTGTGCCCTTAAAGATCGGCTACCTGACCCGATCTAAGCCCAGCCATGGGAATCTCGGCGGTTTTATCTGCTCTGGATTTTGGATTTCATTATTTTGCGGTCGATGTGGGAAAACTGCAAGCAGGCTAGAAATTTAACAAGTTTTTTGGGTTTGTACAAATTATTTCGAGTTTACTAGAAAACTCTTACCCGACTCGCTTGGCAAAGGAATGAGAAATTGCGGTGTGTTGACCTTCCGGTCTATTTTGGACATTAACTAGATTTCTTTTTATGAAAATTAATTCAGTTAAATGGGTGTAAGCTGAAGTTCTGAGTGGTCACCAGGATGAACTAAGAGGCTTAAGGATTCGCCGTCTTCTAAATCTCAAAGTCACCGCCTAGTTTCATGAATTAGATCCGGAACTACTCACACATTTTACTCGTTCATGAGCTTATGGTTCCTTTTCTGTCACTTGACTTTTCACTTTGACAGCTGTCATATTAAAGTTATTCCCTAATTTGTAACTATTTAATTCCTATAAGAAATAAGCGCAAGAGAATGAGTTATGCAACTTATATAATGGACATTGATACACTGCAGGCTGCAGATCAGACGACTTTCGAGGAAGTGGAATCGTCCAGGTGAGTTCAAAGGCAAATTAAGAACTGCAAGTCATGTACCTAACCAAAAATTACTAGGCAGGAGACTTTTGAGAAGCCAACAGCCACCAAAACATTGCTGCAAAGTGTGCAGGCCAAGGATAAGACGCATGAGGTTAGTGCTTAGCTATATTTATCACTCTTGAGATTAACCTAAAGTTATATTTCTGATTCAGTACTTGGCCACCCGCTGGGTTAAGTTCTTCTTGGGGAGCCCCTCGCCAGCCTTCCTTACTCTAATGGAGTTCCTTTTCGAGGCCAGTGGATGTCTGTATGAGATTCCGAAGGATACAGAAATGCCATTTCCCTACGCAGACATTCTGGTAGATTGCCTGTCAAAGTGTCGCAGTGTAAGTAATGGATAGATTTCCATCTAAGCGATATGATTCTGTATCTCAACTTTGTTCTTTTCAGGTCAGTCTGCAATATCCCGTCATTACGAAGAGGGCTGACATCTTCATTCGCAAAATTGTCAGCTTTTTCCAAGCTCTTCTGAACTCGGCCAACATCATGCCCGATGCTTTGTTCAACAAATTTCTGGAAGAATTGCTTGGCTTTGTGATGGCCTTTTCGCAGTCCTCCGCACGGCCCATTCGCCATACCAGCACCTTGCTGGGTGAGGATCTATGCTAATGCCATGATGATTTTAAAATTCAAGAAGCTCTTTTCAGGTCTCAAACTTATGACCATACTGAAAGATCAAACATCTATGGACCAGGAATTGCCCAAGACGGTGTGGGAGAAGATGTTCAACTGCCTGTTTGTAGATCGCCGCATGGATGTGGTGGATAACATAAGAGCCGTGTGCCTCACCGAGCTTGGCCTGTGGTTCCAGAAGTATCCAGAGGGTTATCTTCAAGATAGCAATCTGTGGTTTATCTTCGAAGCTTTGGGTGACAGCTCGGCGGAAGTTAGGCAGCTTTGTCTTTCCATTATCACGAGACTCCTTCCCAACGAGCATCTTCGCCCAACGTGTCTGGAATTAGGCCAGGAGTTTCGGGAGCTATTGCTAAGTTTTTGCATGGACAAGGAGGACGAACTAGCTGAGGAATCCTTGCGACTCCTGGCCGATTTCTATCAATATTCCCCAGAAATTCTAAGTCCTGACACTTGCCTGCTGCTGGAGCAACTAATGTTCGCCGCACATCGTGGATTAGCGCAGGCCGCGGGGGAGTTTTTCATGATGCGGAGGAAGGTAATGGAAGGAGAAACATTTCCTGAAAGAATAAATCCGCTGCTGCTCCTTTACGCCAAGGATAGTCCCCATGAGCATGCCGCCTATCTGGTGGATTCTCTGCTGGACAAGTACGAAATTATCCTAGACTGGCAGTCAATGATATGGATGCTGGTCGACGATGAGTCGGGGTTAAACGAAGATCAGTGCTCTTCTTTGATTGAAATCCTTACCGTAGGGGTGAAGCAAGCGATTACTGGGGAAATACCAGCAGGAAGAATCACCAAAGATCTGGAGAGGAATCCAAAGGAGGGGGCCAAAAAGAAAGCCACTGCTTTACTGGCACCGATTTTACCCGAACTCCTTCAGAGTTATGCTTCCCGCCTAGCTGATCTGAAGAATCTCCTAGAGCTACCGCAGCACTTGGAACTCCAGTACTACAAGCAAAAAACCAACGACAGGCAACTTAGGCAATTATTATATGAGATCAACACCGTAATGTTCCACCAGACCGACTACGAAGTGCTCCAGATTGCGGCTCACACTTTGGACATTCTCTATGCCATAGGCACTACTAGGATACTTGTAAAGGAACTGATCGACAGTGCGGTGACCAACTACCGCCTGGCCTGGCAGGAGATTTTCGATGTGGAAAACTCATCATCCTCGTCCTCATCGGAATCATCTTTCTCCACCCAAACTCCGGAGAGCGACTACAACCGAATGCTGATTTCCTTACGTTTGGTGACAGCCCTCTACGCCCGCTTCAATCTCAGTGGCTGGCAGATGAACGAATCGGTTCTGGGCAACCTGAGAATACTGGCCAGGGAACAGTTGGTACTAAGCTCTTATAACATGCTCACAGAAACAGTGGCTCTTTATCTGGAGTGTGGCTTCTACAGCCTATGCTGGGACTTGGGGCAGTTCCAGGACGAGGCCTCTAAGAATCCAAACATGAAGGACTCTCTTTGCGCCCTTAAGAAGAACTTGGATGATTTCATGTTCGCAAGCCTTAACCCGGTTCTTGAAGGTGGCCATGCTATACTGATAGATCTGGTGAGGAAAGTCTATATTATATCACATCTTGCCATAATATAGCTGTTAATTCCAGAGCTTTTCCTATGTCTGCGATCTGCTTGTGATGTTTGGGTATCACCTACGTGAGAGCTCCTACCCATCGGTCCGCTCTCTGGCGTACTCGCCGTCTGCTTGTCAGCTGGATCTTCTGGAGAAGTGCGTTGTGGACAACATCTTCGAGATGAGTCCTTCGGATCTGATGGCACCAGATAACTTTGGTCAGCTGCAGAACATGCGAGGCATCCTAAACAGCTACTGCAAACTGGTGTCCTTCAACGTGGTGCCCACCATGAAAGCCAGCAAGATCTTTCAGTACTACGGAAAGGTTGCTAAGTTATAACCAAAAAAAGGAAAACTTATTAAAGTTACTTCTCTTTTTCAGTATTTTGAACCATTTGGCGACATAATGAAGTGCACCATGGAACACGCTCTGCACATCAACCCTATCAACTATGCAATGACCTTGTTTCACTCCTGTTTGCATTTATTCTCTAGGATTATGTCCGATAATGACCAAGATGGACTCAGGGCTGCCAATTCAGCAGAGTTTTCGGAACTAATAGAGCTAGCTAACCGATTGGCTGAGACCATTAAGTCCAATCTCTTAGAGAATCGCCAATGCATCATTGTCCTGAACCGGGCTGGAGTTATGTTTGTCAAGGATTCATTGCAGGGAAAACCCACGGCTGTCCCACAAAACCTACTTTTCCTGCGTGTCTGTCAGGTGTTTGTGCCGCTGCTCTTGAGGCAGGACAAACTTACGATACTTAAATTGGTCAAGACAATCGAGGAACCTGCGCTGCCTTCTTGCAAGAGGGAGGACTGGCAGAACTTGCAAGAATTTTGTTTCTTATTGAGTCCGTCAAAGAGAGGGTTAAAGTGAATCCTCTTTGACAACTTTGAGAGCTTATTTATATAGTAATTAATTACTTTCCAAAGATATATAATATCTGACCGTCAAAGCTAGGTCTTAAAACGATATCCCTGCTCTAGGGTGCTCAGACCTTTTTAAAAAACTATTTGTGAATGTATCTTTCTGAGGGCAGATCCTTCTCGCTTCTGTGTGTGTTTAACTGCAATTGGAA
The DNA here is from genome assembly GCF_018153835.1 of Drosophila eugracilis. Classification (NCBI taxonomy): domain Eukaryota; kingdom Metazoa; phylum Arthropoda; class Insecta; order Diptera; family Drosophilidae; genus Drosophila; species Drosophila eugracilis. The sequence continues at coordinate 1,461,146 of NW_024572964.1, read as the reverse complement.
AACCCATCTCAGTTTCACCGGCAGCAGTTAGAGGAGCTTTTCCTGCTGCAGTGCCACCTTTCGTTCAAAAGGCCACAAAAGGTTGCGTAATAACGCCCAGTATCTTGTATCTGCAGGCTGCATTCAGTTGGCAGCTGCCATGGTATCGAATTTCCAAGTCCCATTCATATCGAAGGTTGCTCAGCAATTTTCAATTTCAATGCCCGTTCGCTGACAAATTGACTCGCAACTTTGTGGGTTCTCCGGAGGAGTGTGGCAGGGGGTGCTCATGTCAAAGGCTGCGCAAGCCAACACGGCCTTTGACACCCCGAAATGGAGAAGGAGAGCGGGGAATCGAATCGCAGGCCCTCAAGGTGGGCGCTAAAATTTTGGGAAACGAGACTAAACGAAATGAAATTCAAGTGGATATTGGGTCACTTCTGGTTTTGGTTTTCAAGTGCCCGGCCGTTTGTCCATTTCCTTGGCACATGCCAAGTGGTCGTCGGGTATCGGATTACGGGACTGGGAAACCTACAAACTCCTATGTGGAACTCTACAGTACATTTTGCAGATTCCACTGGCCATAAAACAGCTGTGGGAGATGCTAAGCGAAACATTCCTGGCCATCAAGCACACGGCGGATCGATCGTTGGGGAGCAACATCTGGTCATACTGATCTTAATTGGAACATCTTCTCGAAGGAGGCACACTTCGGTTGGTGCACTGGGAGAAATTATAATATAAGTTAGATAAAAAGGACTAAACTCTTAATTGATAGGCATCCTCTTCTGTTAGACCCAAGATTAAGAGTCTTTGATAAACTTAAAAGATTCCTTAATGTAAGAACACTCGATTTTCCTGAGTGTACCTGACAGGTAGCAACGAACTGAGCAGAGCAACCTGGCCCATCCATTTCGCGTAACGGGCTGCGAGAACCGCTAGGCCATGGCAATTGCATTTCACGGTCCGTCCCGATTCCGATCACGATCCCGATCTCCCCTGATCTGAGATCCAGGTCCGCCAACGGAACCTGACATCACAGATGTCCTGACGGCCAGATCCGATCGCCCTCGGTTGCGGTTTAACGAGATGTGCGCCCGCCCCCTCGACACACGCCTCCACAGAAACCCCCGGGCCGAGATCTCCCCTAGCATGATTTTTGGGACCAGATAAACCCCATTCCTCGCCCCTCGAGCGAAAGTGTAACGCAATTTCAGACACGCGCATCTGTCGTTCGGTTTGGGTTTCGGATCTCGAGGAGCAGTTGTGGCCGCCGAAAAAAGGCTGAAATGTTCGCAAAAAAGGAGTTTGAGTTTTAAATACTCAAGAAAGGGGCGACGACACGTGGCACTTGATTCGTATCACATTTCTCGACTATTTCGGGAGTTTACATTTCGGCAGGGAAGGGTTTCCCTTTTTGCCTCTTCGGTTTTTATTTCGTTAACTCCTCTTGCCAACTGTCAACCCATTTGGCCGATATTTATGGCCAGTTGCTGTTAGGCATCGGTTGCTGTTGCAACTGTTATTAACATGAATTTATTGCTTGTTTCGGCGTTTTTTTCGGCGAAGAATTTGAATTTTAGCAAATAAAGTGTGGCCACTCCGGGCTTTTACCGCTATTAAGAGGTAAAAGGGTTAGGAAAATGTGGGGTTGCCACTTCTTTTCAAACATAACTTAACGGTAATACTAATTAGCTGTTTATGTTATTTTTTTTTCTATTTCAAACTTCCTTTTTTGCCATCATATAGCTCTTGGGTAATGTAAATGTTAAGTCCCAAGTCTTAATCCCCTTCATTAATCAACTTTTAGAGAAACCTTCCCCACACTCCGTTGCCTTTGAAAAATGTCCTTCTAATCGTCTGAAGTACAACATTAGCTTAGCCAAGGCCCGTCAAGTTGCGTGTAAAAACACGAATTCCTCGATTCATCAACGCGACAGGAGGTCCTTACTTTAGGTCCTTCGGATCCTCGCGGTTCCATTGATAAATGCCAAAAGAAATTTGTCGATTGTCAATCAGAGGATCTTGAGTTCGAGGTGATCCCTCGACTGACAGCAAACACGCGGTGTTGTCCTTACTCATTTTGTCCCCTGGCTGCCGTTTTTCTGTTTTTGTTTTTGTTACTGTTGCTGCTGTCGCTGCTGCTGCTGCTGCTGCCTAATGTCTTGGCAAATAAGGAGCGCCGCTCCTGGCGACGACTTCTGCCACGGTAGTCCCTTTCCACATGTCCTATATCCTCTGGATGTCCTGTTCCTGGCAGGCACGGTGTGTGTAAATCAGGCCGCCTGTTTACAAATGTGTCGCCATCGCGTAACTCAATCCTTGCCGCGCTGCTAGCACAGGATGCGCTTGACAGCCGTCGCCGGCTTGGCAAACCAATAAATACCATTTAGATGTTGCCCTAAGGTCTCCTACCCTGCCCCTCCGCCGCGACCACCGCTTTCGTTTCTTACACGGAGAGAAATAGAAGGGGCTTTTGGGAGTTTTCAGTTAGATCAACATTCTTGATAGCTTAATACTGGTTTGAGTATATTATGCCAAATCCAAAATCTTTCGATTTCGAAACACTAAGATCCTATCAAAGTAATATAACTGTAGTTGATCTTAAAGGACATGTTTACCTATTATCTTAAGTCAAAGAAAATATTTTCGGTGCTGTTTGTGTGTCAACAGAGTCATGTGTCTACATGTCGCCGTCCTTAACATATGTCCTTTTACACAGACACACAAATCCGTGGAAGGACAAAGGTTCCAAGGTGCAGCTGAACTCGCACAGGACACGCATAAATTAACGGGCACGGAGTTACGCCGATTGTAGCCCTAATCCCTGATTCCCCGTTCACCGATCATCCGACCATCCTGCACCTTTTGGCCCCATTAGCACGCGTTCCCCGCGCACGCGCAGCCACTTGAAAGGATAACGAATTTCGACTCCACTTCGGCGCGTGATGGGGTCCGCAGGCCAAGGGCCAGGACCCAGGGTCCTCTGCCTCAAGTGCCAGGGTTAAAATTAGTCGAGCCCTGTCAGCAAATCTGATTTACGCGCCAGCTGCTCCTTTCCTTTCGAATCCCTGCCTGCAATCTGCGCTCAGCTTTTCGGGTCTGCCTTCTTTTCTCAAATTATAATTTTAGTGGCAATCTAATTAAGCAATTACAAGCGTGTTGTTGCTGCTCTCGATGTGTTGATTTATATACTGGAAAAGGGGAAAAGTGGCAGATGCTGGATCTGGAATCTCTGGAGATTGTAGAGAAATATTTGGATTTTGGTTAGGTTTGTTGATGAACTTAAATTCTTGTTTCCCGAATGTATATCTTTATCTAACATAATTTCTTGTGATAAGTTCATGTTGGCTTTTGTTAGAAAGTAGTTCAGTCATAGTTCCCCCTTAATTAGATCAATTAAGAAGCTTCCTGTCTGTGGGTAATCTAGTCTAAGTGGATTTGTGAAGTTTACAAAGAACATCTTACAGATGAGAGATGAAGTCTTCATCTAGGGCTGACTTTGAGCGGGAAACCTTCCTCCTTCCACGTGCAGAACTTCTTCTCCACTCCATTGGTCTTGCAATATATGAAGGTCTCCTAGCCCTTCCTAGACACTTGACACACCCGGACAGTTCAATTAAATGCGATATTTACAACACCTGACACGGACCACAAACTGGACAAATTAGTTGACAGCCCGGCGATGACCACAGATGGTCAAGGGTCAAGTGGTGCCCAGATGCATGCACTTCTTCGTGTTAAAGGGAAAGTGAATGGAAATTAATTACCATGCCATCGATATACAAATATATTCCATAAAGTTGTGGACATTTTCCGGGCAAGGCCAGCAACCCCAAGCGATCTGACACATCCTCAGCGATTAATCATGCGGAGAGACGTAACTTTCGGTGAGATTTTTAATAACTGCGCCTGCTGTCATCGCGGCGATCGTAAAAACTCCGGCCCGTGGGCCATCAAATAGATTTATTATTGAAAATATTTTGGCTGTCCCTTGATTGTTTTGGGTCCTTGCACACAAGGACGCGGCCCCAGGATGCGCCTTTGCGGATGCCCAAAGCAAATGTTGTGTTAAATTTATTTTTATTGTACTTTGTCATTTTATGATGACTCGTCGTATTCCCTTGCCTCCGTTTTAATATTGTTTATACATTTCCCGGGGCATTCGATTTCGATTCGTCGTGGGCCATAAAAGTCCAAATGGTCAGCCTTTGGGGAGGGTATCCAGGGAGCAGCTGTCTTCGAGGAAATCAATAAGTTACAATCAGAATGGAAACCAGAAGCTTTTCCAGTAGCCACATTACGTTTGAAAACATCTCGATGTCCGTTTGTATCGCCGACAATCCTGTATACCACACTAATTAACCCTTGTAGCCGGCGAGATGGATGACAAAAATGGGAAGGGGCGGGATCTTGGGCCGAGGAGCACATACAACACCTTTACACATAATTAGGGGCCTGTTGACTGCACCCGACAATGGATGTGTGTGTCTATATGGAAGGTAAACACATGTCTATCCCAAGGCAGTGAGAGAAATATTTGGAAAAGTTCCATTCTATAGTAAGATTTAACTTGCTGAAACAGATAGTAGAGAAAGTATACTAGATTCTTGATTTTTCTCAGTGTGGACTCCAACATCTACTTATTCCTAACCACCTCCGGCCACAGCCTCATCTTGGTGCTGCTGCCATTCATTAATCCACATAGAAATGCCAATGGCGGAGTGAGATGTTGATGGTGAGCTGATGGAGATGGAGATGGAGAGGTGATGGTGACCAAAGCAAATGCAAACGAAGGCGGCTGAGGCGGCACAACAACAAAGCGGCCAAGAGGCCTATTAGCCACAATAAAGAGGCAGCCTCACCCCCTCGACGACCATGCTCATTCCCCTGGAAATTCTATTATGCAGATGAATGGATATGGGACGGACTGGCGGACTGGCTGACTGGCTGACTGGGTGTTTGTGTGTTTGCCCCGCCAGATGCCATTACAATGTAAACCCGAGAAAAGTTCACTCGGCAAACTTGATGCGGGCATGGATCCGGGGACGTCTTCATCTCCTCCATATACTTGTCTAGATATCCGAGGCAGCACTTCCAGCCTCCGCAGCGGAACAATTGATCAAATATCATAATTTATCAAATGACAATGCAACAGGCGGCGGCGGCGGCGGCCTCTGAACGTTTTCGTTCCCGTATTTACTTGCCCCAATCCCCACACCAAAGACCCCGATCTCTCGGCTTACCGATCCCCGATCTCCAGTCCCCAATCCCAATCCCCGCGATCCATTCGAAAGCTACAACTTAATTTATTTGAACAATTTAGGTCTGACACAACAGCCATCGTTTGGTTCTCTTATTTATTTCGATGGTCAACCCGGCCCCATCTATTTAGCATAATTGCAGCTTCGATCTGAGACCGAGACCAGATAATAATGCATTCTTGTGTGGGGTCTGTGTAATCCTAGATAGGCCACAGTGGGTCAAATAACCAAATTAAAAGGCTGGGGAAAATATTGGGACAAACCGTTTATTGTTGTATTATGGTAAACCTGATCATAGCATTAGTTCTAATCTTACTAGGGATGGAATTCTTTATGGAAGTTGAGAAAATTTCATACAGAATTGTGTCAGAGCTGCTCACAAATTGGTATGCTTATGAATGGTGGATAGATTTCATTCTTTTTGGCCTAAACTCTCTCTTAAACTAACCTCTTTCTACAGCTTTGAAGTTTTCTTTTAAGTTAGTCAACAGTCAACTATGACTTTAGTATCAAAACTTATTCTTTAAGATTTCAAATTCTTTTTGATATTATTAATAGTGCAAAATTCCAGTGCAATTTCTGTCTGACAGTTTGAGATTGAGATCCAAATTACCATGGACAGCAGTTATGAGAGGGCCAGAAAGCTGCACGACGAGGCGGGAGTGCCACCTGGAGGAATCACGCGTTGTTGCTGCAACTGCAGGAGAAAGCTGGATCCCTACCAGCTGTTCGACGACAATGTCGAGGACATAGCCAAGAGTCTGTCCCAGATAATGCTGATCTGCGGCATCAGCACGACCAAGTCCTGTGCTGCGAAGTCGATAATCAAGCGGGCCTTCGTGTACCATGAACGATTGCGCACCACCTGTCCACCTACTCCAACGCCAGGGAGTCGCCTGAACCGGGAGGACTTACTCCAGGCACTGCGACTGAAGTGTGAAATGGAGCCGGTGGAGGCGATGCTCACCTATGCCATCATCAAGCGGGCCTTCAAGGCATTCTACCATGGCAAGCCACCTGTTACCATCAGTAATCCCATCGTGGACGCCATGGCAGTGCACACCCAACGGGCAGCTTGGATGCACGCTGCCCATAAGACCTCCAGGATCTTCGACAACTACAGAGCGGCCTTCTTCTGGGCCCACAAGCAGTACGAGCGGCAGATTACTCAGGTGTATCAGTCGCTATACCAACGGATGACAACCAGATCGGATCCTCTCCTTGTGCCTGGCTGTCCCTGCAAAGGTTGCTCCAAGCAGGAGGTACCCGGACATCCCAAGGCTGGCCAAAGGCCGATGACGAAGATCAAGCTATCGGAGGGTGCAGATCTTCCAGAGCCCTGCCTCCTTTGTGGCTTGCAGGTTCCCCGAAAGGAGAAGGATGTGAAGATAAGGAAGCTACCGCGACCCATTACCAACCATGAGGTTAATCTGCCCAGATGCGAGCAGTGCAATTCTCCCTTCCTGATCTGCGAGTGCAACATCGACCAGTTGACCGGAGAGCAGTTCGGGGAATGTGGCCAGGACTCCTACAAGGTGAAGTGGTATCGTTTGGAGCCACCACACCACATTGACGAACCCAATGTTCGATCGCATGGCGATGAGGAGCAGCACACCAGCTACGACGAGGCGCTGGAGCCTCCGGAGGACTGGGACAACCATCATTGTCCCATCGACTGCAAGCACGACTCCTGCAGCGAATCCACGAATGTTTGTCATAGCACTTCGTCCTCGGGATCTTCGGAAAGTGACTTTGCCACCTGCTCGGAGGGGGTGGATAAGGAGGAGGACATTGTGACCAAGTTGGAGGAGTACCTAAATAAGCTCTGGGCCGAGGAGGTGGCTCAGAAGAGGAATCCATCGTATGTGCCGAGGACCATTGAGCCTCCTGGTCCGAGGTGTACCAAGTGCAAGGACTAATTATAGAGTTTATATTTCTATGTTCATATTTTGGCTACATAAATTATTAGTATTGAGTGATGGAAAGTGGAAACCTTAGCTTGTGTATTATCTTTAGTTAATATACTAACTTAGGTAACATGGAAAGCGCGACCACGAAGTGTGAAGCTTTTAGCCAAAGATATGATAGGCGTTACTGCCACCTTCGCAGATTCCTTTGGCCTGACAAATAGTCTGAAGTCTACCACTGAAAAGTGCGGGAGGTGTTCTGTCACTTCTGGTATTACCTTTAGTTCAACGACTTGCTAACCCTCTGGGCCACCCACTCCAACACCTGGGGAATCGATCGCCCACACGGGAGCCGGCGCTTATCACGCGCCCACAGATCGCGCCTTGACAATGGCCACTTAAAATGCCATTGCCGGTTGTAATCGCCTCTAAATTGCTGGCACCTCGGCTTATTCGCGGCTGAAATGGGAATGGGAATGGGTCGTGGCATTCAATGGGATGTGGAGCTACCGTTGTCATCGCCGGCTGCTCCGCCCAGCGGCTCCCAGGAGCTTCCACATAAATCGCTGCCCTTATCTAAGCACTTGCATCTCGCACTGAACAGAGCCAAGCCAAGGAACGGACTCGGATTCGGATTCGCTCCTCGTCGCTTATCAATCTCACCTCATCTGCACGCAGAACAGAACAGAACCGAACTAAACCAGACAAAAAATGAAAACTAAACGGAGCTGGAGATGGAGTCGGAGTCGGAGCTGGAGCTGGAGAACATCTTCTGCGAAAAATAATTCCGCAACTTGTCACATTTTGTAAGATTCAAAGTCGCGGAGACAGGCACTAAACTGCAGACGCCTCTGCGCCAGGGATTCTGGGATTGGCCAGCGATGAGGAGTCCTTGACTGTTGGAATGGAACTATTCTTACAGGGTATGTGGAAATACTCGACTAAGGCGTAGTCTTATGAAGGAATTTGGAGTGAGACTGAAATTCATATCGAGCAGTTATATCTTCACTCACGGATTACGTTTTATCTCTAGAAAGGTTTGAAAGATTTACTTTTTAAGGGGATTCCTGCAGTCGTATTATCCCTGTTTACGCTCACTATTTTTGGCTAGGCTTCACCCTCGAATTCCCGACTGGCTTTCGCATCTGCCTGTCGCCGTGGCATGTTAAAGTGGAGTCACATTTGCATATAGATTTATTTTTATGGCCGATGCCTTCGGATGGCTCGTGAACTATTTATGTGTGACGATCGGATCGGTTGGGGGAGAGATCTCTGGCCGGAGATCGGTTCTTGCCCAACTTCTATGCCATTAACAGATCTCCATTAAATATTTGGAAATATTGGAGAAACCCAAGATAATGCCGTCTTGCCAAATTCTTAATTATGATATGCTCACATTGAGTTTCTCTATTAGCCCAGATTTGATGTGTCTCCCCCCCAATTACGTAATGCGGCGGGGGAGTGTGTCTAGTAAACAAAGCTCTCACACTCGATTGAGTGCCACTCTTCGATTTTGGATGGAACTTGCAAGTGGGAAGCTGTTCAAGAGACCCGAGAAACCATTGAACTTTTCAATAGCCATCAAATTTGCGTCTAATGCGAACTGAGACTCCGAAAGTTCCCCTCCATTTGTTATGGCCCTGCATTCTATAGGCACTGCAGCAGCCACTCGAAGTTCACTTTGATAGTCGGATTCTGGTGCACTCGGAGAAATATCTGATTAGTTTGAATAATAAGTGTTTAATCTGGAATACAGCTTCCGCCAGATCACTTTCATCGCCTGAAAACGAGTAGCTAGAACCAAACCAACTTTTTCTCCGCGTGCTCGTTCTGTATCGATCTGCTCCATTGTTGTGGGCCCGGAGCTTAATAGTCTTTTTATAGCTGCACTTTTTCAACTTCAATTAATGAAGTGTCGAGTTGTTAACACCAAAACACACGCCTTGCTCCCACTGGTGCAGCCAGGGCCTCCCGCTCCTCCAGCTGCCATCTCCCCATGGACGTCTATTTCCAAACATTTCGCCCGGCCGCGAGATGGGAACAAACTTGGCCGCTGCTGCAGGTGGGGCAGCCGAAAATGTAAACAAACAAATTAAAACGAGCATCGACAGCAGCTGCAGACTTTGCCTCAGGTGAGAAAACGGGCACACGGAGTCGGGAGTCCGGGAGTCGGCAATTGGGAAAAGGAGGCCTAAGGGGTCGAAGGGAAAATGCATTTTCACGGCAGCGCCAAAAGCAAACAAGCCCGGCCAGACCGGGCAGGCGGCCAGAAGCTCTTTAATCCCAAAAACTTTGGTAGCACTTAGCGGTTTACGAGGCTGCCGAGGAGGCCTTTAAAGTATTTAGGTATCCGAGTGGCCAAGAAGATAGGGAGCCAACCGTAAAGCCTTCCATCCGGAGATGTTTTTTGGCGACACCTTGTCCAGATTGAGTTGTTAAAGTTTGATGTGAGATCAAAACCGAAGCTGTTAGACTAATTAAAGGATGGATAGTAGTACCAGTTATGAGGCCAATTAGTTCAGTATCAGTATTAGTTTATATTGACAAATATGAGGAAAACTTATTGGCTTTCCCAGCTTAACACTAGCCCAGTCCATGGGGACTCCTTATTTATTGACCAGTTAGTACACTTCTCACATCATCCCATTGTGGTTGAGTTTGCTCTGCTGCTTCACGGTGTCCAGAAATCAGAAATCAGAAAACCGAAATCAGTGTGGGAAAATAGTTGGAGCGTCAACTGAAGCGCCGCTTCCACCTGAAACTCCAAATGGAAATCTGGAGAAGGCCGCCGCCGCCAACGCATCCAAGAAGTTGGAGTCAGTGAGAAAAATGTTAATGATAAACCTGTTTGTCAATTAAACAAAAATATTGTAATAGTTGATAACAGAATGGGCAAACACGAGAAGTGCACTGAGAGGGAGTGAGATGTGGAGAACTTCCCAGAACCGAAATGGTCTTGAGGAGGAGGAGAAATCTGGAGGGCAGGGCGGGGCAGCAACCAGGGACAACCTGTCAACCCAAAAGGGCCCAAAGGCTGGACTGACTCGATGTGCTTGACTTTGGTTTCATTATCGCCTCGCCTTCAACTTCAATTTTACCATGTCCCAGGCCCAGTTCGAATAATGCACTGGGAAAAATGAGAGTTAGTTCTTGTGAAAGAGAATCTTGTAAGAAAGCTAACAAGTTGATATATGTAAGAGTGTTGTAAGAAAGTGATTTCTAATAGAAGTAGACCCAAGTAAAGGCCACAAATTTCTCTCAGTGATCAGTCGCATCTCTCGGCCAGTTGGCTCCTCTGGCTTATTGTTTAGTGAAGCATTTAACTTTTAAATATGGTTGTGTGTGGCAAGCAAGGGCAAGAGGAAAAGTGTTTTGTGTATGTGATACCGTTTTGAAAGACATTCCGAGTGGCGGGCATGATATGGATTGGAGAGGGGAGTTGTAAGTTGGCGGGGAAATGGGGAGCATCTCGGGCACTTCACTCGCAGCGCTGTGAAATATTTCCCATGACAATTCTGTTTGTTTTTCGTGCATTGTGTGCTCGGTTGGCACCTCACCTGGTCGGACCCCCACTCCACCCAACTTATCCCACATTTCTGGACCGCCTTGTCTTGTCGTCGCCCACTCGTTCGCGTTCGAGGGCTGCCCAGGGCAGCAAGTTCCCACTCCACCGGAGCATCTCATCTGGAATGGTCCACAATGTGGAACAAGTTTGCTCTATTTGCTTTATCTATGCCCATTGACGGTGACGGCTGTCTCTGCTTTTTCCCAGGCACAAGGCTCCTCTAGAGCGACAATAGCTGCCAGGCTCCACTCCCTCCACTCCTGCCCTCCAACTGGTCTCCCATATGGCGGCATTAGCTGACGGGCTGATGAGTATTTCAACAGGCCGCCCGGCACGGGTTGGCATGCCAGGCATCCTGACATCCTTCGGGCGAGTTGCTAAAATAACCAAACATTTTGAAGGGAATTATGCCAGTTTTCAAGGGTTCCCAATACGAATGCTGGATGCTCTAAGGATCGGGATATCAAGTTAAGGGAAATAAAATATTTATTAGCTAACTAAAAAGGGATTTAATTAGTTTAAAAGTTGTACAAGCCATTTCGTAGTTATTTACTTAAAATTTGGCATAATCCAAAACTGAGGGAACCTGAACTCGAAAACAGAGTATAACTTATTAAGCTCCCTTCATTCCGGGGCTGTCGGCGAGGTCAATGGAGTGCCGCCGAAATTCCGCGGAATTAAACCGGCAAGAACCCGCCGATCCGCCGAAAAAGGCCCCAAGACGATGGAAGCCCAAACTCAACGCCACTAAACGGAACCACACCGAACGAGGGCAATTTGCGATCGCTGGTAATTATAATTGGGATCGCTCGGGGCCTCAGAGGAAGGTGGTGGATCGATTGGGGCACTGGTATTCGGTCCACCAGTTGACGAGGCCCAGCCTGGAGAAGCCCTGGAGAATCTGGCGCTGCTCGGCAGGCTGTTGGAGGAGGGTGCAGAGGGCGCAGTAGGGCTGGATAGTCTGGCGCAGCTTGTACAGGGAATGCCACCAGAAGTAACTCCTGTACTGCTCCGGATTACCTGCGACGGCCTTTAGGTGACTTATCAGATCCTTTGGGTTGGAGAAGTCCTTGCTGCTAATGTACGAGTGTTGGGGTACCAAATTGGTTAGGTTTCCTCCTCCGATTAGAACTGGCACGACGTATTTCTCCATGGCCAAGTACATATCCCAGGGCACGTAATCCGGGCAGGAGGTGGGTTCGAAGATCAACATAAAGTGGTAGGGACTGCAGCTAAGAATTTGGAATCTCATGATATTTATTAACATAGCTCAATATATTCTCCTACTTACCCATCGGCACCCAGGCAACCATGATGGGCATCGAGGTCAGCATATTTTCGAAACTCCTCCAAGTACAGGCTCTGGGGAAGGGTACTCTCATCCACCTCATAGGTCATGTACGTGGCCAGTTGGGACTTTTTCTTTAGTTCGATCTCCAGGCGCAGTTTCTGTGAGTCCGGCATGTCGTCCGCAAAGTTATTGCTGGGAGCCTCGAAGGACCCAAGCCTTCTGGCCAGATTCGGATGAGAGAAGTAGTAGTCCGTCCAGATTACCTGCGAGTCCAGACGATAGGTCATGGTCAAATTGAAGGGTGGTAACACTGAAGTAGGACCCTGCTGTAGACTCAATGGCTTCTTGGCGGCATAAACCAGATAGTAATCCGGATTCAGATTGGTTACGTTCAAAGCCTTCAAGGAATAGGGATGATCTGCATTCACGACCACTGCATCGAAAGCCTTGTCGTTGTGGTTCCTTTGAGTGGTGATCAGGCAACCACATTCCATGTGAGCTGGCCCACCAGTGAGGGTTGGATCGTTCCACAGCAGAATCATCTTCAGATCGGTCTCCTTATTCGACTGCTGGCGACGGTACAAGGGAATCGTGACGAACATCACGCAAATGGTTGCCACAACCACGATGGCTTTCAGGACATTCATACATTGGCTGGGCGAGTACAGCTCCCGCTGGAGATTCCTCATCGAGACAGGAGATCTACGAGGAGGCGGCAGTCTAAGAGCTTCCTCCGGAACGCTATCCCCCATCCTGCGATTCGTTCCCTTGGCATCTTCGCCCTTTAAGAGTTGCGATGGCAAGAATCTGGGAACATCCTCTAGGTCTTCCGTCTGCTGCCCCAGTTGCTGCTGCGGATCAGGATTCCTCCGAAAGCTGAGGATCTTCTCCACCGGCATGGCTCGAAGCTTGTCAAGGGGCATTACCAAAGATAATTTGGAAAAAGTGTAGAATTTCTCAAATAAAAGTTTTCTGATGCTGAAACGTTTTTGGGAGTTTGTAAAGTAGAAAAGTTCAAGTTTCTGAGTGTGACTTCTGAGTTAAGAATCAGGGAAAACTATAAGTTTGAATTTTCCACGATTATCACTTTCAGGCTCTTTGATTTTCATGAAATTTACAAAATGAAATACAAATTGGACAGCATCAAAACGTCGCTGGGAATTGATTGCCTCGATCGGGCATCCATGGAAAAACCCTTTTCAATCAATCCATCGTTTTTTCCCCCACCCACCTGGCCACTTTTGCATTTCCGATTTGGCACTTTCATCGGAATGGCCGCGCGCTTCCTCTTTGCCGTTTTCCCTTTTTCCCTTTTCCGACCCGCTCAGGCGAACAGGAACAAAGTAATCAATCATTTTGCCAAACCATCAGAAACATGACAATCTGCCAGAAAATTTGCGTAACGTTTCACGATTCACCGTTGGGGGCGTTGGGAGGATATATAGCCAGCCAGCCAGCCAGTCAGCCAGCACATCGATGATATATCACTGCAATTTCGAATATTCATTTCTCCGTTGTTGTTTTTCCGCCGCCGCCGCTGCCTGCTCCTCCTCATCATCCTGCTGCCCTCCAGTTCTGGGCTCATTTCAAATGCGTTCCGCATCCGCGACGAGGATGTGGAGTGGGTGGGGCTGATGGGCGGTGGTTTGCGGGCTTGAGGGCGGAGTGCCGAATAGTGGACAGTGGAAACGCCACTTTGCGGACGTGCCAGGCGCTTCAATGGATCGTCGGCGGTGGAAGGGATGGATGATGCCGGTGTCATTGTTTCCTCGCCCATACTCCTCTTCCTCCTCCGCACGCACGTTGTCTCAATTATGGGAGAGTGCCAGTGAGAAAGAGGGAAAATATAACTACAAAGAGGAAGTGCAGTCGAAAAATATATTCTTGACTTTTATTTTTAAAACTAAGACTTAATTTTCTTGTAAAATCTAGGAAAATGCTCATAAGTAAAGCTTAAGAAATCGAACATTAAATAATATTTTATCTAAGACATAGCACAATTTTTTATCAGTGTACGATTGCGGGTGGAGTTGGCAATTTTCGAATTGACAACCATTTAAATGTTACGCATTCATGTTAACTTCCACGACGTGCCTCGCCGAGGGGAGTCCCAACAGAAGAGGAAGGGGGGAGACCATGTAAATTGCCTGGATCCTGGATGAGTTATGAAAGTGAAATGGATTTGTGATTGCCGGCCAGACGAGCCAAATCCCAGATGGGAACGCATTAGAAGATCTCTCAGCGAAACAAAGAAAACCCAACCGAAGCGAACCCAAAGGTATATAAATTTTAATTATTCCCGCGAATCGCGCTGGCTAAGGAAAACGAATGCATTCTGGAGATCCCGATGCCGGCGATCCTGCTCCGGCAAGTCGGCGAATGGAATTGAAATTCCATTGTGAATATTTTTGGGGGCGTTGCCGGCGCGTCGAGAAAAAATGCAATAAATATGCATATGAGAGAGCTCACCTCTGTGGACGAGGCCGAATCCGAGGAGGTGCTTCAAAAAGGAGTCCCGAGGAGCCGAGTTATGGCGATTTGAATAATTTGGTTCCCACACTTTCGAAGATCGCTCGCTCTCTCCCTCTCTCTCTCTCTCTGGCAACCGTTTTTAATTAAAGGTATTAATACGGCTCCACCGACTAGGTGATTTACCTAACCACAAGACCACCGTCTGGCCCCATTCTAGACTCCACACCTCCTCCCTGACTTTTGACTTCTGACTCATGAGGCGGCGGCTAACATACTTATCGGAACTGAAACTACAAGGTGTCCTTAAGCCCCGATCTCGATCGGCAATTAAATGCCGCACACATTGTGGGCAACTGCTTAATTATCCATTCGATCCCATTCGATTCGATCCGATTCCAAAGAGCCGCCCTGCCAAGTCTCCCTCGGACCTCTGTGCTCCTAAGGCTTAAGGAGAGGAGCTAACGAATTAACATGTAATTATCTCAGCTTGGGCCGCTGGCCAAAGGAAACGCATCGAATTGCCGGCGACACCAGGACCAAAAACAAGCGTGGCTAATAGAGATGACAGTCTAGCTATTTTTGAAAGCAAAAATAATGGATGGAAAGAGGATGGAACTAGGTAACCTAGGTAAAAAGGTGTTCTAATTACTTATTTCAGACAACATCGAATTATAAAATATTTCCCAGATTTATATAAAAAGTAGATTCAAGATCTAGCTACCTTTTGTGATCTAAGAACAGGCATCTCTGTTAACCAAAACCGAGCCTACAGCCTAGACCAGAGAAAAGATACAGATACAAACCTAAGCCAAACGAGGGATTCCGATGGCAGAGGCTGAGGTAGCAGCTGCCGCAGGTTGCGTGCGTGCCGCTTCTTCCTCCGCCTCCTTCGATGCCTAATTCCCGCTTCTGGGGCGTGGCCCTTCTTAGGCGGATTCGTTAAATTGATCCTCGGTCTTGGACCCTTCTTCGACCACCCGCACTAATAAGGCGAAGGGAAAGGGGAAGTGGCGCTAAAGTTGTCAGTCGCCTTGTCCGCAGGCGACGATCCTCTACACCCTAATTAGGTGTTATCTACGACTTCGGTTTTTTCAGCTCCTTTAATGTGGCCGACAAAGTGAGAAGGTTCTGCCAGTGCCGTGGAGTGATTAAATGCGATACACCTCGCAGAGGTCTAAAGACTTTCGCCGAACGCAAGGCGCCACCAGAAGACAGGGAATTTTAAAACAGAAACTCTTTAAAGATATTAATTTGATAAGTTTTTGTGGAAAAAATCAGAAATCCAGAAAAAGTGGCTGATTAAAAGGCTTGTTGACCCACGCACGAACATGACATAATACCGGAGTTGACTCATCCTCTCAGGCTTTTAAGCGCCACTTATTCGGCGGATGAGTGCAATCCATCACTGACACACTCGTCCAACCGCTGTGCTTATCACTGCCCGGTAACCCGGACTCATTGTCCAAATCCCAATTCAGTGGGACTGTTTTGCGCAATTGATGGCAATCAAGAGAAGGGCAATTGCCGCGATCAGCGGCGGAGACTCCTCCATTCCAGCAGGGGATGACACATCCGGAAGCTGGCAATCAGCAAAACAGAGAAAAGCGGATTCCGCTGATTTAACCCGGGGGCCAACTAATTGTGACCCACTCTCGCTGCTTACTATCAAATGCAACTGCAAAGTTCATCGCAAATTGGCTAAACTGGACCACAAACTAGTTTCATCCGCTGGAAACCAAAGGTTACTCTACATATACCTATTGCATGACATTGGGATTTCTATAACTTAGACTTCCCTAGAGTTTTCCAGCCAAGTTTTCCAACTCTCAATGACAGCATGGTTTCCATTTCGCTGGCTCCTCTTCAAGTGAGTGTGGGTTTTCCTCGCTTTTCAAATTCATATTTATGGCAGTTTGAGAGAGTGCACAAACACACAAATCAAGCTGGCTATCTGGAACTGCGGGCTATATCTTCTTGGCCCTGTTTATAGTGTTATGGCGTGAGACACTGAGACATGGGCAATTATGTAAATATGCGGCGGCGCCTGCTAGCGCCGAAGGACGAAGCAGACAATGGGACAACCGCAAATTATTGCCGGCCATTTGGCGAATGAATGCGTGACAAAACACAGGGCACAGCGGACACTCCTTGGATCGAGGCGGGGAGTAGTCGCAGGAGACACAGGGGACACAAGAGACACAGGAGACACTCGCGTACAAGGACAATGGCGGGCGCAGCGGGAGTGGCAGCGAGGTCAAAGGTCAGCCGCGCTAATGTTGTGCTAATTGCTAATTGCGATTGGAACGCGGTGGAAAACAGAAAACGGGACAAAGGAGCTGCTCAGGCGGCGCTCTATCCTAATTGAAGTGTCCTTGCTGCGTTGATTTACTGCAGGCGCCCCTGAAGGAGGTAGCTGCCAATGGTCGAAGGTGCAACTGCACTTTCCTCGATTTTGAAATGCATTTCTATCTTGAGAAGGTCAGTTCATATAAGTCTGATCATCAATCCCATAAGGACTACTTATAGAAGTAGATATCCCAACTAAGTGATGAAAATTCCAAGTTCAGTCTTAGCCTTTCGCCTTTCATTGCCAACGAAAGCGACGGCGTCGCCCAAGATGATGACAACGGCATCCAGCATCCTCCGAGTGGACCACCCAGAGAGCCAAACTAACTGCTGTTCTGTCATATCCTGGCAGGAGGTCCTTGGCCCCCAGAAGCCCCTCACCTCCGCTGGCTTTGTTTGGTAACACGATCTGGCGCACGCGTGGCCAGCTCCAGGCTCAAGACCTTAGAAGCAGGATCAAAGGAACACCAAGTGGATCACTCTCTGATCTTTTTCGGCAGTCGCCAGCAGCTTGAGCTGCCTCAGATGAGGAGTAGCCGGGGAACAGAGACCAGACCAGAGCCAGAGCCAGTCAGGTGAGGCCAGGTGTCAAACGTGTAACTGGATACTCTGTCCTCCTCCCCTGGATCAGGTCATCTTTAGTTTTGGCATATGCAAAGTGGACCACCAAATTGACTGGATCGACCGTCTGCTGTTTTTGGGTCACTTCTGGGATATACTCTTTAGGCCTTAAAGGGGTATGAGGAATTGGTAAGTGGGTTGGGTTGTAATCTGAATCTGTGGCTATATATTTAGTATATAGTCTGATTCTAGGCCACACTCTCTCCTTTCATTGGAAGAAAGGTGTTTCTAGTATTTAAGACTAGTTTCTAGGGTATGCAAAAGTCGCTGTTCGTGTTAAGACCCTTCATCATACACTCAGTGATCCCCTGAATATGTTTGGGGCATTAAAAATTTGTCTTTTGCCTGCCTTTTTTTCAGCCGGCCACCAGAGTTGATTGAAATTTCGGCAATGACCCCTGCAGCAGCCGACAATTGTGGCCAAAACGGCAGCAGAAGCAGAGAGCAGAGAGCAGAAAGCAGAAAGCAAGAAGCGAAAGCAGCTGGAAGCAGCAGACTGGAAGCAGCTGCTTTAACTTTAACGTGGACATTAACGTTAACAGCGACCTTAACTTCGCCCACTGGCCAAATCGACGAAGCGTTAAAACGCACACGTTGACAGCTTTTTTTGTGTTTTTTGCTGAACCTTTCTTTATGGGCTTCATGGGTTAACTGAGGCAGCGGCAGGCGGCAGTTGCAGTTGCCGCTGCCGTTGCCTTTGCCGTTGCTTAATGTGCGATTTCTATCTGCAAATATAAATTGTAATTATTGCATTGTTGCGTCGGAGTTGCGGCAAGTTGTTATCAGTGGCAGCCATCGGCAGCCAGGCGGCTGACAAAGGCAAAAAATTAACAAAAAATTGCAAATGAGTGTCGAAAAGTGTGCACCGTACAGTGCAGCCCCCCTGAGTTCACCTGGCATTGTTTTTCCCTTTCCACGCCAGACAAAGCGAAACAAATTGCCCAACTTTAGTCGCCGTTTCTGCTGCTGCTTTTCGCGCTTTAACACTTTTTTGAATGGGCCGCGGAGGGGTTTGTAAAATTGATGATGGACCCTGAGTTATGGCCCTGGCTTGGTGACGACAGCAGCTGCTGCTGCTGCTGCTGCTTCTGCTGGGAAAACAAGAAGTGTGGGGTGGGGAGAGTGGCAGAGCGGAGCTGTATGACCACCCAGCAGCCAGAAGAAACCCCAGAAAATGATTGAAGAAAATACATTTTAATTACGGCGCTCGAAAAGTGATGAAAATTGCCCGCAGAGCGGAGGGCGGGGAGGAAAAACAAAATGCGTTAATCAATAAATTGCCGCTCAGTGCAGCGATTTTCCCCACTACCCCCTCTCCCCCTTGAAATGAAATGCATCCAACGGTGCGTATGAAATTGAAAATCAAGCAACGCAGCGGCAGAGGAACCACCAGAAACCAACGGAGTGGAGCTTGGAACACTCATGGCTCACAGAGACCACACGAATGGCGCCCCCATATGGAGAGAGACCCTCCTCTCGAAGAAGGTTGAGGGCAGCGCTTTGATTTATCACTCACTGGGTAACTTGGAGTCGAGCCGATCTGTCTGCCCCTTTCGGGCAAGGCATCACTCACTTGTTGGCCAGAGGTTGTTACACTGTCAATAAAGATGTGAAAAAGATTTAAGATGGGAAACACTTTGTACTTAAAACACAAAACTAGTTAATAAATAAACAGATAGATGATAGATGATAATCTAAAAGGGTAATCAACTTATTTCTCGAGCAATCTCCTACATTTTCTCCCTGTGTATTAACTGCGGCTCTGATTGATGCCCCCACACATGCACTGGGATGAAAAAGAGAGAGACCCACACATGGCCACACCCAGAGACCAGACGCCGGCCTTCTCGATCA
The DNA here is from genome assembly GCF_018153835.1 of Drosophila eugracilis. NCBI lineage: Eukaryota > Metazoa > Arthropoda > Insecta > Diptera > Drosophilidae > Drosophila > Drosophila eugracilis. The sequence continues at coordinate 1,441,847 of NW_024572964.1, read as the reverse complement.
CCTTCGCCGTTGCCTTGGACTTGGACCTGGAGTTGGCAGCAGTGGACTCCGTTCGGGTATCGCTTATGGCCTTTGCCACGGTCATGGCCCGTTAATTGAAATATGTTTTGGCCGGAGATCAAAGGGATCGCAAGTGGCGTTCGGGCGATGATGATGATTTGATTAATTCGAATGGGAATGGCTCTTCTGCGATGCAGTCGATAATGCAGCGATGATGGGTTCGATTCGGAACTAATTAAAACATTTAAAATAAAACAAAAAACGAAACTCTGAACGTCTGAACGTCTGTCTAGCTGGGTGTGAGTGTGGTGATGGGGCTGTTGGAAATACGTGGAAAATAAAACATTAAACAATCATAAAAATAAATACATTTTCCCACACAGTTTTTGTTGTTGTTGTTGTTGTTGGGGCAGCAGAAGCAGTAACAACAACAACAAAAACAAATAATAATAAAAACGAGAAGCAGTCGAGAAACTTTTGTACTACATGGAAATGTCATTCGCATAACAACAAAAGACAACGAACCATGATGATGTTGATGATGATGATGGCAACGAAAACAACAACAATGGCCAACAAACAACAACGAAACAACGCACAAAGTTTCCAATTCTCCACTGTTAACCCCTTGGTGCCCCAGTTTGCGGCAAAGTTGGTGGCACCTTTGTGGGGCCTGCCGAGATAACAGCCAACAAAATGTTTGATGTACTTGAAAGTTAATGTTTTGTGGTGTCAACTTTGGCCGGGCTTGGGTAGGGTTTGGTCTGGTCTGAGCTTTGGTTTTTCGGTTGGGCTTTTGCCATGGAGAGCGGCCTTTAATGGTCGGGGATTTTCTCTAATTTGGCTCGACAAAATTAGCCTTTATTTTTTGGCCCTATGGCTGTTTGGCTAATCGCAAGCGCTGAAGTTTGACCTTTCACACGCTCCCAGATCGTCAGCCTCGAACCCCCCCACCACCACCACCCCTCCGTACACACTTTTGCTTTCAAGGAATTACAACAAATTTAACAAGAGCCATCGCAAACGTTATCAAAAGAACTTTTGGCCGCCTCATTTCTGGGCCTTCGTACCTAAAAACTGAAACTGAAAAATTGTTTTCCCACGCAAATTAACACTTGACTTTGTTTTCATATTTGCACAAGATGACTTCATTTTCTTGGCCGCCTTTTCCAACCTCACTCCCCACCTCTCCTACTTCTTTAAATATTTTATTATTGTTGACTTTCCCCCGCCCCACTTCTCACCTCCCAAATTGTAAAAGAAACACAGAAATTCGTGTCTCATCTGCGTTTGCTGTAGATACTGTAGGTGTTCCACTGGCAGTGCGTCATTGTCTCGATTGTTAGGTGTTATTGGGTAATCTTCGCCGCTATTACACAGTCACTAACCATTGTGGATGAGCTGGCGCTTGGCTCTTCAGTGGGTCCAAAGTCTGAGGAAGAAGTTACTCACTTCGTAACTCGGATAACTCTTATGAAAGTACTTCCCAAATAATGATATATAAACATGATTCGCAATATCAAAAGTATGACCAAACTTCTTTCAAGAGTAAGAATAACCAACATTTCCCAGAAAAGTTCTCAAAAACCTCTCTCCGAAAAGCACAAAAACAAGTCAGGAAAGTAATTTTTCACCTCTGGTTTCCAGTAGTCGCCTTCAATAACCCAGCATAATCCGCATGTCCAGCTGGGCTTATGGCTGCTCTCCTGACAAGCAGATGGACAAAGGACATCCACATCCACATCCACAACCACTCACGGGAAATGGGGCGAAGCCAATACTGAGGGCAAACTTTTCCCAGCGCCCAATCAGGGCGAAAGCTGGAAAAGCGACCTGCACTCGGACATTTCACTTGCAATTGCAGGGAAGCACTCGAGGAAAATAAATTTAAACTCCTTGAGCAGAGGATTCACTCTGGCTAGGTTCATGTGTGTGTCCAAGGATCCGGAGCTCCGGAGACAATAAACTTGCTGCCACTGCAATTTCTCAGTTATTTGCTAGGGGGGGAAAAGCCGGAAAATGGGTGGGTGGGTAAATAGAAGGACTCTAAGATATGATGGGAGTGGATGACACTCGTGTCAGCCATAAGCAGCCAGGATCAACTTTTCCCGGCTGCTTGTGCTCAGCTTGCTGCTTTGGCCCGACTTGGAAAATGGGATTTGAAAGAGAGGAAAGCTTCGTCGGGATTTGTGCAGCAAATTAGCTTCATTAATGGATGACTTACTCCCAGAGGAGAAGGAGGCGAACGAACGAACCACTAGATTCTACTATTTTTGCATGCGATTCCTCCCAGCTGCAGTCGCTCAATCAGCGCTGAAATTTATTATGCTCCATAATCATTTGTCATCTTTCCATTTTTCCCATTTTCTCGTTTTCCCAAGCCCCCATCCATTTCCATTTGGCGCCCGCAGCGAGCGCATTAAAATTTTTCGCAACATTTTTCACGCATATTCAGCATCCGACATTCAGTGTTCCAGTGCTCAGTGCTCAGTATTCAGTGTATAGTATTCAGGACAAATGGAATGGCAACTGGAGCACGGGACACGCTCCATTTGAGCGGCCACTGCGATGGGATCCAGACCCAGTGCCCAGTACGGGTCATAAATATCCGGAATATTGTTAAGAATATAACAATTCTCCGCTCGCAGCACTAATGTCAGCTGCCATTTCCCTCTATCTCGCTGCGCTTTTCCCTTTCGACGCCGCTCTTGATACATTTTTATTGCGTTCGAGTGGCCGTTCGCCTCCTTTTTTATGGCTGTCCAATGAGGTCAGCACTGGTTCAGTCTGGCGACGCCCTCTGGCGGAACTTTGGATGAAACTGCAGCGTGTAATAAACCCGGTTTTTTATTTAAACGGAAGCTATATCATCTTACCTAGCATATGCTTGGGAATCTACTTCAATTTGCCTGAAATATTGGAAAATCTTCAGGCTTCTCAGCTGGAGTCTTCTCTACATTATGAATCTTTAAAGACTTTAATATCCTTACGATTTTCTTGTGAAAGTTTGTCAAAGGATATCCTTCTTGGCTCCCAGATCGCATCCATTTCGCGAAACCGACAAGGATTGGTTACCCCATTCCCGCCTTCTTAAATAATTCAATAAATTTGCACAGAATTTTCCAACAATGAAAACAAATTCCACTTTTTCGCTGCTTGCATTCTTTGGCATCGCCATAAGGGGAAAATCCATAATTCATGCATTCGCCAAATAAGAAAAGCGTCGGGAAAATGGAGAAAAAGAGCAGCAATGAAAACATTAACAAGCAGCAATAAAATATGAGCCAGCGAATGTAAATCGCTTTCCATAATTCATCGCATCGCATCGTGTTGACTCGACTCCGGGCTGGCTCTGCCCAGTTCTACGGCGTGGATTTCCCTGGAAGCGTCGTAAACCCATCGAAGGCTGGGCCCCTCGTAAAACTAATGAAATTTCAATTCGAATGACGCGACAACGTCTCCGACCTGAGCAGCCTCAAAATTCCACGAAATTTTCGCGCACTCGCCACGCCAACGAAATTCATAAATTTCCTTTGGACGAAGACCTGTCTCCCTCCTCTTTGATTTTCCCAGGACAATGTTGGGCAACGGAAGCAGGTCCGGTTTTTTCCTGGCTCCTCGATGGACTGGCAACGACAGGTGAATTTATGATGAAGTGAGTCGTCAGCATTATTCCACTCTCTCACCTCGGCCGATTTAATCCGAATCCTCGTCGTTTCCTAGGCAGGTCGCGTGTAAATTATGAAAACCGGCGATAAAAGCGAAAGTAATTCAAAATCTTCGACGTGTGCGAGGGTTTATCACCTGGAAAAGGGAGAGGAATAGGGGGAACTGGGGTCCCACACACACACACACACACTCACTCCTCCGATTTCTCAGATTTATATCGCTGGATTTATGATCCTGTTAGCGCCACTGCACTTGCTTATCTCATGTGTAGCATCGTGTATAGGAGAAATTCCTTGTTTACGACCTGCCGATAGAATGAGTAAATGCCTTTCCCCATTTTCACCTTTCATTACCTGGTTTTCACTTTCCTTTGTTGCCATTGTGGTTAGAAATAAAATAAGATTTCTATTATCAACTCTTAAGGCCTGCCATTTGGTCGGTCGAACTAAAAACCAACTCGTTTACGTTTCCAGTGACCTTTGGCCCTATTATACTAGCCCATAATCCCACTTTAAGTGTTATTTAGCAGCACTGCCAACTTTCTAATTGCAATTAAAGCCATTTTCCTGTGTCACTGCGACGCCATATTAATTCGAGCGGTCCGAAAACCGCAAATAAAAATGTCGCTTTTAATTTGTGTTTGCGTTCCCTTATGCATTTCGCTCAATTAAATTGCACTTGAACCTGTTAGAAGTGGAAGTGCCGTTGGTGGGGGGCGGAAACTGGCTGTGACACGCGATTCGGCGATCAAAAAAATTGCACTAACCCGTCCTTTAAAGAACCCGGACAGGACTCCACGGACAACATTAATTTGGCTTCGCATGTGCCCCCGCCTTTAAAGTTGTAATTAGGAATACTATCACCCCGTGGCGGGCACACCTTCCATTTGAAAAGTGTTTGCTCATTGAGTGGGCGTGGTCACTCTGTCCGTGGAGCTGCAATTACGAGGAGGACCTCCTTTCTCCTTTCTCCATTCTGCTCGTTGACTCGTTGCCTCGCGGAATGAAAAGATTCGCCGGCTTTTCGGGTTTTGTTGCACTGTGGCTTTTCTTTGCGGGATCTCCTTTGTTGGGAAAACTGCGAGCCAGATATCATTCCTAAATAGGACAGTGGAACAAGTAGCATGGCTAACTGTGAGGCTTATGAAGTAATATTACCTTAAGAAATTATTTAGATCATCTTTATGAAATGAAAGAGGAACATCGAGAAAGAAGTACATAAAGTAAAGCAAAGTAAAGTAAATTTCATCTTTTAATATTATTTTCCCCTGAATCCTCGCACTCTGAGCCACCGTAGAGTCTGCTCCTCTATGCAAATTCCGGTTACCCATTCTCGTTTTTCCGCTCTTTTTGTGGCTGGGAACGCTTTGTTCTCACCTCACAGCTCACACACATCTCATTGTTCCGTATCGGCGCTTTGTATCTTTAACAAAATTGCCAAACCGCAGGAAAAGCTGGAAAACAGAGGGCTGGGGGAGGAAAAGCCAACCGCGTGTAATGCGAGAACCTGTGCGTGATGAGAGGGGCCTGATTAAGCTCAGAATGTAACCGCAAAGGGGTTCGAGTGGGCAAGTCCAACTTCTAACCCCGCAATCGAAGCAGAAATACTCAATCGCTTAAATATTTACGCAAGACGGGAGTGTCTGCCATTTGCATTTAGCGAATTATTTTCTTGCAATTTTCCAGACAATTAGACAGAAGGGGAAAATGCAAATCCCCCAGGATTCAGATCCATTTCCTTCTGTCTCGCGCATGCAGTTGGGTTTGAAAGGCAAAGATACTTTTGTATCTTGGGCTTAAGTAGCTCCACAGAAGCCACTTTCCATAAAGGGAAACCCATTTCAATTGCAAGGAATTTGAAACCAGGGAAAGCAGCCAGACGTGTGGAAAACTTTTCGCCGAATTTTATATTTATCTGTCCTACTTCCGAGAGGGGCGGCGAGGAGGCGTGGCTGGGGAGCGTCCCCTTTTCCAAAAATAGGCGTTTTCATCGAACGGCAGTCGGCGTAGTCGTCGTCGTCGTCATCATCATAAAAAAACAAGGCGATGGCAAAAGTTTTTCAATTTTTGCTCCAACTTTTCCAGGCTGTCCCAACTCTCCACCCCAAGTCCTTGGTCCTCCGGTTGTGTAAACATTTGTAGTTTACTTTCAGTTGGCAGGCGGCTCGTAAAATCTGTCCGTTTCGCTTGAACTGGAACCGTTTTGAAACTGTCTCGTAACTCAGACCCGCAGGTTAGCCCATCGCCATCGCCATCCCCATCGCCATCACCCTCACCCGGGCCCAGAAAAAACACGGAACTTTAGGTTTGTTTTCCCAAAAAGGACCACCGATTGAATTAGAAAATTATGCTGAAAGTTATTTGGATTAAAGAAGGACCCTTGACCATTGAGTACGAGGAAATTAGGTAATGGGATAGAAAATTACTCATGAAGGTTGGGGAAAACTAAGCTGGGACTTAAGTGAATTTAGTTGAGAGCATAATAATAAGAAAACACAAGTTATACGTCGGCAAATTAAAAGAAAACTTTGGATAGCAAATAGATTTACAAACTTATTGGAATTCAATTAAATGCTTCAAAAGGGATAAACAAAAGAAAACACCAAATTACGAAGGACTTTTATTTAGAAGAAACTTTTAATCGAATGAGGCTATGTTTTTTTTTGGGTAGATATTTTAAGCACCTTTAAAAAAAAGGAAAGTGTAATAAAAAGTAAAAAAAAAAAATGTCCACAACTGCTTCCCATACCGGGAATTGAACCCGGGCCTTCCGGGTGAGAGCCGGATATCCTAACCACTAGACAATATGGGACTTGCGATTCGACGCGGCTAAATAGTGTATGTAAACATGACGATTCGTCGACTGTGCAAGCTAAGCGTTTTATTTATAGCGTTTGTTATTCAAAATGAATACCTTGACCTTGATAATATGAGTCGCTTATTTGTTTATTAGTCAACAGATGACTATAATTGAAGTTCAGAAATCTTTGTTAAAATATTAAAATCAGAAATGCTGTAAATAAAAAAAATATTTAATAACTTTATTTAAAAAAAGTCACCACATGTTCCCATACCGGGAATTGAACCCGGGCCTTCCGGGTGAGAGCCGGATATCCTAACCACTAGACAATATGGGATATGATAATGACGCAGCCAACTATAATTGTTATAGTTTCTCCAAAATTTTTTAAATAAAGCTCTACGCTTTTTTATCTCGCTGCTGGGTGTTAGTGTTTCCAAGACTGCAGTCAGCATCGGATTCGCTAGAAGAATTCCTAAAACAAGATGCAAAGATGAATATCTAATAAAATAATGAACATTAGTTTATGTTACCCAAGCTCAAATATATCAGTGTCGAATGGGACACTGCACAAAATACACACATTGTGACAGTCTTGGAAGCACATATTACAGTAGATTCCCCTGCAGGATGGCAAATCGCAGGGGTTATTATCATATCTGTTGAACGGGAAGGTTATTGAAATAACTTTTTATAACGTTTAATAAGTTACAAACTTTGTCAACGGTTTTTTGCAAATGGTGCAGCATTTGCAAAGAACAGATCCTCGACAACGACACCTGAAAGATTTTAGTTTTACGAAATGTTTTACAAATATGTTGGTGAACCAAACCATCTTAAGAGGGAATTAAGCCACGGAATGCATATTAAAAGCTGATTGTTGTTCTCAAATGCGTTTAATAGTCGTGCTTGCTGACATCTATCCTTAAACAAATTTTCTAAAATAAAACCATTAATTTTAAAATTAAGCATTATATCTCTAGTCATAGCTTACTTCTTTCCTTTAAGATGATGTAGTGCAACTTGCGAGCTCTTCGCTTTGAATTCTGTGGATAAAAGTAGACCATGATGCGGTGTCTTTGACGGAGTCCATATGGCTCCCAAAAGACCATAAACCAGGCCAGCAGATATAGCAATAAGATCCATATATATCGGAGATATTTTGGCTTCCCTGGAACTGGTAGGCATCTTTGGGTATTAATCTTAAAGGTTTTTGGCTCAAAAGCATGAACGAGATCTCGTAGGATGTCACCTATTATACCGCCGCCTTTAATAACAATCTTTTCGTAAGCAGAAGCTGTAAAATTCATATTTAAAATAAATAATTATCTGCGATTTAACCTTACATTGAAGATCAGTTGAGACCATTTGTCCATGACTGGACATTAAAGTAAGCATACTATAGAGACTGTAGTCCACATAGCAAATACAGAAAAGCTGGATTCCCGTGATCATCAGAAACATCCACGAACGACATATAGTACTGTACTCTCTGGGTAGAAGCCTCCTGGAACTTAGCTGAAAATTCCTATTAGCAATTTATTTTTTAATATCAATTCGGACTATACCTTCACATATTCATTTTCTTCACAGCTGCTCAAGGGCAAGGCCCGAGCTCCCATAACCTCATAGTAATCATCATCATAGTTCTCTAGATCTTTTGTTATATAGATATTCTCAAAGCTGTCACCTGCCAAGTAGCGGAACCAGAAGTACAGCGATTGAAGGATCACAGTCAGCAGGAGTACAAAGATAATCAAATCAAGCCACAGAAAGACAATCAAGAACTTTCGTCTCTGCAACTCAAAGTGTTTACCTATATCCTGATCGTCGTTTACAAGATCTTTGTTGGTGGTTAGAGAACTTGATGAATTCAATTTCGAAGTGTGATCAAAACTAATGGTGGTTATAAAAATGAACCTGATTTTTATGAAGCATAAATGCAAGCCTGTAAGATATTCAAAGTTCTAGTTGGATAGTAAAAAATAACTTAAAAACGCACGTTGGAATATTTCCTCAATGATCATCTGGGACCATTGAAGATTATCATCGAAAAAGCTTTTCACGCCCTTTAGACTATCACAGAACCAAGCGAATCGTTGTTGATTGCAACAATTTTTAGTTTCCTTGCGGAATTCACTTTTGCACTGAGAAATACTCAGGTTCCCTGCCTTCAAGCAGCGATTGTAGGGAGTCCCCATCTTGACGTCAAAGTGATCCCGTTGCAAGGTCAACCAACTAGTGCAGGTGTTATATGTGGCATCTGCAGGTGACAGGATTCCTTAAGCTGAATCTATACTTACTAACATACTAACGTATTTGGGCTATGGGTCCCTCTAGGCTCATTAAAAGCCTGTCTAACTTATCCATGAGCCTGCGAGCGTCAGACAAAGTGGATTGAAAAGCTTCTTCCACCGATCGAGAAGGATCATATATAATACGTTGCATGAGCCTCAGTGCCTGTTTCAGAACATTTTGTCCGCAGGATGCAGAGTTCGCCATGATGCATATGTTGTGGATTATATTTTTAACAGGTCCCAGACACGCCACCAAGAAAGCTAGAGCTATAATCACTGCCCGAAATTGATAGCTTGCTAGGCTTGCAAGGCATAGGGCTGCAATGCACCTGGAAGAGGAGTCTATTATCAAGGACCTTTGACTAAATAAACCCACCTTGCTGGACGTCTCTGAACTAATATGATCAACAGAAGAAAAAACAAGACAATGAAAACCCATTTTCCATTTAGATCGCGGCATGCTTTTTCTGGATGTCTGTAATACCAGATCAAGACCATTAATAAACCGACAACATATCCTGCGATCACATAAGGCAAGGACTTGTCTGTGCACTTCGAACGGAATATGCGGCTACGTTCTGCAGGATCACAATCTTGGTCAGGATCCTTTGGATCGTCCGGTGGATTTAAGGGATATATGGGAGCATCTCCTTCGGGACTGCCTTCTCTGTATTCTTTAGACTCTGATTGATCATGATTCGAATTATTGTTAAGATAACTTTTCGTAGTTTCTTTGGTGTTAATATAACATTTCCTGTATGAGTTCTCAACTCTTCTGCCAGTCTGGAGAGCTGTTCGATCCTCATATATAACATCCTCATCGTCTTCATCCTGATAAAATATGGCATTTCGGCGGTGTCTATCACGTGTTTCAGCTCTTCTATACACGTGATCGGTTAAATTGCTCGACTTTTCCATACTTAGTAGAAAATAGTTTTATCTGAGGTATAAATTTACGTTTCCAGTTGAATAGGCGACAATTAAGTCGGAGAAAGACGATGAGAGTCGATGAAAACTCAACATTTTTCTCAAAAAAGATTTCATTTATTTAAAAAATAGAATCAACCATACTTCCCATACCGGGAATTGAACCCGGGCCTTCCGGGTGAGAGCCGGATATCCTAACCACTAGACAATATGGGACTTAATGTCCTTTGATGAGCAGTGTTAGATAACGACTAAGAGAATTCCAATTTTTTTAAACAAATATAAATAAACAATCTTAATAGACAATATCCTTTACTTAATTGATTTTTGAATAATTTTATTTTAATGTGCTCTCTTATTTTGTTATTAGTGCGCACAAAAAGGAAAATTCATCTCGACCATATTTCCCATACCGGGAATTGAACCCGGGCCTTCCGGGTGAGAGCCGGATATCCTAACCACTAGACAATATGGGACTTGTGATCCACAGCTAGGTAGTGTTGGATAACGATTAGGTATTTTGGATAGTTCGTTTAAATTTTAAAATATCCTGGTACTTATTAATTAAACTACTATTTAATAGCCCCAATTACAAAAAGAATATCACCATAGTTCCCATACCGGGAATTGAACCCGGGCCTTCCGGGTGAGAGCCGGATATCCTAACCACTAGACAATATGGGATGTGATCCGCTGGGCAGCAGAGTTTATATACGAGCTTTCTTGAAAACTTAAGAAAATCTTCGATCTGGGTTAATTTTTTTGTTCTTATTGCATCCGTCCGTCAGCATTCAATATTAAATCACTTCCTGGCGGGGGACCCACGCAGCTTTTCAGATTTACTGTAATGAGGGGTCAACTTCATATAACCTTTTTCGGAATTAATTAAAAGCCATTCAACACTCGGACTGGCAGTTGCATTCGCCGATGCCCACGGCTCGACGGACTCCAGTGGCTGGGAATGAGGCACATAATCATCAATTATCATCAATTACCGCAAACAAATAAATATTCTTAATTTATTGTGTTTTCGGATCGGGCTTGGCCGCCCACAATGGCAACAGGCGGCGGCGAATGCAGACGAAAAATCGCTACGAAAAAATATTAAAAATAAATTTCCAACCCGAAACAACAAACACACAAATTTCGGAGGAGCAGAGCAGACAGCTGGGGATGTGGGGGCAATGGGCTGCTCGTTGGATACTGCGGTATTGAGATTGATGTCCATAAATTAATCCCTCGCCGCTCCGTCTCCTTTCATTGTATCTTTTTAGTCAGTCTGGGTGTCGTGCGATAAATTTCATAGATGCATTTGGTAATTTCAATTTGTTTTAATGTGTCGCCTCTATTCTATATATAAAGCACATATAGCACATATAATTTGAGGTTTATTGGCCGTGTCGTGGCTTTGCCTAGCTATTTTCGTCTGGCCTCGTGGGATGTTCCGAGGCATCAGCCATCAGCAATTGTCGCTGCTTATCAGAGGGTGATATAGGATATAGGATATAGGATATAGTTTATAGGTTACAGAAGACCCTGAGCTTTTGAAGTTATCCAAAGGCGGAAATGTATCGAGTGTGATCTATAAGCTGTTTATAAGTTTCTGATAAGTGCACCTCTTTTTGTAATATTAATCAGAGAAGATAAAACCCCCCTGAATGTTCAAAATCCATACATCTTTTTGTGATATTTTTCAACACGTGTTGACACAATAGGATCGCCTTACAGCCAAACACTCTATAAATCAATTTCCGCCTTTGGCATGTCTTTTATGCTGGACAAACATTTTCCGAATTTCCGCCCAAGGGATTTTAGGGAGCTTATGACCCGTGGCGCCATCGTTCGTTTGAAGGGATTAGAGGATAGGGCTTTCCATCATAATTAATAAACTGTCGCTAGCCGTATTTATTTGTATCTGGCCGGGATGTGTCGTGTTTTACTTCCACATAAATTTGGGGCTGCCACATGTAGCAGTCGTAAAGTAGCGTTATTTCGGTTCTGTCATCAGCGTGGATCTCACCTGAGCCGGCCGGTAATCGCCGTTTAGAGCTGGCTTCCTCTCCACTTGGGTGTCCGAAATTTGTCGCGCGATGGGGGAAATTTCGTTTGAATGGTTTCCGCAATGAAGCGGCAGAAGTGACAGCCAAGCCATGGAGTTATTACTCTTGGACTTGCAGCATTTCCCCGAAAACGCGGCCCATAAAGTGCGGGAAAATCATAGCCAGCAGCCAGTAGCCAGCCAGCCAGCCAGCCAAATGGGGAGCTGCAGCAATATTGCCCAATCTTTTCACGTTTTGAGAACTTCCTACCGAATGCCCCACAACCTCCGACTCGGACTTCATTTCTTTTCATTAGCCGCCCGCAACGCCGGCCATCTACGGTCGGACCAGGTCATAAAACGTAACTGGTTACTCCGCGTAACTCCGGGTATGGCACACAACTCACTTGATTACTTGCCCGCTGGCCAGGTCTTTACTATGTAATATATGTGTTACTGGCACAGACGGACAGCGGCACTTTATTAATGAAAAGCGCAAAGTTCTTTCTATTTTCCCAGCCCTTTTACGTGCGTTGTAGAGTCGGAGGTTGGAGCTGTAGCCAGTGTGTGTGTGGCCTGCATCGAGGTCAGCCGGAGATTTGTTAACCGAAAGTGAGCGGTTTCTGCAACGGGTCAGATGAAATGGCCAGAAGACTGGACACGACCGTCAGACGCGATTATGAGGAAAGTTAGACTGCGAAAAGGTCGGCAATTAGAGAGTGTTTTTTTTATTCTTTTAAACGGTGTTTTTTAGCAGGTAAAGAAGGGGAAAGCTAGCAAAAGATAGTTAGTACTTTTTTTAACATGGGAAAGAATCTCATTAGGAAGTTACAGATTAGTAGGTAGGATGATCTCACGTAGGACAATTCCTGGAAAAACATTGCCAAGTGAAAGTTCTTTGATTCAAAGGTTAAAATTCAAAGACCATAAACTATGTTCTACTGTATGATGTTTTGCTATCATCCATGCCATTATGCCCTATTAGTATCTCAACTCCAAACACCTAATATATCCCATTCTAAGTCAGATTCCTAAGACAGCAATGTTTGTGGTAAACTCACAGCTAAGAATTATCCATAAAACTCTGCAGAAATCATAAAAGAACTCACGCCGATCTCCTCCCGGGCTGAAAACTGGAACCCCTGCATGGGGTCAGTGCAGTCAGACTAGGAACTGTAATCCAAAATACCCAATGGATCCGAAATAAGTGGATCCATTGCTGGAGATTACTTCGAGACACCCACCAGCGAGGGAATTTCTGGTTGGATCTCTTGCCTTTGTTTGCTGGGACTCATTCTGTGTTTTTTCTGTGTTTTATGCCCCAACTGACAAGTCGTTGGCATCTCTGGCGCATGTTAATTATGCCAGCGGACTACCTATGTATGCCCCTCCTCGGACTCCCCTCCCTTCCTCCAAAGCCCAAGATGTGGGCCGTGGCCACGGCGAAAGACCTTGACTCTCGCCAAGATCTTGATACGATTTATACAATTTTTGATTCATGGCGTCTCCGCTGTCGCCTGGTCGCTATCTTTGGCGACTCGCGAACCGAATTCATTTCGTAGGCAGGGCGTGTTGCCATATTTGTCGACGCGAGAATTTCAAATTTCGAGTTCGAAATTTTGAATTCAATCAGCAATTTGCATAAATTTGCAGTCGCGCAAAAAGAAGCTGCTTAGGCCCTAAAAGGCAGGATTAGCCGCCCGCCCACGGAATCCCCTCCCACCCAATAAAGGCAGAAAAAAAACTTAAGACGCCGTTATGGGCCGCTGACCCAAAGTGTGGCGGCTAATGGGACAGCCAAGTGACAAACTGGCCAAGAAACACTGTTAGGTGTGGGCCGCTGATTGACTGAGTGATTGACTGACTGAGTGACTGACTGACTGGTGGACTAAATAGGGTCTAGCCCCCTCCTCCCATCTCCCTCCGCCCATCTTATCAGACTGGTCCAAACATTGGCAAATTGTTTCGGTTTTGGCTTTTGTCGCACGGGCCACCAAAATAGATTGGCCAAATGGGGGAGGTGGCCAGATCGCATCTGTCTGCGATATCGTACGATTTTGTATATATAAAACAAGATCTATATTTTAGTTTAGGCGATGAGACAGCCCGAATACTCTGCAGAAAGTGATTGCTGATTAATGAGAAAGCGGTCTTTGAGTGGCTAAAAACCTCGTTAATAACATTTATTAAATCGCAAATTCATTTAATTTTCTTTGTAATTTAATGGCAGTTTTTTCTGTTTAAGTTTTGCATCTCTATTAGCAGTTAATCATATTTTATGAGCTGCATTTATTAGCATTTTATAATCAAACTTAATTAGGCTTTGATTATTTCAGAGATGAGAATTAAAACAGCTCTCCATATCTCTCAGCCCAGTTAGTTTATATTAACATAGTTTTGGGATAGCTTCTAACCAAAATAGGATAATCCTAAGATCTAGTATACCCCCCAGGACCAGGGTGTCCCTATAAATATCGTTCTACTGCCACTGCCGTAGCTTTATTTCTGATTCTATTTCTGGCTGATTCATTCTCGTCTGAGATTCTCGTTCAGTGGGCTGATCGTCGCCTGTTCGCGGTGGCTGCTAAATTTAAATGCCCAAACATCCATAACGACATTCATGAGGATCGGCTGGGTGCACCACCTTCCTCCTCCCCAGCTCCCCAGCTTCCCAGCTTTCCCCTTTCGCAATTTTCACGATTCTCAGAATTTATTCGAATTAATTTCCCAGCATTAGTTTTTAATGCGTCGACGCTAGAATTAAAGCCATCGTAAAGCTGACAAATATTTTACGGCGAATGCTAGTGTGAAAAAAGCGCGACAAATTAATGAATTTATGGGACACTTTAGGGGGTCTCTCCGCATTATGGCCACCTGTCTGGTCTGGTCTGGTCTGGTTGGGGGAAAACCAAGCTCCCCTCGTGCTTCTTTCTTTTGGATTTAAATCGTTTCGAGTGTCGCCAGGCGCCAATTGGTCACCCCATTCGGACGTTTGCGTGGGCGACTCTCAATTCGTTTTCCGAGCCAAAACCCAAAAAAAAAAAAAAAGGGGAAAATGAAAACTCAAAGAGCTGCCGCGCGTTATTCAGAAAATTCCGAAAACAAAGAACGAATGTTTCCTTGGAATTCGGTTTATTTTCGAGCAGATGAAAGCGATTCGCAAAGTGTTTTGTTTGTTGTCACACATCGAGTGCATGATAGGGAGTAGGAAAACCCAGGGTGTTGCCGGTACAGTGGTCCCTGCCCACGTGCGCCTGCACTCGCGCATTCCTCGACTCCAACGAAGAAGACGCAGGCTAAGACATCCTGGGAAACTGTGTGGGCGACCTCGGAGGTGTGTGTAGGATCTCTACAGCTCTGGAGTTCTGTAGCTCTGGATCTCTGAGCTCAGCCAGATCAACTAAATCAAATCGAGAACCGGCCCGACCTGAACACCGGCCAGAACTTGTTCTCCGCCAGGCGCCGATTTAGCCGGGCCTGTCGCCGTCTGATCTGTGGGTCTTTATTCCTTATTGGCCATCCTATTAACCGACTAACTGAATTAGCATGTTATATAAGTTATAGAGCAAAAAAAAAACATGGAAGTTATCAACTTTTCAAATACCTTTCTTCATATTTCTGCCAGTGAATCGATTTTCTCGTACTAAACTTTATTTAGCCACCCCAATCTTAGCCATATTTTCATGTGTTAATTTTGCCGTCTCAATATTGCTGCTGTTGTTGACCGCACGCGTTTCCATAAACAAAACACCAAAAACTTGAGGCAAGCCAAACCAAAAACCAAACAAACAAAATGCAGTATACAACGAACGCGTGGCAGCCTCAAGTTTCTCAGAAACAGGTGCGGTTTTATGGGGATAACGAGGGGTTAATTTAAACATTATAAAATCGAGAACTGATTAACTTGGAAGTGTAGTGAAGTTACCAAAGATAGAGAGTTGCCTGGACTAAGATCTTTTATATTGACTTCTATAACTTCCTGTTCCCTGATTAGGACTAATATCACTCCACTCCGCTCCTGTTTTTGGCACCGTCTTCTGGGCGATGCTGCACCTCCTAGCGGAGGTCGTCTATTTGTTTTCCAAACAAGCCTCTTTCGCAGACTGGCAGGCGGGCAGATGCAGCTCCAGCTCCAGCTCATCTCCTTTCCTCTCCCCTCTCCTTTCCCAGCAGTTCAAGTGCGTTCAATTTTCAATAAATCCATAAAATGTTGCCTCGCTCCCCGCTCTCCGCTCCCCACAACCAGATAAACCACAGCAGCCCCAGCTCGCCTTGCTGCCTTCTCCTCGCCAGAGTTACTCGGATGTCTGGGCCGGTCCATGGCTGCATTTTTGTTTTGGTCTGTGCGGAGTAAACAATGCACCAGCAGCAGTCCAGCTGGAGGAGCAGTCGGAGGGGGAGAAGAGACTGTGGATCCCCACCACATGCCAGATGAGTCATGGAACTGTGGAAGTAAAAGCTAAAGTGGCGGGGTTTTTGTGCTAAAAGAGCTGAGGAAAGTTAACTTATTTGAAATACTTTATATTTTATATTTATTAATTTTCTGTTTTACAAGTTTGATGACAGCCAAAGGGTTATCTTTCACTACCCTTTAAGTATCCTTATCCTTAATAATAAAGCTCATATAATAAGCAACCATTTTAAGAACTTAAGTATTTACTATTAGTACCCACTGTACCCCTGCCAAGTTTGTCTTGCCAGTCGGAAGTTTGTGAAGTTTCCACTGTCTATTCGCAGACATCTTCCCCCTGCCCCGCAGTCCGGACTGCTGAAGTCCATCGAAGATGTGGATATTCCGCATCTGTTGATGCTGCGGTCCCTGGGCAGCGTCATCTGCAACTCATCATTTTCTGAAATATTGCTCTTTTGCATACCTGAAGCCTGAAGTTTTCCTTTTTTGAGGGGTTAACAGAACTTAATTCCGAGCGATCAGACGGAGAAGGAGGAGACGCTGAGAGGATTTCAATCAACTGGCGGACGCCACCGCAGACATAATTTATTGCCACTTTTCGCATCGATTTTCATTTCTTGCATTGATGTTTTCCTTAAGTGTTTCCTCTCCTCCCTCCCAAGGAGCCGATAACGCAGGGCGGAGCTAATTGATTGCGAGATGCTCCAGGAATCGGGATGGGAACTGCTCACCTCGCCGGGCGAAAGTTAATTGGCCTGGTCCAGACACTCGGCCATGGAACGCAAACACAGGTACTTGCCAGCCACTTAAGTGCGCTTAATTAATGCAAACCGAATCCCAATTGCAATGCCAGCAGATTCCGGGTCGCATTAGATGCGCATCGGGGGTAACAAGCGCGTCGCCTGTTCTTGGCCAGAATCTCTGGGCCAGCAAACCACTTAATCGAGCTGGCGGAGGGGGCGGCCAAGTGTTGTGCAATTCCCGCCTGTTTTTCCAGCCTTCGAACTGGGAAATTCTCTTACTTAGGGAGTAGTGTGTTTTGTGGAAAAAGTAGAGACTTTTCTTCTGATATGAACATTAAATTTTTGTGGAAAAACTTAAATGATTTTCATTGATGGAGAATAGATGAGATACCCATGCCATATATCTCACAAAGAGCATTAAGCCTTCGACTTGAGCCAAGAATTTTCCTGCGTGGGATGTTGTTTTCTGGCTGTTGAATGTTTAGCGGTGGTTGTCAAGTGACATCGTCACTGACTTTTGGTGGGCAAAGTGGGCGCAGGCGTCGGAGGAGTCGCCAGTCTGGATTATCCTTTGTTGGGCATCGACAACTCCGCCACGCAAGGAGCATGGAACATGGAACCACTTCGTGTTGGATTTCTTGTTTCTACTCCACCCGCACTGAGCCACGCACTTTTTTCACTCGCCCAGCTTAATTGCGAGGTGTTCAAGTGAACTCTGATTGCTGCTCCTCCAACTCCTCCAGCTCCTCCAGATTCCTCTCCAGCTTTTTCGATGGCGTTAATTGGGCAGCCCGAGCAGCAGCCGGCGAAACATTTGCTGCCACTTTGATGCCCTGCCGATGATACTCCGGCGAACTGCGACTTCAACAAGCTGCAGTCCCGAAAATTTGCATTTCAAGCAGCCCGCGATTTATGGCCCAGTCCGATGGATAGAGGGGTAGGGAGATGCTGTGACGAATCCAATTATGAGGCGCGCCAGCTGGAGGATCCGGGAAGTGGGAGGGGGCACTGCGGGCCCTGACGGGTGCCATGTGCCTGATGCGATAATGCGCCATCAAATGGCCATAAATAAAGCGCACAAAGCGGATTAAGCGTTTTGTTAACAGATTTATATTGAGCTGAATTATGAGCCGGCGGCGGGTTGAGATTTAATGAGTCCCTCTTCGGGAGATGCCAATGAGATTGGGATTAGGGTCCCTGGTCCCTGGGATGTGGGGTGGATTCTTAGAGGGAAAGTCTTTCAAGAAGAGCCCCTTCTCTCTCCTTGGCAAAATCTTTAATAAGAAGTTCGGCAGATAGCAAGAGCAATGGCCGAGCTTTCTCTTCATAACTCATATGAATGTAAATTAGATTTAGTATTTATCTGCAAACATTCCCAGGAACTTAACACAAATGAACAAAAATAAAATAGATTCCCATGTGTTTTACTTCTCAGGCTGCCAGTATGGAATCCCTGCCAGAGTTCCTGTCACTTGCACTCCGATTTGGTCGTTTCCATAGTTACTGGAGCTTTGCATTCCGGGCCGGAGGAGAATATGAATTAGAATCGATGGCAAATGCCAAGCGAGACTTTATGCAGATACTTTTGATAAATTCATGAGACCTTCGGATGGCAAACAAAGTGAATGAACACCGAAAGTTGCAACACAGTTTTGCTGAACGAATGCCAAAAAATATTTATGCTGCAAATTCGAGCTGTTATCGATTCGGGGACATGCATATTGCATTTGTTTCTGCTTTTTCCGTTTTCCCACCCTTTTTGTTTATCGAATTTAAGTGCTCCCCAAAGGGGCTGTGTCATTCTGGGATGTGTTTGTCTATGCTTTCGGAGGGGGGGACAGGAAGATGGAGTCCCTGGCCAGAAATTACAGCCACCGAAAAGCAAGGCGGCCCACAAAAAAGCACCAAAAACGAAGCACATAAAAAACTGAGCTCCAAATTGCCCCCGAGGGC
The DNA here is from genome assembly GCF_018153835.1 of Drosophila eugracilis. Classification (NCBI taxonomy): domain Eukaryota; kingdom Metazoa; phylum Arthropoda; class Insecta; order Diptera; family Drosophilidae; genus Drosophila; species Drosophila eugracilis. The sequence goes on along the minus strand of NW_024572964.1, from coordinate 1,423,010 downwards.
AGGCAATGGCAAATTGAGGCTGCCGCTGAAGAAGCCGCCTCACCTGGCCGACGGTACCTGGTGGGATCATCCTCCTCATCAGTCGATCGACGACGAGTGGCAGCCTCGTGCTGAGCCTCAGAGCCTCCAAAGGGACGTCGGCATTTGGGCTGAGCGTCGAATTAAGCAAATTATGGTGGGCCCCAATGATCGATCCGAAATGCGGCCCCCTCTCCACCGCCGCCCCTGACCCCACGGCAGATGCTGCAATTTGCCTTAATGCCCAGGATTATGTTGCAAGTTCGAACTTCGCAGCGGCTGCGAAAGCTGCAAACTGTTGACTCTTTTTTTGCGGTGTCCACTCAAATTGGCGCATGTAAATTTTTGCGTCTGCAAAAGTCGCTGACCCATTGGGTCAGGCATATGGGCTGGCAAGTGGAGTTGGTTTGGCATGTTTATAAGTTTGTTAAATCTTAAATATTATATCTTATTTAGTCAAAGATTATTTAAGATTTGTTCAAGGAATAAGTTGTACTTCTAAGGGAAATCACTCACAAAACCTATAAGTAACTAACTTTGCTATCCATGATCCTGTGTAGGGAATCCCTTGACCAACTTCCTCTAGACTCATACCTCGATACCCATCATCCGTTCCTGCTGCTGGTGCTCTGACTCCTCCCAGTGCTCCTTATTTCGCCTGACGCTGACATTTGTGTGTGCGCTAAAATATATTTTTTGAATGCAGATTTTTCACTTAAAATTATTTCAATTACGCCAAGTGCAGGCCAAGGAGCCAAGCATCCAGGCAGCCAGTCAGCCCAGTCAGCCCAGCCAGCCAAGGAGGATTGCGACTTGGCTTTTTTGTCGACTTGTCCTCTTCCCCGAATGGCAGCTGCTGCAGTTCAGTTGTCGCTTTCGGAACTTCAGCTGCAAGTAGATTAAATGCCACAACCGCAAACAGACAAACTTGGTCAATTATTTTCAACGGCGGACACAAATTATTGATGCAGGCCCATCCCGACCCGCCTCCTGCCTTCTGCCTCCTGCCAGGAGTTTTAAAAGCTACCCGGACCAAACCGCATCATCAATCTGAGGGAGACTCGGTCGACGACGTCGTCTCTCCCCGAGTGAGAGAAACGGAGACAATGGACCCACTGCCCTGCCTCCCGCCTTTCTCGCAAAAGGTCTTCATTAAATTAGTGAAATGAGCAAGTCGTCGAGGATTCAGCTGCAACTCAACTGAAGGAGGCGCACTCTGAGAAATTAGGCATCGCATAACGTTGGAAGTGCACTTTCCAACTTACAGATTGATACCTGAAGAAGACAATCTTTAAGTTCGCCTTATAAGTTCTTTAAAATTTCTCTCACTGCACCTCTGAACCTCTTAAGAGGTTGTTTCATTGAGGAACCTCCGAAGGTTCGCATCTGCGAGCAGCCGCAGTTAATGTCACAAATATTTGTTGTCAACTGTCAATTGAGTTGGAGGCAGTACGAGGCCCGATTCCAGGCGATTGGAAGCGAGGCAACTGGTGACGACTTAACGAGATCCCCTTTGCTCCTTCACGATCACAGATCCCTCCACTTCGATCTGCGATTGAGGAATCGCAAATGGCTTGCTAAATTGGCTCAGCCGGCTGGGTGGGTCGAATGTTCGATTGAACCATCAATGTCTCATCAAAATGCACTCGGATTTGGGTGGTGCTGTGGCTAGCAGTCGGCGGGCAAGGGAGTCGGGGCCAAAACGAATGTGGCTTGCAGCTATTGAATTACCAACACATCCAGTACAAGTTTACAATTTCATTTTCGGGCAATGCGAAATCCAAAACCGAAAATAATAGAGTTCCCCCCGGAGTTTCGACCCCTCTCTTTTTGGCCATGGCTAATGGGGCCAATGAGGCAATGGTAGAACCAAAGCTGATGGCTAATTTCTGTTTTTGTTTGTTATTAATTTCTGGCTCGGCCTCCCTCAGTGTTGGCTTATTGATTGCAGCTGTTTCAGCCGTTTGTGGTGCTAGCCTGGGTCGCAGTTTTGGCGCAGTTTTTCCCTCAGATTGGAAGGGAAATGAAAAACAAATTTACCCCGAGGTAACCCCATATAAAACACAATCATAGGCACTCTTTGGTTTAGTAATTTATTAAGTTAGTATATTTGGATATATGTTAGGTCTTTAAGCTCCGGTTTGGCATTAAAACTAAGTAGGCGACTCAATGGAGGAGTCCGTCGATCAGATAGCAGCCCAAACCCGATCCTAAGTCTTTGAGGTGAGCCAGGCTCAGTTCTTGAAAGGCCCTCTCCGTTCTCCGCTCCTTTGGCATTGGCATAAGATAAAAGTTGGGTCCTACGAGCTAAGAGTATTTTGAGCGATCCCGCCGGGATTACAGGGTATGGGTATCCGATAGATATGTCATTTGAGCACGCTGTCCTGGGGAAGGTCTTACCGACTAGTGACTAGACTAAGGCATAAGAGGAGACATGTGAGCGGGGTGCAGTCTTTGGCTCCTGCCTCGGATCATCCCATTCCGAGGTCCTTCATCAAGTGCTGCCTGATCACCTGACCCTCCTCCTCGGCCAGCAGTTGGGCCGTGACCGTGTTGATCAGGTTGAAGGCGATTCCGAAGGCGCTGAATACGCACCATACACCCAAAGCCAGCCAACGAAGAGGGCGTGGACGCAGTCCCCCATCCAACTGACGGAGGAGCAGCAGACCAACGCTGATCCCAGCCAGGGCTCCGGTCATGTGGGCGATATAGGAGACGGATGGTCGTGTCTGCTGCATGGCCAGTTCTCGGGAGTAAAGGGCATAACCCAGATCGCAGAAGACTAAAATCGAATTAAAATCAAAGAAATCTTGTTAGGAAATCCCAAAAGGTGACTCACCAAAGACAACCACAGCCATTAGCTGGAGAACTCCATGTCGCATCTGACCAAAGTTGAGCAGAAGACTCGCCAGTTGAGCGGCCAGCAAGGCGTAGACTCCGCCACTGGCACCCACCAGATAGACCTCCGAGTCCACCACCGAAGTTCCCAAGGATCCCGCCAGAACTCCGGCCGTGTAAATCACTCCCGTCCTCACAGATCCATGAACCAACTCCAGAGGCACTCCAAAAAGCAGCTGGGTGAGCACATTGTAGCCCAGGTGAAGCCAGCTGGCGTGGAGCAGGGCATAGCTGAGGAATCTCCAGAGCTGCAGGCGCTGGTCAGGACGATACACCAGCACAGAATCCTCCAGGGGATCATTACCCACACAAAGAAAGACAAGTATCTGTGGGTTTAAGGAGAAGTTTTTATGAATTTCCCTATCAAAAAGATAAACTTAGCCCTTTATCACCCTGCAAATTAAGTTTTAACAACCTATTTCATAAATCTCTTTTATCCCGAACTAGTTCGGAACCACTCCAAGAGCATGGCTTTCGGGGAACCCCATCCCCACTTCAGGGAAAAAGAGAGAGAGGGAAGCAATAAAATCATCAAACCCACAGCCCAGCCCAGACAGCTTTTCCAGGGAAGGGGTGGCCTAAGCAACCCCCAAAGGCGCAGACTGCCAGCAGACAGCGACGAGACGTCGCCATCAATTCCCCCCCTAGCCCAAGGGCTTCCTTTCCTCCCTGTTTCCCTATATACATACATATATATACCCCATTATTCCTCCTCGATTCCTGTGGCCTGGCGGCGTCCAGTCTGTGTGGTGAGTGCAAAAAGCCAGACGCGGAAAACAAATCGTAGACGTGTTGGATTTTTCGCACGCACTCTGTATCCCTTCTGCTAGGAAAGCCCCCCTCTGCCCCCTCTGCCCGCTCTTTGCTTCTCGTATATCCTTTAACCGGAAGCCAACTTCCATTTACAAATGCATGGGGCTGGGGCAAGCAGCTAAGTTGTATTCGGAGAGTGTGTGTGGCCCTGTCGGCAATTTGTTTGCCTCAAAAGTCAATTGCTCGCCCAGATCTCCGATGTGTGGGAGGAATGGAAGGAGTTGTTGGGGTCTTTCTTCTGAGAGGTCGCTGGTTGGGGCTGAAATATGATACAGCATCTTTGTTATGGCCAAACAAACAACCCTCTTCGTTGGCCATCTCGTTTAATTTGAAATACAAAACGCGCTTCAGACGTGACTGCTGGCCATTCTGGCTCTCAATTCTGGGATGTGGGGTTACAGTAATGAAAAGTGGACTGAAGTTGCATTACAAAAACCTACCTACAGGTTGATTTGCATCTTTAATCTTTAAATTAAATCATAAATGAAGTTAAAGAATTAAAAGTTAAGCTTTTATGGGATTTTCAAGGCTGAAAGTAATTCAAAAACTTCGGGTAAAGCATTAAGAAACTCCTAAACTCCCTTCGTGGCTTACCCTCATCCTTGGAAAAGTAATAAAAAAGTAAATTCCAAAGATTGCCGACTTATCCTATCATAAGTAATGGCCGAGACAGCCATCAGACACAAAGGCCAGGGGTTAGATCTGAGCCCGATTCAATATGTTGGCCATCCTAAGGGTTGCAGTGCAATTTGTGTAAGCCAACAATTAAACCGAGCCAGAATGTGGCCAGAATGTTGTGCTTTTATATGCGATGTCATGGCAACTTCAACCCACCCACTTGGGGGCGGCCACCCCCAAATGTGGCTTTTATGGCCCTCAATCAACCCTCGAGAGGGTAATCGCATTAAAAAGCGGTCACATTTGTTGCCCAACGTGGGGCTACTCACCTCCAAGAGCGAGGCCACGATAATGAAAAAGGGCGAAGTCCACTTGGAAGTCGTGGCAGCCCCCTCAAGATGCTTCGCCTTGTGATTCCCCCAGTCCGGGGAGACACACTTGGATGCTGAGGCTGCTGCTAAGGATGCCCGCTGCACTGGCTGCACCGCCATCAGCTGGTCACAGCAGACGCCCAGCACCAGTCCGGATTTCGACGAGGAGCCGGACGGAGCTGGCGGCATTTGCAGAACGGTACTGGGCGGCATCTCCTCCTCCTCCTCCTCCTCCTCCACCTCCTGCTCGCACTCTCGGCTGAGCGGTCTATTTTTGGGGCGTCTGCCTTGTGACGGTGCCCCACTTAGCAGGAGCAGCTGAGGCGGCTTCTGTCATGGTGAGATGAGCGGAATGCTGTCTGGCCCCGGCGGCGGCCTTCTGGAAGGAAAAGGGAAAAACTGCACTTAGAGAAATGGCGAATTTTTGAAAGATAAGTTAATGTACCTTACAGATATCAAAAGAGAATATCAAAATTTATAAATTGAAAACCTTAAGGTCAAAAGATAAATCACACCTCTACTAGCCACACTTTCTCGCAGTGTAGAAGGGGATTACGCGGTGCTGACTATGGCCAAATTAGCTCAAGGTTGTCTCTTTCTGCGACTGTCTCCGGCTTTGACGACAACTGCAGCGCAATTTCTCCCCGACGCGTCTCGATTTGGCAGACGACGACATTCGACATCGCCAGAGGCGCCATCATTCAGGTCTATATCCCCCGGGCCGTCCTCCTTGCTCCCCCTTTTAATGGCCCTAGACGGCCATAAAAGAGTCAAGAATTTATTTCTTTTTCTGCACTCGCAAGAAATTTATTTCCGCTGCGGCAGCACCAAAGAAAAGAAGGCCAAAATGCAACCCCGAAAGTGCTCAAACTTGAGATTAAGACGGAATTCCGAATTCTAGCCCGGAGGAAGCAGTCAAAAGATGGCCGAAAGGGGGCCAAGGGGCTTTCCGAGGATATAAAGCTATGATCATAAATCCACGAATTAAATGTTGCATAAAAAAGTAATGCATGGTGGAAACCAATAGACTTGGCCATCTATCATAGATACTGTATGACTTTCCACGGAAAAACTACTCACTTTGTCTTGTAAGCCAGAAAAATCTTCATAAGTAGAACAAACTGTTTAATCCACATTGATCTAGTTATAAAACATTAACCAGATAGGTTCTCTGAGTTCATTTAAGTTACAAATGCTAACTCCCTAAAGGACTTTCAAGGATTAATGCCATTTTATGGGTTCCTTGTCCCTAGTAGACAGCAATAACTCGTCCTCTGACTAATCTGAAAGAAACTGTGAGCTTCTGCCGGAGGGTTAACTACTTTATGTGCATGTTTTGGTTTTGGCTAGTTTATGTTTTTGGTTTATTTTGGCCTCCAGACGGCCTCCAGTGCTGTGGTCCCATGGCGTGTCCTGTTCCTTTCTGGCGTGTCCTGTTCTGTTGTGGTGCGCTGCAGTTGCTCTTGGTAATGAGTTTTAATGGTGATTACCTTTGGCCAAAAAACAACCGGGATAGTGGAAGGTCCTGTCCTGTTGTCCTGCCCTCTCCTGTTATGTATATGTTTCTGTTTCGGTTTCTGTTTCTCTTTCTGTTTCCCAAAAACTTGTTTCCCAGACGGAAGTGTTGCTCTTGGTCTTCCCCTTAATGATCCTGGCAACAACAACTGGCAAACCGGTTAATGGATCCGAAAATGGGGACCAAAGGGGCAGGCAGGCAGGCGGGCAGGCGCATGCCAAAAACTGTAAAAATATCGACAGGTGTATCCTTAATGTCCTTAAACATCGATTCCTCGTAGCTTCGGCCGCTCGTTCAACTTGGTCTGCCGCTTTTTCAGCCGTTCTCGGTTGTCGGTTGTTGGTTGTCCTTGGCACGCAACTTGTTCGTGTGCAGGACACTGAAACGCACAATATCCTTGAAACAAACATCGAACTTCCTCTGTGCCGGTGCTTTGGATCCCCATCCTCGACCAGTACTCCCTTTTTTTACCCTCTTCTGGGGCCCTGTGTTTGCCTTGCTGCTTGGCTCATTTGGCAAAGGCAAAAATCGAAGTTCAACCCGCCGTTGAAGTTGATTATGCAAGCCAACCTCCCTCCACTCCTGCCCCACGGTACACAGAAAATAAAGTATTAATGGGTTGGTTGTTTTACAAGTTTATTACCAGCTTAATATGCAGTATATAAGAGCCATTATGTATAGTTTTAGGTAAGAGAAATAGCATTTCTTTACCTTTAAAACTTTCAGCTTTTGTTTGCCCAAAAGTGGGTGGTAATTGGTTTATTCACTCAATGTTCTTCCAGTGCTCCTGCTCCTTGAGCTGCTGCTCTAGATTTCTTTAGTCGACCGCATTCTGTGTTTGCATTGGGCAAACATTTCATTTACATAATGCTGACTATTTGTGTTTGCCCCCCCAAGTACTTTCCTTAAGTTATCAAATATGTGAGCGTAGCCCCAACCGTTTTTTAGGTATTTTCTCATATTGATTTATGCGGTTCAATGGGCTGGCCAAATTGGCTCGCAACACATTCGAAACTATTTCATAATTCTTGGGTGGAGATTTTCTTCCTGGGTAAATAAAATGTTTAGTTTTGCAGTTGCAAGTTGGCAGTTGGCAGTTGGCAGTTGGCGAGCGAAAGGGCGAGAGACAAAAACAAATTTAATTACTGAAGCCGCAGGGTGCAATGGCCAAAAGAAATAGTGATGGAGAAATGTACGGGAAAATACATAATTACAACGCGGCTTAAATGCCTTTGGGTCGAGAGCAAAAGTTATGGAAAACGGGTTGGCAGCTCCCTCGACGTACAGCCAGTGGGCGGGTCGAAAAAGTGAAAGAATAACGAAGAAAGTTACGTTAACAAAACGCAACAACAAATGAACTGCTAGCCGTAGCAGCAGCAACAACAACAACAACAACACGATGAACATGAACTACCAACAATGACGAGAAAATTATTATAAAACTATAATTGAAAAATGTTTACCAGGTGGGTGGCTCGCTCGTCCGTCGGACGATGGTGGGATCAAAGAAAAAGTTATGCGAGCTTACACAGAAGAAATGGATATCCACACTACTCGGCAATATTTTATCTATTTTTGTAGGATTATTTTATGATCAATACTTTGCCCCAGGACTTATAGTAAGCTAAAAAAAGGATCGGGGCCAGCAGTTAATGAAAAACTTGACTTGAGTATGGGCCTAATAAGTCAAGCAGTGAGCCTATAATCTGAATTCTTATAAAAGAATTAAGTCTTAAACTGTTACAAACCAACTTTAACCTTTGATAAATTTCACATATCAACCCCTCGTACAGTGGATAAAAAAGTGCTTCAAAGGTCACCCTTGAGAGCTTTCACTGTAGCCAAACTATGAGAAAGGTTTTCACTTTTTTATAATGTTTTCAAAGGTTTCTTTTCGCATTTTTGTATGAGACGATAATGAAGCGTTATGAAAGATGTACATGGAAAGCCAAGTGAGAGGGGGGCGGAGGGAGTGTATCTAAGTTAGTGGAAAGGGGCGGCAAGGAGGCTTTGACGCCCAAAGTCTTAGTTGGTTTCACAATAAAATTCCGACAATTGAAGCGAATGCGATTAAAAGTCGCGCACGCCATCACAGAAGAAATGCGAAGGGGGCGGGGCTGGGGAAAAGTGAGAGGGGGCTACGCGGAGGGTGCAAGTGGAGCATCGCGATAGCCGGCGACTTGAAATTCTCAAGCTGAGAAACTGAGAAAACCAAGAAACAGCGGCCCACGCAGGCTTCAAAGTTCATTTCCATTCGGGTTGCATGTCAAGCTGCAGTGGCTAAGGAGTGAGGAGAGGCGAATGTGGGAAGCAGGCTGGCCCTGTCCCACTCCATCCAATACCCTTCTCGCTTCCTCGCACTCCAATAGATGGTCTTTCTCTTTGCTTTCAATTTAATTGTAATTTCTTTTGTGTTTATTGCGTTTTTGTGTGCCTGCTGCTTACGTTTTAATTTCATTAACTTGTGTTTACTGTGTGAAACACTTGCCCTTACTCGGCCCCCTTTCCCCCGTTGGACCGCCTCTGGGCCATAAAACGCTCAACATAAAACTTAAGCCACAAGAGCTTGCTCCGTTTCTGTATTGTTGTTTGCACAATTTCAACAGAAGAATGGGGCAGAAGCTGCTCTTGATGTCGAGTTGAGATTTCGGAGATTTAGAACGGCCAACAGAACCGAATTTCCAAGCTTCCCAAATCGTTGGTGGTCTAAACGTCAAACAGAGCCATGGTTAGATTGGAAAGTATGGAAATAAAACTGAGAAGCTGCAAATAAATTTAAAATGTAGCAAACAGACATTAAAAAAAATAAGATCTGCCATATTTCCCATACCGGGAATTGAACCCGGGCCTTCCGGGTGAGAGCCGGATATCCTAACCACTAGACAATATGGGACTTGGATATGATTTTCATAAAGATGACTAAGAATTATTGTATTACCTATTAATAGATAAGAAACCATAGTCTTCAAAATTTTACTTTTTTGATATTAACAAAAACCTGTTTTTCAAAATATATAGCAAATGAAAAAAACCAAAAAAATAATCTCGAACCATATTTCCCATACCGGGAATTGAACCCGGGCCTTCCGGGTGAGAGCCGGATATCCTAACCACTAGACAATATGGGAGTTGGAACCATTCATGAAAAAGATGATCAAGAATTTTGGTATTACCTATTTATAGATAAAAATATTAAAATAATTTCCTGTTTTTATAAGTAACAAATGAGTATGAAGAACTTTAAACTCAACGCCCTTTTACTTTTACATTTAAATAACCTGATTTAAAGAAACTTTTTTGATATTTTAAAATGTTAAAATATATTTTGCATAAATCGCAAAAAGAAAAAAAACTGAACCATATTTCCCATACCGGGAATTGAACCCGGGCCTTCCGGGTGAGAGCCGGATATCCTAACCACTAGACAATATGGGATATGACGACGTGGCGCTCCAAACGCCAACTTAAGACGAGCGCCAAGCAAGATCGTTTTTCGCTCGCTACTTGTGCGTTTGCTTTTGTTTTTGGAGAATCAGTTTGATCGACGTTTAAATATAGCCACTGAATCACGGACCGGTGAGCAGAAAATCCAAACACGATGACGAATGTAAATTACCTATGGTTTGGATCGGATCGGATTGAAAGGGAATGCAAAACAATGGCATATTCTTGTAATTCTGCCAGTGGAATCTGTGGAAAACCGCAAGTTTCCCTCCCTTTTGCTTTACCCCTTTGCATTTCTTGGCTCAGTCCGTCTCCCTGCTTAAGTATTTATGTCTTTTCGTATATTTCTACGACTTCGCGTCAATGCACAAATCAGTTAACGTCCGGCAGACGACAACGAGCAGTGGAGGATGGCCAGCGGACAGCGGACGGTGGACAGACTTAATCACCTGCAGCGACAAAGACACCACCGACCGAACCACCTGACCACTGCTTTTGTTGTTGCTGCCTAAACAAGTGCACCGGGTATCCATGTTTATTTTACGGTTCAACGATTATTACCAGTTATTGTCTAATGCAACCGTAAAAGGGGCCACCGAAGGGGGAAGGTGGGAGAGGTCACACGCCCCACAACCACTGCCACCAGCCAACAACAGCAGCGGCACCACTACCGCACCACCATCGAGGCAGACGACGGCGAACAGCAACCACAAGCAGACCGACGACAGACAGAATCGGGGACCGAGGGGAACTCTGGACAACTTTGGGACTGCAGTAGGTGTTGCCTGCAACCACCGATGGTGCAAGGTCCAAGTGGGTGAGAGTGCACAGAAAAAAAAGGGTCACTGTCTGAGATGTTACTTTATTTCCCATTATTCGATAGTTTAGGTTAAAAAACAGATCTAACTATAGATTTAGTAAAAAGAAGGAAATGCTTGCCGAGTGGAAGTTATTACTGAAACTTCTGGTCATACTAAATGTAAAGGTTTAACTTTTATACAACTATTTTTCTCTCTGCATTGGCTTGTCTCTGTGTGGGTTGTTCTTTTGGTCCCTGCTCATTTCGCTATCAATATTTCAAACACGTTCCAAACTTTTGCCTTTTTCAGAAGGGAGTAAAGTCCAGTCGAGGGTCAGAGGGAGGGGGTCAAAACGGAAGTTCACACGGAAATATAGGAAAATACAAGAATAATAATAAAACGAAATATAAAAGACGGCCAGACAAGCATAATGCTCGTACATATAATCAAAACGAAACAGCCGAAAAAATGTGAAAAAATGAATCACGCAAACAGCCAGAGCAGATCGAATCGGGGTGGCTAAAGTTTCATTCCGTTTGGAAATCGAACATTCCCAGATATATGTATATATATGTGTATATCAGGCAGACCCAAAAGGGGAGGCCAATTTCGTAATAAGGCGACCAAAACGAAAATGAAAATGAAAATGAAAACTACGGCCGAAATCCAAAGACGTCAAGTATTTGCGGAATGCCAGGAAATGACAAACACTTTGCCATGAGGCCACAGTGGAGATTGTCAAGGAGACTCTAAATGGCGGGGGATTAATGTGGAAGTGGATGTGGTTGCTGGGCAGACGATGACATATCAATAAATAAGGCACGCAGCCGATTAGAGTGCGTGGCCCAGCGAGACAAAGTATAGACGAAGGAGAATCCAATTAAACACCCACATAAAGGGCGGCAAGAACGATATGAAACAAGCTTAAGATCTATGAGTGTGTATTATATATCAAATTAAAGTACAGAAAACTATTTTATTCCAATGCCGATAACCCAAAAAAACCTCCAAACTTAGAGATACTTTTGCGTATGGCCAGCAGATGGCATTCTGAGATCACTGGCTGAGCTTGATTTATGGACTGAGAATTTCGCCCGAGTCCGATCTAATAAATATCTATGGAAATTGCAGCACGAACTCAGCGAGACACTGTGATAATTAACTTCCATGCTAAAGATACAAAGATACAAATAGCGGCGAGCGGGTCAATTGCTGCCCCTTTCTCCGCCGAAAGCCCCTCCCTCCTTCTACATATGTATCTTTCTCTCCAGTCTGCTTTCCAGCTGATTGTGTCGAGTGAAGCAATTTAATGCAAAAGCCATCAATTAACCCGCTTTTACCGCCAGATACAAAAGTATCTGAGGCCGCTCTCGAACGGTTCGTTCGCCGCGAGATGCAACGATTTGCACGTAGTTCCGTTAGCTAATTGGATGCTGATCTGCCTCCGATTCCGATTGCCACATCGCCGCCGAGTCCAGGAAGGAAACTCTGCGGAAATTGCCCTGCCAATGGAACGTTGACCCAGGGCAGGAATTTTTTCCAAGCTCGTCCGCTTGTTTGCTGCCCCATGAATAATTAATTTATGATTTTTCTCATTGTAAATCATAACAATTAATGTGGCTTTAAATGGTCAGAAAGGAGTCCGAGGAGGGGCAGAAGGGGGGCAAGCGGAGGAACAGGCCAGCATGACCATGGCCAAAGGCGAGCAGCAACATCAAAAGGCAATTATGCCACCCAATCCGCAGAGTGGGTGAGCAGTGAAAAATGCTAATAAGAAAACAGCGAAAGAAAAGCGGGCCAGAATTCGCACGGTAATGGAAATGAAAATGGAAATGGCTTGACAAGCCTTTTGTTCTCGCATTTTTCTCTGGGAGCCAAAGACAAATAAGAGAGCCGAACCGCAGATTGCCCAGGAAGGAAGCTAGGAAGGAAGGAAGGAACCAGTTGGGGGAGTCCAAGAGGCCAAACTACCTCTTCTCTAGGGCTTTTCCAATAAATACTTGCATTAGCATCGCGATTTCACCGATGGTCAAGTTTTCCCAAGCCACCTATGCGGAGTGGCTAATGTGCGATCCATTTTTCGTGCGACTTTCCACACAGGCCGAGAAAATCGCGGGCATAGAGCAAAAGCGGCGTCATTAATGGGTTCAATAACTGGGCAAAGTCGGTGCCAATGTGGTTCGCACCCGGATTCTCCCCTTCACCACCCTTCTGGAGCTCAATGAACTGGGCTCTGCCCCGCCCCGATTATCACATTTCGATTAGCGACGACCAAGACTCTGCTGCTCGCTGCTCACTGCTCGCTGCTGACCTGCCAACTGGCGTTCATAACCACATTAGCACCGCTGGCGCTGCCCTCGACCCACCGATGACCCACCTGCCACGTCCCTCCCCTTCGCCCGCGCCTCTGGGTACATGCTCATATACATATATCCACCGATCCAAATACGATCTACATTCGCTTCCTCAACATTCACCGTGCAACTGGGCAACATTGTTGCCGCACTCTCTGGGCCCGTTCCGCCCCTTTGCCGCCTCTTCTTTGGACGAAAGCGGCGCCTACCGGTGGCCCTCCTCCCTCTGCCCCACCCCTTTCTTGGCGTGGTAATTATTCGCGCTCAGGTGAGTACGCGAGTCTGCAAAGCGTAACTTGTAGCTTGTAGATACATCGGAGTATCTCTTCGCACGCATCTACATATGGAAAGCCATGGGCCGAAGCTGGAAACTGTGAAAAGCGCTAGAGATGGGCAGGTGGGTTGGTTATGAAATGGTGCAGCCAATGACTCATCTAAGCTAAGATGTGCAGATTAAGTTTGATGCCTAATCTTATCAGCTGGCTCTTTGCCAGAAATATTTATAATCTAAAATTCAGAGAAACATTTCACAGGGGGAAATTCAAAACTCAAATTCAGCTAAGATATGTTTGGCATTTCCCGTTTAAGTTTCCCAACTATCTGGGCTCGTGAGTCACGCGGCCATCGCCGCGGCAGATGGACAAAAGTTAATCACCGTTGCCGTTTAGCTCACTGAGCTTGTTGTTGGGGCTCGTCTGGGAGTTGGAGCCGCACGGACTGGAGCTGTTGCTGCGCATAGTTTACATTTTATAAGTTAATTGAGTTAACTGTGCAACGCTCTCACTTTGTGGTCATTTGCAGATGCAGATTGGCTGGGTATCCGCCAGATACATGAGCACTACTATATGCAAGTGCATCCGATCATCGGGAGCAACTCTATCTATGGGTGGTCGGCGGTCCACTCATGCCCTCGCCAGCCGAGTACTGTTTTAATTATAAATACTTTTCACCTTTTTGCCGGCGTTTGTAAATCTGCATAATTCGTGTTGCGGTTGAAAACATTAAAATTAAGCAAAAACAAAAAGAAAAACGCTTAAAAAACAAACAGGCGGCGACCAGAAAATTCTGCTGTTTAATTGCCAGAATATTTCATTTCACATATATGAGTTTTCTATGCATTTTTTCTTGTTGTGCTGTTTGTCGGGAATTTCTGTAATTTTTTTTATGATTTTGGTTTTTCAGCTTTGTTGGTTGCCTTTTTTTTTGGTGGGTCTTTTTTCAGGTTTTTCTCATTTTGTCAATGCAAAATAATAACCCAAATAGCTGTGATAGCTCTTTGTAAACGATTTGTCCGTGATTTCTGCTTAATTCTATCATAAATACTTCATGACGACAGTGCGTTGTGCTGGCTCAAATGGTTTCGAATTGGCCATATTTACTGGCTACTAACTAAGAAAAAAGAAAGGCTTTTCCTGCAATTTGAAACATTTTCACAATTTATCAAAAATAACATAAGAACTTAATATGTTTTGATGGACTGTCTGTCTGTCTGCTGAAACTAAAACCCATTTAACACATTCAATTTGAGTTCATTGAGTTTACTATGCCTGAAACTTTAACCAGCTCAGATTCATTTGATCAAACACGCAAACAATCTCCGCTGGCGCATACTTGCCACATGAGAGTCGCAGTGCAAATAGGAAATACCCCTTAGCCGTCATAACACCTTGCCGAGCTCAAAAGCGTTTTTACAAATTGTGTCAATAGCTCGGCTTTGATAGTTGTCAACCAACTCCAATTGCTGACGTCAAAGACTTGGCCCACGCTCCGTGAGAAACTAGTTTTCGGCCCCCCTCGGCCCCTTCTAGTATTTCCTTATCGTTGCGGATTTCAGGTGTTCGCATTGCGTGGGCCTGACTCACCTGAACTCACCTCAACGGATTTCGGATTGGCTGGGCTCTCTAATGGCATTCGACCCTGGCGGGGTTCCGTTTCACTTTTCGCCAGATTTTTGGGTTTTTATTCTTTTTCTTAGACTGCAGTCTAAACAGAATTTGGTGTTGAGACGGTTTAGTTTCGTTTCACACGTAAGATGTAGGCCTACAGTGGTTACTCGTTAAGAGAGAGGGTCTTCTAAGTTTAATGTTTGTTCTTACCAACAACTGATTACGACCAACTACCAAATACTATTCCATAACAATGTACGACTAAAAGTATCTGAGTTTCTATTGTTTTTCTCTTGCAAATTCAATTCCTAATTTCGCTGCAGCCACTGTACGCGTATCTGTATCTGTGGGATGCATTCTTAACATGTTTGTTTGTGGTTTGCATTGCAGTCTTCGCAATTGTTGGCTTTGCTTTTGTTTATCGCCAGTTCGCGAATCTCTGTTGTCTTATCTTCGGCTGCTCTTCTTTCTTTTTGTACTTTCCGTACTTTCTGCCCTTTTTCTTTTGTTTTAGACGCGCGCACGAAATTTTCACCTCCGTCGAACAGCATTGATGAATGAAAAGGGAAGGCGTGGCAGGTGGGAAGACAGGTGAAGATGGGGAGGGGAAAAATCGACGATAAGCGATGAGTGTGCGGAGTTCCCTTGGTGGCTGAGCTTTATTTTGCTTTCGCTGCCGCAGATTCTTGTGATTCATATTCCGCAGTCGCAGTCGCAGTTGCAGTCGCATTTGCATTTGCATTTGCATTCGCACATTGCGCTGGTTAGGCATTTTTCCGGCTACTCCCCTACACTTGCACCTGAAGAGGAACCTCTTTGGGTTCTGTGTGAAATATTTACGTGTAGACAACATTCTCCCAACTGCAGTTGCAATGGCAACTGAAATCCCAGACAACTTTGCACTTTTCCTTGGCATTTTACCCACATTTATTTTCGGTGCATTTCCGCCTGCCATTTGCCAGGTTACCTTATTCCGCACCTTACCCTGCTTCCTATACATCACTCCCTCACCTGAGCTAGAAAAAGAATGTGAAAATCGCAAGGAAAAGGCTCAGCACTAAGAGTGGAGTACCCTGGAAATCTGACTAAAAATTAAAAATTTGTTTTTAAATATTATACAGAAACATAATGTTAATTTGAATGGCCAAAAAGATAGTTTTCCCATTGAACAACTACGTATTAAGTCTATAAGTCTGCTTAGTTTTCCACCCCAATAAGTTAAGTTAGAAGAAAACGCATTTCTAAACCATGAAAAACCAACTAAATCTAACCCTACCCCGTCAAGGGTATTTGATAAAAAGAGTTTCCTTCGCTATTCATCTGCGCTTTAGTTTCGGCATAAACATTTCCTAAACTTTTATCTAATTCAACAAACTGCAGCAACAAAGGCCGCGGCGACGTCAGCTTCATCCATTTTGCAAGGTTCCCAAGACATTTCCACATTTTCCAAGTCATTGTTCTTGTTGTTATTATGGTGGTGCTCCATCTTTGAGCTTTTGTTTTTCTTTATTTTTCTTCTTTTTTTGTATTTTTATTTTTTTCGCATTTTCAGCATTCAGCGTGTTTCAACTTGTTAGGCATTCAACTTTTCACATCGCTGCTCTGCTTATTTTTTGTTTTTCCGCCGCGAAGGTTTTTCCTTCAGCCGAGTGTGTTGGTTTTTTCGGACTTTTCGTTTCGCTTCGGTTTTGTGCAACACACGCCACTTGAATTCTTTGTTTGTGTCGCCCTGAGACTTTGGGGCGCCTCAGCTGAACTGGGGGCGTGGCCGAGGGGGCGAAACTTCTGGTGGTGGTGTTGCGACTTCAAATGGTTGCATAATCCGGCAGTTTCTGTGGAATTTATTCCAATTCTTAAGCATAAAATGCAGCAAGTTATTTGCTTTAAAAAATTAAAGCATTTAACCGGAAAGTTAATGCTAAAAATTGGCTTTATCTTGAAAGGAGTAAAAAGATTTTTGGCCAAACCTAAATTATTCTTTTGGTGTTTCGCCTTAAAGCCAATTGCCCAATGTTTTTTCTCAGGCGTAAACTGCACTAATTTATTGGCTCTGATTTGTATGCGTTTCTGCGAGTATCTGAAAGATACAATCTGTATCTACTCGTACACACACAGTATCTGGAGTGTGCGTGGCACCTTGTCCGACAGAGAAGACAAACTACAAAACTGTTAGAGCCATTGTCTTTGAAGCTCAACTTGAAATGTCTGCTTAGATTAATGCGAATGCGAGAGGGTCTGACACTAATGAAGGTCAAAGGTGGTCCAAAGGGGTGGTGGGGGTGTTGAAGACAGCTTAAGAATGATTAAATACTATAAACTGTTGACTTTTGCGCTGAAATTGCCTTGGCTAAGGGGGGGGGAGAACACAAATCAGTTGCTGAATTTAATGGCATAAGAGCCAGAAGTTTTGGCCAAATTAAGTTCAGAGGAAGTGGCGGCGGCGGAGAAGGAAATAAATAGTAATTAAAGTTTTACGAGCTGGATAGTAATTTTAATTCGTGACTTAACTTTTGCTATTCCTTTGATCCAATTTGACTTAGAAAACTTTTTCCCATATCTCCCATAACTTTTCCACTTCTCCACGCCCACGCAAAAGAAAAGTAAACCGAAAATTGGGCAAACAAACTAAGCCATTCAGAAATCAGGTCTTTGGGTCTTCTTTCCCCGCTTTTTGTTTTAAGTTAAGGTTCTGCCTCTCGCTCTGATCTCTAAAAAAAGCAAACTTGACACATTTAAAAACTAAATATTACACACAAAAAACGAACAAAAGACAAGAAAAATTAAAATGCATTGCGTACGATTTTTTAAAAATAGCCAACGCATTAATTTTTTCGTATTTTTCGTATTTTTCTTGCGCTCGACAATAAACAAAAAACTCAGCCAGAGACAAAAGCCCAAGGCAGCCCCTCTCCCCTGTCATTGACTCTATGATTTATGAACCTGAATCTGATTTTGATTTTGATTTTGAGTCTTCTTGGGTGAAAAGTTTCCAAGGAAAACAAAAAGAAAAACCACAATTGGGAAAGTGAATAAAATTCGCATCGATGCGATTGAATGAGATACTTTTCGGGCTGCGTAAATAAATCAAAGTGCAAACAAAAGTGAGCCAAATGTGGAAGCCTCTTGCCCTGGAGACAGACGAACTTAGTTGGTGGCAAGATGGATGTCCAAACTGGGAGCTCGAGGAACGCCCACATGGAACTTGCTAGTACTCCACAGACCCTCCATCGATCGTTGGCCACTCCTGCCTACACGCACTCACCGCTTCTCGAAATGAGACAATAGAAATCGAACAGCCAACCAGTAGCTGGCCAAGAAGTTGGCCAGAAGTAGCACTTGTCCGAGATCCCACAATAGATATCGAAAAAATGGAGCAGGGCAGCCCACGCAAAAAGCGGATAACCCGGGGAGACCTCCGCACGGAAAGTGGTTGCCATTTGCTGACAGCTCTGGTGCAAACGGTTTTTAGTTAAGCCCGCGTTTAGCTCACAAACGTTTTCACTCTACGTTGCGTATACGCAATGTTTGACTAGTGGGTGGGTGCAGTTGGCAATGCAGTTGGCCCACTCCTAGCGGCAGCAACAAATACGGATGCCGAACGACAAGCACAGATGTTTTTACAACCCAAAAGATACAAAGCAGACACAGATACTGATGCTGAAGCTGCTGCCGCACTGACAGATGCAGATTTACATGCACTGAGATTGGAGTTGGAAAAGATAGTGAGGAAAACTAATGAAATTTTCTATAATTTTACATTAAATAGATAGCAAGAGCTTTATAACATTATTATTCGCTATTAGGTATTCGGTTTGGTGATTGAATTTTCCGATATAGATACAAGTCTATCCCATTTCTTTCAGTGCTTTCCCTACTCAAATACGTTCAGCTCAGTTTGGTTCAGTTGAGTTTGGCCAAGTTCTTAAGCCGATGGATTTATTTTTTCGGGGGGTTTCTCGGAGGGGTCTCGGAGGTTGAGATACAGAAGTTGTGGGCACTAAGAGAGAGAGGGAGGGATACAAGGAGAGATGACTTACCGAAGGGGGTGAAGAAATGTGTTGACTCTTTTCAGGCCATCCAGGGGGTGGGGGCTGGATTATGTCAACTGGATAGTGGGATGCAGCTTCTTGAGCTTCCCTTTTCCCAAAAGCTGAGCGACAAGTTACGGCGGCAGTAGATCCGAGCAGTAAATTGTTGGCAGTACGAATGCTCGGGGCTTTCTTTTCTAGTTTTTCCCTAGGGGTTTTCCTCTATTTCCCAGTTAACCGTTAGTCGCGCGTGCTGCCGCCGGTTGCCGTTACAAAGTACCGTTCACAACTGAGCTCGTTTTTTATGCGGCCCGATACTTTTATAGATTCGCCAAGTGCCGGGCCTGGCCAAAAGCAAAAAGGGGTAGAGGCTCTCAGCCGGAGGGGTTACATATTCCGCAGTGTTAGTTGTTGGCTGTTTTTTTTTTTATTTTGCACCCCTTTCGAAAAGCCGGCTCTTTCTGGCCAAGGTAAGTCGCCCCCCTGAACCCCCTCTAGTTGCCACCCCTTTCGACAATAAAAGCCAGGTGCAGCAAACATGTTCGAAGTTCGAACGCGTTGCCAAGTTTTCCTTTGTCGTGGCTTTTTGCTTTCGGTAGCCACCATCCGGTAAACGGTAAACCTTCAAGGAGTCTCGTATGGGTAGCGAGAGGGGCAGAGGGAAGTAGCAAGGAGCCAGCTGGCTTTTACCGGCAGCTGCAGGTGCGACAGAGACAGACGACGACAGTTGCAGATGCAGGATAATTAACAAGTCACTCATTAAGTTAGCACAACCCAAAACCACATCTTAAAAGCCATCTCCCCATTTGTAAAACAAGCTATTTTCCCTTTTTAGTTAATTAACTCAATTAAGGGATTGCCAAAATGGGGAAGGAATAAGTTAAGTTTCACTTTTAGATGTGGAAGTATCTACGTATTTTCTACTTAATTTCTAATATGATTGTCAGTTATTTCGTTTCTATTTTCCACTGACTTTCCCTTTTCTCTTTATAGACCCTCTAAGCCCATATCAAACTAAACCAAATCTTCAATCTCAGCTGCTGTTTTCGCTTGTTTATTGGGTGTCAAAAGGTGCATCCATCAGATGCGAGATACCAGATACAAGATACGAGATACTTATATATGTGGGCTATCTCTGGCATCTCTTGGGGCTGCTCATCTCTTTTGTAGCGCGACTTGTTAACATATCGAACACAATGCTGATATCTTGCGGCCTTTGGCTTCTGCCTGCTCAAATAGCAAACAGCAAACATCGAGAGAGCCAGATACATTAACAATTGCAGAAACATCTTCATCAAATGTGGCCCAAAGTCTGCTGCCGCTGACAGCTGTTGATGAGGGCGCCGACCCTTTGTACCGCACTGGCTGTATCTCTCTCTCTTACTGCCCCTATCTCACTTGCTGCCTTTGCGAATCCTCCTTCGATTCGCGCAGATTGGATTCAAAATGCTTTCGAGTGCTGAGTTAAGTGACAGTTGAATGAAGGTCTATGTAGATCCTTTTAGGGTTTCCAAGATCCTAGCGAAACAAGGGATTCCCTTGGTTATCCTGTTGATGGATGTTGATATGGGGGTCCTGTCAGCTAATCAATAAAGCAGTTCAAATACTTCCTAATTGTTTCTTCTATTTAGAGTGTTATATATAGATAGACTTCTTAAATTGTGAGAGATTAGCAATGCTACTAAGCACGGCAGAGATACAAAAAAGGTGTTAAGTGCAAGCTGAAGGGTTAAAAAAGAGCTCATAATTAATTTCTTCTGCCACAAATGTTTTCCCAACGCCACCAAAGAAAACACTTTCGATCCAATCCCATTTGGCCAGTCGTAAAAAAAAGAAAACACTCGAAAAACATTTGGCCATAAAAATTGCATTGGCCAAAAAGACAATTTTTTAAGTTGTTGTTTCGTGTTTTGTGTATTTTTTCGTCACTCATTTCCACTCTCGCCCATTTGTTTTAATTTTTTCCAACGTGTTTAATTGCCGTCCCTCGGAGCCGCAAAAAAATAAAGAAAATGAAACGAAAACAAAGGAAAATCATAAAAGCCAAAAATACTACATACAAAAACAAGGTGAAAATATTGCGCAAAGCAAAAATAAAAATCACAGAAATAACAAAAGAGGCTAAAACAAAAATCAAACAAATTCAAACCGAAACGAAAACGAAAACGAAGAGCAAAGGCAAAAAGCGATTTATGCAAAATACAGATAAGCTGAAAACACACAAAAAAAAACAAAGACGATTAGGCGATTTAACGCACGCAAAATAAAATCCAATAAAATGTGATTATTAAGGAAGAGGGAAAGGGACAGGGCGAATCAAAACAGATGTTCGACAGGAGAAGCAAAAACAAAAAGAACAGTAACAGGCATGGAAGTAGCGGAGTGAGAATTGGGGGTTACGTCTTCCCTGAAAACTAAATATATTTAAGTAATAGGATAAATTATCGAAAGGTCTTTTAAACACAAATGTTTTTTAAAGACCCCCTTAAAACATCCTTTGCACGCCTCTGTTAGCAACAACAGTTGGAGGAGCTGTTAGTTACTTCTTCTTCTTCAGCTTCTCCTTGTGTTTGCTGTTTATTTTGTTTCCTACTCGTGCCAAAGAAAGAGATGGCTAGCTACGAGGATATCCTTTGACAGGAAGAGAGCGAGGAAATCAAGGATTTGAGTCAACTAGTTTTTCGGGCCTCACCTGCCTCTGCCACATGCCGCTGCTCAAATTTCGCTCCTCTTTCATTTCTCATTTTTTTCGCACTGCTTCTTATTCCGCTGTGGACTCTGCTTCTTATAACATAAAATAATTATTATGACGTGCACCGCCCCTCGAACCCCCGTAATGCCCGTGCCCACCTTGTGTCTGCTTCCGTCCCAGACAGAATAAAAGAGAGAGCAATGTGGGGAGAGACAAGGAGGGGGATATGTGTAGTTGCAACACGCTAGCTAAAAAATATGAAAAGAAGGACAGGAGTCGAGGTACAGTAGTAGCTTATAAAAGGGATTACAACAGTAAACGTGTCTCATTTATATAGTTAGTTCCTAGTATTTTAATTTAAAATATTAAATCGCTATTTAAATAGCACATTATAGTTCTACATTTTGTTTAAACAATAACAGTACATATCTTGAGAAAGGTATCGCTGCTTAATAAACTGAATAAACAATTTCTTTCGAAAAACGTCATGAGAAAGACCAAAATAAATCTCGACCACTTTGTATGAATAGGATTATCCATATTTCTATAAATATATGTAAACAAAAACACAATTTCTTAATAAACTTTTCATCGATAAGCTCAAGAAATATTCAATATTTTGCCTGTAGCTTAAGTGCTCTATTTTTGCACTTAATTCCATTTTTAGTTTTCGAATTATTAATAGAAATATGACTTTTAATGAACTAAGAGGGAGTAAAGAAGGAGAGTGGCCACATTCTGCCGCATCTGCAAGTATCGCCAATGTCAATGTGCGATTCATTCTGTGTAGCATTTCCAGACAGCGGACAAACTAGTAAGTAGTACCCCTCCCGAAACCCCTTAAAGAACACTCTGCGCATACAAATACCAAAGTGGGGGAACTCTCCGAGGCAAACGGAAAACGGAAAGTAGTTTTATTGAGAAATCCGAAAGGAAGAGGGCACAAGCCAAGAACTGGATGGGGCAGGGGTAGGAATGCAACGCCTGCCGCATAATAACAAACAGCAGAAAAACCAAACAACATCAACAACAACAACAATGCCAATGCAAGACGTATCTGAGTGTCTTAGGAATCGTGTAGCTGGCTATATATCCGAGTATCTTTCAGATACGCAGCCCAGTGCATCCGCACAGTGGGCAGAGGCAGAGGCACAACAAAGTTGTTGCCATAAAGGCGAAGGAAAAGCAAAGCCAACCAAACCAAGGCAAACAAAACAACACACAACTAGAAACAACACCTTGCCAAGAAGAGAGAATGTATCTCGAAGATACGCGCTCTTATACGCTCGAACATGTTTGTCTCTCAACTGTTGCAACAGCTGTTCGAACGTGTTGCGTATAAGAGAAGGGCAGATAGAACATGTTGGGTAGAAGAGATTCGCAGACAAGTGTTGTGTTTCTTTTTTTTGGTTTTTATACTACAAACTGTGGAAGTGGCAGGGGGAAGTGGAAGTATCAGTGGAAGGGAGGGGGAAGTGCAAGAAAAGATGAATGAGTGGGGGAGCGAAACACGATCATTCATGATCGGTGGTGAAATAACCTCTGCAGTTTGTGCAAGAAATGTTTTTTGATGATGAAATATAAAAGAAGTTCAAATTTATTAACAAGTTAATAGCAGATATCAGTAATAGAATATGAAATTAGTTTACTTTCATTTGATATGCTAATTTACTACGCTTCTAGCAAAATCCATCAATGAGTTACTCCCCCATTCAAGCATTTGCGAAAACAAAACACAGAAAAAGAAAAGTGGAAAAGTACTACCTAATGGTTTATTGAATCAATTAATTTGTGTGCCTAAGTAAACATTTCGGTTTCCTTCGCAAACACGCATTCGAAAACAAAAAACAATTACGAATTCTGCACATTTTTCCAGGCCAGAAGTTTGAATTTCCACTATGTTTTCTTGGGCTCCTATCCATCACCTGCTCAAATTCAAACTTCAGTTACCAGAGCTCCATCTACATCTCGAACTCTTTCTGTCCCGCTTTCCTTTTTTGGGGGGAACTTCGGCAGAGCAGCAACTGTGCCTTGTCCATTAATTCAATGTAAACCATTCAAATGAAATCCATTAGAGTTTATATTTCAGCCATAAAACGTTGGGGGATCCTTTGCCAGTTGGTAGCTCCAATGGGCCCGCTCCTTCTCGCTCCCACACACACACTCACATGGGTAACGACAAGGCCCACAAGGCTCAATTTAAAACCCCCTCCCCTCCCCCTCTGCTCTGCACACACAATGGCCTCCTTTCCCCGGCCAATGCCATTCTGAAAAGCTTAGCCGAAAAATATTTGCATAAGATTCAAACTGCAGGCAAGAAACGTTTTAGCAGCCCCCTTCGCCCCGCCCCACATTGCAGGCCAAAATAAAATGCAATTTACCCGAAATGAAACAAAATAACTAAACCCAGAACCCAATCCCAGAACCCTCCTCCTCGTGAGTGGCTTGGCCGAAAGTTTTGTCCAAGTTTCTGGCAGTCAAATGTGGAGTTCATATTTGCGTTGGAATTACCCCCAGTCCGCAGCCCCTCCCTTCTGCCTAATTGTATGAAAATACTTGGATCCTTTGCTTTCTGGTCCTGGCCAAATGGGAATTTAAGCCCGCCAGGAGAAGCCCCAACGACCGCCAAAAACTAAATGAAAATGAAAACTAGAACGAAGAATGGAGAATGGAGAGCAAAGGGAAGTCAAGGTGTCGCCGCCACTTGCTCTCCGATTCCTTGACTTCTAACGGGGCAGATAGAAAAATTGAAGTACTTTATATATTACCTTAAATCTGTAGAATATGGAAATAGGATTCTCTATATGTAGGTTAAGGAAAGAAAACGTTTACCTATCTAACTTAGTAACTAACTAAAAAACCTTGCAGTTATTATTTCCTTAAACATCCCATTTATGTTCACATTTCAGTGGCAAATACAAACATTTTTATTTGCGTGCAGGATTTAAGAGAAGGGAAAATGAGAAATGGGGAAAGCAGAGTGTTTCGGGGATTAGGAGAATGTCACTGTGGGTAGAAATCGTGCCATGGCTGGAATCTGAGAATCTGTGACGTCAACCGGCTATTGACTGGGCAAAAACATCTCGGGAAATTGGCCAGATGAGGAGGTCCTAGTAGGAGGTTTGTTGCTGCAGCAGATCCAAGTGCAGCCGACCATTTGACAGCCCTGGCATATGCAAAATTTACATTTGAATTAAATATTTGGCACCCTCCCTGCCCGATATATATACATATATCCATATCCATCGCCCACTCTTGGCCGCAACCACAATGTCTGACATCTCTGGATCCCCGGCTGTCTGGTGTTCCACCCACTCTGCAATTTCGGCAGATTAACTTTATCCTTTTTCATGGGGTTCTGCTACCCTCTGGAGCTTCTCCTTCGGGAGGGGTTAGATGAGATGGCCAAAAGGTGTCCGATAATAAGGATTAGAAGACCAGAAAGCCGCTTAAAACAATTACAAGGTTTTGATATATTAACAACTTAGTAGGGGTAATAGGTGTGTTAGGACTGTATCTGTGAGTATCTTTTCTACTTCCAAGAACGAGAAAGATTCTCACAATCCTTAGCAATGATTAAAGTCTTAACTTCTTACTAAGTAAGTTTAACTATATTAGTTTTCCTCTTTAAGGTTGTTATTATTAATTTACTAATATTACAGGATATCCTTTAGTCGCATAACTTTCTCTGCCCAATTTTGACTTCCTTCTTATTTGGAAAACACAAAGTTGCAAGAGTGCCTCCTGTAGTTTTCCCTCTGCCAGGCCCTTCCCTCTTTAATTTTCTGGTTTCCTTTCATTCTGCATAGTTTTTAATTAAATCAAAATATGTGGCACTAGCAAGTGTTGCACCAACTGACCAAAACGGCAATAGCTGTGGGCGTGGCCTCTCCGATCGGAGCAATGGCGATTGCCAGTTGGTCCATCCAGTCTTCGGGTCAGAGAGAGAGGCGGCGTCTGCAGATGACCAAGGCTTTATGGGTCAGGTTACGAAACCCGTTTATGGGTTCTTAGCTCTCAGTTCTGGGTTCTGTCTTCCCTTCTCACTCTCACTCTCTCTCTCTCTCTGGCTCATCTGTGATTGGGAGAAGGGAGTTGAGATGCCTCTGCTACCTGCTACTCGCCTTGCCCGCTGTCCGTTCAGCGGAGTTGCAGAGGAACACAGAGTCATCAAGCCGCAACCACATCATTAATAAGCCTCCGAAATGAAGGGTTAGGGGTAGATCCTGTGCAAAGAAAGGGTAGATCTGAGCCAAGTCAGCTATTGTCCTAATGGTTAACACGTCGTGGCTAATGAGGCGCAACCGAGAGAATCCAAAAGGTAAACCACACCTTGGGCTGGGGAAAAGGCGACATTCAGGCTGATTAATTGGTGGGAAAACTCTCAAGGGGCTTCTTGTTTTGTTTGTTTTTCCCTTCCAAATAGTTTTATAATTGCGGGCAAAAGTTTCTTATGGCAAAGAACCTCAAGGTTCCGACTTTCCTTCTATCTTAAAGGTAGAATGAAAATTGAGATGCATTCACAATTATAAACTCCCAACTTTACCTTAATCAAGGCTAAAGCCAAGCTGATTTTGGCAGCTCCTAGAACATGTTCATATATCTCTCGGAAAGTTTTCCATTTGCTTTTGCATTGCACCTGCCTAGGGAAACCTCAGCTCAGCCCTTCTGAACTCCAGCTGCAGTTTTCCAAGCAGAAAGGGAAAACTTCAAAGGAGGCAGCCCCAGTTCGGAGTTTAGAGTTCATTTTCCGAGCCCACTCAGCGTAATAGCCGCCCAGATGATTCCAGAGACAGAAACACTTGTCGACTGAGATTCGAGATTCTCAACCCTGAGAAGGACGGAGAGATACTCGGAGAAGTCGCAATCGAACGGCACTCGAGGGAGCTGGCTCCGAAAATAGAAAAGTAATAACAAGGAACTTATGCTAATAGCGCGTTCCAAAAGAGCCAAAAGAAAACAAACAACCGACAACAACAGGCGGCAGACAATTCATAAAAAGTGTACTTGGGGCAGCCAAGGGGAAACTGAGGGAAACTGAGGAAAACTGAGGAAAAGCGGGGTGAAAGGCGGGTAGTAAAAGCAAGGAGTCCACGACCTTAGGGTGCAATAAAAATTAGAGTGCGCAGGCGCAGCCGGACGGAAAATATGGGAAATGTGTGTGGGGAAATATGTTTATTAAGTTGGTGAGGGAGGGGGAAGCTGCAGGAGGAGGAGGAGGAGGGGAGGGGAACCTTTTAGGCAATCATCAGTCACTGAGTGTGGAGGAGCCAAAAAGGTGGCAATAGATCTTCCTTCTGCGGTTTTCCAAGAAGCGGACTTCATAAATCATCTTCTAATTGACTAGGTATCTTAGTGGTATCCCAAGAAAGGAACTTAAAGATGATCTATTGCAAGGGAGGCTGAGTGGCTGATAAGGATGCCTAACCATTAGTTGACATAACTTGGAAATTGAATGGAAAGTGGGGCGTGGAAAGTACTCCAAATGTACTTAAAACATATCAAAGTAATTAAGGTGGCGAAGCGGAATAAATCCTAAAGGAAACTATCAGGAAACTCTATCGTCTCAATGGAATAGAATGGAGAAGTTCCAAAGTAAACAATCTCCTATAAGAGAGCACTGGCCAGATCGTTGGCCGGATGACCTCTAACCCAGTTCTGGTTGCCAAGTGGCAAGCTGGCAAGCTCTCACCCAGTGCAATAGCAAATGATTTCCCTTAAATATCTCTTCGGGCGGTGCATAAACAAATTCCGGATTCGAGCAGCTGCGAATGATGATGCAGGGGATTTTCCTCTAAATCACCTTGCCCGGCTTTGGCATATTTTTCCCAGCGCTTTTCCGCTTTTCGCCCCTAGAACCCCGTTGACCCGCCTCTACTTTGTAGATGAGCTCTGCAGGGAGCTGGGGCAATTTATTACCTGCCATTTACCGTTCCTCATTATTAATTGCAAGGCAATTAATCAGTTTTACTTGCGTCCAACGAGGCGTATACGCAACCCGCTCTCGCCCGCTCCGCTGGCGAATGAAAATTTGAATGAATTGAAATGCAAATTGTTCGAGTAAATAAACATTTTGGGGGAAATCGGGGTTGACTTAAAGACACAGAGAGCGCGATGCAGTGTGAAATCGGAAATTCGCGTCTCCTTCACGTGTCCGCTCTGATTTGGCTCTCAACGTTCTTCGGGATGCATGTTTGTCCGCAGGACGTGGCAATAAAATGCATCGACAGTTTCACTTCTATTACGATATATATTTCTATTCGATTCCCAAGTTTCAGCTGCATAAGTACAGCCTCCCTCCACCAAGGCCGCTGTCCCTTACTCAATAAAACTTTTTGATTTCCGCTCAAATAGACGAAACTTTTTAATGCGGATGTTCTGCCAGCAGCAGAGGAGCGGAAAGGCAGGAGAGAGAGAGAGAGAGAGCGGTGTAAAAAGTGGAAAACGAAAACGAAACGAAATCAAATCAAACCAAATTGAATCGAATCGAATCCAAGGCAAAACAAAAGGCGTCGCCGAGAAGGAGGAGAGAAGGTGGAGGAGGTTTTGGGGGCTGTGGAAAACAGAAATTTAAATGTAGAATCAGAATCAATACCGAGAAGACTAAACACCTGCCAAATCGCCCTCAGTTCCATTTTAATTCAATTGGATTACTTTTCACTCGCATGCCCAAGGGGTGGGGTGGGGTTTTCCCCCTTCTTTTTTTTGTTTTGTCATTTCCATTCTGAGAGGGGCTTCCAATGGCTGGAGGTACGAAAATCGCCACCCCGGGGACACTTTCCACCAGATTCCGTCGCATCGCGTGGGGCTTCTTTATCGTTTTTGCAAATTCCCGATTAATGCACTCTCGACAGCGAAAAAAGCACCAACACCTCCAGCGCTTTTCACCGCCTTTTCTCAATCACTCAAATGGCACGAGAATTCAAAACAAAAGTTAAACAAAACTGAGTAAAAAAGTAAACAAATGAATGGAATGAATGGTGAATGATAAGAGATTGACTAATTAAACACAAAGGAAATGCATTTTCTATAGCATTAACCCTTAACTTAACCCTTTGTCAAACTGGGCTAAGAATAGACCACCTACCCCGTAGTAAGAGCTAAGTGAAAAGGATCCAACAAGCCCCTTTCATCCGAGTTTTCCAACTAGCAAACCTATCTGGACACCAGTCGAACCCCTGAAAGAACCTCCCCATGACAAAACCTTCGATTAACCCCGACTTGGAGGAGGATAAGCGGCGAAGGCGAGCCATTAACAACCTCAACTGCACTTAAGCCAGGGAACACGAGACGCCAACCAAGTGGGGGATGCATTCAGCATCTCCACATCTCAGTCGAAGTGTAATGCAGGACCTGGCATCGCTCGTGCCAACTCCTCGAGATTCCGCCCGGTCGAGAGGAGGAGGGGTACCAGATGAAACCGAATCCCCAGCCGAAAACGGAGACAAAGCCAAACGGCAGCGAGAAGGAAGGGCACAATCACCGGAAGAAACACTGTGGAGAGGCTGCCGGGGATGCAGCTGGAATCTGATAGGAACATCATCTCGAGCATATCCGGCAAGTGCAAGTGCGTGGAGGTAGATTCCGCATTATGTCGGGGATTACGATGGAGGAGGAGGCAGGCGGAGTGAAAGCGAGTGTTGACGCTTCCAGCTGCGGGGTTAATAAGCGATATAAGCGACGCGATAACGAGTTCTGGAGTACACGAAGTGCTCTTCTACTCCGTGCCCCTCTCTTGCAACTCCACTTTCGGATACAAGTCCCTCAATGGGGATTAAGCTGCTGATGAGGATGCACTGAGGAAAAAGTCTTAATCAGAGATATATTTCTTAAAAAACTATCTGTAAAGTTAAAGTTAAGGATCTAAGTTAAGTTCTTCCTTAGGTAAACTAAAGCTTAAGGGAATCTATAAGTTTACAAAAAGAAAGTACAAATTTCTCCAAGTGAAAGTCCCAAACCTCTTTGACCCTCCTGTAACCCCTCGTCGCTTTAGAAGCTGCCTTTGTATTCGCCTGCTAATGGATGTGACAAGGCATGTCCTGGCTGATCCTGCGACGTTCCTGATTAAGTGCAACTTTGACGTGGAACGGTTTAATTGCTGGAACACCCAGGCAGCTGCCCCCACTCCCTGCTCCCTTCCCTGTCCTCCATTAATGAGCTATAGATTTGGCATTCATCCCTCGCCTTCTTGCGGGGAAATCCTTTGACTCGGGCCAAAGGCCTGTTCCTGGGCAAGCAGAGTGATTCGATCTCGGTCCGATCCATGTGCAAATTCGATCATTTCAATCTGCTTTCCATGTCCTTTGCCTCTGCCTTGGCATCTGCCCTCCCCAGCAGCACGCGCATCCTTTTTGTAAACACCAGGACAAAGGACTCTGCGCACACACACATGTCGTCCCGACAGGAAGCGCACTGATTGAGGGCCAAATCTCTAGACCTCACCCTCCATTTATCGCTGGAATCCTTGGGCCGGGGAACAGATGTTTCCATTGAGGACGAGGACCAAGACAGGAACGCGTGTGCCGCCAGCAAATCGGAAGTGCATCCCCCAGCCCTCTCCTGCTCCTCTTTGATCTCGCTCAGCATTTAACCTACGGAATAGTTTTGGTTTTCGGTGCCTCGAGATTTATTATTATTATCCTTCATGGTGTGCTTCCCCCGAACCCGATTGTTTTGCATCCCAATTAGGGGACAGAGGTTTGACCCCCGACAAGTGGGCTCGGAGGAGTCTTGGAATGCCAAGACGGGGAAAGATTTACGTTTATGACATGGAGAAATTATAGGACATTCTTAACATATTTTTTTTCATTTTAAAATATTAACAACTAGCAAAGGTGTTGGAGTTCTCCTTTCAGCATTTAACTTAACAGAACAGAAAACTATCTCATTTTCGCCAGAGAATCCTTATACCCCTTCCTGCCTGGCACCCCTCGCCTGCCCTGTGCTCACTGACCTGTTAGGACGCTGATAAGTTCTTGGCCAGGATCGTGCTCCTGCTCCTTCGCCGACCTGCGTCCATATCGAGTAATTAGATTTTAGAGCCAACCGTGCACTTTCTCTGTGTGTTTGCATCGTGGCCAGGTAAACAGGTTTTTTCGGTGGGCGGACAAGTGGGTGGGAGCATTTTCTAATTAGTGCACCGCAAAATATGAGCCTGACCACCATCAGATACTGCTGCTGCTGCCGCCGCCTGGCCCCATAAATCCCGACCTGGCTGGCAGCCGGAGGTTCAATTAAATTTCGACTTGCGAATCAATAAACCAGCAACATTTTCAACACAATTCATTTAGCGTCCGGCAGGAGGAGCTGTTTGAGCCAGGAGGAGCTGGAAGAGCAGGAGGACAAAGGGACAGGAGCAGGATCAGGAGCAGATGTGTGCACCTGGAGGAAATCAAAGAGCCGAGAGGCAGCGGGGGGCAGGGAAAGCGCGTGTGCAACTCGACACCGGAACAAGTGGTACAGCTGGGGAGGAGTAGAAACCAGCACTACAGTCTTACCTCATAGGTAAGGTATAGAAAGGAAAGAAAACTTTCCTTTCCTTGGGTTCTGCTTAGCCTTAGTCCACTGTACTTGGCGCTGTCTGCTTAATGCGCAGCGAGGAAAACATTTGGCAGCAGTCAGTTTGATGGAATCAGTAGAAAGCAGCCCAGAGAATGGAGCCAAGAGAAAGGGGCCCAAAGAAAGGGCCATAAGCCAGGAGGCACGCGCAACTGCCGCAGGGGCAGCAAACAACCGCAGAAACTCCTGCTCCTGTTTCACAAGTTGGGACAACAACAGGAGCCAGGAGGAGCCGGCAGGGGCAGCCGCACGGACAATGAGCTCGACATCCTGTCGGCGAACGAGGGCATCGGCAAGTCGGCGCAGTGCATTAATTGGTTCAGTGATTTTTTTATGGCCAACTGGCAGCGTTTCGGTGTTCGGTGTTTGTTGGGGGAAATGAGAAAACTGGAACAGGAATTACCCGAACCTCGTCGAACCCCGAGCCCAGGACCTGTCGACCGCAGGCACAGGATAATCGAAGTGTTGCAGTTCCCTGGAAAGGGGAGAAAGGGAAAGGGAAGGGGAAAGAAGAAGAAAGGAACAGGACTGCAGCCTGTCACATGTTTGTAGCAAAGATGCAGCCGTGCTGATAAAGAGGAAAGCCAAGGATGCACCACAAGATAGGGTAGCACTGAGAGAAAAATAATCTTTTTTTACTCTATCAAACTCTCTAGATATGACTGTCTGGAGAGGGAACTGAGACTTGGAACAGTATATACTTCAACTTCTTAATCCCAATCAGAATTTTACACAAACTTAATCAAAGGAACCCCCAATTTGTCTCAGTGCACTTATCCTTGGCCCGAACAAGTCTCAGCTGCAGTAGAGAGCCGGGAAAGAAGCCGGGCTAACGAGCGGAAAACACGATATTACAAGACCATGCCCATAACTCGTGGCCCAGCAGCAGCAAGGACCTCGAACCCCGAACTCAGATCTCTTAGCCAGGACCTCTGGCACGCTTCTCATCCTCGCAGCATCGACAGATGAGATGGTGGAGGAGGAGGGGAGGGGAGGCTGCGACAAATCTCATTAAAACTGAATCGAAATGGTAATTCGAGTTGTTCACAAACAGATCCCGATGCAACTGCGATTCCGTTTGCGATTGAGTTGATAGCGCCCAGAACCCATGTGTGTTTGTGTGCTCCTTATCCGCGTCCTGCCATCCCTGCCATCTCTGCATCCTTATCCTTCGACCCTGCCAAAGACTTTGTTTGCCAAGATGCCTGGTGGAGGGAGGGAGGGAGGGGGGGTGAGTAAGGGAGTGCCACAAGGGGCAAGGTGTGATTTAGCTGCCGCCATTGTCTGCAGGAAGTGCTGCCTGTGTTTGCCGCTCGGTTTCGAATGCGGGCAGGTGGTTTTGAGCGGTTCCGAATGGTTCCATGGACGGGGGTGCGATATGCCAGGGGCACGGGGCTGCGACTTCCAATCGACTGAAGGCCCCTGTCTACTTGAGCCTAATTGCAATCTAAGTGCTTGGCTGCTGTGTCCCCGCGAGTCAATAGACCTTAAAGGAGCCTCGTAGTTGCAGTTTAAAATGTGGATGACTTTGAATGGAATTCAAGTCTAATAAGGAATAGTTGTTAGATATAATAAGGCCTAAGGAAAGTAAAAATGTTAGGAGTTGGAAGGATAAATCATATTTTAGTAAAGTCATTATGTTTATGGGTTGGAGTAGGATTGTTAGGTTGGGTAGGAGTGTTAGTTCATCATTCTGCAAAAGCCAAGTTCAGCTTCTAATAAGTTAGTTAATAACCTTTAGTTCTTCTTCTATTAACTCAAACTCTAAACCAATAATAACCAATATTGCAATAGCAATGCCAATGAAGGAGGCTCTAACTGTGGGAACCGAACATTTGCCACGGGCCATTACGAAATGAGAAATTTCCCAGCTTTTCCGATTACCATCCCGCACTCTGCGGGGCTGTCATCTTGATTTGACTTCGGTTTTCCATTCGACCCTTCATGTATTTCAATTAATAAATGATGACAAAGCAGTGCGATGTAGTCAGAGTCAGATTATGACATGCGGATTAGGAGTGATTATGAAAAATTACATTTCAATTAGGGGAAAAGTGAATTTTATTTATTCAAAAATCAAAATATGCAACCCGCATGAAGGGTTGTTCAGGGGCTGATTGAGTGGCAGTGATTGGGTGATTGATAGATGGCTGGATGGACAGTGGCAGGAATTCAATTAAATGCAGCGCCAGTGTCGCTTTTAATTAGCCCCGAACTACGGATTAGTCCCCTGTCCACCGCGGAAAATCTTGAAATCTGAATATCTGAGAACTACGCACGGAAAAACTGAGCAGCCTTTTCGCTCTGCTACTTCCTTTCACAACTTCTCGCGATTGTTTTCCATTAAGCTGAATAATTAGCATTCCGCCTCGCAGCTACGCGAGAAGTTTCCCGCTTTTCCTAGCAGCTTTTTATCGCAGCTACGAAATTGATTTTGACACCTGAAAACTGCACAAACTTCAGGGCGGAAAACTTTCTGGCAAAGAAACTTTTTTCGGGTGCAGCGAAATGGATGAGGCGCCTAACAAAAACAGAATTAAACATAAAGAGCAGGTGATTCCGGGGAGGAGGAGTGGCCACTAGCTGCCCGAGGAAGTCCCACTGAGTTCCATTTGAGCAAATAACTTTCTGTCTCGAAGATTACACGAGCATTACAAGACTTTCGGTGCGACCTGCGGGAGAAGTCGAAATTGCCGTCGAGGCTGATGGGGAATTATGGGTGCCCAGAGGTGGAACTGGGCTCCCTGGTTTCCTCACTGTCTTCTCTAAGCTGTGAAAATGGTTCAGCACTGGAAAAAACTGAAAAGGTAATATGGGTAAAATACGATAAGGTGTCTAAGGAAGAGGTAAGAGGTAATCTTTTCATGTTAAAAGTTCTTTTCAAGCAGTCAGACTTCCTTCTCCTTGAAAGGTGATTACATTTATAAACTTTTCATCTCATTGAGAACTCATTTTATTGCATTCGTTTATAAACGCCAAGATATTTCTCCCTGTGTATGCACTTTGAAATTGATGTGAATGGGAAAGGCGGCATATGTATGTGTGGTTAGATGGGCGGGGCAGCCGCAATTGATGTGGCAATATTTGCTGCACCTTGTTGGCTTCCCCACCCCAACCGACAAGCCACCCACATCCCACCCACCTTCCGCCCACTTTCCTCTTGAGGGAACACGCGTCGTATGCGCAACTTGTGCAGTTTATTGAAAAACTTGCCTAATTTATGGGCCAGAGCAGAGAGAGCAGAGAGAGCAGCAGAGAGAGGGAGGGCCAGCCCTGGAAGACCTTCCGTCTTGTACTTGTTCTTTGACTTTCCCAAGCAGCGACTGACAGGCAATCAAATTATGCCAAGAATGAGCACTGAAAAGCCGTAAACAATCGCAGGGAAACGAACTCGATAAACGCAGTTGAGTTGAAAGTGCGGCGAGAGAATTTAATTGGGGGAAATGTACCCGCTCTGAATGGGAGTTGAATGGAAAAGGAATTAGGAAAAGTGATTTGGCTTCCCCTGATCCCTGATCCCTGATCCCTGATCCATTTAACAAGTTCTCCCGGCAACGGGGATATCCTGCCAAGGGTCATGGCCAAGTCCGGCCTTTCAAAAGCAAAAATCAAACAGATGTACGAGCAGCAGGATAAACAGCCATTCCGATTCAAGAGGACGCTTAATGGCGCAGTAATCAGAAGTCATTATGTGCCAGCAGCAGCCAAGGCCGCGCCGCATCCTTCGCCTTACAAGAGGCGAAATTACGCGTATTATGACCACAAGCAGTGAAGTCCAATAAAGGGGGGCAAATACAGAGAAGAGGCGGGGATCTATAGCCCAAAAAGGGGCGCGTCTCGTTTTCGTCGCTATTAATTTGTTTGTCAGGCCAGGAAACTCAAAATTCGCCACATCATGGTGACCATGAGCCATTAAGTCAGGAAGGGGGCCAAGACAGGGGTTGCCTTTCAGGCCAGGAACTAACCCGCGGATTAGGCCCAACTGCACGCACAGCCCGGAAAAGTGGAAAATCGTGGGGAGGGCCAAGTGCAGGGGCACATGCGTGCAGACATATCCTGGAACCGAATGCCAGGACACGTGCTGCGGCACAAGAAACGAGATTAGTTTCTCCAGGAAAAGGCATTTTCTGAATGTGAGAAGAGCTGGCTGGAGGGAAAGCTATCGCGAGAAAGTGTCACACTGAGAAGGGGAATGGGGATTACCTAAGGGACCCACTAACTTAACTTTAATCCTTTCTTAAGAGCAGGGAAAACCCTAAGATCTTTTCCAAAAAGAATGTTTACGTAAGCATTTACTAAATTTAAGTTTCTGCTTTGGAAAAAGCATTTAAAATTCAAAATTATGAAAGTATTTACGGTCAGAAATCTTTCCTGTATTTATTTTGAAAACATTTTGCCACTTAGCAGCATCTTAGGGAACGAGATGGAGAGCTGGCATTTCAGTTACTTATTTTAATGGCTTTCTTAAATCAGCTAAGTTTGGCATCCCTATAAAAAGCACCCCACTGGGAGGCCAGAAATTAAGTTAATGACTGCTATTTGCACTTAAGAGTTATAGTTTCGCCAGGTTATGCAATTGAGACTCAACTTTGACTCTGCATTGGCAAATCTCATTTCGAAAGTGAATTTCGAAATTGGAAATCTCAAAAATACAAAATGAAATAATATCAGACAGTCGACAGAAGTTCTCGGAATTCGATTAGGCTCTGTCTTAATCATAATTTACCTGATAAATCCATTAATTAACTCGCAGAAAACGAGTTCAAGGAACCATCGTCGAGGGAAACATCCCCATGACTCTGAAGCCAGTTCGGCAGAAAGTTGATTTGAAATATTATTTCAGCAGAAAGCCGAATTGTTTTGTAATAAATTGCCAATCACTCGCTGGCCGTTTGAGGGAAACCACTTACCCCACCAGCCCACAGCCACCCACTCGATTACAGTCCAATGGGAGACCCGCTTCGTCACGGCATCAAGTATAGAACATTATTAAGTGATCCCAAGTCTTGTGGGGATGGCGGTGATTTCGGCTGTTGTTTGTTTACCTGCCCGCCGATTGAAATAAACTCTCGTGCAATCCTCCGAAAATAGATTCGGTTTGGTCTCTGTTGCCCTGCCCAGCTGGGGCATGAGAGGGGGTAGGGGTACCGGAGGGCCTAGGAAAATACGAAAAAAGAAAACCAGAGAAATGCAAATATGTATGATCAGAGTTCTCCTAGGCACACGACGCTACCGATGACGTGGCGCTAACGTCACCGATCCTCTCACGCGCTAAAATCCATTTATTTATTATTTTCGGGTGGGCAATATTTATCTGGCTGAGGCCTGCGGGATTTTAGTGGCTGCATCATAGCCACCGCAGTGACGTCACTTGGATCGCTCAACTGGCAGTCCATCTCCTCCACCTCCTAACCGCCTGTCTTCGGAACAGTGGGTGGTCATTGATGTTCTGGTAAGAAGTGAAAGGCGAGTGCAGAATCTCTCGATGACCTGGTTGATGGACTGGGAACTTGGTCGCTCTGGGGGATTGCTTCTTTTGTCTGCTCCTCGGCTGGCTTTATTTATTTGTATTTAGCGGGAATTGCGCCTTGTTTTTCGCCAAACGCCCCCACATACGGCGAAAAAAAGAGCCCGTAGCTCTGGCCAGTCGATCCACTAAACCCGACACTTGCTGCAAGTTATAGCCCGGTGCTTCCCGGTGGACGAGCTTTTGATGTTTGGGGTCCAATCGATAAACTGGCCATTTCCGACTTTATGTTGCGATCAGATGGTGGGATGAACTCACTTTTTGTGTACTGATTTGATGGATAAACATCGAAAATACCCAAAGAAAAGGCAAACAAGTGTTTATCTTGCTTAGGTTTCGAAATTACCATCAGAGATTATCTTTAAATTAGTTCGCATTTCCATCGATAAACTGGGAAATGCTGTTTAAATAATACTTTAGAGTTTTCCCTCTGCACTCGATAACCAATTAATGGTCAGATTTGCCTGTTATGCGGCCCGAGTGATGAAGGCAGTGCTCAACATCTGCTGACCCCTGTCAGCTCATTAAAGCATATTTAATCGATTCCATATTCCGCTCCCAATCCCCGCATCGACCAGGTGATGAGAGGTGGCATCAGCACTTCCTCTCGCTCACCTCTGACCCATCGAAGTGGTCCAGCCAGGGATTTGTTTTTCAACCCATCGATTCAGCGATTATGGGCTGATTATGGACACGCCAAATCCCCAGCGGA
The DNA here is from genome assembly GCF_018153835.1 of Drosophila eugracilis. Classification (NCBI taxonomy): domain Eukaryota; kingdom Metazoa; phylum Arthropoda; class Insecta; order Diptera; family Drosophilidae; genus Drosophila; species Drosophila eugracilis. Next base: position 1,385,775 of record NW_024572964.1, on the reverse strand, counting down.
AAGTTCCTTCATATCACAAGTGCTCAAGTGGCGGGCCATGGAAAATCCAACCCTGCGGCCGTCCCCCACACTACCCACTCGTTCCCGGCATCGGAGGCTCCTCCATCACTGCTGATTGACGTCGACAAATTGTATTAAAACCAAGTTAATTGGCATTTCGAGATTTTCAACAATTTCATAAAATTTTACGCCTATCATGTGTCGGGCAATTGGTGTCCCTCCCGCCGGCCTGCCGTCCGTCTGCGCGGCCTGTCTGGCCATTGTTTGTTTTCATAAACACAGATAACTTATTTTCGAAAACGTATTTTTGAATTATTGAGTTTTCCATATACTCTCCGTTCCCCCCTTTCAGATCACGATCTTCTCGTGACGCAAAGTAGTAAATTCTTACGCTCAAACCACGCTGATGGCCTGCGAACGAATGGTTCCCACATGCAATTGCCAGGAGGATTGCGCTCCTTGACCCTGGACCCTTCCCTGTTCGCCAAAATTCCCAAATTTCATTCAGCATTGCGCTGCCGGTGCAAACACACAAATCAATTTGGGCCAAACAGGCATTATAATCACCTGATGACTACAAAAACACAATGAACCTCATTGAGTGGGCATATTTATATTTTGAGCAAACAGTCGTTAAAATCACGCCGCAGGGTGTATTCGAGCCATCAGAAATCAGTTAAATGACTGCGCTTGTTTTTTAAGTGCAGGAAAATTTATTGGGGCATCCCACGTCTTTAGCCAATTCCTCATTTATAAATAGAAAAAGGCTTTCCTATTCCAGTTACTTACATCTCAAGCTGTCGAGTTATTGAATTGCCACTGAGGTGAACCTCCACCTGTGTAAAGGAATTTCAGAAAGGTATGAAAGCAACCCGTAAATTAGCAATGACTGAACTGACTTTGCGGCTCATTGTTTTAAGAAACATAAATATAACATCGAACACAATTATATTTTTGTGTTATGCGGTTAAGAGCATATTTTTCTTGCAGAGAAATCTACAAATAGTTGCATACTTCTAGGCCTCCTTGAGAAAGTTCAGTCATAGATGGCGCTAAACAGAATGTCATTGTTATAACCGAAAAATAATCCGAATATGCAATGTTATACCTCGAGTCTCAAAAAATCAACATTTTCTTCATTACAAAGCCAAAAGTAGTCAGAAAATGGAATGTCATACCTCGTTGATCTTGTCTTTCAATCTATATTCAAAAAAATAACCTGCCATTCAAATCTAAAGAAAAAAATATTTCTTCAATTTTTCGAAAAAAATGTGAAATTTGAAAAAAAATAAACTTTCGGAAATCATCTCCAAAATGAAACAGAAAGTTTGTCTGGGTCGTTAGCTGCAAAAAACAGTATTCCTTTCGGTTGTACCTCTTAATTCGACAAAGTTATAAAAATAATACTAAGGAAAAATGTTGCAAATTTGATTAAAAAGTCAAAATTTTGATTTTCCGTCCAAAATATCAGTATTTTCTTTATTACGGAGCTAAAAATGATCATAACATGGAATGTTATACCTCGTTGAGTTCGTATTTAAATTCCCCGTCGAACTGTGTACCACACTCAAAAAGTACATTTTTTGAGTTTTTCTGGAGATTTTTACGAGGTTCAAAAAATGCGAAAACCGGTCTGACCCGATTTGAGGCACGAAATATCAGTATTTTGTCTATAACAAAGCTTAAAATGGTCGGAAAATGGAATGCCATATGTCGTTAGGCTTGTTTTTCAATCTTTTTTCAAAATATTCAAGTGCCATTCCAATCTGAAGAAAAAAATATTTTTTCAATTTTTCGAAAAAATGATGATGGTACCCTTACAAAAAAAGTCAAATTTTACAAAAAATTTAATTTCCGAAAATCATCTTCATACCCAGATAGAAAGTTTGTCTGGGTCGTTAGCTGCAAAAAACGCTGTTTCTTTTGGTAGTACCACTTAATTTGACAAAGTTTTAAGCATAATACTGGGGAAAAGTATTGCAAATTGTACTAAAAAGTCACAATTTTGATTTTCAGCCCAAAATATCAGTATTTTCCTCATTACGGAGCTAATAATAGTCGTAACATGGAATGTCATACCTCGTTGAGTTCGTATTTAAATTCCCCGTCGAACAGTGTACCACACTCAAAAAGTGACTTTTTTGAGATTTTTCGTAAATTTTTATGATATTCAAAAAATGCAAAAACCGATTTGAGGCTTGAAATATCAGTATTTTCATCATTACAAAGCCAATAATGGTCGGAAAATGAAATGTAATATGTCGTTAGGCTTGTTTTTCAATCTTTTTTCAAAATATTGAAGTGCCATTCAAATCTGAAGAAAAAAATATTTTTTGAATTTTTCGAAGAAATGAATGAATGGAAGTGAAATTTGACAGAAATTTTAATTTCCGAAAATCATTGCCACAACCACATAGAAAGTTGGCTTGGGTCGTTAGCTGCACAAAACAATCCTCACTATATCTGTGCGTCTTATTTTGACAGAGTTATAAGCATTTTACTGGTAAAAATATCGCGAATTTTACATAAAAGTCATTATTTTGCTTTTATGGTTAATATATCAGTATTTTCCTCATTACAAAGCAAAAAATTATCACAGCATGAAGTGTAATACCTCGTTGAGTTCGTAATTTAATTCCCCGTCGAACTGTGTCCCACCTCCAAAAAGTATATTTTTTACATTTTTCGTAAATTCATAGTTTACAAACATTTGTCAGTCCTCAGAACTGCCGCATAACAGTCTGGCTTTAGTGGAGCGGTAAAATTTTTGTATATTTACATATATTTTAAACTATTAAAACAATAATATTTCACTCTACTTTCGAGTTTTCCACATCAGAAAAGGGTGTTTGGGCCATGAAAATATCTCCATAGGGATTGTGTGGCTTTTGACTCTCGCGATCATATTGGGAGCCAATTGCCCAAAGTGACTCCAGATCGTATTCCTCCCGAGCACTCGGTGAAAATATATGCAAAGCAATGTTACCTACAAGATTGGAGGTTTTAAAAAAAATATCTGGGATCTAGACCCGTTTGAAAACCTACCCAAATCCATTGCCATCCAGTCCCGGCTCGTACCGCCCTCGATGCGAGGTAGAATATCGCCCTTGGACCGCTTGATCTTGAACATGCGACGAACAAACTCCGCCGTGGATAGCATGTGCCGGTAGCTGCGACCACTGCAAACTACCAAATGGTCCACGTATTTCAGGTTCTCTGGCACATAGCAGACGAATATATCGTCGACATTCTCCTTGCGCAGCAACTCTACTAAATCCTCAACATCGAACACACCGCGAACACCACCTGTAAAAAAGATTTGGGTTTTTATTTAGGTTTCTTCCTGGGGATTCCCAGCTTACGCTTTAAATTCAAGCCATTATAGAGATCCTGATCCAGTTCGGAATCGTCTGAAATCTGCTGCTCTTGGTGGCGTGCCTCCTCCACATCGAAAATCTCCGTGGCTTCCTCGTCCCGGAATATTTTGTACTTGTCCTGCACGCCGGCAACCAAATTTTGACCATGATTAACTTTACTTTCCTGGGTCTTTGCGGGCTCTTGAGGCGGTTTGGAAAACTCGTGGTGGAAGCAGCGAAGGACAGGCACACTCAGACGATTGTCATGAACCAATCGAAAGACGCGGGTTAGCATTTTGGTTCAGTTTACTTATATTAAGTAACAAGTTTAGCACACAACAAATATCTTTTTATTCGATACTTTTAAGGCTACTCGATATTTCACACTACTGGAAATCGATAGAGCCCACTGTGGCCCTTACGGCAGGTTTTGAATTTGGGCCTCTTCTTGTTGTTAAAAAATATTTAAATAAGAAAGGCACTATTTTTTCAAGTTTAAGTTTATTTTAACTTATGGGTAAATGAAGATGCTCAATTTAAAACAATAAATAAAGTACAAAATTAAGTGTAGACACGGTATTTTTATACAATACCATATCGCGTTAGAGCTGATGCTTCGGGTAACTGCTTTTGCGCCGCCTGGTCACTTTGAATAGTTTTCCAGCTCTGAAATTAACCAGCCGCCTGATAACCAAATTAAAAGTTATTAAATCGCAGCAAAGTGTGCACAATGAGCGAGCAGAAAACGAGTGGGTCGTCTGCGGCCCGTCAGCAAATTGAGGCCGAATACAAGATCAAACGGCCGGAATGGCACCGATTCTACAAGGTAAATGGCAACAACAACAGTGACAATCGTCGATTGCAACCGTCCAATTGCACAAAAAACTAGCAAAACCTGGGGATAACCAAACGTGACTAAGGTTAAATCCGCAAAGGACTCGGAACGGATTCAAAGTACACTCCTTCTGAAAGTTCCTTTGGCGGTTCGATTTCCACGAAAATGTGATGAGTGCGCAAAAGGCTTCTGCAGATGCCTCCACCACCAATACATTGGCAAGCTTTTTATGTGTGTGTGCCAGTGTTGTTGTTGCTTCGCCAGCCAGGCTTTGACCAAAAACAAAAAACACTGAAAAAGAATGTACAAACAGATTCTCGCCAGCGCACACACACACATGCATTTACTTGCTCACCTGCTGCACTTTGCATTCTCTGTACAGCGAAGACATGTATGTGTGTGTTTGTGTGTATTTGGCATATTTATGCTTGCTATTTTGCTATACCTTTCCCCAAAAACGATTTCCTTTGACTATCAATAGAGCGTTGAGCTATTCCGCGAATTCCCGTTTGGCTAAATCAAATTGGAGGCGATTTCTGGGAAGAGCATTTGTTGTTGTGATTGCCTTGGCCCCCAAAAACAAAATAAATCGAGGAGGGGTGACAGTGCTCTCCACTTAAGAACTCCTCACACACACAGAGACACAAGCTAAGTGGAAGAGAGAGGCTCACGCACACAGGGGCACAAAGGGCATGCGTCTGGTTTTTGAGTCTCGCTTTGGGCTTCTTCTTGTTGCCTGTCGGAATCAGAATCCTCTCCTCCACCTCCTGCTCCTCCTCCTCCACTCTTGCTGCTTTATAGCCAGTTCCGGCGAAATGTGTCTTCAGCTGCTCCTCCTCTTCCTACTCCTCCTTTCTCTTCCAGTGCTTCCACTTACTTGAATTGGGATTTCACGGAATTCCACTCCGCAGTTAGGATGACACAGTGTATACAAGTTTCTGGGCATCCTCGTCCATCATCCTTTGCTGCGGCACCGAGGATAATCTAATTTTCCAGCTAACTGAAAAGGAGTCTGCTCGCAATTGTGCGTCGCAACTGGCTGGAAAAATTGCTGTCAGCCATTTCTATTGAAATACAGTCCAGCTTGACTAAGTCGAATTTATGCGGAATAACAGTATTTAAAACTGGGTTTACGCCAAACCGCTCAATATTCCGCGAAAGTAGAAGCATCAGAAATTCAATCAAATTTTAAAATTCATCAAAATTCAAAATTATTAAAAAAAAATAAAACATTATTATTCATAGCTGCCATCATTTTTGAGCAGCAATTGTCGAATTCAAAGAATTAAATATTATTCAGCTTGGCATAGATCCATTTCGAAGTATTAAATTCAAAATATATTTAAAACAAGAATATGTTCAATTCATACAAATATTGACTAATTTCTAGGAAGTTCGTGGGTCAAAATATGGCATTTTTATAGATTAATCGAGGAAAGACCTATCTCAATGTTTTGAATCATATTCCTAAATGAAAGTGAATCTTCGTTAAAAACAATTCTATAAATAATATAGAAAACATACAGATAAGGTGAGCATTGGGATTATTGTATTCCCAAGGCAGCTTTTAAATCAATTAATATCTAAGGAATGGTAATAGTGGTTTAATAGTCGAACTCTACTGTATTTAAGATTCGCCTAACATAGTGAGGTCGTGCTGTAGGCCGAAAACGCAATGACGCATTCGGATCGTATTGTTTTGTTACGCTTTTTGCGCATTTTATGTATAATCATTTCCATTGAACGCACTCCCGTTAGTGGGTCTTCTCCTCTCTGCGGCCTCTTGTCCCACCCTAACTGCTTATCAGCTTACACCTAGCGCCTTCTCGATCTATCCTTTCCATCATCCCACCCATTCCATTCGCTCCATTATGACAACCTCGTCGTCTGTGACGAAGCCTCTTTGCTACCCTGCATCTCTGGCAGAGGGAATGGTGATCTTAGTCAGCAGTTGGTAACAACATAAATCTTAATCTGATTCAGATTTGTCCCCGTATAAGTGATATTACAGCTTACGGATTAATTATCAACTACCTTAAAGATTCAATTGCACGGTATATAGAATTCGGTTTGACAAAGCCAACTGCTTCTTCACTGCAATTATGTTCTGCGTGCATGCAATGTTTTTGTTTCTGTTTCTCGCTTTTCTTCGAGCGGTGCAATGCAAAGCAGAAAAAATAATACAACTGCTGGCACGACACGCTTTGGAAATTCAAGCCTCCAAGAGCAGTGCCCCCGTCACCGCCTCCGCTTGTATATCGCCAATCCGTTTAGAAGGGTCACCTGGATAGCCACAGAGCATAAAAAACATTTTGTAGCTGCGGTAAACGGCCCAAGACTTAATGTTTGATGGAGCTGAAGAACTGATTTCTCTTTCTTGAAAAAATTAAAATACAGGCGGGATTTTAAAGACATCAACAGTTAAGACTGTGTTTGATAATATTTACATAATAGCGAATTTTGAATCAAATGTCGGAGTTGAATTGGATCATTTCATCATGTATTTATAAAAGGTCCAGTTTGACATGGTATAGCAGACAGCGAAAGCAACAGATGGCAAACATGTTTTCTGAGAACTAGACAAAGCCTTTATCATTGGCAAATATTTGAATAAAATACCCCATAATCAGTGAACATTCTCACGTGACTGTTGATAATAGAAAAAACTTTGAATTGATTAATACCGAGGAATATATAATGCAGCAGCCTTAGCTTACTTTCCGTTTCTAATGAATTATCAATAGCACAAGATAGCGACTCGGTAATATTTCTCTCTAAAACTTTCGCTTATCGGACATTGCCCTACACCAGATTTAGAGATTACGTAAGAAATTAGAGTGCTTTCATAACAGCAAGCCAAACTCTCGTATTTTCAAGCTCTGCAGCTGATTCACTTTTGAAACATGACGAACTGACAATTAACAACTGAGTTTCGAGCTGCAATCAACGCGAGCTGCTGCTGCTGGAGAAACAATATAAAATCAAATCCCGCATTCTGGTTACTCATCATCGCATGCATGTGATTAACTTGTCCAGTGGCCAAAAAAGCTACGTTGACTTTGAGCCGAGTTTGAGGAACGGAACACTTGTCATCGCCAGGGTGGCGCCATTGACCTTGCTAGGTGTTCAGTGTTCGGTTGGCGGATTCGATAGCTCGATTGTCCGTGGTATTTTACAGCTGCGCCAGCAATTATACATACATTGGGCTGATAAAGCCGGCACCGGTCGTCATGCCCAAGATAATGCCATTAACGACAGCCTGTGTTGCCATCGCTTGGCTTATTAGTCACGCCCGGTTCGTTGGCTGGGTGGGATTCGGTGTTCCGGAGGGTTCCCTCCTAGGCAAGTACCTACACCTATCTCTACTATTGGTGCAGCAGGAGGGTTTGGCAACCCAGCGAACCCAAGCGGTGAATCACAGGCAAATGGGGCAACCCCCATGACAAAAGACATACGATTTCTGAGTTTAAATTGCTAAACGCTTGTGATTTGCAAAGTTATGAATGAAATATACCCGGACCCGAGGCTATCAACTCATGCATGACACTTGGAAAGTCTGAATAAAAACTGATGATTTTGTTTCGTTTACAAAGAATTTCAGTCAGACAAAAATGTAACGAACTTTTCTGTTTATCAGAGCATTATAAAATATGTATCTCTTCTCGGAAAACCATGTATGAGTCTAATCTTTATGGAAATCAGATGGGTCTTGCACCACTTTGAATGTATGTCATATTAAGACTTAAGAAATTTATAAGAGACTAACAAGAAGAATAAATTTTATTGCATTATATTTTGAATCCAACAAATAAGTTTAAAAACTTTTTTGCCATAACGTTGGTTTTAAAGAATTTCATTATAGGTCTATTGAAGAAATGTTCATGAATATCCCATAAGATTCCCGGCAAATTGATAACTGAAAAATATATTATTACGATTAGACTAATCGCTTTTTTGAATTCCAGGAAATTTGCGAGACCTGCGACAGAGAGGCTAAGGAGAAAAATTTCTGCACCTCGGAATCGGAACGTCACACAAATCGGGGCCTGAATCGCTATCGGGATGTGAACCCGTACGACCATTCCCGCATTGTTTTGAAGCGTGGCAGCGTGGACTACATCAATGCCAACCTGGTTAAGGTGTGTTAGGTATTTTGATATGTTCAATGGCATCCGTTCTAATTTTCTTTCTTTAGCTGGACCGTGCCGACCGTCAGTACATTCTTACCCAGGGACCGCTAGTGGACACAGTCGGTCACTTCTGGCTTATGGTCTGGGAGCAAAAGTCCAGAGCGATTCTTATGCTCAATAAGCTGATGGAGAAGAAGCAGGTTAAATGCCATCTATACTGGCCCAACGAAATGGGAGCCGAAAAGGCTCTGAAGCTGCCTAATGTTAAGCTTACGGTGGAGCTCATCCGCTGCGAGACCTACCAGAACTTTGTGCGGCGATGGTTCAAGTGAGTGACTCAGTTTGTTTCTACCTTTTAATATTGACTAATTGCTTCTGGCTTTATAGGCTAACTGATCTCGAAACGCAACAGAGTCGCGAGGTGATGCAGTTCCACTACACAACGTGGCCGGACTTTGGCATACCCAGCTCACCGAATGCATTCCTTAAGTTCTTGCAGCAGGTTCGCGACTCCGGCTGCCTCAGCCGCGAAGTCGGTCCTGCCGTAGTTCACTGCAGCGCCGGTATTGGGCGCTCAGGCACCTTCTGCCTGGTAGACTGCTGCCTGGTCCTGATCGATAAATACGGCGAGTGCAATGTGTCCAAGGTGCTCTGTGAGCTGCGCAGCTACCGCATGGGCCTGATCCAAACCGCCGACCAGTTGGACTTCTCGTACCAGGCGATCATCGAGGGCATCAAGAAGCTGCATGATCCCGTATGTATGCGCGACCAGCGGCCGGCGTTTGGGAGCCAAGTTTGGGGGCTGCCAAGCGCCGCCGTTTACATTGGAGATCTTCCTTATTTTGAGGTGTCGCAGAAATGTCCAGCGACTGTGACACCACTTAGATGCTTTATTTTTTTTTTTAAATATTTTTTGATGGCCACAGTTGAGTTTGTTTTTTTCTTATATGCATCTTTTTATGCAAAATTCGAAAATTGAACAAGTTTTCGTTATCGTTTTCAAGACTATGAGCTATTATTAGTTTAATGCTTCAGTTTAAAACCATTAAGATTAATATTGCAATCAAAATTAATTTTATTTTTTTCATTGATGCAAAGGAAGTGGAATTGATTTTCGGTTGGTAGAGATTTCTGTGACAGCCCTGATTATTATACAAAACCAATAACATTCGCCAACTCCCCATACAGACCTTTCTGGACGCTGAGGAACCCATCATCAGCAACGACACAGACACCCACACACTGGATGAGCTGCCACCGCCATTGCCGCCTCGCGTTCAATCGCTTAACCTGCCACTGGCCCCTAATTCCGGCGGCATACTCTCGCTTAATATGCGCGCAGCCCAGGCGAATGGAGCTGAAAATATCGGAGATCTGATCGGCGAAAAGTTAAGCAAGGATGCTCTAAACAACTTCATTAATCAACACGATATGATCCACGATGCGGAGGTGGCAGACAGCCGTCCTTTGCCGCCGATTCCCGTCAGAGCTCTTAACGAATCAGATAGCGATGAGGATTACTTGTTGGATGACGACGATGAGGACGATTCAGATGAGGATGAGGAGTATGAGACCATTAACGAACACGACACCGAACCAGTTAATGGCCTTGTGCCCCTGACGACGACTCAGCCGCACGCCGACGATGTGAATGCCAATAGCGAAAAGCCAGCGCCAGCCGAAGAACAACACAAAGCTAACGGAATTGATCCAGTATCAGGCCAGCTCCCAGCCAGGTAAATTTTAAGACCTAATCCCGCACATCAAATCCTCAGTGCATTTATGTTTGACGAACTTTCTAAAACGCCCCCTTTTATCCTTTTTAGTCCCGAGAACGAGCTGAAGAGGCGAAAACGCAACGAGTACCAGGCCAGCCTGGAACAGAAGGTCAACGACATTAAGCGGAAGCAGCGGGAGAACGAGGACAGCCAGCTGGCGGCAAAGAAACGAAGGTCATTACTCACATATATTGCCGCTGGTGTTGTGGTTGGCGTGATCTGCGCCTACGCATACACGAAGCTAGGTTAAGTGCCCTGTAGCCACTAAGTAGCCGTAGACCAGTAGTAGCAATAGCTGTATGACGTATTTAGTTGCCGTAGGACACAGATTCCTCCCCTGATGTCCGATTTCCGACTACCGATCCTCACCAGCTCGTCCGCCTGGCCTGGCATTTAATGTGGGCACAAATCAAGGACGAGACTCGGATCGGTTAGGATCAGAGATCGGATGGAATCGCACCGCAATCACCCATGGATTGTGGCGGATCGAGCTGAACGAACGATACACGATGCATAAATATTAGGGAATTTTTTACATACAAAAAACAAATGAACTTAAAAACATACAAAAAAAAAATGAATCGTGCAACTAAACTAAACGAGAATCGGGTAGAAATCACGTCAAATGTAGATTTTGCGCAATAGACTGACATTTTAGAACAAATTTATTTTCTACACTTTTTAAATGGATTGATAACAGACCAGATCCCCCAAGAAAACCACACCAAATGCTAAATTCACCTTGCTCGCTTACACGCTCGCTATGCAATAAAGTTGATATAAATATTATAGTTACCAACGATTCAAGCACCACGACATCCACACCCCCACTCACGCGCTTCACTTGTTGTTGTACAGCAATTTCTTATAGCATACGACCTATGTATATTTATTTATGAAGATTTATGAGAAACGAACACTTGTTGTAGTACATGGCAAAAATATAAAGTGCAGCAACGTGCCAAAAAGAAACGAAACGAAGAGTTGTATGAAAGCCCTTCATGACCTTAAATTTTACTTTGCCGCCCGCTCCGAACTAGCTTTGAATTGTTGTGTTTTAAACTACTTTCTTCTTTGAAAAGCACTTTTTTAAAACAAATAGAATACAGCGCCATTAAAGCAATAATATAATGAAAAGTAAACAGCACAAAGTACACCTATATCTCGTTTAACGTTTTATGATCAAAATTATTGATTTTTATATATGACCCCAAGTATCTAAAATCAAAATAAAGTGATTATTTTCTAAATTGTAACCTTGGACTTGGAAAGTTGCATATTAAATTAAATTAAAAACATTTAACTAAGTCGCTAAGCGAAGTATAGGTGTATGATTTAATGATTTTGTAACGAAGGTTTTGTCATAGCAAAATCATTTTGTATTCAAAAACGACGAGGAAAAATCCGGAAAACTATTCAATGGTTTTTCCAGTAGTGTAAGTGTGTAACCCCAATTCCCAAAAACATATTTACATAAACGTGCAGCGTAAGAGAGCGCAAAAATTCGACAAGAATTATTTTTTATATGTGTAACCCACAATTTAACAAAAATTCAAGTATAACCACCCACGAAAACGAGGCAGAACGAATATGAAAGAAATCGGATTAGCCAAGGAGGATAACTAATAAACGAAAATACATATTTATATTAATTATATTTAACAGTAACAACATGAACAATACCTATAGTAATGCCTAGTTAACTGAACGTCGGCTAAGTACACAATCCATACACTGAAAAAAAACGAACACCACACAAAACAAACCAACACAAGTACTATATATAATGCCTATGAGAGAATGAAAGGAGAAGTGAGAGAAAGTATTCAAATAAAGCTATTCATTTAAGACACGAAAAATGCGAATCGCTTGAACTTGGCGTATTTTTTACCGTCATTCATAACATGTTTCCATCTCTCTGTTTTCAGACGCGAAAATCGACACAAAAAGTCCAAGACAAAGTAACTGCACAGCCCATCCAGTCCAGCACCAACACAAAGAAACAAATTAAACATATCATTTTGCATTATTGTAGCTTCTAATGCCGAAATAAATATTTTTGAAATTACGAACCAATTTCAAAGTGTAACGCTCATTTATCGATGAATCTACGAACTGCCCAGCTGTTATGCAATATTTGCAATGTGACCAAACTTTTAAATAAACTGTTATTTTTTTTTTTAAGTTTTAGTTAAAACTGATTTAAATAGCAAACTATTTGAAAGAAAGAGACTAGTTTTTAATGCATTAACTATATATAAGAAATGGTATAATTTAAATGAATTAATATAAATTTATTTAGTTGATTTGATTTTCACCATCTGGCAACACTGCTATTTAGTAACAGATCTGTTAAGTCCGATAACCACCATTTTGCAGCTCTGATGCGAACGACAAAAAAAAACGTGTGCACGTTTATTTTATTATTCTAGTTTTGTTTATTGAAAAACTAAGTGAAAATATGGCCAGTAAAGTAAAAAAATTGGTGCCATGTGATCATTGCGGCCAAAGCAATGAGGCGAAACTCGTTCTTACAACCCAGAAGGTCTTTCTGGACAAAAAAATGATAGAAATACTGGAGACCATTACACACAGAAGCGTTAGTTAAAAAGAGCGGCATTCTGATTTCCCAATCTGACCCCGACCCTTTCCCTTTCAGATCCCGGCCAACGCTCCTATTAAGATTTGCTTCCTTTGCGCATCTTCATTAAGGTCCGCAACAGGCTTGATTGAGCGGATCTGTGATATGGTAGAGAGGATCCTAGCGACGTCCCCCAAGAAGAGCAAAGCCAGCAAGGCAGCGGAGAAGGCAGAAGACAGTGAGGAACAGGCACAAGAAATTGTGGATCTCACTTCAGAGGCCAAGAAGCCGGTAAAGGCACAGAAGAAAAATACAACTATTCGTCAGCGCAGCAAGTCTATAGCCGCATTCCCTGCAAGCTCTACCGTCTCAGATTTTGCACTACAGGAGTCATTTAAGGAATCGCCCAAGAAACTCGAAGGAACTCCCAGGAAGTTACAATCCCGACTTCTTGAAGATAATCTCGACGATTCCGTTAAGCTAACGCCAGCTAAAAATGTTTCGTCCACAAAGAAGGTTTTCCTAAATCTATTTGGCAACGGAGATAACGATGCCATTGAACTGCAGACAGAGAGCGAGGATGATGAAACCGGTGGCGAAGCACCCATTGCAGTCAATACTAATAGATTCCAGTGCTCATTATGCGAGTTCCAGGCAAAGTATCCCAATCCCTTCAAGGATCACTTGCAAAAAGTACATGGCCAGCAGCGACCTCGCATATACCCCTGTCCCCTTTGTACCAAGAACTTTGGAGTGCTTAAGACACTTAAAGATCATTTGAAGGTTGTTCACTCACGCACTTTGGAACCGGAGGCCAAGGCCAAGACGAAGGATAACAAGAAAAAAGAGGCTAAGTCTGAGGAGAAGCAGATAGAAGAACCAAAGCCAAAAGAGCCCAAAACTAAGACCCCGAATGATGAACCAAAGGAAGTATTGTCTAAGCCAAAAAAGACAGAAGACAAAAAAAAGATCAAGTCGAAGGATACGCAAAAAGAGGGCAATTCAGCAGAGGAACAAGATGTGAATAAAGCTAAGTTAGCTAACAAAGAAAACGCAGACGCGACACAGGAGCCTAAAGTCGCTTCATTTAAAGCCCTTAATGAGTCCATAATAAAAAAGAAATTGTTAGAAAACGTAATAGACTCTGATTACACATTCGCCGTCAACGGTTCCAGTGCTTCTACTCCAAGAGCCGAGTCCTCCGATTTTCAGTGCGAGATTTGCGATTGCGTGCTGCCAGTGGCCAAACAGATGCAGGAGCACATGAAGCTCGCACATAATATAGATAAGCCAAAGGTATTCAAGTGCCAAGTTTGCGAGAAGAGCCTAGCTACTAAACAGTCGCTTAAAACGCACATGACTATTCATAATGATAGTGCTGAGGTGGGCAAGTCCAGCAAGCGAAAGATTCTGCAAGATGAAGATGATGTCGACAACATTGAGATAAGTTTTCAGGAAACTGACAACACTGTCGATGACGAGGACGACGAGCCTAAGGAAGAAACAATAATTCGAGAGAAATCTAAGAAGGATACTTCCTTAAAAACTCTGCAGTCCCAGGATGAAGGGGTCATGCCAGCACCTCTGTCACCTGCTAAGAAGGCTAAAAAGGCAAAAACCAGCTTGCTAGACATATCTGTGGCTACTACAAATGGGAAATCGCCTTCAAAGACAGAAAAACGTAGAAAGCATAACACATCTGAGACCTCACTCTCTACATCTGATGGAGGTCTATTAGAAGAAGTAAACCACAATGTAAAGCCGCACAAGAAGGCACGCCTAGAGTCCATTGGCGACTCCACTGCCGACGAGTCCACTCTTAGCTGCGACCAGTGCGGGAAGTTTGTCACTTCGCGTCAACGCTTGGACGCACACATCCAAAAAAAGCACGGCTTTCAGTTGAAGTGCCCGGCTTGCCAGAACATCTATAGCAACCAGCTGGATTACGTGGGCCACTTTTCGGAGTGCTCTACCTTAGGTGGACTGCCCTGCGGAGTTTCCAAGTGCAAGAAGTTTTTCACGGATGCCGAGTACCTGGGCTCTCACCTGCGAAAGCGTCACCAATGGGTCTAGGATGGATTTTGTTTTTCATTTCATAACATTTTTGTCTCTTTAGTTTTAGATTATATTTTAGCAAATGTATCACGGTGTACATTTATTTGAGTTTTTTTAAGGTTTTTATTTGACTTTTAACTGATTTATAACAAGTCCATTAAAACTGGAATGCAATGTATAAGAAGGTTAAATCTTCATTTATGTTTGACTATTGATTAACTACCATTTGAAGTTCTTTAGAGAGACATTTGAGTTAATAGATATATTATAAGAAAACATACGGTTCCAAATGTACTTAGCATAAGTATGTGAATCCGTTTTATAGCGAAACATTATTTTGTACTGAAAAGCGTATTGTTAATAAAACTGTCAAATGACTACGAACACACGCAACCTGTTTTAGTGAAAACACCACATTTATTAATTTTTCTTACACGTTTATTTGTCATATTCCCCAAACAAAAACATAACTAAAATAGCGTTTACGCGAAAACCAACATTAAGCGAGAGCCGTTCGCCTAGCAGAGCACAAGGATTGAATACAATACAGAGGTCCGATATGGGGAAGCATGGATTCTCCACAGGAGTTTAACAACGAGGGCGAAATGAAAATAATATTGTCTAGTTACACTTTTCTACTTAATGTAAACGATGATATTGATGACGGTGATAGGAGGTGGGAGAAGTTACACTTGTGATGCATCTTTAAAACTCAGGACGAGGCCACTTTCCCATGAATCTCTGCCTGGGCCACCTTCATCACCTCGAGGGCTCCTCGCTTGATCAGGTCCTCCGCCAGTGTCTTACCCAATTGGTTAGCCTTTTCGTAGATCCCCCGACTGTGGCAGGCATGTTGGTAGAGACCACAGAACAGGTTCTGCACATCTTCAATGAGCACTGATTGCTGGGGTGTCGGCTGCTCCTCGTCAGCATAATCAAACATTTGGACCGTTTTCTGTAGGAACGGGCACTTGGCTTGGGCTGCGTTTCCATTATCTTTGACTGTCGTCTCTAGTCCGCTACCCTGATGCATCGCCGCAAATGGACACTTGGAGGAAGTGGCCGCATTGTCCAATTCATCACCAATGCTGCTGGCATTACTGGCTCTGCTGCTCGGGGGCGTGGGTAAAATGGAAGCTGGTGCTGCTGCCACTCCGCCCGTAACTGGACACTTCCCCGCCTGGGCATAGGATACCTTAATATCCTTGTTCACATACGGACATTCGCCCATAAAGTCCTGACCGACGGGCATCTGGAGTGGACAGTGGGCAGTCGTGGAAGCTTCATTTTCATTACCATTGTTTTTGTTAGAGGAATCCCCGGAGTCATCATGTGCAACTGGACATTTAGCGAGCGCCTTTGGCTGGTTGTGCGCCACTGGACACTGACCCATCACATCCTGACCAGCAACCATTCGCAGCGGGCACTGTCGGGGAGTTGTATTGGCATTGGTGGTATCCGCATCGCCACCACCAATTGCAGAAGATGTTACAGCACTATTATTGCTAAGCACTGGACACTGACTAGCCAAATCAGAAAGCTGGTCCACACTGTAACCGGTTAAAGCCTGGCAGGCGGCCAAATCCTCGCAGATCACCGGAGGGCTGCCTTGCTGGCGCGGACTACTTGAGTTAGAATCTGAGCCAGAGGTGTCGTTGTCATTTTTTGCACGCTTGATAGCTGGCGGGGAATCACAGCTGCTGCTGTTCTCCTCCTGCAGCTGACTGGAGCTTTCCTGGGCTCCTCGTTTCCGTTGCTCCACCTCCGATTTCTTTTCATTTAAGGCACAAGCAAGATGATTCCGTATCTCTATGGCACCATCCAGACTCCAAACCGCACCGGTAAGGGAAAGTCCTACCTCCTCGCTGTTTCCATTTAAGGGTTCACCCTTCAGGTTACTCCAAACTGCTACTGGGGCAGAGCAACCACCCCCTAAGGTCTTAAGGAAGCTCCGTTCTGCTAGGATGCGGCACGTTGTATTTAGGCACATCAGTTTCTGGAGCATGCCTAGCACTTGGTCGTCATTAGCTCGACACTCCACGGCCAGGGCTCCTTGGCCAACAGCATAGAGCAAATCGGTCGGCTCTAGGACCTGACTGATGCGACTCATCCAGCCCATCCTGACCAGGCCTGCCTGAGCGAGAATGATCCCAGAAAACTTTGAATCAGCGGCATCCAGCTTGGCCAAGCGAGTGTTAAGATTTCCACGGATATCGCACACGATCAAATGAGGATACATCCTACGAATCTGGGCAGTCCGACGAAGAGATGATGTTCCTACGTACAAAAGGGTATTAATTAGTTAATTAATTCACAATTTTATATTTTAGTCACACTTACCAATCACACTGCCCTTGGGAAGCGAGGCAATCGTGTGGCCTTTGAAGTTCTCCCGCAAAACCAGCGCATCCCGGGCATCTTCTCGCTCTAGGACAGCTCCAATCGCCATTCCTGTTGGCAGCGCCGTGGGCAGATCTTTAAGCGAGTGCACCACAAAGTCTACTCCCCCGTTTCTCAGAGCATCCTCGAGGTCGCGGGTAAATAGGCTTTTCTCGCCAATCTTAGGCAGTGAAACGTTCAGCACACGATCGCCGAAGGTCGACATGGTGTCTGCAAAATATAATTTAGATAAGGATTAAAGTCTTATTTTCACAAACTTAAAAGAAGTTTTTAACTTATACATAATTACATATTTGATCTGTTCTTTGTATCTGTAGTCCAGAAATTGATCAACTGAGAAAGGTGTTCCTATAATTGCAGTTTGTTATGTCATCAGCACCTGATAAGGGACCCAGTAGCACCCCAAGTACCTCAACTTTATGACACCAATCAGTCGAGACATGCAAAAAAAATGATACCCCCAACTTCCCCGTCTTCCATTATGGACACGCAACGATAATGTCTTTTCCAAATGCCTTGCTTATCGAACCTGGAATATAATTTGAATAAATTTCATATCAAAGGAGGATATTGCGTGCGAGGTTCTGAATTAAGCAATTGCTGAATTTCATTCTAATGGAATCTTGATGGGTCAAGTGAACTCTAAATAATCCAGGTAGATTACGTTTGTTCGTGCTTACCCTACTAAAACCATAAATCGAACTGACTCATCGTGCGTGCTTCTAAAAATATTTCCATAAAATGGCCAATCTTATAAGGTTCAAAGTACTCGAATTGCATGTTTTAATAAAATTTCAACAGATTTAACTGTTATTTATCAAAATTAATCTTATCGGAAATATGGATCTTATCGGTAGCAGAACGGCAGCGATCAGATAAACTTATTGGAATTCCTATCATATAACCATAGTTGTTGGTGTGTTTTGGTACATTCTTTTGGTACTCATTTCAACATTCAACATTGACATTTAATTTTAATATTAAAATGTTTTTAAAAAAAGTATACATATAAGAAGAATTTTATTGATTCCGAATAAGTTTGAAATTAATGTTGAAGAGGTTTTATAAAATGAAGTGGAACCTTACACATATTATTCATAGCTAATCGAACTCGTTTACTAACTTGTGGAAATATTTATGACTCTTCATTTCTTCTTGCTATTTGTACGTGTGAGTGTGTGATATAACATTTTTCGGCATTCCCTAATCTTAACAACAACAAAAACCACCATAGACATTGACATTGAGCAAACTTTGCCAAATGACACGTGAGCGGAAACGAGATGCCTAGAGAGAGAAAGAGAGCGAGAGAGCGAAAAAGAGAGTGCGAGACCCGGGAGATAAAGAACACGACCCAAAAATAACCGATCAAATGCAATCCTGTTTAAACGATCGTAATATTTGTTTTGAACACTATCAAAATACGAGATAAGCCCATGGCTCCTGGAATTTCCACAAGTCATGCTTCGCTTCCAGTTTCCATATCTCCTTATGCAGCATGAGTTAGCTGTTTGCTTGGTACGGCTTCTAAACTCCCTACCACTTTGCATATCTATTTACGCGGCATGAGTTTTCAATTCCCCTTTCCAGTCGGAATGATGAGTTCCAATATTTGTTTGCCCCAACTTTCACTTACGGATCTCGAATTTCTGCTTGGGATATAGCTTCTGCAGTCGGCCGATGACATGTTTTGTTTGAATCAGAGCCAGCTGGAAATGAAGGAGAGTTTAATTGATTAATTGTCTGTTTATTAAATGTTAAATGTAAATGAACCAAGAAAAGGAGAGAGAGAGTGGGTCATTAAGTCGCAAATAAGTCAAGTAATTTCAAATTAAAATGCCAGCAGCACACAAGTGGCCTTCGTTCGTTTCAAGCACGATCAAAGGTGGCACACAGCAATTAACACAAAAATTATTAAAAGGCCCAGTTAAAATCAAGTTTTGGAATGGAGATGAAAAAGCATCAAACAAAAAACAAGTACAGTGCGGACTCAATAATATATATAAATTACTAACTCGTCTGGTATTTGGTACGAGCAAGTTATTTTTTCCGCAATTAAATGTTGTATTGAGAGTGCACTGTATAAATTTCGTCTCTCTATCTCTCTCACAGCAAAAGTGCGTGTTGTTGCGAATTGTGTAACAGTAACCAAAAAGCAGAGCAAGTACAAAAACTACAACTACATCACACGGAGAGCAACAAGTCTTGTGTAAAAGGGAGGGGAAGTGGGTTAGAAAGAGATGGAGAGAACCAACAATATGTGATTGAAATTCAAATGCAGCAGTCCAATTCGAATTTAAAGCGGATGTATTATATGCACATATTTTGATTCTTGACGACAACTTACCTCGCTCTTTCGCGATCCAACGCGAATAACCTTTTCTTGCGCCGACATTATTATTCGCTTAAAAGTTTCGCTAATCAGTATTGCACAATAATTGTTTAAGCTAGGTTATTTGTTCGTTGCTGTTGTTCCAAAGTGAAAGTGTGCGCGAGAAGGATAGCTTTCGGGGTCACGTTGGCAGCCAAAAGAAGTTGCGAGTGCGAAAGAGAGCCGAGATGAACCATAAACGATGAATGAAAACCTATGTAAGTAAATGCACGCACTATTCAAGACACATAATTGAGTTATTGTCACGTTGGCTTTGTACTAAACGGTCGCTAGTCCTAATCAGTTGGACTGAATTTCTCGAAAATTTAGCTGCTGGCCGATACTACGACCGAGCAAAGAGCAAAAAGTGAATGACAAAGTGTGACCGCGGGCGGACCGTTAAAATATACAAAGCACTTCGAATAGGGCTGCCAAGTTCTTACCCACACCTTGGTGCTAACGCGAAGGCCGTAGAAAAATACTGTAGTGTGATTGCAAGACAAAGTGTAGCCTTAAATTTAAAACTTTGTTTTTATATAATTGCTTAGAATATATATTAGTATAGTAAAATTGTAACATTTATTTTGGTTTTGTAATTTAATTAAAATTGTTATGTGTATATAACCATAGAATATATAAATATACAAATTTTGTTATTTTAAAATACTTACTGAATTGTACACACCTGGTAGCTCTTGATTCGATAGCTAAGTTTACTGGCGCCCAACTTATCGGTCTCAGCTGTTAGGCAGCAAAAGCAAAACAAAGAGGAAACGCAAACGTACATTAATGTTTTTGGTGAGAAAATGGCCATAATCGACCAATACTTAATTATATTGAAATTCTTCACCCCTTAAGTTCATCAGCCGTCCTACGCGGACGCTGGGCAACCGGATGCAGGCGGTTCGCGAGCGTCTCGGGGCCGATTTAGCCGAGCAATTAGATGCACTGCACCGGAATGTAATGCGAACTGGACTAGTGTCCACGCAAGAGCTGGAGGAGACGTTTCGCAAGACTCGGAACATGGATCACAACCCAAACAGGCTGAATCTTTTCTGGCTGCTGGGTATCGTCTTCTTTATCATGGTGGCCACTCCAGTGTTCTACGAGACCATATCGTTCTTGCTCGGAGTGCGTTGCTTTTTGCCAAACAATTACTTGGTCTGGGAGGCCACACGACCCATCAGCGACTGTGAATTCTGCAAAGGCGTGAAAGCTCCGCTAATTTTGTTTAATCTTACAATGGAGGAGTTTGCCCCGCATGCCTACTCCTCGCTACCAATAATTGTGAAGCGGGCGGTGGCCCATTGGCCAGCTCAAACTCACCTCAACTTCGCCTACATTAAAGATTTGTACGAGAGTGTCCCTGGATCTATAGATTCAGACTGTCAATTTCTACACTTCAACTCAGATCTCAAGACGTTAAAGGATGTGTTTGCCATGTCTGCGGAACGTTCTAATTTAAGCCAGGGAGCGCCTTGGTTTGTCGGATGGAGTGTCTGCCAGCCGACTGTCCTGGCCGAACTCAGAAAGATGTATCCCCGTCCTCATTTTTTGCCTGTAGATGCCGAAATGCCACACGCAGATTTCATCTTAATGGGCTACGAGCAGGGAGCTGTAATGCATGTAGGTCTCAACTAAAAAATCGAACTATTTAAAGCTAATATATATCTCCTTTTGGTCAGCTGGATTACATTCCCCGCCTGATGTGGCAGGCGCAGTTGAAGGGAAATAAAAGCTGGTTTCTGGCACCTGCCCCCGAGTGTGACCACCAGTGCCAGCCATTTTCCTTCTACGTGGAACCTGGGGATGCTGTCCTCGTGGATACGCGTATCTGGTACCATGCTAATACCATCCCTAAGGGTCAGTTCTCGCTCACGGTTCAGTCAGAGTATGGATGATGCCCTAGCTCGAAGTATTATCTTTAATTATTAATAATTAAAAAAGATAACTTCACTAACAAATGACTTAGCATGTAAATGCTACCAATAGCTAGAATTGCTCAAAAATGTCTCATTAGAACTGGAATGGAAACAGGATATATTATAGGTATAATTTATTTATAGGGTCGATAAATCATTTGTATTCGAAATTGAACTATTTTTTTTTTAAATTAAAACCGACACTTCTACTGTAATCGATTTTCGATAGATGCGGCGCAAGACATTCAAAACAAGTTATCAAAGAGGGGAAACATAAACAATAAAAATGGAAGCCAATGTAGATTTTAGCAGGATTTCGGCCAAGTTGTACCAGAAATACGCACAGCATGTAAGAAACTTAAAGGATGTGTGCGTGTCCAAGACGGTGATGAAGCCAGGTGCCTTTTTCGACAGTCTGCAGCAGATGATGGAGGAGGAAGCCGCAGCCACCACACCTCCAAAAGATTTGGGCTCGGTAGCCGACTATACAGAGCTTTTCAAGACTTTGGAGGAGTATCCAGCTAACCTGCAGAAGATAACCAAGAAGCGGGAGCTGCAGCGCACAAACTCAACGATCCTACGAGGAGTGGACGAGTCGGCAGCTATCAACAACTCAAACGTTTCGCTCAGTCTGACGCGTCTTGAGGAGCAGCGAAGTGCCGTGGATGTGTATAACGACTTCAAGGTCTTCCAACGGAAACTCGCAAAGATCTACGACGAGGCCGCCGCGCTGGACACCACGGAATCCATTTATAAGCAGAAACTGACTCAACTCCATGGCTTTGCACAGCAGATGGAGAAGCTGATGCCCACCGGGGGTGAATCGCTGCCAGATGCTTTTACATCCGAGGAGCAGGAAAAACTTCTAACGATTGCCGCCAACATGGAGCAGCTAAACTACCTCCGCTCCAACAACCTCCAGTTTCCCAATCCCAGCGAAATTCTGGCCCATGGAAGTCCGGCCGCACGTCTGGAGATGCTGGTCGAGGTGCTTACCTATACTCTCCTCCAAATTAGTAGTTACAACATGGCGTTGATCTGATTACGCTAAAGTAAGCTCTAATGGCATTCTGATACATTGTATTACTATTACTACTATTCAACATACTTATTCATTCTTAATTATCAATAAATAAACTGCTTTCTTGACTTGTCTTGTCATTAAAGTTAGCTATCAAAGCCTCTTATTTTTAGAAAACATAAAGGTAAGCTTCTATATTTAAATTGAATAGTACACTGACTATAAACCACTCATATTGGCATATTATACATATCTAGATAAAATTAGATGAATTAAAATAAATTGTATATATGTTAAGGGGAATCCTCGCTAGCATCTTGTTCCTCCTGTGAGCTCCTCATCTGGGCGACGGTATCGTGAAGGGCCACAAGCTTGCGTACGGAGCTGCTGAGGTGTTCCACGCGGTCCCTGTAGGCCAGACAGCCATCCAGGGCGCTATAAGCCTCTTCTCGCTGATCACTGCCTTGCATCAGGAGCTTGAAGTTCTCTAGAATCTTAGACAGAGCCATCTCAGCCTCCGGCTTCAGGTTATACAGCTTTTTAGACTCCGCAGGGGCCAGATTCTGATTTAGAGCCTTGCTGTTGGCCTCGATATGGAGCAAGGTGTTATTCGATCGTTCCATTATATCGTCTATTTTGGCCAACTGCCGGTTCAACGTAATTCGATTTGTGGCTAAAATTTAAAGCAATGGGTACTCGCAATATTGCTCAATAGTCATTTTTTAGTTATTAAGCCAATATTTACCCATTCCCGCCAACATTTTGTCCACAGCGTCGGACATTTCGAATTCGTTGATTTACTTTTACTGTAAACCAGTGTGACCGTGGCCTTATAGACAAAGAAATACTCTTCACTTTCCATGACCACACCAAAACAATCGAAATCTCTATCGAATTTTAAATCTACGGTTTTTCAGAATAAAAGCAATTGGGCCAATTTGCTTTCTTGCAAAGATATAACATTTAAAAGAAATTATAGTTAAGGCCAATTTGATTTCTTTGCCAGGTTATATTTTCTAAAACTCCTTCCATTTCTAACACAAAAAGTTAATTTAACGTTTGGTTTATTCAGTTGTTCAAATTGTATTTGAATTGTTTTCTATTTAAATTTAAGTGTAATCCTTTCAATGGTTTTGCATTACAATTACAATTTACTCGTAAACATCCTCCTTGTCGGCGACGTACTTAATAATGTCGGCAGGTTTAAGCAGCTTCTCGGCATCAGAGTCAGGGATCTCAAACCCAAACTCGTCCTCCATGGCCATGATTACCTCCACGTGGTCCAAGGAGTCCAAACCCAAGTCATTGATGAAGTGCGACTCGATGTTAAGCTGAAATTGCGAGCCATTAGCATTAGGAATTCGAAACTTAAAAGAGCTTTGTCCAGTTCTTTAAGGCGACCATTGCACTGGCAAAGGCAATATGTGGCGTTTACCTTGCTGGGATCGATCTTGTCGTAGAGCTTGAGCACAAGCAAGACGCGCTCATTGATCAGCTTCAGCGAGAGTGGCGGTTTCGCCGAGTATCTGCGCACCAATTGCGTTTGCCAGCGACCTCTACACTCCTGGTTTGTTTGGCCAAAAAGAAAAGAACGAAACACAGACCGGGTTAGTGCGCTCATGAAATGGATAATTTACCTTATCGGCTGTCACTTTGTCGTAGGCGGAGACAACCTTTAGCACGCGAAACTTGATATCCTCGATGGTGCTTTTGGCCGAGTAGCTGCGAACAGCGAATTTCTGCGAAATTCAATTAGGTGAGTTCAAAGTTTCTAAGTTAGTTCTAAGTTTCTCAACCTATTATATATAAGAATAACAAAATGCTAGCTGAGATTGTTATATTTATCTAAAGAATCGGATTGTTTTGATAATCTTAAAACCCGGCATTTAAAAACATCTTATTCAAAAGAGTAGTGATTCGTTTGGTTGTGTATAATAGGTTAAATTGATTTCATTACACGAAAACACTTGCTGACACTTGTGTTAAAAGCTTGACGAACATTCTGTTTTTAAAATCAAATTTGAGAAATTATTTCACTAATGTAAACAAAATTGTGACCGGGCTTGTAATATCAGTTGCAGTTTTAGCCAGTATCCACTGTAATACTATCAAACACACACACACGGCCATAAGCACCGGCGTTGCAGGTATGTGTGCGATAGACGGAAACAATCATGTTTTATGCAAAACAATGTGATGCAATCATTTCTGATGGTTCGATACCCACTCGAAGAGGTCCTATTGTTGTTTGGAATTCAAAAGTCCTGGACTATATTTTAGAACCCGAAAATCCCAAAACCCCATTGTTTGCAATGAGGTTAGGTCTTAAATCACGATTGGTGGTCCTGCAAAGGAAGTTTCCCGCGCTTACTTGGTTCAATTGGCTAGTCATAGAGGGCATGGCGATTCTGTGCATCATCCTGGATGCCTGTGACTGGACGAGGACACCGGAGGCAATCCTTCGGGGGGCCAAAGTCGCCGCCAGTCGACTGCAGCTGCGCGCGATCTGTGTGAACGACATCTCGATTCTCCTGCAACGGAAATTCAACCGAATTAGTGCCGCGTCTTTCCAGGAGGTGCAAGAGTGCAGAGCGCAGATATTGAGCAATATTTACAATGAGTTTTCAAGATTATGTAAAAGTTCTGGAGTAAGTGAAAGACAGCAAGAGACAGTGTGGCCAGAGGCAGTATGTATATTTTTTACTATTTTCCTTTTAAAGTGTAGTACTAAAAAATACTACATATTCGAGGTACATATGCTCAATTACATATGCTTAACATAAACTAGATCAACTGAAATAACGAAAATGCGTATACTTTAAAATCGTTGAATAAATCTGTTAGCCATAAATCTGTTAACGAAATGTAGTTATCGATTGGTACATGAAATAATCGAATAGGCGCCTTTTGAAAAATTCTCAAGATAAGAGATAAGAAATAGCCACGTTTGCAATTTACAAAATGGCCAACCAAATGAAGAAAGAGACGCATCCATATACAAATTTTCATATATTTATAGATATATTTTTAATAAACAATATACATTTAGTTGGAACATAGTCATATAAAATCCAAATTACACAACTCGTTGGCGGTAACAAAAATACATATGTAGGTACACTATAAATTACACGAATATAACAAAACAAACATCGTTTGATTTAAAGCCACATTTCTGTTGAAAGTCATGATAAATTCCTTATTGCGTTCCAATCTGAAAGATTAATATTTCAAAAATGAGGTCAGCGGTTTTCCTGGAGTTGGAGCTCAAATGACTATACTTACGATAACAAGATGGCCCTTATCACGAACCACTCCCGGCTCAGCGCCCGTTTGTATGTCGATGACGCCGCCCTTGCCCTTGACCACGTTGTGTTCCACCCTGTAATAAGACACCCATATGGTCAGAAGGAAACACTTTCGGGAGAACTAATTATGAACTTACGAATCTCTGTCAACAATGGACACGATAGAGGCCGTTCCAACGGTATCAATGATATACGTGCTGAACTCGATGATACGCGGAATGATCAGGATCAAGTCTCCCTTGTCCTTTTTCAGCTCAAGCGGTATCCGGATGACCATCAGGTCGTCGTTGTGGTTCGTCAGCGTGAAGTCGATCTTCTCCAGTGGCAGGCGATGCTTCTGCTTGTAGGTCTTGCCATCCAGTACATAGATTGCCTGGTTGCTTAGTAGGATGAAGCGGTCGCGAGACTTGTAGCCATGTCTGTCGAACTTAGTGCAGAAGGACTGGTATTTTAGCTGTTCGCTGCCAAAGCTGCTGGCCACAAAGTCGTTGACCCGCTGGATGTGCTCCTTAGGTATGCGATCGTCCTGGAACCAGGTGGGCACACTGCTCTCATAGTTAGTCTTCTTGCCCTTGAATACCTTTTCAGCAAGGACCTTCAGTTCAAACTGCCGCTTTTGCTGGGGCGTCAGTTTCAGTCGGTATATCCTGGCCAAATGGAGGCGATGCAGGCGGTGAAGGATTCCGGAGGCCTCCTCACAGTGTCCCGGGGCGTGGGGCCAGCTCTTGTCCAGAACTTTGGTAGGTAGCTCCTTGGCCAGACGGAGCAGCCACATTCGCTTAGCGTTGGCGATGAAGTCCTCATTGAATCCATTCGGAGCATCGTTCCTTGTAATAAAGCCCTTGATGAAGGCGCGGATTTTATCGGCCGCCTCCCTGCGCTTCTTGGCCGCTTGTTGGGCCAACTGTCTGCGGCAGTAGCTCTGCAAGATGATCACCTGTGCGCGCAATTTCAGGTACTTCCTCCTCTGCATCAATCCCTTCCAATGCGCTTGGATAATGGCGGCTATCTCATGTTTCTTCTCCTGGTAGGCATCTTCTGTATCAAAGAGGGTCCTTGGCCAGCGGATGAATAGTTTGGTCTCGCCCACCCGGTACTTTTCTTCGTCCCAGCCCAAATCCTTTACCAGCTGCTGGACTCCCGCCTTTGGTCCGCCAGGACCCTTGTAATTCGGCCACGTGGACTTGCTCAGTGATTTGTAGCGCTCCAGGAAGAGCTCATAGGTGCGACGGTAGGCGAAACCAGCTCGCCTTACCCGAAGGTTCTCCATCAATCCCAGGTACTTCACCTGATGCAGCACCAACTCATCGTTGAATACGTTGGCAGTCTGCAGATCATTGGGCTTGATGCAACGAATGTAGCTGGGCTCCTTGCACATAAGGATGTCCATGAGGTTGTTCAACGAAGCTCGGAACTGGGTGATGGCCGTATCCGGACGCTTCAGACTGCGGAGCTCCTTCTCTGGGAAACAGCTCCTCACAATGCCATTGCCCGCCTTGCTTAGGGTTTCCTTCAGATCCCTGAACAACAGATCGTTGTTCTTGTCCAGGAAACCATTAACGCTGTAAGTGACCTCGCCGGCATAGTGAACCAAACGGAACTCATCGCGCAGCATGATTTTCTTGATGTGGGCGGGAGCCTTTTCATGGGAAACGTAGTGATGGTGCTGGGTCAACTTCTGGGTGAGCTTCTCCAGGAAGGTCTTATCCGTGGGCTCTCCCGGTCGCAGGCACTCCTCATCGAGTATGGAGATGATACCCTTGTGCTTCTCCTCGATCAGATTGCAGATCACCTTGTTGTCAAAGTACTCAACGGGAATCCATTCGATGCCTTCCCTCCTGTACTCATCCTGCTCCGATTTAAGGGTCAACTCGATGAACAGCTGCTGCAACTTTTCGTTGCAGAAGTTGATGCAGAACTGCTCAAAGCTGTTCTTCTGGAAGATCTCAAAGCCATAGATATCCAAAATACCCATTACATTGTTCCTGGAGGCACGAGTTTCCTTCGCCTGCAGCGAGATATTGAGACGCTGGACCAACCACGAGAACAATCTATCGTAGACAGCCTTTGCCAGGGCATCCCGGGCATAGATGGCCAGTTCCTGGTTGAGCGGGGAGGTCACCACATCCCCTCGGGCATCGATTGTGCGGTGGGTCAAAGCAGCCTCCAATTCGCTGGCGTTGACACCCAACAGACGAGCGGCGGTCACCACCAAGTCCCGGCTGTTTACCTTGGCATTGCCCTCGACCTCATTGAAGCCAACGTTACCCAGATGCAGGATACTGGCCACAATTCCGAAGATCTCGCGCTGCTCCTCCTGGCTGAAATCGATCACACTGAGGGCCTGTTGTACCAGCTTGAAGCTTTCCGCATCGTTGATGCTCGCCACGCTGCCGTTTTGCTGTGAATTGAACTCAAAGATTAGATTTTTAGTTCCAGTTGTCTTTAAGAGATCCACTTACCCCGTCGGTCAGGTAGTTATATGTGCCCAGAGCCCGCTCCAGACGCAATTCCTGTAGAAGAGTCTCATCGGCACCGGCCAAAAGCTGGTAAAAGATGTGGAAGTTTCGCTCGCCTCTCATTTGGGCCACCACTCTCGACTTCTCCAGCAGGTAGTTCAGGATGTTGCCGCCGATCGGAGCTCCCTTGAAGTCGAACTGAATGTCCATGTACTTGCCGAACCGGGAGGAGTTGTCGTTTCGGTTCGTCTTGGCATTGCCAAAGGCCTCTAGGACGGGGTTGCTCTTCAGAAGCCTATCCTTGACACCCTCTACGGTGGTCTGGTTTCCCGAGCAGGCGGCTATGAACTGGAGCACTTTCTTGGAGGCCTCCGTCTTGCCGGAACCACTCTCTCCGGAGATGAGTACGCACTGGCCACGGTTCTCCTCGATCAGCGAACGGAACGCATTGTCCGTCACCGCGAATCTGGAGAGGATTACAAGTTATTTAAATCTTCTTTGGTATACATTTTTTCACTTGAGACTCACACGTGTGGGGGCATCTCATAGAAGTGCTTGTTCCTGTACGCCTTGACATGGTCATCGGAATAAATAGGCAGCTGCTTGTAGGGATTCACGGAGATTAAGACTTGGCCAATATATGTCTGCAAAGAAGATATATTAAGAAATGAAATAAATAAAAATTTATTACTTGCTCACATAAATCAGGTTCTCCTGGAAGCGCTTCTTAAGGTTCTCGATGAAGGCCTCTTCGCTCTGGTAGTTTTCGAGGAGCACAAAGTCCTGGACTCCAGCACGATCTCGTTCGTGCAATCCCGTCTCCATTTTGAGTTGAGAAGTAAAACTGAAAAACAAAAACACCGAAGAGAAGGATGAGGGTCATTCTTAAAGGAGAATTTTCTGTGATTTTACCGATTTCCTGAAAAAACCCTCTACATAAGACTTATCATCAACTTTTCTAATCTCCCTGAAAGGGTTGCCATGTTTAACCGCCTTGATTAGGACAAACCTCTTGAAGAACACCGTAGAAAAGCCCCATAGAAAGCCGAAAACCCATAGATAAGATTTACGTAAAGTTTATAGAGTATACGAACAATAATTTATAACTGCCCTGCGGAAATGAAGACTTCAGTGGAGAATGACAGTGACCCATGGATTGGCCTATTCGGAATCCCGTGACTTCATCAGATATATACAATAATATTTTATCTGAGTCTGAATGCAATCAAATCATCGGAATTCGGTATTTATAGAAGTATAGAAATAATGGTGGACAGGTGCAATTCACCTTATCAATGCCATATTTCATGGGGCCAGGGGAACTGGGTAAGAGCTGGCTTTATTGGCTGACTGCTCCAGTTCTACTGATACGCGCCGGGTAAATCCATATAAGAAGCGATTATGCAATGGACTTTGCGGTCAGTAGTGCTCGACATGGAGTGATTGATCTCAAGAAGGAGTCTTTAAACTCTTTTTCATGAAGTTCACGTAGTGTTTTCACTATCAAAGCGTCAATTGGGTAATTAATCAATTAGCTCACTAATTCACTTTTATATAGATAAGTTTCCTTTGAGTCGATCTCTACCTGGTCATGGTTATTCGATTATCCTTATTCCGCTGCGACTAAGATTATTCCACAACACTTGGGTTTACAGAAATGGACGGTTCTCTGGAGGAGTTGTCAGATTTCGCGCATATTCCGCCCTTTGACGGCTTCGGTGGCAAACTAAACCGATCCGGTGGAAGTTGGGGCGTTTTAACCATCAATACTTCTCTGCTCTACATATCAATTGGCCTCGTCGCCGTCGGTGTTTCTGTATTTCAGTTGTTTTTTTTAGTCAGCACATTTATCAACGATAATATACCTATGGCTGTGATGAGGAGAGCAATACCGCCAATCAGTCCCCGATTAGATAGCGCCTTTCGCGAATAAACTCGGGACCCGATTTAGGAAACCATGACAAGAACGCAGCAACGCAAAGAATTCCGGAGCTGGGCATGGTTGGGCATGGGTGTCATTCCAGGTATCTGAGATCACGATCAGTCTGGTCGTATGCGTCAATCCTGAAGTTCATCTCCATCTCTAATACTTCGTTTGCCATGAATCACAGTCGTGAATCAAGTACGTGAGACTGGATGTTTGCATACTACTTTTTGTAACGTACTCGAGTATGAATGAAAGATGTTTGGAGTAACCCCTGCAGTTCATAAGTTGTAAGTGCAATTTAGATAAACATGTGTTCCAGTATACTTCATATACGTGAAAGATATTCCCTACTTCTCGTAAACAAAAGGATTAATTCAAGTTAAGAACTAAAGAAAGCAACTTATTTCAGAGAAACACATCATAAGCACATACATATTTCACTAGTAAATCATTTGATTTAGAAAGATGAATCATTAAGTGACTTTGTGTTAAGTCGACTTTAATTTCCAAATATTAAAATTTAACATCTTCCTTGCATCTTTTTTATTACTTTATTACTTCTTACGCTTCATAATTTTTATTTTCCATCCGTTCACAAAATAAGGACTTCATTTCCAAATACATTGAGGACTCTTCTTAGTTTCAGTTCCCAATTCACTTTAACTTTCACTCAAGATCAAGGCAGCTTAAGAACTCTTGGGAAATCCGAAATTATAACTTTAGGCTTCAAAGATTTTCAGATGACTGACTCAGTTTTGTTTTTTTCTAAATCAGAACCCAAGCCCGACTCAGAAAAGTACTCTAGCGAACATTAGCACTGTGTTATCAGCTATCAGTGTGCTAAAATATAAGTCATTGCCGAATGCAAACATTGTAAGCACACACACTCGCCCTCAATTGATGTCGCTATTGTTGTTTCCCCCTTTGATTCTACTTGCTCTATTTGCAATAAGAAAAGGGGATCGATGGGGGAAAATCGAATGCCTGACTAATTACGAAATGTTTGCCGGCGAATCGAAACGGGAAGACTTCGAGGAATTCTCTGAGAGACCGCAGACACGTCCCACTTCTGGAGGCCAAACTAACTCACTGCAAGTCGATGTTTGTCACATAATTGTTTAATTGCACGTAGGACAGATTGATGGGGATAGCGAACTGTGTGGAGAACCTTATATGAACACATCACATAATGGGCAGTGCCTTTTGCAGTCACTTCTTGGCATTCTAGCACCTTTCGCAAATCAAAAGTCGCCCGAGATTATGCTACGTCTGAGGTAAAAGGTAACCACAAGTGAGGCAGAAACTGATAAGGTTCTGCAACTCACAGATACTCGTCATATGTAGCCTATAGTGGCAGTTTGGATGGATTTCCGAAAGTGTGGGCCAACTTAGGCTCGCAGTTATGATAGCAGGCGGGGATTCAACTCAACAAATTTGATTGCTGTTGAAACAAACGTACGGATATTATTGATTAGATAAACTCGTTAGGGGATATTGATAAATATACATTATGACTGAGTAATGGGTTGTGAGAACGTGAGTTCTAAATATATGTAATCAATATAAATTAAAAGAATATTTATTGGAATGTGAGAAGTTCTACATTTTACTACTTCTTCATAAAGGGCATCAAAAGCCTTAGTTTTTATCTTCCCCTGAGGGAGTCGTTTGTGCCCGCTTGCTCTGCGCATTCTTTTTATCCCCACTGGAGAACTGGTTTCTCCGATCCAGAAAACTCCACGTTGTGATGTAACCGAGAGCTGGCGGCTCTTAGTGGTATCATACAACTCGTAAACATGTCTACGACAACACGACCTATAACGGAACCCAATATCATGAGTCCCACCCAAACACAAAAGTTCTTAAACTTTTAATCGCACAGAGAAAAAAACGGTATAGCTAGTATGAAAAATATTTGAAAAAAGTATGATAAGTTGAAAGGAAGTTTAAAAACAAAAATAGCATTCAAGATTGTTGCTCAAGGCAAATATTTTATGCATTCCTACTAACTAAAGGGCTGTACTTTTGATTGCGGGTGAGATTTTCCTTCAGTGCTGTGGGCTTACTTCATATGCATACAAATGACGTCATATATCAAGAAGCAGTATCGCGGGATATTGAACTCTTTGAGTGGAGTTGGGAAAATGCAGGGCTGGCAGAACCATTAAAGACCTGAAAAATTGAGATTGGAGAAGGGCAAGCAGAAGGCAAGTGGAAAGATCCCACAAAGCCCCCATGATCATATGCAAATTAATGAGCGCAGTTATTAGAACGGTGCTTGATCGATCCGAGATCCAAGATCGAGATCGAGTTCGAGCTCGAGCTCGGGATGGAAAAAAAGTAAAGAAAGCCAGCCGAAATTTGGGCCATTGCATGGGTTTATTATTCTAATGAGAAAACCGGGCACAAGATGTGAGATTATCACAGATGCACCGGGAGCATCTTGGCTTTGGTTCTATAAAAAGGGAGTGCAGCTGCAGTGGTCAGGTTATTCCGAGAGTGATCATGGATCGAAGAGTGACTGCGACTTGCTTGGGTAAGTATGGATGAGATTTACTAGAAGAAATTCATTATCGAGAGGGGATATCCTTTCAGTTATCCTTCAGCTGTTGGCCAGCGGATTTTGTTTCCAGGACAAGGCTCCGGTGCAGACGAGCCTGATTGCCGGACAGGCCAGGAACGCTAAGCAGGAACAGATGCTGGATGATCCGGTGGGAAGTGGCCGCGGCATCGACGAGCACCTTCTGAAGACCATTGGTAAGGGCGGCATCAAGCTGGTGATGGCCTCGGGCACTCCGACGACCACCCCGAAACCGTCAGTACAACACCATTACTATTATCCACCAGAGGATCAGCAGCACCCGCGTCAGTATGGCTATGGTCCTCCGCCGCCCTGGTCGCCGGCACCGCCCCCAGTTTACCCACCGCCACCGCAACGTCCTTGGGCGCCACCACCACCTCCAGGAGGTCAGCCCTACTACAATCCGTACTACAATGGCTTCAACTATTACGGCGGCTATGGGGGCTATGGATATGGGGCCTATGGCTATCCCGGCTATGGCGGCTATCCTGGGTATCCCTACTATCCCTACTATCGTTCGTCGGCAGGCGGGGAGGTCGATAACCAACTACCCGGTCCCGACGGACTAACACCCCCCGCCATTCCTGGCGTTTTCCAGGGCAGGGCTGT
The DNA here is from genome assembly GCF_018153835.1 of Drosophila eugracilis. Lineage (NCBI taxonomy): Eukaryota > Metazoa > Arthropoda > Insecta > Diptera > Drosophilidae > Drosophila > Drosophila eugracilis. The sequence goes on along the minus strand of NW_024572964.1, from coordinate 1,352,442 downwards.
GCTATCCCAGAACTTCCTCGAGGGCAGGAACAACGCCAACATCGTGCCACTTTACCACCTACTCCAAATGGCCAGGGCTTAAATTACTGCACATCAATCCTTAAAAACTGAATAAACTCTATGCTACAAATTGCTTTTCAAGGCCTTTCAATGCTTTTCTTACTAAACTGGGAAATTATAATTGCATTAGTTCAGAGTAACTTTGATTTCTTTATAACTACTTACTGGTGAAGCAGTCTTAAGAAATCGAATCAGAATATATTTCAGTAGATGTAGTATAAGAATACAGGTTTAGCCGAAAAGCACAATAACTCTGTCTTAACTGCTGGTATAAAAAGAAATCTTCATTAGAAACCCAACTAAAGTAAATAGAAAGGCCAAGAGGTGTTTCTTTTTAATCAACTTAAGATCAACGATCATTTAAGCCATGAGAATATCTTTGGATACAGAGCTTTGCAAGATCATGTTCTTGAATGGATCATTCGGCTTGTAGAAACCCAGAAAGGCCGCTGACCGAAAGAAGCGATGATCGAATTCGTTCAGCCGATCGTCATCGCCATTTCTCGCACTCGCAAGACTGGAAATTTAAATTCAAACTGTTTGACTTAGCGGGGCGGTAACGAAATACAAAAATCTGGACTTGCGGCTGCTGAGTCACCCGCTTTAGGGGACAAGGCTTTGGGGCCCGGTTCGAGGAGATCTTGCCGGCAGCTGTGACGCATGCCAAGTGCCAGGGTTTCGGATAACCATTCAGCTATAAGTATTAAACAATCAGCGAAGGCATTCGCCCGCTGTTTTCTTAGCTCATTGCAGCCATAAAAAGCGTCAACAGCGGCTGATCTTGAACGCGATTTACTGCCAATTGCAAAAAGAAAAATCTGCTGAAAGCGCTGCCAAATAAAAAGTCTCGTTTTTTACCTTTTGTGCTTTTTGGTCGCTCCAAAACAGACTTTTTGCCCGTGCTCACGTTAAATAAGAGCTGTGGTCCGCGGCTTCCACGAAAAGCCCTTACTCGACACTTTACCAGACTGAACAAATCCGAGGTGCGATGTAATTTGGATCCCAACACGAGCTGACACTCACTCCTCCGCCGAAAGAAATGGACTGGAACTGCTCTGCCTCTGGGTTCTTCGAGCTCGCCGATCGAAGTTTTATGACAAGTGTTGGGGGTTTTTGAAATACTTGGATTTTGTGATCGCTTAGGTACATTCGATTGTATGAGGCATATGGCCATATTGCGGTTAAGCGCTTTATGAGGGTGGATCAGTAGAATCTCAATGGAAGATAATATAAGATTGGGAAGCCAATAACTTATGTAAGAAGGTAATACTTTAGATTCAATGTCATGTACTCATTAGTTAACTTCCTTAAAGATCCTTTCTATTTAATATAAATAAGAAACTGTCTCTATAATTCCATTCAGCACATCGTGTTCTGTAGTGAATGACATTATCTCGGAATGGACATTCACAATATAGGGCATAGCCATTGTCAGCAAGACTCATTCAAGTCTTGTGCCAATCTTTCGTGGAAATGGCGATGTGCTTCGATGGTTATATAGACGTTTATGATAACCACTGAGGTCTTGCCGTTTCGCCTTAACTTTAGTATCTTATCAAATCAGCGCTTTAAAAGGAAATTACTGAAAGCCATACTGCAGCCGGCCAGAGTGATAGCACTAAAGACAAGGAACCAGGAAAAAGGCACCCTGTACGAATGTACATTGTGCATGATCAATAGTCATATCAGTAATATTGGTTGAACCCACAGACAAGATAACGCCCCCGAATTCCGATAAGAGAAAGTTCAAGTTTCCAGATTTTAACATTTTTCGGGTGGGTGTGGGTCATTATGCTACGAGTATATGTTAGCAGCCACATGACAAGCCTGTGCGATAATAAATATCGCAATTACCCGAACCAAAAGGCGTGCAATTTTATTTCCTTCTTCGGTATTCGGTTCTTCGTTTGTTCTTGTGGCCTTTGTGTTTGTTTGGCTTGTTAGAGTTGGCAACAACTTTGCATTACATCATTACCAAAATAATCTTTTTTGTGAGCCTCTTTTTTTCCCCTCTTGGTTTTCCAACTCGTTTAATTTGAGTGCCAAGTGTGAGGCAATGACATTGAGGGCAATGCTTCATGCACCTGAAAAAAGGTGTTCTAAAGAGCTTTTTTGAGAGGAAAGTTGAATACAATTTGTAGACACCATTATTTTAGACTCCAACTGCTCCAATAGGTATTTCCAAGTGTGAAGTTGGTTATGGTTATTTGTTTGTATTTAAACAGCTGCCAGATTTGGCGAATCATTTGGTTTCGTTTTCGATCCATTGCAGTTCGTTTTTCTGTTGACCCTCTTTGTGTGTCTGCCGTCTGTTTGTTCCTGCTATAAAACCTGGACAAACAAACTTATACCTGCGGAGTGAGGGAGACAGACAGGTGGAACCGAAGCATTATACATATATCCTCATGGTCTCTGTGGAGGATATGGGGTGAGTCCCCCGGAAGCGAATGGCAGAGGGAGGGAGACGGCGAAATTGAGGTGCCTAAACGCTTGCTTTATTAGAGGAGCATCACCATAAACCAGATCTCTTCGATTTGCGGTAACTCGCACACTGAGACAAATTCGATTGAGTTTGAATTCTTCACTTAGATAAAACTGAGAGTCTTACTAAACTCTTAGCTTTTGTTGCACAAATATCCCATAAAATAAAACGTAGATAAATGTTTTTTCCAGTGCACTCCTGCTTTTGTTGCTCTTTTCGTGCTTTTGTAGCTTTTGTTGCGTTTGGTGTCCAAGTTCAAATCGTGCAAAGGAAAGAAAGCAGCGGAAGACGCTGCAGATCACGACCACGGGCAAACCGGCAGAACCGCTTTTTTCGTATTTTTTCTTGTCTTTTTTATTATTAGTTTTAAACTCATGTGCGCGGCGTGGAATCGCTGCTTTTGGTGTCTTCTTCGGTGCCCCGGACATTTGTTAGTTGTCAGGATATGCAAAAATTGCGATTGTAATTGATTTTACAGGCCATCCCGCCGCGGTGTTGGTGGATTAAGAAGTTCGAGCTGTCCACCAGATTGACAAGTGGACGGCATAGTTGTAATCGGGGGGGCTAAGTACCCATAATTTCACAAACTGTCGCCCGAAGTCGTTAGTTTTTTGTTGCTGTTGTTTGCGCTGCTCTACCTGTTTGAATTTCTTTTTCGATGCGGGTACCGTTAGCTTGACCCGGTAAAGGTGACGTTTAAATGTTCACCGCTCTTATGGTGCTTGTTGTTGTCGGTAATTTTGAAAATCGAGGCTAGGCCGACATATAGTATTCGAAATCGGTTGGTTAATGTCAAGCACCGCACGTCCACCGCATGCAAATTAGTATCCAAAAAAGTTCTCGACAGCAAAATTTTATTAAAAACCGATTTCCGCACGCGAGCGCGCACCTTGCCAAAGTTGAGGTTGAAAATAAACTGACTTCGATGATTTCGATTTGCCGCCACATTCTGCGCTCAGCTGTGCAGCGGATAGTGCTGGCAAATCAGTCTTTTCCTAACCAAAAGCTACTTTATTCTACGTTATTTGTAATTTCCCTAACAGCCGTATTGGCGCTTTAATTTCGATAAAATTGTTAGCTTTCTAACAGAAGTATGCATCGTTTTTTAACAGCATCAGTGGAACGGCTCTGGTGGATGTTATCGTTATCGGGTTCAAATTTGATGGCGGACGTCTTTTAATACCTATAAATAATATGTAGGTACAAATTGCTAAATCAATATAAATCAATAGATTTTATGTATGCCATAACTATTTTCCGTAAGTCTTAAATTAAGTTTACTAGAAACCATTTATATATTCGTCTTAGATTAATCTACCAATTTTATTTCTCCTCTCTCGCTTTCCTTGCCATAACAATGTCATATTGATAACTAGTCTAGGAGTTTAAAGCTATAACACAACATTATACATATTGATTTGATCGCTGATAAATGTGTGTTCCAAGAGTGGGTTGTCTTTAAAAGCAGCCATTCTTCGATCCCAAAATGCGCGAAACGGAAAGCTTCGAAAAAATACCTGTAGTTAAAAGTCAAAGTGGTGTGGGGATCAGACTAGGCTAAAGCCCTGAGTTTGCTGGATGGCCTGCAGAAGCTTGAACTTGAGGCGCTCTTTGGTCTTGTAACGCGGCAGGTCAAGGAGATTGAAGCAGGTGTGAGCCACGGGGAGGAATCGTTCGTCCGGGGTGGGTTGAATGGTGAGCTGGAAGCATAAGTTTAGATATGAGGATATTTAAATATAATTTAGGTACTCACTTTGAGGGCTTTCATACCCTGGATTGGTATACGATCGCTGCCAGTCAAATAGAGAAGGAAACTCTTCTTTTCTGCCTCCGACAGATCGTGAATGACCTCCCAGAACCATTTGATCTGTTCCAAGAAAGAAGGTCAAGCTTTTATATCAACTGGAGCTAAAGAAACTCACTGTATCATCACCCGACGTATAGCCCTCTCGGTATTCGCAGTTGTCCTGCAGTACCTGCCAGTCGTAGTCCTCATTTCCCACCACGACGGCCATCAACTCCTGAGGGTGGAATATGTGTATAACCCGACCGGAGCACACCTTCATGAAGCCCTTGTGAAATGCAGTGTAATGCAGCTCGACGGACTTGTTGAACACAAAATCCACATATAGATTCACGAACTCCTGCCTAAAGTTGAAGATTGATAAGCAAGGGTATCGCTATATAAAGGGTGATGACACCCACCTGTTTTCCAACGTTACGGCTATCTCATTGCCATTCGGCTTAAGGCACTTGGTCTCCGCCTCGCCAAACACATCACGAGATATTTCAAAGGTCAGATCAAAAACTTCTTTGAAGTCTTCTCCCTCGTAGTCCAGCAGCGACTGCATGGAGTTGGCTTCCGCAGGCGAAAGCTGGCGAAGATCGCTGAGATCTACTGGGTTGGACAACAACTTTTTATACAGCGCCAGCGGAAATGGCAAGTTGATGATCGTAAAGTTGTATATAGCCAGACCGCAGAGCACGCCAATCAGGAAGTACATGTTCTCCGTTTCGAAGGAAAGATCTGCAAACCAGAGAAAGCGTGACTCCTCAAATTCCTTAAACATGCCGTACTTGGGATCGAGCAGATCTTTTAGCAGCAGCATGAAGAACTCCTTGCGTACGCCGCCCGCATCCTCAGCCTCCTCCCCATGGAATTTAATTTTCAGCGGCTTTTTTAGGTCTCTCTGTGAGTAGCGCTGCAATTCCCGGAGGGAATCCTGTACCAGATTTTCTCGCGTCACATTTAGCACAATAAAATGGGAGATGGGCATGCCGTAGTTGAAGAGGTTATATGCCTGCAGGGTAAAAAATATCCATCAGCTCCGAAATCTTTCTTTATAATATTAACCCACATTGGTGACTGCGTTGGCCATGGCAGAATGCATCTGCAGCGCCTGATCCGCTTGGAGCAGTGCTGTTTTTGCAGTCGGATCGAAGAGGAATGAAAAATTGCAAATATTGAACTCGCTGGCAGTATCGGCCATGATCCACTTAACGTACTCCTGCTGCACGTCCACATAATCCCCAAGATCAGGCCAGTAAAAGTTTTGATAGCTTAATAGGTCATCGCGTGAGTTGTTGATCAAGCAAAGCGTTTGCAAAAGCTTTAGGATCACCTCTAACTCAGTGTTATGTGGCAGCAACTGGAATATACAAAGGTGGAAACTAGATTAGCACAGGTCAAAATTAAATTGAAAATTACTTGCCCTGTGACGCCTCTCGGCACTGGGACTGACGGCAGTCAAGCCCATATTGAAACTAATTATATGGATAACAACGTGCAAGAAGTTCTGGACAAGATGCTCAAAGTACTCAGCTGTTGTTTGGGACAGCCACTTTATCAACACCTTGCGCGGATTCTCAGTCAACTTTAAAATGGCATTTGCAAAAGGAACATGAAGTGACTTATAGTGCTTGGAGTTTACAAACTCATGGTAAAGCGGTAGCAGAAGGTATAACCGCATGCTCTCCATATCCGCAGGCGAAGAAACCAGCGAACCAATTAGCTCCTTAGTTAGATTGTCCCAGATCTAAACAAAGCACAATTATCAGGAATGTTGGTTGTATTTTTGATTAGTGAACACTTACCACCTGTTTGATGCTTTCATTTTCCACAGCGCGCAGATTGTCGAATGCTAATTGAGCTGCCTCGAGATCCAGTCCATGGTTCCGAACAGAGCAACCGAAGTGTCTATCGTGATCCAACAGGAAGGACCCATTCAAACAAGCCTGACTCTTAAATATCAGCTCAACAGAGCTGAGCAGATCCATGTCGCTCTGATCACTCTTCTTAAAATGAGCACATTGCTTTGTAACTTCAGCTGTTAAAGCCAGGATCTGGGATTTTTGTCTACAAAGAAAAGCGGTATATATTCACTGATATGGAGACTGCAGACTATAATTACCTGTAGTTTCTAAAATCTTCTGGCGGCACCTTGTCCATAAACAATGTTGTGGTCACAATTGACTGGTCTCCACCTGAGAAAATTTGTTGGATGACTACTGAGACCCTCGCATCATTGGACTGAAGTAGAGCTGATCCACTTGGAGACACCCAGGGGCCAATGACTACCTGTGGCAACATCAGGCTTTTGGTACTCCTTGTGCCAAGTTGCCCGGAGCTGCCCAGACCGAAGGCATAAACTCTGCCTCGCGATGGGACCAACGCCAGCGTGTGACGATTACCACAGGCCACCTGAGTGATGGTGCTTCCCATAAGTTCCATTACCATTCTCGGCAGCATCTCATTCGAGCTGGAACCATGACCCAACTGGCCATAGGCACCAGCTCCGCAGGTGAACACCCCTCCCTCATTAGTAAGAAACACTGAGAACTCATCGCCGCAAGCCACAAATCGAACGCCGAGGGTGCGCAGGGTCTTCAGCTGGGTGGGATAATCGCGATTCCTGTCGTCATTCAGACCAAGTTGCCCACAATTGTTCCTGCCCCATCCGAAAACCGCACTGGACTTGGAGATTAGGAACGAGTGATTGCCTCCACAGGCAATCGAGGCCAATGGAATTCCCAGAAGAGTGGTCAGTCGGCGGGGATAGTTGCTATGCGTCAACTCTTTGGGTGAGATCACGCCCAGCTGGCCATAGATGTTAGAACCCCACGAATACAGTTCACCACCTAGAAAGGTGAAGTAATAGTTGTCAGAAATTTTTGTTGGTCCTACTGTGGTCTTAAACTTAGGCCTTCTCTTATCTTTTTTAAAGGTCTGCTTGCATTTTGATAATAAGATACGTTAACATACATAACTAAAGATGACTCAGGAATTGAAATAAAGTGGGTCGGAAACTTCGAGACTAAGACCGATTCTTGGTTTGAAGGTTATCAATTGTGACACGTTCCCGTACACTATATTCTTTAATAAAAAAACTAACCAATTTTATCGCAACGTACAGACTAGAACACAAAAGGATTTCAGCCCCTCACTTACAACTGGTGAGCGCAAGGCTGTGATTGTTGCCGCAGGCGATTTGGACCACTGTCTTGGAGACCAGTTGACGCACCACCTTGGGCAGCTTAACGATTTCCTGTTCGGTGGCATGTCCTAGCTGACCGCAATCGTTGACACCCCAGCTCAAGACCTGTCCCCAATCTGAAAGGGCCAGCGAGTGGCGGCTGCCGCAGGCAATCTGGATGACCACATAGTCTTGAAGTTCCGGGATAAGCACTGCAAAGAGTCGCCATAGAATTGAGTTCGGGACTTAGGATCCGTTTACAGCAGTCGCTTATGAAAGACAAGTTGGTGGTTTGGTGATGAGATGTGGGAGTGGAAAGACAAGTCGATTAATGAAGATTACATACGAAATGGCGACATACGTGGCCTTTTGGTGGGCAGTTCGTGTCCCAGTTGGGAGTGGTCATTGCTTCCGCAGGCGTATACCTTTCCGTTGGAGGTCAGGAACAGGGTATGCCGATGTCCGCAGGCCACCTGCTGTATGGCGGAGTCCGGTGTCCAGGGGATCTGACTGGGTATGAGGATCTTTCAGGAAAAGGTATGGTGGGATGAATTAGTAAAATCAGAACACCGCTGCAACAAATTCATCTGTCCACCTGCTCATCTTCGATCCCGCCGAGTCCCAATTGTCCATGGGAGGTGCTGCCCCAGCAATAGAGTTCCCTGGCCATGCTGGCTGCCATGCCTCTGAATCCAACCTCACGTTTCTTGGAATTTTTGGGTAAAGTGATATATCTTTTGGTGCTAAGAGAATTTTCGAGAAAGTCGCCAGTTTTTAGCTACATTATTTTCCGTCCAATTCTGCCCCCTGCTTTTTTTCTTGCTTTTGTTGTTTCCGAATTCGATTCCAACGTTCATGCCTTGTCAGACTGTCAATGTGTGTTACACGTGGGTATATATTTGGAGCCCGCTGTTTTAATTCTATCCTAAACACTCATTAACTATAATTTACTCTTGCATTGTTCTAAAAATTAAATATAAAAACTAAAAAACCAGCAACAAAAACACAAATAAAACCGGCCTTGCCAACTTATTGGGAAACAATAGGTTGGCAGTTCTGAAAATAATTTTTGGTTAGGGCTGCACCATTAAAAATCCGCTTTAAAACAAATTCAAATTCATGGGAAATAAGGGCTGGCGCTAATCCCTGAAAGGTGGGACTGGATGCTACCTTTCTATATGTACATTAGTTTTACAAAGAATCGTTACATTACTTTAATTAAAATCGATACTAAATTTAAATAGCTCTATTATACACTTTAAATAAAATAGCAAACAATTTTGTTACCTACTCTCTAAATTTATAGGAATAAATATTTGTTGTTTCCTAATATAAATAATAATAAATAAACTTTCATACATTAAATGTATTAATAATCTCTTATAAAAAAATAGTAAATTTAAAACATATGCTGTTATCATATTTCGCAGCCCTGGTTGCTATATCAGCCGTTGTTATTAGCCGCCTTTGCTGAACTTCTGACCTTTGGTCAACTGCGCTCGAAAGATTTGGCCGTATATTAATAGTGTTTATCAGAACTATCAACACTGGATAACCGCGCAAATCCAAAAGATTTAAAAAGCAGGAAAAGCTGCACCTGAAATTGTTGAACAAAAGAAAAACCGGTTGCCACGGGGATTGGACAACACATTGCGTGTGAAAAGAGTTGGATCAGCACAGGTGCGATTGATTTTCTCGGCAGTTTGCCACGCCAACAGCAGCGGAAAATATGCAGGAGGCCTACATCAACATTAACTCCATTCCCACCCACATATTCACGTGGGGTAGGTGGATTGAGGAAACCATAACCGAGAAGGAGATTGTCATCTGCATAACCGGCAATCCTGGTTTACCTGGTTTCTACACAGAGTTTGCAGGCACATTGCAAAAAGAGTTGGGTGATCTTCCAGTTTGGGTGATAGGTAAGTAGTTTTCTTATGCTCGCAGTGAGTCAGTCATAGTACATTCTTTTTGCACTTCAGGACACGCTGGCCACGATGATCCACCTGAGGCTAGCATTCGGGAGGTTCCTCAACTCAGCGGCAATGAGGAGCTCTTCAATTTGGACGGACAAATCAGGCATAAAATTGCCTTCATTGAGAAGTACGTACCGAGCGATGTGAAAATCCACTTGATCGGACACTCTATAGGCGCCTGGATGATCCTTCAGCTCTTGGAAAACGAGCGGATACGGAACCGCATTCAAAAGTGCTATATGCTCTTCCCCACTGTTGAACGGATGATGGAGTCGCCCAATGGGTGGGTCTTCACCAAGATAGCCATGCCACTGTATTCGGTGTTCGGGTACATATTCTTCAGCTTCTTTAATTTCTTACCAGTGTGGCTGCGTCTGATGCTGATACAGATATACTTCCTGATCTTCTCCATTCCACGTCAGTTTCTGGGCACTGCATTGAAGTATTCCAAGCCGTCGGTGGCGGAAAAGGTTGTGTTCCTGGCCGACGATGAGATGGCCAGGGTTCGCGGCATACAAAGGGAGATTGTGGAACAAAACTTGGACATTCTGAAGTTCTACTATGGAACCACTGATGGCTGGGTACCCGTCTCCTACTACGATCAGCTCAAAAGGGACTATCCAAAGGTGGACGCTCAGCTAGACACTAAAAAGATCGCCCACGCCTTTGTCCTGCGGCACTCTCAACCGATGGCGGGAATAGTGAGGGACATGATCCAGCAGCATCGACGGGAATGAGATAAATTGTCGCCCTGGCCACGACTGTCTGCCCTGTCCTTTTCCCAATCAACCAAAACTAACAGACTTTGAATTCGGATTAGGGTTACACGTCCCAATAGTAATTCCTCTATCGTCTTTGTGTGACAATTAGTTATTTTTTATTAGTATCTTTTTGCAGCTCTCGAAGGAAACTAAATATAGTCAAAAATGATTTATATTGCTTGAGTAGTGCGTTATTTTTCCGGAGATCCTGACCTACTGCGGGATCCGGACTTCGATCGACTGCCAGAGCGTGAACGGGATCGGGACCTTGACCCAGATTGAGAACGAGACCTTGAGCGAGAACCGGACTTGGAACGCGATCTAGAACGGGAACCCGACTTAGAGCGGGATCTCGAGCGAGATCCGGACTTGGAGCGCGATCTTGAGCGGGAGCCTGATCTGGAACGCGCACGAGAACCAGATCTATCCGATTCCCCGCCAGATTCGATGCGGTTTTTGGCCCGCTTGCGCTTGGTAGCTCCGTCACTGTCACTGCCAGATCCCGAGGCACTCCTGCTTCTGCTGCGCTTGCGACTGCCATCACGTTCACTGCCGCTTCCGGAGCCACTGCCACTTCGGCTACCACTGCGATTTCGGCTTCTGCTCCTGCTCTTACTCCGCTTGCTTTCCGATTCGGATTCACTGGTGGATATCGTCTCCTTCGACAGCACTTTGAGGCGCTGCTTGGCCGAGAGTTTCTCCTTGGTCTCCTTAACCGGCTTGGGCTTCTTGCCCTTCTTTTTTGCTGCCTTGCCACTGGCCCGCGGCTCTTCCTCGCTGTCGCTCTCGTACTTTTCCGTCTTTCGTTTGCGTCCGCTGCCCTTTTTACGCTCCGTCTTGCTCTTCTTCTTCGTAGGCCGTTCTCCCTCGCGGCGAGGGCCATCGTTGTCACTATCGGTGCCAGAAATGTAGTCATCCTTGCGCCCTCGGCCGCCTCCTTTTTTGCGCTCTTTTTCTGGAGCAGAGTCGGCGATAATGAGCATGTTCTTGGTTTTCTCGACGTACTCCTGGCGCTTGGCTAGCAACTGCTCCCTGGAGGTCTTGGCCTCCTCCTCGCGACGCTTGCGCTGCTCGGCCACCTTCACCTTGAATGCCTCGCGCTCCTCTTCCTGCTTTCGGCGCAGCGAGCGCTCTTCTTCGTCGATGCGCCGAGCACGGCCCACATGGTATTGGGCCTGGGAAAGAAGATCCTGACAGGTGTTCGCCTCAATGCCGGCGACCTCGATGTTGAAGCGGTTCTTGTCGCCGTGCACCGAAAGGTATTGGAAGTACCTGTAAAGGTGATTTGTATTTATATTATATTAAAAAGTAAAGAGCCAGAATGATTATATAAGCCTATTTTTAATTTTTCAATTCATGCTGATATTTTTGCATTAATCTGTAGTAGTAATCTGATCAACTTTATTACCATAATTAAGAATTAGATTTCACGTTATCATCAGTTACTTAAGGTGACGGATAACAAAAAAGAAATTATGATTTGAAAGATCTTTGCACTTACTTTTGAGCCAGCTCTAATTCATGGACCGCCTGCAACACAATTTCCAGCGTGGATTTCTCATCCTTGAGAATAGCCATGGCCAGACGTGAAAGTACCACAGCTATATTGAAAAGTAGGACAGTATCCTGGGGAGCAACGCGGCGGGCTTTAAGGAGCACCGCCTTGGCCTCAACCAACTTGTTGGCTCGAAGATATGCTCTAGCCAGATATTGCATTACCTCTACGTTGTTATGCTTGTAGAACTTCTTCATGCAATTTTCGTACATCTGAATGGCGCTGATGTACTGCTTCTGTTCAACGTAAACGTGTGCAATGTTCAGCCACACGTCGCAGAAGTCGGCGGTGGCCTCGCGCACCTGGGCAAAGATATCCCGCGCCTCGATCACACATCCTTTATGGGCCAGCACAGCTCCAATTCCATTGGTTGCCCAAATATTTCGAGGATCGTTGCGGAGAACCTACAAAGCAGATGATAAATAATCTCATAAGAAATTGGAACAGGAAGCGCGATTAATATAGACCTACTTGCTTAAATATGGCCAGGGCCTTCTCTTGATGCTTCCTCTCTTTTTCCTTATCTCTACTCGGCTGATGCAGTGTCTGCAAGGAAAAATTGCCTAGAGCGATCAATGAGTAGGCATCCGTAGAAGTAGCCGGGTTCTTAAGGATTGTTTCAAAGTTCTTCTGACCCAAAGCAAACTGCATCTTGGCCAAATGGAGGTTTCCAAGCAGGGATCTTGCATCAGGATTGTCATTGTTGATGTTTAGCGCATCTTTGAAGAAATCAGAGGCCACAAAAATCAATCCCTTATCTCTAGCCATGCAACCCAGCCGAAGGTAGCAGTCAATATAATTGGGATGCTCCTTAAGAATCTCCTTGTACAGCTTGTCGGCCACATCATAGCTGCTCATTGCCTCGTTAAGACGGGCCAAGTTGTACTTCATGGTGACCTGAATGGACTCGTAGTACTTCACATCCTTATCCATCTCAGAAGTAGCGTGCTTTAGGGCAGACTCTAGAGTGTCCTTTGCCATCTTTAAGTTTCCCAGACGGTAGTGAAGCGAGGCTACGTTGTTCTGAATCTCAGCGGGAATCTCATACTTGGCTTTATCCCGAAGAATGCTTGAAGCCGTTCCGTAGGCATTTAACGAGGCCTGTAGGTCGTTCTGCTCCAGGATCTGCGCCAATTCTATCCAAGCTTCAATGTCTTCAGGAAACTGTTCTGTGACCTTCTTGAGGTGAGTCTTCGCCATATCTCGCTTGGTTTGCGAGTTAGAGTGGGCGTACAGAGATCCGAGAATCTTCATGGTCTCGTAATTGCCCGGCTGAATTTTGAGGACTTTCTCGAAGCACTGAGCGGCCTGAAAATGTATACTAACTTAGTAATTGAATTTAAAGCTCAAGGTTTCTTTCCAACTTACATTTTCCGTGTCACCACGATAGATATACATCTGGCCCAGCCCGTAATGCGGCAAAACAAAGTTGGCTGGCGCGATCTGAGTTGATTGGTAGTAATATTGGAAGGCCTGATCGTAGTCGCTCTGAGCGTGGAAACTCCTAGCCAGCTGGTAACAGCTCTCGGCACGCATGGCCTCATTCTCAGTATTGTGGAAGGCGTGCAGCGCCAGATGGTGAACTTTCTGATAGTCCTTTTTAAAGAAGAAGTGATTGGCCAGATGATTAAGCACCATTGGATTGGCATTGTCGATGGTGTATGCCTTGGAAAGCATCTGAACACCGAGCTTATTGGACTCGGGCTCCAGTTGATTTAGTTTAAGCACGGCAAGGCCAATTAAAGCACCAACACATTGTTGATCCAGTTGGAGTGCGCGCTCAAAGGCGAGCTTGGCCTTCTCTGGGTTACCCATTTTCAGAAAGCAGTGGGCCATGCCAATTCTCACGTTCGCCGGGCAGTTTGGGTTGGTCCTCAAGGCCTTCTTGTAGAAGGCCATCGCTCCGCGGTAATCTTTGCGATTGAAGGCGATACAGGCCTTACCAAGCAGCGAAGGAATATTCGATGGGGACTGGTTAAGCACAAAATTGAATTGGGCATCAGCCTGGTCCATCTTGTCACCCTCTAGCAGACAAAAGTAGGCTCTGCCCAGCAGATGGCTCTGGTCGTACATGATGATTTTGTCGGCACTGGTGTACAAGTTGGTGGCCTTCATGAAGAGCTCACGCTTCTTGTCTTTAGACTTCTCGCGGTAAGCCTCCTGGACATAGTGAGCGGCCAGCATGTCCAAGGCGCGCATAAGGTCCTTGTCCGAGTCGCGGTAATCCTTGGTGGCGTCATCGCTGCGCGACTCCTCCAGCAGTGTGACAAAGTCCTCCGTCTTTTTTTGCTTGTAGTAAGCCAACTGAAAAACACGTATGCATGTGGAACCTCTCAAATTGTAGGTAGTTTTCTACATACCGCCACATTAACCCAGACATGTAGAGGTGCTCGCTCCTGCTTAAGAATGCTCAGTACCTCCGGACAGTCAGGCAGTTGATCTGGGTCCACCTCGATCACCTAAGTCAGAAAAAACCGTAGGTAAATTTTTATAAACTGAAATCCTTGAGCTGAAATCTCACCTCATCGGTGTCCTGCAAGGGAATCTCGATGCAGTTAGACATGGTTGCGGCGGCTTTAAGCCAACAAACTGAGCGATGAAAAACGGTTCACTTGCCCCTAAAACTTGTTAAAGCGTGCAAAATCAGTAACAGTAGCAAAATATCTTAATTCTTTTCCATTCCGGTACGCTTGCTAGAGGTGGCAGAAGAGTCGATTGGATGGGATTTCGATAACGATCATTCATCATTGATATGACAGTGATGCTAGATGGGTTATTTTCAAGCCGAATACCAACTGCGTTTTATTTTTTGAAGGTAATTGCAAACAAGTTTAATTTTGTTGAACCATTTTTTTTACTCATTAATTCCTCAAAAAATTTCTTTTAAGTTTAAATTTTTTTTAGATATTTAATCTAGCTATACATGGCAGTTCAGATGGCATAGTACTTAGCAATTTCAAAACCTTGGCAACTCTGTTAGTCGTAGACAAAAAAATTTATAGATAGAATATAATGTTGTCAAAACCACCTGAAAGATAGTGAAATTCGGCTTAATTTTAAATTTAGATCACGCTGCGTGCAAGTGAGATGTGCTAGTCGATAAGATAAGATGCTGGCCCTGGGCAGAACGGCCTCCTTGGGCGCCTTTTCCGCCACACCCTTCACCTGTCGCCTGGCAGTAGCCTCGAAGAAAACGAAAACAAAAACAAACGTACACAAACAAGGGCGAACAGATGTTTCTCTCCTGTTACGCAACCTCGTCAATTTGGCGCAAAATTCAATGACGCTTGCCAAAGCAGCGCCGGCGGCCGTGGGAATAGCAACACGTGAAGTGACGGCACATAGGCAGCAGCAGACAAGTAGGCGCTTCCACAGTTCTTCAGTCGGAAAATCAAGGTATTCGGCCAGCACCATAATGACTTCCTACCACAAGGAGCTACTCCTCAAGGACTACGATATAGTGGGCTTCGATCTGGATGGCACCCTCCTTCGCTACAATCTCCGCGAGATGTCTGCTATGATCTACCACGTTCTCAAGCAATTCCTTGTAGAGCAAAAGGGCTATGACAAGAAGCTACTGGCTCAGCCACTCAATCTTGACTTTCTGCAGAAGGGATTGTTTCTTGACGGACCTCGTGGCAATGTCCTGAAACTCAGCAACGAAGCTCAGATCCTGAAAGCCACTCATGGCACTCGTCTTCTTAGTGACACGGAAGTCGAATCCATCTATGGACCCGACCGAAGGTGGGATATTACCACCGCCTTCTACAGAGATCCATTGTCGACTTGGAATGGCGCGGCCTCGACGCAAATGCGATCGCTGCTGGATTTTTTCGATATGCCTAGTGCTTTGGTTTTTGCTCAGGCCGTGGACCAGGTAGATAGGGAGCAAAAGCCACCGCCAGGGGAAGAGTATCAGGTTTGGCAGGATGTACAGGCTGGCCTGATGAACATCTATAGTCGCGAGAACTTTGCTAACGATCAGAGTCTGTATTTCAAGAGGATGCGGGCGGAACCCGAAAGATATGTACTCCAAACGGATACCAGTGTTATGAACTGGCTGGGCGAACTCCGGAAATCGGGAAAGAAGCTGTTTTTGCTCACCGGATCCAATGTGGACTTTGCCAATTTGACCGCCACGCAAGCACTAGGCAAGGACTGGCGAAAATATTTTGATTTCGTGGTAACCTACGCCAAGAAACCCGGATTTTTTACCATACAGCGCCCTTTTATGCAAGTGGATGTCGAGCAACTAGCGGAGCTGCCGCAGGAGGCGGAGGAAATAAAAGCGGGAGGCGTCTATTCCCAGGGTAACTGGCACCAGCTGCATGCGGCCATGGCTAGTATGATGCAGAAGGAGCCGTCGAAAGCCAAGGCACTATATTTCGGTGACAACATAATCCAGGATGTTTACACACCGGTCAAGCACCGCGACTTCGATGCCGTTGCTATATCCGAGGAGCTGCTCCTGGACGATGGTAAGTATCCGTATGCCGCTGAGTTGAATTCCCAGTTGTGGGGCTCGTACTTCGCCCTGGACTGCACGCCGACCTTGTGGTCCAGTTTCATCAGCACCTACGCCCAGTTGTGCGTGCCCTCGGTTGAGCAAGTGGCACAAACTTCCCCAGAGAAGCGAATCATTTGTTCCAATCCCTACGGCTTTAGTCCGCGGCTACCTAAGGAGCTGGAGACAGTTCAGCTGGAGAGCTGCTGGAGGGGATGAGTGAGTCTGCCTTGCTATCACCTTCCTGGAGACAATAAACGACATGCGACCTCAAGGCGCAGTAAATCCGATAACGCTTCTTTCAGCTGGAACCTCGTCAAAATTCTTACGTACAAGAAATTGTATTTGCTATCAGCAATAAAAACGCGAACTTCTGAATTATTCAATTAGCATCTACATTGCATGCCATAGCTATAAGGTTTTTAAAAATTCAAGGAGATTTGTAATGCATAAAAAAGGTATTATTTGAACACTTTAGTGAATTGTGACTAGCGGAAATTTTACAAAAAGTTTATAATTTCTCAGTATTTGAGGTATTCAGGCCTTATCTCATTTCAGTTTAGGTATTATTCCGAAGTCCAAATTAAAGGCCGATAAAACTATGTGCACAAATATTGAATATGTTTCAACTGATAACCAACTATGAAAAGCATTAAAAAGTTTTCTAATCAAACGGATTATACATTTTAAAATACTTTAGCCCAATTTATTGCATAAGTTAACCATAAAATGCTTGATAACTAACTAGTTTTTCAATAACTACGATGTATTTTAAAGTGATGCCTTGGCCTATTTGACTAAATAGTTAATGATGACAATGTATAAAACTGTACTCAGACTCTCAATTAGATGCTAATTTAATTCACACTATACAAATTGTTGCATATGTACCAACAGAAACTAAAAGCAAATAAAATGGGTTGTGCATCATCATAACAAATGCTTATTTTTAAATAAATTGCAGCCGAGTGTGACGCAACTCAGAAAATTGCACTGGATCAATTTCGTTTCCTAGAAATAGCAAATTTCATTTTGCTTACCCACATAAGTTGAGAGGTCCACGTCACTTTAAATTTAATTTTCAACATGTTCTAAATTAGTTTAATTGAGTAGACTTTGTGACTGCGCTTGAGACATAGGTTGTGCCCTATAAGTACGTGGGAATACTACACGATTATAAAATGGAATATAGAAATTGCAAACTGTACACTTAAGTAAGAAGGCGGAAACGGCAATAAATAGTTAGGATGACGTGAATACATATTAGATGAGGCGCTCTACGGCCAGGGCAATTCCCATGCCACCACCAATGCAAAGGGATGCGATTCCCCGACTCCCGCCAGTGCGCTCCAGCGCATAGAGCAAGGTGACCAGGACACGGGCACCTGATGCTCCAATCGGATGACCCAGGGCAATTGCGCCGCCATTTACATTTACTTTGCTGGCATCTAGCTTTAGCTCCTGGAGTACAGCCAGTGATTGAGCGGCGAAGGCTTCATTAAGCTCGTAGAGATCAACTTCCTCACGCTTCCAGTTGACTTTTGTCAGCTATGAAATTGCCAATCTTAAAATAAATACGAAGGAATAGAATTATTTCATACGTACCAATGCTTCAACTGCAGTCACTGGACCCAGACCCATCACCTTGGGTTCGATGCCAGTCTGCGTCCATCCAACAATCTTGGCCAACGGCTTAAGACCCTTTTTGGCCACCTCGTCTCCGGACACTAGTAGCACCGCAGCAGCTGAATCGTTAACACCAGAGGCATTGCCAGCGGTTATAGAGCCGCCCTAAATAAACAAGAGAAAGTGGGTTAGTTGTTTCGCTTATTTTTGTCTACATATGTTTTAAACGTACCTCTTTGAAGGCTGCTCTCAGCTTCTGGATGCCCTCTACGGTGCTGCCCGCCTTGATGTACTCATCTTTGTTGAATATCTGCGTGCCCTTGCGATCCTTGATCTCAACAGGCACAATCTCCTTGTCAAAGAAGCCATTTTTCTGAGCCTCTTCGGCTCGATTTTGTGACTGCACGGCATAGGCATCCTGGGCTTCTCGACTGATTTGGTACTTCTCTGCCAGATTCTCGGCCGTGATGCCCATGTGTATATTCTCCATGGCATCGGTGAGACCGTCGTGAATCATTGAGTCCACCAAAGTGCCGGGACCCATTTTGACGCCCTGTCGGAGGTGCATGACGTGTGGGGCGAGAGACATGCTCTCTTGGCCTCCGGCCACCACAATCTGGGCATCTCCTGATCGAATGGCCTGGTAGCCCAGGGCTACAGTCCTGAAAAGAGCCGAAAGCCGGTAAGAATATGTGGAACCATGTAAAACACTCTTGCAAACCCACTTCAAGCCGGACCCGCAGAGCATATTGATACCGTAGGCGGGCACCTGGATGGGCAGACCAGCTTTAAGCGATGCCTGACGGGCGGGATTCTGACCCTGACCAGCAGCCAATGCCTGACAAAGATATTTACATAACAAAAGGGTATGATAAGCAAAACAAAAACACACAAATGGTGATCATACCTGGCCCAAGATCACCTCGCTGACCTGCTGGCCTTCAACATTCGCCCGCCGGAGAACCTCCTGGATCACCACACTGCCCAACTCGGAGGCCTTAAGTTTAGAAAGCGATCCATTGAAGCTACCTGTTGATTTTTTGGGTGATTGGACAAACAGAAAGAGAAAGTTATCAATTGGAATTAGGATATCATGTGTGATTCAGCTGATCAATGTTTGTTCTACCAATGGGAGTGCGAGCAGCGGACACGATGAACACGTCAGACATTCTGAATAGACGATGGACAGATGTTTACGTCTTAGCTAATGGGCAGCAAATAAAATTATAATTTTCGAAATTGTTATTGGCTGTCGCAGTGTGACCAGTGTGTGGAGTGAGAGCGATAGTACTGTTTTCAAATACCTCGTTCTCACATAAAACATATAAGATAACTGAGCAATATATTTACTAAGAGCTTACTTCTATGTTACCAACTTTTACTGCTTATTTGAATAATTTTAAGCCATTTTTGCAGCAATTGTAATTCTTAGATAAGTAGAATGATTTCCATGCAGGGTGGCTGTATGCTTTAAAGATTATACCCAAACGGTATTTAGTATTTCCTCCACACCGGATGGGATATTTGAACAGTCCAGCCGCGGTCACACTGCAGTACACAGAAAATTTACATTTTTTGTTGAGAAAATTAGGGAATTCAACGCACAAAAGGCAAATTACCGAGGTCCAAAACGCAAGGCGCGATCATCAGTCGCCCCAAGGACCAAAAGGCACTGCAGAAATAGTCCGGGATTTAGGGATATCAAGGATAAGGGCCTTCGAACGCAACAGCCCTCCGCCGCCGCCGCCCAAAAAGAACCAACAAAAAAAAAACGACTGAGGACTGCCAACCAGCCATAAGAAGAAGCACCCCCGCAATCTTCAATCTCCAATCTCTAGAACACAAAGCACTTCACTCCAGAACTAGAAATCCAACCCGGAAACTAGCACCATGCAGGCGATCAAGTGCGTCGTCGTCGGCGACGGTGCCGTGGGAAAAACCTGCCTGCTGATCAGCTATACGACCAATGCCTTTCCCGGCGAGTACATACCCACCGTTTTTGACAATTACTCGGCCAATGTAATGGTCGATGCCAAGCCCATTAACCTGGGCCTCTGGGATACGGCCGGACAGGAGGATTACGACAGACTGAGACCCTTGTCCTATCCCCAAACCGATGTCTTCCTCATCTGCTTCTCGCTGGTGAATCCAGCTTCGTTCGAGAACGTGAGGGCTAAGTGGTACCCGGAGGTGCGCCATCACTGCCCAAGCACTCCCATAATTTTAGTGGGCACCAAGTTGGATTTGCGCGACGACAAGAACACAATCGAAAAGCTGAGGGACAAGAAGCTGGCGCCCATCACCTACCCGCAGGGTTTGGCCATGGCCAAGGAAATCGGAGCGGTCAAGTATCTTGAATGCTCGGCCCTGACGCAGAAGGGTCTAAAAACCGTTTTCGATGAGGCCATCCGATCGGTTTTGTGCCCCGTGCTACAACCCAAGTCCAAGCGCAAGTGCGCCCTGCTCTAAAAGAGTTAGAGAAAGAGAGTTCACCCAATTGGACTCGGCTTAAACGTAATATTATTAACTATAAAACCATTATGTAACCTAAGCGTTGGCCAGGCTAAAAGGCTGATCCGTAGTTTCTTTGTTACAATTTTGCCACTAATTTTCGCTGCTACATGGGATTCTCCCAATCAAACAATTGCTTTCGTTTCGTTTCTGAGTTCGTTTCGTGTGTTCTGTAATTCATAATCCAATTCTGTTTACCCGTGCATTAATTTCAACTAAAAGTTAAAAGCGAGATGTTTCTAGATAAAACGGAGAAGTGTAAACTCTAACTGTATTTTGTATTATTTAATAACTTTTGTAATTAAAATTAATGTTGTAAAACTGAGGTAAAACCAAAAAAACTACAAAAAAAGTGAGGAAAGGACGAGAATAGCCGCATAAAGAGCATAAAAGTAGATGTCGCCTGTTGATCGAAGGTCCTCTAGCCGGGATCAGGATATTGAGTCAGTAAAGTAAACGTTCCATTGCAATTACACTTACATTATTACATACTTGTATTTAGATGTTGTTGGATATCGAAGCGACGAAGCGGCAGGTAACAACTTTTTAAACTTTTGCTAGATCCAGGAACTATCAATATATATATATATATATACATGTATGTATAAGATGAAAAGTCCTTCGTATACTATGTACTGAAATTAAAGGCATCAAACTGAGAAACTTTGAATACTTTGTATTTTAAAAAGTTAGATATTCAAGAAAACCAACAGCAACAAAACAAGAACGAAACCAAGATAATTATATAAATGTGTCTATTTCAATGGAAATCAATAAAGCATAAATAAAAAGAACGACTAGTTTTGGTGTAAAAATTTAATACATTTTTATAACTTTATTGTTAAGGTTTTCCTTAGATATTTTCTCTTCCACTCTGACAAAAAGATGTTGTCCAAAATTTGATTTATTATCTGCCATAAATGTTATGCAAAAATATGAATGGAAAAGAGACTGAAACTTGTTTTAGCTGAGCATATTCTTAGAGACCGGATTTATCTGAACTTTTATTATGTTTTACTCTTTTCTTCATCAAAATCTAAAAAGCCCGTAGCAATCTTACTCACACTATCCCACACAATATTATTATTATTCTCATGTGTTCATGTCATAAAAGACTGGAAATTGTTTATCAAACTACTTTTTATCAGTCGCCGACACCCGCGAGTGTTCACTGTACCCAGAAGCGGAGACAGACTTATCATTGCCCAAAACCCTATTATTTGCTTATCTCGGCGAAAGTTGAGAACCGAAAATAATCTAAATCAGCTTGAAGCGAAGTAACCGATTCTCGTAGTTCTCACCCTACACAGGGTAAAAAATAATTTATATTTTCTTTTAGTTTTTTATTATTCAAAACATTTTGCTAAACACATTTAAACATAATTTAAAATCATTTTGGTAATTAAACATAGGAAATTTAGTAAGAAACAGAATAAAATTGTAGGGAGTATTGAGTTCAAAATCACAATTGATTGTTAAGTGTTATTTTGTAAATATTACGATTTCAAGCTAATAAGAATATAACTTTTCTTCCAGTGCATACTCTCTCTTTCAGTGTCTCCGATTGAGTGTGTTGCTTGGAATGTTCTCGCAGCTGGAAACGAATCGGGCTACAGCGAAAATCATTTATGTTTATATGTTACACAGGCAAATGCGGCGTATCTGTGATTCTGGGCAAAGAGGAGGGGTCAAGTGACGACATGTGTGTGCGGATGGGGCGTTCGTTCCAGTGACGTGGCCATTGATGCTCCAAGAGCTGACGTGGACGCGTTTCAATTAAACAAATCACCTCAAATCAATTAGTTGTGGTGCCATAATATATGTATGGGCCCTTCATTCGAGTTGGTTTACAATGCACTTTCAATGGTCTTAGGATCTAGTAGAGTTTTACAAATTATTTGGCATGCGAAATGGGAGATTCATAGGATCAATCTTAATCTCAGGGATGCTGGGTATTTGGTAGACTGTTTAGAACTCATCGTGCCGTGCTAGAGCTTCACCGAAATCTGTGGCTTGGGAGCCCACGAAAACGTCATATTTGTCAAGGATTTCTTCTTTGGTCAACTTGTCATCGTGATCCGCATCAGCCTCAAACAGCAGGTGTTTGGCTTCGCTCTCCGAATGATCCCAGTCGTGGGGCGCTATCCACAGCTTCACCTCCTCCTCGTTCAAATAGCCATCTTTGTCCAAGTCGCGATGGGTTGAGAACGCCTCCCTCTCGTTGGCCACCCACTCAGGTTCCTCGTCATCTTCGTCGGTCGATCGGTACATGTCACCAATGTACTCGTCCACCGATATCTTGCCATCATTGTCCTTATCTAGGTCGGAGATGGTTTCGCGCAGGACCACATCCTTCATTCTGGGGTGATCTTCGGGATGCAAAAAGGCAGTAAACTCTTCCCGGGTGAGATTATCATCCAAATCCTGGTCGGCTACCGCCCAGCGGTTGCGATCCCGCTTTAGCAGGCTCTTGTAACTGACTCCTATAAAAAGATTATAAAGATTGTTAAATGTAAATTAACAATGTGTCTTTACTTAAGAGTATTATTATTATTATTAAAAAATATTTTTAAAATTCAAAAATACAATAATTTTTACACACCATTTTCCTCCTGTTCCCTTTCTTGGCTGCTCAATTCATCCATGAACCCGTAGACTGTGTTCCTGTAGGAATCCCAGCTGATGGAGTTATTTTTCTCGGGATTGTGCTGCTTCCACAGGCGATCCACATCCTCCTCGATGTAGCGCCTCTGCGTGTAGGCGACCCAATTCTTAAGCTCGGCCAAAGTGACGAATCCGTCCTTGTTCTCATCAATCCGGTCCACAATGACACCCAGTCTCCGCCTGCTCTCTTCCGGCGTCAGGTTGTCGAACTTCTTGGACTCATCTGGACCCAAAAAGGCCTCATGATCGAACTGTGCATTGTGCTCGCCCCCATCGAAGTGCTTGGCGTGCAGCGAGTCGTACTCTAGCGGATTGTGGGGCACCTCTTCCGGAATACTGGAGGCACTTGCGCCACTTATCGCCCCCGCGGTTAGTGCAACAACAAGTATCAGCATCTGGATCCCGGTTCCAGTGATGTTCCAACGCGACGACATCTTCATCCGAAAGGCAAACTCAGAATGAATCGTGAGACTCAAATTTTGAACAATAAACTCTCGGCAACTCTGCCAGTGTTGAGAAACGTTGAATACCAAGTGCTGTCCAGCTGGCGGGACTTTTAAAAATGAATGTCCAGTATAAACAAAAATTAAGGTACTTTCTTTGTAAGTAATAGTTTATTTTATTGGCTTCCATGTCGCCTTTAAGAATAAAAAAGACGATACGTACTTTATTGGTTTTCGATTGCATTTATTAAACGTCCGTTCTGTAAAGCTAGTTAAATATTGTACAAATAAATATGTGCAAACTTTAGAATTGAAGCGACTGGCTAGCTACAATATATCACTTATCTCTATTTACATTCGTGTATGTGCAGGGAGGGATTGAGACAGGGTGCGTGAGGCAATTATTTAGGAGCCTCGGAGCCTTCCTGACCTAGCGAACTGAAGTCTCCAGTATTGCAGGAGATGCTGGGAATATCGAAATTCGAGAAGCCACGATAATTGGCAACCTCGGGCTTTAAGGGGGATGGAAGTAGGACAGCTGTGCCAGGCACTTCGCTGTCAATCAGGCTGTCCATGGTGCTGTCCAGCAGACTAGTCTCCGGCAGAGCAGGAGGTGGCTGGTTAACTGAGCCTCTTTGCGCCAAGGGATCAAATTCGTCGAGATTGGGCTTCGTTTCATCCGCGGTGCTGTTTTCACCACTCTGATCTGACAAATCAAAGTCGTAGTTGATGTTGGTTAGGCCTCCATGAAACTCGGAACCCAGCATGACAACATCTGGGTTTCCCTCGGAAGACGGCTCCTCCAACAGGGAAACGGCATCAAAGGCGGCGTAATTGAAGATTGGAGAAGCGAAGAGGTTGTCGGCTGGCTGAATATTTTGATGCAGAGGCGACAGACGACCCATGGAACCCATGCTGGTGTCCTTGAGGGACAAACCAGAGTCTTCCGGTGCTATTGCGGGCTTTGCCAAGCCACCAACTGCAGTCAGTGATTGCGAGGTCAACGAACCGCCACTTAGCACATTCGCCTGATAATGACCAGCTTCGTTTTCATTGAGGAGGTGAGCTCTTGCTTGGCCAATCAAAAAAGCGGGCGTTTTTATGGGCAGCAGGTTGAGTGGCGCCTTCGCTATTACGGTGTCCACTCGTTCGGTCACCTCTCTTTGGAAATCTATGAGCTCCTTTTCAAATGTAGTAATCCCGGTGCTTATTAGCGCGTTTCTTTTCTGAAGCAGCTCCATCCGCTTCATATTTTCGGATATTAAGTGAATACTCTCGCAGGCCAACAGGGCACTTTCCCAGGGCGTACTGTAGGATTGCTGTCCGGACATCAGAGCTGCGAACTCTTCGCTACTGATGCCAAGACTCTCCCCATTCAGATTCTCAATAAAGGCAATTGCCGAGCAGAGATTGGTGAAGTAGTACCCACTCTCGCCGCTCATCACCCGTTGTGCATTTGTAAAGCGTGTAACGAAATTAATATTGCTGTGGAGTCGCACAGGATTTGCCTTCAGTACCACAAATATCAGGGCTGGTAAAAAGTCATCCGCACTGGCTGGCCCACCGGTGGCCCGCTTAAGCAGCTCGAAGATGTGCCTACAGCAGCGCCAAGTGCATTGCAGCTTCTCCTGCGGCGAATAATACGAATCGATTCCCACCAATTCAGATATAGCATTGTACACTAGGTCCCTGGCCTCCGAGTTAACCTCATCAATATTGCAGTCTAGATGCTTGGCCGTAATCCAGCTCAGCTGGCGTATGCGCTTTTGAACTGTTACATCGCTGTCCTCATCCGTAGTGAAGTAGGGACTAAAGAGGAATCTGAAAAATAAGAGTTCCCCGGCTTAGAGATAATTGCTTTTTAGATATCAATATTTTGGATGACTCACTTGTGGTTCTGCGTCATCACCACTTTCTCAAAGAAGTCAATGGCACTATCGCGATCCTCGTTGGTGGCTATCTCGAAGCTGGGATCGTTGTGCACAATGTTTGAAACCTTGGTGTATGCATTTTGCACTAGATCCGACAATTCGTTGATGTTTTTGCCGCCATTTCCGTTCATATACTTGCGTATTTCGCTGTCCAAACGTTGGATCTCACCCTTTAGTTTGCGCTTCCCATCGTCGGGAATACGAAGCTGGCGGAGCTGTAGCAAGAACTGCCCCTCCGTGGGATCGGGCACATGACTACGCTGTTGGGTGACTAAAGAATAACCAATATAAGCTTCAAGATGAAGGATAGCTATATAATAATACTTTTTTGGGCTCCAGCTTGAAGAGTTTTCTGTAGGACAGAGGTAAACTTCTTCTTTTGGAGAGTTCCCGAGTGATCCTGCTCCTTGTCTACCACCGCCTTTCTGGTTTGCTGTTCCGTTTTTCCGTGAAGATGTCCATGTTGAGGCGATCTGCGCTCAATGGAGCCAGGTGAGGAAGAGGATCCTGGGCCCGTTTCGCCTGCCTTCTCTGTTAAGAACCACTTCATGACTGAACGATCTCTTGGGTATTATACACATTGTGTATCTCCCAGACTTACGTCTCAACTTCCGCTGCTTATCATTAAAACACATTGAGCAGAGTCCGTCGTTCTGGGGAGTTCCGTAGAATCCGCATCCCGTGCGGCACTTCAAGTCCTGCTGCCCCAGGCGCAATGACGGAGGTCGAGTCGCCGTTGACATCTCGTGTTTGAGTATAGAATAGCAGCTACTTATCTCTGGGAGTCACTTTGTTTCCTCTTGTTTTGTGTGTAATTTACAGAGATAAATAATTCGACTGCTGACAGCGTTGCCAGATAGTCTTTTATCTAGTGGTGGCACATCGGTTAGATGGGCAATGCGAGATAGAGATGAGCTGACTCGCCAGTTTGAAGCAACCGCCCATCTAATGGAACCAGTTTAGTTCAGGAGGAATTTTAAGGGGAATTCCCGTTACATTAAGGCGGATTCCTAATATCCCAGAAATAACAAAGAATCAAATTACGTTCCACTAAAATTGAATTTTAGCAAATTTTATTCGAAAAAAAATATTTTAACTGCAACTCAGGGGAATTTGCATAAATTTGTTCGAATACATTTAGTAAAACCGTAGTGCCCTAGGAAAAATTTTAACATACATTCAATTTTTGGATTCACACAAATACTTTAAAATCCAGTTTCTCATTTCGTTTTTCGCTTTAGCAAGTTGATAAAGTAGTTACATTTAGGACGGTTATACACGTAAGAAGAATGCAATTTCTGGTAGGGACACAAATAGTGGTAGTTCACAACAGCGATTGGAAAAAGCTCATAAAACAGAGAGTTATGGCTAAGACTAGACTACGAATTTTTAAAGTTTTGTCCTAACTGCTTTACACGCACTACGGCATCGATCTTGTTCCCAATGAAAAATCTAAATCTGCAAACAAACTTCTATCTCGTCCAGCTCCCAGCTTAATTGACGCTCCAATATTGCACTCAGCTACCAACAACTCGACTAGTTCAACACTACTCTACTCTATCTCTAGTTCTTTTAAATTTGTTCTCTTGTCTAGCAGTAAAAAGATTTGGAAAAACCATTTTGTCTTTGTTTGTGTTTGATTAGTCTTAAAAATTGCTAATTCTATTTCGCTACTTTCATCAAAATGCAACCTTGCCTTGCCCGTGCTCAACTACTATCGATAGTTTACGTATACTTAACATGATCGTTCTTGTCTTCCTTCACTTTCCATTTGCAATTCAACCGTTTCGAAAAAGTCTCGTGTATAGTTTTGAACTGGAATTTAACACTACTTATGATGTCTTTGGCTTCTGTTTTTGCTTTGTATGCGTTCAACTCTTACGGCTAAAAATGTAATTATCGTTAACACGTTTTCAACAGTTATGCTGCTTTTGTTTTTGGTTATAGTTTTTGATTAAACATTCTTTGGTTTTTGATTCGTATGTAAGTGTGTGATGTGAATATCAATTCGCTACAAAAGAGTTGCATTTGTAAAAATTCAAGTCTAACGATTTGCTTCAATAAATTCCTTGCTCCAATCGCAGGTCGATTGGAATCAGTTGGCTGAATCTGATGACTCTGGTTCTTGTTTTGTCTGCGATTTATGAGTACCCTGTGTATTCAAATTATTGCTTTGTATTAAATAAGAAGTACAGTACACGATGAAGAAGTCATAGCGAATTTTTGATTATATACAATTGAGGGAACAAATAAGTATACATGTATTTTGATTTAGATTGACTCCTAATTAAGTACAAACTAATATCGAATCACAAATGTAAAATAAATACAGTTAAAAGCTTTAAAACTATATAAACTTTTGATCATGACATACTTAATTTTTAACGACCTGTAATTATAATTTCTTAAGAAAATCCAAGTCTCTCATTAGTTAGAAATCTATTTACTAAATATGTAGTTCCCCCTTTCGACTCTGTACTGTACTTCGCTAACTCGCTAGGATTCTACGTAAGTCCGTTTAGGAGTGAAAAGTACTTTTGGTTCGTGGGAGGACTATTTGGTTCAGCGAGCTGGTTAACTGAAGTACTTTAGGCCCGCAATCAGCATAAATTTCTCAATGAATAACTCTGAGTCCAGGACTGCAATGTGGGCCGCTCGCCCTATTAAAGTGTTGGCCGTATGGGGCAGAGCATGGTGGACATCGAAGCGGGCCAAAGTCAGTTCCGGCTTGGCCAAAATCGGAGCTATTATATTGTGCACCATTTCCCTGAAAATGAAATTTTATAGTCATTGATTTGAAATTATTCTGCTCTCATAATCACCTATAAATGGTGCCTAACGAGGAGCTATCCCTTATGGCCGCCTTGCAAAGTTCCAAGCGAGCCGAGTGTGCCGGCACATAGCGATCCTGGCTAGATCCACAGAGCAGGATGTTCTTGAAATGATGCAGGGTGCTCCTCTGGCTCAGCCTGTACAGGAAACTATTCCGCATATCAGTGGTGTCACGCATGCAGAGCTGCAGCAGAGATCCGGATTTTTTCCACTTCTGCATGAACCACATTCCTACGGAACATATAATGAATATTGTGTTTCACCTAAAGATTTTTATAGACTTACCCATGTTGACCAATCCACTGGTGTTGTAGAGTGTTCCCAGGTGAGGTCCCGACAGAGAAAGAAAGGTGTGCAGACGTGGGAGCAAGGGCCGCATTTGGGGCCTGGCCAACGCGCTCCTCACTATTATCGTGCCAAGGGAGTGGGCCACAAATGAGATGCGAGCGGGATTCAGGGCGCAGCTATCGATATGGTAGAGTATCTCGGATACCAGCCTAAGGTTTCAAAATCGAAGAATTTGTAACGTTATTAAGTGCTTCCAAGGTGTTGGCCTACTCACCGATCAGTCATGGTGTCAAAGTCCGAGAAGGTGTCTCCCTGGTTCCGCTCAGACATGAGAAACTCGAGATTTACACCGGGTAATCCCAGTTCCAGGTAGGTGCGCACCAGCCTGAGATCCGCCGAATTGCCATCTAACCCGTGGACACAGATGACCAGGTGCATTCCGTTGGGCGAAAACGCGCGGTATTCGTCACTGATGTAAAAGTAGGGCAGTTCCGAGGCCAGCTGCACGTAATCGGAGTAGATGCAACCCTGGTATTTGATCTGCTTGCGGAACTCCTCGCGATACTTCTCGAATTCAAGGAGGGAGATGCTAGGAGGAGCCTCTTGAACGGCGGAAGAGATCTGGCCCTTGCGCTTATGCTTTGAAGAGGCGTTGGAACTATTTCCCTGCTTGGTTACCCTCACTTGGCCATTGGAGTTCTCCTTGTTTTCATCTTGTTCGTGGTCTAAGCCGTTCTCTAGCCCATTGCCATTGATCGCATGGGACTTGCATTGGTGGTTAGGAGGATTGGGAAGATTTTGGGGTCTCTTTAACTCTGCCAGGCTGTGGGATTTGAGCACAGGCTTGTTGCTGAAGATGGCTGGCGTGGACATGGGACGCAGTGACTCGTAGATATGGTACACTGGATTATCAATGGCACCAATGGGTTGCCGTTCCTTAAGGGGCGGTGGCAGATGACAAGACACCATCTTGGCTTTTCCCGTTGGAGGTAGTGCAGCTGGTATGGGCACTGGCAGAGGAACAGGTGTTATAGGTGCTGCAGGAGCTGGTTCCGGTGGCGGATCTCGGAATTCATCAGGTGGCGGTGGAGCCAGGACCAAAGCTATCTCCTGCTCCTGATCCTGAAACTGCTGAGGAGGTGGCAAGCACACTGCATCCAATGGCTGTATGTCCTTGAGACTCGTTATATCGAAGTCCGATTTTGATTTCTCACAGGCAGTCTTGTGGCGGTTCCTCCGCGGAGGTGGCTCCATTTCCTCCACCTCCGTGGACTCCCCATTGGGCAGGTGACGCAGTCTGTCCAACTGGTAACGCGAACGTTCCCGCTTGATATTAACCGTCACCGAGGAGATCTTCTTGTGAACCTCAGTTTGCTGTCGGGCAGGAGTCCTACTTTGACTGGAGGATCCTGCCTGCCGTTTTCGGGCTTTATGAGGATGTTGCTGCTGGAGCTGTTGTTGTTCCAGGACCTTTTGCAGTCGCAATCTTAGCTGTTCGCCGTTCAAACGGGTCTCCATGGCCATTCCCATCCCCAAATTGAGCTGAGTGTGTCTCTGCCGATTGGTTATACCCGTGCTGGTTATGGTATCCGGACTAGAAATGGCTAAGGAACTCCTCCGACTGCTTACCCAGCCACTCTCCTCACTGAGCGAAGAGGTGGAGTTGCTTCTTTGCCTTCTTAACTGCGAATCGGAATCGAATTCCGGTGGGGGAGCCAAGTTGGGCAGGGATTCACTGAAACCACTGGTATTCGGATCACTGCTGGTGGTGTTGTTGTTGCTGGTTCCCTCCAAGCGAAAGGGAACACTGGTCGAACTCAGCATCTGGAGCTTCTGCATCATGTCGCTCTCGGAACTGCTGGACTCCTTCCGCAATTGACCCTGCCTTAGCATCTCCTTAATGTCGGAGACCCTCACCCGTGCGATCTCCACTGCTCGAGGAATCTGGGAAGAACTGCTCCTAGGCATGGTCGTATGCTGACTCGGAGGAGGTGGTGGATAGGAGTTTCTAGGGGGAACCATCGACTTTGGCAGGGAGTTGTAACCATTGGTACACTGCTGTTGCTGTTGCTGTTGTGGGGCCACCTGTTGCTGTTGCTTGGGAGGATTCAGCAGCTTGATCTCATGGAGATAATCGAACTTTCCGTACCGCTGCCGAAACTCACATATGTTCCTCATCAGATCGTCGGCCTGAAGTCGGGGTAGCGTATGGTTATTGGTCGTCGTCACCGAGTTTGTGGCTAGTCCCTCGCATCCATCGAGTTGGTCCAAGGATTTGCTATGCCGGGCTGGTACACTTGAGTCGAGGTAGAGATCCTCCAGCAGACCGGTGACCGAGTGCCTGGACAGATTGTGTCGCAGTGTGGCAGGGGCTGTTACTTCCGCTGGTGGCTCCTTACTGGGAGCAATGGTGAGACTGGCCTGGAGCACTTCGCCACCCAAAGCGAATCTCGGGGTAATCACACACTTGGCATGCGGATGAGCTGGACCAGAACCATTGGTCTGCGGATAATCGTAGTCAAAATGGCAGGCCAGACAGTCTTTGATGCCATTCAAACTGCTGCTCGAGTGGGTCTTGTCCACCTTTTTCTTCTGACCACTAACCACTGAGATTGTTTCATCAATTTGAGGATCACTGCCGGATCTTCTTCTGGCATAAGTGCTGTTCGGGGCGACATAGCGATCCTCGAAGATCAAAGGCAATGAAGCTGCATCGCCATCAATGGGCGTACAATGAACGGGAAGTGGTGGGAGGGATTGCAGGTAGCGACTTCTTCTGGCCAACTCCGCGATGGCCACGTATCCCTGGCAATGGCCAGGTGATGGAGATCCATTGGCTTGATCCTGGCAACCAGCTGCCGCCGCATGACGCGGTTGCTCCAGCACAAAGAAACCCTCGGCAAACCGACGTACCCTGAGTATATGGTGTTTTCTGGCCAGGAGAGTGTGTACTGCAGTCGAGGATCTTGAGGCCAGGAGAACCCTTCTCCACCAGAATATGCTCTCCGCACAGAGTTGGGCTATATCAGAATTGGCCCGAATGGCAAAGTCTTCCTCCGCCTCAAGTTGCTTCGCCTGATCCAGTAAAAGTTGCAGCCTCTCCCCAGTGTCGTTTTCCCTCAAAGGCGGAGAGCCAATTTGCGAGTTTATACTGGGAGGTAACACTGTACTGAACTCGTTAAGAGTGGCCTTCAGCTGTTCAATGGCTCCTAGGTGTAGGGATATCAGAATGAAAAGGTTATGATGATATCAAACTCTGCCCTGCTTACCTAGGAGCAGACAGCAAATCTCTCGATGAATGGCCCTGGATTGTAGCAGCCTGCCAGCAGGACCTCCGCTGCACTTGGTGGTGCCACCAATCTGCGGTCCAAAGAACACCGCCTCTAAGGGTCCCGGCGATGTGTTTCCCCTACAGCTCAACTTGCCCGCACTCCACGGCTTCGAACTGCGAGGGGCACTAAAATACATAGAGAAATCCATAAAAACCGTAATTAAACTTTAATGCTTGGGGAACATCCCGTCCATATCTACCATATAAAGTTACACATAAAAAGATAGAAAAGGACAGAGGCGGACGGACGGATACATGAAGCAGGCTCTCCTGTCCACAGAAACTACACCAACTACGTGAACCGAGCGAAAGTACGGAATTTACACAGTTACGGAGAGTTATGGAGTTATGATGGGTTCTTACCAGAATTTCATATACGAGAACATGCTTTTCCTGCAACCGCAACCAGTTTTCAGTGTTGATTTGGTCAAGTTTGATCCGTTATTAAGTGATATTGGTATGGTTTATATATTTGGGTTAGGTTCGATATCGTTGGCGCGCACAAAATGAGATAAATGGATCGGAGGTTATAGAAAATGATAAATGGTTGACTTAAAACTGCGCTTATTGTACATGGGAGGGTGTCAAGTCTTGACAGTACCATAAAGATGTGAGGTTTTCATTAACACCAAGATAAATTATCTAAGTTCTTAGTTGGAAAAGGAAAATGATTTAATAAGATTGCATTGCTGGTAGTTAAAAAAGAGTTTTCTAGGACTATGAAAGAATAATAGAAAATTATAAGACCAGTTAAGAGTATGTATAAGGCTA
Organism: Drosophila eugracilis; assembly: GCF_018153835.1. Taxonomy (NCBI): domain Eukaryota; kingdom Metazoa; phylum Arthropoda; class Insecta; order Diptera; family Drosophilidae; genus Drosophila; species Drosophila eugracilis. The sequence goes on along the minus strand of NW_024572964.1, from coordinate 1,319,734 downwards.
AAGGTTCTAAGTTTCATGCCTGAAAACTTTCCATTTATACTAGGATAATCAACGTTAAGGAAGAACAAAGGAAAACATCCAAAAAATTCTGAAAGAAAAACATATTAGGTGAGGGTCACAAAAGAGATTCCGACTATTTAGATAAAAAAAGATTTTTGCAAAACTATAAATAAAGGGTAATCAAACTATCAAAAGAGACCTCTTGGAATAAAGTAACTTAAGGAGAAAAGAATGTTTCATTATCCGCAGCTCGTAAAGCTGAAAGTCTTATTTAGTCTTTAAAAGGCTTTACCCCAAACACTTTAAAGTTTCGCCCCGAAAATCCGCTGGTAAACCAATCCGACTCTGAGCGAGATTGGACTCCAGCCTGCCGAGATAATCGGGCAATTTACGGCGTGGCTCACGAGAACTCAAGCAGCGGGGATTGGAGAGCTGTAATCAGGATGAGAATACCACGCCGGGGCAGAGGCCAAGGTCAGCGAGGAATTCCAGAGCCCAATGAGATGATATTTTATTCATACGAAAGAGATAGACTCGCGTTGGGGGAATGGGAACTCATGAGCCCAGAGTCAATTTCAAATTCCGTTTCATATTTTGTTTGCCAAAGGATTCCGTACGAGGACTTCGAATTGCCAATCAGTGCTTGAGGAGCACCAGAGGATTTCCACTCGAAAATTGCCGACAACTTTTGGCAATAGAAAACAGATTAAAGAATTACTCACAGGAAAAAAACGGGGGAACTTTGTTAAGCTGAATGCTTGGATAATACAGGCAGAAGGATACAAACTTTCGCCGAATCAAACGGCATAAAAATTGACTCTGCAGTTGTACTCCACCAAGGATCCAGCCACGCCCCTTAGCTCCTGTTACGCCTCCGCATCTTGTTAGCCGTGCAAGTTTTCTGTTGTGTACTTTTCCCTCGACTTTTCCCGGCAGGAGCCAAAGGACAATTGCATTGCGAGAGTCATTAAAATTTATGCCTCGACATTTTTTGTATTCTCCGCTTTTTGTGTGAACAGTGGGCAGAAAATGGGGGGGCGAGTCCTGGGGAGCCTGTGTGCAATTTTAATGAGTTGGAAATGATTTGTGCGGGTAACTGTCCGCCAGATGCCCCGCTCCCCTGCCCGCTGCTCCTCCTCTGCTGATGCTGCAGTCCCCACGCAACAGCATACTATAAAAAGGGGCTCCAATGCCCACTTCCCCCTCTACCTCCCACGCAGCGGGTTCAATTTACTGTGAAAAATATGACTATATCAACGTTGACATTAGAGATCATGTTGTCATCTTCACTTTGCATCTCCTGCAGCGCCTGACACTCGAAGCCATGACTACACTGCGAACTACTCGATGGGGCTTACTATTTTAAATTGACGATGATACTTTCTGCATTTTTTGTTGCGAGTGCGGATTTAATGGATAATAAATAGAAAAAAGTAAACAAATATATTTTTGACCGAAATTTGCAATCTGCCTTTCGGCTTTGTAGCTGTAACTTGGTCAAAACAAGACTTACAGCCAAGAGAACGACTGTTTTGTACTGCTAACGACCAGCACTTACCACCCCTATCACTGCATTTTCGATTTTGAGAAAATCAATTTTTGCCGAAATTTTGCATTTTTTATAAGGGGTACATCATCAAAATCTGCGAAAAATGAAAAAAATTGAAGTGTCCCAGATTTGCATGCAACCCAAATGGGAATCATAGCAATTGAATTACGAGTCCTACGAGGTATTACATTTCATATTTGGACCATTTTTGGCTGTGCTATAACTAAAAAACTAATTTTTTTGGGCCCAAAATCATGAATACGTTTTTCGACAGCGGAAAACCCGGTTTCTTTGCCGTTTCTTAGCTGTAACTTTGTTAAAACAAGAGGCTCAGCTAAAACAATGACTGTTTTATGCAGCTTACTACCGAAACTTAAAACTCCTATACCTACTTTTAACATTATTGTCCTGCTTTTTTGTTGCGAGTGTTGATTTAATGGCTAAAAAATCATAAAACCTATTTTTGACAGAAATTTGCAATATTACTTGCGGCTTTTTAGCTCTAGCTCGGCCAAAACACGACTTACAGCCAAGAGAACGACTGTTTTGTGCTGCTTACGACCAGCACTTACCAGCCCTATCACTGGATTTTTGATTTTGAGAAAATCAATTTTTGCCGAAATTTCGCATTTTTTATAAGGGGTACCATCATTAAAATTTGTTAAAAATGGAAAAAATTGAAGTGTCTCAGATTTGAATGCAAACCAATTGAGAATCATTAGAATCAAATTACGAGCCATACGAGATATGATATTCCACATTTGGACCATTTTTGGCTGAGTTATGAAGAAAATACCGATATTTTGGGCTCAAAATTAAGTATACGACCTTTTGACAGCAGAGAGAGACGATTTTTTTGCCGTTTTTTAGCTATAAATTTGTTAAAACAAGCGGCAGGACTAAAACAATGACTGTTTTAAGCAGCTGACTACCAAATCTTAAAACGCCTATACTTACTTTTACCCTGCTTGTTCTGATTTCTTGCTGCGAGAGGTGATTTAGTGACTAAAATATCAAAAACCCCATTTTTATGCAGAAATTTGCAATATTACTTTCGGTTTTTCAGCTCTATCTTGGCCAAAATAAGATTTATAGCCAAGAGAACGACTGTTTTGTGCTGCTAACGACCAACACTTACCACCCCTATCCCGCGTTTTTCGATTTTGAGAAAATTAATTTTTGCCAAATTTCGCATTTTTTATAAGGGGTACCATCATCAAAATCTGCGAAAAATGGAAAAACTTAAAGTGTCTCAGATTTGAATGCAACCCAGATGGGAATCATAGCAATTGAATTACGAGTCCTACGAGGTATTACATTTCATATTTGGACCATTTTTGGCTGTGTTATGAACAAAATAATGATATTTTGGGTGCAAAATCAAGTATACGTCCTTTGACCCCTATAATATGTACATTTATTATTCGGTCTCCATTCATTTATCTTTTCCAGTGCACCTTGGGCACACCTCCACTACTCACTTGATGTACGGCTGATGGAGGGCCACGAGGCTGGCGTGGATGCCCACGCTGATGGCCGCCAGATGGAAGTAGTCGAACAGCACCGGCAGATGGTAGTGAAGGCCACGTCCCGGATGGAAGTTCAGCTGTAGGGTCCTGGTGGAGGCCAGTGTCAGGGTAGAACTGCCGGATCCAGAGAAGCTGCCCATCCCACTGCCATTGCCATTGCCGTTCAGGCTGCTCGTCCCGTTCTGCTCGCCAAACCAGAGCTCCAACTGCAGTGAGAACTCGGCCCGTTCAATGGACTCCTTCAGGTGACGACTGTCAACTGCAAGAGAGAGGTAAAATCAAGGGGGAAAAATGAATATCTATCTTGAGGTTGAGTGAACTGCAAATCCCCGGGATAAATGCGGCAGAAAATCCTGTATGCAAACATCCTATGCAGCCCTCACCCTGCCAATCCCTCCCAGAAGTCGATTTCAATTCCGTCTTCGGCTTATTTGTTTTTCTATTGATTTTCGTTTAGGTCGGAATAGCATTGTGGCGAGTGGGTGGTGGGGAGGTGCCTTGGGATAGGTCTGCCCGCCCGAAACCCCCAAACGAAATGGGTTAATGTCCATGTAGTTGTGCATGCGACAAAGACAAATCAAAATTCTGCGAAGACCGCAAATCGTTGGCCGGAAACCAAGTGAATCGATGACTCAGGGAAATGTTGTCCTAGTTGCCAACATTTGTGTTTGGGAACTCAATCAATTAGGTTTCATTGTCGGTTCGAGCAGATGTCTCACTATTAAATATTAAAGTCGTTAGCCTGGGAAACCTGACTTGAGCCATCATAATTGGCGTGTACTATTTTTAAGGCAGCCTGTAATAAGAATGTTTTCATTTTAGCTTCTTTTTATTGAGCCAGTAAAAGGCTCTGTAAATCGTTATGACTTTATACTTATCTTTTAAAGCTTTACATATACATCCTTCCATTTTTTATCTCAGTAAATTTGTTTTTCAGGGACTCATAAAGTTAGCTTGTATATGGCTTTAAAATTTTAAGAGGCTCTTAAAAAATCTAGATCCAATAAAGGTTTTATGCACTTCTGGATGCTGATTTCCCATTCTACATTCAACAAGTGAGCTGAACTTAATCGCAGCTCCCGCATATATTTGTATTTCATCAATACCAGCGATTATTCCACCTGCCACCTGCCACTCCATTATAATAACCATCAGAGTTTACCAATGTTTTCCCACTCCCCCCTGGCAGACCCAAATCTTCACCTATATCACCTATAATCCCCACCCACATCGTTGCCGAGCTGAAAATGTTAATCAAATTCAATTTGCTCCACACGCCGATGGTGGTTTATGGGGCAGCTACTTAGGATTCCTGCAGCCTTCCTCTCTCCGTGAGAGGCGGCGAGTATGTGTGTGTGTGTGTGTGTGTGGGGTCATAAAATTCATTTGTTTTCATAAAATAAGGATTTACCCATTGCAAAAGGCAATAAAAAGAGCAGAGAATGCTCAGTTCTCTTCGCTTGTTGAGATTTTTGCTTGGGTCCGCCGCATCACTCATCCGCCATGTGGTCCGTGGTGACAATTGCTTTTGGCTGGAATATTTTAAATGCCGAGGGTTTCACAAGGGTCTCCGCTGCTCCACAGCTCGACACAATTTATTTTATTGTCTTCGGTGCAGTAACCCACTATGCGGACTGTGCGAAAGATAAATTGCACAGTTAGGAAAGCGGAAAAGCGGAAAAGGGGAAAGGGACAAGGGAAAAGGGAAAAGGGAAAAGGGGGGAAACCCGACAATCGCACACATGCGAGGCATCAACAACAGACTGAGAGCTGTCAACTGAAAAGTTACTTTTGTTTGCGGCTTTTTCTAGACGCCCCGCACTTTTCCGCTTTTCTCCACACACTTGGAAAACTTGTCCAAATGAATTAATCACTTTACTCAGCAGCCAAGTGGATGATGTTTCCATTGTTGTTGAAGGATGCCAAGGCGTCGGAAAAAAGGGAAAACCGAAAAGGATAAGGGACTTGGGCTGGCCAGAAATCGAGGGGTTTAGGCGTCCATCAAGTGCTCATCATTCTCGCACTTTTCCGAGAGCGAATTGCCTTCAACACCTCGAAATCTCTTTCCGCTCTTTTATTTCCTCGCACAATACCCATAAATATGCGAATAAAAATATCTCTTTATATTTTTATCCAACATTTCCATTTGCCGTGGCGCGTGTGTACATATTTTCATGGGCCTTTCCGCATTTCCCGCCAGCATATCACTCTCCCACCCATCTCCCTGTTATTGTTGAAATTTACTTTCAATTTGCCTTTTCCCAGCCTTTGTTTTTTGCCACCTTCATTTTTTATGAGGTTGTATGCTGAGGTTACCCTGTACCAAATATACTTTAAAATATTATTGTTTTATAAAAGATTTGTTCTACTTTAACCCGCATGAAATACCATCTTTGGGTCCCTTTTTCCAATGAGTATATAAAAATCAACGTTTTCCATAGCAACACCTTTTCCTCTATCATTTGTAGGTCACCTTCCCGTCGATCACCTATCCATAAAATCCATAACTAAATTGTTTACTTTAGATCCCACCTTATGCTTGGCCTTCTGCCTTTCGTTCGACGTCTTGCCTTTTTTATTAATAAGAAACTGGGTCAATGTGTGGGCCAAGTTTTTCCTTCAGCTTGGCAGAGGGTTTCCTAAGAGGAGTTCCCAACTTTCCGTAATTGCATTGCAGCCAGGGCAGCAAAAATCCTTTTAGTTGCAGTCAGCAATAAATGCAATTAGGTGGAAAGGAAATTTCCCAACTGGAGTTCGCCTCCTGCCATACATCTTGGCCATCTGTCCCGTGTGGTCATCCATTCTCCATTCCCCTTCCCACAGGCATCGAAGTTTTATTTTTTTCTGGCCGAAAGCAGAACTTTGTCCGGTCTCTGACAATTTGATTTATATTTCCAATCGAACAATAAACTCATTTCGGCTCGAAAAGTTTCGCTGTCCGCTGGCTGGTGTCTGGTTACCCGCTTCTGGGATTTTTCCCCGGTTCGTCGCCAAAATGCCACCAATGCGGCAACGGGGAATTCCCGGCATTCTTGCCACTCGCCAAAGTGCACATTTCTGGCTTAGCCTACTTGACAAATTTCCCTGACATTTAAATTGCGGTTCTCGGAAATGCTTAACCAATCCTGTTAAATTTAATCATTTGATTAAAAGGGGAATGTGTTCTTCTCTTGTCTAACTTGTTATGAATCATTAATATAAAACAAAATTTAAATTTCAAATAAGATTAGCCCAGCCTAGACAGGTCAAAACTCTAACTAACCTAGATTTTATGTTTCTGTTAAAAACTGTAATGTTTGTCGACACGCTTTTCCTCAAATGAAACAAACACTGCAATGCCAACAATGCGGAAGAAGGCACTGCCTTTTCGCATTCTTGGCAAGAGGCACTCGAAAGTGCAATTTATGCGTTAGCCTACTTGGCCGATAGCCACACTCTGCAAAAAACACTAATTTTGGCTTTTCAGAAAACAACAATTTCCTTTGAATTATTTCTTTAGGTAATAAATATACTTTTTCCTTAGTAAACTTACCTAGTAGATGGCTCCTAAAGTGGATGATGTCGCGCAGTGGAACCTCCTCGTTGCGGTAGAGTATCTGGAAGATGCGCGAGGCGCCGCTGCCGTTGATAACGGAGGCGGATGTACAGCTGCCCCCCGGAGGTGCCTCGAGGAGGCGTGGCACTTCCCCCGGCGACAGAGGCTCTCCCCTCTCGCTGTCACTGCTTCCATGGTCAGTGACGCCCCCGTTCGCGTGTCCGTTCTGTTTTCCGGGGCCACTGGCTTCCGGAATGCTCGTCTCCACCTGCACGGGTAAGCGGGGCGAAACACGCAGGCCACAGCGTACCTGGTAGAGCCTGTGGGAGGGGAAATCCATTTAATTAAATGTATTTTATCAATCGGGAAAAGGTGTGGGTAGGTCAACTGTTGATATACACAGTGACTCTGTGTACTTTAGCACTATAATGCTATCTGCAAGCATAAAAGTTCTTTCCCTACACGGACTACTCCACTGATTAATAGTATATTCCCTTTAAGAGGTATCGAATTTCACCTATCATCAACGCTCTGTCACAACATCTAAAGATCAGAAATCCTCAATCCCCAGCAGTTTTGTCGGCCAGTGACACTTCAGTCGTCGGCAGCTTCATTTGCAGTGACAGGCGAACAAAGGGAAATCAAGAGGAAAACACATAAAAATCAGCCCAAACAATTGCTTTATTTTCCTTTTCATTTTCACTGGCACTCGTGCTGTGTGTGTCTGTGTTTTTCCTCTTTTTTTTTATGTATTTTTAAAACACGAGCCGTTTGCCGGCGTTGGTTTTCTTCAAGAGCAGCAGCAACAAATTGAAATCCCATAAACACTTGGCTGACAATTAGTGAGTGCTACGGTCACTATGCTACACTCGTATGTGTGTGTAAAGCCCCCTGGGGGGATCCCCTTCTGCCCCTTTCTGCTCTTGATTGGTTGTACACTCTTTATTTGCTTATTGCACTGCATTCCGTTTTGTTTGCCCAACACTTCAAAGGTCTCCGTGTGAGTGCGTGCGTCTGTGTTGGCCAGTTTGCTCAACAAATTGGAGAAAAATTAACAATTTTATTTGAAATATTTTGTAGCAATGGCGTGGAATGTCTGGGATGTCGCCATCGACCCGGATTTCTTCAATGTTTGCACAAAATTACGAACTGCAAATCATCATCATCATCGGCAATCCGAACACTCGAACATACTAATGGCAGGAACTAACTTTTAAAGGCTATACTAAACTCGAAGCTGAAGCAGTTTGGAATATTTAGGAAGCTATGAAACAAGCCGAAAGATATGGGAAACTGTTTTAATGAGCCACTTAAACATTTATTGAGAACAAAACTATTGCGAGAGCCATTCGGTTTTGTTGGCCACTAAAAACTCAGCCAAGAAAAGTCTGCTCTTATGCTAAAGACTGTTTGCTTAAAATATAAATTCAAGTCAGGAAATCGTATAAATCTTCTTAGTTTATGGAAATTTTGAAATGAAAGAACCCACAAAAACATAAACTTTCTCGCACTGTAAGCAGCGCTATTTCATTTTTCGTTTAATGCGGAATAGACAGCCAATTAGGTTTCTTGCAATTTGTCTTTTTAAGAACTTTTAGTTTGACTAACGCATTTGCCAGCTAATCCATCAATTTCCCTGCCGTTCAAACGAAATTTTCCTTTTAACTTCGCGTTTCTTTCAATGGATACATGACTGAGTTTGAGTGCTTTCGGGAAAATTGGCGACAGACTTACCCGCGCTGAAACAAATCCACGTTGAAGAACTTGTGCAGCTCCACGACGAACTCGATGGTGGCCTGTAGGTCGCCCATGGCTTCTGGATTCCTTGACCTCCCCAAGGGCACTCCCCTCCTTGTGGTCGTCTCAAGTTGTCAGCAAGTTCATTGGCTCCTCTCCCTGGCGAAAAGGAAACGAAACACAAAAACTCCGATAAGTTTTTCACTTTTATTTATGGTATTTGATTTTTTGGCTCCCAGTGCAGTGCCCACGGGAAGGTGGAACGTTGCAACCAAGTTGCCAAGTTCGATTGCCGTGCTCTCAATAAATTTATTGGCAACTATTGACAGCTTGGCCAATTGATTGCCCCGTAATTGTGCGAGGAAACTGTGTCAAGTGGGCGATTTTCACCGAGCGCGCTTTATTGCCTTACTTTCTCGGGCATTGGTGGGTGGCCCCCTATGCAGTGCAAAAATAATACCCGAGTTGGTCAGGAGAAGGCATGTTTATCCTTTAGTAATTGGGTCAAATTTGAGTGACATTTTAGTTGACTTTTTTAGCTTAGTTGCCAAAAAAGGTTATCAAGAATTATAGCTTTTCTGTCCCTAAAACTATTATTAGATTCTTATTAATCATTAATTTAGAATCAGTCTGTGGATAAAACATCATTATTTGAATTATATAAAAGGCCAACAGGGACCAGGAGATGAATGGCTGCCTTCCTCATGTTTTTCCCTTTGTGTAGCTGGGCTCCTATGTGTGTTTGTGTGCTCTGAGGTTAGCGGGTCAGCCACAACAAGAACGAAGTGGGACCAGAAGCGGGGGAAGCCCCGCCATGATGTCAGTCGAATGGGGCCAAAAGCGAAAGGAAGACAACAACAACGACGACGACAACTTTTAATCGCCCAAACAACAAAAGCTCCTTTCCTTGGCGGCAACAAAAAAGCGAGAGAGAGAGATAGAGAGAGGGAAAGTGGAAAAAGTCGGGAAAGTCAGTCAGTCAGTCAGTCGCCTGCGAAGCCCACGCCTACAATAACATTAACGTGCTGCAGTTAATGCCACCCACTTTTGGGCGACCTCGCTTGTTGACACAATGGAAGCAAGGCAAGAAAAGTGCCGCTTCTGCTTCTGCTTCAGCTTCTGCTGATGAAAGAGTTCTGTTCTCCGTGCGGATTTTAAGGATGGTCTGGCTGAGGGAACATGTCTGTTTCCCCCAACAACAACCGACTGTCTGTTGTTTGCCTCATTGTCAATGTGGGTTAACCTAAGTGAGCCAAGAGGTGGGTGGTGCGGGCGGAACGGTTACACTACGATTCGAAGGACTGTGTGATTACTTCATGATATTGGTTACTAAACAGATTACCAATAAAATATTAAATTATTACCAAACTGCTTGATTTATAAACTTCCAATCATTTAAGAGCTAATAAATGGATTAGAAAGCAGCTCTAGAAAAGTTTCCCCCCAAGAACATTCCTCGTTGCCTCCAGCTTAAAGCTCTGCCAACTTGATATCTAGATTTAAGCAACGCAGACTTATACTTTCCGACCGCACTGTTCGTCTGCTGCAGCTTGGCTAGTGAAAGTGATGATGCCATTTGTTAGCAAAGCCCTTAGCCGCCGCCCCTGCCCTCCTTGGGGCCCAGGCCACAATCCCCAATCCGCAATCCTCCATCCCTGTCTTATCCCATGATGTATGAGCAAATGTTGTCGCTACATTTTGACTTACTTTGTCATTAAGTGTGCGCCCCGCCCCGCACCGCCCCGCCCAATTCTCTTTCGCTCGACAAATATTTCTGTTCATGAATTTGAAATGTTCTGTGAAGACTGCGGATGTTCGGCTTTGGCTTTTGGAAATTAAAAGCAAATTTGCCTGTTAGTTTTCGCCCCCGCAAACAAGCGAGCGAGCGAGCGTTCCTTAACTTTCCGACATTACGCATTCGCCGCGTTGTCTGAGTGAATTTACCAAAAAGTGCAATAACAACTTTTGGGTCCAAAAGGAAACTGGGTCAGCGCCAAAGTTCACGCAAAAAACGAATTGCGAGTAAAGTGCCGACAATGGGTTCCCAAAGAATGAAAAAATTGTAGAATAGGATATAGTATGGGGTATATAGTATATGTTTTGGCATAAAACGGGAAGCGGAAACTTTTAAAAAGCTCAACGAAAACACATTTGTGCAGTGGATGAAGTGGAAATGCGGAGAGGCGGAAAGTGGGATTTCGGTGGATTAACAATGGCGAAAGCCGAGCCATAATGAGGATTTTTTGGCCAACTTAGGAGACCACAAAGACGAAAGCATTCATCAAGTTTCTAATTGAAAAGTGAAAACTGAAAACTTCAGTGAAATGGCATTAAAAACCTGAAAGGATAAAGTTTCTGTGCGCAAATTTGCCCGACTAAAATAATAATAAACGAAATGAGCTGCGAACTATTCAATATCTGGCCGAGACCACCGAGAGTGCGCCATAAAAATAAAGCTACAAAAGCCACTTGAGTCACTTATCGAAACAAAAGGCAGGCCAAACAAACCCGAAACATAAGCCCGGCATTTCCGATCGTAGGCCCAAACCAGCCGAAACTGTCGATGACAACGGCCTCATAAACGGGAGGAATCAAATCGTTCGTGCTTATCATCGTAATGATTATCCCTAATGTCCCGGGGAGGGCGAAGAAAGGACTTCCGCGCGAAGGAAATGAGATACGAGAGAAGCGGCAGATAGCCACATCTCTCCCTTGGACAGCCCTCTTTGGGCCAACTTCGCTTTGCGTTACGTGTGCCCTAAATTATCGTTGTCTGGCCGAAGTCCAAATGGCAGGAAAAATAGGGAGGAAAAGCGGACTAAGGGCCGTCAATGGCAGACAAACGAGGGTTGGTCCTCCCTTTCCCGTTCCCGTTCTCGTTCCCTCCCGTCCAGATGAAGATAAGTTGGTGACCCCAACACGTTCTGTTTTTTTACGTCTTCCCACCGCTTCCACCACTTGTTTTGATAAATACTATACTCTACTATGTGGTATATTGGGGGCGTAGATACATAAAACATGGCGTGTGAATGTGTTAATGTCTAAGGTCGTCGTGGCCTGTTGATGAATGGAAAAGAAAAGCTTTCATCTTCATATTTCAATTTAATGCCACCGGCCGGTAGCAGTTCCTTTCCTTTTTTTGGGGGCCCCTTTTCAAGGCCATAAATTCAATTAATTTCCTCTTCAGGTCTGACTTTATGATTGTGAAAAATTAATTAAAATATTTTGTATAGCTTCAAGCTGCTCGGATCAAAAAGATTGCGTTGCCCGGCGAGCAGAAGTCCTTGAAAAATTAATAGGTCCTTCTCAGGAGCTCGATTTCATTCATTAACGATTCGCATCGCTAGCCATCAAAACTTCGATACGAAGCAAGTCCATCTAGCTGGGAGGTTGGATCACGATGTTTATCTCAGGTAACTTGAAACTCCGAAAGAAGAAACTTTCTGTTGATTGTTATCTCGGTTGCCAAAGCAAAAGCTCTTCCAATTTGGTTGGCCGGCAACTTTTGGTTACCTTCATACCATTCCCATGACAACTTCCTCCTCTGCAGTCAGACTGAGCCGGAAATAGGCAATTTCATATCAGACGGTTTCAACGACCGATTTGTTTGCCAGGGTGGCGATGCCTAGCCCAAAACATGTGTTTTCGTTTTCCCATTAAATTATTCACCAACTCGGAAAGTTAACCAGCCGGTGCTCCAGCTCGGGCCTCCACATCTGCCCAGGAATCTCATAAAAAATGGCCTCGAGTGCCGACTTCGTCGCCGTGCATGAGCATGAAAATTATTTTCCCTGGCCTCCAAACTCTTTTTTCCTCTATTGTGCAGAATAAAGTGAAGGGATGTGGTGTGAACGAGTGTTTAGACTAACAGGTACCTCCTATAACTAAAACTTCTTCAAAGATTTAGCTTACAGATAGTTACTTAGAAACACATTTTGACTATATGGAAAGTAAAGTTATGATTTCGTGATATCATACTATATCACATGATGTAAATAAGATTTCATACAACCAGCATACCCTTGCTATTTACGGGTAAGCCATAAAAAATGCCAACAGTTGCAGCTGACGGCGTCTACAAAAAGGCAAAGGGGCCACAGAGGTGCTGAGGTATCTTGGCCAAGTGCATCGCGTGCCGGGGGACAAGCCAGGGGCGCCGGGCGGGCCACTTGCTCACGTTCACGTGTCGAGGCCCGAATGGGGGCCCAACTAGGGGTTAGGGCTAGGGATTGGGCTTTGGGGGTCGGACAATAAAGGGCGAGCCGAACAACTCAAGTGCGCAGCCAACAATAACAAAAGAACAAGACCTCAAACCGAGAAAGTTAGGGAAAAACCTGGAAAACAGGGCTTGCGGCGAGTGCAGGCAAGTGCAAGGAATTGGTCAACATTTATAGGGGCCTCTCCCATCTCACTCACCGTCTCGCCATCTCGCATTACACGTGGCCCATGTTGCAGCGGAAAATGGGTGGAAAGCGATTGAAACGTCTGGAGGGGTGAAGTCGGGCTGGGAAATCTTGCGGCGCATCAAATGGAATTGGAGTGAAGGAAGCACGAACCAGTGAAAGATTGCGCAGAGGCTCAAAAGAGCTTTGCGAAATGGAATGAAAATGAAAATGGGAAATTGGAAAAGATCAAGGAAATGTAGAAGATCTAAGAGGGATGACAAAGTTAAAGATATGCATCAGAGATTAAAGTTCAAGGAGTCTAGAATGTGGGGAAAGATGTTAAGATTGATATTCGAAGAGGTTTAAGTTAAAAGTTAGTTGCTGATATTAAATGCAAATAAAACAAATAGTTGAATGGTATAAACTGAAGCTCTTAATTGGAAAACAGAAAATTAACAAGAAATTAGAGCAGAAACTCGTTAAAATTTAAAACAGAAAAGCCAGGAGCAATCCAGCCGAATGGAATGGAACTCTTCACAGGATTAGGGAGCAGGGAACATGGAACATTACAGTCAGAGAGCATAGAAAATCCCCCACATGGCCGGGATAATTAAATCAAATAAATTATTTATCAAACCACGAAGCCTGCACTGTAACTAGTTGGCTACAACATAATTTGCTCAACTTTCTGCAGCATTTCCGAGCATACATGATGCATGGCTTCTGGCCCGCCCACCGGATGACTTAATTATATGCACCAAGCACCCACGTCCATGTCCTCATCCGCATCCACATCCACATCCACATCCACATCCTTTGGGTCCCCTCGTTATGAAGGACCCTTCCCACTTGGCTAACTCCAACAAAGCTCAACGAGTTGAGCATTGTGTAGAGCGAGCGGAGAGAAAGCACCGGCATGTGAGCACCTGAAGGACCTCTAGGGTCTGGACTCCCTAATGAAAATGGAGACTTGAATTGGCAGCAGACCGAGTCGGAGTGGGAGGAGGAACCGGCTCCACATTCAGATCCAGGAACCGCGGGCTGGGGCGTGGAAAAATTGAATTGAGCCTTTTTATGCGACTGACGATGGATGGGGCGGGAGACGGAACAGGATATTTCATTACATTTAAGCATGCATGGCTGAATGGGAGGATTCGGCTCGGCTGGGTTCGAGGGTGGCTTAGATAGGGTGACGCCCACGTGGAAAAAATGGCAACATTGTTGAAATGTGCAAATATTGGCTCAAGTGACGGCAATAAAAGAGTCAGTCCCGGCAAGTCCCGGCTTGTCCTTTCCAACAGCCCTCGGGCACCTGGTGGCCATCCCTTTTCTAAGGTACCTATCATTCTCAGGATATTGGGCATATTTTATAGCAACATTATGCAGTATGGAGAATATATAAGTTGGTAACAAAACTGTCTAGATATAGTAACTCTCATTCTTTAATAATTGCATTCAAGAATAATCGAATCATAATCCTAAGCAAGGGTAACTTATAGTCGTATCCCTTTGACTAGAAAGTACCCTAACCATTTCCCAGCACATCACCTGACATTTCATCAATTGATGTCCCTTTAGTGTTATCCCAACTTTAACCCTAAAAGCTCACGATTGTCGACAGCAATTTCAATTTCCCCATGATTGACAGTCCGCAGGCGGGCGGAGAGTCCGCCCCTTTTTGCATAATTGCATACCTGGCTGGGCAATATTCGAGTTTTCCGATGTGCAAATAAATATATATATATATGTATATGATTACAGAGCGGTCATGTCATAGATCTCGGCGGGAAGAGGCCCTTAACCCCTGACAGGCCGTCACAGCCTCACTGCGGTTTGGCTGGGTTCAGTTCAGTTCAGTTGGGTTGAGTTGCGTTATGTTGTGCGGGGTGTTTTTGCGTTATGCGGCAGTTAACTGTGTCGTGACATGTGGCAAGCATAAAAGAACCGTAAAATGTCATGTTTGTCGGGGCCCAAAAACATGACGTGGAGTGGCAGAGCTGGAGCGGAATACTGGAGCACTCTGGCAGTACGGCGACATGTGACTCACGCATTGCCGAAAGGTCGGGCTAATGGCTGGGTTCTACGAATGCGACTACGATGGGTGGTTGACTAGGTGGCCGTGTCGACGACACATGGCCAAATTACACTAGGCACGCAGGAAGGAAACCGGAGAACCGCAACAAATTTCGGCGGCGGTAAGGAGTTTTTAATAAAGTCGCAACGCGAGTCGAGTTGAGTTAGTCATGCGAGGGCAGCTACAAAGGGACTTCTGCTCCTTAACGAATCGATTTTTCATTGGGTTTCAGTATCGAAATATCGATTAGAAGTCATACTTGTTACTAACTTATAGTGCAAAGTTTTATCTTTATTTTGTTGGCCAGTGCTGGCCGCAGTTGTCGCCCGCATCGAGAGTCCCCATTTAGTCCCTTTTTTGTTGACCATCAAATTTGCGAGCAAATGTCCCGTCCTGGACCCTCCGAAATTCGTTTTAATTAAATGCATCATAAATTCTCGCACATCTCGGCCCAAAAAAAAGACTCCCCCGAATCGCACTTGTCACTCAGTTTCGAACACTTTTCCATTCCATTTTTGATTCACTTTTCTCTCTGGGCTTTTCGGTTGCTTTTTTGTTGTTTGCGGAGGTTTTTGCCCTACAATCGACGCCGCTGCCGATTTTTTGTCGCTCGCTTTTGTGTGGCCATGAAAATCGGAAAATTTATTTATACATTTCTGCGTTTGCTCTGCGGGGCTTTGCGTATGAAATGTTTTTGCAATTTAAAAATAATTAACCCAGCGAAATGCTGTTTGCTCAAAGCATGACATGTAAATGCAGGAATATAATGTGTTTGCGGTATAAAAATATCAAGTAATTGCCAGGGGAATTCGAGACAGCCGTATCCTTTTTTGGCAGTATATTTAGTAAGGAACTAGTAGGGAACCTTTTCAGAATTTAAATAACAATATAAATACCAAGTAACTTTGCTGGGAATGTGAGACACTTTGAAATGCCGAGGAGGAGCCTCACTGAAATTATCCCAAACTTGATGGGAATTTAAGAACGTGGCGTCCCTTCTGCTAGCCCTAAATTTAGGTGCCGAAGAGTGGGGCCATTGAATTAATTAGGCTGCGACAACGAGAAGCACTTTAAGCGAGGGCGGTCAAGTGGTGGGAGTGGCACTCGCACACACTCACACACACTCGGCCAAGCGTTTTGCCCTAATTTTACTTTCTGCGATGCGATGCGATGTTATCAGGACACACACTTTTGGGCTTTTGGGCTTCTGGGTTACAGGGAACCATTGAGACAGGAAACCAAGGGAGCCAGCCGAAGAGACAAAGGCTCTCTCTCTTATTTTTAAACCATTCCGATGTCATAATTTACGCACTTATCCATCTGCCTCCGGATTACTGGCACTGCCCGGTGGACATTTCCATTGCCGTTTCCACTTCGCCGCACTCCTTCCGGCTAATGAAATTAGAGTGCAAAAACCGAAAAACCAACAAAACCGATGAAACCGCAGGAACCGAGAGTTACAACGAGCGCCACTATTGTGATACTTTCTTTCGTGCCCGAGAATTTCCACCGCCAAACGCACGTCCGCACCGGGAAAATGTCTACAGCCAACTGGCGGAGACACTGCGCCGGAAAATGAGAAAAGCCCGAGAACTGGGCAACGAGCATCGAGCACGGGGCATCGACTACAGAGAACGCACCACGGAATGCGTCTTCGGATGAATTGTTATTCGTGCTCTTGGCCGTGTTTTTACCATCGTTTTAGCCAGAATCAATTTCCTTTTTTATCTGTGAAGAGAAGAAGGTGAAGAGAGTGCATTTTTTAGGCAAAGAGAAGTCTTTGCGAAGACTGAACGACGGCTGATTGATGGGAATTTAAGTGTTCTGGCCATGACGGATGATAAGTGATTGATTAATTGGCCAAAACTATGTGGTTTCATATTTTGTAGTGAAATTGAAAGTGTTAGTTCTGGGAAAAGTAGGATCTTTGGGATGGATACAAAGGGATTTAGGCTAGGAAATATTTACTAGGTATTAAAAAATAGATAAACGTTTTCTACAAAATAAGAATCATTAAAATACGAATTAGATCGATAAGTAAAACACTCATTTAAAGGTCTAAACAATAGTTAACTAGTAGCTAGTCTTCTTTTCTATCATTTCAGGGATTTGTTAATTTACTAAAATAAAAAATAAATGATAGATAAGCGATTAGTGCAAAATGGCTTTCAAATTTAAGCGCTTCCAATAGTTGATTGTCCTGGCAGCACCAGCTGATTCCTCTCTTTGCACCTTCTCTCTTCCAGGAACTTCTGCGCATGTCCTCTCTTAAGGAAACGAAAGAGTACCGCCTGTTCCCCCGGGTCCTGTTTTTGTGACTAGCCCTTGCCGGCGGTGACAATTCCAAGGGAAGCCGTGATGGAAGGGCGCGGGGGAGTTCTGGCGAACAGCTGGACACGAGGACAGAGCCAAGGGAGCAGGACGGAAGGAGGCATCCACTGGGATAAGGACAATGGGACAGACGCCCAAGTCGCGAATCGCTGGCAACAATGTTCGCCAAAAGCTCTTCTCTCATCGCTGGAGCAGAACAAAGTAAATCAAGGATGGAAATCTCAGAGCCGAGTCCTCGCCTCCTTGCCTCTCCAGCTGATTATTTTATCGGCATTAGTTTTGTTTAGTTGCCACACACACACACACAGACAGGTGGCTGCATGCCCCAGGAGACTGTCAGGAATGTCGGGATGAAGGGAGGGGAGGGGCACTTTCGAGGGGCTTTTCGAACTGCTGACAGGCACTTTCAATTTTATTTGCGCGCATTATGGCAAAACATGATTATTGCGAGGGGGGAAGTGGGCGATAAGTAGGCGGAGTGGGCGTGCTGTTCAAACTGGATTGCTCATACGCACCGTTGCACCCATGGGAACCGCCGATGAAGTGATGAGCTTATTCCGCCCAAAATGAAAAGCTGCCAACTGATGGATATCATTTTTGTGGCCTAAATCGATTTGGCTGCCCACGTTTAGGCTAATTAGAAAGTGTGGGCCTGTAATGGATTATTACTTTTCGGGTTTTCATTTTCAGTGGAAATGCAAAGCTCATTAAATGTGACGAATGAAGCCTCGATAACCTTTGTAAGTTCCAAGTTAAACGCCAATCGAATCCATAATTACAAGCACTCGATGTCCTTGGCAATTCGCTGGTTTTAACAGATAAAATTCACACTCATTGAGGCTGCTTTGAATGTGAGGAATAAATCCTCGACAGTCAAGTCAAATTCAATTTAACGGCATGTCAAGGCAGCTGCTGTCCCTGGCAACTAGATTTAATTAATACAAAACGGATTCGTATCAGGGTGATTAAAAATGAAAAGCAAACTCCAAAGAGGATCTAATTTGTATGATACATTTTATTTATATTTTACATGAGAAAATACAGGCAATCCTAGGCATAATTTAATTAGGTTTACTAGCTAATTATCAACGAGAATTTCTTTACACTTACGCCCTAAGCTAAGAATACGCGAACTTGGATCGTTCAGCTGTGAGTGTTCGACATTCACATCCACTTTCACTTAAACTTTCGCCGGCCAATGCCAGCTCAGCCCAACTAGCTAGCTAATCACTATCGCATGTGGAGTACGGATTCTGGGGTGTCCAGGGATCCCTTTAGTTGGGCTGCACCTCGCAGACGAAGTACGTCTCGAAGCTGCACGGCGAGTCGTTCCACTTGAGGCCCTTGCCATCGCGGTTCCACAGCTCCAGGCAGTTCTCTTCCTCGCCGTTCTCGTACCGGAAATTGTTCGGCTCCCCGGCGTTCCAGTTGGTGAATGTGATGGGTCGCCCGGTGGCCATCCAGAAGAAGTTGCCCTCGTCGGCCAGGTCCGTGCCGGAAATCCAGAAATGTTCGTGGCCCAGGCCTGGAAATTAAGTGAAAAGCGATTATGCTTGGGAAACATGTGTATGGAAATTGTTTAACTTGTTTTTCTCTTTTCCTACTGAAGGGTACATAAGTTCTGTGTTAGCTTTAGTCTAATGAATATTCCACAAAAGCAAAACCACAATTAAATAAGTTACAGTCCAGTAGAAATGATTAGATTATATCTTTCAACTGTCTGACAAAGCCAATCAAAACATCTTTGCTCTGTCAAATCACTGAATGCCTGACAACTCGACAGCTGCATTCATTTTGCCACAGACCGAGTGGCGTGCAACAACTCGAATCGGTTGAAAAGCCGATCAATATGACAATAGACCCGGCCAGCAAACAAAACCATTTGCAAGTGCCGCAGGAATGGAACCGGGGGACTTGTGAACTGAACTGGACTCGACTCTCGGTGGACTTTCTAGTGCCATAATACACGGAAGTTGGTAACCGAAAACCCAGCAAAGGGGTCGCCACCGGGGAGAGGGCTAGTGGGGGAGCTGGAGATTGGGAGCTGGAGTAACGAACTCCGGTGCACTTTCCATTGCATAAATCTCCATAAAAACACACATGGCCATAGACGCAGACAAACGGAAAAAGTGAATGTTGCACATTTTTGTTGAAAGCTGACCGCCGCAGGGCCATGGGCAAAAGCCACGCCCACTCATTGTGGAAGTGGAGGTGGGGAAAATAACAATAAGCTTTGAAGGGCTCAGCTTAGTTTTCAGACTAGTGAGTGCTATATAGGGATTTCCAATCTCTTCCTATCCGTTGACTTTACTTCGAAGAGGGAACCTTTAAAATGAAGTTTTCAAAGTTTTTCTAATCATAAAATATTGATAACCTGCTGGGTAAAATGCCATCTAGGCACGCCTTCCCCCTTAATCAGTTTAGAGAATGTGAAATGGCTTTTTCAACTCCCTGCCAACTTACCAAAGTCACGTATGTGCTTCTCCAGTCTATCGTTCTCTTCCTGTGATGAAATGCTGGCCAGATGCATGCCGTGGTACCGGCAATATTGTGTGGCTTTGAACCAGTTTGCCTGCAATGGAAAACGAATTGAATTGAATGGAATTGGATTTAAGATGCATGCCAAGTTAAAGATTATATAATTGTGTTTGCGCAATCGGTTGACCCAGTTTCCGAGAGCCGAGATCTCAATCCTCCGGCCTCAGTCACTGAAAGGTGCCATTCAATCTCGGTGTCGGTACTCCAGCCGACACTTGTCAATGAGAGTTCCAGAGATTTGTTTTCCCCCTGTTTTTTGCGCCCATATGCGAGTACGGGAATGTGCAAAAAAGGGGCAGGATTGGTCACGCACTCGCATGGAAATCGAGTTTATCTTTGGATCTGCGTGGGCTTGTGGCCAATTAGTGTTGGTTTCTGTATCTGATGTGGTTGGCCTATCTAAATGTTGTCAGAATCGAAATTGGCATCTGAATCTGAATTGGTTTTGGCCATATCCTGCACGCCCCAAACAACATATTCAATTAACTCTAATGGACTTTGGCCATCGGGTCATTAGCAGGAACGGATGGCTGGCAAAAAATCGGATTGTTAGAGGGGTCATATATCTCCTGCCGTGAACTGATGTGCACATAAATCGATTACGCAACTATCCTGCGCTCCTCTCCTCTCTCGCCCTTCTCCTTTCCACCCATTAACTTGGCTTTAATTGTATTAGCCGTAATTGTGCGCGAATAAAGCGAGACGCCCTCGCTTCAGTCTGCCATCCTGCCATCCTGCCATCCTGCCACACTGACATGCCACATGTGGCTAGAGAGGTGGAAGATGCAAGGTGTTTAATGCCTTCACTTGTCTTTCGCCCTGAAAGTGTTTATTGGGCTGTAAAAGGTTCATCTCGTCCCGCCGAGAAGTCAATTAGTTGGGTGTGTCGAGGTGAAACGGGGACTCTGGTTCATAACAAAGCCTCGGTTGTGGTTCCTTGGCTTTCTTTAATGGCCCAGAGTTGCTGTCAGGGAAACTGCAGAGGTTAATGCCTTGTCTGACTCGCATTTTGATTTTGGTTGAGAAGAGAATAAAGAAAGGTAAAAGCAGTTCCTAAGGTAGTCAAGGTTTTGACAAGGTTAACTAACAAGGAAAGTCTTTGTTTAGCTGGGAAATATTATGATTACCTTAAGGTCAGAGAGTATCAGCTTTTCATTTATCAAAGTCTCTGAAGAAGAAAGTTCTCCTTACCCTTAGGCACTCTTTAGATTTCTATTGCATTTAAAGTTGAAAATATTCTAATAGTAAAGAGTAGAGTCTCTTACATTAGGCAACTCTTTCTGGGTTAATCAAATTGCAGGCCACAAAATTCTGTTAAATCATTAATAGGCGATAGGCGACAGGCGATGGCTATGGCGACCAATTAAGCGTCTGAAGTTTACACAAAACGCAATTGAGTGGCAACAAAATATTGGACGTGTTGTTAATGTCATTAGCACGGCTACCTTAACACCTAGCCCCCCCCTGGACCTGTCCGGGTGTCTCTCAATTAGCTTTGATTTGATTTGCGCCTGCGTGGAGTCCAAAATGACATTATGCCTCCGACTGGCGCTGTGCGGCTGTCAGGTCTTATTTTCCCCCCAAAAAAACTTAATTGCTTCATTTGCATATTTACACGCGAAATGAATTTGCATTAAATTGCTCATATGTATTGCATAACATTGTGGGAAAGAGAGAGAAAAGGCTGAAAAAGCTGAATGACTTTTGAGAACTCCTAATTAGATATTCCCATAAATAATCGGAAAACACTTTGGAATTGATATGCGTGGTTAATTAACTCGCCAATTTGGAAAAAGAAAGAACAGAAATACACAAATTAAGTATTTAAAACTTCGATGTTGTTCAACGAACTTGGGAATGCTCTTGAAAGTTATTAATAATTTAAGAAGACCGTTAGGTTCTAGCTTTAAAAGCACATTAATTATGTTAATTCAAAGTCGTAAAGTTAGTCACAACAACAATCAATATTTAGTATTGGAATTTAAGAACTTTGAACTGAACTTCCACTTAATATTCCCTGGAAACTAGGCTGAAATTATTAACTTCTTATCCTTAGCCATCTTTACCTTGAGTTCTACCAAGAAAACAATCAAATGAAACGATTTAATAATTAAATTCCAATTAATTAAAAGCCAAAGTCGTAAAGATAACCCCGATGACAATGAATATTCAAATTATAATGGATCGATGGAGATGTTTTTTGGGCGAACAACAAAAGGCTGCATCCCTGCATAGGCAAGGGTGAGATCAAATGAATCGAATTAAAAATTAAATTCAAATTAAAGTGCCAGCGTTTTGAGCTTTTGAGATGCTTAAACTTTAATCGCTCTGACAATGGGAGGGGGCGGGAGAGAAGGTACCGTTAGAGAAAACAAATTTGGGAATATTTATGGATTTTCGGTTTGGTTTTCTGGGTGGCTTCGGGTATCTAAATCGCAATCACCCGACTGGCTAGAGGGAGATGGATTTTTCGGGTTAATTAACGAGCTAATAATTAATTCATTTCTGTGCTTATCCGGCGGCAAATTCCAAATAGAATCGCCTTATTTACACGCTCACTCAGCCGCGTTCATAAACCAAAATATGCAACGAAAGTTGATTAAATATTTATTTGCTGTTTGCTGTTTGCTCTTCGCTTGCAATTAAAGCGTTCAAATGTCGCGTTAAATCGCACAGATTTATTTGTCATCGCTTTGGGAATAAAAAATTAATGAAAACATTTCAGATTGTGTTCGGAATTAAACGGCATTTGTTTGGTGGGACTCCATTCTGGTTTTCGAGAGCGTTGTTTATGGGAGGATTGGCTTCTTCGGAATTTACATGAATGATTAAGACTGCTGGATTTATGGCCTCTTTTACCCAGACCACCTTAGCAAGTCTACCGAAATTTATAGTTTGGCATTTGGCAAGACAAGGTTCCGTTTAGTTCGCAAATCTATTAATCCGCCATTTCAACCTCTATAAATCCACCGTTTAACCTCTTCCTGAAAGACTCGGCCCATTGATTAACACAAGCGATGTGCATCTGATTATTATTTTTACAATGGTGAAGCAGTTTCGGTTTTATGGCTCTGCCTCCAAAGTTCAAGGAGACGCTGCTGTGCATTTTATGAATATGAAAATATAATTCAGTTTGACGTGGAACCAGTAAACAGTCCATATTAGCATGGCCTGGCCCCACCTTCCGTCTTGCTCAGCTTGTTGCCTACTCTTTATATTACTCATACGACCCGTGGACGCCTCTTTGATGCTTTGACTAATTCGTTTTTAATATGAATAGCCGCTTTGTTATCAATTTTACTATATCCACCGATGCGTGGCCAAGCACACGTCTCTTTTTGATACCCTAGATATCTTCATTCAGGGTCGACTTGCTGGGAATTTGCTATTTTCTGTTTGGTTTTATGTTTCTGCGATCAGTTTTGACTTTGAATACGACTAAGGGGTCAGTTCTAAGGCTGTTTTTTATGATATTAATTGACAGATTGCCAAGGGGATTACAGTTTAACAAGCAAATATGTATATGGCTTTACTTTAAGGAGATCCTGTATAGAATAGAATTGACATTGCCTATCCATATTGGTACATATCTCAATTCGAATGTCTTCATCTCATACTCATTCATAAGTTGAATATTAATGTCTGCTTTGACATATTTTATAGCTATGGATTTGGAGTTATAAATCATCTAACAAAGAAACGATGAAAGGTAAATTCATTTTGCATGCTGACTTTTAAAATATTTGTTTGATGTTGAGTTGAAAATTGATAGAGAGTTAAATGAGATGTAACATCTCTTCCCCTGGCAAATATTAAAGAATATTTTTCAAGTGTAGCTCCCACAGCAAAACCAAAAACCGAAATCAGAAACCTGCTGATCAGTGTGGCACATGAAGTTAAGCTTCTTTAACCGCCCCTGGTGTAATATTCCATATGCAAGCATCTTGCAATCGGCAGCCTCTGAGCTGAGGAACGAGAAACCCGAGACCCATCAAACCGGACTGGTGGAACCGTTGGCCAGACCGTTGGGTCAGATGCATTCGGTCGGTGGTTTATGGACCGTTTTGTGGGGCGTGGAATGCGGCTCACCTTGAAGAAGATGCCGAGGTAGTAGCGCTTCTCCCCGAGCTTCAGCAGCGGCATCGTCCATTTGTTCGGCGTGTACTGCGACTCGTCCACGCAGTTGGGGCAGTCTAAAAATAAGATCGGAAAGGATGGAGGATTAGCTCGTCGTGCTGACATCAACGATCTTAACAGAATTAATGCGAAAAACGAGGCAAAAATGAGATGGGCCTCGACTTAAGAATAACCAACCAGTGGATCCTTATGATGCACTCCGAAATAAACTATATACTAAATGGAGAATCATCTTATTATATATCTTAAGGTTATATAGTGGTATATGCTTCCTAGTCTCGAGGTCGTTGCCTTTGTTCTTCCCTACTGAAATATTTTACAGCCTTTGCACTAAAAAATCTATAAACTCTCTAAATATTCGAAGACTTAGTTTCGGATATCTTGTTTCGGGCACTTAAGATAAACGTATTAACATGTTTGGTTAGTTCGTAAAAATAAAAGTACTTAAACTGGTTTGTTTAACTTTAAAACGCCCAAAAATGCATAGAAATTCGCGCTTCTTTTGGTCTATAAACTTTTATAAGGCAGGTTGCCTTGGGCCTGATTCACACTTAATCGCAAATCGCCTGTAAATGTTGATTTGCCAGAAGAGAAGATCGTAAAAGTATAAGTCTATATATCCTCATTGAAGAGACTTCTTTCACTTTCCGATTGACTCATCTCCATATCGCCCCTTGACTAATTAACTGTCGCATAAAACCCATCTCAATTTGTGATTATAAATGCCGAAGCCACCTTAAGCGGAGATGCTAAAGACCAAGTGGACATTAGACTTTAAGACTAATTGCCGGCGATGCATGAGGTGTCTGTTGTACTAAGAAATTGAGTTATGAAAGTCTGTCCAGCTGTCAGAAGGAAACAAATTCGAAATGGGAACTGGTTCTCTTTTGGAATTCAGCGAGAACCAGTTCTACTTGTCCCAGCGGATTAAGCATAATCCGCAGTGACGCACAGCCTCCACTCCAGCTTGATCTAGAACTCATTTTGGGTATGTGAATCAAGGTCTGGCCAAGTCATTGTTGGATCTAAGAGTAAGTGAAGGTCACTTGTGCTGTATTCTTTCTAAAAACGAAAAGCGAAACGGTTTCCCTTTTGTTTCGTAACTGTCTTTGGGCTAATGTCCATTAA
Source organism: Drosophila eugracilis (assembly GCF_018153835.1). NCBI lineage: Eukaryota > Metazoa > Arthropoda > Insecta > Diptera > Drosophilidae > Drosophila > Drosophila eugracilis. The sequence continues at coordinate 1,294,791 of NW_024572964.1, read as the reverse complement.
TTAATCATTCGCCATGTATGCCCATCTGCGAGCATTCTGCGAAGGCCTTGCCGAATGATGTTGATGTTGTGGCGATTGTCGAATGCTGTTGATATACGAAGGGGCGTAGTGACATGGCGCTCACTCCGAAAAGAAATAAATTTACTTTGAACAACGGCCAGAGCCGTGTGAAAACATGAACAAAAAGCAGTTAACATTTCGACTCCATCGTAAACAATGCAAAAAGGCGGTTTAAGGCAAAGATTTGGCAACAGTTTTAGGGGTCTGGGAGTTGGTTAATTGCGAACAAATAAGTAAGTTTTCTAAATATTCATAACTTCTTTTCTTGAATAAAGTCTAATAGGCTTGCTGTGCGAATTTGTTTGAGCTTGTAAAGTTGGCAAGCCATTTTGTTAACATGATAAAATATCTGTTAATCACCCTTGTTCGACAGATATGCTAATTTATGATTCTTTTATGACTTACAAACTTACATAAATGATAACAAACATGACATCTATGATAATTAGTGTTAATGTGTGGGGTATTAATCAAAGGCAGATCAAACGAAGCGTGTTAATTGCTATAAAAATGAATTTACAACTTATAGTTGACAGCTAAGGGATCCACTAGGTTGTGAAATTTACTCTTAGCACTTAATATATTTTATAAAAATCAACTACTTTCACTGCAATCTGCACTTTTCATAAATGTTTCGCACGTATTGCATCATGGAATTAAGGCCTCTGCGTTAATTAATTTCCCAGATTTATTGCAAATATTAAAGACCGGTTGAGTTTTTGGCCAACTGAGGTCTTCCTGCTCCTCGCAGACTGACTCAAAAGCGAATTAAAGGTGCCAAATTGATTAGGATCCCTGCAAACATGAATTTGCATTCACAATTTCTGCGCCAATCAACTCCAAAGATAACCGTAAAACGAAGCATATATTTATTCATTGATTGTTTATTAATTTTTAAAGAAAACACTATCAAAAATTAGTTTCTGCTAGGTTGAGTAGGTTTATCATACGGGTTATAAACCAGTTTCGCGACAAGAATGCCGAAGAGTCAATGTCAATTTGGTCATTTTCTAAGAACTAAAACTAAAAAGTGATTATCAACCTATACTTTATGCTAGGCACTACGAGACATGTTATAAAAATTTAATTTCCTTAAACTTTTATTTCTAACTCCCTTTGGCATTCTTAGCCTGACATTCAAGCACATTTATTGGCCTCGCTTCCTGCTAAATTTATATTTTTTCGTAGAAGAATTTTTGTGTTTTATGCTAATGGAGTTGGACATGCAATCAGACAAAAGAATATTTAATATCTGAATGGGTTTTTCTGTTATTTTTGTGATTTTTATGATTGGGTTTGACTTTTATAAAGGTTATAAATTGGCTAAAAATTGGATAAAGTTAAGATTAAGTTTTGGATTAAGAAGATTTATGAATGGCAAGAAGAAATGATGAATTAATTTCTTAAAACTTAAAGTTATTCTGTAAAGGCTTTCATTTTTAAGGTATTGATTAACTTTTTATAAATTTAGCCCTGACCTTCAGTTCACATTTTTTGCAGCCTTTTCTCGATTTAACCTAAATCTGTTTTGATCTCTTTTTTCAGTGATTTATATTGGCTTTTGTATGAATTTATTTTTGCCCTGATGAGTGGCCTGTGTCAACGGAATGGCTTGTTTTATTACAAACATTTCGACAGGCGATGGCGACGGCGACGGAGAAGGCAATAAAATGCAGGCAGGTGCCCGAATAAACATTTGACTAATTTCGATCCAAATGGCCGGGCCAGAAAAGGCAAAACAAATCGAACTGGGCCAAAAACAGAGGGAGCTCGCGATAAATTAAAACGGAATGCCATGGCAAACGGTAGCTGTCCAAACAGAGCTTAAACATCATCCATTTTGGCCCCAAAACTCCTCAATTAAGCTTCCCAACTTCACACATCCATCCATGTTTCCCAGCCAACCCAGCAAGCCAAACCAATTCGAGAAAGTGAAAGTGAGTTCACGTTTCTGTGCATTTTTTGTGGCCAGGACTCCCCAGTCGCATGGGTTATGCAATGGGTAACTCATAACTTCATAACCTACCCGCCACAGGACCTGCTGCTTTGTTCGGCGACGCCAGTGTCCTGTCCAAGAGGCATAGCAGTTGGATGGAGATTATCACAGACAAAACGAAATACTTTTGCATCTTTCCAATCGTCGAGCTATTCCGATACGAGTATTTATGTAAATTAATTCTGTTTTTGAATTTTGTAAACACTTCCGCACACTTTTACCCTGAAAATTCCGTAAAATGTGTAAATTTGTAAATGTGTTTTGGGAAAAAATTTCGCTTTTGAACTTCAACGCATATTTTGTCGGTCGTTGGTTGTTTTGTTCGAATTATGAATTATTTTAAATACAAAAAGATGCTTATCGGATGAAGTCGAAAGTTGGCAAAATGCGGAGACGGAAACCTCAGTTTCGGATCGTGTTAAATGGTGTGCGCAGGCGTGCGCCCAAACTGACCGTCGGCTGTCGAAGAACTAACTCTTTCGGCTCAACTTGGCTCAAACCAAGGCAGAATTCCCTCGGAGATGTCGGGGGCTTGGATCTCTCTCCGTAGCAGCTGCCAGAGAAACACTCAGAGAGTGACTTTGCCAGTTAACTGGTAACTGGTTCGAGAGAGCCCAACATCTTCGACTCGAAGACGAACTTGTTTGCCGCGGCCAAGAGACTCGAAAGATTAACATCACCCGAGATCGGCCATACATGGACATATGCATACGGCTGTGGCCAGCGGTCGGCGGACACTTGCGGTTGTTTGTCAAACACTTGACACAACCTCAGCTGGAGATCGAGAGCTCGAGTCGCATCTGAAGTTTCACCAAGGTGAAACGTGACGCGAAACGAGCACCAAACCTTAAGTAAGAACGCTCTAGTTTAGTGGCTCGAACTTGAGTTACCCGGTAGCCTAAGATTCTTACTAAAGCTTGGATTTTTCAAACTCCTATTTCTAAACATTTTAAGCTAAACATACTTCTTGCAGTCTCTCTACTCTTTTCCACCTAATCACCCATTTAATGGAGGAACCGGAAGACTTGTCTCAAGCAATCTAATGACTCACTGGCCAATTAAATGAAATATAAATGAAATACAAATAAAACCAAAGAATTCGCATAAATCTAGGCTAACTCAACAAACTCCGAAACTACCGGGTACGAGCACCAAAGTGGAATCATTTCAAAATTCTGGTTTCGCATCTGCGGTTTTCTACTGCGCTCTGATCCGTTCTGTTCTCTGCTCATTTGATCCGATCTGGGTTCTCCGATTACGCAATTTCCACCCGGGACTGGGTGCATTTCAAACGTGGGTATCTCTGAATTTGGTAGTTGACTTAACTGTGCCGAGCCAGAAAACTTCACTTTCCGCTGTTGCTGGCCGAATTTCTTAACGGTGACCTTGGATTGCGGATGATGAACTAGTTTTCTGGCTTAGATTGTTCGATTCCAGCTGCTGGAGTTGCGTCTTCATTCAGCGAATGCTGCTCTACGGGCATACGTAGCGTATGCGTGATGTTTGTCAGATATCACACAAAAGTGATGGGAAGATATATGGTGGGAGATTTATTTGGAGGTGTATTTTCAGACGTCAGCAAGGTGGCTTGGGAAGAAGGTTTTCATAGAGATGATGCAGACTATTAATTGATTTTATCGGAGGAAAGTAGTCTAGTTTGCTCATAGAGTTCGAAAATCTTTCTTACCAATGAATAAACCTAATCAGCCAGCATTCTAGAAATACCTTATGAAATTCCACCAACAATCTTTGAAGTTCTTTACCAAATTGTGAAACCATTAAGTCCATAAAACATATTGTGTCGGCAATTAAGTCTCGGCCATAAAAATTGATTGCCCCGCCAAAGGGGACAAAAACTATTGACAACTTTTTGCGGAAAATGTCAGCAGCAGAAAAAGATTCCAAAATTCCAATTGCAGATGGGAGGAGGCGAGAGGGCAGAGAAGAACGCATCTGCAATGGCCGCAATTTGTGAAGAAATCGAAAAGCAAGTCGCCGAGTGCCAGCCACTTGTTGCATTTTGCATGAAAAACAACTTTGTGTTGTCGCCCGGCTGGTCTTTAGTTTTTTCCAGCTGGCTTACGTGTTTTAAATTAAATTTTTTGTGACTTCTGGTATCTTGTAAGCGGCATCGGTTCGATTCGATTCGATTCGCAGTTCTTTTGGGGTGGACTAATTAATTAATTGGAAACAAGCGATCGGTAAACAAGAAACGAAGAAGTTTAAGGGGTATTTATTCAGATTTCCAGTAGTTTTATATGCATCTCGCTAACCAAACCAGATTAGAGACGAGTTAAGTCACAATATATAGGCGAGGAGTTCATTGCTATTGACTCAAAACCAAGGCCAAGCTCGGAAATTCTTTAAGGTTTTCTCTCTAGGGGAAGCACCTACCTAATCGGAACTAAAGTTTACAATTATCTTAAATTAGCTTATATTATTAAGCCATTAATTACCATGAATTTGCTGTTAATTTGTAGATATATTTTAATAAAGCCCGCGGGGATTTGCATAAATTTTCCAAAAATAGATTTCGTAAGACCATTCTTGGAATCGAGACTTGACCCTTGCGTGTGCTTCGACTCTAACCAGGTGAATCCCCCCAAACAAACTCGGCCGGCAAACCGTCGTCACAATCTACGCAATAGGTGGCCTTTGATGGATCTTCAAACCTTTGCTTTTATAACTCATTCGATGCTAATGGAATGCAAATTCGATTCATCTTTTGTGTGATAATTTTAGATACACTTATTGCTGGTTTGTTGAACTAGATAACCCGATCCAGTTTGCCTTATGACGTCTTTTGATGCCTTCTCAAAGATTCGTTAGTTCGGAAAATTCGTTTAGTTTACTCTCAGAAACTGATAAATACGCGATAGCAGCTCATAAATTAAAGAAGTTTCTTCTTTTCCCTCTTTTTAAGATTCGATAATTCTTATCTCAAACGACTGTCGCGCTGAGTTAAGCAGAATCGCTAACAAAGTGTCCTCAACTAGTTCCCAACACCTGGAAGTGGGTGCAATGCCTCCTCCTCGACTGCGGTTTTATGGCAGCTCTTTTGTCTCACATTCTGCCCGACTCGTGCGGGGGCAATAAATTTGAATGGTTTGACGTTTAAGTAAAATAAAATCCCGTCATCGAACTACTTCTAGACTCGTCTTGATTCGATCCGATGCGATTCGATTCGTGGTCGTAAATTTTTTTGGCAGATTTTGCTCAGGGTTAAGATTGGTGCGAAAGAGAGGGAGGGGAGGGGAGGGAGGGTAACCAGTTTCGACCCTGGGCCAAGTGAAATAAAACACTCATAAAATTGCCAATTTTTTCGCCTTTGAGTTGTGTAAATAGCCTGACAAAACGAGGCTCGCCTGATATGTTATGTAAACACATGCAGCCCGAGGCCATTCATCATACGCACTGTGGTCCCGGAGGCGACAAAGCGATCAATGCTAACAAAGAGCTGCGAAATGCAAATAAATAATGAAGGAGGGTAACGCTTGAAAAGTGCGGGTAATGAGACTGATACTAATGTAAGGTACGGTAAGGTTGGAAAAGAAAACTAAAAGAAATCAACAAAAGTTTTTGGAAGTTTCCAGAAAAATTGCAAAACTGGCAAGAACCCATTGTAAAAATTCAATAAACAACTTAAAACGGGGAATTTAAGAGAACTACCAGATAATTGAATTTATTCCCTTAAGGAGAGGCAACATGAAAAACGCTTCGGAACGTTAATTGTAATTTCTGAGCTCGATATGGAATTTTCATGAACTCAAAATGGCTTGAAAACTGAAACAACTTCCCGAGGAATGAATCGAAAGTGACAACAGCTTGGGGCAAGGGAATGCGGCAAGCTACCTTAAAAACCGAAGTAATTTAATGGCATGAGATAATAATTGTAATAATGCAGCTGGAAGCCGAACCACATCGCGTGGAACTAAACAAATTAAAGGGGATTGATGGATGGACGCCGTGGCTAATGGCATAACCTCTAAGTAATGTGTAGGGTGAGGCTTAACACAAATTCCACGCTTGATCACTTTATCAATCTGTGGGTTAATGGGAGTTGATTGATGGTGCTTATGAAGCAGGTTGTTAAAATATAAAATAAATAAGAAGAACAGTCTCAGTTTTTAAGATTAATTTATAAAGTACAAAAATATATTTTAACTCACCCGCATCGACTTCGTTTTCGCTGGGATCCCGATGGAATATGTTGCCGTAGTACTGATCGTGCTGTTCAGACTCCACGCTCTGCAGAGACTCCTGCACATCGTAGTCGAAGTCCTCCTGGTTAGCTTGGGGCTGCTGATCCGTGTCCTCGTCATCACCCTCCTCTTCCTCCTCCTGCAGCTGCTGCTGCTGCTGCTGAAGGCGTTTGCGGTTGTAGCTGCTTTGCCTTTTGGCCGAAGCAGCAGCCAGGCGATTCCTCTGGGCTCCACCGCCGCTCCTCCTCAGATTCCCCCCATCATTGGCAGCAAATCCTCGAGGACGAGGTCTAGGCGATGGTTTCGGCTTGGGCAGGATGTCCGCGATGGTGGGAATCTTCTGGCTGCCCGTGCGGTTGGGAAATAGCCGGCGTTCCAAGTAGTTCGCAAATATCTGCTGGGTTATCTGATTCTGGCGGGCGATCTCGCTCTGATCCAGCTGGGCGCCTGGAAATGGGACCACAATTAATCATCGATCAAGTAGTCCCCCATGTGGGTCACAGCAAGTTGAGCCAGACCCGAGGTCTTTATTTTCGAGGGCAATTACATAAAGTGCGGGACGGGATGGGACTGGCAACCCACGTTGAGGTGTTGAAAATGCAGTAATTAAAACAAAAACCCTAAAGAAAACCTCCACGACGTACGGTTACCCTTGTGGGTAAATATCACAAAATATCATTGCCTCCTAATAGCGAGTTAATGGCCACAGTTAGGCAACGAAGAGGGGCCTTTTTATATCCATGTTAGGGCATCATGATGAGCGTGTCACTTGATGATTTTTTGATTACATCGTTTGGGCTTCGGAGTGACACTCAGACATCATTCAAAAGTCTGGGAATCGGGGGAAGGCCCCTTGAGCCACCAGTGTTGCCCTTATAAAGTGTTTGATCGTGGCTCTCGAGCATCACTTCTCCCGAATGAAAGTGAGAAGATATGGTAATAACGGAGTCCCCGGCCCACAGCCATGATCACTTGCCATTTCGTCTCACCAGAAAGTGTGTCAAGGCCGGCAAAGACTTTACTGCCCGGCATTTAAGCCGATTGCAGTCGCTTTATGGCCATTTCCAGTTTCCGGAGCTCCCTGTGATGAGTCCGAAATTGCCAAATAATTGATATAAAGTTCGTTTTTTAATCTGGGCCCCTATTTGCCCTGTGATGCATTAGCCCCGCCCAGCCCTCAGCTCCTGATTTGAGTGGCACTTCGGGTTAAATTTATCCCCAGAGGGTTAAGAGAGGTACAGAAAAATAAAGTACAATTTATTGCGCAATTAACGTAATGTTTTTAATATTCCGTGTTAAATATATCTTTTTGTTTACTGCTTATCGCAGTGGACAGTCAAAATTACGCGGCAAGAGTTGAAAATTCCGCCCTGGCATTTGTCTGTGATTGAGTGGGGACATGAGCGGCTGTCAGGGGGTTTCTGCGGGGGTTTCTCGAGGGGCTGAAGTGTGTACGATGTCAGGTGGAACATTAATGCCGGATTACCGAAAACAAGGCCTCTGCTCACTTGACTTTGTATGCCGGATAATTCGGGGTCTTATCTGATCGCCTTCGCTCAATGAAATTGGACTCCCCGAATGGGCGAAGCACTTGGCCGTAAATCGACTGCAAAGATCTTCATTTCAGATCGGAGGTTGTTAATCGAAATTTCGTGTCTTCAGTAATTAAGTGAAAATTGTGAGGTAATTTAATGGAAAGTTCAAAATTGTGAAAGGAAATCAAAGGAAAAGTCTCAAATGAATTTGTCAGGATTCCAAATACTTTAACTTGATTTTCTGGTTTGATTTTGAGTTATGAGAATCTGCCAGAATGCACTCTCCCTTTTCAGGTTATCAATAACTCTGATTCTTAGTTCCATATATAATAACAAACGAAATCAGATCTTTAAAGAATTATAACATACTACAACCTAATCCCATTGAACTTCAAGTTCAGTCCACTCAACACAAATATTTGAAGTAATTTCAGGCCAGCGGATGTGAGCACTTGCTAACAACTTTGAAGTCCCAGCGGATTGGCAAGTCATCGAACGAGGCTTTAATTTGAACATTAATTACCAATCCAGCTGGAATCAGACTACGTCTTTGAGGTCGCCTTCGGAATGAGAACAAAAGGCAGCTCAAAGCATTCGCTCGCATGAACCAGACAAGATTCCAAGAGTCCATTGTTCGGTTATTGTTCTCCAAGAGTCGCAATCCTTGGCTAGTTAGCCGAGCATTATGCGAGATAATTTACGTGCCATTGTTGGGCGCCATTTGCTGACCGATTGAAAGCTGGTACGAAATATGACAACGGTTGGAACGTGATGGCCTAAATGCTTTTCGAGTTGTCAGGAGGAGAGGGGGAGTTCTGATACACACTCGCTGATCGCCAATCAAAGATCACAGAACTAAACGCAAAAACGTGATACCATAAAAGAAATTCCATTTCAATTTATCAACTCGAAATCATGATGGTTGCGAATTGTATTACCTATCTCTGATCTTTTTTCTTGCAGTGCAGTTTCTGATCGCCTGGGCAGCATTCAATAACTTCACGACTTGGTGACCCAGTTGTGTCTCCGTCGCGATGTGTATCTATATCGGGCAACAACTATATAGCCGATACTTGGACCGACTAATTGTCGTTTGCACAGGCCACATAAATCATGACAACTGGCTGAGGATGTCGGGCTTGCCTTGAGTGAAAAACGAACGAACCTATCAAAGCGGTAAATCATTTCCAACACAGCATCTGTATCTGTAACTGTGCTTAAGAACCGTCTCAAAATGCATCTGTATCTGATTCTGCGGCCTGCAACAAGCTGCCGCAATTGCAACTGCAACTACTTGAGGGCCGTGCAATTGCCGCTTGGCTGAAAAGAGGTCAATTAGCTGCGAGGAGTTGGCCAAAGACAAAGGATTTCGCAATTCCGCACGCTAAACGATTGTTTTTCTGTTTGTTAGCTTTTCTGTTTGTGGACCAGCTTCCACATTCCATAAAGATACTTTTTCAAACGCTTGCGCAATCCGCTCGTATCTCTTGCAGCCAATGCGGCGTATACGTTACGCAGAGCTGTGGTCAAACTTCTTTGATTGACGCACTCAAGGTGCCCAAGAATCGGATTTTAATATGACCAGCATGATATATTAGATCATTATTAAGTTAAGTTGGCAGCCGTGGTTCAATGTCAAGCCACAAGCCTGAAAGATTTATTTTTTGAATGCTGAAATGTGGAATTATATTCATAGGCTTATGGAATGCCCTAACAAGGCGGGCAATTATGGTTTGTAGGAGGCGGTTGTCTTTAACCAAAAGTTGTATCTTTACTCTATAAGAAAAGTAGTGGATTATAATTGCTACTAATAATTAGCATAAGACTCTTCATCACTGACCAAGCTATTATGATAATTGGGATCAGTCTTTCGTTGTAAACAAAACTGAAGACAAATGGACAGATTGAATATTAATAAAAAGACCATATTGATGGATAACTACCACTACTATAGAGTATTCAAATAATTAAAACCAAAACCGATAACTTGCGTTATCTTGACAAATGACTCTCTTAAGTGGTAGGCCCAATCCGAATTCTTACATTTAAACACAGAAATTAGCATTTTTCGTTTTATTTTTGGCCAAGTTCGGCTAATTTCTGATCATCACGACATCGAATTCAATTTCCAATGCAAATCAAAATTCTTTCCAGCAATTATTGATTCGGGCTCGTCGAGGGGTTTTTGAACTCTTGTTTTTCGATCTCTCGACTTGGGCTTTCAGTTTTCAGCTGGCCTCTCAGACTCATTAATCTCTTGGCCATTTTGGGGGAAAGGTTGGTTGTTGGTGGACACGTGTTGGTCTTCTGCCGCTTTTGTTCTCGGCAAAATGTCACGAGGAAAGAGGGGTTCGAACTGCCATAATTCTTTTGGCCACAATTCGCTGCTGCATAATATTGTTTAATGCGTTTTCTGATTTGCGTCAGTGTTTTCTAGTTAATATTCTGAGGTCACCGGCATTCCATTTTGAAAACAAAGTCAAGCAGCGCAGCCCAAAAGCGGAGAGAAATATTATTTAAACTGGATTTCTTGTTTCGTTTTATTGTTGAATATTTATGCAACTAGAAGATGGCCATTGAACGCACCTACCTCCGATATAAATATATCTCTAAATCAGGGGCGGGCAGATATAGCCGACGCGAAAGTTTGCCGCTGACTCGCGCCGAGATTCGCCTGGCCAGAACTCATATGTTTATGAAATGCGAAATCTTTAAATGCCAAATGGTGCATGGGAAACACAATTAGCATTTTAATAACAGCCACTAAGTTTGCTAAATCTGCTTTTTTGTTGTAATGCATATATGAAAACCAACGATGAGATTGCCGAACTGATATGCTATGCAGGATTGGAGGAGACAAATGAGTAGAGCTTTTTTATGCAAATCTGCTCTTTGTTCATTTTAAATTCCTTTATGATTTGTATTGTTAGCGACACAGAACTAGATTTGTTTGCATTTCCAAAATAAACGCTGCCGAAATACATTTTTCTTTTCTTCGGCTCCATAAATCTTATCGGCTTCTAACATTGCAGATTAATATGTTTCAAGTTTTGGCAGATAAATTTTCACACAAAGAAGATCTTAACTTAGACTTCGGGTTTGAAACTATAATTAAGGGTTTGCTTGTCCAATAATTACTAATTAAAAGATGATTTGCCTGTCTTACACCTGCCACAGTCGAACGAAACCCTTGAAATGCCACACGACTACACCCACATCGCCCACATTAAGACCAGAGAAAGAAAAGGCTTGACTCAAAGCAATCTGGCCAAGAGCAATTGTTAATATTTGCAGGCCAATTGACACAGCCCCTTGATGGCGTCCATCACAGAGACCGAGAGACTCTGACCCTGACACGGATTCACCACAATCGAAGGCACTCGGAAAAGTGCCTCAAAGGGGCCAAGTACTCACCTCTCTTATCACGGCCATTGGCTCCTCCAATATTGGCCATTACATCGCTGCCATTGCTGCTGACGTGATTGATTGGGTTGAGATGGAAGCCGTGCGGAACATTGCTGACGGGAACGGCCACCGGCACTTTGGTTACGGGCGTATTGTGTCCGGAGTCGACACTGGCCAATGAGATGAGCACTATGACGAGCGTGGGGCGTAACATTATCACTGATTTGTAATTGTAATTTTTCACGTGAATTCGTAGACACCAGTAAAAGTTGCAAGTGCACTTTGTGAGATGTCTCGGAGGCACGAAACCGAAAACCGGGGAAAGCAAGTCGACGCTATATGCAATAACCTCCGATCTCGAGCTGTAACTGAAAGCCAACTGACCGAGGTTGGTCTTCCAGAGGGTCTCTCTAGATCTCTAGCTTATTTGGTATGCAGCTTCGCTTTCTAAATTATCAAAATCAAAATATCGGGCAAATGTGTTGTATCTCTCGGATCTAGCTTTAATATTCAAATACTTTGCTTTTCTCCGCCCAACTGTCAACGGTCGCGGGGCGGGGTAGGGTCTTTAGGTCTGGGCCATTAATTTGCGCCTCCGAATTGGAATTTTGGAGCCAGGGTTCGATGCCTGGTCGTAGAGGCGGACGCGGATTAAGTAATCACCCAGATCTCCACTCAATTCACTTTCTTTCCGCTTTCGCAGAGTGAGAGGGAGAGGAAGACTGACACTGAGCTGGAGATTGAAATTGAAATTGAGTGAACTGGAGTGGTCCGGAGACTCTCACTGGTTTTTGGGTCTGCCGTGGACCGATCTCAAAAGTTGCTCGCATTCGGGGCCGATCCGCCGAAGAGTTAGCATCTAGGCTGGAGCACCGCTTTACGATTTTCTCGGCTCTTTCCTGCGATCGCACTCGCCGTGTTAACTTACAGACTAAAGCGTTTGAACGCAACTAAAACGAGTTCCTCGCTCGACTCCTCTCCGAGCCGTCGATCGGTCAGCTGGCCCGAGCTCCGGTCTCTCTCCCTCTGCATATACTCAGCGGTTAATATCTTCGGTTCCTCAACTTGTTTGAAGTGACCAGACCAGACACCAAACCACAAAGCTGTTGCCGCTGCATCCAGCTTCCCTCCTCCTCCATCCTCTCCCCTGAGGTTTTCTGCCGGAGATGGGTCCCATGACTTTTAATTACAGGTGTGCAATAGACGAAGGTGGTCGGAACGGTTAAGTCTTACAATTCTGCATCGCGAATTGGCTTTGTCGGTTATTTTTAGACACGCTGGGATTGCAGATGAGCACCTCTGCGGCCTTGACTTGGCCATTAAATGCCCTTAAAGTGGGGCTATTTAAGTTTTGCAAAAACAGAGGGTGTTTCCCATCATATAATTTGGAATTTGGTATCTCATTGATTGCATTTAAAAGCAAAATTAAAAGAGGTTTGATATGCTTTTATTCGGAGCTACATTTTTAATTTTAGATAACGGAAACCATAAAACTGTCAAATATTATAATGCATAAGCTACGTCAATTTTAGATATCTTTTCAGCTCTCTAGGGGGCTATAAACTGGTTAGAATGCGCAAAGATTATATTAGAAAAAGTATTCCACTCCAATTTGTGAAAATATAATATAATTTGCAGGGAATTTCAACTTTCGTAGTAGTAAATCAAGTCTCGCTTGCATTTATAAATAAACAAAGACCTGCGAAACTTAATCCCTTACTGGGAGCTTAATTTCTGACGGATCAGCAAATCCTTGCATGCGGTTTTCACACATCGAAGTGAAACATCGGGAGTGTTGATAATTTTAAATTTTTATAATATTCGTTGAATCCGAATGGTACATTAAGGTAACTATATATTCAGTATTCGTGCGTCAAACTAAACGGGTTGATACGAGAGGTCTAAGTCCAAAACCAAATTTTAATGACAGCTGCAGTGAATTTTTGAAGTGTTGCAAGTGAATGCCAGTTGATGGGTGCCGAAAAAGTGTACATCAGGTCCAGTTAGTAATATAGGATGATCCTCCTAGGGATCAGACGGTTACTTCTTCTTGCCCTTGCCCTTCTTGCCCTTGCCCTTCTTCTTCTTTTTGCCCTTCTTGACACCGCCCAGCATTTCCTCGGAAACATAGGTCTCGGTGGTCACCTTGCTGACCGGAAGGGTTACGGGCTGCTTCGGCGTCCTCAGCTCGATCTCGATGGTGTTCTTCTTGTGCTGTGACTTGGCCTTGCTTCCCAGTTTCACCAGAAAGACATCGCTATCGGTCTCCTCGCAGGTCTTGTAGCACACCTATGGGTAGATAAATATAGATTATATCAAACTACCATCTATAAAACTAGGAAAATGCTTGCAAAAACACCTAATTTGGACTCGTGTAGCCTCAAAATTGAATCTATTACATCTTCCCTGTGATTACCATAAATAAAAACCAGAGTAGTTGCCACCGCAGAGTGAAAAAGTGTTCCACATTTGGTGCTTGCAGATGTTACGCAACTGCCCCACAATTGCGGCAATCGAAAGCCTTCCCGAAGTTGCAGAAGTTGCCAAGTTGCACCACCTGCATCGGCATATAGAGGGGCAAGTCACGGACTGAAAGCGATCACACTTCCGCGTTCGCACACGTAAGCGGCGATGCCAAAAAAAGGAATGCGGAGGCGATCAGTGATTACCAGATCAGACTTAAGATTAGACATTCTTAAAAAGTGGATTGTCGGAGACACTTCCACAATTTACAAATAATTACTAATTATATCAGGTTATATTAGCTAAGCTCACCTCTATGCCCTTGCGTCTGGTGTCCAGATTGACGCCCTTCATGGTCTGCATGATGTCCTTCCGCTCGACCTGCATGCAGCAGGTCCTCTGGTTCTGGGCGGGACACTGAGCGGGGACAATGCGATCGGATCCGCCGCAGAGGCGCTGGCGGTAGCAGTCCACCTTGGCCTCCTGAAGGTCGCAGGCCTCCTTGATCTTCGAGAAGGGCACATAATAGTTGTCCGTTTCGCAGGCATCGTTTCCAGAGTACTTAATATTGGCCCGCACCTTGGGGATATTCGGGTGGTTTATGATCCTGCCGCCGGTCCTGCGCTTGATGTGGTTCCTGGCGAAGGAGCTGCGCTGCAGCATCTCGTGCAGGCAGGACTCCTTCTTGGGCTCGCAGTCGTTGGGATCGTCACGATAGCAGGGATCGTCATCTGCCCCAAGGTTAGGGTTGGTTTCACTTCCGTCCAGGACGCTCTCCACCTTGTGGGTGTTCTTGAGAACGCGAATGGTCAGACCGCTGCCATTCAGACAGGCCTCGAACTCATCGTAGGCTTCAGGACCCGGGTCCGGCTTGGTTGGTTGGATGAAGCACGGAGCTAATTCCGGACTGCAGTCGCAATCGCAGGGGCATTGGCAGCAGCCATCGCAATCATCCATATCTGGGGGAAAAGCAAAGATTAACCCAAAAGTCAATTTATTTCGACATCTGTCAAAATAAAGTCGAAAGTTGATTCATCGAATTTCTATCGAAAGGACGGACTTACTCTCGTTCATTGGCTTGAGCATCTCGTCCGTGATGTTGAACTTGCAATCGACCTTTGGGCGCTTGCCCTTCTTGCCCTTCTTCCCCTTCTTCTTGGCCATGATGTGTGGTTAAGTGTGTCTAAATCAATACAAGTATTCACTGGGTACGTCTGCAGGTGTTGTCCGCTCAAAGACTGCTGCTGGAGGCTCGATTCCGAATTCCGAAGGCCTTTAATTCTCAATTTGGATATTGTACTTCACCAGTAAATGGCGCAATTTCCGCACAGCTCGTTTTCGCGCTGACAAAGAGAACCGAATTATTAGAATCACTCGATAACGATTATCAGGTTTTCCGAATTACTTCTGTTTTATTTTCCATCCAAAACTCGCGTAAGAAAAACGAAAGAATTTATTTTTTATTGTTTTGTGCGGCAGACAACATTTCTCGATTGAATCTACAAAACGAATGCAAACCGAGTAATGATCTATTACCCCCCGGCTACTTGGTGTTACTAAATGGTTTGTCAAACGTGTCTAGGTGGATGTGTTATTTATTTCAAGGCCTACTTAGTACCCCGAAAATTTGAGATATATGGAACATAACTTCGGGTGTAGAATTTAAAATCGCTCAAAGTTGAACTCACCTTCATCGGAGGCCATATCGTACTCCTCCTCACGCCTGTGGCAAGTGGTACTTGGAGCCGGGTAACTCACTTTCCTTGTGGCCTGGAGAACTCCTTCGCAGACAGGATCGCTTGAGTCGTAAACGGCGGAGGGGTTGTTGGTGTCGCCTAAACAGTAAACAGCACCTCCTGCCTGTCGCTTTTTGCCCTTGCCATCCTTCCCATCCTTGCCAGCCTTATCCTTTTTACCATTTTTGTCCTTCTTGGAATCCTTGGCCTGGTTGCTCCTCATCTCCGCCTCCATCTTCTTCTTCATATGGCCTGGGTAAGGCTGAATGCCGCCGCAGGGACCGCATTTCTGCAGCTTCTGTTCCACGGGCGAGAGGTTACAGCGCTTCGTGGGAACAGTGGGACATTCTGGGAAAGAGGGATTTAATTTCCGCATTAATAAAGATTTGTATTATTGGGACAATTAAAAAGACTTAGATTAATCCGATTAGATACCGATTACAGTATTTCTCAACTCACCCCTGTCGAATTCGTCTTCGCAGTAGTCGCAGGGACATAGCTTGTCCAGGTTGCAGGAGTAGTATCGCAGGCACTTGGCCGGCGGGTCGGCTGGCTTGTAACAAGGATCCACCATTTTGCACCGACGACAAGGAGGCTGGCCACATGGACCCTTGCAGGTCTTCTTGTCCATGGGGCCACCGGTGGCTGTTCCTCCACCACAGCAAGGACTGCAGGGATCGCACGGATCGCAGGGATCACAGGGAGGTGGGCAGGGAGATGGACATGGTGGCCCACAAGGAGGAGGCGGGCATGATCCGCAGCAGGGAGGTGGTGGACAGGGACCACATGGCTTGCAACAGGGCTCCGGGCACTTGGGATTCCGAGAGCAGACCTTGCTGAATGGGAATGTGGAAACGATGGTCGGGCCATTGCAAACCAATCTGAGGATCAGCACAATGTTGCCAGTCTGCATCTTGCAGAGATTGAAAAGGGGTAGCAACCGCTTGGATAACTCCGACGTGGGACACCACTGCTCATGGCGTTCATTGAGCTTTTCGTAGCAAGAGCAGTTGTCCAGAAGACCCTTGCTATTGGGACCCTTCATTTTGGGCAACTGGTTAATGTGACCCAGCATGGCGCCCTCCCAGTTGGGATTCTCTGCGTCGAAGGACTCTTTAACCCTGTCGAAGATCGGCTTCACCTTTAGCTCCGACAATCCTATCAAGAACTTGCAGCTTTCCGTGCGTTTCTTGTAAACATGCACCGTCAGAACATCCTTGTCCGTGATCGGGGAGTCCAGGGTGAACAGGGCACACTTTCCGCACTTTGGCGAGCATGGGTTAACGCAGGTGCCTACCTCCCGATCGCAGATATTCACGTAAACCGACGAACGGAACGTGATCTCCGTGCAGGTGGGATACTCCTCAGGGGCACACATATTCTGCCGTGTTATCAGCAGGTCGTCCACCACAAACTCGAACATGTACAGGAAGCTTCCAGCGATTTTTGGTGTCTTCTCAGGTTTCTCGGATTTCTCACCCTTATCATTCTTTTCACCTTTGTCGGACTTGTCCATTATTGAGGAAGAAGCTCTAACCTTAACACTGATGCGGAAGAATTTGAATTTTTAGATGCCTTTCGGTTTTTCCGAAATTTATAATTTTCGTACCAGAACACGCGCACTTTCGAAATTTGGAGAATAATTTTAAATTTTGATTCGGAATTTGAATGGACGTCCAGAGACGGAGACTGTAATGTTCGAACTGGCAAAACTATTGAAATATCAAGGACTACTATGGATAGATAGGGCAATGCCACGCATATCCAGGTTCGGGTTTGGGTGCTAGTTCAATTTTTGAATTATGAAAATTGTAAGAAAACTCCCTCTAATCTTCATCGTTAGATTAAGTCCGTTCAGTGCTAAGCACATTGCATTTTTATTCTAAACACTACCACAAAGCCAAATTTAAATATTTTGACCTATATTAGCAATCTTGATCATATTCTAGATATCTAGAAGAAGATCTAACTAAATATATTTAAACACAGGGTTGAATATAAAAGGCTAAAATGTCTTTATTTATGCTTATAAAATGCTATGAAATTATATTAGCTTCCTTTACAAACATTATTAAGTGCTTATCGTTATGAAATATAAAACGGAATAAAAACTCCGCACAGCTCTAGCTCGGGATTATCTCTTCTTGGTGATCACCGATTTGCAAGGATTGCACGGATCAATCGGCGACGAGCAAGGAGCAGGCCATGTCGATGGGGAAGGATAGCACGAGCAGCAGGGGTCCTTGCATTTGGGAACTTGAACAGGAAATGAGGAGACCATGGCAGGACCGTTGCACACCAATCTCATGAGCAGGACTATGTTTCCGGTTTGCATCTGACAGAGATTGAAGAGAGGCAGCATCCGCTTGGAGAGCTCCGATGTGGGACACCATTGCTCGAGACGCTGCCTATGCTTCTCGTAGCAAACACAGTTACTGGTTTGCTTACAAGGACGCCTTAGACTGGGCAATCCCGAAACGTGCGTCAACACGTTCTCCTCCCAGTTTATGTTACGCCAATCAAATTCCTTCTTCACTCTGTCAAAGATCGGCTTCATCGGGAGCTCCGTCAGTCCGAGCAGGAACTTGCAGTTCTCGGATCGCTTCTTATAGACGTGAATATGCATCACATCCTGATTAGTTATCGGGGAATTCAGTGTGAAAAGGGCGCACTTTCCGCACTTCTGTGAGCACGGGTCGACACAAGTCCCATACTCCCGATCAACGATGTTTAGAAAAACCGAGCGGAACGTAATCTCTGTGCAGGTGGGATACTCCTCCGGAGCACAGTCATTCGGACGCGTTATCAACAGATCGTCCACCACAAGCTCCAACATGTACATGAAGTTCTTTGCAAGTTTTGAGCCTTTCTCCGCTTTGTCCATATTAACGTAAAAGCCTTAAAAGATAGGAACTACACACTAGGAATTGTAAGTCGAAGTTGGTTTTTTGGTTTTTGTTTCTGAAACTCGAAATTTTGGGTCCTTATACTACGAAATTTTGTTGGAATGTTGAAATTTTGTTCAGATTTTGAGGACGTGCCGAAACGATTAAAGTTATTGTACTTTTGAGTGAATGAAAACACACGGCCTGGCTGGGAAAATCAAATGAAAGAAAGGCCTATTGGGTAAGCTTATAACTAGTTTACACAGTAAAACAGCATTTAACATTTGTATTTAAAAGTATTATTAGTTTCTATTAAACTTTCTATTATTTCATTGTACCAAACTACTTAGTTGATTATTCGCTGCTTATTAACCTTTACATGAAGCGATTAAGTTTGCATTGATTATCTTTTATGCCTGTCATAAACACCACTTAGCCATTTTAAGCCAAGTCAACGTTCTTGACTTGCATTTCAATCCACCCCTATAATTAAAAGAGATGCGAATGAGGTTTTCTAGCAATGCGTAAAATACTTTATTTAATGTCATAAAATGTTTCTACAAAAGTGATTGATCTACATTGCATTGAATCGCAGTTAATAAGCGGCGCCTTGACAAATCCAATTCCCACCAACTGAAAACCCATCCTTCATCATTTCCAACCGCCAAAAGCTCGCCTAAGTGTTGTGTTTATAATAACTAACATGTTGCAGAGAGGAATGAGTTTGGGGGTTTTACAACTAAACAAAAACACAATAAAACAAACAGAAATTGAGAAGATATCAAGTCGATTACAGAAATTGTTTTACAAGATATTTTTTGGAGGAATATGACTGTTTAAGCTGCAGAGGTAGATGTCACCGACTCTGCTACACGACACTAATGTCATGGGTTTCGAAAGGAGAAGGGCGGAAAAAGCCGCGGCCACTGCACGAACTCGACTCCGTAGTGCAGGATTCCTGTGGCGCTCACGGCGATCATGGCTCCCCAGAAGAGCATAAACAAGAGGTTCTCCGTGTTGAACTCGGCCGGATAGGTCATAGTGATCATGAACATGGCCACGGCCATCAGCAGCACAGATGGGAATGTAAAGAACCGCCATCCATGCTTGGACTCCAGTGGCGATGGCACGGCACCACCCTCGTTGTCGTTGATCAGATACTTGCCAAGGAACAAATCCATGCTATCCTGTCGTTGGCCATCAGCAAAGTTGTTTAGATAATAACGCATCAGCGAGTTCTTTCCATCCTGAAGAGCACCAGCCTTGGTCCTCTTGCCCGTCCTGGTGAAGTCCGTCTTAAGCGCACACGTTCCTGAATATTGCAGCGACACTAAATCCGCGTTGTCTGCCCAAACGCCCTTGAAAATGCTCTCGAATATTGCCGAGGCCTGCTCCACACGCTGACCCACATGAAGCACTCCCAACTTTTGGAGCACCGCCGTGAGGGATCTCCGGGCTAGCATGCTCTGCACCACATTCGTCCTGTCCAGACAGTCGATGCAATTAGTTCGGAAGACGCCCGTCTGCGTAGATACTAGCTTTCCGTCATCAAAGACATGATAGATGCCGAACTGATCCTGTTCGTGAGCAAGGCGATCGATGAGTATGTTTAGCCGGTCCCAGCGCATTTTCCGGCATTCGCTATGGAAGTCAAAAGATTCGTATCTTACTCGTGAGTTTCCCATTTCCCGAATTAGACGGGCATAAGTTGCCTCCAGTTCGCCCTCGGCTCCTTTGTGATCCACTAGGTTCACAGCCACATTATCGCCGTATAGCTTCACTTGCTCGTTAAAGTGCAGAGTGCAAGCAGCCTGGTGATCTTTGCCCGGAACCAATACGGGTCTCGGTTTGTACCGCAGGTTGGGCAGCTGGTGCCAGTGGAAGGGCATGCTTCCGCGCGTCTGCACGAATCCTGTGAACTGACCGTTAAACTCCACTATCTGCTCGGTCTCCACAAAGTTTGCAACATGACCCTGCTCGTCGCTGCCTCTGCAGAAAAGTCGGGTTCCAGCACGCTGCACCGATCTCCGGGTGATAATGCTCCAGAAGAAGGTCTGGCCGTTAATCTGCACCTGGTTTATTGATACAAAACCTAAGACCAGTGGTAGCTGGAACTTCTCCATCTTGTCGCATTGGAACTGTCGCAGCACATAACCATTCCAAACGAATCGCTGATCAGCTCTCTGCAGCAACCCAGACTGTTCCGGCAGAGACTGGGCCACTTCCCTCTGTCGCTGAAGCGAATTGGTAAGGTCGTAGCGGTAGGAGAAGTAAAAAAACTTAGTGTCCAGTGTCTGACGAAGCAGCCTCAAGTATGTCTCGTTCTCCTTGCGTTGGATGGCATTGGGAATGTAGGGTATGATGTCATAGCCGGCTAATCTCCACACAACGGAGCCATTGAGCACGCCCACGAAGAGTCGGTGGGTGGCCACCAAAAGGTAGTCGCAGCTCAGCAAGTGAATTGTACCTAAGACACCACAAATCCTTCTCGTTGGCCGTAAATTGGCCAACTGACCTCCGCTCGCTGGCTGAACCCTAGTGAACTTGTCGTGGCGCCCCACTACTAGCACCTCGGCGCCTCCATTCGGCTCGATGATGAAACTCTCCGGCGTGATGTACAAGTTCATGTCATCGTACACCGCGTTGACCACCGTGCTCTCCATGATTTCCAGGGGCGGTGGTTGGCCGATATTGAAGTCTAAGAGTTAAAGTTAATAAATATCGCTAATGGTTCTTCTTGTCGGTAGTTTCTCACGTTCTGATATTGGGGATTCCCAGTCACTATCACCGCTGTCACACACGGACAGCACCAAAATCAGCCAAAGCCTCAGCAGATTTAATCGCTTGTTATTGATTTAACACACAATTCCCGTTTCATCTGTGTTTTTGGCCAACTTTTTTACTACGTGTGTGATAGTGATGGTAAAAAGAACTGAAAATAGTGATGTGTAAGGTTCTGAAGATTCCATTGACTCACCAGCATCCGGTATTGTGCTTTCGCAGGAACACCAATCTAACCAGGAAGGCATTTTCAATTAGTGCATAATTTACCAACAAAGATGGAATTTTGTCAATTTTGTGGAAATTTAGTTTTTCATGCTTTTTATTTGATATTTCTGTCAAAAAAGTCAAAATCATTCTTATATGCAAGATATCGATATATTACGGTATGCAGTATGCAGTAAAAAATACTTTCCTTACATGGTAATCGATACCAGCCGTAACGATACCAACATTTTGGCGCGAACCCATCACCAGGTCAACAAATAACAAATAGGAAAAACAATGAGCCGACAAACTAAATTGTTTGGAGATAAGGCTTTTGACCTTCTAAAGGAGCTAGAGAGATCCTCACAGACCATTCCCGCCTTTGATGACGATGGAGTGCGCCAGGTTCTGGAGGAGATCAAGGCGATATTCGAGGAGAACGTGGCCCAGGCATCGAGCTACAATGCTTCTGGGGACCGGAGCCTGTGGCCGCTACTCAACTACAGACATGCAGCTCTCCAGAGAAACAAGAGGTGCCTGTTAGCCTATTTATATGAAAGATGCAAAAGGATCAAGGCCTTAAGGTGGGAATTTGGACCCATAATTCCCGTGGACATTAAACAGTCGCTATGTGAACCAGAGGTGCACTTCTTCAACAACTACTCCAAGTCCCTGGCCTCGTACATGTGCAGTGCGGGCTATAACCAAGGTTTGCCCATTGATCTCACCAACAACCTCCGTCCTCCAAAATCCCTCTACATAGAGGTTCGATGCATGGAGGATTACGGGAAATTCGAGCTGGACGACGGCGAGGTTATCCACCTAAAGAAGAACAGCCAGCATTATCTGCCCAGGGCTCAGGTGGAATCTCTTGTGCGGCAGGGAATACTGCACCACATTGCTTAGATTAAATAATTTAATAATGTTTAGTACATATAAGTAAATGGTTTTAATGGTATTTTTAGAAAATGAGCACGATAATAAAAAACTACACCGTACCGTCATTCTATTTAATTACAATAAAGTACTTATATGTTGTTACTGAATTTATAAAATTTAAATTAAAGGCCTTTTAAACTGCCCGGAACAGTTTCCAACACTGAAGGGACTTTTCCTCAGCGTAGATGGTTTTTCTAGTATATCGCGCTGTGGTCACACGAATTGCGCATTATTTTCAAATTGAACGGACAAGCGGAGACGCTGCGCCCAAGTTTCTCATCGGAATTAGTGCGAAAAATAGTTAACTCGACTATTCCTTTTGTAAATAGTAGTTAAAGATCATCCCCGCTAAGTTCAGAAAACAGTAATAAACAAGACATTCCAGGAAACACACACACGACTACACATACAAGTGCAAACGCCTGGCGTCATATTTTGGACTGTACGCGGTAAAACATAAATTAATTAATTTAATTGATAACAATGGACATATCTGCTGGGAATACGTCGCGCCAGCCGCAAAAGAAATCCAACCAAAACATCCAGGTGTATGTGCGCGTCAGGTAAGTTTGTGTCTTGCATCAAATTGGGGAAACGTGAGTTGTATATCTTATATTTATTCTGTAGGCCACTCAATTCCCGGGAACGATGCATTCGATCCGCCGAAGTCGTGGATGTGGTGCCGCCAAGGGAAATAGTCACGCGTCATACGCTAGACTCCAAGCTCACCAAGAAGTTCACCTTCGACCGCAGCTTTGGCCCCGAATCCAAGCAGTGCGATGTCTACTCCGTCGTGGTGTCTCCGCTGATCGAAGAGGTTCTAAATGGCTATAACTGCACTGTTTTTGCCTATGGGCAAACGGGAACGGGCAAAACGCACACCATGGTCGGCAACGAGACCGCTGAACTGAAATCCTCCTGGGAAGATGTAAGTTTCTTATTGCGATCAGAGAAAGTTAGATGTTAAAGATCCTTAGATACCAACTATTACCATTTATGCTATAGGATATTATAGTCTGCTATAAACTTGTCTCAGTCAGTTAGTACTAGAGTCGTGGAAGAGATAAAATATTTTTATATCAGCTAGCTTTGCATTCCACTATCCATAAATCAGATTAGTTAATTTAAATAACAGGTCAAATAACCAAAGGTTTTGCATCATAACATCCTTTTTTTTGTTGCTTTAATCCCAAAGACGTTCTTTGCTAATATTAGAAAGATGGTCCAAGGGCATAAAAACCGGTTTCTCTATTCCAGGAACTAGCAATCTAATCTTTTTAATTTCGACTTCCCGCTTAGGACTCTGATATTGGCATAATACCGCGGGCAGTGAGTCACCTTTTCGACGAGCTCCGCTTGATGGAGGTGGAGTACACCATGCGCATTTCCTACTTGGAGCTGTACAATGAAGAGCTTTGCGATCTGCTGTCCACTGACGATACCACAAAGATACGCATTTTCGATGACAGCGCCAAGAAAGGGTCGGTTATTATCCAGGGACTGGAGGAGATACCAGTGCACGGCAAGGATGATGTGTACAAGCTGTTGGAGAAGGGTAAAGAGCGCCGCAAGACGGCCACGACATTGATGAATGCCCAATCCTCTCGATCGCACACAGTATTCTCTATAGTGGTGCACATCAGAGAGAACGGAATCGAAGGAGAAGATATGCTGAAGATCGGTAAGCTAAATCTGGTAGATTTGGCTGGCAGTGAGAACGTTTCCAAGGCGGGCAACGAAAAGGGAATACGTGTGCGGGAGACAGTAAACATTAATCAGAGTCTTTTGACTCTGGGACGAGTTATAACCGCTTTGGTAGACCGCGCTCCTCATGTTCCCTATCGCGAGTCAAAGCTTACTAGGCTGCTCCAAGAATCTTTGGGTGGCAGGACTAAGACTTCCATCATAGCCACTATATCACCGGGTCACAAAGACATCGAGGAGACCCTCAGCACTTTAGAATACGCCCATAGGGCCAAAAACATTCAAAATAAACCAGAAGTCAATCAGAAACTGACCAAGAAGACGGTACTCAAGGAATACACCGAGGAAATAGATAAGCTCAAAAGGGATCTTATGGCAGCTAGGGACAAGAATGGAATATACTTGGCCGAGGAAACCTACGGCGAGATTACCTTGAAGTTAGATTCCCAGAACCGCGAACTGAACGAGAAGATGCTGCTCCTGAAGGCTTTGAAAGATGAACTTCAGAATAAAGAAAAGATTTTCAGCGAGGTGAGCATGAGCCTTGTGGAGAAAACTCAGGAGCTAAAAAAGACTGAGGAAAACCTGATGAACACGAAGGGTACGTTGCTTCTGACCAAAAAAGTTCTGACAAAGACCAAGAGGCGCTACAAGGAGAAAAAGGAGTTGGTGGCCTCACACGTCAAGACCGAGCAGGTGCTGACAACGCAAGCGCAGGAAATTTTGGCCGCTGCTGATCTCGCTACCGACGACACCCATCAGCTTCATGGGACTATCGAAAGAAGGCGTGATGTCGACGACAAGATTCGCAGATCCTGTGATCAGTTTAAAGATCGCATGCAAGACAACTTGGAGATGATCGGTGGCAGCTTAAATTTGTATCTGGATCAGCAGACAGCCTCTAAGGAGCACCTGAGTCAGGAGATTGGTAAGATACAAAATACCCTCTTTGTCTCCACTTTTTTACTGATGTCTTTTAATGGATTCTATAGCCAACTCCAACAATGTGAGCCAGCGCCTCTCAACCAGTGTCAGCAAGAGCATTGAAATGTTGAAGAAGATTTGTACCCAATCTTTAGAAGATCAGGTGCAGGTCCAGAACAAGTTTATGGCAGAAATCTTGAAAATCAGTGATCAGCACTCCCAGAAATTTGTTGCCCAGTTAATGGAGCAGTTACAGCAGCGACAGCTTCTGATGAGCACGGAAATTCAATCAAACCTACTGGAGATGGAGGAAAACAACCAGCGACACAAAACCATGCTGGACTCCATGCAAGAGAAGTTCTCGAAAATCATCGATAGCAGTTCGCAGTCTTTGGAGACACACGTGAAACAAGTGCACCAACAGTTGGAGCAGCTCAGTGGAATGAGTTTACCAGATGCGGAGGAACTACAGCAGCTCCAAGAGGAACTGGCCAACGAACGAGCTTTGGCACAGCAAGAAGAATCTCTTCTCGAGTCGATGATGATGCAAATGGATCAGATCAAGAACTTGCGAGCCAAAAACAATGTAAGCATGTGTACTCGCCTCAACAAGATGGAGGAAAGCCGGCTGACTAGGAATCAGCGGATCGATGACACTAGAACCGGTATACAAGAGTACCAGAAATTGGGCTTTGAAGCTTCTCAAGCCGCACAAGCAGAGCTTAGCAGTCAAATGGAGACGGGAATGCTCTGTCTAGATCAAAGTGTTGCCAACTGCTCCATGCTCAAGGTGCATATGACAAATCTCAACCAGGGAGACACGAAGCAAACGGAAGGTAATGTTGGTTCAAGTCGCCTGCACCATCAGCAGGTGGAATTCATCTGTCTAGAGAGTAAAAATCAGATGGAAGCGCTGCAAGAGAAAAACAATGCTAATCTGGATCAGATTGTGGACGAGAGACAGCAGATCATTACTGAGGACAGGCAGCGTTTTATTGGGCATTCCACTGTAGCCACAGATCTTGTGCAGGTATTAACACGGCAAACCACCGAGCATGCCGCACTCCAACGGCAGCAACTGCAGATTTGTGAGCAGGAGCTTGTTCGCTTCCAACAGACCGAGTTAAAGACATATGCACCGACTGGGACCACTCCCTCCAAAAGGGACTTTGTTTATCCACGCACCCTGGTGGCCACGTCGCCGCATCAGGAGATTGTAAGGCGCTATCGGCAGGAACAGGACTGGTCGGACCTGGACACCACAGCCACTATAGATGAGGTAATAACCCACAAATAGTGCCTATTAAAACCATTAAAACTTGTTTCGCATTCCGCAGTGCAGCGAGGGTGAAAATGAGGACTCCCTGCATTCCGTCCAGGAGTTATCTGAAACCGAAACTATAATGAATTCAACGCCAATTGATCCCGTGGATGGTGTTAATATGAAGCGTGGTTGCGGCACTACTCGAAACTCCAATTCGAATGCTCTTAAACCTCCGGTTGCCTCTGGTGGCAAACGCAGTAGCTCCCTGTCCCGCTCCCTTACCCCAAGAAAATCGTCTCCTCGAGGTTCTCCCGCCTTCGACAGGGTAAGTCAAGAGATCAAGTGCACAAATGCTAATGACTAAACAAACAAATGACCCGGATAAAATATCAATTTTATTTATTTTTAATATTTTTAGCACAACAAAGAAAACGTGGCCTGATCGCGTCTGATGACAATAGTACTCTACCCTGTAACGCGTTGACGTTAGTGGAATTCGAATCGTTTTGTTTGCTTGGCTCTTCTGGATATTCTTTTTAGTCTGTATATCAATCTTGGAATTTCGTACATTTATTATTTAAATAAACTTAGTATGTAAAGTTAACGAAACCTTGAGGCTTCAGTTCGATTGCCGGTTCAAGATTTATTAAACCTTTAACATAAAGAGACTTCGGTAGATGTCGAAGTTCGATGTATAATTGAAATTCTTTATTTTTCGATCTATTTATGTAAAGTAAGAAAACCTATCGTTATTATGAAAGCGAATCGGTTCCGTATAGTTAAAGAGCCTCTAAATCAACATCTTTAGGTTAAAAAATTTGTTT
The DNA here is from genome assembly GCF_018153835.1 of Drosophila eugracilis. Taxonomy (NCBI): domain Eukaryota; kingdom Metazoa; phylum Arthropoda; class Insecta; order Diptera; family Drosophilidae; genus Drosophila; species Drosophila eugracilis. The sequence goes on along the minus strand of NW_024572964.1, from coordinate 1,267,866 downwards.
CATTTTCTAAATATAATCTCATTCCCAAATTCAAATTGTTTCCAAATGCCTAACTTATTCATTTTTATATCAATGAGTGTATCCTTCCTAATTTTAATGATCAAAAGTGATGTATTTTTAATAACCTAACTATTTAAGACTAATCTTCATCCTGCTCGTCGTCATCATCTTTGAGAATGCCCAGACGACGAGCCACCTCCTTGACATTGGCAATGAACTCCTCCTGGACAAGGTTAAAACTCATGGCCAACAAGGCAATGCCGAAGAGAAGGTACAACGAACAATAAGCAATGGACTGCTCCGATTCATCTTTCACTCCTTTGGCAGGCACAAAGTCTCCAAATCCTGAGAAGAAATATAACATCAGAAGAAGTATTAATGAAATGTATGAGCACATTTACCGATTGTGGTCAGAGTAATGAAGCAAAAGTAGGCGGAGTCCAGGAAGGACCACTTCTCCCAGTAGGCAAAAAGGACCGCTCCTCCGAGGATATAGCTGACCACCAAAAACACACAGAGCCAAATGGGCACGGGTCGATCCTTGGGCAACAGATCTCCATAGTCACCGTACTCATCCCCGTTCATCGAGTCATCCTCATCGTAGTCATAACTCGGACGTCGTCGGATTTGCCGTTGGACTGGAAAGCCCATGGGTGACATAATTCTCGGGGAGGGAGGCAACCGTTCAGCTCGTTCCCGTCGTCGATTTTTTCTGGGTTCACGACTTCTAGAGTGATGGCGTTCTGGTGGATAATCCTCGTAGTTATTGTCACCATAAAGGGACCCTTCATCGAAGCTTTCTTCCACGTAGTCCTCGTAACGTCCTTGGGAGTGACCCCGTCTATCCCGACGATGATCTCGTCCTGGTGGAGGAGCGTCGTAATCGGGTAATTCAAGATGGTTGCCATATCGAGAAGATTGCCTGCCCAGACTTCCGGCTCTTCTGCCATTATTCTGTCTATGAGAACTATGAGGTGGTGGCTGCGGGGATCGCTCTCTCTCCCGATCTCTTTGGCGTTGCCTCTGGTGAGCAGATCTCGGCATAGATTGACTTCTTGGCGCTGACTGCCTTCTATTGCCACCGCTGCCGAAGTCATCGAGGGCGTACCTATTTGGTATAATTGGTGTTTTCCTCACCACATCCTCATCCACATCTTCGTAGTGGGAGGAAACATGCCTGGGATCCACGGATTTGGCCCTACTCCTTCCAGGAGCCGAATGAAGACGATGCAGTTCCCTGGAAGCTTTCGAGGAATCCTGATTGTGAGGCGATCGAACTGAGCGCACACTGGCGGCTCTTTTAGTAGGCGGTGGCATGTCGCTAAAGTCTTCAATGGATCCTGCATCCAAATGGGATCTGGAATATCGCTCCCTTTCCACTGTGTGTCTGTCCCTCATGCGATCTCGTTGCCTCTGCCGACTGCTATAGCGATTGGATCGGTTTATAGTCTGGGTCTCGTACTCATCCGCGTAAATAGTGTGTCGCTGACGAGGATCATGGTATGAATGTTGCTGCTGGCGACGATTACGGCCACCCCCACTGCTCCGATGTCCGAACTCGCGGTCGTCGTATCCTCTGCCCATGGTGCGAAGTTCCGGATCGGAGTAAGCATGGCCCATAGAGGGACCCAGTCCGGAGTCATTTCCTGATCGCTGGGTCATCTTCATGGAGCGCCGGAAGGACGGAGGCGGCTGGGAACGAGCGTGTCGCTGGGAGCGCATTGATCTCTGTCGGGATCGGGCATTCCTCGGACGTTTGGCAGTGCGGGTGCACACATAGCAGCAAATTCTCCAGTACAGAAACCTATTGGGAGTCAAGGTACATGTTAGTAGCCTATTCTGTACTGAACTAGGTTCATACATCTTCCAGCTCAACTCACCGGAATGATGTGGCCATGACATCGCCAATGTTGGACAGGCAGATGAGCATCAGCGGAATGCCCACGATGGCGTAGAAAATCGTTGTCACCTTGCCCCAATCCGTGCGCGGCGATATGTGGCCATAGCCTGTCCAGAATATGATAAAGAATTTAACATTACTCCAATCCAAAAAGGTAAGTCTGATTTTAAGTCATGATCGTGGCTTTACCTTCAACCTTGTGACCGCAGAGTTCTTGAAATACTAATGAGTCTAAGACCCGCTAAGGTCTAATCTGTCTGCACTTCTTTTTGTACAAGCCAAGCCCATTATCGCTCCCAAAAAGCAAACAGCAAACAATTGCCAACATGGTATTTCAAGTCCGCCGCTTTTGGTCTTTACGGAAGTGTGCAAATTCATAGATAGCATTCTGCCCCCTTCTGCCTTCTTGCTAAATTCTATCTGATGGGAGGCGGTCACTAAACCCATTTGTGTGTTAGCCATAAATCCATATCGGGGAATTGTGCAAATGAAAAAGTTAAAACGAAGCTTCCATCATCAAAAGCTGGAGCTAATAAACTTATTTAATGAAAATTTATACAGCTTAAAGTCGATGTGCTAAATGCCCTAAACTGGTTAACTATTGCACTTTCGTAGGAAAGATTCTCTTTTAAGCTTAAGTATCTTAAGAACTAAAATCGAATGGTTTTATTTCATACAGATTATAAATGAACTTCTAAGTAGAGTCACTATGCTCCTTGTTAGGGTATACTAATAATCTGAAATTCCCATCGTTAAAATCTAAATCTGAACCGTCAGAAAAGATAATCACGATCGGTCAGTGGCGTTTGACCTTGCCGTTGTTTTGACCACAGACAATTGGATGGCAGCGATTCCACTTTTGGTTTCATTTGACACGCTCCACACACCCTCGCTCCCTTTCCGGCCCATCACCACCCGTGGAACGAACCCATTTTTAGAGGTCACCCACGTGCTGGGTGCTCACCTAACTGTGTCCGAACTGGATTTTTGACCTGTGACTTGGGCCCTGCAAAAGGGAATATTTACCAAGTCATGTTGATTTCCAGGAATGGGGTTTTGGGTCGATCAATGAGCAATTACATAATGATTTATGCGATTTCAACGTGATTACCGAGTGGACAAAACCAACTGCCCGAATCATCCGCTTGCCTCATTGGTTCCTGGGCGGAACGCGCTCCTCTTCTCGGCAATCTGGTCGCGCTTCAGGTGAATCAACGATACGATACGTGGGCCCAAGATTTCTGAAGCGTCTGGCACGATCGTTGATTCATTGGCCGGGCAGTCGCCAAATCCCCACCTGCGGCTGCCCTCGTCGCTTGACTGAGTTTGTGCGTCGTCATCGGCGCTGATGTCTCTGTTTTTTTTTCGGTTCTCGGGTGCGGTTATATAAGTAGCGTGCGCCGGTCGCATATCCGAACTATTCTGTTGCGGGAGCTTGCCGCGACCAAGCGCAAAATACGGGTCACTGTGTGATCGAATAAGTCGGACAAACAAAGACAGCGAAACCATCATGCAAATTTGTTGCCTCATCATCGCTTTAGGCCTCCTTGGATTAGTGGCGGCCAAGTCTTCGGAGCAAGATGGAGATCAGTGGGTTTGGCGATCTTACAATCGAAGGGAGCGCTCCTTTCGGGACATCAATCGCAGTTCCCCCATAAGGAATTCCTATGACCAAAAGCTGAGACGGGAGCCTACCACACGAAGACCTCTTCCAGGAGAACCAGAGAACGATGAGATTGAGGATTATGCCGATGTGGAACCCACACGGAGTTCGGATACGCCCAACGTCGGCACCCGTCAGTTCAATCCCTACGGTGGGCAGACTAATGCTGGACAATTTGGAGGAGTTGGAGGCTATGGCGGCAATCCGGGAGTGCTAGTGGGACCCGGAGGACCCACTGGAATCATTGGAAGACCTCAGCTGTACCCCAGCCCATACCAGCCAGGCTATGGCGGATTCTCGGGAGCTCAGAATGGCATTGGTGGTTATCCTGGAGGATATGCAGGAGTGGGACAGGGACTTCCCGGTGCTGGATTCCCCGGAACTAACGTGGGAGGTGGCTTTAACAATTACCCGGGCAATGGACTTGGTTTAAACCAATTCCCCAGCACCGGACAATACCCGTATGGCTCTTATCCAGGAGGAGATTTCAATGGTAATCAGTTTGCGGCCCCAGGAGGACAATTTCCGGGGCTTGGACAGTACCCTAATCAACAGTTTGGAGGACCTCAGTACACCGAGGGTTACGGCCTAGCAGGAGGATTGGGCTTGGGTCAGTTAGGAGTTGGAAACAGTGGTATTGGGTACGGTGGTAGTTTTCCGCCTCTAGGAGGCTTCGGCTACGACGAGAACTCCGCAGCTGCGGCCGAGGGTAAAAGCGCTAAAAGTGTGGCTGCCTCACCCAGGAAGGTGAATGATAAGCTAAGTAAGAAGGTCTAGGAAGACGAACTTGGAGCTCAAAGAGAAGCAGTCCTTCGCACTGAACTAAAAAGATCTGCAATCGAATTTATAAGCCCATTGATTCCTTATCAAACTATTCCTTCTAGGCTCAGTTGTAAATAGCTCCCTTATCCTAGACATAGCTTAGTGTTAGATTAAGAAAATAAATCCCAATCCTTACCCAACTATGTTTAAAAGACTTTGGTTCTTAGATTTCCTCACCTATGGTGGTTATTACTATGATGGAGTAAAACAGGGATCCAGCAAAGGTCCACTGGGACTTGCGCAGGTCCTCGTCGCCATCCCAGCCGTCGGCCTTGATAGCCGTAAGAATCTGCTTTTCAAAATTGGCCAGATGCTTACTGACATTGGCCATCCAGTCGCTTTCTCTCAGGACCACGGCATCATCTGACAGAAGCCAAATATTCTCCGTGAGATTAAAGCGAAGATTCTGTATATCACGCTTGACCTGCACAAGAATGGAATAGGTTTAGTTTCTTTTCACTTAGTAAGATCGCCCACCTACCTCCAGTTCGTGGGGTCGTTCTAGGTGCTGAAATAGGTAGGCACCACCTACGCAATAGGAAACGACGAGAAGCACGAGCAGCACATGGGACACAATGCAGGTGAGCACCTTCCATGAGAAGCATATGGCAGCCACACAACGTCCGCGTTCCGGCTTCGCTGGCTCCAACATGTGCGCCGGCAAAGACTGGGCCCGCCTACCCGACATGGTCGCCCTCCTCTGCTCTCCTTCCTTTTGGCTAATTTACCGCTCGACTGGCTGTAAATTATGAAATGCAAAAGAAACTAAATTAAGGATGGGGCCGACGAGTTGGAGGTCGACAAGGCAAATACCCTTGAGAAATAATTATTTGGATATGTTTATTGGACAGATCCTCTGAAGGAATTGGGTTATTTATAATGAATATGAAAGCAATATTACTAGTATCTGAACTGTAATCTATGGCCATAAAGTTCCCTAAATGAAGGAAAATGAACAGGATAAGGCTGCCATAACAATTAAACTAACGCCTCCAAATAAACATCCCTTTTTATCGAGTCCGATTTCCCTGGTAATCTCCGAAGGAGAAATTACTGAGAAGCCAAAAGGTAAACCAGACAGAGCTCTATGGCACAGATGTTTATATGTCCAAATATTTATTTATTTGGGTTGCTGGGGCAAGGCCGAAGAGCCGAGGGGATTAGGTGCGGAAGCCACCGAAAGACTCGACTCCATGAGACTATTTTGGGTAACACTGCCCGGCGGGGGCATTCATCTCATCGTCAAATCTCGTGCCACGCCTGTCGAGAACTCTTCTGAATCTTTTTGCTTATAGACAGAGACTACATAACAAGTCCGAGCAATTATGAACTTCGATTTCATTTGGCCAATTAGCGCTGGTAATTTATTAGCCCATCGGGATTGGGTATGGAAATGCTTTTGATGGTGATTACCGATCGCAGATCGCTTTTTGATTCGCACTGAGGGAAACTTTTCAGTTTTCCAACTTAATTTCCATGCTGTATTAGCGCTCCTTCACTCTCTATCTCTTCCCCACCGATCCGTTTCGGTCCGCACAAAGATCCGACGCACCGATCCGTACCCACAAATTCTTACTGAGGATCGCCACTGCACAGATGGACTCTCGGATCTCTCGGGAAATTGGTTTATTTTTGGTCTTACGCGAAGTTCTCTTGTGTTCCGCAGATATACAGTTTTGGAAAAACATTTATTTTCGATTTTTCTCTGGCTTTTCATTTGTTTCGTATTGTTTGGCTCTCGCGTGGATCCCAATTTGTGTTTTGTTTATGCCGACTCTCTGTTTGAAGAACTCTTCCAAGCAGCTGATACAGGTGGTCCCCCTTTTCATCTGATAATCCGTGTGATTTCCTGTTGGATTTGTGGGCATATACACGAGATTAGCTTTTATAATTTAAGCTATAATCTTTAACTTAATGGCATTTAACTATATTTATTTCAGTTTGAGTCAAGTTCCTTGTTTGTTTTTATGCTCATATCTCTATGCTTATCAAAAACCGATTAGATTCAAGTTAAACTCGGGTACTTGAGTTCCTACACCTTTGTAACTTAAGATAAGAGCTGCAGCTGAGACTATTTTTAGTAATTTGGCTGAGGGCTGATGGCCTTAGTCGACATTCAATTGCCGGAAAGAGCCTTGCAGTCCGAAAAGGCTCTCGAAGTCGACGGGCTGTCCCACTCGGAGGCTCTCGTCGGTTCCGTAGTTCTTCTCCTCCTCCCAGTAGTTCCTGTAGGCCAGAATACGCTTCTCCCAATCCAACAAGAGTTCCGAAATTGAGCCATTTTCACCTCCGTATTCCACTGGCAAATACTTCTTGGGGATCTGATCATAGAGGGCTTCCCATTTGGTTCCATGGACGTAGAGCTATGGGTGTAGAAGGGGTATATAGTATACTACTTAATTTTCATTCACATTTCTACTTACCCGTCCTTGCTGTTTCTTCGACATCATGGGCTTGATCATGTTGAAGACAGTCTCGAAGCCATTGGGCGTGTTGATAAAGTGAATTCCCTGTGGTCGAAGGGGCAGAGCTTCTTCCTGGAACACGGTCATCTTCTTGGCAAATGAGGGGGTCATCTGCAGGAAGTGCCCCGTGGTGACATTGGAAAGGTCCAGAATGGATATAAGTCCGTTCACGATGGCCACATCATCTTCATCGAGCATAATCTGCTGCATGAGACCCCCGGCGCGATTTATCTCCTGGAAAGTGTACTTGCTCGGATCGTATGAAGCCATGCGAATCATGGCCAAACGCGGCCCATTATCGTTCAGAGGACGTGGCAGAATAACTATAGTACTAGGGAATGATTCAACTTTTAGTAAGTGAAAGATTTGGGGTCTTTTTCCAATGAACTCACCCTAGCTTAAAGATATCCAGCAGTTTTTCTACATCGACATTGTGACCCAGGTAAAACTCTGGGTACTTTGTTCGGAGTGTGTAGAACTTATCGATCTTGGCCTTGGTCCTTTCCAAACTAAACTTGCAGCCGCGCAGGAAGTTCACCAGGAACTGATCATCTGTGCGGGCTTTCAGGTGGGGCTGTTGCTTAATCCAATCCCTCAGGGCGGCAATATCATCGTCCAACTTATTTGGCACCTCGTTCAGCTTCTCGATGGCAGTCTTCTGAAGCTCAGGACTCAACGGGCGGATAGACGGCATCTTGTTAGGGTCTCTCAGACGGTCGACGAGCGAATGTTGATGGTCAACCTGGCATTTGTGAGGTTCAAGTTGAAATCGATAAGCTATCGCCTGAAAACTGATAACCATGCAATGAAATAGTCGCCAAGAAGAACAGCAGAGCTTATCGAAAGCGTTTTATTATGGCTTTATGGCCCAGATGAGTTTACAGGTATTTTAACCGATTCAGTCGATGACCAACCGGCGGAAAGAGCCATCTACCCCGAAGTGGCTCTCTGCGGGATCCAATTTCAAGGGTTCTTCGCGCAACTTGTCATTTGTTCCGAAATGCTGGCATTCCTCAAAGTAGCTGCGATAACTGGAGAGCTTAGCCTCCATCTCGGTGGTTATGTCTTTCATGGTGCCTTTAGTACCTCCATACTCCACTGGAAGATAATGCTTGGGAACTCGCTCAAAGATAGCCTCTGGGTCGGAGCTAACTGAGACCTGGAAAGAAGACAGTTACAATGATGTCCCAAAGAAATTGTCAGGATCCTACCCTCTCTTTAATTTTATCCGGAAACCATCCCAGCAGTGACTTGAAGCCGATCTCAAAAGCCTTGGGCACATTGATGAAATGGATTCCTTTCTGGCGCGTTGGCATTGCCTCGTCTGCATAGGCCGAGAATTTGCTGAGAAGTTGCGGCTGGAGGGCAAACAGGTTCGCTCCGCTGACTCCACTCATGTCCATAATCTCCAGGTATCCACTGACCGAGGAGTTATCGTCCTCCAGCATCATGATCTCGCCAAACATGGAACCCACTCGAATGATGTCCTGGAACTTGAATTTATTGATATCATAGGAACCAGCTCGAATTATGGTCACAGCTGGCCCGGTATCCTCTTTGTCAAGGGGAATGCGCAAGATAACCCTGCAAGGATACCATTCGAAGGATAGAGTTGAAGTCCATTGAAAGGAAAGTAGCACTGCTTACCCCATTCGGATAATCTCCAGCACCTGGGAATCATCCGCCAAGCGATGTTCGTTGAAGACCTCAGGTATTACCGCTTGCAAGCTGTAAAAGCGATCAATCTTTTGCTTGGCCTTCTCCAGACTAAACTTGGATCCTCTGAGGAAGCTGACCAGGAACTGATCCTCGAGACAGGCACAGATATGAGGTTGCTTCTTCAGCCATTCCTTCAAGGTAGCTACGTCTGATTCCACTCGACTTGGCACTTCGTTCAGCTCCTCGATAGCCACCTTCTGAAGAGCCGGCGGTAAGGGGCGAATGGGATTAGAGCCTTCAATCATTTTGGTAGCGCTTTCAGTTGCAGACTAACCAAAATATCAAGCACTCGAGTCCGACAATGCACTTCCAAATGGCCAAAACACTCTAATAATATTCAAAGCCACAAGCGATAAGATCCGACTAATCTGGCTGGCGATTAGCAATGTTATTGGCAAGTTCTGAAGTAGATTGGCAAAACATATGTTAACGTGTTGCTATTCCTTATATACCTTACTTGATTAGTTGCTTAAAGATTTATTTTGTGAAATATTTTAATTTGGGAAACTTCATTTAGATAAAGTAGTAGTGATAGTTTTCCAATTTGTGAAAAGCAGAGGCAGAAGCCCATTTGCCCACCTGTTGCTTGATATAAAGTTTTTATCACTCAGCACTCATAATCCCGGAATCTTTATAAAGATAGATAAAGTCTGTTTTCGACGTTAGTTTAGTTTAAGAACTTTATTCAATGAAAAATAATCAATTAGGCTAGACATGAACTACGGAACTAAGACTTATCGGCTAGATACCCGGTTGAAGCTGCCACCGTAACTAACCTAGTCTCGGCTGCAGTTATCTCGAGAGTTGCATACGAAACGTGTTTATAATGTATGGGTAGATTTAAGTTTCCTATATATAAATACGCTGATCTGATGGGCTGTCGTAACCTAGGAGTGGGTTGCTATTGCACAGGAGCTGGAGAATCTTTCGGAGTATCTGTTGGAGTATCGCTTAGTAGAGGCCTGATGGCAGGTCCGTCACCTTCGACATGGATCCCTGGGTGTGGGACCGAGTGCGCATGGTTGGACCCTGAGCCTGTCCCCCGAGTGGGCTGCCGAAGCTGGAGTGATCATGCATTCTCATGGCCAGATTGCTGGTGAAGTATATCTGCTGATTGCTGCGAGACTTCTCCCTTCCGATGGCCGCTTCATTGAGGGCTTCGGGATGCGCTGAGGCAAAGGCCGCCTCCAGACGCTCCACATTCTTGGTGACCCGTCTGGCCTGCAGGGCGGCCGAGATGTCCGGCTTGGGATACTTCTGAGGTGTGTTCATGCCCGTCATGAAGAAGACCCCGTTGAATTGCTGCGCAGGAGGAGTTGGCGGCGGTGGGGCTGGTGCCTTGACCTTTACTGGATGATGGGGAATCGTCACGGGTGCTGTATCCTGGGCACTTTTCCGCAGGGCCTGCATTGTGGGATCGTGTTCATCATGCCGCGCATTCATGATCACATCCAGTAACTCCCGATTTGTGCTGGCATTATACGCCGTAGCCGTGGCATTCGCCTCCGGCATGTCCGGCGTGGGCGACTCCATTTGATAGGCCGAAGGTTGATCCGTCTCGGGTGCATCGTAATCCACCTCATCGAAGAAGCTCTGCATAGCGGCCAGTCGTTCGACAGCAGCTGGATCTCCTGGTTGGTGCAGGACCATACCATAATCCGAACCCTCCTGCTCGGAGCAGTCGGTACGGGGTACCAGATGAGCCAAGGATCGAGATTTTCTCGGAGGCTGTGGTACTATGTTAACAGGGATAATATCCTTCTCCACCGGTCGGTGGTGTCGCATCTTCGTCCGGGATCCACTGCTCGCCTGGCTGCTGATCTGCTTCTCCGCTTCGCTCACTATGTTGTCCAGCTCCTCGATCACGTCTTCGATGGTGGCTGCGTCGTCTTCATCCTCCTCCACAACCTTCCGCGATTGCTTCGTCTTGGAGGGAAGGACCAAAATCGGAACTGGGCTAAGGGAAGCTCCCGTTTCCGAACTGCTAATCCCCTCATCCTCGTGCTCCGAACTGCTCTGTTTGTTTTTCTTTGAGGGGGCCACCTGGCGAGGAAGGGCAACTGGTTGATGGGAGGACTCCACCGGCTTGAATTTGGATTGCTGCTGAGTGCCTTGGAGGCGAAAGATTTCACGTTGGAGTTCGGCGCAGCGCTCTTGAAGACGCCGTTCCATGGAGGTCAGCACAGCCTTCTCTTCGTGCAGAATCTGTACCCTTCGCTCCAGGATGACCATCTGGCTGCGAACACGCTCTGCGTCCCTGGCCTGAGTAATCATGTGGTCCACATCGATGTGGAGTTCGTTGAAGCGCTTCACCTCGATCTTCAGGGCATCCAGCCATGGTGATGAGGAGGAGATGGTGCGAGCCAGGGTGCTAGCATCTAATCCCGCCTGGAAAAGCTCAGCCTGGATGTACAGACGTTGCTGAATGCTCACAGCGCTCTCGATGAACGTGTTGAGAAATCTGTGGGAGATCAGAGGGACTTAGTGATCTATCAAGCTTTCTTCGAAGGATTTCCTTACTTAACACCCGCGCACTGGAGCTCTCCTGAACCACCGCCGCTGTTTAGGATGCCAACCAGCAGGCGGAAGCGAACTGGTTCACTGCATCTCAGTCGCAGTGTGGACATGGCATCCGATACAGCCGTATGTCCCGCAGAGGCTATCTTCAGCCCACCAGTGCCACCTCCAAAGGGCTGGCGATCGCAGGCTGAGGCTAGCAATTGGAGGGCCAGGATGCGAGCTCGGATGCCCTGACCCGTGGCCGAAGAAGCTAGCGGCATTAGACCCACAGGTGTGTTTCCCAAACGGGCTATGGCATCCAGAGATCGAGAGCTACAGATGCTCAGACATTGCCTGGATGGGATTATGTTATGGGATTAGAGAAGGTTACTGTAATAAGAGGGCTCCAACTCACAGGCAAGAAAGTTCGTCCAGCAACGCTCGACGTTGATAGCTCTGGGGATTTCTGGTCATGGCCAGGGAACTGCTGGCTCCTGCCATAGGAGCAGGGGCATTACTGGCCTGGGCCATTTGAATGGCTCGCAAGACCTCCAGCAAGTGGCTGATGCCATCCGCAGGAGTGCCCACAAACTCTTGGACGAAGCTGCAAGGAAATGTCAGTAGAGGTTTGGGGAACTTCTGATGAAACTTACCTGGGAAATGATACGCGAAGATCAGCGCGCAACTTGGTGAGCAGATCTGTGATGGAGCCGAACTGACGAAGGGACATCTCTCTATCATTTTCTGGCGGAGCAGGAATGGGAGATCTGTTGGTAATACCAAAAACGGTTAGAGGGGTATCCAAGTGACATAAAAGGGCAGTCTTTACTTGTACTCCGAGTGTTTGGCTGGTAAGGTGGCCGACCTGGAGGCCTCCTCCTTGGCACTCGGGCCCGTGCTCACATCGTAAATGGATAGCTTTTTGGCCGAACTGCTGGCCTTGATGAACTTCCTCAGAGAGTGAACATAGTCCTCGGGATTGTAGACTGGTGGACGTTGATTTTCCTGCATCACATAAAGTAAACACGTGTGGTTACTAATTAGTTGGTAATCGGGGGAAAACTACCCACTCACCTTGCTGAAAACTGGTGCCTGGGGCCAGCTCTGTTCGGAGCCGCCGATCTTGTAGGAGGCCAGGGATCCATTCAGACTGCTGGCTCCGCACTTGTTTGTCCCCGAACTGTTGGATCCGCCTGCCTTCTGGGGGGAAGCTTGACTGTTTTGACCCTGGCCGGCCATTTCGCACACGCTGGGAGCCATCTGGAGGTGGAGGTGTCCCGGGTGACGAGGTTGGAGATGGTGTCGCTGGAGTGTCGAGCTGTCGCTGCGTTAATTGGAAGGGGAAAACCAATCGGGTGGAGTCAATTAATGTACGTGCTTGACATGGGAGAACTTGAATTTGCATATAAAAAGTGGTCGTGAGGTTGGGAGTAGCTGAGGTAGCTGAAGTAGCCGTGGAGTTTGTTTTAAGCTGGAGTTTGGGTCGCCACCACGTAACGCACCGGAAAAACAAGCCGTTAAGTTTATTGAACATTTTGAGCCAAGGCTTATCTGCAGTCGGAGTTAGAGTCTGGTGCTGCGGCTTGTGGTGTGTCTGGACAGGTGCCTTTGCATATATCCGCTGTCAACGACACCCAGATCGCCAAGAGGTGTCTTGCATGTGGGCTGCAGGCCTGTTTCCTAGCCACTAAGCGATTCGATCGAACGCGATTTTGATCTGTGACAGTCGCTGATTTGTTTTTCAATTTTGCCTTCAATGCGTAGACAAAATAAAATGAAAATTTGCATTTTAATGTGCTAGAAATAGAGACACTTTCACTGACTACTGCGAGATGAAAGAGCCACGATCTCTATGGGTTTTGTCTCCCTCTCAAGACCCCGGTACCGTTAAACCACAATGAGAGGTTAACGGTTCATATGTGGCTATGCAAATCGCAGTTCCATTGTGTTCGGGTGGTTATGACGTGCCTCTCAGGTGGGTTACCTCAGCCGGTATCAATCAGCCAATCAGTCACGTACCGCCGATGCTCAGCTATGTTGGGGAGTGCGACCAATATGATTCTTTCGCCAGGTGTGTCTGCACAGGCGCATCGCCCCTCACGCAACTCGAACTCCAAGTCGGAGGCCACGGACTGTCTGATTGACTGGGGCTACCATGTGGATATGGATGCGGTTCCCACAGCAGCACAGACAAAAACAGAAAAACACTTCGATCAATGTCAGCCATTGGCCGCAGACAGGAGAAACTCAAAACTCAGCGGCAGCTGCGAACAGTGTTGAAAGATCACTCAAAACAGAAACCAAGGAGGCGGGGCTCGAGCTCTCGAATTTGCATAAATCAATTTGTGAGACAGATCATGAATGGGAAACTGCTCCACAAAACTGGAATTGATAAGCCGTGAAATGGTTTAGTCCCCGGGCTAATGGCTTCGAAGAGTGCTCTCCATTAGCTGCAATAGATGTCCAACCGACTTCATTTCGTCCGAGATGGACACTAGCAGTTTCGGCTTGGAGCACTCTGACAGGGTCATTAGCTTCACCATCCATTTCATAAAGATTAAGAGTGCTATGGAGTGGGTTTACTCCCACTGCCGAAACACTGCACCTTAAAGGGGTGAAAATGATTCTATCTATGTATATTATGCAGTCATTTTATTCGGGGTCAAAATCAGCTTAGAAGCACTCATTGATGGACGGCAACGATCCGCTGCAGTAGTGCCAGACGGCCCAGGCGGACCATCCCTGCTGGCTGAGGACCTTCTGGGCACAACGGACAGAGTTGGTGATGTCGTCAGTCAGCAGGGCATTGCAACTGAGTCCACACTCGTTGTAGGAGAAGCGACCGTCAGCCTGGCACCAGTACTTATCGTTGATCTGGAAGATACCGTAGTCGTTGGAGCCATCGGAGTTGGCAGGTCCGACCACCCAGGTGCGGTAGTCACTCTCGTGCTGGGCGATGCAGGTCCACTTGTCCAGCTGATCACGGGGAACTCCCAGGTCGGACATCTCACGGGCCAAGGAGCAACGGTCCAGAGTACGACCAGCCAGGGCAGGAGCAGCAATGGCCAGAGCCACCAGAACAAAGAAGGCCTTCATGTTGATTTGGTTAAACGAAACTGTTTGTCTTTCTGGCCTGCGCCTTGGGTATTTATGGGAAAATGTTCGTCCAACATTCCTCGGCCTATCAGCCCTTGAGTTCTGAAGTTCAGATTCTGAACACTCAGAGATAGAAATATAATTAAAAGCCACAAGTTTCAAGATTTAAATAATTCATTGAGAGCCAAAACAACTAAAAATAAAACAAAGTATTTTATCAGCATAACGGGTACATCAAAAGGCTTAATCTCAAAAAATAAAAATAAGCCTCAATAGAAGAAACGCTGCATAGTTTTAGGCTCTCAGAACAAAGTGAGAACTCTGCGCGATTTCACCTGGCGATAAGTCACTATCAACTACCTTGAGCATCCGCTGTTTACCAAAATTTAGGTTTTGTTTGGGTTTTTCAAGTTCATTGTCGAGAAAGACAGACCCCAAAAAATTCTTGGAAACTGATTAGCAAAGAAAGCGTTCTTTGAGATAAAAGGCAGCAAGAAATTTGAATTAAAATATAAACAAATGGATAATAATCAATAATAAACACATCCTGTGTGTCTGTGTAAGTAACAAAGTGTCCAGAGGGAAACAAGACAAACCCAAATATTAAGGGCGAGGATAGGGCACATCATATCCTGGATTATATACTGCACATCAAACTTATAGCTTTAAGCTTGATTGTACAAGTGCAAAGAGTGCGATTAAGGTGAATTATCAACTACTTTTCGAGGATTTGGAAAAGCTACTTCGCCATAAGTATATAGCACACACACTTATTATGATCTTTGTACATTAACTAACTTAAAGAAAGACTGATATAAGGTCGATACAGATCGACTAAAATTTTAGATATAAGTAATAATCAAGTGGTTTTCTGTATATGCAATCGTTTTATTATAAGTCGGGGTCAAAATCGGCTTAGAAGCACTCATCGATGGACGGCAACGATCCACTGCAGTAGTGCCAGACGGCCCAAGCGGACCATCCCTGCTGGCTGAGGACCTTCTGGGCACAACGGACGGAGTTGGTGATGTCGTCTGTCAGCAGAGCATTGCAGCTAAGACCGCACTCGTTGTAGGAGAAGCGACCGTCAGCCTGGCACCAGTACAGATCGTTGATCTGGAAGATACCGTAGTCGTTGGAGCCATCGGAGTTGGCAGGTCCGACCACCCAGGTGCGGTAGTCACTCTCGTGCTGGGCGATGCAGGTCCACTTGTCCAGCTGATCACGGGGAACTCCCAGGTCGGACATCTCACGGGCCAAGGAGCACCGATCGAGAGTGCGGCCAGCCAGGGCAGGAGCGGCAACGGCAAGAGCCACCAGAACAAAGAAAGCCTTCATGTTGAATAGTCTCAAGAAAACTGTTTGGCTTACTCGGCTTCTGCCTTGGGTATTTATGCAAAACTAGACCCCACTTGTCGTTCGGCTATCAGCCTTTGAGCTTAGAACACTCAAAGATAGAAATATAATTAAGGTAAACTGATTTAAATATTTGAATGAGTGGCGGAAACGTTATCACCAGAATGGGTACATCAGAGGGTTCCATCTCAAAGAGTACAAAACAACGCGAAAGAACTGCGAGTGCTGCATAGTTTTAGGCTCTTCAACCCAAATAGGGGTCACGAAGCTTTCCTGTGATAAGCCACTATCAACTGCCATGACAAGCAGGTGTGAACCATGTTTCGTCATCGACTGGGCTGTTGAAGTTCATTGAATGTAGGAGAAAGGTAAAACCTCGACGCGCCCTCGGACTGATTAGCATAATTGCTGTTATATCAACAATGTATTTGGCTGGCTGAATTGGCTTAGAAGGGGCTCATTGTGCTGCCAATAGCCCATTGAGTTCGAGTAGCCGAAATAAGATGGAGCTGTGGGCCCGCCCAAGATGATTAATCACACTTTCGGCACGGCCATAAACCAGACCGAAACCGGGGGCTAATAGCTGCAGTCAAGTGGAGCTGTTTTGCCATTAAACCTGCGATTCCGATCCCAACTCCACGCCGCACCACTTCAAAGTCGGACATTAAACTTGGGCTCTGCAGAAGATGGGGATGGGAATTCGCCGGGGCGAAAGAAAGAGCCATGTATTGCAATTTCCAGACTCGAATACCTCGAATGCCGCACAATGAATAACGTTGAATAATTAGCCCCCACATGCAACCCCACCGGAGTTGCGTGAGCAGGGACCCGCCGAGAAATGGCCAAGACAATGCCTACTATATTAGAGATAAATATTTCGAATGGCTGATGGAAGACAGCCAGCTCCAACGGAATGGATCTCTTACGCACAGACCTGAGATACCGATTTCATTCCGATTTATTCAATGCGTAGATTGCCTGCTCGAGTGTGAAGGAACTGCCATATCTGGACGCTAAACTCTTCCGTCTTCGCTTGGCCACTTCAACTGGCTGTGTTAAGTATTATGATTGCTCCGAATTGTAGAATATTTGGCAATCGCTTTTGGCGGATAAGGTTGTAAGCAATGTGTATTATTAACAGACAATCTGCAGATAACATGACTTAAAAATACATTTCGATTACCAAAGATTATCACTAAGCATTTTCCAAAATACCTTTGAGATTTAAATGGCACTTCACTTTGATTGAGAGGAAAACTATCCTTAAGTTTGCGGTTCATTAGGTTTAACTACCGCCAAAGTATGAGAAAGCCGCCTTATTTGCCCCTCTAATGATAGATGAATAGAACCGATTGCCTTTTCCCAGTCAGAAGTTCTACAATGTTGACTCAACTGCGACGACCTGAGAGCTCTTCGTTGCTATAAATATTTCGAGGCTGCAGATCGAATAATCAGTTACCCAGATTGTCAGTAAGATGAAAGCTTTCCTTGTGATTTGTGCCCTGGCTCTGGCTGCAGTCGCCACTCAGGCCCGAACTATGGATAGATGTTCCCTGGCCAGAGAGATGGCCAATCTGGGGGTTCCCCGTGACCAGCTGGACAAGTGGACCTGCATTGCCCAGCACGAGAGCTCCTTCCGCACCGGAGTGGTTGGTCCGGCGAACTCGAATGGATCCAACGACTACGGCATCTTCCAGATCAACAACAAGTACTGGTGCAAACCGGCAGATGGTCGGTTTTCCTACAACGAATGCGGCTTGAGCTGCAATGCCCTTCTCACCGATGACATTACCAACTCGGTGAGATGTGCCCAGAAGATTCAGCGCCAGCAGGGCTGGACCGCCTGGTCAACCTGGAAGTTCTGCAGCGGATCCCTGCCCTCGATCAACAGTTGCTTCTGAAACCTTAGAGTTCTTTCAGTTCTTCTCAATGAATTAAAGATCAGAAAACTGTATTTTGAAAATGAAAAGAGCGCCTTTGATATATTTCCAGTAACTGGAAACACTTTTCGGCGAGTGTAATTGGTTCGTGATCTTCCAGCAATTGCAAAACTGTCTCCGATGGAAATGGGAGAGCCTTTTTGGCTGGACGGGCGGTGAAAAGTGAAATTTTATATAATGGCCTGCACATAACAGAGTCATTATGACAGTTGGCCTGGCCAAAGCGAGTGGAATCTATTAGACATTATGGCTGGCAAAGTGGAGCTTCGCTGTTGGCCAGCAAATGGCAAATGGCTGGTAAACAAGTTAATTTAATGTCCAGGCATAAAACAAATTACGTATGAAAAGTCGCCGTTATCGCCGCGTTTATTTATCTTGGCGGCTTTGTACATATCTCGTTGAAAACTCTTAATGTCTCGCAAGTGCCAACGGACTTTGGCGCGATCGAAAACAATTTCGATTCAATTACATCTACGGCGGAGCCGAGACATGATGTAGGTCTATGGGATTGCCATTTGCGGCTAATAGCTGGAGATCAACTTTGCCATTTGGAGTTCGTTCGGACCTGGCCAGATGGCAAAGGCAAAGACAACTACGAGTCAGCCTAGAGCCTAATGTATTAATTTGTACTGCTATTCTCAAGGGTGTCGGTTGAATGACATTCCATGGATTGGATATATACCACACCATAGCATTTTCTCCCCACTCAGACTTTCCCAATCAAGGCGTGTTCTCTGGCAAACACCATTTCGGACAGCTCATAAAATTAAGAAGATTCCATGGAAATGGAAAAAGTTTCTCTTCTCGCGTTGAGCCGACACCTTGCCAAATTGTTACACAAGCTGGTAAAACAGACGGCCAGATATATGGCCGAGATCTGGAAGCCAGTGTTTGGGATCGGATGTGGGCTTACGTCTGTGTGGCACTCGGTCGCTGACGATGATGCCAGAGATTAAGTCACCGCTGACAGGCCGACATGCAAAAGTTCTCATGGCAGTTCCATTTCTCTTCCCCATTTGCATTTCTGTGTTGGCATTTGTTTTTGGCCCTGGCTGAAACTTACCCACACTCTCCCAGAGATAAAACTATTAGGAGAATTTAGCAACCGACAAAGCCCGAGAGAAATGTGGCCACTTTTCAGCTGTCAGAGATCTCTCCAAAGAGATTCCTACCAGATTTCCCAAGGCTGTCAGCTCCCTTGAGCTACGATTCGAGATCGCATCGCCCATTCGGACTTTTGTCATCTTTTTGATTGTCGAATGGATAGTGCACTCAGAGATATAAATTATACAAATTGGCTATGCCTCTCTGAAACAGAAAAAGTGTTTCTTTTGTCGAGAAAATGAGTTCTTAAATGAGTAAAAAGGTTCAAAGCGAAGAAGAGGTAACGATTTCCTCCCAGTGTAGTGACGACTTTCATGCTTGACGGCTTCGCGCTTGACTCTAAATTAAAATGGTTTTCTTCAGTGGGTTTTGTTTTTGGGAAAAGATTTTCCGACGATCATTATAGTTTTCACTGGGACTTTTGGCCGCAGATTGCGGGGTGCCTGCCCGCCCGAGGTTATGTATCAGCAGACCCCAGCTGTCAAATAATATAATTAGGGTTTATGTTGCTGAAACTATATCGCAGCGGGTCGGGGCTGGGGTCTCTGGAGCTTGCCTTTTGACACAGTTGCGTTTTGGGGCTGTCAGAGAGAAATGCTTATAATTTGTGAGCCGAGTTTGTGACAGGTAATTGATGCCGAAAGTGGCTCAAACCGGGGGCCAACAAGTGTCACTGGTCTTGCGTCGCAGTTGGCCTGCCTTTGACAATGGCTGCTGAAGATCATGTTAACTTAACCGGGCGGAAAACTAGTAATGCGATCATTTCGGGATTGTGCAAGTTCAGCCAGGGCCTGAGCATCTCCAGAAGACTCACCCCACTTGGAAGACATGTCTGGTAATTGGATCCTGGCTTTCTTTGAAACATTCAGAACTCTCCAGATCTGACAACCGATCTCCGGCAATCGCCTCCACACACTGCTGACTCCGGTAAACGGGGAAGCCAACTGCGACGATGACGAGCAGACTTTGACTTCGGCCATCTTGGTTCCAGAGCCTCGAGAAACTCGTGCGCCGATAATGGTAAACCCCCGTCGGCTTTCAGAGATATCCACTATCGGGCTAAGCGATTTGTACAATCTGTGGCATCGGTTCTATGTCCATACTCCAAGTGGAAAATTGTCTGAAGATATGTCCGCTTGAGGGGCACCATTGATAATTTAATTACGCTCTCATATCTTAATGAAAATCACATGAATTGCCGAATTCGTTGGCTTGTGGAGAGCCCCTTTACAGAATTCTGGCTCTATGCTTATCGGAATATATATCTCAGATTTTTAGGGGGTTTTTCGAGTTGCTTTACCAGCTGCATATTCATCAAACTTAGGTAAACTGCATCACCAAAGTTGTTCCTTTTGACTTCATTAACTCTGCTAAATCCGTTAACTTTATAAGCTTTATATCTCAGCTCTCAAACTGTTTCTGTTTATCACTTCTACCTTTTGGGATGATAATTCCAGCCGCCAAATGAAGTTCTCACTTCCTTAAAGATACTCATTAAAAGCCGCCACATTTTGTTCTCCAGTAACCTGTTTCCCAAGCAAAGCCCTTCTCCCGACTCCTTCTGCCTTCTCCCTTCTGGTCCTCAGACCAATTAGATAGGCCACAAGCCAAGTGTAAACCCCCCGGCATGGTGTGGTTATCTTTAGACCATCATAACTTAACGCTAGAGTGACTTCCAGCAATTGTTTTAGCCTGACCCACGCAATGTCGCTCCAGAGGGCGGCGAACCTCAACCTCGGGGCAATTACTTATGCATTTCCAGCCCGGCTTGTGCTAATGTGCTCAGATTATAGGAAACGCTCTTTGCCAGGGGTCTTCTGGCAAGTACTCCCTGCCCCCTTGCCCCCACCAGGGGGAAATCAGGAATGGTACCAGTATAATTTTCCGGTCTTTGGTTTCCTGCTTTGTCTTAGCCTGTTCCCCAGACGATCAGTCCCACAGAGCTTAGCACCCAGCAGAGGGTCTTTGTCTGTGCGTTTCCACTTTTCCACTTCCTTTGGACTAGCTCTGGGTGCCCGTTCCCGTTCTAAGAAGTCGAGATGGTGCCCAGCCGAAGTACGTTTATCACCAGAGTGAGAGACGGCTACTTGTATAATTTATTGCCCACTGCGCTTCCACATTAAGAATTCATTGACCGGTCCAACTCAAAGTCATCGGCCTGTGGCCAGTGGTCAGTGGCGGGGCAGGGAAGCTGCCGCTCTTTCTTTGATTTTCTCCCGTTTAGAAAGTGTGTGGAGAAAGAATCTCGTAACCAATGGGAATGCCCAGAACTGTTGGCTTTCTTGTAAAGACAAAACCACTTCTGCTTACTCCTATGGGGTAATAACAAACAAACATGACTCTTAATTTCCTAATATATCATAGGCTACGGAGTATCAGTTTAGGTAATCCAAAAGAATAGGTCAATCTTAAGATCAAATTGAGGCTAGGGCTTAACTTGTAGTGACTTATTTTGAGATACCGAGAAGAGTAAAACATATCTGTTTTCTAAAATCAATTGTGAACTTGCAATATCAATATTATGATTGATTAAGAAGAGATAAACCTTTTCAAAAATCCAACCAAACTATTGGCATAAGTCAAAACTTAATGATAAGATACTAACATCAGCACGCGTAGAACCCATTCGGGGAATTTTTAGTGATATTCATTTGTTGATAAATTTAAGGGCCATAATTACTCTGCCATCTGCGATTAAGAAGGCTCTGAGTCCTATAAAAGCGCGAAAGTTTTTGACTTCGACATCAGTTTTTGAAAATCGTAAACATGAAGGCATTCATTGTTCTGGTTGCTCTGGCTTTGGCCGCTCCTGCTCTTGGTCGCACCATGGACCGTTGCTCCTTGGCCCGCGAGATGTCCAACCTGGGCGTCCCCCGTGACCAATTGGCCCGCTGGACCTGCATTGCCGAGCACGAGAGCTCCTACCGCACCGGAGTGGTCGGCCCTGAGAACTACAACGGATCCAACGACTACGGCATATTCCAGATCAACAACTACTACTGGTGTGCCCCTCCCAGCGGTCGTTTCTCCTACAACGAGTGCGGTCTGAGCTGCAATGCCCTGCTGACCGACGACATCACCAACTCCGTCCGTTGTGCTCAGAAGATCCTGGGACAGCAGGGATGGTCCGCCTGGTCCACCTGGCACTACTGCAGCGGATGGTTGCCATCCATCGACGAGTGCTTCTAAGCTCGCTTCTAATTACATTTTGACCGTCAATAAACTATCGATTTAAACTGAAGATCTTGCCATTTCTTATAAGATTTGAAAAGTATTTAAGTACCCATTAGGAGTAATAAGATAAATCTGAGGCTACCATCGGCCATTACTGAGCTGTGGTATCTGATTTGAAATGAAGATGATTTAAGGATGAAATGCTTTGATTTTCACTTTCTCCCAATAGAAAAGCCGAATTCCACCCAAGGCTAAAATACTCCAATCGGTAAATAATTGCAAAACGCGTACACGGTATTAGTTTCGTGGACGCCCCGGGCCGTTGGTAATTTCTATAATTGATACGACATCATTGACTTTGAGGCTTTGCAGTTGTCTTTTCGAGTACTTGAGACGGAAGTTTGGCTTTGAGACTTTTATGTTTATATTTAAATTAAAGATTATCATTCTCGGGTTCTGCGTGGAAAAGGAACCAGCTTAACTGGTTTTGGGACTCCGGCAAAGACAAGTCCACGCTGAATGGAGTTATAATGAATAAGCCTAGGTGGGGTTATTTTTTGACTTTGACCCGCTGACTGTCGGCGCTTCGGGTTTACTTTCTTTTGGAAATCAAGTTGCAAAAGGCGACTGGCTAATTTTATGGCAACCCGATGCTTTTATCTTTGTTTGTTTTCAAAATTGGTATTTTGGCGCATTTTTTATGGCTGATGCTGGAGAGACACTTTCAACTTGATTAGCGGTTATCAATAAATTCTATTCAAAAGCTTAGAAAGTGATCTGGCCATGTAGAAACAGAGTCATCAATCTTGAAAACAAACTCTTTATATTTGGGTGGGAAGGAGAAAACATTTGGTGAAATTTAAAGATTATAGAATGAAACTTTAGGAAAATAAGTTCAACTTTCTGGTTTTCAATTAAGACTCTCTTAAAGTCAGTTTCTAGGCAGAGGAGGTTTCCTTCTCCTGTTTTTGATTTGACTACCGAAGTAAGTTGGTGGCGAGATCCTCACATCAAGCTCTTCAAACCCTTTAGAAACAACCTTATCGCGGGGAGCATAGAAGCCACTTGAGTAGTAATCGAGAGATACTCGCACTAGAGCTATCGATAGTCTGCGATTACAGCTTGGTGATAGAGATCCAAAGGGTTCCCAATAGCCAAGCTGCAGACTCATTACTCAGCCTTATCAGCCATATTTGTTTACAAATTCCAATGACGTTGGCCATTTTCATTTTAATTGGTTTAAACGTGATTTAACGGGGAAGAACAGCTACGGCGGCTTCTTGTCTAATCTTTGGAGATTCTTGGCCATTATCCTAACAGTTCTCAAATCAAAGTTCGGCTGACAATTAGCGACGACCTGTATGGAAATGGGGTTTAATTGGCCTGGGTCGATTGTCAGCTCCAGAGGCACAAAGTTCCGAACCGAACCGAACTCATGCATATGCAATGAGGTCTGGCCTGGTCGTCAGAAAATTCTTCTTGGCCAGAACAGTTAGCTGACACACTTTGGGGATAGAGAAGCCATTAGTTATTCTGCGGCGATTCGATAAATCAGCAAAAAGTAAAAGTGATAAGCATTCTTCTCCGACAAAGGAATCGACAACTCATCGCCGCCGAGCGCTCCACTCGTCCACAAATTAGCATTAATTTATGAATTCATCTATAATTCATGGGACTCTAAGAAGGTCACGGTGGGAAGAGAGCTGGATAGGTCTAACAACCTGAAGCGACTTTGGGTGATAGGCCTGTCTGCCAACTGGCATCTTTCGAATGCCTCTCCAGTAGCCTTTTGTCATTTGTCTTTGCTGTTAGCCACACGCGAAAGGTTAACAACTTTCTTGGCATTGCACAAATCTCTGGTGGTGGAGATCTGGGTGGAAATCTCCAGGCGACTAGCTTTAGGCTTAGTAGCAACGTGCAACTTTAAGGAGTACCGCTAAAGGCCCCTCCTCGCAGATGCGAATGAGGTTAATGTAACAGCCCGCAGTTTGCATACTTGCGGTCGGGTCTTTAGTCGGAGTCAGACTTAAAGACAGAGTCGGCACTTGGCTCTAACCAACGCTGAATCCATCCGTCCATCGAGAAAGCAATGTGCAACGAAGTTGTTGTGACTGTTGATGATGTGTGGTAGCCTTGGGGTCTTTGAAGAGCCAGTGGTTTTACGATTGAACGCACGCCCGTTACAAGAGTTAAACCAGAGCTAGGCCCGCACCAAATAGAGTTCTTTCAGGTCTGAGGCTGAAACTCTCAGTCCAGATACGACTCACTTAAGTGCACCAAAGTGGAGCTTCTGCCCACCGAAGTCTCGTAATTGCCCACTCCACAAGCACCGCAGATGCTAACAAGGTTAATGGCTCGAAAAGGCAAACGTTTAAGCCGGAAAATTAATACAACTCGCTCTACAAACCAAGGGTCTTACGGCCCGAGATGAGGCTAATCTAGTTTTAACTATGATTATACTTTTATGTGTTTTTAAGGAGCGGCTTCAGACCATTTAGTAGTAGCTGATAAGTGCTGTAGACTGGCCATCTTCAATGGCCAGTTATTAAAGGTCTCGTGCGCACTTGCGATAAGCAAAGAGTCTTCGAGGAGCTCTTGAGATAGTGACATTGTGAAGATCTTCTGCGTTAGATAATGGCGCCCTATAAAAGCACTGCCCACTCTCCCTTTCCACATCAGTTCCTACTGGAAGAATCATGAAGGCTTTCATCGTTTTGGTTGCTCTGGCCTGCGCCGCCCCAGCTTTAGCCCGCACCATGGACCGTTGCTCCTTGGCCCGCGAGATGTCCAACTTGGGCGTCCCCCGTGACCAGCTGGACAAGTGGACCTGCATTGCCGAGCACGAGAGCTCCTACCGCACCGGAGTGGTCGGCCCTGAAAACTACAACGGATCCAACGACTACGGCATCTTCCAGATCAACGACTACTACTGGTGTGCTCCTCCCAGCGGTCGCTTCTCCTACAACGAGTGCGGTCTCAGCTGTAATGCCCTGCTGAGCGACGACATCACCCACTCCGTGCGCTGTGCCCAGAAGGTCCTCAGCCAGCAGGGATGGTCCGCCTGGTCGACCTGGCACTACTGCAGCGGATGGTTGCCATCCATCGATGAGTGCTTCTAAACCGATTTCGAACCCTGACTTATAATAAAATATAATAACTGCATAAAACCGAATCCTTTGGAAGTTTACACTTTGGGAGTAGTTCGGCGGTGCCTTTGAGATCGTAAAACATAATCGGGGACTTACTAATTGGCTGTGTTTATAGTAAGATCGGCAGCCATAAGAGCTTGGAATTCGCTTCGCTGATTCGCAATAAAGACAAGTTAAGAGCTTAATTCCTTTGTTTTGACCAGCTTTCTCCTAATTTTGATATCTTCCAAGCCACAATTGCACCCCAGGGCTATAAAATTCGAATTCGAATTCGTTTAATAATCGCCTATCGTGAGCTCAATTCCGAGGAGGCCCTAGGCTCAAAAAATTTGTATAATCGTTATGACATTATTGTATTCGCCGACTTGAAGTTCTCTAGCTCCGGAGACGGAAGTTTGCATTATTTGCCAGCAGTTTTTGCATATTTAAATTTGGAGTCATTGAGCTACCAGTTTGACTGGTTCGGGCCTCAAGTCGGAGCTGATTGGAATTATAATGAATTTGTCTGCTTCTGCATATTATTTGGCTTTGACCCGCTGTCATTTTTTAGCTGTCTGTCAGGCGAAGCATTAAGTTTACTTTCTACTGGAGAAAAGATATATACTTCATGCCAAGTTTCTAGCTTCCCACTGATATTTATGGCCATATCACTCAGATAAGCCACTTTAAATTAAGCATATTCTGTTCATCAGACTGGAAAGCATTCCAGCCAAACGAAGTAATTAAAAAGCCAAGCCACGAAGGTTTTTAAAAGTGAAATCCTTTCTGAGATTCTAGCCAGCTTCACCAATCAGTCGATCTCTTCACATTCCATCGTGGAACGCAACTTAGAAGTGTAATGTCTCAAAGGCTAAGAATCAGAGGGATTCGGTTTTTTGCAATAATTTTATTATAAGTCAGGGTCAAATTCAGCTTAGAAGCACTCATCGATGGATGGCAACCATCCGCTGCAGTAGTGCCAGGTCGACCAGGCGGACCATCCCTGCTGGCTGAGGACCTTCTGGGCACAACGCACGGAGTGGGTGATGTCGTCGCTCAGCAGGGCATTGCAGCTGAGTCCGCACTCGTTGTAGGAGAAGCGACCGCTGGGAGGAGCACACCAGTAGTAGTCGTTGATCTGGAAGATGCCGTAGTCGTTGGATCCGTTGTAGTTCTCAGGGCCGACCACTCCGGTGCGGTAAGAGCTCTCGTGCTCGGCAATGCAGGTCCACTTGTCCAGCTGGTCACGGGGGACGCCCAGGTTGGACATCTCGCGGGCCAAGGAGCATCGGTCCATGGTGCGGGCAAAAGCTGGGGCGGCACAGGCCAGAGCAACCAAAACGATGAAAGCCTTCATGGTGAAACTGATGTGGGATCACGGAAGGCAGGGCGCTTTTATAGCCGGAAAATTATCTAGCGAGGTGTTATCTCTAAAGTATTTCTATATGATGGGTGCGGGTAATCTGGACGTGTTGAAAGGGATCGCTTGGAAATCAGACCATATTGATAATTTGAGTGGAGTATTCGATAATATGAATGAAGTATTACGGAAATTCGACGGTGGATCCCCTCGCAGTTGGCTTGACGTCTCGGAGCCAAGTCCACCTGCTCCGAATGGATGCAAATTGGGGGAAGCAGCTTTTGTGATATGTCGGACTGTTTGTCTGGCCAATTGGCCCCTGATCTCAATTATGGCCTCTCGGCCCCTCGCAGTGGTGGCCCATTGGCTTCAATTAGTCTGGGTCCAACAAAGGCCCGTAGCTCAGGGCCCCTCCATTCCAATCGGTTCGGGTCCACAATGCCCGCTGCTCATTGCCCCAGTGCGGTTACCCAATCCCAATTCACCAATTGCTTCATTTGTCAGGGCCCGTCAAGGTGTCCAACATCTGTTGATGGCCTGGCTAATGTGGCTTTAAAGCCGTTTTCGAAGAAGGAAGACTAAGCCTATAAGGAGGTGGCAAAAAGAATGTCTGAGCCGACCACCGAATCGCGTGAAGAAAGAAATTTCTTTTTCGGGCATGGCTGAAAGTAAGTTGGCCATTCGCTGGGTTGCGTGTGAGCCACCTACTCCTCCCTTTCCCCTAGACACCGGACTCCAGACCGTAGCCAATGCATAAGCTGTTTAACAATTGTTAAATCAGACCGGAACAGATATTTCTGTAGTTCGGCATACACTCGCTTTTTCATTTTACCATTTTTTTAGTTTTTTAGTTTTTGTTTTTTGGGCCCTGGCCCGTCTCTATGACTGTTATTTATTATTTACAATCTGGTTTCTTTTGTGGCCCCATCTTTGTCTTCTCGCTTCTGGACAAAGTGGCATTGTTACTCGGATTGGGGCTGCTCCGAGGCTCCGGAGTCTCGTGCCTCTGCCAATTCAATTTTCACTTCAATTTTCCATGAGTACAGTTAAACGTAATTTGTTTTCATGCTTTTATAACGCACACGCACCAGACTTAACGACTTTTCATAGCTTTTTTTTGTTCGTTCTTTTTCTTGGTATTCTCGAGAGTTTCTTTCTAAGTTGGCTGCGTGGGCGTCACAGTTCAATGTCAGAGCTGCGCACACTGGGATTTACATATCTAGATTTGGGCAGCAGTTAAAAGAAAGTCGGAGCCCATTAGCATATGCATAAGGCAGAAAACCGAAAGACCAAAAACCAAACACCCAACCACCCAAAACCAGAGTCATCCCATCTAGATCTTGACCAAGTAGGTCTTCACAACGAGTGGGTAATGAAAGCCTGACCCTCTGACTTAGTCGGCTAAAAACTGGCTTACCTATTTTGCCTATCCTCTCCCGCTTTCTGGTCGTTTTCTGCTCCGAAATCCAATTGGGACCAGGACCAGGTAGAGCGTATTGACACGATTCCGAATTGGGCCAACGCAGAACGTTCTCAAATTCGATGGCTAACATCCAGCAACATACACACTGGCATCGACTTTCATGCTGCACTTTGCGTCGTCATCGAACAAGAGGCATAAATTGAGGAGATTAGCACGAAGCGAAGAACTCCGGAGCAAGAACCACTCTTATTATTATGGTGGATGCTGCAATAGGCCAGTTGGGGCCAGTTCTAGCCGGGTCCAGTACTCGTTTTACCGTTAGCAGCAGAATGCACTCCACTCGCGATGCTGTTAGCCAAGAATCGGGGGGAGAAAGGGGGCCGGGTGCCAATACCGCACTTTTCTATCCAATCAAACTCGTTTCCTCCGAGAATACACAATAGGAAAATGCATATCGCGTAATCGTCAGTGACACATGAGTGTTCGAGAGGTGTGTTGGAATGGAATGGAAGTTCACTGCCGGATGGAGTCACAGGACCCACTTAGGTTGCTCTCGACTGAACTTGGCTAGACCTCTGGAACATCTAGCTAAGCCATCGTTCGCCTAATTGCCAACCAAAAACCGAGATTTACGTCCGCCAACTGCGATCTGCACGTCCGCCTCGAACAAAAGTCACGCACCAACTGATCCGAAGCCCGAGACTTGGCCTGAACCCAAGACGAGTTTAAAGCCCGAAGTCGCTGTCGGTTACGAAGTGGAGACTCATGATCTTATACTCTCCCTCTCTCTCTCTCTGCCAACTGGGTTTATAAGATCCCCTTTATAAGACACCGACTGTGAGCAACGGTAGCAACTGCACACCTCCGAATTAATGAAGACTGTCAGGCGCCCGAGGGAATCTTCGATTCCCAGAGCATGACCACAGACTGTGATTAGTCAGAAGAATGTGGAAACCCGAGCCCCATTAGAATTGAACCTAATTCTGCAAGTCAAAGTGTCTTTACCAAGAAATCGAAACTAGAGTTTAGAAGAAGCTGTCGATAGCGATCACTGTAGCAGCAAAATATTTGAAATTTTAGTTCAAGCTCTATCACATTGCTTAACCCTTTACGATTTGAGGAAAGGCAATCGTGTGATTGATTGGTTTATCACTTTATGAAAAGTATTCCTTCTTGACTGCCAGCCATGATAACTTGCCAGATACTGACAGATTTATATTTGTGGACTAGGTTTTACCTGCTCAAAGACTGGTTGGATGAGTAAGATTTTCACACCATTAAGTCCTCTCCTCTTTAGTTACTTTTTTACAACATTTACTTTCTTTTAATAATTATAAAATACTTATTTTAAACGAGAAAGAGTTTATTTATTGCCAAAAGTGCAGATAAACATTAGTTTAAACGGCGTCTCCTCTAAGATTTGAACCTGCCCCACCAAAGACTGGACTGGACCTGACACCAACATTCAAGGAATGGACCAGCGGGACATTCAAGACTCTAGTTTTATGAACGGCGCTCATAATTTAAGAACGTTTTCATTATTTTGAAACTAGATATTTGTTAAGTAGCTCGTTTTTCTACTATTATTAGCCTCCTGTGGTTTTAAACCGGAAATCTTTGAGAAAGAAATCTAGCCCACGGATTGTTTCTGAATCGTTAAAAATATTCTTGGTTTTAGTTTTTGGGTCATTCTTAAGGAATCTTATCCAAACAAGTTTACTATTTTATGCAATCATTTTATTATAAGTCAGGGTCAAATTCAGCTTAGAAGCACTCGTCGATGGATGGCAACCATCCGCTGCAGTAGTGCCAGGTGGACCAGGCGGACCATCCCTGCTGGCTAAGGACCTTCTGGGCACAACGGACGGAGTGGGTGATGTCGTCGCTCAGCAGGGCATTGCAGCTGAGACCGCACTCGTTGTAGGAGAAGCGACCGCTGGGGGGAGCACACCAGTAGTAGTCGTTGATCTGGAAGATGCCGTAGTCGTTGGATCCGTTGTAGTTCTCAGGGCCGACCACTCCTGTGCGGTAGGAGCTCTCGTGCTCGGCAATGCAGGTCCACTTGTCCAGCTGGTCACGGGGGACGCCCAGGTTGGACATCTCGCGGGCCAAGGAGCAACGGTCCATGGTGCGGGCAAAAGCTGGGGCGGCACAGGCCAGAGCAACCAAAACGATGAAAGCCTTCATGGTGACAATTCACAGAAACTGATGTCGGAGCAGATGAGGCTTCGTGTTTTTATAGTCGAATCCTTCGGTGATAAGGCGTTATCGCATCCACGAGTACTGATACGAATTCCATTTTTGCTCAGCGATCGATAATTTTAATTAAGTCAAAGCATCGAAAACCTGATTAAGCTCTTTAAAGGGTTTGATTTAAAGATAGTTGTTAGCAAATCTAAAGCCAATGTTCCCGAATGTAATTGACATTAAGCAATGCAGAAAATGCCATTGAGGATACTAAAACATATTCAGGTGCGGAGATTAAGTCAAAATAAATAAAAGCTGACACCGGCACCTAAGTACATTAACTATCTCTCCTTCACTCCCAAATTCTCGCGATCTTCTACAGGTAACATATGTTAAATAATACCTCAGCATAGATTAACGCAACATATTTTCATGGCCTACAGGTTTTTACTTTTACAGCCTGGAAGTATGCAACATCCACGCAGAATGTGCAACTGGCAAAAGCTGCCTGCTATGACAGCTATGGTTTAAACAATCTTTGCTTTAGCTTACCTGTCCACTATCGACTTTCCCGCTTCGTACATGGAGTCCAGGGAATAGTCGTCGCCAATGGAGCTATAGACGTTAGTCTGGGTTCCGGTTGTCTCCACGTCGCAGTAGCTGCAGCTGCAGCACGAGTACTGGGAGCAGAGCGAGGAAGCATCCAAGTCGGTGATGCCAATGGAGCACTCTTCATCCAGAGGTCGTGGCTGCAGTTCAATATCATTGGGGGCTTCTTTTTGGGGGGAATTCTCCCTTGCAGAACGACTGCTTAGAATCAAATAAATAATTAATTAGAAAGTTAGCTGCATTTCAAGCTAGTGTCAGTTTTAAATCGCATCAAATGAAGTCTTACCTCTTGGTGCGTGAGTCCATCGTGTCCATGACCACGTTCCAGGTGCGATGTATCAAGTAGAGCAGAAACAGCACCCTCGACGTCTCTCCAGTGTGCGGTGTTGCGTTGTTGGGCGCATTCTGTCCCGCTCCCAAGCAACTGCTTGAGCCCAATCGCTCATCGGAGTTCTTCTGATGGCTCTGGGGATCATTGTGATGCGGATGGCGGGCGGGCAGGGTCTTGGATCGGTACTCGTTCTGGAGGCAGTACTCCCTCTTGTGCTGTTGGTATCGCCTGCGTGTGTTAAACCTGGAGTTCCCCTCGCCGGCGGCTCCCTCCTCGGCTCCATCCACGCCCCTGCTCGATGCCACGCGGTTGCCCATTACAAAGTCGCGGATCGGCGCCTGTCAAGCATTGCCTAATGTGACATGGACACGGACAACATATGTTAGTGGAAGTCTGCATGGATGCAACTGACACAGTTCTCCCAACCAGTTTGCCAATGGCCAGCGAGGAAAAAAGTGAAGTGGCTGCGGAATTGGGTCACCAACGAGTTCTTTAACTTGGTATTGGGTATCGGGTATTGGGGTCGGCTAGAACAAATGCCTGTAGATGGCTCCTCGGCTAGCTTTGTAATTATGATAAACTATACATCTATTGGCGAAATGATGGATGGCATGGACCAGTTTGGACATCATCCTGGACAGCCAGATTGCTCCCCTGCGAGGCGTGGAGGCTGTCATTTCTTGGCACGTCTAATGACTCGCAATCCAGGCCAGGCAATCGGCAGCTCATCAGCCAGGCCATACATCAAATTAGCGCCCTTGCTCAATTTGTTCGCCCAGCACTCGCGGCTTGACCCGCCAAACACCCGATTTGAACTATATTCTATCTATATATATAGAGCTGGTGAAACCACAAACACTCTTATCTGGTGCGGCCCTCTGACGTAGCAAACGTGACCGCTAAATGACAAAACACGATCGCTGAACCAACCACGGGCACTATCAGTGGACACCGGCCGAAAGAGGGCTGGACTTATCAGCGGCTACAGTGAAAGGTGCTCTGCAGGGATTTATACTACCTGGGCTTAGCATATGGTAAACAAATCATTTTTATCGGTCACAATTAAGTTTCCAAAACGTATTTGATTAGGCATACATTATGGAGCGAAATGGAAGAACAACTTTCTTGGTGCCAGCTGGACAAAGAATATGCTAATGTGAGCCATAAAATGGAGCAGCAACCAGTTTTATTTAGGGCCTGTTGTAGGGCCCAAGCCCTTAAGAACCTTTTCTGCTAGTGAAAGTGACGACAACGAAGTGGAAAGTTTCTGGGTCCGCATGGAAAAGCCAGTAGGTTAGATTGACTTAGGTCGTTGCTCGGAGGGACTACTGTTGAGAATTAACCGCATCATAAACTTGCCTTCCTGACATGCGCATTAAGCGTGAGAGGTGTTGGCTCGTTCTGGTTCTTGCGTCCCCCCAAGAAGCCCAACAACTCAAATCTGTACTCTAATTAAACTAAATACGGCGCAAGAGTTTATCTTATCAACGGATGCACCCTGTACGACCGACCAGCAATGTTAACTATAGGGCAAACCGGGAGCCGAGCACTCAACTTTAAAAAACGAGACCCCATCTGGTTTTGACAGACAGTCGTGTTTGCAGCGATCTAGCGAGCGGTAGACTTTGCGCTGCTCGAGAACCTGGAGGAGAGAAAGGAACCTGAATCGGAACGAGGCCAGAGCCGCATTAAGGAGCTAGTAACTAGGACACACCTCCAGCCAAAATGAGCCAGAACCAACTGAGTACAGAGCAACTGCTCTTCGAGGAGAAGCCGCTCTACGTGCCCCCATTGTCGGAGCTACAGAACGGTGAGCCGAGCTGAGTTTCCCACAGATCCCACAGATCTGAGAGATAACAATACGTGCAATATTCGCCCGAGTGCCATGTGCAAATGACCTTCAGAACAGTGCCGAACTTTCCATAGCCGGTTTTTGGTCGGTTCTCTGTTCTCAGTACTGAGTTCTGTGTTTTTTGCTTTTTGTTTTCATTGAGCTGTCCGAAACAGAAACATATGATTGGGCGCGGAGCTTTTGGCTAGCTTTTGCCATATGTCGTCTAGATGGAGGTCGAGATAAAGCTCTAATGCGTTTCTCTCTCCTCCAGTTATACAGGGTGCCCTAACGGCCAACTTTGCCAGTGTGGATGTCAGTGTGGGTCCTTGCCCGGACCTGAAGGCCAAGCAGTTCGGTCTGGTGGAGAGCGGACTGGGTGGCAAGCCCACTCTGCTGGAGGCAGGAGGCCCTCCCTTCCTGTTGCCCCTGGTTCAGCGGGATAAGCTGTACAACATCACTGAGATTACCCGCAAGATCCAGGGCCCTGGCAAGATCTTTGCAGTGGGCGCAGGAGCTGGTCCCTGGCCCATCCGGGGCTCCAACTGCGAGGGCATCTTCAACCTGTCGGTGAGCGAGAAGAATGAGCTCACGAATGGCAGCTACACTGCCACTGTGAGGGGAGAGCAGGAGGAGTGTGTCCTGGAGAAGATCCCCCACACTGAGCCTCGTTGCGCCCTGCTGCTGAACCTGTTCCTCAGCCAGGGAAAACCAGGTCAGGTCCTTAAGATCACCGCCAAACAGCGCACTGGCGAGCAGAACTTCATCGAGTGCATCCGCAAGGGTCTGGAGAACCACTACGGCGACAAGGTGGTGGGTCTGGGAGGCATCTTCCTGATCAAGAAGGGTGCTGCCCACCAGCACGTGATGCGCGACTTCAGCAAGACGCCCATCAACAGCGACGAGGAGGTGAACGAGTGGCTCAAGTTCTACGAGATGCCCGCCCAGCTGAACGCCGTGGGCACTCTGGTGACCAAGGAGCACGACCTTGACCTCCGCCTGCAGCACTTCCACTCCTTCTCCTTCAGCAACTGGGGCGGTCACTATCACTACGACACCACGCCCGATGTGGTGGAGTACGAGGCCTATCTGAATGTGGCCGAGCGGGTGGTGAGGGTTGACAAGCCCGTGTCCACTCACAAGGTGGGACGAGACTAGATCTTATCTCATCCATCTAATTCTAGCCGACTTTTCTATTGCCCTAACCCCCATAAATAATAGTAAATAAACGTAACATAAACTCGAAAACAAGACCAGTGTCCTATGCTCTATTTATCTGGAAGTACGTAATTCTGATAATTTTCAAAAGTGACAGAATGTCAGATTTCAGATCTGTTCCCCAAAATAGTTATAAAAAACTATAGAAACCACAGGCCTTTTGGCCATGCCACAGAATGGTATATCAGTGGAGACCCAGTATCACTAGAAGACTATCAAGAAATGCGGTCAAGAATGGCTGACATTTTCACCAGGCGATGGCACTTCAGTCAGTCGCTGTTGTACCACCAGCTAGGCAAGTCCCTGAACTCACATCGGAATTCTTGCGGAGATAACATGAGCCAGAGTCACCTTCAAACGGATCAGCTGCTCTTCGAGGAGAAGCCACTCCATGTGCCGCCCCTCTCGGAGCTACAGAAAGGTGAGCACTGCCGCTGATAAAAATAGTACTCTAGCCTAGCTGGGGTGTCCGATAAAGCTCTTTTCCCGCTCTCCAGTTATACAGGGTGCCTTGAGTGAGAACTTTCGAACCGTAGAAGTGAGTGTGGGATCTTGCCCAGATCTAAAGGCCTCGCAGTTCGGCCTTGTGGAAAGTGGACTGGGTGGCAAGGCCACTCTGCTGGAGGCAGGAGGTCCGCCCTATTTGCGCCCTTTAGTGCAGCGTGATAAGCTCTACAATCTGAAGGAAATCACGCGAAAGGCCCAGGGACCGGGCCAGATCTTCGCAGTTGGACCAGGAGCAGGTCCTTGGCCCATCCGCCATTCCAACTGCGAAGGCATCTTTAATTTCTCGCTTAACGAAAAGGACGAACTTACCCAGGGAAGTTACACGGCCACTGTGAGGGGAGAAACTGAGGAGTGCGTTCTGGAAAGGATTCCCGAGACGGAACCCCGTTGCGCCCTAATCCTAAATCTCTTCCTTAGCGAGGGAAAGCCAGGTGAAGTGCTCAGAATTTTTGCAAAACAGCGAACTGGAGATGAAAACTTTGTGGAGTGCATTCGCAAGGGTCTGGAGAAACACTATGGTGATGAGGTGGTGGGTCTGGGCGGTATCTTCGTGATCAAGAAGGGTGCTGCCCACCAGCATGTGATGCGGGACTTCAGCAAGACTCCCATACACACCCAGGAACAGATTCAGAACTGGCTCAAGTTCTACGAAATGCCCGCCCAGCTGAATGCAGTGGGCACTCTGGTGACCAAGGACATGGGACTCGACCTGAGGCTGCAGCACTTCCACTCCTTCTCCTTTGAGAACTGGGGCGGTCACTACCACTACGACACCACGCCGGATAAAGTGGAGTACGAGGCCTACCTGAATGTGGCCGAACGCGTAGTCCGCGTGGACAGACCACGTGTGACCGATCAGTTGGGAAGAGACTGATAGCTATCCATCACTCCTGGTAATGACTGTGGCCAAAAATAAATATCTTCTATGGAAATGGTTTCGGTTTCTGTCTGCTCTGTTTAGACCACCAAGATGCGGCTTACTTAAATAGCATCATTTGTGGAACAAAGCCCCAGGGGATGGGCTTTATGTAATTGCCAAAAATTAGAGCCGCCGCTTTCTTCGAGATGCAAATCGATGGCTAAATGATCTGAATACCAGGCGGTTCGAATAGCCTCTGCTGTGGAGCTGGTGCTGGGGTTCTGGAGCTTCATGGTTGGCCTAATGAGAGCCGCGATACGGACGTCTAGCTAAGCAGGCCGTAAATAATGCCCCAAACATGCAGCAATCTGTGTTTTTCTTTTTGCACCGCTGGCCATTAATTATTTAATAACTTTGATTCATGCTGAGCTCCGCGGAGCAAGTGCATTGGCGAATTCAGCCAGTAAAACGTTTTCATGGATTTATCGACTGGGAGGGTCCATCTGACTGAGCCAAAACATACTGAACCCGTTTGTTGTGACAGTTACAAATCGATCATTTCGATCATTTCGATAGAAAGATAGAAAGATAGATGTATAAATAGATAGATATTTTGACTTACCAACTCACGCTGCGACTCTCCCAAAACTCCTATTGTTCTTCGGCTGTGCTTAACGGGTTCCCGATATTTGCATTTAGATATTTATTATTCCAGATTCTGGTAACCTTTCTATGAAAGTAGCACTCTTAACCGAAACGCGCACACAAACACACTTCCGAACGCCGAACTTCCATCGATTGATCCAATTTAATCTACCAGCCAGCACCAGCGCGGTGAAATGCAAATGCGATTTCTTCGTCCCACGAAAAAGAAAATCTCTTTTTGTTATAACAATAACCGTTGTGGTTGTTGTAACCGTTTTTGTGGCTCAGGCATACTCGGTTTATTCATATTTTAAACACACCATTAGCACTTTTTATTAGCTGCCTCGCTTTGATTGACTCGACTTCACTTTACCACGTCCGACCACTACGACTACACCTTCGTCTGGTCTTCGTTTTGACTTTGAATTTGGCTTTAATCTGAAATCTCAAACTTGGCTTACGAATCGAGCGCGTCTGCTCGGCTGGAACGCGAGTTGCAGACTGAATGAAGTCCGCGATCAGATGGCTCGACTACCGCCACTGGTCGGAGTGGCTTTTCACATGGAGCAGCTCTTCAGGCGCGTAGATAGCGAACTTGTTTGGGGGATTTCTACAAACATCGGTTCTATCCATTCATCCACTCGGAAAAGCAGAAGCCGCAAGATTATGCATGGCTTTTCACGAGCTTCTCTTTAGGAACTCAGCTCTTTCTTTTTATAGTCAAAACTGTGATTAAACTGGATTCCCAAAGGAGTAGAATAATATTTGATGCAAGTATTTTAATTTATTGGCTGATTTAATGTTTGCCAATTATTTGAATGCACTAAAAGACGTTTTGCTGATATGAGACACGTTACTCAACTTCAACTACCAGTTCTAGGATTGACTGATTAAAAATGTTTCTGAGTGATGTAGAGAGTTCTTGAAGTCGAAGACCCCTTTTGATATCGAATAAGCCTGACAAGTCTATTGCCGCCACTGGCGGAGCTACGATAAATCAGGTTGGCTTTTCGGCTGCTCTGTTTACAAGCGTTTTCAAATTGAAATTGTCGTTTAATCTCTAATTGGCCACATTTGTTGATGGAGCAAAGAGGCCGGGCCAGTCGACAAGTGCATCAAGCGAGTGCCGCGCCGATTTTCCCAAACCCCGAAACCAGTTCCCACACTGATCCAAAGTCGCTGCCAAGGCTACTTCGGGTATCCATTTCCATTAAGAGCGACACGAATTCGGTTGGTTTTAGTCGGTGGTGCTCCTGTTAGAGCACTTTGCCCAAAGGCAGATCGGACCAGGCCCAGCACAACTCGTTCAATGAACCACCTCCAAAGAAAGTAACCGAGGCTGGCTTCATGAAAATTGCATAATGATTGATGCCCCGAGGCAGGCTGATGTATTGCCATTATAATAACACAGCCGTTTATTCTCCACTCCCTGGGCGTTTTCATTAATGTGTGATTGTTTCTTTTTTGGCACAGATCTGGAATTGAAAATGCGTGGTAAGACACAGCAATTGATGGCCAATTCCAGGGGTTATGATTCCACTGCCCACGATGGCTATTCCATAGGAGACTAATCTTAAACTAAAATCAGTAGTCTAGTGTAGTTAATCTAATTCTACATTATTATTAGTCATTCATTATCATTTGTGTCATGTAATTTCATGTAAATCAGCACCTAATTGGTCCCATGAGATAGGCTGGCAGCATCAATGACTGTGTTTGAGAAATATTAAGCTAGTTGCTAGCTTTTAGGCTGCCTAATTATTAGAACCAGGCATCTTTTCGGGGTTCTATTAACTATGAAGGCGCTTGGTTAATCTAAAATACTGCTGCATACTTTTTAGATGAAACTAAAAAACTTTAATACAAAGTGCCAAGTAAGAGTACTCACCTTTCTTAAGCAAATAAAAAAATCCAGTTTGATTTATAGTTTCTTTATATATTTCTTTGTATACATATACAGTATATATTCGTCTGGTTGTATACAACTTTAAAGGTTTACACGTCTTAGAACTGGGCTTTATTGAGAATACTTGAAAATGTAGCAGCTGGTGTTCGATATTGTTGAGTCTCGTAACTGAAAGATTGACGTAACTAAACTAAGGTTACACGGAGATCTCTAACTTACTTTGGCCTCACTCTAGTTTGTGCTTTGCCGGGATAAGGACGTGGTCTCAGTGGGGTCTTGATATATATAGAACCAATCTGATGTACAATAGACCCAACTGAGCTACTGACTATCCAAAACCAAATGGGGGCTCTTCGAAGTGTTTTTTGTTGGAGTTCAACTTATCGTGTGTTATTGGTTGTGCAGTTGTCTATATGCTATATAGTCGTGTATAAAGAGTGTTCCTAAAGGGAAACTATTGCTGATTGCTTGAGGCTTGAGTGTCAAGTGGGAGTGTAGAACCAAAGGTAACTATTTACATGGCTAAGATCTTGCAGAGCTTCGTAGGAACGGAGAAATGATAATAATCTATAGCTAGGGTTTCTATTGCGAGCTTATTGATTTTGCTTAGGGTTCTCTTCGAAGGAGAGCAATATTCATTGAGATTTATCCCTTTTATTCGAAATAACCGCACAAAAAATATATCGTATTGATTAATGAATTCTTCGCGTAGAAGCACAAACCGCCTTGCAAGCCTACTCAATGTAGATGTCCTCGATGGGATAAGCGGTTTCAATGAATTTCTGATAGAATCGCTGGAAAGCACGCCTGAAATGAACGAGTGTTAATGTGTTAAGGGAGTGTTTCGCGAGGGTTTACTGCATAAGGACTTACCCCACTGCCTCGGCCACGGGTCTGGTGGACTCGGAGCCCTTGAAGACGTGACAGGCGAACCGCTGCACCGTGGGATGTTTAGTGATGAAGCCAATGAAGCGGTGATCGCGAGGGTGAAATGCACAGAAGGACACGTTCTTCAAGGAGTAGAAGTAGTCGATGCACGGCTTCTTGTCCTTTTTGTTTTGCTGTTGGAAGGGAAATTGGTTTATTAAACACTTTAATCTCGAAGATAAGGGCATAATCGATTGGATCTAAATATGTTTGAAAAATTCAAGACCCCCAACTCACATTCGGGCCCGATCGATCCACCATGCGCAGTCCCTGGTCGGAAACCTCCAAAATGCAGGTCTGTCCGGTGGGTGAGTTGCCGTACTCCCCGACTATTTTTCGCACCGCTTGGCAGACCACTCCGGTGCCTTTGTGTGCCAGAGTCTCCACGGAACCGAGGTAGCCAAGTAGGTAGCGCTCCTTCTTCACCAGCTGCACTGTGGGATCGAACTCGTTGTAGTCCAGGTCCACGGCGTAGGCCGAGGGGAAGATGCCCTGCCTTCCGGTGCGGAGATTCACGCCCTCGCACCACAGGTCCTCGGCCTCCTTTTGCACATAGATGGCGTCTCCGATCTCCAGTTCGATCTCGTCATGGTGCCGCGGCACAAACTTATGCAAGCCACGATGTGTGGCCTCCAGCATCTCCAGCTGGCCAAACGGTACGCCCCCGAATGGAGGCGGGAAGGGGGATTGCGAAACGGGAGACGTGATGTGCGGCGACATGCTCTTGAAGTCGTTTGGTGAGTGTGCCGTGCTGTGACCACTGTCCACGTCACCCAGGCTCTGCATCCTCTCCGAATCCGGGCTGGAGTCCTCGTCCATCAAGTATCCGCATTTCAGGGACAAAAATGAGCGCTGCTGTCCACTACGAGCTGCTGGCGGGGCCCCACCACCCCCGTTGCGGAACTCATCTGCCAGGGAGCCAAAGTTGGAGCCACCTAGAAGATGCAGAATGGAAGCTGCAACGAGGCCATGAGTGGGTTAGCCCGACACTACGAAGGGATGTTAACGAGGACTTTATGGCTTTCACAAAGATTTCCCTACGGACTCGAGACTTGCAATATTTTGTTGCATACTTTTAGGCAGCTTTTGAATAAAAGGATATCTATTTGGAAAACCGGAGGAGCCCTTTAGATCTACTTTCATGCAGGATAATCTAACCGGGATCTAAATTAATTCCAAGTTACTTACATTTCTTGTTTTTGGGTATTTCAGGCAGCTTGCGACGACGGCGCGTGGCAGCTGAATTCGGTGCCAGAAGATCTGTGCTAGCTCCAATGGTCACAGGAGCACTATTGCCACCCAGTCCACTGGTGTCCATGCCCAGGAAGCCACCAATCGCATCCTGGTGGTTTAAGGGATGATGTCGGTGCGAGTTGAAGGAGTCGTTGGTGTCCAGGGAGCCGTCCGAGGACAGTGTAACCTTCAAGCCATCGCCCAGCTCGTCGTCCTCCACTTGACGCAACTTGGGCTCGTGGTCCACCAGGCCAATGCCATCCTCCTGATCGGAACCATCGCCATCGCTCTTTGAGGAGTGAGAATCCTCCAGGTCATCGTTGGGAATTAGACTGTGAAACGGAATGCATCGATGAGTAAGTGATAAAATGGCTTTTAAAACTTTTGTTTTCATCCTTAAGCTTGTAGTACTTGTAAAAATTTCCCTTCAAGGATACCGAATATTCCTTAAGGGGTGCTCCTCTGGACACGTGCAGCTTCATTACTCAAGAGCAGTGCTCTTTTTTGATTTGAACTGTAACTTTTGACCTTTTAACTTACGAGTAAAATGCATGGGGATTATTTTTCTTGCTGCCTGCTCCAGTTCCAAATCCAGCAATCGTATGGGGCTCAAATATGGGCCTGTGGAACTCCTCGAATTCGCTGTCAGCCATGTCGTTTCGGGACCAGGGCTCCGGACAGGTGCCACGCCCACAACTGCAGGCTAGCTGCAGCTATCAATAAGTCCGATTTGACTTGTTTTCCGAAGGAATTTCACTCGGTAATGGCTAGCCTCACAGTTTTTGCCAGCGGAGTCACTTTTTTCACTTCACATGAGAAAATCGATAATTTCCTTGACGTTGCTGGCGTACTTGAGTGTCCCCGTCTGACGTCCAGATGTGAGTGGTGCCATGTAAGATGTAGTGGAGGCCTGAGCCAGGGAAATTTGGGACTTTCAGCTGTCAGGCGGAAGCTCTCTCTCTCTCTCTCTCTCAGGCTGGAGAGCAGAACTTGTTTTTGTTTACCGCTGGCAGGGCAAAGGGTGGGGGGTCAGCGGCATCCGTCCGCTAACTTGCTCTCCTGGGGGTTGACAAGTAGCGCGCCTGCGCAGTGCCTCACATCCGCTCCAAGCTTGAAATGGGGGTGAGTGGTGAATTGCAATGCTGTTGCGCCTTGGGCACGAGCCACCAGGAGCGGATTAGCCTAGAAAAAAGGTTGTAAAAATCACTGTCCTCCTCTGGCCTCTTTAAGAAGCCCAATTTTAAATCAAATTTCAATGTTTGTGAAAAATTTGACACGGTTTTTTCCCTTTTTCAGCTGTAACTTTGTCAACACAAGCAGCACGGCTAAAACGATGAATGTATTATGATTTAATGATTGATTTAATGGTTGAAAAATCAGGAAACCTATTTTCGACAGAAATTTTCAATACTATGTTTGACTTTTTAGCTCTATCTTGGTCAAAACAAGTCTTGCAGCCAAAAGAACGACTGTTTTGTGCTGCTAATGACCAATACTCACCACCCCTATCACTCGATTTTCGATTTTGAGAAAATAAATTTTTTCATCAAAAATTGCGAAAAATAGGAAAAATTAAAATGTCTCAGATTTGAATGCAAACTAATTGAGAGTCATGGCAATCAAGTTACGAATTCAACGAGGTATAACATTCCATATTCGGACCGTTTTTGGCTTCATAATAAAGAAAATACTGACATTTTGGACTCCAAATGGGGGAGACCCAATTTCGCATTTTCTGTAAGGGATAAAAATTTACGAAAAATCTCAAAACATGTACTTTTTGATCCTGGTATACAGTTTGACGGGGAATTGAATTACGAACTCAATGAGGTACGACACTCCTCATTCTGACTATTTTGGCGTCGTTGTGGGGAATACCCTGATATATTAAGCATACCATATATTATCCATCCATCCAAATTATGGCTCTTGAATAAAATTCGCGATA
This sequence comes from Drosophila eugracilis, assembly GCF_018153835.1. Classification (NCBI taxonomy): domain Eukaryota; kingdom Metazoa; phylum Arthropoda; class Insecta; order Diptera; family Drosophilidae; genus Drosophila; species Drosophila eugracilis. The sequence continues at coordinate 1,226,016 of NW_024572964.1, read as the reverse complement.
TTTTTACCAGGATTATGCTTATAACTCTGTGAAAATAAGGGGCACCGCTACGAAGAGGATTATTTTGTGCAGCTAACGACTCCTACAAACTTTCTATGTGGCTGTGGCGATGATTTTCGGAAAATAAATTTTTTGTGAAATTTCACTTTTTTGTAAGGGGTACCATCATCATTTTTATGAAAAATTGAAAAAATATTATTTTCTTCAGATTTCAATGGGACTTCAATATTTTGAAAATAGATTGAGAAACAAGGCGAACGACATATGACATTCCATATTCCAACCATTTTTGGGTTTGTTATAGACAAAATACTGATATTTCGAGAATCAAATCGGGACAAACCATTTTCGCGTTTTTGGAAAATCCTAAAAATGTCCGAAAAATCTCAAAAAAAATACTTTTTGAGTGTGGTACACAGTTCGACGGGGAATTTAAATACGAACTCAGCGAAGTATGACATTCCATGTTACCACTATTTGTGGCTCCGTAATGAGGAAAATACTGATATTTTGGGCTGAATATCAAAATTGTGATTTTTTAGTAAAATTTGCAATACTTTTCCCCAGTATTATGCTTATAACTTTGTCAAATCAAGAGCCACAAACAAAAGGAATCCGTTTTTTTGCAGCTAACGACCCCAGCAAACTTTCTATCTGGGTATGAAGATGATTTTCGGAAATTAAATTTTTTGTGAAATTTCACTTTTTTGTAAGGGGTATGCCTAACGACATATGACATTCCATATTCCGGCCATTTTTGGCTTTGTAATGAGGAAAATACTTATATTTCGAGCCTCAAATCGGGACCTACCGGTTTTCGCATTTTTGAACATCATAAAAATTCACGAAAAATCTCAAAAAATGTACTTTTTGAGTGTGGTACACAGTTCGACGGGGAATTGGAATACGAACTCAACGAGGTATGACATTCCATGTTATGATCAGTTTTGGCTCTGTAATGAGGATAATACTAATATTTTGGGCGGAACATCAAAATTGTGGCTTTTTAGTAAAATTCGAGACATTTTCCCCCAGTATTATGCTTATAACTTTGTCAAGAGAAGACGCAGAACCAAAAGAAAGACTGTTTTGTGCAGCTATCGACCCAAACAAACTTTCTGTATCATTTTGGTGATGATTTTCGAAAGTTTATTTTTTCTGAAATTTTTCATTTTTTGTAAGGGGTACCATCATCATTTTTTCGAAAAATCCAAAAAATATTTTTTTCTTCAGATTTGAATGGCACTTGAATATTTTGAATATGGACTAAAATACAAGCTCAACGACGTATGGCATTCTATTTTCTGACCATTTTTGGGTTTGTTTTGTCCAAAATACGGACTTTTGGGGAGGAAAATGGGGACAGTAAGGGGTAAAATTTTACAAAAAATCTTAAAAAAATTCACCTTCGGAGCCTGGTATACAGTTCGACGGGGAATTAAAATACGAACTCAATGAGGTATAACATACCATGTTACGATCATTTTTGGCTTTGTAATGCCAATGTAATGCTAGTAAATGGTGTGGTAAGCGATGCACTTTTGTAATCCCTTGCAAAGTCAACTCACTTTCCCCCTTGTGGGTATAAAAAAGGGTTCATTGCACCTTCGCGCCGAAGCTACTCGTAATAAGGCTGCCTTATCTACTATAGTCATTGAAATCCAATATAAAGGCTCTAAGCTGAGACAAAGGAAATGAGATTATATGTCGACAGCAATGAGGTAACCTTGTGAATGATATGTCTACTTGCTTTTGTGATTTCTGCTTAAGATGAAAGCATTCATATTGATAGATAGCTCCAGTAATAAGTCCAGAGATATCTTATCGCGGATGGACAGCGAATTACTCACAGAGTACTCGATGCATGTGTAATACCTTTGATAGCTTGGGTATAAGTACTGTGAGGAAGCTAGCATAGCAAGGCAATGTTTTATCCACTTTTAACGATGAGAGCTCTTCTGGTAGTTTGTGTCTGGACTCTGGCTGCTCAGGTTATCCTGGCCAGGACAATGGATCGGTGCTCACTGGCTCGGGAGATGTCCAACCTGGGCATCCCCCGTGACCAACTGGACAAGTGGACCTGCATTGCCGAGCACGAGAGCTCCTATCGCACGGAGGTGGTGGGACCACCGAACTCCGATGGATCCAATGACTACGGCATCTTCCAGATCAACGATCTCTACTGGTGCCAGCCGCCCAGTGGAAAGTTCTCTCACAATGGCTGCGGTCTGAGCTGTAACGACCTGTTGACCGACGACATCAGCAGGTCGGTGAGATGTGCCCAGACGGTCTTGGGTCAACAGGGCTGGCCAGCTTGGTCCACCTGGCATTTCTGCAGTGGAAGCCTGCCACCGATCGATGATTGCTTTAAATAGAGTACCGCATTTTCTTTATCCCGAATATATATACTTTATTGGGTTAGAAGGGCCTACCCTCTTTTCAACGAATACATAATAAGTTTTCACAAAATATAACGGGTATGGAAAATATCGACTGTTATCGAAATCAGCTGGAAAGTGATAGGGGACTGTTAGCTTAGGTCATTAGCTGCACTAAGCAGTGGTGTTTCTTGCTCTTCAGAACCCAATACGTGGGGTTCCCCGAGTTTCTTTGCCCAGGCAAATGATGAAATGTGAAATATTTTCTCTATGAAATCTATTTATACTTGCCTTATCGCGGCTGGAATACAAATTACTCGGAGAGAGAAGGAGGGCTGCTTTGTCTTCTGTTGATTCATCAACATCATACGATCACGAAGGCTATAAATATTGTGGGAGCTGGTATAGTCATTTAGTTTTCGTTTGGCATCCAACAAATTCGCATCACAATGAGAGCTCTGCTAGCTATTTGTGTCCTGTTTGTGGCTACTCCAGTTATCCTGGCCAGGACAATGGATCGGTGTTCCCTGGCTCGGGAGATGGCAAGCATGGGCATTCCGCGGGACCAGCTGGCCAAGTGGGCTTGCATTGCCGAGCGGGAGAGCAACTATCGCACGTCGGTTGTGGGACCACCCAACTCCGATGGATCCAACGACTATGGCATCTTCCAGATCAACGACCGGTACTGGTGCCAGCCGTCCAATGGAAAGTTCTCCCACAATGGCTGCGATGTGGATTGCGACGAGCTGTTGTCCGACGACATCACCGAGTCTGTGAAGTGTGCCCAGACGGTCCTGAGGGAACACGGTTTTCCAGCCTGGACCACCTGGAAGTATTGCAACGGATACCTGCCTTCGATCGATGATTGCTTCCCAAGCGGCTTTTCCGCAAACCAGAACGCGTATTCTTCCGCCCTTTTCTCGCAGAAATGGTAATGATGAAATCGTCGGTCTCCCTTATCAAAATGAGGATCTTTGTCTAATTGGTTAATAATAAATTAGAAAAGCTTTCAATAGATAAGAAATGCTTGGAAATATTATATTTCTGAATCATATTTGAAGAAAGATAACGACAGCTAAGGCTTACTGGCTATCTGGGAAAGCTGTACACTTTACTTTATTCAACAACAATCAGAAGTGCTTTCTAATAATCTTAAATATATGCATGTATAAACCCACATCACTGTAAAGTCTGTGTTTATTAAACGTTGATTGAATTACCCCTGCCCGTCCTCGAACTTAATCCGAGTCACAGATCATCCCTTTCATCCCCCGTCCAAATTAGACGTCTAAGTTAATTATTCCGAAATCAAGTGAATCAAGAACTGCCATTCATCGCGACCTCGACTCCGTTCCGGACTCCATCTCCGTCTGGAAGTGGGAGACGGCCACGCATCCTTTGGGGCCACCATAAATCCTTCAGTCCGTGGACAAATAGAAAGTGCCTGGCTCCCGGGAGCCAGTCGTTTGTCGGTCAATCAGTTAGCCAGCGCCATTAAGTTTATCGCTTCTGCCGATGGGTTGCTTGTTGTCAGGGGGAAGTAAGGTGCCCACGCATGTGCTTAGTGGGTGGGGGTTTTCGCATATTTTAATAGTCAAGTGGAAGCGACTCTGGTTTCCATTCACTGGTTTTCCTATTCCTTCCGCCTCCCCTGGCACTGTTTGCTTTTGTGGAAGCGCAAACAAAGGCCCAAAGAAGCGGGCGGAAAGAAATTGCCATTTAGCCAGTATTGAGTCTGTGGAAGCATCAAGTGGTTGCCGTTGGGTGGAAAGCGTTTTTCTTTTACGGCCGCCGGACCTGGCAACCCATTTATTTGACCACTCTCAATGTCGCAGACTCGGGGCTTTTCTTAACTAACTTCATATTGATTTTATCTAAGAAGGTTTCGCCGTTTCTGCAAAGGTTTCACTAGGTTTTCCTCACGGTACACTAGTTACTGCGATACCAGCATAAATTAAACGCCTGAATCTGAAAGTCAAGCACAGAAGTCCGTCCCTCTGTCTGTCGGTCTGCTTGTCTGTCCAACAACCCCGACCCCGATGGCTTTTCCTCATTCAATTGAAAGTTGTAGCTGCTGATTAGAAAGTGAAAATGTGGTGATAAGGTGAACTCTAAGTACCCTGATTTATGGTATGGATATGTGACTCTCCATACTTTAACCTTCACTATTTCGACTTCATAGAGTAAGTTTTTCTCAACTTTACATATTTTGTCCAATATAAAACGATGATTACTAACTCTTTTTAATGTTAATGTTAGCCCTGCCAAAGTACAGGCTTGCCAAGGAATAGCAGAGACTCTCAAAGGCAGTGCACGATGACGTCATGCGTTAGCGTTCCGGCCTGACTCCAGCATGATTTGGCCAATCAGGACAAGCCACCCCGAAAGGAGGAGGGTCCTCCGAACAGAATAGAATGGAAAGACTCACTTGTAGCTTTTATATCCTTGAACGAATTTATCTCGCCACGCACACTTAATAAATACAATTGAATATGTATCCCCGCCAGTGAGTTTCGCGTGTGTGCGAGTCCTGCGGGCTGCCTATAAAAGGACACTCGCATCCGCAGGATCTTGCAGTTGGCGCTGAGTTGCGCATTCGACGTGTGTGCCCGCGGACTAAACCAAGGAGTAGCTACCAAGTGCAGTGCAGTGATGAGTGCTTCCGGGAAGAGTCTTCTGGGCCTGTGGCTCTACAGGAGTGGCGAGCAGGAGTGGGCCGTCAAGCAGGGCAGTCCCCTGCATCAGCTGAAAAAGGATCCAACCTCGGGTCCCTCGCACCCAAATCTAGCCAGGCACAGCTCGGCTCCTCCAGAGCCTCCAAGGCTGGCCATCGGAGGCGTCGGCCAGGACAACGCTAGACAGCATTCCCCTGGCGAACGCATCTCCATCATCTTCACCCTGCGCAACCAGGTGGGGAATCTGGCCAGGGCCCTGCAGGTTTTCCAGGAGCTGGGCATCAATGTGCTGCATTTGGAGCTCTCGCCGCTGGAGATGGCCACGAACCAGGCGGATGTCCTGGTGGATGTCGAATGTGATCCGCGACGGCTCGACCAGGTGGTCAAGATGCTTAACAGGGAGGTGGCTTCCGTGAACTACACTTCCGTGAATACCCATGGCTTGGCCAGGGCGCCGTCGCTGTCGGCCTGCTCCAGTTTCGGTGAGTTTTGGTAGAGATCTTTAAAGTGAATCCTTGCAGTGATGTTCTGGAGACTTAAGTTATAAATTAATGGCCATTAGATTTTGGGGACATGGTTTGGTTTCCGCGCAAGATCTCTGACCTGGACAAGGCTCAGAACGTGCTTATGTACGGCTCAGAGTTGGATGCCGACCATCCGGGATTCAAGGACCCCGTGTACCGCAAACGACGGGAGCAGTTCTCTGCCATCGCCAACAACTTCAAGCAGTAAGTGTGTGATAATAGAATTGCCCCTAAGCCATCTCCCCCATATCTAATCCCCACTCCTTCGAAACCAATCCCTCTCAGTGGAAACCCCATTCCTCGTGTGCAGTACACACCTGAGGAGGTGAAAACTTGGTAAGTTTTTGATTGCATTTGAGTTTGACTGCCGCAGTATCGATTCACGTGGGCGGTTTGTAACTTTCTGTACGAAGGGGCACCGTTTTCTTGGAGCTCCATCGACTCTACGTGCTGCATGCTGTGCCGGAGTACATGGAAACCTGGCCTGAGTTGGAGAAGTACTGTGGCTACCGCGAGGACAACGTCCCCCAGCTGCAGGATGTGAGTGTTTATCTCAAACGCAAGACGGGATTCCAGCTGCGACCCGTCGCGGGATACCTCTCCCCGAGGGACTTCCTGTCCGGACTCGCCTTCCGCGTGTTCCACTGCACCCAGTACATCCGCCACTCCTCGGATCCCTTCTACACTCCCGAGCCGTAAGTTGGATAGTTTTATTTAAATCTTTTATTTGGTTCCTTTTGGGTGCAATCGAATTGCATACTTTTAGGTGGATGGGAAAAATGTTTAAGTAAAATTATTTATTTCCAGGGACTGTTGCCATGAGCTACTGGGCCACATGCCCCTTCTGGCCAACTCAAGTTTTGCCCAGTTCTCCCAAGAGATTGGATTGGCCTCTCTGGGAGCGAGTGACGCGGATATCGAGAAGTTGGCCACGGTGGGTAGTCCGAAGCAGTTACTCTCAGTCCATTTTCATCCGCCATTCCCTTGTAGCTCTATTTCTTCACCGTGGAGTTCGGGTTGTGCAAGCAGGCGGACAGCAGTTTCAAGGTGTACGGAGCCGGGCTCCTGAGTTCCGTGGCCGAGCTGCAGCATGCGATTACGGCGGAGAACAAGATCAAGAAGTTCGACCCGGAGCTGACGTGCCAGGAGGAGTGCATCATCACCTCCTACCAGAATGCCTACTACTACACCGACTCCTTCGAGGAGGCCAAAGAGCAGATGAGGTAGTGCTAGTGAGTGTAGTGTTCGAATTTCATTTTACAAGTCTCTCTCTCTCTCAAGGGCCTTTGCCGATAGCATCCAGCGACCATTCGGAGTGCGTTATAACCCGTATACGATGAGCGTTGAAGTCCTGTCGAATGCCCAGAAGATTACAGCGGTGGTCAGCGAACTACGAGGGGATCTCAGCATCGTTTGCTCGGCCCTGCGAAAGATCTCCGCCACGGATGAGAATCTGGATGTGGACAGCATCGCCAACATGCTCCACAACAGCCTCAATGTCAGAGGGGGAGCCTCTGGAGGCGGCGGCAGTCCGTGCAGTCCGGACAACTCTGACAATTCCACGGCGGAGGGAGACTAGGAAAGGAAGTCGGGAGCGAGGAACTTAAAGGGAACACGTTTTTGGGACCACAATGCAGTGTAATTCGCTTCTCAACTACCTTAAATCTCAGCTATCTTGTTAACAAATCGTTTAGAAAATGTAGAAAATCGAACAGAAATCGCGAAGTCAATGTTATTTTTATAAACTATCAAGCTAAGCGGATTATGCTGCAGATTCACTCTTTGAACTAAACACGTATCCATGTCTATGTCTAGCAGTTGTTTATTCAGATCTTAAAGCTATGTAAAAACTAAAGTAACAATAAACTTGCAACCTCTCGATGTAGCTGCCCTAGTAGCCTACTTGTAGATCATATCACAGTCGCTGTTGATGAGGAGCTTCTTGCTCATGTAGCTGGTGAGGCACTGGACGAAGAAGTTGGGGATGGTCCAGAGGTTGAAGCTGAGGGCCAGCACTCGCCATTGCTGGAGGATGAGCCGAAGGTCCGAGATCCACACGAAGCGGTGACCCACCCTCTTGGAGACCTGGCTAGTGACGCCTCTGACCACGCCACCTGCTATCCCAGAAACGCTGACCCTGCGCTTTTTGGTGGGAGCCCCGTCCTCGGAGCCCGAACAACTTCCGGAATTCTGACGGGAATGGGTGCGGGATCGGGAGCCGGGGCTGTTGCCGCCAGAGGTTAGGTACTTCTGGTCAAATTCCGGCTTGAGGTCGACGCGTGGCGCTATTTGAATGCGGTCGACTGTGTCGCAGATCTCCGCATTGCTGATGAGGATGCCCGCCACGATGTACATCATCTTGAAAACCCTGTTCGGGAGATGGGTTTCAGTATGGGTTCTAGGGAGTACCAAGAGCTCCAAACTCACCTTACAGTGTGTGACATCATCTTGGCTGTATATAGATGGATTCCTGAGTTTTTGTCTTTTTATTTGAACGTTTTTTATTGCCTGCAGCCTTATCAGCCACTGCGTGTTTTATTGCCGATCTGGTGATGTATTTATTCGCTAGTTTCTATGCTCGGCACGTGGATCCGCTGATTCGCACTCAATCCGGGGAACTGATCGCGGGCCGACTGCTCTGCTCCGCTGCTGAAATCCAACTGAAGGCCCCGGACGACCTGGCAGTGATAAGACCAGCAAATGGATAAGCCTCCATGTCCGATGCTAATGCTCGATCGAGATATGATCGTTGGGCTGTTAGGTTGTGTGCTCTCCTCTCTGGGCTGGACTCCGGCGATAAGGCCTGACATTCGCCTTATCGATCAGTTTTATGGATCACTTTGCTGGCCGGCGTCAAAATAACTCTGCATTGCTTGGAAACTACGTAATGTTTGCTGTACGCCGTGCACCTTGGACTCCGGATTGGATGAGTAGGCGGCGGCGGCGGCATTCGTGGTGATTACCCATTTTAATGGTACATATAATGGGGTCTGGTCTGGCCTGGTCTGGGCTCTATCGCATGAACAGGGTCCGTGGTCTGATAGCACGCCTTATCGACGGCACTCATCTACCTCACCTTTACCCAAGTAAACAATCGCTCTTCGGGAATTATACTTTTTCTAATTTTACTTTCTCTTATTTTTGAACTATTTTAAGTTTAGTTTAGTTTGCCTTTTTGCTAGAGCCACTTCCGCCACCTATCTCTCAGTCTGTTATACATCCTATTTCACCACCCTATTCTTTTGGTTGAAGAATAAGCTAGTAAAAGCTTCTGAAAGCAACTTGTGTCCAAGCTAAGTCTGGACATTTTTATTCTATGTTTAACTTTAAGAAGGATTATTCAGATTTGTATATATATTCTGGTAGGCAAAGTAAGTATCAAACTATTCTTCAGACATATAGCAAAACAATATTTTCATCATTCTAGTTCGCTTATTGAGAGGCAATCCTTAAGATACACAATGTCCTGCAGCTAAGTCTTACCAAAGAGAAGTCCTTAGTCGCGCATATAGTACACATCCTGGTATTTTATTATTAAGAATTGAGTTAATATTAGAAATCAAAACTGATATACCTACTAGCTGAAGATTAAATGCCTAAAAGTATCGAAGAAATCCTTATTTTATCCACAAAAAAGGATGTTTTATCCTCCCCAAAGCCAAGATCTACCTTCTTTGTGTTTTTTTTGATGCATTATTAAGCACATCTCAGCTCTCTATAGTGGGGATGTCACTAAGGCTGACCAAATTAAGCGAAACTCCGCAATCGACACCCAAAATTAATTTGGGCAGCCACTCGACTCACTTTCTCCACCTCACGTCGTCGATAAACGCCTCGAACAGGACTCTGGCAGCAGGCTGGTGTTCGACCACAAAACCATTTAATTTGTTGCCCGAAAACCTATAACAATAATTGACTTTGTTCGGCCCCGGGACCCCCCTGGCACTCGCAAGGTGTCCTGGCGAGATTCTTAAGCAACACTCCGGCCCAGAGACTTTCCCACATAAATTATGCAGGACCTGACCACTGGCGCCTGTCGACAGGAAGGTCCGAAGGCAGGAGTCCTGTGAAACAAGATTATTTACAAAATGGCCAAGCCACAGAATCTTAAACACAGCAAAGGTCCTTTGAGGGGGCGGAAGAAAAACAATTTTCACAAAACACAAATTTCTGGAGCACACAAACGGAGGGAAAACCAGCAGACGGACAAACACACTCTTGTCAGAGGAGGCAGACAAGTCTGAGCTGCCAAAAGGTATTCCCCAAGAATGTCTGCCACAAGGACAAGAGGCATGAGGAGTCCTGATTTGCCTCCCCCCCTTCACACAGCAGCCAGGACAACAGCTCCTCGTCCACACAAATGGAGACGTTATCGTCCTCATCATTTGGCATCGTCTTGGAGCAGGAAACACCACATGGCCACCAGCCAGATGACCTTGACACACACAACTGTGGCTCTCAATGCTCATTCAAGTGTCCAGTCTGAAAAATGGCCACCTACTTCTCCATCTCCTTCTGTGGCAAAGGCCAGGGGCATTCAAGGAAGCTGGATCTCTCTCGTCTGCCGGTTAATTGTGTGCCCCCCTCCGCCCTCCCTCGTCCCCCTTTCCATGACAGAGCAACCAACCAGCCGTCCAGCCAACCAACTTCCTCTTGTATCCTTCGTCCTTCTTGTTGTCCTGGGTAATAACCGAACAGCAACTGCAACTGCACTTCTGAGTCCGAGTCCGAGATTTCACAGCTTGGCAGCCACTTTGAGGCCACTTGTTGCCAGGATTGAAATGCGAGACTTCTCGGTGGCCAAGGGGATAATTGAAAGTCTGCCTTTAAGATGACCAGCAGCTTAAATGCAAATTGGCAGAGGGCAGGCAAATCGCTTAATAAATTGGAGACTGCTTTGGCCAAAATGGAAATTGAAAATAATGAAAATGCATAAAAAATGGAGCGGAGAGGGCTGGAAATGGCTGAGCCATGGCCAAGCAGCAGTGGGAGTAGAAGGAAGGGTGTTTTCCCTGGACATGATATATGATGGAACCAGTCCAGCAGGAAATAATTCCCGATTCTCCGGAGGAGTGGGACATGCAAATATTGAAACGAAGCGAAGTCCTCGACAAAGAAATCTAAACAACAACAGCAGAGCATTTTTGGCCAGCCACTAACAATAAATGATGATGGAACTTGGAGTTGGGCGATGGGGAGAAGGAGGAGGCCAGGTCTTCCTGCTCCAAACATCGCTGATTAAACGCGAGTGCCACGAATGCGTCGCGAGGTGACGACGACGACGACATGGACATGACTTTGCTCGGTGGTCTGGGGTCTACGTCCATGTCTACGTGTCCAGACGGGCAGACAGGCTGCAGTTTGTAGATCCCAGACAGCCATGGCCATGGCAGGAGAAGGAGCTAGAGCTAGAGCTTCATCTACCCTATGGGTACAGCTAAAGCTGAGCTAAAGGACAGCTCCGAGCCCCGAGTCTGTGGCAACATTTTCCACAAAGGACCAGAAAAGTGCAGATTGCAAAAAATCAACTACGGCCATATTTGTTGGCCATGTATAGATTCTGGTTTTTTGGGCAAACATTTCCGGACTCGCTCGTTTTTGTTGTATTTCTCTAATTTATTTCTTGATTTTATTTGTTCCACCGCCAGCGCAGGACTCTCCGCATGCAAATGATGTTGAATGCGATAAGTGTTCGAAGGGTTGGTCATTCCCGTCGTTTTATTTTTCAAGTGGAGGGTAGAAAAACAAACACTTGGAAGCTGCAGACAGCGGGGAGGGGTTGGGGGTGTTTGAAATATGAACTTGAGGGACGCGTATTGTCTGCCCAGATTATGGATGGGTGGTGCTTAGATAGAGAGAGAGGCGGTTACTTACCACCCAAAGGCACCCTGCAAGCTGATTTATTAAGATGTTTTTATTAGGAGGAAAGCTAATTGCTGGTTAACCCATTGAAGCACAGCTAATGTAGCAGATTCTCTGGTATAGTCCTGGCCAAGCACTTAAAGCCAAACCAGCATCTCCGGCGAAGCTCCTTCATATTTCATGGCGAAAAATCAAGTATCCGCCAGGATGCGCGGCATTGGCAGGCCAGTGCATTACCATCAGCTCACATGTCCTTTGTGACAGAGCCCCCTCCCTTACTTCCACCCACCTCATGTCCTGCTGGCAGACTGCCTTTGCCTGCTGCACATAAACCAAATATGTATGTAATTTTTTGCAATTTTCTAACAAAATTTCGCATTTTTTCGTGTCGCTATTTTATTTTGCATGGCTCGTCGGACAGCCAAGCTGACTGTCCTGTGATGTCCTTCTTGCCCTGCAAGGAGGCCACTTGGCAGCCGGATCACGTTGGAATATTTCCAATGTCCCGGACGGGATGTACGGCGGGATATAATAATTTCATGTGACATGCAGCGGTCTTCCTTTGCTCCTTCCTCCTTCCTCCTTCGCTCTTCCTTCTTCACGGGGCTGCTTTGATATATAATTTTGCATTTTTTAATGCCTCACTTGCCCCGGGCAACCTGTGATGTCCTGTATGTCCTGTGTGTCCTGTACGTCCTGCCCTGGCCCTTTGCACTTTTGGGCAGCGCATAATCTCATTTAGTTGCTGGCAAAACGCTTTTTAAAATCAAATTTCCGCTAAAACATTTTCTATTTGACATTTCGTTGGCATTTGTGGCTCACAAATGGAGATATAGCCGGGCGGGCTCTTTGTCTGTCAACTGCGGAAAATGGCCAAAAAGGGGAAAAGAAAGGCGGACATTAAAGCGAGGTCCTGCAAGCGATGGACAATTTCCTTGTACAAAAAGGATTCTCATTTTTTTCGTGACTCTGAATATTATTTGCACTTTGCTGCAGTTTGATTGATCCCGGCCAGGGAAGCTGCCCCACTTGCTAACCCTGCCCCCTTGCTAACGCATGTCCATCATAATTAATGGCTGGAAGCCTTACGCTATAAGTCGGACTTGCAGCAGGCTGGCCGTCATCAGTCACCCCAACTCAGTCCAGGAGCCAGCCGTGCAGGCAGGACCTCTTTTCCTTCTCCGTTTTCATTTCTAGCCGAGTTGGCTCCGCCTCCAAAAGCCGGCAGTTGGTGCGTTTTCTGTGCGTCCGCTTGGCGCTCTATGTACCGAAAACCCAACGATAAGGCGAAGCAGCAGGAAAAACCAGGAGGAAAGCCCGGAGACGGAGACGGAGACGGAGTGCCGAGTAAATGAAAATGAATGGCAGGCCGCCTAAAAGTAGGCAGCATGGCCGGGCAGGATGGCTGGCCCCCTGCCAGATACATAGAGCCATCGGAAAAGAGGTGGCAACTCCAAGAAAACTGCTCTGTTTGCCCCCCTGTCCACGCGGCGTATGTGCAACGCAGCAGGAGCCCACGCGTCGTATGTGCAATTTGTGCGCTGCACACACCCGCACCCTGGCCCGGAGTTAGAGATGCGTAAATCAATCAGGAGCAATGCCAGCGATGGACATTCGCTAAACTTATTTGCGCTAAATTATTTTGCAAGGAGAGGAGGAGGCTGGCGGCCACTGGCAGGATAATCGGGGGACAGGCAAACGGCAAACGGGAAACGGCAAACAGGCAAAACGCTCAAGCACTTTAGTCAATTTAATTTCCTAATTAACTGGCAACCGGCAACATCATTGGCTCGCCCTCTGCCCACTGCCCTTTGCCCTACTCCCTCTCGTCCTTCGCCTTGGCTAATGTGCGTTTGGCCAAAAGCAAGGACCCGGAGTCCTTGGTCTTTGGCTCTCCCTGTGCTGGTAATTAGCCGCACACGTTGGTCCTTTAACACCAGCGCTGATGATCCTTGGACGGGCATGCAAATTAAGTCAAAACAATTGTGCACACACTCCCGGGGGACTCCGCTTCCGCCCACACAGTGACACAAGATGGGATGTCCTTTTTTTCGACCCACTCACACACGGATGTATTTGTGTGAGCTCTGAGCTCTTACGCTGGCCGCATAATAATGTGTCCGGTAAGGCAAGGATAACGTAATAAAATAAAAGCCACTTCACACATCCGCGATGGCAGCTGGTCCTTGGCCGCTGGTCCTGGCCTGGCCGGACTTTTTACTCTTTTTCGCTAATTTGTTTTACTTTGTTTATATTAAAAACATTGTTGGCCCTCGCCGGGCCGAAGTGCAAATGTGTTAACCGCAAAGGATAATATTTGCCCAAGGGCTGGCCGGCCAGCGGATGTCCTGCTGCCCCGTGTTTGACATTATGTCGGCAATTAAATTGTCATGTGAGCTGGCTGGCTAAGTAAATTATACGGCCAAAAGATGCTGAATCGGAATTGGGGATTGGGGATTGTGGATTGGGGATCGAGGATCGGGTATCCGGGAGAAAGGACCAAGGAAGGACCTTGAAACAACAAGCCACGGCAAACACAAAAAAGTGTCCTTCTGTACTTGCGGCCCATTGCTGGTTGCCGGTTAAGTGACCGGAAAATTGGGATCCTTTACGGCACATTTAATTCACACATATGAGCGGCACAATTACCCGAGCACGCCCAGGACATCCCTTGTACGCCCTCCCCCCTCCCGTGGAGTCCTTTTGGGTCCACACGTAAGCGTAGACAAATAACACTTAAGCGCGAGATGCCAGCACTGGATTCCTGCGGCTCTCCAGACCCAAAAGCCAGTGCCAAAGCCAACACCAAAGGAAGTCGAGCACACTGCGAGAAATGCTTGTCGTTTTTCAGTTTAAATTCAACTTCCAAGAGGGAAGCGAATGTTAAAAAATGTTAATATAATCTAAAGCTAAGTTTATATTCTTATTATTGGGGTTAAGCTTTAAGTTTGTTTTAAGTTAAAAACTGAAATCCATTTCCCAACTCTACGTTTCCCCACAAGGAACCCCCCGTTTCGTTGACTGCTTTCGAGGGCACGTTGACAGCGCGAGAGGCGTGGCGCGTGCCGCAGATTTGGTCCTGTTGGTCCTGGGGGAGAGCGCGGAGCCACTCAGCTGCAACCTCGACAAACGACAGCAACGAGTTTTTATATTTCCACGCACACAAATTTCCACATTTTTGTCTGGGGACCGCGTGTGTGTGAATATATTTTGCAAGGAGTTCATTCTAAGGACATTTCGCAGGAGCGGAAGTGGAGGCAGTAAGTGGAGTAAAAACATGAAATCCTTTTCTATATATATAGATATATATATATAACAATAGCGGAGTCTGCGGGTCTCTGCTGCTCCCTTTTCGCAGCCGGAATGTCTGGGTGACAGCCTGACGAGCTTGGGATGCCTTTGAGGTCTCGTGCTAGTGGCTCTCCGGGAGGGGAGGGGTTTTTGAAAAAAAAAGACAGCTAACGGAGCAGAAAAATAAAGGGGAGTTGTGGCTGGGTCAGGGAATACCCTGTAAGTGGAAGTGGAGATAGTTAAGGTAGAAAAATATTCATTACGACTGCAAAGAGAGAAATGTTTTCAGAACTCTTTGTCCAATTTGTATGCCTTAATCAGGGAAACTAAGTTAAGTAATTACTAAAATGCTGACTACTAGGTTAGGAATTCTAACTAAACTAAAGGCTTTCAAACTGTAAACTAAAATCTTCGAGCAGGAAAGGATACGGGAAGACTCTGTAAGGGAAAAGGCTAGAAGAAATAATGAGCATTAGTGCGTCGAGTTAACCTTTTCGTTAACCCTTTTCGCACTTCCCTCTGCTTTTTTTTGCAGAAGATGAGCTCTGAGCAGATTTATTTGTGTTAGAACAAACGGATTATGACCTCCATGGAAGTTTGGCGGGGGCAAGCGGGGCCACAATAAGCCAGCCACTTGTTGGCATTTTGTGGCTGGCCAAAAGCATCCGCAGCTTCCCCTCCTCTTAACCCTTTGGTACTTTTTGCCCGAGGTGTGCTAAATGCGCTTTTAATGAGAGCTCGTTAAAGATGATTTGCGGTGACCCCACACCTTTTGTGGTCCTGCTGGGGTCACTTAAATTTGGCCAAGAACTGCTTTGGCTTAAAGCAAAAATGCAAAGCAGCTGGGCACCAGGACTTGGGGTAAACAGAATGCTGATGATAAACTGGCCATTGGCCAAATGAGGAAAGCCAACGCATAATCAAACACCGAAAAACCAAAAAGGCAGGTGTATCCTTACCCCTTGCCCCTACCCACCCCCTACTGACCCCTCCCCCGGTTTCTCATTTTCCTGTTTTCGTTCGGGAAAACTGCCTCGAATGTTCTTTGGCTCAAACAAATTTCTGTTTGTTGTCTTTGGAGGCCTGGAAATTGCGTTTCCGCTTGAGGAACGCCCCTTCCTTTCTGCCCGCGCCCCCTGTTCGATTCCCGAAGTATGCTGTGAAAATGCTAACTGAAAATCCTGGCCAAGAAGCGAGTATTTCCTTTCAGACCTCCACACACCCAAAGAAATTGGCGTCGTCATATTTGATGGCATTTGCAGATAATTAAGTTAATTAGTAATTAAGATCTTTATAATAATATTGTGTTAATTATCTTCTAGCTTATGTCTGATAATACTTATTATAACCAGAGACCGTGCAGGAAGATCTTTAGTCAAGTGGAATGAAAGGAAAGGGTAAGCCATTTCTGGAAACCCTTTTCTTAGGCCACATTCTTAAAATGATTTTGGCAATATCTCAAACAAACCTTCATTCTCAACATTATTATATTTTTCTTCAATAATTTTCCTCAGTGATCTGCATCTGTTTGCTTTTGGGTTTTTGGTGGAAATTTTGCGCTTGCAAATCGCACGGAAAATTCGAGAACGAGAAGCAGACTCTATGTTGGTTTTGGGCTTGAGCAGCATGTGTCCCCCCGGTTGTCATTCCCTCCCCCATGCTCAATCTGCCCCCCCCTTTCGCCCAACTCCTTCTAACCAAACCTCGAAGAGGATTTTCATTTCGCAGCTTAGAGCAGAACTGGACCTGGCTCGCTGGGTGCTCCTCTGCTTTTCTAAATAATAGGATTCGCGAGCGGCAACTTCGAGGAGGCACCACCCCTGGAGGGGGGGGATGGGGGCCTGTATAGGCCAAACAATGCAGCAGACGCATGCATGATGGCTCAAAGGTGGAGCGGAGGTGGCAGTTCTGGCAACGGCGGTGGCGATGGCAATGGCAATGGCAATGGCAACTTGGACCGGCTATCGATTGAATTTATTTGCATTTCGCATGGGAAACGCCAAAAGGGGAAGAACGAGGCGGCCGAAAGAGGCCTGGTCAACAATTCTTTCGATTTTCATTTCCGTGTCCTCTCCAGGCACCACCAACAATAACAGCAACAACAGCAACAACAGCAGCAACAACAACAGCAGCTAGAAGGACAACAATACTGCTGGGCAACAACAAACATGGCGCAAAAATCGTTAGAAACCCTTTTGTTTAGCTGGCGCACGTTTGCAGGCGATTCCGAAGTCGGGGAAATAAAACGGCAGAGAAAAGTCCTGCGACGCAGGCTTTTTCCTTTTGGCCGAGGATGAGGAGCGGCAACGTCGCGTATGCGCAATTTTCTGAAAAAAACGGAGCTGGGCTTGGGGTGGCTACCCAATTGACCGAGGCCGAGGAAAGGACCTCCAGGGCTTCTAGTGGGTGGCTTCTAGAGAGGCGGTGGTGGTGGTGATGCTGATGCTGATGTGGCTACTTCTTTTGTTACCCCTCCGCTGGCGGTTACTCCTGCCCGGGAATCTTCTCTTCCCTTCCCTGGTTTTGTGGTGCCCGGCAGTCTCATTTGCCAGCTCCACTTTTTTTGTTGCGTGGCTCGTTGGTTTTGCGTGATCCACACTTTAAGCAGCCTTAGCCGCAGTGGCCGCCAGCAGAAATCCCTTTGAGGGGCGGCAAAAGGAAGCAGGGGCGGGGCTGGACTGCAGGATTGCAGCGCCAAGCGATTTGTTAAAGTTCACATTGTCAGAGCTTTGCTCTGGAAAATCCTTTCATATGTTACTAGAAAATATTTTAAAAATTAAAGAAGTTTAAAGTTTAATTTTTAAGAAAATAAAAGTTTATGTTACATTTTTGGTATATTTCGGATATTTTTCATTTTATTCTTAAAAGAATCTTATTTAAGAAAAATCTGGGGTAGGGATTGCAATCAGCTTCCATTTGTTATTCCTTCTTTCGATTCTGATTCTTTAAGTCCTCTACTTTTCCATATAAATGTTATCTTTTTCCCTTGTTTTTAGGCAGTCTCTGGCAGGAAGAAGGCTTGAAGAGGCTTGGAGGAGCTGCGTTCAAGAGCAGCTTGGAAAAACTGGCAAAGAATGAGAGTTTTTTTGCTGGATGACCGCAGAAAGGCGCAAGGCTTTCCAGCCATTTTCCGGCATCTCCCACATCCTTTTTGCCCTTTTTCTCACTCTTTTCCGATTCCTTCTCCTCCTCTTGACAGTGGCATACGGGTGGTCCCACCTTACTTCTATTTTCATTTGGAAACCATGCTCTTTTCCAAAGAGACTTTCGATTAATCATCGTTATTTGGTAATCAATATTCAAGGATGGAGCTTAGACAGGTGAGAGGTTATCATTTCAGTTTATTTAAGATAATTAATCTATTAGAGAAAAGAATAAGAAGACCTGTAGGTGTTTGATCCGTTAATATCTTTTCATTTCATATTATTTCTTTGCTCAGAGATTAAGGTGTCATAACTGAGCGGAAGATCGGTTTAATGGTAGATGGAAAGAAATATATTTAAAATATGAACTATCACAAGATATATTGCAGATATTTCCCTTCATATTAATCAGAGTTAAATAAAGATTTCTAATTCAAAAAACTTTCGAGAGTATTTCCCATATCGACATTGCGATTTCGAACTCCGGCATTCAGTGGCTTTGGCCATTTCCTGTCGCCATTTCTTTGGCCATCGCTTTCTCTTTTGACTGCAAGTGTGTAACGGTATTTTTTCAGCACTTTGTGCTGGCAATTTGAACTCTTTCGCTTTGCCAGCGGATGTCCTTTGGAGGTCCTTTAACGTGGTTTCCACCCCGCCGCCCTTGCCACTGCCACTGCCAGTGCCCACACGCTTTCTTCACGCTGCTCCGATAATTTCACTTTGAATTTCCTCATTGCAGTTTTTCTGGAGGACGGAAGCGCGCTAGTTTCCTTTCCCAGCGGACAGGTTAGTTTTTCCCGCTGTTTTTCCAGCAGCCATCTTCGGACTTGACAAAGCGGAAAGGCCATTCATTTCCGCCTCGAAAGAACCGCCGCGTTTTGCCCTTTTCCGATTTCAGGTCATCTCCCTTAAAGGGAAGGGAAGGATCACCTGCCGAAAGTAATGATTTTTCAATAGGCGATTCAAAATATTGGCGGGATCTTCACTATTTCATTGATCTGCCAAGAGATGGATCGTCATGTTCCTTTTGCGGTTGATTGTTGGTATACAAGTAAGAACTTTGAGAACAGAGACAGATAATCGATCTAAGGAAAACTCAATAGATTTTACTTGATAAATAAATCATTTCCGATGTTCGGTTAACTGAGCAAGATTTGTTGCATACTTTTCGGTGATCGATTATTTTAAATTAACTTGAAGATTTCAAGAAAATAAAGAAGTAAGACAGAAATAGGAAATAATAAGAAAATGGAAAGCTCTTTTGCTTAAATACTGAAAATATTTAAAAGTTTAACGTTTCCTAACTTAAATAGGTTTGGTTTTTGGGAAAGCTATATTCTTCCCTTAAAGATATTCATTTCCTAAATATGCATTAAAAACTTACAAATATAATATACTGGAAATCCCTTTCATAGTTTTGACTTTTTATTCCCAAACCAATCGATCAGTTTGGGTACAAAATCCCTCTCCTAATCTCGCTTAAATTGAATTTAAAACCGAGTCGAGCTGGCCTGGTGACAGGTGACAATATAAATCAGAGGAGTGGAAGCCCGGTTTCTTTTTTGCCCAAGGCTTTTCCCAGGAAAAGAGGCTCATCTCAAGACGTCAAGGACCCACAAGAAAAAAGAAGGAAAAGCACCGAAGAATGGGGAGAAGCGGGCCTCTTGTCGCCGATTCGCCAACGAAGGCCTCAAAAAATAATTTGCGAAGTGCTACGCGTTTTTTAGCCCATGTGTGCACCCCCGATTTATATATGCAGATATCTATATATAAAAGTATTTGGCCACACACACATATATATATTTATATATATATATATATATAGATATTTCGAGTGGTCGGGCCAATCGGAGTTGAGCACGAAGCTTCCAGAGGCTCGTGGAGGCGCCCGAATGGCAAAAAGGTCAAAAAGAGAGAGGGCAAATGGAATAAAATATGCAAAATATACAAAATAGCAACACAAATACAAATACAGCTCGGCCACAGTCACACACACGCCGGCGAAATAACGGGTGATTTATTTTAGTTGTTGTTATTGGCTGTGCGCAAAACAATAACAACTACATATAGATATAGGGGCCGAAGGCAACAACTATTCATATTAAAAATGCGTTTCGTAGGCGCCGCCTACCGCGTGACGTCACTAGCTGCACTTGCTGCGTCTTTGCCTCCTTTTCTTTCGCTTTTCGCTTTTTGTTGTTGTTATTCTCGTTCTCTTTTTATGCTCCAAGTTTTCGTTTTCGAGAGGGTCGCCAAGGGGAAGAGGAAGCAGAGAAGAGAGTGCAGCCGAAGCTTTTCGTTCGTTTTCGCTCGTCTTTATGCCGTTTTTTTTGTTGTTGCTCCCCCTTCTGCCGGTGTACGAATGTGAGTGTGTTTGTAGGAGCAAGCAGCTCGCTGTCTCCCTCGCACCCATGCCCTCTTACGGAAGTTTAAGGGGCGTGGCCAAGTTGAGTGTGCTGTGTTGCTGTCGCCACTTTTTCTCTGCTCTTTTTTGCCATAGTTTCTGTGCCTAAGCAGCAAAAGCAGCAACAACAAGCGGCTAAGGACGAGGCTGATGGAGGCGAAGAAGAAGAAGAAAGAGGGTTGGCAACTATTTTGAAACACTTTCTTACTGGACATTGGCCAGTTTCTCTTTCTTGCTGAAGTTGTTGTAGCTGTAGTTGTAGTTGTAGTTGCTGGCGTTGGTGTTGTTCTTGCTGCTGCTGCAGCTCAGTTGCAAGTTGCTGTTGCTGTTGCTTTTCTCTTCAAGCTGCAGGTGTAGGCTGCAACTATTTTCGGGTTTTTTTGGCTTTCAGCTTTTTGAGTTTACGTCTCACAAGATTTGAAAAAACTTTTTTTGAGACTAAAAGTTACTATTATTAAATAATCTAAAGTACATTTTTGGGCTACAACACGATCAAGTAACTATTACTGTTAAAATATATTCAAATGTGAGAATGGGAAAGGAGTTCTAAGTCAGATATTCAAAACATAATCATGAGATGAAAACTGAGATATAACTCTTTGAATTTTACAGTTTCTTTTAAGGTAGTAAGATCTACTTTAATTGAATTTATAAGGTGGATAATACAAGATTAACATAGAAAACTTAAAAATTAATAAACAACAAATTGGAAATATAAACTGTTTTAATATTAAAAACATTCTTTTGAAGACATTACATCCAAAAATTATATAAAATTATAAAAACAGCAAACAACTTATTCTAATCTGTTCTTCTTTATTATTTTCTTTTTGTGGTAAACCTGTTTCTAAAATTAAAAATAAACAAACAATTTATTTTTCACAATTTTTTGAACCATAACCTCTTATTATTGATTCACCAAAAATTGTATATTTTAACATTTAACCAATAAGAAACAAAAATTCAAAAGCATTAAGAAAACATTTCATGCTAGTTTGAAAAATCCAAAGTTATGAATCGGAAATACCTCCAAAGACCCGAAAAGCAAAGAGCGCCCTCCTGCTCATTCCCACTCTTTCCATCACTACCCTGCCACTCTCTTAAGCAATCACTGCTCTCTTACCGAATTCGCCGCACACAAACCGGAAAACAGAACGCCGGCGCGCAGCGAGAGAGCGGGCAGAGCAGTCGGCGTCGAGTTTCATTCATTCGCAGCGAGCTCAGCGGTTTGAAATTCGTATCTTTCAGTTCGTATCTTTCAGTTCGTATTTGTATCTCTCAGTTCGTTTTTAACTTTCGGCGTGAGTGCATCGTTTGTTATACGGCCACTGGAAGGCAGCAACAACAACAACAGAGACAGCAAGGCAAAAGCAACAACAAGTGACGTGCAACAACAACAAGAACGGGAAACAAGAAAGAAGAACAGCATGTGTTGCATGCAGCAGTGAACAAATACAAATACATATATATATATACATATATGAAAGAATAAACAAAACATAAACACAAGTTTTCTATTAATATTTCACACAAGGAAAGTGAACTGAAAATCATAAAAAACGAGACCGAAAAGTGTATGTGTGCGGTGATTATTATATTAATTATAGTGCCTTATTTATGACAAATGACTGGGCTGCAGTGGAAATCGATTTTGTACCTCCACTATATACTGCTCTATATATATAATATATATAATAAGTGGAAATAAGAACCCATGGCCCCTCCCCCACCGCCTTTCCATCACACATTTTCCGCGCATTTTGCTTGCGCTTCCAAAGAAATTGTAATTTATTAATTTATAACACAAGCCACCCAGCGAAGAGGTCGTAAAAAGCAATGTTGCTTGGTCTTTTCGGGCGCCCAGGAAATTAAGAAGAAAACCCACTCGAAGGAGCAACTTTTCCGACTTTTCCGAGTGGGTGGCACGCGCCAAAAACAGTTTGTAAACATTTTCCCCACACACACACACACAGCATGAACTCAGCAGCGGGAAAATCCAGACAGAAAGCCAGCTCTCTGCCCCTGTAATTTATTACTTGCTGCATAAATAATAAATAAGCGTTAATAAATAAATACAATATGCAATATATAAATGTGTCTGAACGCCCACTCGCCTCCCCCTTTTAGCCAGTGTGTGCCTGTGTGTTGGTGTGTGTGTGTGTGTGTGTGTAGCCACTTTAAGGATCCACAACCTCGAGACTGAATTAAATAAATAAATACAGAAATAATAAATAAATAAAGTGGCTGCCTTCTGCATTTTTTGCTGTCAGCAGCTGCGCTGGCTATAAATAATTAAACATAAATAAAGTATGACGAGGAGGAAGCAGGAAGCGCAGTGGGGGAATTCGGGAATTCGGGAAATCGAAGGAGTTTTCAGTTAGCTAAGACATAGAAAAAGTGCCCTTGATAAAATGTGAAAATCAGTTTGAAGTCTCGACTTACGAGTGACGCGATTCATTCTGCATTTGGGCAATTTAGTTATTTATTTATTTGAGGCCGAGCTCGTCTTCGAGCGAAGCATCAAATTTAATGCGGGCAAAGGCAGAGGCAGAGCAGCCTCGATAAAGGCAACAAACATGAATAAATAAGGGGAATAACAAAAGGCAGAGCGCCATAACAATAAACCAAAAGTTGCCAAAAGGAGAGAGGAGAGGAGTTCGTCCGCCTCTTCCTTCGAAGGGATGGCTGGTGGCTCTTCCTCGCCAGCTCCCTCGGCGACGAGACTCTGGCGGAACAACAATAAAATAAACAAAAATAATAACAGTCGACGACTTTCGGGGGCTCCAGCCACAAGATTTAATTGGAATGAAATAATAATAAACATAAAAAGTAGCAGGAAGAAGTATTATAATAACAATAATAATAAATATAATTAAATTTTACGGCGGCGGAGGAAAGTTTTCAGCTTCAGCTTCCACCCCGAACGGAACGGAAACCTCGCCCGGCGGCCCAGCCCAGCGAGCAAACACATAAATTAAAATTATACAAAATATTTAAATAAATATAATTACTTTTGGCTCTCTCTCTCTCTTTCGCTCTTTCGCTCTGCTGCCATAAATAATAATATTTAATTAAATATAAATCTATAGACGGGCGACGGCCGTGCATGCAAGTAGATCCAGAGACAACAATACAAAATAAGCAATAATCGCACACACGATTACAAAGCCACTCCATATGCCAGCTAAATATATATATGTATATCTGTTCAGATATGTATATATATATATATCGCATATATATACAACAATGGGCCAAAGAGACTACAAATAATTGCAGCTCAGTAATATAAATTAAGCCAAATTAAACATAAATAAATGTGTGCTTAGCTTTTAGCTAATAAAGCACATTTCTGGCCTGAGTAGGTGGTGGGCAGTGGGCGGTAGGCGGTGGGCAGTGGGCTGGCAAATACTAAACATAAATTAATAGAAATTCATGGAAATTTTCGACTGTCGGGGCAGAGGCAGGGGAAGGGGCAAGATTAATAGGCTTATTTAATAGAGTTATGACTAAGAGCAAATGCGCTCGCTGAATCAGCTTGATGCGGCTGAAACACTTGCCTCGATATTATTGCTATAGATTCCGATATAGGGGGTTTATGGGGGTTTACTTTCAAGGAATTATACAAACACAAGCGATTTCCTTGATAGCCAGAACTCAACGTAAACATTTTCATATAAAGTGGAAACTCAGAAGAGGAAATGAGATACAAATCGATATTGAGGCGGGTTATTATATTCTCGTTTATTTATTCAAATACTTTAAGAGCCCTCTAAGAGTCAAGAAAATAATGGAAAGATATTTAGTTCTACTTATTAAAACCATTTCACAGTGAGATGAAAGCAACTCCCCGAACCTCCTACAAAAACCCCTTCAAGTCCATCTTCTTCCCCAGAATCATCTAGATTTTTCCTCTTCTTACAGCGCTTGAACTGCTCCCAGGAAAAGTTCTCGTAAAGCCCCCGAAAATGTGTTAAGAGGCACGCGGAAAACGTGAAAATCAACCGATAAGAACGGAAAACGCTTTATCAGCACCATGGACATGACCAAGCAGATCGTGGACTTCGAACTGAAGTCGGAGTGCGAGGTGGACCAGTACGAGCCCAGTGACTACACAATGCCTCCATTGGATGAGCCCAAGGTGGTAATGGAACCTCAATTCGAGGAGCCAGAGGACCTAGACATGAAGTACTCCCCCGAGAGGATGACAGAGCCCACTTCGGAGGAGCAAAAGGAGGTAGCTAACCAGCCAGAAAAAGAAACAGAGTCCTTGGGACACATGAAATCCCCCGAGAAGGACATGGAATCAGTGCTGGTGAAGCCCAAAGAGAGTCCGGCCAATGATGAACCCCTGACCCCCCCACCACGACCTTTGACCTCTAGTGAAGTGGTGGGTCTCCGGGATCCCGACGATCCCGAGTTGCGCCTGCGCCTGGAGGCCAAGAAGTCGCGCTCCCTGCCAGTCTCCCCACAACCCCAGCAAAGTCTCAAGATGGCCGGCTCCGCACTCTTCGAGTTCGGCCAGAGATCCTCTCCAGCGGAGGCCAAGATCAAGCCAAATCCCGAGGTGAAACCTCCCAGGCGGAAAATGGCCCCTCCCAGTGGCGGTGGGGATAACCAACAGTTCTGTTTGAGGTGGAACAACTACCAGTCCAACCTGACAAACGTCTTCGACGAACTCCTGCAGAGCGAATCCTTCGTGGACGTGACCCTCTCCTGCGAAGGGCACTCGATCAAGGCCCACAAGATGGTCCTCTCCGCCTGCTCACCCTATTTCCAGGCCCTGTTCTACGACAATCCCTGCCAGCATCCCATCATCATAATGCGGGATGTCAACTGGACCGACCTTAAGGCCCTCGTGGAATTCATGTACAAGGGCGAGATCAATGTCTGCCAGGATCAGATAAATCCCCTGCTGAAAGTGGCCGAGACCCTAAAGATCCGGGGTCTGGCGGAGGTCAGCGCGGGAAGGGGCGATGGAGGCGCCTCCGCTCATCCCATGTCCGTCTACGACGAAGAGGAAGAGGAGGAGGAGGAGCTGGCCTCGGCCACAGCAATCCTGCGACAGGACGATGAAGCCGATCAGGAAATGAAGGCCAAGAGACCGAGACTTTTGCCCGAGGGCGTCTTGGATCTGAACCAAAGGCAGAGGAAGAGGTCCAGAGATGGCAGCTATGCCACTCCCAGTCCCTCTCTGCAGGGCGGAGAGACGGAGAGTACCGAGAGGGGATCCTCCGCCACTCCTGGACAGAACCAGAGCCAACCTCTGGCCATGACCACTTCGACGATAGTGCGCAATCCCTTTGCCTCTCCCAACCCCCAGACCTTGGATGGCAGGAACAGTGGTTCCACCAGCGGAGGAAACCAGAGGAACTCGCCACAACCGTCTTCGGGCCACAGCAATGGAAACAGCGGTGCCGCCATGCACTCTCCACCCGGAGGCGTGGCCGCCCAGTCCGCTCTGCCACCCCACATGGCCGCCGCCGTGGCAGCTGCCGCTCACCATGCCGCCGTCGTGCCCCCGCCCCCGCCAGCCATGCACCATCATGCCGCCGCCACCGCTGCCCAGCAGTTGGCCGCCCACCATCAGTTGGCCCACTCGCATGCCATGGCCAGTGCCCTCGCAGCCGCCGCAGTTGGCGCGGGAGGCACAGGTTCCGGCAGCGGATCTGGACCCAGTGCTCCCACTGGAGGAGCAGGAGCAGCGGGAAGCGCCTCCGCTTCGTCAGTGGGCTCCCACCACGATGACATGGAAATCAAACCAGAAATCGCCGAGATGATCCGCGAAGAAGAGAGGGTGAGTTTGGCAAATGCTTTTTGATATTATAAAAGAGTTAATCTTAGGATTAGTTTTAGTAAGGAGAGAGATTTCGTTTTAAAAATACTTTACTTTAAGGACTAAGACAGTTTAATATCTATAAAATATTATTAATAATATCAGAAATAGAAGTGACATCATAGTAAGACCTTTAAATTATAAAAAGAAATGTGAGCTCAGCCGTGACTGAATAAATATAATGACTAAGGTAAATTAAAAGTGAGTACGCTTCTGTGGAAAGTGCCCCAAGCAAGTAGACTTTTCCAGAAAGGAAAATATATATTTAGGTCTGTAAATGACTTCTTGGAAAATTAAAAAATGTAGAAAGCCCATAAATTGAATTTGATAAAACGGAAGTGACTCACAGACTAAACATTTTGCACATTTCTCTATGAATTTCTGAGTAACTAAGATCAAAAGATCAAAAGAGATTCCAAAGATCGGGGATCTATAAGTTTATAGAGAAGTATCTTAAGGGTTAGGTCTCAAATGAAGTCATGGAATGAGCCAGCAGATCAGAGATCTCAGTGACTAATGATGGTGTTCCACTTGCCTGGAAATAAACACATTGCCATAGATCTCAGAACAACTTGTCCTCCGATCAGCTACAATGTAAGCTTACGATCATAAATATTAATAAATAATTGCTGTAATAATACAGATATGGCATTATATTATATATATAAGCTGTCTGTAGATACAGAACCTAACCGAGCATAGACCTGCAAAGTTGGTTCCATTTCCCCGTCGAGCCCGCATGACCCCCGGCGACCCCTTTGCGCCGTCGAAGGCTGCGCAAAAGCAGCCCGTTTGCATAATGCGCATACGCCGGGTACGCTGGGTACACCGAGTGCAACTGCAAGACAGACAACCGCTTAGTTTCAGTTTTCCTTTGATTTCACTGGCTGGGAAATGCATGCATATTAACGAAATCTTTTGCATTCACCTTTGGGCCTCGTTGTTATTTCTATTAGATTGCAAATTAAAGCCGATTTACTATTTGTATAAGAAAAGCGGGGAAGAACGGGGCTGGGAGGGGGCGAGGTCGCGACATTAAGTGCGTCAGCGACTTGAAAAATAATTCAGCAACATTTAATGCTAATGACGAAAATTGCACAATGCACGCATACCAAGGAAAGGGAGGATGAGGATGAGGATGGGGATGGGGATGGGGATGGGGAAAAGGGGGAGAAAATCAACAGAATTATAAACAATTGGCAGAAATTGATGGCAAGGCAAACAAAAGTCGCACAAATATTTGATTTGTTCGTCTCGTGCATCTGATTCTCCATAATTGCAACTGCAACTAATGCGCCTCCGATTTTCGCTCGCTGCTGCACTTTGGCTGCATTCTTGTCTCCGGCTCAGCCATTTATTTGTTATTTCTGCGATAAACACTTAATACCTGACATTGAGCATTATTTTTCCACGTTACTTGCCACTCTAACTGTTTGCATATGCATCCAAACTTATGTAAATAAATCAATGCAAGCGGCCGCCTGATGAATATGAATGTTCGCCGACCACAAATTCAGGAATTTCAATACGAATTTAATGATTGCATAGTCAATAGTAGACACAAAGAGCTTCTAAAACTAGAACTCTGGATCGTACGTATATATATATATAGTTTCGATATGGAGACAGCTGAGCTGGCTGGGAGATGGGTGGGAAAACCCCTTACTCCCTGCTTTTTGCTTGCACAATTTACTGTCCTTTGTTAATTTATTGAAATGAAATGAGAAATAAAATCAAGAAGAACTAGACGGCAGTAAAAGCCAGAAGTATGAGTTGCCACACCATTCCCCCCTCCACCCAACAAGCCACCCAAGTGCTTGACGACGTCACTGGGAAAATCCACAGAAGGAAGCTGCGGCTGAGAGCCTGTTACCTAATAGAGTCCAACTTTTGCCTCAGTCAATTCCGAGAGTTTTCTCTTGGCGAGTTTCCCCACTTTCATTCATAGAACACACACAGACACGCAGCGAGCGGAAAAACTCACACACAGGCACTCAGAGGGAAAGAGAGCGAGATGCGGAGACACACACGCAGCATTGAGGAGACCCAGCAGTCAGGAAAAGTCGCAAGAAACTCGAAATCAAGAGGGCTCATCCCGCCCCCCAAACTTTGCTGTGCGAGTTCCTTGACTTTGGCTTTTCTTTTGTGCGTTTGCGAACTGTTTTTGCAAGAAAATTACTGAAAATTGCCAAGTGCTGAAAGTTCTTTGACAGCCAAGGGCGGCCCCCATCTCCGCACCCACTTTTCCGACTTTTCCCCCGCTTTCCCAGTGTCTCTTTGTCTCCGGCGTTAGTCATAATTGCTCCATGTGTATCTCCAGTTCTTTTCGGCTTCTCCCAGCTGGCTTTATGCAAAGCAGGTTGGTTGAACTCTTTGGAGAAGCAGAGGAAATGGAAATCTGACCGTGTGAATCTTTCCTTTCGGGGTCCGAACGGCCCAGCTTAAGCCAAATGTCATCGGTTGTTTCCTGTGCGGTCCGCAGCTCATTAGAGCCGTTTGATTGATTCGAACCGGGCCGGGAGCCGGGAAATAAATCAAATTTATGTCCGCTGGTTTTACATAAACTTGCCGATCGCTGTCGGCCACCCGGAGGGCTAGGCCAGCAAGGGAAAATGAAGGAGGGTGAGGAAGAAGGTTTCCATTAAGGCCCCTTATCTGCGGAGCAACCAGAGGCCTTTTCCATTGGCCAGATTAAAGGATTTCGTAAGGCGGGCGGCACTTTGGAATTCAGTCAGTCAGTCGCCCGAATTATATGTGAATTCTATAATTTACGAGGCAATTTCGATAATTTCTTTAGTTTGTGGTCGGCCATAAACGTTGCAGCAATTGTTCTTGCTGGCCAGGTTATATAAAGGGAATTTTCGGTGCCCGAACGCTCCGCACTCGAAATAAATAAGTAATTTATTTTATGGCCAACCCGGGCTGCCATAAACCCACATAGATCTTATCGCCGCGCAAATAATACAACAATATAATCATAATAACAATTTGTAATCTTAAGTCGCGTCGATGCCAGCTCTTGGCTTTGGTAATTTCCCTGATAAGATTTCCCTCAGCTCTCTGGCCTTCCTTTTTTATTTTTTATTTTTAATTCTCTATATTGGCGCTACGTGATCAGTGCTCTTGTAGTTCTTATATTAACCACTGATAAGCCGGAAGGCTGGAATGATGACTCGTGGCCAGTGACGCAGTGACTCGCGAATTTGGCCAAATCATCTTTGTATTTACAGGCCGACGGTGATTGTTTAAATAAAGAAAAAACGATTATCGTATACGAGGGACAATAGAATTTTTATAACACTATATATATGGGGTTTTTTGTTAGCCGTTTTTTACCATCCAATCATGGCCCAAGTCCGTGCACTTTCTGCCGGGTAATTATAGAAAAATATTCGGCTAATTGGCCTGTGTTTATAAGTTTGGTATCAGATTGGTTGGTTTATGGCGAAACACCTTTGGAATCTGATTTGTTTATCGATTCTTGGATAGTGCTTAATAATAGTTTATAGCGGGGACTCTAATATTTCACTCTTAGAACTAGAACTTGGCTAAGCTGAAGGTTTTCCAGGGCAATGCCCATCCCCAACCCCTCCATTTCCCCACCATGTTCCAGCTGGTCTCCTTCGCTTGTTTTCCCCGCGTCAAGTTTTGTTATATTTCCATTTATTTGGCTGCCTTTTGTTACACTTTATTTATTTATTCCGCATTTATTGTGGCCCCCAAACACACACTTTTCCGTCGTTAGTGCAGTCGCGACTGTTGTCTTTATGACGACTGCCATGGCGATGACGATGGCTGTGATGATGATCACGATGATTATTATTGCCATAGCCAGTTTCTCTGTCTGTTTCTGCTGCTCTCCACTGTTTTCATTGTAGGAAAGACATAAGAAAATTATAGGTATCTGCCCTTATGGCGCTGCGCAGCGGAGCGAAACAATAAAATATAAAATAAAATATGTACGACTCTGTTTACGCAATTACAAGCGGACAAACACAGGCGACCGACCAGAGATACAATATTTATAACCGTCAGATACGAGAGCTGCAGCCACAGATACAGATATGGACAGAGATACAGATACATTTACAGGTACATACTATGTGTGTGCATCTTGCAGATACTGCAACAATTAGGGGCACAGATAACGGTGTAAATGAAAACCGAAATTAAAGAAAATTGTATCGCATCTGCTAGTTTCTCCACCGCCGCCGCCGCAAATGGCATTATAATGTGTTATAATTCGAGGGTACTTACACCGAAAGAAAATGGCTCGCTATCAGTGGGGCAATGAGTAATTTGTTATTAGGAAACTCAGGTGCTTAAGAAAGTAAGTGCTCAAAGAAAGATAGTCATGAGGGTTAGTTCGAGGGTTAGTACTAAGTTTTCGTTCATTTCAGTACAGAAGGTACACATATTTCCTTTACTTTTGCTAAAAATTAAGGCAATTTTCTGCCACTTTTCTCCACTATCATCATCATTTTTTAGCCAGGATAATGACAAACACGAATTACGGCGGCAGTGAGTGCGTGGAAAAGGAAAGCGCTCAGTAAACGCCTCTAATTTGGCAATCAACTAAAAAAACTCTTTTCCCCCGTTTTGCCAGCACTCGTAGTTAATGGCACCACCCACCAGTCAGCCTTTTCCGCCCACTCTGCATCTGCAGCAGCAGTAGCAGAAGCAGCAGCAGTAGGAGCACCACCACCCACTTGAAAAGTGAGTGCAACTGCAGTTTCTTCTTTATGCGAATGCAATTTGCTGGAAAGGTTCGATTGCCGCAGCGGCACTCCATGCGGTTTTCCTTTTTCCAGCCGCTTGAGTCCTTTTGTGCATCCTTTGGTAGGCGGATAATTCGGCGTGAAATTAGCCAGCAAAGTGAGCGAGATCGAGTGGGCTTCCAGTGGGGAATTTTCCGACTCCAAATGGAAATGCACATCCCAAAGATTTTTGGTGTTTGTTTATCTCGACCGGTTGAGTCGCATCTGCAAGCGTAAACACAAACTGCATTTGAGGAATGGGCCTTTGAAGTTGCCTTTCCTGCATTTGATTTGTTATTTTATTACTCTACGAATTTTAACACATCTGCTGGAAATGCATCTGTGAATTATTAAATGTATCTTCTATCTTGTGTCTTGTATCTTGTACGAGTATCTGCCGAAAGCGACGAACACATGTAAACGGAATGTTCTTTTTAGTTTTTTTTCCATTCCATTCCATCCTCTCCTTCCCCACCTCTCGCGCACATCAATATTTATTACTTTGTGTACATTTGCCGTAGAACAAATTCTTCCTTTTCCATTTATTTATTCCCCTCTGCACTGCATTTCTTAATTTAGCCATTCCTCTTCATCTGCTTCTGCTTCTGCTTCGTTTGTGTTTCCCTCCCTTCCTTCGGCTCGGCCCTTCGTACACATCCTCTCTGTCCCTGTCTCTGCCTCTGTCTCTGTCTCCCTTCTTTGCAATTGTTCTTTTCGATGCACCCCCGCTTCGCTGGCAAAGAAGTGGACAAAGCAGAAGAAGGTCTGAAAAGGGAAGGGTGAGGATCTTCCAAACCGAATTATACACTTGAAAAAAAGGGGGACTAATATTGGAAATTATTAAAAAAATATAAATATATTATTATAGCCTAAATAGATATGTTTATATATTATTTGATATTTAACATCGAAAGTCAAGTTAATTTTTTCCAGTGTATGTTTTTCTCCACATCTCCTTTCTCTCCTCTTCTGCTGTGGCGTGTAATTATTACGATTGGATATATAATTTGTAAGGCGAAACATATGTTTCCATTTTAGTTTTTACGTTGCTTTTGAGCTGCTTCTGCCTTTACTTATGCACTTTATTAGTTTTGTGTGTTTTTTTAGTTTATTTTTTAGGCGGGGGAGGGGGGAGCACTATTTTTTAATGCTCCCCGCTTAGCTCAGAGCCAGCGGAAAATGTTTGGAAAGCCATTGAGAGTTGATTTTTAATAGCTGAGCAGATGGTTTTCATTTTATCTGCACGGCCCTAGCATCTGGAAATGGAATGGAAATGGCCAAGTGGCTCCGACAGATATCCATATATCCATGGATATAGTATATCCATATATCCATATAGCCCTATACCCAGATAGCGAATGCATCCGAATGCATACACTCAACACCCAACACCCTGCAGCACCTGAGCACAAAAATGCAAATGCAAACGTCGCCGTCGTCGTCGTCGTCGTCGATGTCTTTTCCAGGTAAACAGCGACTCAGAAACTATCGCATTTACAATATTTGCTCAACGAATACGTTTTCTATTGAATATTTATTTAACGGTGAACAGAAATGTCAACAGAAAATGTGCTTAAACAAAAGATAAACGCTAGGTTCGTGGTGGACCGACCACGCCCTGTATCTGGCATCTTGCATCTTGCATCTTGTATCTTGTATCTGATGGATGCGAGATGCTAGTATCTGCGGTTGTCCAATTGACACCATTTACTCCTCAACGCGGATTCTGCGGTGGCTTCTGTCGCCTGTTGCTGTTGCTGCTGCTGCTGCTGCTGTGATGTTGCATGTTGCTGCGGGGTTGTGGATGTTGCTGCTGCTGCTGCTGAGATGTTGCCAGCGTGGCGTTGACAGGCCGCAAGCCACAGTTGCGCCCAGCGTCTCAGCCAGTTGTCAGCGGGCCACGCACTTTTTGGTGTCACTGTACGAGTCTATTTGTCTGCCAGCAGCAGCAGACGCAGCTACACTGAGGGAAAACTAAGCCAGAACACGTTCTATGACTAAGAATGATTGTAGATCTGCTTAGATCTTCCATGTATTTAAGCCAAAACATGACTACATCTTGAGTTAGACAAAAACTTGGCCATTTGACATTTAGAACCATTTATCAGAGTCATCAATTTAGAAGTCATTTCGCACAGTGCAGAACGTCTTTAGAGACAACGGCAGCCGTCGCTTTAATTCTTAAGCAATATTTATAGTTGTATTTTGTCAAATATTTGCACAGTTTGTTTTGTGCGCTGTCAAAGGCATTTATCAAGAGTCTGCAAATGCAAATGCAAATGTGAATGTGAATGTGAATGCAACTTGCAGTTGCAGTTCCAACTGCTGTATCTGTATCTGTATCTGTATCTGCATCTGCTAATTGCTGCTAGTTTCGCTGGCGTTCTCATCGCCGTTCGGCGTTCATTCATTATATTGTCGCCTCGAGTTGTCTCCGCATCTGCGAGTGTATCTGTATCTGGGTATCTGTGTGAGGTCAAATTTACTTTATTAATTACAACCGCAGCAGCAACAGCAACAACAGCAGCAGCAGCAGTGGCAGTGGCAGCAGCAACCGGCAGCAATAAATTCAAATGAGTCGCAAATGTGTGCCGCTCATTTCGGAAAACACACGACAAAAATTGGAAACTAAATGCTGGCTAATTTTTTAAATTGCCGCGCTCGGGGAACCGAGTTGCTGACCCAACTAGCCATGTTCGATTTATATACTACGAGTATATAGCCTTGTTCCAGGCATATCTACTTACTCTTCCATGCTGGCCATAATTAATTAAATATTTTCATAGCCCCGTGTGTTTGCCTACTTTATAATGGGCTGAGCAAAACTAAATAAATTTCGCGCCGAGCTATAATTAAATTTATGTGGCTGAGTCATTTTCGTGTGCGATGAATGGACGCCAACTTGGTCAATGGTCTATGTCTATGGCTATCTCTATTGCCATGGCTGAGTCGAAGTCGGGTCTTTATGCCACTTATTTATATGTATATTAATTTATTGAAATGTTGCACAATGGCAGCGGGGAAAACGCCGAGTCAGTGGATTGTAATTTAGCAGTTCCCACAGATCTCGATGCATTTCAGCCGGTGATTAATTGCCCGCACTCATTATTATTCATTTCTGTTTCGCCTGCTCTCAAATCCCAACTATTTCTCTGACATTTACTTCAGCTATTTGTACTAATATTATATTTTGTATTTTTTACACTTTCTGGCTGCCGAGCAGGTCTTTGAACTGCCTCCGCTTGTGCGCCAGATACAAGGTACTCGCCTTTGTCTGCTCTTCGGGGAGAGGAACTTATGCCAGCGAGCATAATTACTCGAAATGAAATTCTAAATTTATAGTTACCATTAAGGCATCTTGGAGTGACTAAGAGCCCGAATTGTGGGTGCGACTTTTGTGTTTTTCATCTTAACATTTTCTCGCTTGTAAGCGATGCTGCGGCTGATTCATGTCATCAGATTATAATGAAATTGGTTTATTAGTGATAATTCGGGCTGTTTGCTGTTGCTGCTGCTGCTGGGAGTGGCGTTCTTTACTCAGGAGTCAGGTGACTCAAGCCGTGAATTATGATATAATAAATAAGCCAGATAAAGTGCGAATGGAAATGACTTCGAATCGGGGTTACACAGAGCTTAAAAATGATGAATTCTCTATATAGAAGGGGCTTAGGGCTTAGTACGGCGAACTTGTGATTAGTGCTCCTCGAAAGGCTTCTAATTAGGCACCTGGGCTACCGTCTTGCATGCAATTAGCCGCAAATCGTAATTAATACGCTGCTGAACTATAAAAAAGTTCAATTGAATCCGACAATTAAGCCTGGCAGCGGCATACTAATAAATACATATATAAATTACACGGAACAGGCGCTCATGTCAATCGAGAGCCAACGCCTGCCATGGTCATTAAAAGCCGCCGAGTGCCACTCCCCCGCCCCAGCTCCGCCCATTAAAAATATATACGAAAGAGAAAAGAATACAATATACTTAATCGCATATGCATAAAGCGAAGACAAAGGAACGACAATCCTCGCTGTAATTACACACAAATTTAAATAATAATAAAAAGTGGGAAAACTTTTACGCTGATGACTCCCGCGCCCTGCAAGCTGCCGAGCTGCCGAGCTGGCAAGCTGGCAAACTGGCAATTAAAATATAAAATGTAAAAGAGCGAAAAAAATCCGAAACGAATGTCTGTACAATAAAATATGATCGTGTAATTTTTTATAGTTTTAATTAATGGCTTTTCTTAGGGAGTCTCACTCCCATCGCATGTGTTTTCCACTGCCCCCTTCTGCTTGAGTTTCCACCTCCACCTCCGTTTCCATTACCATTTCCATCTGCCTCGAATGTTTTTCGTCGGTCAGTTGAGCCACATTCGTAATTATATAGTTTTACTGTAAGCCACAATGCGAAGGTATTTTTCACCTTTGTCATCGTGACGAGGGGTTTTCACTGGCCTGGCATTTCCCCTGGCCATTTCCCGGCTTTCAGGGTGCAACGGAAATGAATGAAAGGCAGTTTTCCTCTGCCAGTCTCCCTCCCTTAGCAGTCGATCGATCCGCTGATCTCTCAGTATCCCCAATCGGCAAAACTCCCAAATCCAGTCCGCCATTCAGATTCGAACGTTGCCTCTGAGCTTTATTTATAGCCACCGAAAGTGGCGTTATTAATAATATTTATTTAAATGGTTACTTTATTAATCAAAGCTCTGTTACACGTGCGTTCTGATTTTTGTGTCTCTTTTGTGCGCGTCCCCTGTTGTTGCTGTTGCTTTGTGTCTTTTTTAGCAGCTCGTTTTTGTCGCTTTGTGTGTTTATTTGCATTAATTATTAATTTGCTCGTTGCCAGTTTGGCCGTTTGGCAGTTCGGCAGTTTGCGCATGCGCAAATGTTATAAAAACGGAAAAAATCACAAAAAGAATCGAGAAACGGCGTCGAAATGTTTGAATTTCATTTTAATACATTTCGCCCGTGGCCAGCGATCTTGGATTTGATTTTTCTGATTTTTGTTTTTTGCTTTTTTCACTTTTATTAGTGGCTATCAGCTATCAGCTGTTGAAGTTGTTTTTCGCCTTTTGGCTCGGCGTGTGGCGGCTGTCGAGTGAAAAATCAAATACAAAATTTAGCAGGGCTCAAAAATAGCCCTCGACCCGTGGTCTAAACTATCTAAGCCCAAAGACCGAAATACGGTTGTTTCGGAGAGCTAATTATACAACTCTCCGGGGGCCGGCGACCTAATGAGCCAGAAAAAAAAAAAACAGAAAACAAGATCCACAGAGATCCCCAGCCAAGACTGCCAAGACAGCATCATCATTTAAAAGGCTAAATGAAAGCATTTCAATTGTCTGCACGAAAGCCCCTCGGAAAATGAACAATAGTTGGGCCCTGAACCGGCTTAACCCCTTTGTGCCCCACTCTTTTCCAGCTTGTATTTTGTTTTTCTACATTTTTTGGGGGACGCGTGACGCGACAATAATAAACACACACACACACACACAGAGCCATTGCATTCACCATGATAATAATAAAATAATAAAAGTGTACACAAAAAGCACTTTTTGTATGGAAATATCAAAGAACATCCCCGAAGACCGACCCCCCAACCCCCCAACCCCGACAGCCATCATAATAAAATCCATCTTGGCCAGCTGGCTACATCATAAACATTTATTAATCAAAACTATCTTGTTTGTTATTGCCATTGAGCGCGGCATATTTCTCGTCAATTTTACTAATAAAATTTAATTTATTTAAATTCCGACATGCGGGGACATAAAAATCAAATCACAAACATTGTCAAATGCGGCTAAAAAATAAACACTCGCACGAAAAAGTGAGGAAAACAAGCGAATAGCTCAATGCAAATGAAAAGATACAATAATTTATGCCCAATGGCCGAAGAAGCCATAATAAAATGGCAGCAACAAAGGTTTCTCGATAAGGTTGGAGTCTTCGACTGCGAGTTACCCACTGATCTAGTGGCAAGATGGCCTAATCCACCTGCCAAGCCATGGCCCAATATGCCCCTTGCGAGGCTAAGCGGTACGAAGAGCAAATTACACAAATTTAGAAATAATAAAACTAAAACGTGTCTGCATAAATTAATTAATAAGTCAATTCCGAATGTGAATGTGGAAGACGACGACAAAGATACAAAGATACTCAGATACAAAGATAAATTTAAATTTATACATATATTACTGGAATCTGTGAACTGCAGATAAGTCTTGGTGATGGGATCGACTCGAAGCAGTCCCTGTAGCAAGGGTAATTGCCCACCCCCATCGCCGACTAAGGGTTAAGCTGGATCTGGAGACCAAGTTTATAAGCAACTTTTTATGCATTATTCTTTTTATCGCTTTTACAGCCAACTTAACTGCCGGCCGCCTTTGACGCTTCCATTGTCTGTCATTTGCGAGCCATAAAAATACACGACTTTATAAGGAAAATAAACGTAAAGCATCTTAGCAACTGGGAATAGACAAAGGGGGAGGAAGGGGTGCTGAAATCAGAAAGTTTTCCGAGGCAAATCCATTTGAATTTTCTATTCAGTGACCGCATGAATAGGGAAAACTTTTAGTGGCAGCATCCGAAATTTCCGCTCGGCGGGCGACTCATTAAAAGTAAATAAAAAATCAGATACTAAAAACAATCGAGCAGCGTTTTCCCGAAAAACGCTTGTTGAAAAAACGATGTTAAATAAATAAAAATATATAAATACACATCAAAACACAAATAAAGCGGATTCGGATATTCGAAGAGCAAACAGCGAAGGCGCGACTGCTAAAACGCTCGGCCACGCACTCGGACAATGGGGGTCGTGTAAATTTCTAAAGCCAACTATGAGAGGTGCCACGCCCCCCCCAGTGGAAGGTGCACTTTCAGAAATATCTTTTTCCTAAGAGGTTTTCATGATCTTTTTATCTTTTATCTGCCTTTTAAAGTGATTCCCATGGCATCTCAGTAAGACAGGTACTATGAGATCTCACTAGCTATTTCTCTCAGTGCAATCAAAAGTCTTTACGTTCGGTTTTGCGTCCAGTTTGATTTATTTCTGCCAGCGAGGCCAAAAATAAATACCGCAAATAAATAAAAATCTAGTTTGGCATTTATTTATTTTATTAATTTGTGCTGCGCGTGTTGCCTGCCGCTGCTTCTTTTCTTCGACTGCCCCTGCCACTCTGCCACTCTGCCTCTCTGCCACTCTGCCACTGCCATTGGAAATGATTCACTTATTAAAATACTCGAGCGTTTAATATTTATTTCGAGCGTTTATGTAATGCCAGTTTTATTATTTCATTTCTGCGCTGCGCAGCGCTGCCTTGCTGCCTTGCTGCCTTAGCCAGCAAATTCGTTTCACAACAATGTGGCTGCCTTTTTGTTTATAATTAAACGCAGAAAGCGTATTTCTTAATTATTTATTTTATTGTTGTTTATTTTTAAATGGGCTACAGACAATTTCCTGCACTTCAAGCGAAACAAATAAAAGTGACGCAGCACTACTTTGGCTTTCCCACTCAAAGGCAGCACTGGGAGTGAGCGTTATTATTAAAGTTGGGAAATGATTTCAAGTATCTCTGCTCCTCGAGGAGGATTATGCTTGGAGAAGGCAAAAAGAGTGTCCTATCTATCTATCATCCATCCTGCTAGGCAGTTGCTGCTGGCATCTGTTGGCTCATCCAACAAAGGATGCTCCGACTTAAGCCTGTGTGCTTAGCCCAAGTCAAAGCCTCGCCGGCCGACAGAGGATTGCCTTGCCGCTATCCTCCCCTCTCCGGGCGGGAGACGGAGATCCGCTAATTGCCAGAGGTCCTAATGCAAATTTAATCCGTGTGTGTTGCGAATTATTTTCACCGTCCGCAGACTGCAATTGCAAATCAATTGCAAACTGCAATCTCAGCTACAGAGTGCGTGTGCGTGTGCGTGTGTGTGAGTGTGTATTTACATATGTAATGGTCTCGTGTGTGCACACACGCATTTAGGCCTCGACTATAATAATTATCTTGAGCAGACAGCGCTCGACTAAATCAATATTATGGCCGACTAATAAAGGTGTTGCCCACACACGCACTCTGCACGGGCTTAGATACAGAATTGAATGTAGAAACAATCGCTGGGCTGCCAGTGGCAGATAGAGATACATTTCCAGATACAGATACTCGTACAGATACAGATACAGATGCAGGTGCAGGGGCAGCTGCAGATACAAATGCATTTGCGGAGGACCAACGGTTGACAGGTCGCCGGGAAAGGGCATTAGAAATAAGTTGGAATAATATAAATGGAGAGGAGGGAGTTTAGCTGCACTGCGAGAAGCGGATTCGAAGGGGATTTCTGCATCGCAGTGCCTCATGAAAGATTTAGAATGCGCCTGGACTGGCCCTTAATGAGGCCGGCCCACTCGGATTGGTTTTTATCCCTGATTTGTATTAATTACACGTACCTCCGAGGCTGCGGCTGTCCGTTTGAGGGGATCGTAGGAAAAAAACAATCAAATATGCATTTTAAAAGTTGCCCGACTTTGGACTCCGAGCTCCAGTCTCCACGCCACTCACCTCGTTTTCAGTTTTTGGACCGATCCGAGTCGACTCGACTCGACTCCCCCATGGCCTGCAACTCAAACAGCAGCCAAAGCCCAGACCAAACCATATTTGTCTAACCTGGGCCGACACACACACTCACACACATATGTCAGGGGGCTTGAGAAGGGGTGTTTGGGGGGTCGACGAGCCTCTATTTGCCCAGGACCCGGGTGCCCGAGTGCAGGCTGCGCTCTGTTTTTAGACAGTGGGCGGCACGGCTCCTCTCTATGCTATTCAAAAAATTTAATGGCATTTTAAATAAGAAATTACACAGGCCGTGCATATTTCATAAGACTTCGTATGCGCCGGCGATGTTCGACGCGGCTCAGAGTTCGGAAGGCTGGGAAAGGAGCGGAGGAGAAGCGGCGCGGGCTACCCGCCCGACTCCCCAAAGTATCAAATGGAAAAACTGTGGCCCAAAAGCAAAGAAAAGCGTGCCACGGCTGCAAAATAGTTGCAGTTTTCCGCCTCAAAGCAAGGGGCCAGGGGTCAAATGATCGACGAGGAAGTACTGATTAGTGGAAAGGGAAATCGAAAGCAGATAGAAGGCAGCCCAGAAAAGGATTAAGGATAATGAAGGAGAGGATAGGATAGAAGGTATTTATTGTTGGCTATCCTAAGCTGACATTATAGCCCATCATACCCCACGTAGTGCGCCAAATAATGGCGGAATGTTAGCTGTAATTCTAGCTTTATATGGCCGAATGGACGCGGCGGTGGGGGCGGAAAAGTTGGGCTACCTTTTTGCATAGCTTTGGACTCATTTAATATTTATGTCTCTCTAAATATTAAATATTATTTCAAGGCTTTGCAGTGCGTTGCGGGCCGCATCTCCACCCACTCTCAGCTGCATTTCAGCTGCATTTGCAATCGCAGTGGCCGCTGCTTTTGCCTTTGAGGCATTCGATTGAGAAGCGAAAGCGTAGCATACATTCGAGCGCTTGACCGGAGTCGGATTTTCGCTTCCTGGCTTTTCTTTCCGTCTTTCCTTTTGCCTTTTTCCTTTTTATTTAAACTTGCGAGATTTGCGCGCCCATGAATAATTACCCAGCCACCCGGCCAGCGTCCTTTCTTCTGCTTTCACCTTTCTCCGGCTGTGCTGCTGCTGCTGCTGCTGCTGCTGATGGCGGAGGCGTGTCTTCCGCTTTTTTCCGCTAGTCCGCTAGTCTGGCAGCTTATACAAGTTTAATATTTAATGACTGTGTGCAGCCGTTTTAACACTTTGTAGACTTTCTCCGCAGCCCTTTGGCCCCCATTGCCCTTCCCCCCTTTCTCTCG
Organism: Drosophila eugracilis; assembly: GCF_018153835.1. Taxonomy (NCBI): domain Eukaryota; kingdom Metazoa; phylum Arthropoda; class Insecta; order Diptera; family Drosophilidae; genus Drosophila; species Drosophila eugracilis. The sequence goes on along the minus strand of NW_024572964.1, from coordinate 1,185,287 downwards.
CAGTGAAAGCGCGCTTTCAATCAGCTCAAAGGACACGCAAGGCTCTTCCAGTCCAGTCCAGTCCCAAGCCATTACATTCAACCAACAATGCTCAGGCTTCCAGAGGGCAAAGCGGGCAAGGGGGCTGTGTCCGTATATCCTCATTATCCCCTATGCTAAAAACAATAAATTACTATTTGCAGGAGGTTAATTTTTACTTGCAACTACAAGCCAAGAGAAATTACATGAGCAACGACTGCAGAAGTTACAATTGCCCGACAACTGCAACAACCATAACAATGTCGGGCCAAAAGCCGAAGTAAATACTATAAAAGCCAGGGTCGAGTTGGCCGCAAATGTGTTGGTTCTTAGGGATGGCAGAGTGCTAGGTTGGTTACCTATCCTATTATCCACTTCATAGTTTCTAAGCTCCTTAAAAACTCATTCAAAATGTCAATACTTTCCAAAACCTAAAACTTAAAAACTCAAAATAATTTAAAAGAAGTAATTGATCGTGTCACGCTGTCATCTCTGGCTGGGATTGCCCTTTGCCAAAGTCCGAGCTGGCAGGACAGCCGAGCAAGACAACTTTTTTGGGAGGGGTCAACAATAAACAAGAGGGGGCAGCCACGGGCGGAGTGGAAGGGAATGCCAGAAGGGGCAGCAAGGGTGCCTCGGATCGCGGTATTTTCGAGTTTCGAGTTTGAGTTTCGAGTTTGGAGGGTCTGGAAGAAGTCGGCGGCCCATTTGAATGTTTTATGGCAATTTCTGTTGTCGGCTGCGGTTGATGTTGCTGTTGTTGCTGTTTCTGTGCTGTTGCTGCTGCAGTTGTTGCTGTTGCCAGTTGGTTAGTCGGCAACTTGACACACCTCAATGCACGTTGCACTCAACACTTGGCGTATAATTATTTATTACATTTAAATTATTGTTGCCATTGTTGTGAGGTGAGTTGCTGTTACTGCTGTAGTGGCAAACAAAACTTTCAGGGGGGTTGGCAGGCAGTAGAAGGGGGCAAGTGGAAGCGGGACTGGAAGTGGGACTGCAAGTGGAATTGGAATTGGAAGTGGGAGCAAAAAGCAAGCTTCATGCACTCGCACTTGGCTTTATGATTGCTACAATTATTGTGGCCCCAGCAGTTCCTTGGACTTGCGATTGTTTATTGTTGTTTAGCTCTCTTGCATTTCATTATATTCCGATACATATGCATACTATATATATATATATACTGGGTGAAAGAAACCAGATATCGTACCCAAGAAGTATCTATATAGCCACACACAGGGAAAGCTACTGTTTCCCCGCCTCGCGAAATGTGTTTTTCACATTATTCCCATGAATAATGCATCGGGCCAATATGCATATTTTATGTGAAATTCGTGCAATAAAATACTATTAAATATTTAGTTGCCGCCGACGTCGACGTCGAGGTTTTCGTTTTTGTTTCTGTTTCTGTCTTTTGTCTTGCGGCAAGGAGAAAGGAGCCAAGGAGCGAAGGAGCCAAAGAGCCAAAGCCTCTACTGGGCGCCATTAGAAATTCGGTTGCCTGGGAATGGGATTTATAAAAATGCAAATCGATTCGCGGGATCCCCAATGAGAAGTGTCAGTCCGCAGGACTCGATAATTGTAGTCTCCGAGGTCTTCGTTCTTAACTGAATTATTTCTGGCGTCTTGGAAAATTAATGAAAAGCGCCGTGGACAGAAGGTGTGGCCACACAGCGAACCATTTTCCATCTAAGCAATAGTTGAGATGCAAAAGTATCTTTACTATATTAGATATTATGGATATATCTCTGAGACTTAAGTCACCAATTTAGTTGATAATTTCCATGCCATGCTGGAAAAGCAGTAGCTACAACGTGGCCAAGGTTGCCGGAAAATGGGGGCTGGGAAGTGGGTGGCATGCGTGCGACTGGCTGAGTAATGCGAAGAAGTGAATGAACAGAGAGCTGCTGGCTGCCGAAAAGAGAGTGGCAACGCGGAAGTGGCGGAAAAGCGAGAGCTAGAGAGAGAAAACTAGTCGGCAGTAGTAATAGTGAAGGCTGAAGGCGACCAGGAGCCCAGGAAAAGTAAAAGCTGCCCCACAAAGCGCCAAGGAAATCGCAAAGTTCCTGTTAGTTCTGACGCACAAGCGGGGGTCTTCGCAGGGTTAAGAGTGGGAAATGGGAAGGGTGGGGTGGGTCTGGTTTGTGGTGAGCAAGTTGCAGACAAGAGAAATAACAAACTTGAGACGCCACCACGGTGGAACACGAATCGAAAATGAATAATAAATACAGTGTTATATAATATAAGAAATATACACAGCAGAAACGACAGGAGGAAAACTACAGCAAAAGTTCTAAGGAACCAGCAAGGCAGGCGGGGGCAGGGGGCAGGGGGCAGGGGGGATAAGGATAAAGGGAAGGTTAGGAAAATGGTGTAGTTTTAGTGCTTTTCCAGAGGGCCAAGGGAGCGGGGCGAGTGCTGCTGAGTTTATGTGCGCGCTTGAAAAATAAAATTAAAATTGCATTAGAATCCAAGGGGTATTACAGCAGGGTGGGGAGGGGGTGGATGGGGCAGCAGAGGGTTAAGCAGCAGAGGTTGCCCGCGATGTAGTGAAAACTTGAAGGCTGTTGAAAGCCAGGGGCGTGGCAGGGGTAGTCCATGCATTCGGATTGATGGCAAATGCGAGTGTGAGGGCGTGTTATAAATTTATATTTTATTGCCAACAGACACACACACACACACACCCATACATGGACACAAAGTTATAGAAATCCATATATATGTATGTGTGTCTATATCTGCGTCTATATATCTTTATAGAGATCTCCGAGTGTGGGTGCAAATAAAAAAGTATTGGCCACGAAAATATTTTCTTTGGGGGGAAAAAACAAAAATCAATAAATTTTTATAGAAATTTGTAGCAGCGGAAAAGTTAATTAAATAAATTATTATGTGAATGGGGCGTGCTCACGATGAGTAATTGGCAAGAAGAAGAAGAAGAAGAAGAAGAAGGCGGTGAAGAAGAGGAAGAGTGAGCAGCTAAAGAAGAAGAAGCAGCAGAGGCAGCGACGTCAGCAGCGAAGCGCCGCAAATTAAATTAAATGAGTTGAAAGAAAGTTGAATGCGCGCACACTTCGAATTTGTTTTTGTTGGAGCAGGGGGAGGGGCAGGGGCAGCACTGGGAGGAAATGCCATTTGTTGTTGCCAGCCAAGGGGAATTCAAAATTTAATTAATTAAACATTTTCGAGCAGAGCTCGTAATATTTTATTATATGAATTGTACTATGCGAGAGTTTTATAATCGCCACTCTGGACGGATGGATGAATGGCCGACAGGGGTTGATTAATCTCCGACAAAAGCTAGGGGGAGAGGGGCAACTTTACGATCTATACATTGGAAAAAAGCTGGATAATTGAGGAACTAAACGTGTAATTAAGTTTTTAATAATATTTTAAACTTGCTTTCTGCCTTCACCTCTCTAAGGTTCTCTAGTGATTGTTCTCTCTCTTCCTACATATATTTTATATTATTTATTAATCTGACTAATCTCAACTAATTAGCTACAAAAATCCAGCACCATAACTTCTTAACTGCAGCCATAGACCTGTAATTCTACTACTCACAGCCACACTGCCTGCCATAATTCACCCCACACCCTGGGGCAAAAAAGTCCGGCGTCATTAACAAAGTGTTTTACATAAAATAGCATTTTTAACGCCATTTTGTTTGCAACTTGGCCGCATTTGTTACAGTTACAGCTCCGGCGAACTGCCTGTAAAAACGTAAAAACGCTTCCGACTTTTCAATTTCAATTATTCATACGTTTTATGACCTTATTCCTTGGCATGCAGTGTGGAGTTGGGAGTAGGAGCAGGGACTAGTATGGAGTTTTTCCAGCTTTCCCGCTCTCCGGCGCCTACTCCTCAAATATTTAAGACTTGCATTATATGTTCTCTTTATGCGCTGCATTTTTTCCAGCGCTTTGTGTTTTATTTTTGTATTTTGTACTTTTTCTGGCTCATGCTCGCTGCACATAATTTGTATTACGCCCCTGCATATAAAATGCATGGCTACGTGCGCAGAGGGGGCGTGGCCGGCCAGTGGCCAACTGGCTAGCTGGCCGAGAGGAAGGCTTTATGGCCAGAGCCTCAGTTTCGGAGGCACGAAACGTGCATCAATTTAACTTTTCCTATGCCTCCGCGGAGCGAGCTCAGAAAAAAAGAGCGAAATAAAAATGGGGAATCTCTCCATTTGAGTTTTAAGTTCGGTCGGTCCCAGCTCCCGGTTAACCCCTAAATGGCCCAGGCCCTCTGATTAATACGGCCGCTAGGGTTAAAGGCGGGCTCAATTAAGCGGCACCGGGCTTCCCCCTGAATTCCTAATAATAGCAATAAATAAATGGCTTTTTGTACATTCCGCTAGCCGAAGTCGAAGTCGAACTACAAGTCGAAGTGGAAGTCAAAGCCTTTGGCCGTAAAAAGCCGCCAAGACAATGGGGCCGGGATGGCCCCACTTTGTATACTAATTTGCTTTCGGAGGCTCCTGAGCTCTTTGCATACGAAAATGCCTTCGCAACATTTATGGCAATCATAAACTTTTACGGCCAGCCACAATTCGTGTGCAAATGTCACAGGGCCCGAAGTAAGCCACTGAAAAACTAGCGACTGGGCCGACTTTTCCGACTTTTCCGACTCAAAAGATACCTGGTATGCAAAGTTTTCTAATTATTTAAAAGACGGCGCGAAGGAAATGTAAAAGGTTATGGCTGTGGAATGTATTCCTCTTATTTTAAGCATTTGGTTAGCATTTAAGGTTGAAAAATAGTCACTTCTATTATTATTATTGATTCGCAAGTACCCCAAACTAACTCTTTCACTTCCGTTTTAATTCCAGGCCAAGATGATCGAGAGCGGAGGCCATGGTGGCTGGATGGGAGCTGCAGCCGCAGCAACTGGGGCAGCTTCAGTGGCCGGTAAGTTCTAGAACTAAGTCCGACCCCTTTTCAGCCTTTTCATAATGTCCGCGTGACGTGTCTTCCAGCAGACAGCTACCAGTACCAGCTGCAGTCCATGTGGCAGAAGTGCTGGAACACCAACCAGCAGAACCTGGTCCAGCAGCTGAGATTCCGAGAGCGAGGACCCCTGAAGTCCTGGCGCCCCGAGGCCATGGCCGAGGCCATTTTCAGTGTCCTGAAAGAGGGTCTCTCCTTGTCGCAGGCCGCCCGCAAATACGACATCCCCTACCCCACCTTCGTCCTCTATGCCAACAGAGTCCACAACATGCTGGGACCCTCGCTAGACGGCGGGGCTGATCCCAGGCCAAAGGCCAGGGGTCGTCCGCAGCGCATCCTGCTGGGCATGTGGCCCGAGGAACTCATCCGCAGCGTCATCAAGGCGGTGGTGTTCCGGGACTACCGCGAAATCAAGGAGGACATGAGCGCCCACCAGTACGCCAACGGACAGGCCCATGGTGTAAGTACAATTTATGTGTTTTTTAGACTTTAATTTGATTTAAAAGTTAATGAGCGGTGCTTAGAATCAAAGAGATATAACTTATTAGAATTTCATTTCTTTAAGTTCAAACATTTTTGCTAACTTAAAAGGTTTTCCTTCTAGAAGAGAGATTTCTTAGAACATATTTTATAAGGCCATAAAACGATATTTGGAATAACTTCATAATAATAAACATTTTCCATTGGCCAGAATAAATGGCCGATCCAATTTTATTTCAGTCAGGTGGAATCCGTAAACAAAAATGTAATTATATTATTTTTGAGGCGCCAAGGTCTGGTTTCTATATATAAATCGGATCCAAATTGATTTCTTATTTCTTCTAAAACAGCGCATTATCGGCGATTTGATTTTATTTCCCTTTGATATAGCTTTTATATTGACTTTGAAATAGCATATAGCCACGATCTTACAGCCCGATCCGATTCTAACCCACTATTTCCACCTTTCCACCCTCTTCTCTGACACTTGCAGTCCTACATCGGAGGAAGCTCCACCTCGAACGGCTATCACAGTGCTGCAGCGGCCAAGATGGCTGCCCAGAATGCCGCACTGGCTCCTCCGGACGCCGGAAGTCCGCTGAGCTCCATGACGGAGACCCTGCGCCGCCAGATCCTCTCGCAGCAGCAGCAGCACCACCACCAGCAGCAGTCCCACCACCAGCAGCAGCCCTCGCACCACCAACAGCAGTCGCCCCACGGCCAGTCCATGAACATGTACAAGTCCCCAGCCTATCTGCAGAGATCCGAGATCGAGGATCAAGTATCCGCAGCGGCGGCCGTGGCAGCGGCGGCGGCCAAGCACCAGCAACAGGGCGATCGAAGGGGTTCGGAGAACCTGCCCGATCTCAGTGCCCTGGGTCTGATGGGTCTTCCCGGCCTGAATGTGATGCCCTCCCGCGGATCTGGCGGAGGAAGTGGCGGCTCGGCGCCCAACAGTGCCGCCTCCTATGCCCGCGAGCTGTCCCGCGAAAGGGAACGCGATCGGGAGCGCGAGAGGGAGAGGGAGCTGTCCCGCCAATATGGCAGCCAATCGCGGGGATCGAGTTCCGGTTCCGGCAGCGCCAAGTCCCTGACCGCCAGCCAAAGACCAGGAGCAGCCTCGCCCTACTCCGCCGCCCACTATGCCAAGCACCAGGCGAGTGCCTACAACAAGAGGTTTCTGGAGAGCCTGCCCGCCGGCATCGACTTCGAGGCCATTGCCAACGGGCTGCTCCAGAAGTCGGTGAACAAGAGCCCGCGCTTCGAGGACTTCTTCCCGGGACCAGGCCAGGACATGAGTGAGCTGTTCGCCAATCCGGACGCAGCTGCTGCTGCTGCCGCGGCGGCCGCCTATGCGCCGCCTGGCGGGGCAGGAGGCGGCGCCATCCGGGAGTCCCCTCTCATGAAGATCAAGCTGGAGCAGCAGCATGCCACCGAACTGCCGCACGAGGATTGAATCCTGGGCAGGGGCGGGTCGCAGGGGGCGGCTCACTGGAAGTGACCAGCATTAGGGTGGGACAACTTCTTTTAGGTAACCAAAAGAAAGTGAAATCAAGGGGTGCTCAGTAATCCTTGGATTAAAGTAAGTAATTATGATTTTAGAACAAGCTTTTTTGGGAAGATGTGTAAGGTTTGAAGGGGGGACTTGTGTAAAGAACTTAAGCTGCATTTTATTTAAGGATTCATCTATTAAAATAATAGTTAAAACATGTAGGAAGCTAGCAGCCCTTGTAAAGTGTGACTGATAAGGTAATGAAATTGGTTACTGGCAACATGCAATATCTTACTTTTTGACCTAGGAAAATAGCCCGAAAAGTCCAAAGATTACTAGCCCCTGAAAGAAAGCATTTCCCCAGAGCTGGGAAAGCCACCCTGAAACCCAAAAGAAAAAGAAGGAAAAACACATTTGGACTGCTACTTGAACCCCAACGTTTTAGTGTCTAGGGCTTAGTTGAAGTTGCTAACTGGTTTTATGCCTAGGCTAGTTTAGAGCGTAACGAGGACGGTATAAAGTATTAACCTATTATTAAAGCACACCCAAACACACACCCCAACACACACCCCAACACACACATATGCATACTTCGGAACTTTCCTGTAAGGATAGGATCTCGTACTTTGTCTTATTTATTTCCGAGAGAATTCGTTGCGTTGATTGCCTTTTTTGCCACGCGAAAATAATAATAATGAGTAGGATTAACGATAAAGTAACCGCGTTTAAGGTTACGATTACGATTACGATTATGATTACGATAAACGATTAACGATTAGAGACTTGTGCATTTCTTAAATGTAGCTTAACCCTAGACTAGACTAGCTCACCACCACAAACACACACACACTGAATGTTGTCAAATCCGGTAATTACAACTTTATATAAATATATATATATATATATTAACGCAAATACTTTAGGTACATAGAGCCACACAGATAGGTAGAGTGCATACCCAGGCACTTACATAACATTAACATATACATATACCTATACCTATACATATACTTATATTAATGGTATTTCCAAATGTAACTGTAAATAATGTACAAATTTCCATAGCTTTAGGCTTCGACTTAATCTTAGACTTACCCAACAGCCCCTTCGCAGCACTTCTTCTATGGTAATCGCATTGTAAATGAACGAATGAGCAAACATCGCAGGCAGCAGGCAGCAGGCAGCATCACATTAAATTTGTGCTAATTTTATGTAAACAATGACACACCCATACACCCACACACCCACACACACACACACTACACACTCGACTGTCAGATATGCATATGTATTGTCCGTACTCTGTGAGTGAACTATTATTATTATACCTATTATTACGACTATTATTATATATCCCCAGAGATGCGCGAGGCACTCTTGAGTTTAGTTAAACAGTAAATTATACAACAATAAACAGAAAATAAAACAAATTGAAAAGCTAAATGTCACCAAACCCGTCTCTGATCTTTTATTTATGCGGAAAATGTGGGAGGGCTCGGAAAATGCATCTCTCAGTTGGACATTTCACTAAGGAGGAGTGATTTTGGATTGGCCAAACATGTTCCCACAGCGAAACGATTGCTGTTTTAAGCTGCTGACAAGCTAAACAATCTAAGCCTATCAATTTCTAACTGACTTTGAAAAAATGATTTTTTTCAAGTTTTCCACTTATTAGCGTAATTTGAAAATTTGTCGAGAAATAGCAAAAATTTATTGATGTAAAATGTTCATGCCAGTTTATTGACGAGGTATGGCACTCTATATTTGAACCATTACTAGCTTTGTTATGGGCAAAGTAAAGCATTTTTAGGGGGAAATCTGGATTGACCAATTTTCGCATTTTCTTTAATTTCATAAAAATTTATAAAAAATCTGAAAAAAATGTACTTTTTGAGCCTGGTATACAGTTCGACGGGGAATTTAATTTCGAACTCAACGAGGTACGACACTCCTTATTCTGGCGGGGAATACCCTGATATATTAAGCATAACATCCAAATTATGACTCTTGAGTAAAGTTAGCGATATTTTTATCAGTATAATGCTTATATCTCTGTCAAAATAAGACGCACAGCTATAAGGAGGATTGTTTTGAGCAGCTAACGACCCAAGCAAACTTTCTATGTGGCTGTGGCGATGATTTTCGGAAATTTAATTTTTCTCAAATTTTTCATTTTTTGTAAGGGGTACCATCATCCTTTTTTCGAAAAATTCCAAAAATATTTTTTTCTTTAGATGTGAATCGGACTTGAATATTTTGAAAATAGATTGAAAAACAAGCCTAACGAGGTATAACATTCCATTTTCCGACCATTATTGGCTTCGTAATGAAGAAAATACTGATATTTCGAACCTCAAATCGGTTTTTGCATTTTTTGAACATCATAAAAATTTCCGAAAAATCTCAAAAAAATCACTTTTTGAGTGTGGTACACAGTTTGACGGGGAATTTAAATACGAACTCAACGAGGTATAACATTCCGTGATATGAGCAATTTTAGCTCTGTAATGAGGAAAATACTGATATTTTGGGCTGAAAATCAAAATTGTGACTTTTGAGTAAAATTTGCAATACTTTTCCCCAGTATTATGCTTATAACTTTGTCAAGAGAAGACTTAGAACCAAAAGGAAGACTGTTTTGTGCAGCTAACGACCCAGACAAACTTTCTATCTGGGTATTAAGATGATTTTCGGAAACTTATTTTTTTGTGAAATTCCACTTTTTTTAAGGGGTACCATCATCATTTTTTCCAAAAATTGAAAAAATATTTTTTTCTTCAGATTTGAATGGGACTTTAATATTTTGAAAATAGATTGAAAAACAAGCCTAACGACATATGGCATTCCATATTCCGACAATTTTTGGCTATTTTATAGACAAAATTCTGATATTTCGAGCCTTAAATCGGGACAACCATTTTCGCATTTTTTAAAAATCATAAAAATTTTTCGTAAAATCCCAAAAAAATCACTTTTTGAGTGTGGTACACAGTTCGACGGGGAATTTAAATACGAACTCAACGAGGTATAACACTCCATGTTTCGACCACTTTTCGGTGTGTTAAAAAGAAAATACTCATATTTAGGGCTCAAAATCAAGTATACTTCCTTTTGACGGCAGAGAGTCACGATTTTTTTGCAGATTTTCAGCTGTAACTTTGTCGATACAAACGGAACGACTTTAACAATAACTGTTTTATGCAGCTAACTACCAAAACTTAAGACCCCTATACTTACTTTTACTATGATTGTTTTGAATTTTTGATGCGAGTGCTGACTTAGTGGCTAAAAAGTCAAAAGATTTATTTTTCACACAAATTTGCAATATTACTTGCGGCTTTCGAGCTCTATCTTGGTCAAAACAGGACTCAAACCCAAAAGGACGACTGTTTTTTGCTGCTAATGACCAGCACTTACCACCTCTATCATTCGATTTTCTGTTTTGAGAAAATAAATTTTAGTCCAAATTTCGCATTTTTTATAAGGGGTACCATCATCAAAATTAGCGAAAAATGGAAAAAATTGAAGTGTCCCAGATTTGAATGCAAACCAATTGGGAATCATAGCAATTAAGTTACGAACTCATTGAGGTATAAAATTCCATATTCCGACCATTTTTAGCTAAGTTATGGGTAGAATACGGTTTCTTTCTGGGGGAATACAGGGCTTAACCAAACTTCCCATATTTTTAGCACAGATAGATGGCTTATAAAAATGCAATATTTCACCTTTAAAACAATTGCTAAGGCATAAGCAAAGTAAGCCCCTTGAAGTGGACTTCCTTTTGCCAATTTGGAATCAAGAAAGTTGAAAGGAAAGGGTTAAGCAGGCACTTCCAGACATTTCATTCGACTTAACCCCTTCCTGGGAAAGGCAGTTCCTTGGCAGCCAACTGCTGGCCCCAATTCGGAAGACATAATTCACCTAATGCCCCTCAAAGCAAGTGCAACTTAGAGCAGAACGAGCACAACAATGCCGCCTTCATCCCCTCACATGCATAGCCACTCACACACACAGAGACGCTTCTCAAGGTCAAGTGGCAAGTGAAAGCGACGTCACAGCCGGCCTTTGTTGCTGCTGCTGCTGTTGTTGTCGGTGAAAGAAAACAATTACTTTGGCACTTAACAGCTTAACACATCACTTTGCACTTGATGCAAAACTCGGTCTGCTAGCAAGCAGGACTCATGACTTGGTCCTCGGACCCCACCCGGAAACATCCTGCACATCCCGGGCATCCTTAGCTGCGGACTGCAGATAAATAGGAGAAGCCCAAGCCCAGGGAGGGGCTCCCAAACAGCAGTACAGTGGTAATGCTCAAGGTCATTCCGGAGCAGTTGCTCTTCCTGGCCACCCGTTGGGCAGCAAGCAAAGCCGACACTGAGAGAAACTTGATTGCCTTTTATACTTAGGTAACTAAGTCGTGATCTTATATATCTCCTTCTATGAAAAGAACTATAATTTCTGCCTTGAGTTAACCAAAAATCTAAGCTTTGGGTTTCCCTTCTAAAGAACAGTTTTCTCTCAGTGTGCTGAAGTCAACGAGGAAGGCAGCCGCTCGACTGGTCCTGAATGGCAAGTGGCTTTCATCTTGTGAGACACCCACACAAACCCACTTGGTGGTTGGACAGGGGCATTGGGGTGACTTTCGGATGGGGGCCAAGGGAGGATGCAGAGGAGCAACAGGAGAACCAAAGGGTCGAGTCTCGTCTCGTTCTGGGTCTCATTCTCGTTCTCATTCTCGGTCAGCCTTGAATTGCGACCCACAAACAACTTCCTTCCAGCCACGGCAGCTGCCTTCGCTTCGTCCTGCCTTTTGCTTCGTCCTTGCCAGCAATTCGCCTGTGGTTGCCGCCTGCTGTCTGTCTTGCCTCTATTCCTCCCCCCTCATCCACGCCTCTGGTTGTGTCTGAAGTTAAGCATTTGCGGCTGCTTGTAGCCCAAAATCCTGGCTGGTTGGTTTGCCGGTTGTCGGCTGCCTTGCCTTGCCTTTCGCAGAACCCTCCCCTGCCCACTTGACACCACTCGCCCCTGCAACAGCTAGCAGCCACTCTGCCGTTAGCCATCTTGACAAGTGGTTTGGCGCCGCCTTAACCCGTTGAGGCCCAGGATTTAGCAGGAGCTTGTGGCGGAACAGGAACTTTGACTTTGAATGGGTGCTTTGCCATTGCGAAACTTTCCAGCCTTGATTTTTAGACTACGATTGATTTAACTTCAGTTTTTAACTTAGCTATTAAGGGTGGTTCTTAAACTACAAACATAAAGTTGAAAACTAGAAATAAAAACTAGATCTTTGAAGAGTAAAGTTCTTCAGAGATTATCCTAATATTTCGCATTAACTGATAGTTAATCCCCGTGCTGACGAAACCAATGGGTTAATCACAGGGAAATGCCTGTGACCCGGCAATTGGCCCCACGCTCTGCGGGAAGATGCAGCTCATCCGAGCTGAACTGAGTAGAGTAGAGTGGAGTTAAGTTGCTGTTGCTTGCTCTCGAGAAATTACAGATAATTTGTTAAATGTGGCACAGCAGTAGCAGCATGTGCAGTTTTGGCCAGGCCAAAAGCGAAAGTGCACAAGCAGGAGGTGGAGGAGGTTGGAGGATGAAGAGGGTGTGGTGGCTCCTTCCTTATCCTGCTACTCAACAAGGACAACCTTGTCGTCGTTGGCTCAAAGCCTTGACTTCAACTGAGTCGGTCACAGAGACAGGAAAAGGAAAAGGAGTGGGGCTTTGGGGGATTCCAGGAGTCGAGACATTTTGCCAGACACTTTTGCCTCTCAGTCTGCATCTCTGTCTCTGTGTGTGTGTGTGTTTGTGTATGTGGGTGCTTGCCAGATTGCCAGAGTGTGTGGGTGTGTTTGCTCCGGCATTCCTCAAGGTTGTTTCAATTTTACTTTAGTCTGCACAACCATTTTGTCCTGAATGCCTGAGAGTGTGTGTTTCTCTGCGTCTGTGTGAGCTATTAAAGAATTTCCCCAGCTTGTGAGTGGCTACTTTCTCCTTTCTCCCTGCTCCTTGAATGCGTATGTGTGTGTGTGTGTGAGAGGGTGTGTGTTGAAGCCAAGGAAGCAGGAAGCTGTTGATAGTGTAATGTGGCAACATTATTTGCTTGATTGCTTTATTTTACGCAAAAGGTGTTTGTGGCTTGACACCACTCACACACAAGAAACAAATATAGTAGTTGGACAAATGCACTGCGAGAAATGAAGTGTGATATAATGGAGTGAATGAAGGGTGAGACTTATGTTAAATAAGAAGTCTATTAAGGTTTTCCTCAACATAGACGATATCTGATAAGAAGATATCTGATAAGCAGCAGAGATATGATACTTGAAAGGGTAACTTTACCTTCAGAGCCTAGAAACCTTACACCACTTTCTCGCAGTGTAAAGCACTTATTCATTCACTCCTGCTGAACGTCTCAGCTTTCCCTGAGTCGCCCCTCTTGCTTTCTCGATTGCCGTTTGCTTAAGTAAATGTTTGCTGTCGAAATTTTCTGTACATTTATTAGCTCACTTATGCTGGCCATTGTCCACCTTTGCCTCCTGCTGGCGTGTGCGTCCCTCGGCCTCCTTGCCACTGGGAAGAACAACAACATTTTTCGGCCCGAATAAATGCAAAGAAAATATTTTGTGTAAACATGCATTTTCCTCGGACTGCATAAGAAAGCAATTGAGAGATTTATGCTGGTATAATGCACTTGTGGCTTTGGCTTTATGGTCATCGGACACTGGACACTGGACACTGGACAGTGGACGCTGGACGGCAGACGGCAGACGGAGGACAACAGGAAAGTCTGGAGATGGCACGCCAGGGATTGGATTGCTCGACTTGGCTTTGTGGCGACGTGTGAAAGTGTGAAAATTCCTCAAGGATGCTTGGCTTGCATAATTGCTTGTGATTTATTGGGGCTGAGATGGCAGATCGAAAGTGAAAAGCACAGCATAAATCTTCTTTGCACTGGGCACTTAAAGTTCTGGGACATCTCACTTGAAGCTGCCAGGACTTTAAGCTAATCCGCGGAGCTGAAAAAAAAAAATAAACACAAATCAAACAAAAACTTATGAGCAGACACACAGAGGACTCTCAGGAGTGGCCCTCTCTCCAGCTGCAATATTTTAATTAAAAATTCAATTTTAATCAATGCATTAGCAAAATGTCTCGCTCTCAGCGAGAAATGGAAACTCTGTAACGAGCAGCGGACGTTGGTCCTTGGCAAATGGTTTCCAGGACGAGGGGCTTACAGTGGCAGCAGCAGCAAAAACACAAGTTTTATGCGACGTCGAGTTTTGAGCATTGAAAAATAATAAAAATCGCTACAAAAACAACAAAAGCGAGCTGAATAAAAATGGGAAAAAAGCAAAACCAAGTCTGTTGTATATACAACATGCAGAATGACAAAAAAAGAATATGTTGCGCCACTCGAAACCAATAACGAAGGAAAAAATCTATGGAAAGTAGCCAGAGCCAAAGCACAGACCAAGGGGTTGGAGTGGGGGCTGTTTGGGGGATATAGAAGGATGCCCAGATATGTATGTATGCACACCAAACACACACACTTACAGACACACACACACACACACACACTCAAAGAGACCGTATACATAGTGGCATGTCTGTAAAATGTGTTGCATTTTTATTATAACTTGAAAACGTTGATAACTCCGCCTATTCCTATATTCCCATATTCCTATTCCTAACGAATGTGCGACGGATACGTAACGTTTGCTTTCGTTCGGCTCGGTATCGCTACGTTACGTATACGCCGAGTGTAGCGCTCTACTGGAAAAAAGGAAAACGCAGCAGGGGAGAGGAGGAGGACGATGCTCGAGGAAGGAGCACCGCATCGTATCGAGTGGAGAGAATACATTCGATTGAATTTAATATGCATGCATACAATGGCCGGAGCTCGAGCTGGAGCTCCGACTCCGACTCCAACTCCAACTCCAACGGCAAGATACTCCGGAGTTGGGTGGCCAGGATGGCGGGTCCACTGGACGAGGCGGTGCTCCTCGTTTTCGTTTTCGTGCTCGTCGTTGTTTAGGCCGTGATTCTATGTATTCGCACACATGTGTGGGTGCCGCATCAAACGGCAGCGATGGCTTAGCCAAAAGTGCGAGCAGCAGCAGAATCCGGAGGAGCGTCGTCAGAAGAAAGGCGAAAGGAGGAGCGGCGACGACGACGATTGGCGACACTGGCGACTGCTTTTTTGATGCCTTTTGCTGCGTTGCACTTACAGAAATGATTAGTAAGTTATGAATAAGATTTAAAACAACAATTTGTAATTTGTTAAAAGTTAAGTACGGCAAGTTCAAGGTGCCACTGCCAGCCATATTATATGCAGTACTAATTAGGCAGTAATTAATTTAATGACATATACAATATAAAGTATCTAAAGTAAGCCTTAACTTATGATAAATTCCACGGAACAGCTCACCCGGAATCTCTTTCAGTGCCTTTTATCAATATACCACGCATAAATGGAATGACTGGGCGTGGGTGCTGCTGTTCCTGCTGCGGTTCCTCAATCGTGAGTGGCAGGCGGAGGGGCAGGTGGCACGAGGCTGGTGGTACGTGGCAAGAAGGGGCTCCGTGCTCCTCAGTTGCTGCGAAATGCAGCAGTCAAACACACACACAGACGGGGCACCGCACACACGCACACACACACTGAAGCATCAAAAGCCGCACCGATGCCCACGACAAAAACAACAATAACAAAGGGCCAGGGTGGTGGGTGGTCCGGGTAGTAGTGAGTGAGAAGGTGGTGTTCAGGCCACTGCTGACGACGCTGGCCACGACAGAGAAATAGAAATGACGTTGGGCCCTGTGTTCCTATTTCTATGGCCCCAAACTCCGGACTCCGGACTCTGGACTCTGGACTCCGGTTCTCCGGCTGTGGCTCTCCGGCTATGACGACGCCGAAATTTAAACTCGGATGCGTGTGCGTTACAAAACCCCTGCCCCGCCACCACAATCACCCCAGCCCGATGGGCACATAACTTTTTGCATGCAAAAGGCAGACGGGGGGCGGCGGCGACGGAGGAAAATGGGGAAAAACGGGGGGCATAGGCATACTCGCCCATTTGCGAAATTTCTAATATGTAAAATGTTCAATAGAGAAAACTATGTGAGGGCGAAAAAGAGGCGCAGCAGAGCAAAGAAGCCGGGATTCAGCAGGATCCAGGAGCCTCGAACTTTGGGGGCGGAAAATCAAAGGGGTGGCGGGAAGGCAAGGGGAAGAGTCCTAGTCCAAGGGGGAAAGCAAACTAAAAACGAACATGGCGGCGCTGATGATGCTGGCCAGTTTTCCCCATGTATCCACTGCAATCATCTCCCCGTGCGAGTGTGTGTGTGTGTGTGTGTGAGGGAAATCGAAATGTATGGCAAAAGAAATCGGGGAAAGGAAAACTCTGTGGGCGATGTGGGTGGGTGTCACTCTGTAGTAGCCAGTTGGGGGAAAGCGAAAACTGAGCCTAGAAAACGACCAACGGAATCGCAGAGGAAAAAATCAATCATTCATTCGTCATATCACCTTAGACTCATTAAGGGAATGCCAAAAGCCGCTGGCTCTGCAGCTCGCATAAGATTACAATGCTAACTAGGAGGCAAACAGCCAGGACTCCAACCCTTGCCCTTTACAGTCGAGGTCATGCAAATGGGTTAGGTGTATAGAAAGTCATTTTGAAATACAATCTAAGTTTAGTAAAATGAGTTCAGTAAAGGGAAACATAATCCGTTTGTTAAAAGCTTGTGTTTAGTTTGAGTAAATTTCACCTACAAGGTAAGAAACTATATTGTTAAACTTATAAGAATATATTGATGATAGATATAATATATAATAATACTGAAACTAACCCTTCCAAGATATATACAGTGCCTATTAGTGTGCCTCCTCCTGTCACTAGCTCTCTGATCGATGACGGGTGGCGTCAGATGCATCAGATTCGACTGCGTTTCAATTAGCAGCAGAAGGAGGCAGGACCTGGACCGAAACGAGGACCAGATTCAAAGCAGGATGCGCCAGACTAGCGTTACTTAAGCCAGGACATTGCCAATCTGGAGAGGTCTAGAGGACCTGATGACCGGACCGAACCGGACCGGACCGGAGGAGAAATGGAGCCAGCCTCGCATGTCCTACGCACTACGGGCAATAATTGAGTTTTCATCAAAGAGCAATCAGGCGAAATTTCGCACACCGAGCGCGTTCTTAACTAAAAGGGAGTGGAATGTCCTGTGCCCCGAAAATCGAGGAGGACAACTCGGAATTCGGAACTAGGAGCTCGAATTTCGGAGGGATAAGCGCAGCCAAGTGCAGTGCTATAAATTTCCAGACGGGTGGAAGGCGCCGAAATGGTGGCATAAAATAAAATTTAATTAGAAACGTAACCAGGAACCAGGAACTAGGATGCAGGAACCGGGCCTAGTCGATGCCACATAGGCATCGGCATCGGCATCGGCATCGGCATCGGCCGGGAGGGCGGGCAGCCTGGATAAACGAGTCCTGGCTTTGAAATATTCGCCCTTAGTCGCAGGCTGCAGGCTGGAGGCAAATGCATTTTTGGCCAAAACGAAAATTGCACGAAAATGCAAGGAGAAGTGGGTGTTGCTGGGCGGTGTCCTGGTCGCATCCTGGGGGCCTCCTGGGTGGTAATGTATGTACGCGTTAGGCGTGGCTCTCGAAACTTTCGGCGCCGGCAAAGGCGTCCCGCATTTGACAAGATGAAGGCTCCGGAGGGGGCCACCAGAGTGGGTTCGAGGCCTATGTACAGCAAAGAAGAAGTTGACGGAAACCACGAAACTAAATTGCCGACCAGAGTCCGGAAACGGGAGACGGAGATGGAGACGGAGGCGGGAGTGCCGGGACATCCAGTTGGCCAGTCAACTGCGAGGACGTGCGAAAAAGACGGCGCACTTTTCTGCGCAGGCAGCCAAAGGATCTGCCACCTCCTTTTCTTCGGCCACCCACAAAAAAGCATTGATGCATTACGCGCCCCACCCACTCGGGTGGCTGGCAGAAGGATATATCACAGCCACATCCTTGATGGGGCGTTGTCTAATTAGAACTGCAGGATAACCGGGAATGGCCAGAGCCAGGACCTGGTTTTTTGTTATTGAAATTGATTTGGCTTTGCATAAATTTCATTGAGCTCTGCAAGTAATTACAATATATCTTGCACCTGACCAGCTCCGAATGGTTTTCCCTTCTCTCGGAGATCTCCCCCCTTGCCACCCCCTCCTGCCATTCCTTTTGCATAAATAACTGTAAGTAAATTTAAGCACTGAGGCGGACACATCTCGCTATATACGAGCGCATATATAAATCGCCAGCTTTAGTTAGCATCTCTCCTTTCCTCCTTTCCCAATTGTTTTGGCTGCCTGTTCGTCACGTTCATTGGCCCGTCTTTTTCCCGAGAGCCCTCCCCCTGGTGGGGATTTGCTTTCATTTAGTTTCTATGTTTGCCATATGTCTTGGTCCTTTCGATATTTCATGATTCCGATAAGCTGAAATATGTGGCAAAGATGCTCGCAGGATGATCGAATGTCCAGTGGAAGGAGTTCCTGATTTATCTTTTTTAGTCAGGATGCAGTTTTATTTCGGGTTTCTTAAATCCTTTCATATAATATTCCACCTTACAGAGTTACTAGTTTAGACCCACTTCCCCCTCTAAATAAAGTAAATTCATGAGAAATTCCCAACTTTACAAATTACAACATATAATACTTACAGGAAACACATTTCATTGACTGTACCTATAAGTTGTTAACCATTAAAGCCCCACTTCGGTGCCTTGTTAATGCATAAATATTTAATAACTTAACGAGGCAGTTGATAAGTACCTCGAAGACCTTTTATGTCTCCCATAAGAAGGGCTTGTTTTTCCCTCTCAATAAATTTTCTGTTTTCGGCAGCACTTTCGGTCTCATTACTCGTCTCACTTGGCTTTGTGCAATAACTTAATAAGCCCAAAACTAGTTTTTTCGGCTTGTCCATTACAGCGCACCTTTTAGGCTTTCTGAAAGGTTTTCAGTCGGCTTGGGGGGCTGAGGGCTAGGAGAAAACGCAAAAAACTGCATCGTGTGAGCTGCAATTAAATGCGTTGCCCCATCTTCCTGGGCTAATATCATATTAGCAGCGCCTTTGGCCAGCACTTTACATGACATTCCTTGCCTCTCCCTTACTCCCTTACCCCACTGCAGGGGCGCAATTAAGTAGGCTTTTACTCATCTATGCTTAGAGCTTGCACTGGCAGAAAGGTTGCCTAAAAGCCGAGGTAGTCTTCTGATTCAGAAGAAACCAAGTTTTCCTAAGAACCTCTTCTTATAAACCTTGATAAAAGCTAACCCTAGATCTTTCCTTTCAGTGTGAAATTTCCAGAAAATGGGCTCGAAAGTCTGAGACTGAGGTTAGGGGTCGGCCGGCGGAGTGCACCCAATTACCTTGGCCTGGTCCCATGTCAATCCATAAAAATCCATTTTCCGGGCTGCCGTAGCTGCTCTCTTTGCAGAGGTGTCACAAATGCGCTCAAGAAGGACCTGGACTCGGAGTCCGGGGAAATGAGGATGAGGATGAGGATGTGGATGTGGGAAAGCCGTAAAGCATTTCACGGAACGCTGCAGCTTTCAATGGGAATTTGCCTTGATGCGTTCACACACACACAGAGGGCAGAAAACAATTTTCTAGGCCTGCATGTATTTCCTTGGCTGGCCATCGCTTTTTTCCAGCATAACTTACAACATGGCAGCTCAGACATTGATATAAGGCCGGGGCCGGGAGGCCAATGCCAGAGGAGGACCAGGCATGCGTCGGACCTCCTCCACGGTAGCGAATAAAACAAAAAACGTGCCAACTAAAAAATGTATATAAAAAGGAAATGCAAGGACGAGGCAAACATAGGAGCTGGCCAAGAAGTGCGACGACGGGCCTGGAGTGGGTTCGGGCCATCATGGCGGCGAGCTTCGATTGGTGTAGAGTAGTGACCGGGCCTTGGGGCGATTCTAGTGCGTGTCTGTCCACCCTTCGAGTGCCCTGGACTTTGGACATTGGACATTGGACAGGGGACACTGAGCACTGAGCACCGGCAAGTGGGAAAAGGAGAGCTGGAAAAAATAACACACGAGCTGGCAGCGTCCTTTTCTGCTGCCACTGTTTTATATATATTTCCCTTTTTTTGCGTTTTTCCCACTTTCCATATATATTTCTGTGGCAGCTGCTCTTTACACTTGGCGACTCCTTCGCGTCAGGCTTTTAGCGCAAGAGCTTTGTCGCTCGCAAATTCATTTATTCAAAACGCCCATCAGGGAAGGCTGCTATATCTTACCCTTAACCCTTAACAGTTTCTATATAATTGAAGTATTCGAAATGGAAAACTGTTTGGTTTTGATCACCCATTCTGACGCTCTCAAATGTGGCAAGTGGCGAGATGGAAAATGAGAAAATTACGACTCGATGACCAACTTATTTTTGGCCCGCCCTTCGCCAAGTCGGGTTCCCATGCGACGGGTTCACAGACCTCCCTCCTTATGTGCGCCTAACTAGCCAACAATTAGAACAGCCGGGCAGGCAAAAACACGCCAGCCGTTAATAATAATATATTATAATAATTTGGATGCTGAAAATATCGTATGATTGCTGCTTCTGTTGCTCTTCCAGCTTTCTGCTGCTCTAACAAAAAAGAAAAGACGCCAGCAGCATCCATCCATCCATCCATCCATCCGTCGATCGACGGTCCGAGAGTTGGACGCTGTCGGAGCTTTGAGTCCCAGGCCAGCGAGCAGTGGAACGCCCCAACATCCCAGACGGGGACTACTGTTTGGTTTGCTCTTTTCGAGGAGTGAGCAGTGGGAAGGAGGCGGGCGGGGTGATCGAGGAGCCCGAGGAACTTGAGGAGCGGCCCCTTGCCAGACGGCTTCTGTTGTACGCAGTAATTTCGCTGGAAGAGTCCGCTGCCGAGGCCTTCGCCTGCCAAACTGCTTATTACCATTAATTTTGAATTGTTTTTCGTGATCTTAACGATTGCCGCGATTTGCAGCTTAACAAAAACGAAGACGAAAGCAGACTCAAAGGGAAATAAAACAAAAGCCAGTTGGCTTTTAAGTTCTTACTGAAATACTCTACTAAATATGGTTATAATGGGTATTAAAATGGAGTTAAACTATCTTTTAAGCTTCTCTTTTTATAGATATCTAGATAGAAAGATTGAAAATGATGTCTTATTACGTAATATCATCTCTATGATACTTTTCCCAGCATACCCCTTGTCAGGGTATCGGGAAAAATAACTTTTATGAAAATATATATTTGTGCATGCGAGTTGGGGAGTCGGAGACTGCACCGCCGTTTCCTGCAAAAGTCATCTGCGAGACTCGTGAGGTATCTGCGAAGCTGCCACTGCCACTGCCACTGTTTTGCATGCAGCATTAGCCGCAATTGCCGTGGAGTTTCTTATTCGACTAGCAGTAGATTTAAATTGCAGAAATCCGAAAAAAGAGCACTCAAAAGCTATGATTTCGGAGCCTCACATAATCGGTGTGTGAGGGGATTGTTAACCAATTATTTTGCGGAGATTGAAATAATTATGAGCTGAATGTAAACTTAAAGTATTACAAAGATGAATAAATTAAGCATATAAGTTGTGGCTGCAATGAGTTTGACATGTGGAAAGGTCCTTTGAGGTAACTAATGAGGTAACTCTTAGCAAGAACTTCCAAACTTTGGCCTTCGATCCTGAAGCACTTAGCAGATTATAGGCAATTACACAATGCGAGAGTGATCGAATTAAATACAATTTAGAGCACTTCGAAGGGGAGTAAAAAATGGTTAGGACTCCGACTGACCATTCCCGATCATTTATTGCCAATGCCATTATTCAAATCGCATATCTCGCATTTCTCTCCATAATTTGGCTCACTTTGCATGCGCAGAGCTCTCATTTCCTTACTTTGTGTGTGAATGTGTGACTGTAATGACTTCGTTTTGGTTCTTTTTATGAGTTTCCTCGGAATTATTTTGTGCTTTCTGTATTGTTTTTGTTGCCTCTGTGCGTAATTACAGTAATGCGAGCTCAGCTTGGGCAAAAAACGAATCAAATTAAACAGAAGCCGGGCCATCGATCGATCGCAGTCCAGTTTCCAGACTTTCAGACTTCTCACTGAGAACTCACCACTGAGAACTGGCCACTGAGAACTGAGAACTGAGAAAACACAACAGAAATCATCGCCCATTAAGAAAGTTGAGGCCGAGCTGACGTTTGCAATTACAGGGAATCGAGTCGAGTTCGGTTTCGGTTTCGGAGCATCCACATTCACATTCACATTCACATCCTCATCGAGGGGTAAAATTTAGTCCGGCAATGCATTATGAAATTAAATAATTATTATCAACTATTTCGCTGGCAGCGAATGGCGGGTGGTGGGAGGACGGGCAACGCGGCGTATGCGATATTTGAGCTATTGAATATTCATGCAGGCAAACGGGCGAGCAACCACCCATCCAGCAACCTGCACCCAACACCCAACACCCAACAGCCAGCACCACCCTAAATGCAATGCCGAGTATTTCGGCAGAATGCAGTTTGTTATATAACACACATAATTATAGGCAAATCGTGGCAACGAATTTTCGCCACGCACACACAACCGCCCGCACCACCCACAAGCGCGGCTCTAATGCAGCGCCCGAACGCCACCCAACCACCCACCAGCCTGCACTGTGCTGTCAATGAGGCATTGGCCACCCGGCGAGGGGCACTTATGTGGCATTTGCTGCATTTTCGGTGCCGAGGCGCAATGGACACATAAAATAGTGGAGTCGAGATGGTGCACGGGGCACGGGGCACGGGGCATGGAGGCGGTTCGGTGGGGCAGTGGTGCAGTGGGTGGTTTCAGGGGGGACACATTTCTAAGTATTATACATGTACATATATGTGCCCCGAGATGCGTGCCTGTGTGTGCGTCTCGGATTCACATAGCTATGCCTGTGTGCGTATGCGTATTTGTATGTTTTGACCATTATACATGATTTCCTCGCTTTGTAGGCCTCTCCTGGCCATTTGTATCTGTAGATGTTTGCCGCAGTTATGGGTTCCCGTTGCCGCTGCCACTGCCACTGCCGGGTTCCTGTTTCTGTTCCTGTTCCTGCTCCTGCTCTTTCCCCTGTTATGGTCGATGTCCTAGGAGCCGATGTGAAGGTGCAGGACCAGGAGCAGGAGCAGGAGCAGGAGATCAGTGCGCGCCAACGAAATAGATTTTCAATTCAACAAAAACGATTTTGAATTCATTATTTACAGGGGTTTGGAGTATCGATTGAGGGACAGAGATAGCGCTGCCAAAGCAGAGACTAGGAAGAGTTCGAGCACGGATTAGGGGCAAGTCAGAGTTGGGACTTTTAGTAGACTTCCAGGAGAGATTACCTTAAGAAGAATAATCAAAATGGGAATTAAAAAACAGAAAGAAAGCTATCAAAAAGAAAGATGTCCTTGATAGCTTGACTTAACTTGCCTCTTTTCCAACTTTCCAAGACGAGCCATGAAAGGAATGACAATATCTAAGCCCAGGTTAAGATTTCTGATTCGAAAGCAGAGGCTATCACCCCATAAAAGCGCTGACATCGCCGCTCGCGTTAAATCTTCCATATAATTGACCATTAGAGGGTGACAGAAAACCCCTTCTGCGGCCCCTGGCAGACAGAGGGAGATGGAATAGGATATAGGAGGCCATAATGGAAAGAGAGGACATTAAGTTTTCTGCCAACTTTGGCCGGGTCATTGTTGTTTTTGCCTATGCTGCTGCTGTTGTTGTTGTTATTGCGGGACATGGCTGGTGGCAAGAAAAGTTGGGCGGCGCACATGGCAACCCACTCGACAGAACGTGGAGCATCAACAGTCGAGGCCAAAGTCAGCGCGTCATCGATATGGCTGCAAAACGGCGACTGCAGCTGCACTTTGTGGAAGGCGGAAGGTGGGGCAGGATTGGGTGGCTTAGATGGGTGGGATGAGTGCTGATGCTGGGGCAGTGGCTGGTGCAGCAGGACTCCGCTGCGTAGGGTCTGGAGAAGAGAAATTGGATGCGTGTGCAAAATGCATTTTCTAACACAGCTACGATGGCGATGGCGATGGCGACGACGATGCAGCGCGAGATGCAAATGCACTGCCATGCAGGCCAGATACACACTTACACTCGAAGAAAAGTTGGTAAGCAAGTTGGAGTCTTACAAGGAAAGTTGATGGAGATCTAAGAGGAATAAGTTGAGGGAGCAGAGTTACTTTTTTGATGTTACTTTTCCTCCAGAAAATGTTAGATTCCAATCTTAAATCCCAACGAATAACAAATCTGTGCTAATGTGATATATATTAGCATTATTTATTATCAGAATATATCCCCAATATTTTCCCAGTGCATCTCCGCACACTGGCACACATGGAGAGCCCAGCGTAGACAGGATGCTGGCCGGGGCCCTGGCAACGTTTTTGTGATTTATTTTTAATTGAAATTCTAGAATGCGTGCAAAATACGCATGCAAAGTGTCTGCTGCACCTAGAAAAGTTTTGGGCTCGGCCCGGTCCGGTCCGGTCCGGTTTTTGGTTCAGTTCGGTTCGGTCCGTTGCATATGTATTGGCATTGGAGGGTCCTTCCTCCGCTCCTGCCAGCAGAGGCCGCCCAGCCACCCTCTTTGGAGGCCTGCAGGCGAAAATTGCATATGCGTAAGCGTAGACGAACTAGGAGAGTTTCCAAGGGGGATTGGGAGGGATTTTCCGAGTGCGGGGAAGTCCTGGCAAAGTCAACGTCACTGCCGTTGCCGTTGCTGTGCGGTGCGGTCGTCGTCGTCAACGGTTCCTGCCTTGTTGTAATGTTTGCCAACGCCAAAATTTTCTACAAAAACAAAAATTGGAATTAATTTTGTTTTAGAGAAAATTTCGCTTGTAGGCGCGACAAACGTGGCATTCACATTGGTTCCGAGTGGGCTGAATGGGTCGTTGGTGGTGGGTGGTGGGTGGTGGGTGGAGATGGGGTGGTGCATCGGTCGATCTGCCTGCTGCATATTTGCTGATAATAATTAAGTGCAGGAAGGCGTATAAAGGCGGTCCAGGAACAGAAAACAGAAAACAGCACCAGGTCCAGTCCGCTCCACAGATGCAACTGCGGGCTTAGTTTTCCGGGTGGGTTCCGCACCCGATGGTCGGCGGGGAGGTGGCCAAAAGCCGAGCTGTAGTGGCAAAAACGCAGCCAATGCATTGCGGTATTGATAATTGGCCAACGGGTCAGACTTTTAATATCACAACCAACTCGCAGGCTTTTCGGCAAGTCAAGCCGCTCTCTTCTGCACTTTGCGAAATTTTAATATTATTATAAAAGTGGGAAAAGTTGAAGATAATTCATCATAATAATCTCTTTTTTAACATTTTTAGTATCCTTTAAAGTACTTTATGTTCTTCATTAACAAATAACCTTTCATAGCATTAATGACTGTAAATAATACAAAAAATCAAGACCTCTCCTTTACCTATCGGTAATTCCTTCCAAGATCCTTTTAGCTTTATGTTGGCTTTAAGAAATTCACATTTTCCCTCCTTCGACTACCCATTTCCATACGATCCGAGTTGAATGAACTCTTTGAGCTGCTCCCCAACTGATTATCATTCTTCACTGCAGGACTCCCGACTCCAGGATCCAGAGACCAGAACCCAGAATCGAGAATCCAAAGGCCCGGTGCCCAATCCTGGAAATTTCGTTTTGTTTGCCGGCCTCGGCTCCGTCATTTCCGGCATTGAGGTAACGAAATTTTATGCATGGCAACTAGTTTTGTCGGTGGTGCAAGCGGTAGAGGTGGTCCAGGTGGTGCAGGTGTGGCGGCTGGAGGTGGAGGAGCTTTGGGGCAACGTCGTCATCGCCATCGTCATCGATAACGGTTGGGGCCCCTGGAAAAGTCCGGCGACTTTGGCCAGATGAGGCGCCCTCAAGCGGAGCCCCTGCATCGGGCTTAGGCCTCAAAAACACTCGCATATCCGTGGAGGTTGAGGATCAAAGGGGTTGGCCTGGGAGTGGGCCAGGAGTGGGTGGTTCTAGGTGGTCCCAGTAGTTAGTAGTTTGAGGAGCCTGTTGGTCCGTTGTGCAAATGTGCAAGCTGGCATCCGTTTTCTCATTTTGAAAGATTTTTGTTTTTGTTTTCTCTATGTTCAGTCGTTGCTGCATGCGAGGCTTTTTCGGGGGTGGGGTTAGACTGCAGCACAAACACGCACACACACGTACTGCACACACACAGACATAGGCACGCACGTTTGGGCCCAGGAAACGGAAACGAAAATTCTGCGAAAAACAACAACCAAGAGCTAGAGGAGATGCAGGATGAGAATTTGGATGAGGAGCTGGCAAAAAGAGGGTGGCATGGAGAGGCGATGGCTGGGGAATGGGGCAGAGGGGTTCGCCGCAGGAGCAGGAGCAAAAATAACGGCGCAGCAAACATCGCTGATGACCAAACAGCGACACAGGCATCGAACGGAGTCGCCCAGGAGAGCAGCCACCCAGCAGAAAGATCCAGAAACAGGCGACAGTGGGTTAAGAGCAGAGGAAAACTATAAGCTATGGACTATCTAATATCTGCATTCCTGTGAACTCTTTCCTAATAAATTGCTTAAGTTTGTTAGATGAAAATCAGAATATTGGTTAACGAAATTGCTGGCTGATCTAGTAAGATATTTATCAGCTGTAGAGAAACTTTCGTAAAGAAGAATCTACAGAAAGGAAACCCTGCTAAGTTCTACTCAGTTCAACTTCATGAAAACTTCAAGCTAGATGTGCTCCTGCACCTGCCACTAACTGAGCTCATTCAAAAAACATTTGTCAATAATGATTATATATTCGCACAAATTCGCGTTCCCGTTAATAACATTTCTTAATCATTTTAATCCTGCTGAAGCCAATTAAATTAAATGAAGAGTAATGAAAAATGAAAATGCGAGATGGATGATAATTTTAATGGAATATTATAGTCGGGGAGTGAAGGCGGGTGCATAAATGCAACATCAATGCCAGCTGGCCATAAATCAGAACCACTGTTTGCCTTGTCCACAGCCACTGTCCACCATCTTGTCCACTCACGCACACAGTCTCGGACGGGGGACACACGGATGAGAGATGGCCACGTCCAAAATCCATCTACATCTACGCGTGGCTTGAGCGCTATTTGAAAAGGCTTGGCCCGAAATTTCATTCGCCGCCTTTTGTTTGGCCGCTTCTGCTCCTGCTGCTGTCCTGCGGCTCCTGCTGCTCCTGCCAAAGTTGCTTTTCCCACTTTTCCTGATGACGACAGCGATGGGCGATGGCGATTTTTCAAGCCGCCATTTTGCGACTTTGGCGGAAGTGCACACAGACACACGCATGCAGGAATAGGAATAGGCGGACTGGCAGGACTAACAGGATGCACACCCACACGCATACATAGGCAGGCGCAGGACCCTGGAGACGGTGTTGTTGCTGCTGTCGTGGGTGTCCGAAATCGTCGAACGTGGCCCAAAATGCCATTACCGCCACCGTCAACTTTGGGCCACCTTCAGCCCGGCAAGATGGAGTGTCCAGTGCGAGTCCTTCGTCCTACGTCCTTCGTCCTGCGTTCTGCGTCCAAAACAGAACAGAACAGAGGAGAGCAGCACAGAAGAGGGCAGTGTGCGTGTGTTTGTTTTCTGCACATTTGCATTTTACGAATATCCTTGCGCATTAGGCGCTCCTTCTCACTCTTCGGGTCCTGTTTTCGGCATCCTTCTCTTTTTCTGTTGAACGGAGAACGGAGAAAGGAGCGGGGGATGGGTGGAAAGGGGCCGCGGTGCTTTCATTTCATTTGCCAGGCCCGAAAAGTTTTGCCTTCTACTTTTCCTCGCCGAGGAAACTGGCAACCGGCAACCGGCAACCGGCAACGTTGGCTAACGCATTTTTCGCCAATGTCCAGCAGCAGGACATGGACATTGACGGACGGCCTCCGAATTGGAGTATGGAGTAAGGAGTAGGGGGTATGGAGTGTGGGCTTTTTGAATTTCAAATTCAGCTGCAGCTCTCTCGCTTCGCATCCTGCAGCCCGGCTGCCAAACAGGACCTGCTCCTTGCTCCTTGCTCCTTGCGAGTCCGAGAGTCCATGCCGCGCCTTTTTGTGCGAAAATGTTCAACTTTTTCGGAAACAGTAAAGATTTTTGGTTGGCTGACGCAGCCAATCTCCGACGAGCAGGCTCCGCGTGGGCGGTCAGCAGAAAGGCAGAAGGCAGTAAGGGGTGTGGCAGCAAGGCAGGGACTGGAATATGCATGTGTATCCATTTTCTAAGCAAGGGTGCTTGCTGATTGCTTTCGTCGACTTTGGCCGGCATACGTGGCGTATGTGTGATGCCTGGCGCAGTGCTGATTATTAAATACATTCAGTTAATCTCCTCTTTGTCCTTTTGGTTGCTTACTAACACTTTTGATATACAATATTGATCCCATTCTGTTGTTTATTTCTTCCAAGAGTTGGAAAATAAAGAAAATTCAACCCAAAACCCATGAAACTTAAGATATTTCCCTCTTTCTATCAGTCATAAGACCAAGCCAGACTTGAGTAAGCAATCAGCATCTTGTTACACCCCATTCCTGCCCCATGCAACGATTTCTTATATATATTAATAAATACCCGACGTTGCTCCGATCGCCTTTACTTGAGCAGAACACACATCACATCCCATCACATCGAGAGCTCGAAGACCGCAACTAAAGGCAATTAATTAATTTGTTTACATTTGCAAAGCTGCCACGAAGAAATAGGAAGTTGCTGCAAGATCAGACGCAGATGCAACACCGCCAGCAGAAGCCGCAACTGACATGCATTGGCCGGCGAAGCGTGCATTAAAACATTTTCAATGGAACTGCTTGCAGCCAGTAGGTCCCCCTCTCTCTCTGCAGCCCCCTTTGATTTTGCTGGCTCTGGGCTGCTGGTCTCTGTTCCCCATTCAAATAATTAACTGCAAGAATGCAACACGAGCAATGCGAAATGAAGGCGGCTTGCAGCTACGGCTGCTGTTTGTTATTATTTTTAATATTAAATTGCAATTGCTGCGCTGATTTAATAAAAGCGAGCAACAAATCCCAGCGAGTGCAATAAATGTGGCAGCAACAGCAGCAGCAGCAACAGTAAACAGCACGTTGCAATTTTAATGACCGGAGAGGAGAGTCGATCGATGGACGCTGGCAGATCAAGTGATCCGAGATCGGAGTCGCACATGTGGCAGCCGATATTTTTACAATGTTTAGCCAAAGCAAACACAAGAGTTCAGATTTAAACCAAACAAATCGCCCGAGAAGGGCAACACCGAGACGGACTGCTCATAGAGTACTCGTATAAGACATTGCCCCGATCCGGGGCAACTTTGTAGCCCATAAATTTGAAGACTGCACAAAATAAACTAAACATTAAATAAAATATTTTATTATGTTGCAGCAAACCAGTTCGCCAGAGTCGTTGTCACAGACATTGCCACACAATGTTGCATGTCTGAGACGCGAATATCGATGTGGCTATGTGGATGTGGCTGTGGCTGTGGCTGTGTCTGTGGCTGAGACTGAGACTGGTAAGGAGTCGATTTTGAGACTGACACTGAAAAAGAGACGGAGACGTGTCCGCTGAGGAGCCCAACTCTTCCAATTGCTGGCAAAATGCATAAACAACTCCGGACTCGGTTCTTCGTGCCCCACTCTTCTTCGGTTATCTATGAATAAGCAGATGGTTTCGGGGGAGGCTACATCTGTGGTACCCTATAAGCTGAAAGAAAAGTTAATAAACTTAATATGACAGCTCTAAGCTGATCTTTAGTGTCTCTAAACAGGTAAGGGAGTAATATCTCAAGTAAATACCTTCAGAAGGACTTTAAAAACAAGATCATTCTTCCTCAGAAAGTATTATCTCTCTCGGTATTGTCACAGTATTAACCCATAGATACCCATCCAGGGTACAACCCATGTCCACTGACTCCACTCTCCACGCTGTCGTTTTTTATTTCAATTTGCAATTCAATAATTTTTACGCATTATTTGTCGCGTGTGTTTGTCTGTCAATATGGTTTTTTATTGAAATTTATATAAGGAAGTTTACCGCTAGACTTCGGATCGACGATCACCGATCACCGATCACCGATCGCTGATCGCCGATCGGCGATGGTCGATCGCAGATCGTTGACTCTGGGCAGCGGAAACAATTTAGACGCGTCCAAAGTTTTGTTTATGCTCCGTCATTTACCCAGATACATACACATGAATATTGCAACTGGCAGTCGTCTGCATTTTTGATTGGCCTTTAATTAAATGACAAAATATGTGGCGACTGCCAGCAATTCGCCCCGTGCAAGGCAGCTGCGAAACATGAATTATGCCACTAATTGAGGAACGGTGTGGGCCGACGCTGGCCAGCTCTGCAATCAGACTCCTGGGGCGGATGAGGGGCTTGGGTGGGTTAAAACTGGAGTGGCATTTGGGTTAATGTAACACACTCTCAGCCTCAAACTGTTGACAGGAATCGGGGAAATGACAGCTATTGACAGGGAAGCGAGGTGTTTTTTCAGTCCGACATGAATTAATCACTTTTTAGTTTGAGTTTGAAAAATAAGATTTGCAACATTTTAAGACTCACTGATCAGCCTGATAGCAAACAACATAAGTCTCCCCATTTTAGAAAGTTTAAATGAGCTCTAAACTCGGCGTTTGTCTTGCCTCAATGCCAGCCACCAGCACCTGCTCTGTGTGAAAAAGGCAAGAAATGAAGTGTCATATCTGTAAGAGCTATGTTTAATAGTAGAATAAATCTCGAATCATTAGAGATACTCATTCCCACATCGACTGCTCCCCCCTGCGAGGCCTCGTCCACGACCACTTAGGCTTGCCTGGCTAATCTGTCTCTGCGTTGATAATCCGCCGAAATGCTGAAAACATCTTGGAACAAGTTCAAGATACGGCTGCAGACGGTGTTCTAGATTCTTGCAACAATGTTGCGGCAACAGCAACTCGTTTGCGTGGATCGAATCGAGGGGACACAGTTAGCATGCGCCTTTGCATTAGTTTAGTGTCATAAACTTGACTGCTTTATAGAAATGTTGCAATTTAGTTAGCAACTGTAGTTTGAGTGGATGGCCCCTCACTTCGTCAGCCCCTGAAAGAGGCGAGAGTGGTGGGTTACACTGGGAGAATGGCTATTAAGTTATCATAACTCGCAATGAGGCAGTTCATGAGAAGATCAGGGCAAAACTAGTACATTCCTGCAAAGTTAGGCAGTGTGACCTTGCTGAGTAAAGTAAGGTATTTCTACGAATTAAGCAAAAGCCAAAGTAAACTATTTTCTAGGTGCAGGCGGCTCTCTTTGATAGCGAGGCTACAATCAACAATCAACAACGGACAACGTTGTTGGCTGTCGCCGTGTGTGCTGTTATCATATCTTTCACTTAAAATAAATAAAATTACAATTTAATAATATAACGTGCTTCAGCAGGCTGCCCCTGCCCCCCTGCTCACGCCTCAACTTGCACCTGAGGAGCCGACACTCGAGTGCAGAACAACAGCAACAAATAGTCAATTAATTATTACAAGAACAACGCGGCGAGCACTTCTTACGAAAGTGTTCTGTCGCTTTTCCCCATTTGTGTTTTTTGCGCTGTGTCTCGAGCACATAATTGAAACTTGTTGAGTTCGATAGGCGGGCCCCTCCCCCTCTCGATTTTACCTATTTTATGTTAAGTTTTATTTGCCGCCCTGATATTGATAGGCAGCAGTCAACGCCGTCGTCGCCGTCGCCGTCACCTTAGTCGTCCCGCTGATGATAATAATAATAATTAGTCATTTTATTGTTGTAAAATAAACTTGTTTTTAATTGCCCGCTGATAGGAGAGCGCGAGCACCGAGGCAGATATCGGAAATTATACGAAACAAATCAGATAGTGGCACAGCCATTGAGCAATGTTAGATTTGACACTCTCGGGCCTATGTATATTCCCTGTGCTCCACTGTAATTAAAATTGTTCCGAGGCCCCCCGCCGCCGCCGCCGCCGCCGCAGAGGCAACAATGTTGCTGGAACATTTAATATTTGCTAAAAACATCGTGGCCACTTCCCTTTCCACTCGCCCATTTAGTTTTAAATTGCGTGTAGTACAAGGAAAGAGAGGAAGGCAGGCGGAGGCGGAAGAAGGAGAAGAAAAAGTTGGCCATAATCAGGGCCGTAAAAAGCGCAGCCGGAAATTGCATGTACATATAAAATTTCGAAGCTTAGAACCGCAGCTCGAGTCGGGTTGAGCCACCCACGAGCGGAATAATTTCAATAGTTGCAATAATGACCTCACTGCTGCTGCCCAATTGGGCAAGTGCATTTTCCTCGGAAACCCCTTTGCCCCCTCTTCCCCTCAGCCCCCTATTGCCAGCACAGTCCCTCGCATAACACCAGCGAGTTTATTATGTCTGCACTTGGGTTTATTTGCTTTTACTGCCTTCGCTGCGGCGATTTGTTCTTTCGATTTATGGCAGGGACGCAGGGAGGGGAACTGGAAAGACGGGCAGGGGCCCATCGTCTGATTCTTGGCCATCCTATGCTGTGCAACATTGTTGCAGCCAGTTTGCCAGTTTGCCAGCGCGAGTGCAAAAGAGCGTATAAAACGTATAAATAAAAGAATTCAAATAAAATTTTTAATAAACGAGTTGCCATTAAATTTATACATTAACTATAATTTTTATAGTTGGCGACTTTGTTTTGTATACGACCAGCCAGAATGGTTTAAGGGCGGGGGGGCTTATGGCCGGGGCAGAGGCGGGGCAGGAAGGCGAGGATGTCGCCTCCATGGGAGCGTGGACTTAACGAGGCGTCGGTCCTCTTCCCGACTTCATTGTATTGCTTATGGCCGGCGGTTTTAATTGTGTTTAGAATTGCCGTCGAATTATTAATAAACCATTGGCGATTTCCAGGCAGCTGCTATGCTAATGCCCTCTCAAAAAGGGATCGGATAAGAATATATGCAAATAAATAATTTAAAAAAGATGTGACCAGGAAGTTAATATATCGTAAAAAGCTGGCAGTGTGGCCCTGCTGCAGGAAGAAAGGCCATAATAAGGTATAAATTTTTGGTAATCTGTAAAAAAGGGAAGAAAAGGAATCTGCGAAAGAGTTTCCCTGCTGCTTCCTGCCCCTACATACCGATCTTCTCATGGATCAGCGGTTTATTTGCTTTGGTTTATTATTGACAAGTCCCCTGCCTGCGGATATTTGGTGCCCGCTGGCGGACATTGACAAGTTGACTCAGCCTCGCCTTTGATCTTTAATAAATTTTGAACAAACAAATCAAAATTGAATTCAACTAAACAAAACCGAACACAGATCGGGGCAACCCCTTCGCCGCTGCCTCCCCCCTAGGAACATCAACTAAACATTGGCAAATGCATCTCGAGCTGGGGAATGGGAATGGAAACTCCGGAGTCGGGGCTGAGGCCCTCCTCTGTAATAGTTTGTTTGTTTGCATTTTGTTTTGTGTCTCTCTCTGTGTGTGCATTTTCCACCCCGCCCCCGAGCGTTTTCCAGGGTGACGAAGGCAACGTGTTGACGACGGCGGCGCTTCTTTGAGATGCAAGAAAAATCCCCAGGCAGATTCTTGACAGAAATTTATAATTAAACAAATGCCGAGCGCTGGAAAAATATTATACCATTGCCTCCGCCACAGCATTTCTCTAAATTTCCCAACGATCTTTGCTTTCCTTCCACGGTTCTCTTTTCGGATTTTCTGGGAGAATGTATATAAACAAAGACCATTTAATTTTGTGGTGATGAATGTTGGCCGACGGTTTCTTTTGTTGTTGGTAATTGAGTTGTTGCCCCGGCTGTATCTCAATCTCTATTTGTATCTGTATCTGTATCTGTATCTGTATCTGTATCTGCGGCTGCCCCGGCCACGGCGGCGCTGATTAAAGCGGCAGATTGTTTAGTTATGGTTTGTTTATATAGAAATATACCCTTTCCACACATCCCATCTCCTTTCCTTTTATTTATAATTTCTGCCATTTACCCCAATCAGAAGTTCCCTGGCGTTTCTCTCAGTGCAACGAATCGAAAACAAAACTTTTTGAATTTTCCAAAATTGCATTTTGCATCATTAACAACGCATTTGTCAAACGCATATGCATGCCGCCTCCATAGGGGCGTGGCATGTGTGTCCAACTATCTGTGTGGGTGTGTGTGTGTGTGTAGGGGGTGTGCATGTGTGTGTGCGTGTGCGTGCGTGTGCTGTGTGCCTGTGTTAATGACATGCTCACAAATTCAAATTAACATTTTGCAGCAATCCCAGCGACATCGAAGCTGCAGAACTGCATCTGTGAGTGTTGCCAAAAATGATGCACACAGTGCGTGCGAAAAATATGCCACTTCCATAATTTAAGCTGACATTTATTAATTTATTGGCTGGACTTGAAGAGGATTTAAGACACATCAAGTTATTTTCTGGCCAAGAACGAAAAACGTGGCTTTAGATTTATTTTCCTGGGTTAATTCTTAATTTATGGAAATCTTTACAGTTTTCATCAATATAAATATTGTAAATTTCATTACATTTTGGGTGAAACTGTATTTTTAAGACATATTTTGTTAACCTCTGAAAAAGAAACGAATCCCTTAATTAACTCGTCTCATTTCTGGCCTCGATACACAGACTTCCGCTGGCCACTGTAGCTACATTTGTCATTTTTGATCGAGCATCAAGCAAACAATTTAACACAGGAGCACGCAGCGCCACCCATCATCCACTGGCCCACCCACAGCCCCGTCCCCCCACAGGATACATGCAAAAATGCTGAGCACATTGCACTCGTCGCTGGACAATACTAAAAATCACATCAGAAATGCAACAATAAACGCAAAAACTACACAACAGCAAACGACGACGACGACTACGCTGGATGGGAAATCGGGGGGATTGAGTTGGGTGGCAGATGATGACGTTCAGGATGACGATGACGATGACGATGCCGATGACGTTGCGACGACACTGCCTGCAGGACATCCACCCACTCTGTGGATCCTTCCCACCCTTGCGATGCATTCGACATGCATGAACAACAACGGCAGGCAGGCAACAAAAGTTTTGTACTTGAACTTCCTTAATAGAATTTTTGAATACGCAAAAACACTTTCAAAGAATATAAATAATGACCATTCGAATTATCAGGCTGGCTGGCTGGATGGCTGGCTAGATTTTTGGCCAGCATGCAGAGGAGGCCAGGACACAGAGAGCCTGGAACAGGCGATAACAATAAAACAAAGGATTCTGGGAACAACACAGGCAGTGTGGAAGGAGAGTCCTCCGAACGGGGGAATCCTTGTGTGCACGCCAGCCGAGAATCCTGTGACTGTGCCAGGCTCTTAGTTACCTTTGCGTTTGCTCTGATAATGCAGCTGATGACAATTGTCGTTACGGCCTGGAAACACTGCGAAATAAAGGCTGTTTTAGAAGGTCAGACTTGAGGTGAGGGTTCTTTAAACCTTTCTTAGGACCAACTTTCTCATTTTTTTTAAATTTTCCGAAAATCTTAGAAAATGTACTTTTTGAGCCTGGTAAACAGTTCGACGGGGAATTTAATTACGATCTCAACGAGGTGCGACACTCCTTGTTCTGACCATTTTTGGCGTTGTGATGGGGAATACCCTGATATATTAAACATAAAATCAAGATTATGACTTCTTAGGCAAATTTCCGATATTTTTCCTAGCATTATGCTTATAACTCTGTCAAAATAAAACTCACAGCTATATGGAGGATTGTTTTGTGCAGCTAACGACCCAAGCAAACTTTTTATCTGGTTGTGGCAATGATTTTCGGAAATTAAATTTTTTGTGAAATTTCACTTTTTTGTAAGGGGTACCATCATCATTTTTTCAAAAAATTCCTAAAATATTTTCTTTTCCAGATTTGAATGGGACTTCAATATTTTAAAAATAGATTGAAAAACAAGCCTAACGACATATGGCATTCCATTTCTCGACCATTATTGGCTTTGTAATGAAGAAAATACTGATATTTTGAGCCTTAAATCGGAAAAAAACGGTTTTCGCATTTTTTGAACATCATAAAATTTTACGAAAAATCTCAAAAAAATCACTTTTTAAGCCTGGTATACCGTTCGACGCAGAATTTAAATACGAACTGAACGAGGTATGACATTCCATGTTACGATCATTTTTGGATTTGTAATGAGGAAAATACTGATATTTCGAGCTGAAAATCAAAATTGAGACTTTTTAGTAAAATTTATAATATTTTCCCCCAGTATTATGCTTATAACTTTGTCAAATTAAGAGCCACAAACAAAAGGGATCCGTTTTTTTGCAGCTAACGACCTCAGAAAACTTTCTATTCGGGTATGAAGTTGATTTTCGGAAAATAAAATTTTTGTGAAATTTCACTTTTTTGTAAGGGGTACCATCATCATTTTTTCCAAAAATTGAAAAAATAATTTTGTTTTCAGATTTCAATGCCACTTGAATTTTTTGAAATTAGATTCAAATACAAGCTCAACGCCATATTACATTTCAAATTCCGACCATTTTTGGCTTCGTTATAGACAAAATACTAATATTTCAAGCCTCAAATCGGGAAAAATCGGTTTTCGCATTTTTTGAACATCATAAAAATCTCCGAAAAATCTAAAAAAAATCACTTTTTGAGTGTGGTACACAGTTTGACGGGGAATTTAAATACGAACTCAACGAGGTATAACATTCTATGTTACGATCATTTTTGGCTTTGCAATTAAGAAAATACTGCTTCAAGGAGATGAAATATTTTTAGGGGGAACATTTTAGTCTTTTCTAGTCTTTTTTAATCTAGATGGGAATATTCAATATTCGGAAAAATGTTTAATCAATAGAAGAGGTATCAAATTAAATTAGTGCTCTAGCCCTATAATCAGTGGAATCACCTGGAAACTCAGAGGTGGACAATGCTGGGAAGCAGCAGCGAATGCGAGTGTCCCTCTAAACAGTTTAATTTGATTAACGCTGCCATCAATCAGCGATCCATCAGGGCGGCGATCAATCTTTTAATTTAGCAGTGTCACTGCGGATCCACTTGACCACCGGCCAACCACTGGGCGTCCATGGCGACCCTGCAAAAAATAAATCATAAATCGAGCGACAATGGTCGGGTGACCCCCAAACAACGCGGCCCAACAATCCCAGTCATAGGACGACCCTCTCCATTCCCCACAATCGCCTCCCCAAATATGCATTGACAATTACATGCAGCCTACATGCCCCATTCCGCAGGAGGTTCACCCATTCTCGTGGAGAAATGCTGCCTGCGCCTATCATTATTTTCAGTTAGGAGCGGTCTACGATTTAGAAACCAGAGTCCTTTCGCATTTGCACAAACTACACGGTAAGAAAAGGGAGTAATTTTATATTTTATAATTTTAAAATATTTTAAAGCCATGAAATGTAAGGAGTTAGCAGAAATATTGAGTAAGGAAAAGGTTAAAAAGGGAACTTCAAATAATAAATAATAATATTTTGGTAACATCAATGGTAGTTTCCACTGTACTTAAGTTACGCATAGAGCTGGGTGAGAATAAGAGGGAGGACATCAGGGCGGGGTCAGTCCCTCAGTGATATATTTTAGTTTTGTAGAATTTCGCAAATGCCAACCGCCGTTCGACGTTTGTTTTTGTTGCTTTTGTGGCGTCGTCAGCCGAGCGAAGACAATATCTGGGCAGGGGCATCAAGGGGTTAACAGATAGCAATATCCGCGATTCGAGAGGCTGGCAAACCCATCCATTTCCCTTGGATATCCCTACTACATGGCCAAAGATTCTGTTAACCCCTTTAAGCCAAACAGAACCGAAGTGGGAGAGGAGAGAGGGTTAAGCCTGCCCTGTCTATGCATACTGAATGCGAGTCAAAACTAAACAAAAATAAGGAGGCCCGAGCCGCAGTGGAAGAAAATTGCATAAGAAATCAAAATCAAATCAAAATTGTCATAATAAAACTGCATAGCCGGCAGGCCATGCCTTATTCAGCAGGTGAGAGAGAGGGGCATGGCCGGGCAGAGAGAGAGAGAGGGGGCGGATGGGCAATGCAATCAGGAGCCGAGAGCTTTATGTAGAACAAAACAAATTAATAGAATTGTTAAATGTGACAGGCAAATGTGGCGACTACGAGACCAGAAACACCATCATGGGCGGCGGGCCAGCTAGGGGGCGGGGCAGTTAGTAGTATATATGGATTTTCGTTTCTGGCTGCGTGGTGCATACAAAAAGCGCAGACAATGCGATTAGTTGTCGTTGTCGTTGTCGTTGCTGCTGGAGCAAAAGAGCCAGTTGCAGATGGGAGATGGGCGAGGTGGGAGGTGGTAGGTGGTACTGTTCTCCATGAGGTTCCGTTGAGGGGAGGAGGAGTGGCAAACAGTGAGGGGGCAGCAAAATTGGGAAGCCGGCAACGCACAACGCAAAAACCAAATGACGAATGACATTTTATTACGGCACCCAGAGGGGCACGCACATGTCGAAGAGAGGGCGTGGACGTGGGCCTAGGCTTAGGGGCCACCCACTCCTGAAAATCCAGCCCACCAACTCTGCCTCTTCCCAGCCCGCCTCCTCGGACAGAAACTCATCTTGTATGCAAACTCAAAACTCAAAAATTCCTAGACAAAAGAGTACACACAGGAGGACCGGCAGCAGAATCAGGATACTAGGCAGGATCCTGGAATCACACAGGGAAAAAGATATGGCAGATTAATATGAGGTATATAGGAAATGGGATTTATTGAACAGTATCTATAAGAGTATAACAAAAACAAGATACTTTAGCACATCTTTATATATTTTTTGATGAAGGAATTAGAATATATTTTAAAATTAATTTCTAATATAAAAAGGTGAATGTTTTGATATTTCTTCTGGTTAAAGATCGGTAATGATACTCTTATCTTCCTTCATATATCTAATTTGTTTGCCTTAAGTAACCATCTTCAAGAACAAAAGCAGTTAATAACTTTCTTACTTTCTTACTTAATATTTCCGACATTTCCCTCTGTGCAGGAGGCAGGAGGCAGGATGCAGGAGGCCAACTACTAGCCTGCTAGCTAGGACGTCTGTTGATGAATTGGACCTAGGATCCGAGTTTTTGGAGGTGGCAACGGACGGCAGGAGTGGACCAGTTGCCATGCCGACTGCGAGTTCCAGGGCCCAGTTAAATAAATATGAGTTCAATTTTCATTTCGGCAGAGGCAGTTGCAGGATGGCCAGGACACTGGACGACGGACACTGGACGTGGGACTTTGGACGCTGGACAACTGGCAACGGTTGTTTTTATTGGCGGTTTACTGACCTGCGCCAACGGCAAAAGCAACGGCAAAGGAAAAGCCTCAGACACATTGCGCATACGACACGTAGGCCCCGTTGTGCTGTCAAAATGCGTGAATTCATTCCGATTCGATTCGATTCGTTTCGTTTGGTTCGACTCGCAGCACACCTTCTCGCAACAGCCTAACTCGGAGCTATTTTTCCCCAGTTAATATCGAAGGAAACAGAAACAGAAACCGAAACAGCAACTCAAACAGTCGACGGTTAGAGTTATGCAAATGTTTACATAACTGGGCAAAAGACTTTTTCGGCATATTAAAACACACTTACCAAACATGGCCTAAGCTCCGAGATCTCACGATTGATAGTAAGGGTCCAGTGCGGCGCTTCCTGTTTTGCCCAACTCTCGGCCGAAAACGAACAATTACCGAACATCATTTCCTCGAACATATTTATTAAACCTGTCCAAGGGGAAAAACTCGGTTAGCGGGCGAGGGCGAGGGCGAGGGCGGAGACGGAGGAGCGGCGCTCTAACAATTGCAAATAAAGTCAATTGCTACTGCAGAAATGCTCGGCAGCAGCGCCCAGCCGAACATATGAAGTTTAGGTTTAGTTTCACTTCGTTTACTGCCCCCTGGACCTCCTCTCCTGCTCCGCCCCTACCACGCCCCGGCCAAAGCACTTCGCGTAAAAGAGACATTATGGGCGAAGGCAGAGATGCAACAAAAATATCAGTAATAAATTTCGTCACGAAGCTGGTAGCGAAGTCAAAGATACCCTGGGAAGTTAAGTGCCTTAAACTCAAACTTGAACTTGACTAAAAATTCAAACTTATCTTGAACTTAGCAAGGAGTAACTTAAGGAGCCTACTAAGTAAGATCCCTTTGATAATATATCCAACCATTTCACTCTTTAATCATTAAAGTTCTCCTAGCCCAAGCCACCCTCTCCCATCCAGGGTACGATCAATTACATAGGGCAATCGGAAAGATTCCATGTTGCCGCTGGACGAGATGCGAGATGCAGCCACCGCCGTTGTGGTTGCTGGTTGGCGGTGGTGCACGTTTTCTCAGAGGAGAAGGCACCGCAGTCGGCGATTCTGATTCCGACGCCACCGCAGACGCGTCGTGTTTCTTCGTGGGCGATGCGGCAGAGTCGAAAGACAACTATTTTGGCTGCTACTGTGCCAAGTTGCAACTGCAGCAGCAGCAGCAGCAGCAGCATCAGCAACAGCAACAGCAACA
Source organism: Drosophila eugracilis (assembly GCF_018153835.1). Taxonomy (NCBI): domain Eukaryota; kingdom Metazoa; phylum Arthropoda; class Insecta; order Diptera; family Drosophilidae; genus Drosophila; species Drosophila eugracilis. The sequence continues at coordinate 1,144,778 of NW_024572964.1, read as the reverse complement.
TCAACGTGCCCAACGATGCATGCAAAGCAGCCGCAGTTGTTGCTGCTGTGCCGAGATGTTGCTGCCGTGCTGCTGCTGATGTTGCCGCAAATGATGGCTACAACTTCTTCAGCATCCGAAGACGAGGATGTGGCATTGTGTGTGGCTAACCAACTTTTATTGTTGCCTCGGATTTAGCATATTGCAGCAGCAACTTGTTGCCGCCGAAGAAAAGGGGGGCAAGTCCTCGCCTTCGCCTTCGTCTTCGTCTTCGTCTCGGTCTACGGCAATTGTTCAAATTTCGAGCTGCTACCGCATGCAAAATATGTGTAATTGTTTGATATAAGTTGTTGCAGCAGCAGCAGCGGCAGAAACGACTAAAAATGTGGCCCATTGTTTTGGGCATGATTTGTTGTGGCTGCCCCATGCCCCTGGCCCCTATCCCACCCCCTAGTGGCCCGCATTTATAGTATTGTTAATATTTCGCATATTATGGCAACGTGGCGTCGTCGTCTTGTCGTCATATGTTGCAAGTCTCGATTTGGACATTTCTGCAGCCGTTCACTTAATCGCCGATGTTTATTATACTTTATTATTTGTACCGCTCCGACATCTGCATGGCCTTTGTTCTCGTCGTGCCCCTCGCCAGATGGGTTTTCAATAAGTTTCTGCCACTTAGCAGGGGGCAGCTTGAGGCTTGACCTGAAGGCCTTGCAATCAAATGATGTGAATTTTCCTCAAAATTAAAGGAAACGAATAGTAAATATTCTAGTCTAGTCTGGGCACTCACTGAACTCCTTCTGATCGATCCAAAATGTCTATTAAATTGCGGTCCCCCTGGAAAAAGGGGGAAAACTCGAGCTTCAATTGAAAAGCCCACCCACCCTTCCAGCCGTTAAATATTCTCATTTTGTTTTTGGCAACGAAAAAATATTAATTTATGTGGCTGTGGTGTGTGCAGTACATTTGGACGAGGTTGTGTTAATTTTATTTGATTTATTTTTAATGTCGAGGCGAGTCATGTCGACCCCCTCCGAAGCTAAGCCCCCGCCCTTTGACGGGCGACTCAAGCAAATGGACGTGGACTCGTTGTCCTTTTGCAAGGCGACAGAAAATCAAAACACAAAAACGCATGCACACCCTCTAAGCCTTAGTTCCCCCGTCCTCCCTCTATCCAGATAACAGCCACCCATGAACGGGGGGCTTTTTTGTCGGCACATGTGGAAAATCAACTAAAAATTCGCGAATTTCTACGCTGGACAACTTTTGTGCCAATCTCCCTTCTAAAACTCAGTGCCCCCAACTCCCGGTTTAATTTTTTAACATTTTGCATATTATTTTGTTTGAAACTCAGGAGGGGAGGGGTGGCAGCCCCCTTTTTAGAACCACAACCCCTTCCATGTGTCAAACATGCCATTTATATGCGACGAGGCTGCTGCAATGGCGATGTGGGAGTGAAGGATTTCAGAAAACATTTGCCAAAAAATTTTTTATCAAAGCCTTCAGCTTCAGCAGGAGCCACGACGCATTGTACGCCGGGAAATTTGAAACTCGATAGACAAAAAACAAGCCGGACAAGCAACAGAAAAAGAAAATCCACAGCCCTCTTGATTCCCCATCCTTTGATTCGGCATTTTTTGTACGGATAGATTTTCGCTTGATTTTTACTGCACTCAGGCTTCGAAACGCCGCCTGCGACTCTGTTGCTGTCTGCATTTTGCGTTTGTCCTTTTTCCCTTTTCCATTTCCCAGGCTCCCTGCTCCCGCCTGTCGATTTTCCTATGCCGACGCATCTGCAGGGGCAGGGCATCGGCATCGGCATCGGCATCAGCATCGGCATAAAAAAGGTGGAAAGCGGCAATAAAACTAAGCAAAAAACGCATTTAGTATAAGGGCCTGACATGTGACAGAGTGGAAAGGACATCCCTGCATGTGTGGGCGTCTGTTTGTGTTTTGTGTTTGTCTCCCTGCAGATATCTCCTCGTGCAGGCACTTGTCCTCAAAAGGAGCGGGTTCCGAGGGGATATTCTATACTATATAGTAAGGGGGGAGATATGGGGATATCTGGGGCTATCTGGGGTGTGTCCACAAAGGCATTGGCAGCGCATCGAAATTGGTCACATTTTTCGAAAAGAACTACAAATTGTTACGGCAAAGGCAGCAGCTTGGGCCTGCTGCTCCTGAAACTGAGTCTGCATTGCCTACTTTAAGGCGCCCCAAGGGCATCGATTCCTGTTAATTCCAGGGAAAAGTTCCTAATGCGAAAAGCGCCTCAGTGAAAGCTGTCATAAGGATGGCAAAGATGAGGCCCTTGGCAAAAAATCAAGGACTTTAAAGTAGGAAGAAGCCAGTAGTAGGTAGGAATTATTAAATATCACTTCTTAGTTAAAATATATACTAATCCAGTCTCTTTTTTGTAGATCCCCCTATTAACCCACCATTATCTACAGCTCGATTCGATTGCGAAATGCACACAAATCGACCTCTGATCAACGCCGGTGTTACGTACTACATTTGCCTTAATCACCAACAGCGCGCAGTCGAACTGCGGACTAATTAATGGTTGCCCCTCCTCATGCCGCCGCCCCTGGAATTGCGGTTGTGCTGTTGTTGCAGCTACTGTACGAGCACAAAAAAAACGAAATGCAAACTGACTAACTGCAATGCAAATAAAATGTGCAACAGCAGCGGCAACAAACAAGAGTGAGTGATAAAGTTGGCCAAAATGCGCTATCAATTACACGCGGATTTTTGTCCATTGATGGGTGGGCCATGGGGGCCCTCGTCCACCTGCAACAGCTTTATGTTGACACGTGCAACATGCTGTTAACACCAACAATCCGTATGTGTGAGTGCCAGCAACACTTTCGCTTTCAAACGCATTTCGCGTGAATTGCAAAAAATAAAAATAAAGAGCTGCATTTGTGGGTGAGTTGCATGTGCAATGTGTGTGTGTGTGTTGGTATGTGTGCCTGGATGTGTTGCTGCTGCAGCAAAACGCACTGTTGCATGCAATAGCAGCAGCAGCAGCAGCAACTACAACAGCAACAAGAGCAACATGACCGCATGACAGCAACACTTTTTACGCGTGTTTTTTGCACTCGTATTCGTGTCGTTGGCCGTGTGTGTGTGTGTGCATTTTTCACACACAATTTGTGTTCACACACGAGTGTGTGCATGTGTGTTGCTGCTGCTGCTGCTGGTGGCTTTTGTTGTGACATTTAATAGGTATACAATGGCTAATAGTTTCCACGTGCCACCGATTTTCATTCATAAAACGACCACTTAAACTGCCAGGACCAACATCGTCCTTTTAGGGGTGGCTAAGATTTGGAGTAGCCTATCAGTAATGGAACCTATAGGCGATTATATAGTACCAATAAAGATGACCTTATAGTAGTAGCATATCATAAACTTCCATCTATCAAGGTAAACTTCGAGTTCCTTTAGACTTCCACTCTCTGATCAATCTACGCTTCTAGATCCAACAAAGTTCTTAGAAGTAACTTCGGTGGCAATCTAACCTTTGATGGATTACTCTGATAACATCCGCAACCTAATTGTTTATTAACTCTTCCCTTGTTCCCCCGTCCCAGTCAACCTGCAGTCCAGAAGCCCTAAATATGCATTGGCCATTAAGAGAGAGCTTAGAGGAAGGCGAAAAAATAAATCGGTGTCAAGCGGCCATCCTGCGACCATGTGTCCTGCATCCATTTGCATTCCCCCGCCCACTCTGGCCTCGCCCACCGTGACAACATTGCGATAAAAATCAGTTTGAAAAAGCCATGAGGTGAGCCACAAATTTGCGGTCAATTGGGCTTTTGGCCTGTTGCCGCAACAATGGACAAGCGGACGGACAAACAGACTGAACTGAACTCGACTGGCTGCATGTGCAACAAGAATGCATCGATATCGACGCACGGGCCAAAAAGCCAGGAGCCTCTGCCATAAGCACACGTTCCCGATATTGACCCTGCCGCGGAGTTTTCATTTTTTCCCCGCTGCATTTTCACACTTCAACAGAACGAAAAAAGGCGACAGGCCGCTGCATAAAAAGTGCAACAATTCAAATGGCCCGAAATTCGGGGGGCGGGAGATGGGAAGCCTACTGCAAAAATTCATGCAAAAATCGGATCGGCGCGTGCGAAAGTGGAAAGCGGAAAAAAATCAATGCAACATCCACCGCAAACAAGTGGCCAGGCAGACGCAGGGGGTCAGCTGAGAGGGGGCGTGGCACAGGGTGGAAAACCCGGCGAGTGCAGCGTCGATTGAAATCCCTAATAATCGCGTTGAATGCACTTCTGCCATCAAAAAAAAAAAAGAAAAACAAAACAAAAAACGAACAACTGGGCAACTGGGAAACCCCGGGAAAATGGTTTGGAAAAAATGCAAAAATTCCAAGTGGAAAAGGGAGGGGGTCGAAAAAGGGGGCGAGAGCGAGGCCTGAATGGAAATGACCTTCACTGATTTTTACGCTTTTTTTTAGCAACATGGCCAGGACATTGATATGCAGCGCAGGATAATCGCGGCCAGTGCAATCAAAGTGCAATGCAGCGGAAAAGGGGTGTGCGAATTGGGTGAAAAGGGGCTAAAAACGGCGGCCGAAGGGTGCGCAAATGGGGAGCCTTTTTGGCCATTTTTTCGCACCCATTTCGCGATGGGCGGCCAACTGTTGAGCCCATTGCAACCGCTGCAAAAAGGGGGAGGGTTCGGGGGATCGCTGTGCGACCTTGACGCGTGTGCCGCATGCTGAACAATCGAATGGACAGCCAAATTGGCGGCGTCATCATCATCATCATCCCGCTCCATTTTTTCCGGCTGCACTTGCTGGCCGCGATGCATCGCTTTTTTCGCTGTCATTGGCAACCTGCAACACAGCAACATTTTTCGGGGGCACGGCCTCCGGTTTTTCGGGTCGCGTTTTCGTGCGTGGCCCATTGAACAGCCGCGTTGCATGTAGCCAGATGCCAGGCCCCCCTTAACCATTGCCACACCCCCAGCGCTTTTTTTCCCGCCCCCCTTCTCGGTTGCACCGGCAAAATCATTTCATTCATGCATTTTGTGTGTGCGTCGCGAGCAAATTCATTCAGTTTCCATGCCTCATTCATGGGAATGCAGAAGTGCAGGCGCTTTTTTACGGGCGGGGGGTTGGCAGGCAGGCTCTTTATTTTTCGCCGCTTTGTGGCTTTGACTTTGGCCAGGTGTTTACGACCTGCACAGCTGTAAAATCAAAGGAAAAGAAGGCCTCTTGGTGTGGGGACTGCTTGGAAGTCACTTTGGGAAGGTAATCAAAGAGTTAGGCAAGCTGCGGAGCAATTATAAAGCAGAAACTTAAGATGAGGGAGGTTAAGATGCATGTCAAGTAGGTATTAATTTTAGATTTGTGATTAAATAGTATTGCCTTCCCTTTTTAAAACAAAATGTACTTAAAAACCCCAAGGAATTCCCAGATCTTTCCATGTATCCTAACAAAAACCGAGTCATGCCACAAGCAAAAATCACTCAGTTGGTAATTATTCCACATCGACTTCAAACAAGTCCCCTGACAATTACCTGGAGTTCCCCTCCTGCCCCTTCATCCCTAGATTCCCGCCTCTTATAATAATCGTGCATTGTCAAACACCGCTGGCAATTATAGGAAGTCTTCCCTTTTGGCAGGATGAACACAGCCCAAAGACTTCCACCTCGGATATTTTCTTCCCGTTTTGTTTTTAATATTTCTGCTGGCGCTTTTAATTAGTCGGGAAATCTTTTGAGCGCTTTCCGTGACGATTCCTTGGGCAGGACTTCAATCAGTGAGCCGTCTCTGGTGCAGTAATCACGGCTGAATCGGGGAAATTATGTCAGTGGATGCTTAAAGGGAGTTCTTAAAGAGCCAAGGTGCAGCCGATGGCGCTGTCCAAGGGGACACATGTGCTAATCCTCGGCAGAAGGATGCAGCTATGGCTACCCCTCGACCACATGGCCTAACAACTTGCAACAACAGACGTCGTCGTCGTCGTCGTCTGTCGACTGTCGATGCCGTCCGGCAAATACAATAAAAAAAGAAATTATTTGCCTGCGTCTGCACTTGATCTAGGGGAGTGGGCGTGGCAGCGGAGGCGTTCATTTGTATATAAATGAAGAGGGGTGAAGAAGAGGGGGGGGGGTTGGGTTTTCCGAAGGAGCGACAATGGCCAAGTGGAAGCGGAAGCGACGCAATGCAATCAAATGGCGCAGCGCGCAAAATCTACAAAAACACAAACGCACACACATGGGCAAATACAGGCAGCAGATGGACACACATGCAACGTGGTGGGGGTAGGGGATTGGGGGGAGCAGGAACCGAGGACACTGGACAACTTGCAACGCACGCGAAAATCTTGCCAGTGGGGCGCCCGGGAAACTGGAAAGCCCAGGAACCGGCAGCCGGGATCCCAGGACCCCAGGACCTCTTCCTATTCATCCTGCAAACAGTCCTCGGTACAGTTGCGCCGTCTAAGCCTGCTGGCTTCAGCAGGAGCAGCAACCGCTGAGAGGGGGAACCACCCACACGCCCCTTTCTGGCCATGTTTTCGCGTTCGTTTTGCCGCGTTAACTGTCCATCAATGCGGGCCCAATGGGGGAGTGCACAGAGAGAAAATGCGGCACTCTAAAGAGATAGATTCTAGATTCTTCAAAAGAGATAAAGATAATGTTTATTAAGTTAAGAAAAGGTGAGTTAGATTGTGGTAAATTCATTTTTAAGCCAAAAACTTCATAATGAAACTTCAAGAACTGATATTTCTTTCATAGCTTTAGCTTTCCCTTAGTCTTTTGCAGGGTTATAGTAAGCAGTTCCTATTAGATCCCTTAATTAAAACATTTCTCCTGGTGCATCTGTTTCTAACTCAAGCGTAGGACTCATCCTCATCCTGGTACTCCTCCTCATCCTCATGCGTTTCCACATCCTCGTGCGCGTCCTCCATCTCGTTCTCGTTCTCATTCTCGGCCGGCTGTCTATCTGTTTGTGTCTGTGGCATGCACCCCTCTACCTGATCCCCGACTGCTCAATCCTCGCCCACAGCCCCACCCATTAACCCCAGAATACCCCATCCCGGGGCACCAGAGCTGCCCCCACCACGATTCGTTTCCCAATCAGACAGCCAGCGGCATCGTTAGCAACGCCACGCAACGAAACGCGACTCTCGGAGTTCGCCTGCATTTCCAAGTTCCAAATTTCGTTGCAACCCCGATGGTCAGCAGCTCGGACTTCCACGTCCACTCTAGCCACCAATCCACCGACTCCAATCCCAATCCCAATCCACCTCCCTGCCCCACCCCATCGTGTAAGCCCTTTTTCATTGCCCATACGCCCTCAAGGGGGTTTTATTGCGCTAGGCATTTTTGCATATTTGAGGCATCATCGCTCATCGCTTTTGTGTGTAAGCCAACTTTTAGACATGGTCGAAGGTAAAAACAACAGCAGGAGCAGGAGCAGGAGCTGGAGCAGCAGCTGAGGACGAAGAATCAGCAAAGGGCTAACCCTTGTGCCACCCATTTTCTGCATTCTCTAAGCTGCAGCGTCGCCGTTGTCGCTGTTTCTGTTCCTGTTGCCGCTGCCGTTGCGTTGCACTCTTCTATTTGGCGTTTTAATATGCAACATTTTTTCCCGCTGATCTCCCCGCCGGCTAGCCCCCATCCCCTGGTATCCATTTTCTACTCATGTGTACGTTTGGTCACCTCCATGGTCACAGCATTGGATACTGAGAGAAATTATCTTGAAACTGACTAGAGCCTTGATTTATTTTAATCATAATCTGATTGTAAAAATCGTAGAATAAGTGAGAGTTAATATCTTTCCAATAAAGAAGAAAAGCTCGCAATAAAATCCTCATAATTTTTAGTCAAGATATCTTCTTTAATATGAAAAGACTTAATAAGACTTCTCAATAACTTTTCTGGCAGTGCATTCACACTCATGGCAACCGTTTTATTTGTTTGTTTGCTTGTTCGCTCACTCATGTGTGTGGGTCAGACGGCGGCAGAGACGACGACGTCGACGTTGATGGTGACCTCTCACCCCTTCCGCAACTTTGTCTGTTTGGCTCAAATGTTGTCATCTTTCCCCGCGCACACACTCAAACACCAACACACACCGAGCCCACCCACTTCTGGCCTTTCGCAGAGGCTTTCGTCGCTTTTTTGGACATCCGCATCCAGTGGATTCTATCCTCTGAACCTGGACCTGCCTCCCGCATCCCGCATCCTGCGTCCACATCTCCAATGTCCTTTCACGTCCGCGTCATCGTTTTGCTCGTCAGCGTCGTCGTCACCAGTTAAATACATAAATTTTCGTATAAACGCGTTCTGCAGTCGCGAGCCTAGCAGCCATTTCCCATTTTCCATTTCCCAGCGCCTGCCTACCCCCTCTCCTCTTCGCTAGATGGCAACCAACAACAAACAACTTAGAGAATGCGTGATGCATTTCGTGTTTCTGCGTTTGATCCAAATTTTGTTTGCCGCAATTCATTTGTTGCCATGAACCGAGCACACTGGGATCTAATTAGAGATAGTTTGATGGGGAAAATAAGCACAAATATCGGAGATACTATATCAGATAGTATGTGAATATCATCACTGTTTAAGGAGTTAAGAAAAGAAGTATCATCTAAGTTTACTCAATACAAGCCTTGAACTAACAGAAAGTGGTAATAATAGTAAATTCTGATAAATATTAGGTTAAATTTTGTTAAAATAATGATACAAACTTACTATAAAGATATATTTAAGATAATTTATTCAAAGAAATCACAAAATATATACCTAATGAACCGTAATACGACACACTCATCAAGGTAATAGAGATAAGCCAGTACAAAGACACAATTTCACGAAACTACTTCGAGGGCTTTGGGCCATTAATGAGCAGAAGTATCACTTAGTGTCATTAAGACGCCGGATATTGCTGAATAAAGGGCATTAAAAGTCACATTCACCAGGCTGCCAGATGAATACTGATCACTGAGAAGTATAAACTGAACACCCGATCGATGGAAAATACCTGCTGATCGCGTATATATCCCCCCTCCCCCTCCCCTTACGCGACCATTCATGGCCGATGTTTATTATAATGTATAATGTAACCGAACTGAGAGCAGCCGCCATTTGCCAGTCACGAAAAAATTATGCATAATTTATGACTGGCTGTGGTAGGCCCCTCTCGCCGCCTCTCGCTCGCTCACCTTGGCGGCGGCAGTAGCTCCGTCTCGCTCGCACTCGCGCGAATTTATTTATTTTCGCTGGATTTGTATTTTTTTTTATTTTATGTTTAGCATTTTATAAATGCGCAAATAATCATAAACACACACAGGGAACTACCCACACAGCCACAGCCACACACGAAATCGAGGCTGACCAGTCTCGTACGTTAGTGCCCCGCCCCCCGCCTAACGCCCCATTACCCACTTGCCACACCAAGACCCCTTCGCTGCACCCCTTCGCCCAGGCAGTGAGAGCGAGAAAAATGAGGAAAAATAGTGGAAAACTGCAGGTGCAGCCGAAAGAAAGAGAAACGTCTCTTAGACGGCAAAGAGTCCGCTTATCGCCGTCCCTCTCGCGAAAGAGAGAGCACGACTCTCCCAATTCGCCGCACTTCTTGTTATTCGCCTAAGCATTTGTTTACAATGCACGAGCGGCAGCGACGTCGGCTGAGGCGTCGACTGCGAAGAGAGTTTTTCAAGGGGACTTACGGCGAGAGGGCTTAGCGGGTAGAGTAGGGAAGGGGCGGGGTGGTAGTTCCCCTCGAACGGAACTAATTAATGAAGCATCTTTCAGTTTCAGCCGAGTTTTGTGAGAAGTGCGTGAGGGAGAAGGAGAATTTGGGCTCGCAAGAACAGAAAGGAAGGGGGTTGTACTGCGGAAGACTTCCATGATCAGTGATCTTAGACTCTTAAGATTACTTCTAGATATTAGAGTTAGATTCTTCCCAAAATAAATGTCAGTTTTATCAAAAACCTTTCTAATCTCTTAATACTTTCCACTAAATTCCCTAGAAATTCACCCATAAGAAACCTGTTAAATCAAAAGTTATATACCCATCGAGATAGCCGAAAAACTTCTTGCCAATATCCACCTTGCCACTTTCTGAAGACCCCCCAACAGTGCCACAAGGGGTACTGGTTGGGGGAGCACTACTCCACCCTCTCCTGCCCAGCGCCTCCGAAAAATATTAGGCCTAAGCTCGCTCTTCGCTGCATTTTCGGGGCAACTTCCGTTTCCTCACGCACGCACACTTGCCACTTGCCACATGCAGCGACGCATCCTTTTTACGCAATGGTAGTAGTGCAGCGCCAAAGCGCCAAAAATTTTTGGGGGTTGCAACGGCGAGAGGCCGAGAACGAGGACGAGTTCGAGTGCGAGGACGACGACGACGAGGACGAAGGACGAAGGACGAGCCAAAAGCCGATTTCGATTTTGAGTTCGAGGAGAGCCAAAACGCAGCGCAGGAGCAAAGGAATGTGGTACCGTTAGCCGGCGTTTTTTGGCGCCTACAGCTCGCCGTTTTCAGCCATTTTCAACCGACTCTGCTGCTTCGGTTCGGCCGTAGTCTCTGCCTCGGTTCTCAGCCGCGCTGCCTCCGTCGCATTTTCCTTTCGCAACGCCGGCAGAGCAGTTCGCGAACTATTCGCAACTTCGTCGCGAACTCAGTCGCAGCCTGAGAGCAACAACTACTACAAAGGCAGCACCAGCACCAGCACCAGCAGCAGCAGCAGCAGCAGCAGCAGTAGCAGTAGCAGTTGCTGCAACATCAACGTTGCCCCTCGGCGGCCCTCAGTTTTCCATATCCACAGTCACAGCCACATCCACATCCACATCCACATCGTCGTGGCCCATCGTCGTCGTCGTGTGTTAAGTTTGTTTTGAGTTTTTCCGTATCAAAATGTGCAAAACGATTTCAGTCTAATTCAGACGCTCGTGCTGAGAAGACTTTTGGCCCTGTTTGTTGGCCAATAACCATAGAACACAGAAACGGAACTGAAAACACACTGAACACGACGACGAGAACCGAAACGAACTGAAAGAACGAGGCGGGCTAATTGCCAAATGGCCACGTAGTGCGCGTAACGTAACGAATACGTAAAACACCTACACATACGCACTCACACACACACACACACAAACCAAGAGACCAACACTAACACCGACACTCACATGTACATGCCCACTCTCAGTTGAGCGTCGTAAATGTCGCGGTTTTTTTGAATACTTTCTTCCGCTATGTGAAGAGCGAGTCGCGTAACGCCTAACGTTTAACGTCTTACGATCGCCGGATCAACGTAGATCAGCTGTAGACAAAATGGCGTCGGCGCAGGCGGAAGCCAAGGCTGGCATGGCGCCCGAGCAGGGACCAGTGATTCAGAGGCAGCGCAAAGGCTCGGGATCGGGCGCTGGCTCTCCGAAGAGCAATAGGAGTTCACCCACTCAGCAGGAGGAGAAGCGCACGAAAAGCGAGGATCGCACTTCGCCCACTGGCGCGGGTAAGGACGAGGATAAGGATGCCCAAGGGGCAGGAGGCGGAGGAGGATCATCGCCGGTGAGCTCACCGCAGGGCAGAAGCTCTTCGGTGGCATCGCCCAGCTCGACTTCCCAGCAGTTCTGCCTGCGCTGGAATAACTACCAGACCAACCTAACCACCATCTTCGATCAGCTGCTCCAGAACGAGTGCTTCGTGGACGTGACCTTGGCCTGCGACGGTCGCTCCATGAAGGCCCACAAGATGGTCTTGTCCGCCTGCTCGCCCTATTTCCAAACCCTCCTGGCGGAGACGCCCTGCCAGCATCCCATAGTGATCATGAGGGATGTGAACTGGTCGGACCTCAAGGCCATCGTGGAGTTCATGTACCGTGGCGAGATCAACGTGAGCCAGGATCAGATAGGTCCCTTGCTCCGGATAGCCGAGATGTTGAAAGTGCGCGGCCTGGCGGATGTGACCCACATGGAAGCGGCCACGGCAGCAGCGGCGGCGGCTTCCTCAGAAAGAATGCCCTCCCCCAAAGAGGGTGCTTCCACTTCCAGAACTGAGAATGAGAGGGAGACCGAGGAACTCCTGGCTTTCATGCAGCCCGAGAAGAAGCTGCGCACCGATTGGGATCCCGCTGAACTGAGACTCTCCCCTCTGGAGCGCCAGCAGGGCAGAAATGTGAGGAAGCGGAGATGGCCCTCGGCGGATACGATCTTCAATCCTCCCGCACCTCCCAGTCCGCTGAGCAGTTTGATAGCCGCCGAACGGATGGAGCTGGAGCAGAAGGAGAGGGAGAGACAGCGGGATTGCTCGCTCATGACTCCACCACCCAAACCACCACTGAGCAGTGGCTCGGGAGTGGCAGCTGCGAGGCGTTTGGAAACCGCCATCCACGCCATGGACATGCCCTCGCCTGCTGCCACGCCAGGACCTCTCTCCCGATCCTCGCGGCCTCACTCGCAGAGTCCTCAGCAGCAGCAGGCTCAGCTCCCCCTGCCGTTGCCCCTGCATCCGCACCACCATGCACCACCTGCCCCACATCCTTCCCAGGCCTCTGGATCCGCCCACCATCCGCCGTCACCCGCTGGAGATTCCCGCTTTCCCTTGGGACCCGCTGCCGCCATGGCCGCTGCCATGGAACTAAGTGGTTTGGGTCCTGGTCCGCCCGCTGAGCCACGCCTACCGCCACCACCACCTCACCATCATGGCGGAGGAGTGGGCGGTGGCGGCGTAGGTGGCGGAGCAGGAGGAGGAGTGGGCTCAGGCGGAGGATCGTCGCTGGCAGATGACATGGAGATCAAGCCCGGCATCGCCGAGATGATCCGAGAGGAAGAAAGGGTGAGTGAAAGTTATCATCTTATTACTCCCAAGTGCAATCCGAATGTTATTTCGATCAAGATTTAGATTCGGAATACGACTATATATTCCTCAAGATAAACAACAATTCGATTTATTGCCTCGTAAATTATTGCTAAGATTTAAAGAGAAGTGTTTCTTGTCAGAGTCTCTTCCATGGCAATTCCATGGAGAGCGGAGAAGATCTCTCTTTTGCTGCTGCAGCGCTGTTGCGGCTCAGCTGCAGCGCTGCTTCTCTCCCACTCATAGACTATCTCTCTCTCTCGTTCACTCTCCGATCTTTTCCCTCGGTTTGTTTTGATTCACGATTCGCGCAATCTTCAGTCTTCGGCAGCGAATTCTGCCGGCGGCATTTCGCCTCGTGTCGTGACGTCACAGAGCGGAATGTGGAGCTCCAGTCCCACCGATTCCGACCCCTTCCCGCCCCGCCCCCTTTCAAGACCATTCCCTGGAATGATTGACAGCATTCACGTGCTCCACGTCGTCAATTGTTAGGGCGACGCTCTCTTCTCCCGCTCTTCCACCCGCGGAGATTTGCTCCACATATTTCCCTCTCCTAGGTCAGATCAGTCCCCCCTGGTTCCCGCGAGTTCTAGCGGAGCAGCCACTGGAACGCCATGGTGACCAAGAGGTGATTGAAATTCCTGCGGCCTGCGGTTGATTTCGATCTGCGGAGCATTTTGTGACTTGTTGTGGTTCCCTAAGTGTGCTTCAATTAGGGCAGCGGCGAAAGATCGCTGCACGGGGAAAATAAGGGGGTCAGATACTGTATCTTTACTAATGGGTTCTGTTCTTGATTTTTATTATATTTCATCTTTAAGTTTATCTCTCATCTTAAGAGGGTAAAGAAGATGGTTCATTACTTTGATTTTTAATATTAAATTTTAAAATTCATCTTCTTTAGTGTGATTTATAAGTTTATCGACTTAATCCCTTCTTTATATAATTTAAACTATAAATAGTTGATCATAATTTAGGAAGGTTTCCCCCTCAAAAAAGACTCTGCGTATATAACTTAGCTAAGTTAATAATTTAAGATAGAATTTAACAATATTTTTGTCAGTTTAGCTCCTGGACTCAGACCTAGGGACCGGTTCGAGGCGGACTGCATTAGCACTGAGCTCACCGCAGAATTCGCACTTTAATAAAAATTTGTATTTATTTATCCAATAGACGTCGTTGACGTTCGCTCAAGAGCCGCGGTCTCCGTCGCCGGAGTTCCATTCAGAGCCCAAGTCCAGGCGAGATCAATCGGAATGCGATGTTTGCTTGTCTGGATGACGCTGAGGAGAGATCCCACAGTGACTCCTGGACGTGGCCATGGCCGCCAAGCTGCTTGTTCCATGTTCCGTGTTTATTGTCGCTTTCGAGTGCATTAATCAAATAGCCGGCCTCATATGCATTAGCCTGCTCGTGTGTTCGATTTTTGAAGCCGTTTGTTTGCCCCATCGCCGCGGCGCTGCTCGTTAGCGTCTCTTTTCAATAAATATTTTGTTTTTATGCTTTTTTAAATATTTTCCCAACTGACCGTTTGCTTTGCTTTTTATGTGCTTAGAAATTCTTTGGAAAATGCATCTGCATCGGCAACGGCAACGGCATCGGCATCGGCATCTGTATCTGCATCTTTGTTTGTTTGCCTCGGTGTTGGTGTTTATGCTTTCCTGCTGTTTGCCTTTCCGATTGTTCTTCTCATTTCGCCCCTCCACCCCTCACATTCTCCCAACGTTTATTCACACATTTCATTTATTATTAAAAATTGATGCATTTTTGGTTGCTTCGCGGCGATCGCATCAAGCCAATGAGCTGCCACCAGCGGGCAGAGAGAGAAAAGGAGTTCGAAATTCGAGGGATTATAAAAGCCATTAAGGGGAACTCTCCCTACAAAGATTCTTTTTGTTAACTTTGAGGATCAAGAAGCTATATCTTTTCTTTCTGTGTAAAAATCAAATATTGACAGCCGCATCCTCGACTCGACTTCTTTAATATTTATAATTCCTTTCCATTTATATTTATATGCTTATATGTTTGTGTGAATGCACCTCCGATTTATGCCCCCTCGCCCCTCCCCGCAAGCTGATAAAGCCGATAAGTGTCAGTCGTCGTGGTCCAGGGGTCTCAGCTCTCAGCTCTCAGTTCTGGAGTCTGGGCCCTCGGATTCTGGTGATTAATTGCACTTTTATTTGTCTGCCTTCGTTTTTGTTGGAACTCATTTTTTCTCCTTTACGCGTTTTTGTTCTTCGGTTTTTCATATTTTATTGCCACATCGCATTTAGATTGTGTGTGCGTGTGTGTGTGTGTGTGTGTGCGAGTGTGCATCATTAGAGGTTGTATATTATTATTGGTTTCCTCTCCGGCCTCGCGATCGGTTCACTGAACTTTTTGCGGAGCGTGGGCGCAGAGGAAGTTTTTATTAGGCGCAATAAGAAGATTCAAGCCCAGCCAAGGGGAAGTACATTCATTTGCCCGACGAAGTGCCCAACTTATTAGAAGGAAAGTTAAAGAACATATTTCGAAAAGAATGAAAAACAATCGAGTTACTGATTGCGATCAATTCGATGTCCCGCAGCCTTTCCCTTTCGATTTCCTCGCCACTTTCCCACTCAATTAGTCCGCAGATGAGGGCCAAACCGCATGGAGAAGAGGGAGAGAATCTGCGAGAATCTCACACTCATGATTAGCGTGTGTCGCTTACCTTTTTGCAGCAGGCAAAAACTGCAGCCACACACAAAAAAAGAGACGCTGCAGACAAATTACCGCAGGGTAGGGAGAGGGGAAAGGCTAAACGTGCCACATTCAAACTACTTGAACAAAAACCCCGGGAAAAAGGTGAGGAATCAGGAAGAAGGAAAAGGAAAAAGGGAGCGAGTGGCTGGCATGGAGATTGAAGAAGATGCAGCTCGAAAGGGAAGCTCGCATCTTGCAACACGAGGCGAGTGGCTGGCTGACTGTGTGTGAAGGAAGCCAACAAGCCACTTAACCCAATCGACAAAAGTCATTACACTCGTCACTCTCCGACCAAGAAGACCTCACAGATACTTTTGTGCTGCTCAGATTCAGATTCAGAAACAGAAACAGAATAAGATTCAGATTCAGATTCAGATTTGAGATTCCCGCAGCTAGCATTAGGGGGGTTGGATTATATAAAATAATATAAATAATACAATTTATTACGTGGCCCAGCAGGCTGCCTCCTGCCTTTGGCCCCCCACCTCCTCCAGCTGCATCTGTTGCATCTAGCCTCGGAGATTTGTATTTTCTTTTGTATACAACATCTTCGGGGAAAGTAAATAAATAAAATAAAAATGAAGAAATATATTTGTGAGCAGGCGAGCAGCCGCGGCCAAAGAACACAAAAGAGCGCATCCCCAGCCGAGAATAAAGGCAGAAATAAATTGTATAATCCGCTTTGATGTATCGCCTTCTGTTTTATATTATTCAGTCATATTTTATATATGCGCGCCGATCTGAGAGCCGATCCCCGCATGGAGGATACACAACGGCGGCCATTCAAGTACTCCCCAAGTAGTTTTTACAGCATCTTCCACACAAAGATCCAAAGCAGACATGGATTTGAATTTAGATTTGGATGTGGCCCTGGTCGATTTAGTTTAAATGCTCGGCATAAACATTTAATTAAATAGGAAAGGCCATAATGGCCCGTTTTAATGTTTATATTTTCAAATACTTGGCGGAAAATTCTCATTTTTATGGCTAAGCCAAATAAATCGTATACGATGTGGAAATGAAAATGGGCAATGGGAATGGGGCAATGGGAATGGGGCAACAGCTGCACAAGTAATTCGCTGATTAATCTATAAAAATAAATTTGTATCTATGGACTCTGCTTGTATCTCGCATCTTGGGCCTCTTCTAATCGGATTTAGTTGGCCGACTCCATTTATTTTATTTATTTTTATGTCCGTAATGCGGCATAAATAATTTATGCTGATAAATAACCCCAAATGCCCCCCTCTGAGGCATCATCATCGTGAGGCGAAGGCAGCAGAGCAGGAAACGAGAAATAGGAGCGCGAAGGAGGCCGCCTTTTCAATCTCATGTATCCTTCTAAAAATATTTATTTATTTATTTTCCAGCTCACACAGAGTCTCTGCCCACATTTATTTGTAACCCTGTATAAATTTATTATATTGCATTAGTTGTAAGTCAGACCCGGGCCGCGCTGAAACTCAAATACATCTGGGAAGTTGTGGCCTGCTGAGTGTCTTACTCCTCCTGCTCTTTCGATTTTCTGGGTTTTCTCGCTTGAGGGAGGGGAGCTGGGGCTGAGATGGCACCGGGAAAGGTGCGTGGAAAAAACTTATTATAAATTACCGTATAAAATATAACAAAGTTGCTGCGAGGGAGCGGCACTGCGGCACAGATACGCTCTTGATGGAGTGCGGCAGAGAAGAAGGTGCGGTCGGGATTAGCGAGTGGAATGAAGCTGTTACACAGGCAGAAATGTTCTATGAAAAAGATATATAGATGGATTTTGAAAGAGAACTGAACTAAGAACTAGCAAATAGAATCCTTCTGATGGGCATTAAGTAGATGATAACTACCATAAGTTTTCTCCTAGTGTAGTTACATTGTCAGTCAGCTAAAAGGACACAGAAGAGAGCAGAAAGAGTTGCAGCATAAGTGCATGAGTGATGGAGGAGTCCATCGAATTAGCGAGGGCAGGAGATCGCCTCTAATTGATGCGGAGCATGCACTCCTCCACTTCCTAAAAGCCATAATGGACATTCAGGCTCTCAATCAATTATTGATGAGCCCGGATTAGATCCCGCCCGGGTGTGAATGGCTTAATCCCGCTGCCATTTTTCCTTTTTGCATTTTAAATATGTGCGAAAAGAAGCGGGCCGCACCCAACTCCTTTGGCCAAGCCACAAAGAACAAAACTCGCGGAGTTATAAAAAGGAAAAGGAACTCTGAGCAGCGAGGAGGAGAAGGAGGAGGAGGAGGACCCAAGCCCTGGCAGCAAACTAAAGACAAATATTTACAATGAGCGGCCGATTAATCAAACGCACAGCCAGCCAGCAGAGAAAAGTATTAAATAAATAAATAAATGGCAGTCCGGCGGGGCAACAACAAAGATCGGCTTCATCAGCAGTTGCCGTTGAAGGAGGCGAAATATCATGTGTATCTCGAAGATACAAGTTTGTCTTGGCCTTTGTCTTTGTGCACAAACCCCTCCCCTCCTCTCCCGCCCCTTGCAATTTATATCGAACGAAAATAAATTAATTAAAAATGCAGTCGAGCGGACAGAGGCAGATACACATATTTTCATTTTTTGTGCCGTTTTTTGCTTTTGTTTTGTAATTTATTAAAAGACGGCTGAGTCAACGGCTGCAGCGCCAATTTTTATAATTGCATTTATTTATTTACAATAATTGCGCGGCTGGCTGGCTTTTCCATTTTTCTGTTTTCTGTTTTCTGTTTTTTACTTTTATTTATTTATAGAGCACGCACGTGATTGTCATCAGAAATCGATTGAATTTCAAATTTCGACCCGTCACTGCCGCTGTTCATCGATAAGATAGTGGGTATTGGGTATTGGGTATTGATCGGGGATTGGGTAACTCAAGGAGTCGCCTAAAGATTGATTGGGAAGGTGAAAAGCAAAAAGCAAAAAACGGAGGAGTTTCAGGTGCCAGCTCTGCCGATTAGCCCACTTAAGGCGACTGAAAGATACGGAGATACCCAAGTACTGAGTTACTGAGGTAGTACTCAACCTCACAGATACTTGCGGTCGCCCTCGTCATCGTCATCGTCATGCCCATCCCCATCGTCATCGCCCTCGAACAGCTGTTGACGACGCTTTTGGCCATTGTGTCTGCTGTTTTGTATCTGCGGCTGAATGAGTGACGCGCCGTGTGCTCGCTCTGCTGTGTCTGTGTGTGTTCCGAGTGTGTGCCAAAGTGTGCTTGTGGCGGGCCATAACCTGCCGCAACTCGAGAGCTCACACACCGCCGCAGAACGGCTGAGAAAGGCCAGAAAAAAGAGCAGGGAGTCGATTCTGAAATACACTCTTCTAGAAGCCAGAAGTCAAGGAGAGCCAGAAAGAGGAAAGAAGTTTGATTTGGCAAGGAAAGTTATCAACTTAGAAGAAAGCCTGATACCAAATCTAAAGTCACTTCACCCTCAAATATAAAAGTATTTCATCATTGAAGTAAGTTCTTGATAAGCTGCTTTTATCAGAGTGACTCGAAGAGAGATCAATTAACCGCTTAAACAAGTTAAAATTGAGCAACAGCCATAAAATATGGTTTCTTGATAGCCCCGATAGCGGGAGTAATACTGAAAAAGGCAGTAAAAACGTATTGAAATAATTTCCCGAATTGCCTGATAAGATTTGTGTGAAGCTAAAAAGTGACTTGGAGAAAGATCAATTAATCTAGGCTAAATGTTTAAATCGAGCAGGGAGCCGTAAATTCCGGTTTATGGCCAAGACTGATAAGCCATTCGGGGCAATATCAAATAAAGAGCTAATAAAAATTATTGAATTATTTTCGAGATTGCCTGTTGATGTCGAGAGACCTCAAAGAAGGTTATTGTGATAGATTTCTCAAGCTTAAATATCATTTTTCAGCCTTAACTAACTAGCTGATGGACTCTCTGCTGGCATTCAGAATCCCGCCGAAAACCGGGAAATCAAAATTCGCAGCGTCGTTGACTTTGACTTTGATGCGTCGGCCGCACGCTTCGCTCGCATTCACACAATGCGGACGCCGAGATGCGATTCACAGCCATTCGCACGCTCTACTAACAGCAGGGGGTGGGGCATTGGGGGGGTTAAGGTGGGTGGGGGGACAGGGGGATCAAGTTGCGGCTGCGTGTTTAGAGCAAATCGCTCGCTACGTCGCTTTCATTCAATTAGATACATTTGTATCTTATGACATGTCTTTTCACACCTCGTGCGCTTTCTTTAATTATTGCTGAAGATCCAGCAGGCACTTTATGCCCCGCCCCTGCCCCTGCCACTGCCCCTGCCACAGCCACAAAATCCAAAATCCACGACGGCTGCATTGTGCAATAAAAGTAAATAGGTTTTGGATTTTTATAACATTTAACATTGTTCGCAGCGCATTCGGGGTTTTGTTATTTATGAGGGCAGAGCAGAAGAAGAAGAAGAAGCAGCATAAGAAGAAGAAGCAGAAAAAGAAACTCAGAAGAAGTTATGGCCCCCCCCTCGCTCCGTCTGTGTGTGCGTGTGTACCTACGTTTAAATTTTTTATGAGTTCGTAATAAAGTTTCAACATTTTTCATCATTAAAATAAAATATAAAGCCGAAATTATATTTTATCGTCTTTGCATCATTCTTTTTCCTTAAATACACGGCACACACACTCTCGCCACAGCGAGATACAAAGATACAAAGATACAGAGATACTCAGATACGGATACAAAGTTGAAGTTATGTGTAGCAGCGTGGCAGTCGCCGCTGCCGTTGCCGTTGCCGTAGCGGCCATAATAATGAATATATATGGAGAGGGACAAGAAACCGCACTTTAAATGAAGACGGGCTGCAGCCCGGCAAATACATATAATAAATAAAATAACAAAAAAGATGTGAATAAAATAAAAAATGAGGAGACGCTGCCGCGGAGATGTTCTTTAATTTAGACCGCGCCCCTCCCCGGGAAGGAGGGCAGCGGCGAAGTGAGTGGGAAAAAGGGAAATAAAAATAAAATAAAGCGAAAAAGTAATATAAAATAAATATTTCAAGAAACTCGCTTCGCTGTTGTTCTTGTTCTTGGCAGTGCTGTTGTTGTTGTTGTTGCTGCTGCTTCTGTAGTAATTTATAATATTCCTTAACGATGTGCAAAGGGCAAAAACTGAGCAAGCTGGATACAGTGGGGTGAGCAGAAGAAGGTCTTGGGTAAAATGAAATGATAAATTGTTGGGCAAAGGGTAGTTCCCTTAAGCTTAAACTAATAACTTGTTATATAGATGATATTAATACCAATATATTACCTATAGATCCATATACTAAAATCAAACTACTTCCACCTTAAGCTTATATCCAGTGCTGACTTTATTTGCCCTCCTTCCTGGGGAGACCCAAAGAAGTGACATATTTGCCTAACTTCGGACATTGAACAACAGACATCGGACATCGGACATCAATCAGCAGCTTGCCAGCTGACAAGTGACTTTCGGTAAGGTGAGGGGCTATCTGATTTACGGCTGACTTTTGCAAATCATGCCCACTGTGCGGAGCCTTAATTCATTTTATTCATTTTTATGGTTGCCGTTCTTTATTTTTCTGCTTTCTGTGTTTTTTTAATGCGCAGCTGCTAAGGAAATGATTTTCGAAAATTGAAGTTTATGACGATGAATGGAATAATTTTTTTTATTATTATTCTTACTTCTGCTCCCCACACACATCGTCTGCGTGTGTGTATCTGTGATCTGTGGGCTTGCCACAACCATTTATATTAATATAAACAATAATCGCCAGCGCTGTAAACTTAAGTTGGCCATTGAACTCCGGCTAAGCTCACAAAGCTAACATTTAAATATATATTTCTTCGACTTCGACTTCGACTTCGACTTCGACTCTGGTTGCGGCGACTGACTGCAATTTGGCTTAATTGCGTGCAACTCGCCGCTGCTATCTCATTATTATCAGACGGCAGTGACGTCGCACGATTAATCAAATCAAACGAAATCGAATCAAAGACGATTTACATGCACATGCGAAATGTGGAGTGTGTAGAGTGGAGAGTGGAGAGTGGAGAGTGTGTGTGCCTACCCATACTTCCCATATAAATCCGTATCTGTATCTGAATCTCTGCCCCGTTCTGCCCCAACTGAAGTATCCATCCAAGGGGCTGGCTCGGAGCTATGACAAAGCATTTTTAAGCCATTTGATTGACTGACGTTAAAATATTCACGAGCGGTGCATGCAGCGATTTTAATCGCTCGCCCCCCTCCTCCTTCGCTCCACCAACTCTCTGCTCTTCAGTTCTCTATGCAAAAAATAATAATTATTAAAAAACCATATGAACACGGCCCTCTCTGTGTGCGGGGCTTGGCTGCGGCAGAAGAAGTGCACGCAGAGAATTGAAGTCATCTTTGTGGGTATAAAAAGAAAGATATATAACTATATCTTTGATGTCTTTTAATGGGTATTTAGAAGACTTTCATCTTACTAAGAGAGTGATAAGAGTATGCAAGGTTTGCCCTTTTAAAGAAGACTTTTGCCTAAGTAAGGTTAAAGGTAATCTTTTCCTATATAAAACACTCTTTTAAGCTTCAGTTAAGTTTCAAATATTTCTTAAGCCAGCCTTACAGTATGGAAAAGTTCTCAGATTTCCTCGCTGTGTAAGAAAAAAAAAAGCGAGTGCAGGGACAGATGACGATGTTGCAGTTGCAGTTGCAATGTTGCTGGGGCGCTGCCTTTGGGCCCGGCCTAAGTATCTGTATCTGCGGCTATATATCTGCATCTGTGAGTCGTGTGCTGTGGGGCATACCACGCTGTTGTTGTTGTTGTTGTTGTTGTTGTTGTTGTTGTGGAAGGCAAGGAAGAGCGGGTGGCAGTGGGATTAATGAATTTGATATAATGACATTTTAGATTGCATCTGCATAACATTTAATTGTGTTTGCTTGTTTGGCACCGGCAGACACGCGCTTTCCGCCTCGTCATTCCCGAAAGAATGGGCCAAAAGGCGAAACATGGCTATATTGAAATATGGCCAAGGGGCCTTCCTTCCATCCCCTTCTTCCAAGTGGGTGCAATTCGATCGATTTTGTTCCTAAACTTTTCGCAGTTGCCATATGCAAATGGCGCGTAATGGGCGCCTCATTAAAGTTTAAGGCATGCAACAAATGGACAATCATTTTTTGCTCCTGCCCCCTGTCCACTGCCCCTCTGTCCTCTGTCCTCGTTTTTTGTGCGGTATTTTTTATTCCGGTGGCATTTCGCTGACTGACTGAGTTCCTCTCCTGCTCAGGGCTCACTCAATTAAAATGTAGAGCCCGCACTGCCCGGCTGCAATTGCAGTGGCCATTGCAGTCGCCTCTGTGCTGTTTGTTGCCTAATTTGCCAATTAAGTTAATAGGCATTTATTATTTAGCAATAAAATATGCAAAGCAATTGTTCAAAATGTGGCACAAGCACACACACACACACACACACTCCGATAGCCGGGGGCAGGAGGGGTGGAAACAATAACTCGGCCAACTGTACCGGTGGCCACAATCCACAATCCACAATCAACAGAAAACAGAAAACAGAAAACAGAAAGCAGAAAGCAGAAAACTGAGAAGCGAGAAGCGAGAACCGGGAACTGAGTACTGAAAACTGAAAACTGAAAACAGCCGCAGCAACTGGCATAATAACTTTTGAAATGACAGCGAACAAACAAAAAATATTGAGAAGCCAGAAGGAGCTGTGGCAGCTGGCCCAGGACGAACTGCAGATACCCTGTAGGAGAGAGAAGACTAAGCTGAAAGGGTGTTGCCTCTTTAAAGAGTATTAAAAGGAAGATTCAGAACTACTTTAGGTTAAGGAAGCTGCTTTATGAAAGGGAAATACCTGTAAAATATTATTCAAAGTGTATATAATAATGCTCTAAGATTCTTTAAAAGTATTTCAAAGGGTTATAAGGTGTGATATTACTTAAGATTACCTATTTTTATACTAAGCTAAGCCAATAACTATAACTGACTTATGGGCCTACTAATTCCTAACCTTAGCTTGACTCCTATCAACTCTTTCCTCTCAGTGCAGTAAAAAGTGCAAAACCTCTTTAGAAGCCAAGTGCCTCGTCTTTCTTCGGCTGCCTTTCCAACTTCGACTTCGAGTTCGATGCCTGCCACAGCGACTGCAAAAACAGAAAACATAATTTACTTTGGGCTGCATAAACAATGCAATAAAATAAAAGAAGGGGAAAGGGGAGGGGGGGAATAAAATATATGGCATTGGAATAAAATATTTGTAACAATAATAACGCAGAGCCAGAACGAGAGTCGGGATCTTAGAGCCAGGCGGGTATCTTAGAGACAGAGTCAGAGACAGAGACAGAGGCAGAGACACGCACACTCGAAACAAATTGGTGGGAAGGTAGGGGAGGGACGGGGAGCAGAGGCGGCAACTCTACTCAGTTATTAGGGGCAATCAAAATGAGCAGGAATTCAGAAATTATTATCCATACGCCATACGCCATCCGCAGTGGCAGCCAAGAAACGCAGGACATGCCAGTGGCCCGAAAAGGGGCTCGCAAGGGGCTAAGACGGAGCGGAGACAACGACGAGGTTGGTCCGCACGTTTCGATTTTGTGCGATTTGTTTTGTGGATAAAACTTTTCAAATGTATCTGTATCTGCGGCTGCAGTCGTATCAGTACACAGTAAGAAAGGGAAGTATCTTTGAGGTTTAGAAAGAAGAGGATTCTTGAATGGCTTTCTAATGAAATGATACTACAAGGAGGCTAGACTTCGTCTTAGGATATCTACTTAGACTTTTCTCTCCATGTAGCTGAATCTGCAGCTATGTTTGGGGTCCGCAGAAGTTTTCTAGACCAGGTTCGCTACCTTTTTGGCCAAAGTACAGGCGAGATGTATACGTGGACCCATAAATTCCGGGGCCGCTTTCCCATTTTCGATTTCTTCCTTCGAGATACATATATTTGATAAATTATTACTTGTGCGCAATTGGTTTGTTATTTTAAATATGTATTTTGGCCGTTTCGCATTTTTATTGCATTTAGTTTTTCGCCCGAATTTATATTTATGCGCTTATGGAATAAATTACGCATACGCCGTGCCAGCCACTAGCCACTCGCCACTCGCCCCTCGCATTCCTCGAATAGTTTTCGCATCATTTTCGGGTGCATTAAATTTTATTTGCGATTCCTTAACGACTTACTTGTACTTGAGGCACTACTTATATTTTATTTATTATGTTTTCCCAAGTCGCTTGAGGGGGGAGGGGGGCTGAGCGTTCGGTGTGGAAAATTATGAGCTCGATTTATTGGCCATTCGATGGGCGAATAACAAAGCAATCCGAATAACTTTGGTTATTAGCTCATACTAATTCAATCTTAAGTAAGGGCCAAAAATAACTCACGCTCTCACCTCTAAGGCCCCACCCCCCGCACCATAATTAACTCCAACTTGCGACAGAATGAAAAGTTTCCATTGGCAGCAAGACAAAGCGACTTAACTAAATAAAAACACTCGGCGCGGGGCGCAATTGAAAGCGTTAAAATAAATACGAGATGCAAATAAATAATAAGTTAAAAACAGTCGGGTAAATATTGTAAATGGCACACAGGGAGTGGGAGGGGGAGCGGGAGATGGCGACCTCCCTCGATCTCCGGACTCGAATACGAATACGAATCCGAATCCGTATCTCCATCTCCGCCAGCTATTTGCCTTGTGTCTAGTTTGCCATCGGGTTGATCAAATATTTGCCGCTCTAGCGTTTTAAAACTTAAAATTATTGTCTAAATAGAAACGCGGGTAAATATCACCGTGCTGGCAGCGTGTGTGCTGGTGTTGGTGTGTATCTCTGTGTGTTTTCCTATTACGACAGCCCAGAGGCCTACATACACTTAGTGTAATGATACCAAACGGCACAGAGGAAAACACAGAGGCTAGCGAAGAAGCTAACGAAACTAAAGAAACTGAAAAAACTGAAACTGAAACTGAAAAAACATCGTCTCGTACACGTTTGACCCATTAATAAAATGGCAAAAGTTACGGATTTCGAATTATTATTATAACAATAACATTAATAACGTTATTACTACGGCTGGCTCTGGCTCTGTCTCTGACTCTGTCCCTGGCTCTGACGACATTCGAAAACGGAGCTGGGTATTTGAATTTGTGTTTGTGTCCAGGGGGTTGGAATCCCCTACAAGTCGGAAGATAATTATTATTTATATTCTAACAAAATGCATAAACTTTTATGGCTTCTTCCTCTGGCCCTCCTTGGGCCCCCCACAAAAAAGAACCCGCCGTTGACAAAACTGCGCATAAAACGAAATTACATTCTACCTATAAAGGCGATAAGCAATGGGCTGGCAATATATATATATATACATCTATATAGTTGCCGCATGTATATAATGTATATGAGTGGCTATATAACTATAGCTAAATATTGCACAATATATTTTATTGCGAACACTTTATGGGGCCTCCTCGGTGCGCGGCGCGTTGACGTTGTAAAAGAACAAACACGAGGCTAAGGGAGTTCAGGGGTGGCAAAGGGGCTGAAGAGAGGAAAATCAATGGGGATAGATATATATATTTCACTTTAAGGCTTACAGAGACATGAACTAATTGAGAAGAACTTATAGGGAGAACTCCCTTGACTTCATATTTTGCATAAACTTACAGCAGCAAGTTTAGATTCATTTTCAGGAACCTTCAAGGCAGAACTCTTAATATTTCCCTATAGATCCGATTCAGTCAAGTAATAAACACTAAATTACAAACCCATTCAGCCCCAAATTTGATAGTAAACTCAAGTTCCAAATCGAAAGGTCTTAGAACTCTTAGCACCCATAAGCCGATTACCATTTCATATTTTCCCCGTCAGAGTTTCCGTTTCGATCGGCTTGGAGGGTCGTAAAATGCAGCCCACTCGGGGAAAACCTGAAGGAATGCCGGGATACAAAGAGCAAATCTAAACATATCTCGCCCATCGGCCACGCCCTTAATCAACTAAGTAAGTGATATAAAAACGCCTCGTAAAAGTGCGAGAATGCGGCAACAATGTTGCACCAGTTGGAAAAAGTTGTGGCAGAATGGCAGAATGGAAAATGGTAAAATTGTAAAATGACCAAATGGCAAAACAGCAAATAACTACCACAATTAACTTGCGCCAACTTTTATGTGGCACTAGTGGCAGGGGCGCCACACGGCCAAAATCCACTCCACTTTGCCCCGGCCAACTTTTATTGGCTCCTGCCAACCGACTGGTCGGTCTCAGCCAGGCAGCGGCCTTATTCAAGTCGCATATAATTAGAATTAATCATTAAAATGTAATAATAATACGAATAAATGCCGCAACATTGTTGCAACCGAGCGGAGACCGCAGAGCAAGAAATTATTTTACGATGTTGCTGCTGTTTCTGTGGATGTTGCACAGGCAACTTGGGAACTTGGCAGCCAGCAACCGGCAACTGGCAACCGGCAACATGCCTCCTGCAACTTTTTATGACCGCGTGCATTTTTACAGCTGGCCCGCTTCTAGCCAGCTTTTTTATATTAAAAGTAATAAAAGTTAAAATGGCAGAGACCGGGCGAGAGAGAGAGAGAGTGAGCTGAATTTATGGTCTTAAAACTAATTTAACTTTTATAAAATTACCAAACACGCATAAACACAATTTTAATGCCGGACGCACGCTGCAAGTTCTTCGGGTGTTGCAACAAACTCGACCCGCCGATGAACCCGAGATGCATTCGCACTTACTGCACACTGAGAGAAGTTTTGATAGAGTTGGCTCAGATTTTGCTGGATTTGAAAACTTAAAGTTTGTTCAGAAAAGTATCTTAAGTGCCAGATCAGGCAAATCTGATACGATTCTTATGAAAAACAGATACAAACTTGTTTCCAAGCCTCGGCTAAAGAGATGGCAAATATTAAGGAGACCATAAAAGTGATATTTTCCCACAGTGCACGGCCAAGGCAGGGCAGTAAACTGTTGTTGTTGTTGCTGCTTCTTTTAGCTGCTTTTTGTTATTCATATAAATTTTATTCCATGCCATTCTGTTGTTCTCTTTTGTTTGCCATTTTTTATGGGGCAGGGCAAGTTTGTTGCTGATTTTTATGAGAGCTCCAGCCAATGGCCGAGAAAGCACAGTGCATCTCATCAGCTGGTCAGCTTAGCTTTTTGGCTAATTGCAGGTGGACAGGTGATCGGGTGGGCCACCACGATGCCCCGATACCCCTCTAATTACCTGGCACATTCGCAATGTATAGCCACATTCGGGCCGAAGTGAGATACAATTTCGTAAACGGAAGCAATTAACGTGGCCCCATAACAGCTTGTAATTAAAATTATAATAAGATGCCTGGCCAAAGATATAGAAAATAATACATGCGAATGAGATACGTGAATGTATCTGTCGCTGTGCCAGCTCAGCAGATACATTTACAGATACAAAGCTACAGCTAAAGATTCAGATACATATTCGTGGAAGTACACTTATCGAACTGTGCGAGTCAGCAAGTCGCAGACAATTATTCCAAACAAAATAGCGGCGATAAATTTCAATATCTGAGCGGTACACGTCCGTAGAAATGGAGAAATAATAACAATAATAACTAAAAGCGACTCGGCAGCGCACCCATCAGATACAAAGATACACGATGACAGGCGGCGCAAGAAACGTAACAAAACCAGAACGGCGAACTCAGAACTCAGAACTCAGAACAAAAAACTAAAAGCGCTGTAATTAAATTCGTGTGCCTCTAACTGTGGTTGTTGTTGTCGTTGGTTTTGTTGCAAATTCCATATTCCGTGGGTACATCTAACAGATACTTAGTAGAGGTGGGTGCGTGAGAGGAGGTCGTGCGTGCTCAGTACGATTGATTCTTATTGATAGTGAACCTTCTTAAGGTTCTCTGGTTGGTAACCAAACTTCTAACTAAGAACACCTTCAAACAGCTTATGAAGTATCCCCCACGAGACGTCATCGCTAATGACCAAAACAGCTGGCTGGCTCAGGCAAATACAGATGGAGATGCATTGCATTTAACTAAGTGCTGCACTTGGTATTTAATTTTATTTCCACTTGTAAGACAACAAACTAAAGTAGGCTAATTGTTTTTGTTGTAGGAGCTGCGGCGCAACTATCTGCCAGATACGAAAATAACAAAAGAGCCCCAGAAAAGCGCGGGGAAAGAAAAACAAACTCGAACTCGAACTAGGGGAAAGAAATACACTACTCCCTAGGCATAGGAGAGGAGGAAAGCCCGTTCTTTGCTCATTTATTTGCTTCATTTCTGTTTCAGTATCTCTATCTGAAGATGTAGATGTATCTGTATCTGTATCTGTATCTGTAGCTGTAGCTATAGCTGTATCTGGATTCATTATGGTTATTATTATATGATGTTGCCGTTGCCGCTGCTTTCTTAGAAATAATGTACAACGAAAATTAATATTATGCAGCATGTTGCGCGATACAAAGATACAAAGATACAAAGATACTGAGATATAGAGATACACACAGCCGGAGATACATTTGGCGTAATTAATGTCGGGAAATGCAGACGAGCCGGGCCATAAAAACTACATCGAGAGCCCCCCGAAAAGGGGGCGGGGCGGTGGCATCAAGAGAAATTGTTGTAATATTTAATTGAATTTTCCAAGTCAGCTTTATCCGCTTCATTTGCTGCCTCCCTCTCTCTCTCTATCTCTTCGCTTTCCCAGTGAGTCATTAGAAAACATAAAATTTAATAAAAATCATAAGTGCTCAGCGGCTGAGACGGCGGCGGTGGCGGCGGTGGCGGCGGCGTCAATTTGATGTTCAACTGGAGGCCATGGGATCACGGATTGCGGAGGGAAGAGCATGTGTTGTAATTTATAAAATGCATCTAGATGCAATTAAGTAAAGCATGAAAGTAAATTACAAACAAATGCGGAAGAAGCAGTGCACCGAAATACCAAAAGTATTTATAAGTTGATTTTGATATTAAAAAGCCCATCGCCCTGCCTCAGCTGGGAAATGATTTACAAATCAAGGCAGCTGGCTTAGGGAGTGGCCCTTGGGCCTACACACAGACACAGCAACAGCATCTTTATTATTTTTAGATAAATATCTTTCGATTTCGCCAGCTGCACTTCCTCATCGCAGCTCGATGCAGTTATTTATTTACTTTACGTTTAATACATTTTTAATGCGCGGGAAACCCTTTTCGGCGTGCGTGCAACTCGTCTGCCACTCGATTTATCCCCGCCAGATCCAGATATATATATATATAGAATGGGATGCTGCACCTCATCATCAATTAGAAGTGCCACGAGCTGTGGCAGCGTTTGAAGTTGGCATCGCGATGCTGATGGGAAATTAAGAGTGCAGCTCCTAGAAGGTGCAAAGATGGGGAAATAATGCGGATAATTCGCCAGCAGATCCATCAGCCATGCAGTCTAATCGAAATATGAATTCATTTCATTGCAAGTTCAGGGCTTTAATCAAGGGATCATCAGATATCTATCTTCATTGTTGCAACTCAGAGAGAAGTATCTGAAATTGTGCTTTCCCCCTCCAATTTTTTACCCACAAATTTGCCTCTTTCGAGCAACAAATTTCCACCAAAACTGCAGCTGGCAAAAATGCAACTAAACTAAAGCAAATTAGGCGCAGCGCACATATTTGATTTAGTTACTTGCATTTAATATGCACCGGCCCCGAATGGCGAAGCCTTAAAAGCCCATAAATGTCAGGCCACGTCACAGAATCGCCTGGAAAGCCGGCAACAATGTAGATTTCAGGGGGGTTATGAGGGGGTGTTTTGGGTGTGCGGGGAATTCTCTGCTGGCCCGTCGACAAGTTGAAATGTCGAAAGCAATTAAAAATGTAGAAAATTCAATCGGAAAAATCTAATTCGATTTCTATGCCGCGTTTTTGCCATTGCCTCGTAGTCGTTCGCTTTTCCAACTTGCCGGAATGTTCAACACTCCGGCAGAGCACTCACACACACCCTTGGAGATACACACCCGCACAGTGATGGATAGAGGGGCAATAACTGCCATTCCGTGTAGGCCAAGAAAAAATATGGATTGAGTTCGGTCAAGAACGGCTCGAAAAAAAGCGGCTCTTGGCTGGGCAGATTTAGAAAAATACTAATGAAATTATATGCCGGCGGATGGCATATATCCTGTCCAGGACGAAGGACAAAGAGTGCAGGCCAATAATAGAATTTTCCAACGGGGAAATGAAAACTCTTTCCGCCACCTCAAAAGTTTTATTTGAGGAAAGATGAGATGATCTTGGACTCAGTCTGGACTGCTTCCGATCGATTGTGGGTTAAAGTAAACTTCTAAAGAACTGATAAGAACATGGGTAAACGTTTTTCTCAGTGCATTGTTTGGCCATTGTTAACGGATCTCCTGTTTCCCTGCACCCTTAAGTCGGCTCCAAAGGCCCCGAAAGAGGGAAGTTGAAGGGGCGTCCAGTGGAGAGTGCTGCGTGTTTTATGGCTCTCGAATACGTTTCATTAACACATTGGCAAAAGGTGCGTAGTAAAAACCTCCGCCCCAGCCCCCCTCTCATCCCGCAGGCCATGTGATTTAGCTTTACAAATGAATGCGTCTGGCTAGTGCGAGAAGTTGGAAAAGCCTGTGGGTGGGAAATGGGAGCGGGAGCGGTGTGGGTGCTGCTGCTCCTCTAGTCTGGTCAAAGGAAAAAAGCTGAACGAACAAAACGTTGCGCCTGTTATTGGCAACTTCTGTATCGGCAAGTGAGTGTGTGGGAGAGTGTGTGCTTTACAGGAGTGTGTGTTGCCCTCCCACACACACACACGTACTTACACACACCCACACACCCTTCAGTGTCGGCTATTTGAACATGGCCAACAGGCATGGCCAGGTCCTGGATTCTCCATGGTTTCTCTTCTCGTCTCTTCTCTGCGCCTTTTGCCAAAAGCCTCGAGTTGCACATGCACCTAATGCAAATACACTCACACACACACACACAAACACACACAGGAAAAGAGGGTGGTGGGGTGGCCAGAAGGGCGGGAGTGGGCGGTTTAGGAGCCATCGCCTAACCAAATCGAGCCGTGTGTCTGCTGCGGTCGCCGTCAGCAACGCGTTGTCGGCGCTGCGTTTTCCATATACAGTGATAACCCGCCTTAACGAACTCGTTTCTTAATCAAAAGATATAAAATCGAATAAGAATGACTTAAGTTTTAATGTCTGGAAAGTTTCTTAAAGAAAACTTCATTTTTTCATCTACAAATTGACAATTTCCCTTCATGCTTCCTTAATCTTACAGTTCCTCAAGCTAGAGTCACCACTGTACATATATTTGATAGCGTACACGTTAGGAAAATGCATTTATCTCGGCCTATTGCCTGGGCACGAATTTGCAACTTCAGCTGAGGGGGAGGGTTGGGTTCTGTCTCGTTTTTGGCAGGCGCGCAACGAAAAATTCCGGGGATTTGCCCCCCGGCGAGGGGGGAAATTCTAGGGGCAGCTGATGGGAGGAGCTGGAGCTCAAGCCGCAGTCTGAAGTCTGGAGTATATAGTGTAGAGTAGCGATTGCAACAGCATTTTGTTCGCATTGCGTATACGCAACATAAAATGCAGCCTCTCTCTCATACGAGCACACCCCAAAATCGCGCCCTGAAATAGGCAGCAATATTTTCGCATTAATAAAATCCTTCTTTCTGTTTCTTTCTATCGTTGCAGGTAAGTTTCCGCACTGATTTGCCACCTCCTTCACGTAAGTACGAAACATTTGTATTAATAACCTTTAATTGACGACAACTAAGCACACCTCAGAACTGAAATTTTGACGTGCAAATTGGTTGGGTTAAGCACAGGGTACCCTGGGCAAAAAGAAAAGTGAGAAAAGGGGGAGAATCCCGAAAGGGGTGCCAATTAAAGGCCAAGCAAAGGGTTCTGGGGAGTGCAAATTAATGAACAGCGGCGCCAAGAAGCAAGAATAATAATAACAAATCACCGACTCAGGTCGATAGTAAGTGCAATAAGCTGCCCTTCGCCTCGCTCCTCAGCCAACCATCCTAACTGGCCGTCCTATATGCAATATGTAAATGATTTCAATGGAAGCCCAGCGCAGTCAGCACTGCGCTTTGTCCGCCTCTATAACTACATCTACAACTGCGGAAAACTAATAACAAATTACAACAAGCGGCACAGTGGAAAAGCGGAAACTGAAAGCAAGAAAACGGGGCCAGCCTTTGTTGGCGAAGCTGGGAATGCCCTTTAAATGGAGGCCTTAAGAGTGGGGATATGAAAAATAAATATAATTTACCGATTATCCTTGTCTTTCTTATACACTTTCAGAGATTCTAGATTAGTTTACCCTTGAAATTTAAGTTATTTAAGCCATCTGTAAAAAATTTTAAGAAGGGATTTTCATTTATTACTCGAAAATACTTAACTCTGCTGATACTATTTAGCAACCAAAAGGTGTTGGTTTCTAGTAACTTTAAGTTAATATTCAGCTAGAACTGCACCGAATTCCCAATACCCTGTCACAGCAAACGCGATGACTGTCCACTTTCTGCGCCCCTCCCCTTTGTGATCCACAACTGCAAACTGGAAAATAATTATACCCTCTCTCTGCCCTGGAAAGGGCAGCTAGAAGAGGGAAGTACGGAGATGGGGAAGGGGTGAAAAAGAATTAATTCATATCCGGTGCATGATTATGCACCAAAACTCCAAGAAATCTATGTGTAATTTGCGTTATTTTTCCAACTCCTCGTTCTGCACTCGCAATGAAAGGAATAACCACGTGTAATTAGGTGGAGGGGGTGTCTATGTGTTGTTTGGGCCATTGGTTAGGGGTGTGAAATATGTAAAATATGAGAAGTACAAATCGCAAATAAGCCAGCGCAGAGTTGACAGAGATACCAGGGGCTGGGGCTGGACAACCCCTGGAAAACCGCCACGCAACGGGGATTAAAGGCCCTCGGGGCTGGTCTGTGAGCTTTGGCATTAAGACTTTATGAAACATCTACACAGGGGAAAACTTGATAGGAAAACGATTTCTAGATAGATAGATATACCTTTCTAAACCTACTTTAAGTTAGTTTTAACTCATTTAAAAGTCTTAACCAAAAAGAGGGAAAATAAACACTAAGATATCTCTCAGATAGAGATCTTTCACTCCTCCAAATTACTTCAATTTCTTCTCAGTGCATGAAAAGAATAAAATATTTCTATATAGTAATCACCGGTTACTCCTCACAGATGGCTGAGAGATGGTTGATGCCACATAAGCGGGGGTTGCACTCGTGAATTTATTATTATTATTATTTAAATGTATTTCGCCTTCGGATTTCGGTTTCGGAATCATCAAAAGCAACCCGATCCTGCTCTTCAGCCGTGGTCTGGATTTCCAGGCAGTTGGGCACATGTTCCTGCCACATGTGTCCAGTTGTGTTGTTTTTATTTAATTGTTTTCTGTTTGATGTGGAACTTTAAAATTATGAAATATGGTTATGAGGCAGGGCAGGGTCTTACAGCTTTTTGGCTGGATTTCTCTCTCTCTCTCAGCTCATAGAAATCCCCCGATGACCTTTCTGAACTCATAAAGTGCATTGGCTTCGATATATTCTGTGCGAGGCTCCCTCTCCCACCCACTGAGACAATAATTCATAAGCAAAACTTCTGCAAATATAATAATGCAACTTAGTAGAAGTGCGAAAGAGCAAGATTGGCTTATGAACTAGGAAATACTCTCCCTTACCCTTATTATAGGAGGTAGTACCTATATAGGAACTCCCTTAACTACTAACATCTTAATACTTTTCATTTCCAACTCTTTTTACTCTATAAAACGTAGTTAGGGTATTAAAGGTTAGGGTATTTAAGCAAAGAGTAACGAAAACGATTCTAAACTGCAACTTTTCGGAAAACTTTCTCACACACTGCCCCCTGACCACCGCCTCCCCCTCTCCCAACACAGAAATAAGAAAAGAACGCATAAATTTGAAAACGCGCTCTCATAAATACGAGGGATTTCCACAACTCGCCCAGGAAAACTAAGAAAGTGAACGGGGAAGGGCGGCACCTGCAAGTCGAAGCAGCGAATAAAATCGATACGCACGCAGGAGCTGCCGAAAAAAACAACAACACTGCATCCTGCCACACACACACACACATCGATATATATATATATATATATATATATATCCTTGTGCCCCTGCCCAATTTATTCGAAGCAATGCATTTTTACGCCAACCCCTCGGCTGTGCGAGTTTTTCTCCCCCGCCGAATGACTGCATTTTTGCGAAATGCAGTCGAATGCACAGACTGCGCCGGGAACAGGCGCCCAGAAATCGCAGACAGCGAACAGCGGCGCTTTTGCTGCACTGCCGCTGCATCTTCAGGTTCCGAGTTCCCATCTCTCAGTTCAGGTCGCCAGTTCCAAGTACAAGCACAAGTGCGATGTGGCAAGTACAAGTCAAAGTCGAAGTCGCAGAACCCCGAAGATGTGCGCCAAAAAGACGGAGAAAAGCGCGCGCAAAATTCGCGTCGCCTCTTTGTGTTTGTGAGTATCTGTGTGTGTGTGTGCCACAAGTTTGGGGCAAGTTTTCTGAATGAGTGCTTTTAAGAATGTGGGGAGGGGGTCTGCTGACGCACTTGCATTGCTCGAAGGAGTGGGGAACCGGGAACTGCCAGCCTTTCACTTTCTTTCAGTTTGCTAAGCTGATTTACCTACATTTGTGGGTTGCAAGATGGGAATATATATAGTTATAGGTTATATAAAATATCACAAAAAGTCATAATAATATACAAGACATTAATGTAAGTCCCCCTCTTAACTGCGATTCAATCAAGCTAGACCCAAAAATCGAAGGCATGAATTTTTAAAAGAAAGTAACCTGCCCTATTAGATCACGGAATTAACCGAGAAAGCAATTTAATCTACAAACTTAAAAGTGCCACCGAAGGGAAATTGACTTGCCCCACCCCAAGTCACAGCCCCGTTTGGGTCTGCGGACATTGTCGTGCTGCATGTCGTGTCCGTGCTGGTGCCGCCGTCCTGTACAAATAATCAATAAATCTAATTCAATTATTATTATAATTATATTTTGAACATTCATAGACATTTGTATAAGGCTGACTAAGCATTTTCTTGGTAAATAACATATAATATTATTATGTGCCAGAACGTACCTCCCCTCTGTCCCCTCTCTCTGCCCCTTCTAGCCCCGCAATATATGTGCATGTGTAATGGCTGAGAGTGGCACCCTCGTTAATTATTCAAAAGCCAGGCACCCACAACAGGCCCACTAATGGTACATGCCGTACTAGGGTGTACAGCCCCTCCCCCTTCTACATATAGGAATAGGTCCCTCCTGCCCACCCTTTGGCCTATTGTTCGGCCCATTGGATATTCGGATAGATATTGGGAGGAAAATTCATTAGTCTGCATAATGAATAAACATAAAGACAAATAAAATTATTCCAATTAAAATAAATTGCGCACCAATATTAAAATAAATTTACGTTCAAGGCGTGCCCCCCCGCCTCCCTCCCCTCCACCCCCTGCATGTAATTAAGGCCAGTGTGTGCGGGCGAATGTAAATGTCCACAGTCCGAGTTCGATAAGTCGAACTGCGAGCGTGCTAGGGGAGAGTTCTCTTGGTGAGCAAACACAGAGTTAAGGGATAGTCCTTGGTTAGTTTAATGGGAAATTAATACCCTTTACTTACCCTGTACTTTATGATTTCAGATTAGCCATAAATTTAAATAAAATCCTTAACTGAGAATCTTAAAGAGTTTTCCTTTATTATTAGACATTTTCCAAGCACAGCGACCAATAAATCCCCATGAAATGCTGAAAGTATATCGAAGACGGGGGGGCACATAGCTGGCTGTAACTTTGTGGCAGCTGCACCTGCCCCACAGCACAGCCAGCAACTCGGCCCCCAAGACAATTAAACTTTTACAATGCAGTGCAGAGGCAGCTTATGGCCTTTCCACTTCTAATGTTGCAACCATAAAACATACTTTGTTGCTGAATTATATTTAATCAATTTTTATTGCACGCCGACTTCATTAAAGTATAAAGTGTGTGCGTGTGTGTATGTCTGCGTGTGTGTGTGCCACGCCAGAG
Organism: Drosophila eugracilis; assembly: GCF_018153835.1. Classification (NCBI taxonomy): domain Eukaryota; kingdom Metazoa; phylum Arthropoda; class Insecta; order Diptera; family Drosophilidae; genus Drosophila; species Drosophila eugracilis. The sequence goes on along the minus strand of NW_024572964.1, from coordinate 1,108,184 downwards.
TGCTACACATATTGCATTTGCAACAAAATACCCGCCCGGCATTGTAAACCCATGGCCGGGGGAGACTCAGAAGACAGCCACAGCGTCATTCTCATTTTCATTTTCATTTTCATTCCCGTCGTCATCGTCGGGCGTCTTGGCGGCCATAAAAGCATTTCTAGCTTGTTTAATGTTTATTTTATAGTTTAAGTTTGCATTTATTTGGTCTTTTAGTTTTTATTTGTCGCCGCTGCAGTCGCTGCACTAAATGCCGAAAACAAAGTCAAACGGGACTGGAATCGGCAACACGGCAAGAAAAAGTGGCAGATTTAGGAAATGTTTTGAGAAGTATTTAGAAATGTCTTTGGTTGTAAGAATAATGCTAACGAAATTAAGGTTAAATGGAACCTCCTTGTGTGGGAATTTGGCTTAGAGACATCTTAAGAGGACCCTTAACTTACCCTTCCTAACCCCTAACTAGAAGCTATCTGGCCTGTAAGCCCTCTGCAAGCTGCCACTAACACTCTGCAACACTCTGAGAGGAAGAGAAGGTGGTAAGAGGCCGTTCGAAATCGGAATCAATGCGCTGCGTAGGCAGAATGACTTTGCCTATGGCTGGCAATTAACTATTTGCCTTTGAAACAAATCAACGGAAGCACTTTATTTGCCCAGCCCTAATTACAACAAACAATTACACCGAAAGGCCGGGGAAAGGCGGGGCACGGGGAAGGGAATTGGAAGAAAAGCCAACCCCCTGCAAAGCACAGACAGGCAGCTTAGTGGGGCAATAATAACAATAACCCACGGAAATGACAGCAAAAAACGGCCATAAAAAATGAACCAAAATGCCGGCATTTAGTTTAAATACGGGGACAATGCACACGGCCACAAATTGAGACTCATTTACTATAAACATTATACACATATTTGAGTTAATTATATTGCAAGAACAGCAGGAACAACAAGAAGAACAACAAGAGCTGCAACAGCGACAATCAGCAAACAGCAAACGCTGGAAAAACCAACTAGGAAGAGCAAATAGAAAAGCGGGGAAAACTTAATTTACAGGCGATTTTTACCTTGTTCCAGATAGCGAAAAAGAGGGCCACCCTGTCACTCACTCTCCACGAATTACGATAAATTATTAAGCATGCCACACGGTCATATGATTGTTATTTATATTTGCGGTTAGAGATGGACAGAGGATGTAACCCTTCAGCGGGTCACGAAAGATTTCCAAGAACTAGGATGGGGATGGATAAACTCTTCATTTTTGAAGTAATTTTTATAAAAATATAATCTTAGATAACTTTTATGTTGTATTCCCTGCAATCTGCCACCTCTAATTCATACTGCTACTACTATTTGTTCTTGCCACATTTTATTGTGCCTTTCCATTCGGTTACTGCGCTCTTTTCAGTTTTTATCAAGTCACTTTTAATGCCGCATTTGCCCTGTCTGGCCGCGCGCGGCTCATTTGGCTTAAATATCTCGTGTCAAGCAGACATTTGACATGAATTTTATGTTTGCATTTAAATACACATATTGGAGGCATGCCCCCGGAGCCAATAGTCGGCCGATGCGAGTGCAGCAGAGAGCCAGCCATTGAAATAAAATAAATAAATAAATTATTTTTATCCGAATGGAAATCTTGAAGAGGAACTCCTCTCTCCGCCGAATGTGTGCCAAAATTAAAGTTCTTCAGCTCGTCAGGGAGGAGCACATAAATATATATAAACTCAAATATATATGTACAAGGATGTACATGAAAGGAAAGAAAGCAACTTTCTCCCGAGGGTGGGGGGGGGGAGGAGGGCAGACTGAGACAGGCGAAAAGGAAAGGAGGTTGGTTTTCCGTGGCTGCATATAAATTATTAGCAGTCATAAATATGCCATAATGTCATTTATTATATACGTTTTCATTTTATTTTTTGTCGCGCTCTCTGCTCTGCTCGTCTCTGCATTTTCCCTGCGCTCGCATGGGGAAAAGGCGAAAACTTTTATTGCCAAGTTTAATGAAAAATTATAAAAGGCGTCGCAGCCGCAGTCGCAGTCGCAGTCGCAGTCGCGAATATTCAAATTGGTGGCAGCATAGTTCACCTTGTGGCAAGCATTCCGCTTCCCCCTGCTCCCGTCTAGTCCCTTCTTCCCTCCTTGTAGTGGGTATTATTTAAATTATAAATTATTGAATATTTTCCGCGTCGCATTTTGGCAAGTCGCAATCGCAGGGCCTGGGCTGGCGTCTAGCCCTGGAATCATTATATTTTATATTACGTATATAAATATTAGATGATGGCCATGTCGGCAATTTTTCACCGCGCCCCAGTCGGGCAGGACTCTCTTTACTCTTCGAAGGGGTAGCAGGACATGGCCACTAGCTTGGTGTTCTTACTAAGGTTAACTCACAGACAAGTTTGTTGACAGATATCAATCAGGTTTCTAGTATATTCTAACCCTGAGAAGGGGATATCTTTCACTTTTAATATTTAAAATTCGAATCAGCAAATCTCATTCCCTGCTGACTATATTGCAAGCCTAATTTGATTAACCCCTTTCGCTGAGACTTAAAAATATGGCCATATTTTTTCATTTTCCAGTTCAGCATATCTTCACCTTCAATCTGTCACAGATTTCCCGAAAGATAGGCGATCCCTGTAACAGGATTTACCGTATTTAGGGGTATATTTACATTTTTCATCTGCGATCTTTATTAAGTTCACAGCTCGCGTTATTGTTATTATCCCGAGTGAGAACACATGTCCTTGTTAATCTGACTCAATCAATAAATAAAAATGTCACTTATGAATCACAGAGGGGCTAAGGCTAAGGAGATTTCCCAGGAGATTAGCCCACCGCTCGATCGGTTCACCTTTTCCCGTGCAGAAAAATAAAAAACCTCTAAGGGTATTTCGGAGTTCTTTGTTCCCGCTCGATCCCATTTTATTCCCGTTTTTATTTTCATTTTTTTCATATTTAAATAATAGATTAAGAGGGGGAAGGGACAGGGCAGAAGCAGGAGCGGGAGACCGTCGACGGGGTGGCAGATTCGGAAAACGGCGCCGCGGTAGCAAGTATCTGTATAATCAGGGGTTGATTTCTGTTTTTATGTATTTGCATTATTAATAAATTCCTTGCCGTGCATTTGGCCATAATTTTTCGACGGCCGCGGCCCCGCTCGGTCTCGTTTCGTTTCGTTTACTTATTGTTGTATTTCTGTATTTTTATATTTATTTTATAAATTGCATAAATTGATGAAACACGAGGGTGGCAGGCGCTGCTTTGTCTGTGCTGGGCTCCTCGGACCGTGTTTTGTTTGGTCACTCAAGTTTTTCACTTTTAATTAAAAAGCAATGGCGCTGTCTTTGTTTGCTGTAGTTGTATGCTCGAAAGTGGAAATTGACATAAATTGATTTTATCGCAGCAGATTTAATGACAACGAAAAACTTGCCACCCACTCCCCTCCACTCCCACCCTCCCTTGGCAATGCAATTTTTGTAATGAAAATGTTTAAACGCATAAAAATCGCCATCGCCATCGCCATTGCCATTGCCAGTGCCTTTGGCCAGCGACGAGGATTTTTATGCACTGCTGTCGCATTTTCGCGTTTACATTGTAAACTGGCTGACAGGCCAAAAGAGGGTTTTCTTTTTTTGAAGGGGGGCAAGGACCAGGCCTGAGTCATGCCCTGGCCTGGCCTGCCCTGGCCTGGCCACATGGGCTTGTCCAGGAAGGACTCCTCGAGCAGCCAGACCCAGCACGGCGCGAAGAAGACTCCGCCACTTGTACGTGGCCACTCGGCAAAAACGCAAATATTTTATTACGCTTCAGACCTGAGTAGTTGCGTTGTAAATTCTGCAGTTTTACGGTGCCCGAGCTGTGCTCGCCGTTCCACTAAGAAATAAAACGGCGAACAATCGAGGGAAAGTTGGGAAATCTAGCCAAATATTGTATGGCAATAATATACAAAGTTGAGGGAAATACCTCACAAAGTGCTTAGCTAAGAAAGGGTTTCTTCGAATGATCAGCTAGTCTGAGCGTGAAGGCTTATGCTTGCTAAAGCTCAAACTTATATAAGTACGTATTATATAGTTTTAAGTACTGTTATTTCTCACTGCAGCCAATCCAACTTTGGATATCAGTCGAAGTTCTATCAAATGACCATGCATATATGCTTAGAAGGGGGTCATTTAAGGCTCTCGACCCTCCGAAAACTTAAGAACCTTCGAATCGTACATTTAATTAGATTGCTGAATAATCCGAGTGCTTTCGTTTGTTTGGCCATCCCAGGTGGCCCTCGAGAGAGGAGCTGTATTGATTTAATTAAACACGAAATAATTGCAGAGCAGAGCGAGGCAGGCAGCTGGCTGGTTATGGCTGGATGAGGGCATTAAATTGCATAATCTCCCAAGAAATGTGTGCCGAAATTTGCATTAAATCGGGCTTAAACACCGATGGATGTGCACAGCAGACAAACACACACTCAAACACACACACAATCGCATAGATTTACATCAATTTTTGGGCGTGCAATAATCGACACGTGCGGGGGACATAAATATTGAAGACATTTTAAAATTTAATACGCCACTTAGGCACGAATTAGCATACAAAGTGAATTAATTACGAGCGTTATACAATTAAGTAAATTTCATTATATTGAATTTTTAAATTTGTTTCCCTAAACACACATGAGCACACCCACACACCCACACACCCGCACACCCACCCACCCGCACACACACACACAGACACCACGGCAAAGTGAATGTAATTAGAAACACAAATATAATTATGGACAACGCACTCGCAGAGGCAAAGGAGAAAAGGTGAACGGTTATAGATATGGAATATGTGCCACGCCGTATAGCATGCCACATTCGGTATTTGGAATTCCGTATTCAGATGTCCGAAAACACGGAAAGCTCATTATGAAATGCCAAGGGCCAGTCGGAGGAGACACCGTTTATAAGAGCGATGAATGGGAATGTTTTGAGCGGCCTTCCCTGGCTCGGGTCAAGTAGAATCAATACATTAAACAATGAGTGAGTCTTAATAATTCATTCCCGATTGCATTGCCAACGATTTGGGTACAGTCAGGACTAGGTAAAAGGAAAGTAAGGCAAGAACTTGGCATTCAGTGGAAGTTTAAACAGCCTTTCCCTGTCATCGTGATGAAGAATATTAATATTAAGTCATTTTATAACCCTTCCTTCTTAATCAGCTTTCACTGTAAGCAATCTCCGCTCCTCCTTCGATTCCCATTCTTCCCATTCTTGGCCCATCCCCAAGGACTCGCCCGTGCTGGCCCTCGCTCGACCTTCTTTATTATTAAAATACAATTTTTATTTTTAAATACTTCAATTTCTGGTCTGTTTCTGCCATTCTCCCTGGCCATTGTCTCGCCCAAGTGGGTTGACTTTAGTCCTTTGGCGCCTTCCATTAACCTTTCGCTTTCTTCCTCCCCCCTCCGCTGCCCCACCCTGCGCTTCGAGCTCAATTATAATTTATTATTTTCCCTTTTTTAGTTATAATAATAAGAAAATGAGGCGGCAACATCCGGGCCTCTTTCTTGCTGCTTTCTTTTTTATAATTTTACATCCTGCCAGCCACGCCCACATAAATTATGCCTTGTGTAATAATTAATACGCCTTCGCCCCTCTCCCCCCGTTCTTCGCCTTCTTCAAATTTTGCACTTTTTCCCTGGCCTTTCTTGGGATATAATTGTATTTATTTTACATTTAAGCGCATTTTAAGTCGCAAGTAACTGGGCGGGGGCAGGGGCGAGGGGGCAGACTGGGCAATTTAAATGACAAAATTATATATTTAGTGCCCCGGCAACCTTCTTCCAGATGGGCAAGGCCCCCCCCTTTCCTACTCTCTGTATTGTAAATGTAATCAAAAATATCGATCGGTTTTATGCAAATTGAGTGCGCTGCCCCTTGCCCCCTCTGCCGCATGCCCCATGCCGCATGCCCCTGCCACCTCTGCGCGGTCTCCTTGGCCCTTCTTGTATTTATATTTTTTGTTCTATTTCTATTTGTGCCTTAATTTAGCAAGAAAATGGCGGCGAAATCATAAAATTACATTATAATAAAAAATACTTATTATGCTGGCGTCAGTTGGTCGCACCCCAAGGTCTCCCTTCCACGCCCTGCCCCTCCCATCCCCTCAATTAAATTGCATTTCCTTTGGCTTTTTGTTTCGCCGCTGAATTTATACATTTTTCCCCGTTTCTCCCTGTGGCTTTGTTCGCCGCGTTCTCCTTGCTTCTTGTTTTTGCTGCAATTTCTAGTTGATTGGAATTCAATTAATTTTATTTGCTTTTCTCTGCAATTTCCTTTGCATTTTTTATTGTCCCCGTATTTATTGGCACACACCGCAGCAAGCTGGGCGGGCTTTTTGGGGGTGGCGAAGAAAGAAAGGCCACAACTAAGCTGGGGACCCTAACAACAAAACTGCAGTTTAATGGAGATTTCCTTTCTTCTTCAAATACCCTTCGAAAGATGGGGAGCTTCAGACTTAATACTTTCAGTTTGAAAGGTCTTAAGACTCAGTTAGGGTGTTTTTTTAATCATCTTTCTAAAAAGTAATCAGAATTATTAAGATTTTTATATTTTATTCCTAAGATCTTACGACTTCCTCAGAAGGTATCATCTTTAACCCTCCTTTTTGAGCATTTTTAAATTATTTTTCTCTACTTCTTTAATCATACTTCTTCTGTCATATATTTCTTAACTATCCAACTTAATCTCTTACATTTTAAGGGCATTCCCCACTTCGGTTTCTCCCTAAACCACCACCCTTCGTTGCCTTGTTTTACTTTTGCTTTGCATTTGGCGCCAATTTAGTAAATAATAAAAATGGCAGTCAGAGCTTGCACTTCGCACTTTGCGGTGGTCCCTTGGCCACGCCCCTCCTCCAGTGCCGCCCCTCGATTGTCGTCGTCGTTGTGTTACTGGCGTTGTTGTTGTCGGTGTTTTTGTGGTCGCCGGTCGTCACTGCGGACACTTTGTGGGCTTGTGGACTGCGGTGGTGGCCTTTTGTTTGCTCCTCGTTGACTTATTGCCCGACTGCATTAGTTGTGACCCAGGACGACCGGGACCAGGACAGCGAAGACCAACAGAAGGACCAGCACAGCAGAGAGAAGTAACCGAGAAGGAGACCTGATTGCCAGCCAGCCAGGCTCAGCTCACCGCGGCGTATACGTAATCTGCATTTGACCTCACTGGCTCTGCGATATTTAATTGTATTTCATTAATAACAATTTGTGTAATGAAAAAAAGGCAAGCACAGAGGTTGATAGAGGAGAAGGTCCCTGCAGATGCCCTGCTTATGGGAGGGAAAAGTTATTCGGGGAGGGCTTAAAATGTGTCTTAAATTTTGAATATTTTTCGAGATTTTATTGCTAAAACTCAAAGTTTTTGAGCTGAATAATGCAGGTTCAATCCTTTAACTAACAAATTCTAATAAAATTGGGCTGAATTAAGGTAGCTATCAACCTCCTAAGCCACCCAACTAGAACCGCTTGCAGAGTATTTCCACAGTGCCCATACGCCCTGTTGGACTCGCCCGCCGCCATTGTGGCCATAAACGTAAATTAATTTAGTTGAAAGCTGTAAAGTTAAAGCTTTGTTCACAGTCCGCTCGGACTGTTGGTAGACTAGCAACTGGACTTCCAGCCAGGACTTCTGTGCTTCTTAGTCCTTAGAACGGCGCCAACTGCTGCCATTTGTTCGGTTTTTCCAGCTCCACACAGCCATTGACCGCTCTTCGGGTTCTTTTTTCGAGCTTGCACTTGGCCGTGTCAGGTGACAAAGTGGCCTTAAAGGCCCGATAAGAGCCGATTTGAGGTTGGCCAACAGGAAGCGGGCAATTAAGTGTCATTAAGAGAGTTAAAATAATATTAAATATAGGCGGCCTGGCTGGGCGCGATGCTATCACATGTGAAAACGGTGAGACACTTATTGTTTGCCTTTCAGCCCATTTGCATTTTCGATTTGCATATAAATAAATTTCGTGTACAATACAATAATAAACAAAAACTCCGAAAACGCCGAGTCAAAGGCAGCATTTAAAAGTGCAATTCATGGCAGAGTAATAATAAAAAAAAACCACAAAACACAAAACACAAAGTTTACAGATACAGCGAACCTACTAATAACAATTTCCGGCGCTGCATTATGCAAATGACTTTTTACAGCGAAAATCTCAGCAGTCGCGGCAGCTTTTCTTCGCATTGTCAGCGAAATACAAAATGCGAAATGCGAAATGTAAAAACTGAGAAAAAACCAAATAATTGCATACAAAATGTGTGCGATTTATTTGGGAAATAACCGCAGCGGCAGCGTGGCAGCGACGGAGGCTGAAACATTTTTTAATGAAATCAAAGCAGCAGAGGGGCTCAGATTGTTGCATCACATCCTCGGCGCGGCTAAGTAGAAATTATAATGCAATAAAAACAGAAAAAGCAACAGCAACAGCCGCTGGAGTAGCAACTGCAACTGGCACTGCAAAGGCCAACTCAACGGACTGGCCGACAAAGCCACGCACAGCCCACAAATAACAAATAACAATAAACAAGATGCAAGCTACAAGCTACAAGCTGCAAGCTGAAGCGGATATATCGAGGTATCGAACGGCGGAATACCCTTCATCGCGGACACTCGATCGAGTGTGGCAGCTCGAAGCCCTGACTCACTCTACCCGATCTCTATAAAATAATAATACAAGTTTGGTCTACACAGAGAGAAGAAAAGAGTGAAGTATTCAAGAATATTCATAGCTCTCAGAATGTCCAAGTCTTATGTCTTAGATAAAGCTTCACCCTTACACCCAATCGATCTGTCATAGTTACAAAGTCTTAAATGGTAGTGACAACCCAAAGCGACCTCCGATTTCTCGCTCTGCCTTTAAATTCAACTCTCAACATTGACGAATGTTGCCGCTGCCGTTCGGCTGTATTTTTAGTATAATTATGGCAGAAAAAATGGGCCAGCCGACTGCAGGCATTACACACACATATAATTTAAATTTAGTTTAATTGTTATTCTCCGGTAGCCCGATTGCTGGGGTCTGCTTTGCGGCAAGAAATAATAAAGCAAAAAACATGACAATTGCAATTGCGATTGCAAATGGAAATGGAAATGGGAACTGGCAGGGGAAGGGGCATGAGCAGGGGAAGGGGAAAATTAAATAGATACAATTAAACATCCGCTAAATAATAAAATGTTCAAATGCCCGAATGCAGCTGCCGCCGACAACTTGGGCCTGATAATTAAGTATGCTGAAAATATTAAGCAGATGACGACGCTGGTCAGAGTGACAAGGCAATAAATTTCACGATTAATTCCGAGAACGTTGCGTGGGAAAGTTTGGCGATAAACACGGAAAACCCTTAAAAGGTTTCTCGCCGCTTTCCGGGGAATCCAAAAGCCCGAAATCGGGGATCCATCCGGATTCCGAGGCAATCATTCAGGCAACTTTGTTGTGGGCCAGCAGAAACTTGGCTTGCCTTCATTTACAATCAAATTTACAGCAATTACACTGAGAGAAAGAGTCAGTAAGCTTTAGTTATCATATTTTCAAAGACTACAATAAGATATTTCCATTGGAAAAGCTGGCTTACTGGCATTTCTCTCAGTGCACCCACTTCCACCTGGCTGGCAGTGCAGCCGTAAAAAGCGAACCTGGCTTTTATATAAAATGCATGCTAACCATAAAAATGCAGGCAGTGGAAGGTACACCCTCTGCCCCCGCCCTCCTATTTATTTATGTTATTCCTTGGCCTTACTCCTGGCCCAATAATAAAAGTCCTTGCTGTGTTTTAACTACAATGTCGGCGGCGGCGGCGGCTGCTGCTCAGAAAATTGCATTATTTGTGAGTGTGTGTGAGTTGATTTCTCCACTGTTTTGCGCAAATTTGATTAATCAGAGAACACCCCCCTGCCCCTCCCATGCTGCGTATCTACTCGAGGCGAGACGCCTTGTCAAGAAGTCATCGATACTTTTGCGCAATCAGCGCAATTTGTGAGCGAGGACGTCGAAACGGAGCGGAGTTCGTTCGCCTACCGCAGTCCTGAGCCTGGAAATCAAATTTAATATTATTATGATACACTTGTGCGCCAAACGGAGCAAGTGCTCCGGCACTGAAAGTCTAGGGGTGACCCCCCTTCCCACCATGGCGGCACTTGATTACATATTCCAACATATTCACGGCTCAATAGAGATGGAGTGCGTCGTTCTCCTTTGCACCCTGCACCCTGCGACCACGACTACGCTCCTTATTTTTTATATGAAAATGAAAATAATAAGTGAAAATATTCATGTTCGGTTTTAGCGCACAATTGTGCACGTAGAGAGAGCTGCCGGGGATGGGGACTGGCAAGCTGGGATCGGCAAGGGTTGCTCCTGCATTATTTATGGGGCTGACACTTTGGCCCGAACACTCGGCCGGAATTTACAATGCCAACTGTGAGTTTTGTCGCAGGCAATTAGGGGTAACATGTATCGTTTTCAGCGAGAGCCCAGAAAAGAAATCACTCTTCTTATTGCATACTTTTCGGCACTCGTAGAAGTGGTTACAATCCCCTCTAGATATTTTTTACATGATTCACATGAAGAGATTTGGCTGTGTTACTTAAGGTCTTTCTTCACTCTCGTTCCCCTTCCTTTCACTCAATTAGCAGCTCTGGAAAAGAAAGCACTTCTGGTTCTTCTCTGCCCTCCCCCCCCCAGAGTATTCCGATTTTAGTGCAGATTTTTAACATTTTATATTGCACGTCATTACAGACAATTAAATGCAAAGTAGTTTCCTGCACTTGCTTCTTCGTCTTCTTCTCTCCGCTGCTTCCACGTAACAGCTGTACTATTCAACCAGCCAGCCACCCACCATCCCCGCCCACACGCGGTCAAAATGCAAAAAAGTTGAGAAGTTAAATGCCGACATCTAGTGGCGTGTAGCAACAACAATGCCGGGGCATTCATTCATATGTGGCACAGAGCAGCAGCAACAAACACATTTAAAGCAACACCAGCGGAGGCCACAACAAGAACAACAACAACGGGCAGTGATTATTGCCGCAACAGAGCACATTACACTTGTTTTTGTTGCCAGTTTTTGTAATACCCTAAAAGGGGGTTACCTTCTTTGAAAGTCTCTTAGAGTATACATTAGATATTGACTAAGTTGATAGGTATCTGAGATTAAAGATCCCCTAAAACTGACTTATCTTAACACAGAAAGAAGTAAATTAGTTTTAGGAAAGGGAAAGGGTATCCCCATCTTCTGCTCAGACTACTGGTTAGATCTTTTTGTTTTAGTTTTCAGTTTTCAGTTTTTTATGTTTTTCATATGAGTGCGGTTGAGTGTGTTCCATGGTGCTTTCCTCACTTTTTGCTGTTGATTGCAAATCTACATACGGACATACGGACATACGGACACACGGACACACGGACACACGGACATCAGACGGCGTAGGAACTCGTCTTACTTACTTACACTCGCATAGGAAAGATAAATATCTGGGGCTCTGACGTTGGGTTTTTAGCAGAAACAACGGGCTGTAAGAAAAACAATTATTATAAATACATGTAGCACAGTGTACTATATGTACAGTGAGTCTTGGGTCTACGCAATTCAGTTTGACTTGGCCCACGACTGACGACAACTTCCGCCTCGGCCTCGAATCGGTTGAATGAGGTTGCAATTTATGCCACTTGCTGCTTTGCCACTTTATTATTATAATACAGAGAGAAACACTTTTTACTTGCTGCCGCCTGCTGCCTGCTGCCTGCCGCTGCCGCCTGCTGCCCATTATTTTTGCAGTGTTTTGTAAGCGTTTTTTCATCAGCATGTTGCAATTGATAGTTGGGGAGTTGAATGTTGGGAATGAATTATTCAGACCTTTTCCAGGAAGTGCCTTACTTTCTGAGTTGTGCAATCCGGTGGGTGGCAAAGAGTTGCTCTTTCCAGCCAGCATAATAATCCACTGACTCGGGCAGAAGAAAGTACATAGAACGAAAACATATTTTATTACTCAGCTTTATCTAACTCAGCCACAGAGTCAGAGTAAATATGATCCTATTATTTTGTATAAACAAAACTAATACAATTTATGCTGAACTGCCGTTAAAAAGGCAGCTTTTTTTGTGCAATCGAACGCGATGGTGGCAAATAAATAATCGGCTATCAGTTGCTATTAATTACATTCGAGGCAGATCAACAAATCGCATTAGTCTTTGTGTGACAAATTGGCGTAAATAGCAAAAACCATAAATGCCAAATCACAGCCCCCGAAACAAAAGTCAAATGTCGCATTAGGCCAAATGCAATTGCCGGCAATTAGAGGCAAAGCTCATGCAAAAAATCGGATTACAAAATTAATAAACTCCCGCCCACGCACCGGCTGAATAAAACACAGCAAAAACTAAATGCAGCAAATTATTTAACACTGACAAATGGCAGAGGCCGCAGAAAAAAGAGCCCATTAAATATGCATAACATAAATAACGAACTATGGCCCGTGTTTTTTTGCTTTTTGCTTTGTTTTTGCCATTTTTAATATCATCAGTAAATCAACAAATTAAAATTTCTGCACTTGTCGAGAGAGCAACAAGTTACGGCAACATGTTGCCCGGATTCAATCTGTTGTAGCCGCTGGCTGAAAGCCACAAAAACCCGGAAACCACAAATATTTTGTCACAAACACACACACACACACTCCCAGAGAGAGAGAGAGGGGGAAGGATGCTTTAAAAGGACAATTATTATTTCAGCATTGCGTAATTCTCACATAGGCCCGAAAAGGACGCACACGCACACACAAAAATATGCCGAAATCAACGCAAACAGTTTCCACCAAGGCAGCAGGATTCCCCAGCAAGGATGCTGCCAGAAGTCCAAGTAACAGCAAGTAACTCCCCGCCCAAGAGCAGCCCCAAAAAGTGTGCTATACACAGACACACACACACACACACACACTAGCGAATTGCATTTGTGTGGCTTCAAGGTCAAGTACAAGCCAAGCAACCCCCCCGCAAATAAGAGGGAAAGAGGCAAAAAATAAAAAAACAAAAAGCCAGCAGAGCAGACAAACGCAGGACACGAAAAGACATCGCAGACATTCGCCACCCCACCTCACCCCCCTCCTCTTTCCTTTGCAGGATTTTTCGGGGAAGAAAGGCTGGGGGCGTGGTGCTGGGGCTTCTAATGTGGTTGCTACTTTCAGCCACCCAACTTCGTCTCGTCCTTTTGAAAAGGTTGACTTTCCACAGTCGACATGATATTTTCACGCTTTCATTGTTTGTGTTTTTCCTTTTTTTCTGCTTGTGCTGAGCTGCTTTGCTGTCTTCACCTCCCAGACCACGGAAAACCCTCGGAAAAACACTTGTTGAGCTTGCTTTTGGCGGGGCTTTAAAGTCAAGTCGAGTGCAAAAGTGCCAAGCCGAAACGGGGCAAACGGGAGAATGAATAAGTGGCCGGAGCAGCTGCATTCCTCTGCAAAGCCGAACAAGTCTTGGGAAAACTCTGACTTGTAGAAGCCATTGCATACTCTGAGGGGCGGATAGAAATAGGGGAAACGGGGGCTGCACATTTGCTGCACTCTCGACCGGGCGGCCAGCAACTGGACAGAGGAGAGCAGCTCCTTGGGAAAAACTTGCTGACTTGAATGCACAGAGAAAGAAAGTGTAGTTTAGAGTTTAAGCTATGTGCTCTTGAAGGGATATTTGGGACGTAGTCCTGATACTCTTTGGTATCTAGACTACCCTTATTATCCGTGGGATTAACTTCGCCTCTTCTTGTATACTACACCATTTGAGATCAAAGACAAGTTGTAAGATTTCCTGGCAGTGCAGAGTTTCCTAGACTCCATCTCAGGCTGTCTGCTGCCATTGTCCTGTGTGATTATTATTTGCTTTTGTCGCGCATATGCATATAAGTTTTTCGGAAAAGAAAAGCTGAGCTCGCTCACTCGCGCGCTGCAGAAAAATATTAAAAACTGAGACAGGTGGGAGGAGTGGGGGAAAACCTTTGGCACCTTTGTGTGCTCGCATTTGTTTCTCACTTTTAATTTGGCACGCCGTGCCCCCCTCTCAATGCTCTCCCCCTATCAATGTTTTAGACAAAGGACAAAGTTTTGTTTGATTCCTTTTGTGTGCGCAGCCAACGGCGACGAGGCAGAAAAATAATTATCATTGATACAAAAGCGAGGAAATACTTCGATGCGTCGGGTGTGTAGCTGAGCGAGTGTGCAGGTGTGTGGATAGACAGGCGTGCAGGTGAGCCTTGCATATATGTTAATATACAACATATACATTTGCCTGATTAAAATGCAACAAAGGACAAGATGCACTGCCGCTTTGCCAGTGCGAATGCGAGGCCAGACAGGCAGCCGGAACAGATCCATCACTGCGAGAGAGCACGGCAAATAAACAAATTATATTAGTCATCTAATAATAACCGCACACAAAAACTGGCCAGGGCTCATCAATTTATTATAGAAGTGCTGCGGGCAACGGGCGGGGAATCACCCCCTCCTCTACACTTTGCCTCTCGGTTAGTGATTTATGCATTTTTGCTGCATTGTCGCATGCAAATTTCGGTGCCGGAGGTGTGCGGGTGTTGCTCTGCGTTCAATATTTTATTAATCGCATGTTATCAATCAAACAACAACTACAAACTGCCACTGTCACTCCCGCAAAGTGGGATTTGTCCGGAGACAAAACCCGAAACTGAGCAGAAACTCAGCCAAAGGCAAGTGCAGTGGAGCCTGTTAGGAGGGATGGGAAATTGATTTCATTAAGTAAATTGATCATTAAGTAAATTATAAAATGGACTTCTGATTTGTAAAGTTTTTATAAGGTAAAGATTGAATATCTGTAAGAAATTAAAAAGTGTTGCATACTTTCAAGTGACATTTGAAAATATTATAAAGCAAGTCTTAAGCTTAAGAGTCTAACACCTCTATTGTTTAACCCCCCACAATGGCACGACTATGCAGTCTGACCCGTACAAACACACAGAAGGGGTAGGCGGGGCACATTGCACAGAGACCACATGCCACACACACGGCGTATGCGTAATGCGCAAATCAAAATCAGAAATTCGAGACCTCCAATTGCCCCCTGTGAAGCCCCCAACTCAACTGCCCCTTTAAGGCTGCGGCTACTTAGCAACAAATTCGATTTGCGAGCCCGGATTCTGTCTACGGCTTGCCACGCGCACACTTAAGATGGGTTCACAACGACGTAGAGGAGGAGGAGATGGAGAAGGAGATGGAAAAGGAGGAGGTGGGGTGACACAAAGCGCCTTTGAGCGGGACAGGATGTTCGAAGGGGTCCTGGAGGATCCTCCTGCCGACCAAGCTAGTGTCAGTTATTAACGCAATTAATTCAATCATTATTGAATCATGCAATGCGCAAATGCGAAACGTTGCAGCTGCAGGATGCAGGCTGCAGGATTTGGGATGCAGGATGGGTTCCAGAGTTACCCGTTAGTCAAAAGCACCATAATCATCGCTCGGGCCCTGGATAATGACGATAATCACCGAAAGATGATGACGACGAGGATGATTATGATTCTGTTTTCGGGGGGGTTGCATGGCATGCGCTCCTTCCACCCAGTTTGTTGCTGTTTGCCATCGCCCAACGCACATATTTGTCATGTCAAATCGCATCCAAAGTGTTACGTCAAAATCAGACCACCTAGCCCTCCCCATCTCCCTCCACCCACGTACAGTTCGTGGAACCCATTTGGCAACATTTTCATTAAATATGCCCAAAGTGAAGTTGCCATTCCCTGACAGTTTATCAAATGCATACCCAGCCCACCACCCTCCTCCCAATCTCGGAATCCCCACCCCCCCTTCGGACGCATAGCACAAATTAGCTAGCAAACTGTTTGGCACATGGCAGGGCAACAAACTGTCAGCTGAAGGCGGGGTTGGGTCTGAGGGTTGTCCACCAAGGGGAGGGGGGAAAATTCGATCAAGTGCAAAAGCCAAAAACTAAAACTATTCCGAATCTGCGTCGAATAATTGTCGGCCGAATGCATGATGAATACTTTCGCCAGTAATTCGATATTAAAATCGTTTTCCTAGGGCCAAACTGCGAAACTTAGACGCGTTCGCAATTACTCTGCTGCGATATTTTGTGGCTTTCCGGACAATGAAAAACCGCACCGCTGAAAATTGAGGCTTTGCTGATTTTACTGCCAGCTAAGGTAAATTTTGAATTAGCAATGAGCGGGGGAAAATGTCGGTAGTATTTCGGAAAAGCCATAACAATTCTTTAATGTAGAAATATCCTTAAAGGCGGCAAATGTTGTTGATCCAATTTCAATTTAATATGAAGTTTAAACGCATCGAAAAAGTCCTCTTAAATTCCCTAACAATTTAAATACACCTTCAGCCCGAAAGTAGGCAACACATCTGAGATAGCACGAGCCAGGGAAAGGGCAGGATGTGTTCATTAAGTAATAACACAAATCAATTGTATCCGCTGCATTGATAATTCGCCGATAAATATTTAATTAACCTCCTGTCCCCGGACACGCCGCAGGACAGGAATTTTTTAATCATCCGCCGCATACTTTGACACTTGAGGCATCCGACACGCGACGAATTTTCCACGCCAGCCGAAAGTGCGACATTTGACGCCAGACTGCAGGCTGCACGGAAAAGCAAGGACTGGGAGAACCGGGGGAGGAAATCAAGGGCGGCCAAAACGGAAGAGAGGAGACCGAGGGATGGCATTATTATAATAATTGCATTCCCCACCGAGGCAGCGCCAGTTTTCCACTGACAATCCGCAGACGATTAAACAAGAATATTGCCATCGCCAAGTGAAACCATTTTTCATTTCGGATATCAATTTGTTGTTTACATAATTGTAAAAAATGTTTTCAATAAACAAATTATTTGATTATTATGGCCGCCAATTAAAACAAAAGACAACGCGACTGCGACTGCGGATGCGGATGCGAATTCAACTCCGCCGCAGCCGCCAGCCAGCAGCGGCAACAAAAGCGCGAAAAACAAGGAAAAGCGGATGTTTCTTAGGTTAAGCGAATGGAGGATACCCTGTAGTACTGTCTTACAATATATGAAATGTTAAAAACATGTTAAAGATTAATAATTATTCTTCTTACCTACTATAGTTGCTTATTTTAACTTAATATTTAAGACAAGGACAAGGTAAAAAGGGTATTTCCCTTGACCTTTCGAATACCTCTTACAACAGCAGGGAAAACAAAAAGATAGCGACACAGATGCAGATGTCCGATGGAGTAGAACAGAGACTGAAACTGAAACAGAAACAGCATTCGACCACTGGCAGCAGGAGCAGCCTGGTAAACTGTTTGCTGTTCGCGTTTTTCACGCTGCCAGGCATTTTCCAGCCTCACTTTGAAGCAGGGCCGGAAACTGGCGGGGAAGGGAGCACAGGGCCTGCTCTGTCTCCGCTTCGAAATATTTAATTGCCTTGTATTGCGGTTGGCTGCGACGCGCATTAAAAATATTTACCCGCAAACACACACATCTGAAAGAGTGAAGGCGACTTTCGAGGTGTTCGAGGGTTTTATTACTCTCGCTTATGGTTTTCGCCATGGATTTTTAATGAAGAGCCGCCTTAGTAGGGAATACTTTTAGATATCTTTAAAGTCCAAGCTTTAATAGATTTAATTCCCCGAATTTCGGGTTCATTATTTCACCATTCGAAGCCACTGGCCCCAATTGCAATTATATTTAAATCGCGGCTTAATTTTTATGAAGTCACTGCGATTATGGAAATTCACTGCCAGTCACTCCATCATCGACGGCCCTGTCCGATGCAGCTGCTGAATTATTTTCATTTATTTTTATATTTCCTCTTTTTGTCGCTGCTGTTGGTGTGAGTCGTTAATATTGAATTTTAATTTGTAAGCCCGGCGCAGGTCAGGCTGTATCTTTGAGCTGTGACAGATTGCCAGGCCGGGTCTTCGCCCTCGCCCCCTCAGCTTCGACCACTGCCCCCCACTGGTCAATGCAACAGTAAGTTGTCAATTAAATTTGGTCAGCCACATCAAGCAGCCGACGTCAGTCTCAACTCCCCACTCCCGGACCAACCAACCTCCCACCTCCCACCTCCCACCTCCCCCCCTTTCAACCGATCTGCCGTTTGCTTAATTTATATGTATCGCCCGTGTAATTGTCAATATGCCAATAAGCTGCGTGTGGCAATATATATAAAAATAATCGAATGCCGGGGAGGAGCGGCCAACCTGGAGCTGCAGCGAGCTGCAGGTTGGGGGGGGAAAGTGATTGTTTGTTTCGGTTTATTGAAAGCAGAGAAATCAATCGGAAAAGAGTCAGCGGTTCAGGGATGCGAAAGTCCGAAAACGTTGGCCATTAATGGGAGTAAAAACTGAGAGAGAAAAAGTTATCGCAGATCATGAGAGGATTTCGTTTCGGAATATGGAATATTTATGCCAAAAAGATCACAAAGTAAGAGAGGAAGGTCAAACCAAACGTTAAAAAATAACAACTGCGAATAAGCCCATTAACTTTATAACTTCTTAAGGGATAATCCGGGGATCGAAAGGATTACTGGTGATGGAATTTATATAACGGCTGAAAGGGAATCGCCTCGCCAGCCCTAGATCAATGCCACCACCAATCCAGGCGGCAATAATAACAAGTTACGCATACGCAACGTGTTGGACGTAAGTAGCTCAAAAGTGTTAAGGATTCAATTAAAGCGATACAAACACACACAAACAGACGCGTGCGGACGTGCGGACGTGCGGGGAAATGCAGATACAGTGAGATGGTAAATGGTAAACAAAAGAGCCGCAGAGCTATAATTCGATTATGGATTTTCCGCCATATTAATGCGAAATATTCGCAGCGCAGTCAACAACAATGTAAGGGGCAGGAGTGGCAGTGGGAAGGAGAAGGGGAGGGAGTTGCAACCATAATGGCAACAGAAATTATAAATTACGCGACAGATGAAATGTCAATGCAGGCGACTCCTGCTTATTGCATTTATTTAATTAAATGGGCTTAACAAAACCCCGAAAGATGTGGCCCTTAAAGCTGGCCCTTAAATGCATGGCCACCCCCTTGGAAAGTAGCCCTGGTCTGGCTATACAAATAGAAATGCACTTGGAAAACTTTATCGGCAGCGAGCTGAAACTTAAATATGCAACAGGAAATATACGCCAATCAAGTGCCAATCTCGGGGCCTGACAACAACATGAAATGTCTTTAAAATAGAACGAAATGTTGGGACCTCCGCTTCGGTGCAGTAATGCCCGGGGGGAGTGGGCTATGGTTAGTGGGAGGAACGTCTTATGACTTGGAAAGTGGCAACGAAAGCGGCCAACCAGCCAACCAACAAACCAACTGACGGACAGCCAAAGACCATCAACAACAATCCACCTTTCCCCGTATGCAAAGTACTTTTCCTCGCCGCCTGCATAGATTAACGAACTGAACTTTTTGTGAATGCCCTCGCAGGGAAAACAGGTCTAAGGAAGAGAAAACACTACGTAAGAAAGTTGGGAAATTAAAGATATAATAAAGTTCCTAATTTAAATATGTTGTTAGAATGATTCACCTCCAAGTGCCAGAGTGAAAGAGTGTAGAGAGTGGAAAAACTTTAAGAAAATCTCGACTCGGTCCTCCTGTTTCCACTGCGATGATGCAACAAATATGCATTTTGCCAGCGTAAATAATTTATTAAATTTTATTGCCGAACGACAGGTAGAACGAGAATGAGAATGAGACTGAGAATCGGAGAAACTGGAGTGAGGAGTGAGGAACGGTGAACCGAGAAATTGAGACGAGTGCCAGTGTCAGTTTTGTCTGCCCTTCGTTGTTGCCTGTTGTCTGATGTTGCTGTTGTTTTGGTTGTCGTTGTCGTTGTTCGTTTCGTTTTATGGCCAAATTGCAGCAAGTGCCTTGTCTCACTCACTCTGTTAGCCACTTTGCCAGCTCTTGGCCTGCCCATTTTCCAGGTGAAGTTTCTGCCGCGCTGTCTTATGAAAAATGCAAGCCGAACGTTGAATAATTCATTATGAATTGAAATACATAATACTCATTTTGTTGCAGCATTTGAATGTTGCACTGGGAATGAAAATGAACCAGCCCCGAGCCACTCAGCCACTCAGCCAGTCAGCCATTTTCCCAACCATCCGCCCACCCACCGCAACCCATTTTAACCCACCCGAGCCACCCGAATTTAGAGCCAGACGGCGGCTTAATTGTTTTTCATATTTTAGGGCCACACAACTTTCTCGCTAGCAGACAACCCCGCCAAGGATTTTTTGATGTGCGCACATAAAATATAAAATTAAATTTAGCCATGCTCCGGAGGAAAAGCTCTCAGGGTAGACATTTTCCCGCAGACGATTCGCCATTTCTCAGACATAAAATCGAGGTGAGAGATAAGGTCTGGGTCTGGGTATGGGTCTGGGGGTCCTTAATCAGAAGACTAGCGGGAAAGCAGCCCCGAATTAGGGCCTTTCTCTCGCCCACCTCTCGAGATTTATGTGCATTTGCATATTTTAATTTATTTATATAAATAAAGTTGGCTAAAGACGCAGCTCGAGATAAAAATATAAACGCCAAGAGGTTTATGAACTTGGCCAGGGTTTCTCTTGGGCTTCCATCTGACAGCATAATTAAATATTTATTTTATGCACATTCATTAGCATCTTTTTGTATTCATGTTTTGTGATATTTCAGTTAGTTTATTCACTGACAACTTCTATTTTTAATGGAATATTCAACTCACACAGTTATAAAATATAAAAATAAACAACCTGAGCCTCATGGACCTCATTCACCTTCCAGCAGCACTTTCAATTACTCCTCTGAATTCTTTCCCGTTTTCATTTATTCACCCAACAAAGCCCAACACAGGGAGGGCATATCCCGTTCGAAGTTATAAATCACGCATCTTTAATGGTCGGTGGCCATAAAAAATATGCCAAAGCCGGGCGAAAATATTTGGCCAATATAAAATGGTGCTGCCTATTTTCGGGCGCACAAATTGCAACAGATGCAGGACGGTGTGGCCGCTTTTTTGCACTTTTCCCGCTACTGTTGATGTTGATTGCGATGTTGTTGGCAGGACATTACGGCCAGGGAGGCATCGGAGCACGTGCCACGAGCGGAATAAAATAAAGTATAAAAGAAA
The DNA here is from genome assembly GCF_018153835.1 of Drosophila eugracilis. NCBI lineage: Eukaryota > Metazoa > Arthropoda > Insecta > Diptera > Drosophilidae > Drosophila > Drosophila eugracilis. Next base: position 1,087,028 of record NW_024572964.1, on the reverse strand, counting down.
AGGAAGAGGCAGGGAGAGTCAGTGGCGCGGTTTATAATCTAATAAGCAATCAATGATGTGAAAAAATGACTGGCAAACCATTTTAAACGCTGCGGTGCACCGCAACTCGACCACAGCAGCCACCGCACAACAGCAACAAAAATAAGGGGCAGTGGTGCAGGAATCGAATGAATTTCGGAGTGGGTCGCGGTGTTTGGGGTGGATTTTGCATTTTGGCTGATGGTTGGTCTTTTTTTCATGTTCGGCTGCACACACAATTGTTGCATGCAACACTCTCACACAGACACACAGCCTGCCAAAAAAAGGGAAACAGGGTGGTCAGCAGGGGGCGGGAGTGGGTGTGAACACATAGTATAAACTGTAAATGCCGCACAATGACAGAGTGTCAATTTATTAGGTGCCACAATTTATGACGGCCGAAACGAATCGGAAACCGATACCCGAAACTGGCTGCGTTTTGTTTACATTTTAATTTGCCAATAATTGAATATATTTTTCTTTATGGATATTTGTATTAATTGGCGTTTAGTCGCTCTTGGCTAGGACTTGATTTGACAGTTTGTTGGGGGCTTAAAATGAGGATGGCGCTCTACCAAATCTAGTTCAAATATTTATTGAATTTGTAGATGTGTCTAAAAGTATGCAACAATGCAGGTTCACATCTTTAGGACTGTTTACTAGGGATTGCAAGGCCTTTATGGATCAAGCTAATTAATCGGAATTCGACACAAAGCAGCCCTCATTTCCATTTCAAATCAATCCCAACAAATACTGGATAAAGTTGAATTTCCAGCAAACTATAAAATGCGAACTATATATCTGCGTGTGCCTAAACTTTCAGCGATATTTTAAACTTTTTGTTCGTTTTCTGTTTTCTGTTTTCTGTTTTTTGTTTGCTGCTTTTGTTGCACCAGTTATCGAGGCCTCAACGTACTATATGCAATAATTTTTCTAATCGCTTTTTCCGCCTGTTTTGCTGTTTTGAGCTGCAGAAAGTTGTTTCCTTTCTGTTTTTCTGGTCTAGTGGAAAGTTGCGTGGGTTTGCTGGCTTGTTGGTCTTGTTGTTTGTTTTACGTAAAAGTTAACGCATTATTTTGCCGATTGATCGCTGGCTGCCATTCCAAACCGCTCCCGCACCCGCTCCCTTTTTGGCTGCGTTTCCGGAACTTTTTCTCTCTCTCTTTCTCTAAGCCCGATGTATAAATTACTGCAGTTTTTAACAAAAACAATGATAAAAAATTGTGCGCACCACAAAATTAAAGTTTATGCAGTTGTCGGGGGGCAGTGAAGATTGGCTAAACCTGATTGCCGCAATTAGTCTGGAAAGTGCAACGCATTTAAAACAAAGCCGAGGCAGGAAAAGCCTTTAATTATAGGGAAAAACAAGGTGAAAGCCTAATTACTTTCTAAAAATAACTATAAGTAAGGTCATTTTATTATTTTATATTTAAGAAAATAAATAGCAATTTTTATATATTTTTATTAACAGAGAGGATTCATCTAGTTTAAGGAGAATTCCTTATTTGGTATTGAAAACTTCCATTAACTTGGTTATTACCAACCATCCTGTCCCGAACAGTTTACCAAATGCTTACAAATATTTCCAACTAAGCAAATGCTAATTTAAAACCCCCTCGCCCTACTGACCCCTTCCACTGTTTCCACACCCCTGATTCCCATTCAAGCTTAACTCAGCGGTAAAAATTTATTGAACACTTCCATGCTGGCATTCGTTGATTTTTCCTTTATTTCCACTCACCCAGAGCAAAATGCTAAATGCAACAAACATATGAGCAAATACTATCCTAGCCCCGCCTCCTGTCCCCTCGGAATAGCCCCTTCCCTGCGCTATAACCCCTTCCATACTCCCCTCCCTTCCCAATGAGCAGCTGTATTCCTCATAATGTAGCGAACGATTTGTATTTTGTATAAATTTTACAGGCAACGTTCGCCGGTTGCTGCTCTCGTGTTGTTGTTATCGCCGGGTTATATCCGTCGATATATATATAAAGATATATATATATGGAGGAGGGAAAATGGGCGGGGGAACGGGGTAACGGGGTAACAGTTATGTATGAAATATAATAAAATTGTACAGGAAATGACGAACAAGTCGAGAGCGGAGAAAGCTCGACGAGGGAACTGGAGAGCGGCTCGAGGAACATTTTAACCATCGAATGGTTTGATTATTAAATCCATGAAGTTTTTCCACATGGAGATGCACTGGGAAAACTGGGAGTTAATTAAGATATGTCAGTCTTTATCTTTTATATACTTATTCTTAACATAAGTTTAGAATATCGAAAAGGTTTTTCAATAAGGAAGCAACAGAAAGAGTCGTGCAGTATTTTAGATACCTCAAGACAGTCATAAAGCCATTAAACATCAACAAGTTTTTCTTGATTTTTCTCCGTGTGTGTATATATATCAAAATTCACTTGATTGCAGTTTTCAAGTGAAATCCTAGCACACTCCACAACGACTCGTTGGCTGCGCCTAAGGGCTGAGCATTGCAGGATATCGCCGGGCGGCAAGTGGGGGGACTCCAAGAGGATATAGGAAATATATTCCTATAAATGGGAGCACCCCCTACCCATCGGCCGCGATGTAATTGATGTTTCAAGTAGCAAAGTGCGCGCCAAAAACTACGAGGCCCAAGTTGATTTTGATTCAGTTGCTGCAGAATTTTAATGAAGTTGAGTATTGGCTGCAAGTTTTGCGACTAAATCAAATTAAACCACATGTGCTCCTTCCTGCTTTCGAGGAAAAGCCTAGGAAATGAGCCCGACTTCGGTCTTAGACCGAAAAACTAATGCAAGTTTCGGCCTCCCCCACTTGCTTTTAGCCTGTTTGAGTTGGCTTTCAATAATGCTTTTCACGCTAATTAATTTTCGGTTTTACACAAATACGAACCCAATCACACCCGCACACAATCGCAGCCACACACTTTGGGCCGGCACTTGACAATTTCCTGCGCGGCGCAGAGGGGGAATTTCTTGAAAAAATAAGCAGGGGTGACTCACGGAAAATCTATCCGGTCTAGGGGATGAGGCAGTCGCTTCCTCCCCAATAAACTCGATTCGTTTTGCAAAGGGTACTCTTACTAGAAACAAGGATATATCTTTTGGGCATACAAGCTAGTAAAAACTGTAATGGAAAACATGAAACTGACTGCCAAAGACTACTTCCAATTGCTACTTTACTATTATTAACATCTGATCTATTAATACAGGGTAACCTTCTGTTGTTACCCCTAAGCTCGTGTCTAAATATATTTTTCTGGCACTCTCCGCGTATTAGGCCTTAGAGCATTTGTTGCCCTTGCCTTCCGCCGGCGTTTCCTGCTGCGAATTTGGCTAAATTGCATTGCCACAACAACTGCGTCTGAGGCTTGTTGCTTGAGCGAATCAGAAATTGTGGCAGCCACCCCGCAACCAAAACCTCAGAAGAGCCGCACAAGTGCCGCTTGACTCGGACTGTTTTCTGGGGCCAGGACGGGATGTCCCTGGATGGGAGTTACTTCTCATTCACGCCCAATTGATGCGGTCTTAACGCCTGACTAGAGGCCAGAAATCTGGCTGAGGGTTAGCTAGAGAACCTGCCTCAAAAAGGCTGAGGTTGACTCGGAAAAAAGGTTTCGGTTTCGCACGGAACGCCTTCTTCCCGGCTTGGTGACATGGGGCGTTTCCAGACAGAAAATGGCGGAAGATGCGAACGCCCCAACGTTTTCTGGGTAATGCAATTTGGGGCAACCCGTAAGTCAGCCCTTAAAGGGGGGTTCCAGGTTTGGAAAGATGTCTTAAAATCAGTTTTACTTTTCAGATAAAAATAGCATAAATATCTGAAAGTTTTTAATAGTTCTTAAATTGTTAATATTTCATGGCAGTTTTCCCAGAAATAATCACCATTTTCTCTCATTAATCATTTGTATTAATAAATTGAAACGCACAGAAACGAAATTAAGGTTAAGCCGTTTTAAAACAACAAGGCATCTAGTCTAAGCAGTTTGTTTAACAAGAACTCAAATTTGCTGGCATTTTAAGACCAGATTTAATAAGACCCAATTGCAGTTTGCGTGGCGCTTAGGTACTTAAACTAAAATTGATGCAATCACCACAAAAGTTTATGCATTTTCAATCGAAATTGATTCAAGTTCCAACTTAGACTCGGGCCTTTCCGCACTAATCTTTCAGAAACTCTTAGATCAACATTAATTCATCAACTCTAACGATGTCTTCCAGCTTGAGAACGCCTAAGTTTTAGTCCGGCAAATAAATCCAAGCTTTAAGAAACTGTTTTTAGTATTGATTAAATTCGCTGCAGACAGGCAGGCCATCAAATGCAGTTGAGTGCCGTGGATTTTGGGGCCGATTGGAGCAATCCGCCAAGGCAAAGCAATCGCTAAGCCGCATAATTATATATAGAATACATAAATGCAGATGCCCAGGCGTGGGTGGGGTTGCTGCGGTCTTCCCGATATTTCATACAGACATATAGACATATAGACTGGGCCCGCATCGGGCGAAACGCAACTCAACTCCACGCAACTCAACTAATGGTCCATTCGTGGCACTTGGTTATTGACGTTGGACTCGAATTGTATTAACAATGCATGCAGCAAGTGCACCGGCAAAGGCAGGGGGCGTGCCAGGCGGATAGGGCGACAGGGGGGGCGTGGTCAAGCAGGGGGCTGGTGGGTCAAGCAGCAAGCGGTAACGGTTCGCTTTGATGCCAAAATCGAAGCGTGGTCAACTTCATTTCGCTTAATTTCGTGTTGAGGCTCACAAATGAGGTACAGTGAATATACGATTAATGGAAGAATCAGTATTGGTAAAGATGCTAAGAAGAACAAGGAAAATGGAATGTTCTTAAGTAAACATTTTGAAGTAATTTGATCTTTAACTGGAATTTATTCAATAGTTCAATAGTTTGAGGTTCGCCTGTACTAGAGGGAGTGAAGTAGGAGCAGTGCGCGATGCGTGTCCGCTAATCCGCTGGATGTGGGAACGGGGGAAGCAAGGGGATCTGGGGGATGTTGGGTAACTCCCTGTGCCACCGCCCCGCAACCCCCTTTCGATGCATGCCACTCAGCTATGACATTTTGGCAGCGTGGAGTGCACCAAGACTGTCAAATGAGTTGTAATGAAATCTCACTCAGGACTCTGGATATATACCTCCGTCCATATGCATGTGTGTGTCTGTGTGTGTATGGGTGTGTGTGTGAGGTCCAGTCAGCTTTGGTCAGCTGCACATATAATAAATAAATTATTTGGCATTTGGCGTGGCGTATTATTGAAGGCAACTGCAGCTGGATAACCACACACACACACACACTCACTCACATAGTGCCATTCGGGCTCACACGAGCGCAGAGCAGCGCCATCTGTCGTCCGCGTTTTGAGACAGATTTGGGCATTAGCGTGATTAGTCTCAATAGTCGCTAGTATTTAGCAAGCGCAGCCTCGTAATCATCTAGAAAAGCAACTTTAAGTAAACTTAGTAAACTTAAATCTAAAGTTTTAGTTAATGGTATATCCAACACACATATGTGATATGGTATTCTGATGTTCTGAAAACGGATATTTGCTGTTACAGAACAAATAGCGACGTTAGGAGTCTGTCGGATTAGTCACCCCATACAAATAAAGCAATTTCAGTCGGCTAAAAAGAAAAACTTGTGAATAATATATAGTTTGCGGCGTAATGAGCCGAAAAGTAAATCCATCCATTGCATGTTCGGGGCCCATAAAACTAGGCAACGATTTCTGAGAACATCGCCACATTGTCTGGCCCACGGCGGAGTGCAGGGGCAATGGAAAGGACGGAATGGAGTGCTCCTCTCCCAGTCAGTCACATGGCAAAAAGTTACAAGTAATACTTAACGCTAAATGGGCACAAGTGCCCACCTGAGCCAGTACCACTTCAGTCTCTTGTTGTTTTTCCCGCATTCCCCCCTTGCATGGGAATTTTTGTAATGAAGTTATCGACAAGGTGGATCCGAACCTGAATCCAGCCACTAACATATGTAGAACAATATGCAAATGTTACTTTGTTATGCAATTAGTGAATTCGATGCAAGCCACTCGACAGTCGGCAAACAGACAACCGCAGCAACGACAGCCAAGTCGCCACTCGAAGGTTCACTCCGCCAGTTAAATGTATCGTTGACGTTGCCATCGAATTAGAACATCACTGTGCAGGAGCCACTGTAGTTTGGACAACAAGAATCCCCTTCAATAGGATTGCAGTAACATACCAAAACTTGGATATAAACAAATATTAATATTTCCTTTTCTGTCTGAAAGTAGGCAACAAAATATTACCGTCTAGTTCATGTTCTTCATCGGAAATCATAGTTTTAGGCACAGACGCGAGTACTTTTAAGTACCTAAAGAGTATTTCTCCCTAAAACAATAAAAGTTTCAATCTGAAACAACTTCAAAAAAGATATAGAGTATCGAAATTCTTTGTTTTTCTGATCCAATAAGTGAAATCGGATGACTCGCAAATACAATACCCACTAAATCCACAATCTGTTGCAAAAACACCATGGAAGCAATAAACCCATATTACACATGGGCAATATCGAAGAACAAAAAATGAAATTAAACGAAAATAGGTCGATTTTGCATGTCAATCAAATGGCAAAAGGTGGGCGGGACTCGACGAGACAAGAGGAGACGGCGCATCGAGCGCTAACCAAAGCGATTCACACAATTAATTGAAGCACCACTTACCTTAGCTAAGTTCTTTCTTCTTTCTTTTCCTCACTTTGCTCATGCTTGAATTTCATATCTTTTTTCCGCATCCGCAGGCCAAAATGATGGAGAACTCGCACGCCTGGATGGGCGCCACCGGTTCCACGCTGGCAGGTTTGTAAAGCCACCAAGTCGACCTGCTCGAAACCATCTGATCGTGGTTCTTGGCCCCCTCTTGATCTTTCAGCAGACAGCTACCAGTACCAGCTGCAGTCAATGTGGCAGAAGTGCTGGAACACCAACCAGAATCTGATGCACCACATGCGCTTCCGTGAGCGAGGTCCTCTCAAGTCCTGGCGTCCCGAGACCATGGCGGAGGCCATTTTCAGTGTGCTGAAGGAGGGTCTATCCCTGTCACAGGCCGCCCGCAAATATGACATCCCGTATCCCACGTTCGTCCTCTACGCAAACAGGGTGCACAATATGCTGGGACCCTCCATTGACGGCGGGCCGGACTTGAGGCCCAAGGGCCGTGGCAGACCGCAGAGGATCCTCCTGGGCATCTGGCCCGACGAGCACATCAAGGGCGTCATCAAGACTGTGGTCTTTCGCGACACTAAGGACATCAAGGACGATAGCTTAGCTGCTCACATGCCGCCCTACGGTCGACATTCGGTAGGTAATTACTGCAGTATAGTTCGCAAAGCTGCCCGTTGAAAATTTCACAATTAAATTTAGGTCTCTCAGCCATTTTCTTAATATTTTTTTTGAAGAATCACCTAGCTGGCGGAGTAAAAGCCATATAAAAACTTACATTTCTTTCCATTCGAGATCTTGATAAGTTTTCTTGATTTTCTTTCGCGGAAAATGCAGCTTCGCTTAGTATACTGTATAGGGAAGACTGCTCCATGAATTGAACTAACTTCTCTCGGGTTAGCCCGCGTTTCCCTTGCAGGACCTCCCTCTGAGTTACCCCGGCGCAAGTGGCGCCCTGGCAGGAACACCCAGCTCCATGGCCTGCCCGAATGGCAGCGGCCCTCAGTCCGGGGTGGGCGTGCCCGGTGACCAGCACATGTCGCAGGAAACTGCCGCTGCGGTGGCCGCCGTGGCCCACAACATCCGGCAGCAGATGCAAATGGCAGCGGCCGTGCAGCATCAGCACGGGGAGGCGGGGCCGCCGCCCGTTCCGCCTGGTTTGTTTAATCTGCCGCCTCATCCGGGAGTGGGAGGCGGAGTGGGGGTGCCAGGAGCGGGCGGAGGTAGGGCCAGCATATCGCCAGCCTTGAGTAGCGGCTCCGGGCCAAGGCATGCACCCTCGCCCTGCGGTCCCGCTGGCCTGTTGCCGAATCTGCCGCCCAGCATGGCCGTCGCACTGCACCACCAGCAGCAGCAGCAGGCTGCGCACCACCAGCAACAGCAGGCTGCTCATCATCACCTGCAACAGCTCCACCTGCAACAGCAACAGGCCCACTTGCACCACCATCAGCAGCAGCAGCAGCATCATCAGGGGGGCCATCAGGTCCCCCACAAGGCCGGTTTCGGTGCCAGCTCCAGTTCCTCAGCCTCCTCCGCGATGGGCCAGCATCCGCCCAAGGCCAAAGGCAGTCCGCTACGCAGCGAAACTCCTCGTCTGCACTCCCCGCTCGGCGATCTTGGCCTGGACATGGCCGGCTACAAGCGGGAGTTCTCGCCCAGCCGACTTTTCGCCGAGGATCTGGCTGAACTGGTTGGCGCCAGTGTCTCATCGTCCTCTTCCTCAGCTGCAGCGGCAGTTGCTCCGCCCGACAGATCGGCCGGGGGACCTCCAACGGCCGCGGGCGCTGATGTACCCAGTTCCTCGAGCAGTGGTGGCATCAAAGTAGAACCCATCACCACCACTAGCGAGTAAGAAGGGTTTGAAATGAAGAAAATGAAAAGGGAAAGTTATGAAATGATAAAGAGTGAACTAAATCCAGGAGCACCAACAGCTCTACTGGACTCATGTGCACCTATACCTTGGTTAACTGACTAAATCGGAACTAAGTAATCTTTTCAAATAAAACTATAAGGAAGGTTTACAGATATTTGAAGCTAAAACTGAAAGGATACTTCGAAATTGTAATCAGCATTCCCTGATTTTGAATACTTTCAATAGAACATAATCATCCTATTAAATATAACATCGATCCTTTGATTCCATGATAAATATAACCGAAAGTATGTACATAAACTAGATGTAAAAGGTTTCTATTGATCTTCAGTTCGTAAACTTGATATCCAAACGAATTTAAACATAAGCTTTAAATATTTTGTTTCCTTAATGCTAAAAATGTAAATCAATAACCATGTTAGCCAAGGTATAAGGGCACATCCGGCAGTCTTACTCTAGTTTCCTCCACGCGATCTTCGCCACCTAGTTTCTATGCCTAGCGTACTTATTGAATCAAAATTGAAGTATTATTATGTTATAGTCCATCAGTCTAACTAAATAAATAGCGATCGATCTCTTTAGTTGTAAGCAACGGCGGAGGAACATTCCACAGAAACCAACCGAGCAGATATTTCAATTTAAACCGAATCCAACCCAGCAGCATAATATTAATTAATGTGAAGAATCAAAAGAGTTTAAGCGGATTTAACTTGGTGATTGTGTGCCCGACCTTTGTTTAGTCTTTAATTTACAAGAAGCGAGAATGAAAAATGTACAAAATTACAAAAAGAAAAAAGGAAAAAGGAAAACACAAATGGAATCAACTAAATTTAATGTTTAGGCTTAACGATAACGAAAAAGAAATTCACAAAAAATGCCTTTCGGAATTAAATTCAGCGATGAACACACCGCAAACAAAATTTGTAAAAAGAATGAAACAAATAACGAAACAAGCGAACTTTTTTAAACGTATTTTTACAAGCAAAATTTTTAGACAAAATTTAGAAGCGAAATTTTTTATAGCGACTCCTGCTGCGACCCGGTCGAGCTCGTGGCCCCTAATTTGAGATTATTGGACTCCCAAGTAGAAGACCCCGAGAACTAACCCCCTTAGCCCCCACACTAGATCCCCGTCTAAAGTGCCTTTTCTAGCCTTAATTTGGACTCTGCTCCGCTTCTGTCCCGGCGAAGAGCTAGGCCAGGGATTCGCAGCACGGTTCGTTGGTTTATTTGACAAGTCTGGCGACATTATAAGGATTGGATATCGAGACGACGATATCGAGACATGAGTACGAGTATAACTTTTGGTTTAACCCATTTAGGCATACACTTTCGGCAACGTTTCGTTTGGCAAGCACACAATTTGATGATTAATCGGACGAGAGTTAATTACGATAATGGATAAACACAACTATTTTTGCATACGCAAGAACATCTACCATAGCCATAGCCCGTATATAAACACACACACGATATATAAGCATCTATGTAATCCCCGGTCCCCAATAGACTTTGATGTTCCAAACGTATCGAAACTTAACGAATTACTTTCGGAATAGGATGTAATATAAACAATGGCAAGAGTTAGCGGTTAGAAATCTCCTGGATATTGTGTATCTTTGTACGATCTGGAACAAGCGTCCAAGTCCAAGTCCAAAACTCAACATTTTCTATAAACTTTAGTGCAAACTTTATGTTCAAATTAACTTTAAATGTCGAAATGAATGTTCTAATTAATCCAAAAAACAAAAATCTAAAAGCGAAAAACGAAAAACGGAAATGGAAAACCGAAACGAACAAAAGTATTTTATAAAAACATTGAAAAGTAACCCAACCCCGAAAGTCTTCTTATTGCTTACCAACCTTCACCGCTCTCTTCGGCACTCTTTTCTTGAATTGCTTTTTGACTTAGTGTTTATTGGGCTATATCATACTGGATACTGGAATCTATCTTTGGATATCAGAGCACGAGGGGCACGGACTCCGCCGGCGGCTGATTGATCTCCTGGTGGCGTTGTAGCAACCCCAAACACTGATGCAGGCACTGGGTGCTTGCCGTCGAGATCGCCTTGAGCAAAAGAAGATCGGGATCCGTCGGCGAGAAGGAAGCACAGTCGATGCTCTCGATGGCCCTGGCCAGAGAAGCGTTACTGGAATGGGATCGGGCGATTAATATGAGTAGAGGGAAATGGGGAATTGAATGAACAATAAACTTTATATTGTTAAATACCATTGTTCCGTGAGAAACAAAGCTTGGCGAGCTGAAACCATGGCATCGGAGGCGGCAAGCAGCTCCCGCGGTGGCAGTGGCGACGAGTTGCTGATGTCCATGGCCTTCGTGTGGCTCTCGACCACCGCTCGCAGTCCGTCCACCCACTCCTGCCTGGCCCTGGCATCGTTGGCCCTTAGTTTTACAGTATCGCCGGAAGCGCAGGCAATGGCAAAGGTCCTGGAGTCCTCGTCACTTGGATAAACCACAGCTCCAGCCAACTGAACCTGCCCCCTAGGAGCACTGGCGAGGACATGGGGCGAGGGAGCAATGTCGTCGCCCACCGTCGAGGAGTCGCACAGGTAGTAACTCAGCGATCCTGTCTTTGCGTCTACTGTGAACCAGCGGTACTGCCATCCTAGAAAATCAACGGATTAGGATGGGCAATTATATTGTATTTTAATGAAATTCCATTGAAATAAAAGCGATATGAACTGTTTATACAATTACATGGGTTTGATGACGAGACTGTTTGCCTATGAATCATACTTAAGCAGAAACTGATTAGGAAACTAATGAATGTTTGTCCAATAAGAAATCCAACTTCAAATCTGCTCACCCTTCATCACATTGGTGTATTTGCTGAGCTGCCCGCTGAGCTTCAGCTTGGCTGACTCCCGAATGATCCTGTTCAGGTTGCTCTCCATCTTGAAACAGTTGCCCTTACAATCCCTAGGACCAGGGTGCTCCTCCCGCGTAAAGTGGGTGCTCCACGAGACGAAATTGTAGAAGCTGGCGGAACTTCCGGCAGAGGGGGCTGCTGCCAGTGGGGGCGTGGCCTGCCGCGGGCGGATCTTCTTCTTGCGCTGACGGAACGAGTTCTTGATTTTTCGTAAAATGTTTGCAGGAATTTTATTTAATTTATTTTGCACAAAAAATTCAACACAAGCAAAACAATGTAATCAGTGTGACCGTCGCTGATGTGTGAGAATTTAGCATTGAGCTTCCGAGAGTGGTCAGACAATCGATAGCTCATATATATCATATATCATCAAGCTTTTGAGAGCATGTAAATAAAGCCATATCAAATAAGCAAATCTATACAAAATTACTGAAATTTAGCTGGCTTGGTGTACATACAATTATACCTTCTTACTATTTATGCATACTTATGATTTTTAACACGCAGAAAAGTCTATGAAATACACCAACAATCTAGCTACTTCTGTCTATTTGATCTGGCCATTTTCGGCTATAGTTGGTAGCACTGACTCTTAACCGCCATAGAAAATCCGTTGAGTGTGACCAGATAACTTCCCAAATAAAGATATTTTAGGACATTAAAAGCCTGAGGGATTGACGGCTGCCCCTCTTCTGGTAACACTACCGCATTTCGCAAAATCCAATTTGTTTAAACAAACGGAGAGCGCCCTTCCGAAAATCACCGCTTCTTGAAAAATGAAAGATATAGTTTAGTGCGCGACGTTTGGCGAATTGCGTGCAACGGTAATTTGGTGGCTTTCCCAAGGGAAACTCAAGTGCAAAACAAAAGCAGAGCGAGTGAAAAAAATCAATTTGGTGGCACAAGCAGTGGCAAGAAGAAGAGCCAAGATGATGTGATGATACAGATGTACATATACATATAAACACGGCTATATATACATCTGGAGTTTGTGTTAAAATTAAGGCAATTAAAAGATTGTGGATTTGTGGCCGTTTTGCAGAATCAAATGTTCGAGTGCGTGTTGTTTTTGGGAAAAAGGAAAGGAAAATGTCTGTGTTTGAGCGAGTTTTATTTGATGTTTTTATGTTTGCGTGTGATTTATGACATTTAACGGGAGTACATATGTGTATATACCATATATGTACGTGTGCACCCCTGTGCGCGTGTGTGCGTGTGTTTGTCTGTTTGTATCTCCCTCTCACTCCCACTCGCAGAAAAGTGCGAGGGTGACTGAAGAAAAAAACTCCACTTTTCTATCTAAAAATAAGAAAAACCTCATGAATTATATGCAAATAGTGAGCGAAATGTAGAAAATCCTCTGAAATACCAATTGCTAATCCGCTTCTCCGTCTTTCCATTCATTTTCCACCCACACAAACAAACAAACACACAACATACGAAAAAACCGCAGCAAACACAACAACAAAGAGTGACCATGAAAATGCCAGCGAGAAATTCGCGAAAATCAATGAATAAAGGCAGCGGATCCTAATAATAACTAATAGTACTGTTAGCCAAGTGAAATTCGAGGCTGGAATTCGTTATGCTGCAGTGCCCATCATCGGATTAAACGTCGGGCGGAGATCCGGAGATCCCCTAGATCTCCTCCATCCAACCAGTGATTAACCTTTCGGCGACAAGCCGCCCCTCCACTCAGTCCCAATTAACCCCCTCTCGCCAGAATGGATGGCCAGAGGGCCCGGGATCTCCTAACCCTTCTCCAGGAACGGGTGGTCTTTCTCACGGGCGGACGGGATCGTCGCGGCGGACCGCTCCTTTGCTTCCCGGCCACGCCCCGCAGAGATCGACTAAAGCCGGAGGATCTGCGGCGACTCCTCAGCTACCTGATAGGCATTCCCAGGTAAGTCTCGACATCTATAACTGGTTAATTTCTGATAGGATCAGTCTCCTGACTGCGAGGTTGTTCGCTTTTCTAAAGAGTTACATCAATTATGCTTATCCCATTTGGATAAGATAATAAAGATAGCAAGATAAGTTCGATTATTAAAATGGATATATAAATAAGTTATAGCCATTTCCCCTTATAGAAATAACACTAGTGAATGACAGTTCTTACTGATTAGATCATTTTGTGACTTATAAATAGTATTTTATCCTCTTTGACAGAAAAGTTGTAAACAAGCTGATTACAATTTAAAAATAAATTTCTCTACGGCGTGAACACACTGGACTAATAAATACTAATAATCGTTAAGTTATTGTTAAATAATCATTAACCATGATACGAGTGAAATACTCAAACTCTCTGATTACGTTATTTAGATTAGTATAGAACAGCAATATCTATTGGGTAATACTTAGATTAATAGAATTGTGGGTCAGACCCTTACATCGCACGGTATTTGAACTATTTAAGAAATGTAAATATTTAATTTTATTGCTTTTCTTGTTGGATTTGTCATGCTTTCTATACATAATCTGCAGCATATGCATTTAGGTTTTTCGTAGGCATTTTCATCACCATTAGGTTTTACGACATCTAAATAAATCCCAAAATATTCTTGGAACTTGAAATGATTCACCCAAATCATCTGGCACCCAATGAAAATTTACATTTTTCAGTTGACAGAACAGATATGTTTTTATTAGATCACATTTTTCCTTATAAAAACGTCCAGCTTAGTTTGGTGCAATTAAAGTTTGAGCTTAAAGTGAATTGCATGATCTCAGGCTTTAGTTTCAATTTATTCGAATTGAGAACGTCAAGTTGCTAGGTATTTATACTGCAATGTTGCCTTTGGCGGCACTAGTTCAAAATTTCTCCAGCCTCTTGAATTTTGTATTTATTATACAGTCATCACTCGTTTTAGTGGAAATATCTTTTCTTATAGCAATATGATTCATACTTTACCCATAGCTCCAAGCCAAGTATTTTAAACCAGAATTGGCCTTGTATAATTCTGCTTAACCGCAGTCCTAACAGCGGGGTTTCATATTACGGGGACTCACTGTACCAGTACAATGGCTACCCATTGTGTCAGCTGACGTCGCGACATCGCTGGCTGCGCTTCGTTTGCAATTTCGGTAGAGTCGCGACGTCGTCGCCTCACCCGCACCTATATATCGTATATGTTTTCTGAATAGGGGGAGGAAGCAGGGGGTGGTCGAAAGAAGAGGGGAGAGGGAGGGAGAAGCAGCTGCTGCAGCTGCAGTGCCACATTCCACTTGATTTTCCTGTTATAGTCGTCCGCCTGCAGTCGCATTTTTATGAATCATCATCGTCAGACGATTGCAAGAACAGCACGCACATTGTTCTTGCCTCGCCCTCTCTTTTACTCCGCGTACACCCATCTGTTTCACCGCTGGCTGCTGTTGACATTGAATCGCAAGAGTGCGGGTTGAAATGGGTGGCAAAAGAGGGCCAGGCCGGGTTAAAAAAGTCATAAAAGTAAATATTTTTAAATAAAAACTGGCAGCAACAAAAGTTGCATAAATCCGTGCGATAAAGAAAGCACCAAGAAGCAAGAAGAAACGCCAGAAGAAACACAGATACGAACGCATACATATGGGCAAAAACCGGGGACCGGCTTCCAAAGACTTTAAGACCTCAGCTCAAAGAATGCGAATATTTTTTGCTGCTGCCTCGCTCGAACACTAAAAAACCACAACAAAAACCAAAATGAGCCATAAAACGAGAAAGAAAGGAAAGAAAGGGTAATTTGGGCGAACAGTGGTGCTTCGATAACAATGAACATGTCCGAATGACTTTGGTTAATTAAATTGAACAAAAGATTTAGAGGATTTTCTTTACTAGATAAATGAGTTCGTTGGATTAAGAAGATTGAAAAGTTTTTGAGAATTAGTTTCGGTTTTAAGTGCTGGAAATTAAGCTTCAACTGCTTCAGAAGTTTCCGTTCTGCTAGGAAAATAATTATATATAATTATTCAACAAAAATTAAAGAGTAGTTATTAAATATCGAACCAAGTTGTATCGCTAAAAAGGCAAATAATGCTTAAGCCCGAAGAACCTTGACCATTTAACTTGGGTAACTTTTCCTACATTTTATATCTGAACTCGGAAATACCCTTCGCGAGTTCCCTCATCGTTTGAGCCAAAAGAACTATAAAGTTGATGGACTTCTTGCTACGGCTAGAGAGCTGCTATCGAGATGGCTGCCAACGGCAACAAACTCGGAATGATAATAAGACCCTCGAGTTGATGATGATGGCGACCCAAGATTGCGACACACGACAAGAGTATCTGATGAAAAATAGTATCTGCTGGAGAAGTGGAAAAGCAGAAGACATCACACATTCCCCAATCATTGAGAAAGGCAGAAACACACGTTCCTCGCCCATTTAGTCATGCTCATTGGCGCAATCATGGCGCGATATTAAGTTATTTCAGCTAACAACTTTTCGCCAGCCGTGAATCACTGGAATCGACACGAATTCCCACGCCGTATCCCATTTCGTTGTTATCAGTCGACTAACAAGCGGAGCATTGTATTATCAGTGACCCGCTTTTCACTGGATCCCCCGCTCAGAAATGAGGAAAAACACAAATAATGGATCCATGCCAGACACTTCAGGTTCGCCCGATAAGCAAATCGACGACGCCGTCGTCGTTGGAGTCCATATTCCAAATATACAAAGTGGTACTGGCTTTCCCTTATCGCATCACCGCCATCCACGGAATTTGGGCTCCGTTCTGGCAGTTTGCCCACTGTGCGCTTTATCTTTGATTTTCTTTCTTCGAGGTTCTGCTGCCCCTATGCTGGCTTGGCTTTGATATTATACCCTACCATTGGGTTTTTGGTAACTTTTAACTTTGATTAATTAGACATCTATTAGATCAGTTTAAATCAGTATTAAGCGGTTAACTAAATGTGAAATTTAATTATGTTTGCTAATCATCTTGCTAACTAAAACTTAAATCCTGATTCTGATGTACTGTGCTGTGGTAAATCACTTTTTAGGGTATCCCAGCATTCGTTTCCAATTGTTTAGTCTCCGTTTTTGTTTTGCTTTGCCTTCGTTTATGTTTCGCTTTTGTTTTTGTTTATTTGCTTTGGCGTGAAACACTTTTTGTTTATTTCTGCGCCTGTTTGTGCCTTTGTCTCTCTGTTCCCGAGACTCGGCCAAATTGGCAACCGAAGTCAAGGCGTCTTCTTGCTGCTGTCGTCAATGCAAATTCCGTGAATCGAGGGAGTTCTCAGCATTTTAGACACGTCCATTCCGTGGACTTCCTTTGGGGGTATATCCACACCCCTGCACCCTCGAAAAAGGCCTCGGATTTATGGGTTAAATAAACGATTTTTGATTGGACTTTGTGTTTGGTTTTCTTTTCTTTTTTGTCGACGACTTTAGAATGCGGGCGACACTTTTTCTGTCTCCCTGTCTCAGATACATTTTTGATATCGAATCGCCCGTTTCGAGGGTTTTATTAGTCATCAAAAAAGTTGCCCATGCCCCTCCAGAAAAATATACAAAATTTCCAGATACGTCGCACGATAAGAAGTTCCGGAAGGGTTTGAGAACTTTTATGGAGGGGTTAGCCATTTGGAACACCAAAGTTCTGGTTTCCCAAAGACTTTCGTGTTGGAAGGGAAACTTTCCCGGCTATAAAATGCATTCGAAAAGACGCCTCTTCATTTTCGCATTGTTCTTCGGGGGCTAAACCCCTAGAAATGCCCATCAATCCAGCAACCGCACGACATATGTATAAACACGAGAAGATAACGTGGTTAAGACCGGGAACCGAGAGTCGAGAACCGGCCAAGAAGTAGCGGCAGAACAGAGGGAACAATAGGAATAACAGGCGGAATCGAAGGGGGCGGAGTTGCGCAGACATCAATGAAAGAAATATTTATAGTTAATGGAGCGATTAAAATTCAAGAGGAATGCAAATCAGAGCGTTGGGCGGTCATTGGGGGGAGGTGTGTAGGAAATTATTAGCTGAAATTGGTGTCAGAGCAATAGAAACCGACCTCAGACCATAGAAGAAGCCGTGCTGTCATAATTTATGCAAGCGGCGTAAACAGAGCAACGAACCAAGTCCGATCCACGACACTCTCACTCACGTACATCAGTGAAGACGCTGCACTGTGAAAAAAACTTGGACCTGCCCAACATTACTTTACTTTGGTGTCGTCCCAAATTTAGTTACTGATATTTTGAGCATGGATCCAGATTACAACTTTTTAGCGAAATTTCCGATATTTTTACTAGTATTATGCTTATAACTCTGTCAAAATAAGACTGACAGCTATAAGGAGGATTGTTTTGTGCAGCTTACGATCCCAGCAAACTTCCTATGTGGGTATGGCAATGATTTTCGGAAATTACATTTTTTGTGAAATTTCACTTTTTTTGTAAGGGGTACCATCATCTTTTTTTCGAAAAATTGAAAAAATATTTTTTTTCTCAGATTTCAATGGGACTTCAATATTTTGAAAATAGTATGAAAAACAAGCTCAACGAGATGTAACATCCCGTTTTCCGACCATTACTGGCGTTGTAATAAAGAAAATACTGATATTTTGAGCCTCAAATCGGGAAAGAACCGATTTTCGCATTTTTTAAACATCATAAAAATTTAGCAAAAATCTAAAAAAAAATCACTTTTTGAGTGTGGTACACAGTTTGACGGGGAATTTTAATACGAACTCAACGAGGTATAACATTCCGTAATTTGAGCAATTTTGGCTCAGTAATGAGGGAAATACTGATATTTTGGACTGAAAATCAAAATTGTGACGTTTGAGTAAAATTCGCGATATTTTTCCCTAGTGTTATTCTTATAACTTTGTGAAAATAAGACGCAGAACCAAAAGGAAGACTGTTTTGTGCAGCTAACGACCTAAACAAACTTTCTTTGTGATTGTAGAGATGATTTTCGGAAATTAAATTTTTTGTAAAATTTCACTTTTTTGTAAGGGTACCATCATCATTTTCTCGAAAAATTCAAAAAATATTTTTGTTTTCAGATTTGAACGCCACTTGAATATTTTGAAAATAGATTGAAAAACAAGCTCAACGACGTATTACATTCCAAATTCCGACAATTTTTTGCTTTGTTATAGACAAAATACTGATATTTCGAGCCTCAAATCGGCTTTCGCGTTTTTTGAACATCATAAAAATTTACGAAAATTCTCAAAAAAATCACTTTTTGAGTGTGGTACACAGTTCGACGAGGAATTTAAATACGAACTCAATGAGGTATAACTTTCCATGTTACGATCATTTTTGGCTCTGTAATGAGAAAAATACTGATATTTTGGGCGGAAAATAAAATTGTGACTTTTTAGTAAAATTTGAGATATTTTTTTTCTATAACTTTGCTTATAATTTTGTCAAGAGAAGACGCAGAACCAAAAGAAAGACTGTTTTGTGCAGCTAACGACCTAAACAAACTTTTTATGTGATTGTATAGATGATTTTCGGAAATTTAATTTTTTGTGAAATTTCACTTTTTTGTAAGGGGTACCATCATCATTTTTTCGAAAAATTGAAAAAATATTTTTTCCTTCAGATTTGAATGGGATTTCAATATTTTGAAAATAGTATGAAAAACAAGCTTAACGAGATATAACATTCCATTTTCCGACCATTATTGGCTTTGTTATAGACAAAATACTGAAAATTCCAGCCTCAAATCGGGCCAGACCGGTTTTCGCATTTTTTGAACATCATACAAATTTACGAAAAATCTCTAAAAATGTACTTTTTGAGCCTGGACCCAAGGTATGACATTCTATATTCTGACCGTTTTTGACTTTCTAATGATGAAAATACTGAATGCTTGTCAGAATTTAAAGTCTGTATCTAGTAATAGTAGATCAAGTTAGGGACGGCATTAATAATTACAAATCCAGATATAAAACGTTAGTATTAGATTCTTGAAATAAGATACCTCAGAACTCATTTAGATTCGTTCCTGAATGAGAAATCATATATTCAGCAAAACTTACTTTAAATTTAAAATGCCTATAAAAAGATTTTAAACGAAAGCTTAAACAAAGTGTAGGACTTGCTGTTTATTAAACAATATATTAATAATAAACATTTTATTTTATGCACTCCAAATAAGTTACAGTGTACTTCACCGTTTTAATGCTCTCTTTCGATCGCTCTCTCTAACCGAACACACCTTTCACCTGGCTTCTTTCGCAGCGACGCCGCCAAGAACCTCGGATTCACAGTCATCATCGACATGCGCGGCAATGGCAACTGCTCCACCAACGTGAAGACTATATTGAAGGTGCTGCAGGAGCACTTCAGTGCGAATATCCACAACGTGGTGATCATCAAGCCGGACAACTTCTGGCAGAAGCAGCGCGCCTCGATCTCCTCGCACAAGTACAAGTTCGAGACGACGACGGTGTCGATTGAATCCCTTAACAAAATCGCTGAAAGCCATCAGCTAACTGGGGACTTTGAGGGCCAGCAGTTGTACGACCATCAGCAGTGGACGGACGCCCGATTGGCCATCGAGGACTTCTTCTGGCAGGCCGGTGACATGGCCGATCGGATCGACGATCTGCAGGAGGACCTCAACAGAAACGACTTCGCCGAAGACGTGCCTCTGGCCAGGCATGCCATTGACCACCACAACGAGATGCGCAAGAAGATCACAAAGCTGCCCATCGAGGAACTTGACATGCAGGGCAAGAAGCTCCTGGCCAAGATTAACGCGATGGCCCCGTCAGGCGGTCAGGTGAGTAGACAGGAAATCGCATAATATTTTATCGTTATAAATGTTACCTCAAAGGAAAATTCTCATGAAATCTTACACATCTTGTTAGTTATACCAGGAAAATGGTATTAAATCGTTAATACAAATATTGCTTAAGTAGGAGATAAATTTCTGATTCATTAGCCTTTGCCTGTTGATATCCCAGTCCTACTTCTTTGGTGTTTCTTCCGTAAATATTACTTATATATAAACAAATATATATAAACTGAACGTAAAGTCAATAGCCTCTATATACCTCTTACTTTAGCCAACTGAAATCCAAATATATCCAACTAAGGTTTATGGAAATAATTTGTTTTGTCTGAGACTTAAATTTATTTCTGCCTATTTAAAAACGCCCACTTTATTTAGACTCGTAAAAATCAATCCAAATTCGTTATTCACACGTAAATTGCATAACAATGGGTTAAGTGATACATTTTGTATCAAAAATGCTTACATAACTTTTTCCTTTCAAAAAATAAGATGGGTGTTGCCAAAAATATGTTACAGTATTAAATAATATGAAACTGGTGGCATTTTGATGCGTTTATTGCGAATTTCTTTAATTTTGTTCAGCTTCTGAAACAGATTTTTAACCGCTTTCATTTTTAGCCGCCCTCCAACTCCGGGGGTTCGGATATGGACTCGGGCACTTCCTCCGCCGGACAGCAATCTCAGCCCTCGCAGCAATCTCGTTCAGTGAGCGGCAATCCGGACATGACGGCCGCAGTGAACAAAGCCCTGCGGCAGATCGACCTCATCCACACGGGGCAAGAGAAGCTGCTGATGCTGTGGCAGCACAAGAAGGTGAAACTAGACCAGTGCTTCCAGTGGCGCCTGTTCGAGCAGGACTGCGAGAAGATGTTCGACTGGATCCTGCACAACCGCGATGTGTTTCAGATGAGCTATGTGGAGATTGGACACAACTACTCAGTGGCCAAGTCCCTCCAGGATGAGCACCAAAAGTTCGCCGTGGCCTCCATGAATGTCTCCGTGAATATAGATCGGATTTTGGCCGTGGCATCCCGGTTGATCGAGAGTCAGCATTATGCTGCCCAGCATATTAAAACGTTGGCTCAGCGTTTGGACAGAACCTGGAAGGACTTCGCGGCGGGCCTGGATGAGAGAACTGCTGTTCTGCAACTGAGTGTTCTGTTCCACCACAAGGCCGAACAGTACTGCAACAGTGTGGCCAGCTGGGCAGCCGCTTGCCAAGCCTCCCAACCTCTGCCCTCGGACATTCAGAGCTTGGAAACGGCCATCCGCACACACCAATCCTTGTACGAAGCCATGTGCCAGGCTTACACGGAAGTCCACTCCACCAGCAAGAAGCTGCTGTATCAGTTGGATCATTTGGTGCAGGTGTGCAATCAACCTCCGCCTCCTGGTGTTCCGGATCATAGAAAGAACAGCAACGGCGGCAGTTTCAACAAGTATGAGCGACAGAACCCAGCAGCGGACTACAGCGAGGGCGCCAGTCATGTGCTGGCTGTGATACACCAGATCCTGGGACACCATCGCACTCTGGAAGCAAAGTGGCATCAGGAAAGGCTACGATTACATCAGACCCTAGCTCTAAGACTCTTCCAAGAAGATGTGAAGCAGGTCCTGGATTGGCTTAAGAACCATGGCGAAGTTTTCCTTAGGAAAAACACTGGTATTGGCAGGAACTTCCACAAAGCCAGAGTCTATCAGACCTCGCACGATAACTTTGAGAACGTGGCCCAGAACACCTACAGTAATGCCCAGAAACTCCTGGCCGCTGCCGATGAATTGGCTAGAAGTGGCGAAGCCGATCCCAATGAGATATATTCTGTGGCCAGGGAACTGGAACTCCAGGTGGGCAGCTTTGCGGAGAGAGTGGAGCAAAGGAGACGCCGCTTGGAGATGGCTGTAATATTCTACACTCACGAGAAGGATGTGACCGCCTGGATAGATAAACTTCGAACGGACGTGAGCACGGATGAAACGCGTCTCTCGCAGGAGAACCTCGAGGGCATAGAACGCATATTGCAGCAATACCAGAGGGATCAGCAGGAGAGCTCCGTAAATGTTTGCCTTACTACCATAGCCCAGGGTGAAGCTCTGCTGCAGGAGATGCGATCCCTGGAGTATGCCGACAATACGGGTTCCATTGCCGCTCTGGAGGCCACTCTCGAGAAGTTAAGCAAACAGAAACTGGAGCTGGAGGAGCTCTGGTCAGCTCGAAAGTTCCGCGCCGATCTCATCCTGCGTTTGCGCTACTTTGAGCGGGATGCCATGGAGCTGTCCTCACAACTGGGAATCTGGTCTGAGGAGCTCCAGCATGCCGACCTTTCCAGGGACTACCAAAAGGCCGAACAGCTCATTCGAATGCACAACGAATCGGTGACGGACATACAGAACGCCACTTACGAGGTCCTGCAGCAGGGACAGGACATGCTGCAGCTCTTCGAGAACGCTGGCTTCATTTCCATGGCGGATGCCACGCACACGGCTCAGGCTAGGATTGAATATTTGCTAGACTTTTTGCGGGAACGGGAGATCGATCTGGAGGAAATGTCCGAGGCTAAGCGGGCCAAACTCGAGCAAGCGGTGCAGCTGTGTCAATTCCAGAACGATGCCAACCAGGTGATCTCGTGGATTCGCAATGGAGAGGCCATGCTTGTCGCGAGCTTCGTTACGCCCAACAGTTTGCAGGAGGCCGAGCAGCTGCGCAAGGGTCACGAGCAGTTCCAGGTTAGAAATTATACAAATACTATTATGTTCTACGATTACTGATACCTTTTCTCCTGCAGATTGCCATCGAGAAGACACACACTTCGGCGGTGCAGGTGAAGTACCGAGCGGATGCCCTGATTAATGCCAACCACTACGACCCACAGTCCATCAGGGAAATCAGCGACGATGTGACGAAGAAATGGCAGCAACTGGTGACCTACGCGGAGGAGCGGCACAAGCTGGTGACCGCCTCAATAAACTTCTACAAAACGGCCGAGCAGGTGTGCTCGGTTTTGGACAGCCTAGAGCGGGAGTACAAGCGGGAGGATGACTGGTGTGGCGGAAACGGGGGCAGCGATAAAGCCCTGATTGTCCAGCTGATCTCGAAGCATCAGGAGCAAAAGGAAGCCTTCCTGAAGGCCTGCACATTGGCGCGTCGCACCGCAGAGACTTTCCTAAAGTATGCCAACAGGTCGCAGCAGTGTTATCAGTATAAAGGCAACTGTGAAGCCCACGTGAAGAGCAAACTAGACAAGCTTCTGACTCAGGAAAATCAAGTCCTGGACTACTGGACGCTGCGTAAGAAATCGCTGGATCAGTGTCAGCAGTTTGTTCTCTTTGAGAGAAGCGCCAAACAGGCGATTGAATGGATTCACAACACCGGAGAAGCATACCTTTCGTCAAGATCGAACTTGGTGGGCATAAGCAAAGAGGAAACGGAGGGACTGCTAAAAGAGCACAATGAATTCCGCAGCACTGCAAAGGAGACGCGTGAGAGGGTTAAGCTTCTGATTCAACTAGCTGATAGTTTGGTGGAGAAGGGCCACGCACATGCCAGCGACATCAAGCAATGGGTGGCCTCGGTGGATCAGCGGTACAAGGACTTCAGCAACCGCATGGACAGCTACTGCGAGCAGCTGGAGAAATCACTGGGCATGTCCCAGGAGCAGTTACTTTTGGGATCCGATGGAAATAGTTCGATATGCTCCTCCTCCGGGGTGAGCAGTATCGATCGTCATTCGGACCCCACGCTGGAAGCTAAGCTAAACAGCAGCAATAAGGAGAACAAGGAGATAAACGAGGAGAAGCGCAAGTCGGCGAGGAGGAAAGAGTTCATCATGGCAGAACTTATGCAGACAGAGCGAGCGTATGTTAATGATCTGGCCACCTGCATCAAGTGTTTTCTGGAGGAATTCAGAGGTGGAAGAAATGTACCCCCTGCACTCATTGGCCAGGAAGATGTGATATTCGGCAACATCAGGGAGATACACCACTTCCATCAGAAGATTTTCCTGCGGGAACTGGAGAAATACGAAACAATGCCCGAGGACGTGGGCCATTGCTTCGTAACATGGGCCTCCAAGTTCGACATGTATGTGCATTACTGCAAGAACAAGCCCACATCGAATAATCTGCTAGTCCAGCACGGGGGCAGCTTCTTTGAGGAGCTGCAACGGCGCCTGGAGGTGGATCATCCACTGCCCGCGTATCTCATCAAGCCCGTGCAGAGGATCACCAAATACCAGCTGTTACTTAAGGATCTCCTTTCGTGCTGCGAGGAGAGCCACGGCGAAATCAAGGAGGGTCTCGAGGTGATGCTTAATGTTCCCAAGAAAGCCAATGATGCCATGCATCTATCGCTGCTGGAAAACTGTGATGTCTCGGTAGACAAACTGGGTGAAGTTGTGCTGCAGGACGCCTTCCAGGCCTGGGACACCAAGCAGATCATTCGAAAGGGCAGAGAGCGGCGAGTTTTCTTGTTTGAATTGTATCTGCTGTTTGCCAAGGAGGTCAAGGAGTCCAGCGTAGTCAAGTACCAGTTCAAGAGCAAGCTCATGACCACCGACATGGGCATCACGGAGCACATCGAAGGCGATGAGACCAAGTTCGCCGTGTGGACGGGACGTTCCCCCATGCTCTCGGATTGCAGGATTGTTTTGAAGGCGACGAGCTTGGAAACAAAACAGGTGAGTCGTTTGCTGATTTCTTTAGACTCCATTTACTATCGTTTTATACTTTTAGATTTGGGTGAAGAAACTGCGTGAAGTGATGCAGGAGACGTGCTTCTCGGGCACCTCATTGACCCTGCCCAAGTCCCCAGCCAAACACTCGGGCTCCTCGCAACGATCTTCGCGGGATCTGGATGAACAGCTAACGGAGAACGACCATGATCGCTGTTCTCTGGCTAGTTTTGGATCGGGTAATACCACAGATAGTGATAATAAGGTAAGTCTTTACTGGTTTTTCTGATTACTTCACTGTTTGACTTTATCAATTATGATTCTAACTATATTAAGTGGCAAAATCATAAGACCGTTGTAACATTTTATAGGAAATATATGGCAGTGAACCCATTATTATGGTTAAGATGTTCTGCTCAGCGAGTTTTCCCCCTATTTTCGAGGTAGCTTTAAGCTCCCGCAAGAACTTTCTCAGTGGTCCTACCTCACATGGAAACAGCTTGCCCCCTCATCCCCATCCAGCACTTCCATCTCTCTCCAGAAACGGGGATTCTGCTGCTATTGGCCAGCTGAACTAGTTTTCCCACTCGCCAGGACTCGGATACGTTCGGTACGAGGTCCTGCAACATGTTTAAAATTCATAGCAGGGCTTAATGAGATTTTCCTCGCTGGTGCGTGGAACTCTTCGAGACCGCTGGCTGTCGTCAGTTCAGAGTACCCAGATCACAGTACCCAGTACCCAGTAGCCAGGAGCAGGCTCTATCTTGTAGGTCGAGTGTGTGCTGGATTATATATGACTGCTTTTAGCGCTGTTTCGTTACATTTGCTTAATGTAAATTTTATGTGACACTTCTTTATAGTTAGGTCTGTCTGCCGGCGACGTCTTCCAACTGTCAACGGGCAGCGTTTTCTCCATTTTCGGCATTCCCGACCAGATTTCGCTACTAAAGCTAAGGAGCGCAGATTTCGAGAGGTTTTACGACCCACATAACCGTTTGTCTTATGTGCGGGAGGTTACAGAGGTTAAGGGGTTCGCTTTGTGCTAGTTTTGTATGCCTCCAGGATATTTTTAACACCCAGCCACTATTTTCGGTGTTTATTTCTTCTTAATTATATTTTATTGCTTGTCATATGATATCAAAAAGCGGGATAAAAAGTCCTTTCTTATCGTAATATCATATTATAATACAGTAATGTGAGGAATAATACATTCCTTTGAAGTTTCCTACATCTATTTTAGGTTCTTTACTGAATTTATCTTGGTTAATAAGTATTTTTCATAAACTAATCAGATTGACTCACAGTTTATGAATAAACGGAGCTATTAAAGTTGCTCACAAGTAATCATAATATTCTTCTGTGGTCATAGTTTTTATCTTTAACATTAAAAAAATAATAAAAATAATTATTAAAAACGAAATTCCCGCCCATCTGAAAACTCAAAGACCCCAACAATAACAACCAGAGAGAGAGAGAGAGAGAGAGTGAAAGCTCTGGGCAGAAGCACTCTCCCAGTTTCCATGAAAAGCTTTTAGTTTTTTGCCAATTTGAACCCCCCTTGAGGGTAGTGGGTTAAGGCAATTGCCATTGCGAATGTTTTCGGTGCGTTCGTCGCTGCGTGAGCTCGTGGATTTATATGCGGATTCGTTGGATTCGTAGATTCGTGGATTCGTGGATTCGTGTGGGGCAGCTGCTCCAGTTGCTCCGCAGAGTTTCAGCCAAGAGGTTCGTTCGCTCACCGCCGGGTCACTCGGTTTTCCTAAGTTTTCCTCTCGGATTTTCCATCGCCTGCTGCCTGCAGATGCGCGCTTCCCGGCCAAAAACGCCAATCGCAGCAGCACCAGCAATCTCTTCTTCTCCGAAACTCTGAAACTGCACTAAGATTCTCCTCTTCTTCGAGTGAACCGACATTAGAGGAGCAAAAACGCATTCACTCAGCCAACATCCATAAATAGTATGAAGACCCACTTACCGTGTCAAGTGATTGAAAATTAACCATAATCACAGTGATAAGAACAACAATGATAGCAGCGCACAAAGATAAAGACTCCGCCACAATCTCCCCTTCAAAAGTAAAGGAAAGTCAGCTGCTCGCGCTAAACAACAAGCAATAATACCGCAAATGCCCCAAAAAATTAAACAATGCTTAAAAAAGAAGATTACATAAATGTCAGCCTCTCGTTGAGGCCTAAACTGTCCCGAAAAATGCTGTAAACAAAGACCTGGCTTATATAAATAACTAGAAACAAAAAAGTGAAACAACAATCCGAGTAATGCAAATAAATATGATAAAAAGCTGTTTCTGCTGCCAAAAACTACACAAGCCCAGAATGAGAACCCTTTTTAGCATTTTTGCGAGGGCAAAAAGAAAAAGTGAGCTGAGGATGAAAATGTCTGCAGCAGCCGCGGGCGAAAATACCACCCTACCACCCAGTTTTCCGCCGCTGCTGCCTTTGACCTTTTTCACGCCTTTAGTCACTTGAGTAGCAGTTACATTCCCCTCCCGTTTAGACGTTTCGTTGCCCCCAGAAACTCAGACCCCCCGAGAACTGCTGTCAACTGCAAAGTGATCGCAGCTCGAGATACATTTTCAGTGGGAATTCTGGTCATCACCCCATAGCATTAGGAGTTTGAACACAAGCTTTAAGATTTGGTTTCATTTTGAATGTGTAATAAAGCTGTGGTTTTCGATGAAAGAGTCATAGGTTCTAAGATAAATATATATTTTGTTTAGTTATTCTTGAAATGATTCACATCTTACAGTCACATTTGAAGTATTTTGTTGATAGTCTAGCTCCTTTAGATAAACTGTGTTACTGACCCCTTTGATGTTCTTTAAACACATCTTTGTCTCACTTGTTTTCATAAAGATGATATCTAGATGGATATGGGTTTCTATTTCCATCCCAATTCCCCAGCCACATCTTGTGGCGTTTCTCATGAAGGGTATCTGATGGCTAACGCCACCAGGAGCTTTGTTCTTCTAGCAGCCGACTCACCCGAGTCGGGGCCATTAATTTCCCGCTTATCTATTGCATTTTAATATTTATTTCAACGCGATAGGGTTGCGGTTCCGTTGTTTGGCTAATGCGGCTTCTCCCTGTGTGTGGTGGCTTTTATTTTGTATTTTTTCAGTTACGGCTGATGTAGACACGACATGTTTTGGTCATTACAATTATCGAGTCGATGCATTGCAATTTAATTTGAGTGCCAGTTGGCTGGATAGCGGACAGCGGACAGCGGACATGGGGGGGCGAGTGCATTGGCCAGCCTTGTGCCCCTTCCGATGTATCCATCAGTTGTCACTGCTGCTCCTTGTTGGTTCTGGGCCCCCTTTGGCCAGCTGACCACTTCACCATTTCCATAATGGACCCAACCCTTGGCCAAAGGCCAGTTTGGCCTAATCTAATCCAATTTGCAGACGGAAGCAATTAAAACAGCATACGAACAGCACAAACATTAGCAACTGTGGTCGGTCAAAACCGCTTAGTTAACCCAACAAAGCCGAACAAGGGAAAAACATTTTCCAAACTGCAATTGGATGCCTTTTTCTACTTGGGGAGACTCCCACTTTTATTTTGATCTCGTGTGAAAAGTTTCAAAGCTTGTTCTAAGCCTGGCAGGAAGTTCTTTCAGTTTTGTGTTTCTTAATCTTAAAGGTTCTTATGGAGATGATAGAATTTAAATTAGAAATTCTATTCCAAACGGAATATAGTATATTACATAGATATATTGTTAAGTTACTTGTTGCCAAAAGGGGGTTTCCCCTTAGGTTTTCCAACCATCAAGGGAGCGAGCAAAAGTTACCAAGCTTACTTTAAGTTGGCAAGAGATTAAATTAATTTAGTTTGAAATCTAAGCGCTGCTCTAACAACACTCCCTGGCTCCTCCATTCTCGCCACTGTGTGCATTCATTTGCAAAAATTGAATTAGGTTGGCTTTTTGAGTGAATGAAATGAAAGTATTAGGGAAACGGAGAAGCCAACGGAGGAAGATGGAAAATATTTCTGGCATTTTGTCAACGCCACAAAATGTCAACGAGTCCTTACAGAGGGTGTAAGTACACACACACACACAAAGTAGCAAAGTTTTTAATGTTGCTTAAAGAGCAGAAACCAAACCAGCAGCATCTGGCCAAAGTGATGGGAATGCCACTTAGCCGGCAACAGCAGCTGTTCCAAAACCCTCAATTTTCCTCGAATGTATGCAAATTTTCACGGGCAGCTCATGCCGAGCATCTGTAAATACCCTTACCTTGGCTGCTTAATGTTCCATTGCTAAACCAATAAAAATATCTCAATAAGTTAAGCAAATCAAAGTATTTGGCTATTGAGCTGTAAGGGAAATTCCTATCGAGGACTCAGCTGGAAATATTTACGCTAGACAGGAGAATTTTCATGACCTAAAAGTATTAATTTAAAATCAACGGGCTTAGTGTTTTTAAATCTTGTAAGAGATAATCATCTTAGGCCTTGGAAGCTGCAATTAAATAATTTTCAGCTGGAAAGAGTCTTTCTGATTCACTCGAGGTACTTCCCTGCTCTTTGCTTGGCATCGCTTTTCGCAAATTGTTTTCCCCCGAACTATTGTGTAGGTAAGGACTGAGAGGGCGAAATAGCGAGAAAAGCAAACAGAATCAGAGAAAAACCCAGTCATAATTGCTCGGCCGCGACTCGGAGATCGGTGGACCGGGCGAAGTGGCAGTGGCTATGGCGCACCTGCCACATCTTCAGAGTCTCGGGATTCTTTTCGGAAACACGCGCTAAATGCCTGGCAACGACCGTCGAGCAACAAACAGAAATGTGTAAAAATAACAAACCCATGTGCACAGATATAGGCTTATATACGGACATAGTTCGGGGTAAACAAACGTGCGCTGAGAGAACTCAAGATAAATTCTGGGCCGTTTGGCGGTGGCCAGCTTTTTATCTATGCAAATAAAATAAATAAAATATATTTGGCCGTATAACTAAACGAAATCAAAACAGAAGCGGGAGAAAAGTGGCGGTGGAATGATGCTGACAACACAAGGCCAATGTCTTTAATTTACTCGATTCACTTTGCTCACTGGCCAAAAAACAACAATCACACCAATTAAACTTACAATTCACGACCGTTGAGTGTAAAAAATAGTGCATAAAAATCAAAGCCAAACAAAATGAAAACTCATTAGCAATGAAAACAAACAAGGAAGCACAAAGAGTTCAATGTTATAACCTCAATCAAAATCAATTTTAGTTCTCTTAATTATTAATTTTCATTTGCAAATAATGATTTCCAATCACTTTTTCTCCTGTGCCTCCTTTGTTTGCTCAACTAAGAACGGTTTTAATCCGTTTGTATTACAACATTCAATCAAATTAAAGTCATAATTAAACGCAGCACAGGCTGTGCTATTCATTAAAATGCTAAATGCAGTCTGCCAGCTTAAAATTGATCATACGCCGCGTTGCGCTAATTGAAAGTCAAAGACAGCGAAAACCGAGACCGCAGCGAAACTGTCACCGCCATAAGTGAAATCCATATAGATAGATACACAGTGCGAGTGCGAATGTGTGTGTGTTGGTGTGTTGGTGTGCGAACATCCTGCAGGATGTAAAATCCAATCAGGCAGCCTCTCTCTCATACACACACACACACTCGCTGGTAAATAAAAATAAAACATTTTGGCCTAGGAGTCGGAGAACTTTATCGATTTGCGGCTGGCTGCTGGTAAGCCCCGAATTTGTTTTAAAAATAAAAGAGCCCACCGCCCCCTTTTTTTTGGACTGTGATTTAACCGAAAGATGAGAGTGATTGGATAGAAACACAAAGGCAAAAAGGAAAGCAGAAAGAGGAAAGAGGAGACAAAGGAACGAAGGAATCATGAAGAGTGTCAAGAAGTTTCTCAATGAGCGGATGAACAGCGTCGACTCCGCCGATGGCATTGGCGGAGGCGGGAAGAAGAGCTCGCTGGAGCGGCTCAAGTACAGCGAGGATACGCCGACCAAGGGGTACGTCTCCTTGCCGAACACTCCGCTGCCCATGAGCGCCCCCATCGCCG
Source organism: Drosophila eugracilis (assembly GCF_018153835.1). Classification (NCBI taxonomy): domain Eukaryota; kingdom Metazoa; phylum Arthropoda; class Insecta; order Diptera; family Drosophilidae; genus Drosophila; species Drosophila eugracilis. Next base: position 1,056,080 of record NW_024572964.1, on the reverse strand, counting down.
TGGGAGATCCCTCTCCGTCGCCGTCCATTGCGGACTCTGCTCAAAATACTCCACTCTGCACCCTGCAGGAGGACGACTCCACCTCCCCACCGCCGGCAGGAACCGGAACCGGAACAGCCGGCAAGAATGGCCACAGTCAGCAGGAGCAGTCGCCGTTCACCTTTCCCGCTGTGTCCACATCTTCTGCCAATTCCGCCCCAAATCCTGCTCCAGTCCAGCGAAAGAGTCGCCGCAAGATCTCACTGCCCTGGTTCCGGCAGTCCAGCGTCACGGGTCACGGAGTTTTGGCCCGACAACATACCATCGATACTCCCAGCTCCTTCCGATTCTTTCGACAGCCCAGCAGCAGTGGACTCAAGGTATTATCAGTAATTGTAGGAAACTTACTTAGATTGCAGGTGTAATGAATCAGCACAAGTGAGACACGAGTGTGACTATAGTGGCCATAGTGACGCTTTCTTTAAAATCAAAAGAAGGACTTAAGGTCCTCCCTAATAACATTGCCTTAAAACTTGTTTGCTATTCCAACATCTTAAGACTTTGATCAAAACTTTCTTTGTGATTTCAAGAAATCATTTCTCTTAAGAACCGTAGTTTCCCGCAATGCCTCGCCGTCGCCTCCTCTGATAAGGGTCGATTGATGCCACGCTCGGATTGACAGGCCATCAAATATTAATGCTAAACATGGCAGCGATTGCCTTGACCTTATCGGAAACTTGCCCAGCTTATCTTTTATTTAGCTGCGGCAAAAGTTTGCCACCCCGCCTTCTCCGGCGGCGCAAAGTGCAAAGGTCACCAGCTTGCGGCTTGGACTTCCTTGTAGTCGTGATATCCTTGGCTTTGCTGCCCCATCCTCCCCCTACAAATCATGCAACAGTTTTACTCACTGAATGCGGTTCGATAAGTGCGCCGTGACTGGACCTGCGATTAATGTAGCTTCTCCTTATGGGAAAACCACTGAGGAAAATATCTTGCTTTGAAATTTGAATTTCAATTGATAGTGATGTATATCATACTTAAAGGAAGCTTAAAAAAGTTTAGTATTTGGTCTGCAGTCCAATAAATATTGGCTAGAATGTTTCCAAAGCCTTGCATCTAATGATAAATCACAATGACTTCAGTTTGGAATCTGATTTATGTACTAAGTGCTGGTCTATGGTTGAGATTATAAACAAACAACTAAACTTAACTCTAAAATAAATAGGTAATAGGTTATCCATAGAAGTTGTTCTAAATAGATGTCGGCTATGGTTTAGGCAATAACCCTGAATCTTGTCTAAATATGGCCAGCGAGAATCTCTCCTTTCATCTAAAGCTTTCCACTCTCCCTTTCCTATTTACAGCCTTGGTGGCCAAGGGTCTTTGACTTTCTTGTATGCCATGCTATTTATTTTGATTAGTTGTGGAAGAGTCGAGCCGCGTTGCCTGTAAACTGGTTGTTGACCCAAGCAGACAGCAGCGACGCCGTTTAATAAGCCCATTAATCATACGCAGTGTGGCGCGCTAATTTATTTGCTCGCTACTCACCATTGTCACTGCTTCAATTACCGCCCCCGCTTCCCTTGGCCCAATCCGTAACTAGTTCTTTCCTTTTTGCCACATCACATAATGTATTTATCACTTCATCAGGCCACGTAAGCCTTATCATCATCGTTGACTCCCCAGTCTGTTCCGCCTTCCCGCCAGGCTTCCTGTGCTGCATTGTGTCGTGAGCTGACCTTGCCCCTGCCTCCATTTCTTTTGCTCCCCTGACTTCCTTTGTCATATTCGGGGTTTGAGTGATGTCTCCGGGAGGCAGACAGCTTCCTGGTCTCCTCATAATCGCATTGCCCTTTCTGCTCAATTTACTTGATGCTGATGCTGATGCTGGTGCTGTCGGCCTTTCATAAATTTCTGCTTCATTTAAGTTTTCCTGTTGTCGTGGGAGTTCATTTAAGAGCAGTGAGGAATGTTTCTCTCACGGAGAATTATCTTGTCTTTAAATTCATAACAAGATTAATAGGTCATCAGATAAATGAGGAAATTTTCATAGTGTATACTAACTTTACTCTTAAGAAAACCAAATCTGCAGTAGGCATCCACTGTTTTTTGTAGTGTACATGCAGGGAGCTGCAAGATTTTAATTTGGTGTCGCGAAAATATTTATGCGCTCGTTGAATATTTTGCAAGCAAATTTGTGCGAGGCGTAAACTTTAGTGGGGCATTTCCTTGCTCCTTGCTGCTCGTAGCGGAGCAGGCATTCCACGGGGCGTATGCTTTATGCATTTTGTTATGGCATACTTTCGAGCGCACACGCAAAATAAATCGCATGCAGCGAAGTAAGAAGCAGTTTCCCCTCACATTTTCTCTGCTGGCGCGTTGAAAAGGAAATTTGCTGCCACACGAAAATATGTCTCATGATGATGCTGCTTCTGTTACTGCTGCTGCTGTTGTCAGCTGCAGTTGGCTTACAGCGTCGAGCGCTCCTTCAGCTGGGCTTCCTCTATTTTTCTATTTTTCCTATTTGCAAGAGCCACAAGAAATGCTGGCACTCTAACAATGGAAAATACATTTCGTAGTCGGATGAGAAAACGTTGAACGCTGAGCAAACCGTTGAAAAGTCGTGCAGCTGAGGAGGCACCAACATGCAGGCAAACAAAGTGCAGAAAATGTAGAACAATTTTAATAAATCTCATCATTCTGGGAACTTGAGGACAAAGTTACCTGCGGATAGCAACTACTTTCGCTCTTCAAGAACATGGCAAACAGACAAAGCCAGGAAGCTCCTCGAGCCCTTGTCGTTGTTTCCTCAATGGCAGCACTGATATGCAAATTGCGATGGAAAGCCAAAGCCAGCTGAAAAAGTAGGAATAGCCGAATAGCCGAGAAAAACAGCAGACAAAGCACTGAGGAGCTGCTGTAAGGCAGAAGGCCAAACAAATTTGTAACTAAATTGTCATCAGAAGTGTGCTATGACAGCAGAACTCGAGATGTTTTCTGCAGAGCCGCAAGATACATGATTCTTGACATTGCGAGCACAGAGCAAATACAAGGGCCAAAGGAAAGCGCTTAAAGGACATACTTATCCAGGTGATTTGCTGAGGTTTAGTGCTGTGAATGGCACAGACAGATTTGGTAGATCGAACTAATAAACCTTAAATTATACAAAAAGAGATTTAATACCAATCAAAACACTCTTGCATTCAGGGAATTAAAAGTGCCAATAAATCAATGTTCAAAAATATGCATAAATCCCCTCAATACTGATCCGAAAGTAAAACAACAAACAAGCTCCCAGATTCAGCGAATTGAAAAGGCAAATGTATCCATTTTGTGCCCAGATGTGCATAAATTTAAAGAGAAATCAAAGTTCGCATCACAGACTGAAAATTATGAAGAATAAATGAAAAACAAGCCAACTGTAATAACTTTAGCAAGCCAAGGGAAACTTTCAGGGCTTTCAAATCTAAAAAAGCGGACTGATTTTAATTAAATAAAACATTGTTTATGAAGAATGACAAAACGGAATGCCATCAATTTCATAAATCCGACTATTGTTAACGAAAAACTAAGGATTTTATCGATTTGAAGGCTCTCCGTTTTTATTTGAGGTCCCGATGTGGTAGGTCGTAATCCCAATAAGGCCTGCTGCACATCAGAATGACCATCTGAATGGAAAGCCTTAGGCTGGTTTTTCCTCGCTCTCCTTCTGACCCAACGCCTCGCATTTCGGCCATAAAATCAATGGCAAATGCTGTGACACGCCCACCGATAGACATCGTATTTTTTAAAACCAAAAGCCGCCTCTCGCACGATTGCTCCCCATGGAGGAAAAGTGGGGGAGTGGCACGTCCCATCTGTCATCCACAGTTCCCGCTGGCAATCCAATCCAATGGACATGAGCGAGTCTCTGCCGGCCACAAATTGCCGATGTCCTGGCTCTTGTTGCCCCCCAAAGTTTGTCCTCTTTTCCCCCGCCGCTTGCTCCCTGGGCCTTAAGAGGGGATCAGTGGGCTTGGGGGAACCGGACACCCAACTTGACATGGGGCCAACTCTTTTAAAATCCCAAACAGCATTTGGGCTGGTCAAGGCTGAGCCTCGAAGTCCGAGGCTTCCGGCAGTTGGCTGTTGGCTTTTGGTTTTGTTTGCCTGCTGTTCGCACCAAAATGTTGGTTCTGTCCATCGGAATCCAGAACAACGGGATGATTTGTCCTTAAGGAGGGAATATTCTCTGGCCGCATACTGGTTGCCCCTACCAGGCTTCATTAATGGCTGCTTTCATCGGGCATTGAATGTCCTCTGACTGCTTGGCCTTTCGTTTTGAAACTGTCACTATTGATATCTTATCTCTTTCTTACATTCAAGTAATTAAGATATTAATAAGTAGATTGTAAAACAATTAAGAAGGCGTTAATAGCGAACATAACTTAAGGTGAAACTTAGTAAATCAATTAATTTCTTAGACAGCCCATTTTAAGCAAGGAACGTTTTAGTTTTGCCCTGCTGGATTCCGTTATCGATCATGTCGTAGTTGCACGTAATTGATTTAGAATATTATTCGATTTGCGCTGTAAATGACTTTCATTCAGCACTTACACCCACTTGGAGGCCACACCTCCATCTCCACCCAAAGCCCATGAGGCACATTAGCAGGCGGGCCAGACAATGGGCCTACCGATGGGTGGATGGGGATGGGATTGGGAGGGAAATGTGGCTGCTTTCGGTGTTAACATGTTGTCGTACAATTACTAGACCGCAGAGCGAGATCTACACGAAAAGAAATGCTTATTAATATGCTGCACTGAGATCAATTTTAGTACTAATCAAGGTAGACTCCAAATAAGCCTAAAAGTACTTACGAATCAGAAAGGTCAGTAAGGTAATATGGATATCGAAATGACGAGTGTTTTCTTTATCTGTACCCTGCTGCTCTTCCGCCTCTGTGCTCCTGCTCCTGCTCCTGCTCCTGTTGTTTGCCATCTTGTCGACTGGGTGTTTGCCACAACGTAATTGATGTCGGGACCCCGGGAACGACCTCTGACCCCTGCTGCACCTGCTGGCTGCCAGCGAACCCACTGTGCGAGTTAATTGAATAATAGACGTTTATGTTTTATGTACCCCAGCACCACACAGCCAGTTTGCGGCTATCTATAAGTACACACATTTATTTTCACACAAATGTGTTTCGCTGGTATATATATGTATATAATATATAGATATATATAGATGTATATATATCTGCGGGCCTCCCTTTCCATATTTTTGTATATGCGCTGGCATATCTGTGTGATTTATGGCGCCCATGAGGCCATTTAGGCGAACAAATTCCAGCAAAGCAGCAACGGCATACAAAATCTGTCTAAAATTGTTCTCTTCCACTCAATATCTGAGTTTGAATCAAATGGATCGAAGGGGAAGTCCTCCTTCTGGCCTTTTCTGCCTCCTTGCAAGCATCTCACTGATTTTTCAGTTTAAAGCTGAGTTTGGTAAATGCTGTAAACGGTGAATCCACTTTGAAAAACTCAAATTTGTTAAGATGAAAGGAATAATTTAATGTTTATATTTTTTCATTTCTGTTAAAAGGAACAACTTTAAGGATCAAACTTGATTTCTTAACTAAACATCGTTGTCTGCCTGGCAAATGAAAAGCCACAATGCGCGAGGTGCCCATGTGGTCATTTGCCCGCCTCTTAAGAAAACGTGTTCAAAAGTATGGCTGGGTTGTCCGGCGTCCCAATTTAAAAACTTGGCCTTCTGTCCAGATGCGGTGGACACAAACTGATGCACCAGGGAGCCCTCACGCCTGATGCCAAGCCAATAGTTTTCGGATTCTACAAGTTTCGAACGAATAGCGTCCAGCTCTTGTTGGCTTTGGAACGAAGCTAAGTAGCCGCCCATTTGGCGACAAGTACTTCCAGCGGATTCCCAATCCAGGCGTTCGGTTTTCTCAACGTAAAAATATCTAGAACCAATCTTCTGGAACTTTGGGGGTATGCTAAATGCCGAAGTCTCGTGTTTTGCGGCCAGAGATGACTGGATTCTACTTAGTTTTGAATATATGTCGTTGAGCTTTTCTTCAACCCTGTCCAGTTGAGTTGCCTCGCCAAGGCTAAGCAGGAAAAGATTAACAAATCCGAACAAAATAAGTTTCCTTGGCTTGAACATTTTATATGTGAGCAACCACTCCAGACGAAGGCTTCTAATTGACTGAATTTCTGGATTGGAATGCCTTAACAGGGAAGGGCCTTACTATTCTTAAAACGCAATTGCAAGATTTTATTCCAGCTGTACGCTATGATTGGCTCGTTCTTATCGTTTTTGGTGGCTTTGGAATTTGCAAACATCCCAATCTGCTATCCAACAAATACACTTTCCCTCATCCGAAACATATAAGTTGTTTTGATGATAACCAAAGTGGATTTTGGGAACTATATTCCTCAGTGCATGGAGCAGCTTGCTGGGCCATTATCCCAATCAGTTAAATGATGTTTGTAATTTCACTTGACAGCCCTGACGTTCGCTTTTATGTGCCCTTCCTTCGAGCCGCCCCCTGTTGCCTAAACATATTTTTTAATGACTTAACAATTGATGGCTTTTTGGGTCGTCGTCGCAGCAATTGCGTTTTTACGATGCCTCTTGAAAGGCAAAAAAAGACATGAGCTTACATCCAATGTCGGGACACCTTCCCCAACGCCCCTTGGAGGGAAAAGCTGTGGGCGGTGAGGGACGGGGAAGCGAGCGAGGGAACCCATCAATAATAACGTAAACATTTCGGCAAATCGCTTTACAATTTGCCCAACCGAGAAGAAAGGAAAAGAGGCGCACATTTTCCTGAGCCTTTCCTTTTTGAGAGTCTGTTTTCCGAGCTGAGCTATTATTGTTATCAGCATGTAATCAGCAGGCAGAGCAGAGGGAAGTTCCCTGAGAAAACTTTGCCCTCGAAATGCGAGTGCCGACTGCAAAGTGTCCGGACTGTCAACGAATTTCGACCTTGGACTTTCTCCCAGGACTTCCATCTGCAAAGTTTCCCTCAGTTTCGGCTGCATTCTAGGCTTGTTCTTCCGTTCTTCTGTTTGTTTTCCTCCTTTCAGCTATGCAAATCCGCCTGGAAAGTTTTCAATTGCCTATGGAAAATAGATGAGGCTAGCGGCTGACTGCCAATTTATGGCTCCCAATAGCTTTAAAATCGTTCCTTCCCGGTTCTTACTTTACACGGAATTCTAAATTTAGTTGGCAGCCTTGCCCCTTCGCCTATTAAATATGCAAATGCGCAAAAGAAAATGTAAGCCATGTTAATTATTTTTATGCAAAAGCGATGGCAAAACGGCAAAGACGAGACCCAACAAGGCAGCGTTGATTGCATTTTGCAGCTGGAAAAACTCGTGCGATTTTCCTCTCCGTTTGCTTGATTTTTCCTCTGCCTTCGCCTGGAATATCCTTTCATTATTTTAATGAAAGACTCGGTCAGAAGGCGAAACAAAAGCGAACATGAACTTAATTTGTAGCCACAATGAAATGGAAAACTCGGCAAAAGAAAGCCGAGTTAATTTTCGGGGGAAATTGAGATGGAATAGGGCTGCTGAGGCTCTCAGCCGATTTCAAATGCTCGCATTAAACAGCTTCTCTGTTGCAGTTGATTTTCCTGATTCCTGACAGCTGCTTTTTCCTTCTGGGTTTTCACTCTCACTCACCCATCGGGCTGGGGAAAATGAGGGAGAAAATGCTGCCTGATGGCAGCTTATTAGTGCGATTGTGAGTGTGGGTGAATGTGCGTGACTGCTGCAATTTGCAGCCCACTGTGATGATGACGATGTTGATAATGATGGCTGGCTGCGATGAGTATCATATTGCGTATACGCATTACGTATACGCCACCGGCGTGTGCAGCAGTCGGGCGAGAACTTTTGACTGCAGCACAAAGCACAGCAACATACTTAACGTCAGCTTAAAAACATGCTCCTCTGATTTGTTTTCCCATTTTGGCCGCCAAACAGTTTTCCTTGGGGCTGAGTGGCAATTTAAGAGCCTCGAATAAAAAATAAATAAAAAAAATAATTTGACAACCAGCCGCCACGCCCCCGAAGAACCGCGCCTCTCGTCTTGCGAGAACTGTTGTCGAAAAACTTTTCCAAACTTTTCCTCGGAAACTTTTCAACTAATTGCATTACAAGCGGAAACGTGCACACACACACACACAAACAGGCGCACACGCACACCATCAGCAGAACAAATGCCTCTTACCGCACACAGACACATGCACTGCCTCCCCACTAATACTCGCACACAGGAGCGCGGCACGTTTCCGTGTCAGTGCTGCTTAATTAACACAGCGCCCTGGCTGGGGATCCTAAAAGGAAACTGAGTCCTGTGGATGTGTGTGTCCCTACACTGGGAATTAATTTTGACCTTCTTAGTAATTGAAAATCATCTTTCAGATATCAATATAGGATTATCTATACTCAACAAAGTTAAATATGTATACCTTTTGATGGGATAGGAGATATTTCCAGATTATACATTTTTTTCAGTGCACAAAATGAACAGGTCTCTCTCACAGAGGCTAAAGGCAGCGAGGCGAGCATAATAAACTAAGCTCTCTGCCGCTGCTCTTGCTCCTGTCCGCTGATGAAGTTGATTTAATTGCGCTTATGAGCGCCAGCCCCGCCCCCTGTTTCCCATTTGCCATTACCCACTTTCCACACACCCATCTCCCAACACCAACCACCCACCACCCGCTCGTCAACTGCCGTTTGCCTTGGCGACATCATTTCGCCATTTGGCCCATGCCCCATGCCCCAGGCCCACCTGACAGGTGTTTCCATGCAGCCTGCTCCCTCAGCCAGTTTATGGCGTGTCCCACATAAATATTGTATGTGAAATAAATATGATCCCCAGCTCTCGGGGAATTTCATAAAGAGCTAAAATATTTCTGCCTCACGCGTGCCCAGAAGACGTAGCAGTGCTTCCAGTCTTCCAATTGTCGCCGCAAACTGGATTAAAGTTTATTAAAGGAATGTGAAAAAATCTAATTAGTTTTTAAGTTTTTTTTGCTTCAATATTTCGCTCTGTGCATCCTCTGAAGAGTCCAATGGCATCGATTGGTGATTAACCACAAATTTCCCATGCAGCCCTCTGCCCTGTTGGGATTTTAAAGGCTGATAGGCGCCCACACATCGACACCCCTGGCCAGGCCTCATGTAAATTAATAAACTTGTGAATTATTAATGCTCATAGGGATGGGGATGCTCTGTCTCTTGTGGGTTGTCCCGGTGGCTTGCCGCCAATCAAATCTGGCGGAAGTGCTCCTCCTTCCGGTTCCTTGTGTTTCCAGTGGCACAATGGACGTGTGCTAAGCTCGAATGGCTTTCTAATTAGTTCGTTCGCTTTTCCGATGATCCTTGAAGCCCTCACAGTCCTCGGCCTTTGTTCTGGCGGTCAATCAATAAGGCTCTGAGGCCTCGACCTCGACCCGAGCATGTTAACCCGCTGAAGGCGCCTTAGACACAAAGCCTGCTCACCCAGCTATGCCTCTATTAGGGCTCATAAAATCTCTTTTAATCATTAGAACGTTGTAAGAATCGCCTGTTTTGTCTATTACTAGGCTTTAACTGAAAGTAGAGATAAATATTTATAAGATATGGCCACTTTAATTTAGTTAAATTAATAAATTGAATAAATACTCAGTATGAAATGGGTTAACTGCCCGAGAACTGAAAGCGTCATCCGATACTCATCAGTGAACCTTTTCCCTCTTCTTTCCTTTCCAGCTGGGCAACCAGGAGGCCACCTGGGTGGTGGCTGACTACATCGCCAGTCCTGGCAGCAACGAGCTGAGCGTTAGCAAAGGACAGCAGGTGGAGATTATCGAGCCGCCCACCGCCGGCGAGCCGGACTTCTGCCTGGTGCGCCTGAATCCTCAGCACGAGGATGCCGCCGTGCAGGAAGGACTCGTCCCTGTCTCAGTGCTCAAACCGCCGCCGGGCTCACACAAACACGGTTCCGGATCCGGAGCGAACGCAGCCGGAGCAGTCGGCTCTCAGAAGTCCGACATGCAGGATCAGGGTAAGTCATTCGTTTTTTTATATTTATTTTCCCGTTTTGAATCAACTTTATTCGGTTTTCTGTAGGCAATCGCAGCAAGGCGGATGCACTCTCATCGTCCACTAAACGCCGCGGATTCAGCGGGTGAGTAACTTAGCCCCTCTAAGGCTCATCTTGTTTCTCCAAAATATTATGTTCTGGCTCTTGAAATGTGTTTTGAAAATGTTGCCAGATAAGAAGGCTGGTTCCCCATTTGGGTTTGTGACGTAGGTTGAGTCCCTAAAGATTAAGAAATTACCATTTGTCCCAAGAGCTGGCATTTATCGAAATAAAGTTGATTGGAGATAAGGAAATATTTTAATCAATGTTCCCCCTGAGAATAGCCTTTATGTTTCGAACATCAGCTAAGATTTCGATCGTCTATTGTATAATTATAATAATAGTTAGCTCAGTCAGGCCTCATCCATGTAGTCAACCAATTTATATGCCGAAAACAAATTCATAAATCGTTTTATAATCAATCAGTAGTCTGGCAGCCAGATAGCCAACAATGCCATCGCCTGTCTCCATAAATCTGTTAGGCTGGCAGAAGTACTGAGTTCACCCACATCGATTACCCCAACTTCATCCATTTGTTCATTTGCCATGCGTCACCGCTTGACAACTCTGAACGAAAACATCAAAGGGTGTGAAATGTGACGAGGGAGTCGTGTCAGTTTCCTAAGAGAGCATATCACTAAACTGACTTAAGCCCACAGTATTTTGGACTTCATTGAACTGATCAAATGACTCACTAAAGTCACCCTGATATCAAAGTGGGGTACTCATGCGCAAGAGGCTGGAGATAAACCTCGAAACATACGCAAAGGGATTTCCCTCAAACTTGCAGATAGATTATTCAATTGCTGAAGTTCAAGAATACATTTCTCAGCTTAATTCTGAAGAAAAATTATGTTTTTCAAAACATTCATTTTTCAGAAATATTAAGTGGAGAATATGTTTCTCAAGTCAGTTGATAAATATACGCAGAACTAGCAGTACTCAAAACCTAAACTGCGGGTAAACCCAAGAGGGATATTAACATTTTTCCGCTGGTGTAATTAATCGCGTGTCGCAGAGCTAAGGCGCAAGTCATAAAGATATAAACCCGAATACAACAGCACCGATATCAACAACAGTTGTGAGAATTACAGCTGCGAGCGAAAAAAGCTCGAAAGTAACAAGAAACTCAGGAACCGCTCAGCTGCTCCCAGTTTTTGCTCATTGTTATTGTTCTGCCATTCGTTTTTGTTCTTTGAAGGCGAGGCTACACTTGGAAAAATCATGTTTAGTTGGATTGACGATAATACTTTGTAAGTCACTATATAGGTATATCCCAAACTGAAAAATAATAGCACAAAGTCCGCTCTGGGCAACTTACGATAGGTGGTAATAAGTGCATCTAATTCTTTAAGTGTACCCTCTCCCTTGGATTCTCACCCATTGTTCACTTTCCAAGTTTGAGTTGGTTTTCATGGGTGCTCGCATTGCGTTGCCGTTTTCTCCAGAAATCGAAAGCCCCGTTGGGAGAACCTTTTCTTGGTCGCTCGCCGTCGAGTTTTGGCTCAGTTTATGATTAGACGCAGAGCCGTAAAGGTCTCTCGATTCGCTGTGCCGGTATCTAGCGGGTTAAACAATTAGCGCCACAGTGTTTGAAGTGCTCACCTCGGCGGATCGCTTATCTGGGCATGTGCAACAATAACAATAGTGACTGCGGCCACTGGAGCCGGTTAGATAAGATGGCCGAAAACGGTTTCCATTGCGAGAAAGCTGCCGTAGTACCCGGAACCGCCGGTTACTGCGATAACAACAATGTGACTTCGAGTCCTAACTCACAGTGCCAGAACAGTTTGCTCCAAACAAAACGCAGTTCGGCGCCCACTCAATCCCGATCCAAGTCGGTGCCCAAGCTGATGAAGTCCCTATCGCTGAGGAGTGGCGACAAGAGCGGCAGCGGGTCTTCCGCCGTCTTGCATCACCAGCAATCTCTGGGCGGAAAGCCTTCCGGCTTCACCTGTGTTTGCTGTGAAAATCCCGCCGAGATAAACAACAAAACCACCGAGAGACGGTATTCCTTCCTGAAGAGATTCCAAAAACGGTAAACTTTAGTTCAATGCTAGGGCTGTGTTTGAAATTAGAAATTAGAAATGCAGAATTTAGAGGTCGGTCCAGAACTTTTCCTACGCCATTAAAATGTTAATAAAACAAAGAACCGTAAAATTGGTCACTTGAAACCCGAATCCATGAGTCTGCTCTAAGCTAGCCCCACTTTCAATTAGTCGCCCTCGTCTCAATTGCAGTAACGAGCTCCTTGGGCATCATGTGGCTCATGTTTTCTGTGCGGCTCATCAGCTTCTCAATTGCCCAACTTAAATCAGCCTTAATTCCGCTTTTGTTTTTATTACACTTTCGGGAGAGGGTAAAACACTTTCAGTTGAACTTGAGTTCATGTCTTATATCTTCTTCAAAATATTTTGGATAAAAAACCAGGGAAGAGTATTCAAAGGTCTGCATCCCTTTCCCTCTTGATTTGACTTCATTTCCTCGAGTTCTGTTTTCTCTGCTATGAGTAAGCTCCATGAGACGAAGATTGCGGGCTGGGTTTGATTTATCGACAGCAACGTGTAATAGGAGTCCGTCTGGGCAATCCGGATGGCCGTTGTTCATTATGCAGCTGCAGTTACTGATCCGGCACGTTCGTCTGCCGTAAGACAGACACGTTGTTTGTTGTTTGTCCAGCAGCCTCACTTAGTTTTTGGGTGAGCCAATGAGTGTTTCGCAGCTCGTGGGCTCCCCCGAAAATATTGTTTGCCCAAAATGCTTGGGAAATATTTAAATGAGGGACAAGCGAGTTGCTCTGTTTCGGGGCATATTTATTCCCCGGCTAACACGATAATCACCGAAACGAATAGGGAATACCCATAAATATTCTACTGAGCGGCAACCGGTTTTGTTTTTCCCACCAACTTTTACGATAATTGCGCAATTAGCCAATACAGACTTGAACGATACCTGTTGAGCAGAGGCACTGCAGCCGATTAAGTTTATTTATGTCTGGCTTTAAAGGGAAAGTTCTATTAGAGTGAGGACTGGCACAATTTGATACTGTCTTTGTCCTTCTTAGTCAGCAGTGGACTTCGTCATGGGCTGTGAATACGACAGAGATAAGTGTCAAAGGAAAAAACTTAAACGATAGCAGACCATGCGTATTAATCATACGCCTCGTGGGCCAGCAACAATAGAAGGGAGAGAGCACCGATTGATTTTTGATTTGTTTTGATATATCGCACCCGCTCTATGCGGCATTATTACTGGCAATTCTCGCGCTTTCTTATAATTACGCATTCGATCGAAACGTTACTTTAAATAGCCTTTTTTCCATTTGGAACAATCTTATCGGGCTGGGCTCTGGTTGTGGGGAAAACAACGGCAAGGTTCTCCTGGGAACTATTTTATGTTTCCTATTTCTTTCTTCCATTGTTGCTTCGCTCTCTGGAAATTACACAACAACACTTTCAATATTTGCACTCTAATTGGGCACTTTGTTTGCTGTTGGCTCACTCGAGTGAGCATTAGGCGATGGCAGCTCCTTCTCCATCGCCTTATTTCTGCCCAACATGAATATAGATTATTGTCCGAGTCAACCACTATATAGCCCCGAACCTCCGACTCCCTTTCCTTTCTCCCTGCTGCTGCTGTCACTTTGCCACGGACTCTTTGTCTCAAGCACTGTGTCAATATGCGCGTGTGTTTGTCCAGGATATATGCAAAGAATCGTGGGACTATAAGGCTTACGGGGGTAAAAGGATCCTGCTCAGCAGCTCGTGCTACCGAGTCCAATGAACTAAGTGGTATTTGTATTTCCCCATACTGAAAGGCACTGGAAAAGTAGTTTACAGTCTGGGAAAGAATTGAGTATATAATCTTGAATTCTTGAATTTTCAAAAGTTTTTCATTTACCATTGACCATCAGGGAGAAGCATTTTAAATTAAGAACATCCCAAGAAATGTATTCATAAAATGTTGAATTGATTACTAATTTTACTTCTCTTATCGAAATATTATTCATTAATATTACTCACTATTTGGATCAAGGGAGTAGTATAATAAACAAACAATCACCCACTTAACTCAATCAAGTCTTAAAATTGTGAAATTTGAAAACACTTAATTTCCTAAGAAAAGCGACAGCGCATTTTCTTACACATCCTTGGGTGACCTACTCCTAGATTCAATAGAATCATATTATATCCCATTTAAGATCCATTACTAATATTTATTAGTAGTACTTAGCAGATATCTTTCGGTGTACAATTTGTTATCGAGCAGCAGGAGACGGAAACTGCAAAATTGTTGCATACTTTGCGGCGACCCCATTAATACACACCCAAACAAACATGAGTACGTCGCTGGCAAAGGGAGACACTTTGGCTATTTGCCTAAAACATTACATCAGCCAAATGAATTTTGAATGCGGCCAACAAGCTCATAATAAATTAAATACAATTCCTGGAAACGAACCGGTATCTCGTTCAATTTGACCAGTCGAAAAGCAGCGCGTCCCCGTTCCTTGTCCTTGTCGTCTGTGTCAATGTTTATTTTTACTTCGAATTATGTTACATGCCATTGGGTTCTGGCTTGCTGGCTGCCTAGGTGCCTGAATGCCTGGATGCCACCTGCCCGTCCACTTGGTTCCACTCTTTTGTATTTTGTTTAATTGATATCGATTTTGGAAGCGTTTAAGGCGACTAGTTTGCCCGTTAATTAAGCTTAATTAATATTTTATAAATGGCATATTTAAACAGAGCTTAGTTTGCGGTTTTGCTGCTGTCTGTAGTGCATTTGCACTGACCGCAGAGTTTTCACCGCTCACCCAAATGAGCTGCTGAAACCCAAGCCATCTGCTGCCGAGGTGTCCTCCCTTGGCAGTGTTCACTGTGGCTGATTAATGACTCGGCTCCCAGAAAAGTCGAAACTTGACCCATAAACTTTGCTCTGGCTGCGAATTAATCAAAGGAGCGTTGAAGGAAATATTTTTTATTTTACGGGGCAAATGCGGTAAAAACTTGAAGCATAAAAAGCGAAAATGAAAGGGGATATAAACGGGAATTTGACTCTTAAATTGTGGAATCATAAAACCAATTTGGGGAGGGGAGAGCCAGAGCCCTTTAAAAAGGCAAATGGTAATGGGAAAATGAATTGTGCCCACTGTGCGAGCGGCGACAAGCGAACAGCGGGCGGCTTTTGGCCAAGTTAGCAGCCGATGCTGGCGACAGTCTGATGTTAGCCTCTCAGCTGGACAGCCATCGAGCATTTCTTTGTTTTATTTATTTCCACATTTTATTTGGCACGCCATGAGATGGAGGAATTTGTGCACACCACAACGACGATTCGCAAGTTCCTGTAGGCCATATCCCACGAAAGTTCCTCAAGTGTTCGAACTGTCATTTAACTGTCGATATGTCTTGTATCTTGTACTTTCCAGGCGCAACTGGCTGCCGCTGATGAATCGCAAGGGAACGGACAAGGCGCCCAACAGCAAACCGCTGGTGAAGAAGCCCTCGGAGAAAAACCTGAAAGTGAGTGCTTCATTTAACGAGCGTTTATTTATATCATTTGACGTTTTTCCATGCTATTTTATATCTAGACACCCCAGAAGCACGCCGAGGAGCTGGCCGAGCAGCAAAATCAGCAGCCAGGTGGCAGTCCCGCCACCGTGGTGCCATCCTCGCAATTCCCCACCTCCACTCAGCATCCAGGAGGAGCCGGGGACTATGAGCCGGACGAGGAGGTCGGCTTGGAGCTGCCGCCGCCCATGAAACCCATCCAGGAGCCGCACCTGATTGCCAACGGACCGCCCGCATTTACCAAGGACGCCAAGGAGAACTCGGGCAATATGGTGAGTATCTGGGCACAGCACGGATTTCTGAAGATTTCCCACAGGACTTGAGTGAGTGGTGGTCATTTCGCAAGACTAACTACTATGCGAAATATCATTAGCATTGGTCAAGCAATCTGGGTGTGATTTTTAGTAGATGTAGAACTGAAAGCAAGGACGATTAAGATACAAATTGCAAGTGCACGTTTATGTTATGATGGAAAAAGTGTAATTCTGAAAAGTTAATACCGTTTTTTAAGGTAATACAATCCAGCCACCCTAACGTGAATGATATTCCCTGTGGCTCTCGCCCAATCAGCCACCCAATCGCTCACTCTGAGTTTGTTTGCTTAGCACGCAGCTCCTCTAATATGTGTTTCCCACACAAATCAAAGCGGTTTATTGTGATTTCGGCCCGTTCGCTTCTCCTCCATCGACGTCATCGGCAATCCGAGCACAGTTTTTGCTCAATTAGAGACTAGGAGGCGCACGCATTGTTCTCCGGTGGACTGGGAATCCTCCTCTGCTCTCCGGTCTCTCGTTTCTCTGGGCCAGCCACCTCTGCCATAAATGCGCCACTTTATTTTGTTTACAGTCGAAGCGGGAGAGTGAATAGACCGCCGCACCGTAGATACAGAGATACAAGAAGGCAAAGATACTCGAACTCGCAGATACGACGCATAAATTTCGGCAGTCAAATTAGCCCACAGACTTTGTCGGTCGAATGTGCGTGGGGCGGGACTTCCACTTGGTTGGTACTTTTGAAAGCAAATTACAGGCAAAGGATATAGTCAATGAGTCTGGCTGGCTGATTCATGGCTGCGAATGTGGCCTTAAATTATGCGGAATCCGATGCACTGTATAAGCTTGCGTGGTACTAAACTGAATGCTGAAGTATGTGCTTCTGTAAAGTAGAGTTTGTTTATCATAGGGGGTATACCTAATAGCAGCGGAGATAATTGAATAGAAAAGGTTAAGAACTCTTACTCACTCATCCTTAGTTTATACCTTTTATATTGATAATGACTTTATACCTTATTGTAAGGATTTTCTCCTTTTCAAAGCTCACGGTTGAGTTTCTGCACTGATTATATCTAATCCAGCTAGTTTGTTTTCCTCTACGCTTTATCCTTTTTCCATTTTAATTAACCTTGTTGGTGGTCCCACAGAAAAGATAAACTATGACAGAAGCCTTTTTCATTTTCATTTTCCTCCTATCTCTATTTGTTGTCAAGAATGCACCACACAATGTTTTTGTAAGTTTATCGAAATATATACTTAATTTTTTTAAAACATTCGCTGGTTTTTACAATAAACTTCCAAAAAACGATTAATTAGGAACTGTCTGTCATTCGAGAGTTCTGAAAAACCCCGACACACTGACATCTTTGTAATATTTCAAGAGCTGCACATTTTTAGTGTTTTTTATTACACCGTGCACTTTGGGGACTTTAAAGTTTGCTTTTGGCTCTCCTTCAATTTGATTAATGATTCGATTCCCTGTTGCTGTTTCTGTTTGGAGAGCTCCCCGAGTTGGTTGTCTCGCATCCATTCCGAGCTCTTTTCATCCGTTCCATCCGATGTGTCCGTCGCCAGAACGTCGCCTTTGCTATAGCCACTTTGTCCGTCAATAAATTGAATGTCGTCTGGTCTGTTCTGCTGCGCGTTCTCTATTTCGCTGATGATGATGATGGCTTATTAGCTGAATTCGGTACACAGAGGAAACTTTTCGTACCTTAAATTTATACATACTGCTTTCATATCGAGAAAACTGCAACTTATCAGAATACAATCTGTGCAAAGAAGACTTCTAGGATATAAAAATTCTTAATTAAGTACCAAGAGAGAGAGAGAGACTAACTTAGGATTTTTGTTCTGTGCAGCTATGCAAAATTTCGGCTGGCTTGTACAAGTTGCTTTGCCTTGATGCGTCAACATTTAATTGTATTCTTTCCTGTTTACAAATTCTTTTTTCTTTTTTTTTTGGTTTCGGCTGGGTGCGAACTTCTTAACCCAGTTAGGTTTTCGTATATCGCTTGTGCTAACTTTTTGGCCTACTTGGCATTCGGGTCTCGGCCTTATTCCTGTGCCACCTTTGTTTAGTTCGCCTATTTGCATTGTCATTAATTTTTAATAGTTCTCCTTGTCGAACTTCGCGCCCTTTGCGAGTTCTCTGTACATGTATATAGAATATATATCTGTGGATATATGTGACATCAGCCGCTGCAAGTCGACTACCTCCCCTTTTTCAAACAGGCTAATTAAATGTCACACCACTTAGATGAGGGTACGTCATTGCGTGGGTTGTTCCTTTGGTTTCAGCTTTTATTGTTCTTTAGTTTACTGCTGATGAAATTCTAATGTAAGGCCCAATGTCCGCTGATATCAGACTTCCTTTGCTGAGGGTGATGAATGGAGGTTTGGGAATTCCCTAAATTGTAAGCAAGAAATATTATTCACTTTAAAAAATGAATAGTAAAATGATCAATTTGTTGCTTTACTCATCACGAAATCTAAACTAATCAAGAATTCTTAGCATTTGGCTATATATTTCGGAAAATATCGAATCTATAATTGAAATATCTCTCAAGACTTTATAGCCGAAGGTATTTCCTTGTCGATCAGTGGCACCCTCTAGACCATTTTGCCGCGAAATGCGAATTAATTTATGTATTTAAGAATTCATAACAACAACAGTGCCAAGCAGAGCCACACAAAACACACACACAAACACACATACACACATCGGGAATACAAAGAGAGTTCCCCCGATGCCCCGTCCCCGCCTATCTATATCTCTATATCTCTCTGTTTAGCTTTCGCTCATTCGATACTATATGCCATACAATTATTTCAACGCTTTTCCTCAAGTGAGTGCGACGAATTTCTTGGCGGAGCGTTGATTGAGAGTTTCTTTTTGATGTCGCAAGGGGGAAGCACTGTGTGTATGCGTAAGTGGGTGGGTGAGTGGGTGAGTGGGTGGTTGGGTGCCTGTGCTATGCCTACATATGTAAAACATGCTGGGCAACAGGCGAAACTATTAGGCCAGTCAGTCAGTCGCTCCGTTCACCGCTCGGCGTTCAGTCGTCTTCGAGATTCTCGGCCTTTCGCATTGATAAAATGCGTCGCCGTCGCAAAGTCCTTATAAAGGCCAAAGTTTCGAAAGACAGTTCCCCATAAACGGTAGCCGAAAAACAACAAAATACAAAGCAAATCAACACTGCGCGCTGGGAATTTTAAGCAACACGTGCCATGAGCTGTTTCTTCCGCTTATTTGTAAGCTGCATTCGCCGTTGTAATTTGTGATTCGTTTTCGATGACAGAACCCCATTATTATTATTATTATTATGGCCAAGCCCAAGCAGCTGACCCATCTTAATCTTATCGCAAAAGTGCTCAGAATGGAAAGTTGATCACAAGAAAAACAATAGTTACACAATGTTA
Source organism: Drosophila eugracilis (assembly GCF_018153835.1). NCBI lineage: Eukaryota > Metazoa > Arthropoda > Insecta > Diptera > Drosophilidae > Drosophila > Drosophila eugracilis. The sequence continues at coordinate 1,036,699 of NW_024572964.1, read as the reverse complement.
TCTACTGACTGAGCCAAGAGCGAGTTCTGGTTATAATTTTAGTAGAACCAACAGTAAAGTAGGGTGTGTGTGTGTGTGTGTGGTTGTGTGTTTAGTTAAGTTTCTTATTTATGCAACTGAAATTAATTCGGGGCCCTGTGTGCGAGTGCGAATGCGAGTGCGAGAGTGTGCGAGTGGGAAAATAAAAATAAGCTAGTGATTCAATTCGAGCTGAACATGCAACCCCGTAGAATGTGTTTATTTTGAAAATTACCACAAAATGATAGAGGTTTTTCCTCTACTCAACTCTATTTGCGGCCACGCTGCGTATGAGCAATGTTGGCTGTCGGACTAATTCAATACACATAGTTTAGTCAAAGTTTATTCAATTTCAATAGGGAGATTGTTAGCCTTAAAAAGTTATTGAATCAAGAGCACGGACGGTGAGGAAAACTTTTTCAATTAGCCGCCTGCTGCACAAGGGGATAATGCAATAATCGCCGCTCAAACTTTTCCATTATGCATTTGGCCTGACCATCACTGAGTTTCCCCTTCTTCTCTTCTCCCGCTTTTGCAGGCCAGCACTGGCAAAATGGACGGCAATCCACTATCGGAAATAGAAGAAATTGTCAAGACGACAACGGTAAGTGCTTCGGTCGATGGCTGCGAGCGCAAGACTAACCCATTTTCCTGATTTTCCAATCTGCAGGAGCAACACGAGTCCAACAGTCGCGCGGATGGAGGCGGTGGAGCGGAAAATGCCAGCACCAATGGCCACGGACGCTCCCACGACAAAAATGATGAGGTGAGTTCGGATTTGAGAGTTAGAGATTGGCGAGATTATAATTGTATATCCTTTGTAGGAACACACTGTGATCTCAGACAAGGCTGCTGCTCTCAAGAAGCGGCAATGCGCATTGGCGGAGCTGATGTCCACGGAGGAGACCTATGTGAAGGATCTGAGTGTGATCGTAAATGGGTATGTGGAGCAGAATTTGTTGAGGGAAAGTCAAATCCTAAATGATATAAAATTTTCAGCTACATGGCAGAGATCAACAACACGAACAGTGATATACCCCTGCCCGAGAATTTGAAGGGCGGCAAAATAAAGTTGGTATTCAACAATATCAAAGACATCTACGAGTGGCACAGGGAGTGAGTAGAGAGAACGAACCTACTACAGTGAAAAACTTATTTAATATTACGTAAATCTTTTCCAGCTTCTTTGTAAAGTCTCTGCGTACCTGCCAGAATTCGCCAGCGGATCTGGGCCCGCTCATCAAGCGCTCATCCACTAAGTTTGCTCTGTATTACACCTTTTGCAGTAATATGCCGCTGTCGGAGTACATAGTCAGCGCCCATTATCAGTATTTTGATTGCATACGCCAGAAGCTGAAACAACGCCTGGATGTAAGTCGGCATTGCCTTATCAGCTAATCAACTAATTAGGAATGCATACAATTATAATTTCTGATGCTAACTAACGACTCCCTTCCTTTCGAATCCCCAGTTGAGCAACCTTATCATCAAGCCAGTGCAGCGAATCACAAAATACGAGCTACTGATCAAGGAGATCATCAAGGCCACAGAGGGAGCCGGCCTCTACGACGAGATTCCCATGCTGCAAGAGGCCTACCAGCAGATGAGGGTGGTGGTCAAGACAGTCAACGATATGACGGTGGTGCTGCGCAGCCTGCAGGACTTTGATGGAGAGATCACCGCCCAAGGCAGCCTTCTGATGCAGGGTTCCATGAACTGCCTGGTGGATGCGGCACAGAAGCAGCGCGAGCTTCAGGTGTTCCTCTTCCAGCAGATCATCATCTTTGCCGACATTGAGAAGGCCAAGAACCAGTTCTCCAGTCCCGTATTTAAATACCGATCGCACATACAGGTATTTGATAACTTTAGAACTATATTTTTTGATTGGTTAATAACAACTACTTTTCATCGCCCAGCTCAATCACATGCAAATGAAGGAACTGGGCGACTGCCGCTTTCAGATCAGGTCGACTGACCCTAAGATTGCGGAGATGACGATCATCTGCCAGGCGTCATCGCAGGAGAGCTACGCGGGATGGCGAGACATGCTGAACAAGATCCTGCAGCAGCAGAACGACCTCATCTTTATGCTCTCCAATCCCCTGCAAACCAAAAATAAGTGAACGCCCTCTGAGGTAGAATTCCAAATGACAAAGCAGGAAAGCAGGAAAGCTTGAAAGTTTGAAAGCTTGACAGCAAGCAAGAACAACAAACGAAAGTATGAGAAAATGATATTGTAATGTGTTTTGGGCAAAGGGTTGTCCGCCACCCAAGTGAGCATCAGCCTCGCACTTGTTTTCCCGTCTGTGCGTCTGTGCGTCTGCTTACGGATCGTCTTGCTCACACCCAGCACCCAGATACACTCGCATACTCAGTCCTAATTTGTATGTAACTTGTAATTGTAATTTATTTATTTGTCATCGCCTGCGTTTCCGTTCAGACCACCTTTAGTTGATAGTTTAAGCCGCCTTTATGTTCTGTCAGATTCTGTTTTCGTTTCCGGATTTGTGTGTATGAAACGCAAAGTATTATATGCTCAAGATTACCTTTGACATTGTGTGCATTTTTAACTTAATTAGACTCCGTTGCTCTCAGTTGAACTTCCTCAAATCGGATTTCTTAGCGATCGGCAGCCAAGACCTACTCAGAATCAAAAGCAATTCACATTTTCGTTTCGTATTTTTATTCGCATCAAACGCAGAGTAAGAGTATACCTATTCTATAGCCTTAGTTCGGTTAATCATAGTTTAAACTTATCGTAACTTGATTTGCTTTGGATAGCTAAAGCAGAGACTCGTGTACTGGCACTCGTTCGAGTGCTGCAACTTCGTGAAATAATTTAAGCTTAACGTTAGTTTATGAATGCAATGCAAAGCGTATTTGTACTTTATGTTTTACAAATAAAATATGTAAGCTTTAAACGTAATCAAAACCAGAAACAATAAGTTTTTAATTATTCTAATTTAACATTATGCCCAAAATAAACAAAAAATGTCTGCTCAGTTGTAATTTTATTTCGGTTTTCCGCATCATTTCATACTCTTTGCCCAGTTTTCAGTTATTATTTTCACAAACAAGGACACTTCACATACTCGTAGACTAAGTAAGTCATCAGAAACGGAACCCTAATACCTTAAAGATAGCACTTAAGCGAAACCTAACTGTATACCCAATCCAATTTTTCGAAGCGTATTTCTCTTTTTGGTGTCTGTGCGTTTATGTTAGTTGGTAAGAAACAGGAGGCAGTAAGGATATTGTACAGTGTAGCATACGAGGTTAAGTCAGAGCCACTCCGGTACACGTACTCAACCAGGACCAGGATTTGATTAAACGAATAAATAATGTATAAAACATGAGACGAAGTTACTAAGCGGTTGTTCACACGATACGTTCGAATCGATTTTGTCTCTGAAAAGCACCCACACACACTCTTACACACACGGACACCCGGCTACAGTCTGGATAATGAATATGAATGAAATTTGAATATATCAATGCGAAGAATAACAATAATGATTTAGCATAGCTAAATGTAGGAAGCGAACATGAAATGTATTTTTTTACAAAAATTGTGAAACGAACCTCCGGCATAATTCGTAATTAAATGTTAAAGTCGCGATGACGGATCGGATCGGATCGGATCGTAGGATCATAAGATCCTAGATCGGATGACAAGCAAACGCACAGTGAGAGGAACTCAAATGGCCACAACATTTTCTACATTTTTGCACTTAACTCGTAGAGCTACTCAACTCACAGCCGATCGATCGTAACATGTAACATACTGAATTCTTTTCGATTATATATTAATGGCACTTACCTTACCGATTAACTAATTGTTGTACTTAAGACCCCCCAGTCGAAATTCTAGATAATTGTGGTAATTCAAGTGTGTGTTTTAGTTTATCTAATTACTCTGACTAAATATAAATATACTACTTACAAGAGCGACATCATGTACGCCAGTGCAATGCGAACAGCATCAAGTAAATGTGTTAATCTGTGTTTTAGCCAAGTAAGCACCAGCTTTTCCCTCGGAAAACGCTCGCAAACCGCCACTCGAGATCAACAGTTGGCCCGGGCGCAGGCTGCAAATATAATATAAATATATCCAGAAACCAATATGCAAATTGTATGTAACCAACCAACAAAGCATGTAATCTGAATTTAAAATTTTCAAAGTGAATAATAATAAAGCAAAAGTAGCTGAATAAACTTAACATACTCAACTAAAACCAATTCGTTTATTTTCAAGGTTAGTTACTTATCGCAATAATCGTAGTTAATAAATACTACGTTTTTTGAAAATTTCATGACATTTCAAACTTGGCGCTCAACTTGAAATAGTTTCCAACACTGCATTTGAGCGAATACGTGTGAATGTCAAATAATGAAGAAGAAAACTATGAGCTTGTGAATGATTTTTGATTAAAATTAACAATAAAACAAATATTTAAAGTATATTTTATATTTCATCTTAAGAAAGTATACTGAATTTCTTGTGTAGTTAATAAAAAGCATTTTCTTCGTTTTATTTCGGTTTAAATAATTAAGACTAGTTATAAAAATGCTATCAGTTTTGAGCAAGCTGTGCGCCAATTGATCTACTTTCTGCCGATTCCCGGACTTTTCAGATTCAAAAACTTCTCAGATTCCCCGACGTGCCTGCCCCTCATCGGGGGTATCGGATCCTGCGGATGCAGCTGCAGCCTGGTGAAGTTGTTTCAGCTCGTTGTACAGCCTCAGAGCGAGCTGCATGTTGGGCGCCCATTGGCGTCCTAGCACTTGATGTTCTTTGGGTGGCTGCACGCACATCTTGACCAGCTTTTGCAGCGTCTTCGAGAGACGCACTCCGCTGAGCAGGCCGGGCTGGAAGGTTCCCCCGCCTAGGAGGATGTGCTCACAGAATATCTGGAAGTTGTTGTTCTGCTGGATGTGCGTGCAGGATTGCTTCTCCTCATCGCAAAGACCTCTGCAGGAGTGGAAGTGGCAGTCCTGGTTGGTATGGCACTTGACGCCCCTGGACAGCCGCTTGTCCAGTTGGCTCTCCACATAGACATGCTCGGCGCTCTGGTACTTCAGCCTTCGTTCGGAGGCTGTTCCGAAGCGGTTTACCTGCATCTTGCACATTTTCAGGGGTTCCGGCTTCATTTCGTCCAGTCGGAAAATGTATTCCATTATGTTGAGAGCGTGCTTTAGGCGCTGCACGCGATTGGATGCTCTGAAATGGTGAAGGGAAAACCATTAAATATGAGTTCCATGCAAGGAAAGCTAAGCACCCACAGATACTGCATAATGCTGGGGTTTGACTGCACGATCTGCAATCCCTCAGTGGCATAGTAAGGACCACAGGAACCCAGAACTGCTGGGAATATGGACTCCTCGTCGAACAGCTTGCCCATCATGTAGTTGTTGTCCTTGAACAGTCTCCAAAAGCTAACCATCTGCTGAGAGTTATCATCGGCTATTTCCTGGTTAACCAAAGCGCGGATCTGAAGTATAGAAAGTGTGTTAAGATCCTAGAATTTTCACAGTTAACGCCCTTTTTCTTACCATATTATCATCAAGGGTGACATTATAGGCCAGTATGATATGCAGCTTTACGATCTCATGGAACTCCTCGATCTTGGGATAGATGGACTCGCCTTTGCTGTTCGTCCAGCTCAGTTCGTCATCATTGTGCCGGGCCAACTGATGGAAGAAAATTGTAGTCTTGACAACCAATGCCGGAAAACCCGACCTACCTTCACCGCATACATATCACCGTTCTTTTCGGCCGTGAAGAGAATAGTTTTCATGTCATTCAGTGGGCACTGGAAGTTGTCGAAGGAAGATTGGGAACCACAAAGTTCTTCACACAGAGAGCCGCTGTACTCATGTTTTTCAAACTTTTGGCACTGTTTAGTTAAGGATGTTATGTAGTATTTCATCTGGAAAACCAGTTGTGGTCATTTTACCATAAGATTGAGGCTCCTATGGGACATCAACTTAAAGCAGAACTTGAGGTTGAGAAAGGCGTAGCTGAAGATGCCCACCGCCAGCAGGACCGCTATTAAAACCGTGCGCTGCATTCCAAACCGAATTTTCCGTCGCAGGGCGGTCAACATTTTAAAATCCAAAGACTTCCATTTTCAATTCCATTTCAATTCGTTTACACACCCCATCGAAGGTACGGGTATATACACTTGAAGCCCAGGACTGTCACTTCAACTTGGCACATCCTTGACTTGCGCACTTTCAACCTGTCTATCGATAACTATCGCAACCAGTGCTTCCGATTCATCCTTCTTCTATGATATCGGATTTCGAAATATTCTACCGATCTGATCTAATAGAGCCAAATGAATATCCAGACAGACAAATGTGCTGATCCCAAGATATTCTCTTCCTCCCAATCAAAAGACATTTTTGTATTTTGAAATTATTACTTAACGTATAATTCTTTATTTATACTCTCTGCTAAATTGAGCAATTTACTTTACTTAATTCATCAATTTTTATTTGTATTTTTAATAAGTTGTCTTTTAATTTCATTCAAGTGTTTAGAGTTTCCGTTTTGGTTTTGGTTTTTGTTTTGGTTTCTTTGTTCTGCTTTACTAAAAATTATTTAAATTCAGAATCATATACCTAGGTTCAAGTTTATTGTTGTATATTAATAATATAATTATTATTCCGCATCATCCTCTCCTCCGATCCCCTCCGCAGTGCATAGGAGTCGGAGTCTGTGTGTCAAGTCTGTATCGGTTCTTGAGTGTGTTCTCGGGGGTCTCTCTACTATTCACCTTTGCGTGTATTTATATACTTAAGATAACCGCTCTGTATGCACAATTTAACTAGTTATGTACACAACTATATGTGGCTATGACCAATGCTAGAACATGTCCGAGTCCGAACCACAAACTAAAGTACAAACAGGTAAAAAAACCGCTAGGGTATAATGCCATTGTTAATTGTGTTAATTCAGCTATATATCTCGAACGGCATCTCACTAATTCTTGCAGCTGGCTTTGGTTTTGTGTGTGTGATTATCCTGGCCCGAAATCTCATCGATTCGAGGGTCTTTGGGTTAACTGGTAAGTTTGTGTCTTCGCTACGTGAACTTTAAAAGGGTTTGCCTCGGTCTTAGTTAATTCCCATAGTCGATTTCCTATTACTGGATCTATGTCTTTAACTCGGTCCGTTTTCTCTTGTTGGGACTGTCTGATCTGTTATTTACAGTTCGAATAGTGCACTCAACTTAGGGGCAGTTCGTTTCTGTTTCCGTTTCCGTTTCCGTTCCCGGTTCTGTATTCTTCTGTCCGACGTTTTGTGGTGCTTGTTTTATGTTTTTTATACTTGATTTAACTTTACGCAATGTTAACATTCTGTCTTTTGATTTTGTTACAAAATCGCACGGCCGCGTGGCGTTTTAACTTTTTGTTTGTTTTTTTTGTTTTTTTTTAGTTTCGTAATTCCGTTGAACTCATTATTGTTTTTTTTTGCTTATTTCATTAAAATAATGTAAAAAATCTGCAAATTGCATGCTCCTCGTTAATTAATGTGCCTTTAAAAAATGTCTATGATTTCTCTATATGTATTCATTCTTATATTTACAGCAGTTTTCATTTCGATTTGGTTTTGCGAACGTCGTCTTGAGTTTTCTTTTTGTTTTCTTTGAGTCCAATTGGATCTTGTTGTTGTTGTTGTTTTTGTTTTTGTTGTTCATTTATTTAAAACCTTTGTTTTTGGCAGTGCATTTATATTTATTATTTTCTGTCACTAATTCATAATGATTCGCCTCGGCTAATGACTACAAATTAAGTTCGTTAGTAGTTAGTCGTAAATTAGGTTATTAATTAATCAACAGCAGTTATTTACAATTTCTCGGTTTGTTTTTGTTCTCACGCAAGGTACGTCTGATTCAACGGCCATTAAATTAAGTTGGAGTGCTTAGTTTACAGTTAGTTTGAGTTGATTGAGTTTTCGAAAGCAACTGATTCTGCAGAGAGATTTGACTAGAAAGTATAATTGGAAGACAGTTGTTCGGGGATAATACACACGTGAATCGAACCGATTGGGGGACTTGTGGAAAATTGAAAAACTGTGGGCTTGAATCGAACGGAAACGTATTTAATCCTTGAGCAAAACGGCTTATTGCTTTATTACAAAAATCGCAAGCAGTCCCTGAAAAACGCGCATATCAAATAAATGCTAACAAAACTCTCACTTCCGCCCTTCTGCGTAATCTTAACATCTCTTTTAACATTAAACTGGTTGTTGCCCTTAGTGTGCCAAACTACAGTTGCTGTTCTCTTGCTGCTTTGTTCGTTAATAAATGGTTAATATTATTACTTAGTTGCAGTTGCAGTTGCAGTTGCAGTTGCGGTTGCGGTTGCTGAAACTCTAAATCTTGTGGCGCTGCTCCGATCTGATCCGTCGCTTCCTTATAGCTAGCTTTAACTGGTATGTTAGATTGGTTGTCTATCATCTAGGCTTGAGTAGGTGTGCATTATTATTTCCATTTGCCTTGGCTCTTAACTATGTATATGGGTTTAGTCAATTTAAATATGCAAATTCAAAACCTTCGCTTAATGTTTAACTTGAATATACAAATGCTCTCCGCTCTATAGCTTGTATTTATTATGTATACGCACTGTTAGCTTAAGTATTCTTTTCATTATTTAAAATAGTCGTTGTTCATCTTCCTCTTGTCTTTTGCAGCTGATGTGATTCGTGTGTGTGTGTGATTTGTGCATTAGGGGGAGCGTCTTTCGAGGGGCTTAAAGTAAGTTCAGGTACCGAATGACGCCTCAAGAACTATAGGGATGAAATCTTTAGTACCTGATTATTTCCACCCCTCAAAATCCACTCATCTCCCTTGGTGCTCTGAGTTTTTCTCAGTGTGTCGTTCTGATTCTCGCTTTAAACAGAGTTTTGGCTTAGCACAAAATTAACATTAATTTTCTTAATTTTTTGGCAGTGTAAAAATTGTAATTAAATGTATCTATGGCTCTCGATCGGCTGTCCAACACCTCTGCCTTAGATATTGCTTGTCCAGTCGCCACATGGTTAGTCTTCGTCCAGGCTCTGCGACCGTCGCTTCGAGACCACCAGGTATTTGCGACCAAAGTAGGGTGAATCTGCGGGATGCAGGATTCAGGATGCAGTGAGTTCCGTAACTGCGATCGCTCACTTTTTGCGCAGGAAGTCGGTGTATTTGCGTGCTCGCTTGCGCACTCGCTTGAGGGCCGATCCCAACCGGAATTGCTCATCGGTGAGGTCGTAGGCGTGGTGCGAGGAGTTCGGGTGGTTCAGCAGGTGGTGCACGTGGGCATGGGTGTGGGCGTGGCTGTGGTGCGATTGTGAGTGCGGTGAGTTAGCGTGATGGTAGTGATGCATCTGGACAAAGTCATCCCCAGCGGGATTAACGGACCCCGAAAGCGGTGATCCCGGGGACATGGGTTGCGCTAGCAAATTGTGTTCGGAGGCGGCGTCGAAGGACTCGAAGTGGTGCAGCTGCTGGTGGTGCGTCAGTGGTTGCGGCGACGGCAGCGACGAGGAGTGCTCACTGGTCGTGGAGGCGCCACCACCTCCCTCCAGTCCCCCGACTCCAGCGAACTCCTTGGGTAACTCGTCGATACCCAAGGGTTTCTCGAAATGGGAGTTACCCGACATGTTCGTGTAGTCATAGCTGGGATAGGTGTAGGGCAGATAGCCGGCATGGTGGCCTTCGCATCCCACCTCGGAGTTGTTAGCGGCACCACTCCTGTTGTTTATGAACTTCACCTCGTTGGCATTCCTCTCCAGACTGCTGCTGAACACTATGTTGATATTGTTAGAACTCGTTGACAAGTTGATATCCGTGGGCGAGAGCTGTTCCGTGGAACTCTGGTTCAGATTCGTCTCCTTAGAGATGGCCCTGTAGTTCTGGAAACACTCAGCAGCATCGCTGGAAGCTGTGTTCGTGGTGTTCGTGTTGTTGTTGGTCGCATTCTGGCCCTGCTGGAAGTTGTTCTTGTACTGAAACTCTAGAGCATTGGAAGGCTGAAAGGGATAGTTCTTGGAGTTGTTAAGGATGTCGCTGGCCGTGGCATCGCCCTTGGACAGATACTGGTGGATGTCCTCGCTGGTGATCTGCAGGTCCTGATCCAAGTAGCTGTTGCATTGTATGTAGTTGTAGTTGTTGCTGCAGCAATTGTTGTAGGCCTCGCCGGCGTCCTGGTGGAACATCACGGTCGTGGTTGCCTCGTCCTCGAACTCACAATGATAGTTGCCACTGCCTTTACTCCCGCGACTTCCTTTACTTCCTCTTCGCTTCCTTGCTGCTGCCGCCGAAGTGCTGGGACCCTCGTCGTAAACGGAGGTACTGCTGGTGATCTTCCTGCAGGGCTTCTTTTCGGGTTCCGGTTCGGGCACCTGCCAGACGTCTAGCTTATCCTCTTCCTGATCTCTCTCAAGACCTCCCACGGCTCCTTCCATCTCAGAGGGTGATCTGCCATCGGCCAGGAAACTCCAGCGAATGGGCGACGGGGAACAGGCGTACTCGGGCAGCTCGGTGCTGCCCAGAGCTCCCTTTGAACTCTGACGTTCCAGCGTGGATCCCTGCTCGGTGGCCATGTTCTTGGCCCGGTCAAAGATCGAGGTCAGAGAACCCAGCTGACTGTTAGGACGACTGGCATTCAGGCCCCTCAAGGAAATGGAAGTGTAACTAGGCTGACGATGTTCCGGCAGCAAGCTCCTCTGGCTCCTGTGGTGCTTGCGCACCGCAGCAGAGGCTGACTTTATGGAGTTATTCCGACTCAACGAGGACCGAGAGCCATAGAGACTCGTCGAATCCGTCTGGTAGCAATAATCAGAGCTCGTGCAACAGCTACTCGGTCGTCGAGAGGAACCATAGAGGTCTTCGGCAAAACATTGGGCCAGCTCGGTGCGAGAGGAACTGTTGGTGGCAGTGTTGCAGCAGGTACGGCGCACCAAAATCTCCTGAACCTCCCGATCGGAGCAGGACGGGTCCTGGCAGGCATTCGTTGTGGATATATCGGTAACGGAGCGGTGGCGACGACTGGTGCAGATCGATGGACGCACCACCGAGTGGTTCGCTGAGGAGGAGGAGGCCTGGTGGGCACCGGGCAGACTTCCGCTGCCCTGCCGCCTCCTCCGACTGTGGTGGCGACTGTGGTGCGAGTGATGGTGGTGCGAGTGCGGCGAGGTGTGGCGACTGTGGTGCGGACTATGGCTGTGCTTGCGCTGCTGGCAGTGGTGCAATGGCGGTGGCTGCTGTACTGGTGGCGGCTGCTGTACGGGTGTTGGTGGTGGCTGTGTTAGCGAGGGGTTGGCCTGATCACATACGACTTCCTTCTCATAGCTACAGTGTACGTATTCGTGTGTGGTATAGCGGGACTGGTGGTGCACCTGCTGGTGGTGCTGGTGACCCTGCGGCTGATGCGGCTGGTGGGGCTCCTCAGCGCGACTCGTGGAACGAACACTGGCAGAGTCAGGAGGCGAGGCGCTCCTCAGTCAAGGCCCGCTGCTCGGGCAGACAGGTGGAGGCTGACGAGGGTGATGGGGCGCAGAGGCAGCGCTCCGGCCCTGGTGTGTACTTCGGCCGCCTTCTAAAAATCGCTCGGATGCAGCTGCCCAGCGAAATGTGGCAAATGGCGTTGGCGATTGGCGATTGGCGAAAAAACAAACAAACCAAAGTCGAGAATACGAAAAAAGCAATTAATACGGCGGGCCAAATTGTTGGTTTCTCGTCATCGTTAGAGTTTAATTTATTGTCGGGCTTTTTTCGGGCGTTTTTAGCTGCGATTCATTCACTACTGCTGCTAATTAAACAGTGCATGCAAAAAGTCCATGCCAATAATACGCATGCAATCGGGAAAGGCGATAAAAACGCTTGCAATCGCTTGCAAACAGTCATGCAGAGTCCATAAAACAAAAACCAACAAAATGACGATGAAGTTGATGAAGGCGAAGGGCTGCTTGATTGATGGTCTGATTGATTGGTTAATTAATTAACTAAAATGATTAAAATTTAGCAGTTTTTTGTTCGACAGATGCGGCAATAACAATAGCTGTAGATTTATGGCTTTTGGACTTCACCCTTTAAGAGTTTAAATAAAAACTAAAATTAGTACCGCTGCTGTTTATTATTAAATTAAAGCCAATTAGGTTTTTTAAGCTAATTTCTACTTTGAAATATTTCTAGAGCATGAAATAATTATGATTTTATTGGTTGACTCTTAAAAGAAAAAATGATCACGTGGACTGAATGATTCGATTTTAATTTGTGTTTCATTTGATTTGAAATTGTTTTCCTATGCTTAAGTTTTTAGTCGCATTATTGGCACTTTTCTTTCTGATCTTTGAGCGAGTGGGTGACTTGGGTGTATCTGGGTGTGTGGTGTTTGTATTCAGAGAGAGGTGCGACTTTTCTTTACTTAGCCAATCGGTTCGCTTCTTTTTGATTCTTTTGATTGTTGGTCCCAAGATCAGTAGTTTCCCCTTCACTTGCGTACTATAAAGGAACGAAAGGAAATCAATATAAGCTACGGTTCATCAGATCCGAACTGTCAGTGGTTCGTTTTAGCGTCAGCTTGAGCCTTGGCCAAGTTGCATATACATATACATATATATATAGGACTATATCTATAGACTCGACTGGGTGCATTTGGTTCGGGCATTTTCATGTAAATGCTTTCGTGATTGGCTGAGTGGGTCAGTGGCAGCGTGGTGGCTCAGTGGCTCAGTGGCTGACTAGCTGACTAGCTGACTAGCTGGGTTGTGGTGGCTTATTAGTTAGCGGTGCTGGGTCAACCTACATGACATCCTTCCGTGCGCCGAGTGCCGGCGGAAACTGTAGTCGTCAACCTCGTCGTAGTGGCACTTTCTCGTCACCTGCGGCGTTTGCATGTTGGTGCCGTAGTTCGTGTAGCACTGGCCCGATCCGGATCCGGATCCGGCCAAGCCGAGGACTCCGCCCGGACCGTAGTTGCTCGATCCGGGACCCAGGAGGTTGGTGCTATCGCTCAGCGGATAGGGACCCATGCCTTCAACCGTCAGGGAAAACGAGGTCGTACCAAACACTTTTATTATTACAAAGTACGGCAAAAAGGATTTCTCGGTTGTTCGATGTTCGATTTTCGATTTTCGTTTTTTCGTTTTTGATTTTTGATTTTCGTTTCATGCAAGATCAGATAGTCGCCAATATTGGTTGTAGTTGTTGTTGCCGAGTTGGTTACATACAATAGTTGAGTGTTGGTTGTGTGTTGGGTCCAGTTGATGGTTGATTTAGATCGATTGATTGATAGGTTTCCAATGTTAAAAATTGTTTGATACAAAAAAACACAATTCATAAATCCGAATGGAAATAAACAATGCAAGATAGTTAATTTATTCAGACAGACGCGGGCATCGCATCGGGTCTTAGGTTAGTTTACAGATTAGAAGAGAACAGTACAGATCGAATTTCTACAATAACAAGCAGCTAGATAGATGATTAGGACAGAGTCACAAGATAGTGGCATTCCAAATAATACTTCAGAAGTTCTAGGCAAACAATAACAGTCAGAAATTTATGGTCACACAAATATTTATATCAATGAGTGGAGATGATGGAGGCTTGGTAAGAGGTTTTCAATGGGTAGGGATAATGCATTATATTTTCTGTTAAAATAAATAAAGTCAACTTGTGCCCAATTGCTCGTTGGAAAACTATAAGAAACTTTCTCTGTTCTTACCTTAAGAAATTAAAACGATTTAGGGTGCCACTGAAGCTATAAACTTAAAATGCCTAAAAGTATGCAACGAAATAACCGCTAGAGATTTCAGTGGCACCTCTGTAATTTGTAATGACAAGCGTAATTTTGTGTTATTATGTTACATCCAAAAAAGTGTTTGAAGTTCCCTACAGACTTTAGTCAGTATAATTTAGGCACTGTGTCAAACAAAAAACAAATTATGCAACACGTTGAACAAGGGTTGTTTATAAGCCAATTTACATAGATACATTCGGTTTGATGGTGTGCCTTTGCGGAGTTAAAACAGTTAACAGTTAACACTCGAAATTAGGATTCTTTTATGCTTATGTTTACCTAAAGGATATTTGTGTGTTGTGTCACAATCTGTGTATATGGATATGCAAATATTGGGTGTGTGTGTGGCTCGAGCAATTTGCACAACAAATAACGAGGAAATTAAAAACTCAAACGGAAACTAGAAACTGGAAGTGAAACTGAAACGCAATCGAGGTGTGGCTGTGGTTTCGGGATAACAGGAAGTCAGGAATCAGGAGGATGTGAGGATGAGGATGTGGAGGATTCGAACTCCGATTCGGATTCGTATTCGGATTCGAATAAGGGTGTTCTAGGTGGAACGTTGGCGTGTTTTGGATTCTTACGTGAGTCATGTTGGGTCTTCTCCTCAGATACCATCAAGGCGGCATGCTCGATGCCAGAATTCATACTTTGTGGCTCCAAGCTATTTGTGCAGTTTAGCATACTCCTGAAATTCGCACACTCTACGATTATGTTTTAAGTGTAAACGTATTTGGTAAATTTAATTTCTTTGCAACTAATGAGAGCAATTTCGAGAGTTTGTCTTGGATTTGGCTGTTTGTTTATTTGGTTTCTTGGTTTGGAGTTCAGACGTACAACGAAAGGATGGTCTCGCTTTGACACTTGACTTTCGGAGTGGAGTTCTCTGTAGTTAGTGTCTGAGGCTGCTTGGAAGTTATTAGGCGCGGCTTAGAAATCAAAAGTAAAAACGAAAAGGCAAATCAAAATGGTAACTAACATAACATTTATTGGTAATCAAACAGAAAACGTGAAATTAAATTGATTTAAACTAGCTCTAGTACTAGGTTGGAATATGGCGCCCACGTCCTCCGTCCCAGAATCTTCCAGGAATCACTATGAGTGGAGGTGGTTTTTGATATTTTTAAGTTATTTGGAAGCTTTTGACGGGTTGGTGGGTGTCACACTGGTTCTCTGGGGTGGAGATCTCCATTAGAGGAGCTTCACTGTGCCTTGGGGTGCGCGGAACTCTTGGCTTCGACCTCGCTCTGCGACAGCTCAAAGTCGGCGGTGGTGGCACTATTTTCGTTGGCATTATCCTCGCTATATATGTGGATATTCAAGAATCGGGCAACAAAATCAGTGTGCGTGTGGTGTGGCTGTGTGAGTGGGACTTATGTGGGTTTAGGGTGGACCACTTTAATGTTTAAACTAACCAATTTACTTCGTTAATGATCGATGAGGGGAACGGGGGCGCAATGACAGCGATTCTGAGTTATCAGATGACGTGATTGATTGGGCCAGAAAAAATGAGATGCGACTCTTAAGTATAGTAGTAAGTATAGGTAACGTATAGGCTATGCATAGAGAGAGTTTGAAAGTAGAGTATTAAAGTTGATATTAAATATTGGGTATTTATATAGTTGGCTAGTATGAGTCTTATTTAGTTTGCTTTTACGGCAGCCAGTAGTTAATGGGTTGTAGTTATAGTTGTTGTTGTAGTTGTAGTAACAAAGTAACGATTTTGTAACAAAGTACAGGCAAAGTTAAGCAAACATGCCGAAAAATTGATAGAAACTTTGAGCGCAGGAATTCACAATTTCGATTTGGTTAGGTTTCGTTTTGATTTTGTCGATTACAAATTGTACATAAAGTGGCTAAATAAAGTACAGCAATACGAGCTACGTTTAAGGTGGAAGTTTGAAGAGCGAAACGCATCGGATTGGGTATATGATTTTGATTTTGATTTTGGATATTCGATATTGGGTCATTTAGATACGGAGTTTAGGAGTCTGATCGACCTCGATCGTCTGCGGTGGCTTCATGCAACTTACCCGTACAGTCTACTATCTCGAAAGGTCCTTGGGGCATACATGGAACGTAGTTCAAGGCAGAGGGTTATTTTCGAACTCATGGTGCATTACAAACAGAAGAGAACAAAATTTCAAAACGGAAAATCAAATCAAAACTTCTTAACCCTGAACCCTGAACCGATCCGCGGGCCTCGGTTCACTGGATCAGGGGCTATGCAAACCGCATAATAAACTTCCAAGTAATGGTAATCGTTTTCTAGTTCGGGGTTCGCGGTTCTTGTGTTGGCGCAGGGCCGAGTTCAAGTTATGAGCTGAACAACTGTTCGACATATTGCCATGATTTGTGTGCAGAATTTGAGCTGGGAAGGGGGCGAGTGCAAGGACACATACCTGCCGTTGTTGTGCCGGAAGAGGGCCAGGATCTCCTCGAAGGTCTTGTTCTTGGTCTCGGGCACCTTCTTGTAGGTGAATATCCAGAAGATGGCCAGGAACACGCTGAACGGCAAGAACGTGTAGTTCTCCAGGGCAGTCTGTTAAGGAGATATTTTAGGGGTAAGAGCTTATATGATATAGGGGTAGGAATCCTTCACTCACCTTCATGCTGGGGAAACCAATGCCGACCACAAAGTTGGCCATCCAGTTGACCAGCACCGCAATGGCCATGGCACTGGGCCGTGGGCCCTGGGAGAAGAGCTCCGCCGTGATCATCCAGGGAATCGATCCGGGACCCACCGCGAAGAAGACCACGAAGCCGAGGGTGGCCACCACCGAGAGGTAGGACATCCAGTCGATCATTTCCTGCACATAACCAAAGAACTCCTATACAAAATGCATAGTACTCGCATTCTCGATGTAGGCTTTTCCTCTACTCGCGTTTAACGAACTGTCTCCGAAATAATACGGCTAAATGATGTACAACCCCCGATAAACCTGATCTGTTTTATGCATGAGTTGGTTAGACTATATAGAAAGTGGTAGTTGGAAAGTAGTAGTTGGCTGGTCTCGTTTTCTTGGTTCTCAAAGAGTTGACCGCTGAACTGCCGCTCGAGTCTTTCTGGGTCTGAGAATGCTTAGGAACGCTTGCTTAGTTTTACGTAAAGTTAGCTATATCTTACACGGTTACCAAAAACAGAAACAAAAACTTAAACGGAAACGGAAACAAGAGGTTAACTTAAGGCTGAGGTCACATTGAGTGTGTTTCTGTGTGTGAAAGAGAGCTTCGTGTGTGAGAGGTGGTGACCTCTAAAGCGAGTTCAGCGCGGTGCTCTGCTCTATGGGTCCCCCGCATCTTTCGGGGAGCTGGTGGAACTGGTGCCCGGAAAACTTTTGCAGAGTTGTGTGTTGATTTTTGGTTTTTCGAAACTTTTGCTTGCCTTTGAAACTGTGTGGATTGCTTCTAGCGAGTAAAAAAAGCACACAAAACATAAATCATAAATCACAAATCATAAACAGAACAGAACAGAACGAATTCGTCAACCGATTTCGAGTGAGTGTTTTGTGGGGCGAAAGCCTGTCAAGTCGAGAATAGCTCTAATTGAGGGGCGGGACGGTTGCACCAGGGGGCTGGTCGGAAAGTTTTAAGTCAGGAACTTGACTTATACGAAGAGACATGCCAAGTTTCTGACTTGGTCCCAGTGCTAGGACCAGCTCTCAGGTGCAACAACTTAGCCTAGGCAACTGAAGAACGGAACACATCTAAAGGCAAGCCACGTGCAAAGAGTGTATGAAAACTACTAAATACGTAATAAATAAAGTTCATAAGCTCATTACTAAAACAAAGGCATTCCAAAGCGAGTCATGCATGTGCCACAGTCTGCGTAAACATATTCTAAATCGCAGATAGAGGCCATAATTAATAACTGAAGCGGCCAAGTGCTGGCCTATAAATTAAGCACACAACGTCAATGGCTTAAATGCAATACATCAACGCAGGCACGGTAAATGGGGAAAAGGAAAGTGGAGAGTGGAGAGCGGGAAAGGGAAACTCAAAAAAGCTACATTTAATGGCTGAGGGAGAGTCATAAATCCAACTCGTTATAAATTCAAATATATCTCACATCAATAATTTATAGAAATACGCGCGGGACAACTGTCATGCTCTGTATCTGTTGTTGTGTTGGTGAGTGTTTTGTGTTTTGAGTTTTTCTGTGTTTTTTCTTGTTTTTAGGGCTCCAAGGGGTTAAACACAACTTCATGCATAAAATATTTATATCAATATTCAAATATTTATAAACACACGCACTCGTTCGGGAGCAAACGGGATACGGCATTCGGGGTACGGGGTACGGGAAATGGGATAAGTTCTAGCGCCTCTGCAAGTTCAGAGTCAAATGCAAATCCAAATTGCTAGGACTAAGTGGACGGGGGATTAGCAAAGGCAAACCCAAACTGGCAGGCACTTTCTAGCATTCACATTCGCAGGCATTACTTTACAGGAGCACGAGCATCCTGGACACCCCTGTACTTGCCTTGATCAGGAACGAAATGGTGATGAAAATGGAGAAGATGAACATTCCGCCCAGGCCATAGAGGTGCAGGGTCCGGCGACCCGTGCGATCCATCAGCGGAATGGAGACGAGGGTCATGACAACCTGCGGGTGATTAATACATTAATGTTCTGATTTGGCTTGGAACTATTATTAGGGGCGGTGTCTGGCAAAGTAGGCACTTGATTTAGAAGGCCTACCATTATGGCGCCGATGCCTATCGTGGCGAACTTGGCGCTCTCCTCAGTCAATCCCGAGCTCATGAAGAGCGACGTGGAGTAGTAGAAGACGGCGTTGATGCCGCTGAACTGCTGGCTGAGCTGCATCACGATGCCGATGATCAAGGGGGGACGCAGGGTGGGCGAGCAGATCAGCTCCATGGTCGATATGTGGCTCTCCGACTGCTGGGCTCGCTCCTCGGCCCGCATCTCCTCGATGTCCTCCTCCACAGAACCAGAAGCTCGCAGTCGACGCAGGGCTAGAAGATACATTTTCCATGAATA
The DNA here is from genome assembly GCF_018153835.1 of Drosophila eugracilis. NCBI lineage: Eukaryota > Metazoa > Arthropoda > Insecta > Diptera > Drosophilidae > Drosophila > Drosophila eugracilis. The sequence goes on along the minus strand of NW_024572964.1, from coordinate 1,017,887 downwards.
TTTTCATGTCTAAGAAAGTTATGTAACCCACCCTTGCGCGCCTCCTCCTCCCACTGCTTGGTGATGAGCAGATATCTGGGCGACTCCGGGCAGACGGGGAGCAGAATTAGCTGCAGGATCGCCGGGCAGATGGCCAGGCCCAGGAGGATGGGCCAGCCCTCGTTGGTGCCCAGGATCTGCTCGATGCCCAGCACTTGGGATAATAGTAAACCTACAGTCACAGCCAATTGATTAACAGTACCTAAGCCACCGCGCAGATTCAGTGGCGCTATCTCCGAGATGTACATGGGCACCAGCGACGTGTTGAGGCCTGGACAAGATCCATTAGTAAGCTACTAAAGCAAGCAGTGGCTAGCCATTACTCACCGCAATTAACACCAATTATAAATCGGCCAAGGAATAACATTTCATAGGAATGACTAACTTTGGTAAATCCCATCAAACAGGCGCCGGCAATTCCCAGCACATTGTTTAACAGTAGGCCGCCTTTTCTGTAAATTCATTTGCAAAAAGAAAGTTTTTCTCAGTGCAAATGAAAGGGAGCAAAGATTGTTTTACCAACCTGCCAAAGCGGTTGGCCATCCAGCCGCCGCTGAAACCGCCCAGCATACCGCCGATGGCGAAAATGGAGACCGCCACCGAGTAGAGCTGCTGGATGAACTCCTCGCTGATGTCCTCGCCGTAGCGGTCCTTGTAGACGTCCTTCATGAAGTTCTCGATGTTCTTCTCGGGCGCATTGATCACGCCGGTGTTGTAGCCGAACTGCAGCATGCCCAGCACCGCCGAGAAGATCGAGTAGGTGAGGAAGAAGGTGAGACCCTGGAAGGTTCGATAGGTAATACCCATTAGTGGCGAACGACTCTCTGGGTGATAGGGGGCGGGACGGTGGGGATTCGGTGGGGGCTGTGCGGGCGGGTCCATCAAACGCTTTGCAAACGAGTGTGCGGCAAGGAAACCGAAGCTTTCTCTTTGGATAAGGCCAATTCTCTAATCGAAACTCAGGGATAACGAAACCAAAAGCTAAAGTCTGATGAATGAGAGTGTTGGATGTTGGAAAACAAACTTAAAATCGAGAAATCAAACAAAATGAATATATATTTCGGATTTATTTATTCGATTTCCGCTACAAAACATAAGAAATAAACAGTCGCAAGTTGCTTTAAAATACGTTGATGAAGAAGCCGTCTGTTCGTGTCTCCAGTACACTCAGAGAAATCTTGGTTAAGCTCTGAAAAGAGCTTCAAATTTCTTTGAGTGTACACAAAAACTGAAAGCAATCGGAAGAGCATTTGCATCTGTCCATCATGGTGGCAGTTTTTGCTGTCAGTGGTTGAGTGTGGCTAGGTGGATGGATGTTCGGGTGGTTTTTGGGTGGTTTTGGTCGTGTGGTTGTCTGGTTGTCTGGCTCTGGGTTGGTGGTTGTTGGTTGTTGGTTCTTGGTGTTTCGGTTTGTACATGAATAGAGAAATGAAATTCAAGTATTTAATTACACAACATGGCAAATAATTTAAGCTACAAACTTGTTCTAAAAGTCTTAGCTTCCGTCTGTGCGTGTGCTCCTCCAGTCGGTCCACGTATTCGCGCAGCTCCTCGATCTCCTCCTTCACCTGCTGCACGGTGTCCAGCTCGTGCTTGATCGCCACCATGTCCCGCTTCACCTGATTATTCATATAGATCGTTTACAAAGCCTTTCAGATAGATCTCAGACTGCCAACTCACCTCGGACACTTCGCTCTGGCAGCTCTCCACGGACTTGGTCAGCTCCTGGAGCTGCGTGCGGATCTCGCACAGGGCGACCGTCGTCTCCAGGTGTCGATCTCCCCGCTGCAGCTCATCGAGTTTCGCTGACAGATTCATGCTCATCACGCTAACTTGCTTTTGCAAACTGTGGGTCATTGGGTGGGTCATGGGTCACGCCAGGAGTCGGGTTACATTTAAGAGGTGCGCAGCCAAAGAAAATATCAAGCAAAATGCACTTTAGTCGGACGCCGGTCGGGAAATGCCTTCGAGTTCATTCCTTAAAGTACTTATTCCACTACGAGACTGCGACTGAGACAGAGTTATTTAGCGTATACGTAATTTATTTCGCTCTGGCCCAAAAGCAAACACAAACTCAAACGCAAAGGCAAAGGCAAAACGTAAACGAAACACACAAAACGAAATTATTTATGACCGCTTGCATTAAAATTTACTGAGCTATGCAATTATTGAGGAATGAAGCAACATAAATTTTATGGGCCACAGCTCCAAGCTGGGAGGCACAAACAGAAGCAGAAACAGAAACAAAAACTGAAAGCTGAGAACAGAAAACAGAAAACAGAAAACGCACGCCAGTTGCCGAGTTCCTTAGTCACTCAGCTCCTTGGGCAGAAGTCCAGGAAAGGATTTCTGTGTTGGGCGGACCGAGAACAACAATAATAACCGAGCCAGGCCACTAAGTACATAAAAAGTAACTTAAAGTAAATTGTTGGCATATTTCGTTAAGGTTAAGGCAAGAGTAATGTACAATGCACGAGAATGAAAAGTTGACGGCATTCTATATATATATATATATATTCTCAGCCCGGCTGAGCTCTGAACTCTGGCCCCATTTATTTGGCTTTTCGGCTGGCAACTCTTTCAGAGAGATAGACCCTGTCAGAGCTGTGGTTCTAATCCTGTTTACATCTAGCTCCCCTCTCGAATGCATCAAATTTACATTTTCATCGGCCGCAAAAGCCTGTGAAAACAAATCAGATCTGCTTTTTGCACTGCAGCCAAAGTTTTGGATCTGAAAACAAGGCTTACGAAGTTGCTTTCCTTATAAAAAGCTGTTGTTTTGTTTCATAAAAGTTGAACTACTTTTTAATCTATTCCAAAATTGTGTTCTTTATGGATTTAATAGCTCCTGTAAGCTTCTTCTTTATAATATTTTGCTGTTAGTGTGCATAAAGTTCTGTTGGAACAGCTCGACTCTATCGGATATCTGTTCGCATCGGAAGATGCACTTCGCTTGTTGTTTTGTTTGTTTGGGGAGGCCTCTAAATCAAATGGCAACAAAAGTGGTGGGCGACAGTTGCCAGCGGATGGCAATGTGCCGATATAGATATAGATATAGATATAGCTATATGTGTGAATGGAGGCCCATAGTCGCTCACAATGCGCATACGACACGTGGGCCGTGCTTGAGTTGCCTGCGCATTATGTTAATGCCACGCTGCAGGAGGGGGCAGGCTGCGGGGGATTGCTATCGTTAGTTCTGTTATTGTTTTGCATTTCACGGACATTGTTGTGCCGAGCATAAAAGGATTATTTTATGCATACATCAGCCAAGCCAGCGAAACCGAATCCGAATCTGAATCAGAATCCGAAACAGAATCGAGAGCAAAGCCAGAACCAGGACGAGCGATTCGAGCGCATCCTGTGCAAGTTATTGTTCTCTGCGAAAACAATTGCTCTGTGTACGTGTTTACGGGGGTGTGTGTGTGTGCTTGTCAGATGCAGGAATTTTCGGTTTTGTGTAAGGGATTTGTATACGTGAGCATTTAATAAATTTTCTGCCAATTTCTCCCCGGCTTGTGCATTCATTAAGGGCTGCAGTACGTGTGTTCCGGCGGCTAAAAGGATTCCAGGATCCCATTCGTGGCTGTTCATTTTGTCAAAAAGCTGCGCGCAGTTTTAGGAATATCAAATTTTTGACGAAACAAAAGCTGCCATGCCCTCAGCGGATTATCCTTTTGGCAGGATTTCAATCACATTAACCCTCCGAAAGGTCCCCGGCCAGAGTTCGGCAGCCGTCAACGTTCAGACTCGCTTCACTTACAGACACAGTTCAGTTCAGATCTCAGTGCACACAATAAATTCAGCGAATAAATTAAAATCAAAATCAATTCTTGTTGTACATCTGACATACATTTACAGCTATAGCTGTATGTAAGGTACATCAATCAGATCGAATCGGGGATATCGGGGGAAGTAGGGGACAGTCGGGATATCGGGATATCAGGATATCGGGGTGTTCAAACCAATTGGCATATAGGACATTCACCAAACGTTGCAAATTCTTGATTTTCAGCCTGTTTTTGTCGACTCTCATAAAGTTTTGCTGGAGCCCGCGTATCGTCGGCATTTGTAAATCAATTAAAATTTATTTGCGGCCTCGTTGATTTCGTTTTGCAGGGCAATATTTAATGATTGGCGTGATTAAGATTTTGTTTGGATTATGACATTGTTTGATTTCGCTTTAAGAACAGATATATGCAAAGCCAAAATGAACGGATGAACGGAAAACAAATGTTGGTAGTTTCTGGTTGTTGCAGTTTTTCAGTTTTTCAGTTTAACAGTTACAGTTTTTCTCTTTTTCAGTTTTTCTTTTGTCAATTTGGTTAATTTTGGTGAAGGGACCGTTACGCCAATTAGTCGGGGTTCTGTTTGTATGCAAACTCTTAAACATCGAGCATTAAACCATAAAAAGTGTACAGTAATTCATTGCAGCAACGAAACAAATGGAACCGAAAGCACGAGCAACACAAATGGCGGGGGGGAGGGACATTTAACGAGTTGAAAAATCCTGAAAATATTGTGTGACTGTCTGACTGACTGACTGACTGAATGATGCATTGGGCGGGGATTACGCACAAAAAGGGTTTTTCGGGGTTAAGGGGTTAAGCTAATTATGAACTTGATGACATGCAGGAGGAGGGAGATGTTGAACAGACAGAGAAAGAGAGAGAGAGAGAGAGAGAGTGCTGCTGAAGTGGCCAACCGCAGGCTGATTGACTGCCTGGCCAAAGGATGTTTGTCAATGGCTTTACATGGCTGTGCGCGAGTGTGTGTGTGTGTGGTGCGAACAGCGACTTAATGGCCCTCAAACACTTTTCGGCATGTCGTAAAAAACACAACATCCCAGCAACCGCACAGAGAAAAATAAATCATTTTGACTGGAGTTTACACTCTTGGATGCAGAAGCTAAAATTCAGTTTTTTAAGTTCTCATTTCGATAGTTTTTTGGTTTATCTACTATTTTGAAGCATACTTTTAAGCGCATATTTAAAGGCTCATCAAATTGATGACATAAATCATTGTTTATAGTTAATATTCCTTTATTTGGGACTAAATTATACTTCTAATATGTTAAACAGACAGGTAAGTTTATATAATTTAAGTAGTTTTTAATCTGTGCTGTTAAAAACAGGAGAATTTTGGGGTTTTTAGAGATTCGCACTAACATCAGCACTTCTATCAGCCTCTCTCATCCCTCTCTCTCTCTCTGCTTTCCCATTCAGATGACAAGCACGTTTTGGAAACTAAATTAATTTATTTGAACATAATTGAATTCTAATTGCGTACCATGCAAAAGGGGGAGCAGAGTGTCTGGTTTTCGGGCAAATATTCTAATAATTAACAAATCAATTTGATGGGCTACGAGTGCCAGAATAGAGAGCAGTGCAAATGCAGAGAGATAGAGAAGAGGGGGAGATTATTATTGCATTACAATATGACGGGGGATAGAGTAAAAATATTTAGATTTCGTAATTGAAGTTAGTTGGTTGTAATTGCATACTCATTGAGTGGCGTGAATACCAGGCCACTTTGCGTGTGGCTTTTGTTGTTTTTCGGTGGTTGAGTTGTTGTTGTTCATGGAGTTCATGGAGTTCATGGAGTTATTGTGGCAGTTTTAGTGGTTCAGGGGCAGTTGGGAGTTGGATGATAAAGAACACGTATAGACATTGTACAACATGTGAGGCAGAGGGGTTGTAGGTGCACGCCAGAAATGCATTTCGATGCTTCTTCAGAGTTACCCTCAAGACATGAGGCCTTTCCCGAAATGCATTTCTGGTAGTTGCAGACATAAACACAGAAAGAGATAATACATAAACGGTATATACCAGGGATGAATAACAATAGTCTTGGTAAAAGGACTTTAAGGTTCCTTCTTCTTCTAGCATAGACCACTTACATTTTGATTGCTTGGCTATCTTTACACTACTGTATTGATTGTCGATTTATCTTGGGCGATTGCACTTTTGTTTTTCATCCGCAGTACATAGCCGAGTGATTGACAGGTAGTGTGGGAATGAAATTACAGACACATGTGCTCAATCACTCGGTGACAGTTAAGCAAAGCAAATACGTTCGATTGAGTTGCAATTTTGTACAGCGCGTGACATGGCGACAAAGGCGGTTTTTGTGAAAGCAAAACGCCAGCGCGAAGGCAAACAAATGCTGCTAATTAACAATTTTTAATTAACGATGAGAAGCCATTTAAAATTACACGAACACAATTATTAATAATGAGGCGCACACACACACAGACACAGTCAGCGTGACTGATGGGATGATGTTTAATGGAACGAAAGAATGAAACCAAACTTTGTGCTTTGCATACATGGCGGATGAGTGATGTTCGAATTGTTTTTAATCGCATGGCGATCTGTTCGCTATTGTTATTATTATTATTATTATTACATTTACAGTTATGGTTATGTTTAATGTTTAAAGTTAAAGTTAATTAATTTTTAGATTAACTCTATGGGTATGTACCTGGGTGGCATTGTGCCCATCATTTTGTTGGCTTTTGTTTGGACTCCTTTGGTAAATTGATTGGCTATAGTTAGAGAGTCTCTTTTGCTATAATTATGTCTCTAGTTTAGTGGTTATACTCTCTGGCCACTCTCTGTTCGGGGTTTGGTGAATGTCGTATGTGGCCGCGGCTGAGCTATTGGGGCTAACGTATGATATCTGTTCGATTGGGTTGTCGGGAGGGTTGCAGGTTGCAGGTTGCAGGTTGCGCAACAAAAACAACACAACACAAAGGCCCTCAATGAATAATTGACAGTCTAAGGACACACGCAGGACACTTAACTGAACATAACTTGCGCAAATCTGTGTGGGAGGAGAACATTAAACATATACATTGCATATTTGCTCGTTAATATATCACAGGCCATGGGTAGAACCAAAAAACAGGAAGTAAAGAGTAGGCCACAGTAATGGCACACAAAAGCACACAAATTAAACTGGAAATTAAAACTTATTTACGCCCGAACTAAAAACATATCGTTCGTTATTTGTTTAATAAATTAAATAAACATGGCGCACACAAATAATTGCTGTTTATTTGTCTAACTGAAAGCGGATATTTATGGCCGGCCATCCAATCCCCCGGTCGCGCCTGCAAATTAATGGCCCGTAATGAGCTCCTGGCCCCGGAAAGCCACCGAGTCCATTACGAGGTCACTCGTCCGCTGCTGCCAGCGGATCAGGGGGTCATGGCGGCTGTTTGGGCATCCCCGAATCCGTAGGGATCCACCAAGTCTACGTACTCGAGCAGCAATTGGCGCAGTGTGGCCTCGTCCTCGCCATGACATCTCAACCTAGACTCGCGGTCTCGATCATCCCGACTCGAGTGGCGCTGCCTCTTGGGGGCGTAGCTGAAGGAGTGACGATAGAACCTTCCGTTGTTTATGTTGGCTCCGCGATAGGCGTCTGTGGGTTATCTGGTTATAACTTTGATCTTGTTGAAGGAAGCAAAAGGACTCCTTTGGGAGAATACCCACCTTCGGGTCGCAAACGCACCGGCGGTGAGGTCAGCTTGAGTTGTGTTGACGTTGTTGTGGGCGGAGTCTTACGTCGACCACCAAAAACATAATCGTAGGAATCTTCGCTCAAATTGGACACTGCCAGGCAGGGGGAAAGTGTTTTAGAATTACATTTGGGGGGAAATTTACACTTTTGGGGAGGCAAACAAAAGACAAAAGACAGGGGGAAGGCACAAAACTAAACCGAAATGAAACTTAAACTAAACCGAAAGCTGTTTGTTTCTCTTCTCGTTATCTCGTATACTCACTCTAAGCATTATATACATACAGTATATAATATATACGGATTTATATATGATACACAAATATTGTTAAAAATAAGACAAACATCAAAATAAACATAAGAACCAAGGTAAATATTTCGATTGTCGAGATTTTGTCATTTTCATTTTCATTTTCATTTTGTTGTTGTTGTTGTTGTAGTTCGTTGTTTTAGTTGTTGTTGTTGTTGTTGTTATTGTTGGTTTATTATGGAAGAATAGAGAGCACAAAATGTGGCAGATTGTTAGCTGGATTTCAATTTTCACAGTGGACAGCACAGACAGCACACACAAAAAGGCAGCTAAAGTGGACACACAGTAAGTCTGGCGTTCAAAAAACGTTACAAAGCGGCTGTCGCAGCAGTTTTTGGTTTCTTTTTCTAATACAAATTTTTGGGTTTCGCTCTAATAAACAATTTCCAAAAAGAAACACACACAGCAGCGTTGAAAACTACTTGGAAAATTCGAAACTCGAAATGATTTCGATCTGTGGCAACGCAAACAAAAACTGTTATTTTATATAGTCAAAAAGTGGCAATACAAACGGCAAGCAAATATATAGAACTAGACAAATAGAGAGAGAGAGAGAGATAGAGAGAGAGAGAGAGAGAGTGTGTGTGTGAGGGAGAGAGAGAGAGAGAGAGGCGACTGCGATATATATTAATGGACGACTGTTTGACTGATTGGTTTTTGGCTGATTGACTGATTGATTGATTGACTGAATGCTGCTGTGAATGCCAAACAAAAGTTAGGGACAAAATGCGGTTCTCCGTGGCAATGTTCGAGTGTGGCTAGTGGTGTGCGTACAGGGCGGCACCCGTACAGGTGCACTATGAGCTCGTGTTCATGTGATGTGATGATGTGCAGGCGTATGAAGGTGAATGTGTGTATGAAAGGAAAATAAATCAACGAACCGACCAATCAAAGAACCCAATCTACACACCAATTAAAGTTGCAATCAATTGGAAATGGCACAACGAAAAAACAAGAAAACGAAAAACGAAAAACCAAAAACAGAAAAACAGAAAAGAAAACCAAATAAGAATTTTCACAAAAGGTGCAACAGTAACTTTATAATGGGCGGAAAAAGCTACACAAAAACTCTGGCAAACTCAACGGAAAACCAGGGAAAAACAGGGGGAAATCAGGGAAAAGGGAAACAAACAAAAAACGCCCAAACAAGGGGCAAGAACTGCAGGCAAACAACGAGAAGAACAAATACAAATTGGCGCATATATGTATACACTCTCATATAGCAGATATGTACATATGCGGAAAGTAATTCAAAATATTCAAAAGATTCGAAAAAAAAGTCCGAAAATAATTGACGGGCACCTGGAAACACGCTCAGCGGCTGGAGCACTTGGGTGGAACGCAGTGGCGGCGGTAGCGGGGGCAGCTGTCCAAACGGATCTTGGTCGTTCGAGATGGAAGACGTGGGCGGTGAGATCATCGATAGGTCACCAATGGTCGCCATGTCATTACTCTGGCCAGCTATTTCATTGTGATTTGTCGTCGAATAGAAGAGAAATAGAGAAAGCGACATGAGATTAGTAGAAAAAAACAGTTTATTATAAGTATAAAAGTTACAAAGATATTCCCAAGAATTATTAAATACTACAGGACCCCCTGATTTCCCTCAGTGCAGCGACTTGGCTGCATTCAATAAGAGTTCCGCAGGACTCGTTGGGACTGGAAGTGGAGCATGCAAAGGCTTTTAATTTTGTCCCGCACGTGGCAGGTTGGCCACAAACAACGCCAAAGGAAAAGGGCAAGGAAAAGCTGAAGGCAAAGGAAACGCCGGAGAAAAGCCAGGTAGCGCAAAGTAAAAGGTGTGCGGCGCCATATTTCGCACATAAATTGTATGCCAGCTCCGGATCCCCGGGTCCGGTTAAGAGGACCAAGGACCAAGGACGAACGATAAAGAAGGACGCAGGACGAAGGGCGAGGCTGCACGAGATGGCGTCGCATGCATGGATGCATACGCAAAGCATTTACGCCAACGCCTCGACAGTCACAGACCGGAGAAAAGGAGAAGAGGATTGTGGGAAGAAGGATGGGGTCCCGGGGGTCCCGCCCTTATAGCCACATATGTGGGCAGGCGATCTGCAGGATTTGGCCAGGCTGCGTGCCACTGCATAAAATAGATTTCCATTTTGATTCGCTGGCAGGGTTTTCCCTGCTCAGATACCTCGTGATGAAGGGTTTTCCGGCTTTCTTTTCTTTATTAAAAAGTGCTTACCTATGCATCGCCATTTTAAATATTTACTCCCTGATCGAAGATAAAACGAGAAATAAACTAGATTTGTTATTAGTTTCAGCTGGTTTCCTCCTTAAAAGCCTTCTTTATGCTGTCTTCATGGACATTTGCATGGTTCAACCTGCAGTCCTTGCCTTGGTTCCCGGCAAAAGGATCAATTAAGGCTCAATGGCAGGCAACTTGGCCTGGGAAACCCAACACAGTTTCCCCCCTTTGCCGTAGTGTACTATTTTTTCTCCATCTATTCCACTTTTTTCCCATTGGCCATATGTAAACCTTTGCAGGACTTAAAAAATGCCTCGTTGGCTGCGATAAATGTGCCCATGGCTCCTCGTTGTTGTGGTTTTGCCTTAGGTCTGCCCCCTCCCTAACCACCCACTTAAGCCCCACACACACACACTATAGTTGGCACACAACAACAACAACAACAACAACAACGGCAACACGTGCTGCTTTTTCTACGGTTCGGTATTTTGAATTTTTATTATTTGCAATTTGCGTTAATGTTGTGGAAAAAAGCATGTGGCTGTTATGGCTTTGGCTTTAGCTCATGTCCTTCTTCTGTTCCCCCGCCTTCCTGCACCCTTTCTTGGCATATTGAATGGCCATTTGTGTCACACACACACACAGGCACAGACACTCACACACTTGTGTATACACGCACACACTAATGACCTTTTCATGGCCGCTCCATCCAACGGATGAATGCAAGAAATGTGGGCAAATTATGGGCCCGATTCAGGGCTCAGGAGGAGGATCCTCCGCCATTTATCCCTTCCTCGTTATTGACAAAATGATTTGTAAACATTTTGCGCATCATTAGTTGGCACTGCTCGGAAGATATGGCCTGCATTGCCTGCCTCTTCCCTGGAATCCAACCGATTAAAATCGTGCATGCAGCAAGGAAAGGAGCAGGGGTAAGGCTTCCCATGAACACGGTGAGAAAATAGACAATATATGTTATGGTTTATATAATATCTAAGGTAGCTTACTGCATTTCCTTATCAAATCCCCATTTCTAATACTTCTATTCATGGGTAAACGTTTTCTATCAGAATAAGCCTTGTTTTAAGAATTTCATTCTAAACAAAGGCCATTACATCTCAAGATGCACTTGCAACCGATTGGTAATTTCTTTCTCTGTGACCTCCTTGCACCTGCTTAATGCTAAACTCTTTGCTGACACCGCAAAAAGAGGCAAAATAAAAGTAAACTGCTTCCGGCTTCAATTGCATCAATGGAAATGGACAGGACGAAAGGAAGGAGTTGCCTTCGGAGAAACGAAGGAGGAGGAAAGGTGGAGGCCTCGCAAATATTTGCTTAAATTTGTGCTGAGGTTAAGCTTTTTGTTTGCCTTGCCTTTGCGGAGGCTCTCGGCCGAGCAAAGTTGATGACATCCAATGGCCTCCGCCGCAGTCTGGGGCAGTTGCATCCATGTCCTGTGTCCTATGTCGTATGTCCTAAGTCCTGTGTCCCCTGACATAGAAAAATAGTTGCGGAGAAAGGCACAGAGAGAAATATGAAAGAGCCGGGGTGGACCAGGGGCGAGTCCGGGGCAGAAGCTGCGTTTTGACTGCATGCCAAGGCTGATACTCCACTGACGATGCTGATGACGCAAGCAGTCAACCATGCGAATGTGTGTGTTCGGGCATTGAGCAGTTATTCATGGGCGGGGAGAGTGTGTAAGTGTGTGAGTGCTGGCTCCACACACAGAAAAATATAACAAATTTCGCAAGCCATATAGTTTGTATGTTTGTATGTAGGTATGTCGCAGACATAACCTGCTAGAGTCCAAACTTTATAGCCAATCAAGATGGAAGCTGATAAAGTCAAAGAGCCAAAAGTTATTAGCCAGGATGCCACAAAAAGGCTTCAGGATTGTGCCTTGCTTGCTCTAGTTTTGGAAAATTCTTTCGATTGATATTTAAGTGCCTTAGATATTGGCTTTTCCCCTACTATATGAGTGAAAATACAAAAGCTTAGGTCAGTTACTTAATTTAAAAATATTTTAATTAATTATTTATCCTATTTGTGCTTTTATTTCCTTGATGAATGCCTTCTCTCAACATACAAATAACTTTCCATTCAGGTTTTATGAGGGCATCTCGAAAAGTAACTTCTTTATCCCTTAACTTTTCTCAATGTGCACTAACTTTGAGCTCTGGCCATTGACAAAAGTTGCCTGCAGTCTCTAGACTGGCCTGTTCTGGCAGCTATGACAAGTGGCCTCTAACTGGGCCCACAGCTCGTCCTGCCCATCGGGAGTAATCGGGCAGTTTGCCATCTTTGTGGCATAATTCTAGGCTGGCCACGATAATTGATACCCTTTGTCAGCTCTGGACGGCAAATCAAATTAGCGAGCAGAATTGAAAACTTATTTATGCATGAGAGCCCGCTAATCATTTTTCGAGAGGGGAGTCATTTAAAATTCAATTAACTAGACGCCCAACCTGGAAGGGCTCCCCTTCCATTGTCCTTCGTTCATAGAGAGATATTCCGCCTATTCAGAGACATAATCATATACGAATTCAATGATGAAAAGCCTTTTAACTCGGCTTCTTCGGGGGCTTTTGTCTTAAACGATTTGTCCACTAAATGCATGATTGATTAAATGAAATAAAACCCTCTCAAACACACAAACACACGCATACAGGCACACGCACACCTGCAACCACAGATAGAATGCAGGATATTCGAGTTGCTGCCATTGCTGCTGTTGTTGTTGTTGTTGTGTGTTCATTAATAGGCTTTTGTCTTTGCTCACCGCAAAAATTATTGCTGCTCAAATGCACTTGAATGTGGCATTGTTTCGCCCTCTCCTCCGATTGAAGTGCATGCAGCTCAGACCGCAAAATCCTTAAATGCTGCATTAATGGCCACACACACACACACACTGGCACTCCGAAACCCTTGCCCAAGGATCGGGTAAGCCGAGTGACCTCACATCTGCCCAGTCCATCTCCTGCCCCCTGCCCCCTGCCACTGCTTCTGTCCCTGCCCCTCGATGATATCACAAATTAAATACACTTGCACGTTTGCTTAACTCGAAATTCAACAAATATTGAGAGGGGCATCGGACCGGGGCGTGGCAGCTGCAGGATAGCTGTGGATAGCTGTGTAAGCACGTGTCTGGGTCGAGCACTTGACAATCAGCACTCACAACAGCAGGCAGTCGACGGCACTGGCGAAAAGGATAGACCGACGGAGGATTCGAGATTCGAACAGTGGAACAAATTATGGCTAAATACAATATTTAGTCACTTAAAAATAATTATAAATAAATAAAATATTAAAAATATAAGATAAAATTAAGTCCATTGCGTAATTTTAAGATTATCTTTAACGTAAACTTAAAATTAAAAAAGGCTTTGCCTACTTTTAGGCATAAAATTAAACATGGAAGAGAAGGAAATAGTTGGCTTTTTCTTAAAGCATATAATAAATTAAAATAAAATCCATTTCAACAGCAGTGCACCTGCCAACCATTGTCCCACCATTCACCAGATGGGCCTCCCAGCTTGTCTTGGCTGTTGGCTTTTGGGATGCCGATGCCGACGACGATGCCGCCGCCATTGTCATTGCTTGTTGCTTTCGCAAACCTGCCACAGCCCGCATTCCGCATCTCCTGGATCCTCGAAATCTTCGAGGAATATTGACAGTGCGGGCAGCTGTTAATACAAGGCAAACTCTCCATTTTCGGCTTCCATCTATCCATCCGTAGCCGTTGTTTTCGTTATTCTCGACCAGAGTTTGCACGTATTATGGCATGTGTTTATTTGCCAACACCCCCGCAGGCCCAGCTGGCCCTGCCCCATTGCTACAGTGCCCCATTGCCCCGCTAAAGCATCCGCATCATTATATGGAGCACTTAAAGGGACATAACTGTTGCAGCACACACGGCGTATGATTAATTTCAGCGCCCGCAATCCATCAATGAAAAAGTTTGGGACCATATCGCTTCATGCTTCATGCGGCAGTTTAAGCATAACGATCTGACATTTTTCACATTATTAAAATCACTTGCGAACGAAGAGTGACGAGCGCGGAAAAGTTTAATGGATAAAATATCACGCATACGCAGCGTATGGCACGTTAAGAATGATGTTCGCCATAAGTGCAAACCATTTCCTTATAATTTTTACTGCAGTATCGAGACATGATGTATGGGGGTATCGGGCAGAAGGAGAGACTCAAACAAACGGAGACTTACCGGTGCACATAGGAAAGCCATTTCGTTGCCAGTCCCGTAAAAAAAATGTGAATTATCCCACGTTCCTTCGATTGCTGACTAAAGAACTTTCGGACTCGGACTCCAAATCCTCCGCAGTCAAATCCAATTCTCGACCGACGTGTCTTCTTAGCCTTCCTTTCTGGCACAGCTGCTGGCGGATTGCGCCTTTTGCCTTCCTGGCAACTGGCAAATGATAAAAACTGGCGACGCACTGCTAAAAAATATGCATTTTTAATGCCATAAATTAGTTTTGTCGTTTGCCGAACACCGGGGAGCTGCAAAGAGAGAAAAGGCGAAAGAAATGAGTCAGAGTTGCGGGGATAAAGCCAGCTCACCGCTGCACACTGCAGCTTTTTAACGTGGAGCTTACTCTCAAAGGGGACTGTATATTATTAGCACTAATACCTGATTCCATTAGCACACCAGCTTTCATTTCGCCTTAAGCCAGAGTGTTTCTCTTTATAACTCACAGTTTTGCTTAAGATATACTAACTAGAATATAAACTTAAAACTGCAAAGCAAACTGGTAAATCATTTTGATTTTCAAACTTAACAATACTTTTTACAGAAAAATGGAAATGAATATCGAGAGAACTTTTATGAACTTTTAAGTTCTTAAATAGTATCCAGCTTAATCAGTAGCTGGGGGAAATTCGCACTCTGCTAAAGGCTTTTCCCGAATTAATTTGCAATGTTTATTCCTGGCTTTAAGCAACTGGCTGGCATGCCAACCGGCAAAATCACACAACCGCATTTAAATTAATGCTGTCAGCACATCGGCGGGGGAACTTGGAGCCCAATCCCTGTCCTTTCCCCACAGGTGAAGGGCTGCCAACTGGCAAAAGTCAAATTAAATTCTATTTTTAGGCACCCAAATGCTGGCGAACCCGTCCGCTCCTCATTTCCCATTTCCCATTCTGCATTTTCCCCTTCGCAGCTTTGTTAATTACTCCATGAATTTGATAGTTTTCCATCAGTGCGGATCACACACGGGCCTGACGATGATGATGATGATTATGTGGAAAATGAATATGCAAATGGGGCACAACCGTGCGAACCGAGTGTGTTTAGGTGAGTGGTGTTTTGTGGCAGCGTGCAAGGCGAGAGCTCTTGAGTATATCAAATTTGGGGTTGTGGCCCACAGTTATGGATACCAATTAGAATCTGGTTATCTGGCATCTGGCATCGAGCGGAGCAGCGATTCGGTATACATCCGACGCTGAAGCGCAAACTGAACAAGGAAAGTCTCTTGCAGCCGAAATGAGCTGGAAAATGCGGAGGGGGCTGGAAAGCGAAACAGCATGCGATGAATGTGAGTGCACTGGAGAAAAAGTCCAAGATGATGCAGCTTCTCCTTATTTCCGCTGAGTACTTTCATAAAGAACGTTCGAAAACCCATTACTGCCGATTCTTTCATTTCTTGGAACATTTTTTGCTATGAAATGAAGATTGAGGATAGTTTTTCTGCGTGTAAATTAGTTGGCTCCGCATCTCGGCTAATGATGCGCATGATGTGGCGGCATTGTCCTCGTCGTTGAGCCCCCACTCCCCGCCCTTTTCATGCCCATCAACTTCACTTCATCAGCATCTGCATCTTCATCTGCAGGACTGCACTTCCCCGGCCTTTATACCGCATCGCAGGCTGGCTTGACTTGGCGTGGCTTGGATTGGATGGATGGTTGGTTGGTTGGCTGGCTGGCTGGATAGATGGCCTCCAACTGTGCGCTGCACCGCATGAAATTAATATTAATCGCAGCTATGCATTAAAGCCGCTTTTAGCTTCTAGATTTTCCTGCCGCCGCCCGTCGCATTTCCTTTGTTGCAATGTGTTTATTGTGAATTTTATTTATTGCTCTGCGGTCGTGGCGGTTATTAAAATTGCCACTGGCAATTTGTAATCATTAGGCATTCTCGCTGTCGCTGTTCTTGTCTCTCTTGGTCGTCCTGTCCCTCTCTACTTTGTACCCCCTACCCCCTACTCTCTACTCACTACTCTCTACTCTCTACTTTTACCGCTTTCGCTTTGCACACTTTTGGGCGCCCATTTGACAGGCGGCTGACAAAAGTCAGTGACATTCTACCCAAACTAATACCCATGCACTTATGCAAATCTCACACAGACACTCCAACCTCAAAAAGAGAAAGGGATGGGAGAAAGAGAGGGCGGGATGGCGGAGGAGAAGGAGACGGCAGTCGGGACAGCCTGGCACTGCCATTTGCACATTTACCCCCCGTACAGCCATCTCTCTCCCCCCCAATCTACCCCTCTCGCTCTGTCGTAGTTGTCGTGGCAAAATTTAAGTGGCCACTTGACTAAATTAATATGACACTGCAGCAAGTGCAAGTGGCCAGGACTCGTCCCCTCTCCCTCCCCCGCCCACTCCTAGCCTCCGCTCGTCCTGACTTTCGGCCAACAATATGAATAATTATGACGTTTATCTCCTGCACCTGATTTGCACACCGAAAGAATAAAGGAGGCCTTAACTGATGTCGCCTTAATCGCTGGTTAAGTCCGCTTAAAAGCGACGAGGAATTGGTTTTCAAGATTATGGGTTTGTGAAGAGGAAATCTTATTATGTAATCTGTAAGTCGGTTTAATGGATGGAGTAATACTTATTAGATAGTTAACTAAAAACAAACATTTGATGCAGTGATTGATACCTCAGCTTAAGCTTACTCCTTTAATCGATCAAAAATCTATTCAAAAACTGCAAGGCTCGCACTTCCTTTTGCTGAATTTGCGTCCAATAATTTGCCAAGGCATTCTACACCATCCCCAAGTATTCATCAGCACATGTGGCACCGTCTTCTTCTGTCAATTGCCTTAAATGCAATTTAATTTTCCACCTGATGTTGTCCTCTATGTAAGGCCTTTGCACTTACGTGTCCTTTCCTATAACAACAGAAGTACCAACAGGAAAACCCCTACGCCAAGAAGAAGAAAATGAGAAAATCCCAGCTGGATTGTCGCCGCTGCAAACTCATTTTTTTCCTTCGCCCAGCCTGCGTCCTTCGCTTTACGTCCCTTTGCCTCCTTGCCTCCTTGCCACCTTGCCACCCACTGGAGTGGCAGGCCAGCCTCCATTCAAGTTCCCTGGTCCTTTGCCCAGTCCTCCCCCTGTCCATGTCGGTGTCACACTTGGCTCGCAGTTTTGTGGCCAGGCCAGGGCTATGAAAATAACCATAAGGCAATTGCCCGGGCGGGTTGCACGATATCCTTCCCCTTTCAGCATCCCCCCTTCCACTGCGGTGGCACTCATAAGCCTTGAATGGTAAATGTCAAAGTTACTCCTCAGCGTAACATTCGACACATCGGGCGTTGAGGTGTGAGTGAGTCCCTGTGTGTGTTTGGGTGTGTGCGTGGATATGCTCATAAGTACAGTGAGGTCAAAACATGAAGGCTTTATGCTTATATTAACGATAATAAAAGCAAGGAAACTTCTTCTAAGGTAATAAAGACAAATAATTAAAAAATAATCTAAATTAAGGGCGCATACTTTTCAGTTTAATGTGATCCGAAATGGGAATATAATATTCCATTTTTATTCTTTAACCGCCATGGCCATCAATCTGATTCCCTTCTTATAACTTTAAAAGCCTTTTCCAGCGACATAGCCCTGTTTTCCCCCAGTGTACTTCAGGACTCCCAGCTTGGTCCTGTGCCCAGCCTGGATTACATTACACTAAGTTCTGTGCAAACACAGTTGGCGCAGTTCATTAACATGTTACATGGAGTTCAGTCGGTCTGGGGACTCGACTCCGTTCCACTTTGGATTTGGGACCTGGGTTGGAGACAGTGGGATGTAGGATGTAGGATGCTGGTTATGGATGTAGGATGCTCTTTGGGTCTGTGTTTGTCTGTGCAAATGTATGCGTAAGCACAATATGCCAGCCTATCTGGCTTTCTCAGTGCGATGCTGGGCGTGTGTGGGTGCGGCAGAGCTGTATGCTTTATGATTTCTTTTCCCATTTTCCGGATGCGGAAGTGTTGCCCCAGCAGCTGCCCCCTCCACTTGAGAGTGGAGGCGGCTCAAAGGCATGGTTTTTGAGTGTGTGTTTTAGTCTAAGCTGTACATTTAAATGTAAAGCATAAATAATTAACAGACCTCAGAGCTGGGCTCCCGAATGCAACTCGAAGGGCGGAACCTCTTCTCCTAATTAGGCGTTAAGGTTTCTAGATCATCATCAGCTCTATTCTCCAGTTAATTTGCAGTTTTAATGCGTTTTCCACTTGTGGCCAGTCGTGGATGGGGGCTAAACTTTTAACCGAAATAAGGCAGCTAGCCAAATTTCATTTCACAACCCGCTCTAGCCTCCCTTTCAAGCCCCTTCCCTTTTCCCATGGGCAGTTGCAACCAGCAGCCGTTGCATACTTTGCGGCGCAAACAAGACCAATCCCCAGTAGCCGCAGACCGGCCACGCCCCCTCACCATATATGTTGCACGTCAATGAGTCCCGAAACAAAACCCCAAAAACAACTCACACACACAGACGTCTGCCACACACTCAGACGGGGATATAAATATACACAGGGAGAAATCATAAACAGGAGAAAGTTTTTAAAGAAACTTCATACTTGAAACTTAATAGTAAGAAGAACAAGTTAATAGATTAATAAGTTAAAGTATTAACTAATTACTGAAGTAGATAAAGATTACTGGATTCGATTTTGATTTCCAAAATAAGACACTTCATTTTTTGTATGTGCATCGTTGGCTGGCATTCGTTGCAAGTCAGGCCTTAAAACTCGCAGCAATTCGTTTTAATGAATCCATCTACATCCACTGCCAGATCCACGTCGTCGTCCTTCATGCAGGCCACAGGATGCACTGGGAAATGGGAAATGGGAAATGGAGGAGCAGGATGTGGGGAGGTGGAGGCTCGGAGTGGTTGCATCTCTGGCCGGAGAGGAACTGATTGTATCAACTTCCTAAGTGGATTTTGCAGTCCAACTGGCATTAAGCTCTTGGCCGCAGGTAATTTCGTATGAATGAAAAGCAAAAGTCTGCCCCAGAACCAGAACCAGAACCAGAACCAGACTCAGCACCATCACCAGCCCCAGTCCCATTTTCCCATTTCCCAGTTTTGGTTTTCGTATTCTGCAGTGTTTTCTTGCGCTGCTGCAGTTTGTTCTGTTGCCCAGCGACAATGACACCAGCCTCAAGTCCTTAGTCCAATTTCTCGAATTTGCCTACAGTGGAGTCTCGAAAATGAATAACCCACAGTGAAGCTAAGCCTAAGCACACGGATGAGGAAGTTACGAAGTCATGTCTGGTTCACAGCTCTTAGCTAATTAATGTTTGGATAAGCTTAACTTTTTTGTTCTTCAGATATCAGTCTTGACTGTACTCGGCTTTGCATATGAGCAGCTAGCAATTCCTGGAGGGGCAGTGGACCGACCTAACTACCCGAATCTCCCCGAGCGTCAAATCTCTGACATTTCATGCCTTTTTGAGGTTTTCTGCTCGCGAGCTCCGCTGTCCTTGCCTTGGTCCTCCGTCCTCCTTCCATCTTTCCCGCCACTGCTTTTCCAGTTTTTCTCTTCACCTCTGTAGTGACATTGTCTTTCAATAAACATTCATTCCTATGGTCGAGTGGGAGGGATGAGGGCGGGATGAGGCAAAAGGTCCTGGGAATCCGCCGACACAATCCTCCTTGGTTCCGTTATGACTTTTGTTTGCCTGTCGAAACTTTGCTCGCCCTCTCAACTGCTTCTATATGCGACTTTTCCTGCTGTGGCTTTTCGCACTCATGAATTTTTAAGCGGCATCTCTGCAGTTGCCAGAAAACAGCAACTAACACCAAGTCCCCACCCTTTTGCTGCCTGTCCCGCCCTCACTTTCCTCGGAAAAGTTGAAATAGTTTCAATGCAATTTTGATGATTCGATGTTCGGGGGAAACTGCTGCAGTTTCGCTCCTTTTTACCTGAGCAGGTGTGCCAAAAGCGACGAAATTGCTCTAAACAGGGAGAAAATGTTACCCAGTGCTAATCGTGCTAAGTAGTTTGAGAGAGAGAATTTAAAAGCTAAACAGATTAGGTATCAGATTTAATATTAGTAACGAAATGGCATTCAAAGACATTTCTGTCCAAGCCTTAAGCAACTTATATGAGGGAATTGGTATTTGTTTTTCTCTGTGTAGAAATGATGTGACTTGCCCTTCTTTTTGATGCGTATCAAGGCACTCAGAATATCTGAATGGGGTTTCCGAAATTGAAAACACTGTCAAACTCCCAGAGTTCCCTGAGCCAATCAATCCGCACTTTTAATGGGAATTCATTGCAGCTCATGAAATTTCAACCGCCTTTCAGAATCCTGTTCCACTTTTCGCATTGAATTTCTGTTTATTAATTTTCAAACACTTCGCTTTCGACCCTCATCGAGTTCCAGTTGATTACGCATTAAAAATGAAAGTGCAAAAACCCACGAAAATATCATATAAAAAGGGAATTGTTTTTGATAGATTCGCCCATAAATTGTATGGAGTTTGTTTAGTCGCGTGGAAGGGCCATAAAACTCATAAGCAGTGGGAGGGTGGCAGCCAAGTTAAGTAATAACCGCTAAAACCGAAATGCAATCAATGCAGGTTGAGATAAACTCTGAAAATCCACATCGTGATTTCAACTGATTAATCTCAAAGAGCCATGTCGAATATTGAGATTAACTTTTGGCACATCATTCTGTTCCTGTCAAAGTAAAAAGGTATATTATCTAAAATATTTAATAGTAATGTGACTATAAATATTTTAATAGAAAATATTTGGGTTTATACCTTGCTAATATATAGATTAGCTTTCTGCTCGTCATGTTAAATCAATAATTTCACTATCTGAACTCCTGCTATCTTGATTTCTCTATTTTTAGAGCCTTTGCCAGTGCAAGTAGTTTAAAAATAATCTGTTAAGGAGGAAGATGTTTCTACTGAAGTGTTTAACCATATCAAATGGCCCGAAAACACGATCAAAGGTTGGTTGATTTAGATCTTATGAGCCAGGCAATACTGTGAAGGTAAACCAATATAATTGCTAAAAAGCAGGTTGTTAGAAGTGGGCAATGATGTGATAACACCTGAGAGCATAAACCGCAATCAGTAAGTGTACTTGCTTCTAGCAAACAGAAAGTCATTAGCCATTTACGCCGACTTTGTCATTCATAAAATTTATGTTTGTAACTTGGGAGTTGTAAATTAAAGTTATCAGTTAACTTCGACATGGAATAAAGCTCAATGGTTGCATTAAACACGATTACAGTCGTTCGTCATGTATGTATTATCGGCAACATATATAGATTCGTCTGCTCTTCTGTTTCTGGAACAATACTCCTCGATAAAGAACATAATTTCTCTATCAGCTTTCCTTTTCTTTTTATTCCTATACTAAACATTGTACACCCGATTACAATGAAACTATAAATATACATTCTTAACACTAACTTTTTTACACAGAGAGTAACAGATTCGTTTATTTTCGCCTTAATCGGTTGTATGTGTTACCCGATATTTACTGTAATCACAGCCGACATAACTGAGCAAAAAAGCGATGGGAAAAGAGTAACGGCGTGCAGCGCTGAAGTTTATGTTTGTTGTTTTTGCTGTCTCTCTGTTTGCACAATTCAATTCATCTTTTTTGTTATTTTGCCGGCCAGCGAAGGTTTTTAATTGAGTTGAGTCTGCTGTTGTTGTTGTTGTTGTTGTTGTTGTTGCTGCTGCAGCATCGTGATTTTCGTTTTAACATTAAATGGAAATGCAATTGTTTTTAAACGCGCAAACTTGTTGCAATTTTCGTTTATTGCTTTATCTTGTTGGGTTCTTTCAACTCCGCCGCCTTTCTCTGCCCCCGCCTCTCTCTCCCTGACACTTTCTCGTGCGTCATGTCATTGCCACTTGTCAAAGTGAAAGAGATGGGCTTGTGTGAGAGTTAGCGAGAAAATTACATTAAGATCAGCTTACCTGTCATTTGTTTCACTGCTGTCGTTTGTGAATTATGTCTTAAAAACGAAAACACAGAGCGATAACCTTTAATTATTTATTGATACAAGTGATTAGCCGAAAAAAGAATTGAGGCGGCTGTTTATGGGTCCAGGGCACTTGAGATATAGACGATTAGCACTACGCGACTGATAACGAAGACGCGATGGAAGAAACGGCACTAAAAACAATACTAATTAGGAATGTTTACACCTGTACGAAGAACTGAGACCGAGTCACACCGCCTGGGATGGGAAACGACTGGCGGCGGCGAGCTTCCAGATAAAACTGAGCATTGGTCTGAAGAAAAGTGGAGAATGGAGCGGAGAGTGGGAGAGAGTAATCGAGTGGAGTGCGAGAGCGGAAAAGTGGAAGATTTGGAGATTGGCAGATTGAGAGGGCGTAAGCCAGAGAGCCATTAAACGGTAAAACCTGCTAGACCAGAGTTGTAAGTGATATGCTGAGTGCAAGAGCGAGAGGGAAAAGGGAGAGCAATAGCGAGAGAGGAAAAAGAGAGTTTCAGCCGATGATTACGCTTGCCAAGATTCTGTGGAAGAATAGTTCATAGAAAGAAGACGACGATTTGCCTATAAAACAGTGAATCCTAGAAAAGCTGAACAATTACACTTTTGCGTACATTATGACTCTGTTTACAAGAACTGTAATTAAATCGTTACTAATATCCAAACAATAAATCCCAGTTGTATTCCTATAACAATCGGTGAAAATAGATGTAAGCAGCAGGGAGGAACAAGTTTTCCATAAGCAAATATATTTAGCATACGTAGCGTTGTTAATTACGTATACGAGGTGAGAACAAAACGAACTTGGATTCTGTGCGGGCAAGGCGAGCGGAAAGTGAAAGCAAGGCTTACGCCCGACTGCGATTCGATTTCGATTTCGATTTGCTCATAGACAAGGTAACGGATCGAGCGGACCACTAACCACCCACAACCTAGCACCCACCATGGCTGGCACATTTATTATCGAGACAAGCTACTTAGTGTAATCGCATTTGTATCTGCAATTACACGACTGTGGGGCTTTTGATTCAGATGCCGATTGCGATTCCGATTCAGATACAGATTCTGATGCCGATGCCGCACCCACTCCCATTTCGATTTCGGTTTCGATTGCGGTCTGTTATCAGGTAAGACCTTAATGCCCCACGAGGGTGTTGCGGCAATTAGTGTGCGGGGTGTCAACTCTCGAGTGCCGATTAAATCGAAATCGAAATCGAGGGGGTCGGGAGCAGCGCGTGCCTCTGGAGTATTTGCAATTATACGGATATTGATAGCAACTTGCACTCAAGCCGGTGCTTCGATAGCGAAACTCTGTCAATATTCGGTGCTTACAGTTCCCCATTAAGATAATATTCAATAATTTATTACGGTGTTAAATCATAGTTGATATCTGAATAACACATATAATTCTTTATATGGGAAATGCTTGGAAATACTTTAAATATGTATTTCCAACTGACTTACTGCTGAACTTAACTATTTAAAAGCATTAATAGAAGTATACATTTGCGGAGGAAGATGCTCCACGAACACAAGCAGCTACTAGCCACTATCTTTCAGGAGTAGTTTCCAGTTATCCCCCCAATAAATCCATTTAATGTGTTAAGATAAAGCGCCATAGTTTAACGTTCTTCGGCGCAAATTGTTGCTGGCGAGTATGCTGACTTTGAATCACTTTTGCTGCTCATTAATCTCAATTCGAAGGCTGCAAACGTTTCTTGGGAATCTTGCGATTTCCCACTCTTTGTCAGTGTGCGTGCGGGTTTTCCCCACTACAGTGTGTGTGCGTGTGTGTGTGTGTGTGCCTTTGCAATTATTTATGTTGTTCATTTGTTCAACGGCCACGACAGCTGAACAAAACAGAGGGGCGTTGGGCAGGGGGGCGTGGTGTTTCGCAGAGGCGTAGAAGCAATAAAAGGCAACCATGTCGTCGTCTTCTGCGGGAACATATCATTTACATGCCAAGCACCCTGCACTGCGAGAAAAAGTGAGTGCTTAAGATAGACTTCTGAATGCTAAAACTTATAAAAAGAAAAGGAAATATCCAAAGGACTCATTAGATTAGAAATCAAGAATTTGATATAGATTTTCCTATACTTCTAAGTGAGCATTTCTTAAGCCAAATAATGATTTTTGCTGAGTTCAGTGTACGAGACTGAAGCACGGAGCTCCACAATGACGCACCACCCATCGACCTCCGCCCGAACACCCTCCTCCCACCACCTCCGCCAAGAATGGGATGTAAAGTTTAACACATAAACTCAAGACAATTTGTGCGCGTATGTGTAAGGAATAAAGGCAAAAGGCAAATAATTTACAAGTTTCTGCAGCCGAGGAGTGGGCGGAGAAAGGGGGTGGGGATAGAGGACGGCCATGTACGAGGGAGCATACAAACACAAATACAAATACGGATTCAGCGGGCAACTTTTGCTGCTCTCGTAGGCTGCAGCAACAACTCAGACTCGCACACACCCACACACCGCACACACACACAGGCATACACACGCGCAGCGGAAAATGTGTTACAGCAAAAGTGTAAAAATAAATAATTTAAAGTGTGTGTAAAGGACACGGCTGCGAAAAACATTGGGCGGCCATCGCCATAAAGCGCTGAAGGCAGGGAAATCCAAGTTGGCGGTACAAGCACACGCACACACACACGCGCGCACTACCCATATAAAGGACATTCGCACACGCACACAGGCACAGTCAAAAGCATGCAGTTGTGGCCAGTTGCCCTGTATGCACAGTGAGAAATAGAGGGTAATCGAAGGTAATGGGTTTTTGTTATATTCATTTTATATTTTAAACTTAAACTTACTTAATATATGAAAAATTTTTAATTGGGATTTTTATCTCTTACTAAAGTAAGGCTTTCTCTCAAATGATGAATAACTTTCCTTCTTAGACTTGAAGTACCGTAATAAGTCAGTTTATCCTTTTCTGATAATAATAAGCCCCGAAATTATCTCTAACCCACTTTTTTGGTGTCCTGTGTGTGCGTGCATTACATTTTCTGTAGGCCCCCCTTGCCTCCCGCTGCTCAACGCTTTTCTCCCGCTTTCTGCGCTCCGTAAACTTTTGCGCTCAATACCACAAGAGCAATAACAACTACGGCAAATACAACAACGTCTGGGGAAAGAAAGGAGACAGGAGAATGGAGCAAGGAGAAAGGCGAGGAAGGAGCAGCAGCTGCAGGTTGGCCTTTGAAAGTGTTGCCCGCAATACAACAACAGCGGGAAAAACAACATAAACCATATAAGGGAGAGCCAGAAAACTTATTATTATGTTGTCAGTAAAGAAACCAACAACAATGGCTGGCCATAAGGAGCAGGACCAGCTGGGGAAATGGGGGAAGAGGGAGGCAGTGGGAAAAGCGGAGGCGAAAGGCGAACAAACAACAAAGAGGCCAACGCGTGCCGAAAGAAAAACAGCAAAAATAATGCCAAAAGAGGAGAAGCGAGAAGAAAGAAACCAGAGGCGCAGGATCGCCAAGGGATATCTCAGAACTTCATGTTGTGGGAAGTACCGAAATTTTTAACATATAATCAAAATTAGGACTTTTTAGTAAAATTTCCGATATTTTTAGCAGTATAATGCTTATATCTCTGTCAAAATAAGACTCACAGCTATAAGGAGGATTGTTTTGTGTAGCTAACGACCCAAGCAAACTTTCTATGTGGTTGTAGCAACGATTTGCGGAAATTAAATTTTTTGCCAAATTTCACTTTTTTGTAAGGGGTACCATCATCATTTTTTCGAAAAATTGAAAAATATTATTTTCTTCAGATTTGAATGGGACTTCAATATTTTGAAAATAGATTTAAAAATAGGCTCAACGAGGTATGACATTCCATTTTCCGACCATTTTTTGCTTTGTTATGGACAAAATACTGATATTTCGAGCCTCAAATCGGCTTTCGTGTTTGTTGAACATCATACAAATTTACGAAAATTCTCAAAAAAATCACTTTTTGAGTGGGGTACACAGTTTGACGGGGAATTTCAATACGAACTTAACGAGGTATAACATTCCGTGATATAAGAATTTTTGGCTCTGTAATGAGGGAAATACTGATATTTTGAGCTGAAAATCAAAATTGTGACTTTTGAGTAAAATACGGCACATTTTTCCCAGTGTTATGCTTATAACTTTGTCAAAATAAGACTCAAAGCTATAAGGATGATTGTTTTGAGCAGCTAACGACTCAAGCAAACTTCCTATGTGGGTATAGCAATGATTTTCGGAAATTAAAATTTTTGTTAAATTTCACTTTTTTGTAAGGGGTACCATCATCTTTTTTTCAAAAAATTGGAAAATTATTTTTTTCTTCAGATTTAAACGCCACTTGAATATTTTGAAAAAAGATTGAAAAACAAACTCAACGAGATATAACATTCCCTTTTCCGACCATTTTTGGCTGTGTTATAGACAAAACACTGATGTTTTGGTACAGTAAAACTTCAATTCTTGTTCTCAGAAATCCACACGATGTTAAATCTCTGATGCCAGCACTAAAGTAATAATTCGGAATCGAAGATGATTAGCTTTCCCTGCAATCTGTCAGCTTTTCCTTCTATATTCTCTCGATTCCCCCTAGTTTTTCTCCCCGATTCCTGGCATATGCTAATATCGGTATCAATAAAACTATTTGCCCAACTACCTTCGAACACCTTTTGG
Source organism: Drosophila eugracilis (assembly GCF_018153835.1). Taxonomy (NCBI): domain Eukaryota; kingdom Metazoa; phylum Arthropoda; class Insecta; order Diptera; family Drosophilidae; genus Drosophila; species Drosophila eugracilis. The sequence goes on along the minus strand of NW_024572964.1, from coordinate 990,887 downwards.
TTGGCCACTCGGCCAATCGTCGACCCTCTTGAAAATTTCTTTTTCCGGCACTCCGCGCCACTGAGTTGCTCTCACCCCAGCCCGGCTTCCACCCGCTTTTCCACCCACTCAACGACCCTCGGCGCAGTCATAATTCATTCGAAAAAATAGCGAGCCAATATTTGTGCGTTGGCTTCTTTATTTCTTGGATCTTTCCTTTGCTCCTTTTTATTCCGCTTGGCCACACAAAAAGGTGCGGAAAATGCAGAGCATTTTTCATCATTTACCATTCGGGTTCCCCATGCCCCCCTCCTCTGCTTATCAATATGGCCCCATTAAAGCGCTCGAATGTGCGCAAATATCTGGGCAATAATATCGAAATGGAGGGGGAATATATTAAACTATAGTTTTTGCCGTTTTCGCTCGCCAAACATTTAATATTTATTTAATTACGGCGAGGACAAAGGCTCGAGTTCGGCAAAAACGAAGGACAAAAAATGCTGCGAATTATCTTGGCCGCAGAAAGGAATGCAAATAATAGCAATAAGTTACTTAATTAAATTTTTCACGTGCCGCAGGAGACAGACAGAGCATCTCCGTATAATTATTATTGAATTGTCTGGGGAAAATTTCAATTATGAAAACCAAATAGTTCAATTATGGTGAGAGAGAGCTGCTTTTCATATTGTTAAATGACTTTCTTTCCGCCTCCGCCTCCGCCTACGCCCTCGCCCTCCGCTGCCACGGCCTCTCTTTTCCGACTTAATTATAAAGGGATTTGCAAAGGCGGCCGAGTTAAGCGCGGCAGCACAAAAATACAATTAAATTAATTTGACATTTTCATTTAACGAAATGGCGGACGCGACGGCAATTACAGCGGCGGCAGCCTCAACAACAGCCGCGGTATCGAAACTAATCAAATCAAATTTCAATTATTGTCCGAGGGGCGTTGTTTGCCAATGCAAATGCAAATGCAAATGATGCCCTGTTAGCCCGCCCCTGCCGACGATCTCATTTGGCCCGCTGCCATTTCGCTTGATTACATGCATTTTATATGTGCCCGAAAGTAGGCTACACCTTTCAATCACAATCAAATTTTATGCCCCTCACATGGGCAATGCTGAGCTCTTCCCACGGCAGCGAGTGCCTACCAAAACACAGCAACTATTTCCCGGAAAGTGGGATTGAACTCGCTCTGCTGACAATTTTCTGCAGAAGATCCTTTAAAGCATAGTAAAATATCTTCTTAAATGACGAAAATGGTGCCTATTATCCTTAAGAGATACAAATACCTCGCTTCGATGATAGCAGCTTAAAGCTCAAGTTTCCACAACTTTCAATGATGTCCCCCCACTGGCCCTTGTTGTGCCATTTCTTTCCACTCATTTTCCACACATTTCGAGTAATTCAATATTCTCGTCCCCCTTAACGTGGTTATAAGGTAAATGTAAGGAGCAATAACGGCAGCAGCGGTGGCCAAATTGACAGTTTGCTAGCCAAGCCACTGCCACTGTGCTGCCTTGCCTACTCCACTGCCTCCACTGCCACTGCCTTGCCAGCTTTATTGCTAACTATTGTGCACAGCGCGGCGTATACGTAATATTTGATTGCACCTGCGCTACCTGTCGATAGACTGAAATGGCTAGGGGTGGCAGACGGGCAAATCGCGATTCTCATTTACATAACAACGACTCCGCTCTCCACACTGTATTGAGATTGAGATTGAGTGAGTGCAGTCGCTTTGGCGTTAAAAAGCGTTAAATGTGACTCGCCAAGTTTAAAGCCACTAACACGCTTCTGCGGGGCTCTCTCCGCTCTTCCACATGCAATTTGGCCAGTTGTTACGCGCTTGAGTTCTCATTTCGCTGCGCGGTTGGCGTATAATTTACATTTTGGCCCGCTTCATGAGGTGCCATAATCATAAATTGACAACTTGAAATTTGCACAAGCACACAGAGAAACGCCCTCAGAGCCACTGCTCCAGCCCCCTTTCGGGCTGTCGGGCATTTTTCGGGGCATTGTATCTGCATTTTTAATGCACTTCTTCCTACCATTAAAGGGCAAAATGTATTCCACTTGCCCTCGAAATTATTCCGCCCCTCATGTCCTGCCACTCAGGATCGGTTTTGTTGTTTCTGTTCTGCAGAATTTGACAAGTTTTGAAGTCGAAATTTTTCTCCCTGCTTTTGTTAGAGGGCAACAAATTGGCGCGGCTTGTTTACATGCAAACAAAAAAGGCAAAAACAACAACAAAAACAACAACAATAACAAGAAAAAAGGAGAAAAACTGGCAAGGAGAACAAATATGCAGCGTAATGAAAATTCATCGGCAACGGCAACAAAAACGAAAAGTGCCGGAAAAGTTGCTGCAAAAGTTTTTGCATTTTTGGCTGCAAGTTTTCGGGCAAGTTGAATTCGTCGAAAGTTAATTGAAAATGGCTTGCACTTAATTTAGATGAACTTTTGGCCACAATACGCCGCAGGATACGCAGAAGGATACAAAATGCAGCGGCTAATGAAGCTCAGGGGACAATAAAAATGCAAATATGTAAGCGAAAGCCGTCTGGAAAACCGCAAAGCACAAACAGAGTTCGCAGAACGTGGAAAATGCGACTGTCTCCCTTTTTGTGTGAAAATTAACACGCAATTTTCAGGCCGGCAAGCGAGAACGAAGCAAATAAAAACAAAATAAAAACAAGGACTCAAGTGGCAAAAGGAAGGATGGACTCGCTTAAAGCCGAAAATCAAACAGCCAAAAGACAACACGCAAAACGATCGATAAAGCCGGCCAGATAAGAGAGGTCCTGCGAACCGAACAGAGCCGGACCGCACTGAAGCGGAGCAGGAGTTGCCATTTTTAGCTGTCCTGCAGTCAAATGCTCAAATTGCTGCACCGCGAAAACAAGTCAAGCTGAAGCACTACTGGGCTTTATGTATTAACTCTCTTTCGAAGAAGTTTAGTGAGTTTTACCTACATTAATATCTTATTTTTGACCTTAAACTATCTTAAAGAACTTAGCTGAATCTGTATAGTCGCAATATCAAAATCTATGACTACGAAATCAAATTCTATGACACATTTTTAAGAACACTTTTCTCCGTGTAGCTACATCTACTCGTCCGACCATCTCTTTCTATCGCTGTGTATGTGTGTGTGTGGCACACTTTAAAGCATTAGTTGGACTTTTTATGGCCCTGGCATTAGGCGCTTAAGACGTTCAAGCCAAAAGGATAACAACAACGGTCGGCAGACGACAAGCGACAAACGGACAGGAGACAGGACACAGGACACGGGACGCAGGACGAAGACGAAGACGAAGACGAAGACAGAGACGGAGACGGAGAAGGAGAACGGCATATAAAAGCAAAGAGGCTAAGTGACAACTAAACTTAATGGCACTTCAACAACAGCATGAAGCAATGGACGCAGAAGAGCCACCATTGGGGCGGGCCAGGGGCAGGGGCCTTAGCGGACATTAGCCTCATTGAATTGAATGACAAAACAAACGACGGACAGCACGGCAAAGGCAGGCGAGAGGGGAGGGAGCGGAAGGACAAGACGATGTTGTGGATAAGGATAAGCAGTGCACAAGCACAGGGAGAAAAAAGAGGACTATAATAAACCATTTCCATTTCAAAATGTGAAGAACAATACATCCTTGAATGACAATTAAACTTAGCATACTTTTAAGCGTTTTCAGTAAGAAGCTTCCAGCCTAAGCATAATTGTTTCTCTTCAACGAATTTCTCTCAGTGCACTCACACACACACACACAGTAGCAGGAATGGCAATAAGCACGCAAAGACAACAACAACTGCGATGAGCGACGACAACGATGAAAATGTTGTATCAGGACAGCATTAAGATAAACCCAGCAACAGCATCAGGGGCATAAATAACGCAGATCTGAGCGGCAAAGCGACAGGGAAGAGCGGAGTGGATGACGAACTGGGCGATACTCTGGGATCCTTGTCGGGAAAGAAGAAGGTAGGAAAACGCAAAATTGGTAAGGTATTCCTCAAAGGAGAGGATAACACGAGATAATCTGAGGGAGCTGCGTAAAGAAGGGAACAAAGAGCCAGCAATTTGGGTTAATATACAAAAAGATCTCCATGATTAAATTTAAATTAATAAAAATATTTTGAAATTATTATCAAAAACTGTCAAGTCCTTTTCTATTTTATCCCTCGAATTAAACATGGTAAGCCAAAGGGGAAGCCCCGAAACCAGACCCTCCACCAGTCATTACCAGCCTCTAAAGACCATTGAAACCTCAGTTCGAGAGTGACCCAAAAAATATACCCTCTCTTATGTGGTCCCCCGCCTCATGAGCTCTACAAATGTGTGAAAATAGTGGACACCGCCGCCTGACCGCACCACCCCCTCACCCCCTCACCCAGTCACTTGCCATTGGCTTGCGGGTGGCCCTTCTTTTTTGGCCGCTGCCATTTTGTTGCCATTGTCGGTGGACAATTTCCGTTTCCGGCGCGTGAACGCAGCCAAAGAAAAAGCGAGGCGCGAGGCGAACTCAACTCAACTGAACTGAACTAAACCGAAGTGAAGTGAAGAAGCGGAGCTATGTCGCATATTGGTTTATGCATGAGCCTGCTCCCGACCGACAATGGGCCACGCCCCCTCGAAGGCTATGAGCAGTGAACACTTCATTTGTCAAGCTTAGTTTGGCAAGAGGAGGATTCGAGGGGATTCCTTAGCCTGCACTGCGAAAATGAACTGTATGAGAACTTCTGGGGACTATTATTTACTCACTTTATGAGAAAAGTTATCTGTTTAATCTGTAAATGGTTATTATTATTAATATTTCTAACATTATATATGGTATTTAACTTAATCGTAATGTATTTTATAGGTATTTAATAGAAACCCAGTTCCTCAGTGCCCATTTAAATGAGATGCCCTGCATTTTGACCTGCTGAAACTGAACTAAGGCAAACTTAGGACTGAGAACTGAAAACTGAAAACTGAGAACTGCAAAAAGGGAACGTATTTCTCAAATGCACTTACCGAAACTGCATTAATTATTCAGCAGCCATGGCTGAGGACTGGCCGTGTCCCGTTCTGTTCTGTTTCGTCCTGGATCCTAGGATCCTGCCAGGTCCTGGCCTGGTCAGCGGTCTGGGCCGAAAGTCGACAAGTTGAGCAGCTGAGCTGGGCGGAGGCTGGCTAACTGGAGAGCCCGATGCATGCCTGCAAAACAGAGGGAAAAGTGGCATAAATATTAAATGCAAAATAGCGCAAGAGTTCAAGCTGAGAAATCCCCAACTGCCAGCAGGGATTTTCGCCTCCAGAATTTCGCTCCCTTCTCCCACTCTCCACCGCCTACTTTGCTAAGCATTTTACTAAATTATGACGTCTTTTCCTATTTTATTATTCGTTTTTATATATTTTTTTTTTTGTATAAATAAATCAAATAAAATATGCGCGCGTTCACGCCGAAAGCTGAGGCCAAGACAGTGGCGTCGGGGGCCGGGCGAGGGGGATCCTTTGTGACCTGGTTTTTTGGTCATAACAATATTGCCAACCGAAGCGTGGAGCAGCGCACACAATTACCGTGGCAACTCAGTTGGTCCGCCCACTAGTGGGCAGGGGCGTGGCAGGCCTTCGCCCCATCCCCGCTTTCTCTCAGTGTAGGTGTGCTGACGTCATTGCTGCACTCGCACAATCACCATTGCAAAAGACGACGACGCCGACGACGACGACAACGTGACCTGGCGACGGTCACTTGGGCTTCACTTTAAATATGGTGCATATATATGTGAGAAAGTGGAAAAGGGAGTGGAGGAGCAGGCGTGGCAGTGGGTGTGGCAGGGGTTGCGGCAGCTGGCAAGGTTAATCAGCTGCTCGTCTGCCCATTTTAATTGGCCCGCTGCCTGGCGGCGCCTTTAAGTGAGTTATAAAATGCGAAACTATTCCGACAAGACAGCCATCCCATCTCCCTTGATGGGCTTTAAATTTGAGCAGCAGCTCGTAAAGCTCTGGCAAATGGAATAGGAGATGAGCTGCTGAATTTGGAGGAGCGCAGAGTGGAGGGATAAGGCAGGGAGCGTTCGTTCCCACAGCGAAGGATTCCTAAGGATCCACTCGATTCGCTGGAACTGATGGACAGGAGAAGCAATTAAAACTGCTCTAGAAATGGCTTTATATAATGGATAAATCGATATTCGCTTGTCTTTAAGTTACGTTTGGCATACCTATATACGCTGCTGAATGCATGATTTATGAGATTGTGAACGGAGCTCAAGTTCTGGATACGTTTTTACTAAGAATGAGGTTCGTTCTTGCTGAAAAGTGAGTTAAGTTTGATAAAGATTAATCTCAGAAACAAATCGAAAGTATTATTTATTTAAACTGCAGACTTTAAAGCCATGCTGACCTGAATTAAAGGCAACATTTGCCCACTTTGAGTGTTTTTTGCAATAGGATTTTCATTGCATTATTCCTGGGCGAGATGAATGCGCATTTAATTTGGCACTTCCCTCGCAGCTTTCATTTCCACTATATCTTCTTCCGCCAATTTCCCCGCCGGCCACATCTGAAATCCATTCTCGGGCCACGATTACACCCTATCGCCTGCTTAAGCGCCTTTTTATTTAACTATATAAAACTGCAGCGCATCAGAAATTAGAGAAGCGAACGCCGGAGGCGAAAATAAACAAGCGAACGTGTTGAGTGGGTGGCGCAAGGGCGGTGGGGGTGCCCTCAAAGTGGGTGCAAAGTTCAAAGGGGCGTGGGCGGTGCTGTGGCGGGGGAGGTGACAGGGGTCGCAGCGTGATAACGCTTTGTAAATACTTTCGCTGCACTTTGCCGCCTGCACTGCTGTTGTTTTTTCTAGCTTTATTTTTTTGTCGCTTCCTTTGGCTTTGCCATCGCAAATTTTTATCTCCATTTGCGAGCTGCGCTTTTCTTTTATTTTTTCCCTTCGCAGTCCTCGCAGTCCCCGCAGCCCTGCCAGCGCTCGCAGGAAAAATCACAGAGACAAGGCTGCGCTTTTGTTTTTCCAGCGCGAAAAGGGATATTATTAAGCGTGGATGTCAGCGGCGTTATCGCCCGGGCAGCTCTAAGTGCAGGACACCAAATAAAAGGACGAAAAACACAGGCAGCCAGATAGACAGAAGGTCGGAAAGGAGTAGCGAGACATATCCTGCGAATGCGAATGTGTTGGGAAAGCTTTTTGCCAAATTAAATATTAAAACCGTGTGCAACGTTATGCAACTTTAATGCAATTTGGCCAAAGTAAACGCCGGCCAAGAAATGGCCTCTGACCAAGTCCACACTACGTATACTTAATTTGCGCCAATTTCCTCGCCGCCTATAAAAAAGGATTAATGCACTCGAAAGGTAGAGCCATGCTAAGAGCCCATTTACCTGAAAGCCAAATGAAGCCGCAATAACAACGACACTTGCCACAGAAATTAAGGGGACACGTGTGTGAGGTTGACTCTCGAATGCTGTCCATTTGGCCATATAAATATGTGTGGCAATTATCGGTAAGTAATCAAACTAAAAGAGATTTAATATGGCTAAAAGTTCCTTGCTAAGATAAGCTTATTCTAGTACTCCCCACGGCAAGAGCCAATAAACCTGAATTCGCCTTAATTTACAGTCCCAAGTGGCAGGAACAGTGGCTGAGGTGAGTTTATGCCGCGCGAAGGGCATGAAAAATTCAGCAGGCCTCCAGTGGAAAGGCCCAAATGTCACATGGCATATGGCTCTTCAGGCAGGACCGCCTCATTTGTTGCAGCTACATATAGCGTAGTCCTTGTTCGCTGTTGCACTGCAACTTAAATCACATCCTTCCCGCTACAGCAGAACATGTGATTTTCGGTCAGGATGTGGCATAAGCATGTATCTGCATGCCACTTGCAATCTGCTACTTTCTTGGCATTTTACGTGCCCCGTCGCGGAACCCTTGCCAGTTTGTAGCCACGGACGGGCCCTGCTCCCTGCTCCCTGCTCCCTGCTCCCTTCTCCCTGGCAAAATCCCCTGGCCATTTCTCATCGCCTGAAACAAAGTCGCGCGTGGTTCCTTTCCTTCCGTCTTCCTCCGCGACTCCTCCATGACTACATTTTACTGCATGACAATTTATTGAGTTCCCCCTGTGCTGTTCGCCTTTGTCTTTCGGGGTTTTTTCGGGTTGGTAACTGCTTACTTTGCCTGCTTTCTGGCTGGTTGTAAATTTTTATTGTTCCCCTTGTTTTTCCACCAGACACTATTTTATTTGCCAAGCACTGTGGCTTGCTGGGCTGCTGGGTAACGAGAGATCTTGCCCGGGTATCAGCCGCAAAGTATGCTGCAAAATGCGCATAAACTGGCATCGGTCTGTTTTCGATGATTCCTCCGAAGTTTTGCCCAAACTTTTTAGCTGATTTCTGTTCTAGATTTACACTTAAAAATAAAATATTTAATTCAGAAGCATTACAAGGCATCTGTTAGTCTGAAAACTTAACTCCAACTTGCTTTTGTTTATGGCTTCGCCAGCGACTTCCCACCCATTTCGGTTTCACTTTGTTTTGTATGCAAAATTTAGCAAATAACGCGAGTTGCCGCTGCTTGCTTTAGTTTTATTTGCACGCTTTTATTTGCCGTTGGCGCTGCTGCTTTTTACTGCTGTGGGGAAACCCCTTAGTTCTCGGGAACTCCCTTTTCCCCCCTTCAGCGGCCCCTCTCTGCCATGCCATCTTGTGGCCTGGCACACATTCCCACATTGTATTCCCAGCGACTTTATTTACATTTGCCGTGTTCCACCATTGCACTGCCGCAGTTCGTGAGCAAATAATGTTGGGACCCCGCCTCATCTGCTCCCCCCTCCCCTCCTACCTTCCTGCTGAAATTACTTCGAGGATTTGATCCATAATGCAGGGACCGACCGCACTGGACGTATTTATGAGCTGACCACCGCAGACAACTCCTCGCTCTAAACTCCATTTATAACTTTTCCCGACGCCCGAAAAAGCCAATCAAAAGCCACAAAATTCTGCATGCTCCGACACCTGATGGTGACTGGTAGATGGCAGACGGTAGATGGTGGGCGGTGGGTGTGGTGCTGCTGCTGTTGCAACGAAAAAAAGAATAAACCGAGCCTGCCCCACAGCTGTGGATATGTGGCTGCATAAAAAATGCACATGCCACCGGCCCGAGGGGAGTGCCACCCGCCCCCTTGCTCTTTCGCCGCGTCCAGTTTCAGGAATTGACCAGCCACTCAACACCCGCACCCAGAAGCCACCCAATCCCACCTACAGCTGCGGTCACAGCAGCAGCACTGAACACAGTGGCCGTAAATTACTAGCTGAATGCAAAAGTTCTTGAATTACCTGGTAAAATGGGAAACTATCTGCAATACTATAGGTTAATATATCAATTCTTCATCCACAGCCTACGTTGATAGGTGAAAATCTTAACTGAGTAACTTCTGTTAACCCCTTGAAGAACCTCTCGAATAAATAGAGTGCTGAGCTACTATTTTAACCCAAATTGTGTGCACTCGGAACACATGGTCAGACTTTAAATACGACCAACATGGCCGCTGTCGTGGGCCCTGACTTTATATCCGGTGGGAGGAAAGGTGGGCAAGGGAAAATCGGGGCAGGACAAGAGCTTTCTGTGTGAACCTGCACACATTGCAATTTGCAATCTGCGGGGCGGACCTCGCCCCCGATCCCCAGCCAGGACCCCTTGAGCCTGCTGCGGTCATTTGGCGGTAAGCCGCCTTGTCATCCACCTGGCAGGACGACATCTTCGATTTGAGCATTACAGCGCCCCTGCGCCAGCCACCGAGCTATTAAACAATAAAAACTTGCATAAAACAAAGTTTAAACGTTGTCCTGGCCACAGAGAGGGGATTTTTGTTGCTTATTGTTGGCTGTGGCTCTGCCTGTGGCTCTTTGGGCTTTTGGTCATAATCTGTGTGTGTGTGTGTGAGTGTTCTCAGTATTTATGAAAAGTATGGCATACTTTCAGAGGCAGGATCAGTCCCCTCCTAGCACGTTCAGCTAATTCGGAATTAATGGAATTCCCTGAATAATTGAATTCGAATCGCTGGCATCTGCGCAATTAGTCGCCGCTGCCATCAAACTGCAGCCACCCGGACACACAGCACACCTCATTATATGTCATGTCATCTCATTATGGCTGCCCCGAAACTCCGCATTCCATCCTGAGATGTTTGTGTGTGCCTCCACCACATACATTATGTAAAGCCTCAAGCTATGTATATATAGAAACATATATATGAGTGTGACATGCAGATTTCGTGGGCCGTTATTTAGTGCATGACAGTTAAATGAGTTGTGGCCTTTATCAGCCGGAGCTTAACCCCTCTGCTTTAATGGGAGGCAGTTGCCTTAACCAGAAGAGAAAGAGATTTCCAATTAAAAACTAGTTATGATGCTAGGATGTTTCCTCATCTATTAGAGGCTGGCCGAAGGATGGTCCCCGAGTTAATCATAAGTCGCTCCAAAGGAAAACAAATTGGAGTCCACGAGGACTGACGTGATCCGAGGACATCGGAGCAGCCCAGTTATTGCTCATTATGCATCCTCGTGTCTGCGGCTGGGGAAAACACAATAGATACTTTCGCTCGCCATGCAGTTGCTATGCGTCCTGGCCAAGGACACTCTCCGTCCTCAGTCACGCATATGTGCTCTCATTTGGGGCTGCTCTGGGCTGTATGGAAATGCAGTTAACTTGCGAATACCCCCAGCTCTCAAGCCATCTACTTTAATATTTATTATTGCTTTGCAGTAATGCCAGCTTACACTGCGAACTTTAAGTTTGATTAAGATTTAGTTATTAGTTATCACTTCGCTTGTTTATAGATCAATTTGTGAACATTCCTTATTAGGATACAGCCATACAGCCTTCAAGTTCTCAATCGAACCTTATTGGCTTGTAGGATCCTTAGAGCCTTGCAGAATACCAGTTGGGGAAATAAACCCTGGTTAGTTTCAGTTCTTCCAGCATATCCCATTTCCATTTCAGCCCCACAACGCGTGATAATCAGCGACATAGAGAGCGAACGGAGTCGGGACATTTCCCATTTCGCAACCGACACACCTTTAATCGACTTCATTTGCTCATTAGGCAGATGGCAGTGCGTGTTTGCGGGCACATGGAGGAGCAGCGATCTGGAATGGGTATGGGAATGGGAGCAGGGCCCTCTAATGCCATTTGCCATCCCTTTTCAGCGCGTAATTGTTTCCTTGTTAGTTGCCACCTGAGCCCAGATCCTGAGCCCTGCGATTCAGCCTCAACCTGAGCCACGACACGTTAAATGCATTTATGAATGGGTCGCAGGCAGCAGGCAGCAGGCAGCAGGTTGCAGGTTGCACGTTGCTGGTTGATGGCATGGACTCCCCATCAGCGGCGGTGTCGTCAATTGCAATTACTTGCAAGGTCCTCCGTTCGTCGTTCTCCATTCTCGGCTATCGGGAGGGGGACATTTAGTCCCCGCATTCACTCGCCCCAAAGAACCAGGCCAGGACATTAACGCTGCAAATTGTGTGTCCTTTGTTGTGGTTAGCACAGCGGCAGCGACGACACACTGAGAGAAAACCTTCTCCTAGGTAAACTACATAAATAATACATTTCCAGATTAAACTTCCCTCCCTGAAGTTGACACAAAAACCGCCTTTCCAAGGCAGAAATGACAGAAATTTCAAGCAGTTAGTACTGAGAATTTTTAGCAGTGCACTAGCCCAGTACAGCAGTCGAATAGTGACACAGTTTGCCTCATCTGTTTTGAGAACAGTTCGCATCTCGCATTACGCATACGCCGCGTTACCCGTGGCAGGGCTATTAATTTAGTGGCCCAGTTGGCCGGTCAGTAATTGCATTTTATTTGGCCATAGTCGCTGCTTTGGTTTAATTGGTTTTCGTCCGTGTGCCAATGCCAGTGTGTTTTCGTTTCGTTTGGCCGCTGAAATCTATTTGGGGCTTAATTAAAATGCAACAGTGCGTATGCGCAATGTTGCAAAAAGTCAAATGGCCAGCCGAAATAAAAGGGCACACCGAAATGTTTGCCTCCCTCCTTGCTGTCACCTGCGGGACCGTTGTTTGTGGGCTGGCCAAAGATAAAATAACTGCAAAATGTTGACAGTCTTCCCGTCTCTGTTTCTGCCACACTTTTATTGACAGCATGGAATGGCCTGATTGCTGTTGGCCTGGCCGAACTACCAAAAAAAAAAGGAAAGCCCTGGCCCGTCAACACTTGAAACGGACGGACCCCGAGCAGGGAGGTCGGAATAAACGTTCGTTTTGCTTTCATAATTTGCATTGTTTGCGGTGGTCCAGAAACCATTTCGATAAGAGACCTCGGGCCCTGGCCAAATACCCTCGTTGAATACCCTTTGAAACGCCCTCAGAGGCTTGGGGCTTGGGCAGGGCCAAAGGTAAATGGAAATTCGAGACAGCTTCTGTTCATTGTCAGAGTTTTCCTCGTTCATCACTCGGTTATGGAGGGATGCACTGAAAGAAATACCTTCTACGGCTATGCAGAGTCACCTTTAACATTCCATCTGATTTCACTTTAAAATCTGGAAATGTTTTCTCAGTGTTTGGGAAAAACATCGGGTGGGCGAGCCTGCTTGCTGCAAGGACACTCGACAGGGGGCCGGGTGAAGCGACTCCCGAAGTGATTGATGGCTCAGGGGCATGTCAATCGCCGGTTCTCGACTGCCGCTGCAGTTTAAACAGATTAGAGCCACTTTCAGTGGGGCAGAACCAGCGGAAAAGCGGAAAAGCGGAAAAAAGGGGCCGAAATAAAAACGTGCTGCAAAAAGTGGCAGCAGCGCGTTTATTGCTGCATGTTGCGAGCCTTGCTCAATTTGATGCGACACCTGGCCCGGCGCCGTTCAGCCGGCAAATGTTTTACACGGTGTCCACTTTTTATTTGCCTTACAAATTAAAATCCAACACATGTTGTTTAATTAAAAAGAACGCCGGGCTGCTGCTGCTGGCGCGGGTGTATATTTATGCATATCGCACGGCGTGGTCGCAACAAGGTCCTGGCAGCGGCAGGACACTTGCAACACAATACTTCTCGACTAACGAGCGTGAAAAATCATGCGCCAGCAGATTGCAACACATTTTGTATGTGCGGCAAGTATGGCCAGGCATCTGTAAAAATGAAATGTGAAAATAAAAATGAAAAGCGGTGGGGTGTGGGCGAGTGAGTGTCTGAGTGTGGGTGGCAACAGTTCAATTAAAAGTTTTGCAAATTACGAAAGTTATCCCACGGATGAATAATAAACAGGACGGACTCGCTGATGGAAGTGCTCAAAGTATTAAAAGTAAATACGGCAGAAAAACAGAAGACTATATGGAACATGGCTACCATTTAGCAGATCAGGAATATATCCTGACTTGCTAGTGACACATTCCGATTGTTGTATTACCAGAAAAAGAAAGGAAAAACCTTATTTTCGATTGGTTTCATCGCAATCATCGCCTGGCAATCCGTCATCGATATCCCATGCCCCATCAAGTGCAGCGAAATAAAAGTTCGGGGCCAAACGTTGCTGCCATCGAAATCGCATTATGGCCAGCTAATTTTTCTCTTTTTCGGGGCTTACCATAATTCAGGAAAGCGGGGGAGCAACTTTTCCACCCAATTCATTGGCCATATCAAAATAAACCCAGGCCGCAGACAAACTTTCCACATATGACGACAAGTTTTCTTTGCTGCCACTTAGCGTCTCTGCTTTCTGCTTCCCTCCCCACTTTTCAGCACTTTCTTTGGGCCACTTAACTGCAGCGAGGAAAAGCCAGGAAAATGCCAGAGCGAAGATACTGCTTCTGGGTTCGGAAAGGCGGGGATAAAAATGCTACAGCTGCAGCTGGCAAAAAGGAAAATTTCTAATGAAGTTTGCAACTCGGATGCGGAGCGGGCACACAAAAGTAAATTGATTGCAATTGGAATCAGTAGCAGAAACTCGTAACGTCAATCAAATTGGATTCACGCAGAGCTGAGGAAATACCCGGGCAGATTCTGGCCAGGACATCAAAGGCATCCCCAGGAAGGAGCAGGAGCAGGAAAATGCCAGGGATAGAGAGGCCAGTACATGCATCATCAGTGTGAAACTTTGTTAATGAAATAGGTGTGAGAGAGCAATGCAATAAAAGTTAAGTGAAGTTGAATGCTGATGTCAGAGCTGCGGAAATGCGGCTGAGCAGGGTGAGAGGGGATCCCCCTTCCGCCAGAGTGATTCCAGACTGGAGGCAACTGCATCTGCTGATTAAAAACGTCAATAAAAATCGCCTGCGAGTGCTAAATTGCAGCTGAATGCGAATGCTCGTCGAATGCCAAATGAGTGCAACTAATGAAATGCGATGCGATTTCGGGGGCGAAGCTGAAATAAGAGTTTTCCTCGCTGCCACATGTGCGCGTGTGTGAGCTACGTGTGGTGAGCCAGTGCTTAAAATAAACCAGCAAAGGAAATATCTGAAGGCTGCCAGAAGAAATCCTTTAAGAGGGCTTTGAGGAACTTGAAAAGCATTCAATTGCACGTTAGATTACGGATCTGTATGACTTATATGTATAAAAACAATGCAGATCTTAGACATTACCCCAAAGTTCCAAATGCTTTCAGAGTTAAGTTCTACCATAAAGAAGGAAAGATCCCCTCTCTCTTAGCCGAATCACCCTTCAAATAAGTGAAATGAAGAGCTAGATAATTGACCTCCATTTGACTTATTTGGCTGCACTGTAGATATCAATCAGCTGACCATAAGCTTGTGCTGAAATTTTCATGCTTCAACTTTCTTGCTTTCTTCGTGTCTCCATTGTTTCTGGCTCTGATAATGTCATTGTTGCGAAAGTTTTCAGCACTATCGGGGTGGAAAAGGGGGGAGAAGCGGACGAGGGAGTGCCAAACCCCGAAGGTTGCTGGAGGATGACGTTCGCATTAAAACGAACGTCAGCTGGGGCCAGCTTATCACGCTTCGAGCATTAGAAAGTGTAGCACGCTTTTAAGCGCAACTAAAACTGTCTGCCAGGGTGGTGGAAAGGGGGTTGTCAGGGGAGGAGGGGGGCGCGTTGCAGGCAAGGAGGTCAGCTCCAGGTTGATGCTCATTTGTGGGGAAGCTGCAGCAGTCTCTGCAACATTTGTCAACATGCCAAGCGTGTCTCGCTCGAGTTCCCCCCTTCTAACGCTCTCTTTTGTTTGTGTGTTTCTCTGTGTGTGTGTGTGTGTGTTGGTACGGTTGACCTGGCGCTGTTTTAACTGTGGTTAACATATTTTTCAAGCGCTTTTTGTGGCCAGCAGCAGCGGCAACAACTTCATTCTTGCTTTTGTGTGGTTTTTATGGCTGCGGTTGTCCAGCTGCCATGGCTGCCATAGCTGCCACTCCCCCAGCCTCGCCCCCCAGTCCGCCCCCTTTGTTGCTGCCACAAAACTAAAACCAGAAGCTGCGTGTTAATTTTACATTTTTACGCTTTCATGGCCGTCACTTGCGTGCGGCATTGGAATGCATTCATCTGGCTTCCTTCTCCCTCTCAGGGGGAGAAGCCCTCCCCCTCCCCTCCCTGACAGTTTAGCTCATTGTTTCGTTAAATTTTAAGCAGTTGATTCCCAGCTTTTTTCAGCTCGGTTGCCCGTTAACCTTTATGGCCGCAACAGTTTAAGCCGATGGCCGTTTTACGACTGACTTTTGCACGCGGCCTGACGGGCTAAGCGCGGATTACGCATACGCCACGTATGCCGACCAACGCAAGTCCAACCAATATGTATACTCGAAAAGGAAAAAAGTAAGAGTTTGAATAAATGATTCGATATGCATTTCATGATGTCAGACTAACAAATGTTTTTATACTAAAACTTAGATGTGATTAAGGATTTATTGAGAGCAGGAAAGCTGAAAGAATCTCCCCGTTAATCAAGCAAATAATTATACAAAAATCATTTGGAACTTTAAAAGCATATTTTTTAAAGAGATCAATGCAAAAGCACTCCCCTTTGCTGATAAAAAAACTGAAATCAATGCAAATTATTTAAAACATTAAAATGCCATCAAGCCAACTCTGGCTCTTCTTGTTTTTTGTAAGCTCAGCATAGAAAATGGCATTTAAATTTGTTTGAAATTTAAGAAACAAATATAAAAACACACAGAAACCAGAGACAAAAAAGTTTGCATTCAAAATGCAACTCATAAAAAAGCGAATGAAAGCGATAGAAAAAATATTTAAGCCCTGCTTACTTTCCATTCATGTTGGCGGCAAACAGAAGGCCTCTCTTTTCACTGAAAAATAATTTAGTGCCTTTGTTTAAGACTTCAATCAATCAGTTTAAGCCAAACAGATTTAATCGATATTTGGCTTCCCTGTGATAATTTCGTTCTTAAATCAAACATTCCATGAATGGGGACGGGGACTCGAATGGCTTTTGCTGCGTTTTTTCTGTATTTGCTCAGCGTGCGGTCCTCGCCATGGTCCAAAGGGGGTGGGGCGGCAGCTCTTGCAATTGGCACTTGGCAGCACTCGTTGCTGCCTTTGCTGCTCGACTGACTTTTTGGCCGTTAAAACCGCTCGAGTGCCATAAGCTGCTATTAATTTGAATTATACGTCCATAATTTCCCCGCTGCCAATTCGAACGGCGACTGTCAATTCGATTTATATGTTATGTGTGTGCTCATTCGGCCGCATCCTGGATCCCGAATCCTTGCTGAGCGCATTATCGGCGGACAGATGGTTGGGAATGGCCCTGTGCCTCGAAAGGATCGGCCTAAATGTTCTCTGCCCCGGCTCCTGCAATCCTCATCCAATTTAGTTCGCGGGCCATGCAAAATACTTTGATCGCCTTAGCCGGCACGAACGGGGCGAAATCAAATGATTTCCGTGCTGGCCGACAACGGGAGCAGCAAAAACGAGGCCAAGACACGGCAGCGGAAGTGTTTTCCCCGATTTCGCAGAAGAAGGAAAGCCAAGCAGGAAAATACTGTGCAATTTACCTTTCAACCATTAAACGTCCGTGGCGAGAGCACAAAGCGAAATCAAAGTGGCATGAAAGCGCACAGAGCGGGGATAGAGGTGGCCTGAAAGGGCGGGCCAGGAACATGAAAACGATAGCTTAACCCCTTTGCAACATGCGGCTAATACTATTAGCAAAAGGGCGAAACGGGCCAGGCAGAGGCAGAGGCGACACAAAGGACCAAATTGCAAAAAAATATTATTGTATGTGGGACTTGGTTTCGGATTTGACCATCAAAGGTGCCAAGGGACAGTACGAAAATGTCATTGAGCAGCTGGAAAAAGTGCACTGCGAGAAATCAGTGGATATAAAATGGATACGTAGTTTTGGTTCCTCTTTAAACTTGGCATCCTTGCCTTTCTACTACTTAGCTCATCCTTTAATTTAGAAATATTTAAAGGATTTATAGGAGCATCGCTGATCAATGTTAGGTAACTTTTTCTTAAAGTGAACTTTGGAAAATGTGTCCCCGTCCAATGTCCTTTGCGACAGCCGAATGCGAGCTGTCAAAGGCAGCACTTGCAGCTGTGATAAGGGGAGACTCCGCTTGGATTCCTAGAGCAGGATTAATTTGCCTATCCCGATGAAGTTCCGCCTCCCCGGCACTTGCCTCAAATTTCCGACTCCATTCACCTTTAACCTTTCAGCAGCCATCGATGCTTTGGTTATTAGCGCAAATTGATTTCTCCTGTCGGCAGCTGTGCTTATTTATTTTGCATTAGCACTTTTAATTAAACTCTCCCTCCTCGGGCGCCACTTGAAAGTACCGCCGAGCACTTGGCACTTGGCAACTGGCACCTAGCACCTGCCACCTGCCACCTGCTAGCTGCTACCTGCCACCGGGCACCTGCAGCTCCTGTTGCAATCATTGTAATTAAATCAATGAATGATTCATGTGAGTGCTGCATTAATGCAAAATCCGTGTACTTAGTGCGAATGGGAAAATAGAGTAGGGCCGCGGGGCAGGACTCTGGCAGGAAGCTGCAAGCCAGAAGGACACGCAGCCAGCTAAATCAGCTGCGACCGGAAGCCTCGTGCTAATTTCAGTGCCAATTAATTTGATGGCAAACACTTCGAGCTGGAGCTGGAGCTGGAGTCGGCAGCTGCAGTGTCCGTGTCCTGCGGAATGCACTCCGCGACCAGCCAACCAGCCAGCCAGTCAGCCAGCGAGTCCTTTTTGCGAGTTTCATTTTGTAAAAAGCTTTGCCAGGACGATGGCAACGTGTTGATAATCGCGGCGCCTTCGGGCTTCGGGATGAAAATGGAAATAAATTTGCCGTGTTTATTGCATTTGCATTGGGTAATTGCCTATACAATTTAACACGAAATTAAGAGCGGCGGCTCTGGGATTTTATTAAACTCTTAAATGGCCATTTAAATTGAAAGTGTCACCAGGGCTGCGGGATAAAGGATAAGTTGATATCAGTCTGGGATGCAGTTGATGCAGTTTCACATTCAGATGGTAATTGCCCCATTACGAAAAGTTGGTTTATAATTTGGCCTAACCTAATTGAATCTTGAACCCGAGTTGGCCTGGTAGCTTGTCCATCCACGTGGCAAGTCAGTTTCTGTTAGTAATTAAGCAGCTAACTAAGGCTGCGGGCTGAAAGTGACACTAAAGTTAATTGGTAACTAAAAACACGTTTGATATTACTTATCCAATTATGATTTTCAGCATTTTTTACGATTGCCATAGATTGCCTTTCTTTGGTTGGCCAGCAGCCGCAGCTGAAAATGGTTTAACTTAGTTAGGGCTTCATCGGACTCCTTACCAAGGCTAGGACATAAGTCGTCTCGAATTTATTTCGAGAACATGTCCTGCCATTCCCCCATTCTGAATTTGGAAAATAAACAACAAGAAAAATAGATTTTCCTCCATTCACTTAGCAGATGCATCTCCATAAATTGCAGCCCCCTGGACTTTTCCTCCGCTCATATCTCGGTGAGACATTAGTTGCAAAACTTTCCACTCCATGCAATTTTCTGTGCGACATTTCTCTAATCCTCACCTTGCATTTCAAAACAATTCTCGTGCGTGGCGCCGCCTTCCCTCCCCATATCCCCCTGCCTTCGCATAGAGATGTACATAGCTCTCCCCTGCTCCACTGCCTCACTCCTCCGTCTTTTCCCCGAGCGCTGTCAGAGTTGCTCCCAGGTTGTCAGTCAAGTGGCATCGTCGTCGTCGTCGTCGTCTGCTCGTTAGCACACACCTCATGGGCCTGGGCCACCGCAAGGATTCCACACCGCCCATTACCCCCGCCCATTACCCCCGCCTGATTCTCAACCCATCGGTCTGCAGCTGTCTGTCATTTCTATAACTACTTTTGCTACTTCTAGTTAACCGCGTCTTCATCTCACACACTCCCACATAGAAACGCAAAAGATGATGGCACTGCAGGAAAAATGTGATATAAGGAAGGAGGAATAATGATAGCAATGATTACAACGATCATAGGAAGATTAAGAAGAAGGCTATGTTCCAGATTTAAGAACTCTCTTCTGGGACTTGGCTGACTCTCTTCCTTCGCCAATCGCAGTTTGCTTTCTCAGAAAACTTCAAACTTTTAGTCTAGGCATAATGAGTGTTAAGTTACTAAACTTTACTTTCTCTCAGTGCACATCTTGCACTCTCTTTGGCTCTTTCCACCCCCCTCCCCCTCCTACAAGCTACACTCTTGCACAATTACATACAATTTTGAGTGCGTTCGTGCCTGGCTCCTTTTGCCAGCTGTCTAACTGTTGTTGTATTCATAACTACTTTATGCCACGCCCCTCCCTCTACTACACCGCCCCACACACACACACACACACATTGAAAGAGCAGAAGAAGAAGATACAGAGGGAAGGAGGGAGGAGATGCTGGGCTGCCTTTATTAAAGTTTTATCGCATTATAAATTTTGCCCGCCGCCCATTCTCGCCCCGCTCCTTGCCTGGGAAAACATTTTTCGTGAGCCAAAACGCAGTTACCGAAAAGGATGGGAAAGGGGGCGGGGCAGAGACAATGATGTCGTTTCATGTACACCTGTTTCGAGTCGTTTTTATTGTTGTTCCTGCTGCATATTTGAATACACTTTTGCGTTTGGTCGCTTAACTTTAAATCCCTTCGTTGAAAGTTTGCCAGTCGGACAGGCTAATGACAGTTTTGTCAATAAGTTTTCAGCCAGGTTATGCAGCCCTCCTCTCTATACTCTCATACCCACCCACCCACACACACACACTCACACGAACTCACTTAAAATGCAGCCTAATGCAGCAAAAGTTTTTATTGTTTTACCAAAAAAAAGGAGGAAAGGAAAGGAAAGGAAAGGGGGGAAAACATCAGACTCGCAGCACAGACAGAGGGAAAATGAAAAATAATGAAAAAGTCTTCCACATATGAATATAATATTTGTCTGAAAGGGCTTTTGGCTTTGTGAAGTTTGCAATTCATAAAATATGGAGAGGAGAGCAGGGCGAGTGCCGTTTGTATGGGCTTGGCATTCATTAAATTTAGTTTTCAGATCTCCCGGCGCCCCAAACTTTTTGCACTTGCCTCGTATTTAAGTAGCAAATTTTTGTGCTTTTTCAAATATTTGTGCAACGCTTGAGCTCAGTCAGTCAATCGGGCAGTTTGTCAGTTGGTCCGTTTGTCAGTTTGTCCGTTTGTCAGTCTGCCAGTCACTCATTCGGCCATTCAGGTGCTCTCGGCCCTCTGATAAGGACGAGAGCGAACTTGTTAGCTGGCAGCTATCTTGCTGACCAGCTCCCAGCTCTCAGCCCCTCTACAACAATTTCAATTTCAAGAGCACTCGCCAAACAATTTCACAAAAATTTCTCTGCCTGCCAGAGATACGCAGAAAATGGCAGGAAATGCTTGGCATACACACAGAGAAATGCCGATCGTTATCGATATGAAAGTGAGGAGTTGACTGGCATGTCTTCCATGTACTCCCTTGTGGGGATAGAAAAAGTCATTTCAAAGATTTAGAGATATATTTCCAAAGTAAACCCATTCATTTTTCTAGCTGTGCACCATATTTTTGGTCTATTTTTATGGAAACTGAATTTATGCCCCACTCACTGGCCCCCTTTTTACGGGGGCTTTTTCGTGTAGCGAGTACAAAAAGCGCAACATTTATGCAATTAAAGCCAAATTAGCAATGAATGCAAGTCGAGTGCTTTGGCTCTACAAAAGTTGCCATCAAACTTTTGGCCTTTTGTAAAGTTTTTGCCTTTCAGCTTACAGCTTACAGCTGGCTCCCCTTCCCACTCTCCCCTTCTCCCATCCCACAGCTCCCCTCCTCCTTTGCACTGGCTGCTGTTTTGTGCATAGTTTTGCAGCTTCAGCTTCCAATTAATTTAATGCCAGGCCGTCTAATGAGCGTTTAAGCTTCGGCTTCAGCGCCCCATTAAGCGCAGCAAAAGTTCTGGTTATGAGTGAAAATCGTGTCACCCAGATTCAGGATTCCTGATTCAGGAGGCAGGACGACGAACGACAAACGACGAAGGACAATGGCTGGGCTCACCTGGCCAACAATGCAGTCCGGCTAATAAGCTGGCAAGAGCCTTGACTACCACTTGGCCCCCTGGCAACATAATCAGCTGCTGCGATTAAGGCACTTGTCCCATTGTTTATTATTACAATATTAGCCCAGCTTTTGTTGCCGCATAAGCGTCTTAGCAACTTGACTTGGCTCATTGTTTGCCCGGACATCAAAGGGGCTCTTTGTGGCGCACTGGTCTGGAGGGGCTTAGATCTCGATCCGCATCTAGATCCCCGGATCGTTCATCAATAATCGCATGCCTGAGGGCTCAAAGTGAGGCCACAAAAATGTTGCGCTCGCCCGGCCCCACCTCCTTTCGCTTTGCGAAACTAATTTATGCCAGACTAATGACACTTTACAAACGGGCCAAAAGGGTGGCCAAAGGGGGCGGCAAATTGGCAAGGCAAAAGTTTTCGGTTCACTTTTGGAGCCCGGCTGTCAGGCCGCGGAATGTGGAACTCGAGCGGGAAATGATAAATACGCTTAGACCTAATTAACTGGCGACTTTAATTAATTTTTAATGAAAAAGTTAATGAGCCGGGAACATATTAAAGCAACTAACTCGACCTGGGAAAATCAGCAAGCTGGGCAGGCTCCTTTACTCTGTTACTCTTTGGCTTAAATTTGTTTTTAAATCGGAACTAAAAGACCTGAAGAACTCAATGCAAACTTAAAACAAACTGTTTCTGTTTTTTAAGTCCAATTAACTGCGACTTCATCGCCTTATTGCTTGATCTCGATGTACATCCAATTACGAACCAACATGAAACTACCGAATATGCAATATGAAATATTTTGACAAAGGATGTTTCAGCTCGAAGACTTTCCATCTTTCCGCTCGGGTAAGCTAAACAATCTCCGCTTTATTACACATACATCGCGCAGCGTCTGACATTCAATCAGGGTGAGTCCTGATCCCAGCTTTCCCAGCCCCGCTCTCCCTACTTTCCCCACCATCCCTACCCGCGACAGGGGCTTTAATTGGATTTTCGTTACTGCGGCCGCAGAACAAAAAGAAGAAATGGCTCTAAAAAAAGGAAAGGAAAGGAAAGGAAGGCGGGGAAAATGAAGGGAAAAGTCGAATGAAAGAACCCGCGCAAGGAGAATTGCAATTTTCGACAGGCGTCTGTCGCTTTGGTTTCGATTCGCATTTCCCACTTTTCCCATTTTCCCATTTTGCCACCTCCCCCACTTTTTATTTTTTCGCTGCGCCACATCCCCGCCAGAACTGAGCTTTCGCCGCTGTTATTCCTCGGTAACAAAGTTTACATTTCACACATTCATCACTTCTGGCAGCTGCAACTAATAGTGTGCAGTGCTGGCTCAAATGGGCGGCCCCATTTAAGAAGCCTGCAAACTGAAAGGGGGCGGCGGACGGCGGGGGACCGGCGATGCATGGCAAAGCCTGCCCGCTTTTATTGCACTTTTTGCCGTCGGACCTTGCCAACTTGGGGACCCGGGCACTTGCCAAAAACGGATTAGTGTCTTACCAATCAATGTTCGCACTTAAAGCCTGATCCCCTTTCCGGGGAACTTTTAAAATAAAATGGATCTGGTTGAGGAGAAAGAGCCTGCTGATTTATGGGCCAGGCTCTTAAGTGGTTTCCCCCCAGGCAATACCATTTATTGTTCTGTATCAACTAGTTTGAGTTAGAAACTAAGGCTATTTCACATTGCTATAATCATAATTTGCAATTCATTTAACAGACTTTCTGATATTATGACTCAAACTTAAGCAAATCAACTTTAAAGCTGAGCAAGCGAGCGCAGAGCTCATAATTCATAAGACTCAAAGTCGACTTTTGTTTGCTATATTTGCCGAGCCATAAATGCCGACCCTCGACACCTTGGCACCCGCTCCATTTTCCCACCGGAAAAGACACACTCCATGATGAAGCTGTTGGCCCGGCACAAAGGGTGGCCCACTCGGCCCCATCGTCGATTCCGTCCCCGATACGTGCCTTCAATCTCCTTCAATCGCCAGTCATTGATCATCGGAGCCAAGGCGACGGATACTGATTTATGGAGCTGGCATTAAGCTTGAATTTCTCACCGCCGCCTTGGGAGCAGGCTCATAACTCATCTTAATTTTAATTTGCCAGTGATGGAGTGGCTGCCACTGCAGTCAACTCGTCCGGCCTCTTGAACCCTGCCCCTCGAGCACCCTCCCATCCCTGCCCCCCTCTAAGCTGCAGCTTCATTATCTTAATCTACTCCTTTTTCGAGGAGCCACAAAAGTTTGCCCAGCCCAAACAGAGCTTGGAAATTTGCGCCCAATTGCACTTTGGGTCCAGTTTAATCTGCGAAATTGCCAGCAATTTCCGCAAATTGCTTACATTACGTAAATGAAGAGGCGAAATGCAGCCGTATCCATTGTCCTGCAAGGCTCCTCCTCCTGTTCTGTCCTGTCGTCCTGTCGCCTTGTTCCGCTTTCTATCGCGCCGTGTCATCAAGGCGCTAGAATATTACGTATACGCAGCGCTGGCCCATGCTAAACTATTGCAGAGGGACATCAGTGGGCGGGGCCGGCACACTTCGCTGGCAAATTGCAGTACAATTAATTTATGACACTCCACAATGATAATGCCGCCGCCGCAGTCACGTTCTGTCTGGCTGGCAATGTGCGAAATTTTCATTAAAATAAAATATTAAATCAATGCCAAATTACTGTTTCACTGTTTAGTTTCTGCGGGACCAGAGTGCCGGAGCAGAGAGAGAGAGAGAGTCCTGGGAATTGGGAGCAAGGAGCAGGGAGCAGGGACACATAATTCATTTGGCACAGAAAGGGGCCGGCGACAAAGTCGCTTAATTACCAAACGCCGGCGCTGTCGACGTCGCATTAACCCATTAATTAAGGTGGCGTCAAAGGCAGCACAGAGCCAAAAGGCGATAAATGCGAAAGGCGAATGGCGAAAGCCAAAGGAGGCGGCAGCCACACACTGAAGCCTCCGAACAGGAGAAAGGCAAAAGGCGAAAGGCGAAAGGAGAATGGAGCAAGCCGAATGGCGATGCTTTCTCTGCTTCTCCTCTGCCAGCCGCATATTTATGGCCATTTTCATTCTGAGACTGCAGCTGGAGGCGCAGCATATGGGGCACACCAAGCCACTCGATATGATCTCTAAATCAACCAACAACGCTTGAATGGTATTAAGGCCTTAAAAAGTCTTTGGCTACTTTAATTTAAGACTAGGAATTGGAATTATATAATACTTCTTAGAAGAACAATAAAGTTTTTGGTCCACCCTTGTCCTAAACCTAACTCCCTGATTTAGCGGAGTTTAAATAGTAACCAGAATCCCGCTGCATAGCGCAATCACAGCCCACTTAGTGAACCACAGCTGTGCGCCGCTTCACTTCCCGGCCGCTGCATTATTAACTGCTTTGTTAGTTGGCTGCCATTAAGGCCAAAAATTGGATGTCAGCGGACAAAGTTTTGTGACCACTTAATGGTCACCGCCCCCGCAAATTCCCGCCGATGACCAGTCACCGTTCAATGCCAAATAATTCGAAATTAGTTTTAGCCTTGCGCTTTCAAAATTAAACCAACTAAAAAATCAATGCAGCGGAGGACAGTGGCAATCGCATTTTTCAGTTCAGTTGAGTTTGGTTTTGGTTTTGGGTTTGGGCCTCGCCATTTGGCCATTTGGCTGGCCATTCGGTTGCTTTCTCATGGCGTTTGGCGTGTGTCAGGCCAAACTGGCAGTTCAATAATGAATAATAACGGGCCGAGTTAAAAACTTCTGCCCCTCGTCGATTTCAGTTTTCAGTTTTCAGTTTTCGCTGCCCGCTGTGCTGTCACAACAACAAACAACAGCGAACAGCGAACAGCGAACGGCGAACGGCGAATGGCAAAAAACTTTGGCAATATATTTGCAACGCATTACGTGGCATGTCAAGCATTTTATCGCGCGTATTTTTCAATTTTGCCGAGAAGTGGAGACGTTGTGGGGTGCAGCCATAGGGGGTCTGCCAATGACAACGGCAGGATGCCGGATGCAGGGGTGCAGGATGCAAGGGTGCTGCGAAGGAAGCAGGATGCTGGCAATATGCTAGCTGCAAAAATTAAAAAGGGGCAAAAAGCAAGGCAGCATAAACACTGGATAGTTGACGCCGCTTTCTGTGGCACCTCTCAACCTCTCAGCCTCCCTCAACACACGTCTACCCATTCCACTTTTCCTCAACCATATTTCTCAGCTGCACGCAGAGAAAAGTCACTTTCGTATGGTCAACATCAGTTCTAAGTGCAATTGCCTCTAAATCTGAGTGAGGTACACTTTCTCCCTGTGCATCCGTTTTTTCTAATGCCCACTGAGGTGCCTGGCCATATATTTCTTGGTCGCCCACAAAGATAAGAGGACAACGACTAAACCGACTTGCAGCCCCTGGAAGTCAAGTGCTCCTCCAAGGGCCGGCAACTGCAACCTTGCCGAAAAAAAGGGCAAAATATGGAAAAAATTCGTAACAGGAAGAGCGGGGTCGAGAGGCAGGGAGAGCTTCTGGGGCCAGAAAACACCCATTGAAACACATTTCCGATGGACGCCTCATATCCGGTGGTGTGTGAGCGTTGAGCACAAACAGGAAACACATTATAGCAGCTGGTAGACAGACTTATGTGTGGCACTGTTTGAGAAATTGTTACACACGCTGGATGCTGTCGGTGACACAGTTGTTGCTGTTCTCGTTGTTGTCGTGACACAGGATTCAGGATTCAACATTCAACATTCAACATTCGGGATTGTTGCTTGTTTTGCTTGCTCTCTCGCCTGTTGTTATTGCACCATTTTTTTACAAGAATTTTTTACATTTTCGGGTAAATAAGTAAACAGCGAGCAATGTGAGTTATGCCAAAAGAACCACACCATCGCCAGCAGACGGACAGATAAACGGGGCGGCGAGGGTGTGCATGTGTGTGTTGCATAATGGCCGCCAGGACTCATCTATCAAAATGCGCGACTGGCGAAGTGCAAAAAGTGTTGCATACTTTGCAGCGCAACGAGCTTGAGCCTGAAAAAGTGCCTGTGCACTGTCCCTTCGAACCAAGAGCCAACCCACAACGGAAAAACCGAAAAAAAAAGCCAAAGAGCCAGAGTGCCATATAGAAACCTTTTGACAATTCGAGATGATGGCAGACAAAAACAGCGCCAACCACAAAAAGTGTTGACTGCCCACTGAGGAATTGGTAATTCGCAAGGATAACAAGACCAGCAGGGTTCGGACAGCAGTTAGACACATCGAACGGGGTCAGTCAGCACGGCTAAATTACTTTAAGGCCATTAGATGGCCAGCATTGAGGGACTCCCCTTAGCTTAGGATGATTTCATAATTGCCTTGCATCATGCAAAACCAGAAGAACTAGACTTGAAGGATTCTTTAGTTTATCTTAATATCCCCTCAGGCCAACGACAGTCACATAAATAAAAATATTAGCTTTATTGAACCATCTCGACTATCAATTGTGAAGCGAAAATGTTTACTTTTTATGGGTAACTTCTCAGCAAACACAACATACCCCAGCACTGCCAGCGAAGTGGGCACAGAAATTGAGCTTGAAGAATGCTAAATTTAGCACAGGCAAGCAAAGAAAATGGCCCCCGGTAAATTGCTCATTTATTTGCAGCTGTCAATATCAATAACAAATGGTTGTTCTGCCTCGAACAAACACACATGTGAGTGGGGGAGGGGAAATGGAAAAACCGACACACTCACACGGGTTGCCTTACTAATTTCGGGACCGGAAAATGGGCCACTATCAGCATTTGCCTTTTCCGAGACACTCGCTGGTAACTTTAGCCTTTGGCCGCACTTGACAGGAGCAGTAATAAAATAAATGAGCCGCCATTCTTTTAAATTGAGTTTAATAAACGTCACACTTCATCGACGAGGCTCTTGCCATCCCATATCCCATATCCCATTCGGAGCACAAAAACACAATCTGCAACCCAAAAACACGCTTGACTGACCTACGAGAAGGGAGGCTGCCGATGCCGATGCCGATGCCGATGCCCAAATGAACTATGAAAACGCCGGGACAACATGCATATTTTTTTTTCCATATTTTTTTTTCTATTTTTTGGCACAAAGACCGCACACCCATACACATACTTATTTATTATTCCCCAAGCGTTTGACCAACAACTAACCCCGAACAAAAAGTAGAGGAAGAACGGAGCAGAAGCAACTTTTGGGCAAAGTAGAGGACGAGCCGCATTCAAATGCCGTCTAATTTAGTTGCCTGCTGCATTGTGCGGTCCCTGCTCCTGCCCACAGCTACCACTATATATGGCCATATCCGTATCTATATCTGGCCGAAAGTAGCCCAGCTTTATGACCTCAGCGTTGTGCAACAGCATCGCGCGAATCGCTTACATGAGATTGTAATTACGATAAGCGACCCGGCCAGGAGCTTCGAGATGTTTTTGCCCATAAACAGCCAAATGAGCCAAATAAATGTTATTTATAAAATTCAGGCAAACGTTCAAGGAGCAGGCAGTTCGACCGTCTGATACCCATTAGTTTGCACTCTTAAAATGAAGTCATTCCTTGTAGAAAGTCCAGAACACCCTCATACTGCCAAGTCACAGGGTATTCGAGTCAGAGAAGTGCTGAGCCCGCCAATCGCTCGACTTTTGTGTGGAAGCCAATTGCGATTTATGTTTATATACATATTTATTTTATATAAAATTCATGCGATATCAAATCATGCTCGCATATAGGTAACTAAATATGCCACACACACACACACACTCTCACACACAGACAGACACAGACAGAAGTACATAGACGAATGGCGACCATT
The DNA here is from genome assembly GCF_018153835.1 of Drosophila eugracilis. Classification (NCBI taxonomy): domain Eukaryota; kingdom Metazoa; phylum Arthropoda; class Insecta; order Diptera; family Drosophilidae; genus Drosophila; species Drosophila eugracilis. The sequence continues at coordinate 962,607 of NW_024572964.1, read as the reverse complement.
CAGGCATTCGACTTTTGGTTTTGGCTTACAGCTTTTGTGGCACGGCGTTATGTAAACATTCAGGACATCGGATCGCTTGCCAGCAATGAGCAGGCATGCCATGCATAGATATATATATAAATTCATATATCTATATAAAAAGAAAGCGGCAGGGGTGTGGCAGGTGGTGGGCGGAGGAGAGGGCAGCCGCGTCTAAGCGATTGAGATATATCTATTAAGCGCCCAGTCCCAGGGACTCAGTATAGAAGTCTTGTTTATGGCCAAAAGCAATCCTACCAGGTTCTCTAAGGGGTCGGAGAGAAGGGGGAACGACGCACCTTGTTCAAAACACATAAATTAGGAGACATTTTAAGCGGGTTCGAGAGGCAAACAGGGAATTTTTATTTATGGTCAAGAAGGAGAAGGGTAAGTAGATGTATCTGTATCATAAGCATAAGCCACATAACATTCGATTTCTTATATAGAAAGTACAGTAAGATCCTGAAGATGCTTACAGAACGCATAAAGGCATGTTAATAGTTAGTTAGTTACCATTTTTGGCACTGTTCCTTCTATCTACTCAGTTTCTATCACCCAAAAAATAGCCCTATTTGCTTTCACTTGACCTCGCCGGGCAGGACACTTGGTCATTTTGATTGGTGGCTAATTAAAATGGCAAATCAAAGGCCGGGCCAAGTAAATGTTGACACAGCACAGGCACAATGGAGTCCTGTTTCGGGGCCCCACAAAGCGTCATTAATAGAGCGTGAATTTTAGCGCAAACACACACAGTCAGTCTCTCCCACACATACACAACAGGGGGGGTTGGGCGTTGTGTGTGCGCATTTATAGCCCGCAATGTTTTGCCAATCAAAACCCCAAAGTCATTTCATTATTGGCTTTGCGTAATCGACGTCAAAGCGTCCCCAACCGAAAGTCAACAGCGGAGAAAAGGAGACCCAATCCGCGAGGAGTGCCAGTCCGCGGAGCGTGGGTAGCCGAGGGGCACCACCAGTGCCTGCAGCCTGTGGATGGTGGAACGGTGGAACGTGCATGCAGTCAAGCGAATTGAAGGCAAATATTTTTACTTTGACACGGCGACCCGAAAGGGATTCGGGAGGGATACTGCTCCAGCCAGCTACTGCTTCTGTGCCTTCTCCTCGAATCCCCGATCCCGGCAACTCGACTTTATTGTCAAAAAGTGTAAATGACACAGTTCGTTAAACGCGACATCGAGACGCTAGATACAAAGATATATAGATGGCCTGCGACAGATGGCGGACGGGGGATTTTCCGGGACAGATCCGTGGATTATGCACGCTGGGGCGTGGCCCAGAATCCCAGAAGGCCGAAAAAGGATTGCAGGCAAACATTAATGGAGGCCATATAGGCCCATACGTCACAGCCTCCAGCAGATTTTTGTCAAGAATGTATGACAAATATTTTATGCGCCCATCATAAAGGAACCGCAAAAGGGGCTCCGAAAGCGGATAACTGCAGCCAAGTGGAAGGCAGGAGATGGCGAGTATCTTTCAGATAGCCGGATACAAATCGCAGGACCCAAAGCAGCACAAACAACAAAGCACAGCAGAGGGCTGGGCAAAGGCAGGAGCATAAAAGCCAACAACGAAGGCACTAAATAACACAAAAAAGGACTAATGCACAGGGAGAAATTACTCTAAAGATGAAGGTATACAAATATTTCTAAAATGCTGCTATTTTCTAGATGATTATAAGGCATTGTTAAGCCTTAAAAATGAATTAAAAGATTATTATCGAAACTTATTCAAATAAAATTCTGAATTAAGAAAGTTTAGCTAAATGAAACTTTGTTAAATTTATTATTTCTCGGCGTGCAGAATAAACCTTTGAAGTTGCTGGGGAACCCCGAAAAGGAGTGTGCGGAAAATAAGAAAAATAAGGATGGCAAGTAATGGCGGAGAGCGGAAGATAACAACAGAAACGGAGGGCGAACGAAGGTGCAAATAATGCCAGGCCCCGAAAAGTGTGCTACACATGTTGACATTGCCCGTGCGAGTTGGTTTATGTGTGTTGACGTGAGAATTTGCACGTCCTTTGTTATGCACGCGTGTAAATGTTTCGCCGAATTCAGATTCTGTTTCTGATTCCATTTTCCGAACCGAACGAAGGAATTGTAAAACTAAACAAACTTCGCCAGCGAGCAAATGTTTTATTTGTCCGCCGCACACAAGCAAACAGCCACACAGACGCAGGCACACACACACACACACACGCGCGAAGATGTCAGGGAGATACCCACAAATGCACTGCGATTTGTGCTCCAAATTCGTTTCGATGCTAAAGGGTTTCCCCGCCTTTCCCCTGCCCAGTGTGCACACAAACTTTGCGGCCTCCTTTAGTTGTTATAATATAACGAAAAACGAGAAGCGAAAAAGGGATATATACATATATACAAACAGGACGAGGCGAGTGTGTGTTTGAGGTCGAGTTGATTGCTTAAGTAAACGCACTCGGGGCAGGCAAAAACGCTTCTTGGCCAAGTTGATTCGCCGAACTTTGCTGGCTGGGAAATTGCTCGCTGGCTTTCCTTCTTTTTTCTCCGCTTGGGTCAATTTCGGGGGCCCAGTGATTTTTGCTTATTTTTATTAATAGACTTTTGGAAAATGCCAAACAATATTTTCGGCCGTCGGAAGTGTGCACTTCAAATTATGCTACATGCTGGAAAAAAACCCCTTTTGCAGGACCCTCGGCTGGCGGCTGTTTGGAAAGGATACGTTCTACGTTCGCTGGCAAGGATGCCTAATCCGCAAATGGATGTTTTGGCAGGGCCAGCGGAATGGGGAGTTCACAACTTTTTATTCCCGCTGATTGCTGATTGAAAACCGAAGGGCGGCCGACGTTCGGGTTCATTTTTGGTCCGGAGTGATGGTCCTGGGAAGTGAGTAATTAATTCTTGTGTTTGGCTTTCGGTGGGCGGTTAAAATGAGGTCTATATATCTTTCTATAAAATAACTCGTAATCGGGCTGCTTTACACTTTGAATAACTCATTAGAAAGCCCAAGGAAGAGTCATAGGTACTAGCTTTTCGATTAGCTTTTCCTTTCTTTGTGATTATTTGTTATTTATACAGATTTCCCTCTGGGTAGATACTCATTCGATTAATCAACTTAAATATAAGAATTATACTAAATAAATCAAAATTATATGTTAAGGAACTAAGTTTATTCATCTAAAACATTATTACCTCCCTTTGAAGCCACAACTCAGCTGCACTGCAACTGCAAAGCGGAAAATGCCAGCTCGGTTTTCCTCTCCGTTTTCCCCCAATCTTAATATAAACAGACAGTCGGTTGACTCACCTTTTTCCCAGGCAGCGGAGACTCCTTCTCGGTTTCGCTCGCTCAATTCGGCAGCCAATTGGGCACACACATCAATCAAGTACTTCAACAAGTTTTTCTCTATTTTGTTTGGTCTCTGGCTTGGTTTAGTTTGGATTAGTTCAGTTCAGTTCGGCTTAGTTCAGTTTAGTTTTGGTTTGGTTTAGAACGAGCTGCAGTTGGCATAGTTATGGTTAAGGAATTTATTGATATTATTGCGGCTCACACACGCGAGCAGTCGAGTGACATTCGGCACACTGCCAGCCAATTAATGGGTTAACTTTCGAGCTGGAATTGACATAATGCAGGAATGCAGGAATTCAGGAATTCGCAAGTGAATAGGCCAGAGGAATGTTCAAGGCAGGACGAAGGATAATGGATATGTGGCAAGTTTCGCTACGGGACTTTCGGGCATGTCTGAGTGAGCATTTAAGGCCGAGACGACAGAAGAATGTCAGAAGGTTATGGTGTTAATGTCGCTTTTATTTAAAACGGATATCGGACAAAGAACAAAGGCGGGCCGAGCAATAAAAAATAAATTAAATGGAAAATGCACAGAGTCCTGCGGAAGGTGCGGAGAGCGAGAGCGAGAGCGGAGGCGCGAATGTGTCACGGATTTCATTGCTCATTGAATACGCATTCATTCCACAAAGGAAAAAGGAGCACAGGACCTGCCAGCCATTCAGGCAGCCGCCTCAATCGAGTCACTCAGTCTGCGTACGTAAGCAGCGAAGGACATTCACACAGATACCAGCACACACACACAGGACTCAGAGAGCCACACACACACAGCAACGAAGCAACACCAACACAGAGGAGAGTAAGCCACAGAGCCCGCAGAGAAAATCAAAACTACGCGCACACACTGGCCAAATTTCTGTTCTGACAAATTTCCATGTGTATGTGCGCGTTCTGTTGTAATTTGCCATTTTGGCAATTGCAATCCTTCGCATTTTATTGAATTTTACAAACACAAAGCAGCCACACACACATACACACACGCACACGTTCAAAGCACACCACACACTCAAACAATAACAACACTTTTCGTCATAATATTTTCTTATTATCCTGCCTGCCGTTGGCTTGCTTTATTTTCCAGTTTTATTTTAGTTTTTTGCGGCCAAACGTGTGCGTTTTGTTTTCGTATTTTATTTTAGTTCGAGTTTGTGGTATTTTCCTCCCCAAAAGGAAAGCGGAATTTTCATACGCGTTCGAGTGGAGTGTGCTTGAATCGCAGGAGTCGCTGCTGCTTGCGGAACCGCCCTAAAACAGTCGGGAGAAAAACTGAAAATGAAAATTGCTGAAAAATTCACCCAAGGCAAGCAGCAGTGGCAGCGGGAAAACGGAAAAGCTTTTCCGCGCTCCCCAAAAGTACCAGTATTTCGCAGAGAGCATGAGGAAAGCTCAATCAATAAGTCGAGCTGCTCTCTTTGGCAGGACATCCCTCAGAACCACCCAGCCACCCACCCAGTCACCACCCCCTGGGGCCATAGCACATGCTGGCTCTTAAGCGAAAGGTTTTCCGTGTGCTTTTCCCTTTTTCCAAACGACTTAACAACTGGCCGCTGCACTACAGAAATCACTCTCTCTATTTACCGAAAAAGTCACGTAAACGCGAACCGTTGACCGAAACCGTTAACCGTTAACCGTTCTCGGACGGAGACTCTGTGTGAGACTTTTCCTCCACTTTGCACTGGGGCTCTCGGGTTCTCGGCTCTTGATTTTCCGGACTTGCGATCCACACGTCTGACTGCCAGAATGGCCACAACATGAATGTCAGGTGTGCGATTCCGGCTGAGTTTCTCGGTCTCAGGACTTGGAGTCTGGACTCGGAGAAAAAGTCCCGATAACCGTTATTTAGACGGACAGTGGGAGCTGCCAACTTACCGCAGAGTCGCTTTTCGATAGCTGCCAGGAGCTGCGATAGCCCAGAGTTGCACGAAATGGACTTTTGCTATCGGCGTAAGCTCAGGAAGCTTTCAAGGCCTCTTTACGCACTTTCAAATGTTTTGAATTTATTTATTATTAGGTACTAAAAACCGACTCTTTCGTGGTTTTGTGTTCTAGAAATGTTAAAAATCAGTTTAGGGAAGAGAAAACTGATATTGGAATGATATCCGAATGAAAATCGTTACCAACCCGGATGATGTGATCCGCGATTGTGACCTTCTCCCTCCATTTCCTCTGCAGGATCTTGAAATGTAGCAACTGCATAATAACAATTTGCATACTGAATAACCACTTGGGCAGCCAGTTGCTAGAGGGCTGCCAGTGATGTTGGTAATCAAATGGATTACTCGAGTGGCCAAGCCCTTGAAATCTGGCAATCGGGCTCATCAATCTGTCAACTCCTTGGAGGAATGCTATTAGAACACATGGCCACTTGGCAAGGACAAAGGACCTGCATAAGGTGGTCTCAAACGAAGTTCCGAACAGCCTCTCAAGGTGCAAATTAGCAGAGCAGCAGGATAAGAGGGCCCAGAGGTTCCGTGGAAGGTATTAAGATCCGGTGAGCAGCTGCCTTCGACCCGCAGAAACTGAAACTTGTTGGACCTCCAGCCACCTTATGCGGGCACCACTGTGCAGGAATGCCCCGTGCCAAGGTGCAAACTGCAACTTGGCCCCGTATCGGTTTTCGAGATCATTTTATTAGCAGAAGAATATTGCTTGTTTGGTTTATGTTTTGGGCACAGATGTTGCTGACTTACGGGCTGCTGCATCTCTCCCCTAAAAAGCATTAAAAAACAACGAGAGGGTAGTTTTTGCGGGCATGATTTTACAGAATTATGGGTGCGAGGGGAAGGACATCTCCTTAAATGCTATACGGCTCTTTTGACGCTTTAAATTGATTCACACCGCGCACGCAACTGCCACCCCCGCACCCGTTGATCCGAGTGCTGCTGCACCCTCGCATCCCGGCATATCCTTGAGTATCCTGGCATATCCTGTTCGGCTCTTTTCCGTGCTGTCATGCATTTGTATTTGATTAAACATTTTTTACGCGTTTCCGTTCCGAGGGCATCATTAGTTTGGCCCGTTTAGGGTTTCACTCTGGTCCAGAGACTGGGCTCTGACACACCCTAGGGTTCCACCCCATCATCAAGTTTCCTCGCCCTTTTCCCAGTTCCCAACTGCATCTGTCCGATTCCGGAGTCCACTTCCGCTTTTCCGCCTTGCTAGTAAATGTGTTTTGGTATTTGTTTTAGTCGGTCCCAGATCGATGGACCATGTCAAGGGCCCTAATGGCCTTTCATTGCCGAGCTGCAGCGTTATTTGGGCATGATTATGAGGAATCACCCAAGAAGCACTCATCACTATTGTTTGCCACACATGCAACCCCCACTCGGGTGATATACGAGCAACTCGCCACAATTATAAACCATTCATTGGGGGTTTGTTTTCCCTGACAACCCAAAGAACAAGAGGTTTCCAGCTTTTCAGTTTTTCGTTTTTATTCAAGGACTTTTATAGTTTACAATTTTTATGGGCTTTCCAGGGTTATGTTTTGTATAAAAATATTCGATTGTTAGAAAAATATGTTTATGGCTAAAGTTTTCTTTTTGTAGCTGTAAAAATAGCCGTGTAAATTACGTATAAAAATATTTGGTACAAAGATCTGTCTTCCTTTAGCTTATTGTTAATGCACGATCGAGCACAACGATTCTCTTGTTATAACCCTAAGCTTAGTATATAGTATCACAAAGTGTCAACCGATATGGTTACGTATGATATAGCTTATATAGCTTATGGTGAATTAATTCCTAGATTGAGCGAAAGTTTCCCTTTTCGTTGTACTCTGCGGTTACAACCAATTTACAAATACAAATACAGATGCTAAGGAACAATAGCGCTGTGATAATGCCCCGATTTGGGTCTTGATTACGTTATTGCTTTAAGTACACAACCGCCGGTTCTGGAGCCTGGGGCCATTATAGCTAGGTTGTACTGTTAAATACTTTGACTGGTAGTGAGACGCTGGTCCAATGTCCGTTTCTATGCCTAACTAAACTAACTAACTCGTAAACTAAACTGAGAACTGATCGATTCCCCATCTTAGGTGGCTAACATGACTAGAGCTCACACTCGACTTTGGTTCACCAACACTGGGTTTGGATTTTCGTTTAAACTAGGGTTTGGTTTTGCTTTTTGGTTTGGTTCGAACTTAAGAACTATTACTGCACAATTTTGCCTGAATTTGGTTTCGGTATATAACCTGAATGTGACTAAAGCTGTATCCGAAATTGAAGAATGATATATGTTTGTACAAACTTAGTAAGACCGAAATGAAGCTGACTTATATAAGGTGTTTACCTAGAGTGACTAGAAGGAATGCAAGAACTTGTGACTAGAATGACACGCAGAATGTGGAGAAAGGGTTGGGATTATCAGGAGGATGACTTGGGGAAAAGATGAAGATTGATGTAGGAATTCAGGTATATGATGGGAAAGGGCAGAGATGATCTGAAAGATGAGGATGAGAATGAGTCATGAAGAATTAATTATGAAAGTAGGAAGTTTGGGAAGCTTGCAGATGATTTGAGAACAGGAAAGATGAGAGACGAATGAGTGGTGTTAGACAGGGAAAATGGTTAGTAAGAAGAAAAGTGTTAGTAGAAAGGTATTCGGGATGATGCTTGACTGAATGATTTGGTTAGTAAAAAGTATTTCTTTGGCTTTCATGTTAAGTTCATTGCACTCCCAACAAATAACCTAAGCTAAAACTAAAGACTAGTAAATTAGTTTCGAGATCGCATTGAAGCTGACTAGTGCCAAGATGCTTTGGTTTCACTGACTAGAACTAAGGAGCCTTTGGAATGGGGGCCGAAGTATGGATACAAATTAGAGTCTGACTAGAATTGAACTCATCTTGCGAACGAAAGTAAATCGAATTAAGAGCTAAACTAAGAGCTAACTTAGGGTTCGAAAGGGAAACTGAAATTTCCGGTGAATAAAACTAGTTCTTTGGTCTGCTTCAGCTGCATGAGTTGGGGCTTTCAACTAGTAACTAAACTTAACATTAAAACTTAATCTCACTCGATTTCAATGGGCCATGGTGGTGTGTTGGATGACGGAGGCGCAGTTCCTCAAGTTAGTCAGAGCCGCCGCAGCAATACTTTCCTCCTCCGTAAGACCATGTTCCACGATTTGCAGGCGGCCATAGCCCGCTGAGGAAGCGGAGGAGCTGGAGTCCGAGAGGTAGTCGTTGTCGTAGTCGCAGTTACTCCTGGCATTGGCCCCCACCACGTAAACACCCTCATCGGAGTGGGAACTGCTGGCCGAGGAGGAAGTCGAAGCACTCGAGGATCCAGCCTGATTGAAGTGGAAACTTCCGGTTATGGTTGTGGTAGCAGAAGCCTTCAATTCCACAGCTTTTCCCGACGGCTTTTCCTTTTTCTGATGCGTCAGTTGATGTTTCCGCAGGTAGGCAGCCCTCTTGAACTTCTTCCCACACTCCAGGCAATCGAATAGCAGCTCCTCCACTGATCTCTTCTCCACTTGTGGCTGCGGCTGCTGTTGCTGCTGTTGGTTGATGGTATTGCGGTTCTCCTTCTTGGCCGCCTCCTTTCTGGGCTTGTGCCACCTGCGATGGGAGGCCAAGTTGGCAGGGCAGTTGAACTGCTTGCCGCACTCGGGGCACCGGTATTCCAGCAGGACGATGCAGGCGCACCTGTGCCGGGCCAAGCCAAAGGCATCCTCGAACTTGATCTTGCACAAACGGCACACATAATCCCCAATCACATTCTTGATGGCAGCTAGTTCCGCCTTGGTTTCCTCTGTGATCTCGACTATATTGTACTTGGGGTCTATGTCACCATTGCTGTACTGCATCGAGCCATCGGTGATGTCCTCCAACGGTCGGATAATCGTTCCCGACACAGGCGAACTGGTCTCTTCATCGAACTTCAGCTTCCGGGTGGCCTTATTGCGAGATGGCTTCCCCGAGGAAGTGGAGGCCTTGCTGGTTTTGGGCGCCGATTCCGTCACTTTAATGGGTTTCGCTGGTGTGGCTTCGATTGTATCCAAGTGCTCCTCCTCCTTTTTGGACATTTTAGCCCGCTGTCCATCCTCGTCGCAGCTTTCCCGACTCAATTTGCGCTTCCCTGCCGGACTCTGCGGCGGCGTTGGGGGTTTCACCTGCTGCTCCTCCGCTTTCGGAGCCGCTGCAACTGGAACAGCCACCTCGGCAACGCCTCCCACATTTTCGCTGTAGACCTCCGTGAATGTGGCCGCCATGGGCACATCGCTGGTGGGCAGTGGGGAGGGCAGCTTCAGCGTTAGGTCCAGCGGTGTTTCACACCTGGTTTTCAGGTTCAGGTAACGGCTGCGGTACTTGGGAGGCAGCGAGGCCACCGTGGTCAGCAAGCCCAGGCCATGGGGCATCCCCTTGTGCTGCAGCTGGATGCCAATGCTGTGCGGGTGGCTGAGCTTTTCGGTTTCCGAGTGGGTTGGTGGCGGCGTCGGTGTCTGTGTCTGTATCTGGGCCATGGCATCGATGGGGTTTTTAAACTAAAAACTTGAACTTGGGCAACAGAAAACTTTGAACGTGGAACGTAGAACGGGGAACGTAGAACGTAGAACGGAGAACGTAGAACGGGAACTAAGCAAACTTAACAACAAACTGATAACGCTGATCCTTGCGGACTGGACTCTAAGTAGTAGACCTCCAGTCGGCTCGACGTTTGTGCTGCGAATGACGTTCAGTGGTCTCGGCGGCGGCTATTTATGTGTGCCACGGGCCAAAGGAAAGCGAAACCGAAACTCGAAATCATTGTTTGTGCCGGCGTCCTGGAAATTCATTTCAACCCCCTTTTCAGTCGAAGTCGTTGTCCTTTTTCGACGCCGGCAGAGCCGCAAAAGCCGGAATCTTTTGTTAGCAATCACACACACATTAGTCACCCTTTTTTCCAACACACATACACACACACACACACCCTTACACATACGCAGTGAAAGTCCTACGCACACACACACTCTGACATTTTGCAGGGAGGACAATGCACTCGGAGAAATCAATGTGCGACAGCTGTTGTTTTGGGCCCAGAAAATGCCACGCACCAAATTGGCAGCACCTTCCTTCGCAGATATTTGCTTTTATATTCCGCAGAAATCGGAGCTGAGCATTGTGTTCAGTTTTGGCCAAACAGCTGACAGCCATGAAGTCGTTAATTGAGCATGTAACCATAAGGTCAGCCCAAAGAAGGATTCCTGAATGGGTCTGAGGGTATCCTACCGCTTAAAGGTGAATTGTTGTTTCTTTGTTGCCATTTGCTGCAAAACAGCTGTTGGCGATGCCAAGATGGTTATTAGAAGTAAACAATGTGACAAGTAAGAACTTTATGGTTACACTTATACTGCCCTTATAGAAGGTAAGGCATAGGGTAAGCATCTGTAAGGAGAACGATTTACGACCTCAAATAGTTTAAATTCCCTTTAAACTTTCTTGCTGTGTACTTTGCGGCACTGCATTTATCAGCCTCAGACGACTAAGCTCGTCAAGTCTGCTTTTGGTGGGGTAGGTAGCAGACTATCAGACTAGCAGACAGAACTTGGTTCGAACTTCGAACTTCACCACCGCGAAGCACGGCGCACAATCGTCCGTGTCCTTGTATCAGTGTCTGCGTTTCTGGGGATGTGTCTGTGTGTCAGTATCCTGGACACACATCCCTGTGAGTGTGTTGGTGCCAAGCGAGTGCTTTGCATTAATGTAATCGAAATGCGAAGCCGACTGAGCCGACAGTGGTTGCCATGAAAGGAATGCACTTTCGATTCCCGTCGAGGGCTTTCGTCGCAGGATTCGCAGGACTCGTGGAAATATGGCATATTATGTTGAACACGCCGCCATTGTTGTTGTTCTTGTATTACGGTAGGCACGTGCATGGCAACGATGCCACCCCAAAGCGGGCTGACAAAGGCAGCACTGCGAGAAAAAGGGCCTTCATTCGGTTAAATAAAGTGAATGTTTGAGTAACTCATTCAAAGTAGGAAATCTACTCAAAGTTGATAAAAAGTCAGAGATTCTTTATACTATTTTCTCCCAGTGCACAGTTGAAAGTGCAGAGAGTATTCCCAAGCGATCCAGTCGCAGCAGGGTGGCCTTTCGGCAGGGGAATCGATGTTTGCCATGCAGCTTAGAATTAAAATAGCACACGCATCCGAGGCCAAATCCCAGCACAAACTTCAGGCCGAATGAATCGAGGAAGCAACAAAAGTCTCAGAAGTGCGCCAGCCACGCGAGCATTGTCCTGAAGGTCCCTTGCCCTCCCTGCCATCCTGAGAGTCCTAGAAGGCAACGCAGATACACTGTCTCAGCTCTGAAGCTGCAAATTCCAACCCTGCCGGGTGGCTAGAGTCCTCCCCTCCTGCGTTGCTTTGCCAACTTATCCTTGTCACTCACAAATGCTGCCTCGTTTGCGATTCGATAAAGTGAGAGAAAAGGAAGCGAGAAATCAAGCCATCAATGGATTGAAGGTTGATTAATCTGAGACAAGCCTATTCAAACGGATTAGAGCGTATTGGTCAGAGGTTTCTCCACGGCTATCATCATCCATCAGTTCGCAGTGCACTCTAACTATTTCCTATGAATATGATCTCTGCTCTTGCGAACAATAGCGAGCTCTCTGTCTATCTAATCTTTAAGTTCGGAGTCCTCTCTAATAGGAATATATCATATTACAGCAAGAAGGAAACAGTCTTACCGCTCTATAAGGGTAACGGATAAGATATTGTAGTTTGGCCAAAAGTCGACTTAAAAGCGAAAGGAAGACTGATTTTTACAGCTGAAGAACTAAACTAACGATCCTCAAGACTTTTTGGCTGATTTTAAAAAATACATTTCTGAAAATTGTTTTATACTGATTTTTTGGTCGAAAAAACGGGACGGACCGTAAAATTTTATAAAAAATCTCAAAAAATATACTTTTTGATCTTGGTATGCAGTTCGACGGGGAATCAAATTACGAACTCAACGATGTACGACACTCCTTATTCTGACATTTTTTGGCGTTGTGGTCGGGAATACCCTGATATATTAAACATAAAATTAAGATTATTACTTTTTAGTAAATTTTGCGATATTTTTACTAGTATTGAGCTTATATCTCTGTCAAATTAAGACGCACAGCTAAAAGGAGGATTGTTTTGACCAGCTAACGACCCAAGCAAACGTTCTATGTGGCTGTGGCGATGATTTTCGGAAATTAAAATATTTGTGAAATTTCACTTTTTTGTAAGGGGTACCATCAGCTTTTTTTCCAAAAATTGAAAAAATATTTTTTTTCTCACATTTTAATGGGACTTGGATATTTTGAAAATAGATTGAAAAACAAGCCTAACGACATATGGCATTCCATATTCCGACCATTATTGGCATTGTAATAAAGAAAATACTGATATGGCGTGCCTCAATTCGGGACAGACCATTTTTACGTTTTTTGAAAATCATAAAAATTTGCGAAAAATCTCAAAAAAATCACTTTTTGAGTGCGGTACACAGTTCGACGGGGAATTTGAATACGAACTCAACGAGGTATAACATTCCATGTTACGATCATTTTTGGCTTTGTAATGAGGAAGATACTGATATTTTGGGCTGAAAATCAAAACTATGGCTTTTTACTAAAATTCGCGATATTTTCCCCAGTGTTATGCTTATAACTTTGTCAAAAGAAGTCGCAGAACCAAAAGAAAGACTGTTTTGTGCAGCTAACGACCCAAACAAACTTTCTGTATCATTTTGGTGACGGTTTTCGAAAGTTTATTTTTTCTGAAATTTCGCATTTTTTGTAAGGGGTACCATCATCATTTTTTCGAAAAATTGGAAAAATATTTTTTTCTTCAGATTTGAATGGTACTTGGATATTTTGAAAATATATTCAAATACAAGCCGCACGACATATGGCATTCCATTTTCCGACCATTTTTGGCTATTTTATAGACAAAATACTGATATTTCTAGCCTCAAATCGGGTCAAACCGGTTTTCGCATTTTTTGAACATCATAAAAATTTACAAAAAATCTCAAAAAATCACTTTTTGAGTGTGGTACACAGTTTGACGGGGAATTTGAACACGAACTCAATGAGGTATACCTTTCCATGTTACGATAATTTTTGGCTCTGTAATGAGGAAAATACGGATATATGCCGACCACTTCTGGGGCTTTGGCATACAAAATGAAGCCGAAAGCCTAAATCACATACTCAAAGCATTTCGTATTTCTCTGCGTGTAGTAGCCTTAATCTTCATCGACTGCTCTGATTTCTGCCCTCCAAGGCGTTCTTGGCACAAATTTGCACTCGAAAAACACCAACGACAGCCCGGGGAGAAGAGCCCCGACCACCTGGACTTTTGTATATATCTGCATGCCCGTGCCCCACCCCAAAAATCACCCACATAACCCCCGCACGCATTTTGTTTGTTGTTTGTTCCATTGCTAACCCTTAAGTGCATCTTTTTATGGTAATTTCAAGTGCAGGGCCCCACCTCGGATCTGTCTGAATGTCCTGGCTGGCATCCTTTGCCTCGGGCGGCTCCTTGGCAATAATTAATGTTCGAAAATGCATCGTTTATGCGGCATAATGCATTTTCATTTCCATTCTCCTTTTCATCTGGCTGTGGACTGTGTGTGTCTCAAAAGGCTTTTCAGGCTTTCCAGCAAGCCGCGTGCACTCTTGCTTGGGCAAATCCTCAAGGATCCACTCCACTTGTAGCACATGTTGCCCATTGTGGAGATGAGGCTGCCTTTTTGGGGGTTCGCTCTGTGTCCTGTCAATCCTCTCGCCACTTCCACTGCCACTGAGCTGTAATTAAATTTTTCGCTTTCATAATTTCATGCAATTTCTGCTGCTCGAACAGGAAACTGATTTGGTTTCCAGGGCGCGAATGCTTTTTAATTGCATTTGGCTTCCTTGCAGCAGAAGGGGTCGATAAATCTGCTACCAATTTGCATTACTCTATTGGGCATTAAACTTGAAAGCCCCAAATTCGCTGTATCTCCGGGAGATTCAGATGCCAATAAGCCAATCACAGCATGTGCGACTTAATAAATATTCAGCCCAAAGAGCTTAGGGTATTTGGACAAGCTAATCCTCATTGAAAAGAGCGGAAAACTGAAGGAAAACACAGCTCTCCCCCAAAAAGGCTGGAAGCGAAAGAAAAGGAAGTCCTGCCATAATCATAATAACAGTCCTCCCGTCGTGAGTCATGCTCGAATTTAAATAAAAACAATTATAATTTTTAGCTGCCATAATCATATGCAATTTGCAATTGCAGCCTCGGGTCTTTAGGGGTGTGAATATTTTTAATTGCATTTCGGATGAGTGATGACGGGGTGTCACAAGAGTTTACCTCACATAAACTGCATCTGAAACTGAAAGTCTTGCAAGCCAATGGCAGCAATAGCTTTCCTCTAAGCTTAAGGAATTTGCTCGCAAATCCCACTAACAGAAAAACAAAACTCCCCGAAAAATTGCGAGTGACTAACCCCGGGAGAACCCGGCATAAATATGGTCGAACTCGTATTCCTACAGTTGTGCAGCATTCATAAGGACGCCGCAGGACGCCAAAACTCAAAGGGCCAGAGCGAGATAGAGAAACGGGAATTTCTAGAGGGGGATCGAAATCGAGGAAAACAACAAAAAACAATCACAATTCACAATTCTGTCGGGTGTCGAAGTGCTCCGGGCACGCGACCGTCGACCAACGTTCATTTGCCGCTGCCCTGCCGAGGATTGTAAACTGCGAATTGGTCCGGTGCACATACGTCAGTATATACGGTGGCATGTGCGACAGGGAAATCACAATGCAACCACCACAGTCAGCAATCCGAGGCCGAGTTCCTAGTTCCCTCCCCGAAAGTCGAACCACTGGCAATCGAGGCCCAAAATTTAGCCAGGTGCATTTTCAAACACCAAAACACAACACACGAGCCAAATAGCAGCACCACTATCGCAAATGTGGCAAGGCGAGACAGTGAGCACTGGCTATGGGAGACGAAGAAAACAATTTGTTCTTACATCTTTCATGACTCTGAGTTCTGACTGAGTTTGGAACCCTTAAATTTCACCTAAAAGGAAAAGAAAGATGGGTCTAACATAAATTATAATCAAGTAAGTTCTATATAGCCTAGTCCATCAAGCGATTGCCTACTGTAAGCGGCATAAAGCAGAGCTCAAGCGTGGTGCGATTTCGATACCGCTCAAGTCTGAGGCTGTTGCTGATTCGGAATAGGGTTTTTTAAAACGCTGCGCCCTTAGGGGTGGCAAAATGCACCCAGAGTGGAAGGAGGGCTGCTCCGCTGGCATATCCGCATGTCAGTCACAGTGCATGAATGTCTAGGGAGGGTTTAGGTTTAGGTTTACAGCGGCGGCGAATATAAAATATTTCATTTTTACCCCTTGGCTCGCTTATCAGACTATGCATATAAAATTCCAATTGGACGCGTTCACCGCAAAAGGACGCGGAAAACGGGGGGTGGGGTTGAGTTCTCCCCTCGCGTTTTACGCCTAAGCCTGCCAAGATCCTGTGCAGGATTCCCCTTCAAGCTGATGCTGCACTGAGGGAAAAGGTAAGCAGCTATGTTTGATCAAAAAATGAAACGCAGGCATGAAGCTAGCCAAGCTACCAGGATTTTCTCGCAGTGCCTTCTGCTGCTGTGTGAAAATTGCACGACTTGCGCTTCTGCTTTTGACAATGGCCTCACATTAACTAGTTTCCGCTGCACTCGCAGTCGCAATCCCAGAACCCAATGCCAGTTCCACTTTTAATGAGTAACTGAGCGAAATGGGAACTTCATTACAAAAGCACCCCATTCGCAGGACCCCTTCCACATGCCCGCGACGCTTCCTGTTTGGTTTGTTTCAATTAAATCGCATGTGCGGCCCACGAACAGGCGCAGGACACCAAGGCTGGCATTAAAACAGAGCCACAAGCACAGGACACATTGCAGGACACATGGCTCATCTGTTACTTAATCATGGCATTGCCATGGATACGCGTACCTTGAATTGCGAGGGTGCCGTAGTTCAGCCCGACCTTTGAGCAGCCAGCAAGGATATTTATTGTTATTGCCCTGGGGGAGAACGAGATTTCTCTGTGGCTGGTTGGAGAGCAGGAACTTAAAGTCCTGGTGAGATTCTGATTTGGTGGTATTTCTCTTCAGGTCTTCAGTCTGCCATTCATGTGGAAATGCCTTCAAGATTGATTTATAGTTGCTTATGACAGAATCACTTTCGTAGCCAGAATGAGTCATTGAATGTTCTTTCGCATGTATTTTAAATCGATAAAAGGTTAAAAGTAAGTATAAGACCAGAGTTTTCGCACTTTTCAAACTTAATTTGATCTGTTAATACATTCCTTTGTAACAGAAAGTAAGCAAGTATCATAGTTGGTAATACTTTAAGGGTAAAGAGGATATTATCTTAGAGCCTTTACCGTGAAACATCTCTAGTACCACAGGTAATTCGAGTAATCAGGGCTGGAATAGGTGCTGTTGCTCCAGCCGAATTGATACCGTATAAGGTTGTCCAAGCCACCCACATCCACGCCCAGTCGATTGAGCTGAGCAGTGACGGCCTGGCCTGAAGGAGTGGCCAGGATCCGTTCGTAAACTGGGAGCAAGGCCACCAGACGACGCCAGAGTTCCGAAAGAAGAGGGCTAGTTTGGATGGCACTTGGTTCCAGGAGTGATCGAATGACTTCCACTGGATAAATTTGGGCAAACTCTGTCTCGAATCCCCGGATTCCATTGACGACCTGCGACCAGAAAGGATACTTATTGATGATCTTGATCTCCAGTTCCAGGTACTCGAAGATCTTGGAGGAGCCACCGGACAAGATCAGCTGTTGGGCAATCCATAGTTGCAGTTGTCGAACTTCGGGTTGGCTGACTATTTGCCGGTAGAATTGATACGCGGGTATAGAGTTGATGGTCCGAATCAGACCCTGGAATTCGACGTCGTTCAGAAGGTATTTCTGTACTAGTTTCTCGATGCTGCCGACGGGTATCTGTCGGATTACACCTTTGAGCTCCAAGGCAAAGTTGCTTTGAGGAGCAAGGGTTCCATTCACACTCTGCTTATATTGGATAGGAGCCAATAAAGCCGGCGTGGCAGCTGGAAAAGCCACCAAACAATGCAAGGCCAAGAAAACACAAGCGATGAACCGCATCCTGATCTGCTTTCCCTACTAGAACTGATGCAGAAGGCCAATCCACTGGCTGCTTTTATAGCAAAGTGCGATCTCTGTTATCTGGCTTTGTGTTTGTGGTTTAGCTGCCACAGTGGACACTCTTATCGGAGACAGTTTGCTTTACAATAACTGACGTGGTTCACCCAGGTGGAGAAGGCGAAGATCTGTGTACCGCCAAATGCCAAGATAAAGGGAGTCTATTTACAACCCTTAGTCACTTGCCTGCTAAGCAGTGGCTTCTTCTTAAAAAGTCTATCAATGGGTTCTGAGAATTATATTTAGATATGTTATTATACCAAAACACAGAACAGTTTTCAGATTACAAAATGAAACCATCAATCAGATCGATTAACATTTATTGCTCTTTACTTTAAAGGGAAGTATATAAGTTTAGGAACATAGAGGAAGCATAGAGATTCATTCATTCTCCTGAAACCACCAACACCAAATGACTTGGAATTGCGTGTAAGATCATCATATATTTAGAGATTTAATAAGGCGGTGATTCTCGTACACGTACCTGAGATAAGAGAGTGAAAAAACAAACAGCAAACAAGTTATTCTAACTATTCACGGCAGACGACTTCTCAGTGATTAATCGCTTTAGTCTCACCTGGCGAAATTCGGTCAAGTTAAAAAGCACATTTGACTGTTATAAAAAAGCGGAAAGTGACAGTGAAGATAAGGAATAACCAATTTTACAATGGGAAATCCGTATGCAAATATCATAAAAACAAATCGTTTTAAAAAGTAATAACTAAAACACTGGAAATCCTCTTTATGTGAGGTTGGAACATTATTCGGAGCATAACAAAGGATGTCATTCAGCCGATCTTAATCTTCTCTGATTGAATAAAATGGCAACAATGGAACAATGAAATCTATATAAACTGATGAATGCATCAAAGCCAAATGGTCTTAATAATCTCCGAATGCAATCTCCGACAGAACTTTTCAAGGACACCCTCTGGTCAAGTGCAGTCCCTGGGACTTTAGAGGAAACTAAACAGCCTGGGCATGTAAATGGACAGATGTTTGTGGGTAATTAGTTAGTTAGTTGCCTTCACCCGATCGCATATCCGGTCCAGGCGACATTAGTTCCACTCGAGGAGAGCCCTACTGGAATGTTACATGCATGGTAATTAGGATTGGCCAGGACACACCTCCTCTTCGATTCGAGCAGGAAACCCTGACAGATTTGCTGTGTAATTTCGAAATTACCAAACTTTTGAGAGAGTCTGTAGAACTGGAGAATCCAGAGAGATGCAGGGCGAAGCCTCCCCCAGAGCCAGAGAGCTGGGAGGTTAGGGAGATTTAGGGTGATTTCGGTTAGGGGGTTGGTTTTGGCCGCCCGAGCATAAGTATTTTCGTTGGCCAGGGGCGATCGCATGTTTGGTTATCGGAATGGTAAGGGGAGTTGGGCTGGCAGCTGCAAAAAGTACACAAAACGAAACCCCTTGCAGTGCTTGATAAATCATGTGTAAAGGTATTTGTATAAAGTTTTTCGGGTTTTATTTTCTATCTTGTATGTTCGATTGGCGGCAGCTGCAGCTCGAAATCCTGATGCTGGCCCAGGAAAAGCCGGAGAGCGGAAAGCGGGAAAGCGGAAAAGCCAGTGTTGCCATGGAAAGTATGTAAAAAAAAACAAAAACGCCTCGCCGACAGGACGAAGAAAATATTTCGTTTTTAATTGATTTGGCATGCTTCAATTTAACGCTTCGCTGCCACTTCCTCTTTTGCATGCGAGTCCTGCACGTGTCCTTAGTTTAGTTTTTAAAAATTTCAATATTTCTACATACTCACTCGTATGTGAAAAGTGCAAGAACAGGCCCTTCCGCTCTCTGACATGCCAATGAGTCAGAGTCCCGCAAGGACCTGAACCTGAGCTCCTCTACTTTCCTAGCTACAGGTATGTCTTGGGGTTATTCCTTGCCTTAACACCACACCCCTCCCCTTTTTGGCACGCGTCAGAAAGCGAAGGGCGAGAAGTCAGTGGATAATTTTTAGGGGTTGCTCATCGGGTTTTTCTTATAAGAAGCATTCCTCAGCCGGAAGAAGCGAGCAACACGTCCAAGACATTGTTGAGTCACCACTGAAGTTATGATTAGCCCCGGAGACATCCACACTTTACCCCTGTGTGCCGGCATTTATTCCATTCAGGGGACCTCGCGAACCTTCGGGATCAGCGTTCTTATCGACGGCGCCTTGCTCGGGGCTTGTTCTTTTAGGGTCCTTTCATTCAGCCATTCATTCATTCCTTCATCACTTAATTGAGATGTGGAGGGAAGGAAAGGAAAAGAAGGAGGAGAGAACGAGGAGGACAAACCAGAACGAGCCCATAAAAGGGGCAATTCCTTTCGCCGGCTAAGTGCCAATTGTAGGTTTCACTTTAGGCTACAAATTGAAACGCCCCTTGCCAGGACTCTTCCCTTCTTCTTCCCCTCGTCCTTTTCTCCCTTTGTTTACCTTTTCTCGGTCTGCCTTGGCTTCCCTTGAGGAGAAGCCATTAAATTGATTATAAGACATTGTTGAAATGTGTAAACTGTTCCGTCCCAGACACTCGGTCGCCCAGGGAAGTCCCCTTTTTGTCTCAGTTTCTCTGACTGGTTTGCCCAATTTCTCAGTTTCTGAAGGCGTGGCATCTCTGAGTGAAGTCGAAGCTGAGGAATTCGACTAATTAGAGGGGAAGAACGAGAGTTGCATACAAAAGAAATAGGTGTCGAGGGGCCATTTGGGTAGGTAATGCCTCACCTCAAGGGGTTAATGAAGGTAAGGAGTCATTGCTGTGTTATTGAGGCAACAAGGTGTGCTTGGTTACCAAGGAGTTCCCCCGGAGAAGTCAGCTGAAACCACAGCTTAGAATGCTTTGTTCATGGGGTTAATGCCCGGAAATGACTCAAGGTGTGAATGAAGATCGGTGTAAGAGATTAATACTAATGGGTTAAGAAGTAAATAAAGAAAGGGAATCCTTTTCTATGTGTTAAAGTCAGCTTCTTGTGAGTAAAAAGCAGCGAATCAGAATGTTGTGATAAAGAACCAAGTTCCTTTCTGGTAATGAAAGTCTATATAAAAGTTGTAAAGCCAAAAGAGGAGTGTTAGCAATGCTTACTGCCTCCTATTATTAATAAAAAGAAAATCAAACAAAAAGAAAATCAAATGCAAATTTAAAACAAGGGTCCAATGACTTTCCCCGCCGGTTGCATCCTGTTCAGCTGGAAAAGTCAGCAGCTGCTGCAGGCGAAAACCTTAATCGGAAACCCAGATAGGAGTTACAGCCCAGAAATCTGTCGGGAGCCCGTTTTACGGCCCGTTAGCCAGCACACGTGTGCCATTGCATTAGCATATATTCGTGTGTGGATATCGAAATAGGCATAGGAAGCCCATGACGAAAGCTCCCTCCACGAAAACCCATGCTAAAGGGCGTCTATTAGGGGAAACAAAGCAAACAGCGCCGGCGCAACTGGGGTTCGAAGTTCAGATACCGAAACTGGGTTGGGCACGTTCCGAGGGTTCTTTTTGACTAGGACCAGCACCACCCCTGGCTTAGATAACTGCACACAGGAATATCGGAGTACCAGAAATACCAGCTGCCTTGCCAAAAACGAGTTTATCCTTATCCAACAAATTCAGGACTCCCTGAACTCGCGTGCCGTTGGACCGGCTTTTGGTTCCCTTCGAGCTCATTTCGTTGCTCATAAATAACAATGCAATGATCCCCAGGTATTTTTCACGTGTTTGGCACGTTTCACTCGATTTTCCGGTTCTCGATTCCCTCAATCCTCTGCACTAATCCCCCCGGAAAGAGGGCACGCGTCCTGTTTGATAAATTGTGCTTTAAAGCGCAGGGCAGAGAGGTGTTTCTGGGATTCTGTTTCTGGAGCAAACGCCTTGACAAATGGCCAAAACAACTCCGGAGGACAGGCCACCACGAAGAAGACGAACCATTGTCAGCCTTATTACTGGAATAAATCTTCATAGCCTCCAGTGCTCCTGGTTTATTTATCGAGCTATAGCAATTACATTAACTCTGTTATGGTCACGAGACAACGACCTGGGACCCGTATCGCAGCTGGGCATGCATGCAGGAAGAACTCCCAGAGGTCACTGCCCGGGGGAAAGCTGATCGGGAACTAGAGCAACAGACATGGGACTGCATTCATGATTTATGACTCACAAATAATCGAGTAAGAAGTCCTTTAAAAATATTTATTAATTAACTAAGGTAATTATTATGGTTTGAATGTAGCTTAAATTCCATCCGAATACCTATAATCTGAGTTTGAGAAAGTTTGAGAAAACCTTCGTCAACCTCTGTTGTCGGTGACTTGGCGGGACCAATGTTGCAGGCGCTCATTCATTTGCCGGAAGCCCAAGCGCGATGGAAGAGCCCTTTGGGCCTGGTGAAGACCAAAGACTCTCAAATGGTAGAGAAAGAATTCGAGAAACTCGAACTCCACGTCCTTGACATAGTGGAAGGATATGGCCGAGGCAGAACAGCAGTCGCTTCTCTAAAAAGATTTAAAGAATAATTTAGAGTGAGAGGGCAAATCAATACAAAAATATACATTTGGCTTGTGGAAAAAGTAACCATTGGTCCATGATTGCAGTTCAATGAAGGGCATCAATTCATAGGGACTGATGGGCAGAAAGCGGTGGCGTCCTTGAAAGTCCCGCGTATCTCCAGCTATAACACCCACATCCTGCAGGCAGTGACCGATCTGGAGGTCCTCGGCGAACTCATTCAACTTGCAGGTGGTGGTGCTGTTCAAGGCGAACAAGTTCAGACGTCTTAGGGCATCTCGGCTGAGCACATAGCCTGCGCCACCGGACATGTAGCCCTGGGAATATCCAGATTTGAAGCGACAGCCGAAGAACACCGACGATTCGGGATCGTAGGGATAAAGAAACAGGCGCAGATTTTCCATCACAATATAACTGGGAAAATAAAAATCTTTAAAAGATTCTTAACAAAGTCATCCACTTACGTGTCATCGTCGGCCTTCAGGAACCAGTCGAAGTCATTTAAGTAATGCTTGTGGGCATAGGCCATCCCTGTGCGCACTTTGGCATAGAGATTACCCCGGGTTTCGGGTATGTCCATCTTGAGAATACTTAGATTGGGATCTGTTTGGCTGCTCAAGAAGATCAGCTTGTTGCAGCGGGCTCCCCAGGTGCGGTTCACTCGGGCAGCCTTTGTGCTGTGTGAGGATGGCATGGTGAGCACTAAGCAGAGTATTCGCACCTCTCGATCTAGCCAGGTGGCCAGGACTTCCTCCGAGGCCACCGGATACTTCAGCAGAGCCGCCTTCTCGCTCGCCCGCAAGTCGCTTTCCCTCCACAGCTTCAGGTAACCTATAATATCAGTTAGTCGAACGCCCAACATGATGCCTAATACTAAGAAGACAGTATTCCGGACCATCACTGGGACCATTTCAAACTGTGATCGCAACGATTTTACGAGGAATGGGGAAAGATCTGACTAGCGTATCAAATTAATTTCATATACCTAATTAGCATCCATTAAGCCATAAGTTTTGTGCTAGTCTTAACATTATTTTAGTAATAATTCAAACTTCTTTAGCCCAGTTTCTAGCTGCTTACAGATTGGTTTTGCGGAAGTTGATTTATTTGACTAAGCATATCCTTCGTTAATTGGCAATAATAAACACCTTTTGGATTGCTTTCTCATATAACTACTTGTATTAAACTCTTGTTACTTCTATAATTAGTTGTAAATACTTCCTAAGTTAGCCAGGCGTTAGGGTTCGTGCTGTTTTCCAGAGACCAGTGGTAAAGCTGGTTCTGCATTTGATTGGGTTCCAGCCTGGGTGGCAGCGATCTCTGGGACAAAGGATGTCCAAAGACCCGTAATCGGTAAAGCAGAAACTCGTACATTTCGAACTCATAGTTCTTGACATAGTGAAAGCTAATGCCTGAGGTCGAGCCAGTTTCATTAGCCTAAAAAGGGCCTATTAATCTTGGTAAGCAAACACATTTAACAACTTGTACTTACAGGTTCATAGAAGGTCAATTTGTGTAGCCAGTTATCGGTGGGAAAAGAGGGCAGCATAGACTTGAGAGACAAGGGCAGAAACCGGTCACGTCCTTCCTCATCTCGGGAGTCCCCCGCCACCACGCCCACATTCTGCAGACAGAAGCCGATCTGCCTGTCCTCGGACATGTTGTTAATCGGACACAAGTGGGTGTTGTTGAAAGCAAAGAGATTGAGCCGACGCAGTGCATCCCGACTCATCACGTAGCCAGCACCTCCGGACATGTAGCCCTGCGGAAAGGACGATCGGAATCTGTGGCCAAAGTAGAGAGCTGCCTCAGGATCATATGGGTAAAGCAGGAGCCGCAGGTTTTCCATTATCACAAAGCTGAAATAAGGAGGATTTTATAAGTGATAACAGGAGGGTAAAGTAGGGACCTACTAAAACTTACGTGTCGTCATCTGCCTTGAGGAACCAGTCGTAATCCTCTCCATAGTTTTGGTACACATAATCTAGGGCTATTCTCATCTTTAAGTATAAGTTTTTTCGTTCCTCGGGCACGCCCACATCAATGGCGCCCAGTTCCCGATCTTCTAGGGTGCTGATGAAGATCAGCTTATTGCATCGCTTGCCCCATGTGCCCTTCACCCTCCTGCCTCTCGTGAGGTGATTCTTTGGCGTGGTCAGCACCATGCACAGCACCCGCGTCTCGTTATGGAGCCAACGGGCCAGGGCCTCCTCTGTGGCGAGCTGGGGCGTGGCCTCATCATCGAACTGCGTTATCGGCGTGCTCCCAAAATCCGATCTGGTAAGCTGGAAATACTCAAAGAAGTCAGTCAGCCGGATGCCGATGATGAGGCCCAGAGCCAGGCAGAGTATATTCCGATACATTGAGAGTGTGTTCCAGGCAGCGACTAACCAGCGCCAGCTGGCATTTGGTGATTCTCCGGAGGGGGACTTGTGGGCAGCGGAGTGGAGCTCTTACAAAATGAGCCGGGGGAACAGCGAATGCATTTCGCGGTGACGTTCATCGCCGCCAGCTGATCGACGACTGCTCGATGGCCAACTTCGCAAACAGCTTAAAGAGTCTCCCATAACAGAGAGAGAAATCGGCAATTAAGTATTTCGGATTTTTAAAAAATAAGACTCATATTTCTTCAAAGTCAACCCAAAGCCATTAATCATTCTGGACCATTTGGCATTTAGTTTTTAGTCTCCTACGATATGACCATAAAAATCATCTTTAATATTTTATCACATACGGAACCAATTTGTCCAAGGTTAATCCACTTAATCAAATATTCCGCTAAAGTTTTCTTCAAGTGCACTTCTCTCAGCCACGTTGAAACAAGTTTTCGAGTTTGGCTTGTGATTGGCATTTCTAATGAGTCACACGTGGAGCGGTCGTCTTCGCTCTCGAGCTGTCCACAGTTTATATTCGGCAAATCTTTCAAATAGTCAACAATAGAGAATCAAAACAAGACTCACGACTCACGTTGGGCCAATGCCGAAGCCTATCGTCGGTTGACTAGCCGCCGAATGGTTTCCCTTTCCCTTTCTCGAACCAAGATCATCCAGAGCAGCGCCAGCTATTTTTGGGAGCAACCGGTTTGGAGCTTCCTCTTGACCCACTCTGGCATAAATTAGCGACTCTCGCCCACTGAAAGCCAATTTAATCCACCGAACCGAACCGCTGAACCGCTTTGCTTGGGCAATGAAATCAAATCAATTTTAGTTTATTGCTAGATAATGTTTCATTTCATTTCGTTTGTGTTTTAGATTTCCATGTTACAATATATAATCGGCTTGTTATGCTTACTTAGTACAACTGAATTCGTTTTAGTTTGTAGATTTACTTTAGCATGGTTTATTCTTTAGACTAAATGTGGACTAAATATTTCGCTTTACTTTGTTTTGTTACTCGTTTCGCGTTGTTAAACAGCAAGTATCTTGTTATTCTTTGTTTTTCCCTTTTGGCCATTATTTTTCTTCGACTTAACTGCGGCCTAGAAAACTTTGTTACAAGACTTTAAAGATTTGTTTGTCTGCAGGCTAAACGTACTTAGAGCTGCTCTGTTACTCCGATCTATTCCCCGATTACACGCTAATATCCTCGTTATACGTTTAGTAAGTGCACTTGCCAATTTCTGTTTATCGGAGGAGCCGCCTCTGGCCTCAAAAAGTAGAAAAATGTTGCAAAATAAACAAAAATTGTCCGGCAAACTGAACTTCAACAATCGGGGTAGTAGTCCCTCTCCACTCTCACACCTGATCATACGCAAAGTGTTAGTACTTATCGTTAGTTAGTTACACAGCCTTAGAAACTACTTAAGAACTAAAACATACATAAATCGAGGAAAACAAAGTGCCAAAGGGTGTTACAAAAATGATCAAAAAATACAAAAATCCCGATTTGGTTTAACAAACTAAAAGGATAAAAGAACAGTGTGTTTTTAGACCATTAGGCAGTTGGAGGCTTACGCAAAATAAATGTTGATTGATTAAATATGAAATAAATTCAGTTTCGACTGCGTCTTCAGAATCAACTCTAAAACACACTCTTCGGACTGGACATAACAATAAGTGCTGGCATAATTGGTAATTTTGTTTTAAAATAAAAATATACACAAATTTTTAGAGTATTACATAAATAATATAACAATTGACAAAAAAAAAAAATGATGTTTGAATTTAGCGAAAATTGTATAATTTTACGTCTTTAGTTGTATTTTTATCCTAATTTTTCTTTCGTTCATGTTTGACATATTAATTTCGCTTGCAAAAATATATGTTACTGGTAATTCAACTTCTTTCAATCTTTCATTGTAGCTTTTCTTGGTTTTGTATAAATTGGATTTATAAAGTTATATGTATTGTATGCTTGTTTGTTTTCAGTGTATTTTTACTGTTTATGGTTTTAGCTTGGCTTTAGACTACATTTATCAGTATCTTTATTGTTTTTCAATTTTCTTTGCTTCAACATTTCGTTACGTTTTGTGGTTTTATCATTATCATTTTTTTTTTTTTCCATTTTTCTTATAGTTTTAGGAACCTATTTGTAACTAGCAAAACGCAGACGCGTACAAGTTTCTATAAAAATGTTTCCCTATAATTTGGCTTACAATTAGTTCATATTTGTATAACATCAAAATATATATGTAGATTTATATTAATTCGCTTTTGTGTCCTATCCATAATATGTTATATATGTCAATGTATTCCTCTAGTATACGATTAGCTTAGGGATATTTCAAGATTTTCCGCCTTCCTACTACCGAAGTCCTGGTACTTAAGTAGACCGCAGAGTTGCCATCTATTTGAGAACGAGTACTTTTCTGTGGTATCAGCACGCATACCAATGATCCTTGGGGAATTCGAAACTGTACTACTGTGCAGTCTAAAAGTATGCAATGAAATTTCGCATTCCCCAACAGATGTTTAGATGCGTTATTCTTAGTTAGCCGCTTGTATATATTCCTTTCTTGCTTAGCCGCCGACTATACAAAGCTTTGACATGCTATTAGCTTTTCTTTTTTCAAATTCTTTTTTTTTTTTTGTGTGTTTTTTGTAAATTATTAGATGCTTTAACATTGGCACGATATCTATAATATATATGCGTTTACATATAGCTTAAGAAAATATATATGGGGTGTATACGTTTGTTAGATAGCTATCAACTAGTATGATTGATTAGTTTTAGTTCAGACCCGATTAGACATATTTAGTTTTCCCTTGCAATCGGTCGCTTTAAACCCAACACAATTCTCTAACATGGTATACTAAATGCTCTACGCCTAGGCAAATTATGTTAAGAGCTTGAATATTATAAAGGCAAACAACGAATCTAAGCCAGGGGTGGGATCCCAAAAAAAGTTTCACTAACTATGAATAACAAGTTCCGTATATATATATACATGAATCTGCCTGCCTAACTGATTGCGTATAAAACTAAACAACATATAAAATAAATTACAAAATGAACGCGCTTCTAACTTAGTTACTTCCTCTAAAAAATACAAAATAATGCAATGTACAGTGTGGTCAAGCTATAGCCTTCACGATAATCATTTCTTGACATTATCTTTTCATTTAAACTATTGGAGGTTTCATAAAGTACCAAGTTCAACCTTCGATCTGAGCAAATAAAATTTTATCAAGGGAAGATCCTATCTGATTTCGGTCTCCAAGACCACATTCAAAATTTGGCTTTTCGATTTTGAGATTTTGCGGCTATTACTCTGACCACCACTGCCTTTAACTTTTACTTTTTGTGTCGAAAAGACCTTGTGTTCTAAATGTATATTCCTTTAAAGCATATTCAAAGCATTCCATATATTGTTGCTGGGTTGTTTGTTTAAATGCAAGCTGCTTGCCGCGAAACTGATCAACTACAATATATGATTATTTTGTGTATATTTACAGCTCTAAGCGTTTGTCATAACATATTGAGGGAAATTCTAGAGGGTTTTGGGGGCTTCCCTAACAATTACTACGAATAAAGGCTGGGAGAGCTTTTGTGCCACAGATTAAATAAGGGAGTTACATTTCGCTGGAGAAGTTTGTAGATTTAGCACTAGGTTTACTCGCTGTTTAGTTTACAGAGCCCTTTCGTTCCTCCCACTCTTTGTACAAAGTTTTCGATTATCGAGTTCTTTTTGCTGCTTATGCTTCTGCTCAATCTTAATTCTAGGCTAGCTTAGAGCTAAGTTTCATTCTTACACAATCGCACTCTAACACACATGCATGCGCTTTGGACTTTTGGGCTTAAATATATACCGCTCGAATATATCTAATTGTTAACTTGTATATGTATATGCATATAAAACCAAACTCTCACTACTCTCGCTCACACGCACTGACACAAAAAAATATATGACTTATATAGCTAACACTTAAAGTTCTGATGTATTCTTACAAAGCCCCTTGCGGTCGCTTTTCACTTGTTGTCCCCGGCATTCGATGAAGAGGAGCTGTTGCCGACCACTCCACCCGATCCTCCACCATTGGTGGTCTGCTGCTGGGCATTCTGCTGCTGTGGGGGCAGGGTATCGGAGCGGCGGTAGTACAGAAGGTAAGGCACCCGTGGAGTATGCGGCTGGAGAACATGCTTCTCGCTGACCGGCTTCACCGAGCTGTCGTCGTAGCGCAGCCAGCTGCTGTAGCCCGTGTGGAACACATCCGTGATGTAGTGGCCCTTCGAGGCCTCCTTGCCATCGTGATAGACAACCGCAAACAGGCGATAGGCGCGCTGTTTCTGCGAGGTCTTTTTCGATCCAAGGATTTCTGCGAAAGGAAAGGTTAATCAATAGGAATAGGATTTGGGGAGTTCTACGATAACATACTGGCATCGATCTTCAGTTCTACGGGGAAATCCACCTTCTTCAAGATTTTTGTGCACCCATCAGACCGGTAGTCGAAGTACTTTAAATGCAATATCAGGACGACGGGCAGTTTCTCCAGCGTCATCTGCTGCCAGGCCACAACCTCCTGCTTGGTCTTGCTGCCGGTGACACCCTCTAGCTGGTCGCGACCCACCAGGATCTCCAGCGCTTCCTTCACAGAAGCAGCTTTCTGTAAAGTAAAATAATTCAAGCATTAAAGTAAGCCATCTGACTGAGTACCTTAATATTGTATTATTTCTGTTTGTGCCTACTGTTGAAGAGAGAACCAACTAGACCGGAAATTCTCTAATTAAAAGCAAAACACGTGCATCAACCTCAGCGTCTAGTGAAAATCGCCAGAACGGAGATCATCGCCAAACGCAGACGAGGCTAATAACAATTAATCTTCCACGGACGTAACACAGACGGCGGCAGTTAGTAGAGGCCGAAGTGTCTGTTGACTTGCCCGTGGCTGCAATGCATTTCACAAAACTTACTTCGATGTTTAATTGAAGCGTAAAGAAAGGCTGAATCACATCCGTCGAGTGTTCTCCCTCGCGTTGCAGCCGGGAACGCAGTTCTCCCCTAAAGATATCGCTTACAGGAGTCCGTCCAAAGTCGGTTTGACGGGTGACACTTCCCTTGTTGCGATTGTTGCAAATCATCTGGTGGAAGAAATATTAAATAAACTGAAGTTTCTTCGTAATAAAACAATTACTTACCTGCCAGACATCGCCGCCATCTTCTGGCTCGGCTGGCTCCTGGCCGTTTTGCTGGGGTACAGGTTTGTCAATCAGTTTGATCACCTAAGACAAGGTAAAAATATACATGAATAAAATTTAAAAATAAATATTGTTAAGTACTCACCTCCAGCATCTCATCGTTGAGCTTGTTAAGGACGTAGCCCAAAAACTCTTCGGCATCCTCCTGGCGACCTTCGACGTGCTCCTCCCGACTGTCGTTCCACAGCTTGTAGATCTCTGTAGGCTCAAAGGCAATGTCGCATTGCAAATCAGAACCCACAAACTCGTCCTTTCCCTTGCTCTGAGATCCCTTGTTGAGATTGTTCAGGCGCAGACGTAGGCCACTGGGCAGCGATGAAAAGTTCGTCATAAAGGACATCCTAAAAGAATTTTGGAATTTTAATAAAAAATATTGCATTTTAAGTTGAAAAGTGTTTGTGCCCGATTCGAGGATGTACGAAAAGTAGAACCCTCTGCTCAGAATCGGGGCACGTACAACAACCCCAACGGTCAGCAGTTACCGCCAGAACGGCAGTAACCAAAGATCGTAGGCGGAGTCGCTGAAATTTCATCTTCCACAAACGTAACACAGACGCCGGCTGGCAATTGGTGCCGAAGTGTCTGTTGACTTGTCTGTGAATCGGAATCAAGTCTTCGACTCTTCCTAGTTATCAAAAAATTAACCTCCCATCACTTACATGGCGTTCACAGTCGGCGTTTTGACCTCGCTCAAGACAGCTGCCTGCTTGGGAATGGAGCGCAGCAGGTTATAGAACGGCGAACAGCCGAGAAGAGCCTGCAGGATGGAGTTAATATAGCAGTAGTTGGACCTGTTGGTCAGTCCCCGTGGACGCAGGCTTATCGGCACCAAGTTAGTCTTGTGGCGTGTCAGGTACTCCGCGTACTTGTTGGTCCATTCATCTAGTTGTTGCTGCACCGCGCGCGGGGGCTCTGGCTTCAAGGGCTTCACGGATGCGGAGGCGGGATTAGGAGCAGGCACTGCCTGGGCAGATGCAGCCGAATAGGACAGAGTTCCTGGAGTGACAAGCGGAGCTGTGGGCGCCGGCACAGGAGCTGGCAACTGCGATTGCTGGTGAGCCGTGGGCAGTGGCAAATTTTGGGTTGGCGGTGCCTGTTGAGGCACTGGACCAGCAGCTACCACTTGAGCTGGCTGCGGAGGAGCCAATTGGAGCACTGGATGAAGCTGCTGCTGCTGCTGCAGAGGCTTGCTGGACTCATAGGGCGCCACTTTGGCCACGGGTCTGTTACTGGCGAACAAACTGGCCCACGAAAGCTGGGTACTGTCGCTGCTATTCTGCGAAGCTGGTGGAGCAGGCGGAGCAAGATTAAGCTGTGGTTGAGGACTGCTTGATGAACTGGAGGCCACCACAGAGCTTAAGGCCACTGTCTCATAGCTTTGATGCTTTTTAGCAGCAAAGCTGCTGTATGATTTGGTGGGTGCTGCTGCTGCGACAGGCACATGTTGCTGTGGTGCTGGATGCGGAGCAGCTACTACTGGTCCTGCGCTAGTGTTGCTGATCTCCTGTTGGAATTGATTTGGGGAAGCCGTAATGCTGGCCGTTGAGGTAGTTGCTGTTGTGATTGCCACCGTCGTCGGAGTAGCAGCTGGTGTTGCCGCTGCATGCTGGCTGTTCTTACGCTCCAGCGTTGGTGCTGTGCTAGCCACCGGAGAGGAGGGCACCTTCATAGTGCCATAGGTGCGCACCTGAGGTTGATTATTAGTGCTGCTTGAGCTGCTGTTGCTGCTAGTGTTGCTGTTGTAGTTGTTCTGATTCTGGTAGTGCTGCTGCTGCTGCTGGTAATGCTGCTGGTTGGTAAACGTCTTTGTGGTGTGACTGTAGTTGGTCTTGCCCGCCGGTCCACTGGCAACACCCGATCCATTGTTTACATTATTTGGCGAAGCGGTGACCGAAACCGATTGTGTGGACTTTTTGTGCTGAGCAGAGTGGGTCCAGGACATAGTCTTGGTAGTCTGGATGCCCGTGTCGCTACTACCGTGCTGGTGGTGGTGATGATTGTACTCCGAGGAGTACTTACGACGCACCTGTTGCTGCTGGGATTGGTTGTATTGCTGCGGTGGCTTGCGCTGTTGCTGCGGTTGTTGTTGTTGCTGCTGCTGCTGCTGTGGCAATTGATGTTGATCATGGTAGCTAGTCTGCTGTGGTGGTTGCTGCTGCTGCTGCTGGGGTGGTACCACCACCGGCGATGTTTGCTGCTGCTGATGCTGCTGCTGCGATGTTGGCTGTTGTATTTGAGGTGCCACTGTAGCTACTGCAAGGTTTGGCACTTTTGTTGGCTGCTTTTCAGTTTGCTGCGCTGGCAATTGTGGTTGTGGCTGTTGTTGTTGTTGTTGCTGCTGCTGAAGCTGCTGCTGTTGTTGCAAATGCTGTTTCTGTAGTTGCTGCTGATGCTGCAGTTGCTCCTGCTGCTGCTGGTGGAACTCCAATTCAATTTGCTGCTGCTTCTCGCTGGCCAACTTTTCATCCAAGGCCACCTCGTTGTTGTTGTTTGTCAAGCCCTTGTCAGCTGTAAGAAGCGAGAACGAAAATTGCAATCAATAAGTGCTTTTACTTTGACCTTAAATGGAATTCCCACCACCCTTCAAGTAAGACCAGATATCCAATTGCCGCATGCAAACTAATTTACGAGATCTACATAATTGATGCCAATTGATGCTAAATGCTAAGAGCAAGCATGTTCAGCAAGCACTGAAAGAATGCTACTGATGGTTGAGAAAGAAACTACACCCAAGCAAAGGAATTTTCGGAAGCCACGGGCAATTAATGCTTTATTAATTTGTTAATAAGTGGAGAGTTGGGACATTTAATAAGCTGTATCCAGAGTAAATACAGATTGTCTGCTGCTAATCATACACATATAGATGGTCCAATAACTGCCGCCAGGCATTGTTCTCATGTCCGCATTTCTGCTTTATTTGCCCTGATAAGCGAGCCATCGATTGCAGCTATCAGCTATCAGTGCAAATAGAAAACATAACTAATCCATGTCAAACTCAAGTAGGGAAAAAACAACACGAGAGTTCTGGGGAGTAGACCCCATTTAGGGGTATTCGACGGAGCAAATTGTTATTAAATCACTAGCCGATGGCCTGTTGCTAGGTGTTTGAACTTCGCTCTCGACCCTGATATGGGGCAAAAGATAAACGGCATTGCCAGCCACCACCCATTCGATAAGAGCCACAACAAAGTAAATCCGGAATAAGGTTAACCCCCAGCAACAGAGGAATGGGAGTCAACATCCATGTGATCTCCCTACCCAGATTAAGTTCAAACAGATCGCTCCCTAAATTAAACTCGTACAAAGAGGAAATCAGATCATTAAATATTGCATTGCTTCTGATAAACATTACAAATGATCTCAATTTTATGATACAACATATTGATCATTTCTATACTTATCATGATGAAACATCGATGAGTATTAAGCCACAAGCAATAAGCTATCCTTAACATTGGTTTCTAGTTAGATCATAAAAGTAAATGGGAAACCCATTCCGTCAATGGTCTACTTACATTTTCCCGTGATCCTTCCCTATTTGAAATGCCTTTCATGAATTGGTTATAAAAAAAGGAAATATATTCCTTGACAACATAAGACAACTTTCCCAGGGCAGACTGTACTCTTTGCTATCTCTGATATTTATTTCTATCTTTAAGGCATTTTAAACGTGCTAAAACTAGATTGATTTGATACCCTCCCTCACAAGGGTTTTATTTTGGCGGGAAATTAGCGAACGAGCACTAACTAAGTGCTCTTCAGTTGGGAATTTGGCAATTGGTTGGCGGTGTTAAACGCCCATTTATGGGGCATATATTATAGGACATGATAGCAGATTCACCCCCGCACGACCCCCATTTAAAAGCATCATATGACAATGAGGCCGCCGGCGCACTTCCTCACTCCCCCTCTGGAACTTCGAGTGCGCTAATTAATTTCAATTAGCGACTAACAGCCCGAGAACTAAGTGTGCGCGTTGTTATTCAATAAATATAAATATAGGTGAAATCGAGCAGATCGAGTGCAAATATTGTATGGAAATGTGTGGACCAACAGCAGCAGCAACAGCAGCAGCAGCTGAGATTAATGCATTAAAAATAGTTGCAAATACGAGTATATAGGCGAATCTGAGACGTATCTGTGCCAGGGTGTCAGTTCGGGTGCAATAACAACAGCTTTTCGAACGTGTTGCCATAACGATTCAATAGAGAGGGACGCACTGTGTTTGGGGTAGTGCGAGAGAGAGCGAGAGATCCGCACTGTCACAAGGTTGGATGGATAATTACAGACATGAGTGCACAGGTAAATTGCAATAAGTTGACTGCAGCAACAAAAGCAAACAGGGAAATTGTCAGGCACGAAGCAACAATATAACACACAAGCAGCGAGACTGTACTTCATTTCCATTTGTTATTCCATGTTCCGTGTGATAAATGAAAAATCGACGGGGTCGGGGGGTGGAACAAACACAATCCATTAGAATATACAGCACCATCCCCACCATGCACTTCCACTTCCACTTTCGAAAAACCAACTCGTCTTGAATATCGCTTTCGGTTTCATCTGTATAACAGTTAGCCCCCCAAGCCCGCCAAGCTTCATTAATTCAAATGAATTTGTTTTCCAGTCTCAAATGAAGATACAATTTTAGAGAAATCCATTGGGTTTCAGTAATTGTTTCCCCCTTCCCAAATTGAGCATAAGCATCCAATGAAAATGGGTCAACTTTTGGTTCATTTACTGGCATTCCTAAAGCCTCCCCCTTTTCTTTATTCCAGTTTTCATTTGTTGATGTTATTGAACGCGCGATTTTATTCAATTTTTTATTAGCTAGCAACAGAAATCGTAGGAGCCGGAGGCCGGGACCCAGTCTATGAGTAATTTATGCTCATTGAGCTTCGATTCGATCCGAGAGAGCCGCAAGTTGTAAACACGATATGGGCGCTTTTTAATTGAAAGAATCAACAAGCGTAGTACAGAATACCATTCCGGCTCCAATGTTTGAATATTGGAATATAGTAAAAATCGGATCACAAATATATGTACAACTATATAGATATGATGTGATAATTAAAGTGTGAAAAATAAACTAATTACCACGAATTAAACTCTTTATTTTAAGGCTCTATTGACGGAAGCATAATATTTATTGATATTGATATTGATATTAACAGAAACTGTCCCATAAAAAGTTTAATAAAATATATATTATATTTTTCATACTCTGCTGATTAGTTTTTAATCAGTTCCCTCTGAGTCACCAACAAAATGAACACAAACCAAACCAGTCTAAAGTATATTTTGATGACAAAGAAACCAGAATAAAGAGTTCTGTAATTATGACGCACATATGTAAGTAGATAGCATTGCTCTTCTTCAAAAAATATACAAAGTTTATATAAATAAACTTCTTGAAAGACAGCTTGATGCATATAAAATATTATTATTACTCATCTGTTTATTGTTCTCACGATTCTTCCCATGCCTTTAAATGCAATTAAATCAAAAAGTGACTGAAGAAAGCAGTAGAATTTTCCAGCCAACGAGGCATGTGCGTAACGTGAGCCACAGACATTTCCCAGCCATCCATCCGTATTGATTGAACTGACCCGCATGCGATTAAACGAGTGGTCTTGCCATAATGAAACTTGTTCCCGGCATTCTAACTGCCGAGCCCCATTGAAATTGATAAGTAATCTGCTCCAGCGATGGTTCATTCAATCCATTGCTCCAGCAGACTGGGGGTACATGGGGGATACAAAACCACATACAAAACAAAGACACTCAGTATCCACCGCCTGGCAACAGGGCCGAAAACGAATTGTTGTAGACAATTCAATTGAATTCATTTGTGTCAATTTACAATAAATAATACCCAAAGCAGAGCAGACACAAGCGGGGTGGAAAAGCTAAAAACAATAAGTGAAATTGAGTGCAGAAGAAAATTGCATAATTCTATGAGCCACGCGACCTTCGCCGCAGAAGAAAAACAAACAAACTATAAAGTTTTACTGCGGATAGATGGGTTAGTGTTCCCTCATCATATCGCCGAATTTTTACGAGTGGGCGGCTGTTGACGGTTTTTTTTCGAAGTGGCTTTAAAGAATCCACTGATAAGCATTGATGGCGCGACGAAATGCCAAAAGCAGTAGAAGTTAAGGTAAACTGACAGCCGAAGGAAGTATGAGCAGCTACTGAAATGTATCCTTTGGCCACCCCCTGCCCTCATTAGCATATAAATGCGTGTAACAGATTACGAAGGACATTTGTGCTCACTTCAATGTAACCTGTACATACAGTCCAACTTCTTTTGACGAAAAAAAGGATTTTTAGCAACTTAACAAGGAGCAGCTGACAAGACAAACATACAAAATATGGTGCTAAATGAAATCTCTAGTTAACGTAAATTTTAAAAGTAAAACATCGAATCGAATTCAATCCCCCCAAGGTATGTATCCAACAAGTTGGATTGATTCCCCTCCAAGCTCGACTGTAACTGCCAGATAGGCAATATATCTGACAGATACTGAGGCCAGGTTCGTCGGTAAAACATGCGCTGCATGCCAAGCGACGCAACGCAACAAGTTGAACAGGCAAAAAACAGCAAGGTAAAACAGTCGAAGCAACAAACTGCGTCATTTTGAAAACACAATATTCTACAAGCTGTATTTTTGTATCTGTCGCCATGTATCTGTATCTGACTCGGAGCAATGGCAATGGCAAGGAAAGCGTTGTCAGCGTAAAAAAAACGCTTAGCAGCGAAACAAAGCGAGAAAAGCATTGACTGCACAACACGGCGTATGCGCAATTTTCATTTTCATTAACAAAGAAGGCATGGGATCTAGGAATCGGAGGGGGTACAAGATATCACGGGGGTGCTCTTAATGGGGTGCTGCAAAGGAGGTGGGGCAGCAATAATTGAAGAGTCATCACTGGTTCATTCAACCTGTTAGCAACGAGGAAATAAAGGAAGAAAGAAAGCTCTTGGCCAGCTGGAGAAATCTTTTTATGTTCTTGTCTCTGTAAAGCTCTTTTCTCTCGGCAAAAGATGAATAGTTCAAGGATAGTTTATTCATTACTCAAAGTGAACATCTGAGACAGTGAGAGAAAGAATGTAATACAGCATCTTTACCTATCTTGGGGCCATTAATCAAACAATAAGTATCTTTAGTAAAACTTAACACGTAACCTTTAAAAAGAAAACACTGATAAATGCAGAGTAAATTATTCTTTACTACCTAATTTGTTTTTCTGAATAAGCAACTTAAGATAAATGAGTCAGAGTAATACTAGGAATTGAATTTTTAAATAGGTTTTTTAATGTTTTTCCCAGTGCATTGCCCCATTTCAGCCGCATTTCACTTGGTTGCATTTGATTTTTTGGCACAGAACGCAGTACGAATTCCGTTGAAAATGGGGCAGCTAATTTCACAAAGACACCTGGTTCATGCGGCCACTACTCAACCCTTTAGTTTTACCCCTTGGCACTGAAAAACTTTAGCCACGCGCCGGGATATTGGGTGTCCTGTGCCACCTCCTCATTTTCCCCAAAGTACTATGCCTTTTGCATTTTGCATTTTGCGCCCCATGCATTTTTAATGAAGCTTTCTAACCACACGCATTGCGGTAGAACAGTTTTGCCGTGATTACCGCTATTTCGTATTACGTTTCAGTTAGGCTAAGTGTAATTTGCAGACACACTCACAGATTGTCGTCCAAGATTGGAGGCGTTGGCCATTTGAGTCCCGACGTAATGCTTTAATAGTAGGGCAAACAAATCGAGTTAGGAAAACGAAAAAAAATACGTGGGAAATCGGAGAAAGAGCCAAAGTGGCGCCCTCTGGCGTTGACCCACAATATCGGAGGGGTTTCTTTTTCCTCCATGTGTGCGTGTGTTTGACATGGAATTTTTATGAATGACATTGACCAACCACCCGAGAAGAACAAGAACTGCACACATCCCTCCCCCCGAAGAAAAGAGAGAGCAAAAGAGAACGGAAACCCTCGTACGAAATCTCTTAAGACGTTTCACCGCAACTGCTACAAAAAAAGTGCTAACCATGCCGAAAAACTGTTATAAACCAGAAGGCGAATAAGCACATTTTACGTTTTTACGACCTGGCAACAGTCGGAAAGACTTGATAAACAAAATAACTACAAATATCTCAAAAGCCTTCTTATCGCTGCGTGTCGAATGCATTTTATTATTTAGGTGAGCCAACTGTTAAGATAATGCGCAGATTATACAATTTGTCGGCGCCTAAAAGGCGGCAGCCGAAAATAACACTTTCACCCAAACACGCACTTAATGGAACAGTAATACTTCAATAACTGAAACTTTGAATTTAGGAGTTTTTAAGTTGAAATTCCAAAAAAAAAAAAAAAATATATTAATAATAAAAATAAAATAAAAAAAAAGTCATATTATATCCCCGAAGTTCAATTAACTTTGTAAAGGAAAGGTGATAAACATTTTAAATAAAACCTTTTAAGGATTAAAGTTCATTCCTCATTCATCAATTTCATCATTAAATAAAGGTTTAAGACAGTTTTGAAGAAAGTTCAATTTGCATTGTCTTCAAAAGTTGTCCTGTACGAATGAGAGTGTGTTTTAAAAAGTAAAAGTCTTTTGGGGGCGAAATACAGTTAACCTTTAACCTAAATCGCCAACAAAGAGCAACAGTTCCGGCGCTCTTTGATACTTTTACTGCTGTTATACGAGCGCTGTACGATAGTACAATTAGAACAGTAACATTGGCCATGTGGCAAAAGGCGGTTACCGGTTTTTCAGGCTTTACCTTTTCAAATTCAAATCAAAGAAAAGCAAAAGATGGCACAAAAAATGAAAAAGACAACCCTTGGGCAAACAAAGAGGGGTTGTTTGTCTAGTTCGCTTACTCTCTCTCGTTGTACTCCTCGCGCTTTGTTTTTGTTTCAATCAGCTGTTTTTTGGGGGCAAGAGAGCGAGCGAGAGAACGTTAGTGGAGCTTGCGCTCTGTGAGCTTGAACTTCAAATGCAACGAGCGAGAGAGTGAACGAGAGGCAGCGAGAGTGTTTTTACAGAAATTTAGAATTTGTCTTTGTATATCGTATAACAGTCGCTTTTTGCTGCCGTTACGAGGAATTTTCATTTTCATTTCGCAGCGAACGGCGCAGCAGTCCAGAACAAAAGTCGGGCAATTCGAAATCGGAATCGGAGATTGTTATTTTTCGCCAGATTCGCAAAAACCAAAAAGAATGAAAATAAAATTGTCGCTAAAATGCAACTGCAGCTAAAAATTATCGAGTAGTGTTAGTGCCGCCGAGTGTGTGTGTGCGCTTTTTATCGATCACACTCCGCACTTCTTCCTCCTTCCTTCCTCCTCACTCCTCTCTCTTTCACTCTGGCTCTCTCCAATTGAATTTCAAAGCTGAAAATCGGAAAATTATACAATTGCATTCGCAAATTACGACGTACACACGTACGTACGTACAGCACCCCCAAAAAAGCTGAGCAAAAGCGAGATAAACGCAAAATCAAAGTCAAAGAAGAAAACAGCAAAAAGGCAAGGAAAATCTAAGGAAAACAAACATTTTCTGGTGACCTCAGATGCAGCTGCAAGTGCAAGTTAAAAATACACAAACAAAGCGGAAATAAGCAACAAAAAGCGGAAAAAGCACAAACAGTAACGGTTCAAACTAAATCGAGCACAAAACAAACTCAAAACTAGAGCTACAGTACTTATTTACATGGCTGGAAAGGCAACCATCATCTAATATTTACTTAAATATACAGGCAGGCAGGCAGCCCACGCCTTTTATCGCTTGTGAATTTATGAATTTATCAAACTAAAACAAAAACAAAAACTCAATAACAATTGACACACACAAGACCAAGCACACAACTGCAGTGGGAGAGCCAAAGAGAGATTCAAAGAGAGCGTGAGTCGAAGAGATAACTTGGGCTCTCTCCTTTGCTTTTGGCATTCGCACGCGGGCAGCGACGCCAAGCGGACGTTCCTCCTCCTTCTTCGCCATCACCATTCGTGCTTTTCGACCCCTTTTTAACTCCACAAAAACCGCGTGTGCTCGGTACTTAGGCACCTAGGGAACCCTAACCCCCAATCCCACCACCATGGTGGACACAAACAGTTCAAATCCCGGCAATATGGGCGGCAATTCCGCCTCATCTGCACGGCTAAGGAGATTCGAGAGGACAGACAGCGAGTTGGCCTGTGAGGAGGCGGCTAGACTGACGGCCGAACAGAGTCCAGAGGATGAGGACAACCAGGAGGAGGATGATGAGGACGAAGAGAGCGTCTATGGGGAGCTGCCGCCTCCGCCGGACGGAGGATACGGCTGGGTCATCTGCTTCGCCAGCTTCATGTGCAACATGATAGTGGACGGCATAGCCTACACATTTGGACTCTTTCTGCCGGAGTTTGTGTCCTACTACAACGAAGGCAAGGGCACGGTCGCCTGGGTGGGCAGTCTTCTGTCCGGAGTTTACCTGAGTGCCGGACCCATCGTATCCGCCCTAGCCAACAAGTACGGATGTCGAG
Organism: Drosophila eugracilis; assembly: GCF_018153835.1. Lineage (NCBI taxonomy): Eukaryota > Metazoa > Arthropoda > Insecta > Diptera > Drosophilidae > Drosophila > Drosophila eugracilis. The sequence goes on along the minus strand of NW_024572964.1, from coordinate 922,382 downwards.
CTGTCTGCATAGCCGGCAGCATAATCGCCTGCATAGCCTTCGTTCTCAGCACATTTAGTGGCACCGTGACCATGCTGATGGCCACCTATGGTTTCATGGGAGGATTCGGTTTTGGTATGATATATCTGCCAGCTGTTGTAGCCGTGGGATATTATTTTGAAACCAAGAGAAGTCTGGCCACCGGAATCGCCGTTTGCGGTTCCGGCGTTGGAACCTTTGCCTTCGCCCCTCTGGCCAGATATCTTCTGGAACAATTTGGCTGGAAGAACGCCCTGCTCATATTTGCGGGTCTAATCCTCAGCTGCGCCATCTTCGGAGGTATGATGAAACCCCTGACCTATCCGAAGAAGAAGAAGCAGAAGCCCTTGATGCAAAGAATGTACGAGGAGAAACAGCTGCAGCTCGAAAGAGGGTCTTTTGCTGGTTCCCACTTCATGGTACAGCTACCCGATGGAACCATGGAGCGTAAGCTTAAAATGCCACTAAACGCCGATCCAGGAGTTCACTCCAGCTTGAATCTTGAGCTTCTAGCTCAACAGTCGGGCGGCGGAGGAGGTCTACATCCAGTTTCCACTCTGCCCACCATCACGGAATCCAAAGTGGTTGATGTCCATAGGCAGAACGGCGCTCAATCCCCTCCAAATGGTGACAGCAATGGGCAGTTATCAGCTCGGTCCGCTGCTGGAGCCGGACGTCGCCCTCACAGGAATTCCGAGTCGGAGAGCAGTCCATATCACTCGCAGGATGCCATGACCCGCAATGCCTCGCAGCCCGCTTTCCTCGCCGGCGATCATCAGAGTTTGCCCAAAAACGGATCCGTGCCTTCGTTCAACACGCGGGTAAGAAAAACCTCTGCCTCTGAACGCTATCAGCCTTCATTGGCCGCCATCAGAGCCTCTTCTCGGGGTGACTTGGAGGCAGGAGCTGGCGGCGATTTCGTCTCGTCCAAGCTGTCTCTCTCACAGAGGCAAGGCGGCAGTCAGTCGGGCAGCAGCGGCAGGATGGTCCGACCCATGTCTCGTAAGGATATCTTCTACTCGGGTTCCGTCACGAACCTGCCTCAATATCAATCCCAGAAGTCCCTAACCAACTACAGGAATTCGGTTCTTTCGCTGACAAAATACGAGAAAAGCATGCAGAGTGTGGCCAAGTTGGATCCCTTGGCTGAGGCAGAGAAACACCGTGAGGAGTACGACTTGTGCCCCTGCCTGGGTATTCCCGATTCCGTTAAATCTGTGGTCAACACAATGTTGGATGTGAGTTTGCTGAAGGATCCTGTCTTCATGATGATAGGAGTCTCGAATATTTTCGGCATGGCCGGGCTGTACGTGCCTTTTGTCTACCTGGTGGATGCGGCACAGGAACATGATGTACCCAAGAGTGATGCCACCATGCTGCTGTCCATCATCGGCATCACCAATACAGTGGGTCGTGTTTTCTGCGGATGGGTGGCGGATCTGCCCCAGGTCAACTCGTTGCTGCTCAACAATTGCTGCCTTGTTGTGTCCACCATAGCCGTGAGCTTGACTCCATTGTGCTATAGCTACTCGGCCTACATAACCATGTCGATATTCTTCGGACTGGCCATCTCGGGATACATCTCGCTGACGTCAATTATCCTGGTCGACCTACTCGGCCTGGACAAACTAACAAATGCCTTTGGACTGCTGATCCTGTTCAGAGGATTCGCCGCCTTGATCGGAACGCCTTTGGCGGGAGCCATCTACGATATGACACAGACATACGACCTGCCCTTTTACATGGCCGGTGCCTTGTTCGGAATCTCTACGATAACCAGTTTCCTGGCGCCCTTCCTGAAGCGATGCAGTCCATCCGAAGAGACTCCCGTGCATGTGGAGACACTCACGCCCATCGACGAGGAACAAGGCGAGGATGCAGAGGACGAGGACGAGGATCAGCCCATCACCATAGTGCCCAAGATCATCAAGACGCTGGCGAGTCCACAGCAAGAGGAGGGACATCCACAGTTCCCCCAGAAGACAAACGAATCGAAGCTCTAAGTGGGATCAGTTGAGGATAAGATGAATTTACAGGAGACATTGCGGGGCTCAAGAGGATCCGGTGAGATATTTTTCTATTTACTTATACAGCAGAGGAGGAGATCTGAGATCGAGCACACCTATATACAAAGCGGAGAAGACGGATATATATATAAAGCCAGCCCCATACCATATATATATACATATACCTTTAAGCCTAAGCAACAGCCGGGGGGATGAGATGAAGAAAAAGGAAAATCCACTTTTCTACCAAGATAACTCAGCTTAGCTTGCGATAAGATATAGAAGAAAAACCTTCGGCTATATATACACTATAGTACGCTCATAAATTACCGATCGAAAACTGATACCGATCGCTGGTAGATTGCAACTGTTATACAGCAACCACAAAATATTGTAAAGTAACCTCTATTATTATTTGTTTGTTAAACCCTACGATTACTATGATTACCATTATGATTACTATTAAAGATTATTGTGTACTACTATAACATAGTTGTTGGCCAGGCGTTAGAAATGTGTCATACCGTAGAGATGTGCTATATGCGATATAGCGATATATAGCGTGTGTGTAAACTGTTAACTGTAATCTGTAGCTAAGTAGAAGAGGCCCCATTAACTTAAACAACAACAAACAGCGGCGACAGCAGCAACTATTTCGAAAACTAATAAATTGTATATTTTTTAAGAAGAAACGCTACACACAGAACTCAAAACAAGAGCGAAAAGAACACAAATGAACCGCATTAAGAACTAAAATTGTTTTCAATTTTACACTCATCATTTAGGTGGCTAACACAAAATACAAATTTACGGCTCATTTTTGTAAGTTATTAACTAAACTAAACTCAAGTCCAGCAACAGAAAAACCAAAAGTTAATACATTTTTAAGGCTTGTGTGTGTCTGTTTTTAAGCTATCCAAGTAAATAGCCTAGTAGCTACGAACCATAAGCAATACGGCAAGTGCAGTTCTATACAAACTAAATTGTTCACGCGGCTAACTAACTAACTAATTAAACAGTATCAAATATGTACCACAAGAAATATTCTAAATCTGTTATACGCATAAGGACAGGAGCAACAACAAGTGAACGAGAGGGTAACACATCAAATAAACATTTAGAACAATAAGTGTTGAAGGAATGAGAAAAGCAGCCAGAATATGTTAGTAATAAAAGAAATTGCCATACATTTTAAAAACTGTCAAAACAAATGTTTTTTCGACGATTCATCGAAGGGGGAAAAGGGGTTAAAGGGGTAAGTAACTCTACATTTGCGACCTTCGCTATGTTCGGCTAACAGAACAACAAACATGGATTCCAGGTCTATTTGAATAAGTACTTGTATCAAGAGGCAACTCGTGAAAGCCTTAGCTTCCAGGGTAGCGCGTGGCGCTCTAAAAACCATCGATCAAAAGTTCGCCTTGGACTTAAAATATTGCGTTTGTCAGTATCAGTGAATTTGAAAATCAGATCATAACGTGCTTACTCGTAAAACCCTCGCCCCAAATGATTAGCCTAATCAATGTGCCACAGGGGAGTTATGGCTGCACTTGAGCAACACTACTAATTGCGGGGACCAAGGGAGTAGTATCGCCTATCAATATAGTCTTTGGGCAAACACTTGCCGGTATCGCTGTATTAAAACCCGTCTAGAACGCCAAGTGCTTCGAAAACAGCCATAAAAGGAAAACCTCTCCACGGAGCTCTGCCAGACACAGATACTGATATGGGGTAAGAACCAACTGGAGTCCAATCAGGCTGCATTGTCAAGACCTCTTACATTACGTGTGTGGTTTCTAACTGCTCCATGTGCATTCAAGCCCAATAGCTAATAAAAATAACACTTAAATATCAATGAAACAATCATAAATCAATCAAAATCGTGTAATCTGCTGTGTGAGTTGAGTTTCAGGCGAAATCAAGGAAATCTTCATAATTGCCTATTATAAATAAGCAATTTATCGCTTTCTATTAACGGAACTAAGAATACAAATAGAATGCTACTATAACCCATACATTATATTTCTACTTGTGAAAAATAATGACTCCTATAAAATGAGCAATTCGAAGTAATTAAATTTTTAATTGAGTATTATTTTATTTTCAATTAATAGGCCTAACAATGTGTTACTCATTCGAGGAATTATTAACCAATCCGTCAAATTTTATGAATTTATTATTCTCAGTGAACATATTTTCCCCTCCACCAACTCTCCATTTAACAAGAACAACTTAAATAAGTAAAAGTTAAACAGAACTGCAAACTTTTAGTGTATATCATCCGTGCCCACTTGGCCTATTGTCTATCAATTAGGCATGACACGAAGGGAGTTGCTACGGCGAATCCCTTGGCCCGGCCACATGACACACTCAATTACGATTCGTATGCAAGTGGTCAAGAGACGAGTACTCCGGCTTTTCCACTCGGACCTGTCCGTCTGTTCGATTGATAAGCGTGAACAATGCACACAACAAACGGGCAAAAAAATAATAACAAAGAATTGGACGGAAGCCACTTGAGTTGCTGATTAGAGAGTAGAGGATTTGCTGGGCGAATGGGTGTCTCTGTGGCTGATTGGGCGCAACTAAGTGGTCAGCAAGTTCAACACCTGTTGGAGGCTCCACGGGGAGTGAGTAAAACCCAAAGCGAAAAAATCCCATCCGAAAACCATTGGATGGCTGGCAACAAGACAGACCAAATAATTAAGGCTCAGAAACTATGACAAAATGTGTTGACATCAACTTTGCTCCCCAGAGGCTTTTCAGGTATATATGTCATGTGACACCCGAGAAGAGTGTAAGCCAAGGGGAGAGAATATAGTAAAAGAGAGCGTGGAAAGGCAAAAGTAAGCAAAAACTGCATATATACACGGGGCCAGTCGACGATATCGAAGGCACGCCATGACGAATTCCAAAACACAACATGGAAAATGCCATTAAATATGTGTAGAGCACCACGAAGCCCAGATACTCTGGACATCACTTCGGTGTAAAGTCCACAAAATACTCCTATTGGCTTTATCGGGGCCTCGTTCCAAAACAATAACAAGATAAATCGAAAGTTCTTTTATAGTACCGATAGAGTGGTCGGCTATTAAAATCTATTAACTGAAGCTTCCCCTAGTAGACTATAGAGCAGAATGGAAGTACAGAATGGGTAATAATGAAAAATATATCATAGTTCTAATTTAAGGAAATCTTTAAAATAATTTTGTTTTAAATATTAACAGGAAGTTTAAAAAACTTATAAAAATGTAAAACTCTTAAAGAGAAGGTTGTTAAAGTGACAACAAACAAAACATACTACTATCATCGTCAGACGATCCCCAATCTGATAATTCAAGAAAAGTCATTGACCCACAACAAAAAGATAATTCTAATGCTGGTGATTCAGCCAAAGTGGAAATTATACATTATACAACTGCCGTTCAAAGTTGAATAAATTATTCATTATTATCAACTGGCATCTTTTGAAATGAGATTATAAGCGGCAATATGAGAAAATGGGAGATTAATTTGCAATTTAGTTTGAATTATCATTTTCAATTCCCAAATGAATCACTAATCAATATTGGGCACAAGCACTCACCTATTTGCTCCTGGTGCGGTTGTTGCTGCTGAGGAGTGGGTGTTGGTGGTTGTGGAGGTTGAGGTTGAACCATCTGGGCCGGTTGTTCGATTAAAACCGGTGATGTTTGCTGCAAGATGTGATGCGGCGGGGGCAGCAGAGCTGGCTGAACGCCATCCGGTGGCAAGGGCATGGCAGTAGTCCAGGCCACCGGAATAGCGCCAGGTGGCGGAGCTCCGCATTCAGCGAGTTCGTCCTCGTACTATGGACAATAAGAAATAATTATTAATGCTACGGTCTTATATTATAGAAGATCTCATTCAGTTTTCACTATTGATTGTTCTGTGAAAACCGAACTAGGCCTGGTTTTGTGCCAGGCACACTCACCTGTGGCACGGGACCCGCTCCTGGATGAATTGGCTGCAGGGCGGCAATTTGACCATCTTCGTAGATCTGCATCACGCCCATATGGTGCTGCATTTCGTGGATCTGCGATTCGTAGATTGGGTAACTCGGACTGAGCATGCTCGACGTCTCCGAGGAGGGCAGAGAAGCGCTGTTGTGGTTGAGCTCATCGCCCACATTAGCTACTCCTCCATTGGGATTTACACCCACCTGTTGCTGCTGCTGTTGTTGCTGCTGGAGAGCTTCAAAATCCTCGGCGTACATTGGGGGAGCCGAGTGCCAGATCTGGGTCATTCCACCATCGGGCTGACCGACACGTTCATCCACTCCAGGCTGGCCAGCGTCTTCCGACACATACTGATATTCAGCCGGATGCATCATAGGGTAGATGTACCCACCTGGATTAAACCATGCAGGATTGCACATAACCGGTCCGGAGAAGAACAGCGGTGTTCCAGTCGCCTGCTGGGCTGCTGTGGGATTCGGAGGAGGCAAGCTCGCATGCTGCGGTGTGAAGTAGGGCGGGGGATACCCGTACGAGTAGGTAGGTGGGGCAGCATAGTACTGCTGCAAGTGCTGCATATGCGCCTCCGGCGGCGGCAGCTGTTGAGCCATCTGATCTGGCTGAAGTTGAAGTCCAGGAGTGGCTCCATCTTGAGGCGGCAGTTGCTGCTGCGGGGGCAGAGTGATGAGTTGCTGCTGCTGCTGCTGCAGATGACGTGGCCCATGGTAGTTATTGCGTCGCAGACCACCACTACCATCACGGCCACGTGCGCGTCCTCGTCCGCGTCCACCACCCATGCCGGGTGTGTGAGGATTCGGAGATCCGCCCTGGGGCGTCAAGTTAATGGGCACAGGCACAGGCATATGCGGCATAACGGCATTGCCCTGGAAGAGTTAAAAAGTCAGGAAATTAGTAATTTAGAACATTTTTAGTTTCTAACTTTAGTCCACTTAGCTATAGACCCAAACGTTCGATATTTTCTAAGTGTCTGCTGTTCCTACCTGTTCTTGGGGCATATCGCCGTGTCCAATATAGTGGTGCTGACCTCCAGCCGGCATGTAAGTCGGAACTCCGTGCGGCCAGCCATGCAGGTTGACATTGGCAGTGACGTTGTTCACGTAGACGTGGTTGCTGGGCATCTGGGGTATCATGGTCGGATAATGGGCTCCAGTGTGCGGGTGTCCGTGGGCAGACATGTATACGTGTGGATTGTACATGGGCTGTCCGGCCGGAGTAAAGGCCTGCACAGGCGTCAGCACGTTGTTGTTCCCGGTGGGCGAGACCAAGGTCGTGTTGTTGTTATTATTGTTGCTGCTGCTGCCGCCAGTCGGCTGAGGCGTCGACGGTGTGGATATGGGCGTGGCTGATCCCCCGCCTGCTCCGGAGGATCCTGCCGCCGTGGTAGCCGGCGTCGAAGTGGACGGCGCTGCCTGCTGCTGCGGCTGCGTTTGCTGTGCCATGGCCAAAAAGCCAAAAGTGCGGAACTTGGCTCAGATCCTGATTGGTTCTAATAACGGCTTAAATGAGTCTCAAGAGTCGCAGCAGGCGTCAAACATTGAAATTGTTGTTTGCTGTTCCGAATGAGAGGCAGAAACAATTAACATCAGTGGTACAATTAGAGAATAATGAAAAATAATAGATACTTAAATAAATGATCAGACGTTGCTCAGGAATAAGGGAAAGCCCATATAAGTCCAATGGATTAGTTAAGGAATGATTAAATGAACAGATAAGTGACATAAAATGCAGCTGTTGGGTTCTATACGTCCAAATAATTTCTTAGATCAACTTAATTAGATTTAAATTAAAAATTACCTAAACAACAAAATATAACAAAACTAGAATATGAATCATAGCAGGTGTTCCATTCTCTACACAACTATTATTAAATACACAAAGTAGGTGAATAAGTTAGCCACATCTGCGGGCTGCAAAGCACATTTTACACTTCTTTTTTTTTTTTTGACACGGGTTAAATTCTAATTGAATGCGATTTTCAATTCACGCCACTCCGCGTGCCGCAGCCACGCAAGCGATCTGGCAACTCCCAGCTGCTGTCGGTGTTATAAGTAAATCAAATAAACAGAGCAAAAGAGACGGATAGCACAGATGGAGACTTGGTAGAAGGGGTTGACAAAAGAGCAGACACATCAAAAAATCCATATTAATCCAAACAAAACTAACTGCATGCGATTATAATCCGTATTTTCTGCTCAATTTTGTGGTGCCACACGCCGCCCGCTAGAGATGGGCAATCGCAACTATTTGCCGGCTCACGAAAATATCGACTACGAATGTAACAGGTTCAAAGTGCTAGTTTTATGGAATTAGTTGGTTTGAATGGGGAAATGGGGAGGAACACTAATAATGGTTAAGTAGTTTAAGGTGTTTTTGAAAGTTCTTTATCCCGTAATTGTTTTGTGTGTGATTTCATGGTTCTTCGGCAGTTGAAATTACTCATCTCTGCCAAACACAACCACACACAGACAGGAACGCACACACACACTCGAATGGAGGCAGGGCAAATGAAAGAAATTGGAAAATAACTTTTGCTGGAAGTAAAAGCTTAGGATTGTCGAGTATTTTCTAGGGTTAGGGGAGTTATTGGATGCCAGTGTTTATGAAAATGGAGCCAATCGGGGTTCGATGTTAGTTCTTGATAATTGTAAGGGTGGGGAGACGACTTGATCGAACGTACCTTTTGTTGAGTGGCCAATTGAAATCAATTTTGCAATTTGATCATATTTTATGCGTGCGGCAATCTCTCTTTCCTCGCTCTCTCTCTCTTCTATCGCGCTCTCTCTCTCTCTTTCTCCGCGCGGTGCCACGATAATTCCGCAACTTTTTACACGCTGCCTGCTCCAAATTCTGCTCCAACAAATTACCACGAATCAAGCACTTTCGCGGGTCTACAGGTCACGGGGCACGGGCGAGAGGTCACCGGTTAACACGGCACTCACTCTCTTCGTTGGCGATCCCTTTTTTGTTGCTGCGGGCCACAAACGTTTTACTTTATTGTTCTTTATTTTTCGACCGAAAAACCTTCCTGCTGCCAGGGTTATCGCACATCGATGACAGTGCGATAATTAGCGGTGTTTCTTATCGATTGGCAGTGTGGCCACTCTATTTAAAATCGAAGTGACTCGGGTGGGAGCGCTGCGCTTATTAGGCGCGCAAATTCAAATATCAGGCTGGAGTCTACAGCTTTAAAAACCACCAACCTGAAAATGAAATTTAATGAATTTATTCGTAAAAAACAGCTTATATAATATTTCTGTTACACAAAGGCAATAGCTAGTTAGTAAAACACAAAATCAATTTAATAGACACACATTGTTTGCTTTTATTTATGCAATATTAATCATGCAATGAACAATATTACAAAATTCGCCGCACATCAACAGGGTTTCTTTGCCCGCCTTCTATTAAAACTAACTCCATCATTTCGAATTTTCGGGCTCTGCGGGGTTATCAACACTTATGGAACGAGAAACTTTGTAATTGCTGGCTTACAAATAAACACTCAGATATATAATCGTATAGGTACTTGTAATGTGGGGAATAACACTGAGAGCGTAAAACTAATTATGTGTATCGAACATAATCCGTGTTCCGATTGCTTTTCATTGACATGTTTTCTTTCGCTGTTGACCAATTTTGTAAATCAATTTGCTAATCAGTCTTTACTATAAGCTGATTGTACTTTTTACAGGGTATGCACAAGTCTGGCAATTTGTATTTGGCCTCGCCCTCGTATCTAGATCGTTGTGACTACACATCCTCGTAGAGATTAGCAATAACAGTAACCGATAAATAGTATTGATAACAACAGTACACCTATAAGAGCCTCGTGGCCCAGGATATAGGCGCTGTAATAACGTGATATTTCTCATATTCTAACAATAGGAAGACTAGTGCCGACAGCTGCGAATGAAATAATATTTTTTGCATATGTTCAGTATTTGCAAAACCTATATTTTAATCGCAACTGCAGTTAAATGTTTAATAACATCAGTTAATCCAATTAATAGACATCGTTGAAGATTCGTTAGTTGATTGCTTAGGCCCGAGGCAACACAGAGATAATTGCTGGTATAATATATATATATAACACTTATCTAGGTACGATCTAGGGGTTATAAAAATAAACGACACACACGCACAAAAATACATATACAAACATCAATCGAGTTGCTAAAGTAATTGTCGATGGCTGCTGGCTAAACGCTATGACGTGGGGTTATCCTTTCGATCCTAGGGATCATTGTCCTGGATTGTTTCGGTTGGAGGTGGATTAAGCGAAGGCGGAGGAGGCGTTGAAGGAACAGGTGGAGCAGGTGGAGGATCATGGGGCTCATCTGCATCCATCTCTATCTCGATGGAGTTCTCCCGCTCCGTAATCTCAGGCATTTTCAGGGAGAAGCTGCTCAGCTTTCGTTCTGCCGACCCCAAAGAGCTTTGCGAGTCGGCCTTCAGCAAGGTGGTTCTCCTTTCGTTGATGACCCTCAAGGAATCATACATCTGCTCATCCGCACTTCCACTTCCGCCATTTCCAGCCAATCCCCTTTCCATGGATCGTATGTAGAATACGGAATCATCCCGCTCGTTGGGTACTCCCTTTTTGGGTCTGTAGAACTGGCGCGAACTGTTACTCCTGTAGAGCGGATTGGCCACTGGCCTCTGATCCTCTTCCTGTTCGCTGCGGGCGATTGGCAAAAATCCAGGACGCGTCTTCTTCGGTGGCAAGCTGCTCGTATGGTGCTGCAGCTCGGTAATCTCCTCGTATGATGTCTTGGGCTGGGAGGTAGTCTCTTGCTCCTCCGACTGATCGAGACTCTCCTCGGGAACAGCTGGCTCCATGCTGGATTGTCCTGACAGCTGGCGCACCGGTGGCGGTGGCTCCGAGCACACGGACAGCTGGCTACTGTAAAGGAAATTAGGAATCTCAATACCGAGAACTCTTTCTTGGAAATCGGTTAGCGATTTGCGTCCTGGTTTCAGGAGCGATGGCTATATGGATAGAAGACTATATGGATAGATATATCATAGCAGGTGAACTTCTTGACTACACCTTCCCATGACTTTAATCCTACGAATTTTCTTACCGAAATTCCTTCTCCACGGAGGGCGTGGCCGATGGACCGGAGCTGTAGCGCTTGGGCGATCGCAGAATCGACTTGGGCATCACCTCTGGACTATGCAGATCCACTTGAACACGCCGAGATTCAATACTAGATGTTCGACTAGCGATGGACGCACAGCGAGCCGTCCAGCGGCCGCTATACGAGGAGTCCGACATCGTGGAGTTCCTGTGAGATTGACTTTTTAGATTTAGTTTAAGTCCTTGAGGAAGCTTTTTTCCAGAACTCACCGCCTGTGACCCAGAGGACTGCGACTGTGATCGCGAGCCTCCTCCTGCTCGATCGGTCTCTGCCTGGAGAGTACATGCCTCTTGGCGGTGTCCGACCTCTTGTTTCGCTCGCTGCGCTTCTCCGCCCCGGAACTGATGCCCAATCCTGGCGGTGGGTTGCTGCCGCCGTCGAAGGAGGAGGCCTGCCAGTAGACACGACTTGCAGCCGGAGGTTGGAGCAGAGAGCACTCCCTGGTGGCCCTTTGGATCAAGCTGGAGGAGTTGCTAATGATCCGTGCGGATGAAGAGGAGCCAGCTCCTCCTCCTCCGGCCGGATTAGAGCCCGATCCGGATCCAGGACGCACTTGGCGCACTCTACGCACACTGCTGCTCGAGGATTTGTGGTGGTGGTGCGAATGGCGATGGTGGTGGCGACGATGTCGGCGGTGCGAGCAATACAGTTCCCATTCCAACGGCGACAGTCGATTCAGTGAGAGCAAATTGTAGTAATTAGTGGTGGTCGGATGTTGGTGGTTTGTGGTATTGGTGGTGGTGGTGGTGGTGGTGGAGTTGGTGGTGTTGGCATGAGCATGAGATCCGGACAGATCCGGAGCGGAGCCAGCCCCTGAAAGGCGGCGCCACTGGTGACAGAAGCGATTGGATGCACTGAAGCGGGATGCGGATGCGGATTTCAAATATCAGATGTCGGATTTCAGATTTCAGATTTCAGATTGCGGAATGCGGAAAGCGAGAAGCGGGCGGTAAGAGCGAGAAACAGCCAATTGGATAAGTGAATTTCGATATATACATATATTGATTATGTTCCCAATGAGGTGTCCTTGCCCAATGACCCACAACCTTTACCTGAGTGACCTGGAGAACTTGACCAGTTCGGCGGTGAGTGCCTCGCGATCGAAGGGCTGCTGCGAATGTGAATGCGGATGCGGATGTGTGGCCGATATGCAGGCGGTCTGCGGTTGCTGGTGAGGATCGCCGGGCGAGGAGCGGAACACCCCGAAGTGCTGATCCCAACGGCTAGACTGGTACTGAGCCCCTGATATTTAAAGAGATTTGATTCTATATTACTGAGAATATGACTTCATTTACGAAGGTAGATTAGGTCAGAATAGGTCAAACTGATCTGTTTTACCGAAAACAAGTAAGGGCTTGCTGCTTACCCATTCCGCGTCGCTGAGATGCGGAGCTCCCTTGGTTGCTCCTCGAAGGATTCTTGCTGCTGCCGCCTCCTCCAGCTCGCAATCGAGCTGGAACGACCTTTGCGGCGGAGTCGCGGGCTTCGAAGGTCATCACGCAGGAGGCCACCACGATGAAGCCACCGAAGCCCATGACAATGGGGCCCACGTAGGCAAAGTTGTTCAGATGGAAGCCTTTCAGGTCGTTCTTGACTCGCACCGTGACATTGCCCCGCAATTCTGATCCCATCGAGAGGTGATCCGCGTAGTAGCCCAAAGTGGCCATTCCTGCGCCGAGGAGCATCAAAGTGAGGCCCAGAATCAAGGCTCGACAGGCGTGCCACAGGCACTTCGAGGACATCTTGCCCCGCACCACCTGAACGTTCCATGTGGCACCGGATGCAGGATGGGCTCGACGGAGGTTTCCCAGCGAGTGTTTCCTCTTGGTGGTGCCACCGCCACCGGAGCGACGTGACGGCATCGCAACGGCTCCTCAATTCCTTTGGCCTAGATCTGCTATCATCAATAGGGGATCTGGAAAATGAAGATAGGAGACATTACACTAGACTACAAATTATTTTATAACACCATGAATAAATGATAACTTGGTCAAATCTGGGTAAAAATATATTTTCATATAGAAAAGTTGCACTGAAAAAGATGAGCTTCCAGCGATGCTGCCACCTCCCCACCTGTTGTTCGAGGAAGGTCACCATGGGTGCGGTGCTCACGGCTGTTTGCCGAAGAGGAGGTGGAGTCCCGAAGCGGAGGAATTCAGAGGACGAGCTAACAAGGAGGGGACGCCGGACCACCGGTGCAACCTGCGAGTGCCGAACAATTAAAATCCAAGGCACAATGCCAGCGACAAGAATAGCTGAAGCGGCTGACAACCGCGTGACGGGGCTATGAGAATGGCCAGAAGAATGGCCGACACTCCTCCAAGGGCCCAGAGTCGGCTAAAGCCGCAATTAAAGCCAAACAAAACGCACGACAGTCAGATAACAAGGCCCACAATGTCCTCAGTGTCCTGTCCCCTGCTTCCACTTCCAACAAGTGCGGTGCTTGACACGCTTGCCACGCTTGCCTCGAGATCCTGCAGCTTCTTAAATTTAGACATATGTACATGCTGCGCTTCTCAGCAGGCACTTGGCCTAATTGCAGGGTGTCCCCAACTTACGAGGAGTGACGCTGAGAACTAATACGATTATGTCTTGAATATCTTAAAAATTGCATCCTTTAGTAAGGCAGGGAATGGGTAACATTTCGGTGTTAGCAGAAGAAATTAATATAAATCTAAAGTGACTTCAATATCTTGTAGCCGATCTCAACGAAGTTTGATGACCAATTCATGTTTTTCCTTAAAATCAGATATAAAACAACTTTTGAAAGATATACTTAGTACGAAACTCTGCTAAATCAGTTCTCTAGGACCCAAGGATAACAAGGTTCCTTGCAAATGAAATATGCATGCAAGCCAAATGCCACACTTTTGCATTTCATGTTTATTTCATTTTTCAAGCTCTTATTTTGCCGTAAACTTAGGTTTGCTTTCTGTCGCCTGACTTATTTTAAAGGTAAGTAGATTTATGGTTCCTTACTTTTAAAAATGCTATAAAAAAAGGCCTTAATTATATGTGATTCATTTGAATTTCGTCGGATTGACCTTTCGCTTTAATCATAACATATCAATGAACCTTTTTAAGTCACAAAGTACGATAGAATAAATGTCTATCTGTTAACCGAAAGTCCAAAGGATATTTTGCCTGATTTAATAAGACTTAAATGAAAAATAAACGCATGATTTAAATCAAAGTTATTGCTATCCTGCCAAAGTATCCTTGAAATCGGGACACTTCAGGGGAAAAAGGCTTTGTTTGCTGAGGGAGTCTAGGACGGCAGTCGACGGCTTACTTGTTGGTTCGTTCTTGGAATTCCTTGGCTGCTCCTGTTGATGTTAATGCTGGTCCTGCTGCTGCGAGAGCCTTTTGTGTGACCTAAAAGCAGATTTGCCTTCGCTCCGTCTGTATGTATACTGGCTTGTGCATATATTTTCGCGACTTTCTTTGTGCAAAACCCCACTCGTCATCGTAGTCGGTGGCTTCTGTGTCCTGGTGCCAGCATTGTAGCTCCTGCTCCTCCTGTGGCTGGATGCCAGGCGATTGCTAATTGGGAATTTGATTAATTTTCACAGGTGAAAACACTGGTTCCCGCAGGCTGTCTCTTCCCTCAACTCGAAACACTCGATTCTGGCAGCTGTGCGAGACGTCTGCACACGAGCAGCTTCCGCGCGCGTCTGATAAGACGAGGTCCGTCTGGAATCCATCCGAGATACCAGAGCCACAACAGAGTCAAATCATCCCTCGTTTAATCCACTATAGGGACTGCTGCAGATTGATCTAAAAGGACAGTGGGCACCCGCTTTCATTTCTTCTGTAGGAAGGGCTTACACTCAATAAGAAAGTGCTGAAAAGTATGCTACATAAATTTCTGGAACGTGTCCTTGGATCTTCGCTGCAACAATTTTATAATTTGAGGTTTGTGAGAATAAGAATCCACTGTGAAAATGAATAAGGTACGGGAAAGTAGGGAGGTCTTACTGTAAGCTGAATAAGTGCCGCCCTCTGGTGTACTTTTTCTATTATGGCACTGTATAAGTTCACCACTTTTCAGAGCGTCTTATACTTCGACTGCTTTAATCGACTGCTTGTGTGTTATATGTTCTCTTTCTAGGAATGGTGTTAAACCAGTAGTTCACTGCTTGGATTTAAACTGCTTCCTTCCTCTGCTTCTCGCATGCTAGAAAATATGTGGTCTGAGGACTACCGTTCAAAATATTTTGTTGCATACTTTTAAACAAAGATCTTAAAATGATTTTAAGACGAATAACTAACATTTTTCCAAGTGTGTAAAAAAGTTTATTTCGGTTTTTAATTGAATTTCTGATTTATATCAAATGTCATAATTTATCATTGTTTAAAATAATTCAAAAATGTTGCATTTTACTGATGTTTTAAGAAATTATTGTTCATTTTCACCCTGCCTTTGGTAGTTTTTCTATAGTGGTGTCCATCAGCAGCACTGCTTGAAACTGCTTTTCCCACACCGAATCCACCCACGCAGACACCCCAGCCTAACTCCGAAAGGTGAGTCCACCGAAACACACCACAAACCACCACAGAGGAGTAAAACTGAACGAAACGAGAACATGCGCAGATGAAATCCGAGAGAGAGCATCCTGTGGGGAAGCCGAGAAGAGGACGAACAGGACATTAAGAACACCCAGTTCCTCGACGCGACTTGGGTAACCAGTCATTGGCGAAGTCTTCAGGCGCGTTGACGTTCTTCGCGAAGAACCGGATGCCGAACCCCGATATCCCGATTTCGACCAAGTCGGTGTCGTCTATTGTACGTGATGCAGTTGAGCCCGTCCCAGCGACTTGCCTTCGTGACGGTCAATCTGAAGAATGCATGAGGATTAAGTCGCCTGCCAAATGCATTTCCCAGCCTCAGATCCAGCCTCGTGTCCTCGCTCCGTTCCCATGTGCATATTACAACCGGAAGTGTGCCAGCCAGTGAGTTCCGAAACAATGTGAATCTCGAAAATATTCTGAAATCGCAACGGCAACGGAAAGTGTAGTTCTTCGGGGTTTTCTTAACGATCGTTCCTAGAGCACATATTAAGCTAATCAATAAGGATATCCCTGCATTATGTGAATTAATCAAGTTGATATTTACGTGACTCCGTTCCCAACCGAAACCGAAACCCAAAAGGATGGAAAAAACAAATGGCTGAAGTGCGTGAGACGCCATAGGTGACCCCAAAAAAAAAGTTAAAGAAAGAGAAAAAAGCGGAGAAGTCGGCCATAAAGAAATCGAGTCCAATGCAGTTTGTTAGAGCCGACTACTCCAGATTGCAAAATGCGTTTGAATGAACCAGCTGAAAGGACGCGACCCAGAACTAAATCAACGACAGAAGCCTCCAAGCTCTCATCATCCTGGGGTGACCTTCACCTCGAATGTTCCATATACAACCTGATCAGGCTGCTCCTCCTCATCTCAACGATCATGGGCGGCGGATTTGTCCAGGCCAAGACCATCTACGACACCGTTAACCGGATTCAGGCTGCGGGTCCCTTGCTGGAGCCACAGGAAACATCGAAAGTTCCCCTGCAAACGACTGCTGGCACGCCCACTGCCGCCCACACCCACGTCTCCACGTTACGGAGTAGTTACGGTAGGC
Source organism: Drosophila eugracilis (assembly GCF_018153835.1). Lineage (NCBI taxonomy): Eukaryota > Metazoa > Arthropoda > Insecta > Diptera > Drosophilidae > Drosophila > Drosophila eugracilis. The sequence continues at coordinate 905,598 of NW_024572964.1, read as the reverse complement.
AAATTGCGAAATTGCTACTTGCAACTTTTGCAATGCGGTTAATGCATAATTATATAATTGGTTTTCAATTATCCTGCTGACTCAATTGCTTGCCATCCGTTGTCTGTGAAGTCCTGAGACGTCCAAAATACATTCCACAATTACACATATCCTTGGCTTTACGGCCAGATAGGACACCTCCTCCAGACACTGAAAGTTATGGTTGGAGAAAGGAGGTCACTGCTAGTGGGCTTACTTTGCTGCTCGCAGACAGGTCGCCTTTTCAGGAATAGTTTAGATTAGTTTAGTCACTGCTCGTGGCCCTGAACTTAATTACTCAATTTGGTTCCCTAAAATTCAAACCCTCATTGAATCAAATTTATTTGCACTTCAAAGGTTTCTAATTACAAAAGTCCGTATTTTGTGTAAGGGTCTACGAATTGTGAATCAAATTTGCCAATCTAAATTATTAACATTTAATATTTCTGTAATAATCGAATTCAGTTCAATCCCTACCTGGCTATAATCTTAACAATTCAGTGATGTAAATAACCATTTTATACATCCCCAACAAGATGTTAATATTTGTCAGCAGGAAAGACAATAATGTAGTTAGATGTTTTCATATTTAATTTATTCATAAACAGTCGAAATTGTCTGTCAAATAAAAGTTGTTACTCATAGTTAGGCAAACTAACTTTGGTTGAATGAAAATATAAACCTTTTTCCATAACCTTGACCGTATCAAACTCAAAACTCGTAATTTTCAAATCAGTAAAATAAAAATTGTGAAAACTTTGAAACCGTAAATTAGATTTCCGAGAGCAGAAGTTTAGCTTTGCCAAATATCAATACACCCGATGACTGGCAAAATATTTCTGCGTTTGCTTTTGGAGAATCAAACTAAACATTTGTCTAATCCCAGGAGGTTTCAGTGTACTCGCAACGAGCAAACAAACTGCCCCTCCCCCACACATGTCGGCCAACTTGGCATTAGAATATGAAGATACAGCTGCGTTAAAAAGAACTGGAAAGTAGTTATCTTAAAGCAGATTCCTGCGATAAAAACTCGTTTTATTTTATTTGTTAAGATATACCAGGATATATGGGAAGTTAAATACTTCTGATGAATGAATTATTAGTTGAAGGAGTAACACTAAAATGCGCCTTAAATTAAAGGTTTACTTCGGATTCCAATGCAGGGCAAATATTCAGAAATATATTCATAGCTGTATTTATGCAAAGATCTATACAGTATAGTATGGAACTTGAAGTTCATAAGTTAAAGAATTTATTTATAAAAGAATATCCATGAACTATCTCTTACTTTAGTTCTTTTTAACTGCTTTTAATGAAGTGAAAAAGTTATAATTATATAAGAAAGATCTAGCAGAACGTAAGCTTTAAAAGGCAATAAATCTTATGAATTGACCCTGCCCCAGTACTATTGCCATGAACCCTGCTGTATGCACACTTGAGTCGTTGAGCCATGTCATCATTTCTCAAATTTCGCCCACATCTCCTCTATTTCTCCCACAAAACCAAAACCTAGATTCGAGTGAAATCGATAACTCCTTACCAGAGGATTCGGATAATGGTGCGGCTGAGGATTACGTCATCCCAGATGGTCAGACATCCCCAGTGGCGATCCTGGAACAGGACAATACAGCCAAGGTCCGCGATCTGGAGTCTTTATCCCTGCAGGCAGGATCGGGCACAGTTTCTCCGAAGGCAAATCTCGATTCTGCCGGACGGAAGAACTCCTCCTTCCAGCAGATCGGCAGCCAGAATGTAAATGCCTTAGTGCCGCCCACAGTGGCCACCACATTGTCCGGCAGCTCGTCTAGTGCCAACGCCTCCGCATCCTCCTTGGCCACTCCCACTGAGCCGGCAAGGAACCGGAGCACCGGCCATGTCCGCAACTCCGCCGTCAAGGTGGACAGCAAGCATCCACTCTCAAAGGGCCAGAAAACGGATGCACCCATGCTGAACTACATCTTCGACACGTTCTCGTCGGCCAACAAGCATCACCATCACGATCAGAGGTGAGTTGGGTAACCTCTAAAGGGATTAGGACATATATATCTTTCAGTTAATTTGGATAAAAGTATTATTGTTTAGAATTTGACTTGATTTGATTTGCTTATAATTTTTTTATTGCCTAATTTTCGTAACTTTTTTTTCTCTGCAGATATGGCCCCCACTTCGAAGATGTGCAGCGTGTTGGTCAGGCCACCAATCTCACCGTTCAGGCGGGCTCCAGCATCCACCTAAACTGCCGAATATCTCTACTGCAGGATAAGACTGTAAGTAGTAAACTAAATTTAAAATTAACATAAATTTATAAGTTTAAAATGAATGTCTATTACTTTAACAGAGGGCAACTATTCTAAGAGTGTTTCAAATTATGTATGCTACTTATTAAGTCTTTCTGAATTTCAAAGAATCTTATTTTTGTGACCTTCTCGACATCCTCTAAAAACCAGGTCTCTTGGGTGCGCCACAACACGCAGGATGAGGGTAACGCCCTGGACCTGCTCACAGTGGGCATGCACACTTACACGGGTGATAAGCGCTACAAAATGGAGTTCCAGTACCCCAACAACTGGCGACTGAAGATAACCAACGTGAAGAAGGACGACGAGGCCATATACGAGTGCCAGATCTCAACCCATCCGCCCCGTGTCATTCAAATCAATCTGCATGTGAACGGTGAGTACTGAGCTCTATGATTTGACAGGGAACGGATTTCAAAAATAACTATTACATAGCTCCTAAAGTGATGATAGTGGACGAGGTGGGGGATCCGCTGCAGGAGAAATACTACGAGATCGACTCCACCCTGCAGCTGTCCTGTGTGGTGCGAAATGTGGCCATGACGAGTTCTGTGGTCTTTTGGAAGCACATCGACAACGTCCTCAACTACGACGTAACTCGAGGGGGAGTGAAGTGAGTGTTTGCTCCAGTTTCCTGGGACTTTGAATTCCATAACATCCCGAATCCCTTTCAGCGTCAAAACAGAACTGATGGAGGATGGAGCCAACTCGACGCTCTCGATAGCGAAGATCAGCAAAACGGATTCCGGCAACTACACGTGCTCCATCAGCGAGTTCCAGAACTTCACCATTGTGGTTCACATTCTGAATGGTGAGTTGGGAATACGAAAATATTGATCCTTCGATGAACCTACATCTCATTCCAGGCGAAAGCTTTGCCGAGCTGCATCATGGAGGAGCGGGTGGGATGGCAACCACGTGGTGGAGTCGGGTGATGATACATTTAATGGCACTCCTCGTGCTAAGTAGCTTAAGGGGGGAGTTTAGCTAAGGTTCCCGGTTATTTTCAGTAGGTTAAGTGGGAGTAAGCAAATTGAGATAACATCGTTTTTCCTGTAGCACTTTTTGTTGATTAATTGTAAAGATTCTTAATTGGATAGGGCAGTTATTAGAAATAACTAAAAACGCAGCCTAAGTTTAACTGGCTATTATAGATATGTTTCTACGTCTATCATCAAATTGTACATGAGCAGGCACGCCTAGGAATAAGTTAAAGTTAAGCTTAAGTGTATGGAAAGATTAAAGACAGAGAGAGAGGCCAACGAATTTCCCTAGCAGAATGAAAGAGACATTACGGGCTGGCCTAGATCTAGTTGATACAGGAATGTAAAGCATAGTGTAATCTAAGTCACTACAAGTTCATTATCACAAGCTTTGGCGGCAAGGATCTGAACTCCTGTGGGAACTACTCAATGTTGAACTATTATAAAGTGCAATACGGTCATATACATATTATATACATACACACACACACACGAAAGGAAGCATTGGTCAAATGATATGTTAATAAACGAGTACTCGTATGTATGCAATAATAAAGTGAACTATAAATGAATGCAAACTGAAATAAAATTTGAAAATCGATAGTTGGTTCCCTGTGCTCATATATCGATAGACAGATTATCGGAGGGCTGCCAGACTTGAATTCATTTTGAATTGCTTTTATAATTTAAACATATTTTAACAATAATAACTATTTTTATTTTCAGCACCAATATTCAAACACATACAAAATTTAATTTACTATTACTATGATAATGCGCTGTTTGCTATATACAATAAGACATATGCTGGAGTACTTAAATTATTTTTAATCAGCGCAGAACATATGTATGTACATATATAAATTCACATGTTCATTGAAAGTTCAAGGAGATTAGACTACGGAGCTTGGTGCAAAATACACTCATAATACCTTTAATCTAATCTTCAAGACCATTCGTTTTCCCTTATATTTTATAAAAATAAACAAACGAAGATTTTGGGTCTAAGAATAGGCCAGCATAAAGCAAGACACTGAGACATCATAGAGATAGTAACAGACTTTAAAAATATTTACAGTTTGGACTTGGTTTTACGGCTAGCAAAGTCCATAATCGCCTGGAAAAATTCGGGATGCTGGAACTGCTGTAGCAGCTGTTTGCACTCCGCGTCATTGGCTTTGATCAGATTCTCCAGGAATCCCTCTTTAACAAGGCGTTTTCCTTGCAAAAGAGAGTTTGTGGGTAGCTCGGAATACTGACGAAGTTTGGGCCAAACCACAGAATCCAATTCGCTGTTCTTAAAAATACGTGACACAAAGTTAAACTGATAGGCCTCCTGGGCGCTAAGGGGTTCATTGAGAAGCAGGACCTCCGAGGCTTTGGAACGGCCCAAAATCAATGGCAGCATGTAGGAAGAACCACCTTCTGGCACAAGACCCAATTTGGTGAACGGGGTATAAAAATAGGCCTATAATGACATTTATTGGTGAAACATTGGGTAATATCGTAAGAAACCCAAAACTCACGGTTTCGGAGCACCAGGCCACATCGCACAATCCTACGATGGTGGCTCCAATTCCTATTGCCGGACCGTTTACCAGGGAAAATACTATCTTCTTACAGTTCACAAAACTCAGTACCATGGCCTTCAAGTAGAAATTAATCAAAATCTTTCGGTATCTAAATGTCAGACATATCGTACCTTGAACGTTGCATTGGATTGCTTGAAGAAGGCGTCGATGTCTTCGCTCTGGGAGGACTGAGATAAGTCGTTTCCGGCCGTAAAAAAATCGCCAACACCAGTGAAAACCACTAGGTTCACACCGTCATCGCCGTTGACCTCGGTCAACACACGGGTCATCTCCTGGTAGGCGAACCTGTTGATGCAGTTCTTCTTTTTCGGATTGTTGAACTTCACCACCAGCACTTTGCCCTGCTGCTCCACTAGCAATTGTTGGTATCCTTGGTACGACATCTTCACGGAAAAGTTCGGCTAGAATGAATGGCAAAGTCCGATTAGGGGATCATTTAACTTTGATTGCCGGTGTTTATTGTTGTTAATTTCATCCGATTACTGATTATCAGGGGTACTCCCTTGCATAATAATTGATAAGCAAAATGGTGTGCGATAGTTGGTGAACTGTTCGCTATGATAAGAAGTAAATGATTGCGGTTCTTTAATTTAAAATAAAATGTTCTAATTTATTCAAATTTAGATGAACAAATATAAAAATATTATTCGGATCATAATACACACTATAACAATCTCACGAATAAAATCACAAAAATACAGCTACGCCCCACCATGTTGATCTGGCAACTCCGGAATAAGGCGCCTAATTCATAACACCACCAAAAATGAAAAAAAAACTTTAGTTTTATTTTTCTTTTCTGTACAACATTGATCTTATTATTGGTTATTCACTAATTTCATCGATCACGGGCACATTTTGCAGTTCAGAGCACTTTCGTTTCCATAAGGCAAGTTGTTCCCTCAATACTTTTTCTTTAGCGGCAGCTCGGGTCAAAAGGACTTTCGCCTTCTGCAGGAGTTGCGTCTTTTTCAGTAATTGCTCCTTGATGAACTTAAGCTCCTCGTTGGCAGCGTCCTTTTAGAAGTTCAGGTCATTACAATTATATATATATAAATTCCTATAGAATATTACGATCTCCTTACCTTACTACGTCCGCCGCATTGGCTACACTTGGTTCGCTTTTGCAGCTCCTGCTGTAGAGCGCTAATCTTCTCCAGAGCCTCTGCATTTTGCTGCTGCAATCGCGTGGCATCTGCCGGTGTGGAATCCGTAGAGCTTCTGGACTCTGTGGAACGTCGACCGTCCTTCAGAAACTTATTCTCGGAACGCAACTTCTCTACGAGATTGCGCAGGGACAAAATTGTCTGTTCCGCCGATTGACCCTGATTGGTGTTCATTTTAAGGCCACTGCACTTGCACAATTCTCGACGCGATTCATTGCGAGCCATCTCCTCCTTCAGGGCGATGATGTAGCTGAAAAAATGGGACTGTGAAGTCTACATCTCCAAAACGAAACCATTTTACTCACTCCTCCAAGTGCTTGATCCTCTTCTGCAGGCGATCGCTACTGTCTCCCTGCCTCAAGAGATCTGAGTCCAACTGCAGTTGGAGGTTTCTGGCCTCAAGTCGTATGTTTTGGGCCTCAATGGCCTGGCTTCGTTCCTGCAACTTTTCCATCTCTGTGGTCAAAGCATTGCTGCCCCTGCCCTCCAGCTCCATGGCAATAATCTTGCGCTGCTGTAGTTCTATGCGGGATTTAAGGGCCTCTATAAGGTCCACCTGACTTTGGTCAAACATCTGAGGATGATGATGCGCTGGGGAACTGCACTCGCTGCTGGGACCCGTATAAGTTTCAGGACTTTCGGAAGGTGAGGGCGTGAACTTATTGACACCCACATGCTGGAGATTCGGACAGGATGGGGTTCGGCAGCATTTGAGGTTGTTACCACCAGAGCCATTACTCGGGGGACCGCTCCTGCCCAGCTTGGACTCCAGGATTTGCTTGTCCTTTTCCAAACGGGCAATGGTGGTGCGTGCTGCTTGCAGGAGAGCTCGGGTCTTATCCAGTGCCAGCTCAGTTTCCTCTAATCTGGTCTTGGTCTTCTCCGCCTGCTGTTGATACCTTTTTTGCTTTTCCCAGAGTTGGACCTCATTGGCACTCCTCGTGCGTTTGGCCTCCAAAAGGGTTTGCTGTCGTTGCAACTGGCCACGTGCCTCATCCAGATCCATTTCCAGCTGCTGGATTCTCTTCTGTTGGTTCTCGTTCTTCACCCGTGCATTCAGTTCAGTCTTTATAGACACCACCGGACGTTTGAGTAGCTGCTGGCGCAATGATTGACTGAGATCCCTGGCTTGTTTTTCGCGCTGAGTGACATTTGTCAACTGGCGACGAAGTGCCTCCATTTGGGTGTGATAGATCTTGTTGGTGGCCTCGGTTCGGTTGAGATCGGCAGCCAGTTTGGCTATCTGATCCTCTGAGAAATTGGAAGTGTCTTTGATATAGCGCTGTTGGTCGTCCTGGAAGAGCAGATTCAATATAAGAATAAGGATAAATAAGGTAGGTTTCAATATTTACATGGAAGTTCTTAAGAGTATCCATCAGATCCTTAATATGCTTATCTTTCTCATCCAGAAAGACGCGAAGCTGATCCAGTTCTGGATTAAGATTGCTTTCAACAGATTTTTCCCGCTCTTGGCAGAGTTTTAACCTGTTTTTTAATGATTATTAAATTTAATAATATGCCTTATAACTTAATACCTGCCTTATAACTTACTTTTCCTTTAATATCTCCAACTCCTCTTCTCTACTTTTTAAATTCTTTTCGCTGTACTCTAGCTTATCCTTGAAATCCTTGATTTGCTTGTGCAGCGTAGACACTTCCTTGAGCTCCTCTGTGTCTTGCTTTTCCTCCTCACACTCCTGCTCTTCAGTTTCGGGGTCCTCAGGACCGGTATGAGCTTCAACTTCTTCTTGAGGTCTCTCCACCGAGCTGCTTTCAAACAGTTCCTCGATCTTTTCATCGGTCAGCTCATTAACCGAGTTCTCGGAACTGGAATTCGAGACTGTCGACGTTATATGCTCTGGAACTGTTTTGGGCTTCTGCTCCAACTTCAACTTGAGCTCCTCAATTTCTGCATCCTTGGTCTTGATGTTGAAGTTTAGGTTGTTTACTGTGGCCCTAAGGGATTCAATTTCAGCTGCCTGCTTACTGATGGCTTGCTGATTCTGATCTCGCTCGGTCTGCAGAAGATCCTGGTACTTCTGTATGGACTGATCCTTCTCCAGGAGGAGTGTGTGGAATGACAGTATGGTTTTTTCCACCACTCCACTGTGAGGACTACTCTCGGACTCGCGGCTCACCGATCTAGAAGCCTCCAACTGCTTGCCGAGGACCTCGATGCGCTGATTTGCTTCCTGGAGGCTGTTAGGGAGTGTGATAACATTTATATAATGTATCCTTATAGCTAATGAATCATTAATTTAATGGGGGAACTTACGTTTCTTGCATTTTCTGTAGCTCCGCTTGGGAATCTCTCCTGCTGTCCTCCACTGCCTCCGCTGTCTGAACGGATTGATTCTGCTGGCTGAGTATGCCATTAGTTTGAACTGCCATCTCCGAGAGTTTAACTTGAGCCTCTAGAGTCTGGGTGGCAGAGTCCAGATGTGGATGCTTTCGGAGAGGCGATCCAATGGGTGAAGATTGCCTGTCAATTAACTGTGCTGCCCTTCTAATGGCCGGAATAGGAGTGATTAATGCTTCCGTGTTGGTTTCTGCATCCACTTTGGGTTCAATTTTGTGAGCTCCTTCTCCGAACAATGCCTGAATGGTGTTCCAATGTTCGGTGTCGGTGGCCTGTCTCATCTTCAATTCACCCAGTTCCCTGTGGAGCTCCTCCTGCTTTGCCTGCATGGTCTCACAACGCTGTTCCAGGAGCCTAGTTTGCGTTTCAGACTTTATAAGCTTCACCAGCTGCTGGGAAGTCTCCTCATTGGGTGCCATTTTGGCATGGACCAATGCGGTTACTTCATCAATAAAGGCAGAGTGATCTCTCTGCCCCTTCTGCACTTGCTCCTCCTCCAGCCGACGCTGGAACTTTTGGTAGGCGAACACAAAGTTGGTAAGGAAGACCAAAGGCGTGAATTTGGCATATTTATCCTTGAGCATAAACAAGGAATGCTGGAGGAATCTGAAAGATTTGATATTATACAGGATTATTATATGGATTCGATTATATAATCTGACATATACTTGTGCTTTATATCGCTATTAGTGCGCTCCTGCTGAAAGTCCTTATGGGCCTGCGTCAATGAGGTTTCGCTGGCCTCCAGTTGAGCTTGCAGGGAGTCCGCTTTCTGCTGCAGTTGCTCTCGCTCTGTTTCCAAGCGGGAGCACTCAGCTTTTACTGCAAAGTGGAATGACAATGAAAAATACAAAGTGTTGATTAGATTATAACCAGATTGGGCTTACCACTATCCAAGTCCCTCTGCACTTTAGCTAACATTAGCTTCTCGTCGGAACTGCTCTGTAGATCGGCAACCAAATGCCGTAAGCTGATGTGGTTGTCTGTGATCTCATTGAGAAGCCTTTGCTGGGAGTGAATCTAAAAGGAAGTTAAAAGTTAGGGCTTCTTTCAGTAATTTGACCTTGGAGGTCACCCACCTGTTCATTGGCTACTTGGAGAAGACCTTCCAACTGTTTGGTCTCCCTCTGCAGTTCCGCCTGTTTGCTTCTCCAATCTACCAACTCCTTCTGCTGCCTCTCAAAGTCCTCGGCTGTGATATAATCCAACTGATAGTTATCCTTGATAATACCATACTCTGCGCATATTTCCGAGGGCTTGAGCTCCCCCAGCATGTGCTCCACGGCCTGTCCAAGTTGCATGCTCAAAATGGCGTTACGTTGCTCCAACTTCTGGTGCTCGTCCGCGGTATAAAGGTTCCTACGTCTCAACTCCTCCAATTGCTCATTAGTTCCAAATAATTCACTCTTTTGCTGTTCCAACTGCTTGGATAGTAACGCCTTCTCCTCTATGAAGCTTAGTTCCTTTTTCCTAGTCTCAGTGAGCAATTGATCGAAATCCCTGCGCATATACCTATAGGAATTCCCCTGCTTTTCCAACTGCAATTCTAGTGTGATTACTTTATCATGGAGTTTTTGGTTTTGGTTCTTTAGTTCACTGCCATCGGCGGACATATGGAGACGCAGTTCCTCGTAATGTTTTCGGAGGATGTTTAATTCTGCCTGGACCTCGTTCCTAGGTTCCACTTCGGGATCTGGTATGATAGGTCTCTGTAAACCCTCCGTTGCTTCAGTGGGTGAGCTTGGTCTGGTGGCTGTATTAACACCGGGATCCTCCTCAATGGGTTGTTCCTCTGCAATCTCAGGGACATCGCAAAGGCTTTGGACAGAGGATAGTTCTCCTGTTTCCGAATCACTGCAGTTCTGCTGCTGGAGCAATTGCCGCAGTGCCTCTTCCCGGGCCTTTAGCTCTAAAAGTTGACCCTGAAGGCGCTGCGGAGTCGCCGTCCCGCTGGGAAGAGCTTCGATAAGGCGCCGCAGCAGATCTGAATCTATGGTGATATGCTCTGAGGTGGCTAAATGATTTTACATGGTAAGACATAAATGGATAAACCCGATTTAAATTAAATTTAAATTAATTCGTCAAGAACACGATGATTGACCAGAAATCTTTTTTTCTCACACTTACCATCGTATTCCCGAAGCTTCTCTAGAATCTCGTACATGCCAGATCGTAGTGTCTCGTTCTCTGCCAGCACTTCATCGTAGCGATTCTGCATTTCGGAGCTGGCTGCCCCATCGCCTTGCCCTCGTCTTGGTGAATTCTCCAAGGGAACACTGGCGGGTACCTCGCCCACTTCGCTGGGAGGCTGCAGAGACTCATCCAAGGCTGCGGGCTGCGTGGGATCCTTTTGAAGTTCCATGAGCTTTCGTCTGTGGAAAAGATAAGATATTAAATTTTATGGTAAGCGACTTACAAGAATTACTTCGAGCACGCACCTCAATTCACTCTTGTCCAACTTCAGTTGCAGACGCAGTTCCTCGGAAGTCCTTAGTTTAAGGGCAAGTCTTTCGATCTGCTTGTCCTTATTGCGCTGCTTGGAGTGAACGTTTTTGGCCAATATCACCACATCATCGGGGATGTTGAGTTGACGCCGCAACAGCTCGTTCTCCTGGACCACTTCATGAAGGGAGTTTAGTTCCTGGATGTAGCTCCTCAGCTGCTTATCACGGGCAGCTAGCTTCTGCTCCAGCCCGGAACATCGTCGCAGAGCTGGGGCCAAACCATCTTTGTCCTGTTTGTAGGACTCCAGCGCACTGAGAGCATGTAGTGCCTGCTTGGACTTGAGGACATTGTCCTGTTCAGCCGCCTCCAGCATTTCCGAGAGCTGCTGACTCCTGGCATTGGCCTCTCGGAGGCGTTCCTCGATCATCTGACAGCAGGCACGCGGCTGCTCGGGATCCTGAGAACGCTCCTTCTCCAAACACAATTGGTTCATGACCTTCGTGGAGCTAACCATCTCCTCCGCCATCGATTTAAGCCTTGCCTCCAACTTCTCGATGCGCTGCTCCCGGGATTCTAAGAGCTGCAATGGAACTTGTCAAGTTAATCTGAAAATTTTAAAACTTTAAAAATACCTACATGTCTTAGTTTAATATGATCCTCCTCCTGTTGACTCTGACTACTGGAAGAATTGGTCTGGACAGAGTGGATGCTTCTGCCCTCTAATTGTTTTCTGAGACGTTCCACCTCCTTGTCCCGATCATCGAGAGCCTGCCTCCATCCCAGAGACTTGGCCTCGTGCTTGTCCAGGAACTGGCGCATTTCCAGCTCCTGCTTTTCGCGCTCCACCTCGAGGAAGGTAACATTACCCTCAAGTCGTGTAATCTCAAGACCTTGCTGCTGCTCCTTTTGTTTTAGGGACTTGCGCTCCTGCTCGACTTTAGTGATGTCTTGACTTAGCTGCACTAGATTGGCCTTGATATTTTGCAGTTCTCGTTCGTGGAGTACAATGGTCTTGGATTGAGCTATGTTTTGGTTTTGAAGAGTCTAAAAAAAAATTGTTTTATTTTTTCAATTGAAGGAACACCCAAAAATCTGACTCACCTCGATTTCCTTTAGCAGTCTTTTAATGTGTTTGTTCTTGGAGTCAATGTTCTGTAACAGATGCTCCTGTTTGTCCAACTCCGACAAAGGATCCGACGAGTCCTTGTCGCTGACCTCTGCCTGTTGGGCTGCCTCCCTCAAGCGCAGTTCTAGTCGTCGGATTTCCTCCCCTAACTAATGGGATTTTGGGGTTAAAAAAAGATTGTCTTCACTATTTTATGTAATCCACCATTCACCTCCTTTGTTTTGCCTTTTAGGCCATCACGCTCATCCTCCAGCTTCTGCAGCATTCGCTGCAACTTCTCATTTTCATCATGCAGTCGTCGGTCAGAGGATAATCCTCCAGTTTGATCCTGCAGCCGTTGAACCTGCTCGCCTTTGTACTCCAAAACGGCCAGAGTGAGTTCCAAGGTTTTCCTCAGGGACTTCTTGGGCAGCTCCTCAATGGATTCGGCCAGTTCGAGAAGTGTTTCGTAAAGTTCCTGCTTCTGGCGCGCCGAAAAGTCGCGGAACTTGCGCAGGGATACGGTCTCTGGAATATCCATGCTCATCCTGGTGGCTCATGGCCTCGCTCCTCGGCGGTTACTGACGTTCTGAGTGAAAATATTCCCCGATTCTCTACAATAACTCTCCCGTTTCGGGTTTTTCAATTTCCGAGCGGTTGCCATGACAGTTGGGTCACAACAAAACCGAAACGCGCTCAAGGGTTGCCAGTCCGGAAACGAGGGTGCCGGTTCTTTTCCAAGTGACCCGGCTTTGTTTTTGCTGGCATTCTGTTTTGCTACCTGCTTCGGATGCGTACAAAGTTTCCTGACAGGATAATTGCCTTCTGGGTGGCTCCACCGAGGCGCGCTTGGGAGTACCCTGGGCCCCACCACAAACAAAAATGGCAATCGGTAACCAGGAAAGTGTTAATTGGCAAAGTGTCAAAGGCCAAGTTCTGAAATTGAAAACCCATTTCGGTTTAGTAGCTTTTTCTTCCTTCTCTTCCTCTTTATATTAACTGTTCATACACGGAAAGAAAATATTATATGATATGCTAGCAATGAAGAATATGTAAGAGTAAGCTAATGTATTAATCAACATAAATACATATTTGATTGGGGAAAAGGAAAATGAAATATTCAAACTTGTGATTATTTACGATTCGGTTAAGCTATGTTAAACCGTTATCTTTGAGAATGACATTTATGGTTCTGCTTTTCCTGTGTACTCCATCTCCTGAAATTGAAATTTTCCAACTCCTCCTCCAAACTCATCGAGTTGCCATCAACATTACGTTTGTCTACATGTGTAAGAATAATTGAAACTAATGGCAAACGACTTTGGTTGGCCTCCCATTTGTGGATTCGCCCTCTGCTAGTGACAGCCTGGCAGAAAATTGAAATGATACTTCAAATAGCCAATTATCTGGGAAGCTTTTAGGCCATTTAATAACCACCCGAATCGGGTGAGATTGATGAACTCGCACACGAACTGCAGTCGAAGCAAATGCTTTACCCAATACCTATTGTTACCTTAATTGAAACGATTTTTGAGCGATTTAACCGTAACCATAACTATGTGTATTAGGTCCTCCAGATTAAAAACCTTTAAGATATATAAATCTACAAATAAATTCAAAAATTACGAATTTAGTTTTATTAAGTTAAACTTTCTGTTATTAATAGAATTTATCATACACACGTAATTAAAATATTTATTAAAGTTTTAAGCGCATTGTAGATCCTTGTGACTCTTCGCGTCCAATTGGAGTAGCATAAGTTCATAGGTGACCAAGGTGGCCAGCATCTATAGGAAATGGTTAAAAATAACCATAATCTTAATGAAAAAATACCTACTCCAAATAGACTCTTTCTTGTCAAATAGAACAGACGATAGCCAGACAATCCAATAAACTCGCTCGTCAGCTGGTTTGCGAATCTCTGGACTTCCTGAGTCCAGTGGCCACTAGGGACCAGATACAAGGATCTTAGGGGCAGAAGCGAAGCGTCATGTATCCTGGAGGCGGTCATAAAAACAAGACTAGTCCTGGCCAGCAGGAAGAGCAGAGAATACCAGAAGTACACGTAGTTAATGGGATGCCGTAGCTTGCTGAATAGATTAATATAATAAATTATATAGAATGGTATCAGTGTAGCCCACTCACGTGAAAATAGCAAGTGCCTGATTGCAGATCACATATACATTATTTGCACAGGACACGAAGACTATATTCGACATGCTGGCATCGACCAAACTGGTCAGTTCACACAGGCGAATGTGATCCCGACGGATTTCGTACCACAGAGCATCGGGAACATGCTAAATGAGAAAGTTGATTAATACAAAATGAGGGAAAATATATTTCCAATGTTTACGCGACCCTCCAATGCAACAACACGGTCGGCAAATTGTTGAAACCTTTGAGCCAATCCTATACTGGTGATTACTATAAAGATGTCCGTGAAATTCCACAAAAAAGTAAATGCTCCATTTAACCACTAGAAAAAGTGTGAAGCTTTATGAAAAGACTTAATAACGAACGATGCCACAAAAATATCAGTTCTTAAATCACTGTAAAATTCCAATTTATAAATGAAATTTTTTGAAGTTATTTGAAATCTGTGTGAGTTTCTGTGGCATTTCGATATTTGGATTACTGCTCACAAATCCATAGCATATAGAGAATAGGTTGTGGGGCATTAGGAACGTTATGTCAGAGAACTCCTTTTCCAAGTAAAATCCAAAGGTAATCTGAGACTGATTTGTGTGGCACTGCCAAATGTGCATGCTATAACTGCAATATCCAGAGGCGTAATACATCATGTGATCTCCTAAATAATATAATTTGCTAATAATAATAAGAGGAATATTAGGAAAAACTCACCTACTGCCAGGAATCCCACGATCAGTACTATCATGTTTACCTTTGACCTAAGACTACGTTTGCAACGTTTATAGGGAGGGAATAGCATCAAGATATCCAAGGAACTCCAAGGTAGCATTATGTGCGACCAGGAACGGGCAAACCCAACGAAATTTAACCAGTTGACGATGCCCACAACAAGGAAAACCAATCCAACTATTGAGTTTGAAATTAAGTTAAGATCTTATTTTACCACAACAACTCACCCATATTCTTGGCATTGAGTCCTGCTTTAAAGAGGATATTTGCACCTATTAAAGTCTTGATGCTACCGAGTAAAAGAAAGAGGAAAGTAACTGCCAGACTAACGCTTCTTACTTTAAACTTGACATCCTGGGGATCGCGACTCAGGAAATTGGATAAGGGCATAATGCCAAAGAACTGGGCCACACAAAGATCTAAAGGAAAAATATGTAAACCCCATATAACCATATTTTTGATGGCAATGAAGAATTCCTAGTTCGCTTACACGGCCTAATGGCTCTGTAGAAGGTGTCCAACTGTTCGAACTCGAATCCTCCTTGGGCACATCGCCATCTCATGGCCAGTACAGCCCTTTGCTTTTGGCGTCGCGCCTTCAGGTGCTTCAGGATGCTATCCGAAGGGTTCGACATGCTTTTCAAGTCTAACCTCCACTAATCGCATTTTACAAGTAGCGTAATTGTTGTTTACATCCCGAAGCCAGCTTAGTTAAAAACCCGTAATTAGTGACACTTTAGTGCAGGCAAATCCATTGTGGGGCTTTCGCGGCCCAACTCCGCCCATAAAAGCTTGAGACTTACTTAAATTCCATGTCAGTGCAAAATAGAACAGCGTCATGAGAGGACCGAATGTAACATTTAAAAACCAAACTGTTTTTCCATACTTAGCAGTTTTAATAAGTTATATTTAATTTAATTGTTTTTATTGTTTAAGCCGTTAAAAATCGATTAGAATATCAATTATCGATATACAATTTATGAAATAAATCTGGCAACTCAACGACGATGTAAGCAAATTAGTAAACAAATAAAGGTTCATGAACATATGGATCCAGAGTTTCTTGATCTAACGAAATTATTTCCTCGTTGGGCAGATATAGAAAATGTGGTCCAGAATGAAGTCGAGGCACGCTATATACTCAAAAGAGCCACCGAATTCATGGAAAATTTCCGTTTTAGAGAAGATTCCAGTGAAGAGGATATTGGCTACCTTATAAGTGCTTTGGTGGACAGATACTGGGAACGAATACACACGGGTCACTTTAGCAATGTGCCTTTGGTTACAAGGAAGATATATTCTATAGGTTGTTACTTTAAGGTAGGAGTTACTTGTCCATAAATACCCTTACTAAATGTGAATGTTTTAGATATACTTCTTACTCCTGGAGAGCACAAACCCTGGTCAGAAAGAGCTGTGTAGTGGGATTTTGGATGAGGCTCAGCTATTGGGCTGCATGGAAAATTGGAGTGAGCTGAAGGAGGCCTTAGTAGATTACTTGGATAAGGACAGACCAGAAGATCCCGAAACCTTACCCATTTTAGAGCCCTTGCCCCGAATATCCTGTACTTGCAATATACTTCAACTGGAAGCTCCCAGTCTGGAAGAGTTTCAAACAAAGTGCTTTCAGGCAGAACAGCCATCACTCCTTCTGAACACCATTCAGCATTGGCCAGCTCTGGATAAGTGGTTGGATCTCAATTACCTTCTCCAAGTGGCAGGAAATCGCACTGTGCCCATAGAAATAGGTTCAAATTATGCCAGCGATGAGTGGTCACAGCAGCTGGTGAAAATCCGCGATTTTCTACGCAGGCAATTCGGAAAACAAGACAATAATTCAAGCCATGATATTGAATACCTCGCCCAGCACGAACTCTTTTCCCAGATCCCAGCTCTTAAAAGAGATATTTCAGTTCCTGACTACTGTTCTATAAGCAAAGATGATCCCCCGGGAGTTGTGGACATTAAAGCCTGGTTGGGACCAGCTGGAACCATTTCACCCATGCACTACGATCCCAAGCATAACTTACTGTGCCAAGTTTTCGGCTACAAAAAAATAATATTAGCTGCTCCTGAAGACACCAAGTACCTTTATCCCCACCATAACGAGTTCCTTGCTAATACATCCCAAATAGACGCTGCACATTTGGATCTGGAGACCTATCCTTTGTTGGGAAAGGTAAAATTTTACGAGTTGCTGCTTCAACCTGGCGACTGTCTATACATGCCACCCAAATGGTGGCACTATGTGAGATCTGAGTCCCCTAGCTTTTCAGTAAGTTTTTGGTGGGAGTAATAACATTTTTTAAATAGTAATTATAGTTTTAACTTTGATTATCACTTTTCTTCTTTTAGTACTTGAAAATAAATGTTTAGCAAAGTCTTACTTTCAAGTTTGTATTTCTTATCAACACCCTTCAACAAGTTCCAACTTAAAATACCTACTTAGGAAAGCCTAGGTAATGTTATTTGATAATTATTAGAATATTATTAGTTTATTCTACGCAATAATAGAATAACAAGGGTAATGTGTAACAGCTGTTCAAAATGTTTTCTAGCTCCGAACGATCATTGACCGACAGCTGGACAAACAGGTTCCCATCTGACGTCATTGCAATAAACTAATAAGAAATGATGTGGGCTATCTGCCGAAATATGAATCATCGTATCGACTGGAGTATGATTGTTCTTTTAATAGCCACGACGCTTTTTGTGTGTGTTTCTGTGGCAAACAAATCTTAACACATATGAATTAAATACAACAAATTTCAGGCAAAACGAACGCAAAGAGGGACCATTATCAATAATTCCCATTCGTTATCAAATGGTATAGTGGTGTGAATGAGGATTATCATTAAGATGTGTGTGCTTCTTATCGATTTGAAATCATTTATAATCTTTTTAAATGTGCCTGCTTTCGCTGCCCCACCGCCAAGTATAAGTCTTATCGTTATTTAAATGTTGGACTCGGTTCCAGAGCTTAATCATCCTTGTTTCCGGCTCCGCCGATGGTGATCTTCTTCTGCAGCTTGCTGTACTCCTCGGTGAGTCGGTCGTACTCGCGGTTTAGGCTCTCCGCCTGGGATTTAACCGCCTCCTTGTCCTTCTTCTCGCGGTTCAGATCTCCGGTGAGCTCCTGGACGCGATCGCGCAGCTTGTTGAGCTGCAAAAACGATTTCGGTTTGAGTTTCAATTAAGTTTTTATTCGATTCGGTTCGGTTCGGGATTTTGGGAATGGTTATGAGGTGGGGGCTCTAGGTGGGATACTTAGGACACTCGGGCGGTGAGTCCTTGGACACGTCTCCGCAGTCTTGACAGCTGTTTAAAGAGTTAACAAAAGGTTTTAACTTTTGAGTAATGGCTGTGGTTTTTGAAGGCCCAACTTTTGCGTTTGGGTGTGGTTTCAGAACGTTCAGCTGCGGTCAAAATTTAAGCGTAATCCTATAACAAGCTGCAGTCTCTACGCTGCTTTCTGTTTAGGTGTAACTTATGATCAAGGAGTTAAGAATGTTAATCATATTTACATAAAATAGTTGAAGTTCTGCGATTTTGTAAGTTCTATATTTCTAAATGCCATTTGTATATAAACATTTGTTCACACACATATACTTCAATGAAAAATGTTTTGGAGCAAATTAAATTTGTTTGAATATCGTATTGGTAATGGATATTTTGTTCGCTTGCATTTATGATATTTATTTGATAAACGTTTCTTTTGACCACACCTTCTATATGCATTGCCATATCTTTACAGCTGGTAGTAGCCAGTTTAACTCCAAAGTCTTATATGTTAGCTCTCTAGACATGCCATTTCTGGTGATCGGATGCAGGGGGTTAACAGATGGACTTACCTCGATAAGAGTGGTATCCTCGCCGGCTTCCTTGGCCTTTTCGGTCTTCTTGTCTTCCAACAAAGAGCGTGCGGCAGCTGTGGCACTTTGGGCCTGCTTCATGGAGGCCTCGCTTTGGGCCAAAAGATTGGCCTGAGCGGAGATCAAAGACACCAAACGCCGGATGACCAAGACAAGGAAAATGGCAAATCCAGAGATGTAGAAGTTTCTCTGGGCACGGAATAGCTTCATGCTGTGCTGCATTTCCACGTTCAGGTGGACATCCCCACTATGTTCGTAATTCGAATACTTTCTCATTTCGCGAATGGCCTCCAGAAGGAACAGGACCAAGAGACCCATGATCAGGAAGAAATACAAGTGCGCCTGTTGGCCCAGCATGGACAGGAACTTGGACTTGAAGAGCCGGTTCCACCGGTAAGGACTTGCTACTGGCAGAACCAACAACAGGACAAGTGCGATTTCTGCATAGAGAAATCCAGCGATCAAAGTCCACTGCAAACTCATTTTTAATGTTTAATTAATTCCCGTTTTCGAAATTTCTATTTTCACTTTTTTTCGTCTGCTTTCTGAAAGGAGAAATGTGTCCAAATTAGCTAGTAATTCTACGGATTCCGGACGATCTTGTGGCTATTTATAAACTACACCCGGAATACGTGCTGCTTACTTTAAATAGCAATAATTAAATCGCTGCCGTGATGAAATATGCGAATATTTTATGTAGTCACTGCGGCGGCCACGTCAACTCTGTTTTTTTGTGTACAAACGGGGCTGCCATCCCGCGCTAAATAATTTACTGCACTGGAAAATAGCTAAATCTTCTAACTCATTTATTTGAAATACAGTTTACCCTACATTTTTGGAGAAACCATGCCTACAATACATGCTTATATATGCATCTTAATACAAATATTTGTTAGTAATAACTGTCATGAAAAAATGTAAACAGTATAGTGTTAAATATATTTAAAAGTATAAAACATCAAATTTTTACTCGGTTAAAAAGTTTTCCTAATTTTAAATCAAGCTGAATCTTAATTACAATTTAATTAAGTTTAAATAAATTTACTAATGTGATAAAAATATAAATAAAAAAACGAATTTTTTTTATTTTCATTCGCGGTGGCAGCCATGTGTTCGTTGTAAACAAACTAACAGATGGGTTGCCAGGTTTCCAACGAAATGTGCTTTTCAACAACTTTTCAACTTTGCGCCATCGATCAAATTTTCTCCTCCAATCAGTTGCTAAATTCGAATCCCCGGAAACGTAATCGTAATCCCTAAGATGTCCTACCAAACCTGGCTGAACTATCTGCAATCGGCAGAGAAGAACTCGATGATTAGCGGTCGTGTTCGCAAGGTGCTCTATAAATTTCCAGACGGAAGGCAAATGGCCGAGGAATACAACATGGATACGGGAATTGTACAACGAAGGGCCTGGAAGTCGAAGAGCAATAAAATAATGGGCGAATCGGAATGGGAAATCGAACTGGGCGAGGAGCCCCGTCAACTAAACTGGGCTGGCAATAAATCCCAAGGATCTGGCGATGATGCGGACACCTTAGCTGGTGGTGACTTCACTTTGCGCGAAAGTAACACAGCTCCCCTTTTAACCAAACGGATCACCAAGAAGAACATCGAGTGGCGCATCCGTAATATGCCTTATTCTCTGGATGTTTATAATGTTGCCGCTGATCCAGAAAAGCGGGCCATAGTTGTCCGCACCTCGAACAAGAAATACTACAAAGTCATCCAGACTCCTGATCTGGATCGCTGTGGGGTCAAGCCTTCGCAGGAGAGTCTTTCCGTGCACCACCAATTCAACACTCTTATAATAACCTACCAAAAGCCCGCAATTCTTTGTGAAATGGAGGCGCAGGTCTTGCTTTTACTGAAAAATGTCGAGACCGAAACGGACATGGATGATCTGCTTAAGGGTCTGATGGCCAAATAAATGTCTTAGATTGTAGATTGTATGTTGCTTTGTGTGTATGGTTGGCTTGTTTATTGCACTTCTAAACTTTTTTAACATATGCTTATACTAAATTAGACATATTTCATTTAACCTAAGCCCTTTTTAGAAAGGGTGCTTTAATTTGGGATCTTAGGGTACTGTATTACAAAGAGATCTTCCAAACTGAACGAAGTGTGATATAGTGTGTGGGCCTTTAAATCTTTATCCTATTTCTGGAAACTTTCGGCCATGCCGGCATAACTGGCTAACGAAGGAGCCGAGGAGCTGGTGAACAAACTATAATCGAAGGAGGGCAACTCCAATGGTGCCAAGGAGGGCAAGTCTAGATCTCCGCTACCAGTCAGCCGGTAATCATATGTATCTCGTACGGGTTCATCCTTTACAGGATCGCTCTTGTTCAGCGTCTCCATTTGAGGCTCCGAGTTGGTGTTGGTGGCCTTCGCCACCAAGGTTGAAGTAAACTTGGCATCGAATTCCTGGACTGTTTTGTCGATGGCCTTGGCCACGGATTGCGCCGAGCCTGCTGCTCCACTTGCTCCGTTTTCCGGCCGGAGAGGCAACATTGGACTGGTTTCTTTCAAAGGAGCAAAGTCTTTTAGCTTATTTAATCCATGCTGGGTCTTTCTCATCTCAATTTGGCGCAGTTTCCGCTGAAAATCTAACGTTAATGTGTCCAAAACTTCCTTGGATTTGGGCAAAGCCACCCGCTTATGGGCATCCTGCATGTAAATTAATGAGGTTTCCAAAGCTTTAATGGCTTCCTCGTAGCGATGATTCCGCATAAAACGTTCAGATCTTCGCTCATGGAAATGAGCCTTCAATAATAACAAATTCTTATTTTTATAACTTGGCTAGAATATCTTTTTTTCGAGTTCTTACCAAATTTAATGGTGCGCAGTCCATTGTTATTAAGATTTCCTCGTCCTATTTGTCGAGTCAATCTTTGTATCAAATCAAATATTATTAAATTTCAAACAAACTGTACTATTATTAAATTTTAAATAAACAAAACGTTTATTCTTTTACAAGAACGCAATTTCCCAAAATTTCTTTTTTGTTTACATATGTTTTCTGCCTGATATGTGGCAGCTCTGGTACACATATTATCGATAAGCCAAATAAATCGCCCTGAAATCCTAAAACAATCAAATTCAAAAAATTATAAATGTAATTGCATATAAACAATTTAAAAGTTTGTATATTAAGACAAAAATGTTTTATTTTAAATAAAACAAAATTTATTTAGTCACAGAATTATTTTCGCACAGAAAATACTCATTTCATCTTTTAAGTTTAATTTTTTTTCCAAAGCGCAGTTTTTACAAAACCAGATAAAATATATTTAAATAGTCAACAAATTGCTTTTCAAAGTGGTCTTCCTGTAGCCTGTTTACCCTCAGTAAGAGCAACGGAAGCATGGACAAAAACAGGCACATTGATACCCTGCAAACCACAAAAATGAAATTTTGAAGTTGAACATCTGTAATTTGTAAATAATTCTAGCTTAAAACGTACCTGCATTTTAGCTGATCTAACAAAAGCCTTATTCGAAGTCACGGTAAAAATTTTTCGGGCCAACCCAAAACTAAAGATTTTCAGACTTCGCTCGTTCACATTGGCAGTGAATCGTATGTGTGAAAATTCCTCAGGTATATTTTCAACATCTGGAAAAACTGTAACCCTTTTCATCAGTTCCTTCGCTCGTTTTCTTTCGCCCTCGCCACCCACAATATCTAAAATACTTTGGAAGGCATCGTAGGCTAGTTGGCAGCAGACCAAAGTTTTCCCTTCAAGGATTTTTTCCAATAGAGGCTTCAAAGGTGAGGCTCTTTCCCTTTCTGCTTGTTCGGTGAGCAAGGGTTCCTTGTAGACCCAATTGGCCGATCCATTAGTCAGGGCACTTACGTAGGCCAATAAAGTGGTCACATCCAGATTCAATTCATTTGAGGCTGTGGCGTATTGGTCAAAATCACTATCTGGACAGTCCAAGGAAGCTGTTTGCACGCCCATTTCCAAAAGTTCTTCATGAAGGGAATCCTCAATTTTGTTGGAGAAGTAAAACACTATCTGAAGAGGGAATCGAAAGCTTTGGACATAGAATTTCTGGGCTATTGTACAAAACTACCTTAGGCCTCTGGAACATGCAGAAACTCAGTTCACTGGCCTCCAGATAGTCCTCCGCCTGATCCAAAACACTCCTAGCTCCGATGCTCACACATCCCCTTGCCGCATCCTCGACGGATTTCGAATTTCTGGCTATCACCTTCACCCACTTTAGACCGTTATTGGCCACTATATCAACCCTCAGTGGATTATCCCTGTATTCCAGACGGAATACGGCATTGATATCAACAACTCCTTGTTGCAAACGCAGAGTTTAAATGAGAAAATCATAGTACACAAAGTTACTACTAGTTATATGGTGCTCCCTTACGGACTTTGTGGAAATCACCTAAAAAAAACACCTGTTGTAAGGTTGTTGCTCTGAGAATTATACAAAAATCAAACCTTATTAAGAAACTTTAATTCCTGCTGAATTTTTCGCTGCACTTTGCTTACTCCCGGAAGGTCCTCAAAGTCTTTAAGAGATTTTTTTAGTTCTTCACCCAATATCACTTTCTTGTTGGCTTCTTTGTACAGCTTTTCCTGATCCTCTGACTCCTCCATTTCAATTTCTATAATATTTACAAAAATCACGAAATAAATGTTTTCATCTGTCAGCTGTTACAGACAGCAAACATGGCAGAGGATATCAAAATTTTACAACACTGATAACGGGTATTAGACAATTACGGTAGTTGGTCACTTTAATTAGTTAATCGATAGATATATTTTATTGTAAATGGGCTACTCATTTAAGGGATTTTATTTGAGTATTATAATAGTATAAGCAATTCAGCAATCTTTGTTGTGGTTTTTGAATGCGGTAATTATGATGATGTTGAAATACTTTGGTTTCATTATACCACATAACAATTTGAACGTGTGACAGTTTACCGGTAAACCGAATACCCAATATACATTCGACACCATCAGCATTTTTAAAAAATCGACTATCGATAAATCCATCCAGCCATGTTTACCCACCCCTATTTCCACCTTAATTTTTCTTTTACTTTTTGTCGGCGAAGGAGGCGGTTGTGTAAAATGGAGTTGTCTAATTAATATACAAAGTTTATATCCAAAGATATTGCTGGTAAAATGTGCTAAATAACCCATTTATCCGGCAAAAGGTAAGCAAATACACTCGCTTCTACCAGCATTTTATATTACTTTAGGGTTTTTGCACGAAGTATCTCCAGAAATCAGAAGTGTCTGTGCTTTGGTCGCATTTGAAGCGTGCTAAATTAACAATAAAATGCTGCTTACTAGCATCGTTAGGCGACACGACTTCCCATACTGTGGCCATGGTTTTCAAAGTAGTACAAAAGATAATACCGAAATTTCGATATTTAAGTGACTTTTGACGGAGACTGTACATAACCTCAACTGTACTTTTCTCTTGCAGTTCTGGACAAAAGTGAAAAGTGTAGTGCTGCATCATGTATCTGTACAATCTGACCCTGCAAAAGGGCACGGGGGTGACCCACGCGGTGCATGGAAACTTTTCTGGCGGCAAACAGCAGGAGGTCCTATTATCACGTGGTAAATCGCTGGAGTTACTCCGTCCGGACCCAAATACGGGAAAGGTCCACACCCTTCTCTCTACGGAGATCTTCGGGTGCATTCGCGCTTTGATGGCATTCCGATTGACGGGTGGAACTAAAGGTAAGATTTATCCTTTAATATTTCATGAGTGTTGGCAGAAACTTGGATCAAAAACCCACGCGGAGACCACGTGTTTTTTTTTTACACATGATTTTTTTTATTTTTTTTTTTTGTTTTAACAATCCTGAATTGCTTAACAAATTGTTTTTAACGACTGCAAACCGCACAAATCCCTATTGAGGCAACATTTTACAGTTGACCCCAGTAAGACCTTCTGAACGCGTCTAAGTGCGAGAAAGACCGAAAGACTTGACGTCGCATTTGCCATAAACCAACTCAACGGAGTGGCGAATTGAAACTTCGAGTTACATTCAAAAAATATATATATTTTTAAATATTTTAAAATCTTAAATGTTTTTCTAAAACGCAAATTCATTTTCGTGTTAATTTCCAGATTACATAGTAGCTGGTTCCGATTCGGGTCGCATTGTAATTCTTGAGTATATTGCTTCAAAAAATGCTCTCGAAAAAGTACATCAGGAGACCTTTGGAAAGTCGGGATGTCGGCGAATTGTGCCTGGTCAATATTTCGCCATCGATCCCAAGGGAAGAGCTGTGATGATTGGCGCCGTGGAGAAGCAAAAGTTGGCCTACATCATGAATCGGGACACGCAGGCTCGTCTGACGATTTCTTCGCCTTTGGAGGCTCACAAATCGAATACCCTGACATACCATATGGTAGGCGTGGATGTGGGCTTTGATAATCCTATGTTTGCCTGCCTGGAGATCGACTACGAGGAGGCCGACATGGATCCATCAGGTAGGTTAATACATTGTTGTTTACGAACCGAAGATGGCGCTTTAATTCACAGGTTTAGTGGGTTATCCACCACGAACACTGACTGTACTTAGTGCTAGATAAATTGTGATCACTGAACCATTGGTGTTGCTGTAATTACCTAGCCACACTTCACTGATTTGTGACCCACACTTTGAACCTAAAATAATTGGTTGAGATTATGATTATTTTAGAGTATTTTTAAACCTATATCTAACAAATACTCCATCTGTGTATTTCAGGCGACGCAGCCCAGCGTACTCAGCAGACGCTAACCTTCTACGAGTTGGATCTTGGCCTGAACCACGTGGTTCGCAAATACTCGGAACCCTTGGAAGAGCACGCCAACTTTTTGGTCTCAGTTCCTGGAGGTAACGATGGCCCTTCGGGAGTGCTGATCTGTTCGGAGAACTATCTGACCTACAAGAATCTCGGCGATCAGCATGATATCCGTTGTCCAATTCCGCGAAGGAGAAACGATCTTGATGATCCTGAAAGGGGCATGATCTTTATCTGCTCCGCCACACATCGCACCAAGAGCATGTACTTCTTTTTGCTGCAAACAGAGCAGGGAGACATCTTTAAGATCACTCTGGAGACGGACGATGATGTGGTATCTGAGATCAAGCTGAAGTATTTCGATACAGTGCCTCCGGCAACGGCCATGTGTGTGCTGAAGACAGGCTTCCTGTTCGTGGCCAGCGAGTTTGGCAACCAGTAAGTAACATAATTTGTTTTTTCCTGATTGATACTAATTATGGATTTTCTTTAACTTCTAGCTATCTCTACCAAATTGCTCACCTGGGTGATGATGATGACGAGCCAGAGTTCAGCTCAGCCATGCCTTTGGAGGAGGGTGAAACCTTTTTCTTTGCACCACGAGCCCTAAAGAACCTGGTTTTGGTAGACGAACTGCCGTCATTCGCACCAATTATCACCTCTCAGGTGGCTGATCTTGCCAACGAGGATACACCTCAATTGTACGTCCTTTGTGGCCGAGGTCCTCGTTCCACACTGAGAGTCCTTCGACATGGCTTGGAGGTTTCCGAGATGGCCGTTTCTGAGCTGCCTGGTAATCCCAATGCTGTTTGGACAGTGAAAAAACGAGCTGATGGTGAGTGTCTCTACTCGTATAAATCATGATTGTAAGCTAAGATTAGACTAAGATTGAAACATGGCTAATAACTCAACTGGTGCATTGATACAGATCGAGATATAGATTACACCTAGCTTTATACACGATTCAAAACAAGTCCCACAAGTTATCAACCACCAGTTCTCTCTTATTTCAGGCGCTTAAACACAGACGTCAATGTGTGAACTATCGAAAAAGACAAGCGAATAAAGAGAACTTTCTCTCGTTTGTGTAAATTTAAATTGTCTTTTGTGAAGCGATAGGTAAGGCAACATTTACTGCAGCTCATAAGTGAAACAGATACTACTACTACTACTACCACTCGTATTTGAAAAAAGAACATACAAACCTATATTTAAGTCAGTCGGACATTGAACATGATGCGATATTTATCAACCGTGTTTCAGCTGAATTTTCCATTGATTACAACTTGATAACCTGATTATTCAATGTCCCCTATAATAGGCAAATCTTACTGCTGTTCAAACATTCCTTTATACTCACGTCCAAAGTACTATTTTGTTCCCCTACTTTTAGACGAGTTTGATGCCTACATCATCGTATCCTTCGTGAATGCCACTCTGGTTTTGAGTATTGGCGAAACCGTTGAAGAAGTCACGGACAGTGGCTTCCTGGGCACCACACCCACACTTTGTTGCGCGGCCCTTGGAGACGATGCCTTGGTTCAGGTTTACCCCGACGGTATTCGCCACATCCGATCCGACAAGCGTGTGAATGAGTGGAAGGCTCCGGGCAAGAAATCAATTACGAAGTGTGCCGTGAATCAGCGCCAGGTGGTCATCACCTTGTCCGGCAGGGAATTGGTCTACTTTGAAATGGATCCGGTAAGCATTCAGATCATAGTTTCCTTCAAAAGTTACTAAACTTAGCTCTGATGACAAAAACACGAAAAGAACAATCATGTTGAGACACTATGTGTCCTGCAGTGCTGAGCTTTATCGTGAAATAAAAGCGTTTTTATCTGTTTTAAACAACAAACTAATCAGGATGTGTATCTTTACAGACTGGCGAGCTGAACGAGTACACAGAACGCTCGGAAATGCCTGCTGAGATTATGTGCATGGCCTTGGGTACTGTTCCAGAGGGTGAGCAGAGATCTTGGTTTTTGGCCGTTGGTCTCGCAGACAATACCGTGCGTATCTTGTCTCTGGATCCCAACAACTGTCTCACTCCCTGCTCAATGCAAGCGTTACCCTCGCCAGCCGAGTCCCTTTGCTTGGTAGAAATGGGACATACAGAGAGTACGACACAAGGAGCTGCGGACGATGATGCGCCTGCTCAGCGAAGTGGAAGCAATAAGGGAACCATATACTTAAACATTGGCTTGAGCAATGGTGTCCTGCTGAGAACTGTACTTGATCCTGTGTCCGGAGATCTAGCTGATACGAGAACTAGGTATCTGGGTTCCCGACCTGTAAAACTCTTCCGGATCAAGATGCAGGGAGCCGAAGCTGTACTGGCCATGTCCAGTCGATCCTGGTTATCGTACTACCATCAAAATCGATTCCACTTAACACCGCTTTCTTATGAAACGCTCGAGTATGCTTCTGGCTTCTCCAGCGAACAGTGTAGCGAAGGTATAGTGGCAATATCCACCAACACCTTGAGGATCTTGGCACTGGAAAAACTGGGAGCGGTCTTCAATCAAGTGGCATTCCCCTTGCAGTACACTCCTCGTACCTTTGTAATCCACCCGGACACAGGCCGCATGTTGATTGCGGAAACAGATCACAATGCTTACACAGAGGACACAAAGAGTGCTCGAAAGGAGCAAATGGCTGAGGAGATGCGCAGTGCAGCGGGCGATGAGGAAAGGGAATTGGCCCACGAAATGGCCAATGCTTTTATCAACGAAGTTTTGCCCGAGGATGTTTTCTCATCTCCCAAAGCAGGATTGGGTCTTTGGGCCTCGCAAATCCGGTGCTTGGATGCCATGCATGGCCAGACGATGTTTAGTATTCCGCTGACCCAAAACGAGGCTATCATGTCGATGGCCATGGTGAAGTTCTCCATAGCAGCTGACGGTCGCTATTACCTAGCTGTGGGAATAGCTAAGGATCTTCAGCTAAATCCAAGGATCTCGCAAGGCGGCTGCATAGATATCTACAAAATAGACCCAACCTGCTCCAGTTTGGAGTTTATGCACCGCACAGAAATCGATGAGATTCCCGGAGCTCTTTGTGGCTTCCAAGGTCGTCTGCTGGCTGGTTGTGGGCGAATGTTGAGAATCTATGATTTTGGCAAGAAGAAAATGCTGCGAAAGTGCGAGAACAAACACATTCCTTACCAGATTGTCAACATCCAAGCCATGGGTCACCGAGTCTACGTGTCGGACGTTCAGGAATCTGTATTTTTCATACGTTACCGCCGAGCGGAGAATCAGTTGATTATATTCGCTGATGATACTCATCCTCGATGGGTGACTGCCACCACTCTGCTGGATTACGACACCATAGCCATTGCCGATAAGTTTGGTAACTTGAGCATTCAGCGACTGCCTCACTCGGTGACCGACGATGTGGACGAAGATCCCACGGGCACAAAGTCACTCTGGGATCGCGGCTTGTTGTCTGGAGCCTCGCAGAAGTCGGAGAATATTTGCTCCTTCCATGTGGGCGAGATCATCATGTCGCTGCAGAAGGCTACTCTTATTCCTGGGGGATCGGAAGCCCTTATCTACGCTACGCTAAGTGGTACTGTAGGAGCGTTTGTTCCATTCACCAGTCGCGAGGATTACGACTTCTTCCAGCACTTGGAGATGCACATGCGCAATGAGAATCCCCCACTTTGTGGACGCGATCATCTCAGCTACCGAAGCTCATATTATCCAGTAAAAAATGTTTTAGATGGCGATCTTTGCGAACAGTATCTGTCCATTGAGGCAGCCAAGCAGAAGAGCATCGCAGGAGATATGTTCCGAACTCCGAACCAGATCTGCAAGAAGCTGGAGGACATACGTACACGATATGCCTTCTAAGGTGAGTTGGAATCCTAGATTAGATAGTAGTCTGCAGGGATTTTGTGATGACATAGCTATTTTACCTTGGGACACCTATGAAATGCCTTGATTAGCGTAAACTTCAACAACTGATAAAGCAATATAAGCAAGCCGTTTTGTAACTGCTTAAAAAGATAACTAATGTAAAATTCTTTACATTTTTCAGCTTTCTGCATCAGACGAAGACGAAAAATGTCAAAGGGAACTTAATTTTGGATTAGGTAAGTTGGGTTTTATGCCACAAAATTTGGTTCAATGATGATTTACGTTTTTACCTTGGGACACCTATGAGAGACCTTGATTAGTGTAAAGTTATGTTTTTCTGATAAACAACCAAAAGCCTAACTATGTTTATAGTAAAGGAATATTATTAATGCATTTTTTCAAATTATTTTCCAGTTCCAAATGACAAATCCATCAAATGCTGCATCCAAAACGTTTGAAGGTGAGAAAAAGACCGATTAAACCCTTTTGTTCTTAGAAATCCAATGATGTTTTTACATATGTTAGACTAATGAAATGATTTGATTGTAAATTAGTAACTGAGCTTGATAAATGCATTTTAAGCTTGATTCGAGTTTATATACTTCTTATTAAATTAAAGTTTTTTATATTGCAGATCTTCTTTCGTTGCGGTATGTGGCGTTTATTTTAAAATTAAACATGCATTAGGTAAGTTTAAAAAGATGAAACATGCTTTATGTCGATACTAATTAATTTCTCTTACAGTTTGTACGTCTACATTAATTTCACATTGAATCACCGATCAACCACTAATCGACTGCCGCCTATTTATATTAGTATAAATCACTGCAAATTCGACTGTTTGCACAACATAAATATATAACCATCTTTAGTCTAAGCAATTTTCAAATAAAAAGTAACCAAAAACGAACTATAAGGAATGCGAGGAGATTTGTGGTCGGGTTTTGCGGAGACGAGACTTTGCATAATTTCAGTTGATGTTCGCATGCCTTGTTGCGGCCTTATTATGGCCATTACCATGTGTCTTGGTTATTATATCTCGGCCTTGTTTGCACTGCTCTTTATTTTCCCGGCACGGAGAGTCCCGTTATGGGATGGGAGATATTTGCTAAACGCCTCGTTTTCCATCCGCCCGGTATGTACGCAAAATCGTTGTAATTTGTTATGTTTGCGGCATAAGCACAGTAGTTATGCAAATTGTCTGTCGGCCCGGTGGTCGACTCACTTGCCAAACGGGCCAAGTGCAGCAGTGCTGCTCGCCTGGCTCCTTGTTAGCTGGATCTTTTGATTTTATATCTGAAAGGTGGTTTTCTTTAGCTGTGATAGCTCGATCTGAAGTGTAGTCTTGTTTTATGCTTTATGCTTTTTATTTAGCATTAAAATGGTCCAAAATTGAAATAGAAAACAAATTTTGTAAGTTAGTAACAAATTTAACAAGAGGATTCTTTAAGAATTTTCAAAACTCCCTCATCTCTGATGCCCGATGTCTGGGACTTGAAGAATCCACAGAAGCAGCCAGGCAGCCTCCTTTCCGATCTCTAGAAA
Organism: Drosophila eugracilis; assembly: GCF_018153835.1. Classification (NCBI taxonomy): domain Eukaryota; kingdom Metazoa; phylum Arthropoda; class Insecta; order Diptera; family Drosophilidae; genus Drosophila; species Drosophila eugracilis. The sequence goes on along the minus strand of NW_024572964.1, from coordinate 874,697 downwards.
GAGCTGTGCCATCTGGTTAAACGATTTATTAACTTCATTTCTAGATCATTAGATCGCATAACACGGACATTCATCACTTGGCACTGGTTTTCTCAGCTTTACTCTTTTTTCCTCGGATGTTTTTGCCAGACTGGCACGCAAGTGCAATCTGCGATCTCTAGGCAGCATCTACGCATGCAATTCGCGCCGCCTTTCCTGTTCGGTTCCCCTGGCCACAGCGATCTGTGCCTTCGATAAGGACAATCAACGCTTGGCGCAAACACTTGGCACTCCCAGACAAAAAAAAAAAAAAAGAAACCAGCCCTGCAACACCTGCCACGCCCCCTTCTGCGGCGCCTTGCAGCAGTTGCCATTTCTGGGATTTCTGTGCGAGTTGGACTGGGGCGAGATGAGCAGATGCCCAGCTGGAGATAAGACAATGGCGTCCACAGTCTGCGATGCTGCAGAGTGTTGTCAAGTTGGCTTTTAGCTCGTCGAAATAGGGATTAAAATTAAGATAGCTATATACATATATCGACCATAAGTAAAGCCAATATATGGCTTAAACTGGCGCAAATCGAAGTCTTTCTTTTTAAGAAGTAAATATTAAGATTTTATATGTTATGTCTTTTATGTTAGAAATATTTATCTTGGCTTCAGTGGCTATATAGCATCACTGATCCTTTGTTGAGGGGCGTGAATTTGGACCGCGCGCATTTGGCGATATCAGAGCATGCTGATCGGAATCTCCTGGCCAAGATCGCGGAATCGAAGTCATATTCGCAGAGTTCCCGGGTCCGCAGATGCTTATCATCTCAAATGCCTTGCGTGATAAAATTTCGCACGAAATGCTCCACGATCTGATCTGGGGACTTTTTGAGGCAATGAGGCAATGGGTGTTAACGCAGCAACTTTTCAGCTGTCCGCCGCTTGCGTGTAAGAATTTTCTGCGAAATTCTGCCGGACACGCCGAGATTTTAATCAGATGTCTGGACCGGAGTCTAGATGGTGGACACTGGCTAGAACTGGAGAGGAGCCAGCTAGACCGACACTTTCCCTGTGCGCGAGTGCGAGTGCGAGAGCGAATTAAATAGCCATTCGCCAGTCACGTCTTTTCACAGTTAGCAACTTTATTAAAACTAACGGGCATGGCAAATAATTAAAACGCAGCGGAAAATTGCAAATTGCCTGCCGTGTAATAAATAGAATCATCAGAGCGGCTGGCGTATCCGAAGGGGAGTTCCCGAGTTCCCGGGACCCGGCCTCATCAGCATCGCCAACAACATCATCATCAACATCAGCGAAAGGCAGCAGCGGCAGCTTTATTTTAATTCACTTAGCATCGCTGACATCGGTTTTGGATACACGTAGAGAAATAATGCATTTTAGACAATAGTTACAAGCATTCCCGAAGAGCTAGAGCAATTATCAGCGAAGTAATGAGTGGATTATACAATAATTAGTGTTTCTTATTTCCGAAATAATATCAAAGTTTTCCTCAGTGCCTGTCTTCAGCCGAGCTTTTCTTTTCTTCAGCCTCAACGCAGACACATGAGCATGAGCTGAGGCTTTAAAGACTGAATCTGAGGCTAAGACTCCGACTTGGCCGGCTGCTGGCAGCTCGACAAACCAATTATAAAGCGTAGAGTTTGATGTGCACGTGTTGGGAGAGATTGGGATTGGGATTGGGAGAGGCTGTGATCGCGATCTCTAACCCGCGGCGGGTATATCCAATATACGAGTATATCCAAATCGGCCAGAGGCCAATTAATGTGCGATAAGAGCTGAGCAGAGATCTGGGATCCACGGAGGAAAGTAGGTGAAAGATGGTGAATGTGGAGATAAAAGGTAAGTGGATCATAAGAAGTAATTTCTATAGCGGAGTTATGGAGCTTACAGAAATGACTATGCTTAAAATAAATTACTATCTCAGCTTATTAGAAGAAGTTGTATTAAGTAGTATTAGTAATCTTAACATTATAGGCTAGTAATGAAAATATAAAACTATCCTTCCCTTTGTAGTGTCGCTGACTAGTCGGTTATGACCAGCTGACCGCTTGCAACATATAAACTGCTGACTGTCAAAGGGGGAAATGAGGTGGTTTCGCTGAAGGGGCAGAGTGACACTCACATGCGGCAGAGCCCCAAGACCACGAGTCCACAACCGTTGATTGCTGTCAGCAATCTTTCGCCATGATTCAAACCCGTCGTCGCTGCTTTTTGCGGCTTTTTGTGGTTCTTGGGGCCTGACCCCATTCAATGTCATTAACTCGGCCCAAGGTCTGTTTGTTTTTGAGCTAGCCCCAAAGACTCTGGCAATTTCGCATAATTGGCTGAAAATTATGAAATGCTCCGAGGGACCAATCGCAGTCTCCTCGTTGCGGTGGCATCTTCATTTTATTCCCTGCCTCCTGAACTCCAATGAACTCTCTCCTGCGGCCTGCACTTGTAGAAAATCTTGTTAAATCAGGAAGATAACCCCGATCCCTTGTCAACAACCAAAACACATCTTCATGGGTTCGGACTGCTCCACTTCCTTTCACCGACGATCTCAACCGTAAACGTTTCAGTCACTTAGTCAACAATCTGTTGCATCTAATTGTCTTTGCAACAAATTACTCAATTCCAGTTGGATGCTGAAAGGAGATTGCGACCGGGAATCAGAATAAGATTCTCAGATTCAGATCCAGATCCAGATGCAGGTGGACAACGAGAGGATGAACGAGATCCAAACGACGACCGGCTGGTCAACAGGTTTGACATAATTTTCACTTTAGTTTGTTTTTAAAAGCACAAATTTGCACGCAGCTGAAGGATCCCCAAGACGAGCCGAAGATCTGAGGAGCTGAAGAGCTGAAGAGCTGAAGAGATCTCTACGAGGACGATAATGATAATAATGATGACGCTGCTGGAGTAACTCAATCGCAAGATCCCACATGGGCATCCCGATCCCATCTCCTCGATGAGTCAAACCGGCACTTTAGTGGGCGTGGCGCACTTCCGCAAGTAATTTGCTGCGGTTTCGGTGGGGATCGGGGAGGAGGTCTTATAATGGAACATTTTAATGCTGAAACCTATGCTTAAAATCAAACTCATAAAAAAGAAATAAGTGCGGCACCGTGGAGGTAAGATAAATATTTGCTCTCGAAAATCCAGGTAATTGTTTATAATCGAAAATTTCCCTTTAAACCAGCTGGTCTTTATAAAGAATAATATTATGAAGTCAAAGATCATTACTAATAAGATGTTTTATGAGATAAAACCCTAAAGAATGTTTATTATATTACTTACTAAAAATGATTACATTATTTAAGACTAAAGTTTAGTTCGCTTTTCAGAGGTTTCCATGCCATCGTACTGCGATGATGGGGACAATAATGGTGCTGTCGAGAGTGCAGTTGCCACAGTCGCAAGATAAATACAGAAAGCAACTTGATCAGTCGCACACGGAGATCATCAACACAGAACACGAAACATGGCCCAGATGGACCCGATGGAGAGAATGGAGAGGATGGAACGGATGGAACCGATGGATATGGATGGTTAATGGAGGAGGGTAAAAACTTGCCAACGGAGACACGTCAACAATGAGGCATAAAAACGGGAGCACAGTCGCATGCAACGTAATTGAAAGCAATTTGTGGTCCTGAATCTGAATCTGTATCTTTGGATCCCGGGCCCCAGCGTCGGCATAAACATTACATTGATTGCCATTGCCCCACACTCACTGCACACTTCACCCATTCCATCCACAGCCACATCCACATCCACATCCATCGGCCATCCAGCCATCCAGCCATCCGCTCATTCATTCATTCATTCACTTGCCCGGCCAGTCACTCACTCACTCGCTCACTCCATCAGTCACACGTGTTGTTTGTCAATCTGGAGCATGAGGATCGCACACTTTTGCACTGAGAAAAACTATAGGAGGTCACCAGAAGAGACCTCTTAGGATTCAGTGATCAAAAAGCAAAGTCCTAACTTCTAGCTGATCTAACTTTATAGATGTATGACCATAACAATCCCTTTAGTAAGAGTTATGAAATCACCAAATACTTTTTCTGTTTTGTACAGTAGTTTTCTTGCAGTGTATGGCTGCATAAAATCCCCAGAAGCCGAACGGCTGTTCGAGTGGAGCGGAAGTTGCTTAGTTCCGGCGAATGGCAGCCCCATTCGCAGTTCATCTTCATTTTCCTGCCACCTGAAATGTAAACTCATTGCTCATGCTCGGTTCCAGAACCGAAGATCTTGTATCTGGGTCTAGATGGGGTTGTGGGGTTGTGCGGCTGTGGGGCGGCTGTTACGCAATTGTGGCAATGTCTTTGATTTGTATCTTTGACGTCGTGGCCGCTGCTACTTCCAAAAAGTAATTGCCAACAGCTGAGCAACATGTGCGGCCGCCAGTCGGACTTCCATTTTGGAATTGCCTTTCCCAAAATTCCTGAATTGTGCAAAGTTTTTGGAAGTGCGCTGCTCGTATTGCCAGCTGCCCCATTTTATCAACTATTTTTTGTGGTTTGTAAATATTATTTAACTGCTGTTCCATAAACCTTCCTAGCTGCCATTGTTGCTAAGTTTAATTCAATTTAATTTGCAGATAATGTGACCATGACAAATGGCAATCTGCGAACCATTAAATTCAGGGCTGAGTCCGTGACGAAGTCACCTCCTGGTTGCTGCTTTGCCATCGCATTTTTGGGGTCACTTCGCTCGAGATAAGCTCCGCTGAGCAATCGACATGGGGAGGGGAGGGTCTTGGATATATGTACATATATACACACTCAAGTACACTCATTTGCGAGTGATACATGCAATAGCCACTTCCTACAGATGTCGGGGCTTTATCATTGCGGCGATGTTTTTATTGTTTGTCCGCCAGACAATGATCAAAATGATGTTGCTACTACTTATAGGAACTCTTTAGAGCTGAAACTGCACAGTTGGCTGAATAACTGGAAGTAGCTACGTTGATGTTAAGATTTTCCTCTAATAACCAAATCGATTTCATTTTGGCCAGTGCAGTTTGAATGCCATCTCCACGCACTTTTGCCCACTTAGCATTTAAATTGTGGATTTGAACGGGCAAGGCGAACGGCAGTGGGGCCGGGATCCAGGTGGTGCTAGTTTAGCGATCTTTGGATCTTGGATCGAACAGCTGTTGGCCATGCTAATGTTAATGCCAGATCGCGCATACGCCTCGTTGTGCAGCCAAGCGTTGGAAGCCGCTTGTGTTTGCTTAGGTGGCCCTTAGCCCCCAGCCCCGAACCCCCATCATTCAGCAGCAAATTCAAGTGCAGTCCTCATCAATAAAGTGAAATTTGTTGGACGGCTTCGGATATTCTGCTTCTGCTGCTGCTGCTGCTGGGTCTACATAAATGCGGTACGTTATCCACATACTCGTACTTGTATTTATTTTCAACAGCAGCAGCTGAGCCGCAGCAACCGGACGCACGTGTTCATTTTCATTTGGCGCAGAGAACCCAACAACGATAAACAGCCGCAGCGGTGCACTTGGGGAAAAGTGTTTAGGAATGGGGAAAAATATTGAGATACTTTTAGTTAATATTAAGGGGTTATTTCTTAAGATGACATGGCTTAAAGGTCGAAAAGAATATCGCTAGAATAACTTTTTGTACTTTCAAACCTACTAAAAACTCTCCAAATCATTCTTCTCGAATTGAGCTGCTTATTTTTTCGAGTGCCTGACAGAATCTTTGTAGACGGGGCCCAGCGGAAGACGACCGACGACTGCGGAAATTATTCATTCAAACTGCTCGACTGCGTCGGCCGTGGCTGCTTTGCTGCTGCTTCTGCGGCGCTGCCGTTTTCACTGGGCTTTTCATATTCAATGCTGAAGAAATTTGAAATTCATACAAATTGCAGGGCGCAGCAACAATGGCTTTGGATGGGGATCGGTGGAGAGCCACCCATGCAGCTCCCCGGTGTCCGGCAGTTGCGATAGTTACTGTAACAATGAAAAGCAACGCGGCAACTGTCCGTCAAAAAGTCAGCGAAGCGCAAAAGAGCAAAAACGCTACGCTTTTGTTTAGCTTTGGCCCCTAATAATTATATGTTGCTTGTTTTTGTTTTTGTTTCTGTTTTTGGTTTTTGTGTTAACAATTGCGTAACACAAAGGCCGGGATGAAAGCTTCGTGCGGGCAGCCCGAGCTTTCTCTGCCAGTCGAACCCAATCCAATCCTATCCATCAAGATCGGCTTTTTGGGAGACACACAAAAAGTGAAACAAAAACGAACGAATTCAGTTCGTCTCTCACACAGGTGTGCGCAATCAATCAACGTGAGATCACATTAATCCGGAGGGCAACAATGGCCACCATAATCACACTCAGCTGGGCCGAGTCTATAGCCCCTATACTGCAGTCGGACCTGGCTAAGCCGGATTTTTTAATCATCAACAAGGTCAAAGGGGGGTTAACTTGAAACTCTAAATACATAATCTTATATTTAATTACAGCTTAAAAAATCTTAAATATTTTGATACTTCTCTTAAGGTATGTAAAGAGTGATGAATGTGGTCAAAAATGTGCAAGGAAAGCCTTAAAGTCACATAAATTTAAGTTGCTTCTAAGACTTAAAGGCTACTAATTGCCACCTATTCTAGCAAAGTTGGCAATAGGCAAGCTTGCCTGATCTACGCACCCGCAACGTGGTCCATGGCTCCACGCACATGAGCGTTGATAGCTTTTGTTTTTTGTTCACATAATATTTGGCTTTGGTTGGGGGCCTCATTAAGACCCTCGCATTCAATGACCATTTGTGGCCACCTCGGGTGATGTCGAGGGGCAGCAGTGGGGCCGCTGCCTGGACCGCTGAATAGACCTGGCTGATTGCTGTAACATTCCACACTTAATTAGTGGACCTGCGAGCGGCGGTTGAAAGAGCTCTACGCCTGTATAGACATTTCCAACTCCGTTTTCTTCATTGTTAAAAAGAGTACAGGCCAAGGGAGAAAAAAGCAATGGCAATTCGACTTCGTTTGGGTTGTGTATCATTAACGTTGCGTGATCTGCCAAGAGGAAGTCGAAATGCTGGGCCTTTAAATTGACTTTATAACCAAAAAGTTAACTTTTGTCTATAATCAGAGAATGGCTAAGTTGAACTTGAGATTCGTAGATCAGCAAAAGAGCAAACTTAACTTAGATTTCCCCGCTGTATGACATTGATTTTCCATGTCTATGCCCCCTCATTAATTAGACCCAAGTGTTAGTTATAGATCTTAATCCCTGGATGGTGGCACCCTGTCAGTCGACTTCCATATGAAAGTAGTCAACCGATTCCCCACTCCAATTTGTCCCCCTTTCGAACTCGCAGGGAGTGGCATCCACATAAAAAAGAGCCGAAAAGCCGCAAGTCAATATTTGTCGCCGCGATGAACAATTTTAATTGGATATTTGTCGTAACCCCGACTATATGGCACCCCCTTCTCCGATAGGCCCACCGCAAGTCAAGAAAGCGACAAGTGCGGCCGCCTGTCCATATTTCTGTGTCTTAACGCTGGCGAAATTAGCATATGAATAAGCTCTTCGACGGCTCTGCGAGCGTGTGTTTGGGATCGTTTCGCTGGCTTTCTGGCTCGGCTCGGGTGTCCCACTGTAGAAGGCGGCCTGGCGGCGGCGTCCATCAAAGGCGGACCACACCGAATCGCGGGGAGGGGCAGCATGTGCACTTCAACTTAACGCACATGAAACTGATCCCGAATTGGAGGTCACGTAGTCGTCCGCAGCAATGGCCAGTGCAGCACACTCGCAGAAAAGGAATGTCTCAGTGCGATTAATGGAAATGGAATTAATATTTAGAGGCAGGGAAGGAAATGTTGAATGAATATTACCTTTGTTTGTAGATCGATTATATCACTTTCATATTCGTATGAATATTTATTACTATTTTCAGTTTTGTGCATTTTTCTGAGTATTTCTCAGAGTGCTTGCCGAATGCCTTCGTTTTGGCCTGCCTCATATAAATTACACAATGCAGCCGCTGGAAACCCAAGCAACAATCCAAAGGCGGCAACGGCAACGGCAACGGCAACAAATCGAGTGGCAGCGGACCGCAACCGCCGATGGAGGCAAGTGAAACCCTGTAAATGCAATGAAATGGTTTTTAACTTGTGCAATTTTTCAAAAGCAGAAACCGAAATGCAAAGCCAGCCGAAGACGAAGATGAAAATTAAAGATCGCAACTCGGCCAACAGAAACAACGGCGGCATTCCGATAATTTGGTTTTGATGTTTCAACAAGGTCAAAGCATCTGCCACAGCCGCCGCTCCCGATCCCGCTCCTGCCCCCTGACCCCATGACCGCCTCCACAGTTCCAGAGCAAACAAAAGCCATAAACATAATGCGCGCTTCACGCAATATTTTAGCCAAGGATCGATGCACTGAACAAAATTGCTTACTTAGTTTGAAAATTACTCTAAAAATAAGTCAAGTTTATCCTAAGAGGTTGGTGATGATCTAAGTTAAGGGCCTTACTAATGATAAAGAATATCCAAATCCGTTTAAAGAAGTTTAAAAATGATATTAGCATGATTTCCTCTCAGTTTAGCCAAAGTTCGAAAGGTTTCGGCCTGGCCATCGAAATGTATTTGGCCCTGCCTCAGTTCGTCCTGGTTAGCTTGAGTTCGCTTCGCTGGTTCCTTCGGTTTGGGTCTTTCTCTTTGAACCTGAAGCGCCGGGTTCGCGGTTTCGGGATTGAAGAACGGAGCTCGGGAAATGGGGTCTTGGTACCTGGGTCCTCTGATTGGCAGTCATTCGGCCCATCATGGCCATCGATTTGGCATGCTCGGGGATTGGCGTCAGATGCAGATCGTGCAGTCCCAGGGGTCACAGGCAGTCTGAAAGCCATTAGTGGTAATGGCTAGGGACGTGGATCAAGGGCTTAATCGGTTTTAGTTTACACTCCAATTTGGTTGTCTGAAATCTAACAAAGTTTATTATAATTTAAATATAATTTAAGCTTTAATGGTGATCTTAACCTACTAATGGGCATATCAGAAATCTGTTCCTTAAGAACCAAGAGAATCTTCTACAAAGAACACGATGTTTTGATGTTTTTATTAATTTCCAAATCAGATCTGGACATTGTCTTCATATCACTTTATTGGCTCACGAAGACATAGGCAAGGGATCTTTGACTTTGACTACCTTTTCCACCCAATGATTTTCCACCTAATTCAATCAATAAAATGGAAAACCCCACACTTCTGCGATGAGGAAAACTGATCAAAGGCACGTGGTCGGCTGTTTGTATACGAATAAGTATCAAAATGTATATGTTTTATTGACTGCGGATGCAGTTCATAAACAATGGCAATGGTGGGCAAGCCGTAGTCGAAGTTCTCCTGCCCGGGACCGGAGTCCAAAAACAGTCCGTGATCCGTAGCCGCAATATGGCGCGCATCTGTTACATGTTACCATATTTTTCCCAGCCGCCGATTCGAGGAGAATATCGTGTATTTATGAAATCAAACATAAGGTAGCCAGTCGATTGGTTCTATATCTGCCTTCCCCCTCTGCAGCTCAGCTGCACATTTGGCACACATGACAGCGGAAATTTTCTGAAAAAAGGGGGGCAGATGGGGCGGCCGAGGCGGAAAACCACACACATGGCGTGGCACCCGAAAAAAAGGGAAGATTTTTATGCGTTTCCAGTTAAATCGGAAGTGGAAATCAAGATCCAGAAAGAGGGCAGGCCGGCGTGCCGCGATTATCACTCTATTTCTGGAAGATCGGATGGTATCCACATGTCACTGGGCCTCCTCTGCCACTGTGTGGGCGGGGGCTTTCCCGGCGAGCTGCTAATGATGCCAACGGGTTAAAATCTCTGTTTTGTCGTCTACTTCGAGGGAGACACAACTTTTGTTCATATTCTATCAAGTGTGAGATTCTTGAATATTATAAAATATTATATAAATGAAGATTGGAATGATTTCGAGGAGACAATAGGCTTTTTTTCTTTTGGCAACTATTTAAAGTAAGGAAAAGCGTCGACCTATCAAATCCCCTGGGGGAAGAAGATGAATGCTTAATTTTTGGTCATAGTCCACCGGGTGGTGTTGCCCAATATCTTAGCTTTCTTTATGGCTTCTTGATATAACCCACGTGTCATATTTTACGAGCTGCCGCAGTCCACGAAATGGGCCTGCTCTTGGGAACACTTTTCCCGGTGTTATGAGCTTTAAATTTAAACTGGCAGCCTGATTTCGGGGCCTCTACAGCAGCATGTCAAACGATTCTTCGATTCGACCATTTTGGCCCCGGCATTTCTCGGGCAGTCGAAATGCGTTTTGACACAAAATTGACATTTAACAAACTTGTTGGCCATGTTGAGGCAACTGTTTAGTGCAACGAGCCGCGACAAGTGCATAAAACACGCCCAAAACGACGGCAAGTGCGTTGTCAATGCCTGTAGATGCCGCAGAAAAGCAAATAGCAAAAAAAAAAAACATCGAATGAAAAAAGGAAAAATAAATAACAACGCCAAAATGGTCAGCACTGGGCGAACAGTTGGCCACGATCCGTAGCGATCCGATCCGATCCGATGCGATCCGACCTGCCACCGCCATATAAAGCGGCATATGGCGGCGCTGTCTCTGGCTCTATATGGCCATTCGACCGATATTTCAAATATATACTTCACTATGTTAGTTTGTTTTTGCGTATTTGGCGAAATATTTCAGCCAGCTGCCGCGATGCGAGTCCATAAAATCATATAATTCCTGCACCTGGTGTCGGAGGCCTTACACCTTTCACAATCAGACATAACTTTCGTGTTGCGCGATACGAGAGGCACTTTCGGTTTCAGGTTTTGGGTTGTAGGTTGTAGGTTGTAGGTTTTAGGGCACTCCAAGCAAACAGGTGATTAAGGTGGAGGGAGCTTCACTAAGGTTGCAAAACAAACCAACAAAGTCAGGAAAGTAAGGAAAGCATTTAAGTAGTTAATGATAAAGATGTAGTTAGAATATAAATCATATGCCAACTCCATAATAATTTTCAATTAAGATTAGAGTTCCTGGAAGTAGGAGACCCCAATTAGAATCCTGTTCAGCCGCAGTGATTAATCCCAGAACTGCATCCTCGCATCCTCCGCATCCTGCAATCTCAGTCCCGAACATTTGCAGCGCATTAAGCTGATTAATTGAAGTCATCATGGACTGTGGCAGGCAGTGAGCAGGAACTGGGGGCCGGAGACGCCACCAGATTGCCACATAAATTCACTTAAGATTGCAACAAGCTCCGCCAATGGCAATTTGCAGACAGTGCCATCCACTGTGACTCTCTAGAAGTTGAGCTTTGGATTCAAACTCTAACTGGAGGACACTTGAGATCTGCACATAGGGAAAAGGGAACTGAGTTGCTGACTTATACTTGATTTTACTTAGATCTCTTAGAATAAACTCACACGATGTTATCCTCAGTGTAAGCCATGCTGGCACAGCACCCGGAAAGCAGCTGTGACAGACTGCGGGGGAATGATTAAGCGAACATTTAGCGGCTGCTAATGAATGTGGTGCAGCATCGGAGTCGCAGTTGCAGTTGCAGTTGCAATTGCAGGGGCAGCAAATGTCACACGCGATGTTCGGGGTCGCGAACTGCTGGAAACGACAACGGAGGCGTCTTCGCAGCCAATCAAGAACCCATTGCAGCCGGAGATGTGGCAATGTGGAAATGGAGATGTGGAGAAGCCGCAGCAGAACTCATCATCAGCTGCAGACAAACTGCAATTGACTTGGGCTCTGGCATTGCCCCTCCTTAAGTGCCGGCGCGTCATAATCCCACATGGTCTGGGTCTGGGTCTGGCTTTGGTATCTATATCTATGGTCTCCTCGCTGCATCTGAGTCTGCGGCGGTGTCTGCCGTTGCCGTTCGCCGTTGACTCGTCTGGAATGCAGATGTGTGCAGTTGCAGTCGACGGACAATCGGCCAATCATGTGGTCAGCACTGAGAGAATTTTCTACTTAGAGTGGGAAAATATATAAAGATGCGATGCTGTAATGACTCATTAATAGTTCTCAGTGCTCAACCCACTTGCTGCTCAGAAGTTTTGTATCAACAACGCTAGGCATTCAGTCAAGGAGTCGTCATCCGAGCAGTCAGCCGTCCCCATTCCAGCTGCGATTGCCATTCGCATTCCCATTCCAGCCTCAATCCCATTCCACGGTTTCACTTCCCACTTCCTTGGATTGGGAGGCAGACTGCAGACTGCAGATGCAGCTGCGAAATGTACCAGATTGTACAAATATTACTTCTTCACTCGAAGACTAATTAAATTTGAATTTTTGTATTAAACGAGCGGGTGGGAGTGGGACGACGATGACTCAGGCAGGGGAGGTGACTTGTGGAGGACCACTCGAGCTGCAGCTCCGACGCAGCTGCAGATGCCATGCGAGATCCCCAGGAAAGACACACTTGCAGAGGCGTTTGCCCGCAGACAACTTGGACCTGGCTCCCTGCATTGCTGTTTCTGCACAGCTCCATATGCATGGCCATATAGCCCCGACACCCGATCCCCACCGTCTCCCAGCTGACTCTGCCACTTGGCTGGTGGTCCAAGGCGTCTAAATTTATGGCTTAATTTGGCGCTCTTGTTAAATGCGTGTGCTTGTTGGCGGGGGGCTGCGGTGTGTTGGTGGGCGTTACTGTCAAAAATTTGGACATTTTAAGTGTGTTGTTGTTTTTCTTGTGAGTGGGCAAATGTTTGCACAGCCGAAGTGCAGTTGCTTAATTGTGGGAAGGTCTGGGCCAAGCGGGGAAGCTGCTAAGATTAGCAACTGGAATGGGTAATGTGAGAGGGCAAGGGAGGTGTTGATATTAAGGGGTCCTATGCTAGTATATAACATCATTTAAGGGCACTGAGATTTCAATTTACATCTAAATTCCCGAAATCATCTGTCAGTCTGCGGTCGTAAAAACATTTTCGCATATCGATCGATTTGCATAGAGTTTTGGAGCCAAAGGTAGGGTTCATTCCCCGCCGACTGTCTGGCTGTTGGAATTGGCCATTGCCGATTGCCGATTGGTAAGCGAGGATTGTCCGAGATACTGGTGAATGTCTTAACTGGTCTCCCAGGCCAAGCCAAGCCAAGCCAAGCCAACTGGCTGAAAGCGGGGGCGTTTTGCGGCCAAGTCTGGGGCCGAACCTTTTCTAATTGTCATGCGACAGGGCAGCTCCGGATGTCAGCGATGTCGTTGTCGTTGTCGATGTCGATGTTGTGTTCCTCGTGTCGCTGTGCGTGCCTTGTAGTCGCTGCCCGATGTGGCCGATCGGTCTGCTATATCATATAGCAGCGGGGCTATATAGTACTTTTCAGTGTCAGCTGGGCCTGATTTGAATGCGCCTTTGGCCGGGCTTTGGCCATTTTGGTGGGCCATTTGATTGCCGCGCTGGCCCGCAAACAAATCGGGCTGCAATTAAGCCAAAAACAACGGCGACAAGACAACTCGTTGTCTGAGCTTTAAAAATAGCCACGCCCTGTCTGTCTCTCTCTCCCCTCTTTTACATAATTATAATTAGCCCCAGCCGGAAATCGGTCAGCCACTTGACGGCCTTTTACGGATTTGTCGCATAATTCAAATTTAATTTGGGTCAACGGAATGGAAGGAAGGGGAGTTAGAGTACTGGGAAGTCTAAAAATAAACCTAAAGTTGAAGAAAGTCTAAATAAAATAGAAGTCTCATGTGGAAGTAAACTCTTTTCTGATTGGTTTATTGATGGATTTAATCAGTTATGTTATAAATGTGATGTGTTTTGACCTTAAACTAACATTGTGGTAACCAAGATTAGGCACTTTCCCTTAAAAGAGGTACAAAAACTGTGCAGATTTTTAAAAATATTCTAAACTTAAATTCCCCTTAAAGCCGAGTGTGTGTTTTTCGAGGTGTATGGGGGTGTGTCTTAGCTCGTTTGTCGTGCTGGAAGGTGCAAAAGTTATGATTTATTCGATTCGAAAATAAAGATAACACTCAGTCGGGGTTGTGGACCGACAGGGGCCACAGGGGGCAACGTCGTGCCGACGCCAGCAGCGCCAAGTCTGGCACAATGGAGGTGACAAATCTTGGCCAGCCAGTTGGATTAGACACCTGCAGATTGCGACACCAGTAGAAGCAGGAAGCCAGGATTACCCCAATGGTCATGGATGAGAGGCATCTCGAACATCTTTGTAGGCAACTCTGAACATACAATCTTCATTTTGCTTACGAGTACTAACTAAAAAAGCTTACATCGTTGTCACATCAGATAATAGTTGTAAGTCATGTTTACCTTAACGTTGATGTGATTTATAAGACTTGAGAATTATCAATCATTTAGTTTAATAACAAATATTTACTATTATTAAGCCAAGTAGTTAAAAGTTTATCGAGCAACAACCACTTATGTGCACTTTTGATACGATCTAATCATTATGCTAATTGATCGGTAATGCAAATCTATATCTATATTGCCAATATGATTGAGAGGTTGACTGAAAAAGTTATAAAGGCTGTAAAGAGCTGATTCTGATTAAAGTTCAGTAAAGAGAAAGCTTAGAGCCGCTTTCTACAGAAAGTTCTTGTCTTCCCGCATAAAGAGAGAAAGAACGATGATGATTTTCCATCAGCATAATTTTCCCGTCGCTACGTGACCTCATACCGAAAGCCAGCAATTGAATCTCGGAAGCCTGGCAGCAAATTGGAGATGCTCCTTCTCCACTTTGCTGGCCAATTTGTGCCCAATCTCCAAGGGAGCTAACCCAATCAGGCAAATTGATTGCGCCGCTCGTTTCCAGGACAAAGGAGGAGGCGTTCTCTCCCATGACCGTTCAAATCAAACAAATGCCTCAATTAAGTTTGTATAACCGAATTGAAGCGACACACGACCTGGCCGTTCGTCAATTAGGCGAAAGGCTGCGTTAGGATATGGCGGTGGTGGTTGATCGGGTCCCTGCCGCACGCCCACTTTCCGGGCAAGGCGGCCACGTGGCCGGGACTTTGTGCACTGAGTCAACAAGGCCTGGGATCGGACCTCATTAGTCCGGGCACTGCGAGAAAAGAATGTCCTCGAAAAATAAAAGGCTATCAAATGATATTTCTGAAACCAAAAGAGGAAGTTGTGGTATGAAAGTTGCTTTCATCAAAGGGCATTATTAAAGTGAATGAACTAATAACAGATGTAAACTTGACAACTGCCATGACTTATTTCGCTGAGTGTGACCTGTGCTCAGGTAAAAGTTGAACGCAACGGGGAACGGAAACGAGCCTGCAGCTGCCTCGCATTCCTGGGGCCACGTGTCAGAAATGCACGTAAGCCTCCTCCCCCCGGAGATATATACTGGGAATATGTATAGCCAGGCCCTCCCCCGATTTGCACTCCCGGTGCTCGTGTTGTGTCAGCGAACAAATGTCGCCAAGCGCTGCTTGACCCAATTGCCATGCTGGGGTCATGATAATTTCAGGAGCTTTGGCTTTTGTGTACTTCGTGATCGTGAGTCGAGTTCAGCTTGCTTTTAGCTGGCTCTGAGTCTCAGTCTCAGCCTAAATCTGAATCTGAAGTGGAAGTCGGGCCAGAAGCAGGCGCTCCTTTGACGGTTGCAGTGTTGCACGTGGTCTTGGGCCCAACAACCCAGACAACTGCAATTCGAAGACAATTTCTGGCCCGTTTCGGTTTCCCATTTGCATAAAAATCAAAGTATGGAAAAGCAATGTCTTTCGGCGTGGATTTATGGCCGGGTGGAAAAAGAAGGCAGCGCCAAGGTGGGCGCCACACGAACGGAAAATCAATAGGAAAATGTCTACACAGTGTTTGTTTTCTGTGGGGGCTTTCCTTGGGGGTTGCATTTTCTCTCGCTCTTTCTCTCTCTCTCTTCATTTATATGCAAATCAATTCAAAATGGCCGTCTTCATGCGCCGTGAGAGCACGCGGAAAATGCATTTCCAGAGAGAAAGTTTGGAACTCAGAGAGAGCCAGCGGGAGAGTCTCCAAAAAGTTTTGTCACCCGGACAACGTTTAAGGGTCCTTCACGGGGGTTGCTGGGCTCCAAAAGCTGGGGGTTGTTGCCTGGGAAAGCTGCGAAATCGATTTATGCGGACACCAGATGCAAGGAATTTCGTTGGCCAACTTTAAGCGGTCGGGATGTGATTGGGTCTTAAAGTGGTAACAGAACTGCGGCCTTAACCACCTTGCAAAGGTTTCGGTGGGAATCTCGGGTACTTGGCACCAGGTGCATCGCTTTCCGTTGGCTCACGGGCATAGACTCCCTGTTCTGTGGGGATAGCTACAAGGATCTTGAACCCCATTGGAGTTCTTGGTAGTATGAGTAGTCAGCACCCTAATCTGTTAGCTTTCTTGATAGCTTTTGGCATCAGATGCAAGCAATTTCGTTGGCTTATGCATTTCTATGCATGGATTCCCGTTGGTTAAGGAAAGAACTCCACCCTTGAAAGAGATTTGAACAAGAAAAAACCCGCAATGGGACCTGATCTGATCTAACCTTGCAGTCACAGCTTCCCATCGTTTTTGGATATTAACTTGGACCTTTTGTAAAGCCCATTTAAAAGCTGCCACTGATGATATGGAACCGCCCAAGTAAGACCAATCTCAACCACTTGACAGCGAGAATGATGATAAAAAAAAGCTGAAAATACAGGGCGGAGGAGAGCATTGCACACGTGACCTTTACAAAGGCGACACGAGGCAGCGTTCTGCTCATTAGAAGCGTCTGACAAGCGATTTTCGTGTTCCGATATGATCTTTGCAACATCCCAAAACCCAACCAAAGTCCCAGCCCTTCTCATCGTTTTGACCGGCCTGAGATGAAATCTGCTAAGCTGACAACGCTGCACAGTGGGCTTAATGCGTTAATCTGGCGAACTTCCCCGCTTCCCACCCTTAAGTTGTTGCCACTGATTTCCAGTTGATTGCCTGTGTTTCCGCGTTTTGTAAAATGAGTTTTTGATATCATTAAGATTGGGAAATGCGAGAAAGAGTGGTGAAGGGGTAGGGGTATCTGTGAAATAGGATATCTCTGAAAGCACTTTCGATGAATGATTTACATTTTAATCACAAGAAATTGATATGACTTAAGTAAGGTCATTCAAAATGTATTTCATAGATTACCTTAAACTTACCTACCTTCCCATCTGTGCTTTAACCCCTTTTGACCTCTGTAGTCCCTCGATCATTCGTACTTTCTTCCAGGCATTTCCCTTGACTGGAGCTGCAACATCTGATCGTGGCACATCCGTGTCCTCCGGAGTCCCAGCCACGTAATCATGTTACGACATAAAACTGACATGACATTTTCAGCAAAAGCGATTAATATCGCACACGACTCGGACTTGGAAATTGGACTTGGAAGTTGCAAGTTGCAGTTGCCCGATGCCCGATGCCCGATTGCGGATTGCAAGCTGCAAGTTAGGAGTTGGATTTGGTATTGTTGTCGGTGGCACTTCAGCAACTCTTGTTGCTCCTGGGGCAACGCGGGTTCGGAAAAGGAGTCTTTTAAAATGACTTAATGGGGCACAGCTCATAAATTCACGAATTTGCATAAACCGAGACTATTTGGGCAACATTTGAGGGACAGTTGGAGGGAAGCGCCTCCAGGGCCCAGTGAGTCAGCCCGAAACTTGCAACGCGAGACCCAAACGAGTCGAGACTCGCATTGTCTGACTCTGTGTGACTGGCAGCCTAATAAACACAATTAACTTCATCATTTTGAACTCAAATTATTTCATTTCAATGCGATAAAATCGCAAATCACGAAGCGAAAGCTGAGCAGACAATAGAGCCAGAGGACCACGACCGGCGACGACCAGGACGGTCGGTGAAAATTAAGTCAAACTGAGGCTGCAAACGTTTACCAATCGGAGCGATCGGGACATGCTGGGTACACGGGAATAAATGCCCATTAATTACACTTGAAGTTTAGTTAGGAATAAGAAATGGATTTGTAATTTTCAGGATTTTCAGGATAGAACTTGAAAAGGTTTATATTCCCATGCCATCTTTCTTACCGTGACTATCATTTGAGTACTTTTTAGTATAATATTTTTATGAAAAAACCTTTTTCTGCAAGTGTAAATTATCTGTCCAGAGTTGGAGCAGCCGCCCGCGCCACTTTCAATTGGAGTTTGCAGCCTTTTGCAGCTGCAACCTCGGGAATGGGAATTGGGAACTGGGAAATGGAGTCTGGAGAATGGGGAATGGGGAATGGGGAATGGGGCTTGGGGGATCGGGATCGACGGCCTCGAAGGAGCAGAAGGAGAATAATGTTGCATGTCGCGCCAATTGTGTACACGATTTGACTTGGCAGCCTGACAGTGCCTGCTGCCCACTCTTTGGCCTGTTGTTGCATTGCTGATTCTGCTGCTGCAGTTGCTGTTGCGGAGTTGCTGTTGCTGTGTCAGCTAATCAGACGGCAAGTATCTCATCTTCGAGGACTACTAGCAACTGCCAAAACACAGGCAACACAGACAACAACAGCCGAAAGCCAACAGCAACATGCACACGAAACAAAACTACCAAGTCATGTTCGCTGCCTGCAAATAAATCTCTCGGCTGCTGGTCGGTTCAATTGGGCACCCAAAACCAACAGAAAAACATAAAAAACGTCCACGAAAAATGGAAAAAGAGGTGGACACAACACAATCAGACCCAGAAAGCCAAGAAAGAGTTTCCTGGAAAGAGTTTCCTGCATTGGTAATATCTATGTTGCCAGTTGCCAGTTGCCAGCTTTGCAGTTGCCAGTTGGCCGCTTTCCACTGATTTAGATCGCTAAATGTTGGCAGTTGACTTTATGAGGGTCAATCAGGCTAAGCCAAGATGCAATGGCATCCGATGGCCAGGAATGCTATCTACGAGCCAAGCTCCCAACTGGAGCGATGATAAAGTGAAAGAATCGGTGGCCAGCTCTCCGATTACTGGCAATAGATGTTCTTTTGTCCGTTTATGTGGGATAAAGATTGCTCAGCCTCCGGATCTTTGACCTGCCTGCAAAGATTTCCACTGGCGATAGCTTTATTTGGCGGGAAATAAAGGAAAACTGTTATGGGAAGCTTTGGGTTATTGCCGGGACTGTCTAGGGGATATATGTTACTTACTACAATGTATCAACTTTAAGGAATGCATTCCTCTTTTCCAAATGACATTCATCTGTATAAACGAGATAAACTGATTAATAAACTGAGACAATAAGTTCAATATTTGGTACAAGTCCCACTTCATCGCTTAGTCTTAATTTACCACACAAAGTCTCCGCAAGCTTAACCCGAGTGCAGTTCATTCATCGAACTGATCTCAGGTGCTGACTGGCTTCATATTCATAGATGCATCTATTCCGCAAAGTGCCCCCCTTGGACCGCTCCCCTGCCATGTCCATGTCCTCCTGCGCCGGCCACTGATTACACTAAACGACTGCCGAGATAGCCGCCTTGGCTGCCTGGCTCTTTTGGCATTCCTGGACGCCAAGCGCTTTCAAATGCCCATAAAAAGTAGAGAGGGGGAGGGAAAGGGGCCGTGGAAAGGTGGGGCAACCGCTGCGCAGGCGCGCGTGTTTGGAAAGAGTTCAAGTCACAGCTGGAGACTGCACTGCTTTTGGCGCATAACTGGACAAGAGCTGCAGTTGGAGTCCAAGTCGGAGATTGAGCCCAGACTGGATGGCAGTGCACGGCGAGAAAGTATTACTAAGTTGGGTTATGGTTTGGGGATTCAATTTGATATATAATTTAATCTATTTATGCCATCTTACTTTCATAAGTTAAAGGAAAAGTCGAAGGAAACTTGACAAATTTTGTTTTCCTTTATTTTCAGTGCAGCAACTTAAAGTGGGAAAAGCGGAAAGCGGGGGAAGGCGGGGGCTTACCTGTGCTGCGATTTGAGTTTTATGCTGTCGCCGCCGTGTTGAATAACAGGCAGCTGAGCTTTGTCGGACAAGGCGGGAGTTGGCCTGGCCATAAAAATTGGAAAATGTTGCGTTAATGCGACGTTTGTTCGAACACAATTTCCAAACAGATCGACGCCGGCAATTGTTTGGACAGCCTGTGTCCGAGGTTTTGGGCTTGGACCGCTTGGTTTCGGATCTGAAAACTATGCCAGTGCAGCGGACAGATGGAGGAGCTCTTTGGGAGACTTGGCCAGACTTTCTGGCAGGCCTTTTTTCTTACCTTTAAGGTTTTAAGCTGGGAAATACAAACTCATTAACATATTCTTACTAAGTCTTACGAGAGGGGAAATTAAGGGGCATTGTTTTAAAAGTGAGTCACTACAGATGTGTAGATTTCCTTAGTTTTCCTCCGTTTGTGTGTCTCCCCAAGAATGCCTCCCTTTGGAGCTCTCTCATTTCCTCAGTTCTTAGCTCTCTGAGAGTTTTTCTTACTGCGCAGCAATGGCGTCTGCTCCACCGGGCGCCACCCACTGAAAGGGGAGGTGGAAAAGCGATGGATGCGCTGGGGTACTTGGCAACAGGATGCGCCTGGCATCGATTTTCCCAGTGCGATAGGGTTTCCCTGCGGCCGAAGGGCTTCCGGTCGCATCGTCAGCTGAATCCTTTCGATGATAAACACAAATCCAAGCACGTGCACCGCATAACGGCAGATTCCGGGGGTAAGTCTCCGGCGGAACACGTGTCTTCTGATCCATCCAAGGAGTCTAGAAACGGAACTTCCAATTGAGCACGCAGCACAGTGGTTGCGTGTGTTTAGTCCTTGGAAACCCACACTTTTCGGGGTTAAAATCTGAAAATAAAAGAAATTTTAACCATTCCAAAAGATACTATTAAGAGAAATTCGATTAGCTTTAGTTTTGTTATTTATTTTCACATAGCAAACCTCAAAGAAGACCCACTGTACGTAGCTGGAAGTCGGAAGTGCATCCGCAGGGGTGGTGACTCGCTGATTTCCCAGTCTTTGTGATGATGTCAGCAAATGCGGGCTCACAAAAGGACAATCGATTGTTGTGACACCGCCTGTGTGCTGTGTGCTGTGTGCACTCCCATCCGCATATCCACTCCCCTCGCTCCTCCCTGGCCGATTTATCCAATTTCATGAGCGTTCAATTAACGCTGCCCAGTCGAAGCCAGAAAGAACCACCATCATCCCATGCCCATTGCGATTGCGATTCCGATTCCGATTCCCTTTCCCAGCATTTTTTACTTCGATCCCACGGCGACGGCGTCTGGCGGCTTGCACGTGCAGCGCAGGACATTTATTGGATTCTCGGCGTGCCTTTATTTGTTTCTATATTTGCCCAAGATTCCAATTAAACGCCATGGCCCTTGGTTCGACGCGGATCGCCGTCTGCTGTTTGAGATCCCATGGAGAGCGTTTACTTCCTCTGGCTTCTCGGGGAAACAGGGTGATTTTTAAGGTTACAGCTCTGAGGGATATGGTTTTGGGATAGGACTTCTGCAAGATAGTTGGCTTTGAAATAAACTTCCTAACTTTAGGTTCAAAGTTAGAGCCTGACAAGTTAGTACAACTCCAAAGCTGATGCTGAAAACATCAAAGCGCGGAGAGCAGAGAAAACTTTACAGAAATACATTTCGAGCAGCTCAAGTAGACAGCCTAGGATGGATCCACCTGAGTACGTCCTGGCCAAGGACGACATGGAAGAGGTTCAGCGGGCGTTCAACTCCTGTGATCCCAAAAAGACAGGACGGATCAGGTCGGAGGACTTGGGAACTGTACTGCGAGCTCTGGGCCACAACCACACGGAGTCTGAGATCTACAGATATGTAGATACCCTCGATGGGGAATATGTTGGAGAGATAGCCTTCGAGGGTTTTGTCGAGTTCATGACGAAAATGTACAAGTTGTTGGATCAGGATGACCACTTGAAGGCAGCCTTTCAGTGCTTCGATCAAAATAAAAATGGAGTGGTAACATTGCCCGACCTGCGAAACATTTTCATCAACCTTGGCGATAAAATCACCGACGAAGAGGTCGAAATTGTATTTCGCCAGATTGACATCGATGGAGATGGCAATATCAACTTGACGGATTTCATCCATGCCTATAGGTCCTGATCTAGTCTTCTTCCATATCATTGATGGTTCCTTTTGACATTTATATACTTTTTGGTAAATAAAAGCTAAACATTAGGAAACAAATATTTAAAGAAGGGGCTAACTTACGTTTGAAGAAAGAACTTTTAAGGCTTCTCTGCCTCTTCCTCCCCTAACTTATAAGAACTTTTCCCAGCCAACTTGATCTGACATAGAAGACCTAGAAGAGTTCCAATTTCTGGGGCTTCGCTACTGCTACTGCTGTTGACATCCAGGCACCCTGTACTCGATTTAATTTCCTCCTGGCCATCAGCGTTAAACGGCGATGGCGCAAACAGCAATTGAATGACGCCGTCTTGGCTCTAGTCTGTCGTCCATCCCCCTTCTTGGCAAACCCCCCTCCACGAGAGACCACCTCCTGCCTTGCCCATTAACCCAATAGGACGGCGGCGCACGCTGAGGATTAGACGTGTAATCAGCATAAAATGTTGCCAAAAGCCGCGCCCGACGCACTGCGTCGCAAAAAGTGGCAAACATGAAATCCAATATTGCGATACAGCGAGCTGAGCAACCGCATGAAATTGTAATGGCAACCAGAGTGTGAGCAGAGGTACAGTGGGCACTCGATAGTTGGCAAAGTAAAGTCTTCTCTTAGTATAGTAAGGGAATAAGGGAAGAAAGCTGCTTCTTACAGATAGTTCCATTACAAAATGTCCACTGACAAAGTCTTCACTGTATCGTCAACGCTACAGGCTGCTCTGACGCCGCTCTAGATGTCGATGGAAACGCGGACGCCGCTCGTACGCATGTCCTTATCCAAATACAAATACGAGAGGGAGAATTCGAGGCGGAGAGAACACGTGCAAAGCCGCGGGGGATTGCACGACTTTGTCCGAAATGGAGTTCAAATTGGGACTTGGACTGGGACTGGAGTTCCAGGCTTTGGGTATGGGCTTGGGCTGGGGATTGGACTTGGGATTGGACGTCGATGTGGGTACGCACCGAAAATCTCCAAGCGCGTTGCCTGTCGCATTTAATAACTGTTTTTAATAAGTGTCCCTCGGGGTTCCGCTCAGCTCAGCCTGACCTCCTTGCAACCCACTCTGCCTCTTTTTGGTGCGTTATTTGCATGAAGGTGGCACTGAGGAAAATTAGGAAGAAACAGCAGAAAAAGATGGCTATGAATATGGTAGTAGTAGAAACATTTTAGACTGATTAATTTCAATATTTCTGTTAATTAAAGATTTAAGAAGTATCTGAGTTTCCATCATCTAAGACAGGGAGCTTTTTCGCTCAGTGTAAAGCGTATTCCCAGCTGAATGGCAAACGTTGTACTCTAATTGCACGCCCCGGCGTTGCGTCGCTGTTGCTGTTGTTGTTGGACGGAGGTTTTTGAGTCACGCGGCGACTTCAGTGGAAAGAGGAAGACCCAAAGGGGGATCCACGAAGTGGCTGCGAGAGGGGCTGAGGCGGGGGAGGTAACTCCCCGGACTCGTGCAGCATGCAACATGTTGGCCGCAATTTATTAGTGCTGCCATTATCGTTTTTCTTCAGATTTACCTCCGAGTGCCTGGCTGCGTGTCGTCCAGCGCTCGGAGACCCCTTGGCCCCCGTCCCCGAAAGTATTTATTACTATAATTTTCCATATGTTTTCCTTGTGCGTTCTGCTCGTTGCACTGCATTTTTTCTCGCTTTTTCTTGTTTTTTTCTCTGTTTTTTTGGGCAAATTGCGTCTGGAAATTGTGGTAATAATTTGCAGCTTACTAAATATGAAGATCAGCTTTTGGAGCACGATCCGTGTGTGTGTGTCTGCTCCTCGGGAGAAGCAGGAGGCAGCCAGAGGAAACAAATTTATTAACTTGTGCAAAATTAGTCGCTTACAGTCGTTTAGACATTGCAATTTGATTTTTACGGCCGTTCGCTGTTTGCTGGTCGCCGTTTGCTGCTCGGAGTATCTATGAGATACATTCGAGTGCTAACTCGCGGATCCTTTGCCAGCTGCAGCGTCTTTATGGGGTTTTATTAAGTTTTATGACCCTGAAATTGTTGCACTAATCAGCCGACAATTTATGAGGCATTTGTGTTTGGCCAAACTAAGATCTCTGGTCGTGTTCATAAAATCAGAGAGAGAGAGAGAGAGAGATCGGAGACACAGACTCATTCGGCTAATGAAAATTAGTCGAAATATGCAAAGCACGCGGCTGCGGCTACCTCTGATTAGTGGCAATCATAAAAAGAACCCCGACTCGAGTCGCTTTTAATGGCTCTCCCGGCATCTCGGGACGTTGGGTGGCCCCCGGAAAGACAGCGGACCCTAGCCCATCGAAGCCATCTATAAATTGCCCGGACAACTGCCTTCGATGTCGCCTCCAATCGTTATGGGTATTTATAGGACGGGAAAGGTTAAATTGAAGTGAGTTTCAGGTTATATTCGATTTCCTCCGCCTCCAGAACTAGATGTTCCTCGGAGATCTTTGACAGTTTTATTTCAAGTGCGTGATCTGCTTGATTTAGTGGCCATCACGTGGAACATAGCTTCATTTATGGGTTTGGGGATGTGACTTTCAGCTGGAGAGAGTTCTTGGATTTCTTTGAAATTGGTAAGAGATATAACTTTATGTTAGCTGAATTAGTTAAGTAATTGTAAGTTTTCTTTTAACTGGGAAACTATCATTCCCTGTCCCATTTCCTAAGATATCCCCCATTGATCGATGTCCTCTTGTCTGGCCACACGATTTCCTTCCATTTCCCGGAGCCAGGCCAACTGCAACTAAAATCAAAACCGCATTTAGTTATACATAAACTTTCAAATGCCAGCCATAAATCTGTCTAGGCTGGCCCCCTTAACCCCCCAAGTCCACGACTTAACCCACTCCCTGAGCAGACATTTGAAGAGTCGCCAGTCGCAGCCAGTTGGCGTCTTCCATTGGCCATCTTCCATCTTGCTGACAAATAATTCACCATAAAATCAACGACAACTGCCAATTTTTCAGTAATTAGCCCCGCCAGAGCTGACCCCTCCTCCTCCTCCACAGCCCCCTCTCAGAGCACTTGAGCGTAATTAATAAAATATATAAGCCCCAAGATCTGGCGAGGCGCATTGTTGGGTTCAGTGAGGCTGCCTGCCTGCCAGGCATTTGCAGAAAATTAATTGTGCTCCACGCAGATTAACACATGCGTGGCAGGCAGCCGTAGAGGGGCAATGAGGGGTTAAGGGAGTGTGCACTGCGAGGAAAACTATCTGTTGGGATCTTGTCTTAAGATCAAGAACTGCATCTTTATCTGCAAGATACTTTCTACGAAATTTGTAGCAGTGCATCCAGAAGATACTCCTGCGTTTTGGGAATTTTCAGCGTTTTACAAATTTGAAAATTTCTTGCCGCATTTTTACGACTTCCCCGCTCGACGTCTGCATTTTTATGTCGATCGTGTGTTGTCACTGAAGTTGGCCTGGCTGCCTGCCCCCTTGCTGCACGTTGCATGCGGCACGCGCGTCGCATAATTAATTAAAAACGCATTTAAACGAAGCTTCACGACAGTCAATCGTTCGTGCACATTTGGCCACAGTCTACGTAGCATGTGGAGCTGTCTTGGGGCAGGTTTATGCATTTTCTAAGAAGCCTTTCGTCGACCGCCATAAATATAAATCAGGAGAATGGAGAACTATATTATACTCGTTAGAAGCGCTGTCTCCGCCTTTTGTCTTGCCACTCCGCGACTCTGTGAGTTTGCCACTCTGCCACTCTGCCTCTCTGAGTCGAAGGCAACATGTGTCTTTTGACGAAATGCTGACAAGCCTTTGAGTTTCATTTCGGGTTTGCAGTTGTTCTGCGGATGCCACAATTGATGGCCTCCTTGGCGGCCCCTTCAATCCATTCACTTGGGATTTGCATACGGAGAAGGCAGCGCAGAGGTTGCCAGTCTTTTGACCTCTGTTTTGGGGGTTTTGGGTCGCTTTGGAAAGGTTGAAAGTTGGCTGGGAAGATAGAAGAAGGCTTGAGAACAAGATATTGTCTATCTAAGATTGGAAGAGAGGTTACAGAAGTTCAAGTTAATAGCAGAAGAGTTAAGTTACGAATGCCCACTGCAATCATTCACCAGTACATAACCCACAACGGATGTATAATTTCTCGTTTCGTTTCAGCTCAATCAAATCAACTTTAATTCACTTCCTGAGAGCAGCTGGCAGAATTTTGTAGAATTTCACAGATTGCCCGAAACTGGGCCTGCCAAAACAATCATAATCGGGCGAAGCATAACATCCTCTATGATATTTACTTGCCCCTTAAAACAGAGACCTCGCACCCTTGCCACAGAGGGAGAGAGATATTTATTTATGAAATTCCGCACTTATATCGCCTTTGGTCTTTTTGGGTGTTCGGGAATTAAATAGCTCACTGAAAGCCACTTAACAGTTGATTTCAGCTGAATTTAATGCAACATTAGCGCTTCTTTATGCCACTTCCACACCGCGAGGGACCCGCGGAGGTGATAGAATCTGCCAGCCAGACAGCCACCGCAATCGATGGACGCCCATGTGGCAAGCGCCGTTGATGGGAAACAGCTGACCACCGCGTACCGAAAATATTTTATTTATGTGCCAGATAAATAAAGCGAAATACCCCGAAAGATCTTGGGGGGAAACATATGTATATAATGCTTCGTGGCACCTCTGATTGGCAGGGCACATGGATGTGAAATGGTAGAAAGTCGGAGCTGTCTGGGGAAAGAGTGCAGAAGCCTCGAAAAGGTGGGCCAGCTGAGGAGTTCGGTTTGGTTTCGGGATGATCTCAGGTGGTCTTCTTGGTATTTTCGGCTTCTTATGAACTTTTAGATTTAACATAGATTTATACCCAATAAAACAGACTAATTATACTCCATAAAAGTAGAAAACTATGGCCAATCTGTAGCAGTATCATGTTGCGCCTTGTCATGTCGAGCTTTCCTCATTTAGGCCAGCTAAATAACCCCATGAAGTGGTAATAGAATCCTTCAGCCAACAGCAGTTCTCTTAGCCCCGCGATCAATTTATAACAGATCGTAGCCCGTTGGCCCGGCCAAGAAATCGCTTCATTTAAGCCCACTTTGGATCCTCGTTCGCCACACTCCCAGGCCAGACACCTCGGCAGGAGCGAGGAGTTCGAAGGGGGAACCCCATAACGATCATTGTCATGGATGGTCAGCACAGCGGGGCGGCCATAGCCGTTAACTACTGTACTGAATGGGCGCATTTGCACAATTTGCACTCACTTTTTAGGCCGTAATAAATTCGCATAAACTCTTAAGCGAGTGGCGTGCCAATAAGCGAGCGATTTGTGAGCCTAATGAAGGCGATTTGTTGCGGCACCAACTGCCACTAAATTAGACATGGCCACTGATGGGCCCCAGACCCTCAAGGTGCTATCAGCACACACGGGGAAAACTTAACGAGCCGCCACTGACATTGCCCGCACTCGCTCTATTTGGGAAATCTGTGTGGAAATATTTTATTTTATATAGTTCGATCAACTGGTCTGCGGATCGTCTGATCGGCGCATCGTTTCTGCTGCTTCTGGACAGCTTCTGGACAGCGTCAGAGTCGGGCTGTCCAGGGAGGGCCTGTTCTCACCCCATTCGGGGAGATGTGTTTGTTTCTTTTCCATTTTTCCCATTGCGGCTTACGCACTTTTCACACAAACACCAAATTTTCCGAACAGGTGAATAAATTATTCCCAAAAATGATTTCGGACTTGCCTTATTTAAATATGGAGATATTTCTCATTACGATGACAACTTTTTTCAATCAAGCCTTTGTAGGCCTAAAGCCCTCTGGCTTGCTGGAAAATGTCTACAGCTGGTCGAAATGGGAAATGAAAACACCTGCAAATTGCAAAACATTGAGTGGAATTCGTCAGGGAGGTGGGCTTGTGGGCCGAGACACATCCTCCCACATGACCGCGAGGCAATAAGTCAGGGCCGTGCACAACCCTCGCAGCTGGCAGGAAGCCAAAGCCTCGAGAGGGGAGGTTTTGCCAGGCGGGTCGGGGGCAGGAGTTCCCCCCACAGGCAACACCTCCCACACATAAAAGCCAGCTGGCTGGTAAGAGCCGTCTCATGAATACATTTGAACTCGTTAACTCCGACGACACACCCCAACATTTGCTTTTGGGGGTTGTTCCGAGTCCTTGCCCAGGAGCTCACTCATCCATCTCGAGCCCCCCGCCTGCCTGTCCTGGCTTTGCACGTGCACAATTTCGAGTTCATCAAAAGGAATTCGCTTTTGGGGAGCGTCCTCGTCTGACATTTATTAGAATTCTTTCCGTTCCGCAGAGCCAGGGTCGCCAGAGGGGGCGTGGAAAATTCAGCTACGAAAGCTTTTAGCCAGGAATAAAGTTTTCACAGTCAACATGCTTGGAGCACTGAGAGAAAGTGTTTGCTGGTAGAAAATAAGTAAATTAAGTTAGGGGAAGATTTATTTAAACTTTAAGAAGATGGGCATAGAAGTTTTTCTCAGTGCTCTTGGCAACTTCGTTTCGGTTTGTTGGTTCTAATGTTGGTTGACGGCCATTAAAGTTCGGTTGTTCTCGCTTCAGCTGGCTGGGTGGCAGTGGGTGAGGGACATGAATCCGTATCTGTGGCGGATTTGGGTGCCTTAAAGCTATTTGCAAGCCATTGAAATCGGAGCTGGAACACGCCACGCATTTTGACTTTTGAAGCTGTGAATTAAAGGGGGAAAGAGTTGCAGGGAATCTGAAGGTGTCTTCTGACTGGGAAGTTACCATGATAAATGTTGTCCATAGGGAAATCAATTGAAAAGGCAAATAGTTGAAGGTTTTGATGGGAGTAATAAGAAGACAGTACAAGTAATGAAAGGCATATAATAACTTGCAAGTTATAATCATATAAGGAAGTGTAAGCCATGCAAGTAATAGAATCTGCCATTTGTTCAATGTTTGTCTTCCTAATTTGAGTACAGCTCGTAAGCCACCCCTCTCATGTTTGTCCACTAATTCCATGTACTATTCCCTCGACTAATTTCGATCGCAAAACAAATCAAGGAACGCAAACAGGCCTCGGACATGTTTGTCGGCCAATTTCGTTCGTAGTAGAAGGACAAATTAAAATTACTTATTAACATTTGCCAACTGAGGCAAACAAACTCGGGTAAACATGCCACGGACCAGGCCGTTCGTCACAAAATTCGACATTTGGTCGAGCACAAAGACAAACAGTCCCGGAAGGATGAGGATTAGGACCACCGCCGGCGACTGCTGAGCACTTGTTATTCCAATTTAATTAAGTTAATTGCTCGGATTTCGTGTCATTCGGCGATGAACTCCCGGCCCCGAGGGTTGATCGGTCTATCGATGGCACCTTCAAGGCATTTCGATTTCCCAACCCCCGAACAATGCGACCGAAATGTGCACAGACTTGCCTGCGCCTGCGAATTATATTGGCAAATGTTCTGAAAAAACAGTTTGGCCGAGGAACACTTTTTCGCACATTTGTTTTGTAATTTCCGCATTTCAGCGACTTTCCTTCTGGTTTGCTCGGCTTTCGCAGGCATTTGTCTCAGCAAATATGTGCCATTTCGAAGGGAAATCTGTGCGGATTGCGGATTGCAGATTGCGGGTAGCCGACTGACGCTGCATTCTGTTTTCTCCGATCGGAATCCCTTGACTTAAGTGGGCGCGACAGTTGGTCGATGGGCGGCGGCAGCTGCATCCGAGTGGGCCCACTAATTGCTCTATGCAAATCACTGCTTTCTCACTGCTTTTGCCTCGAAATGCCAGCCAAACAGATGGCTCTATTAACCACTTGGGCATTAGAGGTATTAGCAGCTCATTAACGGGAAGAAGATAACAGAAATTGGGAGTATTTCTCAGGGATAGTACTAATTATTCTTCAAAGAATGACATATTCCCTTACTAGATCTTACTTCTATATAATAAAAGCTGTTTCAAGGTACAATACTGGGGTTATAAAGTCAAAGTCCAATCAACGTCCGAGCAATAGCTCCCCGTAGTGAGGTTCTTTCTGGGTTTAAGTGCAAACGAAGATCCTGAAGGAGTGGGGAATCAGTTTTTATAACTTAATCAAGGCAGCCGTCGCTAATGGCACATGTGGGGATTGGATTGGTATAGATTGGTACTGCTTTGGCTCGGCTCGGTTTTCCTGTGTCATCAGACCGCCCCTTTTGCGGCTGCAACTTGCGGCACAAACATTTGACCAGCAAAAAGCGCAAATGTTGCAACTGCCTGAGTTTTGGGGGTGGCTTTTCGTATATTTGGGGGATTGGTTGACGGCGTCGCAAGTCAGACCTAAATGCGTTACGGACTATCAATCTTGATTAGACGTGATTTCTGCTTTCCGAGCACAAAGCACAAAGCAAAAGCAAAAGCATTAAAGTTAACGGCCGGCGGGAGGACATCCCATGAAGTGGATGACAACAAAAGATGGGCACGTGGCTGGGAGATATATGGATGGCATTTTGGCTTTTAGGGAAATTTGTTCTGAGCAGATTTAATGACGTCTACGGTTACATGACTCAGGCCGTGGAGCGGAAAGCCAAACAACTTTGCAAAATGAAAACATAAAAATGTCGGGCCGCAGCGATTTTCTCATTATTTTGCACCGTTTTGTGGCAATTTCAATAAACAATAAACAATAAATCCCTACCGTGTGCGGCCCCCAAAAGCAGCCAACAACACTGTTTGACTATATATTTCTCCCCCCCAGCTGGAAAAGGCCCGATCTGGCCACAATTTATAGCAATTTTCACATGAATTGAATGGACTTGGCCAGGCGTAAGGCGCAAGGCGCAGGCTTAGGCGCCTGCCAACAAGAGGGACAACAAAGCAGCTGGGATCTGAATGGAATGGTTAGGATCGGATCGGAATGGAGCTAATCTGGGGTTGGGTTCTACACTCTACGAAATAGTTGAGCTTAGGAACCCAAAACTATTTATATTTTATGACAAAATTAAAAGACAGACAGAAATAATCCGAGAATTCCAAAATCAAATTAAGAACTTACAGGTTTCTTTACCTTATTTAGATACTAGACAGGTGTGTAATACAGACTATTTTCCGGTGCAATCTGCAGTGTGAGAGAAGGGGCCAGAAAGTCTGCTGGCGCGGCTGTCGTCGGGGCGTATGAGTGACGCGACTGTTGAATGGACTTGGAGCGGGAGTCCGGGGTAGGAGCTAGGAGCTGGCTGGCTAAATTGGACGGAGAAGCCAACTGACTGGCTTACTGGCCATTGCCTGTTGGCCAGCGAACATAATCGTAAACAAATAAAATTATTGCTGCCGATCATGCACACAAATTTAAACACACACGGGAACGGGAATGGGAGCCATCATCTCCCCCGCCCTCTAACTCTGCCACTGCACCCTCCTTTGCCTATTTTGCACTAATTTTCCAGGCGAAAACGGCCAAAGTCTTGGCACGAGGTGTTGCCGCAAGCTGTGTGTGTGAAATATGCAGCAACAGCGTGAAAAAACATGAAGGCAGCGGCCCAAGACCTGGCTTTTCATGGAAACCACCTCGAACACACACAGCGGGAAATGCATTTTCGCGTGCGGCGGCGGCGGCGGCGCTTGGACAACAGCAAACTTGGCCAGCACATCTGGCTGAAAGGCTGAAAAACTGAAAACTGGCAGCCAAATGTTGCGAGACCACATAATACAGGTAGTCAGTCAGTCAGCGCCGGCCAGTGATGAGGTGTTAGTTAATGCACAGTGGTCTCAGATCAATGGGGAATGGGTGGAGTCAGTAGTAGTAAATGACTTTTCTACAGATGGTTGAGTTCTATTAATATATCAATTAATCGTCTAAGGATTTAATGGAAACAATGGCCTAAAACTACTACCAGGAACTACAGAAGTCCTGCTCTCTCTGATAATTTTTGAACTTTCAGAATCTGCCTCTCTTTGTTGCAGCTTCTCCATCCAAGAAGGCATATCATGTCCACAGATTTAAGACGCCTTTGTGGCTAATGAAGACTTGAGCATGACGTGCTGATAAAGATCACACACGAAGCCAGGCTTCTCCAGTGGCTCCTCATTCCATCTCCTCTACTGTCATCACAGGCCTAACATTAGTTTTCATGCTGGGTGGGGATCAGCGATATGCTGCCTGAGCTTAGGACGGAATGGGCTGATAAACGTTGAAGTGGGCGAGGCCCCAAGGCCAAACCCTTCATTAGAGCAGTTCTTGCAGTCAGATGTTTACTGTTTACAGTCAAAGGTGGCTAAAGAGGATAGACAGCTGTCATAAAAATGAAATTCTTACATTTTTGTTAGGAAACTTTTCCTTGTAACCTTAAAAGTTATTTTAGAAATGTAAACTGAGGACTTAGTTTAATTGAGTTAGTGAGTGTTTACTGTATAGCAAAAAAGGGAAAACCTGAGAGAGACAATGGCTGAGGCTTCCTGCCCTACTTCTACGGCCAAGGGTTGCTGATTGCACCCTCTCCAGGACCGACGCCGTATCAATGGCATTTGTTTGACTTGTTTTTGTTGCCTTTGTTGGTGCTGGCCCTTGTTGTTGCTGGCTTTTAGCATAATTAAACGACACATGCCACAAAATGCACTTCTACGGCATTCATATCCTCGTTTCGACAGCGTCATCATCATTCGACACGGCATCCATATGTTCTATTACTACCCATCCCAGACCCTCCCCCACCCCGACTTCGTCTCTCTCACAAATTACTCCGTATGGCTGGAAATTCGTGGCGAACATAAGGTTTCATTTTGGGATCCCACACACTCGCAGTTTTCCTTTCAATTCAATGCAAATGAGTCCGGCTGATGGATTAGTTTTCTCCACGGCCCGCCCTCTGTGGCCTGCGCTGTTTTCCAGGCTGATGGATTGCAGTGGAAATGAGGCTTCGGCGCTTTTCATACTAAACTTAATCGTGCAGGTGCAGCAGGGTGGTTGGATGATAGCGATAGTGGAGGTCTCTAATTAACGATGGCCGACATGTATAGCATTCAATACCCTCTGAGAAGCACCTGACACATGCATCGAGATAGAGCAGATCTGCCTCGTTGCAGTGAGAGATTAATTGCCAGCCCCGACTAAGCTACTAGCTGTAATTGCAGGGGAGAAATGTATGTGTCGATGCGCTGGCCCCCGGCCAGAAAGCTATCTGCGGGACATTCTGTTCGGTTTGTTGTTAATTATTTTATTGCCAGTGCAGGGGATTGCATTTGTTTTCAGGAAAACTAATTAGGTCTTTATCTTAGAGATTGAAGTGCCTCTGCATATTCCTCATATTTCCCCAACTTGATCTCCTCATCTTCCTGAGATCCCGTGTGGTCCTTGGCTACTTCGCAGCCATGCCGCTGCACATTTCACACATAATTATGAATTGCATGCGTGTAAAAATGTGGGCATCCTTAACACCTCAATGGCTGGGAAAACGGAAAAGTATTTTCGCAATTTTTCGGTCATAGTCATAAAAATGCAAATGGAAGAGCCTCGTCTGGGGGGGAAACTAAAAGCTGAAGGAAAACGCTGGGCGAAATGAAGAAAAACAATTAAAATATTTGCAAGGCGTGTTACAACGCCGTTGGTTTTTAATGATGTTTTATTGTCTGTTTCGAGACGATCGTCTGAGATCTGATCATGATCGTGATCATGATGATGATGATTTTTCAACTAAATAATTGAATGCAGCTGGTTGGCGGTTGTCGCATTAAATTTAGGTGTCTTGTCGCCTGGCGTCTGCATTGCAGCGCCTCGCCATTGGAGGCTGAGCCAACGACCGCGACAAGTGACTGACTGACTGGCTGACGGAGTGAATGACTGACTGACTGACTGACTGTCTGAGGAGCCAAGACGCGACGATAATAAATGAAGCGATTGCAAGTGTAACAGAACAATGACAGCAACAATTGCGGTGTTTGGCATTTGCCAACAGCGGCAGCGGCAGCGGCAGCGGCAAGCGCCAGACAAAGGTCTATTAATAATCAGTTTTTGGTTCAATCGGAGCACAGTGGTTGGAGGTCAATGAAAAGGAGTTGAGAATACTAATAAGAAACTTAAAGTGGGATAGCTAATGGTAATGATATCATGCTTTTCTAAGCCTTAAGTAAAGGTTTTCCATCTTCTGAGTGATTTCAAAGCTGTTTCTTAACTTTCTCTTAAAGTTAAGAATTAATATTTAAGGAGTTATATAAAAGTTGATTATTTATTAAAGAAAAACAGTAAAGAAGTTCTTAAAAGAAACGATCTTGTTAAAGCTTCCCTCTTTATTTCCCATAATTGACTTGTCAATTTCATCACGAAACCATCAGGCCTTGCCCCACTGTGACCTGCTGCCATCGGAAGACAAAAACAGCGACGATGACGACGGCGACAACAGCAACAAAAACAACAACAACTGGCAACTAACGATCGACAACTGCTGCGACGAGTATCCAACTTTGACTCCGTGAAACTCCGAGAGGAGGCAGGAGGAAAATCAGGGGGCATGAGAGGAAAATCAGAGGCAGACAGGCCGGCAAATGCGTCGCGTTGGCTTTTCCAAAAATAAAAGCCAAACTAATGAGCCGGCAACATGCAATGCAACAACTGCGACGCACGTGCAGCAATCGGCAGAGATCGAAAATCAAGAGGAAAAACTCAGAGGAAAATCCAAAGGAAAAACAGTCAAAAACGAATAATTGATGGCCGCTTGCAATTGCCGCCGCTGATTGACGGCAAATGGCGACAAAAATCGGCATCTGATTGACAACTCAATTGTGTGAGTGCGTACGGGTATGTGCCGAAAACGATGCTTAATTGATTTCCCGAGCATTTCCCGATACCTTTTCCTTCCAGCCTCCGTCACCCGCCTATGATTTATGGCCACAAATGTTCCGCGGAAAACTTTCAAGTCCAAAATAGACGAACATGCATCTGCAACTTAATTTTCTATTGGTATGCTGGCCGTTCTCCCGTGCCGCCTGGCTTAAAAACTCTCATTTGTCATCGCGTCTATATATCTATATATCTATATTCAGAGATCGATCGGAAAACTGCACTCCCAGTCGCAGTCGCAGGCGCGTGTCTATTTTGACTGTCAAAATTGTTTTGCGGCTGTTCCCGCTGACATTTTATTATGTTTGACTTTCTGTCTCCATCCAATGATTTTTCCTCTCCTCCGATGATTTTTCTTCGGGGATCACGTCTTTGTTTTAATGTGTTCCTAAGGATTCCGATTCAAAACTTGTGTCTTAGTCGGCAGACAAATCTTTGGATTCGAACGTTTGACCTCCAAACTACTGGAGAAGATCATCGGGGGAAAAGTGTGAAAATTCTGGGAGTGTTTTAGGGGGGAGAGTGGCATTTATTTTGGTTCACAGAACTCACAATTTAAATCAAATTAAATGGGGTTATCATAGATTTATGATGAAAGTTAATCTGCAGTTTATTAAGTAAAGAATGCGGTAGTTATTAAGGTTCTTAGTACTGCTCTTCAAGTTGCAACATTGTGGCAACAATTTTATCTTTCACCCAATTCCATTATCAACTTGGCCAAACATTTGCTTTTCTCCCTCAAAGAACACCTTGTTCCTCTAATCTCTACTAGCCGAGATCAGTTCTATGTCTTAGCCATGTTTACCCAAGTCGTTCTGTTTGACTTTCCATTTAGAGTCGCATTTTCCAGCACACATTTTCCAGCACAGGGAAACAGCGAGAGAAACCGCTCCGACATCTGGCCAATAAACAAGCATAATTTCTGACAAAACACTCCCGGGGTAACAAGGTCCGAGAAAACATCTCTACCCACCGATGGGTGACGAGGGGCCGCATGTTGCAAGGCTTTCCCACTCCTTTCCCCACTAAATGAAATATAAGTGCATTGGCAAACAATAATAGCAACCGGCAGCAGCAGCAACAATCGGTTTGCATACACCTGCGAGATGTTGCCGACATTATCGTTCGCTCCTCGCCCCCTGGAAACCCCTCCTCAAATCCGATCGGAGCAGGTGTTTGCCGACTGGCTGGCTGCATAATGAATTCATGGGCCTCCCATCGGAGCTCCCCCCTCCTGGCTATCCACCATCTACCATTCGTTACCATTATGCACCCCACATGCATAAAAGTCTCATTCATCTAGTACATAGTCGCATCTTCCCAGCACAGAGAGAAAACTTCAATCGTGTTGATATGAAAACGACGCTTGTACTTATCTAAAATGATATACTCTAGCTTAATAAACTGTTGAGTTGATAGATCGATATCGTATTTACTTAATTCAGTTAGCATTCAGGTTAGTTAGCTAGCATTTCTCGCAGTGCCCCTCCTCACTGGCACCTTTTCGATTCGCATTGGCATATTCAATCAGCGCCTGGCCAGCATCTAAACAGGTGCAATGCTCTTCGGCGTTTTCTAATTATTTTTAGTCGGAGCCTTTATGAGTTTTCACTGGCACCAAGACACCGAGGCGGACCATTTGCTACCTCCGCTGGCTCATAAATTTCATTGCGCTTTTATTGCACAATTTTGCATGTTGTTTATAAACAAATGCATTCATTGCATTTGCCGCTAATGTGATTGAGCGGGTCCAGCAAGGCCCCAATAACGGCCAAGAAAACAAATGAAATTAACAACAAATGCCATAAAATTCGCCACAGTGCACCTGCAATGCATCGAAGTGCAGTAATAATTATAAAAACAAAGCTCGGACATGAGGTGGGAGCATGAAATTAAACTGGAGTTAAAAACTCAAATAAAAAAACCATTCATTGGGGGGAAGTAACTCAGTGTTTGGGATAAAGGAAAGTGCTGTTACACACAGATTTCGTTATTCAATACTGAATAGTTTAAGCTTAATACCTTTAACTAGGCTGATTACCTTTTATGTGAGATCTACTTTGGGTTTGATTTATTGGACTTTTATTGCCGAAGTAAAACTAATCAGTTAGCTTTGGGGTAAGACACAGTTTATAATAACAAAAGGCAATACTAAAAGTTAATAACAATATAAATTTTAAGCTTTCCCGAATCCACTCTGCTCTCTCTTTGTTGCCTCTTAATTTCCTGGCGTTTTCCAGGCAGCGACGTCGAGAGCAAACATTTTGCCACTTTAACGTTCGTATTAAGCGACAACATTAATTAACTTGCAATTTAGCATAAATACATCATCGCTCAGCCGAGTGGCAAGTTGCAAGTTGCAAGTTGCAGGTTGCATGTTGCTGCCGCCTGCATTTTCACCTGGAAAACTCGTATGAAAAGTGCTCCAGTTTAACTTGGTGCACGTTTTCGACAGGCGGCTTTTCCGCACCAAGGGGCGGCGGGGAACTTCGGACTGGGATTGTGATTGGGAGCTGGCCAGCAGCAGCAGCAGCGGCAGCAGCAGGCCTTGTACGTGTACGTCTGAATGTTGTATAGGTGGCCACCTGTTGCACTCGCCGAGTTTTCTGTTAGTCAGCCGCTGGGAAATACCAGTTGGCTGACTTGACTTCGTTTTCCTCGGATCACAGACCTCTGTGGGTAAGACTCTGGGCCCCAGTGCGACTTTGAGACCACGAGGTGTTGCGCAGACGCCGTGGGCCGTCGTTGTTACAGTTACCGGAGTGCAGATGGACGCAAAAGGTGCACTGCGAGAAAAAGTGGCAGGTGGTTGGTAAGTATTCTCCCTAGGAAATTCATGTAATACGAGTCGTATGAGTTTAAATGTCTTTTCTTAGGATATTCGAAAGAAAGAAGCTTAGAGGAAAGCCTAGTTTTGTTTTCTGTGCATTTTGTGAATGATGCAGTCTGGCTGGTGATGCAGATGCCGTGCTGCATGCAGATTGGCTTCGATAAGGTGAACCTCCAACTCAGCCCCAACCCATCCCCACACCCATTGGCACTCCATCCCGATCCCCGGATCCGCCATCTAATGGCCTTTCTTTTTGACGTTGTTGCTGTCTAATTGCGGGGCGTTGTTTCTCCTCGTCGGGGAGTTGCTCTCAGCGTTTTAGCTTTTGTTTTTGGCTTTGCTTTTGTTTGTTTTTTTAGCCTTTCAGCTTTTGTTTTGTTTTGGGCAATTTGTCTAAATGACACTAACTAATTGCCAGACTAACGCCCCATAAATGGGCGAAAAGCAGCCAGGTGGGACTGGGGCAGCTACTTTCACCTGGTTCGCGGAGTCCGAGGTTTTGGGTCAGTTTAGGGGTCTTAACTCATCCGTGAAGCGTAATCGAGAGGGCGATGCGTGGGCACCTTTCCCGCTTTTCCCGCATTGGGAAAGGCCTTTGGCGAACCTAAAATTTAAATAAAGAAATTCATGGGGATATTGCTGCCTTGTTTATGGTTTTTATTCGACTCCCCTCGCTTATGTTTGCCATAAATTATCGCACCGAATATTTGTGCACACATTGTTATACTTTATTATGAGCATTTTACTTTGTTCTCCTCGTGGAAATTCTTGCGGCATTTCGTGAATTTCGTGGCCCCACGCAGCTGCTGTCGATGTGTCTTGCCATTGGTGTGTGCAACAGCATCTCTCGCTTATTCAAAAACTTGAAGTGTCAATTGTTGTGACAAGTCGAAAAAGCGTGAAAATATTGCGAATGAATGCGGACTGACGGGCGGACGGACTGGCGGTCTGGCGGTCTGGCGGACGGACGAGGGCCACAGGTGCGTATGAGTAACATTGAGAAGGCGGCCAAACGACTCAACTAGTTGAGCGTAGTAGTAGTTGGCCAAATGGGATCCACAGTCGTCCGTGGATAGCTTGAAAACCAGCTGAAGTCGCGCCACCTGACAGGCCGAACGGTAAACTCCAAGTCGAACTCCGAAGAACACTCGAGGCAGCTTATTGATGAACATTTTTCTGATCTGCTCTAAATAACTTTTGGTTAAGACATGAGAAGCTCTGAGACTATAGACAACCAGAACTAGAAATGAACTACAATCTCAGGTCACTTAGCCAGGGCCCACTGTGACATTTCAAGGAGTGCTCGCCATAAATCTACCGGCCATTTAGTGTCCATCATTTCGTCCGGTTAGTCATCGTCACCGGTGGCAGGCAAATGAATTGCCACCGGCCATTTTCTGAGCCAGCAGCACTTGCCCGCTGTAAATTTGTCAACTTTCGGTTCGGTTTTTCGGATCGGATCTCGCCATGGATCGGTTTTGTATCTGGCGGATCGAGGTGGTGCCTGTGCACCTGCACCTGCTGTGCTCATTTCACGAAGCTGCCGTTTCTGCTGCCATTAGCAGCGGCGGCCGCTAATGGGCGCCCAGTACCGCCCCAGCAGCAGCAACAACAACGGCAGCAGCAACACCTAAAACAGCAGCAACATGTGGCGCACAGCTGCAACACATCAGCGGCAGGGTTGTCAGAGTTGCCACCCACTGCTGCGGGCGATCTTGTGCGACTTTCAGTGTGTCATCAGGCGCTTCCCTTCACCAGAAGTTGAGGAGGAACAAGTCGAAGATGAGATACCCTAAAGGAGGGTTAAGTTATCTTCTCTTAGTGATGACTAACTAGACTGTCTAAGATATAAACCTGATTTATCCTAAGCTAAAGCTTTAACTTAGATTTAAAAATGAGATGACTGAAAGAAGCTTTTCCTATATAATCGTACTACTTGTACTTTAAAGTAGAGAAAGATAGTTTATTTACTTCGAAATTCCTTCTTCAATACGTGTCTAACCTCTGACTAAACTTAGTATATCCTAAGCAAGGGTATTTAAAAATAAAATCGAAAGAAAGACAGACCGCCGGCCTGTCATTTTCCGTCTGTGCACCTGTTTGAAGGCATTTCGCTTTTATTGATTGCAGCCCCTGAATCCGAATCTCAGCCTCCTTTACCTTTGCGAACGAGTGCGAGTATCTGCATCTGCATGAGACTCGTATCTTTTTCTCCTTCGGCACTCGCAGTTTGCAGTTTTCAGTTTTCAGTTTTCAGCTTGCGAACTGCAGTTGCGGTCATTGAGCCGCTGATTTGTGGCGTTTCTAAATTGTTTTTCATGTTTCGACGGCAGCTGCATAATATGTGCACTTTATTGACAGCAACGCCACTTTGATTTAGACACCACTCAGCACACTTTTTTCTCAGTGTGAGCGTGTCGCAAGTGCGTAGATTGTTTGGCCATTAAATGAGTGCCAAGACTTGTCACGCCGAAAAGGAAAACAACGAGTTATGACAAATATTCGAGTATTTGCGTTTGAATTACTCTCACAGGCATATCATATTTTAAGGGAAAGCCTCTGGTTAGTTAGTGTCTGTTACTAGTAGTACAGCAACCCCAACTATACGTAATCACTAACACCCGCTACTAATACTTTTCGGTGATAACAATAGACTAGACATAGTAGGTCAAACACCCGGCTATTAAGATTAGCGAGCAGAAAGCAGCTCAATTTGTTCTAATTAATCAGCACTTACTTATAGCAGTCTTGGGATTCAGCATTCTTTAACAATATCGGGCTTACTTCCTATTCCTCTCTTCCCCTTATCGATGAGTTTTATTTAAAAACAAATTAAGACTTTTTAAGATGAAGGTTAGTTTATTATCATTATCAGTTTATTAGCATTTATCTCATGTTTACAGAATAGTGTTAAGCTTAGTTAAACTTATGAAAGCACCTTAAAGTGCATGGTGAAGGATTGTTTTCAGATTTAACGCTAACTATATGATGTACTTCCCTTCCGTGGAACCCCATTCTGTCCCCTTTATCGTGTGCAATTACACGCCATGGCATCATTAGTTTAGTTAGTTTTGGGGGACTTGTGGAGTGAATATATCTGTATAAAGCGGCGCACTCATTGCCATGACTACAAATACTATAAATACAATGAGATTCTAAAATTCAAGTGCAAAGCAAATGGGGACTTTATCGGAGTGATGCGAAGTGTACCCGACCGACTGCGACGGCAACGGCAACGGCAACAGCAGCTGAGGCAGCGGAAGCGTCGCTGATAGCTGATAGCGTCCATCGTCCGGCCAAAAAAAAAAAAAACAATAATAATACTACAAAAACCCCTACAATATAAGTCATATAAAGCCAAATACCAAATACCAAAACCAACTACCAAATGCCGAGTGCAAGAGGGGCGCTGCTCGAAATGGGGCGTGACCACCTGCGGAACCACCTGCTCAATGGTGCGATGTGCGATTCGTATTGTTGTGGCGTTGTTTGTTGTATTGCCAATGACGAGCGATCGTTAGGCGTTCTTGCTGTTTGTGTGTTTCATTTGCTCAGGTGTTATGCACCTGATTTGCGCGCTATCGTAGAGATAGAGATAGAGATTGAGTCGCATCTGGGGGAGAAAAGGTGAAGCGGCACACTGAGAGGAAAACTCTGCTAGTTGGGAGGGTTAACTAAAAGTCATCTTCAGGTTGAGGTGATATTTCTAGATAGTAATAAGAGTTAGTAAAAGAAAGTGAGTATCATTTTCCCTCAGTGCAGTAACCGACCAGGTAATTACTTAACCCGCCTCACTGGGGCTGTGTTGTTTGCGCATCAATTGCCCTGCGAGGGGGAGTGGGTGGCTAGGTGGGGCAGATTCAAAATGGCAGTTCACTTAGATATTCACATTCTACACCTGAATGAGAGAGAGCATCCATCCTGGTATTTGCGTTGGAACTATTAATGGTAGTGAGGTTAGTAAGTGGTTAGTAAGGGGCACCTCCTAATGATAATTACTCAATGGCTCCTTAATCTCTGCTGGCTCTGAGTAGCTTGCGGATTGATAAAAATCTGGGTGAAAGTGCTCAAGTGCCGTCATAAATAATAAGTCACTTGTTTATTTTTGCTAAATTGATATTGTTCTCGGTACATTGTAGTAAGCCCTAAGCCAGCGCCTTCCATCGAAAGCCCATTACTAAGACGGATCGTAAAACGATAACTGTAAGGTTGTAAAGAGTGTAAAAATAACATATGGGAGAGATTAGAGTACAAGTTCTGAATAAAAGCAAATATTACTGAATTATATTAGATAATAGTAAACTACAAGGAATCTACTTAAACATTATTAAGTTTTAAGGAATCTTAAATAGGTTTAGAGTAGGGATCTCAGCCATCTCTCAAACGCCTTTCGACATTTTTAGTTCCAAAAGCCTTAGATTTATGGATGGATGTAAATCTGGTCGACTGACTAACTGAATGACTGACTAAACGACGGCATGACTGACAGCCTTCGCAGCTGACTGGCAACGGCAAATGACACGAAATGTTTAACAAGCCATTGAACGCGATCGCTGATGGTACGAGCATTGCCGTTGTGCTGTAACATTGTCGAATGTTCGTTGGACATTTTCATTCTCATTTTCATTTAACTATTCGGCGAACACAATAAAAATAAAATCTATATAAATCTAGCAAGAGCAAGTTTAAAGGCTTTTGGCAAATGTTAATGCGTTGAACACGTCTTGGCCATTAAAGCGGGGAGCCCACATGACGTATGCGTTATGACAGACGGCCGAATGCTGTTTCGGTTTCTGTTTCTGTTTTCTGTTTTCTGTGTTTTTTAGCATTGGTTTCTGGTTTCTGGTTTCTTTTTTGCTGTTTTCTGTTTTCTGACTTGTCTTTTCTGCCGTCTTGGCCAGTTCAGCCTCTCGCAGAGCGCACCCATTCAAATGAGTTTCGAACCCGCGCACACCTGTTGTCTTGGCCATGGCAATAAGGTCTCTATGCGCTTATAGATTGCCACATGTGTGCGTTGCCATTGTTTCATGCCAAAAATATAAATACAGCCAGTTTTCTCCCTTCTGCCGAGCAGCTGACAGCATTTTCGGCCTGCCCCCTTCGATGATGACATAAAAATGGAACAAATGGCCTATGAACGTCGCAAATTAAGGCAGTGCAAACAGAGATCCAATTGGAAAACAAAGCCTCGCTAAAAACACAACATTTGTTAGGTCCCCCGCCTCCCGGCTCGCTTTATCATCCGACGGATTTCCCACCCCATCACAAGGCCTGTCATCTGCCTTATATAACTCGTGTTAAATTTATTCAAAACCTCTTGACTCCGCCGTTCAACCCCCGTTCGAGTGTGTGTTCTTGTCGATTCCAATGCGGTTGGTTCCTGTCCGCGCCAGTTGGCCAAGGGGTGTGTGTCCTCTCGAGTGTTTGAGTGAGTGTTTGGTACCAGTTACCCCTCACCCTCACCCTCCCCCACCCAACTCCTGGACTTCCGACCCCTTTGCGAAGTCCCTTCCAACAGACTGATGTTATTATTACGTTTGTTTGCACATTTGTCGCCCCGAATTGGCGGACAAATTGCGGGGCGAGTTCATAAATTCTAGTGTTGCGACAATTAGATGACTGCCACGCCCTCCCGCACCTGCTTCTCAAGCACCTGTTGCAAAGAGGCCCTTGATTGGCGGTGATCAATTCACTTTTGCCATTATCATTAGACTAAACACCTGAAAGCTAAGCTAAAGCTGATTATTAATTCTGTGTTCTTCGGGTGATAACTGTTGGAAATTGGACATCTTAAAATAAACATTTACTTAAATGAATTTTTTTTATGGCCAGTTAAGATCAGTTATAAGTCTTGTTAGGAGTAACATAACATATTTTCCTAAAAATTGTACTTTTTGATCCTGGTATACAGTTCGACGGGGAATCAAATTACGAACTCAGCGAAGTACGACACTCCTTTTTCTGACCATTTTTGGCGTTGTTGTGGGAAATACGCTGATATATTAAGCATAACATCCAAATTATGACTTTTGAGCA
The DNA here is from genome assembly GCF_018153835.1 of Drosophila eugracilis. Lineage (NCBI taxonomy): Eukaryota > Metazoa > Arthropoda > Insecta > Diptera > Drosophilidae > Drosophila > Drosophila eugracilis. The sequence goes on along the minus strand of NW_024572964.1, from coordinate 831,064 downwards.
CAAATCGCGGTATTTTTAGCAGTATTATGCTTATAACTCTGTCAAAATACGACTCACAGCTATAAGGATGATTGTTTTGAGCAGCTAACGACCCCAGAAAACGTTCTATCTGGGTATGAAGTTGATTTTCGAAAATTGAAATTTTTCTGAAATTTCACCTTTTTGTAAGGGGTACCATCATCTTTTTTATGAAAAATTGAAAAAATATTTTTTTCTTCAGATTTAAATGGGATTTCAATATTTTGAAAATAGATTCAAAAAGAAGCCTAACGACATATGGAATTCCGTATTCCGACTATTTTTGGCTTTTTTATAGACAAAATACTGATATATCGAGCCTCAAATCGGGAAAAACCGGTTTTTTCATTTTTGAACATCATAAAAATTTCCGAAAAAACTCAAAAAAATCACTTTTTGAGTGTGGTACACAGTTCGACGGGCAATTTCAGTACGAACTCAACGAGATATAACATTTCGTGATATGAGCATTTTTGGCTCCATAATGTGGGAAATACTGATATTTTGGGCTGATAATCAAAATTGTGACTTTTGAGTAAAATTCGCGATATTTGCCCCCAGTATTATGCTTATAAAGTTGTCAAAAGAAGTCGCAGAACCAAAAGAAAGACTGTTTTGCGCAGCTTACGACCCAAATAAACTTTCTGTATCATTTTGGTGATGATTTTCGAAAGTTTATTTTTTGTCAAATTTTGCATTTTTTGTAAGGGGTCATCATTTTTTCCAAAAATTGAAAAAATATTATTTTCTTCAGATTTGAATGGGACTTGAATATTTTGAAAATAGATTGAAAAAGAAGCCTAACGACATATGGCATTCCATATTCCGACCATTTTTGGCTTTGTAATGAAGAAAATACTGATATTTCGAGCCTCAAATCGCTTTTCGCGTTTTTTGAACATCATAAAAATTTACTAAAAATCTAAAAAAAAATCAATTTTTAAGCCTGGTACACCGTTCGACGGGGAATTTAAATACGAACTCAGTGAGGTATGACATTCCATGTCACGACTATTTTTGGCTCTGTAATGAGTGAAATACTGGTATTTTGGGCTGAAAATCAAAATTGTGAATTTTTAGTAAAATTTTCAATACTTTTCCCCAGTATTATGTTTATAACTTTGTCAAATTAAGAGCTGCAAACAAAAGGAACCCTTTTTTGCAGCTAACGACCCCAGACAACTTTTTATCTGGGTATGAAGATGATTTTCGAAAAATAATTTTTTTGTGAAATTTCACTTTTTTGTAAGGGGTACCATCATCTTTTTTTCGAAAAATTGAAAAAATATTTTTTCCATCAGATTTGAATGGGACTTCAATATTTTGAAAATAGATTCAAATACAAGCTCAGCGCCGTATTACATTCCAAATTCCGACCATTTTTGGCTGAGCTATAGAGAAAATACTGATATTTGGAGCCTCAAATCGGGTCAGACCGGTTTTCGCGTTTTTTGAACGTCATAAAAATTTACGAAAAATCTCAAAAAAATCACTTTTTGAGTGTGGTACATCGTTCGACGGGGAATCAAAATACAAACTCAACGAGGTATAACATTCCATGTTAAGACCACTTTCGGCTCTGTAATGAGGAAAATACTGATTTTTTGGCCTTAAAATCAAAATCATGACATTTTAGTAAAATTGGCGATATTTTCTCCAGTTTTATGCTTATATCTCTGTCAAAATAAGACTCACAGCTATAGGGAGTATTGTTTTGAGCAGCTAACGACCCCAGAAAACGTTCTATCTGGGTATGAAGTTGATTTTCGAAAATTGAAATTTTTCTGAAATTTCACCTTTTTGTACCATCATCTTTTTTATGAAAAATTGAAAAAATATTTTTTTCTTCAGATTTAAATGGGATTTCAATATTTTGAAAATAGATTCAAAAAGAAGCCTAACGACATATGGAATTCCGTATTCCGACTATTTTTGGCTTTTTTATAGACAAAATACTGATATATCGAGCCTCAAATCGGGAAAAACCGGTTTTTTCATTTTTGAACATCATAAAAATTTCCGAAAAAACTCAAAAAAATCACTTTTTGAGTGTGGTACACAGTTCGACGGGGAATTTAATTACGAACTCAATGAGGTATAACTTTCCATGTTACGATAAATTTTGGCTTTGTAATAAGGATAATACTCTTTTTTGGAATGAAATTTGACACCATAGAGAAGGCCTTCTAAAAATGTGCACCTATGCAAAAATAAAGACACTTTTTGTGAAATTAAACTGCTAAGAAACTTCTGGGCAATCTCATGAAAGCTTATTAGTAGAGATATTATTTTAATCAGTTCAATCATGAAGTAAATTTGTAGCGCTTCCTTATCTGTGCCATCCGAAATACATATTTTAAAGCCATAATGACGCCATCGAACTGATATCACTGATATAAAATACGATTAATCTGTTCTTGATATTAATAGTCCGTACCTAGCAGCAACTGCTTACAGAACTACTGATAGGTCTTAGCCGAAGCAAAAAGTTCCCCTTTCCATCGAAAGACCATAAAAACTATGCCACTTCCGGCAACCTCACGCATTTTGCACTCGCCACCGCTGTGGGCGAAATCTCAACCCGAAAGTATTCCGGATTGGCTGGAGAGGCCATAAATTAATTAGAGCGACTATCGGAGGAATAGTTTCGATTAGTGCAAAATACCTGTAGGCCAAAAAAGAGCAAAAACCAAACCAGATCCGATGGTAAGCCTGTTTGGCCAGACGACAAGAGCTGCTGACGAAAAAATATAGAAATACCTGTACAGGTGAGCAGCGGGCAGATAAAAAACAGATTAGAAATTCAAATGATGACATGTCTGGGCCGCAACGTTCGCGCCCATTCTGATAGCACTGCTTACACAGGGAAACAAAACACAAACATCGAAATGCGTGGCCGTAATGTGAATGGGTCGGAGATTGCCGGTTAGACACCTGTGGCCACTTAGGGGCCTTCGTTTATGGCCAGCAATCTTCCTTTCTGGGTGCAAAGCAATTCCAATTCCCATTCCCATTCTCAGCTCTTGTACTTGAGCCCCAAGTGTGTGTAAACAATATTTATCAGTTTGCACTCGGGCTCCGCAACTTAAAATAGACCACGCCGACTCATTCGCCTTGTGCTGGGTGCAACCTGGGTGCCCGGGCACTCTCTCTGGTGGCACTCTGTACCCGTCGTACCGCTCGCACTCAGCACCTTGGCACCTGGCTTATCGCACACACGCTACGCATTACGCCCGCGCAAAAGCTACAGCAACGGCACGGCAAGAGCAAAAAGCAGAAAGCAGCGCCTTCTGATAAGCGAAACTGCTGCCAGATGGCCAAGTCAACCTGCTGGGAAGTGGGGTGGAGTGGGCCGAAGGCATCTGCCTAACCATGGCGTAGTACACGCAGGGAAAATCTTCTAACTTTTGCATTGAAAAAGTTAATAAGAAAAGGATAACTCTGTTTTAGGTTCAAGGTGATCAAAGATAAGGCTTGAGAAATTAATTTCTTTCGAACTCATTTAAGCCTCTTAAAAAGAGATAAGCCACATATTTCTCCCAGTGCAGAGGCTTCCCTGTTATCAGCTCTGATTCCGCGTATGTTGTGACTCTGCGAGTTAACCCCATTGCTCCGATGCCCATGCCCCAGCCCACATGCCAACAGGTGGTTGCACCGGAGCTCTATAGCTCCGGCGTTCCAGAGGGCCGTGTATGGCCTGGGTCCGCTTGGTGCCAGAACCCAAGGTTCATTACGTAGGCTCTTATCTGGCGCACGTTCTTTTCTTTCCGCTTTTTGCCTTTGCTGGCTCTTAAGTGCGTTCCCCCCTCGATCCCAGGCCCCCGGCGACCCCCTGGTGTTTGCTCGTTGTAATTAGGCTGATGAATTTATGGAGCCTACGTACATACACCTTCTGATATGGCCTGAAGTGCGGTGTGCTTTGGTTTCCAGCACAACCTCAGCGCGATTGCGCAAAAAGACAAAAAACCAAAAAGAGGAATCGCGTATTAAAAAAAAACGAACTTTTAATTGAGTTTGCACTGATTTTTGGGTTCAGTTCGGTTATATTTGTGTTTTGTTTTTGTGCTCATCGCACGCCTTCCCCAATTGATAAAGTGACAATTTATAGTCCCTTTTAATTGATATCGTCATGCGCCGAGAGCCCCGAAAGTCCCCCAAATCCCCGATATATGTTTACATGCACCGGGAATTATCGGTGAGAAATGTGCACTTGAGTTTCCGACAGCCCAACACGATCTGTATATCATGTGGCTTGTTTTCGCCTCGGTTTCGATTTCGATTGCCCTCTAAGGGTGCCGGCTCTGAGCTGATGGAGCTGTCCGCTGACCGGATGTGCCAGAGATCGATCGATCGACCGATCGATCCCACGGGGGTAGAGTGCTATAAAGCAATGCCAAATTAAGTTAATTTCACATTCGGTTGGCTGTTTGCTTCTGTTCTGCTTTGAGCAAGGAAGCCATTTATCATTTTGTAGTCCTTCATTCCTTACTAGTCTTTCCAGGGAGATCACTAAAATATCTCCTAAACAAGCTATATAAGACTCTTAACATAATTATTGATAATACAAAAAACGCATTAAATAAACTTGAAAGTTAAGCAGCATCATTAACATTACTCAGTGACAGAGATCTAAAAATAATGCAGAGCTAAGACAAGTCCCGAATAGATTACTTCATTCCTGCTCGGTCGAGAAACCCAATCGGCTAAACAATTCAATTTGAATATCTCAATGGAGTGACCAAACTGCTAACGGCTGCGATAAGTCGCGTAACAAATTTCTTTCAATTAAAAACTCAGACGGCATTTAAAAAGCCATTCCAGCTGAGCTCAGCTCAGCCACAGCCGTATACTTACCCAAGTCCGACTATATACTCGTATATAAATAATTACTTACGACTGCATAAAGATAAAAGCCAAATTAGACGCTAATTTCCAGGCTACAACAAAGCCGGCCATAAAGTGCAACCGCAAATTGAAATGGAAACTGTAGCAGCGGTTTGGTTTCTGTTTTTCGGTTGGTTTTCCTTCGGCTGGCGGGGGAAACGTTTACGAAATGTTTTTCGCGCAAATAACTCAATTGAAATGCCAACGGAACTGACACGCAGCGACAAGAAATTGAAAACGAAAATTGCGCCAGCGCCGAAAAACAATTGAAAAGGTTACGGGTCGGAGTTTGGGGAGGCATTCCTCCGAGTCCAAGTCGGAGTCGAAGTGGAAGTCGGAGCCGGAGCCGAAGTCATGGACTAATTAGAAAATGCAAAGCCGAGCTGGCTAATTGCTGGAAAAAAGCTAAAAGTCGATCTTGGATGGAAAGAGAGCGGCGCCACGAGAGTGGGCTTGAAGTAGCAACAGCAACAGTTCAGCAGCAACATCAACGGCACAGCAGCAACATCAACAGCTGGCTTTCGATTGGCGCAGGTGCAGCTGCCTGGCGCTTAGCTCAATACTGAAAAATGAAAACTGAAAACTTAGGACTGAAAACTCAAGCTGGAATCGAAGTCGCAGCTCGCAGCTCGCAGCCAAAGCAAAAGCTGCAGCCCAGGCCAAAACCAAAACTGACGTCGTCGCTTGGCGCACAGGTGGCTCCAGATTGAGCGGCCGGCGGGTGACTCACATGCGCAAGCGTATCGAAAACAAGTCAAAGTCAGGCGAGAAGCTAGTTCGAATAGTTGATACCCTAGCTTGTTTCTGTGATACTTATCTTAGTAAGGTGGCTTATGGTTCGATTAACTAACAGTTAGTAATAACTCCAATTAACAGACCTGATTACCCCTTAACCTATACACCCTCCATGTGAATTAGCTGCAGGGTATCTTAGACATATAGCAATTATCGCAGTTGCTGGCAGGCGGCTCCGACTCAGACTTGCCCCCTCTCATTGTTTGCTATTTGCTTTGCATTAGCCGACATTTAAGCACGGCTATCGATTTAATTTGAGCCCCGATCCGACGGCAGCCTCCCCCGCCAGCTGGAAAAAGACTTGCAACCCGACTTGCAGCTCCAGACTCCGAGGAGAAAAAGCCCAGACGGGGACCGCGGTTTGGCAATTTGTTAACTGCACCTAGTCGAGCGCGGAGTTCTCGTAAATCTTGGCCCAGTCGGCAGGTTGACAGATTCGTTAAATTTTATAAGCCTTCCCGCCCCCCCACACCGCTCCTCTCTTTGGCCCTCTAATTTGCCCCATTCGCGTTGCGTTAAATGTCGCAGAGACCCGGGGAAGGGGCATGTGGCAAGCTATCGGGGCATTGGCAATTTTTGAAGTTTTTATGAGCGCAACGGTCAAAGTTCAGAGTCGCAAATTAAGTGACGGCTCGCGCGACTTGGGGGCGTTGGAAAACGCGACGTGATGTCGATATGATCGAATGTGGTTAAAGTTTTCAGCGATTTTTGGGGCAGGGACATGGACTGTATGGTATGTAAGGTTACAGGAAATTCAGAGAACTGAAGCTGTTTATTAATTCCACAAAAATAATCAAAGTTCTACTTACTCTGGAAAATATTCCAATCGGAAATTTACAATCTAAGCAAATATTTTCCTTGGAATTTCAATGAACTTTTTGACTATAAATCAGCTTATCATCACAGGAATTTCTGTGAATTGCTCAAAAACGGAAAGAAATAGTTCCCCAGTGACTAATAAATAAACTAATTATACAAATTTAAAGTCGTAAAAATGTTTACTCGATTATTTATTTAGCCTCTGCTACCTTTGTCCTAACCTCCTTAGGGCCTGTGATCTTCTCGAGAGCAAGGAATGTTGATTGGATGAAAAATGAAAACGAAAATGAAAATGAAAACCATTCCTGATCCGTTGATAAATAAGCTAATTCCGAACTCAAGATAAGCACGAAGGCGATCAATAATACCGAGGCACCCGCTCCCACGCTGCAACCGCCGGAGTATTTCATCAAGGTTTGGAGAGCGTTTCCGCTGGCATTCGCAGCTGCCAAGACAAATTGGCTGCTCATCAGCACATAAATTTTAAACAACAAGCGCAGTTGTTGTTTCATTTTGTTTTCTGCTTTTTTTTGCATATTTTTTGCCTTTGCTTTTATTGCATTTGCAACGGCAACCTTCAAAAAGCCTCAACATGAACATGAACACGAACGTGCAGTGCACTTTTCCGCAAATGCAACGCCGCCGCTTTGCCGCTCAGCCGCTCCACCGCCGCCGACGGTAAATCAAGCCCAGCAAGCGGGGCGGGAAGGGGAATGAGATAGTCGACATATCCAGAGTAAGAGACTGGGACAGCCAGCTGAAGATGCTGGAAGAAAGAGCGGGGGAAGCTCGATCTCTGGGATGCACAATAAAAAATTGATTTTCAGATTTGCAGGTTCAAGATTTTAGAGTTTAACCATCTTCTCAACTTTATCTTAATTTATTTTCCCTCAGTGTAGTCGCAACAGCGAGGCGTGGGTTGCCGGCAGGTGCGTTCCACAAATGATTGACTGACTCAATGACTAACTGACGGAATGACAGACAGACAATGACATTGCAATGCCGCCGTCGCGACTTGCACAACAACAACAGTAAGCCAGCGAAATTGGCTTTTAATTTTTTTGTTTTGCTAAACTACTTAACGAAAAAGCAGAAAAAAAAAACAGAGAAAAACGAACAAAAGTGCAACACAACTAATGTGAAATATGCAAATTTCCAGATAGATAAACAAAACAATTAAGGCACGTGCTCCCGGGAAACAAGGCTGGTGGCCCCGTTGACCATAAACCCATCGCAGCTGACAGCTGACAACTTTATCTTTATCAGAGATGATGCACAACATCATCCCTCAACCCCTCAATCTCTCGGTTTTAGAGCCCCGAATCCCTCACCTTGGCAAGCGGAACACGTTTCGCCGCTCAGGAAACTCCGCTGGGAAATCTGCGAGTTCTTAGCGCATCTGAATAATTCATAACCGAAGTCTGGAGTTCGGGAGGCAAAGCTTTTAGGCTTTTAGGGGTTGGCCTGGCAGTCTATGAAGTCCACTTAGTCGATGGTGTCGTGGCAACAAGATTGCCATATGTCGCATATGTCTGAGATGCCGACCGGAGCAGCGGGGCTAAAAGTGTTGCCACAACAGCGACACGAGGCGTATGCGTAATTCAAGACCTCTTCGCTCTTCTAATTGAGCTGCACTCCTCTCTCGCAGGGCGGGGATCTGGGAGGAGTGCGGGGTGACTGTCCTCTTGGGTTACCATTCAGATGCAGCCGACGATGAACCGATTATGACAGATGTCCGGCCAAGTTGTGAGTCTCAAGTGCCGCGCCAAGGATGCACTGGCAGAAATATTGATTCTGAAGTTAAATTTATGAAAATTAGAGGAAGTTTAAAGGAAGTTATATACTTTATACAAGAATATGCACTTTTTGTAAAGGTTTCAAGAACGTTTTCCGATTTCTCCTCGTGTACTGGCTGCGCTTTTTGGCATGTGGCAGAAACAGCAGCTTCGAGCAGCACTTTCAACTCGATCTCAGCCACATGTTATGATTGGTTCGTGGGTGTGTTGAGTGACTCACGGTACGTGCTACTGTTCGACAGTCGAAAAGTTATTAAATTTTTATGCTCTTACGTTCATTTGCCCCGCCGTTTTCCTCCTTCCTTGGGGACCGTTCACCGTAATGGGTGGAAGGGTTAAAGCCGCTCGATCCCAACACGTGTCGTACGTGGCCGCCATTAGCGTAAACATTTCGAATGCGTTCTTGAGTGTCTGCCAAATTGCAGCCAGATATTATGTGAGTATACAGAAATATATATTGCTGGGTCAAAAACTTAATAACACGGCCAATTTTCCGAAACATCAGAAAGCCAGAGGGTGAGTTTTGGGGAGGAATCGAACGAGAGTTTGCCAAATTGGATTTGCTTCAGCTTTGAAGTAATCCGCCTCAATCATAGATCTTCGAAGGGGGTTGCACAGATTGAACTGCTGGATAAACCATTTACTAAAGTTAAATGGAAGTAGGGAAAAGGTGAAGGTTTTCCTTAAATATTTTATACGATATAAATCCCTCACTCTTTCATACAATATTTCCCCCACATTGATATTGATTTCGAACTAGCCAGTCATTCCTCATCGATTCGCTTCGCTGACCCCAAAATGTCGTGGAAATTTTGCCCACTAATTGCACGGCGAACGCCCATGGTGATGACCCAGTGAAGTCGCTGCCAACGAAAACATTTGGCAGAGATACACGATCAAAGCGACTGCGACCAGAAGTTCCATATGTTGGCTAGCCGAACTGCAGTTAATAGCCGCTTTTTCACTCTCCATCTGTATGAGGTGGAAACGGGGCCAGGAAGGGAGGTGCCATTCAGCGGACTCTGCGGCGCATCAACGTCAACAACATCATCGTCATAGTCTTCGGAAGGGGGAGGTGTAGTAGATGGGGTCAACCTACTTCTGTTTCTCTACAGAGAAAGAAATACCTGTAATAGGAAATAGGAAACAGGATAAGGTAATGTAAAGTTGCTGCATTTCTAAAAGAAGATGACATGGCCACACTTTGTAAATTTCATAAAATACTTACTGTTGGTCACACTGTTGGTTAACCATTTAAACTTCAATTCAAGTGATATTTTCCAGTGGATGGATACAGCAGCGCAGCTGCAGCTGAAAAACATCCATCAAAGGCCGAGCTGTGAGGCTGTGCTGGGGCGACGTCACATCTGCGATCTCAAATGCTGCCAAAGCGCCACCTACTGACCATCGCCCCCTCCCCCCTCAGACCCCTTCAATGAAATATTCACACAGCAACGTTTTCATCAAATTTACGTAACGCCAAGTTCGAATAATGAACATCTGTGCAAACAGGCGAGTGCGATCTGTGTGCCCCGAAAAGCCTCCCAATTGGCTCGCGAGCAGCAGATGCGGAATGCGCCTCGGACTTTACCCACTTTTGTCCGCTGGTTCCGCCCTTCCCCTCGCTGCCTTCCCGGACTTATCATCGCTCGCCGGTATCCGCTCCGTTCCCATTTCCAGCCAGCTGCCCATCCGTCTGTCCAGCCATCCATCCATCCAGTCCGTCCGTCGCTCCGGCGTGCTAATGAAATCGAGCGCGTTTCTTTATGGCATTTGTCAGCAAACTTAGCATATGGACAATCCGACCCTGGTATACGGAATGATTCAGAGGGCTTTCCGCGGCGAGATTAAGTTACGAACTCAAAGAATGGTGTTTGAGATTAAAATGTAGATAAGGATTCCCGATATTTGCAAAGAATTTTCTCACTTAAATGCGGCTGAGTAAGAGCAGTTGATAAAATCCAAGAAAACATATAATGTTCAGCCTAAGCCATGATTTAAGAATGAAACCTTTTCCTATAGACATCCATCCATCCCAGATCTTACCGTAGCTGTTTTCCGTTTCATTCTGAATGGTAATTGAAGTCCGTCGTGCGTCTGAATTGAGGCAAAAGTTGTCGAAACGCCGTCGATTCCACCGCCTCTACACTCGTATCGTCGCTTTTTGTGTTTTCCCTATTTTAGCCGCCGTTCTGAGTTGGCCACCAGCGTCGATCGTCACCAGTTGATTGGCCAGTCCGTCACTCGAATTAGCTTTATGTCGCCGATGCCGATCGAGATCGGTATCTGTATCTGTTACTGTATCTGTATCTGTATAGTATCCGTATCTCCGGATCTGTGACTGTGTCGCCTCGAAGTTGCCAATGCAAATTCTGTAATTGTTTATTAACAATTGCCGCGGGCCAATAGTTAAGCAATTAAAAGGCACAGACACCGGTAAGTTAATGGTTATTTCTGTGTTTATTTTTACGATTTTCCTCAGTTTTATTTTGGAGTTGCCGCAATTTGTCTGCCTTGATTTTGAGCTTGCCACCATTGTTGTAGCTGTTTTCGCCGTTTTCGATTGAGTTTTCGGTTTCGTATTAGCTCTGGGATTATGTCATGCAATTAACAATGGCATATTGTAGAGGTTGTTGTGTCTGTTGCTGCTGTTTTCAGGTTGCTGCCGCATGTTGCCGTTGCTCGTGTGCCTGCTGACGTTGCTACCGTTTTTGGCTGCTGAAAATTTGGCTCTTTGAATGCGGATTTGCCCAGACTCGCTGAACTGTCGGTTGCGTGCACTTTGCTGAACTTCTGCGCCGCCTCTCTCCGGGCAATTGTTGCATGTAATTAACCAGCATTGACATGTCTAGTTATGCGTTGCGACAACAAATTGACGTAAGCGCGTGCGTCATTTGATTCGATTCCCCGTTCCAGCTTCGGCCGCAGTTCCAGTTCACGTTCACCTCACATCTGCGGTTCTGGGCGTGACTTATGCCAGTATTTCTTGGCACCTTGTGAGCGAACAAGGCTGGGCGGGCACGTTCATTAGATGAAAGTGCACCTGGTTTCACCCGCATAGTGCTTACCTCACTCCCATTCGCACTTTATGGAAAATTCTCGACGGAAAACCGCTTCTGATCATGCATTTTCTCAGGTTATTTCAAGCTCAAAGTAGCTCTCCCAATTCGGTTAGTAATTTATTGATTGCTCTTCCAACGTTGTACTTAAACTCTCCTGTTTGTAACTGCCCCTCTCTGTCTCATTTATTTATACCGAAATGGAAATAAATGATCGAAGTAATTATGTTAATGCAGGCCAATAATTTAAGGCAAAAACCACTCGAGCGTAATTCAAGGCATGAGCCTTAATTAATGGCATTAATTGAAATATTCCGATTGCAACCGAAATTCGATTTTCATTCCCATGACAAATGCTTTTTTGGCCTTGCGATCGGTGTAAGTGCCGGCCGGATCCCCCCGGACTTTCACACATTCAAACACCTTAAAGAAATCTGGAGAAGAGGTGCCAAGATGCAGATGCATCCGATGATGGTGGCCACTTGAGATGCAACGCACCGCACACCGCAATTAGTGTTAAAAGACACAAACATGCCGCGGCAGACGCCGCAAGCTGATGATGCTGGCCAGATACGCCATCCCAGATACCACATCCACGTACTCCTCAATCCTCACCCGATCCCTGAGTCAGGAAGAGCCACTAATTGGCCTAATTCTCACTTCTTTTTCGGCCCACGCAGCGGTGTAAATGGGGAGGGGAGGAGTACACCTAGAGAAAAGATTTGAAGTTTATTTAAAGGTGTTAATTTTCCTATTATTACAATCTTTGATCCTGATCCTGGTAACATTATAACAGAAGAACAAATAATATTAAATTCCCAATAGAAAATCATGTTTTTCAAATAAGAGAGAGCATTCTCCAAGTGATTCTCCTGATCCTCATAAATAAACAACGTGGTGAACAAGAAGCAGAACAAGCGGCAAACACGGGTGCCAGAGGGATGACCGCACAACCGCCAAACTCCCCCAATATGCAGATGAGAATCCATGAGGATCAGAATGAAGATGACGATGAGGGGTATGGCAGTCCCCACCATCCGAGAGCGGGTTCCGATCCGATCCGATACGATCCGATCCATTCCGTTCCGGTACGTGTGAAATGATGTGCTGGGTGGTCTGTTCCAAATCAATTGCTGCCCTCGGAAGAGGGAAGGCCCTCCTCGCGCGATGTTTATTTTGCATAAATGTTGCCCCAAATATCGCAGCTGTAAACACATAACGATCGCAGTCGGAGTTCCGACCCTCCGCTCTCCGCTCTCCACTCCCGACTCTCTACTCCCGATCCCGAATCCAGATCCGATCCCATCGAGATTATGCTGCCTCCGGATGGGCATCAAGCATCTGCATCTGCCCGAAAAGTTTCGGCTGTGTAAATATTTGTTTAAAATTCCGCACGCCTACCACTCCGAATAAAAAGTGTATATAAAAAACCCAGGCCTGAAGCCCCCGAGGGCCACCGATGTCCGTACTTTCCCACTCCATTTGCGGGGACCACCAAAGTTTGCTGGACCGCTGGAACTTGGAGGGCGATCGGCTGCAGCTGCTCGGAAAATATGCTAAGTACTGCTAGTACACTGGATCGGGTTTTGGGAAGTATCCTGATTGACTAATAGTACATACTTATATAGTTTTATTACCATACCTATCTATACCTTTAAGATGCCTCTAAATATATAATACAAGAAAAATCTTATTCTTAAAACCATTGTTTTATAACTTTCGAACCACTGTGCCATCGATCGTCTTGCGGACGTCGTCGTCATCGATGCTGTGTAAACAAATCAGCCGCCGGACTGCAAACATTTTATTGGCATTGGTTGGCTGCGCTTTCTGCCCCGGCTTTCGAATATAGCCGCTATAGCACTTGCTTTTGCTGCTTGTTTTTTATTGACTTCACTCCAAACACTCGGCACTCCACAACGCCCACATTCCCATACTTTAGACCAAAGGCCCATCCCCATTCCGATCCTCGGAGGGGATCTCTTTTTCAACACCTTCTTGTGGCCGCATCTGTTTGGCGTTTTCGAATTGTTGTTTAGATTTAGACTGTGCTGCAAGATCTGTTCATAATTTCAATTGACTTGGGCCGCTCCGAGATCGTAAAAATTATTTATGTGGATAGACGTACGAACACTCGCCGCAGCGGATATTGTTCGATTTCCCAGTGATTAATTGCTGCTTTCCACACTCAGCACTGCTGCAAAGATCTCCATATCCACATGGCCATCGAAAGATACTGATAATCATGTTTAGTCGGAGCCACTTTTGTTGAATTTTCAAACAAACTCTGCCTGTCAGCCACTCTATTTGTTTGGGTGGCGTGTTCAGACTCGGAATCTTTGGATTTTGATTTAGGATCGGATAGGGATAACTCCCGCGGAAGATTTGGCTGAATATGTTTTTGACAGAATTCCGAAATGTTTACAAGCAAAGGCCAAGTGTTCGCTAAGCCATCTGCACAGAGTTTTTAGTTCATAGTCTAATCAAAAATGAGAGTGTGAGTTCATAATATAGTTCATTCAATTCGAAGCAATATAACATTATATAGTACACTAGTTATGTCATCCTAGTACGAACATCGTTCACCATTTATCTGCTACAAATTCTCTTACAACAAACGTCGCCCTTATTAACATAACCAAAAAAATCAAAAAGTGGGCCAAAACGAAAGTCCCAAATCGACCTGCTCCAGGTGAGGCTCGAACTCACAACCCCGGCATAGCTCATATACACACAGAATACTGATTATAAGTACCGTGCGCTAACCAATTGCGCCACTGGAGCGTTGCCCGGCCGCCGCCAAAAGCTCAAGGAGTCCCCCGAGCCCAAAAAATAGAACAATCAGATATCCTTTAAGCTCTCTTCGACGCTTAGCCTTCTAGCTTTATCTCAAAAGTGCTTATCAGGATGCTTATCAGTATGTTTTAATGTAATTGAAATTTAAGAAAAAGTTTAAGCCGCCGCTTTCCAAAAATGTTTCACGACTAAGTGTGTTTAAGTTATGTTTAGTTCGCATAAATTCGAAATTGAAATACCTTAAAATATTCCCTATTTCTATTTTATTCTTTCTGCAAACAAAAGTTTGTTTAGTTAAATCTGGCTTTAAAAATCTTCTATTAGTTATTTAAGTCGTACTTGTACCCCTAACTTAAATATTTTCGAAAACGAATGGAGGTTTAGGAACCCCATCTAAAACAAGGTTTAATAATTCTTGGAATACCATAAATATTAAAAAAAAAAACAAATCAAATACAGTTATTTAAACGGCACGTTGAAAAACACAATAAACATAATTATTTTGAAAAATCGTTTCAAAGAATTAAAAAACACTTAAAGAGCTATTTAAAGCGTGTTCAAAAAACCAATAAGGTTCCTAAAATCGAATTGAGAAAAAATATTTTACCAACTTAAACTAAAACTTTGATTTCGAAACTAAAAACCGGTTAATAATAAACCCTATCGAAACATTGAATAACCTGTTTTTGATTCCAATAATAATTCCGTTGAGCTCTAAACAAAATTTATTCCTAGTATTAAAAACTCCTTACGATTTGTATATAAAACTTTTTTCAGAAAATTAAGTTGGAAAAAATATTATTGTCTTCCAATACCCCAGTTGCATAACAGGCGTATACATTAGATATAACTTTAATAAAAAACCCTTTATAACGCCTAACAACCGCCTAACATTATATTTAAGTACTTTTAAATCATAAAACGCATAAATTAAAAAGAAAAAAAAAGAAAAGTTGACCAAAAAGATATAGTCACCAGCGACTTGCTCCAGGTGAGGCTCGAACTCACAACCCCGGCATAGCTCATACACACAGAATACTGATTATAAGTACCGTGCGCTAACCAATTGCGCCACTGGAGCTGTTGAATGAGCGCCGCCAAATGCTAAACAAAATGCTCGGCCCTGAAAATAGAACTTTTTCTCTCACTCGAGAGTCCTCTCTCTCTCCTTTGCTCTTTCTCTTTCTCTCTTGCGCTTTCGCCAATTTCTCTCTCTCATCTCGCTGTTTCTCCCCCTCTCTTTCAGAAATGTTTGAATTGGCGCATAAATTTAAATATTTTTGTTTTGTTGATAAGAATTTACAAAAAAAAAAAAGAAAGAATCTGAATAATGCGAAAATCTGAGCATCCGAAAATCTGAAAATGTGCCAAGTGAGTCAACGGTCGTATTACTTGGCACTTAATTCGTTTTAATCTCAAACAGAAACGAAAGCGAAAGCCAAGTCTTTAGAATTATTAATATGTATTAGGTCAATGAAAAGTGAATTTCGCCTCGATTTTACTTTCAATTAGCAATGGATGTGGCCCATAAAACAATGCAAATGCTCAACTTTTCACTTTCGTTGGCCTGCTATTTAGTTACCCGCGGAACAGGTGTGCTGATTACGAAGAAGCCCGTGAAAATTACAGTCCCTTACTTGGTACCGTCCCTGCCCCTTCCCAGGCATTACCCATTACCCCATGAATTACCAATTCCATTACCATGTCAACAGCCAGTGCTACAGCAACAACAGCAACAAGAACGCCAGTTACGACAGTTCGATTTCATCTGAATTTCATTTGCAATTGCAAAATCCCAGATGTGAGGAAAAAACACAAACAAAAATAACGGGTTAAGTAGTCGACGGGTGAAATACTCTTTAAAAAACCTTTTAAGTTCTTTTTCGATTTATGTAAGGTTATTCTAAAACTAACAGCTTCTTCTGTTGATTATAAATTTGTTTTTTGTTTTCAAGAAGCCTTTTAATATTTTATTATGTGTTTCATTTTTTATGATAGATTAAACCTAAAGTAATAAACCTATTAAAATCTATATGAATCAGAAATATTTTAATTGGAAAACTAAATGAATATTTTTACTATACAGCTTAAAATAATCGAAAAACCATTGTCAGAGCATAAAAAACGATGGCAAAAGCAAAAGGCCAAAGTCAGGAAATGCAAATGCCGCTAATTACCTGAGCCGTTGCTTTGGCAGTGGCTTCGGCTTTTGTTGGCAATGCTGATGTTGATGTGGCCATAATCGCTTCTAACTAAATGAAAAGCATGCAATAACAATAACAATAAAGTAGAAAAGGCAATCCCCGATGGTGAAAAACAGCGAGGCGGCAACACCTGAAGCCATGACAAATGACCACCGTATGACATTAATAATCATAATTCAAAAGTTGAGAAGTGAAAAAACAGCGGAAAACTTGGCGAAGCATGCAAAGTAAATCCCTTGTCATGTCATGTTGTAATTAAAAATTATTTAAAAATATTTCCATGTGACAGCGGCCGTCTTGCAGGCAGTTAATAATGCTATGCGGCACTCTAGTATTACCGGGCAATTATGTCGCACAAGCTGAGAAGTGCAAAAGTGACGAGAAGTGAATTAATATTGAAAATGTGAAAAAACCAAGACGATGTGCCACATACCTACGAATTACGCTCCATTGGGCAATTGTTATGTTGCAAATTGAACGAAATCAAATTAGAAACCAACCCCAGCCAATCAAATCAACACTTTATAGGCGTATTAGTTCTGTGAAGGAACAAACTGGAGCAGCGATTGAGCTTGGCGGAGGAAGCCAGGGTTACGAGACTGGCGCCAGTGGAATAAAAAGTGGAAAAAAACTGTGACTGACAACAACAAAATAGGCACAAATTGCAGGCGCTTAATACCCATCAAATCGGAACAATAGACACCACCCAATCGACTTGTGGGACCAATCAAAGCGAGTTAAGTCTTGAAAAAGAGATCTAAGCTCTGAAATGATTTTGATATTACTTAATATAAACTGAAAAACCAAGCTAAGATAAAGTTTTGATTGACTCATTCAATATGAATTTTCGTGAGCCAAAAAAGTGGGAAAATCACAAAAACATTTTTATCAGCTGAGAGGAAATGCGGCCGCACATGCCAAATCTTAAAGCCACTTTCTCCCGCAGATAAGCGTTGGAGAAACAAAGAAGAAATGGGAAATACTGGCAAAGAGCATTATATCTTGGGCATTCAAGTTCCCTTGCCCCCGGTGATTAAGATAAAGCTAAACTGGACAGACGGACCCACGCTGGCAAAACATTGATAAGCCGCGCTTTGGCTTAGTCATTCCGACTTACTTACTTATATTTATGTACTTGTAAAAATATGGTTACAGCTTTACGTACTTAAATATGGTTTATTTTTAAGGGAAATCTGGGTAAGATAGAATTATAAATATGTTTTAAATGTAATAAATAATGTAAGTGGAATGCAAAATTCTAACTTTATTTACCCAGCTTAGCTTACACTATTTTGATGTTCTATTTAGGTGACCGCAACTGTGAGTAGTTATATCGCATATGGCCCACCCCTGCAGCTGCGGGACCTTCTGCCTTCTGCAATCTCGAAGACTCTGTGGGCTGGCACACAAAAAAGTGCATTAAGATTACAGCTGGCGACCGTCTGACAGTTGGTGGCTTTTGTGGAAGGAGCTTATCAGCTGTCGATGCACTTGTAGCGCCACTTTCAGTTTCGCTCGGAGACGCAGATGCAGCCGCAGATGCAGATGCTGTTCGAGTTGCAGTTGGAGCTGGGTGAGGACGGGGACTGGGGATGGCCCAGGAGGCGGGTGGGGGCGTGGGGCCACTGGTCGAACAATACGATTGATTATTGACTCAGCTGCGAATGCTCGACGAGCTGATGACACAGGGAAAAACGCCTATGAAGTAATTTAAATATTTACATTTAAATTGGTCAATGTTTACGGAGAACGTGCATTAATGAAAGGTTATGATGTTTACCAGGAAAGTGATAAGGATTATAATTTGATCTATGACATAATAGCTATTAAATTGCCTTTTACTAAGCTTAATTATTTAGATTGCCTAAGTTTGTAATTTAAATACGGTTCAAAGATGATATTAAGCTGCAATAAAATATAGAATTGATGACCGATTTCCGCTGGTGGTTTCCCCAGTGTAGGCTTGACTTTTACCCGGGGGCCACTTCAGGGCAGGCTCACTTAATCACGGATCAGATCATCGTGAATTGTTGTTTACCTTCTCACGCGTCAGCGGCTGAAACGCAAAATGCAAAATGCTTTTCAGACAGACCCACAACCGCCGCAAGGTACAGAAACGAGGCAAGTTGCAACAAGAAACAAAAACGCCTGCGCAACTCGCTGATTTCCACTAAACTTCCCATCCTCCATCCTCCGCTAGCAGCTGTCTTTCTCTGTCATTTCGTGGGGACTCTCCCTCGCACTCTCTTAGCCAGCACTTTGCGTGCTATTTGTTTCGTTTATTTGACTTTCTCATTAACTTTTGCTTACTTTGCGGCAGCTTTGGGCTTGCCAATACCCTACCATGTCAAAAGATGTTAACTTACTGATGAAATGTTAAATAATATTGCAATTCGTATTTATTAAAATCCTACTATCCTCTATATTTATAGGCAATAGTAACTCAATACTCTCCCAAAGCTAGCCTTAGTCCTCCGTAGGGTATCCAACATTCGTGTAATCCTGCCACATTCGTAATCCATTGCTCTGGGGCCGTAGTGTGTGTTTTGCTCAACTGAAAGTTGGCGTCGTAAGATTTGTATGCGCACCTGATCAAACTTCACGTTCACGTCATTTGCTTGCGTTGCGTTGTTGCGTCGTTTTGTTGTTGTTGTTGTTGTTGCTTTAGTTGTTGTTGTTGTTGTGTCGGTCAAGCGGAGTCAAGTTTGTGGGAATTTGTTCGCTTATTTTTTGTTTTCCCCACCTTGATTACACTTTTCGTATTTATTTTATTTGGCCAGAGCTGAGGCTGGGCCTGGCCTTATCTCGGCCAGCACAGTTCTCAGGGAGAATATCTCTTTGCGTTGGCAATCAAACTCGATTAGCTAGAATTTATAACCGGCAACAGTTGTAAATTAAAAAATTTAGTCAAATTAACGCAGTTGGCCGCTGCGTGCAGAGCATAAAAAATAACCAAGAAAAATATGCAAACGAAAGCAGTCGGCAGGCAGCGGGCAGCACTTTGGGTGCATTGCAGGTGTTTGAACTCGATCGTCGATCGTCGCCAGAAAAGACAGAAAAAAAAGCACAGAAAAAATTGGAATAATTGGGCGACAGACGCTGACGCCGCCGATTTTCGGAGCGGTGAACATTAAACACCGTTCGGCGAGACGGCGGCGGCGGCGGTGGCGGCGCGTGCAAATGCGAAATGCAAAACAAACAGTTTCGATATCGAAATTGTCTCGATAATTAAATGCGTTCAGCGGTAAAAGTATGTCAGCAATACGCCGCTCCACATCGGTGGCAGGGAGCCAAGGGAGAGCTCCGTTATTTGATATTTATCAGGTGTGCCAAGTCGGAGCTTTGATTATGAAAGTTTAAGCTTTGATATGTATCATCTGTAATGAAGGTTTATAACTCTCATTCAGAACATTTATCAATATATAAAATTCATTAGATTCCCCTTTTTGTTGGCCAGTGTCCCGCATACGACATTCGCCTGGCAGGGGGCCTTCTCCAGCTGAGCCCAACTTCGATTCTAGGGCGTTGACATTTCGAGGGCGCAGCAATTGTCCAATGTTTGTCCAATTCGTCACCCAGCCGCAGCCGCGGACCAGATCATGTCACTATATAGCCCAGGCAGCACCCAGCCCCAAGCCCCTCGTCCAACCTCTTTCCGTGCAATTTGAGTTTGGGTTTCGTCAACTTAATCAGAGACGGCGGCCCAGTTGGCGCATGTGCACAAGACCCCAACCCCAAAAATGAGCTGGTGACAAATCTGAGCTCTGGAGTTTGGCACTGAGAGAAAATCTTATTAGATTGTGAGCTAAACTTGGAGAAATGGCTTAGCAACAGTCTGAGATTAGATTTTCTAATACTTTTCTGAACTTCTCAATCAGTATTATGAATAATAGTTTATCCTTAGTTTCCCAACTTTTTGTCCAAGTGATTGGAACTTGGCACTGGGGCCGTGCCCATTGTCTTGGAGCGAATGCATCTGCATGTGGGCGTCGCTGGCTCCAAACCCGGAGCTCCGAGCAAAGCCCCCCGAGAGCCGACGGGTCAGAATGCCTTGGCCAGAAGGGTGTGACAACGTTTGTGGTGACTGCCTGTCGCCTGCTGGCTTCGATCTCTTTCCTATTGCTTTGGGCCTTTTATGTTGTTTTTGCGGCGCATGTGGGCTTAATTTATTTTGACTTTTGGCCATTTAACTTGAGATTTATCTGGCCTAAACTATGCGCAAACATTTTCCCTGTGCCCGGTGCCTGGTGCCTGGTGCCCAATGCCCGATGCCTGGCTCGTTGACGCGTGGATTAAATGTGCCAAATGACTGAGCCGGGAAAGATTTCTGTTAGCGGATTACTCAATGGGTGTGGTCCCCACCAACTCGTCCACTCGGTGGCGGCTCTGCACTCTGCACTCTGCAGATGGCCAATTGAGTTGTCAGAGGCTAATTTGCTGCTCCCCTCGAATCAAAAATCAGCCGAATGAGTAATCATCGCAGGGTGTGGAGAAGGCAGATTGATGAAAGGAACTCGAACTGCAGTTTTATATGACATTAAGGTTGAGTATTATCTGTCTGCTCATAAGCCCTAATTTACCTTGCAAAGGGAAAGAAATACTTTAACTGGCATCTTTTCCGCCTTCAGTTTTGATCTTTTCATGGACAAATATCATCATTTTCCTCCAACTGATTCTATAATCCGATTATATACTTCCGCTTCCGATGGCAAACACGGCCTTAAGAAGGATCTTAGTAACAAACAGGTACAACCTCGTGACTTTTGAATAATTAACAATACCTTAAAGAAGGAAGTTCAAAATCAAAGTCAAATATAAAAAGGATTTTGACTTAAAACTTCCGTTTTCTATAAGGAAATTGTCATCGATCCAACTTTCCTCATTCGTAACTGAGATATCTGGCATTACGGAAAGAGTTCTAGATGAGATGGTTTCCCATTCCCTTCCCTT
The DNA here is from genome assembly GCF_018153835.1 of Drosophila eugracilis. Lineage (NCBI taxonomy): Eukaryota > Metazoa > Arthropoda > Insecta > Diptera > Drosophilidae > Drosophila > Drosophila eugracilis. The sequence continues at coordinate 809,743 of NW_024572964.1, read as the reverse complement.
CCATGAAGTACTTTTCCAACAACCGAAGAAGCTTTCTCCTCGAATCAAGACAATTGAGAATTCATATAGTGGGTCGCCTGCATCTCGTCGCCAGAGTTCAATCTGCCACTTGAACTGCATTTCACTGCTCGTCACATCTGGGAATGCCTCGGCCTTAAGTACTCGCTGGATACTGGATGAGATCTTCAAACTCCGCTGACAGTTTCGACATAGAGCGGGTGGCCCAGCCTGATCCGATCCCGAACTCTTCCACCGACGGAATGGAAGAATGCTATGTCTCAATCAGCGGCGGAGATTTGTACTGTCCTTTCCCACATTAATTATGGAACAATTAAAAGATGCGGGGAACTCCACTTGAATGGCTGTCAATAGGGCGAACAATGGGCCTCTTCAGAGTGGGTTCCACATACCCATTCTCGTTCCCCTTTCCAGGCCTTTGCCTTTGCTTGTGTATTTACACCCGCATAGACACACACCAGCTATAGCGATGTGCGAGCTGATGACCTCCAGCGTGGACAAATCTCGGAGCAACAACAAAGTCTCAGCACTAATTTCGTGGAAATTACCCACCAGCTGTGTGTGTTTCTGTGTGTTGTTACGCATTTCCTCTCAGGTGTGCGGCGAACAAAAGAGCTGAAAAGTAGGTGCAGCTGAGGCTGAGACTGAGACTGAGGCTGAGAGCGGGATATGGCCTCTGGATCCGAATCTGAATCGGAATCGGAGGTTCGGGATTAATGAGCGGCGAGCAGCAGTTGCACACAGCAAAGTGAGTGGGAAAATGGAAAGGCTGCCACCAAAACAGCAACAAATAAGTCACAGCACTGAGAGAAAACTTGGGGAGCTACCTGGAAATGGTGATAATATTATTTTTTGTGAAAGGAAAAGTTCATTTTCCGCTTAAAATACAAAGATACATTTCAATCCCTTACTCAACATGACTTATTAACTATCTAAAAGTAGTTTTCTCCAACTTGATTTTCTCAGTGTGGGCTAGCAAGCCGTTAAGTCTCTGGCTCTGTCTCCGTTTGGGATTGAGACCGAGTCTGAAGTCTGAGACCTGGCGGTTTGGCTAATGATGCCGCCGCTACGTGACGTTCGTTGCCAAGTGGCTGCCACAGAATGGCTCACCTCTCTGCCTCTTTTCGGCCGCTTCTTCTTCTGCTTCTCCTTTGTGGCTCATGGGTTTATGAATTGTTTGGCATTCTTTGAGACGTCGTCGTCGTCGTCGCCGTGGCTGCGGGTTTCTTTATCTGCCGACGCACCTCATTTTCCGGCTTTCATAAAAAAGTTCAACAAAATGAAAAATTCACAAACAAAAAATACAAAAAAAAAAAAAGAAAAAAAGATGAAAAAACATTGGCAGAGCGATAAGTACGAGTAGCTGCAGACGCTGTCATCTGGGCACGGCTGCCGTTGACGATCTGCATGGCTACCGTTCCACTGCCTACGCAGCCGCACTGGAGCGATCGTCATTACTACACTGGGAAATGCATATGTTAAAACTTGTATATAATGAATTAATCAAATAAAGTATTTATGATTCAAAATATGATCAGATTTTATGCATTTGCTCATGGAATTACCCGCAAAAGTGTTTTACTTTTTGGTTTTACTGCCATTGGAAAGTATCTCTTGGGCATATCATTCCATCTTTGCATACTAGAAACATTCTTAGATGGAAAATGATCTAAAATCATTGTTAATTTGTATCATTTTTCCAAGTGCAACACTGCAGTAATCATAAAAATCAGCAGCGAAGACGATCAGCAATCTCTCCCGTTTTTTGGGCGTTTTTTAATTGAGGCGAATACTTTCCACTATAAATCAAAGGTCTGCGATGATTTGTTTGCAATTTAAATGCAAATAACGACCACCCAGCAGCCGCAGATCCGAAATTATAACTTAATTTTGGCAGAAGTCTGCAAGAGGCCAGAGCACTGAGCCGAAAATGCCTGCGGGCCACATGGGCGATGAATTGCGGCCCAAAACCGAAAGGCAAGAGGAGAGGGCGGAGGGCAGGCTGGCTAAAACCACAAGACAAAGCCATACAAAGCGCTCCAATGGGACCAAGGGGCATGATTTGTCTTCAAAATACTCAAAAGGCCCCTCGAAACCTTTCCCCTCGCCGAGGAAGTCTTTAAGCTTTGAGAAAAACGATTTGGGATTAGTTTTTGGAATGAAATCGAAGTGGGAACTTACCTGCAAAGTAGAAGAATTAAATAATATATATCTTAAGTTTAAAAATGTAGTTATTTTTATGACTTAATGACAATGATTTTTAAGGGAAGTGGAACCAATTACCTTTAAGACAAAGACAGGGCATCATAAAAGAGCGTTAAGCTGGTCACAAGGAACGATTCCGAGAAGCCTCTTCCTCTCTCTTCCAAATTCCAAGCTCCAACTTCCAGTCCCTGGAAGAGGCCCCAAGCCCAAGACCAATCCCCGAAATATTAATAAAAGTCGTCACCGTCAAAAGGAAGCGCAGTCGATCCCTAAAAAACGACTCACACAAAAACTGCAAACCAAAACCCACAAAAAAGACCACGAAAATGAAAAAAGTTATGCCTCGCCGGTGTTCAGCAAATTTCAATCTCGGCTCAAAGGCAGAGGCCTCAAAAGGGGACCAAAAACAAAAACCGAAACCAAAAAACAGAAAAGAAGAAGGTTCGCTTTTTGGCCTGCACGTGCAGCATTGAAATGCGCCGCGCGTTGGACCCAAAGGATCCTTGCCAAAAAAAGGAGAAGGAGTGAAGCCCAGATCCCAGATCCCAGAGACCCAGCCGAAACCAAATGAATTGAAAGAATTCCTTGCGGGGCTCATGGAGACTCATATTCAGTCCCAGACTGGGACTCAGATGGAGATCAGCTTCGGAATGGGAGTGCACTGAGAGAAAGTCTCTTTTTATCTTTATGATTTCTAAAGAGTTTTAGGAGATGAAGTCCAGACAGCTGCCATACTGAAATTCTCCCAGTGTAACGTTGCAACTGAGCCCCCGAACCTGGGCAAACCTTCGACGAATCGTCGCAGATCAAATGCTGAGATAGCCCCGGTCGACGGATGGACTGGATGACCGTTCTTGGGCTCGTTTTGACCAAAATGCGACGACGGAGAAGGAATTCTTTGGCTTCGTTTTGGCCTTTGATTTCTGGCTGCCTTTCTGTGTGAATAGTTTTCGGGTTTCGCTCTGCTTTGTCGCTGGCCTTTTGTTTTTTTTCGTCCGACCTTTTTGGCCAGAGGAGAGGTGGCCCTATATTACGATTTGAATTTCAGATTGAGTTTTAATAGCCGCAACTCAGCCGAACCACACCTGCATTTGCCTTCGTTTGGCAGTTTTTGTGGCCAAAGCCGCAGGAAAAAGGCAAAAGACGAGGCCGTCTAGATTTGGGCTCGGATCTTGGGGTGTGAAGTCTGCGCTGGGCATATATGGCTAAGAAATTCAATTTCACGCTTCTTTATTAATTGGCGAGGCTCTGGGCAATCGCTTTTCCCCGGCTCTTTTCATTTTCGGTGTGGATTTTTTGGCCGCTTGCGTTAATGAGATTTTTGCACTGCGATTATGAGCTGAGATTTGAATTGGGTTTGGTTGTGGGTTTGGACCTGGTCGGAGTCCTCGATTGGCTTTTGAGATGTGCCGACTGGCCGTGTTTTTGCCGTTGAACGGCGATGAAGCGTTAATTAGACAAGGGAGATGGCTGATAGACAGGCGGCTGAAAAAGTGAAGAAAATTGCAGGAAAGTTGGGAGCAGGAAAAGAGTTTGAGCCAAGGCAGCCTCCATTGAGTTTCTCATTGGAAAAGCAGAAGGAAAGGGAACCTCAGAATCATTTTATTAAAAACTTAAATATTTTATTAATAACAAATAATAATAATTTCACGAATTTTATTGGAAAATTTCCCGCTAAACATTGGCATTTAAATGCCGAAAGCCAAGAATAGTAAATTACGGCCATGCTTTTACCGTTTGGAAAACAAATTTTCATTAGGCGAACGGCCAGAGAAAATGCCGAGGAAATTCAATAAACATTTCCAGCCAATCAAAAGCCGAAAAGCGCTCAAATAAAATAGAGGAAAATCAATAAGCGAATGCAAATGTTTATTCCGAAATTGACGCACTGCAGGCGTTGCGGTGTTGACAACAGACTTGGCCAAAACCGCAGCCTCTGCCGCGCTGGCGATGTCTCAAGCTGAAGGCCTAGCCCCTCGTCCCCAGCCTTCTCTGCAGCCTCATCTCATCTCTGTAATGTTGCACAGTGTTGGCGGCATCTCCACACATTTTGGCAGCTACTGCGGCAACGCGTGAAAAATAATATTTATGGCTAACAAATTTCCATCTATCGACGGCAAACGGCAAACGGCGCCGCCACGCCAACGTGAATGCCGAGGAGCGGAGGTGTGTGTGTGTTTGCGAATATGACTGCAACTGCCATATAAAATAATTAGGCAGTCAGGGGTTAAGCTGGGGAGGGGTTAAGACTGAATGTCAACGTAAATTTCGAAGTCTTTGCCGGCTAAGTGCGTCCATCAATGGCTCCATAAGTTTGGCTTGGCGGCAACCTAAATCAATCCTCAGGCTGAGTACAGCGCACTGAGAGAAAAGGTTTAGGCTTTTGATATATCTTATGTAAGTTAAAGTTTGATAGAAGGTGGGTTACTATAAAGGTTGGATAGAGTTTTAAGCAAGAGAAGGAAGGAGATACTTCTCATTATCCTTCTGAGATTTTGCATTATTTTTTCTTTCAATTTCTGTAAATTTTAGTAAAAGGAAAACCAATTTCCTTAGTGCACCCCCACCTCTGCCTTTCGGGGGCCTCGAACGTAATCGTAAATTATATGCGAAGTCTGTTCCTTCGTCGCCATTTTTGGGCATCTTTGGACCGCTCTGACATGGCATGACAAATGGCAAATGTGCGACGGAAGTTGGCCGGAGTCGGAGTCGGAGTCGGAGTCGCAGTTTGGAGCTTTGAGCTGGAGTTGGAATTGGAGTCGCCTCGGAGGCCTTTCAGCTGGCGGCGGCCTTTGTGTTTCGGGGACTCTGCCGAATAGAGGAAGAGGTTTGTGGCATTTGTGACAAGCTGGTTGGGTTTCATTGATTGCAAATTTAATTCGCCTCAGCGGTGACAGATAAGAATCGCATCGCATAACGAATATCTGATGGCCACGCCCCTCGTCCCTCGCCCAGCTGACTGGCAATTAACCTGGCCAAATCGATCGATTCTGTTTGGTATCTTAAACAGAATTTGTATTTGCTGATCGCGGTTCGAGATAGCGGAAAAACGAAACCAGCCCGCGGAGCAAGAGCAAATTTATTGAATTTAATAACGCGCCAAGTTTATCGCAAAAAGTTTTTGTCAATTTAACAAATTGCAGCTACAACAGCAACACAAAAACAGCAACAAAACAGAAAAAAACAGAAAAAAGAGGGGAAAACCTGGCCAAGCCCCCGTGAAAAGCCTCGAAAGCCAGTTGGCCGGGCCGGGCCGGGCCGACAATGGAAATGGAATTGAATTCCTAGACGGCTAATAATGTCTTTGTGCACAATTGACGGCCAAGTGGACAACGACAGGCGTGCAAATGAATGCGAGTCTCCGGAGTCCGGGCCAGCAGCCCGCGAAAAGAATTATGTTACGATCTGCAGCAGGATCGGGGGGCTAAGCTCCGGTCGCCGGGGAGCGATATCGCCAAGATCAATGAATCAATTAGCGAAACGAAATGAAAATGAATGAAAAACCCAACTGCAACGGCGGGAGCCGGTCACTATTTATTTGCGATTTTTTATTTCATTTTATTTGGCCAAAACAGAGCCGAGGCGTGGGATGGCATTTATCAACGTCGTATTTTCGGCTCTGTTGTTCGCTTTCAAAGGGTATTACCACTGGTGTTAGAAGCTTGTTAGATTGAGGGTTTACTGTAGGTACTACCAAATACCAGCCATCCTCTATCTGCCAAGTAACCTTACCAAACTTCTGATATCTCTTTTAGTAAATCTGCTTCTTAGGGTATTCAACTCTTCTACCAAAGTTCTTACCTGCTTGCAGCTGCTGTTGGTGGTCTTTTGATAGTGGCGCTGTTGCTGTTGGCAGTTGCAGTTGCCGCCACCGCTAAGCGTTGCCGTGTTCCCCATCGTATATCAATCTCGGCAACTCGGGTGGCGCATTAGTCAGAGCCTCGAGGCTCCAGCAGCAACAATTCAATTGGCGATAAGGAATTGTGCATAATTTTATTTAATTTACGGCTTGACACTCGCCGCAGTTCGTCATCGACGGCGTGGGGCCTGTGACCCCTTGTCTTTCGATCAAATGTCAGGCGGCAGCAACTGCAGCAGCCACTGCAACTGCAACTGCAACTGCAACTGCGGCAGCCGCACCTCTCGACCATTGTCATCGCCATTGTTGGCCGAAAAGCCAAAAACCGCGACTGAGTCTTTCCAGTCAGAGCTGTCATTAGGCCAACATGTGGCGGCCACCGAACAACAGCAGCAGCAGCACCGCCACCCCTCTTGCAACTACTAGAGCCACAATGGGTGGGTGACGCAGCTGAAATCAATGCTGGGAGTCAGCCACCCAGAGCCGTTCCCGATCCTCAGCTGCCCGCTTTGTCCGCTTTCCTGGCCAACTTCCGCCAGCTGATGGAGCTCGCTGGTGGTGGTGGTCGCAGTTTGAGCTTCCGATTCGAGCACCTGACTCCTATTCCTGGTTAAACAAGCGAGGTGAAAGGATTAGGGGTTGCAAATATGGGATTTACCATCTATCAGTCTTTTAATTAGTCACCTTGCTAAGACCTTAAAGGAATGACTTAATAAGTTAATTACTTCCATCTTATATATATATCTTATTAATATTATAAAATTATATATATAAAGTGCTACCAGTTTGCCCCTGACTGTGCGTTTACACATGTTTCCCAATCACAAATCAAGTTTGCAACTCCAACATCGACTCGGTTTCGATTTCCTAATTCGCGTGGAACTCTCACCCAGTTTTTCCGCTTTTCCCTCGCCTCGAAGACAGATGGCCGCTTCAATTACACAAAAGCCTCGGTTCCCCTTAACCCCTTGGCGACTACTCAACTGCCTTGCCCAGCTTAACCCATGGAAAAGATGCTGAGCAGTGTCCGCGTTGCTTTTCTGCTGCTGCCTTTATTTCGCTGGCTTTGGTGTCTTGACTTTGTTTTAGTTTTCGTTTGCCGGTACTTGTTGTTGTTGTTGTTGTTAAGCGAAACAGGTGCGTTTTGCGTTTTGCAGGTGTTTCCCAAAAGCCACCACCACAACAGCAACAGCAACTGCAGCGGTCGCGGACTGTTTAGTAGTTACGCTTTACCGCTAGTTACACAAATTGCCATCAAGTATTACCACCTCCTCCCCTACCGCTCCCCCTACAACGCCTTTATCAAATGCCACCCCCCCTCGCTTTAGCCATTTTAACCAGCGGCGCCAGTTGCTCATGCGCATTGTATTTCGTGTGAAAATCACAATTAAATGCGATTTTTATGCGCACCTCGCCGAAGTCGTCGTCGGCGCTGTTGATTGTGGTTTAGCTTTCATTTCGGAGACCTCACTTGGCGCGGGAAAACAGGCACTTAACCCTAGAAAAGTCAGTGATTTAATTACCCAAATAACTTAGTAATGTGTTACTCAGAGAGCCTTACAAACATATTTTTACTTTTAAGCAAATAGTCATTAAAAAACCGCACACATTTTTGTCAACATTTACTGAACGTGCTCGGGAATCGAAAGGCCTTATTAGGCATTCAAAGCACTTGGAAGAAGCAGGTAAACAGCCTTACGTAATGTATTTTTAGGATTTTCAAAACAACTTTTAGATTAACGAAGAAAGATCCTTAATTACTGAGAAAAACTTGACTTTTGAAGGTCACCAGACTTAGGACTTAATGCGATAACGGCCTTAATCCTCCCGTAATCCCCCTGGGACGTCAAGGGGTTAAGCTAGAGCAGCGTCGGGAGCTCGGCTGGTTCGGGCTCAGCTGTCAGCTGCGTGGTTGGAAATGTCAGCTTGACAATTATTATGTCAAAATTTTCCGGCACGGCCATTGGAAGGCTGAGCCGAGCGACTGCGACTGCGACGGCATTCGCAATCGCGCAGTTGCCGCAGCTGTTGACTGCTACACGAGTTTTTATGGTAATTCAAGTTTCACTGATTTCTCGTCTCAGCGCAGTCGCACCCAAAAAAAATCATTACATGAGAGAGAAACCCCCGGACCCGATCCGAGCCTCACAAACGGCGACTAAGGTGAGCGCACTAATTGTACCTGGCCAATGGCTTAGACTCGGACTCAAGCCCAGTCTCAGCCCCAAAGACCCCAAAGCTCTGCAAACAATTAGCGCATACCAGAGTTTGGCTCGGAATCGGAGATCATTGGCCCCCAGAATGGGCGACGGCGAATAAAACGCACTGATGCACTGAGAGAAATCTTTGGTATTTTATGCTTAATGATGAAATATGCAAGGGAACTTGAAGGTGTTTCTATAAAGACTTCAAAGTAAGAATGATCTTACTCGTGGAATCAGTCGTGAGGTGAGGGAGATCAATACTGAAATCTCTTCCATTTAGACTGATAAACATTCCCCTTAAGACCCAACTTGACTTTTCCCAGTGCACCATGAATGTCGCCCGCAGACAATGCATGTGAACCCCTTCGTTGTTTCGCTTTTCCTATTATTTTCCATTTGCCTGGGATTTGTTTTAAGCGGCAGTTCATACCCTAACAAGAAAACAGTAATGCGGTTTCGCGGCGCTAGAATGGGAAGTTTTTTACGATTAAGTAATTGCTCAATTAACGCGGAGCCAAGTAATAAATCCCGCTTTGGCAGACATCTGTCACCTGAAGTATTTCACAAATTTACCAACTTACAAAATATTTATTTTATGTTTTGCCAAATAAATTGGTTTACTATCAATCTTCTACTTAAGGTGATGATGAGGTAACCTTTACCTGCAGCAGAGGGCCCTCCGAAGAGCATCCCAGATTTGTGGCCTCCGAGGAAAAGCGGTCCGTAGCTGCTTAAAGTGTTTCCCTGGCGTTCCACTGGGGTCCGATCCGAATTGACATTTGAATGGGGCGGCTGGCACCGAGAGCTCCGAGTTCCGAGCTCTGTGCTCCGATCTCGAAGCACACCCGAGACTGTAGTCGCAATTGCCAATTGGTCAGTGCATTGTAGTTGCAATCATTAACGCTAATAGGCCAGCAGATAGCGGGAAAGAGAGGGGAGAGTGGGAGTGGGAGGGCAGGCAGCTGCGGGCAAAAAAAAAGAAAAGAAAACCCAAAAAACCGAAAACTAAATCCACACCCAAGTGGTCGGTCGGAAGGCGAAATAAAAGGAAAACCAGCAGGCCGAGGTGAAGGAAATGTTTCTCAACGGAAATTTTCCGTCCGCAATTCGCACACGTGTGCAGGTCGAGTTTTCCACGCGGCCCCTAAGGGCCGTTTTACCTGGGAAAACCGAACCCTAATGACAAAGGCGTCGGCTGCGTGAGAAAACTCGCTCGCCCATGGCCGTTGCATTATCTGCCATGCAGCTCATTGTTCTGGTGATTCGTTGCACTTGTTTACATGGGAAATGCTTTTCTTGCAGGTAGTTAGCAGTAGATTTTTCCGGTAGTTTCTGGTAGCTGCGTAATCCCTCCTCCCGCCCAAAGAAAACCCAGAGTGGCCTTTTTGATTTTTAATATTTTTTAATTTTGCAATTTATTAAGAGCTAATGTTTGTTTTTCTTCTCTTTAGATATATATTTTTTCGCATCATCATCAATGTTTTCTTTTTACATCATGACAGAGTGTTTTCCATCGAAATGAGAACAAAAAGTGTAATTTCGATTGCGGATCAAACCAATCAAATCATAATTAATCGCATAATTATGCTAAAAAAACACTTTGTACAAAGTATGCTACAGATCACAGAACATATATTAATGTATATTTATAGGTTTAGTGTATATCTGGTAATTACTATTAATTCGATTAAAAAAAGAGGAAACGACTCGGAAAACTACAAATGAGGTGTGTGTGTGTGTGTGTGTGTGAGTGAAAATTAGTGCCTGGAAATTACTTTCTCAACTTAAACACTAAACGAACTCCTCTCTCTCTTCTTTTCGATATAAATTAATGAATCTGAATGTGAGTGTTGCTGAGTTGGTTGGTTTTCTTGTTGTTGTCGCTGGTTGGCTGGTTGGCTGATTGGCTGAGGCTAATCAATAATAGGAAAATTCTCATTGATTAAAATTAATAGGAAAATCGTTCAGATGGAAATCATATACTCATTAAGCAGAATTTTATTATTGCTGATCTCTGTTGCTTTGCATTAGTAACACTTTTTCTTCTTTTCATCTTTTCATCTTTACGTTTTTAGTTTAAACCAAAACAAAACTAAAATTAGGAAAACAAAATATATGCTTTAGTGTAATTTCAAGCGTTAAAGGAAAATTAAATTGTTTAAAGCTTTGCCAAGTTCTCTTCTCTTCTCTTCTCGTTTCGTTCTTAAGCGCCATCCTAGTTAATATTTTAATATTTAATCATAATGTTTACTTCCTTACGATGCTCTAATGCTAGGTGTTTGTTGTGTGTTGTTGTGTTTTCTTTTCGTATCCTTAAATGTTTAAACTAAACTCTGTTCGGCCAGAGGCGAGATCTCATTTCCCCGACCTTCCGTGCTCGGGAAAAGAGAGTTGCAGAGACGCGCCTGGGCTAGGCTGCAGTTTATCTTTTTCTTGAGAGTTTTACACGTTACTTATGCGGAGATCTTCACCCGAAGGTTTGCGAGTGGAGTTTTGACTGTACTTTAATTATGCATTTAGTTAATAGTTTATAGGTTTCCCGGCTGGGCCTTTCCTCCTTCCCCCTTACGACTGCCTGCTGTCCTTCTCCGCGTTCAGAGGCTAGAAAGAGAGAGAGAGAGCGGGGAAATTCCAATTAGTATTCGCAGTTCAAGTACAATAATTTGTTTATTAGCTGTATTATTTCGCCATTCTGTGTTATCAATTAGTTCCCCGTTGTTTGTTGTTGTTTTTGGGACACTCGCTGGGAAGACGATGCTATGAGCAGGGGCTGGGGCAGTTTAGGGGCGCCAAGAAAATCAAACGAGCTGTCACTGAGCTTTTGTTTTGTACTCATTTGGGTGCTTATACAGTGAGAGAAATAAGTGTATGTCTAGGAAAACTTGTAAAAAAGTATTTATAGGAAATTTACTCTTCATTTTCCCAGATAATCACAAAATGTAAGAATAAAGATCTACGAAATATCGAAAATTCTAATAAGTTTTTCCCCCAGTGTTCCCCTCATGTTCTCTCCCCTCTCCTCTCTTCCACGCTCTTTACTGCGAGGGGGCGGGCATTTAAGGGGGGCAGGATCCGCCGAGGGGGGCTACAATGTAGAAAGCGACCGACTGGCGACTGGCGACTGGCGCACAGCTGCGCGAAAATAAAAAACGAAAAGAAACAGCAAAAACAACTGAAAACAACCCACAGAGAGAACATTTTGAACACGTGCATTTCTTTTTACAGTTTTCTGAGTGCCCCCATGTGTCCCTGTGAGTGTGTGTGCGTGTTTTCGAAAGAATTCTCGCATTGTTGTTGTTGCTGTGGTGGTGACACATCGCACACACACACACACACACACTTACACAACAAAGATGTATGTTTGTGGGTTGCAGATGTTTTGCAAGAGAAGCACAAAGTTACGCAGGAAAGAGGAGAGGAGGAAAAGAGACCTACGCAGAGCTGTGTGTGACTTCAAAGGGAAGGTCGATCTCTGCCAGAAGAAAGGGGTTTCCACCTCCACGATTAATCAACAATCAGCGATACCAAAAATTAGTTACACTTGCCGGGGCCACCCAGTCGATCATTTGTTCGAAAACCCATTGAAAAGAGCTTTTTCGAACCTGTTTTCACGTGGCTCTCGAACAAATCTTTTTCGCCAGCATCATTAATAACCGAAAAAGGTGGAGAGAGGAGAGGAAGAGGCGAGCCGAGCGCTAATGAAGTAAGCCAAAAACAAAGTAAAACGAAAAATACGAAGACTGATGATTCCCCAATTTCAAATTCCGTTTTCAAGCTCGCAGTGCGTGTGTGTGTGTGTGAGTGAGTGAGTGAGTGTGTGTGTGTATGTGAAATAAATTTAAGTATCTGCAGGTGTTCATTTAAAACATCACAACAACAGAAAAAGGCCGCGAGAAAAAATTAACAGCTACGTATAGGCAAGACACAAAAGAAAGAAAACGACGGCGACAACAACCGCAGAACACACTCACACACACACACAGTCGCACTCGCACTGGGACAGTCTGTGAAATGTCTATAAAAACGAAATGAATTTTTCATATTTCTTGGGCGAAGAGTGCGGCTGGGCATCGGGAAGGTCGGCGCTCAGATTTATTGTTGTCGAGAAGTGAAATTTCCCAAAAAACCGCCTCCTGATAGGCGTCCTTACGAAAAACAGAAAACAGAAAACACTCACGCAAACATTTGTCAATCGCCTTATGAATGAGGTCACTCGCCAGCCAACAACAAGCAAAACCAAACACTTTGACACTCAATTGTCTCCTGAATTTGCAATGCAAATGTCACACAGCCGCGGTCAAAATAATGGCACTCAGAAAAACCCGAAAACTGCAGTCGTAAAACGGGTCTTCAAAACCCTGGCGATGGATTTCATAATCTTCTTTCATTGCCTTGCAGCCGAGAGTTTACAACTCTTGAGATCAGTTTTGGAAATAAAATATATTTTTTAGAAAACAAGAAACGATTTTTTAATCTCCCATTTAATTTCTGCTACTATTTCGACCTCCGCTGTGCCCATCTGCCTACTTCCTATTCCGCTATTTTAGCAATTTATTTGTTAACTCACCGATGCTAAACTGTTGGACAGCTGCTGCTGTGACTGCAGTTGCTGCTGCTGCAGTTGCTGGTGCTGCTGCAGTTGCAGTTGCTGGTGAGCGGGCGCCACGAGGGTGTTGGGCGTTTGGCGATCGGCGAGCGGGAGACGGGCGGCGGGACTAGAGACTTTCGCCGGCTGTTCGGCGGCCAAGCGCTGGGCAAGGACATCTGGATCCACTTCCGATTCCGCCTCCACATCGGCATCCTCCATGTCGCTGTCCTCGTCCTCATGAAGACCATTCACTGCCGTCAGAGCGGCCGCCGCATCGAAGTTGCCCATCTCGGGATGTGTTTCCAGCTCCGTCTGCAGGTCGCAGATGTAGTCGATGACGTGCTGGATGATCTCCAGCTTGGAGAGCTTCCGGTTCTTGGGCATGAACGGAACGAGGTCCTTCAGCTTGGACAAGTACATCTTCATCTCGGCGTTCTCCCCGTCGCCGCGGTGCGTGGGATGGCGCGAGATGCGCCCGCTGGCGTTCAGGGCCGGCATTCCGGAGGCACCTGTCTGGCAGACGGCCGTCAGGGACTTCATTCTCGAGATGATTGCTTTACGCTCCTTGAGTAGAATCTTGGCGGTTGTTACACGGTCGTACCGGATTACTTGCGAGGTTCAGTTAAGATTGCTTTCTTTTTTCTTGATTTGGTTTTGGCTTTGTGCGCTCACTTCACTTTATTGTTGTCACTCTGTCGAAGTTTGGTGCGAAACACTTTAATCCAGCGTGTTTTTCGATTTCTATATCTTTTCAGCGAACTGTCGACACGGTCGATTTCTATATCTTTTTCTCAACGAACGGTCGTTTTTCAACAGAAACGTTAACAGTGGCAGAGCAGCGACGAATGAATAGTGTGCGCTCAGAGCGCCCGCTTTTATACCGCCCGAGTGGCTAGATGTGTAAGGCCCGACCCGAAGAGCGCCGATAGGCGGAGTCTTTGCTCTCGGGTTTCGTCGGCTGGAGAGAGAGAGGTGGTTGTAGAGACAGAGAGCGATAGGGTAGGGGAAAGTACTAGCCACCACGGCTTGAAGCCGAAGTTTTGGAGAGCGAGAGATGGAGAGTTTTTGAAAGGGTTTTTATTTGGTTTTACAGATGTTTCTGTGGAGAGTTCCTAAAGGGGAAAAGAGTATTTTTTTGGACAGTCTGGGGAGCATCTTTGAAATCCATAAGAACAGAGGTTATTCACCACATAAATGGATCTATACATCCAAGCTGAAACTTATTTTGGAGGGGATATTGTGGAGATTCCACCACTATCGGACACTTGATGAACATAAATGTACTATAACGGGGAAATGAAACCAACAAGCTAAATGAAGTCTTTTGTTTTAAAAATATATTTAAAACTGCATTGACATTACCACTCTATAATATCCAAATCCCTGCTCCTCAACATCCACACCATCCACAGGCCAACTGTCTTCCACATTAAGACCAACCAACTCTCCATCTCCTTTTTCCACGTACCACAAAATCCAATCCACAAGATCCAATCCAAATCACCAACTACACATGAATCCAGAATCCAAAGAATCAACATTTCCCCTTTATCCACCACTGTCCACTTATATTCACCTTTGTAGACCCGGCTTTGGGGATTGCTCTCCTGAAAGTTCTCCAACAAATCGGAACAATCTCTACAAGATGCAATATGCTCGGGTTTCTGAAGAGGGGAAATGGTTTTGTGATTGGTCGGCTGCCCTTCTCAGTCAAACTGAGAAGACCCGAGCATTAGCTCTCGCTCAATAGTTATGAATCTCTCCATCCTCTCTGGCTCTCTGGCTCTCCCTCTCTCTATCGTATGTGATGTTTGTTTTTCTTTCTTCTCATGCTTTGTGAATGAGCATGAAAATGAATGAAAAGTGTTTTGTGGGAAAAGGAGGTTCCACAATCAACACGAAAAGGCGAAAAAGACAATGCGAGCGGCTCAACGAGGGCTTGATTAATTACGGAATGAATATTAAGTTTATGCATGGCTAAATTAGATTGAAAACGCCGTTGGAGGGGGCCACTTTCATTTGAATTTCCCGGACAAGATTAAACGGTAGTCTTCCAATTTGTCATAATAAGTCCGAAGAAAGATAAGTCCAAAACCAGTCGTTATCAGTGGCTTAACCAAATTCTTATTAACGAGTTTCTAAAGCAGCCAAAGCGAAGCGCTCGGCTTATCTGAGTCTTATCTTAATTTGGATCCACGACATCTTGAACACTCATAAGTGGTTGCGGCGCCTCGCCTTTCCTCCCACTCCCACTCCGTGGCAGCGAAGAAGTTGCAGGGTTTCTGGGCAAGAAATTCACGATCGTATTACACACACACACACACACATGACAGGCCATTGAGGAAATTGTGGAAATTTTCAATGAAAACGAGCGCGGCGCGTCGTTGTTTGTGAAAAGCGACACGTCGTCTGCATTTGAAGCGGCTTTGGATGGGTTTCCTTGGGCTTCTATAAGGCAGCTGAATGAAAAGCCTTAAAGCTGTTTGCTTTCCTTCGCTCTCGTGCCTTTAATTACGGCGGTCCATTTGCAAGTTTCCGTGGAAACGCAGCCGAGGAATGTCCCGAGTCTGGTTCCTGGAAGTCGGGGGACAAGGTGTTGCATGAAATACAACAGAAATCCATGTTCCACGTCGAAAAACTAAACTCGAAAATAACTGAAAAATGCTGGCAAAAACCGCGACACAGTTCAAGTTTCCCAGGGGAGGGGGCAGGGGGAAGAAATACCGATCATAATTTTATGACTGCAGCGGCAACGACTTCTCGAGATGATTTCCCGTCTTCCTCGGGAGATGTCAGGAGACTGGAACGGGAACGGGAACGGAGCTTACTTTACGACTTGCTAGTGTTTCGCCTGAATGACAAATGAGCAGCGCCGCCGAAGAACCAACAACAGGTTAAAAGCAGCGTAAAGTCTGAAAACCAGAAAGGGAAACACCGAACTTAAATACTCTCTGTCTTAAGGGAAGGTCTCTTCTCTCGCTTTTACTACATTCCTCTGATCAGTGAGGTGTTCTTAATCTTAAGTTCACAAAACAGAATTTCGTTTCTTCTTGCAGCTAGAACTATCACCATGATAACTATCATTAGTCCATGATGAAAGGAGGAGGCGTTAAGATAGATACCCTAACCTTGTTGGGTCTGATCTATGAGTGCCCCTAAGTACCCCTTTGAAGAGCATACGCAGAGAGGAGGGCAGATATTTGCAAGCCATAGAAACTTTGTTGAGGATGCGATGAAGATGAGGATCACATGTCAATCAGCGGGCGGGCACTTGCGGTGGAGCTGGGGAACTGGTTGGGGAAGGGGCCTTTATAGTTAAATGCATGAGTGCAGGGGCAGGGGAGGGGGGATCGGGATGAGAAGTATCCGAGAGATGGCGTTGCAGATATGCAGCCGCATGCCGCGCCGCGTGCATTGCATGTTGAAATCCAATACCAGTCACTCAGCCCCCTCCTCTGGCCCAATCTGCTATCTCCAATACGATCCGATCCCCATTGAAATCCCAGTCCCATCCGCACTGATTCCACTCCAGTCCCCAGTCCCAGCTGAGGACATCTAGTTGCCATTAAAGGGGTGCTCTGCCCTGTCACTCTCCGGTGACATCCCATTAAGGACTTCGCCTTGGAATTCGGAACCGTTTCGCTGCACCGATAAAAATTCAAAAACTGTTTTGACAAGCGGGAAGGTTAAGTCTTCTAGGGTTAAGTAACCATTGACTGACCTTTCTTTGAAGGAGTAATCCTTAATCAGACTTAGTTTAAGATATGTATTAAGATATATAAAGTTGTTTTCCTCTGACTAAAGTTACTCCTTCTTTTCGCCAAGTGTCGTTTATTTATAAACATATTTTGCATATGGCCAGAGATGATGACTGCCGATTGCCGATCCAAGATCCGAGATCCCAGTCGAATCCAAGGCTCGTCGCCTCGAACTCCACTTTACTGCAGTCGCATCCGGCCTCCGTCCATGGCTTTCAGGTTTGTTTAACTTGTCGTTGTCCGAATGGTAACTGAATACTAATTTCGCAGCGAAAAGCGTTTCATTGAGGCGTCGATGATGGCTGGGCTTTTGTTTACTCTACCCCCCTCTTGCTTTCCCTGGCGTAACAATAAACTCAATTGCGTGGGAATGGGAACTGAATCAGAAATGATTTTCTTGTTTACGCATGAAAATTACCGCCGAGCTCAGCTGAATTCCAGACTCGCAATGATCCGATTTATTGGCAGAGAGATTTGAGATTCCAAAATCCGTAAAATGTCATATAAAGGAATATTAATATTGGGAAATTTATTAAAGTTTCATCAACAGAAGAATGGAGAAGGAGTTTAAATATTCATTTCCTTTGATATAGTTTTCTAGTTATTATAATCGGTAATAAATTTTTGGATATACGACTGTGTTTTCCACATCGTCGCCTTGCGGAACTTCCAATTCGTTTTTAAGGAACTCGCTGCTCAGGCTTTCTAAGCTTTCGTATTCATCAGCATTTTCCATCATGTTTGGGGCACAGAATACAAGGTGAACGGCCAAGAAGGCAACAACTAAAAGAAACTAATATGCAAATTAGGATTACTTAAATAGTCAGACGGATTAAGGATCGTTCTACGTACCAGCACTTTCATGGCAATTCAAGACTGAGATGAAAAGAAGCTGAGGAATGTTCGTATTTATAAGCAAATCTGCTTGAAGATTAAATTTGTATTCGGACTTATGATTAAGTTCTTATCTATTTTTGAACTAGCTCTTCTTCTAATTCCTTATCTGATATGTTTTCTAGGAATTCCTATTAAAAATCTGAAATTTATTAACCAAAGTTCAATCGATTATAAAAATTAAATGACTCAAACTTTCCCATGAATTTTGTGACTTTTTACTTGTGACATTAAAAAATGGCAATTCAAGAATAAAATAAAAATAATTTAAATTCAAAAGACACATTTTCCTCAGCCAGCAGTCAGGTATTTAAAATATAAAAAAGTTTGAGGTTTGTCTGCACTTCGAAAACCAATTTTTAGACTATAAAACTTGACTTCAGTGATTTGGGAAACCGTGGAATACATTTTCCGACTCTTTGTGGCAGTGTAGAGTCTTAGCACGCAGCAGGGAAAGGGAGAAGGGCGGCAGAAGGCAAATGAACTGCTGTCAAAATAACCCCAGCCCCGTCAGGGTAAAAAGGACACTCGGGGACAAAGGGACACGTCGATGGAAGCCAAAATGCGACTGGAAAGTGTGCAGCCGGCTTCTCGGCAGGGGAAGAGAGTGAGAGTGAGAGTGAGCTGCCGGAGGGGAGAGGGAGGGAGATAGTGTGTCAACCAGGTGAACAGATCAGATGCGATTAGGGATTATTATGCTATTACGCAGGATACGATTAACAATGCTCCTCGGCAGGACAGCAACTGCGCCGAACACCGAACGCCGCTCGCCGCACGCCGTCACATATGCTACAGTTCGTTCCCTCCGATCTGGAATCGAAGGTATATATAGTTAGGCAAATGTGCGATGTATTTTTTGCTACCCTAATTGAGTGGAAAAACGGCAGTTGGAGGGCAGTTGGGCAATGCATCGCATCTGCAGGATAACTGCGGCGCGGCTGCCCTTATTTGAACTGCATTTACCGTTCGGCCACACCGGGCTTTTTCCCCTGCTTTCCACAGTGTTAATTGAGAGCAGCTGAGGTGAGCCGAAACTGCAAGCAAATAGGGCCTTGAATGTAGATTAATATCTGTTTGATAAACAGCCAACGAAGCTCAAGGATGTTTGTGGGATTAAAAGAGATTTAGCTTAAAGTTAGGATGATACTACAGCTAACCTTGCCACCATCTTGGACCAATATTTATCAGCATAATTGAATCCTTTTTATCTCTGCAAGAAGGTGCCTCAGTTGCGTCTGCAAACCGAACCTTTATCGATGGAAAATCGATCTCTAACAAGGAATTACTATCCTCATTAGAGCGGCGACAGAGGTGCTGGGATCTGTCTAGACGCTAATA
Organism: Drosophila eugracilis; assembly: GCF_018153835.1. Lineage (NCBI taxonomy): Eukaryota > Metazoa > Arthropoda > Insecta > Diptera > Drosophilidae > Drosophila > Drosophila eugracilis. The sequence continues at coordinate 790,879 of NW_024572964.1, read as the reverse complement.
ATGGCCAAGGGCATTAGAGGCTTGCCAAAAGTGAGACATTTGGCCGGTGCAACTTCATTCGGGAGCAGGTAGTCGGATGTGCAGCAGCAGCAGCCGCCTCCCGGCGCAAATATTATGGCCACAATCCGCTCTTCTGGTCACAACACCGCTTCCCCATCCCCTGCCTTTTTGCACAAAATCTCGGCAGGTGGTCAAAACCCACGGATTCTCGTGCGTGTTTGGTTTTTGTTTCGGCCTCGTCAATTTGTCGCCAGTTGCTAATTGCTTACATTTTCCACAGGCCAACAGCCAGCCAGCCAGCCCGCCAGAGCTGTTGTTTTTGTTTTCGCTTTTAAGTTAAGAGATGATCGAGCCAAGGAAGCCAGGAAGGCCACTTGGCCACTTGTCATATCTGGGATGATGGATGGGCCCGATGGCTCGGTGGCTTGGTGTCGTGCGGTGGCAAATGGCTTCTTGAGCCGCTTAAGTCCACAAAAGGCCCAAAAGTGGCTTCCTCCTGATGACTTCCAGCCGATATAGCCCACTCGAAAAAGGGGCTAAGCTGATGTCTCAACCGAAGGTAATCATCTCTGGAAGGTGCCTGCCCATCCTGGCAGCCCTGGGTCCTTGATGAAGTATTTTGTTTCTTTTAACTTAATAACTTATTTACCTAAAATAGTTTCACCTTTTATTGCTTACTAACTTGAACGAGAAAGTAGGAAACTGCATAACTTCTTCTCGATTTTCTATAAGCTAAAACTTTCCCACAAAAATCTGGGTAAATCTCAGATGCCCTCATAAATCTCTCGACCATCTATGCGGGCTTTGGTCTTGAGTTCTGAGTTCTGAGTTCTGAGTCTCCTCCCTTATCAGCTGCCCAGTTGCCGCTGCCAAATTGCGAGGAACAGATATCAGACAGCTGCTCGAGGCATTCCGCGCACATGTCCACGATCCCATTGAGATTTCCCTTGTTTTTGTGGTAAACTCGAGGAGGAGAAGGCGGTGGCCATGTGCTGCTCTTCACTTCCTCGACGGCGGCGGCTGGATGCCATAAAAATGATGACGCGAACTGGTTGCCAGCCGTCGATTGAAGTCGCTGCTGGGCTTTGTCTTGAAGTTGATTCCCCTCTGAGAGATGATCCTCTGAGAGATGATGATAGTTGCCAAATGTTGGGAAAAGCTGTTAAACAAATAATAGTAATAATATAATATATATCTTATGACTAATATTACTCTTGAACTTCCCATACTTTTCTTCACGTTCATGAGAGTTTAAAGAAAAGTCTATTTTTATGATATTTTATATCAGAAGAGTCCAATAGAAGAAACCCCTTTGAAATCCCTTTCCCATTCACATTTTTAAAGTACATAGTTTTCATTTCATTCCTTGATTATGATTAACTTAATATTTAAGGGAAATCGACGTAAAATATCGCCTTTTCCCGACCTCCCTGACTGAAACCCGGCATATGGGCCGTGGAATAGCCAGGCTGACATTCCTGATCCGAGAGTGCCGGCTGCATTGCATGTGTGATCGAGGCGAGGAAAGCGCACACATGTGACGTGGACAGCTGGGAGGATGCGGATGCGGATGCGGATGAGGATGGAAGGGCCTTGCCAAGGGGGTTGGGAGGGTGAAAGGCAGGCAGAAACAAAGGCGAGCCGAACCGAAACGTCCTTGCCCCGCAGCAGGAAGCTACATATGCGCAATCATAAAAAACTTGAACGATCGACACGTGTGCAGAATTTCCGCGCGCGCTCTCTCTCCCTTCCTCTCTCTCTCTCTTGAGGAAAATGTATCGCAGATGCTGGATGGATGCAGAGCATTCCCAGAGCCAGAGCCGCAGACATCGATATACTACCAATGGCAAATCCCCCTGGCAGCTGTTCCAAGCTGGCCGCCAAAAACGGTAGCCGTGCAACTTTCTATGCCCATGCAATCAAATCGCAAAACGCACCGCAAAACGAGGGAAGCTGGGAGGCTGGGAAGTTGGGATGCTGGGAGGTTGGGAGGTTGAGGCACTGCAGCAGCTGCCAATGCCGATGGACGGACGCCTGACTTTCATTAGCATTTCTAACGGCCAACGCAGCTGCCACAGACGAACTCCAATCCAATCCACTCCACTCCACTCCAAGCGGGCCAAACAGATGGCTCGGAGTAAGTAGCCTCTGGACGCTGGACGCTGGACGCGAACTGGATCGATCCGAGACGACATTGTCAGGCGGCCGGGACAAGGTGAAATCTGTCTGAATGCACTCGAAGAAAGGGGTGGTAAGTAGTTAGAAGTGAGTCTCAGTTACTTCAAAGAGAGAGATGCATAAGGAACGTTGCACCTGCAATGATCATATTTATAAAGAGTTATAATATCAGAGTTGACCTTCATTTCTCTCAGTGCAGACACAGCAGCTGTACGTTTTGCCTGCTGGCTGCATTTGCGTTGGAAATATTTTTAATTGCTAGCGGAATTTTTCCATGTGCGCCTCGTGGACATCTTTCATTCGCTTGCGGATCGAGGATTGCGGATTGCGGATTGCGGATTCGTGTGGGTTGCCCGTTGCAAGTTGCAAGTTGCAAGTTGCCGAACTGTATCGCAGCAGTTGGTCTGCCACAGTTGCAGTTTCTGTTTGCTGGGGCAACATCAACTGCGTGACAATGGTCCAGGCGATACTGAATTCAATTAGAGCCGCTGGCCAAAAGCAAGAGCCGCTGGCCGTTTGACATAATAACTGGCCACATTAGCAGCAATTGGCAGCGGTCAATTAACTTTTTTCTGCCCAGTTCGCTCTCCTTTCCCCGTCTTCCGACGCTTTTCGCCACGCTTGTCGCGCTTTTCCTTATTTGCAACATTCATTGACACCTGCAATTGCCGAGTTGCAGGTTGCTGGAATTGCTGGAGTGGCTGATGCTGCCGGAGTTGCTGTCGTGTTCATGTTGCTGATTGGCAATCAATTTGTTGTCCGTTTTTATGATTCGCAGTGCGTCAATGTCAACTAACTGTTTTTCTGCCTCTCTCTGGCAGTTGGTAATTTATTATGTTGTTGCGGTTGCAATTAACACGGCAGCAACATGTGGCATCGACCATAACAATGGCCAAAAACAAATGTTGCATGTGGGAGTTGGGTATTGGGAGTTGCTGTTGCTGCTGCCGCTGTCGATTCGCGGCGCGTGTTGCAGACGTGAAACGTCTACCAGTTTTCAAGTCTTCAAGCCAGCCGGGCCCAGACATATGGCCAAGATAAGCGGCATAATTATGCAAATTTGTTATAACAATCAGCGGCAGCGGCAGCGGCAGCAACAACGGCAATCCCAGACGACGGCCACATTTTACGGCCGGCGTTAAATGCCGTCAACGGCAATTGCAATTGCCATTTATGGGGCGTTAGAATCTAAGTTAGTACATAATCACCTATGATAGTTTTTATTTATTTGCCTGTTTTTGAATACCAGTCAGCATGAGCCTCTTGTTCTTCGGCTCTTTCTGCCTGGCTTAAGCTCTTCTAGGACTCGGACAAAGCCTTCATAAATCGCCTTTGGCCAGGCCATAATAAACATGGAGCCTCCATGGGGGAATTTTGAATACAAGCCTTGGCCGCTGACGGAGTCTGTCGGGGACATTGGTTAGCAACAAATCAATTGTGGTAGCAGCCAGAATAGCTTACAGAGAGGGAAATTCTGGTTCTCAAGATGTGACTATCTTTGAAGTTCCAGAAGGTATTTCCAGGAACTTGAAGTTTCCAAGTCTTAATGGCATAAAAAGTAAGGAAATGCTTATGGCTTTGGAATTCCAAAGTGAGATCTGGTAAACTTTCAGTGCATTTTCTCGCATTGTAGGCAATACAAAGTACAAACTTTTCCCTGAGTGCAGTTCAGATTCCACAGTAGCTAGGCAGCGACCGCCGTTCTCCGTTCTGACTGGTCACTACGCATGCATAAATGCCTTTATAATCATTTCGTTGAACAAAATTTAGACGTCACTTGGCTGTCAGTCGGGGTTTGATCGCCTGACACGCTGGACATGTGGAAGACTTTGCAGGAGCAACAACATCCGAGAGCTGGGAGCTGGAAGCCGATAGCCAGGGCACCAGATCATGTCCATATTTGCATTTCTGAAATGACACATGGAAATTTTCGTTGTTTTGCCTTTTCAAAAGCGAGCGGCCAACAGATTGACAGCAGCTGCAACTGATGACAACAGCAACATGAGGCACACAGCAGCAACAGCAGCAGCAACAATGGCCTGGAATGGCAAGCGAAAGTCGTGCGCAAATCCGACCAGGCGACAGCATATGGATATGCTATATAGGCTATATTACTATACGAGGTGTGTTCAAAAAGTAAGGTGACTCTTCAAATTTCGCGAATTTCAAATTTTTCGATTATCGATTTTTTTGTTTTGTTATATTGGTACACTCTTCCCTAACATCTGTACCAAGTTTCAATGGAACATCCTCTTTTGTTTGGTTGTGAGAGGCGTAAAGTTACAAGTTATTTTGCGAGCTCGGCGATTTTTTGCTATCGAAAAATATGGATCAAAGGATTTGGATTTTTTGGCCAAAAACAACACCACAATAATGCCTCAGCCACCATATTCACCGGATTTGGCCCCATGTGACTTTTTCTTGTTCCCAAAACTGAAGATAATCGAAAAATTTGAAAAATTTGAAATTTGAAAAGTCACCTTACTTTTTGAACACACCTCGTATAACTTCTAAAAGGTTTCGATATTCGAAAAATTTGAAATTCGCGAAATTTGAAGAGTCACCTTACTTTTTGAACACACCTCGTATAGGGGCTATAGCCAGAGATAATTGCTGTCGCATATCCTCCACGTCCACTTGTTGTCGCCGACCCGGCAGCAGCAGCAGCAGCAACATTGCAGACACAGCCGCAACATGTGTTGCTGCCGGCTTTTGGCCGGCTGCCTTTTCGGATTATGGCAACGGCAATGGCAACGGCAACGTTAGCGGCAACATGTTGCAACTTGCAACTGGCAGACCCGGCTGTGCAAATATTTGGAACATCCCCCGATAGGAAGTCACTTTGCCGGCTATCGACTCCAGCACATGTTCTCCATATCGCACGCGTTTTCCATGCACTCCGCCCCACTGTGCCATCAAGTTCAATGTCTGGCAGAGCAAAAACAACAGCCTGGGAGAACTGAGAGCAAAGCAAACAAATGAAATGGCCGAGTAACGGCGTTCCAGAGAGAGGTAATTCTATTAAATGATAGAGGACTTAGCAAATGCCCTGTAAAAATCCTTTTCACGATTAGAAATACACCTGTCACGGATACTGTTATCATTTGATAGCATCTCACTTTAAGAAGATATTGAGTGGCATATCAAAAGACATCATTTAATTTTCTGCCATATCTGTGATGAGCTTTTTCTTATCTGAAGTTTTATCTTCCACCTCAGTCTGTGGAACGAAAACAAAACAAAAACCGTTTCACCGTCATGGGCACTGAGTTGAGCACACTTCCCTTCTCCACATTCTGCGAGAGAATTCGCAATGGAGAGGAACACGCCGAGAGAGGCTCTCCTGCACGCCAGCACTTGACTCTTTGCATGCCAAAGGCTCAGTTCGCTCAGTTTGCCGATAAAGACCCAAGCACATGGACATGCACGGGCTGATCTACGAGGTGAGGCGGCGTCCCGCTCTCTGGGACTCGGCGCACCCAGACCACGCCAACCGCCCGGAGACGCAGCGCCTCTGGAACGCGGTGGCTGAGGCCGTTGGACTCGGTGGTGAGTGCACTGTGAGAAATTTCAATACGATATTACATTATTTACATATATTAAATGCGAAAATCGGTCTGTCCCGATTTGTGTCTCAAAATATCTGTATTATCCTCATTGCAAAGCCAAAAATGATCATATCACGGAATGTTATATCGCGTTGAGCTTGTTTTTCAATCTATTATCAACATATTTAAGTCCCATTTAAATCTGAAGAAAAAAATATTTTATCAATTTTTGGAAAAAAAGATGATGGTACCTCTTACAAAAAAGTCAAATTGGACAAAAAATTATCACCACAACCACATAGAAAGTTTGCTTGGGTCGTTAGCTGCACAAAACAGTATTCCTTTTGGTTCTGCGACTTCTTTTGACAAAGTTATAAGCATAACACTGGGGGAAAATGTCGCAAATTTTACTCAAAAGTCACAATTTTGATTTTCAGCCCAAAATATCAGTATTTCCCTCATTACAGAGCCAAAAATGATTATAACATAGAGTGTTATACCTCGTTCAGTTCGTATTTAAATTCCCCGTCGAACTGTATATCACACTCAAAAAGTGATTTATTTGAGATTTTTCGTAAATTTTTATGATGTTCAAAAAACGAAAAAGTGGTTTATCCCGATTTGAGGCTCAAAATATCAGTATTTTGTCTATAAAAAAGCCAAAAATGGTCGGAATATGGAATGCCATATGTCGTTAGGCTTGTTTTTCAATATATTTTCAAAATATTGAAGTCCTATTCAAATCTGAAGGAAAAAATATTTTTTCAATTTTTCGAAAAAAAGATGATGGTACCCCTTACAAAAAAGTGAAATTTCACAAAAAAATTATTTTCCGAAAATCATCTTCATACCCAGATAAAAAGTTTTCTGGGGACGTTAGCTGCAAAAAAACAGTTTCCTTTTGTTTGTAGCTCTTAATTTGACAAAGTTATAAACATAATACTGGGGAAAAGTATTGAAAATTTTACTAAAAAGTCACAATTTTGATTTTCAGCCCAAAATATCAGTATTTTCCTCATTACAGAGCCAAAAATAGTCGTGACATGGAATGTCATACCTCACTGAGTTCGTATTTAAATTCCCCGTCGAACGGTGTACCAGGCTGAAAAATTGATTTTTTTTAGATTTTTCGCAAATTTTTATGATGTTCAAAAAACGCGAAAAGCGATTTGAGGCTCGAAATATCAGTATTTTCTTCATTACAAAGCCAAAAATGATCTGTAATGCCATATGTCGTTAGGCTTGTTTTTCAATCTATTTTCAAAATATTGAAGTCCCATTCAAATCTGAGGAAAAAAATATTTTTTCAATTTTTCGAAAAAATCAAAAAAGTCAAATTTCACAAAAAATTTAATTTCCGAAAATCATCTCTACAATCACATAAAAAGTTTGCTTAGGTCGTAAGCTGCACAAAACATTCGTCCTTATAGCTGTGAGTCTTATTTTGACAGAGTTATAAGCATAATACTGCTAAAAATACCGCGATTTGTGCTCAAAAGTCATTATTTGGATGTTATGCTTAATATATCAGGGTATTTCCCAAAACAACGCCAAAAATCGTCAGAATAACTAGTGTCGTACCTCGTTGAGTTCGTAAATTAATTCCCCTTCGAACTGTATACTCACCTCAAAAAGTACATTTTTCAAGATCTTTCGAAAAATCTTCAAAAAATGCTCAAATCGGTCTATCCAGATTTTCCGCCCAAAAAGTAATAGTTATTAGTAAAGTCCACCCAAATCTTGTTCAGTGTACGATGAGTACCTCGTTCTCGCTCTCTTTCTTTAATCATATTTCTGCCTCTCTGACGTTTCAGTTGATGTCTGTCGCAGCAAGTGGAAAAATCTGCGTTGCAGTTATCGTCGCAAACACAGGCGAAGCGGCAACTTGAGCCTCCATCAGTCGCCCACGCCGGGTCACCAGTGGACATATGCGGAGGCCATGACTTTTCTCGATGGTCAGCGAATACTGAAGGAGGACAGGGATAGTAGCAATAACGAGGAGGAGGAGATGGACAGTTCTCTGAGAAGAGAGCCCTTAATCATAATGCCAAACTTCAAGAGAGAAAACACCTCGGCTTCCGACGAAATGGAGGCGGATAACGATGCCCTGATGCGGGAATTCCAGAATGTGTCCACCCCGCAGGCGTTACGCCAGCTCTCCGAGAACATCTCTTTGGCCAGTGCGGCGGCGGAGGAGCAGTTGCCCCAAAGTGGCCTCAAAATTGGGCCCGGAATATCCATAAATCCGAATTTAACCCATGGAAGTGCCTTGGCTGCCGCGGCAGCCAACAGTTGCCATTGTGCAAAGAGGGTGGATGAACAGGTTAACTTCCTGGAAAACCTAGAGCGCGAGGAGCAGCAGCTGATGCAGTCCACCAGCCAGGACTTGGCCAGAAGCAAGAGCGTCCTCCATGTGGGCGATTCTGACTACAACTACCTCGTCAGCTTTCTGCCGATGATGAAGCAAATGACGCCCATCCAGAATGTGTTCTTTAGGGCCAAGATGGGGGAACTTCTGCTGCAGACAATGCAGCAGCCGCCAATGCAGCCGCAATCGCAATCGCAGCAGCTGCAGCAACTGCATCAGCAGCAGCAGCAGCAACAGCAAAAGCAGCAGCCACAGCAGCAGCAGCCCTCGCAAATGTTGTTGAACCAACAGCAAATGGCCTTGGATCAGGCGCAAGTGAGCACCAGTTCCACAAATTGGAGCTGAATCGAGGATTGAGCTGAGCGAGAGAGAAATGTATACGTAACAATGTATAGGAACTGACAACGAGGGCCCACTGTGCGCATGTCCGGTGCACCGTGGCCGCCAATCGCTGAAATTATTTTGAATTTTGACTTTGCATGCTAATAAGAAGACGGTTTTACAAAAGTATTCTTACGAAGTCTTTCATTTGGGGTTTTATTTTTTTGGTTCATCAGGGTAATCATGATACTAATAAGTATCCAAGCTACACTGGAAAAGCTGGTCAAATCGGAACGATTCTGCAATTCCAGGGCACTTTTGCTGAGAAGTAGTCCGTTTTTGGATTGCCATTCCGGAAAAATACTTTCGAAATACTTTTTGTTGACCCCCATCGAAGTACCTTGACTTGTAAGTATGTTAAAAGGATTTCCTTGAACATAGAAGGGAGATTGAGGAAATCACTACCCCCTAGGAAAATTGTTTAGCGAAATGGCCATTAGAGTAGAGCTGCCCCCGACGAGCGATGAAGTTGACATGATGGGTAACCCAGAGGCACTGATGCAGGACTGGCAGAGCCTTCCCCCGAACAGTGCTCCACCCACAATAGGATTTCCCTTGGAACTGGTATACAGTCCCTTCTTGAACGATGGACAAGCCATGACACCTGAGCAGGAGCAGGCCGAGATTCAGAAGTTAAAGCACATAAATCAGGTGTTGAAGATCATAATAACCCAGCTGAAGAGTAACCCAACTTTGACTAACTAGGAGTGATTAGGAATGTGGTTTAAATTATTTGTTAATTAATTAAAGTGTGCTATATAAATTCGATTATTATTTATTACTTGCAACATCTTGCAACATCAAATCCGTGCAACTTTAGAGCCCTCAGCCTCTTATTAAGTTTACTTTCAGCTGCTCTTGCCCTGCCAGGCAAGCCCAAGAAGACAGTGACAATCGCGTGGGCGTTCGAGTGGATTCTGCAGCTTCGACTTGAGCTTCAGCCTCAGCTTTCTGCCTGGCTGCCAGCTGCAGATGCAGATGCAGATGCAAGGGCATCCGACGTAATCTCGCCTCCGGCTGCCCACACATGTCCGCGTTTAACCGGGCAACCGTCGCCTCAATAAATTACTGCACACTAGAATGAACCCCATCGACGATGGTGGTCCTGCTTCTCTGTCCGTCCGTCCGTCCGTCCGTCGATCTGGTCTGTCCGCTTGTCCGTGTGTTAAAAGCCAAGTCCAAACTTAACATGACCATAAAAAAAAAAGAACTCGGCTGCTAAGGCAAACAGAGGAGGGGAATAGGTCGCTCGAGAAATCAACGCAGCTGCGGATGACGAATCGAAATTGACATTGAACCGAGGCTGGAGCCTCCAGAGATCGGGGTTACGAGCGGGGAGACCCTGGGGGAGAGGCGACAACAATCGCCTCGGTGGCTTTTGCTTTTGCTTTTGCTGTTGCTGTTGCCTCGACGACGTCATGTGTTTGAACTTGTTGCAGCCAGTTGGCAGTTGGGGCATGGGCATGGCTATTGGCTTCGCCCCTTGGTGGCTGCTTGCTGGTTGTTGGCTCTTGGCCTGCCCCATGAATTCCAATTTCAATAGCAGCCAGCCACAGAGGTTACCAGTCCACTGGGGAAAAAGATTCTTAGGTAGCCAGCAGAATCATAAGGAAATTGATTATGTCTTGAATGAAGGATAAAGTTTCTACCTTTCCTTACTCTCAGCTTACCTTTGCACTAACTAAGATTAGTTTAAACTAAACTCGTAAGCCATGATTTCTGCCAGTGTGCTAAGCGAACTGAAAAACAGTTTAAGGTGTGTTCTTGAGCTTGAACGCCGTCGAGCCCACAGTGGCAGTTACGAATCCAGTGATTGGAAACAGTTGGGCAGTTGGGCGGCTGGCGGGTGGTATAGGGGGAAGGGGCTATAGAGGGGGCGGGGCGCAATTAACGGCAGCCAAAAGAAACATTTGCAAATCGAATGCAAATTGACATTTGTCACTCGAACGTGCCCATGGCCAGTGCATTGAATTCCACGCTGCCGAACATTCCAAATTCAATTTCCATTCGCTCTTGGCCGCACTTTCCGAACCAGGCCAGAAGACCGTAAGACCGTAAGACAAAAAGACAAATGAACAATGGAGATAACCGAATCGGTGATGGATTTTCGCACCTCTCCTTCGACGTGTTAATGATGCGGCAAGATGTGGCCTGGAGAAGTGCATTTACCTGTTGGCCTTTTGTTCTTTCGCCGCCGCGACGGCAAATGCAAATTTCCCTCAATTCAGCTCACGTCAAATATTTGTAGAGATTTCCATGAGAGAGTGCATTCTGGCACACAGGTGTTAATTCTCGCAGGCCATTGTTAATGCCTTGCATCCTCATTTCGTAGAGCCACCGCTGATGGCTGCCAGGTTGCGGAATTTCCAGAATTCGCTTAATTCATCACTCGGAGGTATGAAAGGGTTTCGCATTCCGCCTAAAAACCCCACCTCTCTAACACCTTTCCTGCCTAGTTTCGCATGGCCAACAGGTGCTGAGGCCATAAACGTTGCAGATGTTCAATGGCTTTATGGTAATACTGGGGGACGACAGACAAAGGGATTGAGCAACATTTGGCCAGCAATTTATGGCTTAGAAACTAACTCAGGAAGCCTACCTGCCTACTTTCCAGGAATATATCAGGATAGTTGCGAGAAGATATCCATCAATAAAGCGTATCTAACCAGTAATTAAAGACTGAAAACTGTTACTGATTGGGTTAAAACTCAACTTATGATTGACTTTGCCATGTTCTAAATGAAGTACTTCTTTCTTGCCTTACACCTCTGAGTGGCACATTACACACATTCCCCAGAACCTCACAGCCAGATTTGCAGGTCTATAATTAAGCCTCGTCATTAATTTGGCTTTTGAGGTTGGCTGGCCAGGACGTACTCTCGCCTTAACTATAATAAATGCCTGCGACACCTCTTAAGAAGATTATGCACATAAGGTTGCACATTATCCTCGCTGGCTGGATGATTCGGATCCCCTGGGAAAGGCAGCTTCATTCGGACTTGGCTTCCATACGAGCACACTCAATGGGCCATAATCTCGATCCGTTTGGGCCGCCACAAACCAATCAAAACATGCACTTAACATTTGGCTGAGCCCCCGGCCAGCATCGGGCATCGTTAACACACAAAAACCAAGTGTGTAGATGCTGAGTCACTGGTGCGCGGTCCAAAAATGTACCGCCCTCGTCATAGGCCCCCGCCTCAGGTCCCTCTACTCTGTGTACCTTTTCTACATTTTCCATTGCTGCGGCAAGCAATCAAGCGGAGTCAGTGGGGCCTTTGTGTTGCCATTGCCTCGGAGCAATCAATGCTGTATGACAGCTAGGTTAACTGCCCCCTCCCAGCCCGTCTACACAGCCCCTCCTCATCCTCAAACCCTGCCCCAGCCACAGCCACATCTGCGATCCTACGCGCTTCCTCTTGATTTCGTTAAGTAAATCTCCAACTTGGCCAACGGCTGGGCAACCTTCACGTGCTCGTCGTCGCTGGCGTCTCACAGTTGGGGTCACGCAAATAGTGCGCTTAATTGGGGTCTCTTTTGGGCAATAGTTTGGGGTAAAGGTTTATGAAATGCAAGCTAGTAAAAGCCCCTTAAAACGTAATTTGAGTTCATCTTTTAGCAGTAATTGTTGTAAACTAAACATATCTTAATATTAATTTTGATTTCTTTTACTTATTTCCTAACTTAAGATAGTTCTTTATTTGAACTCCCCCCATTGTAGATGTTGTTGGCGTCGCCAGCTGTCCGTCCGCGGTTTCCATGGCTCGCAAGTCGCGAGATCATGATCATGGCTTTAACTGGCTCTTGGATCTTGGCTGTTGGTTGTTGGCTCTTAGCTCTTGGCTCTTGGAATAGTACCAGTACGAGTTCGAGTATTTTTAACCCTCCTTTGGAGTCGGACGCGGCTGCGTTTATTGTTGTCTCGTTGGGATCCTCGTCCCCCGCTGCCTCTGCCTCTGCCTCTGCCTCTGTCTGTTTTCTTTTTAAACGCTTTTAAACACCTGAGAAACTTGCTTTTTAATGTGCGCACATGTGTGCGGTGGCCGGAGATCATGACGACGACGACGACGATCATGAAGATCGCCCGTTCCTTGGGGCTCTCCATCTCTACCCATTTCCACTTCCAACTGCGTCTTCAACTGCCTCGTTTGTGGCGCGATGATGAAGCAAATATAACAAATCTCAGACTTATCAACCAACGACCGTCGCACAGCTGAGTAAATCAATTGACGCGCTCGGTTCTTGGAATTTTTGTCGCCGCTCTTTGAGAGCTCTTTCTTGGCCCTGATCTTCTATCTTCTATCTCCATTCTCGCTCCATGGAGGAGCTCTGTGCAGCTATTCCGAGCTGGAGGCATGCACCTCATTTGCATGAAGTGGCGGGGGAGTACGAAGAGGGGAATGGTTATCTAGCAAGGCACTATGTCTTGGATTTTATAAAGTGTTATTAAATATTTTTTATTAATATTTCGAAATGGAGATATGACTTGATTTTAAACCCAAAGAACTTAAAGAGGTGAGATATTAGCTTAGCTCAGATCCCGAAGAATCAATTTGAGACCTACAGTTTCCACCTCTTTCTGTTAATGATTGGCTGGCAATTAGAGGAATTTACCCTCGACCTAGAATACATCCTCCCCAGCTCCCAGATCTTTCCTCACCAGTGTAAAGTTACCGACCGACAAGGACGTTAATGGCTACTGGATTGCTGGATTGCTGGGTTGCGGGCCCACGGGCAATGTCGGACAAAGACGCGATCGAGATTTATACCTAAATGATTAACCATTTCCCCTCCTCGTCAGCTACCCTGCGGATGCATCTGACTCTGCTGCGGCTGTGGGTGCCACTTGGTGTGAATTTGTAATGCGTCTGCCTGCGTTCGGGTTTCTTTTCTTTTCCGATGCTTTTTATACATTTTTCTGTATTTTTTCGGAATGCTGCTGCTGCTCTGCCGCAGTGCTGACCATTCTTCGGCCGGCGATTGACACCTGCATGCATTTCTCGTTTCTCAGGTGTGCAGAGCCCAGAGCCCCCGAGCTCAGGTGTGTGTGAGTTTGGATGTGAGCTGTTTCTTTATTTTATTTCACTTCTTCATTTCTGCCTTCTCCGAGGTTGAGTCATCGCCCATTAAAAAACCGACGTTGCTGGCTGCTGGCTGTTGGCCGTGATTGTGTGATTGGAAAGGATTTCCATTTCGTCCCAGGTAGTTGACTGTTTTCTTGTTTTGATTGTCCCAAAGGGCATGACGTGTCCGGTTTTACGAGTAACCTTAGACCTTCGCTCCCTAATGCATTTTAATTAGGCAAAGTGCATTTGCTTAGCTAGCTAAAGATAAAGAACCTGCAAGATCTATTACTATATATCAGAAGTTTGGTTCCCTGCCATGGAAAGATCCGAAAGACAGTCGCTGAAATTTCGCCAGCTGACAATCTCCACCTTTTTGGCCCAGAAACAAGGTTACGGGCACATAACTGTTACTGCGCCTGCGCAGGTGTGCGAAAGCATTAAAATTCCACTTCGAGCCAAGCCAAGCCAAGCCAAGCCAAGCCAAGCAAAACGAAACCGAAAAAACCCACAAAAAGTCTGCTAAATGGTCGAAAATTTCACAAAAGCTCGCAGGCAGCACATTAAAATGTTGGCCATCATTCCCGCGCAGCTCAGCTCTCTTTTTGCGGGCGGGGGAAAAATTAAATGACTGCACAAAGTTCAGGCCTCGGCTCAGTGCCAAAAGTGCAGGCTGAGAGATACTCCTTTACCTATAAAAAGTTGAACAAAAATTTCGCACGACACTCAAATCACGACTTAAGCCAAAAACCAAAACTGCACTTGGAGAAAATACTTAGCTGGGTTTCACTGAGTACTTAAGAAAGACTTCATCCTGAGAGCTGCAAATCTTAGAGAGTTGTTGTAGGAGAAACACAGACATGTTCCTGGAAAGAGTTTGCTTTTAAGGCTTCACTGTATAACTGCCAAAACTCATTTCTGAGTGTGTTAAAAATGTATGTTTCCTCTTCTTAGGCTGGCAACAATTTCAGCTTCAAGTTCAGTGAAGTTCAACGCGAAAAACGTGCGGGAGCAAAGGAGCGGCTGGCTGGCGAAGGCAAGGCATTCGCTGGAGGGGAGTAGAGGAGGCTAGGACCGCTTCCAATCATTATAACCAGGCAATCAAATTAGGGGGCATCGTTATGGCTGTTGTTCTCCCTGACTCCTCCAAACCTCCGATCATTAATGAGGCAGCTTTAGCGTGCGGAAGCTGCGGCTCTCCTCCAGCTCGAAAGTCAGCCATCAGCCATCAGCTATTGATCTTGCAGGTGTTCGCTCTGCCAAAAAGCTGCGTCATTGATTAGCCGCAGAAATCGGACTAGACTGCAGATATATATAGTGTGTAGGGAGCGTAGGGAGCAACAGCAAGGGGCTGCGAGTTACTGGACAGTTGTCTCGGTTCGTTTTGCAGCTGCCAAAAACATAAGTCACGATTTTCCTTTTTGTTAATTCATCAACGAACAATTTGCATTTTTTCCCAACTCATTTTTTCGGGATACACTTCCTAGTTTTGGGTATCGCAGATATCAGAGGAGGTCTATGGGGTCTAAGCCTACCTCAGAGTAAGGTATCCTAATTCTCTAATTATATACCCTGAAAGGGTACTCAAACTTCTTCTGACCAGCTATAAAAGCCATCATGATAACTACTTAATCAGAGTTTAGGGTATTCCCAAGTCACATTTTCCACTTCCAAATCTGACCAGCTTATATCAGTTGGCCGTTTCATTTCTTTAACGATTTCTTTGGCTCGTTAATCTTTATTTTTCCTCTTTCTGGACAACCCTTGGCTGTCTCGGCCAAGCCGCAGTTGCAGCTCCCACTGACAACAAACGAACTTTAATTAGCATTTTTACGCCGACAACAGCAACGAGCGACTGCAATTATCCAACTAGACTGCAGTTGCGGGTGGACTATTGCAGCTGAAAAGCAGCTGCAACTGTAAATTGCAACTTAGTCTTAGCCAGGTCTTAGTCTTAGCATTTCCCATTCCCAGGCCATTCCGTTGGCTGGCTGGCTGCCCCTCTTCTCCGAATGCTTAACGAATTTCAATTAAACGGCCCGTCAAGCGCGATAAGCGAGCCGAGAAGGAGATCCCAGATCCCAAGATCTATCCCATCCAATCCAATCCGATCCGATCCGAGCCAAGCCAAGCCAAGCCGTCCGGTAGCCCCAGTGACAGCAATGTGTTAACAATTTTCGCGCCACAGCTGCTGCTTCTGCGGCATCTGCGGATCGGATCCCCAGTGCCACTCCAAGTAGCCTAATTACGAGTCAAACTCTGACATAGATTGCACTCGTCTGCAGCAGACGGTAGCCAAGTGGCCAAGAAAACGGGAAGCCAGGAAGCCAAAGTGGCCAAGTGGCTGCGGCTTCTGCTTCTGCTTCTGCTTCTAGCTCCCAAAATAATGCAGGCCTGGCCTTGGCTGGCCTCAATGTCAGGGCAAGGCGTTAACCCAAGAGGAAGGGTTAATTAGCTGGGGAACAGTAGAAGGAGTCCAAACGTATTTACTTCTACAACGCTATAATTCCCAACATGTTCTAGCCTCGCAGCTTATCATAAATGTCACAAAAATCAGTATCTATGAAGAACCAAACTGTAGTAGAATCTTTTAAGCACAAGTTAAGCTGCCTCAGTGGGTTAACCGTTTGCTGCCCTGCTATTAGTGAGCTTCGTGTTTAATCCTCATCAGCATTTTCGGCCAATAAAAGAACACAAAAGCCAAAAGCCGAAAAGCCGAAAAACCGAAACGACAACAGCAGCCGAAAATGTTAAACACAAATCAAATTAAGCTCTTGTTACAGTCAGCCCCAGTATCGCGGACCATTAAAAATTTCACCACATGATTCCCGTTAATGTTGCACAAAGAGAACATGCAACCCACCGAATCAACGGAAACACCCATTCATGCACTGAAAGAAAAGTGTAAGGAACTTACTTAGCTTACTCTGATAATCCGATCGCTGACTTACTGACTAACCCATTACCTTGGGATTTTGACCTATAAGAACTATACAGTGAAATGCCAGCAATTGCTACCAACTTTCTCACAGTGTTGCTGATCCTGCTGGGAAAGCTCGGGTGTCCATGGCTTAAGATTTCGGTTAAGTGCTCGATCAGGGGCCGCGGGCCACAGAAGCAGCGACATCGATGAGCTGGCGACACCCCCGGATCCCTCGGAGTCGAGTCCCCTTGCAAAAAAAAAGTTCACGATGTGGCAAAGGAGGTCGCACAGTGCCTGCGATCGAGATTCGCCGCGTAATTACACTTAAGTACCGACAACAAGCGGCAACAACGGAGCCGAATTCAAGCCGCAAATTAAATGGCCGAAAGGCGCTTTCGTCCTGGCGCAAAGTGAATTGTAATTGCGATTGGGCCAGAGTTTGGGCTTTCGGCCTGGGCCGGGGATCTGGGCAGCTGCGGACTCGAACCGAGCCGATCGGAACGGAGCGGCAACACTCGAAGCGCGACTAAATGCGCAAAAATGTGGCCAAGACGGTAATTTACAATTGCAGCCAGTTGTTGCATGCCACACCGCGTTGCATGCTCAGCAATTTGGTCACTCCACTGGGGAAGTGGATGTGTATACCCTACCCGCAGGCAGTGATTCTGCAATCAGGACTATAAAGAACCCTCAGATCGTAGGAAGGCATCGAGTCAGCGGAGAAAGTGCGTCAGGATCACCTTGAAATTCCGAGAGGAAGTTGATAATAACCTTCATGTTGCATATATTAGTAATAATCAAAGATTCTCCTTAGTTAGATTTATAAAAATTCATTCAGAAGAACATTCCATAGTCACTGAACCCCAACTTAGGGAGTCCAACTAATTCCCAGCCCTTCCGAAAACAATCTGCCAAAAGCTACTGTGAGTCTGGCTGACTGGGCTCCTGTTCGCAGGCGAAATCGAAAGAGTGTTCTGGACAGGAAACGTGCCCCATCCTCCCGAGATGCAGGCAGAGAACAAGAGGCGCGACAGAAGCCCAAGAAGAACGCAAACATGAAACACGATAATTGAGCAGCGTGGAAAAATTGCCAAAGACGCGAAATGGACAAATACGAATTACAGTATCCAAATCAGTGTCTTCCTGCCCAGCGGCATTGGGCACAGAGTGCTGAGGAGACGGGACCCCAACTCCAGCTCCTGTTCCTCCTCGTTGCAGGGAGTTGGAGCGAGGGGAGGCCTCTTCCCTGAGCTCCAGCAATTTTGTATGTTGCGGCAGCTGCAAAATTCATTTGACAAAAGCGCCGAGTGAAATCAAAATAAAAGGGCAGGCAGACAGGGAGAAATCTTAGCATTTTCCTGATGAGAAACTGCCGCAAAATGGACAATATAAGGAATAACAATATAAAGAGGAATATCACAGATAACCACCAACTTTTTCTCAGTGCATCAAAAAGAGTTGGGGGAGATGCAAAGATCGAGGCAAGAGCAAACCCAATCTCCGCCTGTCCTGACCAGCGAAGGGAATTCAAATAACTTGGCGTTTAATTTATGGGAATGCGCGGTAGCCAAAGGAGCCGAAGGAGTTCCAGAAGGAGGAGTAGCTGGAAGACCACGAAACTGGACAGGAGGAGGCGATAAAAATATTTTGGCCCAAATTGAACTTTCCGTTTGGCAGAGGCAGAGCGGCTTCTACAGCGTTTTATTAATCATGCGCGTAATTTATTTGGTCAGACATTGCCAATTTCACCCAAAAATGGAAACTTCCTTTCGGTCCTGGCCTCTTCGAGGTGCTCCATGGCCGCCCGGGGGCATCATCAGGCTGCACACAATTTACATATTTTTACCACTCGTCGGCGCGCTAAATTGTCACAGGTGAAACGCATGCCGCAGATGGTGGTGCCCCTTATGAAGGGGCAGGGAGACTCTTTCACTCCCTATATTAATACTTTCGAAATATTTAATTTTACTGAATTTTATTCTGATTTGTTTGCTGCTTATAGGAAGATATGGTAAGGAGTAAGGCCAGGATTGATCTCTTTTCAAAACTAACTCCTTCTTTCTTAATCTCCAAGAGTTATATACCGCAGTATCTGTATCTTTCTCCCTTTGCAGCTCAGCAGATTGTTAACTGCACTGTCACTCGTCGTCGGTCCGTGTAATTTGTCTGCATTCCCTTATCAGCGGACCGAAAGGCAAACCAAACCGAAGCCAAAACCAAACCAAACCAAACCGAGCCGAAAGCCAGACCCTGTCCGGAGATAATTTCAACTCGCTATCAAAGTCCCGGCAAACAAACATTTGTCTCTGCCTGGTCAGCAGCAGAAATCGCCGGAGGAGGAGGAGGAGGTGGTGGCCAAGTGGCAGCCAGGGGAAGGTCCCAAGCCAAAGGACCACCGCCGCAGTGGCTTTATCTTATCGGTTGCATTCCCAATTCCATGCCCATTCCTCGATGATGACTTGAACGATTGCCCATGGGACACTTGTTCCCAGGGTCTTAGAGAGGCGGGAGATAATGGAAGAGGAATGACTGTTAGCTAATTGTCTAGTTATCTCTGCGAGGGGAGATCTGTAGGTAGTGAAAGGTGACCTATGACTATTTAACTAAGAAATCTCGGAACTAATCCTGTAATACACACCTTTTTATAGTTAGTTTTTGTTACTAAATATTGTTATTAAATCCTTAAAAATCAATAAAATCTTAAATCCACCCTCGCACTTGCCTCCTCATACATTCCAGTGTGTGTGCCTCATAATTTCCACTTGGCCTCGTCCTGTTTGCCTTTGGTGTGAAGCATTATCGCAGGTACTGAGCCTGAGTCACCGAACCTTCTAGCTGTCCCTCCATGTGGTGCTATCTGCATCCGTGAGGTTGCCGAGTACCGAAATCCACTTGAGGAGATGCCTTTGCACGTGTGCATCGTGTGGAAATCTCTGTTGACATTCCAGGAACCCGGTGACCTTTTGATATTCCGCCGACACAACCAACTGGTCTTCGGTTTCGCATTACCCATAGCTGTGCATATATCCGAGTCCTTCCCAAGATCACGTCGCTGCGTTTCCTCTCTTGAGGGATGTATTTTGGTTTGGCTTTAATAAGCGTTAAGTTGTCGGGCTCACACAAGCTGATTAAGGACAAATTGTATGCACAAGGCGACTCAATTTTCCCTCTTTCCCACACACACACAAAGGACGGCTCCTGATCCTCAGCTCCTGATTCCCCTGTTAGCTGGGCTGATCCTGCCCCGAGGCTCTCTCTCTCTCTCTCTCTCTCCCCGTCGCCTGCAACAAGTGTTCAAATTAATGATCAGAGATTTGTTAATTTTCGTGGCTCATTTCGGAGAGCAAGGAAAGCACGCACAAGCACTGAAAGAAAATCGGAAAACCTTCGAATGAAATCTTAAACTAGATGATATTCCTCCCTGAAGTAAGGCTAACTTTAAATTTAACTGCAAGATGTCTTATTTGTTGGATAACTTCTTGAAGGGCAATACTGAAGCCTTCTCCCCTTTCTCCCAGTGCATCCAATGCAGAGGGCGTGGCATGCACACATCACATTAATCGTCGGGTAGGGCAAACAAACCACATAATGCCATCGCATCCCGGCTCCATTCCTCATCCTCAGACATCAGCCGGGGGCAAGTGGACAAGCCTTTGCCTGCGAGCATATTAATGAGTTTTGAGTTTTAGTTTAGATTGAGGAATGCCATGCATGAACCGTCGAGGGAGGGGAATCCCAATCCGGGGACAGAGGTCGCGAGCAAGTGCAGGCTGTGGTTGTGCCTGTGGCTGTGATATGGAACTGGAGAGACCCCTGAGATCCCGGCATGTGGTATTTCCCCGGGAGATCGGGGATCGATGGGGTCGTCGTCATCGTCGTCATCTTCTGCCGATTGGTGGTGGGTTTCAGGTTTATCGAGGCACCGGAGGGGTCCGATTATCTCGCCACCGATGAGGCATTTAATTATTCCAATTTGGCGTGGCAGGCACTTGTCGATTGCTTGGTATTTCCCCTCCTCCGTCCTGATCTTTTCCCTGAATTCCATTTACATTTCTTGTTTTTGTTTCGGGTTCTGGTCGCTGGCAGCCCTACCAGCCCTGGCAGCCCTTTCCTGCCATATCTTTATGTTCTTATGTAACCCGATTAAAAAACGCTGATCGCCTCAGCGGGTTCAGGGAAATCGCTTTTCCCATTAATAATTATCAGGAGGAGCCGGAGTCCCATTCGGGGTTCAGGGCAGTTCATGTTGATGTAATCGCGCCGCACTTATCACCCGAGCCTTAAAAATCGGAGCAAATATTTAGTCTACATTAGGTCATCGTGGGCTGATAAAAACATGAACCACAAACTCTGGGGTCCGTCCTCTGCCTCAAGTGCAACGCGTGAGTTGGGCAAACATGCACTCACGCTGCCCGAAAGTCGATCCTCAAGTCAGTTCATTCAAAGAGCCCAGGAAATGCATGACATAAGACGGCCACGTCGCACTTTAGTGCAGCGAAAGTCGTTGATAAGGAAAGTAATTCATGGTAATAGCAACAGCCAAGGAGCAGCACAGTGGGACTAGATGTAAGTTTCAAAGTTCAAAGTACAAAGTTCCCCCTGCAGAAAGTGTCTCATTTTCAGGATTAAACGGTAAAAACAAGACCATTGCTTCTCTTAATACTCAACTGAGAGTTTCTCTTTGATAATGTTCCTTTAGAACAGAATAATGATTAATAAATGTAAACTAGATATGACCCATAACCCTTACCCAGTGTGCCTCACACTGCACCATGATTCAACATCAACAAGTGGATGCACGCAGACCGCGACCGAGCAAGAGCTGGAGTCGGACAAAGGTACACACCCGCAGTGGTGCGGTTTATAAATTTAAACTGGTGTTTGCTCACTAGTGTGTTTGCCCTCGGCCGGGCGAATTATGAAGTGTCATGTTTGTCAAGACCGAATCCATGTCCATGGCAATATGGAGTATCGGGTTACGTCCATCCACAAGACCCTGCACTGTCTCCGGGCTCCGAGGTTTCTGAGACGCTTCGGTTTGTTTCTTTTTCCCAGACCCAAAGAACTTTCGAGTGAGAGAAAGAAAACGAAAGAAAGATATGCCTACATACGTGGACATGCCCGGAGAAGTCACGTCGTGACCCCAAGTCGGGTACCATTATGTTTTATGCCCGAACCCGACGACTGTGACAGTTTTATGGGGCATTTCGATTGGGATTCCGATTCCTCGGGGCTCCATTTTAACACTTTACGAAACTTAATACAAGCCGCATTCATATGCATAATGTAACTCGAGATTTATTGTACGAGTATTGGGTATCGAGTATTCGGTATCGAGTATTGAGAACAGAACACCGCAGCCCGAATTTAAATGCTGCTGAGCCCACATAAATGCCCACAGCCAACGGCCAGCGTCGGCGTGTCCAATTTTCGGTGCGATTAACGCTCAGCATAGGCCCCCTAGGCCCCCTCCCTCCCTGTGACCCTTAAGAAATGCAGAGCTTAATTGGATCGGCTTTGGTGGCATTATGCTGTGTGTGCGAGTGTGCGTGTGTGTGAGAGAGTGCGGATAATAGACTGGAAATTATGTTTTTATTGAAATAAATTAAGTGCACGTGCGCTGATGTGGGCTGTCTGTGAGAGTCCAGCAGTTCACTCGATCAATTGGCCACTCCCGAGAGCCCTCCATGATAAGATGCCTTCTGAGGCTGATGAGAACGGTAACGAATGGCTCTCTAATGCGCCCCTATGGCAGTGCAAATGCTAATCTAATCAGCACTTGCCTCCCCCTATAAAGTAAGCTGTAGACTAGTCACATTGCACAGCATTAGATAGGAATCAAGCCATGGAAAGACATCTTTGAAGTTACTTATCTGCAGATCTTGTAAGACTAGGTACTAAGATACTACTAAAGTCAGCTCAAGATCAACCCAAGACTGCCAACACAATAGTAATATATCAATTTCCGAACCAATTCCAAGTCCATGCATTATGCATGCCCCATGTTTCGCAGTCGCTCTTTCAAAACATTATTGCCAGCCCACATGTAAAACAGTTTGGGTCAGCGGCAGCACACCTTCCCCACAGGCGAAATGCCACGAAAATATGTCCGACACGAAATTTATTTAATAATATAAACAAAATGTGCGCCAAATTGCGTAGCCAAGCAGCCGTGTTGTTGCTGCAGTGGGTGTCGTGTGTCTGTGTGTTAGGCCAATATCCCACCTTAACGGTGGCCAAAACGGCCGATGCAGTTTGCCTAGTTGGACATTAACAGGTCGTAAACCTTTTGGCGCGACCAAACAAAGACAGGCGCTGAAACCACTTGGCACCACTCCTGCACTCCCACTCCTCGGGGATCGGATCCAAGCCCAATCCCGAAATCTGAGCCAAGCTCACCGATGGCCATAACAATAACAAAACGCCGGCTCTGTCAAATAAGTCCCAAAATAGCAACGCAAATTTGACCAGCGACATAAATAAGTTTTATTGTTGCTCGGCCACCGGAGTCATTTTGGCGTTTCTCTTTTTTGCCTGTTTTTCAGGAAACTTGGGTGCGGGTGGTGGCCAAATAACATGGCCAACGGGCGCCACCAGAGAGTCAGGGGCGCAGTTTCAAGGGGGCTTAGTAAGAGTACTTACTTGTAAAGCTTAAAAGATATCTTAAAAGGCATATTGATCAGCCTTTAGTTCATTTCACCAACTTTACTTCTTTAAGATTTGAATTACATAGTAAGTGGCATGACACCCTTGCTTCCCCTCCCCTGCCAAACTAGCTGCTTGGTCCAGCCAGCCGCGTGCTTTATTATTATTAAACATTACGTACGTTGCTGTCCGTGCATTTGTTTATTGGCTTGCAGCGGCTATCGCGCCTATAACCAATCGTCATAATTGAATTCCAGCGGCGGGCGTTACTCCAGCCAGTTACCGCTAGACGATCGGCCAGCCCTCTATATAGATATATATATGTACCCCTTATATATATTTTGATCTTCGGCGGTTGCGTGTTGCGGCGGCGCTGAGAATTTGATCGATTCGTTCGATTAGTTTGCGGAACATGCAATCGACACGCAGCATTCTCCTTCAATTGCTCGCCTCGGTTTCGGTTTCAATAGGAAAAAAACAGTGAAAGAAATGCTTAAATTATTAAATATATTATTTAAATAATTTATTAACTGGAATAACCACTGAAGACCCCTCAGGAGTCTGCCTTTTCTTACTGTTTCTACGATAAATGCGGAGATTTTCTCCCTGTGCATGGTGGCTGGCTGAGCTGGGGCCGTATTAGATAGATCGATCGCTGCTCCGGGTGCAGCTGATTCAATTTAACCCACTGCAGTTGGGCAATTGAAAATTGTCTTATTCGAACGCCGGACAGCTCGGCCCGGGTCAGATGACAACTGGTAATGTCGGACAATTAATATCGCCGCATGTACGGCAAGGTGTGACCACTTAAGGTCAAGCTAGCTTGTCTGGATTACAAGGAAATGGTTGTGGAAAGAGGTCTTCGAGTGGTAATAAGGCCAGTCAATGCAAGAAATCAATAATATTATTAACTAGATAGAGATCGTGGACTATGGAGTTATACTTCCGAAGTTGAGGCCCCGCTTTCTTTCTGTTTAGTTACTTAGCAGCCGAAGTAGCAGTCTCTGCTTATAAGCCCATTCCCAAACAATGGAGGAGCTTAAATTACAATCCCCCAGGCAGCCCACACACATGTCAGAAGACGACCTCTCCGAAACCAGCAACTGGAGCAACTGCAGCCCATCTCAGCTCTTCCTCCTGACACCGACATGCAAACAGATCGAGTTGGGGGTCACTGCCTCGTTTTACATGGCATTCAAAAGGAGATTTGAATATTTTAGGAGGCACACGGCGACATTTCAATGGACAACAAGTACCAGGCAGCCCCCATGACGACAAATGGCAGAGAGCCAAGAAAATACACTGAAGAAAATGAAGGGGAAACTCAAGTTAAGCATTAAATTACTTATGAAAGAAAACTAGCATTAGATCTCTGGTTCCCAAGTAAACTTCCTATCAGTATTTCTACTTTCGAAACTTCTTCCAGATAGGTCCATTCCCTGAGTGTAATCCCGATCCCTGGGCTCTGAGTCTGGATCTCCGGCTGGGGGTCTCTTGGAGGAGCGACCCGGTCTGCAGGTGGTCGTCGTACAACTCTATTTTTTATTTTGTCGCGCTCGCCGAAGTCAGTTTGCAGCGGTGGTCGCTCGTTTATTAGCCTGGCTAGCAGGCTGGTTGGCTGACTGGCTGACTGGCTGGCTGACTGGCCAGTGGCTACCAAGCTCCGGACCTGGACCTCCTAACTCCGAACCACCGGCTCTTGGCTTTGCATCGACATAGCGAATAGAATGCATCGCATACCGCGCAGATACAGATGGCAGGCGGCATATTGCATCTGTATCTGTGAATGTATCTGTATCTGGATCGGAGATCGTCTGCCCGGCCGGTCGGCCAGTCGGTCGGTCGGCTGGTGGCTGCATTTTATGCACCTTTTGGTATGTTCATTGTGAATTTATTGGACTCGATTTTATCGCTCAAACAAATGTTGCATTTTACAAGTGGTTCAAGTGCCTGCCAACGTTAGCTTAAAGACGGCGCTTATTAATGAGCCGGGAGTTGGTTGTTGGTTGGCTTGGCTTGTATCTGGAATCTGGAACTTGGGGAGCGTGCCCGAGATCTGCACTGGACTGGCGCTCGATGCCAGCGGGGTTTTGGTCGAAAGTACTGCTCTGAGAGGGGAGTGCCATATCGCTTATTCCCGATAAGTCGGAGCCACATTCGTGGGCTTTTGGCCAAGTTGCGCCAAACAAATTGAGGCAATCAGTCAGGGGTAGTCAGTCAGTCAGGCCTCGCAATTAATATCAAATTAAGCCACTGGCCAACAGAATTAGGCAAAGTGCCGAGCCGTTGAGCCGCATAAGCAGGAAGTGAAACTGGATTAGTCAATTTTAAGCACACAGTTTATGAAAATTAAGCAATATTGTTATTGTAATATTATTATTAAAATGTGAGTTGCTTTGAATGAAAATTAAATCTATTTTCTCGCCATGTAAAGTAATCAAAAATATGTCGAAGGACATACCTAAAGCCAGCCATTAAATTGCCTTAAGTGTGCTCGTTAGATTCCTCGTTAGACCTTTGCTTTCTGCCTCCAAATTACACCCATCAATCAATTTGAGCATGTCCCGACTATCGAATTAACCCGCCATCGAAGGCAAATCAATAGCGATTCGATTTCCACTTTTCCATTTCGATGGACTCACGCAATGAACCAATGAACCAGAACAAAGCCACGAGCACCTGCGATGATTGAGGCAATCAAAAGTGTTTAACACAAAAGCCGCGTCTGCACTTAGGAAAATCAGGAATCAGAGATCATAGAATATAGGTATGATAACTATGATAGGTAATTTGTGCAGAAAACAGATGTTTGAAGTCTACCTAGTAGGAATGATAAGAATATTTAATATAGAACAAGCAAAAGTTTATACTCTTATTTATTAATCATGGAGATGAATGATCAATCAATCTACCCTGAAAGTATCTTTGTTATAGGTACTTCAATTCGTCCATCAACCCACTCCAGCTTTTCCAATCGATAATAGTGATTATAGTACTTTCTTATGTTCGCGAGCCCAAAACATCAATCAAGCCAAATCGATTGGTCAATGGGTCATCAAGGTACTCAAGGCGGGTTCACTTGTCACTCGCAACTGCGTCGAGTGTCACCTAAAAGGGGCAGGCGCAACATATATATTAGGGGGCGTGGTGTAGGGGCAGGCAAATTACTGTCACAGCCGCCAAATTATAGGCACTCGCCCAGTGGCTTGGACTTAATCGAAGACGAACATCTAATTGACATTAAGACGACATGCTAAACGACGTCGACATCGGCCTCCGTTGGGGCTTAGCTAATGATGGCTCTGTTGGTGTAGCTGCTGCTGCTGCTGCTGGGATGTTGCTGCTACAAAGTTGCTGCTGCGTACCACGACGACGACATCGCATATCTCACATCTTTTGCCGATATTTATGGGCCAGGGTCGAAAGTTCAAGCGCTGCCAACAACGAGCTAAAAGAGGAAGACAGAGTCTTGGTTTAATCAAGGCCCCTGCGAAGTCAATTAATTAGAGGCTTACTAGAGGTACCAGCCAAAAACCAATTGCCAGCACGTACTCAGGTGCGAGCCTGCGGATTCTCCGGATGGGAGTGAAAGGTGCCTAGAAGCTTCGGCTCTTTGGCCCTCGGCCATGTCAAGCCAGACAGACCGTCAAGACCATCAAGCCAACTGAAATGAAAAGGAAGAGAAGGAAAATAGCACCTGACAGCCAAGCCACAGCCGTCAACAAAATCCATCTGAAGGAGGTCATAAAGCAAACAGTTTAAGGTGAAAGGTGCTCCGCGGACATGCAACGCCGCCAGGTTACCAAATATGAAAACTTATTAAAGGTTCAGTTCTGAGACCGAAGGTGGGAATACCCTTGCAGAGGTTATTACTTAACCGATTCTTCATGATATATTTATAGGATCAATAGTGGTATAACTTCCTATAATATCCTGCAATATCCTTGAAAAATCCATAAAAACAGCTCAAAACTTAAACATAAATCTTAAATCTGGAATCCTTGAACTGATTCTGTTTATTTTAAGTAATTTTTATGATAAATTCATTTAATCTCAGCTCCTTAAACCCTCCTTAATACCCTTTGGCCATACCCTCTGCGGGGTTATAAAAGCCGCGAAAGAAATACGTCTGGAAATGGCTTGGCCATAATTAATTTGCTGTGCTGGCAGTGTTGCCGTGTTGCCGTGTTGTTGTATTGCTGTGTTGCTGTGTTGCTGTTATTGCTGCTGGCAGACAAAATCAAAAAAGTCACTTATGACTGACACTTTGCATATGAGGCGGTAAAGTTCGCCCCCCTTACTTCCCCCAGCCACCTGTGGAGCGGCCTGGAGATGAAGATGACTACCCAGACATGCAGTGACTTATGATTTTTCAGAGGAATCTCCGCTCTTTCTCGCCGGCCCCTCCGATGATTTACAGAAAAAGTTACGAGCGTTTGATTTACGATCGAGGGAGAGGCTCCATCTCGAAGAGCTTTAAGGCGTACTGCCGCTGATGGATTTGTCAAGTTTGTGGGTCAAGAGTTGCTACTTCTGCTGCCGGGGCGCTGCATTTTGGATTTCCGCCAGCCGAT
Source organism: Drosophila eugracilis (assembly GCF_018153835.1). Lineage (NCBI taxonomy): Eukaryota > Metazoa > Arthropoda > Insecta > Diptera > Drosophilidae > Drosophila > Drosophila eugracilis. The sequence continues at coordinate 763,199 of NW_024572964.1, read as the reverse complement.
GATTACTCAAAATCGCAGCCCAGACTGAAATTCGTGTGAACACAGGCGGCAGCTAATTGCGACAACTGCAGAGGCCAGCGGCTAGCGGCCAGCCACCAGCAGCTGACAAAAAGATTTAGCATTCTTGCCACAAAAAGTGCAGCACAGAGCTGAGGAAAAAAAGAAACCAGTTGTGCTCAGAAAGCCAGACGCAGCCGCTGATTGACTGTCAGATGACCTTATGACCCCCGCTATAAAGTAACTCCCAGTGGGTGACAAGGTGTCGATTCCATGAAATAGCTGCAGAAGCCATTTGCCTCGAGAGTGACAAGGAGTTTTCCAAGAGGAGGTATAGATCTATCAATGAATTGGTTTTAATATCGGACTATTAACGATCCTTTATAAAGACTTTTTCATATCAAAGTTAAGCTACAAATGAAAACATCAGCTGTCCTGGGGTTTTCGAAATCTTGTTAACATGTTCCCGCTTACAACTGTTCGGCTCAAATGTCACAAGCAGGCAATTAAAATATTTCATCATTGTTTTCCATTTGTTTATCTGCGTCGCCCTCTGACCGGCGGAGACAAGAATGCTGCCTCCATGTTGGCCATGCTGGAGCCCACCAACTCCACCTGTGAATGCCATTTTTCTATTCAGTTTCTGCACTTTGCTGGCCGCCTTTTGGCATGCGACCTGATCTCGAGATGCTGGCTCTCTAGAGAGCCCGTAAATCATTCGCCGGCGACAACGGACAACAACTTGTCATCGGACTGTGGAGTATGGAACACGGGGAGCACGGGATTGGGACTCGGACTCGAACTCGGACTTCCATTTCGATTTGAATTTGAAGTGGGACCCTCCGATCGAGTGGCGGCTGCCCGGCTGCTGCGCTTTGCATGCGCGTTTTTGGTCCAGTCATGGCTCAGGTTGCATATAAATGGAGCTTAATGAGCTCGTGCCAAATAGAATTGTCAGCGGGCCAGCTCTTACAGAGAGAGGAAAACGTAGTCGAAGTGAGATTTAGTTAACGAACTTGAAATGTTATTTCAACTCCCTTTTCTCCCTGTGCATGTTCGTGTTGCCCTCAAATTGTTGTTAGAATTCCGCAATTTAGCGGTTTTACGATCGCGCTTTTGATTCGATCACTTGGCCATAAAGCGAAAACATATTTCAGTTAAAAGCCAAATATGGGAAGTCATAGGTTTTCTTCTGCCAAAGGGGCGCGTCAGGTGCAGACTTTATTTCGGCTTTCCCACGCGCCTAGAGCCCATTTTCCGAAGGAGGAGGAAGTATCAGGGGGAGGAGCAGTATCAGGGGCTATTGTTTTGGGTGCAATCTGCCATCTTGGCAGTTGGTCCACGCTAACAAGCTGCCGAACGGTCCGCAGTTGCACCTTTATTATTTTTAATTGGACTGATTTCCCGCTACAGATACATTTGTATCTGCGCGTGCGCAGCGTTGACATATGGCATCGACTCCGCCGTCCATCCACAGTCCATCCAGTTGCAATCCAATCAGCCTAGGCCATCATCCATCGACGGCCATAGACCAAGGCGCGACTGTACGGCTGGCAGCTGGCAAGGATCAGGAATCGAAGTCATCTTGACCAGCTGTGTGGCTTCCTTCGACGCGATCAGGAGGCCAAGGGTTGTCGTTCTGGATTGTCAGGGTTGCTGCCACGAACTTTTCCCACGATTGCGTCAGCGCCAGCAGCAGCATCAGCTGCACTTTTGCGCGCTGTTTTGATCGAAAGCACTTGGAGAAAATAGGGGAAACCTTTTTATTAATCACTTTTTGGTTGTCATAAGATATTTTTGGAATATATAAGCTACTCTTAAAGCTATGTCTTGGAAGTTATCAAAACCTTAACAACTCTTTCCAAGGTCTGCAGAATATCATCAGCAGTTTCTACCATTCTTTGACTTAATCTGAAGTTATAGTATTTCTCCCAGTGCGCGCTCTTTGATTTCGCTGTTTCCGCGATTGTTTTTTGCGACGCCCGGCGACTCCTGGTGAGCGTCCTTGGGGTAGAAGAAGCAGCCGACAGGGGCTGTGGCAAGCGGCAACCTCAATTAGGGGTTGTCATCTGCCCGGAACTCGACAAAGCAGTCGCTGACATACTGCGACATTGTGACGTCACAATCTGATTCACCGCTTTGTGATTCCCAGACATTTGCATTCATCCGGCGCCCAGGTGTTTAGAGGCAGAACTCGACGCCTTCCAGTCAGCGAACTCCTTTGTCCGCCGCTTGACTCGCGATAAAGGATCCCCCTTCATCGGCTTGGAAACGCCTCGGAATGGGTGTGCGATGTTCAGCCCTGTGGGTAAAAGCCGTGGGTTAAACCTAGATTATGTGGGCATATTATTATTATTGATTGCTGGCGGGGATCACAGAAATATTAAGCGATTAGCCTATTAAGATCCATGGGAAATCTCTGTAATTCTGGACTTGATTTAAGAGATGTAGAAGGATAAAATATTAATATTTATAAACATATTCCAGTACTTTCAAATGTAAGCTGATGGAAGATCCTTGTTGCCTTAAGTTTGTAATTCAATTTTAAATTCAAATTTAATCCGCATTATTCACTAGCGATTAATTTATAGCCATCCGTCAGGCTGAAGATCAGCCAAAACTGTCATCGATCTTTCTCCGATTTTCTCCGCGAAAAACTGTCAAACGGCAGCTCCGCTGGCGAGTTGTTAATCAGCCGAATCAAAAGTGTGCCAGCCATTTAGACATTGTAGTCGGCTCAAGGATTTTGACAGCTAAGCTGACATGCAGAAAAGTGAGGGGCCAGAAAAGAAACAAATCCATAAGTCAGCCGGAGACGGAGATGGAGTCGGAGTCGGAGTCAGAGCTGTAGCTGGAGATGGAGATGCAGGGAACACATGTCGGGTGTCTCGCAGTTTCACGAGCAGATTGTATGACTGGCAACCAGGTGAATATGGCAAGCTCAAGCCCAGTGCTCAAAATGCAATGAAACAATCAATCAAAGCGCTGAAAGAGGCTTGTCGAGCGGATCGGGGCATTGAGTGTACTAGAGCTATGGGATCTACGAGAGCTGCGGTAATGGGCCTGGCCGACCGACCGTCTAACGGTGGAACTGCACACAAAAGGCACAAAATCAAATTACCGGCAATGATTAATCAATCAGCACGGGCACAGTGCTTGGCTTTTCTGAGATACAGAAAACGAATATCAATCTCAAACATCCCATTCCAACGTTTGTATGTGAGCTGGCCAGGCCACACACTTTTCGAAAACGTTCACTCAACTTAATGAAAACCCCTCAAAATATTGCCATAACGTCACCTTTTTCTCTCTGTGTAGCCATTAAACCACCGCATGAACACGATCTTTGCCGCTGGCCTCGTCTGGACCCGTTGATTGTGGGTGTGAGTGCGGGTGAGTGTGTGTAACGGCCAAGTGGGTGCGTTCTCACAGCTGGATACCCGACGTCCAAGTCCAAATCCAAATCCAAGTCCAAGTCAGAGCCCAACTGGCAGCAATCACGATCCAGGCTCAGAGCTGAAGCCAAAGCTGAAGCCAGAGATACGGCAGCACACACCTGCGAACTCTCACCGCCCGCCGTCCCCTGGGCACTCCCCAAAACACATGCCACAACCCCACGAAAGCCCCCAACTGATGCTCCATCCCATATGCCATATACCATATACCATATGCCATATACCATATACCGCCATACCATATCGTGTCCACGTGTGCGTTCTGGCCGCCTTCTGGCAATTGGCTATACCCAATCCGAATCCCAATCGCCAATACCAATACCACTACCAATACCAAAAGCAAATGCAACTCCAAATCAATGCTCCTTGCGGCGGCTTCTTCCCAAAAAGGTTTTGTGCTCAGTGATCGTGCCAAAAATGGGTTTGCAACTGGAATTCGCTTTTAGCCAAGCAACATACTCGGACGTGTGGGGACCAGGTCCAGCATCTCAGATCCTGCTCTAGCACCAATTGATCCACTGAAAAGAAATAAAAGATTCTTTATTAAACAATAAATGGTTTTCAATTCCCTTGCTCAGTTTACTTTTCTTCCAGTGTAAGTCCTCTGGCAGATCTGCCAAACTCCCAAGTGCAGGTGGCGATTGGCCAAGACCAAAGCATAGATCGGGAGACCAGCTGGTGTGAACAGCTAGAAAGTTTTAGTGCCAGCATACCCCCGGCTTCTGCCTCTGCCATACCCCTCATCGCTCCATCAGGCTATCATCTGTTCCTGAGATCGTGAGAATCAGTGCGGCTGCGGGAAATTTATTTGTGTGCTGACCAAAGCAAATGCCGCGTGATTTCAATTTATGGCCATCTAATGAAAATTTGACAAATAGCAAATGGGTAGGCTCTCGGTTCGGGGCCAATAACATACATCATGATCATGATCGCTGGCGAAAAAGGCACTTCCGTCAATTGATTGAAGTGCCTGGCCTGGAAGCATACAGCCTGAGCCCGATTCCGATCCAGATCCCTAGGAAATCGCAGATCTCGAGCAGTCTGTCAAAGTCCCCGCATCAAGTTGTTGGCTGCTCCGATTTATGTCTGCTCGATGGAGTCAAAGTCGTGACCCGCGAACATTGAACTCCCAATAAGCCGATGTTGTCTACTGTGGATTCGTTTGGGGTTTCACTGGGAGAAATTGTATTACTAGGTTCTAGTAAGATAAGATGACTAAACCTTTTTCAATAGCTCGAATAATTATGATTAATTGCAAACAGCCTGTGCCCTAATGGTATTTTAGCCAGCAAATCTCTAAGATTAATGCCCTGATGTCATACACTGTAAATACAAATTCTTAGGGGATAACATGTTTCTAGAATGACATGTTATTAATGATATTATCAAGACTCCATTCGACTTATTATAGTAAGAACGTTGTCTAAGGGCTTCTCTTATATTTCCTTCAGTGCTGGCTTGAAATGTAAACCATAAAAGAACCACTTACCGGTCGATTGTTTAGCGATCTCACCTTGGCTTCCACAGTGAAACCGACCAACTGCGCGACTTGAGGTTTTCGGGGCCCAGAGGCAGCGCCACACATTTAAGCGAAATGAATTTGAAATCCGCCTGCACGAAGTGCAATTTTCTGGCAGTCAGCCCGAAAGTCTTATTACTGTGGGAGCTGTTCAACATAATGAAGCCATTGCCATGGGCAGACCGCTGAGTGACTCCAAAGAGTTCCCGAACCACTGTCAATCATATCCGAGTGCTTATTTTCCCACATTTTATGCCCCACTGATCGCGTTTAGGTCCAGCTCCTCATGGGAAAATCAGTTGACTGGCTTGGCTTCGCCTAGTTGCGCAACAATTATTTGACTCTGGTTTAGGGCCCTCCTTCTATACATGAGTCTCATAGGGTCGAAACACCTACTCCAAGGTTGCGCTCCGTTGCACCCCCTACAAAATATTATGGAAGAAGCAGCAAGTCACTTTCCGGGGTTGCAACTTGCAACTTCCACGGCTACCGTAAACTACTGTTTTTTAACCATCCACGGTTATTATCTAGCCCGGAACGGAAGTGCGCTTCTTGAGATCTTGTGACCAACTTTTTCACACATTCACCTGGCTGCACAGGTGTTTCCCAAACAATATTCCAAAGTTCTGGTCTATGTAAATTTTCAATTTAGTTTGAGCGGAAATTAAATTCACGATACGCCTGATTGGATCGACATAACAAGGGAGTTCTATTTAGATTTTAAGATACGAATTCCGCTGGCTAAATGTTCTAAGCCTTTAAAAATTAAAATATGGTAAACTTATTAATTAGATTTATAGAACAAAAAAGCATCTTGAATTCAATTTTCAATTAAGTCATAGCTTGTTTACATGCATGATTTTACATGCAATGCAGTGGTCTTGAGCGACACCTAGCGCCATTTAACTGAACTTGCATAATAAAAACTCCAATCAGCCGGCAGATGGCAACCCATTGCTCTGTTGGAGGTATCTTAGATCTCAAAAAGATTCTCTTTTTTTCTGATAGTTATCTTCATAATTCATTAAATAATGTTTCTATAATCCCAATATTTTATGTTCCCTTCGCAATATATATATTAAGACTTAATAAATATAATTTCCGAATCGAAATCCCATACCCATTTTGTGCCACTTAAACGATAGTTATCGATAGAAAAAAACAGCTGCTTGGATCATGATACCTTCCCCCGCTGAATAGCACAATCACGCCGTCCGAAAAAATGCAGGCCTAGGAAACGCTACTTTTTTTGGCATCATCTGAGGGTTGCTACTGTAAACTGTAAACAATGGAAATTAAAAGTAGGTAAAATTTAAAAATTAAAAACGAGGACTAACTTGCCGTTACTTTGCAGTGGACGAAAGGAAGTGGAATGTATATAATACCAGGATGTTACTTAATCTTTATAATGCACGGCAAGAGGATTTTCAAAATCCGAAAAAAAAGATCAAAGATGTCTGGAGGCAAATGGTCGTGGAACTAAAAAGTAAAGGGATGAAAGGCATTGATGCCATCCAACTGGATCGAAAGTTCAGGAACTTGAAGAAAACCTACTACTCCATACGGAACAAGTACGTGGGTAAGGGACCACAGTTCCATCCAAACTGGCCCTTTTACGACATGATGTCGATGATACTCAAAGAGGATCCTATCCCGTCGTCGCATACTGTAACCGGGAATGCATTCTCAGCATTGGAAACGATCCTGGGCGACGGTGACCCGCAGGATAATACGGTTAGCGATATAGAAAACGAAAATGTGTATATGGACAACAGAGACGAGGCAGTAAACCCTCGGCAAGTAGGTTTAAATCGCAAACGAAAATCGGAGGATTCGAACCAAAAAGGAATGCGCAAGATCCGGAAAAGCTGCAAGGAGCCAGTGGAATTGCCATCGGAAACGGAGCAAATCACTGCGCCCAATGCCGCAGAAATCGAAACATTTGATTTGACGGAAAGCAACGACGAGATATCCATCAACAGCAAGGAAGAGGCATTGATGCACCTAAGAGCCATCCAGGAATATGCCATGATCCAGGATAATTTTCGAGCTATCGGACTGCTCATGCAGGCGGAACACGCCATTCAATATCCGCCAAAGACCAATGACTTCGAGGAAGAACAATGATTAGATATTAAAAAATAGATAGAACATAAGCGATAAAGTTAATAAAGACATAGATTAATTCAAAATTTCATGTCCTGCTGTAATAAATTTTTGCAAAAATTTAGTTTAAATAGCTAAAAATAACTATCTGGTAATCACAACACGACCCTAAAATATGCATAGTCAAGACAACAACCAACCTTGATAAAAATGATTTGGGTATTCCATGTAATTACCCGACATTTTCACAACATTTATGTATCTTCTCATAATGCAGATTAAACTAGATTAACGGCAATTTTTACAACTTTTTTTTTAATATTTTATAACCATATAGAATATATGGTTTTGGTATTAGCTGAAACATTTCAATCTGGCAATCTGGGTCCCAGCAGCTATGAGTCGTTTTTTGTTGATTGAATTTTTTTAAATAAGAAATTACTCGAATATTCATTAACCAGCGCTATAATAGGAAAAGCATAGAATTTGAATACATCTTTATTAAATAAATTAAATCTTCAACAATAACGGATCGATGGCAATACCAAATAAAAAGTCTGGCAATACTCGATTCCGGGGCTCACTTATAAGAACAGTTTAATACTAACATGGAACAAAACTCGGATATTGCGGAAAATCTACAGTCGCGAATATTCGCATTGGGACCAGCTCTACCAGGGTTACTTTCCCCAAATGCTCGAGCCTTTGCCTCCGCAGAGTGACATCTCCGTAGGGCTACCCGCCATCAAAGATTCGAACAACAGACTCGAACTCGTCTCCAAAAGGAAAGGGATCCTATCAAGCGCATAAGAGAGGGCCAAGTCTTCGTCAAAAACCAGAGACGCTCCAATGAAATCATTGTCAAATACAGGAGGAATGCCAACGTAACAAAGGTGATTTCAACCTTATTTCTTATTTTACAAAAAGATTTAATCTTTTAATTGTTTCTTACAGCCTCCTCAGTTGTTCCCCATCACCTTAGCTGTTAATACATACTCCAACGAAGGTTAGATTAGATTAAGGATTCGATAGACCCAAAAGTAATAACATCCTTTCAAAACCCACCACAATTCATCAACAGTAGGACCATTCGGGCCATTGGACCTACTAACCGAAGTTGATTAATCCATTATCAATTCTCCGCTGATCGAAGATTTCGATCTGCAATTTGTGATTCATAATTCGAGATTCAAGCTACCATTTTTCCGGATTTTTCATTACTTGTATGTATAAACTTACTAATTGAGAAAAGACTAACAACCTTACAACTCAAATATTGTGTTGTTAAGCACAATAAATGAAATGAGCAGAGAAATTAATGAAAATAGCTTTTACATTTCAAACCGGTTTTCGTTCATATTAGGCGATAATGCGATTTGTGTAGTTTGGCAAGTAAAACCAGTTATAGCTGCTTTGGCGAGAGAATATTTACTCTCGATCGGCTCAGTCTAAAAATAAAACCCAGGCATGCCACAAAAATATGGATCGAGGGGAGCGGGCCTTCCGATACGATCGAGAGCGCAATTTCTCTCTCGTAACGCTCGCAGAGATCAGGTTTTTCCTGCTCCGGAGAGAGTTCAGATCGGTGTACTCTTTGCGCTCACACTCACACGCTTCAGTCTTCATTTGGATTCGATAGAAACGTGCCGTCGTTGATTTTGCGTGTACAATGTGCCTAAAAAACTGCTGCACATTTGTGTAAAACCAATTCCTATGAACTAATCGCTGCGTCTAAGAGGTAATTGCATTAAATTTCCGGTATTTAATTACAGTTTAACTAGTTATTTTAACTTTATTTTTGCGCAGACATTGCCTTTTCATCGGAGAGCACGCTAAGAGAGAGTCGGAAAGAGCGAATCGCCACTGATGTGTGAGTGAGTGGAAATGTACTCTGACGTAAGTACTTTTTGTAGTGAGTAACTGGGAGGGCAACTCTTTGATACCTACAATTTCATTATTTTTAAATAAAATCGTATACCATACTAACCCCTAGCCCCAGTATAAGCGATTTTCTTTCCTTGAATTCTGTTAACTGACTGTTTTGGCAACAGCTTAACAAATCGATCTTTAAGACTAAATATTTCAGTATTCTCTTTCATGCTTTGAAAAAAAAGATGTGCTGAAATGCTCTTAATATGAATACTCAAATTTTCCTTCCGTGTAATATTCATTCCCATTCTATTGTAGAATGATGACGCCCAAGGAAATTCCAATGGAACGCAACGCATCCGGAATGTATTGACTCTGGATGAGCGGGTGGCCGCCATCAAACAGTACGATATCGTGCCCATGTACAGCAAGATTGCCAGGAACTTCAACTGCAGCTGGGAGCAGATCAAGAGCATAGTGTCCAATCGAGAGGCTATCCTGAAGTTCCACGAGACAACCAACCGCATGAACCAGCCCGCCAACAAGGAGGGCGAGCTGCGGCGGCGCAAACTCAACTTCCTGGGCCACTGCCTGTACGAGTACATCCAGAGGGCGCAGTTCTACCTGCACAGCGATGTCAACGAGGAATTGATCCGCAGCCGGGCGATCGAGTTCAGGGATCTCATGCGACTGGACGGATTTGTGCCGAACAAGCCGTGGATCAATCACTTCAAGGCTGCCTATAACATAACCTTGTCGAATCGTCAGATTACCATAACTCGTCGCCCGCCGCGATCGATGGACTTGAGGGACATAATGTCCTACTGTGGGCGACACACCTCCATGGCTTGCAGTTTGGCTCCAAGATCTCCCGAACCCACTCCCACAACTAGTGACCAAAGGGGCATTGATCGACCTCTGTACCGCACCAAGACTTTGGTTACCACCTCCTGCCAAAATCAAGCCACTTCGGATGAAGTGCACCTGCGACGCAAGCGGAAGATCACGTTCCTGGAGAAGTGCCTATATGAGTACATCCAGCGATCCCAGCTGCATCATAAGGGCAGACTTGATCTGGACAATTTGCGGTCGGTGGCCATCAGCTTGAGGGACATCCTGAAGATCGAGTCCTTCTTTCCCGACAAAGTGTGGTTTAATCACTTCAAGAGTCGCTACAACTTTACCTTTTCGGTGGGTGTTCCGGTGACCAATCGCCGTGTGCCGCTTTCTCTGGACCTCCGGGACATAGTTAGTTATTGTGGTCGGAATGAACATAGAATAACCCTGGCTCACAAGAATACCCAGGATGACCTGAAAGGTGGATCGGTCAATTCTCCCGTAGTGGAACAAAAGACCGAAGAAGTGGAGCCCGAGGATGATGACGACTGCGTGGCCATCGAAGTGCCACATGAACTTATAGAAATAAAGGATGATGACGATAATGAGGATGATGGAAGTGACGCCTCCCCGCAGAAGCCATTTAAAAGAAAGATTGAGAAGGACGTTGACCCGACGCCCTGCGGGCTGAAGATCCAAAAGATTCAATCGCTGGGTGATGGTGATACAGAACTTCTACCAGTCCATAGTCCAGGTCATTATTCTGAGACCAGCGATGAGGCCCATCTGCCACGTTGCGTAGAAAGCTATAAGGATGCACTGCGCCTGCTAAAACCCTTGGAGGAGTTTGCCTTGATGGAGGAGAACTACCGGGCCATTGGCCTGCTCACTCAGCTGGAAAAGATCTTTGAGACAGGAGCAAAGAAGGAATGACGAGAAGGACAGACCCATAGAACTCAACCAAATACTTGTGCCTAAGTTCATATATGTCCATATCTTTTTATGTTTTATAGATGGATATATGTTGATGTGGTAAAGCCTTATTACCCTCCGCAGGGTATTCCTTTAAATGGTTATTTTTTTATAAATATAAAATGTAATTCCTTTAAATTAAGAAACTTCATTGTTCTGAGTTTTAGTTTAGTGTAAACATTACTTCGTTAATGGTGGTTCAGAATTTTATAAATTGTTCCCATAATTTATTATATAACACTACACCTTCGATGAGAATTTAAAGTATTGATTCCCAACACATTCTTCGATGAGGGCTGTCAAGGTGATGCATCCAGGGGTGGTTGCCTGGGTCTTCGACCAGGTTACATAATAGCTTGGCATTTTTCCACTCGCCCCAGCTAGACTCGCAATCAACGCGGTAACTTTACGCTCGTCCTCTAAAACTTTACGCGTCCTGCCAAGGTATGGGGGATGCGGATGTGGGTTGAGATTGAGCGAGTCCGAGTGACCTGCAGCGAAGTTGAAGTTGAACGTGCGTGGAACAGAAGCTCCGGAAGTGGGCAAACGGAGAGGGAATGGAGCCCTGTAGGTGCTACATCAATTCTAGATGGGTACTACAGCCGGAGGTGAAGGGACGAGATACGAAGGTCGATGGACGAGATGGGTGGAGCGGATGCCAGCAGCATAGCATACCGGCAAGGGACCTTGCGGTGCCAGGAGGTGGACACTCCCCACAATCAGACTCACACTTACAGATTGTTAAGCATACAAGTGCACTGAGAGAAATATATCAATATAAATATTCAAGAATCTCTGGATAGGAAAGGGATTCTTAAAAAGTCTACTTTAAGCTTAGCTCCCCAATTTCTGGATGAAGGGTGAGTTAGTTTTATATTTCTCAGTGTGGATTAAGGGCGCTACGATTACACAGCCGGGTTTACGGAAACGTCGCATCGCCATTGCTACATTGCCATCCGTCCCCAATTGCAAAAAAGTTTTGCCAAACGATGGCACACGATGCCCTCCTGGGCAGCAGAAGCTGGAGCTGGAGCAGCAGCTTCGGGACTTCGCTTTCAAGGATTTCCGACCAACGTCGTCGTCAGACTCGACTGACGGCGATGGCTCGACTATAGCACTCTCAAAGGCGGAAAACCTACGAGTGTAGGGTTAGGTGCTCGGGGGGTTCCCCGATAAATGTGGAACAAGAAGAAGCAACATCAATGCAAACACAACAACTTGGGCTCAGGTTACTGCCACACGGCTGCGCCCAAAAACAAAATTGAAACCCCAGCGCGTTAAGAGCTCTGACATAAAACCCTGAAAGCGGAATTGCCGTTGAGGGATATACGACGAGCAAAAGGACAGACTACTCGTATATATACCTTTTCAGCTCCTCAACCTCATGCTCATCCCCATCCTCCTTCTTCTGTTCCTCGATTGTTGCTGGGGTTCGGTATATATGGTATGGTATAGTACATATGCCAATCGCAGGACGGAGAGGATGTAAAGCCGGAGGGCATGGAAAACTTCCAGTTGGGTACAGTTGACGAGGGCTTTGTCAGGCAGGAGCTTTCCGATGTTGAACAAATGTTTGTGATCGGTGGATGTACATAAATATTTTACAAGGCAAATCATTTACGTGATTTCGGCTTAACTCAAGTTACATATAATATTATATACATCGATTTACACCCTTGCTATTGCACAATCTTTTACTTCAGTTGACCCTTTGTTAGAAAAATCTATCTTAATTTGGGTACTCCAAGTCTTGCGAGGGCATTTATGAGCACATTGAAGTTTAATTCAGTACTGTATCAAATTTACGAGTGTTTTGACCACTTCTTCTTTATAAGGATACCGAATGGCGTAGCCTTTTACTAATATTGTAAATGTCTAAGCCCTGGGGTCCTATCCTATTTATAGCATTTATATAGCGCTCTGGGTGTAACCTTTGTTATTGTTTGGAATCATCGAGACCCACTGGTTCCACTCGCCTTACCCACCCACAAGGGTGGCTTTGGGTATGGCGTGACTAACTGACATGCCGCGGTACCCAAAGTTTATGAATGTAATTTTATCTTTTGTACTTAGAAAAGTTTTTCATTGTTAAAACGTAGAAGGCTCTTAAATGCGAACTTTCTGCAGAAATTTAATAACATTTGGGTCTTTTTAAGCTGATAGATATATACAGATTTATGATGAAAGTAAATTCCCAACCAATCAGTGGCTTACCTTGACTTGTTTCTTAAATCGGGGAAGCCTACCACGCTCATTAAAATTTTTAATAGCCCGATGAGTAATCTTGAAGAGATCATACGACACATCGGGGAAGTTTCCACAAAAAAAGTACTCAGTTACCTGGCCCCACGTCGCCCCTCCATCCATTAGCATCCTGTAAATGTATTCCATTTCAGTTATTTACTTTGGCCGGCGGTTAGATGCACATATAATATTGATTCTTTCATCACACCAGACTCACCCAGGCGACCCCTTTAATCACCGAACATACATACGATGCCATAATCGTTTCCATTGTATGCCAAATACGAATGGCTCGCCAAAACTGTAGACCCCGGCCAAAGAGCGGCTCTACGAATACCCGCTCATCTGGAATGAAGATATATATATATATATATATATATGTATATTTCGAGCGGAAAACGTGAGAACCGACTGGATCTGTTGACTATGGCGATGATGGCGAAACGAGTCTGGTTTTGGTCTGCTACTTAGCCTTATACCCCGTACTTCTTATTTGGTCTGTCGGCTCGGCATGGCATAAGCCTCTTGGGCTTTGGAGGATGCTGGCAGCGCTTGAATTCCATCCGCAGACGATGACGATGACGATGATGATGGCCCTTGAGCTGAGACTCTGGAGGTTCTGACGATAATGATGACGATGTGCCCCAGCTTTCTGTCATGCGCCGCTCCAGCGTTTCGAGTTCGTTTTTTGTACTTGCACTTCGTCATTTCTCGTTTTCGCTGCCACACAGCCTTCGATAGATGCTAATCTATCTTTATTGTGCAAAAGATGTCGAGAGGATTCGAATGAGGGTACCAAGACCTCTTTCCAGAGCCCCTTCCCCCCAGCCGAACCTCTGAGAAAGCCCATCAGTCTGACAGTCGGGGCCTCAACCGCTCAGTGGTCCCGATTCCTTGTGGAAGGCTGCTACAAATGCCAATCCAATCATCGTTGCCAGCAAAATGTATTGGATTTCATTTGGGTTTGATTTTGGTATGAACGAATCGATTTGTTCGTTTTTTGGAATAAATATAAATCGCTCACTTTTTGCGCTTGTTTTCCCCGCTAGAGATGGCTATCGAGGGATTTCGAACAGCATTCGGTAGTGGTGTAGGCCACTGGTTAGATGCGGCTTTAACTTATATAGGATCATATCAATTTTTAAATTAGTTCAAAATAATATAGATCACATGAAAACTGTTTAATACTGAACGACTTTAAAAAATTATTTATTAATCAAACGCAGAATCCAAAAAAAAATCAAAAATCGAAAATAACACCAACTTATAAGAGGTTAGTATGTGGTATATAAAAACTTATTTGAAATAAAATAATACATTTTTTAGTTTTCGCAAAAGAATAAGCGTAATTTTCCTTCCAACACAAGAGAATATACTCTTCAAATTTCTTTGAAAGCATTTTAGATAAATATCTTTTGGATATCTTATTTGTAATAAACTTGAGCCTCAGATTCGAACTTCAAAATAGCTTATACCATAGTTGAAAGTCAAATATCTGTAAATGATTTTCCCAATATCCAGTTTCCACCACCACAGTGCCAATGGAACGATATTACACCACCGAGTAGTTCAGGGCATAACACGAGATGTAAAACCCCGATATGGAAATGGCAACAAACTCGTAATAGCAACGCCATTCACATGGACGGCGGGGGGGATGGGAAGCGATATCGGGATTGTGATTGGGATTGGGATTACTAACAGCGGCGTCAACTGTGCTAACAAGGGGGCACTGAGCAAGGGGAACGGGAACTGTAAACTGGAGTGGCCAAAGGCACAAAGGAAATTACTAGGAAAAATCCAGGTCCCTATGGTGCTTTTGGGTGCGACAGTCGTCGTCGCATAGATACACACACACACACACAGGGCTAGATACAGCTACAGATAATCAGGGAAACCGACTGCGGACGCTGCAGGCGGACATCACATATAGATTATAGCGCGCACAGTGGGGAGACGAGCGAAAGCTGCGGAGATACCAGTGGAGGAACATACCTTCAGTCTAGGGACCAACAACGGAACACTGAGACCAAAACCAAACCTCAAACTGGCATAGCAGTGGAATCCAGCGAGCTAGAGGGGCCAAGGCCCGGACCTAATCAAAAAAGGTAATGGAAAAATACTATCTCGGGTCGTGGCAACGATTTCACAATGCTCCCTCAGTCCCGGGGGATGAAGTGGGGGAGGGTGGGCTAGGTTCAATATAATACATAACCATAATAAATTCCATGGCTAAATCCCCGCATCTCTCCAGAAAAAGGTCATAATAGATGAGCTTAGTCGAGCTCTGGGCGAGCGGGCGGTCCTCCCACTTACAGTGGAACATAGCTGTAGAAAGCTGTAGAAACATGAGCTAGCTAGGAGAGTGTTTAGTTATTTAAATTTATAAATAATTAAAGGAATTCTTAATTTTTCTTATAAACATTCATTTAGAAAATCTTTTAAGTAAATATTATTTATTTTATTTTATTTTTGTATCTCTTTTGCAAGAATTAGAGATACAGAAATCGATTTAAAGCCCATGTTGGGATTAACCAAGGTTAACAAAACCTAATCATCAAACCCTATTTTCACCCGATTTTCCTTAAGTTAAAGAACATGTGGCTTAGCGAAATGCGATTTATGGAGGGCCAACTGTTTATATATCACTGTACGAGTGTACGAGTCCAAGTGTGTGTGCTCGAGGGTGTGTGCTTGTAGGGTTCCTGGCTCATCGCAATCACTTCGGATTCGAATTCGGAGTCATGAAATGGCAAAAGGAAAGGTCATTTTCTTCGATGCTCCAGCTCGTTTTCTAAAGGTTGCCAAGGGCTTTAACCCCCTGCGACTCCCGGCCCCCGCCACGGCCATCGCCGCCGACAACCTCCACCACGTAAAAGCATTTGCAGAAAAGTTTCCTTGGCTGGTCAGTAGCGGATAGCTGCCGGAATATAATATAATAGAGTCGAGTCATCGTCAAGCATCCGAGCATCCGAGGAAACTCGGAGTCCCCAAGCGTCAGACCACCCAGAATAACCACCCAGCCCAGAACCCACCCATTAGCACCGCCCGCCGCAGAGGTTGATGCTGTGGTTTTATACCTTTTCCAATACTTTTCCTTATATATACTCGAACACACACCTAATATATACTAGCCGGGATATATGCTATGTGTGCGGATTCCCACCACCGAACACAATCGCACTGAATCGCATCGAGATGGAAGGGAACCGACCGAAAAACGAACCCAAACTGAGCGTTATCCATTTATATCTTTAACTTGCATTAAGACTAATCCATCAAAACGCGTTCGACCTAATGGCTTCAGCTTCGGTCTCGGCCGGCGTCGCTGCCGACGTCCAAGCTATTTAGTCCCAATCTCAAACCCAATCACCTACCAAACCGGGCAGCGATACTTCAAGTTACAGCTATATACACAAGATACACATGGCCACGGCATATCAGCAACCCAGCATCTCCAAGATATGTGTGTGCTTTGGCTTGGAATGGATTTTCTCTACGTGCGCTCATATATATATATTTATACACACATATAGCTGCCAAGGCACTTCGCCGACGGAAGCCAATGCCTATAAAGAATGTCCCAAGAACCCGATTCCGAATCCTAAACTAGCATCTCAGCTCACGACTCGCTAATATGGAGTATCCATAGGAAAACTTGTTTAAATTGGCCTGATGCCGAACGAAAATTAAAACCTACAAGCCGGACGATTCGAGTGGACCAAAGGCAGAGGCGCATTGGAAAGATCGCTTTGGCGGGCAGTTCTTTAAGCCGACTTTCCAGGAAGGGTAATCAGAAGTCTGAATGCCAAAAATATATATTTCATAATTTTCTATTGATAATATGAAATTTGTTGTATTTCATATATATATTTATACTTATATTTATATTTATATTTTATATATGTAAACTCTTACATATATTTATAATTATATTATTTGTGATTATCTGTGAAATTAATCACAAAGATCATAATTAAAATGTTTCAAAAATATTTGATGACTTAGTTAAGATCAGTCTCAAATTTCCAAAACAAGGTTCACCCCAATATCCATTCAAAAAAGCCAATAATAATACCCAAAAATAGGTATAATTACCAGCGTTTCTGTGTGGGTATAGATACGCCCATAGATATATCTGACTCGAGCATATAGATACCGGAATTCCAAGCCAATTTCGTCAGACCCACAACCGAAACCACTCATCCACCTCGAAAGAGAGATACAGATACACACGAATACGGCGAGATGGATGAGTTGGAATGGGAGGAGGCAGTTACCATGGCGGGCTCTACGTAAGCCTGAAACCCGAAAAACCCATCAGAGAGCTCTATGTACAAGCTCCCCAAACTGAAGCCGTAAAACGCACCCCAAAGGTAGGACGAGATGACAGGCTGGGCTTCGGATTGGGATTCGGATTCGGATTCTGGTTCGGCTCTTGGGTTCGGCTTGGATTTGGAGTTCGGGTCTTCGGGCATATATCGCCGACGGCAGACGGGCGAGACGCCCGACAACTGACACCACCCCCGCGTAGTCTGGCGTTTCCACGTTCGGTCGGTCGCCTGGTACTTGCTACTTTTGTTATTGTCGCTCTGCCTGTTTGTTTTTCACGTCTTGCGCCGACGTCAGCGTCGACTGCAGAGCTGAGCTAGAGTAGCGCTGCGAGTCTAGCTATTTTCTGGCGGATTTTGCCATTCTGCGGGTTCTTTGTTCATTACATATGTAATCTTCAATGATAAATGTTTTTTCATGGTTACAATATTTCTTTTTATAATTCTTCACAACATACCAAAATTTAACATAGATTAATGTTCAAAAAACGCCTTTTTTAATAGAAATATTTAGTTGCCAAAAAGTATGCTTTGATTTTTGTAAAACGGATATCAGTAATTTCCTTGGGTCTATCATATTCGTGAAATATTTAAACTTTTGTTCTGGCAATCCAAATTATGGAAGAATATGTAAGTAAGATAGTTAGAAGTCTGATATGAATATCAACTAGGCTTAACTCTCTTAGAAAGATTTAACTCTATTTTTGAAGAACAAAAGTGAGTGAGTACCTGCATTTTCAGAAATTCACCTATATCCATAGCACCTTTGGCATCTCAGGTCGAGAGGTTCTTGGCATCGAGCCGTCCTTGCCGCCGTTTCTTCGCTTCTTCAGCCACTGCTGCTGCGCTGCCGGCGCCTCAGCCACATCGCTGCCACTGCCTTAGGTTTTTGGTTTGGCATGGCTTGTTTGGGATTAAATATTTCCTATAGATGGGAAAAACGAGTCGGTCGGGGTCGTTCGTCGAGTCGTGGCTGTTGGTTGTTGGCCGTAGCTGTAGCTGTAGCTGTGGCGATGATGATGTCGCTAGTTTCTGTTTCGTACACTCCGTGTTGAACGTTCGTTGGCGGCGGTTCACGCATCGCGTCCGCAGCTTTTTCCCAGAGATCCCGAGTGTTTTGGACTATATCGTATATATATCGCGGCAATACTATACTTAACAGACTTGGATTTTTCGACCTGTGCATGTGGATATATCTGCAAGCAGTTTCGTTCTTCGGTGACACTGGATGTGAGTAGAGCCCACAGTGCGGATGGGTGATAGGGGACATACTGACTGCCCCTTGTTTGTTGTTGTTTGATGTAAACAAAGGGGGTCTTGAGATTCTGTCGCCGTCGCTGTCGACGCCTCGCTGTTGTTGTTGTTGTTGTGTGTTTGAAATTAAAAAGCCGCATTTGCATTTGCATGTGCGTCTGCCGTCGCCGTTGCCTTTGCGTTTGTGTGTTTGTGTTTGTGGCTGTTTGTGTGCTTTTGAAAAATCGCCGCTTTTGTTTTTATTTGAGTTCCTTAGACCACGCGGCGGCAGAGCGGTTTGTTTTGGTTTTCGTTTGCATTCACTTGGTTTTCGCCAGTTCATTTGTTTTCACGTTTGGCGGGTGCGCTGGTGGGTGTTGGTGTTGGTGTGATAAGGGTACAATGCCCGCTGATTTGGCGCCAATTGAATAAACGTGCTTCTCGGGGGCAGAGTCCTTGAAACGGCCAAGGACATTTGGAAATCGGAGTGGGTGTGTTAGTGGGCGGAAGCGGGTGTTCCAGCCTTAAATGGGGCATGACTAATAAGCAAAGCTGCTTATTGAGAGCTGCTTTATTGAATCATAGCTGTCCTATTTACGATTAAGTGGTAACAAGGATAAAATCGTTTCTTTACTGTTTGCTATAGGTGAAGTGTTGTTTGTAAGTAAATCTTCTTACCTACCTTAAGAATGAGCTAGTGTTTCCATTTCAATTTAAAATAAAGTGAAATAAGTAAGCATTAATTATTGGACATTGAGAGAAGCATAGAATAGATGACAAAATCAGTCGCCAATCCAATAAAACATTCTTAGAACACCGCCAGGCATTCGCTATCCAACATCTCACACTAATGACCTCATAGACATAAAACCGAGATACAAAGACACACAATATATATAGCCAGCATAGACATAGTCTGTTTCTTTATTCCCATGAGTATATCTTCCCCCTCAAATCTGAACAAACTCACCAGCAGAAAGACAGAGGGACAGACAGAAATTCGAATCATGGCATGCCATGCTATATAACATCCATTTATGCGCTGCTGCTAACCAGCCCAAAAAGGTCCGACCAAACCACCTTGAGATATAAGATAAATAAGTAAACTCATGCCAGTGCCCGAGCCCATGAAAGACGAAAACCAATCGCAAAATTACCTGACATCGTGAACTGAACCGAGTGAAACCCAAAACTACCAGCTTAATCCCCAGTGCGGCGGATTCCGGGACGGGGGAATACTTATACTTTCATATATATATATACTTATATAGAGTATAGGTATAGTATAGAGTATGGACAAAAGGGCGCGAGGCAGTAGGTAGGTAGAACGTATAAACGAACCGAGCCAAAAAACCGAACCGAAAACTAAACTTCCTAGGCGAACAATGGCTGGAGATACTGCGATACAGAGATACAAAAGATATGTGGCCAACAAAGGGAACCTGGGTTCGGCTTGGGATTGGGACTAGCACAGGGACTGGGACCCAGACTCAGACCCAGGCCCAGGCCCAGGCCGGAGCATCATCTTGATGGCTCCGATGATAATGACGCTGCACGAAATTTCACGAAGAACCCAGGAGCTAAGGCAGCCAAAGACGACATAGGCAGCCATTAGGGTGAGTCTGTGGGAGGGGAATCGGAATCGGAATCTGCAGATTGGGGAAGGATGGCGGAGGAGGACCTGGCACGGGGAATCCCCCCGGGGACTGGCGAGGGACAACTCTCGAGGCGATTAAGATAAAGTGCCAATCGATATAAGGGAAAGAAAGGCAAGAACTGAACAGGCGAGCTGAACTGAGCGAGCTGAGATGTCGAGATACTCGTACTTGGAGCTACATCCACGTCCACGTCCAACGTCCGCATCCGATGCTCTGTATATATTTACAGGCGCCGCCAAAATAATAGTGGCGCTAACAGCTTATCGATTCAAGTCATTAATTATATACTTTTTATCATATTGTAAAAAGTATCAGCAAGGAAAACTTTAATTTATATTATAAAATATATTTTTTGAAAATAGTTTAGTTTTTTTAACAGGTGATTTAAAGCATCACAATTCATATATCTATATTCTGCAGATCTAATAGGATTCAGATGTATATCTTTAGAGGGTTTTTCGAAACCCATAGCTATTCCTTTGGCCGCTGCTGTAAATATATAGCCATACTCAGAGTCTGAGCCATAGCCATACCCATAGCAATAGCCATAGTCATAGCCATAGCCTGGGCCATAGAGAGCGACATAAAAGGAAATATAAAACCATTTATAAAGCGAGTCAGTCAGGGGAGATTTGAATTGGAATTGATGGTGTAGTGCACTCGAGTGTGCCTTGGTGTGCGTGCGGATACACACACAGATACACACACACACTGCTACGAGACATAGACGAAGCGCAGTCGCGTTGTGTGTGTCAAGGTGCGAGTATCTTCAAGATGGAAAAGTGGAAGGGTTCCTTGGGCTTGGGTTCCTTTCCTTCGGTTCGCCTGAGTTTGGGTTTCTCGAGCTGAAACTTTGACGCTGGCAGCGCTGCTGTCTCTGTCGCTGCCGCTGCTGCTGCCAAGAAGTTTCCGGCACAAAAACTTTGCTCGAGTATAGCGAACAGCTGCCCGAGGCACGGCAAAGGGACGGGAGTCGGAATCTGCAAGAAAGAGCGATGGAACAGTGAGCAACCCCTAAGCTGGCCGAGAGATAAAGCCCAATTTCGTAAATCCGTGTCAACAACTTAGAAAGCGGGCGGAAGCGGGGGAAGCACCGGTCGTAACCTCGAGTTAACTCCCTTGGGACTTGGCCATCCGTAGTTGTAAAATGTACATTAAATCTTCAACATTCACTTCTATGATGAGAACAATAAGGGAGGACTACGGATCCTGAGATCCACCGGCTCAGGTTGTCTCGTCAATTATGAATTATGAGTAAAAACCAATTTTACATTAGCTACTTCCTTCAGTGTATCTCATCTTGCGAGTATATATAAATCAATGTAATCGCAATGCAAATCAGATAACATCTACTCTCCTTATTGAAAAAATGCTGAAATATTGAGAAAGTCAAGGCAAAAATCTCGGTTGTTCGACCCGATTTTAGAGTGAGGAAAAATGAAACGGACATGCTGTTCGGATTAAGTCATCTCGATCTCTGGGAATCTGTGTTAATCTAAAGACCGGCTCTGACTCAGGCAGGTGGTTCCGTGACTCAGCGGAGATCTACTGATCTGCAGTATCATTGCCGCTTCTAAACTCTCGTTTATAGTTGGATAAGGAGGCGCGGCGCAGAGTCGTTCGCCTTAGCCAGGCACCTCTGTGGAAATCTCCAGTGGTGTGTATTTGAACGACGGTGAATGAAAGATACAAGTGGGTGTGTGTATTCGTAAGAGTACTGCCCGATATGAGGCTCTAGAGGTATTGCCGTGGTTCTGGTTTTTCGGGGGCTGTATCGATTTCCGAAGGCGAAGGCAGCAGTTTCGAACTATTAGCAGTTTTATAGCTTTTTGTGGTGTGGGTATCTGTGTTTCTATCTGCGGCTGTTATATCTTTATCTTCTGCCTTCGTATTCCTCTTGAGTATTCAAACTCTCTGAAGTGGTCTTGCTATTAGCAGATGCTTTATTCGAGGCCTCGCTATCGTGTCTATATAAGATACTCTGATATATTTTATACTCTATTTGCGTTGCCATCATTTCGATGAGTCATGCGCCAGAGCTCGAATTTCGAGACCCAAGAGATAAGCACTAGCATCTTCGTCGAATTCATTGAACGTTTTCAGCTGATTCATTGCTGTTCTCAGAACAAGTGATCAAAAGAAAAATAAGCACAACCACATTTATATTTTTTGAAAAAGTATCAAAAGTAAATCGATGGGTATATAAAAAAATAGGTTAAAACTCAAACCAAAACTTTAGCCTTAATAGACCGGCACAGTTTTTGTGGGCGTCAAAGTGGGTGTGGTCGGATGCTGAAACAAACAGGCAATGCGTTGGCATATCAAGAATCTACAAGCTTAAGCCGAACATTTTATGTTTTAGCATTCATATATACAAGCGATACAGTTGTCCCCGGATTGTGGGCGTTAGAGTGGGAGTAGACGTCTCTTATATCTATATGCATGCTTCCAAAACTCTAGATTTAATAATTCCTGAGATCTCAGCTTTTTTAGTTTTACGCTGGTTGTGAGCATTAGAGTGGGCGTGTCTGAAATAAACATGCGATGCGCCAGCTTAATCCCAACTTCCTACTTCTTAATGTTATTGAAATCTCAACGTTTATACAGCCGAGGTTTGTGGGCGTCGAAGGGGCGTGTCCGGCTGTTGAGATATACAAATAAATTCAGACAGGCGGGCAAGGCGAAATCAACTCGACCCTGGACCTGATCCTGATGAGTGTTATGTACTTATCAGCAAATATTTATCTGCTCTTGTACATGCATTACTTAAATCCTCACCGATAGTGAGAAACTTAAGTTTAAGTTTATTTTCTATAAAATTCAAATTCGCACACTTGTTGCAGAAAGCGCCGAGGCAAAATGATTACAGGCGCTGCCACACCCGATTATTTTTACAGGACATTGCGAGGGCGGGAAAACTTAAACGGAAAAACTTTTGATTTACATCTTAAATTGGAATAAATTAGCAGCTAACTAATGTTTGAAAATCGTCTCTTGCAGATTCCGGTGGAGTTATTATAATTTTCTTTCCATTTCGTGGCCTGGCGAAGCGTGAGCAACGCCAGCACTCCAACATCTAAGATTCGGGGCCAACAGCAATTCCATCCGCATCCGCAGGTCGAGATGCCGACCATACGGCGGTGCTGCATCATCGGATGTCTGTCCAATTCGCGCCAGCACCCCAGCATGCAGTTCTTTGCATTTCCCCGCCCGGAGAATCCGTTCCACAAGCTGTGGAAGGAGGCTTGCCACGCTTCCTTGAGGAGGATAGTGCCCTTCAAGAAGCCAGTGGTGTGCGCCCTGCACTTTGACCCCAGTGTCCTGGGAGGCAGGAGGCTCCAGTCGAACGCCTTGCCCACGCTACGACTGGAGGTCCCTTCTAATCTGGAGGCCGTGGAGCAACAGGCCATGGTGGAGGAGATCGAGAGGAGCCGGAAGTGCGCCTACATAAATGCAGTAGTCTACGAGTGGCTCGTAAGGGCCAACATCAATCCGCAGCTGCGGGGCAGTATTACCCACGGAATGATCAAGGACAAGGCGGAGAATGCCCGCCAGGTCATCGGCAGCACCTCTTTCATAGCAGACAATCGCTGGCTGAACCGTTTCCGGGAGACCCACCTTCAGGGTTTTGCCCAAAAGCTAGCCAGCAACCAGTTGAAGCCTCTGGGATCCTCCCTATGGATCCCAGACATCGTACAGGACCTCGCTCATCTCTTTCCACCGGCCAGCGCTGAGAGAGTGGCCAAGCTGGAGGAGATGCCCGAGCAGTACATGACCTATATGCAGCAGTACGGCGAATACGAAGAGGACGACGACAGTATGGATGTCAAGGAGCAGAGCTACCAGGAGCAACAGCAACAGCAACACTTTGCCCTGCAGCAGCAGCATATGCAACAACAGCAGCATCAGATGGGTCACCCATGGCCACCATTTGCAGGACATCCCGGACATCCGCCTCCACATCCCGGTTTCGCCAACTTCAATGAGTTCTATTTCGAGCGGCATCAGCAGCAAATGCAACAACTCCAGCAACAGCAGCAGCAGATGCAGCAGCAGGCGCAGTTTCCCCCGAATATGCCACCGCAAAGGGAACCCTTCCAGCCCCAACTGCCACCAAATGTTCCTCCCCAGCGGGCCAGTCCCTTCCAGCCCGTCCAGTTGGCCAAGAGACCGAAAATGGAGTCACCGGACGACGACGAAGTACAGGAGATCAACTCATCGGTGAACTCGCCACCACTTCCACTCGCAGAATCCAGCAAGGGCAGCCGAAGTCCTAGTCCCAAGGAGCAGAATAACAACAACAGTGGAGGCAGAGACAGTGCCAGCAGCAAGGAGAATGCCCCAAAGGGAGGTGGGCCAAGTGGCAAGTCCACGCCCGCCTTGTCCGCCAAAGGAAAGGACTCACCAGCTCCAGCTTCCGCTGCTAAGCCGGCTTCAGCACCAGCCTCGCCCAAGAAGATCGTCAACGGATCAAGCTCCTCCTCCGCCAGCCAAGCCAATGGGCACGCATCCCCAGAACCCGAAGACAAGAAAGCCTTGGCCGTGCTCAAAGAGTTGGAGAGCTACCACCAGGCGTTGGAGTACCTAAAACCACTTGAGGACTTTGTGCTCTTTAAAGAGAATTTCCGGGCAATTGGTCTGCTTTCCCAATTGGAATTGGTTCTCCGTAAAGGTGACAAGGCTACGCTGGTCGAGGGTTAAGGTTGGGAAGAGGTCGGAAGGACAAAACGCAAAAAGCAAAACACAAATGTGATGAACAGTGTATATATGTATCAAGTAGTACTAATAATTCTCATACTACCGCCAAACGAGTTGTTTAGGCTTACAAAGAATCTCCACTCGCATAAAGCTGAACATACTTCATTAATTTATTAATTACTTTAGGAAGATAAAGAATAATTTAAAAAAGGTCAAAAATATGTTTGAATTTTTTTCCTATTGGGTGGGTAAAAGCAGTCTAAAAACATCACAAAGTTTAGAATGCTGAACCAGACCGGAAACGGATGCAGCCTCGAGGTGATTTTCCCGACAATTTGAAAATCATACCAAACACTCACAGGGTGCTTCTGGCAGCAATCTAGTACTGGTAGCAGCATGCAGGCGATAAGCAACTTTATATCGAAGTGTAATACAGCCCGATAGCTTAAGACCATTAAGGCCTCCTAATATCGATGAAAGTCTTGTTATTAATCAAAATAAGAAAATAGTTGTTTTTATTGCTGATTTTCAGCAATTTTTGATGTGCAATTAAAATAATACCTGCTAAAAGTTGGTATTCCTCTCCTAGCAGTTTTCATCAGCGTCACGCGTAATCAGCGACTCCATCTGGGAGCTCCATCCGTTCTGGGAACGTATTGGTGTCCTTGTCATCCAGTAAATCGAATCCGTAATCCTCTATATAGGCAGAGGAAAGTTTACATACCACGCCCCGCCGGACAACAAGTCATACATCCAAATAACGCAGACTACACCCCAGTATTTTCCTGTTACCAACCAGATCATCGCTCAACTGCTGGGTTGCTTTAAAGTTAAAGCTTAAAGTCTTAGCAAATTGTTGCTTTACAAATATTATTAACTACTAGGTTAGACATAAAACGGCACAAATGTCGCTGTTGGAGCAGTACGAGCAGCAATATGCCTCCTTAATAGCCGAAATAACGGCCCATATTGGACGTCTGCAGCAGCAAAACAATAACAGTGAGTGGGTTGGCTTTCCAGCGATCCAAAAATTGTATTTTATAAACTTACCCCAGGTGAACGCCACGAGCTATGCAGCAAGATCGATAGCAGCCTACCAGAGGCCCAGGAATTGCTGGAGCAGATGGGTCTGGAGGTGAGGGAACTGAGTTCGGGACAACGGAGCAGCTTTAATGGCAAGCTGCAAGTGGCCCAGGCAGAACTGAAACGCCTGCAGGGGGAATATAGGACGACCAAGGAAAAGCAACGCTCCCAGGCCAATGCATTCACAACTTTGGATTTGGGTGACAGCTATGAGGATGTGTCCATCACTACAGACCAACGCCAGCGTCTCTTGGACAACTCGGAGAGGATCGAACGGACGGGCAATAGGTTAACGGAAGGCTATAGAGTGGCTCTGGAAACTGAGCAGCTGGGCGCCCAGGTTCTAAATGATTTGCACCACCAGAGAGAAACGCTTCAAGGAGCCAGGGCGCGTCTTCGAGAAACCAATGCCGAACTAGGAAGGGCATCCCGCACCCTGAACACCATGATGCTGAGAGCCCTGCGGGAGAAGGTCGTCTTGTACGGAGTGGGTGTCTGTTTTGTGGTTGCCGTTGGCGTCAGTCTTTACTTGACCTTTGCACCAAGTTCCACCAGCTCCATCACTTCTTAATTCTAGCTAGGAAACCAAAATCCTCTTAATGTAACCCAAAAGCCTACCCATTCCAATGTCGTGAGTTGATTATTTATTGTTTAGCATATTTTATCTTTACGAGATATTCTGTGGAAGAAAGCTGCAGACTTACGCACTAATCTATATACGAAAGGATAGGGTGTTACGTTCAACAAGAATCGCATGTAAAAATGTAATCTATGGTTGCCTCTGCTGGTTATTTTTAAGAGTTCCATTAACCTTGCTTTGCTTATAGTTCTGTAATTCATAGTTCAATTACCAAAATCTTGGCACAGATTACGACGATTCACCCATCCTAAATAACGTGTACAAAGTTTTAATGGTTAATGTTTGGCGCCTGGTTATTAGTACTAATCCTACTCTATGACTCGTGTTCGCATTCGGGACGTATTTTCCTCATAAATTCGAAAATAACATGTATCTACAAATCATAAACATAGCCGAGAAATGTTAATAAATAAAGGAAACAGTAAAAATGCATCTCTGCATGGGGCATTGAGCCTGGCCGGAATATGGGTGCCTAGCCAAACTCAATGTTCCCCAACTGCTAGCAGCCGCAGGAAGAAGAGTCTTCCTCGTTAATCGCCGCACTGCTGCCCGCAGTGTCCACTTGAAAGCTCTTGTGCTCTAAGGCCTGTAGTTCCATCTTGGAGCGATTGGCATGGACCAGCTGCCTTGAGATGTCCCGAAACATCTCCTCCACTCCCGCTCCACTGCGACAGGATGTTTTATATGTGGCACTAATCAATGAGTGGCACTGCTCGCAGAAAGCCTCAACCTCTTCGTCGCTGACCTCCGGTTCCCTGCCCTCCAGATCGCTTTTGTTCCCGCATATAAAGATCTTGGCATTCTCTGCATAGGTGACAATGTCCAACAAGTGCTGAGATAGAGAGTGGAACGAGGCGGCGTTGTCTAAAGCAAAGACAAGAATGGCTCCTTCGGCGAACTTGTAATACGAAGAGGTTACAGAGGCCACGCGCTCCATGCCGCCAGTGTCCCACAATTGAAGCTATCAATTGGATTAGTTATATTAATAGGTATCTATAAATGTAATACCATATCTATTAGACCCCAGTTTGTTCCCCCATTCGCATGGTTTAAAGGGATTTGGCTCTTTTGAGGATATTATTATGTCTCTTATTACAATCTACAATCAGGGTTGCATCACCCAAAACCCACCTTGATCTGCTTTTCATTTACGCTGTATTCCCTATCGATGTGGTCTAATCCTAGCGTGGATTTCCTATCCGTATCCGTGACAAAGGTGTTGGTGGCAAATCGCCGAAACAGAGAACTCTTTCCCACTCCATAGTCGCCGCACAGAATCACCTTCTGTTTTGGTATGCGCATCGTGGCCATGATTGCGGTTCGATTTTCTTAATTAATTCGAAATTAATCCAATTACTTTAATATTTTGCACCTGCAGACACAAAGGCGACAACAACAGTACGAGAACAGCTGCTCCTGCAAAAACAATGCCCATCGCAGCGTTGCCAGTCCTGGAAGCATTATCGATGGTCGATAGTTCGGTTGATCGAATTCTAATAGTGATAACGGTGTTTTTGAAAGTATCAGAAGGCGAATTATGAAGTATACTTTTTATCTATAAAATAATTAATTTGAACGGAGTTTCTTTTTATATAAGCACATATTTCTTTTAATTTGCTTATTCCTATTTTTGATCGAAGGAGATACATAATAATTCTACAAAGCACCAGTTTGATAGATTAGATTTTTCAAAAGTATTATCTGATGTCCACTGCTACTGATAATGTTTTAGCCTTTAAATAAAGCCGTGCGCTACACTATTGCTTCCAGTTAAAGATGTCGATTTGGCTGGTAACATTCGTGGCGTTCTTCGCCGCCTTGGCTCAAGGTAAGCCATATCTTCCGAATAGGGAAGCATGAGGGACTATCTTTTATAGTATACAATAAATATATTAGGTAAGCCCGGTTATGGACCCGGTGATCAGGACTGGGGCTACGTGGACGTGCGTCCAGGTGCTCACATGTTCTACTGGTTGTACTACACCACCGCCAATGTGTCTAGTTACACGGAAAGACCGCTAGCCATTTGGCTTCAGGGAGGTCCCGGGGCCTCTTCCACAGGATACGGAAACTTTGAGGAACTGGGACCCGTTGATCTGTACGGCGACTGGCGCAGTTGGACCTGGGTGAAGGATATGAATGTCCTGTTCATCGACAATCCCGTGGGCAGCGGCTTCAGCTATGTGGATAATACGGCTCACTACACAGCCACCAATAAGGAAATTGCCCTTGATTTGGTTGAGCTGATGAAGGGCTTTTATACCCTGCACCCAGAATTCGAGGAGGTACCACTTCACATCTTTTGCGAAAGTTACGGTGGAAAGATGGCTCCGGAGTTTGCTCTGGAACTGTACTACGCCAAGGAACGTGGAGAGGTTAAGAGCAACTTGACGTCAGTGGCTTTGGGTGACCCTTGGACCTCGCCCATTGACTCTGTACTGGCCTGGGGACCTTTTCTCAAGGAAATGGGAATTGTGGACCACGAGGGATATAATGCCATTCAGGAGGCCGCCAACTTTACCGCGCAATTGGTAGAGGAGGAGCGATGGATTCAGGCCACCTACCAGTGGGGCAACACCCAGTGGGAGGTGATGAAGGCCTCCAAAGGCGTGGACTTCTACAATATCTTGAAGGAGACGAAGGGAGGGCTCTACCAGAGACAAACTGCCATGACTCCCGAAGGTGATTTCTATATTTTCGAATTGAGCATTTTCCTTAAAATTTCAATTCTCTTCCTACAGAACGTATATATCGCACCATGGTGAAGTACGACATTGACGAGGACCGCACTAAGTTGCTGGAGGAACTGATGCGTGGTCCAGTGGCCGAAACCCTGGGCATCCCCTCTAACGTTGTTTGGGGATCGCAGAGCGGTACCACTTTCGACATTCATAGAACCGACTTTATGAAGCCTGTTATCCACATTGGTAATGATTCTCCTCTTAGTATTACTGCTGAACTACATATATAACACCTCAAAAAATTTCAGTGAACGAACTGCTGGAGAAAACTCCTCTGAAGGTGGGTGTATTTTCCGGTGGCCTTGATCTGATTTGTGCTACTCCCGGCACCGTAAACTGGATAGCCAAATTGGACTGGAGTCGACGGGACGAATACCTTGCTGCTCCACGTAACTCCATTACTGTAGACCGCATTTTGGAGGGCTATCAAAAGTCAGGCGGAAACTTCACCATGTTCTGGATCAACCGAAGTGGTCACATGGCTCCTGCGGACAATCCAGCGGCCATGAGTCACGTTCTGCGAGAGTTCACCTCTTTTGGATAGATTTATTATTTTTAAAACAATAAAGCCAGTATATACTCCAATTGTTAACTGCTTTGTTTAAAAATAAAAAGCATTTTTGATTGCTTAATTGACAAAATATTTATTACATTTACTTTTGGTTTTATGGCTTTAGAAATTGAATGAATGTGGGTCATCGGACTTGGCTTTTCAAAGTATAACAATTATGAGACTGGTTCAATCTAATCTTAATTGTCATTTTTTAAGATCTTAAATCAAATCAAAAGATAATTTTCAAGATGTCACTTTTCTGCATATCAGAATTTGTTTCTGATATAATAATCAATCTGCTATAAGTCAAACCTTGAGAGTAAGGCTTAAAATACAAACCTTCGTTATCTTTCAGGTATGTCACATGGGATAAACTGCAACTGAGAAGCGAAAACCATGTGGAAAGCCTTAGAAAAACCATTCAAGATAGCAAATGCAATCTATGCGACTATTTCGGGTGACATAGAGGCTTTATATGAATATATGGCACAGAGATTTGCCAAAACGGACAAGTGTCAGACCCAGATTGATCAAAAAGCCTCGTCATCGTCCAACGAAGGGCCATAAATACTTTGCAAACAGAACTCCCCAGCTAGAAGATTACACATTCCAGGTGTGTCAGGCGGCATGGCTATTTTACCTTCAATGTCTGGGGACAACCTGCGATCATTCGGCAGTGGAACTGCCAAGCGTTCGGTTGGGTCTCAAGCGGTGTCTCTTGGAATTGAAATTGGTTTTGGTGCACCATGGCTGGACGGGTTATCATCGCTCTTTTGGCTCTGTTGTCAATCGCCAGCTTGGGTTCTGTTGACGGTGAGTAGCCCGTTTTATATTCCGGTCAGGGGTGCTAATCAGCGAGAAAGTGTTCCAAAAAAAACGTTTTTTATGGCTTCTAGACCAGGTCAGCAGAAGCTGAAGAACTTAACGAAACTACAAGTCAGGCAATTCTGAATTATTTAATTAAAATATATTAATTAATTTGTATAAATAGATTCTTTTTTCCTTCATACATAATAAATATGATTAATGTTATTTTATAACAAATTGACCCTCATTATTCGCATCAGGTAGCCATCTGTATGGCATTATTTATTAGACAATATAGTGAAGTAGTTGATATCTATAACAATTAATCTTATCTACGGAGCTACTCATGCAGCCATTTAATATACTTAAAGACCAGATTACACTCAAGTGTTTCACAGAAATCAGGGCTTATCAACGAAGTGTGTTCATGCGGTCGGACTTACTTCAAATACCTTTTAAAATAATAATACAATATATTTTCAAAGATTTTAAAATGATTTTCAATGATGATTTTTCCTGTGTAAAAGGATCTTTTCTATTTAAACTTAAACTAAACTTACAGCACGCAAGGGCTATGGATCCGGAGAGCAGGATTGGGGATTTGTGGATGTCAGGACTGGCGCCCATATGTTCTACTGGCTCTACTACACCACCGCCAACGTTACCAGTTACACGGAGCGTCCTTTGGCCATTTGGCTGCAAGGAGGTCCGGGTGCCTCCTCTACGGGATACGGAAACTTTGAGGAGTTGGGTCCTCTGAAGCTCGATGGCAGCTACCGCGACTGGACTTGGGTAAAGGACATGAATGTGATGTTCATTGACAACCCGGTGGGCAGTGGCTTCAGCTACGTGGACGGATCCTCCTACTATACGACAACCAACAAGCAGATCGCTCTGGACCTGGTTGAGCTAATGAAGGGCTTCTACAATAACCACCCGGAATTCAAGACCGTGCCCTTGCACATCTTTTGCGAGAGTTACGGCGGAAAGATGGCTCCGGAGTTTGCTCTGGAGCTGGAATATGCCATCCAGCGTGGAGAGATCGAGAGTAATTTTGTTTCTGTGGCCCTAGGAGATCCCTGGACCTCCCCCATCGATTCTGTGCTCTCGTGGGCTCCTTTCCTTCTGCAGTTGGGAATCGTGGATCAGGATGGTCACGACAAGATTGAAGCTTCGGCTTTAAAGACCAAGGACTACGTGGATCGTGAAAGGTGGACGCAAGCCACTCTGCAGTGGAGCTCCACCCAGTCCGTGGTGCTGCGGGAGTCCAAGGGAGTGGACTTCTATAACGTGGAGACCCCCACACTGGGTGATCAGTACCGCTTGATGGCCCGAGCTGCCATGACTCCTGAGGGTAAAAACTGTAACTTAACTTATAGCGTTCATCCTAACCACATGTTTCTCCAGAGCTCATGTACCGCACTCTGGTGAAATTTGACGTCGATGAGGATCGCGACCAGATGCTGGAGGATCTTATGTTGGGACCCGTCACAGAAGCCCTGGGAATCACCACAGGTGTCAAGTGGGGCGCTCAGAGCGGCACCACCTTCACCAGGCTCATGGGAGATTTCATGAAGCCCGCCGTGGATATTGGTAAGTGGATTAGGTCTTGTATGCTAGTCGGAGTATGAATCTTTTTTACTTTTTTAAATTTTTAGTCGGTGAGTTGCTGAGCAACACCACCGTAAAGGTTGGAGTATTTTCCGGAGGCCTTGACCTGATTTGCGCCACTCCCGGAGCCGTCAACTGGATCGCCGACATGGAATGGACAGACAAGGCTTCGTACCAGGCCGCTTCTCGTGTGGGAATCACCGTGGATCGAGTTCTGGAGGGTTACGAGAAGACTTACGGCAACTTCAGCATGTTCTGGGTTAACCGTGCTGGCCACATGGTCCCCGCCGATAATCCGGCGGCTATGTCGCACATCCTGAGACACTTCACCCAGTTTGGCTAAACTGAGAAACGAAGTGATTATACATAAATAAATAATATTGTCGAAATGTATTGTCTCATGTTTAAAATTGATTGTACTTATGCTTCATAGCATACGCATAAGTACAATTATCGAGAAAAGGGGGTTGGGTACTGTTAGAAAATTCTACATTTAATAGCATAGACTCTAATACAAAAAGTGCACAATAAAAGATATATGTACATATGTACATATGTACGTATGTATGCAAGTATATACATATGTATGTACATGTGTATTTCTTTTTCAAATTTTCCATTAAAATAATTTTGCAAAAAAAAAACGATCGCCTACGGCGTTGCCACCTTAATAAAGTAACAGTAAAATTGTCGCATGCGCAGTTGCACCCTCTCGCACAGTGCACACGTCGAATCTCGCTCTCTTTCTAGCTGCCCACGTTGCGCATGCTACTGAGAGAGAGAGCGAGAGGCGGCAGAAAAAAACAAAGCGAGATAAAGCGGCAGCTATTTTTGTATGGGTCGTCGCCTAGTTCACACGGACATCGGAAAATACGCAAAACGCAGCGCACTGCCAGTTGGAAAATCACAGTCAGCAAGGCAAATAAAATACCTAGAACGAGAAAACAAAAGCGAATTAAGTCAAAGCACACGGAAAGGCCAACAAAAAGCAAGAAAAGCAATGACGAAATGATTTGAATTCGCTTGGCAGTCAACGCGCATAATCGTAGCCATCGCACACACACTGGCAATCGGACACACACGAACAGGCGGGAGTGAGTAAGTGAGAGGACAAGAGAAGGTGAAAGGGGCGGGTGGAATTGAGTGGGCGCACCAGCAGCAATAACAAGGGCAAGAACAAAAAGAAAACAAACAGCAATTGCCGTGTAAGTTGCACGGGAAAACAACAACAATGCGGATACGTGAAAAACGCAAGTTGCAAAGAACGTTGAAGGGGGAGAAGGAGAAGGGGCAAAAGGAGCACAAGGAGTCCTCCAAAGCGCAAGACAACAACCAGGAAAAGGTAAGTGGGCACAGTCAAGCCCCGCTTAGTGTTGTAAGCTTGTCAGTAGCACTTTTAATGCAATGCCCGAATTCTCTAAAAATTGATTTACTTAGACCTTAGTCAATTGATTTAAATTAAATGAATAGGACAAAGTGCTAGTGATTAAAGCGTGTCATAAAAGCGGAGCATTGCATAATCTCAACAATATTTATTATCTTTTTCTTTATCTTTAGGCCACTGACACCGACGTTCTTACCTCAAGCCCTGCGCCTGCGCCAGCTTCAGCTCCACCTGCACCACCCACTTCGATCACCCCAGCCACTAACGCTCCCAGCTTACCGGCCGCCGAGAAAGTGGCCTTCGACAACCGCATCAAGCGCAAGAATGTCCTGGCACTTAATGAAAAAGTCGCTGCTTTAAGGGAATACGACCGACTGCCAGTTTACAAACACGTGGGTCGTCTGTTCAACTGTAGTCCGGATCAAATCAAGCGGATTGTCCAGCAGCGCCAGGAGATTCTAAACGCTTGGGATCAGCGAACGCGTCGGAGCCAGGATGCCAAGACTATGGAAACAAAGACTGTTAGGGTATCGATGCTGGGCAAAGCCGTGTATGATTGGATCCGGCGCATGATGTACTACAAAGATTTCAGCATCTCCGACGGACTTATTCAGAAGATGGCACTGCAATTTAAGAGCTCGATGGGCTTGGCGCACTTTTTTCCGCATCAGGAGTGGTGCGACAAATTCCGGCGCACCTATAACATCCAACACAGCGACACCAGACAGCTAAAGATCGGCTACACACAGGGCTACTCTGTGCAGATCAAGGATATTGTCAAGGACGTCATGTCGGAGTGCATACCAGAATGTGAGCCACGAAACGTGGGAGAGGACGAAGAAGATGTTAGCTTGGGCAGCCCGCTGAGCAGTAATCATCGCAGCAGCGGCGACGACGAAGATGACGAGGTGGATGTGGACGGCGGCGACGTAAGCGGTAGAGAGGATGACCTGGAGGAACCAGATGTCAAGCCTTCGTTGAGTGAACTTAATCTGGCCAGAGCTTTACAGCCCTTACCGCCCCTGGTTAGACTGCCACTGCAGACAAACGCCCCGCCAGGAACGTCCCAAAAAGTGCTCCTAGCTACGCCCATTGTGCCACCACAAGCAGGGGGACAGCCTATGACCATGACCATCATACCACTGGCCACCCTAGCTCAGAGCATCACACAGATGCCTTCCCCTCAGCAGCAGGACAAGGGTCCCTCTGTACCGCCGCCTAAGTTAGAGATCAAGCAAGAAAAGGACATAAAAATGGAACCCAAGGATCCAGAAGAGTTTCAGCTGCATCAGACTGAGGAGGATCAGTCTCAGACCGAAACCCATATTTCGAGCAAAAAGACACTTGAAGCTCTACCCACAGTGCACATCAAACAGGAGCAAGAAGCTGAGCTGGAACCTGAAATTGACCAAGAACCAGCAGATCTCGATGAAGACATAAACAATGGTCGCTCTAGTGTCACCTCGCTGGCCGAGGTTCTGGCCGCCAATGTGGAGGATGAGATGGAATACATCGAGCAGATGCGGCAACGGAAAATCCGTTCGCCCTTGTCAATCGATAAGCCGCCTAATACGCGCCAGGGCACAAAACGTCGCCATGACTCTGGACAGGACGACAACAATAATGCGGATCCCGATGGATCGAATGTCATTAGCTGCGCCGATGCCCGAAAGTACCTTAAATTACTCGAGGAGTTTGCTCTGTACAAGGAGAACTACCGGCTCATTGGTTTGATCACACGAGCCGACGAGGTGATGCGGGAAATGGATGACGACGACGCGTAGGATGCTACAAAACGAGAGCATCACATGGAGGATGGGGAGGAACAGCTACAGCCAAAGAGCATTAGCTTTGCAAACAGATGCATCTCGAAGATGCAATCAATCACTAGATCTAAGGCAATAATAATTTTTACTCGAACCAAATAAAAGTAATCAAACCAAAGCCTAGCTTTTTAGTTAATTATTGTTAGTTAATTATTTATTTTGTTTAATATTAATGCGAATCTTTGTTCTTAAGATGAAATTGATTATTATTATAAGGCGAGATAGCTTATCCCCTCTTACATATGTTTTTCCAACAATATTATATAGCTGGTTTTTAACTATCCCTTACTTCGGAGCTGATATTTGACCTCTAGTGTGCTTATCTTGAGCTATGGCCCCTATTATTACTAGCCATCACAAAAAGTCGGCTTAATATATGAGCTGATTATTTGATTTGAGTGCGCATGTCTGCCCTTAGTTTAGCTTCCTCTTGCTCCACCCTCATGCACGCACACACACTCAGGCACGGAGAGAGAACCGCTTACTAAAATAACGGCCAATCGAAGCGTACTATTATATCAATCATATTTAATAGTGAGAATTTTGGTAACTTTTGGAGTATCAGAGGGTAATATCCTTAAACAAGGTATTAATACTATTAGTCTTGGCTGATTGGCAAATGCCGACAATCTTGATTGTGTAAAAATGGGAAATGCGCAGGTCTGCCTCTAGTTTGATTTCGAATATTTTTTGATTTCCCCTCTCTGCGGTCTTTCTCTCAGAAACACCAACATCTATGATTGGGGGGAGTTAGCGTTTTTTGGTTATAAATAAACCTAAAAATAATGTCAATAACTATAAAGAACTTTTAAAAAACGGCGAAATGACAAAAAACATTCTCAGCTACGCTTTACATTACTAGAAATGCCGGAGAATTTAATGATTTATTGCGCATTTCCACACGCACACATTGAAATCCGTCAGCCGACTAATCAATCACTCAATCGAGACACACACCCACACACACACCCGCTGATTTAGCTCTACATCAATTCAGTTCGTGATTGTCGCTTGAGCAGAACATAACGCAGTACAACGCCGGTCGCCGCGCCAGGTGGTGGAAATATATGTATCCAGATCCAAAACAACAACAAAACCATTGGGAGTATGTGAGGCGTTCTCCAACACTTTAACGTTAGGTCTGGCAACTCTAACTGATTGTAAACAACAACAGCTGATTGACGTAAAACATCAAAAAGGTAATAAGATTTGTTTATTTTCCAGTGTTATCAACCATTCGTTTTTGCAATATACAAATATTTTTTTAAGTTAGTTCCTCTCATCAACAAAGTAAGTCAATCAATATATTTTTAAGTTATTTTTTTTTTCATAATATATTACTTACACGCTTATTTTTTTTATTTTTAATTTAAATTGATTAAATAGCATTTGATTTTAGATGGCAGCTGCTCTCCCAGATCGCTTTAGTGCCGGCAAACGACAGTTCTGGCGTGAGTTCCTGGCACTTTATCAGGGAATGCCAGAACTGTGGGACCTCCAACATGTCAATTATCGAAATAAGGAACTTCGGAACCGGGCCTATGAGTCCTTAGAAAGGAAACTCCGCGAGATCCAGCCGAATGCCACACGTACTGAAGTTGGAAGACGCATCAACATTTTTCGCACAAATTACAGGCGGGAGCAGATGCGGATAATCAAGCTGAAGGAATTGGGCATGCACTCTGACCTTTGTAAACCCACTCTTTGGTTCTATGACTATATGGGCTTTCTCCTGACCCAGGAGACGTTTCAGCACAGGACAAGGAAAGGTCGCGGGGATAAACAAAAGCAGGTCTATCAGCGAGAAAAGGACGTAAGTTAAGAGAATTTTCATAAGGGAATGTAATTTTAGCTAATGTAAGGTTTAATATTTTAGGAAAAATGTAACTTGAAAAATGCCGATCTCAACACTGACAGCGTTTGTGATTGGCCTATGAAGGATGACAATACTAATACTCCACAATCCGAAGAGGGTTCCTTGCTCAGTCCAAAAGTGGAGATAATAGAGCCAGAGGATGAGGACCCAACGATGGGAATGGAGCAAGTTTTTGTCAAGGAGGAAACATGTGTTGTTCATCCATTGGAAAATAAACAAAATACCTGCTCAATCCAACCGGAACCTGAGAACGAACGAGAAACTGTAAAAACTATTCTCAGCGAGTCGTCTGAAGTGCTGGCCAGATCCTGGGCCATTCAGTACGAGGAAATGGCACCTACGCAACGTATTCTGGCGCGAAAGGCCATCGCGGACATCCTGTTCGAGGGCTGTATGGGTAACCTAAGAATAAACCGCGGCGACCAGCGGAGCACTGTAGGAAATCATGTCTAGTTTTAAGTTCACTAATATTGAATATAGAAAATGCATGCATTTGTTACAATCGTTTAAAAACTAAAACTTAACCTTATAGTTATAAATCAAACCTGGAAGCCTTGTAAACCACTTTCATTCGCCGCCAAAACACTCAGGTCATAATTAAATTAAATAAGAGAAAGAGTAACCTAAGACTTAAAACAGAATTAAAAAACGAATTAGTAAGTAAATTCGAAAAACAATACCAGCCAAATAAAATAAAAGATATATAGTTTCAATTTTTTGTACGTTAATCTTGAATTTTTTTTCAGTTTCCCGCCCTACCTGACATTTCATTCAAATTCCGCGCCCAATAGTGCTGGAAATCGGATAAAAACCTCTTGAAGCCATACAAATCAGAGATGAGTATTTCTTTTATCTTAGTAGAAGGGACGAAGTTAAATATCTTTTTGTTCTGCGAGGACTTTTTAAAATTTTGCATTCCTAGAACAACGTTTTCCGAGGATTTCTACAAAATTAGGGTTTTATGGCTGTGTTTCTAAAAAAGGGCGCCACTCGTGTACAATAAACAGTCACGAACACATCTCTTATGAGAAATTGTTTTGATATTGCTTTGGAACGCTCAAGATAGGAAAATAAATTTTGTTGGTTCTACCTGGATTTCAGAAAGTACTGCGCATACGCAGCCCTTCAGGACTCATTTACGCATTGGCTTTAAAGGAATAAGCGTCGTTTGTAAAGAGTGTATGTATTTTCTCGTGAGTGGTTTAGAATTCTAGTTTACTTGTTACTTTTGACAATTAATGGATGGTTTGACTTTTAATTATAATATAGTTGCTCTTACGGTATTGGACAAGACACTCAAAGGAAATTCAAAGAAGCTGCGCCATTCTCACACCGATCCTCAACGCTTAATGGAATCTTTAAGATACAGTTATAGGCACATACAAATCTCAGATAAACCCCATACTGGTACATATGTGTTTCTACGTTCATTGATGTATTAATTCTCAGCAAAACTACGACTTACGCATTGCTATAAGCAAGCATAACATAACACAAGTATTAACCGCTCTTCAGTAACTAGGATGTTGTGATGCAGTGATCAGCATCCACAATTAAATTTTGTTTTTATGTATTTTAAATGTCGAGTTAACGATCAATAATGCAAAAGTGTACCGAACTGGGAAAGAATTCCATGTGAGTAATATTGACTATATATTGTAAAAAATCTCGTGTACATAACCATAAATTTATACAAACTGTAGGGCATGGCAGCATTTCGTTCGCTTTGGTCAGAACAACCTGAAGGTGAAAAAAGGCCCAAATGGTCACTTTTTAGAGAAAAGATGTCGCGATGAGCTACAGAAGTCGCTACCTGCAAAATCATTTGAGGAACTGATGGCTTGGGTGGGCCAATGGCTGAAACGATTGGACGAGAAGAACGGTATAGTGCCATCACAGGAAGACTCCCAGCAAGATCGGAGCGATAAGGATTCTGAGAGTTCTACGTTGGAGCAAGAGGAGTCTAAGACACCAGCTGATCCAACAGTTGTGGACCTCTGCAGCGATGGAGAGGAAGGAGATTCTCTTCTATGTTTTCCCGAAAAGGAAACCCTTGACCCTGAATCTGTCATCTCCACTTCCTCCCTTATAATCCTCGACGATGAATTGGGGGAGGTTAACTTAAAGGACTATGCGGATCATGTCGATGGAAAACTAGACGCAGATTCTTTAAGGCAGCGAAATCGAAAGTTGGAGAATAAGGCAAATTTTACGGAAAAAAAACAGAGTTCGATAAAGGAATTTTTGACTCCTACAAAATCGAAGGCTGAAATAACTTTGTTACGGAGCTCTTTAAAAACATATGTCAGAAAACCAAAGATACCCGCAAAAGAAGAGGCAGACGACATGGCAAGTGAAAAGCGAAGCTCCTTGATACTTCGTGAACTTAACTCCGAGGGAGGAACCAATTCCAATATCTCATTTAAAGGTGAACCGATACCTGACCTGGTAGTTATCGATGATATAAGCCAAGAAGAGCTAGAAAATATTGAAAACAAAATAAAACCAAAGACTATTGCAAATCATGATTTGACTCAAAACCCTTCCATTAATGAAGAGCTCAACCAAATCCCCACCGAAAATGAAGTGTCAAAATCAAATACCGTAATCGATAAAGAAAATCCGTCTAGTGATCCTGGAATATGCAAAGAAATTAAACCAACACCTGATAGTCTCCCAACTATGCCCATAAAATCTGAGACAGAAGTGCCTTTGAAATTAAATGGAGAAGCCAAAGAAAATAGTGAGCCAAGTACAACAACAAATGAGGAGAAAAAACCTAGCATAACGATGCAAGAGTCTCAAAATCAAGAGGAAGTAAAAGAAACGCCTGTTCTGACGGATATTTTCTCGGGTGATCCTTGCAATATTAACCAAGAAGCTCTACCCGAGAAACAGAATCCTAATCCGATAAGGGTTCGCAATAACCTCGTCCCCGATGTGATACGGGTTCGCACCGATCTCTTGCAGGAGCAAGTTGATCGAATACCACCGGCAGGACCTCTAAATCAGTTACGGGATCAAGTTGATCGAATATCTCCAGTTGTACTCTCCAAGGCTCCTGGAACAGCTGAAAAGCGAAGATTGCCCCTGGAGACGGAAGGAAATCAATGCGAATCGAGTTCAATAAGCTTGCATGGGCAACCGAAAAGAACAGCCATAGAAAACTATAATACTGCATCAGTTACTACCTCTAGACCGCTTCCGAATATTCCGGTGTCGGCTGCACCGCCTAATATTTCCAATTATCAGCCCGTCAGCCCAGTTATCCCCACGATTTCTTCATCAGTTGCCATTACGAGACATCCACCAGCTCTTGCTCCAAGCAACACCTCCACTTATCCCACCACTGCTCCTGTAAATGCTGTATCGGCTTCCGTCACTTATCCACCAGTTCGTCCAGCACCACCTACAGTAACTAACTATCATTCGAATTTGGTACCCAGGCAACCTTACAGCGCGACATATCTACCAGCTGCCCCTGTGATTCCTCCACCTGTTGCCAATTCCAGCTATCCATTGGTTCCTGGATCTAGTTATGTTACAAACAATAGTTATCCATCATTTGTGCCTCCTGCTCCTAGACCAGCTAACACGGTGTGGTATCCACCACCGAGATATCCGCCAGCTGTTCCTGTGGCTTCTCAACCAGTTACAACCGCTGCTTCTTGCAATACCTTCACCACAGGACTAGTGCCTACATCCCGATATCCTCCTCCTAATACTGTGGCTCCTGCACTTACAACAACATCTATTTATCAACCAAATAAGCCCGGACCCCCTGCACCTGTTACATCTTCCAGCTATCAACCGAATATTTCTGTGGCTCCTGCTCCCCCTAGGACATCCAATACTCAGCTTCCAATGCGGGATTCTCGCACCGATTTGACCCACATCATGGGCTTGCTAGCCCAAGTGGAATTCTATGCCTATAGCCAAAAGAATCAGGAGGCCTTTCATCTCGTGAATCAGCTGCGCATTAGCCTCCAGAAAGGAGCGGCAAGTAATGGCCAGGCTCCTCAGCGAAATGTGTAGTTTTAACCGCTGCATACTTAAATATTTAATCATTCGAAATTTAAAATGTTATAGATTATTTAGGAGAACTACCATATCTGTATTTTCATACTAAAATTGATTCGTTATATATTTTGATACCATATATCAAATAAAAATTGTTTAAATCTTTTACAATAACTTGGCAGCTTTTATTACAGTGAGAAAATCAATCTTTTCGCAGATTGCTGACAGATTGCTGAACCTCGGAGCAGTTCATTGGCGTTCGTCAGCAGAAATCAGAATTCTGAAACAAACATTTTTCGAACATTTATTGATTTCAGGCACCAGGCGAACATGATCAATAGCTAGTATCGTGGAGTGCTTTGATTGGTTGACCCATATGAGTCAAGTTCCTTGGAAGCCAAACGTTGTTTCGAAATAATTAAGTGAAATAATTATGTGTATCCCAATTATAATGAAAAAGTTAAATCATTTATGAAACTTATTTTAGATTTATTGAAATTGTTTTTGGGATAATCAAACTAATATTAATCCAAAGTAAA
Organism: Drosophila eugracilis; assembly: GCF_018153835.1. Lineage (NCBI taxonomy): Eukaryota > Metazoa > Arthropoda > Insecta > Diptera > Drosophilidae > Drosophila > Drosophila eugracilis. The sequence continues at coordinate 721,200 of NW_024572964.1, read as the reverse complement.
AAAATAAAGCTATTTACCTTACCGACCACTACAACTCTGACCTCTTCTGTAGGCCTGAAATTTAACTGAAGGGAAAAATTCAAATCGCTGGGAGACGGTGATTCAGGCAGGTTCTGGAGGTTCTGAGCTGTTGTAGCACTTTGCACCTGTCGTCCGCCCTACGCAAGTGAAAAATCAAGCACAGCTTTAATTGATACAACAAGCGCAGTGGAAACCCAGTTCTGGGTGAGATGGGATGCTGGGATGCAGTTGCAGTTGCAGTTGCACGTGTTGCCCGCAAAACTAGTCGCGGCAAAAATGCTGTAAGAAATGCAAGGCAGCTGCCGCTAAAAAGTCGGGGGCCTTCATAGACTCCAAGGCTCAGGACCCCACAATCGGGCGAATCAGGGAGGAAAAGCGCCCTTCGAGGGGCCAAGTCCTAAATGGGCATTGAAATTAAATGCAGCTGCTTTAATGATGCTGCAGCTTGGGTCGGCATCGCATTCAGAGATGCCCACTTGGCCTTTTGTGAGAATTGCCTATCACTGAAAATCCATCGCGGATTATTCTTTTCTGTTATAAAAATTGCTTAAGCAGTTTGGACTAGTAAAATATAACGATTGGTGATTCAGTTTAGGATCCCATATGCACTGGATCGACCTGGATGGCCTGGTCAAATCTGTGGATACGCTTTAAACGCTGGCTCAGTGGGCGTTTGGTAGGCGTGGCCTTGCAGCCACGGATTGCAATACCCGCGGTGGTCGCCGATTCCCTCGACTTGGTGGGCGCCAGCAATCTGCAACAGCAACAATCTGCAACAGCAACACAAACAATCTGCAACACGGCGCCTTTGCCTTTTTGGGACATTTAATGGGAGTTGCCGTTGCCTTTTTTGGTGCAACGAAATCAAGCAACAAAAATCTTTTTATCGCTCGATTCTTCTTTCCTTTGCCCCTCGACGATGATGATGATATCGTTTGTTTGTTTGCCAGTCTGTTGGTTTATTCGCCAGCAGCTGTGAGTGGCAAGTTGCAACCACTGCAGTTGCATGAACATAAACGCTTTCTGAAGTGCCTAGCTGGGCGAAAGGAGCAGCGTTTAGGCTTCAACTGCGGCTTAAATGATCGCAATTTGGCGAAAACCAGAGCCCAGCCCTGTGAAATCGATTCGATCATGAGTTACACACGATCTTTCGTGGCACGCAAAAGCACAAATGATCAGGTTGAACTCTCAGAAGGAGTCAAATATAAATTTCAAGACACAATTGCAATAATGCTGAAACATAAATATCTCGGAAAGACTAGAAGACTATGATTGAGAGATATGGTCGTCCACTACGGTTTCCCAATAGTTATATTGAGACATATCAGACTTGATAAAATCTCTATTATTTCTAAAAACAAAAACCGTTATGCTCATTGAATTTGTCTATCCAGACAGACTGCTGTAAGTCCAAATGTGGGTAAACAGAACAATAACTAATTGTAGTTCTCACGGACTGCGGCACGCGTCGAAACCACCCCGAAATCAGAAGCGCATCCAGCGAATTGCAGGTGCAGATAGTGTGGTTATAGAGGCCGTATAGGGGTGGGAATACCATTCGATCCGCGCAGTTATCAGGGTTCTGGACATGCTGTTGCTTCTCAGCTCATCGCGAGAATCGGGAATCCAGAGAGTCACACGAGAACCGAAACAGTTGCTCAATCTGGGAATGGGAATCCGGGGGAAATACCTTCCAGAGTGAGGGTGGGACGTTCGTGTCGTGTGAACTTTGGCGAGGTACTAGTTGCAGACTAATGAGAATCTCTGGATATAGGAACCTGGTGAAACATTCAAATTAAGTTGGAGCAGCTTTTCTCAGGAGGTGTGTCTGGCATAATGTGGGAAACAGACCCAGAATGCGGCTCGGAGTGGGTATGGGAAAAATTCCTCTCGATTTTCGGGTTCCTTTCGAGCTTCTTTGGCCAGCAATTACATGATCAAAAATTCTCCCCGCACTTTGAATTTGGAATATCTGAAGTGCTTTTCGCATGACCAAAAGTGTGGGACTGAGAACTGATTCAGACACTTAACCATGGCCATATATTCGCTATCCTGCCTGCATCTTAATGAATTGCCGGTCATTTGGGGCCGCGCTGCTAAACGAGCATTACCTATTAAACCCAGGCCATAAGCTCCATAAAAGTTGACAGGAGTGAGCAGCTGGAAATTCAAAAATCCGCTGCCAGAATTTCGGTTTCGACCCCAATGAGCGTTAATGATGGGCCAACCGAAAAAAAGGACACGGCGCCTTTTGATTCTCGGGATATTTTCTGCTCTGCATGGCATCGAATAATCTTTTTATATATTTTTTGTGGCTGAAAGTTTTATGAGCGAGTAAGTAAGCCGAAAAGCTGGGCTTTCGGCGACACCTTTTAGGCGCGCCAATCGAATCAATGTTTTAACACGAGAATACCATTTCGGGAACCAGCTAATTAACGACTCCCGAAATAAAAAGACAAGCCAAATTTCTACGAACATCCCCGGCAGCTGCAATCGGAGAATTCGGCAAACGGAATTCATATTCGTTTGATTTCATTTCGCCATCTTGCGAAAGTGAAACCGCAGCAGGTGATCCTCATCATTTTTTGGCCAACAAGTTTCGGCAATTTGAAAATCTCTGCGCTAATTACTGATGACTGGAACTGGGAATTGGGGATCGGGAATCGGGGACATGCAGCTGCCTGAGAATCGGAATCGGTATTGGTTTTGGGACTGGGACTGCGACTGGGAACGAAACTGGGACCTTGTTGCCTAATTGAAGCCATCAATTTGGAGTTAATGAAGTGGCAGCCGGTCCAGAAAATGTCGCTGCGAATTTTTAACTCCAGTGACGTTGGAATTCATGAGGCCTCGCTTTTTCGGCCGATAACGGGGCATAAAACACATTCGCCGGCAGAGCGAAGAGCTTCCTGTACAGCAGCCACTGGCTACCGTGGCAGCCGTTTAATTAGCGGGTTAATTGGCCATGAGGCCTCTCCGTCCCCATCTCCTGCCCATCCGCCATGAGCATCTCCATTCGCTGCCTCTCGGTTTGGCAACTTCATTAATAACATAGATACAGCCAGATTTAGCCAACTGCCGTTTGTCATAGATGCAGGCACAGAAAGAAAAGCATTTACGTTCGGCTCTGTAAGATGGCTTAAAGATTTTCAAAATCCGCCTGATACCTTATCTGTTTGTATTTGTTATTTTAGGTACAGAAATCCATAAGAATAACTTTACCATGAAGTTTATAACCATACCATCAAAACATTTCTCTGCGTGCTGTAGGAATCTGCCGTCGAAGCTAGGAACTTGTTGTCTGGGGAGGAGAGCCTCTATCGATGCTGCAGTGACAAATGATATGTTGACAACGGCCAACAGGCAGTTGCAAAATTTTGACTTTTGCTTATCGTCGAGGTGCGAGACATTATATATGAATAAATGCGCATAAGGAGGAGCCCCATCTGCTGCAGCTTCATTTGCGAAATCTCTCACTTATAATGATCATTTACCGCCCGACGATTACTCATTGTTATCAGCTCTGAAGAGACGATCTTTATTCGGAGGAGCTTCTCTGGCAGTCATGCTCATTGCGGCTCATCGATCATCATTTCGGAGCACTATCAGTTAAGTGGAATGACAATCCTTAAATGAGTACAAGAACACTAGGGTATGATTTTCCCAAAGGTGAATAACAATAACTGAAACATCATGAAGTCTTTCATATGAAATCAGGTCGACTTCTCCTATATCAGGAGTATTTGATTTCCCCTGATTTTGTTGGTCATGAAATCTATATATCGTGAGGGGAATTTTCAGAGAGGGTTCCAAAATGATTTATAAACTGAAAGATGATCTTACAATGAACTTAGTTTACCCCTGAAAGTTTTCCCCTCTTCCGTGTTCAGGGGAATTCTGCTTACGTTCCAATGGAGACTCTTCCACCCCTTCAAATACCCCTTGAACCGAAACCCACCATATTTTAACTTAAATCACCCCTTAACCCCTGCTTGGAAACAAGTTCCACAGGCAGCAACCCCTTAATTGCCCCTGAACTTCTCCTCACTGAGCATGCGCGGCCGCTTCCCCAGCTTAGGAAACTTCTCCAACCTGACTAACTTCCCCACCTTGGAGATCCGTTGGAGAATTGCTCCAAGCCTGAGCTCTCTCGCAAGTTCGGCTCTTTGAGAGAGTTAGAGTTAATGCCGCAACCGAGTTGGATTCGTGATGATACGGAAATGATCGCTCTGACAATTCGGCAAGTTTACAAGTTACTGCTGGTATTCTCAATTTTAGGGAACCTTTGGGTTTTATGAATCCATCACTTAGTGAGACTTTCTTAGTTCTTTGTCATTTAGGCTGCTTGCTAAAAGTGAAAAAAGTTAGGGATAGATCATAAGGAAATTACATCTTCTTTTCCAAAAATACTTGGCATCTTCTTCGGTTTCATGAAAACAATCTCAGCGGCAGAAGTAGAAATCATCTTCGACCTTTTGATCTGCTTTGTTTCACTCAGTCAATACAATTATTATTGATTTGCGCTGGCTCTCGCTTCTCGCGGTCTTGGCTTTATTGGGGCGCTCCAAGGTGAACCTGAACCTGCTCCTCTCATCCCGATCTTTGCCTGAAGCTGAATCTTAACCCGAACCTGAAGTTGAACCTGAACCTCAACCAAAGCGCAATTTGCGGCTACGTGTCAGAGATTTGTAGTTGCAATCAGTTTGAACTGTCGACTGGGGACCGAAGAAGAAGGAACCCGTGGATCCGCGATTACGTGCCAGGGTCAGGTTCAATCTCCATCCCGGGTTTTTGATTTGGACCCGCACTTTGACTCCAATTTGGGTTCAATAATCAGCGGCGATGAACGGAGTAAAACTCAAATATTGGCCATCATTTCGATTCGGTGTTCTTAGTGATAGTTTTTAGCCTTTCTGTGGACTCTTCTGGCCATCCATTAACACTACAATTAGTAACTAAATCAAGAGGGCTTTAGTAACGCAGCAAGGTGATCGCACAAACTGCTTTATTAAAGATCTACGACGAGCATGTTCGACTGCTAAATGGCATTTTAATCAAAATTGTCGCCCGGGGGCCTTGGTCGGCATTAATGCATTACGGCCGTGGCAGCAAATTAAAGCCGCCTAAATGTTAAACAATTTGCACTCGGGTGCATTAGTCAGGGAGCCAAGAGGCAGGGAGATGGCCGAAAAGCGCGGTCTGGATGGAAAAAACCCGTCTTTGGCCGACGATCTTGGTCAAGTGGTTGGCTCGTCTGGCTCACTGGCCGCTTAAGTGACCAAGTCGGGTCTTCTCTAGTCTAGTTAATTTAATTTCAACGTCACGTCGTCACAATTGGCCGTCATCCTGGCTTTGCTGGTCGCCGCACTCTGATTTGAATTCCTTACATCTGCTTTTTGGTTGCTGCCATTTGTTGTGGTCTGCGTCTGATACTACCCGAATTCGAGGTCATGGGAAAAACCGTTTGGACGCCTTATTCGTATTCAATTTGCAAGCCATTGCGACTGGAAACGGGAATTGGCTAACTAACAGTAGGAACTGGAGGTGCATTCTTTTAGATTATTGGCAAAGTTTACATTAACTGAAAGTTACTTGGCAGCTAATAGTTGGGCATTAATATTAAATCATTTTTAAGCAATGTCAATCTAACCAACCATTTCACGGCAGTGGATATCATGAAGAAGAGTCTCACAGCTGGGAATTTAGTCCTGCCGCACAAACTTGACCCACTTGGAGGTCAGACGTCACCGGGAATGTTTCACCGAAATGCTGGAGGCCACTTGGCGATCGCCGGTGGGCACTGCCAAACAATATCAGCTTAATGACTCAATTTCGTTTAATTGAACATCGGGTCTGGGCAATTAAACAAGACATTTAGAGGCTGTAATGCGACCACTTGACTCGTTTCGTTTCGTTTCGCTGCCGCTGTCGCTGTCTCTGCTATTTCCAGATAATTAAAAGGCCGGATTCTAATTACCGGCCCCCTCTGTGGGGAAATGTGTCAGAAGGCATTTCGAAGGCATTCGTTTATGCAAATGCCACAGCCGCAGCCACAGCCGAAAACGACGCCCAGCTGCAAGTTGCAAGCTACAAGCTCGGACATCGGGTGTGCATATGACAAACGACTTGAACTTGCGACTGGCGGCCAGAAGACACAGAATCATAATAAAAACGAAAATGAAATTCGCAAAATTTAATAAAGTTTGTCGGCCGCCATAAATTGCGTTAAGCGTTTTCGATTTACATATGTGCGGCATGCTGAGAAGTCTCGAAGGTGAACAGCACGCAGAAAAACAGCAGCAGCAGTAGAGTCAAGTTTGTGTCTTAAGTCATTCGTTTTTCGCTGAGTTTGTGTCTTAGGTCTTACGTTTTCCATGCGTATTTGCATTTACCACAGCCTTTCAAAATGGTATTTAATTGCAGGCAAACTCAATTAAACGCCCGTAAACTTATATTGGTTTTTTATGCCAACAGCTGCAAATTGAATTCGAATATAATTTGATTTTATCATTTTACTTTATTATTTACTTATGGGCCTTACAGGCTACTTACGGCTTCATTGAAACTCGGGAACAGCTGTCGTAGAAGGACAATGGGCTGCAAAAAGGTAGAAAAGCTTTGAGAGGTATTCTCTTGTTGTAGTCCCAAATCACGTCTATTGTCATTGCCTGTGCAAACCCTTGTCTAACACTCATTAAGTTCAATTGAAGTTCTCACGTTCGCATTTGTCCGCCTAATTTGAGTGGGGCTTCTTCGGCATTGATCGTTTTCCAGTGAAACAGGAAGCACTGAAAGCGCTTTTGTTTTTCGTGTGGGAACCCATTGGAATATTGATCACCCGCCTAACACATAGCCGAGGCCGAAACTAACACCAAAGCTTACAACTCGTTCATACCATCATAATTGAGACTAACTGATCCCAATTTGTCTTGTCGTTAGCTTACAGTTGGTTGTTTGCTTTGGCGAGGCTTTTCAATTCAATTGAGACTGACTTGCAATTAGGTCAAGCGGAAAATCCTTTTATGGCTTTAATCAGAATAATATATGCTATGTCAAGAAAATAATGCTATTTTAATTTTTTTTTTAATTTTTAATAAACTTTTTGAGCCTGGTATACAGACGGGGAATTTAATTACGAACTCATCGAGGTACGACACTCCTTATTCCGACGATTTTTGGCGTTGTTGTGGGAAATACCCTGATATATTAAGCATAACATCCAAATTTTGACTCTTGAGTAAAAATCGCGGTATTTTTAGCTGTATTAACCTTATATCTCTGTCAAAATAAGACTCACAGCCATAAGGAGTTTTGTTTTGTGCAGCTTTTGACCCAAGCAAACTTTCTATGTGGTTGTGGCAATGATTTTAGGAAATTGAATTTTTTGTGAAATTTCACTTTTTTGTACCATCATCATTTTTTCCAAAAATTCCAAAAATATTTTTTCCCTCAGATTTGATTGGCACTTGGATATTTTGAAAATAGATTGAAAAACAAGTCTAACGACGTGTGGCATTCCATATTCCGAACATTTTTGGCCTTTTTATAGACAAAATATTGATATTTCGATCCTCAAATCGGGACAAACCGATTTTCGCATTTTATAACATCATAAAAATTTTGCGAAAAATCTCAAAAAAATCAACTTTTAAGTGTGGTACACAGTTCGCCGGGGAATTTAAATACGAACTTAGCGAGGTATGACATTCATTGTTACGACTATTTTTGACTCCGTAATGAGTAAAAACTGATATTTTGGGCTGAAAATCCATATTGTGACTATTTAGTAAAATTTTTAATATTTTCCTCCAGTATTTTGCTTATAACTTTGTCAAATTAAGAGCCAGAAACAAAAGGAAGCCGTTTTTTTTACAGCTAATGACCCCAGCAACTATCTATCCGAGTATGAAGATGATTTTCGGAAATTAAATTTTTTATCAAATTTCACTTTTTTGTAAGGGGTACCATCATCATTTTTTCCAAAAATTGAAAAAATATTTTTTTCCTCAGATTTGAATGGGACTTCAATATTTTGAAAATAGATTGAAAAACAAACTCAACGAGATATAACATTCCATGATATGATGATTTTTGGCTTTGTAATGATCAAAATACTGACATTTCGAGCCTCAAATCGGGACAGACCGGATTTCGCATTTCCTGAACATCATAAAAATTTACGAAAATTCTTAAAAAAAATCACTTTTTGAGTGTGGTACACAGTTCGACGGCGAATTTAAATACGAATTTAGCGAGGTATGACATTCCATGTTACGACTATTTTTGGTTCCGCAATGAGGAAGATACTGATATTTTGGGCTGATAATCAAAATGGTGACTTTTTAGTGAAATTTTCAATACTTTTCCCCAGCATTATGCTTATAACTTTGTCAAATTAAGAGCCACAAACAAAAGGAAGCCGTTTTTTTGCAGCTAACGACCTCAGAAAACTTTTCATCTGGGTATGAAGATGATTTTCGGAAATAATTTTTTTTGTCAAATTTCACTTTTCTGTAAGGGGTACCATCATCATTTTTTCGAAAAATTGAAAAAATATTTTCTTCCTCAGATTTGAATGGCACTTGAATATTTTGAAAATATATTGAAAAACAAGCCTAACGACATATGGCATTCCATATTCCGACCATTTTTGGCTTTCTTATAGACAAAATACTGATATTTTAAGCCTCAAATCGGGGTAAACCACTTTCTCGTTTTTTAAACATCATAAAAACTTATGAAAAATCTTTAAAAATTCACTTTTTGAGTGTGGTACACAGTTCGACGGGGAATTTAAATACGAACTCAATGAGGTATAACTTCCCATGTTACGATTATTTTTGGCTTGGTAATGAGAATAATACTGAATACTGATTCTCCCAGGTCTGACAGATTCCCGAATTTGTTTAAGCGGTAACATCATAATTTATAGTTTGGAAGTCAGTCGAATTTGCCAAAAATTTAGTTATTTTTTAAATGTAAGGCAAATAACTTAAGCGAATTCATATCAATGTACGGGTTCGACTATCTGAAAAGAAACTCCACAACATTGTTTCCCCTTTTCCCTTGACCATGGCTCTGAATTAGACTCCTTCGATAAACTATTCCTGCTTATCTGCTTGGCTATATCTACATATCGGCCACTATCTTGCCATTTGGCTGCCTGCCCGCGGCCTAAATGGCCAGCAACATTGAACTCGACAAGCAAAACGAAGGTTTTTGCGTCTGCAACTTTCTTGGCGTCTGCAACCCACGGCCAAGATTTGGCGCCATTGAAATTGAACAACATGCAAAGCAAGGCTAAGAAACAAAGGAAACCCCACTGGATAAGGAGAATTCGAGCTGGAGCTGCGGACCAGACCACGCACCTCAACCTCAGACTCCGACTCCGACTCAGATTCAGATTCGGACCCCATTCGAGATTCAGCCCAGACATTTGTGGGGTTTTGTTTGCCAACATCGAGCCTCGAACGGGGGCATTGAATGCTTTATTTGGTAGTGAAAACGATTTGCCAGCTTGGTGCAAAGTTATGCGTCGCCCATGGCTGCAACAAAATGTTGTAAAATGGTAAAAATAGAAGGCGCCCAGATGCATTCGAGGCTCGAGTTTCCGTCTCTTGAACTTTTGGCTCGGATCAGCAGTCAGCAGCTCGATTCGATTAATTATAATTTCGGCTGCAAAATCCGTGTTCCTGTTCTTCATGCTGCTGATGGGCAGATGTTGCTGCGTTTGTCATCGCAGCGACAACAGTAACTTGCAACTTGCAACATGGCTTGTCAGCCGTTTTGGACAGCAGCAGCAACAGGGACACAGAATATCAAAAGAGGCCGCATCGGCTTCCGCCATCATTAATAATGCCAATGCATTGGCCATATGGCGATATGCTGATGCATCCAATAGCAGATTCTGGTGCTCTTGTTCTGATGTTGCCTGATCTTGTTGCTGTCATTTCGTTGGGACTTTTAATTTATTTATGGTTCGGCTTCTGCCGCATTCAACTGCCAATGGCAACTGGCCAATCTGGATGGGATGTAACTGAGGATCCGCGATCTTGGATCTGGGATCCAGCATACAGCATACAGCATCCAGTGTCCAGTGTCCCCCTAAATGGCAATTAAGCAAACAATTTATAGCGAAAATGTTCGATTTAATTAATGTTTGGGCTGCACGCAGAAATTAGCAAACACATGTGCGAGTGGAAATGGCTCCGCGCTGATGGAGAGCCACCAAATGGTACTTCTTGGCCAGAAGTTACAGGCCATAAACACGCCAAAATTTCGACCCGACAGCGCCAGCAATTTAAATAAAACTTTTGCTTAATTGCATCGCATGTGCCTGCAACTGGGCTGCAACTCTCCGTTTGCGATCGTTAATTTAAATTGAACACATTTAGGACATGGACTCGGAGCTCGGACTGGGACTGGGACTGCGACTGGGATTGGGATTGGGATGGTCCGTCGGCCGATGGGTGCTTTAATTGCCATCGAACCGCTCTGCAGCTCTGGAGCTGTTGGCCCCTTGAGCCGCGGCTAAACGATTTCGTTTAATGCAAGTGCCCATCATTTTGGGCCGCTCCACGTGCTGAAAGTGATTTCTTTCGATTGCCCGCCGGACATTTTGGTCATGGCGAACCGGCAATTATGGCTCCTTTCCCTTCTCTCCGGCAGGGGAGGTGGAGTCTTGGGCCTCCTGCCTAATGACTTTTTAATTGGCCAGCCGATCGGCTGCTCAGCCAAATGTCCATCCCCAAATAGTCAGCGGGATAACTGATAATTCGAGCCGAGATTGACCCATCAGCTTGTAATCCGAGACGCGTCCATCTAAGCTACGACTCGCACTTGGCAACCAGGACACTCTGCCAATTCGTGTCAGCTGCAGCTTTAATGTCTCAATCGGTGGCCAAAAAAAACCAAAGGAACAGAAGCTGCAGCTGGAACAGTAGCCAAAAATCGAGGCCTCTCAAATTACAAGTGGCACGCTCTAGAATGGGTTTCAAGAGCTTTTGTTTCGTGTTTTTGCTTAAGCAAGATTTATATTTGAAATTTCAGTCTGATAAGTTTTCAAAATATTATCTTTTGAGCCCGAGTTTTGGTTCTGTTTTGCCCAAAAGCATAAATAATGACTCACTAATATTCTGAAGAATATATCATCGTCTGGCCAGCCCACAATAACATTATTTATTTCCCCAAATTTGGCCCATCAATTTCTGGCCCAGAGTTACATCTTCATGAGGCCAAGCCAGTCAAACAAATGACGAGAGTTCTTGTGGCCTCAGAATTCAGAAATTCAGAAATTCAGAAATTAAAGCGGGCACGCAAGCCTTCGACAGGGAAAGAAATTCAATTAAGGAACTGTCGTTCTGGGGACTTTGACATAACTTAGATGCGGTTGGCTCCCACTCGAAATTCGGGATTGGGCCCGGTCTGGGACCCAGCAGGGTGTGGCGCCTGTAAAGGACATGGGCATGGACTTGGACTTCGAATCGGACATGGACATCGGGTGGAGGAGGCAAGCACAGCGGGCCTTGTGCATTTTAATGCCTCCGACGGTGGCAATATCGGAAAAGAGCCAGGCATCGGGATTGGATCGGGCCGTCTGGGACTGATTGTTTATGCTGGTGTTATTTTCATTGCAAACAAATGATGAGGAACACGCAAACGCACTCAGACGGTCCTTCTTCTTGGCCAGAGAGGCCCCGGGGTCTCAAATTGAAATCACAATGACTTGAGGACTTCTGAAGTCCGAATGGCAGGCACATAAATTTCATTGCAGAGCGAAATTCGAACAAAATTATTGGATGATTTTTATGGTCACTTAAAGTGAATTTTATGTGGTCCAGGGAGCAGTATAAGAGCATATAAAAGTAAATGGAAAATCCCTGGAACACTCTGCCCAGTCTGCGATTAAAAAATATTTAAAATTCTGCTTTCCATCTCCTGCTAAAATCGATTGCATCTCAATTTCTGCCCTTCGCCCTCCTCATTTTAATTTCATATTGCGATTTCTGTATGCACCCCGAAAAGGGGAAGAATATTTACAGTTTACGAAGGCTGATTGAAATTTATGCGGCATCGCCGAAGAAGCCCGAAAATTCCATCGGAGTGCTAATGCGTGTTTGATGCGGCTCGCAGGTGTTGAAGCAACTGCGTTTTTTATGATAAGATAGCGCCCGAGGCGATCCGTCCCGAAATCCAGGAGAAGTTTTAATGAGCCAGCGGGCTCTTGGGTGCCCAGCATGATGGATCCCTAACGATCCACACGGTAAAAAATCAATCAATATTATGATGGAATTTGATGTTGTTGATCCTAAAGTACATATTTGGAATAAGCATCTATAAAAATCCCAAGAAGTATTACTAGCATACAACTTTTAAACCGTGAAATTATATAACTTAATAATTTTTAATATTTCCAACATTTCTTCCTGTACCCAAACTACTTTCTGCCCGGCCTTATCGCTGAAGTGCCTTTGGAATTATGAGAGCAACTCCTTAAAAGACCAGCTCTTGGAAGTATGTGCTTGGGATCGGGTTCCCGGACTGCAGCCCATGATTGACCATGTCGTGACTCGGCCGCCGCCCACGTCCCGCCAACTTTTCCACTCCTCTCGGCAAATTGAGTTTGCACTGGGAGCCTTTGTCTGCCAGCCTACTAGGCAAGTGCGTGGGCCATGGTAAAGCTCCAGCTTCAACTTCAACTTCAACCGCAGCTGCCTCCAAAAGGGACGCCAGTCGTAGTCCCCATCCCAGTTTCCGATTCCACTGGCGACATCTGCGATCCTCAGCAGACTTGCCTTTTTAAGCCAAGCGAGCCGCCAGTCCCCAGACATTTCCCCTTGTCCTCGAGGACTCCGAGTCCATGAATCCATGTTATGATGCAGCTGCAGCTCAACTCCTCAACTTCCAGTGGTGCTAGCAGCTCCTCGTTCACTGCGATTCAAGATATCTTAGAACTGGTACACATATCAGACTTGGAGGCTTAAAATCAGAAATCTTATAGATTATTCACACGAATTTAAATAATAACTGCAGGACTCAGAGGCTCCCCATGCATGGTCGTAGTCACAGTTTTAGTCACAGCCTGAGTCACCTTCAACCATCTCTATCACTGGCAGCGGAAAATGTTCTGGTTCGGTTCACCTATGGCTGCGGTGTCTGGGCGATTGTTGCATGTTTTCCTAGCTAGTCATAGTTGCAAGATGGGTGTGCAATGGTGCTGTGAGGAGTGGGCGTGGCTGAGGGGGCGGTGGACCGGAGGTGAGTCTGCGTGGGCCAACTGCAGGTGTTCCCACAGACTGATGGGCGCCATTAGCAGACGCGATGTGGGCGCTCCGGAACGCCCATTTCAATGAGAAGGCGCCAGGAAAAGCGAGGCGGCAATCTTTGATGCGAATTCCATCGGGGCGTCGCCTCTCAGCGCTTATGCAAATTTCCATCGGCGGGGAGGGGCGACACTTGGTGACACATGAAACTCAGTTAAAGGTTGGCCACTCGCCACTAACTGGTTGTCCAACTGTCGTCGATCCGAGTGGAATGGAATGGATTGGAATGGTATGCCATGGCCCATGGGCAACAATGTCAAAGGGGAGACATACAATTACGCTAATGGGACACCAATGGCAAATTAATTAGCCACAGGCCAAGTGTAAATAATTCTGACAGTGGCGAGGGAAAATACATTATGTTTGATGTAACTAAATGGGTATTCCTTACATATATTATTAAGCAGGACAATTAATTTCATTACAAAAAGAGTTTCCTGCAGAGCACAAATCACTAGACAACCCAAGAAGGAATCTCCCGAGTTGTTAATTAAGTTTAAGAGTCATTTCCAGGAGGAACTTGATTGGAGGGACCTAGCAAACGGCGGCCAGTAATCAAGTTTAAGTGGCAGTGAATCGGGCATTATCCCCGGACAGGTGTCGATCATAAAGGCGCACTTGATCTCCTTGCCGAGGTGTAATTGGATATATTCGGTAGCCGTTTGTGGAACCGCCTTCCCGATTGTTAATCGACCTACAGCTGAATTGCTGGCGCCGCAGCCGCATGTAGATTTCGTTGTAAGCCGAGAGCAATAATAATAATGTCCATAATTACATACGGAGCGCAGCAAAGTCAATGAACAAGCGGCGACAACAATGCCAACAGCACGGCAGCAACATGTACGGCGGCAGCTTGTACGGCGACAGCAGCCAAGGCAACAACAATGGCCAGGTTCTTATCGCTTACAACTTGTTTCGATTTCGTTGACCAACTATGGTCAGCGCGCTTAATTTGGCCAACTCGGAGACATTGTTGTTGCCGATTGTTTAATTGCCCGCGTATGCGGCGCCATAAATGCCGCATGGAAATGGATATCGGAGGAAACAAAGGCTGCGAGCCGTAATTGCAGTGGACCAATTGATGGCATCGGATGAGCGATCCAGGACCATGTCTTTGCCCAAGTCTGCGGCTAATGATGGCCCCCGCCATCCCATAAAAGTGAAAAGAACATAAACTTGAAGCGCAACCACAGGCAACCAACCGATCGCCGTGACTTCGGGAATTGGTGTGAAATTGGCCAAGTGGCTGTCTTCCAGGAAGCCGCAACACTCGAGCCATGTAATTAGGCTTATTCCCGCCCGATCTCGCTGCTGTCGAGGCTCCTTAAGCCTTAAGCCTTAGAGCTCTTCCTGCTCGCATTTATCAGTGCAAACAAGCGCTAAGGGATCGCTTAGCCCAAAATCGAAAGCCGCTAAAAGCGAGGCCAGAATTCGATATCAAAAGGGTGACAGGTGGTCCTCACTGTAAGGACTTTGCAAAACTAAAACAAATCATAAAAGCTGAAATAAAACTTGTGATTTTTAAAAGCATAAACTATAACTAACAAACGTGGTTAATAAACAGGAACAATCTATAAGAAATATCTTTCTCTAACTCGTTTTTGTTCTCTTTTTACTTTGTTTTGGCGACAGCTGGTTTATGATTATCTTATCGAGTGTCCACTGTATGCCCTTTAGCGTCCGGACCGATGTTTAATGCCACAACTAATAAGGATAATTGCAACGCCGACTGGGCGTTAAGTGAGTCCAGACGGGCAGTTTCCACTTGGCTTCGGGGCCTTAGCCTTAGTTTTAACTTGGGTTTTAGCCTCAGCTCCAATTTCGATGCGGAAATTTGACAAATTGCCATCTTGGCGATTGCCCATGCTCATGCTGCTGCTGCTGCTGCTGTTGCAGTTGCTGTTGCTGCTGGGTTGTTGCTGTCGTGTAAACGGTTGCAGGTGTTTCGGGTGGGCGTGGCAGCTCCGATTTGGATTCGGATTGGAATTGGGTATGGGTATGGGTATGGAACCCTCGTAGTCCAAGTCCGATTTGTATCGCTGTCCAATTAAGCCGCGCAACATGCGGCGGCAACATGTTGCCGCTGTGCGATATTGCTAACGAACCACTGACAATGCAACCGCCGTCACTTTGACACTCCTGCAAAAAACCGGAGGAGAACTGCGAAAAATTCATTACGATTTCGATTTAAGTTGAATAATTATTTATCTAGATAATGCCGACTCTCCGTCGCAACGTGTGATTCATATCGCCGCAATTGCAGGCGTGTCAGCGGCAACAGTTGCAGTTGCCGCTGCGGCTGCCGCTGCCGCTGCAATCTCGACCGGCAAACGGCAACGGTTGCTGGCTGACATAAAACAAATAGACTGTCAGTTTATGTAGCGTTTGGTATGACTAAATGCCGCTGTGATTATGCCCAACGCTCTGCGCTTTTGGCCACTGTGGGTGGATTGAGGATTGAGGATAATCGTAATTGCAACGTTAGCGGGAGTGTTAGCGGTGATAGATGGGCCATCCAATGCATCCCACAGGAAGTTAAGTAAGATTAACGATTATGAAAGCAATCAGATAATTGAACCGAACGCTTACTAAGGTCTTAGCCGTGTAACCAGAAGTTCCTGAAGAATTCAATGATCTCTAAACGGTTCGTGTAGTCATTAGCATGGCCCACAGAAGCGGGAAAATGCGATATATCGGAGCTGATGTAATGCCGCGATTAAAGTCATGCGCCTGGCATAGAGCCATGTAGGGAGCGCTGTGACTTTGCCTGAACTCTTGGAATGGCGACGATTTGCAGAGAGCTATTGCACCTGTCAGCTGCCATCAACAGCTGGGCGATCGACCCCCCACCCCCTGAAAGAAGGGGCGGGGTCAGGCTTAGCATATTTCCCAGGCAGAGCGATTCAATTACATTCAGCCGGCTGCACACGACATGGCATTATCGCTCGCCGCAGATCGGATATATATGCGATATAGGTATGAATGCCGTATATATGCGGGAGGGGGGAGTAATTAAAAATGCGTGAAAGCGGGCAGAACTTTATCTTTGCCGCCGCTGAGGAACTGAAATAAATCAAACCGTGGACCAGTTTGCAGCTCAATTGAAAAGGCGAAAAATCAGCAGAAAAACATAAATAAATAAAGGAAATCCATTGGCGGGCAACGGCAATTTTTAGCCAAGATTTATGTGGCCATAAAGGCGATTAGAGAACCAGGCAAAACGTCAAAAGACAAAATGCGGCGCAAAAAATGGAGGGAAAAATAAGAAACCACCATCCATGTCCGAGTCCAGATTGCACTTTACACGATTTTGTAATTTATTTCTGACGCTTCGATTGGCGGCGTCGGCATTCTAATGGCAAGTGCACATACATATAAGTACTGCATCTTGCAAGGGGGAAGTTGGTGGTGTCTCTGCTCTTGCTGCTGCTGGTGCTGCTGCTGCTAGTGCTGCTGATGTTGCCACTGGCTGTGTTCACACTTCCAATTGCCAATTTGCATATTTTTGGCATACGTAATGCGGCAACAACAGCAACACTTGGCTGCAGCAGCAACACGGGCATAAATCAGAGCCGCCTTTATATTCCTTATCGCCCGCCAACATCTCCGCCTGGCAATTCATCTCACACTCAATTTCCATTCGTTTTGTATTTGTTTACGCGGCGCATAATTAATTCCATTTGCACATGCGAGCGTTGCGCATACGCCGTGTACGCTCACACCTATGCTCAGGTCGCGTGACACGAGCCAAATTAAGCTATTAGCTAATAAACTGGAATGGAGCTATTGTCTTGCAAAAGTGAGTACAAAATGTTTTATCCTACAAAAATGTCTGCAACAGTTTCCCAAAACAAACCATAAAGGCAAAATTATTAGATTTTTAATAGTTTACATAAAGTCCTCACGCCAGCACCTCTGTGTTCTCCGTTGACTGGCTTATCGTTTGGTGTGATTTTCCAACCGCCCCGTCTGAAATTGGTCTGGCCTCATGTGGGTGTCTGCAGCTGGAGGGTTTGCTTTTCTATGGCTTTTCCCAGGGAAGCTAAAGAGCTCAATATCGGAATTCATAGCCAGTAGACCATTGGCCAACTATGCTGCTGATGTGTTTTGACTGCTGCGCTGATTTACGGCCAGCGCCTGCCGAGCAACAATTTGTTTGGACGTTTAGTTTAGACCAAGGCCGATGCCGATGCCGATGCCGATGCCGAGACCGAGACCGAGGAGGCAAATTAACGCGGCAGTCGGCACATAACTTGCCGTACGCATAAAACACGCTAAGTAATCAATTGCTGGCCCTGCGAAACGGCAGCAACATAGAATCCAGCCAAGTGTTCATGGCCAAAGCTAAAGCCATGGCCAAAGGCCAGGTAACAATTGCCGCATTTTTAAGGGCCTCGAAACACGTGCAGCTCCTTGGAAACTTCAAAGTGTCCTGCGGCATAATGCGCTTAATAAACCATGAATCACTGTCCGCGCGGAGGCTGTCAGAGCTTCAGCTGCGTCGTCGTAGCAGCAACATCCCAGCACAAACAGCAACGTCGCTACAGCAACAGCAACAGCAACAGCAGCAACAGACGGCCAACATTGATTTTGTCACGACGCAAACACTTTAAAGGCAATTGCTGAAGTGCGCTACGTCCCTGTCTCCTTTTCAAGTAAATGATGTGCGCATGTGATAAAGGGCCCGACCAGGCCACAAACGAGCTTTGGGCCAGGTTTACTCCGCTCCACCTCTCGCCACTCCACCTCGGTCTCGGATCTTCAAGACCCTTGTTGCAATCCCTGTTGTCGCCGCTTGAGTGGCATAAAAAACGACTTGCACTTGGACTCGGACTTGGAGCGGGTTCTCCTCCTTCTTTTTCTTCTTTCTGACCATCTCACCTCCACTCCCACTCCGTCGGATTGGATCCATGGGGGCTATCAACATTCTCAGGTGCGCCTGCGCGGCCTTTGTTTCGGCCATGGCCATTGGGCATCGGCATCGCCATCGCCTTTGCTTCTGCCACTGCCAGGTTTTGTCAGCTCCTTACTCAGCTGGCCAAAAATTGACTGGACATCTACAGCTGCACGCTAAAAAATAAAGATGCTCTAGTTGTTGGATCGTCTAAGGAAATGACATATAGTTATTATTTATTGTTATGTTAAAACAGTTAAAATTATTAAGAAACAAGTGAACTACTACTGGGAAAACTTAATGCATTTGATAGCTTGAACCAAATTTTACTCACTGCATTCATTGGTAACCCTAAGCCCACCACTGAACTAGTTAAGTTGTTAGCTGGGCCTCAGGGACTTGGCGGGGAATCGGGATTCGGGAGTGTAACCCCATCGGATTCAGCAGTTGCAGTGGCAACTGCTGCCCCATTCCATCCCAGGCAGGCATCATTAATCAGTTTGGGTTCATCAGCGGCAACATGGTTCATTAGCTTTGGTTGCTTGCTGCTGTTGCAGTTGCTGTCGCTGATGCTGCTGTTGCTGTTGCTGTTGCCGCCGTGCCTGTTTGGCGGCCTGCTGTCGACGATTCTAATCATAAGGCACAGCAACAGGAACGGACTTGGGCTCTCTGGTCTCTCCTCTGCCGCGGGCCAAGTTAATTGGCTAGAAGTTTTGCATAGACTCAACCTCAGCCTCAGCTGCAACTTTGGCGGCTAAATCCGATTCGTCTGCATCGACTTATTTGGTAGGATCCAAAACCGCAACACCGCAGCCTCAGGCATTATCAGCATCTGGGCCTCAAATCCTCGATACTCCGCACATACTTATATGTAGGCAATGGCTTTGGCATAGGGCTCAAACCAGCTGAACATATAGTAAAGCTCTGGCCATGATCTTGTCGCAGAGTCACGTCCGATAATGTTGACAGTTTCCAGCTGCTCCGGCAGCTACTGTTGTTTGTATGGCTTCACTAGCGTGGGAATAAACCAGGTAAGGCGCTGGGATTTTGACTTGGGTCTCATGTTGCCAAAGGCTGCCCACATTTGCCCATCATAGAAGCTAGCTGTCATGGGTATTACATAGTTGGATATCTCCCTATACCTTTTGTTCTTTTAGTATTAACCTGCGGCCTAGAAAACCAGACCCATCGTATATATTTTTTATTAAAATATCTAACTTAACGTGTAAGTAAGGCCCATCCTAGACAAATCAGCAACCAAGAATCTAGGCACCACGCCAAACCAGCCGCCTTGGAGTCGTTGACAAATCGCGTCGGCAGCCAACAAGTCTATCAAAGCCTGACAACATTTGCATCTGGTCTGAGCCAGATAACTCGACTACATCATGGGGCAGGTTGGAGCCACATGTTGCTGCTACCGAGTTCCGCGACGACAGGATGCATAAAATTTATGAAACAACGACGCCTTTTGCGCACGTAATTAAATCAGACAAAGCGTAGCTCATGTAAATCCCGAGACCCGGGTCCAGCCCATTTCTTCCCGACCCAACCTATCCCATCCTATCCCACAGAGACACCAGCCACATCGCCACCGGATGCTAAGCCAGAAATGCAGCTTGACTATTTTTAATTACCGGGCAACATCTGCTCCATCTTCAGCTCCAGCTGCCAGCCAAAGTGGGGTGGCCTTCAGTGATGCGAAGAGTGCGAATTTTTTACCCAGGAGGTGTCCAAGTTCTAGCAACTAATTCGAGATTTTGTTAGACTCTATTTTAGAGGCCTATTTTGATTGGTTTGCTCATTGTGTTTTTTCATAAGCAATCCAAATGCATTTGAATATTTTACAGAAATTTCGAAAATACCTTAAGAAATGATACTTGGAAGATAGGTAAGTGGGAATACTACCAGGCATTTCCCACATCTGGCCTCCTGGCATTGGCACTGTAATTGTTATGGCTTGTCATGGGGCTGCGGATGGGATGGGTTCAGATTGGGGCTGGGAAGCTGGATACACTGAAAGCTTAACGTAGATTATGAATCTGATATTATATGTATTTGTATAAAAATAATTAATTATCTTCAGTTATCTTAATTCTTTATCATTATAGGTAGTTTTTGCTGTCCAATTCTGAAATAATATTAAGATTCTAAGTTGTATACTCCATTTTTGTCAAGTGTAGCTGCAGGCGAATCAATTACATATTACAGCCGTCGCAGCGATTAACTGCAGTGACTTTGGAGAACTGTTCAACACTAACCTGTTCGAGCCGCGTCGATGCCGCTTTCATTAAAGTGCAAATTATGACTTGCCAGTTCCGCCAGGTGTTGTGCCCGCCTGGCCTATTTGTCTTGAGTGGCCGGCTTTGTTGGGAAAGAGCTGGGGCGTTTGGTTTAAGCCACCGTCGCTAAGATGGGGCTCTGCCCTTTATGTATGAAGTTATCAACGCCACCGTCTCAGCAGCTCCACATTATTTACCGCCTTGCAACATTAATTGCTACCTGCAGTTGTAAATGACTCGGTGGCATTTCTCCTCAGCATAGCTTGACAGCGATGTACTTGGTTTAACCCTAATCAACAACAATAAGAATTACTAATCTGATAACGTTTATTATGAATAATGACCAGAATGAATGGAAAACGGAAATAACTTGGCTCAAACTATTCCGTTTTACTACAACTATT
This sequence comes from Drosophila eugracilis, assembly GCF_018153835.1. Taxonomy (NCBI): domain Eukaryota; kingdom Metazoa; phylum Arthropoda; class Insecta; order Diptera; family Drosophilidae; genus Drosophila; species Drosophila eugracilis. The sequence continues at coordinate 700,280 of NW_024572964.1, read as the reverse complement.
TGTACTCTCCATAGGATAATAAGGAACACTTAATGGCTTAAAATCTGTTCCAAGTTCTTCCAGGAACTTAGGCACACTTGTAGCAGCGAATGTTCTCGGTGAAGCAAAGATTGTAGCCCTCGAGCTCCAGCATTTCGTTCTGAATACCCTCCTCGATGTGTTTATAGGCCAGGTGCCAGCAACAGGAACTACTGCGTTTCGTATTGATAATGCTAGATAGAAAGATTTTCGATCAGAGAATTTAAAACTTAATCTGCAGATATATGTAGTTCCTACCGGCACAGATACTTCATCACGTCATACATATGGTTCATTTTGTCGATCTTGATCATATTTGAGATCTGCTGATGAATAATATCTACGTCTGTTGGCTTCGGAATGTCCTCGCGGCTGACCCATTCGTTCAGCAATCCCTTATAGTTGCTCTCCATTAGCAGGCTGGGCTCTTCTTTTTCTGGGCGGGAGATGAACTGCAAAATGCCAGGATGCATGTGCTTTGGCAGTTCCCCGATGTAGTCCGCCACAATCTGATCAGGTCGGACGCACTGTTCTTGTGTCTTGCGACGCTTGTGCATACGAGCCCTAGCAGCCCGGGAAGTAGATGGTTGCAGATCGCTGGCGTTTAAAGGACTCAGATTGGGTGAGTGAGAGCGTTTCTGTAATGGCGGTGATTGAAGCGTCGGGAAAGGAGGCCCTGTTTGCTTAGCTTTTTCATCGATATCGGCTATGCGCAGATATTCATCCTTATTGGAGAGGATCTCGCGGCGTATATCCTCCGGCAGCTGGGCCAGGACGTCCTGATCAAGCTCAGGTGCTCGGGATAATATACTACTCGGTTTTACAGCTTTAGCTTGATCTTTATCCTCGATTACCGGTTTTCTGCTCTTCGCTGCTGCCGTAAGCATGTTCATTACATTCACGGGCTCCCTGATCTTGCTTTTAATTTCCTCCTCTGGTGGTTTTTTAACTGCAGGTTGATCTACGAGACGCCAAATATGATTAGAAAAAACCATCTTTTTCGGGCTAAATACCTTTACCATCATTTAAGGACTTTCTTCCAACCGATGCTTCTGTCAACATGGTCATCACATTTGGTTGTTCCTTGGGTATTGGTTTAAGTTCAACCGATGGTTGGTCATCCACAGGTTTATCTACAGGTAATATGGACATATGAAAGTACGGAATACGATCTGTTTATATTACCTTTTTTGTTTTCCGACATCTTGACGAACATCTGCTTAAGAATGTTTTCCTTCCGAACTTCTACTGCATCCTCCAGTTTCGTAAGGTGTATACCAAGCCCCCGCAGCTCGTGGGGCGGCACATCGGCTTCTTTCATGAGGTTGAGGACCTGTGAGGTGATTACATTCACATCATCTGTTGCTCGTTTGATCAACGAGGACTTGTTAATGATATCACACACTCCATGTCCCATGTACTTCGAGGTTTCGACTGGTGCTTCGGCGGCGCGCACCATGATCTTCAGGTTGACGGATTTCGTCTTACGTCTGATCTCAATCAGGCGCTTAGTAACCTCGTCGCTGAGTTGCCGCAAAAATTGTTCACACTCTGTCGAATTGGTAAAACGGATTCCAAAATTCATCTCGGCGGAAACAGTTTTGCGAGCCTAATTCGGAAGTAGATTGTTAACAAAAAAATATTAATTCTAAGAAGTTGGACAACCAACCTGTTCAAAGGCCAAAGGACGGTCATCAATTCCCCTGCAGTTCTGAAATAAATTTTGCCCGAGTTTTTTGCCCAGCACAGCTTCCAGCTTCTCCAGCGATGCGTTCTGAGCATCTCCACAGTTTACCAGCCCAGCTTGCCTAAGCTTGTGGTTTAAGCTGCTGCCAACTCCCGGCAGTGATTCCAAGGCGATAGGCGCCATATAGGACAGAATGTCGTAATTCGAGTCCAACAAGAACTGACCGTTTGGCTTGGCCTTTTTGGTGGCCATGCGGGCCAGTAACCTTAAACGATGTATTGATAGTGTAATGTTTAAAAACATATTTGCTACATACTTATTGCTGCCCACTCCTGCTGAACACGGACATCCAGTCTTGGTATGCACTTCCTCCCTAAGAAACCCAACAAAAGACTCCACATCGACTTTTAGTTCGGTCACCAAGTCCGTTAGCTCCACGAACATCTCATCGCAACTTACAGCCTCTATGTTCAAGGTGTACTGTGCCACCGTATCGTACAGGGTATAGGCCACCTCCTTGTAGCCTTCAAAGTCATAAGAGATTGTTTTAAGCTCCGGACAGAGCTTCATAGCCTGGCCCACAAACATGCCATTGCGGATTCCTTTGGCCCGAGCCTCGTAGCTGCAGGAGGCGATCTCCGAAAGCGACATTTTCTTGTCGAACCCCGAGCGCACTTTTTCCACCTTGTCTCCATCGTGAAAATAGTGCTCAAAGCGCTGGGCGAAGAGCTCCTGCTCAACCTTTCTGTCTGCCTGCGGATGCACTGGAACATCGGTGGCTGCACTGCCTCCTTTCGAATGGGTGACCGCAATTGGCAGGCCACGGAGCTCAGGACGTGATCTCAAGCCTACGGACACGAAGAAGCAGTCCATGTCGATATGCATTACATAGCGGTCCATGCACATTCGGTGAGATTTCTTTAGGGACTTCAGCACCTCCCTCTTAGGAAAATCCTTTGAACCATGGTCCAGACGTAACTGGCAGACGTACTGCTTAAATCCAGCTCCCAGAGTGGCGATGTGGTGCAGGCGAGAGTTTTTGTAGAACTCACTTAAGAAATTTGGATCTGCAGCGGTACGAGCGCTGCCCGATGTGTTTGATATGGTTGATAAGTTGGTGACCTTGGTATCGGATAAGTTGGCCTGCTTTTCCGGGGAAGTTGACACCGCCTGCTGCAGCTCCTTTAGAATCCCGACTAGCTCCTTTTGCATATCACTTTTGGGAGATTCTGCCTCTGCTTTGGTCTCATTAACACTGCTGTCTTTGGCTTTAGCAAAGTTGATCTTGGGCTGCGATGTCTTTTGGTTGGTATATAGCAAATATGGCTTGTAGTCCACGATCTTATTGTTCCCCAAACAATCCACCACCCATTTGGAGCTGATAAACTTGCTTAGATTCATATTCCTGACCTTGACATCCGGCAGAACAGAAGCGATAACAAATGTTGTATGGCTCCTTTCATAGTGATGGAATGTTCCTCCGTGAACCATCATAATACGCTTCAGTTCATCTGCCGATGGGTCGGTGCGGCCATTTACAAAGATCGAAATCCCTTGAAACAAGTCGGACTTACGAAATGGATCGCTGGCTGCAGCGAATTGCTCCTCCAATTTGGATTTCTTTGCCTCGAAATAGCCACCCTGCAAAGGAGGATTTTTGTAGGTCGTAGGTGTAATATACTTTAGCTACATCCTTACCCATTCACTAAAACCATTGTCCTCGTCGCGTGCCATATTTATTGAATGATTGAAATCATAGAAGACGGAATTCAATTTCACTATTGCCGCTCGACTGTCACTTTATGTTTTGGCGCCTATCTGGCAACTCTCCTTTTTCATGGCTGGGCTTTTAATTTAAAAAAGGGTTTATTTAAGAACTAGGCGATACCTAAAGTTAGAATAATGTGTCTAACTCATCAATTAATTTGTAAGATAGAATAAAGATGCTTTTCTAATTTCGTGAAACGTAATTAAAATATCAAGAAGAACCCCCTTCGACACCCTTGCTTACCGCCACAGCTGTTTGCCAATTTACCTTTATCCGCTTTCAAACACTTTTTGTGATATCGATTTTGTGATATCGAAGCGATTTTTGTATGTGACTATCGTTCAGCGATACATTTTGTTTATTTTATAATATTTGTGCAAAATGTGGAAGTACGGACAAAATCAAGGAAACCAAGGACCTGCGGGTGCCGGCGGAGGAGGCGGTGGTCCCAACATGATGCCGATGGGAGGATTTGGCATGCAGCACGGAAATATGCAGCAGATGCACATGTCGCCGCAGCATCAACAGCAACAGCAACAAATGGGAATGATGGGCGGACCGGGCCCCATGCAAATGAATCCCCAAGGTCCAGGAGGTCCTGGTGGTCTAATGCCCGGTATGTCGCCTCAACACCACATGCAACAGCAGCAGATGATGCAACAACAAATGATGGTGCCCCAGCAGGGAGTAGGCGTTGGAGTGGGAGTTGGCGTCGGTATGGGCGGAGGCGTGGGAATGGGAGGAGGGGGCGTGGTTCTCCAGCAGCAGCAACCCCAACAAAACATGCCCCAGCAGCAAAACATTCCACAACAGCAACAGCAACTAAATCCTGGTGGAGGAATTCCAACCGGCGGCGCCGGTGGCAACAACAATATGCTCGCCATCTCACAGCAAAATCCCCACAAAGAGATCAACATTGTCCAGCTTTCACGTCTGGGCCAGGAAACAGTGCAGGACATCGCCTCGCGATTCCAGGAAGTCTTCGCCTCGCTCAAAAATATCCAGCCTACCTCGCATCGGGACAACAACACCGAGAAAAAGGTGCAGGAGTACTTCCGCACCATTAGACTGCTCTTCAAAAGGGTCCGAATCATATATGAGAAGTGTAACGACGCAGGGATGGATTACATGAGCGCAGAGAGTCTGATTCCCTACCGCGATGAGCCGGAGCCGAGGATCGAGACCTCCCAGTGCGATGAATACAGAAAAGTCTTGCAGGAGAATCATGAGCTTATAGAGACTGTCAAGCTTAAGAACAGGCAGCTCCGCGAGATCATAGATAGGACACGCATCATCATCTGGGAGATCAACACCATGCTGGCCATGCGGCGGTCGTAGGTTTATATATTGTAGACATGATTAACATTTTAATAAAACTTCAAAACATTGCCAACAAGCAAACTGTAATTTTTTTGTTTTCTAATATATATCTATTGATATCTCTTAAACTAAGGCTTTTAAACTCAGAGGAAATGCTTTAGTTTCGGCTGATATATAATTTGATATTTGAAAAGTGCGGTAAGCAGTAAGATTATAATCGCAACAGTGCTGAGAACTATCGATTATTAGCTGTCGATAAGTGAATACGGAGAAGAAGCAGAGTTTGTTGTGGGCGACAGCAAGATTTTGGCAACGATTTTATCAGAGGAAAAACAACTAATTTAGCAAACCAAAGTATATCAAAAAATCTGCAGACATGGCGAAAATGGCATTTCAGCACCAGGCCGGCACGGCGATGGAATGTTTGAGCGTAAGTCGTAAATGATGTGAACCTGGCTCACACACACACGACGGCCGGTGTGTGTATTGGTGAAATTGGGTCGCTGGAGCACAAGAACAGACTTTCATATTTGAGCAATAGAGATTTACTCGACTTTACCATTCCCAGATTCCCATCACTCTGCACAAGGAGAAAGATTACGACCAGGAAGGACGGGAGATTCTGAAGTGCGGCTTCAAGATCGGCGGGGGAATCGATCAGGACTATAAGAAGAGTCCCCAAGGATATACGGATTATGTGAGAAAATGCTAGGGAAACTGCAATGCAAAAAAATATTCTAGAACCAAATTCTTGACTTATAAAAGTGCAGATATAACATATTTAAAGTTTAAATATTCGAGAAAATGTCATTTAAAGTATTTTGTTTGACAAGGATTTGGCTCTGCGTTTTTCTTAATAATGTAACATTCATTTAATTATTATTATTATTTCTACAACAGGGCATTTATGTGACCGAAGTGCACGAGGGCAGTCCTGCTGCTCGAGCCGGTCTGCGGATCCACGACAAGATCCTCCAGTGCAATGGCTACGACTTCACCATGGTCACCCACAAAAAGGCCGTCAGCTATATCCGGAAAAACCCCATACTAAATATGCTGGTTGCCCGCAAGGGCGTGACCTCCACATAAGTGAACATGGGAGTACTATCTCCACTGATTCCAGTATTTAAGCGGCATTTAAACTATCCCCTTCACCGCCTCTCCCGGCTAAGGATCTCTTGCCCTTGCAATCTATCCGAATACCTAGATATACCGTATTATACATATATATATTCATGTTTTATGCATATCGCGCACTCATATAGCCAGCCGTAAATGTAGCACTTAGTAATGCTTCTTGTTGAATTCGATTTCGATTCGATTTATTTATCCCTCCATCACTCGTTGAACAAATCGCCAAGCTCCAGAGCATTTCACAGATTGCCAAATACCGATATAAACAAACAATCCCAGAAACGTCAGACTCGAATATAAACAATTTTGTACTTTTATATGTGCAGACCATTCCAAAAAGCAAACCGAAGCAAAGAACGCAAAGTTGTAGAAACAAACATACATTCATAGTAAATACTTGTGATAAATGACTTTAACTGTGCAGATATGTGCGAAGAAAGCGCATCACTTAAGTTTTAAAATTGAGTTTTTAATGTTAAATTGCATTTAAATAAATGTTTGCTAAATAAATAAATTTTCTAATTATGTGTCTTATTAGAAAAGGTGTCGATATACTAGTTTAAATGGATACTCACAAACATATTCCACTTTAGCTTCTGAATAATGCTATAATTGATGATATTCCAGGGTAAAGTATGGCCTATTACTCAGTGATAGTGCGCCACCTTAGTTACGACCTTAATTACGCGATTGCGTCAATTGGCGCGCGTCGAGTAACTCACCAACTAACTATGCCAGCGGTCACCAAACAAAGTAAATGACCAGAAAATTACATGACAACAGCTAAAAGCCTTTTTAATTACAAAGTACTTTGGATTTACATTCACACACTTGCACACATCGAAAAGAGGGGGTACTACACAGATTTTTGAAAGAAATATACACAACTACAGGCAAATTAAAATTGCTCCCTGAGCCTTCAGGTGTAGTAACTCAGGAACTTTCGGATAGGCAGAAACGAGGCAAAACTACTTGTTGGCATATCCATTGGGGTTTTGGCTCTGCCAGCGCCACGTGTCCTCGCACATCTTATCGATACCTCGCACGGCCTTCCAGCCCAGTTTTTTATCCGCTAACGTGGCGTCCGCATAGCAAGTGGCCACATCTCCAGAGCGCCGATCCACCAGCGTGTAGTTAACTTTCTTGCCAGATGCCTTCTCAAAGGCTTTCACCATATCCAGCACAGAGTATCCTACGCCAGTGCCCAAGTTATAGGCAAAGAAGCCCGTCTCCGCAATGTTGCGCAGCTTGTCAAGTGCCTTCACATGTCCCTCGGCCAGGTCGACGATATGGATATAGTCACGCACTCCAGTGCCATCGTGCGTGGGAAAGTCGCTGCCGTACACACTTAGACTGGGACGTCGGCCCACGGCCACCTGGGCGATATAGGGCATCAGGTTGTTGGGCTCGCCATTAGGATCCTCGCCAATCCGTCCGCTGATATGAGCTCCCACCGGGTTGAAGTAGCGCAGGGAAACCACGGCCCAACGCTGTAAAGGTATTATTAGTTTTGACTAATCTTTGGGTTGCCCTAACTACAACTCACCTTATCTGACTTGCACAGATCCTTGAGAATTTCCTCGGTGAAGTACTTGGTCTTGCCGTAAGGCGATGTGCAGTTGCCAGTGGGATGCTCCTCAGTCACGGGCAAGAACTTGGGTTCTCCGTAGACAGTGGCGCTGGAGCTGTACACGAACTTAAACACATTGTTGTCGGCCATCGCCTCAAGCAGGACGTTGGTGCCGGTCATGTTGTTGTGGTAGTACTGCAGAGGAATGCGGCAGGACTCACCAACGGCCTTCAGCGCGGCGAAGTGGGCCACCATGTCGATTTTATGCTGCAAAATAAAAATGTTGATTAGTATAAAGATATTTCTTAGTAATTTTGTTTAATTAAGTTCTTTTTGCAAGTTGTTTATCTCTTGGTTTTATGGCAAAATTAGTTTTCTAGGAACCATCCAAGGTTATCAAACAACAAAACAGATTTATAAATAGCAATGTTACGGCTGATTAGGAAAATTTCCATTATGGCAAATATTGAAAAACCTAAAAAGTAATCAGTACGCGTAAGCTCATAGTTAAATACACGAATATAAAACTCTGTCGTGACACTTAAACTTTTTGTTGCGAAATATGAAAAACCAGCATAAGCTTTGGGTTTTCAGCGCTCACCGATATTGCATAGCTGTTTGAGCAATAACATGTTTCTTTCCGGGCTTCAACTAATTTAAAAATACTTCTTTTAAACAAATAAACTAGTGACTAAAGAAAAACCCCCTTCTAGCGTTTGTCTTGGGTATTAAGTACGTGAATACCTGCCTAAGCTAGCGAATTCTCATGGTAATCAGAAGATGTTTTCATTGCAGTCTACGCTCAGCCCGGGTTCTATGGCCTCCTAATCTTCTACAGTGCAGCGTACGTGCCCGGGAGCAAATGTGGATGTGGATGCCAGCGCACCATTTCGGTGCCGACCTCGCCAAGTGGGTATTTCATTCAGGGTCGATCAACGCGGTTCGTCGGAAGTGCCCAACCACTTGAGCAAACAAAACAAGCGCAAACGAGAAAAAGCTGATAGCGCGCATGTCAGATAAGGCTGATTGAATGGTATCCAGTTGGCACGCATATATGAAGTTCCTAACTGCTGACGTGCCCATTTTGGTCTCACCTCCTGGAAAACTGAGCGCACTTGCTCCCTGTCCGTGATGTCCACTCTGTAGAAGTGGACCTTCTTTCCGGTGATTTCCTGTACCCGGCTCAAGGCCTCGGGTAGTTTGGCTCCGCTGCTGTAGGCGTTGCAAAGGTTATCCACGCAGATGACGTTGTAGCCCGCATTGAGCATCTCCAGAACCGTGTGGGAACCAATGTAGCCGGCTCCTCCGGTGACCAAAACTGTGGGTGGGGCCATCCTAAAGTGGCGAAAGGGCAATATTATATGAAAGTAGGCCACACGAGCGCGGAGTTCTCATTGACGTCACCAAAAAACGTTCTACAGGCGTGCGAAATACCTGTCCGCTTGGCAAAAAACGCCCAACTCACCTGTTTTACAGGTGATTATCGTAGAGATGCCCCGATTAGTGATTCAGATTGGCTAGACGCAACCGACGTGCCCTTGAAACTGCTCAGATTTGGATTCCGATGCCTAAAGACGCCTCCGATCTCCGATGAGATTGCAGATGATGATGATGCCAAAGATCGCTGACCGTTGAGTGTTAACGTTTCCTAACCCGTTTCTTGCACTCTTCCTCATTCATCTGTTTATTCGTACGTCTGTTTTGATCCGCGGTCGCTTGCCAACTGAGCGTGCGTCTCTCCACGGCGCCTATTTAACTTGTTCTCCGTTCTCCGAATTCGTACTTCTTATCAGTATTGACGGTGTTTGGACTGCTCCAATGTCACTCTGTACCGAGGGCTAGCTGCAGGCTGACTTCGCAAGCGGATTGCTGGGGTGACCCTCGATGTGCATCCTTATCACCGCTGACCTTTGTTTCCCGATGCCATTCCCATTTATGCAATCCAAAAGTGCTCTTCTCTGCTCTCTGAAAAGTGTATTATCAATAAGTAAACAAAGTCTCGACGTTGCCACTTGGCGTGGCTTATACAGCGCTGCCATATCAGACAAAAAATCTCCGCTAAGCTTTATATCGATAACTACTGGAAAACTGACAATCGATATTTAAAGTTCAAATAAAAAGTGGTTTCGAATTGCATTCGCCGAGTCCAGCAATGGATCTAGAGAGGTAGATATTGGGCAACATATTAATAAATTCCCAAACTTTGAAGAATATTTCCTTACACAACTATTCGGAAAACTGTTTAGATACTCTTCTTATTCTCATTTAATTGAATAAGTAATGGTAACGTAGCTAAATTATATGGTTGAGGATCGACAAACATAAATTTTCCCACGATCCGGCAACGCTGTCAGCTACTTGTCTACATTTACACGTAGATAATTTTATATCTTTACTTCGCCTTCCCAACGGATAAGTTTTTAATAATTTTATTATATTTATCTTTTTAATAATTCTACTTCTGTTTTGATCAAAAACAGACCGATTTACCAAATCTCCAAATTCTCCACTCTAAAAGGTAGCATAAAGCAGGACAGTCATATGTATGTTGGTGACCCAAATTCCAATCGTAAGTGTTAAGATAAAAAAGACCTCAAAACGTTTCATTTACAACTTAATTTAGAATGTATTTGCGCAGTAACGAGTCCCTCAATGAAATGCGCCTGCTTTTGGTTCTGAATGAATGGAATGCATGAATGGATGGAAAGCTCCGGAGCTTTAACCCAGATTGGATTTTACTAGCACTTTGATTGCCTTTATCTTATGTTTTTGATTATAGATAGAGGTATTTGTAACGTTCCACCTTACATATATTGGGCAACTACAGTTATTCATTGATAAACGTTGCTGTAATTTTACTAATTTACAGCTAAGTCACAATATGTGTAGAATACTTACATATACCGAAATCGGAATCTCATTAGACTTTATTTAAATATGATGCTCTTTATGATCAATAATCTGGTAATCATAAATGTAGAAAAGGCCACTCGGTCGAGCAGACGCCGTATACGCACTATATACAACATAAGGCCATGTTTACCGCACACTGTACGTATGTTTCCAGATTCTCGGGCACACACATACTGACAATTGAGGATCCGGCCGATCCAGCACATAACCGGAAATGAGTTAGTTGAACTTCCGTCATCGCTCGCCTCTGGATGGCGCTGGCCTGCAATATTTTTTATGTGAGCGACAATAATTTGCACAGTCACAGTCACAGAAACAGAAACGGAGACAGAGACGGAGGCAGAAACGGAGGCAGAAAGAGAAAGACGGATCAGAGAAGTCTCGAAGTGGAAGTGGCCGTTCCTACAGTTATGTATATAATATAGTGCGGTCTGGTCTATATAGGATCGCACTGGCACACACTCGAGCTCCGATCTGCTCAGCGTACATATGACATTATGGGGCGAACGCTATGGCTATGGCTATGGTTATGGCATCGGTCGGCACTATCAGTTCGGTGCGGGAATCGTGGTGCTGGTGGGGTTAAGGTTTTCGGGGGGTCTGGCTGTAGCTAAGCTATATTCATATTTTCGGGCAAGCGACCCCAAGATTGCGGACTTTGAGTGAGGCGAATAGGGGAGGATGTGGGTTTAGTAGATCTGCAAAACACTTCCTCGGGATCTCCAGCTCTAGCTCTAGCCTTGGCGGAGATAAATGAATCATAGCATTCTTAGATTTCAGCTATGAAACCACTTTGGAATCTATTTTTTAAGTGAATTTGTAAGAAAACTAGCTTATGACTTCCTGATTCTATCTTTGAGTTTAATCCCTGACTAAGCTCTTGTAAGTAGTCATGGCAAGTCTTTCTCCTACTCTCCCATGCTAAGAAGTACACGCATATGGAACGAATAGAATTACTTCGTTAGATCAAATGTAAATTTCGGTTATCCATCTTAATAAAACCAATTTAGGTCCGATAATCATCTGTTCTCGGAGTTTCGAGTTCTGAGTTCTGGGCTCTGTGTTCTGTGAGACGAGGCCAGCCGACAGAAACCCGGGCTCTGGCACTTCAATTTGATTTGGAGTCGGGGGAAAATGGGGAAATAGTGAAAGTGCTGCACTTTTCACATGGCCCTGATCCGAGGGAGAGACCGAGTTGGACTTGGACTCGCCTGGGCCACCATAAATGTTTATCACGAATTAAGCAATTTATATTTCGAGCCGTTTTTAGCCTGGCAGAACCCGCATGGCCCGCCCGAAAGTTTTTCAATTCCGAATTGAAAATATGGAAAACGAAATTCATAACGCATATGTCCGTATAATTAGCCAATTATCTAAGACTTCTCTACGCACGATCCGAAGACGAGGCTCCATGTGTACAGAAATTCATCGCACTCGAATGCTGGTGGACTTCTGGCGGTCTTTGACTCGTTGGCAAGGCACTGAAACGTAAGACTTATAAACTTAAAGGTAAAGAATGAGAGGACAATCGTCACTCTTAACTATATAATTAAATAGTGTATATAAATCACTTATCAAATTTAAAATCATGTTAAGTTGCCAGCGTTTTCCCTTAGAATCTGTCTTGGCTTGATTTTGAGTACGATTCTCGGCAGTTTGAGTAAGTGGAGTACACGCGCATGTGCGGCGGCTCGGCAAAAGTTTCTCACCAACAGGAGACACTGGAGACACAACTACAACGACAACGATAACTACAACTACAACTACAACTACAAGTACAACTACAGCTACGAGCACAGCGATCCGCGGAGCAACAATGCCCACAACAACCACTACGACTGGCCAAGTTTTACGCAAGTTCTCGACTTTCCAGTTGTCAGTGATCTCATTTCGTTGCTTTTTTGGCTAAACTACCACAAAGGCTTAGAGGGGCCTTAGGGGGAGGAGGGATGTGGGGTGGGTATTTAGGGTATCTTGGCCTAGCAACAGGCAACCACGATGAACACGTGTGCTGCCTTCTGCCTGCTGCCTAGTGCCTATTGCGAGGAAGAAGATATAGTACGAGATATAGGGGGCAACCACCCTGAACGGAATCGGGGATCTTCGGGCACCCCTCCGGTTTCACACACTTTTTACGTTTTTACGTTTTTACGAGCTATTGATGGCGGTGGCAATGGGCTTATGAATATGAATAGGCCAGGCCCGGCCGTCCTACTTCCTACCTGAGCGGGCCTCGAAGGTAATGGCAACTTAATAAGACTTCTTTTCGCCGAGGACCCGATCCGTTCGGGTTCGGTTTGGTTTGGTTTCTGGAACGGGGTTAGGGCGACAAAAGCGCATTCATACCATAGAAAATTTAATTAGTTGTCTGCGTCTGTTGGCTGCCTGCCCTAGGGGCATGTTTATTGTTGCGAAAATGAGAAAAATATGAACGGTGGTTGCTCCAGGAGCCAGGATTAACATCCGAAAGATACATCTGCATACCGCCTGACGGGCAAACGCGATTGAACATGATGCGAAAATTTATGCCCTGGCGCCTTTGTGCTCCTTGTAACTTTCCGGATTTTCACAGGGGTTCCTTTGTGTCTCTGTTTGGACTCAGCTCGATCATTAACAAGGCTTCCTAGGGTTCTTGTTTTCCCTTTACACCCTTTTTAATTGCTCTATTCAGTTGCGTTTATTTACAGTACTTAGGATGTTTCGCTGCTCTGATTTTGATACGGGGTCATTCTCCCTACTCCCTACTGTTGGCAACTAACTGTGAAATAAGTTTACCTCCATCATAACTACAGCAGAGTTAGAGACCTTCACTTTCCAAAACAACAATTTCGAAAAAGAAAACTATCTCAAGGCAATTTCCGGCAAGCTTCCGGAACAATCGAAATCAGGATCTCTCTGAGCGCGTTTCCTTCGCATGCTGGTGATATAATCTCCGTGGGAAATTCGTGGAGGAAAACGAATCACACGAAAACGTGGCCAAGTGAAGGCCAACCCAAAACCGAACCCAGATCCAAGCCCAACCCACATCACCTGGCCGAGAGTACAATGGAAAGTGCATTAGCAGAGCCTCCGGTGATTTTTTGTGTGTTTCTCTATTGCGGCAATTGCGGCTCTTTTCTCCTGGCTCCAGCTCCAGATGTATCTGTATCTGTGCTTGCACTTGTATCTGTATATGTATCTGTATCTGTATCTGTGTGGAGTGCAGAGCGAAGCTTTATGGCCAAAACGCCAGCCCCCTCGCCCGGCAACTTTCCCGGTTTGTGCCACCGGCCACATTCCGATGCGTATTGTGAAATGTTTTCATTTCAAGAAACGGAGACACATTTACCGTCGTCTAGCGTCTGCAAGCTGTCTGTATCTGTATCGGTATCGGTATCTGTATCTGTATCTGTATCTGTATCTGAGCATGCACTGTATCTGTATCTGTTTCAGTGCACTCACAAAAATGTGTCTTCTGAAGGAAAAGTTAAGTTGGTAGTTCGAGATGGCAAGAGTTTTATAGATAACTCAAATCTTCAGATCCTCTACAGATTAGTTTTCTGTTTCTTAACAAGATTATAGGTGAGAATGTCAAGATGGAATGGCTTTTTTTAAAGTGTATCTGCGAGTGTGCTTTCCTCTGTTTCTGTTTCTCTTGGCCACTCTCCTTCGGATACGTGCCGCATTTTAAACAATATCAGCAAAGTTCAAGCCAAGGAATCGGAATGCGATGAGCTAAGCCAGCCAGCCCGGCAGAAGTTTCTCCTGGCCAACTATTTTTATATCACTGCCAATTACAATACTCGGATTGGTTCTATTTATAAGCATTTTATGGCCAAGAATCAACATTCCATCGAGCTGAGCTGAACTCTGCTGGATTTATTACAGGCAGAGTAAGATCGTAGATAAAAATTTCCATTAGAGTCATGTGATATATCCCTAGAACGTAGCCCATATAAACTTATTTTCTTCATAGATATGAAAAAATAAGATCTTTCTGGAAACTGGGATGCTGTTAACTCATTCAAACCCCAATAAGCTAAAGCAAATTCAAAGACAGAAACATAGAAACTCTTTGGCTTAATAATAGACTTGTAAATAGATTCCGATATCCGAGTGGACATGACATAAACAAGCCGACAAACAGTTCGTATAATTTGGGGCTTTGATGTTCCATCTTAATGAGGTATAACTAAATAACTGCCCACTAAATTACCATGCAAAGTGGCACATCTTGGGCTAATAAAACGTTTAAATTTAGTTACACAATGCATTCCAGGGCGGATTACAAATACGCTCGTACGCTCTCCATGCTGGGTGTCGTCGCTCCAGTTTGCCAGAGTTCTCGGAAATCGGAACTGAGAACTGGGAAGTGGGAACTGAGAAGTGGGGAAGAAACAGCTGCAGCTGCCACGGGGCATTTAGAAAGTCACCCCAAATCCGAGTGCCCATGCCACTTCGATTCCTATTCCTATACCTATTCCTATTCCTATTCCGATTCCAAATCCATCGCATACGTGCACCTATGTGGAAATGTATTTATGTCTGTATGCTGATTAGCACCTTGGCATGTGCTATATGCCAGCGGCTATGTACAAGCCCATATGCATGTTGTTACTTATGTAAGCCAACGCGTGTTTGTGCTGGAAAATAATCAATTGGTAAATATGTTTATCACGACTTTTTCGGCCGCATAGCTTTCCACCTCCGTCCACTCTGCGCTGCTCCACTTTGGCGATCGTTTCATGAATGAAAAAATCATCGCCGGCCGAGTGTTGAGGTTTTCGGGGCTCGGGCTTTCAACAGGAGTTCATTGCCCAGGTAGATCGCTCCCCGACTGGGCTCCCTACTACCACGAGTACGTACACCACCTCCGCTTATCGCCTCCGCAGCGTTATCAGCGCCGAGTTTACGACTGGAAAAGGGCTTTTGTAATGCGCAAACAAAGCATAAAATGCCAACATCAAGTTGTTTAGATTCGGCCGCCGCTGGCATGTTTGGAATGCTGTTTACCCAAGCGGGCCTCCCACCTCCTCGCCCTCGCCCTCGACTGGCTCCGACTCCGACTCCCCGTCCAACTTCCAACTCACCTTGGGATGACAGTCGAAAAAGAAAAACAGAGACCAATACAGCCACATAAACAGCAATAGCAGCGGCGCAGGCGCAGCTCTTACACTCAGCAAAATTAAGTTAGCTAGTTTTTGGCAAGATTTCAGGTATACCCATAAATAAATAAGCGTAGTTTCTTCTACATAATCTTTCTCCGCTAGTGCAGACTTTTATTATTACAACAGGCTTTTAAGATTTTAAAGATTTAACTATTACTAAGTTCCGACTTAAAATTAGAGATCAATGCTCGTGTTTATGATCACTTTCAACTTAACTAGCTGACTTTGTGGCCATATTTTATGAGTCAAAGAGATAAAGTTAAGTCATTTTGAGCAGTGTGAAATTCTTTGTTTTTTAGTTTTTAAGATTATTAATTTTAAGATATCTACGGATTAAGTTACATATGTATTAAGATTAATCATGACAATATATAATATTACAAAAATGCAGTAGATTTCCTTGTTTTTTCCAGTGAAGTCTCCCATCTCCAGGCGTCGTCGACTCACCTTCGACTTCCCAGCACCAGCACCATCTCCATCTCCATCTCCATCTCGAGCGAACCGAGATCCGGCGGCATTAGTTCAAAGCTTTGTTACACGATATCGGCATATCGGTGTGTAGGCACACCAAACACCAAACAACAAAAATCGAGCATTGGAATGTGGAATGTGGCATTCATTGACAAAATCAGCTTTCAAAATGATCTCACTTGTATGAAAAACAGTCAAACCAAATCGAAAACCGGTTTCGTAGTCAAATCATTGAAGTTACAAGCGTTTTTCATTCGCTTTCTGCTTTTCCGTTTTTCGTCTCTCGATCATGGTTTCCATGGACATCAACAGAAACATCGCCATCACCACCGAAATCTGTGCGTTTTCCACGCACGTGCCTGGCTCACATTTAATAACTATAATTAAAATGTATGTCAAGTCGACCGAAATTATACGCTGCCAGTTAACACTTTAAACGGGGGACGGGAAAGAGCCAAAAAGCAAAAAGAAAAAAAGAAAAAAAAAACAACGAGCGAGAATAGAAATACCTTGGCTAGCCTAAATATTTTCACACGCGACGCGAGAGAAAAAATGATCTTAAGGTTTTAGTCTTTCTTTTTTGTTTAACACGAAAATAGCACACAATTAGTGGCGCTGAGTTTGTTCCATTGGGCGGGGGGCGGTTAGTGGAGGGAGAAGAAGCATAATGCCTCTGAGTTATCAAATTGGGGATTACAACCTTTATAAATAGTTTCTGCGCAGGCGCGCCCGTATTTCACGAGAGAGCGTTCTTCGTATTGGTATTGGTGTGTGGAATGCCTAACAACAAATACACAATCTCCATTTAACAATCATTAATTTAGACGTCGTTCGCTCCAGCGGGAAAGAGATGGAAGCGTGCGAAGGGAACGGTGGCGCTGCTCCCGCGATGATCACACGCTGCTGGGAATGGCCTGGAATCTGGAATGGGCAATGGGTATGGGCATGGAAGCTGTGTGGGAAAGTATGCGCCGCCGTCACTGCCGCCTGTGCCTCTGCCGCCGCCGACGTCGCTGAAATAAACAAGACCAAAAACAACAACAACTGGGGGTCCCGAAAATTAGGTCAACATTTTTTCATTCACTCTTTTTTTTTCTGTTGCCATATTTCGACATACATATTTTGTGTGTTTAAGTTTTTAGGTATTTTTTTTATTAACACAAACTTTCTATTGAGCGGGGAATAGTTTTTGTTTTTTCCCTCTTTTTCCTTTTTTCCACTCTTTGCAGCCACACACGAACTTCAGCAGACCGTAGCATTAACCGTTAGCTTTTTTATAGCACATTTTATGGCAATCCGACGGGCGGAACTTGACAATACAAATATCATTTTTAATTGACATTTATGATGTGGTATAAAAACGCTCAGTGTGCTGCTGCCCTGTAACTTCTTCCCTCCGTTTTTCGAATGTAAATTGATGGGCATGTAAAACTTGGAAGTCCCATCGATAGCTTATCGATATACCAGCTAAGGGCTCTTTTTACAGCTGACTGTCGTTGCACGAAGGGGAGGTAGCTCCCGATTAACTGCAAAACAAACGGGATAAACGATAGCAAGGAGAACGAGTAATAACACAGGAAAAAATATTAGTTTTGTAATACATGTAAAACATATTCTTATATGGGTGATCACTTTTTCTAACTTGAATTAAACTAAGGCTTCGAAATTGATAAGATTTTTAATTAACTACATTTTAAGTGCATTTAAATAAAAAATATTCCTTTTAGTAAGGATATTTTTTCAAAACCTTTTACGTCTTTTAAATATTTTTGCCAGTTTGATTGACCACTTTCTTACGATCACCACATTTGTAAAGGACATCCTCCATAAGAACATATTTTAATGTTTTTGCAAACTTTTTTTCTCCAAGTGTTTGCTGCTCCCTTTTCCCTTGGCTTGTGTATGCCATCCCGCTCACGGCTGTCCCTCTTTCTCTTTGTGAAACGGTTCTTCTGCTCGTTGCTCCTTCTTCTTCTCTTTCCTCCACTATTGCCGTCTCGCCTGTCTGGCAGCCGCATTCTATGCTGGTGGTTGACTTGTTGTTTGTGTCTCCGTCTCCTCGTCTCTTCGCCTTCTTTTTGTGCTGAGTGATGCAACTTTTATGACTGTTCCCGTTTCTGTTTCTGTTTTTTGTTGCTGTTCCCATTCCCGCATTCCCGTTCTTGCTGCTTGCTGCTCCCAGCGAAGGTTAGGATCGTCAAGTCAAGGAAAAAAAACTGGTCTCGAAAACCCACGCTCAATCGCATGACTCACGCTTGAAAAATTTCAATTTGAATTTCTAAATAACACACACACACACACCCAGCATCCAATTTCAGCCAATAAACGAGGTTGTGTGTGTGCGTTTGTGTGTGAAATCCGACTTACGAGTGTTCCCATCGAAGGTTAGGTTTTTGGGATGTCAATGGAACCCCGCGATCGGCCGACGTCAAACAGTCTAAAAACCAAAAACCAGTTTGAAGACATATTTTTCTATTCGGTACTGCTGCTTCTGCTTCTTCTTCTTCTGCATTCCACACACATACACTGGCACACCGAGTTCGAGTTTAGTTTTCCACTTTCCCCCTCCTTCCAGCGCTATTTGAACTTTCTGGAATGCGGTTGTGTCTGCTCTCCTTGGAACCTCTTCTTCGTTGGAACCGCTTTCCCATAGTTTTTTTTTGTTTGTTGCTCAAGTTAAGGGTTTATGTTTTTAATATGCCAGTTAAATATTGACTGTTCACACTTTGGCATTTATTTTCTCGTTCGGTTTTCATCGCGCGAAAAGGAAGAGCAGGCGAGGGCAGCACGACCATGCGGCTCTGTCTTCCTGTGCTTCTGATTTTCAAACTTGCAATTGGTAAATGATAGTTGTTAATTGGTATTTATTCCTCTTTAGAAACTCGGCACTTGGCGCGACTTAACAGTTAGTTCGACTTCGATTCGTCCGTTCATTCGGTTTCTCAAAACATGATGCTTCAGATTTGAGATTCAGCGTTGACGATTATTACTTTAACAATTTAGATGGCTAGAGCCGCTTTTTCAAATTTGCAAGACTTTTTCCGGCTGAGTTGGAAACCCGACTGAAGGTATTTTTTGAAACCGACGAACAAGAAATTTACAGATACAGATACGTTTGTTCTCTCCTCTCTCTCGGCTCTCCCGCTACCGCTCTCGTCGCTGCGTCGGGCGTCGGCAGAGCGGCTGCAGCTACAGAAATGAATGAATATTTTCTTTTCTTTTGCGCCGATCTTTCGTCTTGGCGTTGGAATTCGACGTTGGCAAAGGCAGCGGCAGCAGCAGCGGCAGCGGCAGTGGCAGTGGCGGAGTCAGAAGCAGAGGCAGCGACTGCGGCAGAGGCAGCGGCAGCGACTTCGAAAAAAGTTGTACCTTTCGAAAGTCGTGTTCGTATGTGTGTGTGTGCGTGTGTGTATCTGATGGATCTGCGCTGTATCTGTGTGTCGGTGTGCTAGAAAGTTTCGATACCGAACTATGTTTGAAGTCGCATGCATAAGAAACTTACAAAACGGCATTCCACAAACAAACTGACGCTGCCCCTTCCAGTCTTCCCCATCCCCTTGCAGACGGTCGCCTTCCAAGCCGGCGAGAAAAGTATCTGTATCTGTATCTGTATCTGTATCTGTATCTGTGCTACTTTTGCATTTTGTCACAACATCGCCTCTCTCTTTCTCGCCCCCGAAATTCTTCAGCCTCCTCTCCCTGCCTTCTTCCTATATGTTGTAATCTACGGAACAATAAAAAATTCGTGTGGCTTTCGTAAGTGTCTTTTTTGGAATTTTTTCGTGTGTTTGTAGCTGGTGGCGTTCTGTGTTTTTTTTTGTTTTTCGTAAACAACATACACACACACACACTCTGGAAAATTCGTCATTGAACGGTAAAAAACAAAAATTTCAACGTGTTTGTTTGACTTTGTCTCTAGCAATCTCGCTCATGTGTGTGCGTGTGTGTGTGTGTGAGTGTGTGGATTTTTTCAATTACAAGTTTGTAAATGGAATTTCTGAACTCTATGTGAACGAGGTCATTTACAACACACACACACACATACACACACTCACACGCATGCCGAGAAGGGCGCGGGGCTAAGGTTGTTCAGGAAATTTTTGTTATATTCGTCATGAACTTATTTATAGGAAATTCCATAGGCTTACTCGTTATTTATGGCTGCAGATCGCTGGGGGGATGTGTTAGGGCCAGGGACAGGGGCGGGGGCGGGGGCGGTGGAGTGTCGTAGCGGGCGGCTGACATGCATATCAAATGCCAAATGGGGCAATCCCCGACCGCCGGGGAAATATCTCGGGAACCCAACTGATTTACCCACTCGGGGTTTCCAAGAGCCTATTTCTGGATCTGGAAAGTGTTCCTCGGACTCAGTGAATCAGGTCAGCTCAAAGTTCTGATTCAGTTCTGATTAATATATAGTTCCGATTACATATTTTCAGTATCTGAATTACTAACAACGACCACCTGAGGCCTCCTGCTAATTGACGTAGTTGCTGGCCGCTTAATTGCCAGCAATGAGGGTCGGCAAGTGACTCAGACTCCTCGGGCCTAAGCCTTTGGCACCTTCACCCCCTAATCAGCCCTATCAGTCCGCCCAACTGTCCCATATCAATGCCGTCCATTGACGGTGGCGTTGGGCCCACTCCAATGGGCCAGCTCAGTTGCCGGACGATCGTCTGAGTGATAAGGTTTTCGGGGCGGCTACTTGACGCAAGAATTTCTGGAATTTCGAAAGTGTATACACACCTGTAGAGTCGTGGAGTCGCGTAGTCGCGTAGTCGGGCAACCTCTCGGAAAAGACCAGGCCAGACACAAAGCACGCGGTCGATCTACGGCTTATCAAAGGCCCACGATAGGCCCATTTAAAGGCCAAACTACAAATGACATGTGATGCCATAGCCATAGCCATAGCCATAGCCATGGGTATGGGCCACAGCTACAGCCATAGCAATGGCCACAAACATTCCAAGGGTACGTAAAATGTTTAAGTTTGAGTCACATGCCTGGCACTTACCGGGCCAGAGAGAGACAGTCCGAAGGCGGAAATTGTAATTTCTGTTTCTCTCTGCTGAAAGGAAAATGTGTAGTAAAAACAAAAAGAAAACCAACGGACGGCCAACGGAGATTTCCCAATCAAAAGCTTTTTGGACTTTCGACTGTTT
This sequence comes from Drosophila eugracilis, assembly GCF_018153835.1. NCBI lineage: Eukaryota > Metazoa > Arthropoda > Insecta > Diptera > Drosophilidae > Drosophila > Drosophila eugracilis. The sequence continues at coordinate 679,090 of NW_024572964.1, read as the reverse complement.
GTACTATTTACAACATCAACAGAGCAACGTCAAGACCATAAAAATAATTAATACACCTTATCGGCAGGGCCCTGAGCAGCAGCAGTAGGGGGAGAGGTAGTGGGTAGTGGGGAGTGGGGAGTGGGGGACATACCACTTGAAGCCACCTATGACGTGGAGGCATTACTGTTTTCATTCCTGCCCAGAGAGCGGTGTGCGTTGCATGGTCAACGATCGTACGGTAGATCCGATCCGATTCGATGGCAAAGAATTCCCCCTTTCGGGAGTAATTACTTTTGGCTTTGGCTTGTCGAAAGTCGGCCCGAACCGAACCTAATGATAATACCCGCGATCTAATGGGGAGCACGTGATGCGCATGCAGCCCACCGATCATTAAGAACCAGCGCTGCACTGCGAAAAATCCCCGACTCGGAATGAGTAACTTTCGATGGGTTATAAGTAGGCTTATGGGTTTTCTTGGAATTTAGTTTCCTATAGAATATTTCTATATTCTTTGGCTGCCAATAATGTTGGGTATAATCTTGAAACCTTTCCCCATTCGATACCCCTTTTTCTAGAGGTGCACCAGTGGGAGGCAGAGTCGGAACCAACCATAGACCAGAGACTAGAGACTAGAGACTAGAGACCAGACCCCTGGCTAGACAAATTGCACATAATTTCTACTCGAGTGAGCGCGGTCAGCCGGCAAAAAGTGCACCGAACCTGCCCAAAACAACGGCAACGGGATGGATGTGGATGTGGATGTGGCTTTAGCTATAGTTGGGTATGGGAAGGGGGAGACATATAGCCGGGGGCTATATCTATATAGTACCACTCGGGTTGGTTAGACGACGGTCGACGACGACGCCGCACCGGGAGGATCCCAGCCATTTCATGAAAAATTATGTCGTGTACAATTTTATGCATGAGAGACTTGCACAGCAGCAAAAACTGGGCAGCGAAAAAACTTGGCAAAATTAACAGTGGCTCGTCAGTTGCAGTTGCAGTTGCACTTGGTGGCGCAGTCGGTGGTGCCGTTGGTGGTGCAGTGGCCGCCAGGTTGGAGATAAGCCGCTGACGCTGACGCCGCTGCAAATGGGCACACGCACACTCGAGAGCCATCAACTGCAACTGCAACAGCAATTGCAATGGCAAAGAGGAGGCACAGTGGTCTAAGATCTGTTCAGTCCCATGAGGGTTTCTAAAGGTGTTTCTTTCATTCTTTCGAAGTTAACTTAATAAATCACTATCGTAATACTCTTAATTTCTCCATAACTAAAAGTGAAATAATCCCAAAGGCTTGCCCCACTGTGCCTGGGAAAACGAAGGCTGTCGGCATGTTGCATTAGCATACAAGTGTTGGGCAGCGCCACAAAGTCGCACAATTGAAAGGCGAAAAGAGGAGAGGGAAAACAGCGGTAGTAGTGACAACAATTGGCTCGCTAACGAACCGCCCGACGGACGCCGACCCACCCACCAGTCCCCATTTCCCTCCTGAATGAACCCGCTGATAATGATGAGCAGGGGCAGAAGTGGGGGCAGGAACCGGAGCACAGAGCACGGACCAGGAGTGGATATGGAAATGGCAGTGGAAGTGGAAGAAAGCGCAGTGGAGCGTCTTGCCGCTTGCCGCTTGCATCTTGCCACGCCACCCCGACCCAAATTCCAGTTGGATGCACTGGCCACCGCCTGCCTTTGTGGCCATACTTTCAGTTCTATCTGAATCTGTATATGTATCTGTATCTGTATCTATGTCTATGTCTATGTCTGTGCCTGTGTCTATGACCGACCGCCGACATCTTCACCGGAATCCGGTCTTGCAGGGTGAGGAAGTGGAGGTCACACCTCGCCTCTACTTGGGACTTGAAAAGTTCTTAGAAATTATAATCCAAAATCCTTTTTTCAACTTCACTATAAGGAAAAGAAAAGATTTCGTCAGGCAGTAGAATCAGAGATCAACCCAGAAACTTTCTAGAACCGATCACAGCCTCCTTCTCTTAAGCAGGGACCCTGTCCATGGCACATTCCACATAAGGCGGATGCAGAAAACGTGGAGCGGCCAAGAGCTCTCTCCGCTGGCTCGGCATAATAATATCACATTCCTCGGCGAACAAGCAGGCAAGCTGGCTGCAATCGGATGTGGATGTGGATGTGGATGTGGCCAAGTAGGAGTTTGGAATCTGCTCCAAATGTGGGCGTCGCCCCGGGCAACAGCACTAACAAGAAGGTACCCTCTCCTGCCCCCAATCGAGTGGCCCCCGCTGTCAACGCATGATTTGCTTCCCGCTTGCATGTCCGGATCTGATGTATTAATGACATTTGGCCCAGTTTCGTTGCCTCCGCAGTGTGAACGGCGGCGTGGGGGATCGAGGACTGGGAGATCGGGTGTTGGGGTGTTCCGAAGGGGAACTGCGTGCGGAGGAGGGGGGCTCATTCATATTCATAAATTTAACGTCTTTTTGCGTAAGCCTCGCGGCGCAGCGGAAGTAGTGCCCCTCCCACAATCGCCACTTTCTGAGACCCATTCATTCGCCCTTTTTCGCCAGAGACAGAGGCAGAGCCAAAGCCGAAGCAGCCAGACAATTTGCCGCTCTATTTTCGATGCATTCCCAGCCAGAAAAAGTCAGACACACACGAAACGAAAGAGACGGGAGAGCGGGGGGAGACGGCGGCGGGGAGTGCGAATGCGAGTGCGAGTGCAAGAGAGACGCCGAAAGGCAGCTAAAGTTCAAAGCACTATTGAACTCGGGGGCCCAACAAAAACAAACTCCGCCAAACACTTTCGCCATAAATAGCCGCAAGTGGAAGCGGGACAGGAGGACTGGCTTTTATCAACGGAAGCTATAGTGGGGATATATATGTATCTGTATAGGGGATATACCATACAGATGTACGCATGGGGGGCCCGAAGAAGTGAAAACAAAAGTGACTAATGCGAGTGTGCGAGCATTTCCGCTCACTTCCGGTGCGTCCAAATGAGGAAGTGCTGCCAACTGCATTTTTGGAGTGGCCAACATTCAGATACACAGAAAGAAAACCAAGGCTACATTATATGGTTTTGATATGAAAATATCTTCTTGGTATCACTATCAAAGTGAAACTTAAGAATTCTCCCTCTCCCATGACATTTCTCTAACATCAAGATGGTAAAACATATCGAATTGCATTTTCTTTCAGTGCAGAAGGGAGAGCAGAGGAAGCAGCCGAGGCAGCGAAGAGCCGTAAGTAGGCAGAAGAAGAAGACTCGGCTGCTGATGAAGAAGAAGAAGTTCCGAACGCCCCAGCTATAAATAAAAACCCAGCCAAATCCGCCAGGCCGGAAATAATGTGACCAAAACCAAACACGAGGTTGTCCGTGTGTGTGTGTGGGTGGTTGCATGTGAGCTTGTATTCGTGCTTGTATGTGGGTGAGCCAGTGTGCGTGTGTGTGAACTTCATTCATTCATAACTGTGCGAGGCACAGTCGTGGGCAAGGCAATAGTAGTCGATGCGAAGAAATTAGTTTGGATTGATATTAAGGCTCAAAAAGAGATCTTAAATGGTAAATTGATTTCACGAATATTTAATTAACTAACCATATTAGGCGCAGCAAAGCCGTGTTCCCTTGAAACAGCTTCATTAAGCAATATCGCCCACCGGAAGTTGGTGTAAAAGAGTTTTCATTACTTTATTACCATCATTTTGGGGTCAATCGCATATTGTAAGTGATCGAAATGGGCACATAAACGGGATTTGGAGGGGGACGACTCCCTGTTATGTTCTGGCGATTGCGACAGTTTCCCCCACTACCCATTCCCTAAGCTCCATCCCCTCCAGATCGGCGATCGTATTGAATGGCTGACCCCATAACAAACAACGACAAACGATAGAGATACGGATCCGTTCCTAACTTATCAGTTATTGTTGATGGTGTTGTTGTTGTTGTTGTTGTTGTTGTTGCTCTGCTATGCGTGCTCAATGAAATTTCATTGAAATTTAGAACGAATCTATAAAATGCAGCCAAGCAAGCCGTCAGCGGGGAAGGGTGCCATGGGGAAATTGTGGAAATGGAGACTGGAAACGGGAACCACGGTGCGATGTTTGCCGGAGATAAACCAAGTACACGGCAAGAAACGAGATTAGGAAACATATCTCGGGACCATAATTACTTAATTAATTTCGTCACAAGTATTAAAAACTTAAAAAAAACATGAAAATTCAAAACCTTTAGAGAGACTACAAGGTACCCCACATTCCTAGTCTAACCCCATTCAGTTTCTTTGACATTTCATAGCTTAGGTGCACTTCTTTCAGTGCAGCTTCGGCAGCAGCATGAACGCATTTGAGGTTGCTGCTGTTGTTGTTGTTGGAGTGATGACACGAGACGTCTACGCCGCCGCCGACGGCGACGCAGGCAGAGGCAGAGTGGCAGAGGCCAAAACGTCGGCGTGGGTGAGGAGGGGGCGTGGGTAAGGGGGCGGTGGTTGTTGCTGCTGCTGCTGCTGCATGAATTTATGAATGATTCGTATTTGTGTGTGAGTGCCGTCGCAATCGCCGCATGTGCACGAGTGTGCGTGTGTGTGTGAGTGCTGCGGTCGCATTTAATGAATGAAAATCGCAGGCAGCGACAAAAACATAATACACACATGCACCCACACACCCGCCGCGAGGAACACCCACACACACACACTCGCGTACGCCCATTATAGTAGTAACGGAAGTAAACCGAACAACAACTAACTCATTCAAGACTAAATGCGAGTGTCTAAATAAGTCGCTGAATGGCCGCCTGATTCCGAGCTACTTGCCCGGATTATATGCCATTTGATATGGTCGGCGTCGGCTTTATATAGCTGTATATACAGTGGATCTAGTCGGATGGATCTGCACTCCTTAAACCGCTCTAATTTACCTCAATTGTCCTGGCTAGTGAAGGGGTTAGGATCTTACAGTTCAGCTTTAAAAAGAGCCTTCAGAGTAAAGCTAATCTTTCCTAAAGATATTCACAGATCTTAAGGCCTCAAAGATACTTTCACAACAACTTGACTTGAAAAGAATTTCAAAAGTCAGCGCAAGTCTCCACTTATTCAGCAGAATTCTCTGGAACTCTGGCGACTATTTATACAGATTTCCTAATCAGCGGCGTTTCGGTAGTTCCCGGAATAGAAAATGGATTTGCACATTCTAAGACTGAGTCAGAGGCGACCTATGAACCAGTCGATGACCAGCCCATATCCATATGCAAATAGAGCCAGCGACTTAGTCAGCTTCAGGGAATACTAGATGAGTGCATCTGAAGGACTACTATCGACAGATTAGGAGCAAATTACAAATAGTCGGTGAATGAATATGGAAGTGCCCGGAGGGCAACAACCAAAGCCCTCGGAACTTACACAGAGCCGTGACGCACGGACCCGGAATGCGAGTGTGTAACTTGTGGAGGGCCTGGACTTTACGAGTTGATATTATTATTGTTATTGGAGATGCGGTGGCGATAAAAATTGCAAAACAACTACTGCCCAGAAGGGAAATTGCTGGTGGGGAAAATCAACGGCAGAAGGCAAACAGCAAATACGAACGGCCAAATGACGCACAAAAACTTTACAAGGCTGTCTGCCGCGGCAATGTAAAGGGGCGGCAGGCGGCATTCGGTGGGCGGTGGGTGGTAGGAGGCCAATGTGTACGTCATCAAGAGCTGAATGAAATCGAAATTGGCGCGGGCCATTTTACGTCAGAGCCAAACAAAAAAGAAAAAGGAAAAGAAAAGCGAAGAAAACTAAACGATCTCCAGCCACAGCCGCGATTTCCTCTCAGATCTTGTTAATATTTGTTTGGCCGCGTATTTAGATTGCGATTATTTATGCTGCTCGATGACGTTCGATTGTAAAAGACTTTGGCCAGCGCCTTAATTGCGCCAACTGTGCGCCTAATTATGGCAGACACTGTGGCAGAGCCCCACGGCTATACCAGAACTCAGAATATAGCTGGCAAACTGGCAACCTGGCAAAAAGGAAAGATCCGTCGCGACATTTATAAATAAATTGTTGTCTATACGAAAATAACTAAACGGATCATTATCTTCGGACATGTGCGACAGCGTCTGGTCAATTAAAGGCCATAAAATGTCATAAAGCATCTGAGATATAGTGTGTCTTGCAAAGCTACCTACTGTTTGTGGGATCAAAGTGGGGAGGGAGTGTTTGTAGGACTTCTAACTTAGGTAAGTTGGTAGTAATTTGTTACGTATACTTAATATTTGCAAAGATATTAAGAAACTGTCACATGATCCTCTTTTAGTACCACATCAACCTCTTCTTCAGTTAGTTTTCTTTACAGAATGTGACATCAACATTCGCAGATTACCTTTGAAGAGAAAGTAACGTGCTAATTGGAGGCTTGGCCAACCATTCCTGCCCAACCAATTCGAAGTTAAACTCTTAATTTCTCTGCCATTAAGCTTCTGGTTCCCACAAATTAAACGAAATATTCATGTCAAATCGAATCGATCAATCACGAGTTTGGAATATGGAGCATGTGGTTAGCTGTTTAAACCAAAGCTGCCACCAGAAAACTAAATTACTTTAATTCTTGGCTCGTGTTTTCTAATCTGCAGCCGGAGATCGCTTGTCCGCGGATTTGGGTTATGCGATTTTGATCAGATTCGGATCGGACGAGGAATGATAAATGCGTAACACTCAAACTGGTTCAATTTTCGTGAATACTTTGATCTTGTTACCGCTCTTTCTGCCTCTGCTGCTGTTGTTGTTGTTGTTGTTGTTTTTATTTCTGTTATAGTTGTTGTTGTTGTTGCCCTGCCACGGGCTGTGCCAATCTTAATTGCGCATTTAAATATAATAGAAAGACAGAAACTACAAAAAAGAGAAAAACTACCACACAACAATAACTATAAACACTGATACACATGGCGGCGACCCGTTTGCTAGTTCAGTCCGTCGATGCGAACTTGAGGCTCGAAAAAGGCGCCTCCAAGTACAACAACAACAACAACAACAACAACAAGAGCACTAACATCCATTCAGAACTGGGTACCCCTGCCCCGAATGGCCCGAAAAACCCCTTCCGAAAAACTATTTGGTGTGTGCCCATCTGTATCTGTATCTGTCGGCTCTGTATTGAAGCTGCGCATATTGCGCCTTAGTTATTTATTGTGTACGAGTACTATATAGTATGGGCAGTACGCAAAGGGGCTGCAAACTCATTTTGCGCACTACTTTTCCAGCTCTCCAAATTACCCCGCTGCCTTGGCAACCCTAATGGGTTTCGAATTACCCCAGGCCCACAAAAAATATTAATAATATTGATCAATTATCGAATTAAGTGAGTTCATGCAAATGCCCTCGACATAGGCTAACTGGATTGCAATCGAGTTGAAAGCAACTTAAAGTTGATTAAAATGTCCTTGATAATTACATTGTATTATATTTCAATCATAATCTTTCTACTTAATTCGATTCCCAGAATTATTTCAAAAATTTAACAATTTTTACTTCTTTCAAAAAGTCTTTAAAAGTTTCCCTTTGCGAAGTTGACCTGTAAATTCACTCAAATAACAGTAAATGCCAGTCTGGCAACGCTTGGCCGAAGAGAGAACAAGGGCCACTTGCTCTCTCGCTCTCCCAATGGCGGTGTCGGTTGCGTATACTTGATATTTTTTGGTGCGCAAAAAGTCTCACGGAATGAATGCTCTAAGGACAGATGGCTGCGCAGCCGGCGTCGCAGTCGCTCTTCTTGATTTTCTTTTCATTTTATTTTACATTTTTTTTTTCTTTTTCTGAGGACTTGCAGTGGAACAGCTGTTTTGTGTTATGGCAAACAGCTGTTCGGCTGCACTCACACAAACACGTGCGCGCTGCACATTTTCCCACACGTAATAACGAAACAACAAATTTTTAAACAAATTGCATTCAATACTTACAAACAAAGGCCATTAGACGGTGATTATATAAGCACTAGGCTGCCAGCCCTGACAACTCGGTGCGATGGTGTTGGTCGGTCTGTCGGTGTGTCGGTGTGCCTGTTGGCGATGGTGCTGATGTGCGAGCATGTGTGTGTTTGTGTGTGTGCTTGTGTGTTGTTGAGTGTTGGTGTAGCTGTTGGTGTTTTTTAAACTTTTTCGTTTTCCATTCGTTGGTGTTGATGTGCGTGTGTGCCAGTTTAGTTAAATGCTGAGCACACGCACCGAAATACAGCAACAGCAACAACAGCAACAGCAAACAGCTACAACAACAACAACAACAACAACAGCGACAACAACAATATGGCTAGGCAGATAGGCAAGTTTGCCTTTAGTTGTTTCTGTAGCTTACTTTGTTGTTTTATTTGTCGACAGCGGTCTGACTGGCTAGCTCTGGTCTGGTCCCCGCCCCTTCGTGGCCCCCAGCACCCCCTCCCTGTGGCTATATGTCGTATCTAAAACATTTGCGCTTTAAATAAATACACAGAGGGTATTATAAAAAGGCAAAAGAAACGAGGAAAACTAGTCGCGTACAAAAAACAGCAACAGCAACAGCCAAGACAACAACAGCAACAGCGACAAATTAGTTCAATGCACGCCGCCAGAAGAGTGTGTGTATATAGGGCTATCACCTCTCGGCGGACTGCGATGCCCACACCTTCTTTTATGGGGTGTTTGTTTTGATTTCTCTAATATCTTGGAGTCCCAGGGCTCTTTCATTGATCGTACATCGTAGGTACATCAGCCTGGGGCACAATTTCATTCATCATCATCGCCTTAATCATCATCGGCGCTCGCAGTCTCGTTGTCACTGGTACAAAGTTCACATATGTACATATGTACATACATACAGACATATGTATATGTATATGGACATGCAATCAAATAAAAAATTTTGATTGTATAAGTTCACAGTTTCTTTGTGCGCCATTTTTTGTTCTTTCCAAATACATACATATATGTACGTACATATACACATACATACGGACATACGGACGTAGAAGCGTTTCAGGTTCTTTATTTGAAATTTATTTAGTGTTATTTTTTTGTATTTACTTTTCCGCTTCTAATTTTAATTATTCAGTTGCGAAGCTCAAAAGTCGCGAGTTTGTTTTTGATTCTTGTTGTTGTCGCGTTTACTGTTGCTGTTGCTGCTGTTGTTGTTGTTGTAGTTGTTGTTGTTCCCCCAGTTTTGTTTCTCTCGCTTCACGTTTTTCTTTTTCGGTTTGTTAAATACGTCGTTTAAGTTGCTCTTGGCTGGCTTGCTTTATTTTCTTTGCAACTGCGTCGCAAAAAGTTGCAAACATTTGTATTGTTTCTTGATTCGAGTCTTGCTTCAAGGTAATTAACAACTACTAGGAACACCACCACACTGCTCGGTTAGAAATCACTTTTTAAGCTTTGCAATTTAACAACTTTGAATTCAAAGGAATCCCGGCGCGTTACTCTAAAAACAGAAACCCTTTAACAGTGTGACCAGATGCCAGCGACAGTCCTACGCCACTCCACAACCACACTCTGCACACTCTGCACTCCGATTCCCAAGTGCTGAGTCTGAGTCCGGCTCCACCGCCTCCTCCTTCTTTTCGTTGGCGCTGTCGGTGACGTACTGAAACAAATGCCCCACGAAACTTTAGTTTGCGGCGGAATCAACGACACACCAACACCCGTTCGCCGAGCTCTCACAGACACGGACACGGATACAGGCACGCACACAGCTGCTGGGGCACAGCAACAAGTATGAATGAATGAGCGGCTGCCGCCGCCTCTGCCGGCGTCGCCTGTAAGTGTGAGTTTGGATGTAATGGTTAACGCCACACAATCGGGGGATTCCGCTCTGTCTGCTTTGTTGTTGCTCCTCAGTGTTCTGAAAACATAGCAAACAAACCTCGCACACACACACCCGCCCCAGATACTCGCTCTGTCCCTCTCTGGCCCCTGGCTAAAGCCTAACTGCTCGCGTGCCTTGGTGTGTGTGAGCGGCGTCTAAGCACAGCGAGAAATTTTCATTAACGAAACGATCGAAGGCAAAATGGCGGATTTTGCAAGGGCAATCATAACGGTTATTCGCATGATTTGAAATTTCTAAGATTTTATATTTTTTGAGGTAATTTTTATGGGTATTTTATTTATGGAAATAAAACACAGTACCTTTATAAAATATTTAATTAGTTTATCGGTGATTAAATAGATTTTTGTTTTGATTTTATTTCTTGTATTTTTAGAAAATTCAAAAAAACCAAGAAAATCTCAAAGCTCAATTTGGAATTTTTTAGGTTTTGAGTTAGCTTGTTAATACACCACCCTTTCTTGACATAGCCCGTATGTTCTTGTTAACATTTTCAAGAAACTGATTAGAGGGTTTTCATCTAAAGCATATCAAAACACGTTCAGTACCTTTATTCGGTTTCTATTTCTACAAGTTACTACTTTTAATTAGTGTTAAACCACTTTCTCAACCAATAACGAACACTTCTATGGCTTTATTCAAACTCTATCAAAACTTTACTCATTGCCATCAAGCACTAAACATGTGTAAACTATCTTGGATTGACATTTATTAATTCCAGCGTTTAGCGGACCAGACTGTATGCTCATGTATTAAGCATTTGGACTCAGAGCAAGCAGCAATTAATATTAAATGCCACTATTAATAAGCCTAGAACGGGTTTATTTTTATTGGCAATGGAATTGTAAATTGTAACTAAGGCTAACTTGAGTCTCAGGCATATCTTAAGATTGTATACTTTCGAATGGGATGAAACTGCAGTTCTACTATCTTAAGACTAAAGCAGCTTAAGATGTGCTAAAAATAAGTGTAACCAAAATATGTTCCATTCTCATCCAATATGGTTTAGTGATGTGCTTTTTCCAGTAATCCCAATCTGGACTTAAGCCTTTCTTCATTCCTATCAAACCTCCGGTACTTTGCGCTCAGTGTAAAGATTCACACACATACGCACACGATCAAAAGGCAGCAACAAAAAGGCCCAAAAGAAATCCGACGAAAAAGAAGAAGAACAAATTCCTGTGGCAGAATTTGGGGGCACAAGGGATTGGGCTTGGAATTGGAACTGGGCCTGGGATTGGGATTGGGTTTGGGTTGGGGCTTGGGGCTTGGGGGCCTTAAAGAGCTGGCTACGCACACAGTGAAGACACAGATGCAGAGCCAGTCAGTGTGCCATATGAAATATGTAACATCAAGCTCATATCACAAGCGAGCGACAGCGACGTTGGCAGCTCACCGACACAGAGATACAGATACAGATACAGATACAGATACGGATACGGATACTACAGCTTGTGCTTGTGGGTGTGTGAGAGGGCCTCGACTGGCCCAGTGTGTGAGTGTGTGCTGAGGGGGAATATTTTCTTCTAGAAAATGAATTTCAGATCAAATCATATGGCACCCACCCCTCAGGGTTGTTCAATAGGAATAATTACGAAAGAAAACCCTTTAATTTCCCCACTAAAACGGGTCTTAGGAGGCCGTTAGGGCAGGCCACTCGACTGCTGGCCCAATTATGGATTTGATCCTAAATGCGGCGAGTTAATTAAACGCCTTAATAATAGTCCACGTGCTACTGCTGACGTAAGGGTCGTCGGCGGCAGTGCGACACTCATAGGGGCGTGCACAACCAACAACATCCAATACCAGTCCGAACGGAAAGTAAAAAGCGCCGCACACACCGATACTTTGTTGTGCCTTGGTATTTGGCATTTGGTATTTCACTTATTTTTTCGGAGCATTTCTCACGCACACACACACGCAGCCAGAAGCCAAGACTCTCGCGGGGAAGGCATTTTATTCGCGAATTTCTACGCATTTTTATAGATTTTATAACGGAACTTCGGCTCCTAAGCCCCTAAGATCGATCTTCACCGGTAATCTGGGAGCAGTTAAGGGGCTAAGGGGTGCCTCCTAGGGCCTTCCTGGTTCCCCCACCCAAAATTCTTCTTCTTCAAGAGCACATCACGTGGTCGCCCACCCCCAAGCACCCCACACATCCCCCCACCAACCACCAAGAAACAGCAATCCTCTCACACCAACACATCCAAATAGCCGCAATCGCAGAAGAGAGACACCCGAAATTAGCAATAATCTCGCCGAGAGCAGAAGCTATAAGTATATATATATATATATCTGTATATATATATATATAAATTAACAACAACAACAACAAAAGTACAACAATGAAGAGGCCGGAAAACAAAATGGCCGTAAGGTGTGGAAATTTCTTTGGACGTGTTCAGTTCCAATTCCCAAAGCCAAAAGCCAAAAGCCGAAAGCCTCGGCCATTTTGTCCCTACTGCATTTGCATAACAAACTGCTCGAATTACCCACAGATCGGAAGTGTGAATAGGAATATATATGCCTATAGGCATTATTGTATATTTTCCTAACTGACAGACGGCCACAAAATGGCGCCTGTCCGGAATGGCGCCGCTTCTATTCGAAATCGAGACTCGTAATAATATTATTCGACACTCGATCGGATCTGAACTTGAATTGGAAACTCTCTGATCGATATTATCAACACAGATCTCAGTTACAGCACTTCTTGATAAACAGTTAGGGAAGACAGTAGAACAGTAATAACAATATTAAACGAAGGGTATTAGGATTGGTATTGCTGCTGATGTCATTTAATCATATCAATTTTTCTGTTAGATTTGATGTCCCTTAAGCAAGCTAAACCCACTTCAAGTTATCATTCGAGGACATTCCATTTCAGGGAGACTCTGCAGAGTTAGTCTGAACTTTATTTCTTGGCTTCCTGGTCTAGTTTTTCTTACATATATCAGCTTCCATTTCATGGCTTTCTGCAGAGTAATTACCGACATAATGAAGAATTAAGACAGTTTATTCAATTTCCTAACTACATTCTACTCCCTCAACCTTGCTTGACTCCATTACGAGTAGCATTATTTGAGTTTCGTACTTCTTTGTTCTAAAGCAAACAAAGTCATAAACCTATTAGGAAGTTAGTAGGTAGAAAGGCTCTTAATTTCCTCTCAGAACCAAACAAAATTGAAGTTAATAAATAAAAATGTAAATCGCAAAAGTCAAATACTTCATAATTCCATGATTCATAAAGAAGTTCAATTGAGGGTTAAACCACCATGAAACTGAATTGCTCTCCACTCTCAATTAAGACTTTCAGCGGCTATCAAAGTAATTGATAGTTAATTGATTTATCCAAAGACTGCATTATTGTTGTTATAGAATAATTCCAGTTTTTAGGCGATCGAAGAACATTAGAAGTGCCACCAAAATGGATGCCAAGTGGCTTATTAAGTGGCCAGCTGAGTTGCATGCGCCCCAAGTTAGTTACACCGATTAGACTTTTAATCAAAGGTGACCCCAATTATTGGTATTCTGCATCTTTGGCCGCTCGTACACCTCGTTTGCATCCGAATCCAAGAGATTCGACCGGCGACAGCCTCCATTAAAATGCCCCACTAACTGCATTCCAAGAATTTACAAGTCAAAGATCGAATGTGCGCCGCTCTAACGATAGTGCCCCGCCACCCCCCCTAGCCCCTTAGCCCCCTTTGTCCCCTTGGCAGACCCCACACTCCCCATCACCCCCTGGTGGCCATGCTGATCATCAATAGCCAGATGCATTGTGTTTCTCGAGCGGAGACCGAGACGCAGGCAGAGACTGTGGGTCCAGGGCCACCGCCAGCGATCAGCAGACAACAAAGACTCAAATTGAATAAATAAAGCGCAAGATTTATGCATACGAAATTAATAAATTGAAATATATGTACAATAAGTATTAGGCGCCAACAATGAGCTGCATCGGGCATTTAATTTCATGCCCACCCATCGCCCAGCGCCCAGCGCCCATCTCCGGGCGGAGTTTATCAGTGGGCCACGGCCCGAAAAGCCGAAAAACTGAAAAACCGAAACTGAAACCGAAAAACAACAGGGGAGATTAACACACGCACGGCTACAGTGCGAGAAACCAGATATGAATTATGAGCGATAAGAGCGGAGTGCATTGGTGTCAAAAAACAAGAATGGAATGGTTAGGCCTTTGGGAATGTTGTTGCACCGCACTCGCTGATACCCTGGGTGATCCACGTTGCAGGTGCTGAAGGATTAATGGGGAGCAAGTGATGTGCTAGGAGAGGAAAGGCTGGTTTAAGAATGCACTTTCATGCACAAAAAACCTATCCTTATGAGGACTTCTAACTCGTAGTCACCTTTCATGAGTTCAGAAATTATCATAAGAAATGTCATAACAGTAGTTAACATGTGTGGCATAGCTCTGATTAATAGCCGCATCAGGACTACACATTGGGAAGTAGTTTGCATATCTCAAGCGAAAAGGATGTTAAAGGACTTACAGTATGTTGAAAGATTTAAGACTCACGCTTTCCCCACCAATCCCAACCCCAAATGGATCCCTTAGACTATCCCTTTACCAAGACATAGTTCTGATTTAAGACTTACACTTTCCTCAGTTTTCCACCTTCGATCTACAAACAGATCACCTTAGGACTTATGCCCCCTTAGGTAGAGTATTCCAAATAAAAACGCAGAGCGGAGTGATGAAATGCACGGCGGAGTTGCAGTGCCGGCGGTGCAGCGGGCAGCGGGCAACGGGCAGCGTGCAACGTGCAGAGCCAACGCGGTCGGCTGCATATAATATGAGTACTATACTATATAAGCCAGTTCAGATCCGATCAGCCGGCGTCTGCGTCTCCGTCGGCGTCGACAGAGGTAGAGGCAGTGCCAGTGGCGGAGGCAGCGACAGCAACAGCAACAGCAACAGCGACAGCGACTGCAACTGCGGCAAGTTTTATGAATGAACGAGTGCAACTGCAACGGAAAGAGACGGGTAGAGGCGGCTTGTGAATGGCAAAGGCGAGATCGAACTATTGTAATTATGCAAAATGCATATGCAATTAGTGGCAACTCCCCCTCCGCCCCTCCACCGAGCCGTTTCTGAGTCATGGGGCAACTGGTTTGACTTGACTGGCGGCCTGAGAACCTAAAAAGCTGAACAGTGAACATGCCGAGAACAAGTACTCAGTACTGGGTACTCGGTACTCAGTACTCAGTACTCCAATATGAACTCATGTGATTGGAATTTGTGTGCCGTTGCTGTTGTTGTTGCTGTTGTTGTTGGTGTTGGTGTTGCTGTTGTTCTTGCTGTTGCCGATGACGAACCACCAGTCGTACAGAAGCTCTAGAAGATTGTGCAATTGTGCCCCAACCTGTTTGCCACTTTGTAGCATCGAGTGTTTGCCGAGATGCAGATGCAGATGGAGATGCAGATGCAGATGCACTTGCCTCGCATCGAATCGAATCGAATGGAATGGAATAGAGTCGGCATCACACACACACAGAACACCATAACGAGCCATTGTCCCTGGCTTGTCCAGCATGCACATTCCATTCTTTGGAAAGCGATCAATGCCAAGTCAATAATGAAACGATGCCGATCGGTCGCGGAGAGTAAAAAGAATATAAATTCTGGCCTATCAGTTGGCTCCGTGAAGGAGGGTACCGAAGCACTGATAATAATGTCGCCTGCGAGAAATTCCTTTAGCGGCATTTAGGGCCACTTAATTATGACCCCCCCGCGTGCCCTCTTCATACTCTTCGAGCAGAGCCCAATCCTAAATTCCTGGAATTTCGACTTTGACTCTTGTTAAATAACCAACTGCTGTATTTGTCCATGTCGCCGGCCCTTCACTCGGAGAAAATAGGGCATACGTTTCGGGAAGTGCATTCCGAGTGTATTTCTGGAAGGTTGTCATTGAGAGGGGCTCTGAAATGGTGATACTGAAAGCAAGAACTTTGCTTAATAAGGATTTCAGAGAGGTTAAAATGGTATTACATCAACACTAGTGTACTCCTTAGTTACCTAATTAAGGGAAAAAGAAGTGCAATTTATGAAAATTCCCTTCCATATCATAGATCCCAATCATAAGGACACCACTTACCCATTTGGTTGCAGTGTTAGCCCGCTCAGCTCAAGTGGTTACTCTGCGCTTTTATGGCCTGGCCTAGGATTGCCCACGAAATTGGCAAGACGAAAGGGTTGGCTGCAACATCATAATCCAGGATCCGAGGCTGGCAGACGAGATTGAGGCTCTGGGAGCCTTGGTTCGATGAACCAATTAGATCAAACAACTTACACCACACACACACACACACACGGACACACACCTTTACGGGGTGCAAGAATACAACAACTGGGGAGAAGACTGGGAGAACAACAAAAAAGAATTCTTTACGAGCCTCGCTCCGGTGCACGGTCATCAAGTCAGCTCGTTCAACATTCAAGAGGCATCGATGATAATATTCATTCATTTGATCAAACCGCCGACGATGTCGACGGACGGAGATGCAGACGACTTTCATTATGGGCTTGGGTTCCCTGTAGTCGCTGCAGTCCCCTCAGCCCCATCATCTTGCTCCTCCTCCTCCTCCGTCTACTGGGAGGCCGCCCAAACGGAGTCGAAACCCAAAGCCCAGAACGGCAGGGGAAGTACAAAAACATATTGCCAAAGTAGCAGCAACAGCAAAAGCAACTACGGCAACATCATCGGCCAACAACAGCAACACGAGGAATCTCAACAGCAGCATTATGCATCATTACACTGCGAGAAATAGGGTAAGAGAGGAGTAAGCTGAAGGAAGGACTAAAAGAGGTTCACCTTTACAGTCCTAGGAATGGAATGGTATTCGAAGGGGATTACCTTCCTTAAGCTGTAAGATCTTCTTGTTTTATATTGTTTAGACTACCTCAAACCCTCCGATTTCTCTCAGTGCACTCAATCGACACATTCACTTATAGGTCTCAAAATCGATGAGAAAAAGGAATATGTTGAACGGGTGGTGGCGGTGGCGGCGTTCGCTTGTAGCACGGCTCAAAACTGCTGTCCGTTGTCCGACTGCCCGTTTGTCCGCCGTCCACTCGCTCACACAAACGTACACTAGCACGGTCATGGACACGGACACACCTCCACACACTCAGCACACGCACCCAGAAGTGCATGTGTATGCAGACGAAGCCAAGACCTCTTTTTAATGTATTGCAATTCCAAGAATTTAGGAAGAGGAACGTGAGAAACTTTGTTTTTGTTATTTTCTTTTCTTTGCATTTCATTTCAAGATACGATGCCGATCTCTGACTCCCTGCCCCTTCCCCTTCCCCTGCCCCGCCCCCGCCCTCACTCTCGTACCCATTCCCCTGCGCCCTCGCCCACTGGCGGTGTTTACGTCTCGAGCGTCCAGGTTTCATGGCTCTGCAGCGGTGCTGCTGGCCTGGCTATCAAATCTGGATGGGTTTCGGGATTGGAATTGGCCCCATATCCTTCGGAGTTTTACTCATTTCAGTTGCAGATAACCCCCCGTTCTATATAGAGAGGCATATCCCATCCCCATTACACCTTTCAGTCGATCCATAAATTATATCAAAAATAGATTCACGTAACCCGAAATGCATTTCTCACACATTGCAAACTCAAATACACAAACGGACTTATATACCGCCAAACAAATGTTTACCAATAAAATCCGATTTTCAACTGCTATAAATGGAGATGATCTTGACGGCGTTCTTCCCGATATAGACCAAACAAAGGTGTTTAAATATTCTTTTCAAACTTTGCGGGATTACTGAATGTTTTGCGAAAATTCACTCTTTAATTTTGGCAACTTCATCCTGATTTAAATTACTTTTGATGTACAGAAAGACTGAAAGACTCAAAGACCAAATCTATATATTAAGAAGGTTTCTCGTTTACAAATTGCAAACCTTCTTAGTTCATTTAAGGGTTACCAAACTTTTAGCTAGTTTTATTGGCCATACCACATCCCACTATTAAGGAAGAGTTCTTACTTTCAATCTAGCTTTTTCCAGTGGCCCCAAGTGGGCACCTCTGGAGGCCCAGGCTCTCGTATCCATAAGTCACCGAGGCGTCTTCGACATCGTTTTGGTCTTCGGTGGACGTCGCTGCCTTCGTTGGCGTTGCAGTTTGCAGAATGCCCCAGACCCCAGACCCCAGACCCCAGCCAGAGACCCAGACATTCATATTGTATACACTTAAGATTCTTTGTGGAATTTCGGTGCAGGAGTTGCATGAGGGGTGGGGGCGGTGGGTGGCCAGCAGTGAGCAGTAAGCAGTAAGCGGTAAGCGGTGAGTGGGCCAGGCGCGTGGTAGTATGTGTTGGCGTGTCTCTGTGCGAGTGCAGACTTGGCTAATAAAGCCGGCGACAGGAGAAAGCCAAATTCCAAGAGCACAACATTGTAGCACTTGGGTGGTGCCGAGGTAAACAACAGTTCCTGGGCACCAGGAAGGGGTATCCCCCGGGCAGGGATCTCCATCTCCATCTCCATTGCCAACTCCAACTCCATCTCCATCTCCGTCTCGGTCTTTATTTAGTTATTCTGTTTGCTCGCCAATCGTTTCCTTTTTGCATTCGCTGCACTTTTCGCCGAGTGTATGCGTGTGTTTGCTGGTGCGTGTGCTGGGCACATTTCTTTTTGGGATGCCGCTGATCGGAACATGGATGTGGCTGTGGCTGTGGATGAGGCTGAGGATGAGGTTGTGCTTGTGGCATGGTTGTGGCTGTGGATGTGTGGCTGCCTCCGGAATGTGCATAATTTTTTTCCTTCCTCCATACCCATTTGTTGGCCAGCCGTAAGGATAACCTCAGCTGAAAGTCAGCTTAAAGTTATATCTAGGAACTATACCCTAGGAACTCAGAATGGAAAAGGTTTCCATCTACTAAATGGTAATCTACTTAACTTAGTTGCTATTAACTCTTTTAACAAGGATATCTCTCAAAGAGTGAACTCTCTTTCTTGAACTAAAATCAATTTGCCTTTACAGGGTATCCCTTATTCCATCCCTCACAGACCTGCGCCCATCAGCATTCTTGCCGTTTTGGCTTGCTTTTCTTGGCCTTTTTCTTTCCTTTTCACATTTTACTGTGTGGCGCAGGGCAGCAGCGACAAAATAGCAGAACCCTGTTGCCATGATCGTTAACAAGATGCCAAGACAACGAGAGGGGACGGCCAAGGGGGTTGGGGGCAGATTGGAGTTGGCAGAGGAGCCTGGAATCTGTGGGAGCTTCGAAAATGTTGGCGGCAGCCAAATTAAATAGGCGCAAGCGCTTTGAGTTAGCCACGAGTTGCCCAGAATCCAGAATGGGATTTTCAACTTTTGGTTGCTGTTGTTGTTGTTCTGTTTGTTATTGGCATGTTGTTGGTGTTGTTGCTTAAGTGTTCTTGGTATGTTGTTATGTTGTTGTTGTTGTTGTTGCTGATTTTATTGTCTTCGTGGCTGTTGTTGTTGTTGTTGTTGCTGCTGCCCCAGCGAGTTGTTTGCGAGTTGATTGTCCTGTCCCCTCGAGTTTTTGGCCTGAGCCGGCAGGAATGCTGCCTCACGGGTAGAAAGAGAGAAAATCTTCTCACCTGAGAAAGGCGATGGGGTGAGAGGGGCCTCCGCCGGGGGAGTGGCGGAAGACGCTGCAAGCCAAGGATCGAGATGCGGTTCGTTCTTGTTTTTCTTTTGAATTTCAGCTTTGTGTGCTGATTTCGTTGTTGTTGTTGTTGTTTTTTATTTCGGCGGTGTCTGTGGCCAACTACTCGGAGTTCTCACATGTATATGTGAGTACATCCCCATGACATGGCATGCACTGAGCGAAAAAAGAGGCTCCTAGACGAGACTCTGTGGATAAAATAAAAGAAGGTTGCAATAAGGAAACTTATTTTGAAATCTGATCACTAGATCTTAGTTTGGGTGATGTTTCATAGATCCTAACTTAATTTCATTATGATAAAGTCCGATATATCTAAGCTTTTTAGTTCGATTTGTTAGTTATGATTTAAGTTTTAAGATCTGAGAGTTTTTAATCTCAATATTTTAAAAGTTGCACTCTCCCTTCCAATTTTATGGCATAAAAGAGAAGTTTGACATCATACTTAATACCCCCTTTTCCCGCAGTGCACGCAGGGAGTTTATTATGATTATTTTGTTTGGCTGCCTTTGGACTGTGCAAAAATCCGCACATAATCTGGCAAAACCAGTAGAACAACAACACCAAAGGATGCGGACAGCTCGGCTCATTTATTATGTGTGTGTGAGCCGAGGCGCAAAATCCCTATCCTCACTTACATACCTCTCAGTTCGGTGCGGTCCGTAGGGTCCATGAGGTCCATGAGGTTCACCATGTCCGTCCTTCCATTTCCATGAGTCCGTCTGCCCGTCTGGCTTTTTATCTTTTTGGGATTTCGCCTTTTGTCCTGCTCAACGCATTCGAGTTTTCCCAGAAATGTTAATTATAATACTCACAAACATACATAATTACTCGCATTTCGATGCCCGTAGTTCCCATATCTCCCATATCCTGTTTATGCGGCTCTGGCCTCTGGTTCTCCCTCTCCCTCTCTGGGCCCCTCTCTGGGTCCCTCCGTCTCCGTCCATTCTCGTTTCCCGCACTGCGTTTATTAATGCGCCAAATAAATTTGCATGCCATGCACATTTTTCGTTCATTCCGCTCATTAATGATACTTGTTTATTTATTTTTGATATTTTTTGCACTTCTGGGCTGGGATTTGGTCAATGAAAAGGGTTCGCTGCGTGTGAATTATGCTCGTAAATAGGGTTCCTACTTCAGCGGTACAATGGAATCGGAGTGGCATCTCAAGAATATCTTTCTTGGTCACAGGAAGCTTATTCTTTGCTAGACTAGATGATGGATCGATTGTTAATATATCAGAGATGTAGATACCACGTTTATTCTTAAGCCAACTATCTGGTAAGCATTAGGTATGAGTACAAGGGTTAGATGCACTACGGGAAGGTAACTGAAAGTATTCAATCTGGTTTAACCTTATCAAAGACTTGAAAAGGCGATTGAATGTGCAATACAAAATCAGAAGATTAAATATTTAAGCTACAATTTAAATCTTCTATGAAGTTATGCAGAAGAATGTAAGTTTAATGATAGTTTTAAGTTTACTTTCAAAGACTCAAAAGTAATTTTTTAATAACAGAGACTAATTAACCGTTTAATGCGCATTAAATATGTCAAGAAAAGCAGTAATTAAGAAGTAATTATTAAAAATGAAATTTATTTAAATTGAAATACTTTTAACCTCATTATATAATTAGTATAGTAAACGGATTAATCAACCAAAATTAAATGGAAATCGAATTTGTCAATCGATACTTACCTTTTAATGGCTTAATTGACACACAAAATTGAAAATTGAAAAACAAATGCAAGGCGAAAGCAATAAAATTTAAACAATTTGTTACAACGCAGTTTTTAAAAGTTTATAATAAAATCGCCGCCATTATGTTTTTGCCGCCCCCTCTCTCCCCCCGCCCGTTCTACCTCGCCCAGCACCCCACCCCACCGCTTTGCTATTTTGCTCCCGCTCTCTCCCAAAAAATACTAAAAGAGCGCAAAAAAATATACGAAACCCTCCCACTTCCCCCCTCGCGCAACAAAAACAACAACAGCAAGAATGTCAAAAACTAACAAAAACCTTAACGACGTCTCTCGCACTAACACACACACACACACACACGCACACACTCAGAGACATAACATACTGGCAAATAATGCCAATTGATCGCTTACTCTCTCACACATACACGGGCGCCAATTTATCACCTACTCACTCACACACACTCTGCCCCCACACACCCCAACGCGCATGTGTAGGTGCTCTCTTTCGGGCACACACCAATACCAGCGCAAATACTAATCGCCGTGGAGCTAGCAACAACAACAACAACAATAACAACAACAACAAAAGCAACAAGAGAGTCGATCACGTA
The DNA here is from genome assembly GCF_018153835.1 of Drosophila eugracilis. Classification (NCBI taxonomy): domain Eukaryota; kingdom Metazoa; phylum Arthropoda; class Insecta; order Diptera; family Drosophilidae; genus Drosophila; species Drosophila eugracilis. The sequence continues at coordinate 657,336 of NW_024572964.1, read as the reverse complement.
TTGCGCAGATACGTGAACGTGAGATTCGAGTTTGTAGAGCGAAAGGGGAGGAGTGGGGGTGGGTGAAGAGTGCGAGGGGGGAGGTGGTGCGGTGGGGGCAACTAACGCCACCCTTCCAGCAAAGCGATAATGAACAAGCAAAGCTACAAAGAGCGAGAGCGAGAGAGAGAGAGAGAGAGAGAGCGGGAAACCAGTTGCCGTGGCACGTCGACCACATTCCAGGCGAAAGAGGTTAGACCTCTCATTTCATTCACAATTTTTAACGTTCGAAACGTTGTTGTTGTTGCTCTTGTTGCTGTAGTTGGCGTTGCAGCGACGGCGACGTAGACTGCGGCAGAGGCAGCGACCGCATGTGTGGGGGCCGCATTTTGGAGCTCCACTGTGCCTTTGAATTTTTTCCATGGGATGCTTGGCGCTTGGCATGCGACACCCGAAAAGGGAGAAGTCGTTAAGGGGAAGAAACCTTAAAATACCCTTTGAGATTGTTAAACATCTTTGGACATAAAGATCTAAGTTATTAAATGATTATTAAGTGATTAAATACATTACTTTCTGTTATAGTAGATTATATCAGAGCTTATGTCCTTCGATAACTATTCAAAAGATAACTCCCTTCTTCATAGACCTCATTAACTGGCGCTGAAAGGGGAAGAAGAAGCAGCAGCGGCAGCAGCAGCAGCAGCTTAAAGCCGATCAATCGCTATCGATATCGTCGTGCCTTGTGGTGTTTGTCTTTCGTCAGCGCCTTTCAATTTATTCCATTTCCATGTTGCCGAGCAGATAAGAAAACTGTGATAAAGCCAGAGAAGAAGAGCAGAAGGTGATAAGGAGAAGGAGAAGGAGAAGGAGGAGGGGCCGAGAACGGGACGGGGACCATCCTTGACGGCGAGCGGCATTTCAAATGCCAACAATTTATAACCTGTTTGCCTTAATTTCTTACTCAAATGGCCAGCGAATTAAAATAAATTCCTTAACCAGGCATGTAATCGCGTTATCATCATTATTTACAATTATAACAGCAGCACACACACATGCACACCTACATGGCCGGGAAATGGAAGAGGAGTGGGAGGCAGTAGAAGACTTTGGACTGAATGCACCAAGAGAAAATTCGGGAGATCGAAAGGGGAAACTTACCAATCTAATACAGGAAGATGATCTTGGATCTTAATGGGTATTTTTATTAACTAATCTTCTTCAAAACTTTCCCAACTTATAGCTTACTTTAAATCCATCTTATTACCGCTGCGATCACTCAAGATTTCTCCAAGTGCTGAGCACAGAGATATGCATGGGTATCTCTAAGATAGTTTCGCTTGTCGCCGTGCCGCCTGTGGCACATAGCGTACATTAATAATAATAGCAGCCACAACTTGTCCACGGAGCGGACTCGAGAGTCGGAGTGTGAATACCTACACATACTTCAATGTTACCTAATTAAAGTTTACATGCAGCTTTCTGTCGCCGGTTACGAGGCGGCAACATCAGCAGCATGATTCATTGGAATGCAAAGAATTTTCATATGCTTCTATCTACGTTGATGGCTGTTGGTCTTTACAATTTCAATATGTGTGTGCGATGAATGATTTTGTAACATCTGAGGCAGCAGCAACAGCACCAGCAGCAGTGGCAGCAACAATAACAAGAGAAACACCCTAAAAACATCAAGGCAAACACTGTGCATGTGGAATGCAGTAATGGGCCAACCATAACAAAACAACCCAAAAACCGAAAGGGCTCCAAAGGGGGGATAGGGACAGGGGCAGGGACAGCCGCCGGACACGAAGTCCGACGGACTGCTAGTCAAATAGACAAGCAGGCAGACAGACAAACAATCCAATAGATAGACAAATAAGCTTGGCACTATTCGTGGCCGAGAGATACGAATACGAATCGAATACCGTGCCACACATCGAGCGAATTATAAACGAATACAAATGGAAATGGAAATGGAAGTAGGGGAAATGGGGGATATCTTCCAATCGAACGGCACTCACTAAGCAGATCAGATTAGAGATCTATCAATGGACCAAAAACCATTATGCGGATAAGGCCAGCGGAGTGGAGTGGAGTGGAGTGGAGCCCCGGAGTGGAGCCCTCACACTTCAGATTGCCAGAGACCCAATTAAAAGTTGTTTCATCAGATTAAGTAGCAAAACGGAGCGGAAACAAACAAGGATATTAAGAGGCGCCATTGGGATTAACTAGTCTAATGACTATATAAGCTGAGCTAAAGACATTATTATTAATACATACTTTAATTCACTTAAAGAAAAACTCAGGGAAATCTCTCGCCACCCACCCTCAAATCAATCAGAAACCAATTCCCAGAAACCATGAAAAAAGTCAACGGAATGTAAGAACACAATGTTTATCAGGGCTCAGTAAACGCTGATGGAAAACCACTTTCCCTCGCTCGCTTTTCCCAATACTTTTCCCACAACGCAGTCCGCATTTTCCAGGATCTCCAGCCCAGGGCCAGCCAACAAATTAGTTCCAAAGGATAAGAAAATATTACAGCGATCATGAATGGCATTTACAGCCATCGACACCGGACCTGACCCGAATTCCCAGCCTCTTGTGAGAAACAGGAAAATATCTCACGCTGCTTCTCCCTAGCCCAAACAAGCAGCAACGAAAAGAAAACAGTATCGATAAAAATTGATTGCATATTTACAGTAATCCCGAAAAGGTCTCCGGGCAATTCCAGGAAGCATCTTTGAGATGTTGCCGCAGCCAAGAAAAACCCAGAAGATCGCTCGGGTCTGGGTCTGGGTCTGGGTTCTGGCTTTGTTCGGGGCTGATATGTGTCGTCGGGGTTATCCGTACTTGTTTGTAATCAACACATCACTTCCCACACTTGACGACGCGGCAGTCGATCCTTTGATATTGGCACTGGCACACCCACACACCACACACATGCCAGAATGTCCCATTCATCCACTGAGAGAAACCTCCTCTTATTTGTTAAGAGTGTCAAAGGAAGATCAATGTGCCTAGCATTTACTAAAGTTTGTGGAAGGGAAAGGATTTGTTTTAAGATTTCCTTTCTTTTTAAATAACCTTTAGTTAGCTTTATAGTTATGGATACTTTAGAGTCTCAGGTGCATCATTTGCTTAATTTGATTGATATTCTTTCAAATGTCAGGTTAGATATCCTCTAACATTTCGTCATGAACTATTTTAGCCACTGTAAAGCATACGACTAACTTAGATATCAATGACATCCTGACTTTTTTTCCAGTGCACTCATAACTCGTCCTAATCACTTCACATTTGTATTCATTCTGTAATCTGTGGCACAGGAAGTCATTGTCAGCGAAAATGATTACACGCCGACTAAATCACAAGAGTCCATGGTGGTCTGCCCCGCTGACCCTCCTCCGTTCTTGGAAAATCGATTTCAAGCGCAGAGGAAAACCCTGAATGCTGGTCACCAAACTGTATATAGAGAGAGGTGCCCATGGGCGTTCTGAGGAACGTCCAGTCCAATCCGATCCTATTTCAAATGGCTCAACTCAATGACTTCTACGAATTTCGCAAGGCAGCCGCACCGCTGGCACCACTTGCAACACCAACGGGATGTCGATGTCGCACGCAGTCTCTGCCCAGCGGGTTGGCCAGACTCCGCCGCCTAGGGTCCAGATCGGACGACATTATATGCCCAATTTGTTTGTTGTCGATTCACTTTTTAAAATCGCCGCCTACAATGCACTCGCATTAATCCCAGATCCTCCGAGCACTTGAGTGCCTCGATCTGCTTTCTGTGGCCAATGTCTGGCCAATGTCTGTCTTTATCTTTGTGGGAAAGCGATTGCGGGGAGTTCCCACTCTGCGAAACATCGATTCGGATTTCAAAAGTCACACAGAACTTCTAATCAGTTCGATGGGAAATTTTGGAAATATCCAAAAATACATGACTCATAGCTAGATATCACTTAAACGCTTGCGTAAGGGCTTTTTATCGAATATTTAGTTCAGCATGAAACCCTAATCATATCGTTTCGGGAAACTAAGATTTTCCTAATCAATAAAAATTCCATCAGAGAGTCATTCTTCCCAACAAAGTGAAACCTTAGCCGCAGTTTGCCTATGAATAGTCAAGATGGACTGCATTCTTGATGCCCCACGAAGTCGCCGAGGTGTCAAGAGTTTAATTTTCAATAATTCCCAATCGAGGGACCTGCCACACCTCGCTTGGTCCCCCCTTACCCCCTGCCACACGTGGGGCGCTGTGAATTGGTTTCGCACCCACCGACAGCGCCAGTCGCCAGCCAACTTTGTTGGCCAACTCTTTCTCACATTCTCGGCCAGGTTCAAATCGACTCTCTCCCCCGTGTTTGCTCAGCTTTTGAAGTTGCAGCGACAACATCATCACCACCGCCATCGCCATCGCCATCGCCGCAGCATTGTGCATTGTTGTTATGTTAAGTGCGGCTCGGCCACAGATCGACGTTCCTTCGGATGGATGCACAGGGAGAATGGGGACTATAACTATAATATCAAAGGAAATATCTCATGAGTACCCTTCCAAGAGTATGGGTAGAGAATATATCTGATCTTGGAAAGAAATTTAAAGTACTTTCCATCATATTAACTAACTATTTCTCTCTGTGTGACATCTTTGGGCTTTCTGTTTGAGTCCCCGTCTGAGTCCGAGTCTGAGTTTAAGTCTAAGTTTGAGTTTGAGTCTGGGTCTGGCTGCATTTGAATATGAAAAACGTCGTCGTCGCTCATCGTTGGAATGTGAGGAATGCAGTTTTCCCCGCTGAACTCCACCCCTCCTTCTTTCTCTTTGTTATCAGCTGCAGTGCCCTCATCTGCCGCTAATGCCAGATGCAGTTTGTCCCAAGGTGCACCGCCACAAAAGAGTTCTAACTTTCCATGATTAATATTTGGCAATAGAAAACCCTTGTGGGTCCGATTTTCCTTAGGTTATTTGAGAGAATGAATCCGAGTGGGTAATCTGCTGCATCTGCATACTCCCGTGCAATACAAAGGCATGGCTAATTCCTGCCCAATACGGTGGCCAATGCAACCAGCCATCATCATCAGCTGCAACTGCAACGGCATCTGCCCCGCCTGGCCCCTGGAAATCGCAGACCTAGTCCATCGGCCATTTTCATGCAAGAACGCGGAAGAATGACTCAAGAACTGTGCACAATAATTCGAAAATAAATGCAGAGGAAAGCAGAAAGAAGATGGCCTTAGAAAGAAGTCTTAAGTCGAAAATGGATATACTCTACAGATATTGATAGTAATATTTTCCATCATTTCACCAAAAGAAGATCATAAAAGTAAGATTTCCCATAATTTGTGATGTAGGAAAATGAACAATGCACTGACCTAATATGTTAATGATACCCAAACTTATCCCAAAACTTGTAGCAATTATTAATTATTGTATTTTGCATATGGCTTGTGGGAAAATGCAGTGGGCCCGCTTGGGGAAAGGGCATGAAGAGCGCTTAGCGTTTGCATCTCGGCACATGCAATGCCAACTTAGACGGATGTGGCTATATCCCCCTGCAGTCGTTTTTGCTGCTGTTGCTGCTGCTGCCGTTGGCTCAGACCTGTTCAACCACTGTCGGACTGGAAGGTTGTCTGCCGTCTGCTGTCTGCTATCTGCTGGTTGCCACTGTTGCCAGGAGCGGATCGGAGACACCTTGGATGGAATGGGCTTGGACGACTATCAATCAAAACATCAACAGCAGAAGCAGCAGCAGCAGAAGCAGAAGCAGCAGCTAACCAGAGGCTGGGGAAAATTCAGAGGGGGCCACGAGGGGGATGGTCTAAGTTTAGACCGCCTTTTGGCGATGTTCAGATGCTCAGATGTTGATGTATCCATAGTAATAGACGGGCGACGCACACACATCTGTGCTGCCGCTGATCTAACCGTCTGTGACAAATTTTATTTCTGTAGCGGATCTGTCTGTGCGCCCCCCGCCCCTCGGCCCAACCCTCTTGGCCGCGGAAAAATCTAATGTCACTTCGCAGCATATTTAAAAGCACATAAAGATGTTTTAGACAAAAATAAAAATCGAAACTTCTCAGCGCCTGTCTCTGTCTCCTCCGCCCGTTGAACTGACCCACGAATCCGCCATGCCTACACTGAGAGAAGATTGGTATGGCCACCTATTAGGGTTTCTCTTTCTCTCTCTCAGAAGAAAGTTTAACCTTGTAAAATCTCTAAATTAGTTTAATAAAGAATGCTTAACTTGGAATGTGGAAAGGTCTTTAATGGCTTTAGTTTCTTACAGTGTACTGGGCGTCCTGCAGACGAAAACACATTCGAAAATAGCTCGCAGACTGGCCAGACGACAACGCAGCGCGGATAATGTCGCAATGATAATGGTGGCGCTACGCCAGCCAGGGCTCCCATTTCCCATTCGGCCAGGGCTGCATCACTTCCGGCGATTCATCTCTGCCCCACTACAGGCACCACCGGAAGTGAAAGTGGTTGAGGAACTGCTTCCATAATGAGACAAACTTGGGGGCCTTTGGGAGTGTGTGCAGCCCTGGCATGCAGAAATTCGCACACAAATTAAACATTGTCTGGCCGTCTCTGACCGACATCGACATCAACGTCTCGCTGGCACTTCTTCGCGACGCTTTCTTTGAGCAGCGAACGGAGCGAAGAATACGCTTACGCACGCGGACAGTGGAGGTCAAGAAAATAGGGTGAAAGTACTGAGAATTACATAAAATAAAATAAAATTAGAAATAATATCTAAGATAACATTACAAATTAGATTTCCTCAGTATCCTTAAATATATTTAAAAGACGTTTCCTAAGAGAAAAGCCCTTTTGAGATGAACTTGACTGTACCCCAATGCTAATACCTCGTACCTTACCGCACTGCGACGGGAGATGGGACACGGACACGGCTATATACATACCAGATCATTCCTAATTCAAATTCAGATTCACTTGCCCACAAAATTAGAAATTTAAAGCGAGCAGCTGAGCGAAGGCGCAGCATCAATACGAAACAGCAGCATTTTTGGTTGCTAAAAACTAAACCCTTATAGATTCGAAGTAAATGAAATGGATATTGGAGTTAAAATTAAAACTATTTTATCAATACTTTATCTGTTTTTAAGATTAGGATATAAGTTTAAGCAAGAAAACCCCATCTGTGGTAAGATTGCCTGAAGAATCCTACAAGGCAAACACATTTATTCGGACACTTCTCCCACTTCCCACTGCCCACCTCTCGCTTCCTCCCCCGCAGTTTTTATTTAAAGTTCTTCAGGGGGCGCTTGGCCATTACTCCAAATGCCTTTTTAGTTTTCTTTCGGCTTTCAGGGAGCATTGTCTGGGAATGCCCATCCCCATCGCATTGCCCCATCGCACTGCCCCTCACTCGGCGGCGGAATGCGACGTAGGCGTCCCCCATTTTTGGACTATGGTTTGATGTTTCTGCAGACAGAGATTGGAAAACTCAAGCCAAATGCAAAGCAACAATAATGTTATCAAGTTAGTAATGGCTAATACCATCTCATCCTAGTAACATTCCTTAAGTTAACTTACATTATTAACAAAGTTAGTAAGTCTAAAGGTTTTATTCAAAATTAGGACAAATTCTTGATATATAGATGGCGTTCCAAACCGCTTTTCCTAGTTCTTGGCGGCTGACTGACAGGCAAAAATGCTGCTGTGCCACATATGCATTCCATTCATCCGTGCTGGGGGACGTGCTGCTGGCGAGGAAGAACTTTAACTTTGGCCCAATCATTACAGCTCAATCATCGGTCGAAAATAGCAAATTTCTCCCGAGATTCCATCCATTTCCCGTATTTTTTGAAGCCATAGGGGGATCCAACTGCCGGAAGAGCACCCCAGTCACACGGATTCACTCTCCCCACCGCGCCATTCTCTGGCGAGATCTCTCGGTGATTTAGGAACACTAAATCTGAACCGACATGGGGGAGAGAAAATACGCACAAAGGTGAAAATCCAGCAGGAATGTTCTATTTCGGGCTACCGGAACTGAAAGTCTTTCTATCTTTACTCGCAGGGGGAGGATTCCAATGGGTCTTCGCGTGTTCTTCCGCCTTCTTTAGCCTCTATAGGAATTCTTCTGTGAAAACTTTGGCATGAAATCCAGCTAAATATATTCTTAAGTTTCAAAGACTTTACTAAGAAAAGTTTAGATAGGAATATTAAATTATTATTCTTTACAGAGAACATAAATAAACATTTTAAACATCGATTTCTAAGAAACTTTATGTATATGAAAAACAGAAGCTCCTTTGTCACAAATCCCTGTAGCAACAATCGATGATTTCTATGGGTCTGATTATAATCCCGAATTCCGTATAGCACCACCCCAGGGTATTATATTTCACTCCCGACTTCGGTTCCCATCAGAATCAGAGTCGAAGGCTTTTTGGCGGAGAGGGCACAGGGGCTAGGCCCGTTGATCTTCACCGATTTCCTGCCGATCGCACGTAATTGGGTGTCCCGCTAAAAAAGTCATAATCACCTGTCCATCCTTTATCACGGCAAACCCGTACAGACATCTTTGGGAAACCGACTCCCAAGCCCAAAAGTTTAAAACTCCGTAAGCGATTTTTATGCACCAAGTGCATTCGGACTTGGGAGCCCAGAAAAACACAGCCAAGCAGAGACGAAAAGAAAAGAAAAGAACGAAGAGTAGGGATGAGAAGAGAAGAGAACTGAAAGACCAAAGACAAATTCCTGCGTTTTTCCAGGAATTCACTCAATAAACTCAAACAAAACCCAAACATTTAACAAACGAGCCCAGCCACATGCACATCCCGGCCAGACGACGGCGAAGATGCTGACCAAGACGGAAGACGAGGATGGGGGCCCTGACCGGGGGAATTCTGGATGGCGATCGGGGGACGACGACGTCGCCGACGACGATGCGAAGCGCTGAGCAAAACACAAAATAAACCAAAAAGCAGGCAATTCCAAGCAAGAACACCATGGTGTTGTCGCACTCCACGAACTTGGATCTGTGAATGTGAGCCGATCATAGAGCACATGGAGTGCATGGAGTGGGATATCAGACCAAGTAATACCCTTTATTTTATATTATTTGAAGCGAGGAATAATCTCTTGTTAATCAAGTAACATCCAGTAACTTTCTTTCCGATTCGGAAATACTTTTTCCTTGAGTTCCAGCCAACCAACTTTCGTAGATCGTGAATCTTCCTAGAGCCCTGGTGTCAGTTTGTGGTGCAGTGCCGAAAATCAGACGGGAGCAGGAGTCGGGGGGCGGTTCTTGCCATTCTAGTGGGCGAGCAGACGCAGGATTGCGGATCCCATGGCTGTTTGGCTGCATTCCAAGTCACACAGAACCAAACAGAGTCGGACCCGAAGAGCAGAAAAGCAGAAAGAAGTGGCAGCAGTGGAAGCAGCCAAACCTAATCCGATGACGACGACGACCCAACTCCGATGAGATGAGGAGTGGTCGTGCCAGGAGAAACAGGAGAAGCTGCGACCAGCACAAGATTTAGCCCCAAAGCACTGCTAAAAATCGTGTCTCATTCTTCTGCTATTCTTAACAGAAATAAATATTTACAGCTTTTTGTAGAAATACAATTTTTCCCTTTGAAAAAATTTCTAAATTTTCAGAAACTTAAAGTTTTATACCAGAATATTAATAATAATAATAATAATAGTAATCAATCCTTTAAAAGGAAAGGAAGAAAGTATAAAATGCATTCACAAAACCAAACTATAAGTTTTCTCCTCAGTGTAATGGCGCTGGCGCTGGTGGTGCGGTACTTTTGCTGCTGCTGCTTCTAAAAAGTCCTCTAAAAATTATTTATTAACATGGTAGAAATTCGCAAACAGGTTAAAACGACCAATCAAAGCGGCAAGAACAACTACAGCAGCAACAACAAAAGCGGCGGCAGCCAAAGACCCAAAGTGCAGATAATATTAAAAGGCAGTCAGGCAGCCAGCCGGAGTTGCACGAGGATCGAGCGGACGGGGGATTGGGGTATTGGGGGATCTGGGGGGCGGAGGAGATGGAGGAGGAGGAGGAGGAGCTTTGGCCCCGACTTCCAAGCCAGACACATTTCGAAAAGGGCCAACACGAAATTCCAGGGGAGTCGTTGACTCGCCTTCGCTTGGTTACTTTTCTTGGGAAAGTTTTTGTTGAAAGTTGGACAGTAACTGAATTTTGCCGTTTTTGTTATTTTTTAGTTCGGTTTTCTGCAACCGCCGGAGAGCCAAGTTGGGTTGCCGCGATAAGGTGGCATAGAGCAGAGCAAACAAGCTTTGTGTTTTAGGTGGTAATCAATGGAGTTGCACCTCTGAAAAGGTCTACAAGGGGCTCGGGAAATTCCAAAATGCAGGTCTACCTATATTTTTGGTTATTACGTGTTGCAATATAATTAGCAGTCTACTTTTTAATGCCTCGATGCCTGACTTAAAAGACTCAATTTTTGAAAGAAGAAAATATTTTTAGATTTGAATGCCAGTTGAATATGGATTGAAATACAAGCTCAACGTAATGAAGAAAATACTGATTTTTTGGGCGGAAAATCGAGACAGACTGATTTTCGCATTTTTGGAAACAATCATAAAAATTTACGAAAAATCTCAAAGAAATCACTTTTTGAGTGTGGCACACAGTTCGACGGGGAACTTAAATACGAACTCAACGAGGTATAACTTTCCATGTTACGATACTTTTTGGCTCTGTAATGAGGAAAATACTGATATTTTGGGGGAACATCAAAATTGTGACTTTTTAGTAAAATTTGCGATATTTTTACCAGTATTATGCTTATAACTCTATCAAAATAAGACGCACAGCCAAAAGGAGGATTGTTTTGTGCAACTAACGACCCTAGCAAACTTTTTATGTGGTTGTGGCAATGAATTTCGGAAATTAAATTTTTTCTCAAATTTCACTTTTTTGTAATCATCATTTTTTCCAAAAATTGAAAAAATAGTTTTTGCCTCAGATTTGAATGGGACTCCATAAACTTGAAAATAGATTGAAAAACAAGTTCAACGAGATATAACATTCCATTTTCCAACCATTTTTGGCTTTGTAATGAAGAAAATACTACATTTCGAGCCTCAAATCGGGACAGACCGGATTTCGCATTTCTTGAACATCATAAAAATTTACGAAAATTCTTAAAAAAAATCACTTTTTGAGTGTGGTACGCAGTTCGACGGGGAATTTAAATACGAATTCAGCGAGGTAGGACATTCCATGTTACGACTATTTTTGGTTCCGCAATGAGGAAGATACTGATATTTTGGGCTGATAATCAAAATTGTGACTTTCGAGAAAAATTCGCGATATTTTCCCCCAGTGTTATGCTTATAACTTTGTCAAAAGAAGTCGCAGAACCAAAAGAAATACTGTTTTGTGCAGCTAACGACCCCAGAAAACTTTTCATTTGGGTATGAAGATGATTTTCGGAAATTAATTTTTTTGTCAAATTTCACTTTTCTATAAAGGGTACCATCATCTTTTTTTCGAAAAATTGAAAAAATATTTTTTTCTTCAGATTTAAATGAGACTTTAATATTTTGAAAATAGGTTGAAATTCAAGCCTAACGAGGTATAGCATTCTATTTTCCGACCATTATTGGCTTTGTAATGAAGAAAATACTGATATTTCGAGCCTCAAATCGGTTTTCGCATTTCTTTACATCATAAAAATTTATGAAAAATCTTAAAAAATGTACTTTTTGAGTGTGGTACACAGTTCGACGGGGAATTTAAATACGAACTCAACGAGGTATAACATTCCACGTTACGATCATTTTTGGCTTTGCAATAAGGAAAATACTGATATTTTGGGGGGAAAATCGGGAGACAGAGTTTCTGAACTAAGTTTGAGCCGTGGCGCCATCTGTTAGATTTCGTTGAAGACCACAGATAATAACAGAGCTCTGTTCTTTTAGCGGAGACTTACACCACATAAACAGGTTCCCCAATCTGCCAAGTGGCGTATGTTCATAATTATGTTTTAAGAACTAGCTAGCTGGCAATTTATAAATATTATACATATAAATATATATATATATATAAAACAGACATAGCTGTTACTTAGAATCCCGAAAATATATTAATCAAGATAAAATTTTGGTATTTTTCAACACTGGATAATGGGCGCGTAGTTTTAAAAGGAAATAAATGAACTGCCAAAGAAACTGATAAGGAAAAACCATTCTTATCTTCAACAATAGTGTTTGCATATGCGGTTAATCAGTGCAGATTGCAAATCGATACTAATTTGACAACATGAAACCCGAGATAACCGCATCACTCGCTGGCCCGACGATATATACACAGAAAAATTTTAATCCGGTACGGCCGTCACAAACACACACACATGTGAACATGAATATAAGTTCCGATGCTCAGAGGTCCGATTCGATTCGATTCCATCCGATCCGAGCACACAGAAGCCCTCGGAATCGGAATCTGGGGGGCAGCAGCAGCTGGTGATAACGCGGCGGATCGGCTTTCATACAAAACAATAACAGAATTGCCGTCAGCACGTAGCACGCCGGCAGATTTCAGTCGCTAACGTTCGACGAGAGTCGAAAGTCAAGAGTTCTCGAGCGGAATTTGAGAGATTATATAGAGATACACAACTATCCCGGAGATGCGCAGCCTCAACCGCTTTCGTCTCATCACCTTCGATGTGACCAACACTCTGCTCCAGTTTCGATCCACTCCCGGGAAGCAATATGGCGAGATTGGAGCCCTCTTCGGGGCCAGATGCGACAACAATGAGCTGGCCAAGAACTTCAAGGCTAACTGGTAGGTGGGAGAGCGCTGTAAGAAGCCCATCTGAACTGAGGCATCTTTCCAGGTACAAGATGAACCGTGATTATCCCAACTTTGGACGCGACACGAACCCCCAGATGGAGTGGCAGCAGTGGTGGCGTAAGCTGATAGCAGGTGAGTTGAGTGCTCGCCGAGTGTTTGTCTGCTCGGTGATAAACAATCCGGCATGTTCCAAAGTGCATTTGACACAATCGCTGTTGAAAGGTATTAGTATCCGCAACTCCTAATTAGATTAAATTCAAGCAAAACTAAATTAAATATTAATAATCTCTCCTAATGATGTGTCAGTGGCAATGCTGGCAATGTCAAAATTTCCTCTTACAACATAGATTAGAGATTAAAGCAAAAGATCACACAAGCGTAAACTTTGTATCTGCTAATTTGTTGATCATTAGAGCTGCCATAAACTATTCATTCATGTTTGTATACACATATTAACTAACAAACTCGATCCACAGGAACTTTTTCGGAGAGCGGGTCAGCAATTCCCGACGAGAAGCTGCACAACTTCACCAGCCATCTGATAGAGCTCTACAAGACCTCCATTTGCTGGCAGCCATGCAACGGCAGCGTAGAGCTCCTCCAGCATATCCGAAAGGACTTGAAGCCGGATAAGTGCAAAGTGGGGGTGATAGCCAACTTCGACCCCCGCCTCCCGGTTCTCTTGCAAAACACCAAGCTGGACCAGTACCTAGACTTCGCAGTGAACTCATACGAGGTGAAGGCCGAGAAGCCCAACGCGCTGATCTTTCACAAAGCAATGGAGAAGGCGGGCTTGAAGGACCTCAAACCAGAGGAGTGTCTGCACATTGGCGATGGACCCACCACTGACTATCTGGCCGCCAAAGAACTGGGCTGGCATTCGGCGCTGGTGCATCAGAAGAGCTATGCGTATCTGGTTAAGAAATACGGCGAGGACATCGACAGGGATCATGTCTTTCCCAGTCTTTATGATTTCCACAAGAAGATCTCGGACGACGCGGTGGTTTGGTGATCGATTGTAAACATTTTAAAGTAGAAAGCCAAATAGTTCCATGCCTCCTTCTTGGATATTGTCATGCATATATTTAGATACCTTGAGGATATGTGCATTTCGTGCCCTCGGTGAAGGTAACTGCAAGGCAATGAATCCTTAACTAGTTGTGTATTAGCCATTAATAACGCATAACTATGTACATATGTATCTTACTCAAAGCTTCTAGTTGTACTAATGATGGGGCGATCAAATAAAAACCTGCACCCACACAGCTGATTGATCATATGTGCTTAATACAATCGATTTAAGAGGCCAAGATTTCAATCCAATCGATTGCTAAGGCGTAATGTGACCCTATTAAAGGCGTTGAATACATTTTTGTGTGTTTTACATCTCTAGAGGTTTTAGTTTTTCCAGTTTCTGTTTAAAAATTAAAAAGATACACAGTAATACCATTGTCGTAATTATAATAGTGTCGTTTGCTGATTCAATTTAGTTTTATTCACCTCAATGGCGCTAAACTATAGAAACTCACCACTCCCCAAATTAGCCAAGAAACCAACCCCACAACTTTAGAAAAATAAAACTTGAAATGTCTTGTTTACAAAATATCCTATATTATATAAATCACGATGATTTAAGAATACAAATAAATTCTTTAATTTTAGGAAAAAAAACTATACAAATTGATTTTAACCTTAAAAAGACTGTTTTGTATGAATGGTCAAACTCATCTAAAATTTCTTTTTCTTCCTAATATGGGTATTAAAAAAAATTCATATAAAGTGATAAACAAAGTCGTAAACAAATAACTAACTACCTATAATGGGGGGCCAGTGTACTAGCCTCTTATCTTATCCTATCAAACAAACATATGTTTATATTTGGCTCGCAAAAATCCGTTATATATCGTTATCAGTTAAAAGGCACTTCAGCTGATTGGAAACTGCCACAATGGGATCAGGCGAGTCCTAGCCTGTCATAAATATCAATTGCTGCTAATCGGGCAGATTAAAGTAGAACTTAAGGTAGTAGTACTAAAGAGTTACGGAAAACAAAGATCTGAGTACCTTCCAATTGATTTTATATATAGAAGATCCATTAGTACTGATATAGTTAGTAGTATTAGTATTAGTTCTATCCGAAAAGCTAACATATATTAAATTCCCATAGATAGCAGGTATCTCCTAGCCAAATTAGATATCCTCCAGCAACTAAGCACCGGTATGTAGCGGGTATTTCGAAGTCGAGACATTATGTTGAATGCTTCTCTGGCATTAAAGAGCAGGTTCTCTTAACTCGGTTACTCTCTTACGACCGTCGTTCATCCACTTTTAAGTGGCGCAGCGGCATGGGATTGGCGTCAGTTGCTCACCACCCATGGAACGGAACGGAACGTCGCGAAATAGCGAAAAGATATAGTACACTTCGGCACTTTATCACTGGCAAAATAAAAACAAAACATTCTTAACGCGAACGGGGCTGTGGATTTTCAGTTTATTTCATTTGCCCATTTGCGTGCGACAATCGCCTTGGGCCAAGTTTGAGTTAGTTTCCAAGTTTGCATTATTGTAATTAGCCTGTCCGGCGACTACGAAACGAAACGTATAAAAAATAAAACGCAGAATAATTGCGCTGGAAATAATGTGCGCGGCTAAAAGCGCTAACGTAACGGCTAAATAATAGTAGAAAGTTTTTATTGTTATCTCTTCTTCTGAGCCGCAGCTGCCAAAAGCCGAATAACCATAGCAAAACCAGCAAAACCGTCGAAATTTTGCGTGTGAACAGAAAAGAAATCCGATTTTGGCCCCATATCTCCAAATTTTTGTGACTGTGTGTGCTCAGCTTACAAAATTGGTAGCGTTTAGACGTCGTTAGACGCTCAGTCAACAAACCCAATAATATCCAAAAACACAAACACCAACAAAAAAAGCGGCAAAATGTCCGGCCCACTGCCCGAAATCAGCGAGGAGCAACGTGCCACATTGGAGCAGGTGAGAACAGAGAGTCATCCCCCAGGAATTTCTCTTAAGTACTCTTGAGGGCAAACAAGATAGTTATTTACTTTTGGATTTGGCCAGATATGTGATGCAGATAAAGCGCCATAGTGACCTAATAGTTTTCCACTTAGAATCGCATCTCCATACAGGCTTTGTTCAAGGAGACTTCATTAATTGCTTTCTAAAATGTAATCCCTTAAGCATTATCTTAAATTTTACAAAAGTAAACTAAGTTTTTAAAAATGTTTTGATTATCTTATATATAAACGTATAAGGTACCACTTCCTAAGCTTTAAAATTGTTTAAACTCGTTATAGCGAAATCGATAATTTCCCAATGATTGAGCAATCTAGATCTATGGAGTATTCTAACGAACTAAAACAGAATCAGCGAACCATTGATGGTATGGAAATGAGCAGTTGCTCGCTTGACTTCCCCTTCGAGTATTACCAAATTTCACTAGACGTTAAACCACGGTTTTTATATGCGGCAAGAGCAGCTGCTAAGTAGAATCAGCTGCAACACATTCAGTATATTCAGCTGTCAGAGCTGTGCTCAGAAACAATCAAAGGGGGTTAATGTAAAACATATCCTATTTCCATTTACTCAAACTAAGATATTGTTGTGCTTATTTGTAGTCAATAAAAAGGTAATCATAATCATTTTTAGTACGAGACTATTACAACGTAATAGATAAATTTTTTACAAATTGAAGTATATGCAGAAAGGCAGTAAATGGTTTAAGAATCTATAATCATAAGACCATCTTCAAGAAACCCCTCCTAACTCCCCCACTGATGCCTGTATCTGCAGTTGCGCATTGTTGGCTCTTATAAGTTCTTGGCTGGCATACTAAAAACCGATTGCGAAATCGAAAACTCTGATGAAGTCGACTGGCGACACAGAAACCGAACAGTTCAATGCTAGTATGCATATGAATAAAATATAAATAAAGTAGCAAATGAGGAGAATGCATTATAAGTTACTGCTTATAATGGGCGGATTATAGCCGGACCTTTGCCCGTTTTAATTGCCTGGGGGGAGTTAGGGGCGACAGCCATTTCATGGCACAATGACTGCGATTAGCAGTATAAATTGCGAGAACAGGGCTAATGGTAAATGGGGATGAGTCGTTAACTAGAGAGCATTGATCCAGAACTAAAGCACTCAAAGATCAGACCTTAGACCTGTGGAAGTCCGATGTAGAAATCTTGCAGTATTTGCATAAATCACCAGAGCAACAGGTTTTAGCCAGGTGTCTTTGAAGTGCCAAAAACCCAAATAAGCGAAGAGAAATTCCGAAGTTTGCTGAATTTCATGCGAAATGCAAAATGAATGCAACTTCGCCGGCGTAAATGCTAACGTAAACACTATTCGAGCTGCAGCCTAAAATATCGAGTGACTAGGCCAAATTTAGACTCAATTTTGAATCGTTCAATGTGTATTTACCTTTTTTTTTCTACCTCGGAGTCGCAGTCAAAGTCAGACCAAGAAAGGAAAGAACAAAGCGGAGGGGCCGATAGGCAAGCCCAAACCAAAAACCCAGTTATACGCCGATGAAATGAGGAAGTACACAGCCAAAGCCAACAGAACGCGGCGCTAATGACACCCAAAGTTGGGTATTAGCCACAGCCTGGGGGCCAATAGTAAAGCTTGGTCTCTGGGCCAAGTTAGCAGTCGAGCAGCCGAGCGGCATTAAGCGAAAACTGAAAACTAAATAAAAGAAGCGGTTAGTGAGTCGGCCTCGTTATTGAATTCCAAGTGGTTTTGGCCAGTGCCGCATGACTCAGCAGTTGGCAAACAACCTAAGCGCGAGTCAATTAAATGATTAAAATGGTGCTAAATATGCACTTGATCGAATGCAAATTGAAGTACGTGATGTTTACCCAACAAACAAGTTAATAATACGACTGAAACAAAGGCTGTTCATGACAGATAAAAGAAATGCAACCGAAGAAAGGAAACTTTGCTATCAATTCAGCTGCTCGATCAGCTTTCGTTAACAACATCCGAATTTGGCAGTCGGCAGACAAGGCCAACACAAATTAACAGCAATTAAGACAACAAAGGCCAATATGTAGTCTACCAAGCCCAATATACGTTATCGTTTGGAGATAGGAAAATTACTTGCAAACTCCTCAAATATGCTGCCACTAGCCCCCTGTTGCCCTGTTCGGCCTTCAGTAAATAAATCAACGAGGCAAATTGGATTATAAATCTGATTAAAAACTGTTTTTTAAGCTGGATGAGGTGAAACTGGATTGGTAAATCTCTACAAGTCAGAGGGCAAATTCAATGCAATAACATTTATCGGGTGAACGGATTTAATTTCATCCCAGATAGTTCATCATGTTTTATCTAATGTTTGTGAATTCATTCAAAAAAGGGAAATCAGTCAAAAGTTTGTTTGACTTAACTAATTAAGTCAGAGCTTTATTATCCCCTCTCCATTTATTTAAACTTATCGTAAATGTATTAGGCAGATTCGCGATTTTTAAACTTGATCTGCGTTTTGCATAAAGTGAAAGTTTATTAAAGATATATTTTAAACTCTACGAACAAATCCCTCATTATGATTCATTTTTATCGTTTTGCCATGATTCATATTTAAAGTTTTATTATATGCTGGCAATTTTTCTTCATTGATAAACTTTTTGATAACATTATCTTTTATGTACTTTAAGTTTCGCAAACAAATGGACGATGCTCTGGTAGAAACACACGACGACTACTTTTTACTGCGCTGGCTAAGAGGTAAGTTATTAGAGATACTAAACTATATTTCAAATTACTATATTTTTCTCTGTTTTAAAACAGCTAGGAAATGGGACATTGATGCAGCCGAGAAAATGCTGAGAGCTGTAAGTTTTGAAAGTATTAAAATAAATGGTTACTTCCAATAAATATGTACTTCTTAGAGCTTGAAAACCCGAGCCATGTGGAATGTAGACAACATCGAGAAATGGGATCCCCCTAAGGCGCTACAGGAATACCTGCCCTACGGCCTCATGGGTTACGACAACGAAGGATCACCGGGTGGGTAGCATATTGGCTTCTGTAACTAAACAAAAAGTTACCAATTTTATATCCTCCTTAGTCCTAGTTTGTCCATTCGCCAACTTCGACATATGGGGCATGCTGCACTGCGTCACGCGATTTGAGTTTCAAAAGTACTTGGTCCTGCTGCTGGAGCGCTTTATGAAGATCGCCTACGACCAGAGTCAGAAGCACGGATGGCGGTCGCGTCAGCTGGTTGTATTTTTTGATATGCAGGATGTGAACCTGAAGCAGTACGCCTGGCGACCGGCGGCGGAATGCGTGATCTCCATGGTGAAGCAATACGAGGCCAACTTCCCAGAGCTGCTCAAAATGTGCTACATTATCAACGCCCCGAAGCTCTTCTCAGTGGCGTTCAATATTGTAAAGAAGTTCCTCGACGAGAACACCACCAGCAAGATCGTGATCTACAAGTCCGGAGTGGATCGATGGCAGCAGCAACTCTTCTCCCATGTCAACCGCAAGGCATTTCCAAAGGCCTGGGGCGGTGACATGGTGGACAGAAACGGTGATCCCCAGTGCAAGGCCCTGATGATCTGGGGCGGCAAGCTGCCGGAGGAGCTGTATATCGATCAGAACAGCCAGCAGAGCGACAGGGACTTTGTAGAGGCCCAGGTCCCGAAAGGCGACAAACTAAAGCTGCACTTCAAGATCAACGGGGAGGAGCAGAAGATCCTTTCCTGGGAGTTCCGCACCTTCGACTACGACATCAAGTTCGGCATTTACAGCGTGGACGATAAGACTGGCGAGAAGCGCAGCGAAGTGCCGCTTGGAACAGTGTACTCTAACGAGATGGACGAGGTCGGTTATATCTCCACCCGTCCCCACACCACTTGTAAGTGTAAAAAGCTTCCGTTTTACATCCTTCACTAACCTCAAACCCTAATTCTCTCTAGACACGGTGGTGTTCGACAACTCCGCCAGCTACCTGCGCAGCAAAAAGCTCCGCTACTGGGTGGACCTGATTTCCGAGGAGGAGGAGGGCATCTCCGAGCTGACCAGCCAAATGGACAACACTCAGATTGCGAGTCAGTAGTATACAGGACACAGTTCCCGCGCGACGAGCAACCAAGCCAAAAACAAATGGGGGTAGATAGATTATTAGGAATTGACAACACGAACTAACCTCGGTGCAATAGTCAAAAAGCATCTTGACCAGATCTCCGCTGCCGTCTGCTCTCCAGCAGTCCTCATGGCAACGCCTCTGGCAAATGTGCAATCTAACTATGTGATAGAAACAAATTAGCAAAGGAACTCAAAAGTATGACTCACATCTACATTTAAAGTTAATTTTTATTACATACCTAACCGCTCTGTTTAGTTAACAATATTGGATGTGTAATCGTGTTTTCATACCCGTTTTCAGGGAGTACAGCACAATAAATGTATATAGCACCTGATCTTTATATGAAATCCCTTGCGTCTCTACTTAAAGATCAGGGGAGCTGCACTTGTACTGCTCTTTAATAGGAGCTAGCTGACTACCAAGCTCTTTCCATGGTGCCAAGGAAGCTTATTAATAGTAATTAATATTTTTAAATACTAACTTCATCATAATGGAGTATGCTAGAGTGGATCGATTTTTGATTTTGAAAAATCTATTAATTGTAGGCGTAGAAAGTTACCTAAACCGACCGCGGATTACTTTACTACGATTTCTGCGATTTCCAAATCGACTTTTGTGGTCTTGTGTCCAATATACTCCACAACAAATAATCATTCGCCGTTCCGGGTTGCCAGCTCACAGGCTCTCAGCTCACGGCTGCTGCGAGGAGGCGCGGCGCTTGCGCCTTCATCACTGCGGACCACCGGGATTGGGGCCCATCTGCGGGTAACCACCGGGACCCACCGGACCCTGAGGTCCCACCTGCTGGGGCTGCAGTTGCTGCATAGGCATCATCGGATTCGGGCTGGATCCAACACCGACACCTACGCCGACGCCCACTGGCGGTCCGATGGACTGGTTGGGCGGTGGCTGGGGCATCTCGGTGGCTAGCTGGAGGTTCGTGAGCAGATCCGTGATAGCTGGGAAGAGCGTGCACTGATTCTGCTGAGCATTGAACTCGGCAAATCGACGGAGAAGTGTGCTTGCAGCCGTCATGGTGGGCGAGGTCACTTGCCCAGTTCTCTCCGCCAGCTGGGTAACATTCGTCTGTATGTCGTACACAATGGGCAGTACCAGAGAGGGGCTGTCCTTCCAATCCTTGCCAACGCCCATGCTAGCACCGTAGGGAATTCTCGTGATGTGCAGGAAGAACAGGATCTTCATGCGACCCAGAACCACGCAGGCATTGCCACTGGGCACAATGGGCACTGCCGAGGGCGGCATGCGCATGCACATTTGCACCGTCCACTTTAGCTGGTCTCCACCCAACTCCGGTTTCAGCTCCAATCGCATGATCTGAACGAAATCTTTGAGTACCTGGGCGGGCAAGTTTAACAGGCGGCAAACGCTGTACAAGGAATTGGGTCTGTACGGTGGAGCTGCCACTCTGGTGTCGAAGTACTGCTCTATGACCATTAGATCGTCCTGGCTGAGTTGAAATGGTGGCGGCAGCTTGTCGGGCATAGGGGGCAGCTGGGAGATCTTCAGGTGCAGCGTCTGCATATGCATCTGATTTAGTACCACCTGGCATTGCAGTCCATCAACCTTGAAGAGCACTACTCCAGGTTCCGTGCTGTTAAGGGCTGTCAGTGACTCTTCGCTCTGGATGTTTCTGTGCAATTGTCTCCTCATGTAAACACAGCCCAGGAAACGCTCCAAAGGACTCATGTCAGACACATTGATATCCTTGTTGGGATGGGGACTAGGCCTACACAAAGTCTCTAGAGCCTCGTGGGTGAGGAGGGTGGGCACTGCTCCAGCCCAGGGGCGATTGAGAGTGCCTCGAGAGACACCCCTATCCGCTCCAACGCCACCTCCCGCTCCACCGCCTGTGCTCTTATGCTCCGGGCTCTGCCCGGGTCGTGGAGATGGGCGCGGCATGCTGGGGGATCCGGGCCAATTATTATTCGCCGGCGACATGGCCGTAAAGGGAGAGTCCTGGTGGCTCTGCATATACATTTGTGTGTTGGGTCCTGGGCTGTGAACCATATGAGGACTGGGTTGAGGATTCAGTGGGGACGAAGGCATTAAGCCGCTCGGAGACGGATGTGGCATATGCGGCGCTGGCGGGGATGTCAGGTTAAAGTTTCCATGTCCCTGGGCACCACTACCACCACCTGCTCCCGCACTTGGATGCGGGCTGGCTGGCGTGTGCGGATTCGAGCTGGAAGGCGGCGTGTGAGGTGCAGGAAAGCGTAAGCCACTGTCCCTCGGTGACTGGGGGCCTCGCATACCAGTGCCGAGGAATGGAGAAGATCCGCCAGCACTTACTCCAGCCACACTGCTCGGTCCACCAAAGTTGTCCTCCATTCCCATGGGTGACAGAGGATTGTCGTCCTCGTGGGGAGCACGTCCTCTGTAGGCAGCCGACTCATCAACGTACTTGGAGAGGAAAGCCTTGAGACCCTGGATGGGCGTGAATTCCTCCACCACGTTTCGCTCAAAGCGACTGCTCGCTCCATCTCTTATAGAGACAAGCCTGTTGGCTCGGAAGCGCAATTCGAGACAGTAGACCGCTTGATAGGTCAGCCGTATGAGGCAAGGCGATTGGGCCAGCACGCAAAAGGATAGTACTGGCACCTGGGGGCGCTAAAATATAAACTAACATGATTTTATGTTCATCATTTTATGTTGGCAACACTTACCGGGATGCCCAAGAAGGGAAGCACTGGCAGTTTGGCAATGGAGCTCAGTGGGTTGTAGGTCTCGTGCAGTATCTGGGCGATCTGGGTCAGACTATGCTGCTGGTTCAAGTGTTGCGCCAGTTGATCACGCATCATTGAGTGTGCGTTTACAGCCGACATTCCGCCCACGAAGGTTAGTCGGAAACCGTGGGACTGCACCGACCAGTAGATATTGCAGCTTACTTCCTTTTTGGGTCCGTAACCAAGTAGAAGGTTCATATAGCTGTACGACTTAACTACCAGCATGTCGCACAAGGAGAGGCGCTCTGAATCGAAAAGAAAAGTCATTTAATGTATGCCACTATACCAATATCAACTCACTGTTTCGTAGCTGCTCAGCAAAGTCGTAGACAAGTGTGTACAGATACACGATTTTTGACCAGTCGTTAAGCAAGTCCTCGACCGTCTTGGAGAAGTCGTGGTTGGCCTGTTCGTAGGTGAGATAAACAGTCCGCCGACTACCCTGCTCCTTCTGGTGGCTGCTCTGAAGCGGAGTGCTGTAGAAAACGAACTCCACCACCCAGATGCGCACCTGGCTGTTCTTGTTGGTCTGGGAGCGTATCGAAATGGATAGAACGCGGCGCATCAGGTCGTCCCAAACATGGGGCTCGATTTTTGGAAGCCCAGAAGTGCTACTCGGCTTGTTTTCTGCAGTTCCAGCAGCTGCTCCCTGTTGCTGTGGTTGGTTGCTGGCAAAGGTTGTCTTTCCGGGCTGTGGTAATGCCAGAATTTTAAGCACAAGCGATGTAGCATTTGCTTCCACTTGCAGTCCGCTGTGGGGGATATTGTGCTTGGACAACGTTTGCGCCAGGTTCATGAATGGTATCTTCTCGTCACACATGGCCACCACATGCGCCAACTCGGGAATGAAATAGGCAGGGAAGATGGTCTTCTGTTGTTTCGCAGGGGGCGCCAGCAAATCCCCATTCGACTTGCGTTTGTGCGGGGAAACCTCAGCTAAATGATAGTGGTTAAACATGGGTTAAGTCAATAAAAAGTTCACTTGAGCTTACCATCTACTTCTGTACCGGGTCCATGAGTGGCCACAAATGTGTCAAACTCGATGAGACGCATCAGTTTGGTGTAACACTTTGGAATGTCCGAATGCGATTGGGCTACCACTGATACCAGCTGTTTGGCGGTGTTGTCTATCACGTCTAGCTCGTCTTTTTGGAAGGCTACAAAACCCAAGTGAAAGGTGTACTCCATTTCATTGGGCATGGTAGTTTTTTCTTTAAGTTGAACGACCTACAAGGAACGGTACTGTAATCGTGTTATAATATCAACATCTAATTTTATAATCACCAGCACAATATTGGGATGCCTGTGCAGCTTTACATAAATCTTGTGCCTGCCCTGCTGCAAAAGCTCTTGTTCGGGTTGCTGTAGAAAGGGAAGTGTCTCGGTGGCCGTAGCCGGAAGATGTTGTAGTGTTTTATCGCACCTGCGATGGGTGATCCAGAAGCGCAGCTCTGAGAGCAGAGCGGGTAGCCTACCACGGTCCCCATTAAGGCAGTCTTGCATCTCATCCGTGATCGGACAATCCAGATGTTTGGGCACATGGCACCGGAACATACCCGTGTGGGTGTCGATCGTGATGTGAATCTGCTCAGCCCTTAGACAGGGGGAAAGTACAGGCACAGTTAAAATAGCAGGAGTTCCTTGGAGATTGACTGTATTGAACGGATATTGGGTTTTTAGTTGTCACTTCTGCATAATAAGAATATTTAAACTTTACACTCACAGTCAACATCTTTGAGGAAAGCCTGAAATTCCAGCTTAAGGTCGCTCAGCCTGGATACCGACCGAATATAGACAGTGTGCACGATAAGGCGCTCCATTGAAAGATGCTCGGAGCGCACTGCCCGATCCGCTACCTCAGCGGACTCCTTGGCGCCTAGTGAAGGCACGTGGACCACTGCCAGCGGACGCCCAATTTCGCTGGGATCCGACTGGACGGTAAGTCGATAACCCAGCTCCGACTTTAGATCACGCCAGTATGAGACCGTCAATTTTACTCCCGGCACATACTCCTCCACCGTAATGTTGTTGTCGTCAAGTCTCTCGTAGTTCAACCGCAGTGTCTGTGTATACAGAACCTCCAGCTGCAGGGATTGACAGAAGTAATGAAGGCAGTTGTAGACCTCGCTAAGGGCATTGGGATTCTCCACCAGACGGGCTTGGATAAGCTGATGGATGTAGTTAACCTGGAGCGGATGCACAAGAGATTTGCCATCTGAAAAAGGGAATTTGATTACAAGAGGGTTCCTCTTTTCTTTTACTGTATCTACAGCTTACCTCCTGTCTCCTTGTCCTCTACGAGCACATCGATATCGAGCAGTCTCCACGGAACAGTGGGATTATCTCCCATTACGGTCAAGGCCACGCTGAACTCATGCTTCACCTCAAACGTAACGCGTCCGTTGCGAATGCGGAATTCTCGCATCTGAGGAAGCAGTTTGCCTGTGACCAGGCGGTGCTGAATGACCTGGTTCAATCGAAGCAGTGTCTGCCTTTTCTCAGCCGGCGTTATAGCATCAGCGGGAACGATCCGCTCGCGAATACAGGTAGGCAGTCGATTATAAGTACCCGTCGTCAAAACTTCAACTGCGGCGGGTATGTGAAAGTTGGGCAATCTGGCCCGAACCAAAGTTTCGCGTGACATTCGCGCCAACATGTCTGCGGTCTCCACGAAGAGCATGTTTTGCTTATCCAGGAAGCTCATTATCTGCGATGATTTGTCCACCTTCGAAACCGAGTTGCCCCATTTGACCAGCGCATTCAGGCGGGTAAACAAATGGCGCGTGCGTGCAGCATAGTCATAGATCTCAACCTTCCGCTCCATATCCGTTTTGCGAGGCAACCTGGAACGTAAATTAGGCAATTTAAAATGTTCAAAGAGGACATTAGCGAATTATGACTTTCAAGGATTCAATCAAGATTAAGGTTCTACACATTCTGAAATTGACTGCGCTTTCACTATGTCTGTTACTTACAGTTCAGCCAGTACAGTGAGCTCATGATAAGTGCGCTGGATGATGAAGTCGATCAACACCGACATGGACATCGTGTTGATACGCGGTCCGCCCTCCTGTAATTGAGCATAGAATCGGTTTACTATATCCATAAGATGCGCACACAAATGGGACTCACCTGTCCAGCGGGCAAATAGCCTCCTCCACCACCGCCAACACCGGGCATTTGTTCGAGGGGCAAGGGGGTGGGCGCCATGTTTGGTGGTAGTCCTCGTTCGGTCCGCGCCTTCTGCGTTGCGTTACTGTTTTGCTATTTACTTGTGCTCTTTCTCTTGGCACATATTTTTCCGCACTTTTTTTCTCGTTTGCCTACTTTTTCCGGTGTTTTTTGCAAATATCCAGCAACAATTTTCAGCTTGTCTGGCACCAGTGTGACCAACGCATGGTAACCTATAATATACTAAACCATTATACTGGCGTTTTCCTCACCATTGCGTTTTCAGTATTTGTTGTTATCGATAACAATGGTGTTTTGTGATCGGTAGTTATTGACATTCAAAGCCGTTAAAATAATATTAAAAATTATTTTATGTAGAATTTAAAGTAAGGAATATTTAAATGTAAAGTGTATAATTAAAAGTGGATAAGTGGAATATTTAATATATTTCTTTATTGTTCTTACATTAAATACTTTGTTAATGACCTATTAAGTCACAAATGTTCAGGTAAACTGTTAATAATTAATCTCCAGAGTGTGACCTTTTAAATATATAAATAAAATTCAATTTATTAATAATTAAATTCATGAAATTCCCCTAGCTAGGCCAATTATAGACTGAGAAAGTTCATTGACCAAATCAGCTTTCCATTACCATTACCACGGGCGTGTTTTAGTTTTCCTCATGTGGCGGCTGTTAAAAATAAGGAAAACAAAAACATTTCCGCTTTTGTTTCTTTGAATTTTGACACGGTTGATGTTTGGCTGCCATTGCACATGGCACTCGT
The DNA here is from genome assembly GCF_018153835.1 of Drosophila eugracilis. Lineage (NCBI taxonomy): Eukaryota > Metazoa > Arthropoda > Insecta > Diptera > Drosophilidae > Drosophila > Drosophila eugracilis. The sequence continues at coordinate 630,734 of NW_024572964.1, read as the reverse complement.
AGCCATCCCTCCAATCTTCCCAATCCTCAATAAACAGCCACTGATTCAAGTGGCGGCACATGCCAACCTCTCCTGCCTCCTCAACCCTCCATCTCCACACCCCCAAATTTTCCTATGCGTCTTGCAAAGTGGCAGCCACCTACGGAATCGCTCCACTTGCACTTGGAAAGTTCTCGGAGATCGCAGATCGGGGATCGGGACTCGGAGTTTGAACTTCCCGTAGCTACAGCTATAGCTCTCCCCTTATTCGTAAAAATAGAACTTTATGATCTCGCCACGGAACGGCACGATCCAAAACTTTGGCGGCAGCTCTGATTCCATGCCCAGGAATTACTCACATATCCGGCCTCTTGGCTCTCCCCTTTCCCGGAGTCAGGTGCCCCTCTATCGATCCCCACATCCATTCGACAAAACCCTTGAGTTTCCCAAGGAATGTAATTCCTGTAAACAGGATGCGACCGGGCTGAAATTGGGTGCCGAAGTTGCTCTGCTCCACATAAATTACGGCCACTCGAGTTCGGATGAAATCCATGGATCTGATTTCGATCCATCACAATGATTTGGGGGGATAATTTACTAAAACGCATCATTGGAGAATTATTTACCAAACAAAGGAGGAGAAAATTGTGTATTCTTTTTCCACTTTCTTTATATTTTGTTGAATTGGGCATTAAGGCGGATTTCGCCTGTCTGAGTAAATAATTGGACACCCTCCGCCGTCAGGAATTTGCGGATGTGAATTCGATTTACTCGCATCTTTAATTCAGACGAGGTGGTGGCCACACACTGCAGAACACAAGTGCAGCATACCCCCTTGCATTTTACCTACGCAGAGAATAAGAAACGAACCACCCGACGTTGACGGGAGTAGTTAAAAATAAAGATCCAGGGGCACTTAACAAACTGGCATGCACTGAGCAAAATATGTGACCTAAGCAATGGGGTATGCAATCAGCAGATTAATTACTACATACTACTACTAGAAAAATTCGCAAGAATAATTAATTTGAACAATACTATAAGCCCACATGATCATCAAAACAAAAGGATCATCTTATGATTTATTCTTTCAGTGTCGAGGGGAAGGAGCCGCCGCTTGGGAGATTGGACCATGCAATTGCGCAGCAAGTGAGAAAAGCGGACCGATCAGCAAGGGTCTGAGGTCTAGAGGAGTTCCAGAGGGTGGGGGACTAACGCTGGAACCAGGACCAAAATAGATTTATGGCCGCCAGTCGCGACGACTTCGGCGGCTTTCCAGAATCGCTCGCTCCGGATGAGGCCATGGGGTACACTACTATACTACTACACCCAATAAACCAGGCTGATCCACCGCGATTTGGTGGACTATAACTTGGGGGAGACTTCCTTTGTGCCAGCCACACTCTTTTGCTCTTCTGCTCCTTTCTTCTCTTATTAATTGCCGTGATTAAAGTCGACGCAAGATGTCTTTAGCACATGTCACACTTGGCAAGGCCTTTCCCGGGTCCAAAGCTCCGCCGTGATCGTGATGCATGGCTATGGCCCATCCTGACCTTACCACTCAAATTGCATTTCCATGTTGGCGTCAGACAAAGCCCACCCCTTCCTCTCTACTTTTCCGTTTTTCCACACATTTCCTTTGTCTTCGGTGCGTGGGCTGCAGTTGTAGAGTGTGAAAATGCCACAAGAAGTGCGAAAAAGCGAGGCATGAAGACAGGGACAGGGACAGGGACGCACTAAACCGATTAGCTGGAGAAGGGGTGGCCTTAAAAAGATACACCCAGTTCAATCCCCGCCCAACTATAAAGATCCATTTGTGAAACACCGAAAACCAATTCGAACCAGAACCGACAGAACGCCACTGGGCATAAATCATATCGAATATATAGAAAATACGTTAGCACCCAATACATCTAAAGTCCCCCAACCAAAGCCACCCGAAAGAGGCGACATTAAGTTCATTACGCCTGAAAAGTCGAAAATGAAAAGTGGATGAAGCGAGAGAAAACGGGAGAAGCGACGACAACACCTGTGAGAAATCCGTTTTGGGGCTTTCAAAGGCCATAGGAGGTGGAGAGTTCGCAGAGAGTGGAGCATTCTCGGGAGGATGGGGTGGTACAGGTGAGCAAGTCTATTTTGGATGCCCGCCACAAGCACGCAAGCACGGAAAATGCCAAATTGCATACGACTGCGTCACTCTTCAACAAGAGCAAGATTCGGCAGGAGAAGAATCTGAGCAAGAAGAAGATGATTACGGGGGAGCCAGAGAAGCCCCACTCTCTCCATCTCTCTTTCTAGGCAAATCAGCATGGGGGCAGGCAAAAACACACTGACACATGGGGCAAATTCGAACAGTCGAGGTCACAAAAGTAGTATAACAATGCAGCCAAAACTCTGAAGAAATGATGTCAACGACATCTTGTCTGAAAATCTTCCAAGTCGTTTAATCCTCAAAACTCTTTTCGAAATACATTTATTTTAAGGTATTTTAGGCTTTGTCCATTTAAAGAAAATTATCAAAATGCCCCTGTCTCTCTTGACTCTAACTATACATTAGAGAAAAATCCTATTTTGTTGACCTCTCCTGTTTCGCACCAAGTGTGTGAGGTTTTTGACACTGACTGCGGATCGTTAGAATTCTGCGCAGTGGTCCTGCAGCAGGAGCACGGCCACCGCAAGAACAGTTTTCCCTTTCGGAAAATGGAGAGGGGCAAAAGAAGAAAAGAGAGGGGTGAGCGCAGAGAGCGGCAGCATAATGAAAACATTATTTTCCGTTTATTTTTAAACCGCACACACTTGTTCCGTGCTGTTGCGTCGTGGTTCGGTATCGGAGTTATGTTCGATCCGATTCCGATCCGTTCCGTACGATCCTCGGGAAGAGCAGCCAACAGCTGCTGGCTGTCGTCCACGTCGACCTCCTCCACCTCCCTCGCCTGATCTAACCCCTCCGGCGGTTCGGTTCGTTCTGTGTCTGCTGTTCTGCGTCAGCTTCGTCACCTCCTCGAAGTGGATGCGGATGTACACGGAGAGAAATTCGGAGTGGAGAAGTCAAGAATACTTAAGCCGAATTTCACCATCAAACGAAAACAATTATAAACATTTTTGCATTTGACACCGATAACAAAAATAGCTTCAGTTTATATTTACTCAAATTTCTTTCAGTGTGATTCACGGCAGCAGCATCGTAGGAGAGGATGGGAGACGCTGAGGTGGACGCCGCCGGAGGCAGAAGAACCGACAGCGGCGGCCGCAAGATGTAAAAACTGTAAGTGGTCAGGCGAAAGCGCTCAGTTCTTCCTGGGATCTCGCTGCGTGCGCTCGCCTATACGGATGCGGAATCCGTCCGTGGGACTAATTAATCGGTTCGACACTTACCGAGGATCACTACTGGTCCCCGAAAACCAACAGTACACCCATTGCCGCCGCACTGAACGAACTCTTGGCGGGTGATAGAATTCGTGGAACTTGTTCTCTGTGTGTGTTATATTCAATATCGATTCCTCATCGGCAACTGAATCATCCGTCTATATACGAGATACACCGACGAGGGTGGATCGCTTGCCCGAAACTATTCGAACTGCGTGGGGTGAGTTGGCAAAAAAGTGAACGAACGGCGAGGGAAAGTGAAAGGAAAAGGCCAGAGCTTTCCCCGTGCTGATTTTGATGCTTCAGTTTTCCATTTTCCGTATTCCCGTGCCCACCTTTGATACCTTTTCGGTTACACAATAAACCACACACCTCGCTCGTGCATAACTATTTGCCCAGGAACCGAAACAAGATCGAAAATCTGCTCGGCAAATTGGGCCAAAAGATTCGCGTGACCGCAAATGAGCGGCGTTTTCCGATCCCCATTTCGGACCCCCCTTGTAGAGCACCCCCAACCGGACCGAGGCGGACCGCACTTGTTAAATTAATATTATTATTTCTTTTGATATTTTGACATTTACGTGAGCAATGTTTGCATTGGCAATGAGCTTCTGAAAACGGGAAATAGTGGTCGGGAGTGCATAGTATCTTCCCGTATGACTGCATATAGGTTTGGCCATTGTCTAGCCGTGGTAAATGCGTTGTGTGTGCTTGGCAAAACTGCGTAGATCCCCCCCGGAAGATCACCCCAATTTAGGCGCATAAAACAACAGATATATCTGATCAATCGCGCGGTTCGGGCCCAATTACCTGCCGTGATTTACAGGTAAATTCTGCTCCTTTGTGTCCTTTCCCGTCCAAATGTTTATGCCCCCCGATCTGTAAACAAACCAACGACGTGAACGGGAACTGCAGTTGAGGCAACGATTGATGAGGGCCTGCGTTCTGGGGTAAACAGAAATGATTCCCGAATCCAAACAATTCACTCGAAGCGCAGTGGGGGTGGTTTGGGTTCTATATGGTGAATGGCATTGACTCTGGACTCCGGGAAACAGCCAGAGGTTGAGGCTGGCGCTCCGTTTTTTGTTTATTGTGCCTTCGCGTTTTCAAGTTTGAACTAAAATGTAAACTATGCAAGGGATCACTGCCTCCTCCTGCCCCTTGGGATCAGGTATTTATAGATGCCCGATGCCCGAGAGCGAAAGCGAAAGAAAGACGCATGTTAAGGCCAACGAAGCCACCGAAGGCACCTCCGTTGGCCATCAGCATTTCAGCATTTCTCTTGGCTTCTGTGTACATTAACAGGGCTTTGAACTCTCCCCCAGTCCAGAAATACGGACCCGGACTATACGGTCTATACTGCCGTAGACCGGAGACCGGAGAATGGAAACCACGCAGTTCGCGCAGATCTGCGGCGGCACGAAAATGAAAATGGCAAGCGAAAAGTTAAATATTTCACCCGGTCCGCGGCCCATTGTTCGGCATATGGAATGCCCAAGATTGGGCTGGGGGCACAGAAGTGAATCATCCGTTTGGGGGGAGTCTAAGCAGCTTAAATACACTGCGGGAAAAAGAAGTGATATGAATATTTAGTTGCCCCAATTAACTGGTAGAAGCTATGTTTGGAAAAGATCAGAAATGAGTCACTTACTTAAGAATCATGTTCAACACGAATTTCCATATTCTTCCTATTAAAACCAAAGAGAGACTCCCAATGTTTTTCATTAGACTTCAAGGCATACGAGTATATCGACGATCCCTAGCCACCTTCTTCCTGTCATCTGCGATTACCGATCTGCAATCGCACGGGGCCGCGGAATAATTAATTAACGGCCTGTCAGAGAAACATGCGACATTTCGTATGTCCCAAGTGATTCTGACATCGGAAATATGGCACAGCCGTGTCTTCTGGGGGAGGTAGGTGTAGAGGGGGAGATCGAGGGTAATAGGGGAGGCAGAATGGAGGAGGACCACCGATCATTTGTCAGCTGTTTTCCCGGCGAATTCTCAGACGCATATTGTTCTTCGGAGGCTTCAAGTATTTCGTGTTCGATGGAAATCAGCGGTACTCGTATCGAAATGACGTGATTAGGTGGAAAATGGCATACATTCGAGTGCTATTTTAAAATGTATTCGGCAACCACCTGGGAACAGGGCCTCAGGTGGTGGGGCATATAAATAAATGGGCCGCAAATTGCCAAGACACAAGTTATGGATGTCTGGCGGCTTTCGCTCACACCCACTCAAAGGGGGCAGGGGCGTTCTGATAATTTCTTCATGGAAAACCACTTTCGAACACCTTCGGCCACCTTGGCAGCACGAATTCCGCTTAATTGCCGCAAAAACATTTTGATGTACTGCTCCCCGAGGAGAAGCCGAAAATTGGCAGCTAAGAAGGCGCAACAGGTTGCAGATTTCGTCGGCGGGGGCGGATGCCAGATGTTTAGCGAGCGTATTGCGGGGGGAATTCTCACCCACATCTTCCCCAAAACAGAAAATATATATGAAGAGCAAAAGAGCAAAACCAAAACAGTTCTGTATTGCACATGACCTCCTCAAGAGTGGAAACACCGCACTGAGTTGCCGATCTTAATCCCCCTGTTAGGGGTTTTCCCCTCCCAGATTCTTCAATGAGTTCGATTATTTATACAATTTTTGGGGGGCAGCGAAACAAAGAAGAAAACTAAACAAAGCGGCGAGCGCGATGAGGGATATATAAAATTTGATGGCGCTGCAGAGGGAGAAATTGTTAAACGATGTTTAATCTTCCTTTAATGTTTGTCTGAAAAGCAAGACCATAGAATACCTTACACACCACATTCACTTCAACGACCCACCTGACTCTCCGATGCGCCAATTACGTGCGAGATTAATCAATGCCACGACAACATGCACAAATTAAGCGGACTCATTTCGACATCAATTTATTTGACCACGCAAAAGGCGAAGATGATGGCTAGCACCACCGAGCCACAGAGCAGCCAACAAGTGCCAGAATCAGAATCAGAATCAGAATGCAATATGCAACGTGCAGTATGCAGTGACGTTAATCATACGCCCCGTGGGCTCTGCTCACCCTCAACCATGTGCGATAATTCCTATTCGGCAATGATGATGATGATGCAGACGACTTTGGCTCACATCTGAGACTCCGAGCGTGGCCTCTCTGCTCTGTCCTTAATTATAAATTGATGCATTTTCAAATAAACAAACAAGAATTATGGCGTAAGCACAAGGAGGGAAGGCAAGATCTGTGATAGGTGGGATGATAGATGGCGACGATCGCACTGTGGATGTGCGTTCCCGCGGGGCTTTCTCATGCCGAATAATTCGATTATTGGTGTATTTTTGTGCATCTTCAAAGACGTGATAAACCACTAATTTCAGCTAAAATGATTCTAATTAATGAGCAAACTATTTGATTTGGTTATTTCTCACTAGGAAAGTGTGATGAACTCTATTGGAAAACTAAACATAAGATTGACTAGTTTGGGTGTGAAATACATAATTATTATCAACAACGAGGCAGACAAAGAATGTTAGTGAATGTTTTGAATTTCCCGTTTACACGTATTTTTAGCTTTAGACGATGATGTCGTCTATTTTAGCCATGTAGTGACGCACCAAGTGCGCATTCTAAAATAATATTTCGGGGGTAGTCGTGCTGTATTAATCGTGGAATTTCCCCATGTCTTGCAGGCATTTCACCACCTCCCCATAACCATGACGAAGGACCAGCAGGCCACGCCGATTCCCGAGGAGCTGTACAATCTTACCCAGCTGGCAGAGGTCACTCTGGCGGCGGGTCCCATAATCACAGCCGAGGCAAAGCCACCGCCGATCGGTGGTGCTAGTCTGTATGCCTCCTCGGACGACGACTCCAACTACTACAGCCACAAGGTGTTCGATCGCAGGAAACTTCGCCGCTGTACCATCTCCGACTCGAACTCCTGCACCAGCAGCAGTTCCAGCTCCACATCCAGCCTGCAATCCGCGGAGGACCACCTGGGACACAAGGAGCATTCATCAGAGCAGCAGCATGCGGAGCAGGGAGATTTCCTCCACACCAGCTTGCTGCTGGAGGACGAGCACATCTGCCCCGAGTGCGGCAAGAAGTATTCCACATCCTCCAATCTAGCCCGTCATAGACAAACACACAGGTAAAGTTGGAAGTTAGTTGGCCAAAAGTTGGATCAAAAGTAACTCAAACTGTCATATTTTCAGGTCAATCATGGACAAGAAGGCGCGCCACTGTCCTTATTGCGAGAAGGTGTACGTTTCGATGCCCGCGTACTCGATGCATGTGCGCACCCACAACCAGGGCTGCAAGTGCAAGTTCTGTGGAAAGTGCTTCTCGAGACCGTGGCTCCTCCAGGGCCACATCCGGACCCATACCGGAGAAAAGCCCTTCAAGTGCGGCGTCTGCGAGAAGGCCTTCGCCGACAAGAGCAACCTGCGTGCCCACATCCAGACCCACTCGAACACCAAGCCACACACCTGTGCCCGTTGTGGCAAGGCCTTTGCCCTTAAGTCATACCTGTACAAGCACGAAGAGTCCTCCTGCATGAAAAACCGCGGTGGGGTCTCGGGATCGGTTAGTTCCACATCCAGTAACCGACCTCCCACATCACCCAAGATGCAGCACACCGAGGTGGGAGGCGGCTCCAGCTCGGCATTGACTCCTGGATCACCTGCCACAGTGGTGAGTTTACTAAATCGATCTTGGATGTAGAAAATATATTTATTATCTTCTTCATCTGGTTTTTTCCAGGGTATTCCTCCAGACTCTGCCAAGTCCACGCTGGCCAACAAACTGCTGCAGAAGGAAAAGGAGCGCAGGCAGGCGGCCCTGGCCTTTCAGGGATATCCAGCTGGGCCGGAAGTCACTCCTTACAATCACTCCGCTTCCGCCCTGGAGGAGTACGAGAAGTTCAAGCGGATCAACGTGATCCAGCCGACGGTGCTGCCCCACAGGATGCCCAGCCTGTATCAGGAGCTGCATTCTCCACTGGCCTTGCCGTTGGCATTGCCCTATCACTATCAGGCCCAGACCACGCCTGCACAAGGAGTAGGAGTCAGCAGCGCCACCACGCAGGAACAGCCTGTTGACTTCTCGCCCAAGAACAACTTTACACACTCGGCCAAGACGAGTCCCTTCGAGCTGACTAGGAACTACGCCATGGTGGCATAGACACAGTCAAAGCCTAGCCAGGACACCAAGCAAAAGACACCGAAGAGAGCAAGAGCACTACCCAAGCGATTCGAGGAGACCTTTTCTAGACCTAGACCACTAATCCAGAGTTTAATCCAAAGCCAAATCCAACCAAAGCCCACCCTGAACCAGGACATTTTCTTACTGTAGTCAACGAATATGTGATAAAAATGCAAAAGAGCTAAAATACCATTAGAGAGTAGATGATTCCAGAGCGACGAAAGCACGCAAAGCTTATCGAGAAGGAGAGTTCTCTCTTCTGAAGAAACTCCAAGGAAGAGGAGGTTATACACAGTAGATATAGAGAGAGACAAGGTTGGATCGACCCCGATTGATCGTTTGATCTTCACTTAGATTCTTAGATGTAACAAGAGACTTCTTAGAGACTTGCCAAGACGAACAGCGACAAAAACCAATGTAACCAGTATTTTTTTATAGCACATACGATATCGGTCAAAGAGCGAGAGATATAGCGCACACAACCCCGATCGAACACCGCAGCAAAGCTACAAACTTACACATAGTCATATAGAGTTATGATTTTATAAAGAACTAAAAGATATATCTGTACACGCCCCCTACTAACCCCATTAATCACTTCGCATTAAGGCATCGGCACCGGCTTTCTGCCTCTGGGCTGAGAGTCGGTCCAACACGAGAGAATTTCTAGTCTTTATCTTTAAATTCAGCGCACATTTGGCGGAAGGAAGAAGGGATCCCGATCCCTGATCCTCGATCCCCTCACTTCTGTGCCTGGCGTTACTTTAAGCACTTTACGGCCGCATGTGGTGCAATAATTGACATATCTCTAACTCTAATTAGCGCCTACCACATATCATTTAGTACCCTGTATATTTTCATTTTAAGTTGATGGGTGATCACTCATTATATCTTAGCATCTAACACCTAGTTATCGAGAGACAGGCACCCACTGCATTTCGTTTACTCACTCGATTAACTCCGAATCAACCTACAGCTAATCGCACCAAAGATACTTCGACTTAGATGCAGACGCATACTACCTTTATATACTCTTACTTACCATATACACCAAAAGATATATATATATATATATATATACACGTATACGTAGCTCTAAACTGTATTATAGATTTGCACACTAAAGGAATTAAACGAGATCGCCTGATCGCCGTGAAATCAAATACGAAACTGTTTTTCTCTGGGGAGGATCCTATGGATCCTCTTTGGAACTAAGGAACCTCCCTTTACTGCCTAACTTTGCCCGCTTTTTTGGTTCATTTATTAAATTTTATCTGCCAAATGGGTGAAAAACATTTTCCAACAGTATCATATACGACGACTGCGAATTTTGGGCTACCATCGACGGGAGGATCACTATTCTGATGCCCTGAATGTGAGTAAAATGGGAAATCGAAAAAACTTTAAACGATAAACATAAAACGAAGAGAAAACGAAGTTTTAGTTTTCCCTTGGGGGTTCGGATTCGGCTAGACCCAAGCCGAATCCCAGTCGCGAGGCCGTAGTGTCCGATCCTCCTCCCTGGGTAAAGGGAGTCACCACTTTCAAGGCCGGCTGATCTTTGATGTCGCCCACAGATTCCAAGGGGGCCATGTGCGATCCCCCACAACGCAGCACCAGATCCTCGTAGCTCTTGTTGTGAAGGAGACACACCAGGATCACGGTCATGTTGTCGCCGCCCAGACCACAATTTTGACCGTCCGTGGCCAGGCAGTGGTTCATGAGATCCTCGCAAATGGTCTCGGGTTGAACACCCTGGGAAATGCGCAAACGCACAAACTGGCAGGCTGTCGCGCTGGTCATCACATCCCATATGCCATCGCAGGCGAGAAGGACAAACTCCCAGTCCTCGTTGATGTCTCGGATCTCCACATCCGGGCAGGCAGTCACGATCTGATCCTCGGGACTCTTGTGCGTGTTCTTCTTATAAATGAAGTCGCCGAGGGCGCGAGAAAGGGCCAGATTGCCGTTGACCCGGTTGAACTCCACCCATCCGCCGCCGGCCAAAATCCGACTGGTCTCGCCCGCGTTATTAGGCTTGTGGTCCGAGGATAAGGGCACAACCACTCCCGCAACACAGGCTATGGCCCGCGAATCGCCCGCATTGGCGCAGTACAGGCGCCGCTCCCGAATGAGCACCACAACTGCCGTAGATCCTGCGGACTGCTCTCCAAAGGATCCATTGTGCAGCATCTCGCGATCGAAGTCCAGGAAGCCCCTTTTCAAGGCCACCGCCACGTTGTTGGTATGGTACTCCGGCCTCTCCGTCACGAACTTGTGGAGATGCTTGGCCGCGCACTTGGCCACCTGTGCACCTCCATGCCCGTCGTACACCCCGAAGAAAGCCGCCTGCGGATCCTCCGGCAATGATAGAATGTGAGTATGGGCATCCTCCATTTCCACGCGCCAGCCCTGCATGGCACTGGAGCCCACGACATAGCTGGCATTCTCATTGCGGGCTGTATCCTTGGTGACCACCGGTTCCGACAGCGTCTGGCCCATAACGAACTTGAAAAGCGAGTAAGCCATTGGCAATGCGATTTCACGAGATACTCACTCTGGTCTCTGGTATTCCTCGGTTGATGGAGAGAGCTCTTAGGTAATACCTTCAGTTATGGGAGCCAAACAGTCTAGCCAGTCTGGAAACGCTCAAAGGGTGTTAGGAGTTTAGACAACTGACTTGGGGCCACTGCCTACTTAGCTTCCAGACACGATTTGCTGGATCTCTGGATCGAGCTCTGAGTGGATCAGTAGAGGAGTTGTACTTGAGGATTTGCCAGGAATGTTTCAAAATAAATCCCCTTTCTATAATATATATTAAAAGGCTGATTAAATCTTTTTTGATAATTTTGTGTTTTGTATTTGTTACTTGACGTTTTTGTTTCTTTCCTTTTGTTCTTTTCATTTGTATGTTTTTGTAATTTTGTTACTTTGATAGCGTTGTTTTATATACACAAATACATTAAGTATATAATGATATACGCATATCGCGCATACTAAATCTTGTTCGTTTCATATATAGACATTTATTTGTAATTGTTGTTGTTGTGGCTGTAGGTTACTACACGTTTATCCTTTTAGGCATATGTACGAGAGTATGTAATTATCATAATTTATATGCATCTGCATCTGTGAGTGGTGTATCTGTATCTGTATCTGTATCTGTATCTGCGTTCGTGTTAGGTTTCGAGTTTCACAATTCTTAATTAATCTTTAATCCGCTTTGTATATATTCTCTTTAAAGTGTAAAGACACTAAATTTCACAATGTTCGATTTCTCTCCCTCTACGGGGCTACAGACTACAGGCAATCCCCCATACCCAAATGGGTTTGGGAGGGGTCTTGCAAGCCAGAACTAGCCGAAAATCATTGGTAGACTAAGGTTAGTTAGTCGTATATAGAGTGTGTGTGTGGAGGGTGTAGTGGGTAGTGTGTAGTGTATAGTGTCAGAGTATGTAAATAAGTTACGAAAATGTTGGGGCTTATTTATCTCATGTATGTATATATATATATAGTTTCTATATCGATATAGACGTATTATAAAATCTCTAAACAGCCATAAAAGTCAAAAGTTCTTAATCATATCTATCAATTATCTAGACGCGTTTACACTGCCACTAAGTTGACGTAACTTGAGTTTATCTTTATCTTTATCTTTATCTTCATATTTATATTTATATTTATTTGTATTTCTGCATAACTGCTGCTTAAATCTCGTGAAATCGGAACTCGATTGTTATAGGTTTAACTGTTGGTTAGGGAGGGAACTCTATACATAAATACAAACGTTGCGGCTCATTGTTTCACTTTTTTAGTTTGATTGGATTTCGATTTGGATTTGAGTTTGCTTCGGCTTGGTCTCGAGACTTTCAATTCAACTTACTCACTATGGCTACGATTAAGTGTATTTGATAAATTAGCCGGCCGGCCTCCTATCTCTGAGGGGCCCTCAAAAAGGTACGCATATCCGATTAAGACAGAGAGAGATATACTTATTACTTCGCGTTTACATATTATATATATATTTTGATTCGCATCTAACGCTAGTATCGATAGCTTATCAAGTACAATGCTAAATGTATCGGTGTGCTTGGTTTTTGATATAAGTTTGAATTTCATTTCATTTTCATTTTCGTTTCCTTCGATTTCCGTTTCGATTTCCTTAAGACTACGTAAGAGAGGACACCAAGTAAAAACATTCAGTACACATTCATAGAGATACTAGTAGAGTACAAAAAAGTCGATAAAGTACGATTAGAGTTGGGTGTGGTGTCGAGTGTTGGTGAATACTTTGAGTAGTTGGTGTTAGTGAGGTGTGTTTGAGAAGTTGGTGAATTTAAATTGAGTTTGTGGTGAGTTTAATGAGTAGTTCTTCATAAAGCGTTGGTGAGTCCGTGTGGAGATGCAGTATTGATGAGCCTCTGTGTTCTAGTGTAGTTGATTGTGGATTGACTTAGACATTTAGAAGAACATCAAGGTCAAACCTCTTCGTTGGCGATCGAAAACATTAACTTGGGACAGGAGCTTCTGGTTGCACTTTGCCCAGCAATTCGTTGTTGTCTAACCCAGGGATCCCTTGATCAAATTTGAGGTCGGGGATTCGTAATCGTGATGCTAGTAGGTACACAAGGGGTCAAGGTCGTACATATGAATATGACTTGGTGCCCACGCAAAACAAACCCTATATCCTAGTGGTGTGAATGGGTGAGTGAGTGTATGTGTCTGTGAGTGTTTGATTATCCGTCTTTGGTTTACTTCTCTTCCCTTCCTTCTTCACTTTGTAATCGAATGCAAAGCCTGGCCTCTACTCGCTATTTTCGCTAAATATACACGTATCTGTATATCTGTATATGGATATCCGTAGTCTCTGCTCGAGTATATAAAAATATTTAAATTCTTTAATCTGAAACGCGTAATCGCCCAAAGCACGGGCTGCCTCCGCTGCAAGTACATCTATGTTTCCGTATATGTCGTATATAAAAAGCAAATCCCATAAAAGTGCTCCTCTGATCTATTAAAACATATATTGTTTCGATTACGTTTTCATCACCCAATCACTCCGATTCGCTCTGGCGTTTCAATCTCCCGCTCGTCTTGAAATCAGCAAAAAGGTACGATCATTTTAAATTCAATATCTTTGCCGTTAGCCGTACTCGTATGTATGTCCTAGCGTGTACATATATGTCTATGAGTATGATCTCAGCTCTAGCTGCTATTTATCATATTTCTTGTGTATATATAACGTATATTGTTGTCTGATCTTTGTTTTTGGTTTTTGGTTTTTGGTTTTCGTTAGGTAGGAAATATGCTAGTCTTATAAATTTCACACATCAACATTTCGGTTATCATTAATATCTCTCCCGTTGCCTAGGAAATAATTCTTAGTTAGTAAAATATATCCGCGAATATATATATATATATATTCATAGATTAATCTATTTTAATCTGTGTGTATTAAAAACATCTAATGTCGATCCGAACCACAATTTGTTAAGAGAGATTTAGAAAGTTCTTCAAGTGAAGGAAACACGAAGAGTATATCAATATCAATATCGTAATTAAGTTACTGGTAGCCTACTAAGGCGGTACTATACAGATCCGTATCCGTGTCATTATGCTAATTCGGATAGGGCCCCGGCTAACTGCTTGGATCTCGCTGTCCAGCTGTCCGAAGTGTGTGTTCCGGCTGTTGTTCAGGTCCAGCTCTATCGAAAGAAATCTAATTATGGACGGGTTCTTATCAATCTTGTTTGTCAACTCCTCTTCTCTCTGTCAATCTGCCCAATTCAGATTGGTTTGAAATTTGCGGTTCCGATTCGGCTTCGCTTGCTCTGCCTTGGTAAATGCAAAACAAAATATCTCTACTTTCCGGTAAAAGCTCATCAATTGTTGGTCAATCAAACAACTTCGTGGGGCGGTTTAGGGGTTTAATCTTCGAGGGCTCTGGCGGGGCGTGCGAAATTAATCAATAATCTGCAGAAACCTGGTTGGTCTTTAACTAAATCTAAATCAGCTGAAGCTAGCCTCTTGCGGGGACCTTCTACTACTAGGCTCCCCTAACACTAAAGTTAAATTTAAATTATTTGCACAATAGCTTTGACTTGGTAATCGTTATCGATATCATTGCACAGTAACTACGATTACTATTAGATTTAAACTTAAAAGTTATTTACTCCTTTGTAATTTGGTGGGATATATGTTGTATTTGTTGTTGTTGTTGTTGTTGTTTTTGTTGTTATTCATCATCATCTCTTTTTTGGTTTTTGTTTTTGTTTTTGATTAATTTGTTCTGAAAAGCTCTAAGAAAAAGGGAAATAAAGTAATACAAAAAAACTGAAGAAAACGAAAATTAAGATATATGTTTATATATATTTATGATTTCTGTATTCTGTAGGACATAAGTAAATATAAGCATATGTAAATCTGGTAATAGTAAGCAATATATACGGTATATGTGTGGCTATGTTCCGTTTTTAAACAAGTTAAGCGAAGAAACAAAGTAAATTAAAGTACATTTAAATGGTTAAAATAGTAAATAGTAAATAGTAAGGTAAAGGCAACTCATCCTCAGTATGATTAAACAAGTACATATTAAATATTTAGTAAACACCGATCAGCTTTATCGCTCTATAGTATATCGTATATCTTCATATTCTGTCGGAAATCGAGAGGACGACGAGTACAAATATTAAGGCTACACAGTTAAAACATTTCTCATTTAAATATATATACTATATACGTATGTATAGTGTGTGTGTGTGTGTGGATCTCCCCACCCCTCTTAAATACAAATCCTCCGACAGTGGGCCGCAAAAGTCAGCTACCGACTCGGCCCACCTGTGTGTGTGAGTGTGTTTAATATAAGTTTAATTTGCTTGTTTTTGTTTTTGTTTTTAAATAGAAATGTAATTTGTCGTTTGTAATATATAAATTGAATTTGTCGTTTAATATAAATTTAATTTGTATGTTGTTTTCATAAGTCTATTAACGTTTCGTTTTTGTTACATTTAAAGCGTTCTTGATTTGTTTTCTTGTTTTTGCTTTTCGGTTTGCTTTCTTTTTGATGCTCCTAAACATTGAGTAGAAAGTGAAGAAAAGTTATCTGCCCTCGCAGATTTCTAGCATATATAATATATAATATATATATATAATGTAAGTTGCACACTGAGCGGGTGCAGGACAAGAAACACAAATCGGAAACACACAGCTGTTGTTATTCAATATCCATGCTTATTTGACTATATACTTTAGTTGAATGGTCCATAAAATTTCTATAAAAAAAGAACTTCTTGAATACATCTATGTCTAGTGTCTATCATCTAGATAAGGTTCCCTCTCGCTCTCCCTCGACTTCAAACAAGAATCTTCAATCTTCAATCTTCGATCTTAAATCCGTCGAGCTGTGCTTCTTCGTTTCTCACAATTACATTTACAATTGTTAGCTGCTGGTTGCCCTTATTGTTTATACACAAAATATATATATATATATCCATAATATAAATGTACTCGAACCACGTCTATATGTCTAGTTGTCTATATTTGTTGGTTGTTTTTGTTTTTGTTTTTACTCGTATATATTCACAACACTAACGTTTCTTAATTACGCCTATGCATGCTACGGTTGGTTTTCCTTGTTCCTACTACAAAAACTGTTATTTCTCGGTTGTTAAAAAGTTAATTACTTGGTTAAAAAAACGATTTGTTGTCGTGCTAATGCTATTGAATCCTGCACATTAATTAGTTAACATATAGATGCATATTCCGTATCCGTATCGCAATTGGTTATTCATAATTTTAGGTAATTTCTACTCGCCAACGACGACGACGACACTGACAAAAACGTTCGCGCTTGTTAAAAACTACATCACAATAATTATATGCTATATCCTTTTGTCGGAGTTAATTCATCCCTATTCCGATTCCGATCCCGATCCCGAAATCGCTAACTGTACACAGCTGAACTAGGAGGGGGCGGAGGATGGTTAGATTCACTTCTGCTCTGTATCAGTATCAGAATGCATTCTTTATATATGTAGGAAGTGACAGCCTCTGAAGGCCGATTTATCAAGAAGTCAAGAGGTCAAGATCTCTGATAAGTCGACCTTGAGGGGATGTAAAATTAGTTGCTGCTGCTTGGTTAGTTAATATGCGACAAGTTAAGAGTTTAAGTCTAACTACGAAATACTTTAGGAAACCTATTTAACAAGATTTAGTTTATACTTTATATATAGGATTTAGTGGGCGTGTTAAAGTAAGCCAGGTTTGTACATATCAAAATTGCATTCTATATTACAGATTCTTCTCTGGGGGGAAGCCTAAAACGAGGGGTTGTACTGGGGGCAAACTGTAAAAGCCTAAACTGCTAGATTGCTTCTTATTTCTGTTTGGTTTTGTACTTCAGTAAACTTTCTCCTGCGCTCCCCTCGGCGAAAGTATAACTAAGATGCAGATCTTGTTCTGGGACCCAGATACACGGGGCTAAAACAGGGAAGGGTGAAGTCTAAAAGATAAACGATAAACGTACTAACTGGCTTCGCTGTCCTGATTTCAATAACTTGCGCTGATAAAATCGGGTCTTAGTCGGGCTCTAGTTTTAGTATCGATATATGTATGCGTATTATGTACACTTTTTGTTCCTATAATTATTTGTTGTTGCTCGTTAAACATAATTTAGAATTGTTATCTGTTAATCGTTAATCGTTAATCGTTAATTGGTAATCGTTAATCGTATTTGTAATTCTTTCGCGGCTATTCCTATGAGTGAGTTACGAGTGTGTAAAAAACGTTCTTTGTTCTATCCTCTATGTCTATGTCTATGAGCTATGTAATTGTTAGGCTTTCTTTGTTGATATCTCCTAGGGTAGTTCATTATTTGCTTTTTTGTTTGCTAGTAAGGTTTTTGCGGTATTCAATTTGTTGTGGTTCTCTATTAACCTCCTCTAACTCTACTCCTGCTTTACAATGTTCATCGTTACATCATCTTCATATTCATCTCCATTATCATCATCATTATCTTTTCAATTTGTTTTTTTGTTGCTTGTTTGTGTAAAAGGCAAATTGCATAACAATGTGTTTATTTATCTGTTTGAAGTTGCTTTTGCTGCTGCTGCTAAGTTTTCAATTTCTGAGGTACTTGCTAGGGAATTTCGAAGCTTTCTCTTACTGGCCGCTGGCCTAAGTTGCAGCTGTCGGCGTGCCGTAAACTCTAGTTTCCTCGCTCTCTGGTTGATATATAGTATTCATAATAATAGTGTTACATATGCATGTATATAATATATAAGTGGATTATAGAGAATATTATGAGGAATTATCAATAAAACACACAACACACATTAATAAAACGCTTGTTTCGAAAAAAAAAAAAAAAAGAATATAACTCGATATGCCTCCAATTTGCATACTTCGAGGACAAAGAAGCTGTAGCTGTAGCTGTAGCTGCAGTGTGTGTGTGGGTGTGGGTGTGGGAGTGGCGCTGTGCTTAATACCACAACTTGCTAAAGTTAGCCTGAGCACTGTACACCCAGCTGCGTGTAGGAGTGCTGTACATTTATTTTTAATTAATTAATTATTTAAAAAAATAATAAAAATTAATAGTAGGAGAAATGGTAATCAGTGAATGAGATCCTTCGGGATCTCGAAAAAACTAACTGAGAACTGGCGACGAGGTTGGGGACGTGGACTGGGACTGGCTTAATAATGATGGCGGCGTGATTTACGTGTTGTGGATGCCGTGTCTGAGGATGTGTCTGTTTCTGTTGCTGCCGCTGTCGCTGCTGCTGCTGCTGCTGCTGCTGCTGCGGTCTCCTCGCTGCCAGCCTGCAGCATGGAGTTGTTGTGGATGATGGTCTGCTGCATGAGCAGCATGAACCACCAGCATTGAGTCAGCTGCAGCTGCTGCTGCTGTTGCTGCAACTCTTGGCTCTGCTCCGGATTCTCACCTGCCTCGCCCGAGGCCACAAACGATCTGGGAATGGAATAAAATATATTCTATCATTAGCTTTAAGTTTTGGCTTGACAGAGAAGTCTGATTTCGGCTCGGCATCCCGGCATTTTCGACTCACTCGAGCGTTGAATCATTCGATCTGGCTCTAGCTCAAGATCATAACAACAGTGGTGGTGGTGTGCGGTGTGTGGTTTGGTGGTTCTTGGTTCTTGGTTCTTGGTTCTGGGTGGATGCTCATCCTCGTCCCGCGTCTTTCCTCATCGCCCCTCTCCCCGTCAACTCCCTTCGTCGGCCTACTCAGCCCCATACCATATGTTGGTGGGCGCAAAGTGCGCCGCGTGTTTGCTGGCGGCTACCTGGGCAGGACTGAGCGGTCCAAACTGGCTGTACTGGGTGGGAATCTGGATGTGCGCCGGCAGCGGGTGTGATGGAATCACCTGAAAAAACAATATATTAAGTCAGTGAACTAGAATAAACCATAGTAATATAAATCCAAACCCACCTGACGACTGGAGCTGTTGTGGGCCGGAGGTGGGGCAACCACTGCCCGGTTGGCGTAGGCATAACTGGGCGCCGCCTGCGACACGAACACCGTGGGACGGCGGTAGATGTCGCCCTGCGCATAAATATCCGGCTGCAACAAAGCGGCCGCCGCCGTCGAGGATGGCGATCCGCCCAGCGGTGTTCCAGTCTGGTGATGATGATGGGCATGACTGTGATGGTGGGGATGCGGGGCCACAGCCGACGTCGGCGGCTGCGTGGCTCCTGGCAGTCCCACGCTGCCTGGAGGTGGCTGCGATGGCTGGCGATAGACCTGTGGAGGACCCCACGATGGAGGGCCCACACTGGCTGCCGCCGCAGCAGCTGCAGCAGCCGCCGCTGCAGCGGCTGCACTGATCGACGAGGATGATGATGTGGAGCTGCTCTTGGAGTGAGCAAGCGGTGGAGCCACCGACGGCGCCACATAGCTGATTGGAGCCACCGAAGGAGCCTCTCGCTTTGGATGGGCCAGCGGCAGAGCGGATATTCCCGCTCCCGAAGATGTGGGTGCCCAGGAGGAGCGCTTCGTGTCCAATTGCTGTGGCGGTGCAGCTGCATACTCTGGATAGAACTCAGCCGGCTCCTGTTTCGTAGGAATGTGCGGCAAGCTAGCAGAGGATGACGGCTGGCTGGGGACCTGCGGCTGGTAGCCACACTCGCTCTGGGCCATGGCCAAGATGCGTTTCTTCTGCGACTGGCCAGGCTCGTACTTGATGCTCGGCTGCGGCTGGGGCAGCACCTGCTGCGGTGGTGGCTGCGGCTGGTACTGCTGCTGCTGCTGCTGCTGCTGTGGGGGAGGAGCAGGCTGCTGCTGATGCTGATGGTGATGCTTGGGACTTCCCACGGCTGCTGCGGCGGCGGCATGATGACGTCGACGGGCATCCTCTGGATCGTGGTCACCTACGGTTACGCATGGAATTACTAGCTGGACGTGCGATGACTTATGGCGACTGAGATGCGACTGAGATTGAGATTGGGAGGAGCTGGGGCAGAGGACAGGGGCACCAAACTGAACGGATGAGGAGGACATGGCAGAGGAGGAAGAGGCGGGGGCGGGATGATGGGGGTGATGCTGATGGTGACTGGAAGTGGAAGCAGACGTGGAGGAGGACGTGGGCGTGGCTTGGTAATGAGGATGCGTCGCCGGCTGTGAATGAGTCGGAGGCTGTGATTGAAGCTGATGCTGAAGCTGCGATCCCGATCCCGCTGCCGATCCCGTTCCCGTTCCTATTCCACTTCCACTTGCTGGCTGATGAGGCGGATTCAGATGATGAGACGGATTCAGATGATGAGGGTGGTGGTGGTGGTGGTGACTACTGCTACTGTGGCTACTGTTACTGCTATGGCTACTGCTATGCTGGCTACCCTTGCCGCTGTTGCTTCCCAGTTGGTTTTGGTTCGAATTCTGAGTCTGGGCATTACCATAAGTGATCTGCTGCTGCTGCTGCTGTTGCTGTTGCTGCTGCTGGGGATGTGGAAGCGGTTGATGGTGGGCACTGCTCCTACTGCAAGAGGAGCTGGGCGCATTCTGCAGCAGACTGCTGCTCGTCTGCGACTGGGCATGCGCCCGCTGCTTAAGCACCGGCACCTGGGCTCCTCCACCCTCGCCGCCCTCGTCCTCGCTGTCGGAGATTGTAATGACAGCCGTGGGCGAGGGCGTGTCATGGATGGTGATGGTTGGCTGCTTTACATGCTGCAAATGCTGTGGATTCTGAGGATGCGGCTGCTGGCCATGCGGGTGCTGCTGGTGGGCATGGGCCGGTGGCTGTTGGTAAACCACTGCTCCTCCTGCTCCTCCGTTGGCGTTGCAGTTGCTTACGATGTGGTGGCCCGAGGAGGTGCTGTAGGGCTGGGCATGAGCGACGGGTACGTGGTGGTGGTGCGAGCTGGACGAGCTTCCGTTCACAATGTCTGGGAAGAGGAAAGAGAGTAAATTAGTGAAAATATTAAGTGGAAAACAGTTCCAAGGCTAATAAAGAATGGCAATAATTTGATATTCCATCTGCACTCACTGCTAGCGGAGGCAGCCGACGAGGCCACCACCGATCCTGCGCTGGTGCTGTAGCCACCGCCGTTTCCGTAATTGCAGTTGTGGTGCGTGTGGTACTGCGGCGAAACGTGGGCGGTCCGCTGGTACCGCTGCTGGTGGGGCGGCGAGCTCTCCTTCACCCGCTTCTTCACCGGCGACAGCTGCTGGTGCTCCTTCTTCTCGTGGCGCGGCACGCGATAAGAGTTGCCCTTGCTGAAAGCGAACCAAGACATAAGGATTCGTTTTTCCAAAGGCTATGCAGCAGATACTCACGCTATGTGATGAGCCGGCGACTCCTTCTTGAGATCGTTGCGTGGCAAGTTGAGATGGTGCTTGGGGTAGATCTCCTCCACATTAAAAAGAGGCGTCGAGTCGACGATGAGCGAGTGGGCGGGCGCCTGCTGGGGCCACGACGGGACCAAAGCCATCTGCCTTCCGGTCTGAGGCCAGGCAACTCCGCTGGCCTGCACCCGATTCGTCAGCAGCATTCTCTGGCCAGAGGTTGGCTCCACCATGGAAACCGGTACGGGCACATTGACGTACTGCTGCGGCGGCACCTGCAACGGTGGCTGCATGGTGGCACTGCCCACCACCACATGCTTCGTCGGACTGGGCATCGTCTGGTAAGAGGGCGGGCACAGGATGTTCGAGACCAACTGGTGCTGGAAGCTGTCCGTCCGTGCCTGCGGATACTGCCGGGCCACACTACGTCCGTTGTAGATCTGGTAAAGTCCCTCGTACGCCAGAGGGCGGCCATCGCGAACGAGGCGCTGCACCTGGCTGGTTAACTGGTTGTTGATCGTAAACGTCATGTTCTCCGTGCTCGAGGGCACGAAGTTGGTCACCAGCGTCGACGCAGGTTGCACTCTGTAAGGGAATCGAAGTTATATATAGTCTTATGTCAGGAACTCTCGAGTGTAGCCTCTACTTACGTGTGGAAATCGCCGCGGCGACACACCTCCATCATCTGCACGGATGCCTTGACATTGTTGCAGTAGACATAGTCAACCAGATGGGTCAACCGCGTGAACGAATGGCTCAAGGCCTCCGCAGGCGTGAGACGCCGCTCCTGATCGATGGTTAGCATGCGCTTCAGCAGATCGATAAACTCCCGCCTGTCCGTCTTCTCAGCCAGCAACTGGCCTCCCTCCAGATCAGTGGGCACATTCACCTGTCCAATGTCATCTAGACAGTTAAAGATGTACTTGCGCGCCTCCTTGCTCTTGGTATTGGTCTCTGCCTCGTGCTCCTCGGTGGTCTTTAGGCGCCAGAAGGGATACGTGGAGTCCACGTCGCGGTAGAAGAACTTCGAGGTCTTCGAGGCGCTGTTCAGCATGTGCTCCGTAGGCAGTCCCTGCGTTTGCGAGATGTAGCGGATCTGGTCGAACTCCGAGCTACCCGGGTACAGCGGCCAGCCCAGGAAGAGCTCCGCCACCACACAGCCCAGTGACCACATGTCGATCGCCTCGCAGAAAGGAAGGCCCAGGATGATCTCGGGGGCACGATAGTACCGCGACTGCAGGTACGTGTTGCACACAGTTTTGCTCACGTGAGAGGCGCTACCGAAGTCGATCACCTTGACGCGGTAGGGCTGACGCACTGGGTCCACCAGCATGATGTTCTCGGGCTTCAGGTCGGCATGGATCAGACCCAGTTGTTTCAGCTTCAACAGGGCTGTCAATACCTGAGGTTCAGAGGGAACAAAGGATTAGCTTACTCAGAAGTTCCAAGGGGCTATAAAAGCTGCAAGACTCACCTGCTCCAGAATGGGCCTTATGTACTTGAGGGGCAGCGGCGAGAACTTGTTCTGCTTGAGGAAATCATACAGGTTCTGCTCCAGCATCTCGAAGACTAGGCAGGTGTGGTTCTTGTGCTGGAAGCACTCAAAGGCCCGCACAAAGTTGAACTCGTCGGCATTCTCCTGGCTCAGACGCGAAAGGATCGAGACCTCTATCTGGCCCTGTCGCGCGTACGATGGATGGTTCTTCAGGATCTTGATGGCCACGATCTCGGAAGTGCCCCGCTTCCAGCACTTGACCACCTGGCCAAAGGTGCCGCGTCCCAAGAACTCCAGGACCTAAGGACGTAAAAAAGGGTTTTAAAATCGATATAAGGACTTAGAGAAAGCCGAACCCACCTCATACTCCGCTGATAGGGAATAGAGCACCTCGTGCTGCACCAGCTGGTAGTCGCCATCCGCTCCACTGCTCGACCTTTTGCTGGGGGGCTGCGTGTTGGCATGACCCCCCGAGGTGGCGACCTTTGTGTGCGCCGTCTTGAGGCTGCTGATGGGCCCTGTTCCGTCTGATCTTGATCCGGCTCCTGCTCCCGCTGCTGCTGACGAGTCCTGCTGCACTGGCGGGCCGTGGTTGGAATTGTATGAGTCCACACAGCCGCAATCACAATCTGGAAGAGTGGAGAAAGAGTGGAAGAGTTTAGTTTCCAGACTTGTTCTTCCGTTTAAGCCTATCTACTACCTCTTCTAAGTAATCTTTTAATAACTAAGGAGATCATTGTTCTCTGTACTCGCTTTTCTTCCGCTTCTTTGTCGGGGAAAATTTCCTGTTGCCACCTTTTTCGGTTTCAGGCAATTTGGGTACCGCGCAATCTTGTCGATGAAATGCAACTGAACGCAGTTCCACCTTTTCACGCCGCCCGAGACTCACTCATATATGGCTATAGCATACAGCATATAGAATCTGTATCTGTGCACTCACTCAGCAGCATTTGCGACTTGTCAACGCCCCCAACAAAGCGGCGCAGAAAGAGCCCAAAAAAAGGAAATCATTATGGGAATTGGCCAACAATAATGAAGATGACTAAGTGAACATGGGTTGGTCGTGGCGATAAAGACGACGGAGATGTGGAGACGTTGTCTACACCATGAGGAAGGTGTTGCGCTAAAATGTATCTCGAGGCTGACAGAGACGCATCCAGGATGTCGCAGGAGATTCCTTTCATATTTGAATCCCATTAAACGATAGATGCTGTTGAATATTTATGGAGAGCTGCCTGGCAACCATCTGGCGACCCATTCCATCCTCTCCGGCTGACTTCCCCGTAGTTAGGCAACTAAAAATAGAAGCAGTTAAGTAGCCAACCCGCTAGCTAACTGGCTCGCAGCAACCTCGGTTGCTAGTTTTTCACGTATCCACATAACTTAATTAATTTACGTCAGAGGACATTTCATATGAATGGGGGCAAAGGGCATAAAAATAGCGAAAGGCAGAGGGAGGAGGTGAACCCACGCACTCTGGGCCAATTATACGTATGTATACCAGGGAAGGGGCCGTTTCCTGGGGCTACCAGAAGGGTCACGTGGGCGTGGTCAGCCTGGAAGAAGCCAACTGGACATCGGCGAGGAGTGAAAGGCAATCAAAGCTTAAATTAAGGACACACGCGATGGAAACGGAGACGTGCGGTGGGAAATTTATGGCACAAACTTGAGGCGGCGACGGTGGCAGCAGCAGTAAATGAAATGAGAACTAAATGCAATAAATTATGCAAAATGGAGCCAAACGAAAAAAGTTGAGCTGCGAGTTGAAAAACGAAATTGAAATGGAAAGGCAAGCAGCCAGCGGAGGTCACCGCGAAGGCAAAAGTCGGCGGCGGAGGCAGCGAAGGTCGAATCGAAGGTTGCCCAGTTTCCAAGCCATCTTGGCCCGTCCCCACAAATTCGATTGCTCCCTCCTTCGGAAAAGTTCTGCTCCTGGCAAGGACTTCTTGCACAACGCTCACGTGGCACCAGCACTGGCCGCATCATCCTGCCACCAGCAACAAGTTATGTGAAAACACTCGAAGAAAAGTTTGACTGTTTGTAAGCAGAAGAAATGAGCTAACAAGATTATGGTCATTCTAAAAGTAAAGTTTATAGATTGTAGCGATTTAGATAACATAACTATCTGCCACATATACCAATTTATACCATTCCTAATACGGTATGGCATTCCTAATTGATTTAGATTTTCATCAGTTTCCTTTGCGAGTGCACATCCAGCTGAAAACTTTGCCATAGCTTTGACATCATTTGTCCCTCGGGTTATACAACCATGCAGCGGCAGAAAAAAAACAGATTTTGTTTACGCAAATCTCAGCAGCAGTAACTGAAAATCCGAGATGCGGAGGAGCTGCAGCAGCGGCACCGTCAAAGTTGCAACGTGACGCAGTTTTAGCAAACAAAACGAATCTGACTGCCTGCGGTTTCTATTCGTATTTGTGTTTTAGCCCCCCTCCTCCCCGCCCCTTCGCTTTGCAGCGTTTTTGCAATTTCTGTGTCTGTTGCATAAAAGATTCAGCCAACTGTAAATGTGGGTGCCGGAAGAGGGGTGCTTGAACCTAAAAGGGGGCGTCGTATCGAATGATTTGCGGGGGCGTTTGCCCGATGCAACCGATCAGCTTCGCTTTGCAGGCTTTCCTCAAACAAAAAACTTGGGCTTTGAGTTAGCTGATTCATTTGGATATTTTGATAGCCTGTGCTAAACTTGGAACGAAGTTACTTAAGAACTCTCTTACATAAGCTTTGCATAAACCTAATAGTTACTGTTGTAGAATTCCCGAGATTTCTTTCCTGATTAAACCAAAAGTTGTTTATGGATTTCCAACCGAAATTCCCCAAAGCTGAATGCCCAAGGGGCACTTCTTTGGAAAACCCGAATGGTTCCCCAGATACCGCCATGGCTGAGGTTGTGCGTTATCGGTTAAAGGCTGATCGCACAACAAGTTCATTGCTGTTTTTAACCAGAAAACTGATAAATGCCCTGGAACTGTGTGACTGGGTGAGGGAATATGGGAAAACGGGGCTGCTTCGGGGTGCTCGAATTGACAACAAAGGGTTTGTTTTCATGGATTTTTGCGGTAATTGCAGTAATCACATTGCGCAACTACAACAGGCCAGTCTACAATTATAAGCTAATCCGCAGAGCCCACGTGGTGTAATTGCTAAATTTTCGATTACAACATTGTGGGAGATTGTGTGGGTTTAGTTGGCTGTTCGACTGTTAAATAAACAATTAACCATCTTCCATTTTCCAGCTTAACTTTAGAGAAAGTTTTGAGAACTTCGTCCCACCACAGCGGGAATTTCCATAACTTTATTTATATGCAGCTCTGGGCCTGAACCCTTTTTTGTTATCAAAAAGAAAATGCAAATTCACCACTTTAGTTTCTGGGCTTTTGTTAAAATGCAGCCAAAAACCTAGCAGCGGAAGTGAAACAAATCGAAAAACGAGCATAATTACGTACCGGCGAGAAACTCAAAATAAATTATTTACAAAACGGAAGCGGAAAGGCGCTAAATGAAGAGAGAGAGAGGTGGAGAGAAGAAGGAGGGAGAAGGCAAACGGGCAAAACAAAAAAAAAACAATGCAACCGCAGGCAGGTGCGAGGGGCGAGCGAGCAACAGGTTAGTTGGCTTGGACCCAACCTGTCTGAACTCCGGCTTTGGCTTCAGCCGAAGCTTCGTGTCCGAGGTCGATAGCTCTCCTTCTGTGGAGTTGTTTTTGTTTGTTGTTGTTGGTTGTTGTTGTTGTTGTTGTTGATACTGCTGTTGCTGCAGTGCGTTTGCCGCATATTAAATGCGCTGATTAATCGACGCAAACAATAAACCAGGGGCGGGGAGAAGGCCGAGAGGCGGGTAAGAAAAACGAGGACAAAACCCGGGAAGAGCTTACACTTAAAGAAAATGCATGAAACTTATAAAGAAAGGAATATTTCAAAAACAAAAACCTATCTGTTCCGCCATCTATAACTTACAAACAATCAAAACTTATGGCTTCCCCTTATAATTGCCTTATAGTTCATACCTATAATCATCAGATTCTATTAAAATAACATGAATTAAGTTAGCTGCAATTAAATCACATTGCTGACTTGCTGTAATTTCGATTTCGGTGTAGAGAAAACATTGCGAGGGGCTGGAAATGGGGTGGGGACTCGGGGTGGATGGGCTGGGTGACGAACGGGGGGGCAGAGGGAAGAGGGAAGAGGTAAGGCAGTATAAATATTTGTCGCTGCAATGAGAGCAATGCACGGGCAAGCATTTCCACTTGTCAACGCACCTGACGAAGCCAACAACAGCAACAACGAAAACAACAACACCAACAACAAAGGTGGCACCTACAAAACATGAACCTACAGAGAGACACGAACAAAAAACAAAAACAAGTTCCAAAAGCAACAGCAACAGCAACGGCAGCAGCTACAATTGCTCTGCCAACAATGTTGCCGGCGACCTCTCCACCCCCTTTGTTTGCCCCCTCCGCCCCCTTTTGCCCCTTTCTCCAGCCGCAATCAGTATGAAATGGGAGCAGGCAGAACGTGCAAGAACAACGGAGAAAGTCTGCCATGAAACCCAAGAAGAAAGAGACGTGGAAGGCAGAGCAATTACCAGATTCTTCTGCTGCCGCTTCTTCTGGCTGTCATTACTTTGGATGTTGCTGCGGGGTTCGCCATATATTGCTGATGCTGTTCTTGCCACCAATGTCTCATGTTGCCTCTATGGTCGCTGATTATTGGGCTTACGTTGCTGCTGAGCCTTGCAACGATGTGGCAGCAGTTTATTGCCTCTCTGTTGCTGCCAATCGCTAATGTTGCCACTGTGTGACAATTCTATTGCCGTGTTTCCATAGCTTACGAAGCTGATGAGTTTTCCCTACTCTCTGCTCTTTCCACTGTCGCTGCTGTCTTGCTTCTTCTTTTTAGTGCTTTTTCTGCTTTTATCTTTGACTTTGCTTTTGCTGCTGGCGTTGCATATTTCATGGCCTGTGTTGCATATTTAACACCCGATGCCAAGCATGCTTGCATTTGCATACTCAACCCACCACTCACCTCTCGCCCCTCCCCCCTAACCACTCAGCCACTGTGACAGTCCCAGCCATAATCAGAAGACAAGTTATCAAAGGCAAAGAGACGAAGCGGGGCAGGAGAAAGAGGCAGCGATCTTTAAAAACTGAGATAATGCCAGAAATGGCATCGTGCAACAAATTGCAGCGACATGTGGCTGCTGCGCAAAGAAGCGGGGCATGAAAATAAACTGTCGCCTTTCTAAAAAACGAGGCAGAAAAATCTCACGATAACCTGGGTACTTTCACAATAACGAGGAATAGAAGATCCACCAAAATGTATAAATAGAAAATGGTAAAGCGAAGAGTTAGCTCTCAGATGGAGTTACTATTCCTAATGATGTTGATTAATAGAATAGAAAATGGGAAAAGATGACCACCTTCTGTAGGGTACCACCAGTGTATGTACCCCAAGACATCGATAGATAGTTTACGATCCTCATAGTCCTGTAAATACATCTCAAAGCCAAAACGCTTCTTAATCAACTTCTAACTAGTTTGCTGAGCTTCTCTGCACTTTTAATCAGCGCAATGTTTTCAGGTTCTCCCACTTAATCGATGTGTTATCTCAGCGTGAGTGGCCACCGAGCTAGACAGGTTCTCGATCTGAAATCCATCCGAAATGAATCGTTAATTCCAGCTCGACATAGCATCGATGTTTAATGATGATTAAGACGATGACCGGGCAACAACTGGCGTTGCATGCAACATGTTGCCAAGAAATGCCATTTACATATTTCCAAATGGCAATCGGAAGTTCGAATTTTCACATTTTCCACGCTTAGCCAAATGGAAAATGCTATAAATCAAATCCACCACCAGCAGCGGCAGCAGCAGCAACAACAACGGTTGAGTGCATTTCTTGCTTAGAGTTGCAGTGCAAAATAAAAGTTGCCACCTTTATAAGCCCCTCACCTCATTTTGATTTGTGTGCCTCGGCAGCTCGGCAACAATATGGCAGAGAGCAGCGGCAACAAAGCCGACAAAAAGTTTTCTATTTTGCGGATAACGAGGCTTTAAGTACCCTTCCAAGAAGTCTTTGAAAGAGATTATAACCTTTAAAAGTCAACAATTACCATTTCGTTAGCTATTTAGATTTGACAACTAATCACTAATAAGTTTATTAAGTTTATACTCTCGTGGAAATCACAGAAGCAATCTTGGCTTTAAGTTATTAAAACTGCCTGATAATGCAGCCAGAGTTACTGCACTTGCTTGCACTTTAATTATGTTTTTTCCCTGCTGACTTCGTTGTTGTTCTGGCCCACTGTTGTTGTTGCTTTCATTTGTGTAATTGCATTGCACACTTGATTGCATTCACGACGTCGACTGAGGCAGTGCAGTCGGCTGCAGTGACGCCAATAAAGCCAGCGCCCAGCAACAACAACGCCCCTAACGATCGTTGCCTCTTTTTTCCATACTACAAAGCGATATTTCTCACTGCGCACTGAAAGAAATTAGGATCATCTTAAACTTCTATAACAAATTAAACAAGTCTGATGATAAATGCTGTTATAGTATAGATTCTTATAAGGAGAACCGTCTTGATTAGACACAAATGTCTGTTTCCCAGAAGAACCAACCGATATTACTCACTGTGCAGGCATGAACTGATATTGCTGTTGGTTAATGCTCGAATCGAGTTTCTTTCGGATATCGCCAGCAGTGCCGCTGAGCCACAACAATGCAGCCAGGCCAGCCAACAAGATTCAATTACAGAAAATACAATAACAGCAAACACAGAAAACGGCCTTTAAAGAGCTGTTTTGTTTGCTTTTGTTTTGCTTTTTGTTTTTGTTGCTTTATGGCTGCTGCTCGCGGATCTGGCAAACAGACAGCAACAGCAACAGCAACAGCAAAAGCAACAGCAGTATCAGAGAAATTTCCATTGCAATTTAAATTTAAATTGCGCGGATCTACGGCAGCATGGTTTTTGAGAGTTTTCCAAGCAAAATCGGGCGCAGCTAGAGCGGCAAAAAAAAAAAATGAGCTAAAAGCAGGCACCCACAACGCGATAGACATGTACAGTGGTGGCCAACAATCTATGACTCTATCATAATTCTGTAATGAATTTTTGCCCATTATGTTGCAAATTGCTAATGATCATTCATAGCTAACTAGGTTTATGATATATATTTTCTATTTAATGTCACTTCCATAGGTAACTGCGTAACTATCTCCTTGCCCGTTATTGTAAAGCATTCACCCACGACGCTTGTGGAACGCAAGTGGATCTATTTTACTGTGAAAGCTTTTGGATGCTGACTGAACAACAGATACGCTGGTGGGTGGCGTTTACCTCCACCCACTGCCCCCCTCCCCCTGCTTCCCACCCACCCTCTAACGATCCACTTTTTGATCTCTTTTTCGGTTGCTTTTCGGTTAAATGTTGCATGCAGTTGACAAGTCGACAGCGGCAACGGCAACAGCAACGGCAACAAAATCATTTCAAATTAAACGTAATTCATGGCAAAAGAAACCGAAAATACTCAGCAGAAAAGCGAAACAAACCAACAAATAATAAAAATTAAAGGGAAATTTTTTCATTGGGTGAAAGTTTTGCTCTTCGCAGATTAAGATCAACCATTCGAAATGAAACGAATTGAAACTGGCAAATTGGCAAATTGGCAATTGCTCAGAAACCTGAAATTGGACGATGAATGAGTGGCTGCGAAGAAACGCAATGAAAGAAACGCCGAATTTGAATGGTTTTGAGAAGAATTGTGGTCGCTTAGAGAATCTTCTTCTGTTGGGGTTTGAAATACATTCGAGAAAGATGGGATGTATTCCAGATAGCAGGTTAGAAACATTACAAGAGACACCTTATTAATAGTTTCTTTTTGAACTTCCTAATGATGATGTTGTTTCTAATGCTTAAAACTTACTTTAACGAGAGGTTCCCCTATTTCTACAGTTCCTTAGGGTGTAGCTGTCTATGGGATTGTGTTGTTTTCTGGAATCTTAAGTAGTTTTCAAAAAGCTTCATAGAAAAAACGATGCTAGCTGTATGCAATCCCTTATCGAGCTCTTTCATCTAACCCCTGGAAGCTTTTCCCCCAAGCCTTCACTTCTCGCGCAGCTGTTTATCTAATAGAACCCATTGTAATTAGGAATTCAGATTCTTTTTTATTTTGTTTGCATTTTTCCATGTGGCTAGACTAGCGAAACGACTTTGTGTTGAAGTAAACAAAATGTTGACGACCGCTTAGAGGTCGCTCGGTTTTTTTAGTCTGGCCATAGAATGACAACTACAACAAAAGCATAAACATCGGCCGCATACATAACTCTCGCAGTCGCAGTAGCAGTAGCAGTCGACGGCTACGACAACGTCAACGCCAACGTCAGCGTCGACGTCCTTCAAGCGAACATTAGAAGCGTAACACCAGCTGCAATGACCTAAAGTAACCCGCCTGAGAATCGCAGCGAGAGACGACAGAGTGTTGCACAATGCGGTGACAAGGGGCTGAGGGGCGTGACAGCGAAAGCCGACTGAAGTGGGCTTAAGGTGGGCGTGGCCGCATAACTGTTCAGGTGTGTTTGAGCAAGTGGGCGGGCGGTGGGTGGCGTTTGGCTTGCTTTTTGGGTTGCAAATCAACTTTGAAACAAAAAGAACCAAGAAAAAGCCAGCATGACAGAGGAAATTCGTTACCATTTTGCAAAATGAAAATTCTTTTTATTTTTCCATAAGCCATACATGATAGCAACGCGCCACTCCATATTCCAGGGTATTTTTATAACTTGGAACTTGAGTAGCGTTCAGCCAAGCGGAGTTAACTGCAATTGAGGTCAAACCAGGGGGTGCAGTGGAAGGTGAAGTGATATGGCGATATGGCGGAGAGGGCGGGAAAGTCCATGCAGAGTGATAGGGGCTAGGGGAGTCGCCTCGAGACGCGACAAGAACTGCAAAAACAACAGCAATCAAATATAAATAGCATCAGCTAACCAGAGACCTGGCCTCCCTCCTCCTTCTCTCTTTCTCGCCCGTCGTTTTCCCTCTCTTTCGGCTGTGCGTCAAGTCTAACGAGTCTTCATCATAATGATCATCATCAGCGTCGAGAGAACTGGAACAACGACTCTGCAGTCTACAGTCGGAAAACAATAACAGCAAATAGAACTGGAAAATATTTTGACGCATGAAAGCAGCGCAAATGAAACGAAGAAAAAGAGGAAAAACAACATAAATTGCAGCTGATTATAATCTTCTCATAGAGGAGTCTCATCTATTCCTTTGGCATTATTAGATTGGAAAAACTAACAAGTTTTACCCAAATTCCATAATCCCCTCTCGATTTTCAGCGTTTACAAGTTTAATTATCGAAAAGTATCAACTTTTTGCATCGGGTCTGAGCAAAGTTCAAGCCAATCCCACAGTCCGAGTTCCCAGCAGAGCCAGAAAACAGAAAAACCCAGCGAATCGTTTTCAAATTTCGGTTTCCAATGTAATTTAAATGCAAATGCAAGCAGCCTGACAGGGAGGCAGGGAGAGGCAGAGCGCAGACGGCAAAGGAAATGAAGCGAAAAGGGAAAGCGTGTCAGTTTTATTGAAAACACAAAATAAGCAAAACGAGTCAAAGGGGTTGTGGACAGACGGACGAACGGACGCAAGGAAAAGCCAGCGCAGTCAAGAAAAAATAATAAAAGTAGCGCTGCAAATTAGAAATCGAATTCAAAATCCATTGCACTCATAGTTGCAAAGTAAAAACCAAAAGAAAAACAAATAAAAGCAAAGCCAAAGGCAGACGGAAAATGCAGCGTGCACAGATGAAAACGCAATTCCCAAAGTATTGATTCGCATTCCATTGATTTGTCTGTCTCTCTCTCTCTCTCAACGAATATCGCACAGACATTCGACTTTGCCCCCAGCATAAGCTGAAAAATCTCGGTCAGATGTGGCAACCAAAACGAGAGACACCTAATAAACACATTTGTCAGTTTCAAGAATTTCCTTCAATTAATCGAGTCTGCAATTTGATTTGCCTCTTGTCGTTAGGGCCCAAACTAATTCAGTTCCACGAATTCGAAATCACAAACAGACTGTTTAGTAATCGTTTTCATTCTTGTAAATGAAATAATTCAAATATTTCTGTTCCTTCTGTCTAATTTGGCGAAACATTTTGATTTTTCGATTTGAATGTTTTCTTTTTGCTTACCCAAAAATAGAACCTAATGCTGTCCACCTGCACTGTGAATGCCCCAAACGAGTGTATCTAAATTTAATTTATTTCTCGTTTGAGTCTCATCATAAGCATCATTATCATCGCATCCACAGTCGTGTTTGTTGTTCTGCTGGACTTGTCATTGTTGTTTTTGGGCATAATTACGATGATGAAAAGACGAGTTCAAGAGTGCAATGACACTGTTATACCAACCCTCTTTCTATGCGTTAATTACACTAGCAAAAATAACAATTAATATTAGAGAGCTCGCTCTTTGTATATAGTAAATGAGGAAGGAAAATGTGAAGAGCAGAGGAAAAGCCAGTGGTGATAAGGCGTATATAGTATTCCATTTTATTTTAGAACCACTTAGTGATAAGGATAGTTCGCACTTGCTTTTAGCAGCTGTGGACGATGATAAGGAAAGTCGCGAGCCTCCATGCACCAAGGCATGCTATCAGCTAAGTCGGCAGAATTGTTGTTTCAGTGCAGTGGCTCGTACGTAGGAAAATTTAGAAAATTCCCTTTGTAATCGGCTTGAAGTGGACGTGAGTTATGGGTCGTGAGTGCGACACTTGAGTGATGAATTATTCACCCCGCCCCCGTTTTCGGCTTTGGAGTAGCCTCGTTTCTAGCCACCCACCCAGCCAACCCCATGGAACGGAATGAAAATAAGCCAATTCCGATTGGGTTGGTCTGCTCGCTGTTTGTGTTCGGCTATTATAAAATATGGATCAATCGATGCAATATGAATTATGGCCATAACAGGGGCGAAGGAGGAATTTGCCATTGCCGCTTGATTGGTTGTTGGTTGCCGGTTGTTGGTCGCTGGTTGCTGGTCGGCTATGGCATGTTCTAGTTAATGTAATTGACACGCCTCTTTTGCATGGGCATTTGAATATTTCAAAACGATTTTTCAGGAGTTTTTTCAGCTTGAAAACGAGTACGAGGAATGTCAATATAGTCGTGTAAATTCCTAAACAGATCGGCAGAAAGAAAACCAAGCTATGCCTCACTTTTATTTATCCATTTTACCATTCCAATATTCCCCCTTTAATTGCCTCTAATTACGTCTTGTATTGAATAATTTTGAATATATTGAGGAGGTGTAGAAACACATTTCATTAACAAAAACGAACGGACGACCGACCACACGACGTATACGCAATAAAAACACAAAATATTACTCATACGCCATGGCGAACGTATAAAACGCACGAAATGTGTTTCATTTCAGGCAACAGCCATAAAGTCGAACCAGCCGAAGAACTCGAACCGGCTAAGAACAACAAAGGCCACATTTAATGTTATGAGCAGCAAAAACGCAAAGAAAACAAGTTCAAAGACCCGTAAGGAAGCCAATACCGAAGATCCCTCCGCCTCCGCCTCCGCCACCGCCTCCACCACTACGGACATGCCCATAAAAGTGGGCGTGAAAGTTTACCCCCGAAAATAGTCCAACGGAAATGAAAACTTCAAGTCGAGAGCTGGGAATCCAAATGGAATTATAAGCATATGGCATGTCAGGAAGACGAAATAGTTCAGAAGGAAGAAACCTTGGGAAATCCGGAGGGATGGGAAATTGAGTGGCCGGCGATAAAAGGGAAAATTGTTCATAAATTAACATAAGAATATACACAAAACAAAAAACGCAAGCTAAACTTTATGAAATTTCATAGGAAGATGGCGAAAATGGCAAAATGACAAGAGGAAGAGCACTTCTTCTCGTAACAGAAAATTCTGGGAAAAACCCAGACAAAACAGAACTCGGATAGCCAGTAACGGAAAATGGCAAGAGAGAGGAGCGCAGACAGCAACCCAAACAACAAATTGAGCAAAACACAAACTTCTTGTTTTCGTTTAGGGCGAAAACTAGCAGTGACATTGGGCTAGGTTAAGGGTTTGGCCCAGGGGGTGGTTGGCAGTGGGTTGTTGCTACGAAAACAGCAGACCCCGCTGACATCACTGGTCTATAATCCATTTTCGGGGTGGCTGAAGCAACGCCAATATCCACAGCTGGGGAGTGGGTTTATGTTGCAAACATTTCGCCAAGCGAATGGCCAATGACTAATGGAAGAGGAAGGGGCAGCCGCAGAGCTACAGCAACTGACTAGCAAGAACAGAGGGCCATCAGCTGGGGGAAGTTCTTAGTCGAAGATGGAACACGCTTATGGGATTACGAAGCAGCCAAATTATCAAGAGGAAATTATTTTGAAATTGGTTTAGAATAGAGTACAAAAACACTGTTACTGACACATAGCATTCGTAATAGCATTATTGTAGTTTTCAGTTTGATTCGCCTTCATAAATCATTTTGAATCACATCCGAATCAGCCCGCCATCAGGCATGCTAATACAGATCTATTTTTAAACCTATTAAGGGGACAGTTCCCTGCAGATGAGTCACTTGTCAAGCCAGCCGGAGGCAACCCTTTTTGGGAGAGGGTATGCAAACTGTTTCGCAGCAAATGGAGGCAGCTAGCAAGCAAACTCATGGGAAACTATGACTCAGAGACGCAGTCAAGTACAGTGGACTAAACGGGGGCATCACCAGGGTGGGAAGGGGGATAAATAGCAGCAGCCACAGACTGAGAAGAGGGGCCGAGGACGAACGACAAGTTTCACTTGGCTCGAGTGGGCTGGTGGAAAAGTTTGGCGCCGTCGTCGTCCGCTGAATGTGAATGTGGGCTGACAGTTGGCAGTAGTTAGTCCCCCCAATCCCCTTGGCAACCTCTTCGCCACCCATGACCACCCCCTCACCAATTGCACAGAGAATCGAGAGAGAAACCCAGAGAAAGACAGACGAAGGCTATTAACATAATTCATCACACAAGTAAGCATTCGTTTAATTAATTATACAAAAATGTAAAACATTAAATTCATAAATTATACAAAAATGCATAATTAATGTCCGAGCGGTTGTTATTGTCGTTAATCCCGCTTCTCGCACTTATTAATCAAAGCCAGCCACCCAGAGGGTAAGCCCTGAATTGCTGCTTAGATTTGTGGAATATTTTCAGGCTAGTTAAATGAGACGAACTCAGGAATTTGTCAGTTGAGTGGCTGCGAAAGGGCTGGAAAAACTTTAAGTGGTGGGAAAACCTCAGAGAAGTATTCCTTTTACTTCAAAGTTACAGGCATACCACTGCTTGTTTACACTTATCAGTTGTTACTTTACACTTTTAATATCAATTATCAACAGCCCTTATAGATAGGAATAGTAATCAAAAGAGTTCCTTAATAGATACCTACTAATGGAAGAACTAGAAAGAGTGAAATCACCGAACTGCTGGGAAAATTGCCTATAGGCGCCACAAAGTCGAGTCATTAAAGTAAGATAAAAGGAAGCATTGAAGAAAAGCAGAGATAGAAAAGTCTGTGATGAAATGTCCATTAATTAGGCAAATAAGTTGAAGAAGCCTAGCATACCCTTTCGAAATTTTAGTTCTTTTGATAATATTCAGTTTGGCCATCTTAGTTTTGGCCCAAAAGCAGATGATAATGTTTACTGATTATACGATACCTTTAGCAAGGGTAAAATTAAAGCAATTGGCCCACTCAGCGGTCACCAGCAGAGGCAGTGAGAAGGAGAATGAGGCAAGTGAAATGCGTGGCAAGTCCGAAAAATAATCGCAAAGAACAGAGAATGAAGGCAGAAAGAATATTTTCAACTTAATTGCCCAACCGAAGGCAGGAAGAACAAGAGAAACGAGCACGCCGCGAATTTCATTTAAAATATTTAAATTTGTGTAATAAGACAAGAATAAATATGTGCGAGCCGCCTTAAAGGCGCAACGTGCGGCAATAAAAAGTAAAGCACAAGGAGGCAGACCACAATGTTGCCTAACTGCACTTTGGCTGTGCCTTTTTTGCCTTTCTTATCTGCATTTTATGGACGAGTTTTACAAGGGAATGTCGGCCTTTTCCCCCTGCTTTCCCCGCTTGGCCTCAACTTGCCAGTGGGTGAAGGGTAAGTGGAGGGGGCCACATTGCTGTCGCATAACTTTGCCGTGTATTTCTGATGTTTTTCCTCTCGCATTCGTGCATGCCAACATCAACAGCGTCGAAAACGTCTTTTGGCATATTCAATATTTTCATTTTGCTGGCTTTTCCTCCGACTTTTCAGTCGAAACGCTTGAAATGCACAATTTAAGATTGAAGGAATTGGGCGTGGTAAGTCAAAACAAAAGCTACACAAAACGAAGATGGTGAGTTGCCAAGAAAGAGGGAAATGTGTTTACGCAATTTTCCTTATTTTGTTCCTAATTAAATTTGAAGGAATTACTTCAATTGGATTTCCAATTACCAAGAAGGGAATAACAAATTACGCCCAATCGAAACTTCCTGAAGCCCTGACAAGGCCCATCAATCGAGTCTATGAAGCACATCCGATTACAAGTTAACTAAATCGATAAATTAAAGGCGATATCGCAGAAGGTTTCTCAGCAGACGCAGCCTTGAAGGCTAAGCAAATTTGTCTAATCTAAATGTATTCTAATATCTGCTCATATCCGCATATCAGCGGAGAACTGAGTTTCGTTTGTTGTATCCAAAAAAAGAAGATAAATACCTAGAAACCCAAACATTAACTCTAAAACTTCAGCTTTTGTTGTGTATTTTGTGGAACGCCCCTGCCCAAGCGAATGAAAACAAAAACAGTTGAAAACTTGTTTTGGCCTTAAAACGTAGCAGAGGCAAAAAGGCATAAAAATAGCGAACAGCAAAACAGAAAAACAGCAAAACAGCGACAGCTACAGCGAAATCTCCCATTAGTCATCCAATTTAGCCGCAAAGCAGCAACAACAGCCGCCAACCAACTACACACCTGTAGAAAGCGAAAATGACAATAATAACAGGTAAACAGGTAAACCACAGCCAGATAGTTCGATAAGCTGAATAAAAACTACAAACATAGGAGGTGGGTGTAGCCACTTTTGGACTTCAGCCGCTAATCTAAAGGGAATTTGCAAATTAAGCTATGAAAAAATGAAAACTCCAAGAGGAGTGGGGACTCCCTTCCCAAAAAAGGTATCTATAGCATATGCTGTAGGTTAAATCCTTGGTAAATATCGTATTTCCCTACTACA
Organism: Drosophila eugracilis; assembly: GCF_018153835.1. Classification (NCBI taxonomy): domain Eukaryota; kingdom Metazoa; phylum Arthropoda; class Insecta; order Diptera; family Drosophilidae; genus Drosophila; species Drosophila eugracilis. The sequence goes on along the minus strand of NW_024572964.1, from coordinate 592,583 downwards.
GTTTTCCCCCAAGTATTCCAGTAGGCACTATTGAATTTTCATACATTTCTCACATTTCCAGTCCCTCTTTTCCACCGCCCCACCGCCCTGTGCCACCCATTTTGTTTATCTATTCCCACAGCGAGGAAAGGATTTTAATAGAAACTTCTCTGCAGGGCGTCCCAGCATGCAAAATGGAATTAGCAAAAAGCGATGAGAAACTCAGGGAAATTGCGGGGTCTGTAGAATAAATACACTCAAAGAAAAGGTTTCCTGTTACAAGGTTTTCTAAAGTAATGAAAGTATCTTCTGCCTTTACAGAGAAAGCAAAAGTACTTGAAAGTAATAGATTTATCTTGATCTTATAAGTTACTCACTATATATATCTCGACTAGAACTAAGAAGAGAAGCTTGCAGTGTAATTGGGAAAAAGACCCAATCTGGACAAAACGGGCAAATAGAGGCACGTGTTGAGGTGGTTTTTCCTCTCTCCTGTCAACGCAGGAGGAAAATGTATTCGAGCTTTTCGTTTTGTGTGTAACCCAACCCAAGCCGCTTTTCACGTTGACGTCGCTTTTTTTCTGCAGCCTTTCAACGCCTTCGCACAAATTCGTTGTTCCTGCTTTTGTCGCTGTTGCCGTTGCTATTGCTGTTGCTTCCCAATTGACTTTCTATAATTGCGTTTAATGTGTTGTGACGGAGGCAAGGCCCCTAGGTCCACCCACCAATTACTGCCGCCGCCCGATCTATACTTGTATCTATCTTTGTATCTCATGAGTGTGTATTCCACCCTCCGCTGAACTTGTTGTGTAAGTCCGAGAATTCTATTTCTGTGTGCCTCGCCGCTTTCTACACACACCTCTGCCTTTCTTCGCACCTACCACACTTTGTTGCACCTCCTCACACCTCCCTCTCCGCCTCTCCTTGGCTTAAGCAGCTTTGATACTACTTAACTTGCAGATGCAGTGGCTGCTAAGTTTTTTATTCTTAGATATACAAATAGTCTTAAAAGCTGACCAAATTACACGACCAGTTTCTTCTTCAATCATAATCTAAGTTTATGAAAATATCAGTATGTACGACAAACTCTGCCACTGATAGCGAGTCTCCACTGTACCTAATTGTAATTCTACTTTCATTCATTCTTTCTTCTACTTAAGTTTCCCTCTAATCTTTTTACCAGCCCTCCGCTTTGCGTAATCCGTGGCTATGTAAATTCGTGTGTGGGTGGGTTGTTGTTTTCTAAAGGTGTCTATGAGGTGGGTGCTAAGGTGGGAGGCATGCCACAGCAGCCTGCCGCCAAAAAGTTCTGGGAAATTTCATTAAAATTGATTGATCGAAATAGAAATTGAAAGCGAAATGCGAGAGGCATTTTGATACGGCGAAGGGATAACGAGAGAATGTCAATTTCAAATTTAATTTAATACCTGAATGCCGCTCGAACTCGTCTCTCGTCAAGTTCTTAAATTTCTCTCCATAACTTCTTGGCTTGCCTTGAAAGAACGGCTTTCTCTGGGGCAGCTTACTGTACTTCGGGCAGAGGAAAAGATTTAGTGGCACATTCCCACAGAATCTCCAAAGTATCTTTTCCGTTCTCTGTTGATTTCTGGTTCCCTTTTCAGTGTCGATGCAGTTTTTCGTTTAAATGGGAGTGCGGTGGAAGGGCGGGGGGAGGTGCCAGATCTCTGTCCATTAACACTTGTTAACCCAATTTAGTCTCAATTTCCATAGACGACATCGCACGTATCTGTATCTGCAACTGTCAAAGTATCTGTATCTGTATCTGAATCTGTATTTCTGTCTCTCAGTATCTGCTGGAACGTTGTGGAATACAATTCGAGTAAAAGGCCCTGCATTGTCACACGCACAGATACGCACGCACACAGCCGCACTACAAAACAGACGGGCAATAAAACAAGTGACGCAGACATTGACAGCCCGCTCTGCCGCTCTACAATAGCAGCAACCTCAAGGTTTACCGCTCTACAGTCTAAAGGGGATACACACCTGAGGTCAACGTGGTAGCATTAACAGCATTTGTATTTAAATGGGTTAAGCCAGCCAAACACAAATATAGATTTCTACTTTCAGATAGGTTCTTCTCAGACTCGGGAGTTGCCACGCATTCTCCAGCTGTGAGATTGTGAGATACCTCTTTTGATCATTTTTCCTGCAACATTTTATTGCCCGCAGCTGTACAAAGTAGGGGGAGCTGCAGAAGTTAAGCTTTTAAACCAACTCGTGTTGGCGAATTTTCTTCTGGCTGCTTCTTACTTCTTCTTTATTTTGTGTTTCTTTTAAGTATTTAATAAATTTTTAAGTTGACCTCCATTTGTGCCGTTCCTCAAGCTGCCAACCAAAGAGTGGAGACTCCAAAGCAGCAGCAGAGAGGCAATGGAGGCGGCGTTTAATGGCCAATTGAAGTTGCTGGTTATTGTACCCTTGAATTGTGGGTCTCAAGGGTAATTATGAATCGACTGCTTTTGTTCAGATTAAATGAGGAAGATATTCTATAAGCTTATAGGCTGAACTCCTCCTTGTCAACCCTTTTCCCTTAGGTAGAAGGTATCTGTCAGTCGACTATTGCATCCCCGGCATTCTTTCTTCATTTTCGGGGACTGCAAACTCAATTAAAACTGGCAACTGTATGCGCAATGAGCGTCCACAGACACGCGAAACAAGTTCTGAAACTGGTCCGATTTCTCAAAGCTGCTGGTGCTGCTGCCGCCCAGCGAAGATCTTTCAGAGAAACGAGACTCGAGCTCAAAAATCAACAAAAAAACCGACAAAGTCGAAATCAATGTACGGGTATGTACGAGTACATCCAGGAGGAGAAAGACGTAAAGAGGCGGCCGAAAGCCATCTAACCGTGAACGAAATCGGCTTCGGTTACATACAGAAAGTTCAGATCTTCCCGGGGATTATCATATTCGAATTAATCAAATTGAAACTCACTTAGGCAAGCACCTCATGGGGATCGTCTAATAGCTTTTTGCTTACCTGTAATGAAAGGGAATGAAAATCAAATTAAAATATGGCAAATTAGAATGGCAAAGTTGAATTTAGATTCATCAATTAACTGAGTTACTAATGATGGGATCGTGTGCGGTGTTGTAGGAAAATTGCAAAATTGATTTCAGAAATTCTTCATATAATTTGCTGCCTGGCCTCGACTCTAACCGACCCATCCGATCCATCAAATATCAGAAAATATATGGCCCACGTATGACAACACCAGAAGTCAAATCGGTGGCATGTCAGAAATAATTGAGGGAAAAGCTAAGCAAAATAAATACACAGCATAAAGATAATTCCGCCCATCCCCCCCCCTTTATCCACTCTGTCTATCTACTTATCTAGCCTCTCTTTTTTACGGCTGCCTTGCGTTTGGTTAATTGAAATGTTTGCTTTCGCCATAGCCGACTTGAGCTGAGTGTCCGTGTAGCTGTGTAGCTGTGTATCTGAGTATCTGAGTGTCCGAGTATCTGTGTAGCTGGCAGATATATACAGTCATCACGGACAGCTGTCATTTTCACGAGTTTTCCTGAGTGGCGGACCCTTTAAGTGCCCGCCCAAGCCCCGTTTGACCTTCTCGAATTTTGACTTTTGAGTTATAACGAAACTATTTCCTATCTGATATTGATTTTCCCCTGGCCAGATCCTTAGTTTGAGCCAAAAAGATATTCACGCTAGAGAACATTCCCTCATGAATTTGCAACGGGTCGGAGTCTTCAGCTTACTTAACCATTCCGAATTTCGGAACCTGAATTTTGTTTACCTATTTTCGTGTTTTCAACTTTTCGCTGCCTCTGCACTTTGAGCCTACGTGATGTCTTGCATGGAAATTTCATTTACATTTCTCGCTCGTCTCTTTCTGCCCGCTTCTCGTCTTTTCTTCACATGTCACCGAGTGGCCAAATATTATATTTCGGGTTGGGCCAAAAATAAAAACAAATTCAACAAGCTAAATCACACGATTCAACATTATTTAAGCTTACAAGTTGTTTATTAAACTAATTTTATTCACTGCCGGGGTAAGACTGAAGAAACTCACTTTTTGTGGCAAACAAATTAGATATACAAATATACTTTATACTTTTCAGGATGATATTCTAGTGACAGATTTCTATGTTTATTTTTTAGACCCAACAGAAATGTGAAAAATTCATTTCCAGCCAAATTGGACGTCTCTTGACGGCAAAGGCAACGTGCCAGAAAGGGACTGATTGACATGTGAGCCTTGCCCTCTCGTTCCCTTCTAACCCCATCTCGTTCTCTCCCCGCGTCTTCTGCTGGTGCGTGGGCTTGGTAGAATGTCTTTGAAGAAACCTTCGCTGCTTTTGGCTTTATTTTCTGATTTTTTTTTCGTGTCGCAAAAGGGAACACCGAAAGACACGCACACGCAGACGCCATTAACGTATCACATAACCAAGTAGCTAGAGAACAGAGAGAGAGAGGAGCTAGAGGGGCAAGGGGGAGGGAAACAGGGAGCCGGAGAACGGGGAGCCATCGGAGTTTTAATGAGAGATGCACGCGTGTACCAATTTCCCTTTGGGGATTCAGTTTGGACACGTTCGACATGTGGAACCTGTTTGTTTTCGGGAACCCAGACGGTGGAACCTGTTCTCAGCCCAATTCGGGTAGCTTCATGAACGGGTGCTTCTGATTCTCCATATATGCATACTGCTCTATTGTGATTACCCCATATTTACTTATCACGCTCACGGAGGCATCTCTAGAGCATAGAATAACGGCATCAGGCTGCTCAGAAAAGGGGACAAAGTGAAAGATTCTCGTTATTAGAGGTACCCTAAAGAAGAGGCAAACGAGAACAGTAGCAAGACGGCGAATGAAAGGCCATTGCTGTGAATACCCTTTTGGGTGTTTTTATGAAATTTCCCCTCAGAACGTACGAAACATCTCTCTTGATACTCAAAAAGGTAGTAAGTTCATATTTATTATAGAAGTGAATGGAAGATATTTCCAATTATTACCTTATTACCCTAAACTCCGATAGAAATATTAATATTATTATTAACATCCTTAAGGAGAAAACAGAGATACCCCAAAAACTCACAGGCTCCAGTGTAGGCAAGGCGCACCGGTTATGGCTTTGTGTTAGTGTGTATCTGTGTGTGTGCCGGGTGAAATTGCGAAAAGAAGAACGCCCACACAGGCAGACGGAGCAAGGGGAAGAACAGGGGATAGAGCCGGCAAGAGACTTGTGGAAATTGGGGAAATAGCAGACCTGGACCCGAAGACTGGGTTGCCTGCACAGCTGCCTAAGCTCCTTTCACCCACTCAAACTCAACATGATCCCCGGGAGAAAAGGCGACGCGGAAATTCTGCGGGGTTAGGGCTCACAGTGAGCTCAAATTATTAGCAGCCGGCGGAGATTTATGGGCGAAAGTGCTGCTGTACGGAGCAGTAATGAAAAGGCAACAAACTAAGCGGAAACTTTTAGATGCCGCTGATCGACAGACAGGCAAAAAGATACAGATAGTCTGCGGGAGGAAGTCGAGAATGCTGAAGGAGAAGTTAATTAGGGCAGAATGAGAAGACGTGAGGTGAGAAGTGCAGGCTACGAGAAGAAAACTAAGCTCGATATCACGATGATTTTCACTATTGTTATCGCAAAAAAGAGAACTCAAATATGAAACCGTCTTATTGAATAAAACAATAATCCCTGTGGCCTATAAAACTAGATTAATCCTATGGCAATGATCTCCCGTACTTCTGCCTGAAATTAATTACAAACTTTTCCTGGCGATAAGATTGTGGATGTACGAGTAAATATCTACTCAATGACAGCCGGAAAATCAAGAGCGATTCGAATAGTGTATCTGTGCTCTGTATCCAAGCTATCTTCGAGCTAAAACTCTGACCAACAACAAACCAGAAGTATATTAATCGCGTTCCCTTATCAAAAACCCCCGAAAATGTGAAAAATACGTATAGTATGTAAGCATTATCTCGATTAGTGGCAAGCCAAACAAAACCAGATTAACAATTCGCAGAAGGGAAGAGCAGAAATAAGGGGAAAAAGGTACCGAAATGAAATGAAAAACATTCCAGCCACTCTGCGATGACGACAACAGGCGGCGGCGATGGAAGCGCAAACAACTGAAATATTTTTATAAGTCGCAATAAGCGAAAAATAAATAAACCGAAAGAAACACAGAAAATACAGAAAATGCGGCGAGGCAAGGTGGCGGAGAAGCTCAAACGCGAAAACCTAGATTGGGAGACAATTGGGGTGGTAATTGCGTCCGATGGAATTTTCAATGAGCTGGGGAAGTACGAGGGACCTTGTGAGATATCAAACAATACCTCACAGTAGTCATAAAGCCCGGCGAAAATGCGCCTAAAGTAAGGCAGCAAGGGAAACGTCAACACATCTACAAATTTCACAGGGATTATAGGAGGGAAATTTCTTCAAGCGCCAAGACAGACATGTTCGAGCATGCAAACGTAATCGCGGATAGCGTGAAAGAGTGTGAACGACAATGTATGAAAAAAAAAAAAAAACAATACAGAACAAAGTCTGGGAATGTCCACAAACCCAAAAATACAAAACAACCGAAAGAGAAACGGCGACAAACCATGTGAATTATCGCCTCCTCGCTCTCGCCCAAAAAGTTGCCATGGCGTCTATTGTGATAATCAACAATGGAAAAGGGAGAAGGTGAGGGAAATCAGGCGATAAGAGTTCCTACAAGAAATATGGCACGGCAACCAATAATAATAAATACTGCGCCTAGTGTTAGTAGCATCGGAGTATTTGCCACAGCGCGTGTGTGATAACGATAACTAAAGCAAATCAAGCGATTGTCAGCTATCGATGAGTTATCACTGTGCAAAGGTGCAATCAAACGAAGGAAATTGAAATTGCAAACAAATAACCCGTGATTCATCCCTTTGCCTTACTATTTATACAGATATATATCTACACTATGCTTGCAACACTCACCTGTCTGACGTTTTCGCTTGCTGGTTGCTGCCGCAGATGATGATAATGATGTCGATGTTGCAGGTTGACGCAGCGAGTGTTGCTGGTGTTGTTGTTGCTGCTGTTGCTGCTGCTGCTGATGACGCGCCCCGTCCGCAGTTGCCGTTACCGTTAGATCGCCGTAGAAGGACGCCGCCCTGGCTGATAATCCCGCTCCTAATCCCGGACAGAATCCGGATCCCCCGCCCCCGGCAACGGCGTAGTCAACGAAATCGGACGCTTTTGAATGGTGCGACGTTTTCATTGGCGCATGCTATCCCGCTCTGGCGTGGTCGGCTCTCTCCCTCGCACTCAGTTGGCTTGCATTTGGTTTTCTGGGTTTTCCGTTCGCCTTTTCCGACTCCTTACAAACTATGCACAAAACGTGTTGGATCACTGGCTAATTTCGAGTGACTCCCTTGAAATTTCAATTTAATTTCAACTTTTGGACTTTTTCTAAGTAAAATTTTATACGAAGAGAATATATTTACAATAATATACTTTTTTTTCAAGACAAATACAATTTATGCCAAATTAAAAGAGAATCTGCAAGTAGAGAGAGTACGGAGTAGCGATTAGTATGGAAATAATTGCAACTGAAATTCGCCATAAATCACGTTCCAGAAATAACACAAAAACACTCGCATACGCACACACCTGCCTACGGAGTATACAAGTTTAGTTTAATTAGTTTTTAAAAATTTCCACTCAAGTATGTTGTTCAAACACACACACACACACAATAATCACACGAACAGAGAACACTCGTCAAGAGAACTTGCCCAAAGTGATGGAATTCATAAATATGTTTATTAAATAGTTTGGTTTATCAAACCCCAAGTTCGGTGTATATCTTCTTACGCAAATAGTTGTTTATTCTCAAAGTACAGATCTGCTTATTCCAGAGTCCACTGTAGTTTATTATGTTTTTCACTCGGTTCAGCACTTAAACTACGCAGAAAGCGATGTGAAAGAGAGAAAACTATAAAAAAAGGCAAACAAATTTTGGGTGCCGAAAGCGAGAACCGCAAAAGAACGAAAAAGCAACAACAAACAACAATAAAAACATTTTGGAGATTACGCACTTGGGCCAGCACACAAACAACACTCACACTCGCGCACTGCTCGCCCTCACAGATACACACCAGCAAACCCTTTTCTACGCACTTTGCAAAGCAATCTACGAGGCCCCAAAATTAAACCTAATTGGCAACTTTCGTTACCAAACCAAAAACACCAAAAGAACAACAACAACAAAATCACCATCTGCCAGAAGGAACAACAAATTAAAGCAAACAAAAAGCCGGTTCCGAAGATATTAATGGGTTGCCCAGGCAGTGGAAGAGGGACAGGCTGTGTTATTGAATGGATTCTTGGTTCCCAGCTGCCGAGTATCTAGAATCCTAAAGATATCCAGTAAACATTTACTAAAATATCTCTATGGCGGGTTTTTTATATCTGAATTTGATATGATATCGCTTAGAGTGTTGCCGCTAACCAGAATGTTAGTTAGAACATAGATAAGTTTACCTCATAAACATTGCTAAGCAACACAAGCAACATGTACTATAACTAGTAGATTGAAGGGCAAGATATTAGAGTGTTATATCTAAGTTATGTATCGAAGCATCCCAGTACTTGATACATTCTTTTGACTTGTGAAAATATTAGAAATCATAGAATGGGACTTTTGGATATTCAATACCCTCTCAAAGTACAGCAGCAGGCAATTTACACGCACTCACTAACTGACGACTAATACGACGGCGTTTAGTTAACGACGCCGACGTCGGCAGAAGTTGAAGAAGGAAAAGAAGAGGTCGAAATCCGAAACCGGGCATAAAACAAGTTTGCCGTGCTTCTTCTTGTTGCTGTTATTGTCCATCATCTCATTTTGGGTGTAACCAAAATTAATATTTATGTTCGTTGATTTGTTTGCAGGAAAATTGCAAAACATAAAAGGTTTTCTTTCGTAATATTTCACCGCACAAGCACACACACACACACACATGTACACCGCTAAACACCTGCCAGCTAGTCTGGTGTTTATTTATGCATTTTAATTTGTTTTGCACCTTTTTTCGCAGCAGCTTCAACACACATATATATATATATATACATATATATCTTGGCTTTCTGTAGCTGGTACTTCCTCAACAGCTATGTGTACTTTCTATGGCTGCAACGTCCGCTCGCGAAGCCGTTTGTGGAGACTCTGAATCGAAGAATTGAGGCACTTTGGAACTGGAGGCACCGAAACTTTGTTGCCACAGAGCCGAAAAAAGAGAGCGCGGCTCTGGCTCTTTCTCTGGATTCTTCCGGGCGCCTGCGCAGGCCCCGTCTTCGCTCTTTGGCACGTCCTGCCGCCCCTTTCTCACCACACTCCCCGTTGCCCCTCGCTCAATCTGCAACTTTTTTAAAGCTCTGCCCGGGGGACGAATCGCGAAATTATTTTTGCTTTCTTTCGCTGTGGTTGTTGTTTTGGTTTTCCCTTCATTTGCTACCGTATAACATCCTGCGGTTGCATGCATCTCACTGTCATATCTTATGATTATTTCTTAACCTTATTATATTGGTAATACCCATTTGGATAAAGTACAGTATTTATCACGCCCTTTGTCAATCTTCTTAGGATAGATAAAGACTCAATTTATGACACCGCTGTCTACATTTTCTCAGAAAACAAAGAAAAGAATGTCCACTAATGTTAAGCACAGTTCTTGGAACTGATTAAGCAATAACTACGTGGAAAATTAATGATATGTAAACGACTTTCTTCATCTACAACAACCAGGAATCACAGTAAGGGGTATTTCCCCGTCGGAAGGCTCATGCACGGCTTGATTGCTTACGTGGATGCCCCTCCCGGGCGGCAACTAACAGTGCGAGGGGCTCCATTTGACACGTAAGGATTTTCGTCAGCAGCAGAAACAAGGCGAAAGGGAAGGAGAAAGCGCAAAAGGGAGGCCAAGAACCGGCAAAGGGGCACCTTGCGAAATAGTTTTTTTTTTGCGGTGGGCCGAGAGAGGGTTGTGATGTGCGAATGGGACAAAGTGGTTTCGTTGAACAGCCGCCGGGTGAAAATAGGCGCAGAGGTAGAACTTGCGTTGTGGGCAGACTTAATTACACACATAGAACGAGATGGAAATGGTTGTGTGGGTGAAACATATTTTTAGCTTATCCAAGGAACCGTTGGGTTCACTTGGGAGAAAGGGTTAGGAGGTGGCTGTGGAAAACTTTGTTTCCCCGGCAAAGGATCAAAAGAAAACATATGGTTTCCAAATTGCAAAACTGAATAATTTGATCAAACGTGGGTTGTTATATGCATGAAGAAGACCTAACAAGTAACTCACTAGTTAGTACCCTTCGTTAACATATGTATCGTTTTGATGTCCTTTAGGTAATTAAGATATTATGTAGCGGAATGTTGCCTTGAGCCCTAAATCTGAAATGGATTTTCGGGCCTTATTCAGGCCCAGCAGGATAGCAGTTTTACGAGTCTGTGTCCCCGGGGTTTTACCCACAGAAGACTCGATTAGTTGCAGCTTAAACGGGTTTTGGTGGCAACGTCAGCAGTCTTCTAGGTTGTCCACACCCGTTTTTGTATTCCCCGCAGCGAGAACGCCACAATTCAATCAGCAATATGGTTGGCAGCCTGGGCATCAATTACAGGCCAATAAAGCTAGCTATGAACCCCCAGTTCTCCACTCCCCCCACACTTAATCTCATTTGGAAAACTTTCCAACAGCTGTTGGAGGTGGAGAATCGTGGGAGGGAACCTAACATATGGAAGCTTCGAGTTTTCTTTTTTCCTGTAAGCTTTAATTGACAGCTGCCAAAGTGGACAAAAGGGGAGTGCGGAAGAGGCTAAGCCGGGAAAACCCACAAGCAGTCGCCCACGCAACACGATTTCCACCTACCCCGCCCCTTTCCTCGTTAAAGTTGTGCAACAATTTCCCTTTAAATGATTTACATACAAAAAACCCAGAGGGAAATGGAGAAAGAGAGCGGACCCACTCTCCGACTCTCTCTTTCGGTATCCTTGAATGAGCAGGCGAGAGCGCGTACGCTGCGAGAGAGAAGAGACCAGCCGGCGGCGGTTTCTTTGATGAATCGACAAACGGTTGAGTTGGTGATTATGATGACGCAGCGTCACAGGAGGATAAGCAAGAGGGATAAGTGAAAGAGAGAGAGAGCCGAAAAGGGGAGGGCAAAAGGAAGTGATTTCCGCTTGCCTGTTGTTGTTCTGCTTTTGTTTTGATAAATGCTAAAAGAGTTGGCAATAAATCCCAAACAATAAAAATTACCCCAGGGAATGAAAGTCCCGAAAGTGGAAGAAATTCGTGTTGTACATAGACTCATTTCGATGCTGAACTTTATGGACTCACTTATCGTTGTTTACAACATTTTTCATTGTTTTCAGAACATACATTTAAAATGCCAATTTTAGAAGTCGTATACCTATTATCATACATATTAGTAATAACAATACAAATCAAATAGGCCAGTTTAAATTTTAAGAAATAATCCAATAGGCAAAAGGCCACAACAATAGCTAGTTTTTTTTTTTTATTTTTGGTGCTTTACATTTATAGAAAAATGAAATATACATAGAAGTATGTTTTAAATTTTCACCGACTCCCCAGATAGACAATTTGAAAACAAAATCTTTAATTAAGCAAGCGAAAGAGAGGGAAAGATCTACCCGCATTAAAGGAAAGCAGTGGAAAAATCTAGCATTCCCATATGGAAACCGCCCCCAGCGGAGAACTTAAACAAAAAACAACGACAGACGCTGGCACAAAACACCCTGTAAATAAATTGTTGCTAACAAAAGCAAATGAAAAACACAAGTAGAGCAACAATTCCATGGCGAAAACAAGTTAAAAATGCAATTGAAAATTGTTTCGCTCTTTGTTTTTCTCACCAATACACGTGCACAATGGCCCTCTCTCACTCTCTCTGTCACACACACACTACACTAGTGCGCTACTTTGAGTTCATCGTTTTCAATTCATTCGAGTTTCTCTTCTCTCTATCGCTCTGCTTCTTCTCGTTCAGCAAACACAACACAGCAAACAAAAAACACGCTCTGGCACACACACCAACACACTCACACACTGGGGAATTGCTTTTCATATTTCCGCTTACATTTTAGCTTCATTTACGATTATGTGGAGAGTGTTGTGGAAATTAGATTATAAAAAAACACTCGCCATGATTCCGTTCCTCTCTCTTTTTTTCGCGTTCGCTCACTCCCGCACACACGCAACGCAACACCTTTGTTTTGTGTTTTTTTTCTCGCAAGCCGACGAAATTTCCGTCCGCAAATTTTTCCACGATTTTTTCCGTCGAATTTTGAAACTGGAGTGACCGTAGCGGAGCTCGCTAAAAATACCACTGGGTGCAGAGCTGCTTTATATTTGTAATCGAATATCGAGAAATTAAAGTGGCCGCATTCTGTACAAAAAATGTATTCTTTCTTTTATGCCGCATTGGCGCTTTAGTTGCTCTGCTCTTTTAAAGATACGTTGTACAATAACAAGCGCCAAGGCGGCCAAAATTGTACAACATTCTATCCGAAGTTCGGATTCCGAACATTTCCATCGCGACTAACGCGCCCCTAACGGCCGATAGAGAAAGCATAATATTTCTAACAGAAATGTTAGGATAATTCAACATAACACATCTGTTGTATTTTAACATTTAGTAAAACAGTGTTGGGAGGTGACTAGAAGGAGGGTTAACTCGGTGATAAACAACTTGTAAACAAACAACTTCTTAAATTTACCGGGAAAATAGTAAATTAAAGAAACAATAGATATGCTGTCGCTAACCGATACCGGCAATTCCTCGGGCATTCCCGACAAGGCTTGGCAGCCGCATTTTGTGACTTTGGAGACCAGGTGAGTGTAAATATTTTACGTACAGTGCGCACCCAATACATCATATTCGGTTATTTGATAAAATGAAATATTTGTAACCCGCAGCATGGGTGAAATCACCGTGGAACTGTACTGGAAACATGCCCCCAACACGTGCAGAAACTTCGCCGAGCTCTCGAGGAGGGGCTACTATAACAACGTGGTGTTCCACCGGATCATCAGGGACTTCATGATCCAGGGCGGAGATCCCACTGGAACTGGTCGTGGAGGTGCCTCAATCTACGGTGCGGAGTTCGGCGACGAACTGCACGGCGATCTGAGGCACACGGGCGCGGGAATCCTGTCGATGGCCAATTCTGGACCAGACACCAACGGATCACAGTTTTTCATCACTCTTGCACCCACACAGTGGTTGGATAACAAGCACACGATCTTCGGAAGGGTCTACACCGGCATGGAGGTGGTCAAGCGAATAGGGCTTGTGGAAACCGACAAAAACGATCGTCCTGTGGATCCTCTCAGAATAATTAAGGCCAAGGTGGAGAAGCTGTGAGATTAAAGCTATCTTAACTAATAGGAAGCTGCCTGATTGAACTTGTTAAAAGAACTGTAGCATATGTAATTCCTTTAGTAGTGAGTCAAATTCGGTTTTTTGAGATGTATTTATGGAATGACTAGAAACACAAGAAATCTATTCGATTGCCCAGGTCACAGAATCGCAGATCTTTTACATGGTGCTGTCCAGCATGTCGACTAGCCGCTTGATCTCCCTGCTGCAGAGATAGGAATACACATTAGATTTGAGAGTGTGGAGTGGACTATCCCACTTACATGCGCTGACCCAGCTGCTCCGTGGGTTTCATGGACTTGGTGATTTCCTCGGCCTTGGCCAGCAGTTGGTATTGGCACTTGATGTTTGCGTCCAAAGTGTCCGTTAGCTTGTTGACAGCGTTCCGATGAACTTCTACATTGTCGGCGGTTATAGAGGAGATAGAGTGCAGAAGGTTGCCCAGATTCTCCAGCAGGTTGTCCACCGACGTGGCCAAGTACTGGGCTTCCAGCTCAATGTCGCTCAGGACACTGCCGTCAACCTCGGGTATGTTGCGAGACTGTAGGAACCTTCGGGTAAGAAGGCCGTTGCCTGTTGGGGCGCCCATGGGACCCATGGAAGTAGAGGGGGTTGTGTGCTCAGAGGAATAGTCCGTGTGACCGCTAGCTGCAGCCCCTCCTTCGCGCAACTTGGCCTCCAAATCATGGGCCACAAAGTGACGCATTCCATCAGAGTCACTGGCGCCCTCCAGCTCATAGGGCAGATCTGCAAAGAAATGGAAAATATGTAATCTTCCCAAGAATGAATGGTTGTCTAAGGTGTCCTACTGCTCTCCGCCTTCAGTCTGTGCCTCTGAATGTCGCCGGAACTATCTTTCGAGTTACTGTTTGAGTTGCTGTTGTCCTCCTCCTCGGGATCGTCCTCCTCCGCAGGATCGTCGTCCTCGCCGGAGTCAAGATTTACATAGCTCTCGCCGTTTGGCACCTTTCCAGCATTGTCAGAAATTGCGGGGTGTCCGGCTGCCGTTGGCGTGAGATCCTGAAGAACATGTTCGGGTACTGCCCCCGGATATTGAGCCAAGAAGGGTATCTCCGTATACGAAGATGCGGGAGTGGCTCCGGATCTCGCTGGTGCTCCCTCCCCCTGGCCACTCTCCTCGTTTACGTAGCCATAGCGTGGGCGGATCGGGATGTCCTGGTGGCGGTTCGACATCTATATCTGAAATCCAATGAAACAAAAGATTTTCTTCAGCCAACGTTTGGCAAAACAAAAACAAACCAATTTTAGCCAATATTGGTATATACCAAAACACGAGCTATCGATAGAATCGACATCGATTTGCGGGTTCGTAGTTTCGATAGTATGTGATGTGTAGATTCAAATAAGAAACATACACTGCCAGCAATCGGCCTTTATGAATGAATACATTTTATATTAATGATATGAATTAAAATAGAAGCGTTAAATAAAAAATACATAAAAAATATACCACGATTAATTCGTAGATAACTTTTTATTTTTTCTTCATCGTTTTCACCTTGATCGCAGTCCGGTCACTCTAATTTTTGTTGTTGTTGCGGGAGGTTCGTTGCGGCGCGCGTGCAGAGCAAATTGAACAAAATTTGCGACGCGATAAACAAATAAATGTGCAACGGCTAACTAAATTCAGTGATTAACGGAACTGGTAGAAGCACCAGACTTCACCAAAAAAAATCCTAGACAACTTGGATTTGTGTTTAATTGTTCGGCTTTTTAACGTACTCGCCGCGTCTTAAATCGTTTTAATTGTTTATGTTCGTACGCAAAGTGTATTGCCAACAATTCAGCCGCTAAAAATGTGCCAAAAATGAGCCAGAATCGGAAATAAGCGGCTAAAGAGGAATAAGCGAAAAAAGGAAGCCACGGCAATCGGTGTTTGTTCTCTTTCTCTCTCCTCATCCTCGCCATGTGTGTATGTGCATGTGTGTGTTGGCGTCGCTAAAAAGTGCATGTGAAAAATATAAAGCTAGTCGACGAAAAAGAAGGCCGAAAAGTGTATAAAAGCAGGAAAAGAGAGAAAATAGCTGGAAAAACAAGAAACATAAGTGGTTAAAATAAAATAAAGTTTTGTTAAAAAAACGCTGTCCGATTGCAGTGCGTGCACTTGTATTTGCCGCTGCATATGTGTGTGAGTGTGGAAGCAACGCAAAAGAAAAAAACTTTTGCAGCCGGGGTACAAATTCCAATTGGAATCTGTAGGGCATAAAATCTCGTTCGGCGCATGCGTGGCTGAAAAAAAAACAAGTGAGTTTGTTCCTCCCGATTGAAAATGATTTGAAATTTAAATATAAAAGTGTTAAATGTGTGCAAAAATGAGAACCTTTCGTTTTCTCTCTAATTTGCTCTCTCCTTGCGTTCTCTATACACATGTGTGTGTTTTCTTCTATTTTGTTCTTGAGTTCTTGTTCTCTTCTTAGCCAGTTATTCTTATTCTTTGTCTTCTTGCCTCTCAGCTTCTTTCGTTTAACTGCAATTTGTGCAGTCAGCTAGTGAAAGAGGGAGAAACAGATAGAGAGAAAAAGAGAGCGATCGTTTTTTCTTCTTTTACCACCCACCATCTTACCACCTTACCACCTCTTTCCCCTCTGTCTAATTCAATTTTCTTTATTGTATTGGTGCTATCTACCGTTATGTTTCGATTGCGATTTCGTAATAACTGCGATAATATTTGCTCTCTCCCGCTCCTCTTCTCTCGCCTTCTCACTCTCTTCACTTTACCTTGCCTGTGTTTGTAACTGTGCATTTGAATTTTCGTGTTGTTTTTATTGTTGTGCGTGGGCTCATTTTTATTTATCTGTCAATCGGTTTTCTTTTATATCGGCAAAGTGCAGACAGCTGCGAAATAAGCGATAAAAAGAGAACGAGCGCAAGTGACATAACCGGAGAAAGGATTTTCTTTGTTTAAACTCAATAAGAAGTCCAGATGTTGCTTTCCATTTAAAATAGTTATTTTAAGGATCTCTCCCTTTGAAGTGCTTCCTATGTTCGCACTTCAATTCTTGTAAACAAACAAATTCTCAAAGAGACTTGTTATTTACATGAAGAGAGAAAAGATTTTCCATTTCAGAGGCGACACTTAAACAAGGTTTCCTTCGGGTTTTCCCACAACCATTTTCTCGTTGAGCACTTGAATGAAAAATGAAAAAAAGTAGTTTTTATTTATTGATTTCCATATTGCATTCATCTCGCGCGCTTTCCCGGTTTTCCGATTTCCCGCTCGCCCACTCGATGACCCGCTGACCCAGCGGAAAATGGAAAATCGTTTAAGGCAACATTTTAGTGCCCTCTTCCTAGATTTACCACCCCCTCCTCCCACTAGTTTTTCTCCGTTTTCCTTGGGGCGGGGTTAAGGCGATGCCTCGAAGCAGATTAAATGCGCGTCTTAATGCGATTTGCATTCGTCTTCTCCCCCGGTTTTCCTTCGGTTTTCCAGTATATCGTGCCTCGTTTGGGGTCAGCGGCTGAGAAATCTAATTGAGGAAATTCATATTATTTTCCACTCGCGCCGCCGCTCGGCTCTTTCATTTTCATTTTCCCCAGCTTAACCCCAAAGTGCTTTGGCATTTAACGCTCACGTGCCGAGTCTCTCTGGGCCAAAATATCAAAATCCCATCTCATGTGCGTGGCCAATTTTGGCCAGGTCTCGTCAAACTCTTAGCCATGTTTCTTCCTCCTGCGAGATAAGCGTGTTAATGGCTCATTAGTAGTGGGATGGTTTAGGTCAGTATAGAGCCAAATTGCTTAGCCGAAGACTCAGCGCCGAAGACATGATGAGTTTTCAGGTCCCAATCTCTCTCCCACACTTTTAGCGGCTCATAAATGTGGAAAAAGAAGACAAAGAAGTGCCCATCATCTAGAAGGAAGTTCAAAATTATAGAAATCTTAAGGAAATACAAAAGAAAATAGAGCCAGAGAATGATTGTCAATATCTAATCTCCCAATATTCGATTTCGATGAACATAATTGAGTGCATTCCTACTTTCCACCAACTGTTTTCCTGTAATTTTTTCTAAGCCAAATTAAGGTCAGAAAAACATCTTGAAGTTTTGTAGTTCTATTCGATAAATAGAACATGGCCCTAGAAGTTTTGCCGGATCATCTTTCGAGTTGTTGACCATTGTTTCCTCATTTCGGAACTAATTTGGGAATGAAACTTCAAAACTCTGGTTACTCCATGATTATGTTCATTAAAAGTTTATTTTCTTTTCTTTGATGATAATGTTTTCTGTTTTTATCCGATTTTCAACTATTAAGTTGAATTTCCTTTGTTAAAGTAACATATTTTCAAATTATATTCAATTAACTGATTGAGTACAGCATTGAATAAGGTTTCTAGAAAATGGTATTCTTAGGACAAAATCAGCATTTTGTAACGAACATTGTTGAGAAAAAAGAGCTCTCTCTGCTTTGTTCACTCTCATTTCTGAAGCTCACCCTGACCCACCCTTTATTGCATTAATGCACACCCCTCATCACATTCATCCCCCTCATTTCCAGTGGTGTTATATCTCTGCCACACTCTCCTCCAATCTCCGACTGTTATTTTCCACCCGTCATGTTCCTCCTCAGTTTAATTACAGCATTCCTGATCATTGATTCACTGGCTTCGCTGAGCAAGCTCCGCGGCATGATCTCATTTGGTATTCCCCTCCTCCAGCGCCTTGCAAAGTTTACAATTAGCAGTTTTATATACACGGTCGAACTCATCTCGCAACATTTCCCGCACTAAGTACTCTTTTTCAGCACAAGCATTGGAAGTCTCTTCTTGTGATTTTCCCTAAGTGATCTCCATTTTCGTTTGAGATTTTGCAATCGCCTGTCGAAGTTCCGTAAACATTTCATCTCTAAACAATGGTTGTTATTGTTGTTCTTGTTGGTTGTTCCACTTCATTCTGCCAATATGGATTGGCCTCTTTTTGATTTGTTTACAAGCAGCGGAAAATGAAGGGTCAATGGGGAAGGGTGCAGGGGAGAGGCAATTGATGGCTGTGTTTTGGTGGAAGGTGTAAAATGAAAAGCGAAACGTTTACCTGGTGTTTACGGTTGCAGCCATCATTTTTGTAATAGCTGTGTTGCCTTGGCTTAGATTTCCCTTCGATGAACTAGTTTTAAATAGTTTTTAATACTTGTTGTTATTGTTACTTGATTTAATATCATATATTTAAGACTGTACTGTATAATCTTTAATTTTCCTTCACGTTTTCCACTCGCTGGTTTTGTTTTGATTGGGTTTGATAAATGAAATTGGATCTCATTGACAGACGTGTGTCTGAATCAATAAAGGCTTTTCAATTTGTTTATCAGTTTGAGATGAAGATTCCCCTTTCCCTTTTTACCAGTGGCTAACTTTTACTTTTTTCTGTATTTTCGGTGTCCAAATATTGACCTCGCTCCCTCGTCTTCTGCCTGTTGCCTTCTCCCTTCTCCTTTTTGAGTTTTTCCGAAAAAATCTTTCCCCTAACGATGTCCGCATTGTTTGCAGCTCATTAATTTTCCAAAGGTTTTTCTCTCAATTTTCTCCGTCTTTTGATTTTTTATCTGCATTTCCGCATCAAGTTTGTGTTTCTCCCCTCAGCTTCTTGTGACGCACACGAACATGCAACTGTTTGTTGCATGTTTTTCTGGCCAAGTCGCCCCAAGTCGTTGGGGGCGGAGTTAGGAAAACACGCCTACAAATTATGTCAAACTATCTGTAAACGAAAATCTCATTTGGCCACTGTGTCAGCTGCCGAAGTCGATCATTAGCCGGCCGCTAATTAATTTCCATCTTTTCCAGCACTAAATTAAAGTCTTTGTCCTAAACGGAAATTATTTGTAAGTCTGAGCGTTATTTATTTCGCATTTAAAATTAACCTTGAATTCGCTAGACAAAACACAAAATTTATACAGCGAGTTGGTTGAGAACCGGTTCGCATGTTGCTCAAATAGTTTCGCATTTTTTAGAGTTTCTCGATAGAGAAGGGGTGTGTCCCAGGGAGGTGTCCACGGAGCTTGTTTGGCTTACTCACTAAGCGGTTTAGGATTCTCTCGGCCACCGCCTCATCTCAGTTTTCAAGCTATTAGGCTATAAAGCGATTATAAAGTGGAACTTAAAACAGAAAACTTGGTATTATCATCAATGGGCTAAAAACTAAATGGTGTCTAAATATAGAAAAAGATCTAGCTAATATTAGTCGAAGAATCAAGATCAAGACGGTGATAGTTGATAGTTTAAACAGAAATGGATGCAAGACTCTGGCGTGCTTAAAAGTTTATTGGCCAAACTCTTGGCCACCTTTTAATTGAGGTGATTAACTCGCGTGGAATGCCATAGCCGCGAAAGTATCTGTGGGATACGGGAAATTGCACTCTGAATTGGTGCCAAGTCCAGAGTGACAATTTGGACTCGAGCTATTTTCGGTATTTTCTTTGCATTTGGCGGAGATGTAGAATCTTGGTGATTCTTGAATTAGGCATGGTCGCTAAGATGTTAAGACACTAGGATGCATCCGCCAGATACATTTCAAAGGCGCAATGCAACTGCTGTGCGCATCTAAAAATACGAACCGAAGCCATTCCATCATGACTAGAAAACAACTCTATGAATAGACGAGCACGAAGCGCCTCGAAAAGATGAGGAGCGAGAGGAATTTTTATTATCAACTCCGGAATGGAAGTGGCAGAGTAACTTGTAGATACATCTTCTCTACCAGATTTAATTGTGCAGTCTTGTGTCTTCTTCTCTTTGCTCTGCCTCTCGGATTCTCGGATTCTTGGATATTAATGAACCACAGAGCGATAAGCGAAGAGTCGATGGAGGGGAGTTCTCGATTCTCCCGAGAAGGGGATTCGGTGTTATAAATAGTGCTCCAGCATGTGCGACATGCCATGGAAACTAAAAGCGAAATGTGGAGGGTCGATCGTCCTTCGCCTTTGCCATTCCCAAAGTCAAGGATTTGATTTACTGCAATTTCCCTTTCTGACAGCTCGGAATTTCCCCTATGGCGGTGCAGAGTGATCAAGGAAAAGAGCGGGAGGGTCGAGAAGATCGAGAATGCATCTGATGGGCCTGAAATTAAACCAAATTGTGTGTGGATACAATGGAATTACCCGCCTCGGGGGGTGTCGTTAATCGAGGTTCAAAGGGCAGAGTTCCATGATAGAGAGTGATTTATGGTTAATCTCAAATGATAATGATAATGCTGGATGAAATCTTTCAAATAATCAGTATTAAAAGCTGAGCTGCACTATTCCCATCTTCAAGCTGCAACTTAAGCAGCAGACCACAGCTTCTTAGAGTTTATAGCGAGTAAACGCCTTCAAATATATGGGTATCAATAAAAAAGCTTTTTAAGTGATCAACACCGACTGTTTACATCCAAATGCACTTTCTGCCCGCACTCTTAATTACCCAGCGAACAATTAATAACAGAAAACATGCGAACCAAAGCCAACGCCATTGGCAAGAAATGAAATGAAACAGAGAAAACCCCAGAAAGGCCGCCGCCAAATGAGAAAAGTAAAAGTCCCACACTGACCTTTGCAAGGGGAAGAAAATTTGGTCGGAAAATTTCCGAAATTCCCACACACAAGCTCTGGCTCTCGACGAGCACACCCGAAGATCTCCTTGATTTTGCATTTTTTATTTTTGCTGGCTGTCAACTGAAGAATTTTCGTTTATTTTTCGGCTTGATTTTGGCTCAAGCGAAAGTCGCGCTAGTCGGCGGTTTTCCTTGCTACCATTTTCAGTTTTTGTGATTTAATGCGCGGCTTTTCCATCTCCTTCTCTTTCCTCTCCTTGATTTTCCTTTGGACCAGTGGAGATCCCGATTTGCATATCGCAATGCCTGATCGGCCATGGCAAATAAAAATTTATGCAATTAAGCAAATCGGATGGCGGATAACGAAATGAACCAGCGATCCTTTAGCCTGCTCCCCAAACGGGTGCCAACCGCCTCCTCTGATTGTCTACCCCCTTCCCACACTACCATTTCCTCCCACCTGGCTTTGTTTTGCTCCCTTTCATGGGTGGAGTGTGTGCTAATCGAAAATTGCGCTTGTTGAGCATTCGATAAATGTGCTATAGTTTGGGACTTAGAGATGGGAGCGTGACACGAAAAGGTATTATAATTATATTCGAATATCCAAGAATCAGAATAAAATCATTTATCTGAACCTTCACACCGCCTATCCTTTTAATATAGAAAATCAAGTGCACTCCCGTCTTTAACTTATCGCATTAGTCGGGCCCTGTTTGCCGTTAGCCACTTCGGAGAGCGTTACGCTTCATCAGGCAACAGATAGTCATCGCATGGAGATCGCTAGGTTCATAAATTAAATTGGCGAGCTCTTTCGGGGACTTGAGCTCTTGAAGCCTTCCAAGGCATTTGTCATGTGTGTGTGGGGATTGGAATGGCCCCGCCCACACACCCACACACATGCAGTCGCGACGCTGGGAAAGGTAACACGGTGTCCATCAATTCTTCACTTCACTTTCATTTGAATTTTCGCAGGAGACTTGATTTTCCTTGGAGCTCCGCAGTAGG
This sequence comes from Drosophila eugracilis, assembly GCF_018153835.1. Lineage (NCBI taxonomy): Eukaryota > Metazoa > Arthropoda > Insecta > Diptera > Drosophilidae > Drosophila > Drosophila eugracilis. Next base: position 570,617 of record NW_024572964.1, on the reverse strand, counting down.
TGGGTGTTTTTAGTGGGGCACATTTTGCAGTGGATTTATTTATACTTTTATTTTGGGGCCTGTTAATTTGACTGGCTCGCCATGTGAAAGTTTGCTGCATGCCGCAAATTGCACAGACGTGCGAATGTTGGTCTAGGCAGGGGGTGTGGGGATCCATCCCGCGAACAGACCAGGTTGCCTTGGCTGGTTGGCTGGTCACCTGTCCCTCGGTTCCACATTCATATTTCATGGCGCTCGAGGAGCCCCCAAGGCAGGACAATGAGTCTTTGGTCCATTCGCAGTCCATAAATCCACCAAATGAGGCAGTCCATCTTGTTTCGGGGATGTGGTTTGGTCAAGAGCCGTGCTTTTCGTTTGGATAGTGCTAAGCCGAGATAATGGCCGGCTTTCAGTGCCTGTCTGGTTCGATTTAGTTGAAAAGTAAATTGAAAATTGCTCTGGGACTGCGATGGGGGAAACTAGAAGATTGGTTGAGTGGGCGGGCTGAAGGGTCTTTAAACTCATTACGGATGGTAGAATAGTGTGGTTCATCGACTTGCTATCGATCGGAAATCTCTTAATTTCCCCGGGAACTGTATTCTTGCAATGTTAAATGGCAAATCTGCTGGCAGTTGAACTGACCACTAAAAATATTTTTGAAATGTTAAGTAATTCACTGCAATTGGTTCAACCTTTTACCTTCATCAAAATGTTTTCCCGACTCCAGGTCGGGTTCCATAACTTTTCCAAGTTACCCAAGGCGAACATAAATCTCCCCATGGGTCCAAGAGCCCAACCCAAACCGAAACCGAAGCAGTAAACCTCCACTTAACCTCCATTTCCCATTCCCATTCCCAGACCCAGACCCCAGACCCCACAGAAACATGAGCATAAATTGAGATTTTGCTAAACATTTGCAAAACTTATTAAGACTGACAAATGTTGACAATTGACGAACTGACGCGCGGGGCGATCGGCAGGTAGGGAAATCTGTCAGTGGTTCAACAAGCGGTTTTGGCCCGGTCTTGTCGCATGTTTCTCTCTTTATGCGGTTTTCCCTCACTCCCCTCGCCCAAATTGGCTCGCTGGCTGCCTTTTCGGTAACATTAATTTACAGTTTGCCAATTGCGATAAAAAATGGAGAACAACGGCAAAACTCATTAAGAAACACTCTGGAGATAAGCAGGGGGAACTTTACAAGAACCTACGAAGCAGGGAGGCACTAATTTATTACCAATTTTTGGCAGTTTTTGTTTGCTCGCAAATTGCTTCTGAATTGCGAGGTAAACAAAAATAAATGGGAAACTAAACTCGCATGTAATGCTATCTGCAGACCTCAGCCCAGAGATCAATTGGAACACTCAGATGCGATCATAAATTAGCAGGGAAATAATATTTTAGTGGTCCATGCAAGAAAAGAAAGTTTACCAGCAAGGCGTATGAGTCCAAACCGATGTTTAGTTACTCTTAAAGATGTATCTTGAGTTTTGTGTTTCAGTTTTCCTGAAACTTCCTAATATTATAAGATCAAACATATTATAATTTTAACTAATAATATCTTGAAGAGAAAAGGTATCTGAAGAATCTTCAATTCTTCCCCCATTCAGCTCTTCCTGCTTTACGAAAGGGAAGAGCAGATAAGCTTTCTTCGCACGCACACCCGTCCAAAAGCGAGTATTATGCAATGATCCTCTGGCCACTCTGCATTTCCCTGCCTCGCTGCTTCTGCATTTTTCTGACCACTGGAGGAAATGAGGTGAATGCCTTCTTAGCAGGCGACAAGCAAAACAAAAACCGAGTAACTGAGAGACTGAGGAGAGGAAGCGACAGCCCAAAGTCCATAAGCCAAGCGAAATCGATATTTTTCAGGGACGCCCCCTCCTCTTCGTTGCTGAAAGGCCCCTTGCCACACTCCTCCTCCATTTCCTTGCATTTTTATGCTCTTTCCTTCGTTTTCTTCTTTTCCATATGCACTTGAAAATATCTTGAGTTTGATTCCATTTTCGCTTAGAAAAGATTCTTTCTAATGATGCTTACAAATAAGAAATATTTTTTTGCATTGAAGTTAACTTTAACTTTAGTTTTATATAATATTATTAGTTTAACATTTTCCTTATTCTTATGCTTGTTTCCCAGTGTATTTCTTGTTTTTTCACAATGTGGTTTTAACAATTTCGTGCCCATTCAGATAGGGTAGCTGTGTCGGGGGATGAGGCAGTGAGTGAGGGGCAGGAGCAATCCAGAGTATGACTAGTTTGGAACTGGGTGGTGACTCACCCACAGAACATTTGCCACCAGCTTGCAGTTCTCTTTGCACTCGTATCTGTATCTGTGGCCGAGTGTGTGTCGCTCTTTCGTTTCGTATCTTGTGGTTTCGGTGGTGCTGAAGCCACATCAATCCATCAGCCGACTTTTTCACTTAAACGTGTCGCTTTGGTTTGCCCCATTCGGTGGGTAGATGGTGATGGTAGAGAACGCTGAAAATCTAGGTGGCAAAGAGGCCACACTCCGTTTTTATGATATATATTTAATAAATTTTATGATCGAATTAACAGGCGATTAACTTTAATTAATGGCTTTGAAAATGCTTTTAAAAGACGTTGTTTATGGTAAAAACTGTGTTAAAAATTCATTAAACTACCCAATTTTTATGGCGCAGATTTGTTCGAAGTAAATTCGATTTTGGCTATTAACGAAAAACTTGTAAATATTTTACTGCACCATTTTCTTCCCTATTAAAATTCCTTTCGAATTTCGAATTTCGGATTCTAAGCCATCCGAGAAGCCCATCAAAGAACCAACCCAAGTTTACTTTCACATTCGCAGCCGGTCCTCAGCGCAGTTTCACGACGCGCAAGAACATTAACCTGCCTCAAGTTATCGCCTCATCTTTAACTCGTTCGTGGACTTTTCCTCTTTCCCAAAGCCATCAGCCATCAGACTGCTCCGTTCCTCCCTGGAGGCGATACTCAATTACCTGCACTTGTCACAGAGCCCAGATGGTTCAGCCGGGATAATGACGATCACTTAGCACATGATCCATTCCATGGTTAGCGACTGAAAAGTCCGCAGTCATCGCGCTGCAACCGATGATTAGCAGGCAGGCAGGCATAAATTCTAAGTTTTATCTCGCAGATTGCGTAACGGTTGTCTTTGAGGCTTCCCAGCTTTCCTCCTCGCAGTTTGTTAGCCGTAAATGGCAAGCACTAATTGCCTCGCCCGCTCATAAAACGTGGAAATGTTGCAAGAGCGCAGGGGCGAGATCGGAATCATCGTTAAAAGCAAGTGTTCGTTTTTTGTCTCCGGGCGAATGCAAATATATAGGTATCCGAAAAGAGGGGAAAGCCAATCGATCCACCGATCGATCGGTCGGTCGGTCGTTCATCGAAATCATCGGTCAGGCCCTTAGCCTGGGGCCCAGCACTTGTTTTCAGCTCTTTCGTTTCGTTTGGGAAAGCACCGATTGCATAAGTAGGACACCAGGGCGGGGTCCTCGATTGGGGATTTTGGGTTACCGAAATAGAGGAGAAAACGGAGAAGGAATGCTTGCAAAGGAAGTAAATTACGTTGAGAACTTCTGGTTAGCTTTTTGGTAACACAAGCTGACCCATTTAGTGAGTGTGTTTTTGGTGGAAATAACAAATTCTCCATTTAAAATGTCACAAAAATGTCACACGAATCGGCGACTTCCCCTGGCGCCCTAACACCGCCGCGAAGTGTGAGCAAATGTGTTTAGCTCCACGCCCCGTGGACCACTAATATATCAACCCGCCCCTTGATCTCGCCCAGAAAAGGCAATTAAATTCCCCAAGAGCTGGAAGTTCGCTCGCGTTGCAGTGGTTTCGGTTCGGTATTCGCTTTTGACCTCGTTTCTGATGTGGATACTTTGGGTGGGGATTCTGGGAAGGGAGTTGGGTGGCGAATTCAGGTTTATTTATAGGTCTTGTGGGGGCGATTGAGTTGTTAATTAGTCGATTTGGGAAATGCTTGGAAAAGCTTAAGTGGAAATGTGTGGGATTTTCTGGCTGCTTTAATAATATTCCTTAGTAGTTACCACCTCTTGACAATTTTACTAATAAATTTATATTTCTCTCTCTTACAGGTAAGTTGAAGATCACTCATGGTTGGTGGAATGATATGACGTAAGAAAAATCAATTTGAACTTCCTCGTTAACCATTTCCCTAACGACCCCCGTCGATTTCCCCACCCGCTGACTTTCCCAACCGTTAGAGATGGAAGCGCAGGCGGATTAAAGAGCGGCTAATTATGCGCACGTAGGCCGGATATGGACAAAGTAATCCGTATGCTAATCACATGCAGATGCGGTCAGTCTTGATCCATCTACGGAGTGTAGGAAGCATTACTTAACTGCATTGCTTTGGGAGATGAGGATGCATATTGAATACTACTGAAGGTTACTTTGTTGCACTTTAACTATTTCTTTGCTAATCGGAAATAGGATGGACTAGACAAATAATTTAGATTACGTTAGACAAGAACTTTTGGTGTCAGGGGGATTAACATGTTCGTTCGGCTATTCCTCGAACAAAAATGGATCTGGTAATCTTCAGCTTCTTCGATGACCTCATAACATGTGGGGGTAATCGATAAGGATCGGGAGGCAGCCGTAAACTTCTTCGATGCAGTGCCATTCGGGCCAGATCCTTGTAGTGCTGCTTTCGGTCCCTGCTCATTTTCCTCCACATATCGCTGGCCACTTTCTGGAGGCGCACGAGATCCTGGAATCCCAGCCTTCGGTTGGTTAGCTGCTCTTCTGGCTGCAAGCCGAGCCTCATTCTCTCCTCGTAGAGCAAAAGGTCGTAATATCCCTCGTACACCTCCCGCACGAAGTTCTGGAAGGCCGATGTTTCCGCTTTCATTACCACATTTCTATTTTTCTGATGATCCAAGGTGCTGGGCGAAAAGACCACATGACGGCTTACAGACGGATGCGCAAAGCGGAATCGTCGTCGTGAAGTCCTTTCGCTGCGCAGACTTCGGTGGGTTAGCAGGCTGAGGCGACTTTTGTGAATGACCAGGGTGGTGTTGTTCTCGGATCTCTTAGGTGGATCTGTTAGGGAGCCCAAAACTCGCCAAAGATTTCTCCAGAAGTGCGGCATTTTAGACTGGGTTGCAGGATGAGTTGACCATCATGGCCTACTGTTCTCATTCTCATACTATAAGGAACTTCCACGAGAACTGCCTTTTGGGGGTAGTACTTGTTTTCCCTGGACTATGTGTTTTACCAAAAACCGAAAATCAATAAAATCAACGATTTATATTAAGAAAAACTGTGGGCAATCTGTGGGCCGAGAGCAACTGCCACTCTCATCTTTCAATTTAAAGGCAATTTTTTTTAAATTATTAAAACCCATTTTTAAACCCCAAAGAAAGTCAATATTTTCCCTTCAGAGTTTTATTTTTAATATATGTAATCAGTGTTCCTCCGCCTTAGTCTGATTGACTCCCTCCCTCGCCTCATCCAGAGTTGTTCTTCACCGCGATGACGCACTCCTCCCCACAGGCCGCCAGCACAGTGCAGAGGAGATCCTTGCCATCCTCGAAATCGGAGCGAATAGCTCCACCCAGTTCCCCGTCCGGAACCTTGAGATCCTCGCGAATCTCCCCGTTGTCCGACATCAGGGTGACAAAGCCATCATCACTGATGTCGCTCAGCTGGTAGTCCTCGCGCTTCACGTGCGGCACATCCATGTTGTGGGTCGAGGGGCAGATGTCCTCGTACTTCTTCTGGGTGAAAATGTCCACGCCCACCAAGTGGACCTTGGCGTGTCCGTGCTTTCCCGTCTTCGAAGTGGACATGTCCACAATCTTGCACGGGCGGCCCTTCAGCATGACGAAGCCATTCTTCCGCAAGGCCGAGCACTGCATGGGAAAGGTCTTCGAGGCGCCCGAGTCCGCGGTGTCAAACTCCGTGTCGTCCACATCCGACATGTTTGACGATTATTTTTTCAAAAAGTTTCTTAACTAATTTTTGTACCGTCTTTGTCAAAAGTAGGGAAATTAAAAAATTTGACTTTTCCGTTCGCTTGTTGGGTTGTGACTGAGGCCAAGGCAATACCCACCTAGGAAGATGTAGTCTTTGAAGTGACAGGAAAATCAGAGGATTCTTTTCGCAGTTTAAAAGTGACAAGAAAATCAGCCACCACTTAGGTTAGAATAGTATTGCTTTCTGTAATCAGATTTGAAGTAGTTTCAAAGGCCTAGCATGACCGATTGAGGCAATCTTCCGAGATCTTTAACTACGGGCCTCTACTGCTGTTCATGCTCGCTGTGATTGCTGCCACATACTCCATGAATTCCTTAACTGATCCCCATTTAGACAAACTGATCTCGATAATTTATCACTCAGTAAATCCCTCCTAAACGTAATCCCCAAATGAAATTAATTACCGATCATTAGACTGCTTCGCTCTCTTACACGGGGCGTGTCAGGGTCAGTTATGAAATCGCCTCGAATCGTTTATCAAAGTCGGTGGGTCATTCCGGCTGGGCTTGGATGAGGTGTGGTCCGTGGATAGTTCGTTGACCCACTGAGCTGGGAGTTGGAGTGGGCCACACCGCTAGGCCAGACCCCTGATCACACAGACTGAGGTGGGCCACCTGAACAAATTCAACGTTATTTGCGAATCGAACAGTTTCCCAGCTTTTCCTCGCCTGTCGCTTCTCATTTGCATTTTCACTAATTTTTCTTCCCCAGCTTGTTTACACTCAGATACCCTTTCGATGAGTTGTTGGCTGTAATACGTCATTATGCCAGTTAGGAGGAGAGTAGATACTGTTCTTAGGATAGAAATAATGTGGCTATATCCCTAGATATTCCAATTTATGAGGATATTCAGATCTTCGGTGTTATAGCTACTTCTTCCCAGGGTGTAACTTTTTTTGTGGCGTCGCCTTGGCGGCTGAGGATTCTGCTTCTTGCCGCCGTTCAGTCCCCCGCTCCTCGCACACCCTGTCTAATTTTTTATTTTAGCTGTCTGTGCGGATCATTTTGAATTGACAGCAGCTCGTTTCGCTTCCTTGTTTGCCAATTGCATTGGCAAACGACTTGAAAGCATTTGCATGGGTCCAGGATGGAGCGGGTGGGGGCGGGGCGGGGTTTATTGAACGAGAGGAGGATAGACAGACACTCACTCAATCATGCATTCATTTAGTCAGTTGCTCATTCAATCATTGCCCACCACCGCCACCGCCTGCCTCCCCGCCATTCAAATTTTGTAACTGTTTTGTCTGCCAATTTGACATTTCTGCCAACTCTCCTGCGCTTTTCCAGGCCCCCAAAGAGCCCCCAAAACCCCCTTTGTAGGTGTGTTAGCTGGCTTGTTTTCCTGTGCGTGGTTTGCGTCCCCCTCTTCCCCGAACCACGCTGTCATGTCTCTGGGTTAAATGCAATAAATTTGCTAATACAATTTAATATGATTTCGAGCGGAGTTTGTGTTTGTGTTTTGTGGTTCGGATTGGGAAGCTGGAGCGAGGGCACTCCCTGAACTTAATTGGGACCCTGGGAACCTATTTGCGAGCCGCGCATGATGTCAGAACTTTGAGTGTGTCGTGTCCAATCCGAAAGAATAAATAAATAAATAAATAAATAAATACAAAAAATGCAAGCAAATTGAAAATTTGACAAATAAAAGGAAACACATGTGGTATGCTGACAGCTCAGAGTTCTGAGTAATTAAAGCGAGTGAAGGGGCAAGGGGCAACGAACAAGATTATAAAGACCCGCATATATGCCGAGTACAGTTCTGAAATGAAACCATAATGTTGCTGCAAGTTGCTGGATAAGAAACGGGTGCGTCTATTTATAGGAATTGCTCACAAGATTAATGGGGAATTTATCGAAGAAGTTCGAGGAAACTGGTTTCGAGCGGTTCCAAAGGATGATGACAAAGTGGGTTCTGATATTGTATACCCTAATGAATCTCTATGAAAGTGACGAAACGAAGTGAGTTATTTAACTTCAAGTTCCAACTTTGATAAGAACTAATATTTTTACTTTGGTGTAGAAAGTCTACTAGTAGGGACAGAGAGTAACCACAGATGGCGCTATTCGGGGGGGCAGTTTCCCGACCTTATTTATAGTGAGGCAAACGGTTTCTCATATTAACAAACAATACGGATAAAAATTAATGCATTTTGTGCAATGTTCCCTGGTTCCCATAAGCAACAGCCACACCCTCATCGACCTCCCCCTTTCAGTCAGTATAATGCGTGCTGTTGGCAACTTCCAAGCAGCATAAGGAAGAAACGGCAAACCAATTCAGGCCACTCCCTCTGATGTGCCGCCTCTCCGCTGCTTAGCCAACTGACATAATTCCCAAGGAAAATGTTAAATGCATCAAAAACAACAGTTATGTCTCAATTAGGCGCAGACCAGCTAGCAATGAAAATAGGAAAAGCAGCTAGCAGCGAAAACAGTATCAGCAGCCGAAGAAAGCTCAGCTTAAACTTTAAGAAGCAGCCAAACAAATTCATTATAAAAACAAAGCACGAGCGGACGGAAAAAACAATTTTTCGCAAACAATGTGCATTGGGAAAAATTGGAAAAAAAAGGAGGAAAATAGCGAGTAGAAAAACCTCCACGCAATGCTGCTTTTCCTGCTTCCCATGGCCCCAAAAACAAAAAGTTGGTCAGCGTGGAAAATGGTTTTTCATATAAATTAATTTTCAGTTAACGGGGAGGCTATGGGAAAAATCCAAGGATGCAAATCACAGGGGCGAAGGTGGGCAAATTGAGTGAGCCTTTAACCCGAAGCTGCACTGTCCTTTTTTTGTTGTTGTTGTTGCTGGAAAATCGTTGATGGGGCAAAACCCACGCAGCGTTTGCTACTTTAATGGAGACATCAAGCGGTGGCTTCCCCCCCCCCTCTCTCTCTCTCTCTCCCTGGATTTCTCTATATCAATTTTTTGCTGTGGCGCCTCAATTGCTTTTAATGGTCACTTGTGGCGCCCCTCCACTCATTGAGTTTTCGGTGCCCCTTTGTCAATGGCCACTGCACTTTCCGTTTGTTGGCTGTCACAACTCTGTTTAATTTTATTTATGTTCGGGCGCTCCATGAGGGGCCTGTCTGCTTTTCTGTCTCTTCTCATTGAGCACCGGCACGCACGCCCCCGCTTTTCCGCCCCATGTCTCACGCAATTTAATGTTGCACTCCAATACTGCCCCTTGGCTGACTGTCAGCGAAGCGTTGAGTGGCGTTCTGAGTGGCTGTATCTGTATTTCTAAAAGTATCTTTTTATAATCTCACTTATATCAGGCGGAGGAGGAGCTGCTCTCAAGACTCCCCCCCAACTCGATCAATATTCGATATCCAATATGAATTCCATGGGCCCCTCTCAGGGTCGTTCCGCTTTGGCTGTCCAATGCTCTTGGCACGCAATTAGCATTCAAAACTCAAATATTTCCCTATGCTGCGGGGCCTTGCCCAACTTGGTTGGTTGTCATTTGAATATTTCATTACCAAAGTCAAGCTGCATCGTAGCGATGTACTAGGCTGGGCTTGGCTTTAAGCCGAAGTCGATAATGAAAATCTGATTAGGCAAGTTAAGATGTGAATATAACTTAGGGAAACATATTAAAATCATATATGGTAAACCCCTCAAAAGACCTGTGAAAGTCACATTTCTGAGCTCGGTGAAACTTGAATTCTTATTTTTGAAATTGCTGGCAAGTCTCGTTGAGTTTCCAGAGAACTTTCGCGTTTCAAGTACTGGGGTATAATTCAATTTTATGGCACTCTGTGCACACCCAGAACGAAGTCAGCTTTCCTTCTGCCTCCTCAGCCGATGGCAACGCGCAACCTGCAACCTGTTCCCAAGTAAACCAAATCCATTCATCAATCTGACTGGGTCTCCCCCTCCCCCCCGTGACGCATTTATCTTGTACCTGTCTGCCCACAAGTTCAGTCGGTCCAACACTTCCAAACACTCCACTAAACTTGCCTCCACTTCGCGGCACGCACTTCCCCGAGCAAAACCGAAAACGAAATAAAAAGATAATAAAACCGACTTTCCAATTGACCCACTTAACACTGTTCGGGCTTACTTAATCTGCTGCGAAATGGAACGCAAAGGGTTCGGGCTTATAAATGTGGGACCCCTCGGACATTATAAATAATCTCTTCCCCAGAGTGGCAGGAATGGCTGGTAGGAAATGGAGTCGTCGAGGCTTACAATTAATTAGATAAGCACGAGAGGCAAATGAATTTTCATAAGTTTATCGTGGCCGCAGATCGCGGAGATCCCCTCAAAGAGGTTCGTTGCATCATTAGCACTATCAGCTTGTGTTTTGGGTGAGTGACTGATGGGATGATCAAGAGATATAGTAGAATCCGTACAGTTGAGAAAATCAACATTGAGCTTAATAATATGCCGCCAAAATCAAGCCATTTCCTCGACACCAAATGGAGTCATTAAGTTTTCGAATCGAACCACACCTCGAGTTGATTTTCGAAATTAAGTAATTAAAGTTCTGCCTTGGTCGCACCTCCAACTCCGTTTATCGATCAGAAATCGAGTAATAATTGAATGCAGAGGGTGTTTACGTTCTGCCACTCCCACTTTTCCAGCCTGCCGCCGCTCTATTTGTGAAACCGTTAGGAAAAACAGAGATGATAAGTGCATTGGCACAGCACTCCAGAGCGGCGAGGAAAACCGAAAAGGAAAATCGTATCCATGACTGCATTTACCAGCCCAAAACAGCTGACTAATGGTGCAGGGAAAGGCGGGGTAGAAGGAAGTGGAAAAACACGCCCCTGCCAGTAATTAGTTGAGAATGGTAGATATCCCTAGAAGAAGACGAGAAGTGACTGGCTGAAGTTCATGCGGGTCCCCCAGAATGGCGAGAATTTTCCAAGTTTATCCATCGAGTAAGGCTCGTGGAAAGGGGAGAGGGAAAATCATCCATTTACTATTCAAGTTGCTGCAAACAAGTGCATGCAAAGCGAAAATCAATAAAAATTAGTCGACACTCTCTGACAATGCAGTTTATTTCCCAGCAGGCGGGGACAACTTTTGCCAGCTGTCAGTTCATGACATTGATATGAAAAGGAGAAGGGGCAGGACCAATGACTTTGACTTTGCCCGAATGCATTTTCCACGAAGGAACACACTTACGAGCATGCGCCATGTGAAACCATTAAAGTTTTCCCACATTCGGGAAAACCTACAACCACTGCTTAGTGGACATCCTGTTTGCATATTCAAACAAAATTGATTTAACTTTCCGCCCACTTGCTCACTCCCAGGATTCCTTATTCATGAGCTTAAATCAGCTTTTCTTACAAGTAAAACATCAACTGAAATCCAGTTAAGTTCGATTGATTGCCTATCTACAGCCTTGTTAATTATTTGTCAGTCGTCGCAGAGGGTCTGCCATCGAATCGATCAGTTAAATTAATTAAAATTGCCTTACAGAAGCAGCTGCCACATCGGCAATCTCAACTGGCAGGCAGCCTGCAACTAGCAGGTAGCATCACGTCATGTCGCTTAAAAGCGTCATTAACATTAACATTAACCTAACCTCCTCAAACTACAGCGGACTTTTCACCTTGGAGTTTCAGTTTGAGTTTGAGCCTCCGAGACGGAGACTGCAATTTTCCAAACGAGACAGAAATCAACTCATTAAAGCCGCCCGTCCGCGGAGAGAGTCCAATGAAATGGAAATGAAAATGAAACTGCCAGACTGGCGGAAAGGAGCAGGTGGGAGTCGGATTCGGATTCGGATTCGGAATCAAAATAGGAATCGGTGAAGAAGTTGGCGGGGGGGAGGGAACAGTTTGGGTGAAGGAAAAATCAATGCGGGTGTCTGCTCTGTCTGTCTCCTCGCAGCAGAGCCAACATTCACTTGTCGCCGGCGTTGAAACAGAAGCAACATGCAATGTTGCAAAGTTGCAACTGCATCAGGGGAAGGATGCAGTGGGCGGTCTGGCGATGGCTACTGTCACTGGTCAGCAGTCAGCGGTCCGCCTGTCCGCCTTGGCCAAACAAATGGGAAATTTGGCTTGTTTTTGGGAAGGAGCGAGCAAAATATCATGTAATTTCCCAGTCAAATGTACACCCACACACGGCAGTCGCAGTCTTTATGGACAGTGCGACTAAGTGCGGAGAAATATTTGAACAGTATTTACTATTAAGTTTATCCGTTACTAAGAGGGAAAAGTTAATCAAACAATAAATAACGAAACAGATTTAGGCTAATGGAAAAGTGAAGAAAGTCGGGAGAAAACCTCGGACGTCAAGTTCTTTTTTGCAAACGCACAACTTGCCTTACTTTTCCAACCAATTTTTGTCGCTTTTTTCTCGCCACTTCATCTTCTTGGTGATTCTCTAATTTTCACCTGCTGCCGCTTCTCATCTCCTCTTCTGGGGCCACAAATTTCACCCATCAGCCCAAAAAGTCTTGACAAATTAATAAAACAACTTGTCAAGTGGCTTTCCGCGCAGGAACGGAACCTGCGGCTACTCACTCAGTTTTCGGTGGTGCAGGTTGGCAGTGGACTTTTCCGTTGGCCCGGCGGTTGGAGGTTTTTGGTTTCTAGTTGTTGGTTGTTGGTTGTTGGTTGTTGGTGATCTCTTGCAAATTGCATTCTTAATGGAGACTGTCGAGCCGCGGGCCACAGGCGAGATGCAAATGACTTGGGCAGTGCCAATTGCAGCGGCGAGTTCGAGGAAAGGCATTTGCAGAGTTATTTGCTCAGCGCTGATGGGTGAGGAGGGAAAACTTAGCACGAAATGTTGCTACATTAGTTTGGTAATGCGTTTTCTTTATTATATTAGCAACATCAAACTGACCCCGACTTAAGGCCAGCAAAGTGAAGTGTAAATTTAACGTAAAGTTTGAATTGTGAAAATTCAAATTTTCACCTGCATTGGCTGCCAATTTTCTATTGCAGACATGCAGACGTTTTCCACTCGTTCATCCAATTTAATTTCACTTTTCACAAGTGTCATTAAATGGAATTTGGAATAGTTTCGAGTCGATCGAATGCCGCCCTCGCATGCCAAACGGTTTGCTGTTTAATTTCGCTGCGGTTGTCTGATTTATGACTGTTTAATTGCCGTTGCAGCAGAAGAAACAAATTCCGAAATGCAAATAAACAATGCAAATTGCACGAACGGTGGAAAACAGATAATAGGGTCTGAGGCGCCATCTGGCGGAGGGTCGTTGAACGTTTGGGCATGTACCGTTCGCCCATTGGAAAAACACCAATAAAGGGGCTTTAATTTTTTCCGTAATTATGAAAGGCGACGACGCCGTTTGTTTGTCTACGAGAAATGTGTTAAATTTTCGCTTACGGTTATGTGTTTGTATCTGTGGGCGGGGCCACGCCCTCGACGGGGGGTCAGACACAAGTGCTGCTAATTAAAATTCAACGTCTGTCTGCCACCACATTTGGCCGGCTAATTTTCGGGGGTAACAAACATCAGCCGGCAAGAAAAATAGCAACAATAACAAACGCCGCTGCCGCCGGCTTCTTTTTCGTGTTTTCGCTTTTTTAACTTGGCCCAAACACGAGATGGCCGCGAATCTTTGCAGAATGAAAAGTTTGAAAAGGATAACTGAATCTCAAACACCCTTTACTAAGGCAGCGAGGCTTTAAGTTAGTTAAAACAGAAATCTAAATATGGTTAGGTAACTTTTTATCAAAGTTAAAGTAGAATAGAAAATACCTTTAAATGCAGAATGAAGCTTTGTTCTCACAACATATCCTTTCAAACCCTTACTCGAAACATGAACACCCTCTTTGAGATAGTGGAAAAGTCTGTGTAGTTTGCATGTCAGAGATCCATAAAAGGAGAGTTCACAAACGGAACTTAAACTCTGAAAAGTAGGGCCTGGGCCTAACATTGACATTCGGGAAGGACAAACATGCATGGGTGTCGGGGGAGTAGTTAGTTCCTTGAGTGGAGGTGGCATATACGAATATTTGTTCAGCTGTTTGCTGGGAAATACGTTTCCGTGGGGGTGGCTAGGAGCATAGGAGCGTTCCACCTGACCCAAATATCGTTCGCCCAAAACGATTTCACCGAACTAATCACGTTAACTCCATCTCAAGTTCAGGCTGCGACTCAAAAGGTAACCTTAACCCCCATGATTAACCGTTGAGAGTTACACTTTCGGCCAATGGTTTCACCCAATGTGAAAGTGCCCAGTGCGATATGAACCGAGCACACACAATGGGAACCGCTGGTTCGAGTATCTAGTATCTGCTAGATGCATTTATGAAATGCACTTTTTCGGCGTATTTTCCTCTTGTAAAAATATATTTCGGCACGTACACAAAGAGGGGCTCGAATTGCGTTTGCTTTTCCCAGCCTTGAGATCAGACAATGAGATCTTGTGAGGGGAGTTGGGAGTAGGGGAGGCGGGAAGTCGGGGAGATTTTGTAAGACACCTGAGGCAGCGACGTCGGCGGCCGTTGCATGTCATTTTCTGACGCTATCTCAATAATTCATACGCAATTGTATTGAACAATAAATTAATCACACGAACAAGCCGAAACAAACCGCGGCAAACTGAGCCCGAAGTCGAGGCTAACCAAACCAGCCACACACATGACTCTCTCGGCTTCCAGCTCTTGCATCCCGGACTCCATGATAAGCGTCATAAACCATGAGCTAAGTGAGTTCGTCTGGAGATGGGGCCGTGACACGCCCGGTAACAATAGTAGAAGATAGTTGTACCAAACTGTAGCTATCAGGAGAGGTATGCCAAAGAAGTTTATTTGCTTTATATTTACGAAATGTTTTGCCAACCCAATTGCAGTCACGCCGCCAGCCCGCCACCATAAACGGCCGCACAGATGCACATTTGGAAAAATGAATAAATATTTATAGCAAACACGATTCGCCAGAAATGTCGGTGGAAATTAAAAGAGCAATTTTCCAATTGAACAAAGACCAAAGACGAGGATAAATGGTAGGCAAAGAGGAGTTGCCGAGGTGGCCACCAAAGGAAGCAAAGATCAAACAAAGATCGAACGTGTTTTGGGTGCAAAAGTCAATTAATCATTAGAGAAAAACGAAACGAAACGAAACGAACAACAAAAGCCGATTCCATGTTGCATGTCTCTCGGTTTTGATGAGGCACAGGAAGTCAGTCCAATGTTTGTTCAGTTTGCCAAAGTAAAAGTCCCGAGCTGTGACAATGGCAAAGTAGCATTTTGTGCAATTAACGAACATTTTCCAGATGCCGGGGACACGCTTTGCTTAAAGCTTTTCCAGCCCCAGCTCCAGCTCCAGCAGAGACTCCTGTGATCCTCGCCAATAATTTCAACAACTATCCCAATTTCAATTTGAGCGTCGTAGTCAAAGTCGCTCAGCGTTCCACTGTGCATACTTTTTGCTTGCAGTGCCTTGATACCTTTTTAATTGCTCGGTGTAAAGTTACTTTGTGGCTTTTCCCCACTTTTTGTGGCACTATAACTAGGGTGCCCCCACCCATGAGGCATTCGTACATATGAGTTGGCTCAGTTCGGGCAGTCACTCAGCTAGTCTGTCAAACGAGCGGCCATTCATATCGGCTGGTTTTTCATATGCGAGGACTTTATATAATCGAAACCAGGCGACCTAAAATTGAAGGAAAAACTTGATATTGAGCAATCTGGGTTGATGGGTTGGCCAATTAACAGCAAATTGAGGCCAAGAGATCGCTAAAAATTATCAGATGGAGTTCAAAAGGCAGGCCTGCGGTCCAAAGTGTCTGGGATTGACTTCTATAAAGTAAAGTCTGCTCAGCAAACAAAAAGCATTTATATTCCATTTCATTGCCCTGTCAAGAGAGGTGTAATTAAAACATACATTAACGGCTGATTACGTTCCGCTGATCGCTGAGCATTAAAGGTTAGTGGATTGAACTTATGCTTAAGGTCTTAGGAACTTTGCACAGCTCAGCCGCATTGTCATCAAACTCAGTCTGAGAACCAAAGTTAGCTCTTTATTCTCTGATCTTGACATTATCTTTGACTCAACCAGAACTGCCATTTAATTGTCACTGATCAGTGATCTATCGCAGACATCTTAACCCAATTGATGTTATCCGCCGAAGAAAGATCACTTCAACGTGTCGCCAAGTCACCGAACAGATGATGCCATCTGATCGTATCGGTAAGTTGAAGATCACTTTGGATTCATCAACCCTGACCGAAAGGAAAAGCAGTCACAAAGAGATCAAACAAGACCACCTGAAGATCCCCACTCCGCTGTGAACCTTTCACACTTCCAATCGAAATCGAAATGGAAATGGAAATAGAAATGGCAATGGCAATGGAAAACGAAAGTGAACCGAACAAGCCAAGCCAAACCAAACCAAAGTAGAAACAAATCGAGACTCTAATTGTTGGATTGTCTTCCTCGGTTTATGGCTTGTCACAGCTTGACGCTGGTTTAATTGAGTTGCGAATAAAATAGAGCTGTAAACATATCAATTACCAACCCGACCTGCCGGTGCCCGAAGCATGCGCTTTGGCCCAATTATCGTCAGACAGATACCAAATATATATCTATATATCTATATCTCTCTTACGCACGGCAGATATTACCCATTGGCCACCACTCTTCCCTCTTAACTGCGATTATTTCGCCTGCTTACTCTCGTTTCCTCTGTTTATTTTCTGCAATTGCAGTGGCAGTTGCAGTTGCAGTTGCAATGGCAAAAGTTACTTTGGAAGATTTATCGCCAGGCGGCTCGCGCCTGCGCCATCTCTTTTCCTCATTAGCAGCCCCCCCCAACTCACTTTTTCTTTCTGTCTTTCTTACGGTGCCAACTTGTTGCTTGGTATTTTATCAAAATCGAATCTGTGGCATTTCATTCGAGTCTTTGGTGCCTCGCATGCTGAAAGCAGAGTGCCGAATGCCGTATGCTGAATGCTGAATGCCAGCCCACACATCCCCAACAAGTTGACGACAATTTTCCAATGCACTCCAAAGGGGTATAGCTGTTCTGTGAAAGGAGTTGCCTTCATTTTTTATATTCAGTAATACTCTCTACATGCGATCTTTAGGCTTTGCGTTGTCTTAAAAGTTTGCCACTTTGATTTGATTTTAGTTTGATTTCATGTTCTAAGAAGGGTATAGGAAAGTATAGGCTTGGCTGCTTTCGCTGTGTGCTTCCACTTTCCAGTTGCAGTGGCAGTGGCAGAGTTTGTCATTGTTTGGCTGCCATTGAGAAGAGCCCGTCGCAGTTGGAAGTCGCGTCATAGTTAAGGAAAAGCATTTTATCTATGAGTTGTCAATGCGCGACTGCCAGGCATTGTTTTTACTGCCAGCACTGGCTGAGCTGCTTTTGCTGGCTGGCAAAGGCTGGCAAAGGCAGCTCCGAAAGTGAATCTCAAATATTTCTGATGGCAATCGGCTGGAAAAGCGCCAAGGATGGTGTCTCGTTTGGTGGATGTGGATGGTGGCACCCATGTTCGATGTACGTCAACAGAATTTGCGAACAAGGTCATGGGAGCTGGTGGTGGGGAGGGGCTCTTGGAGGGGTCTCTCCATAACACATACACATCGCCGACATCTGGCGGCTCATTTGGAGGAGATTTTCCGTGGCCAACGGTTTGTTTTGCCAACGCAATTCACTTTCTATTGCATTTCGAATGCATTTCTCCCTGCCGCTCTTCCTCTTTCGCTTTCGTTTGGGTTTCGTTAATGAACTCAAGTGGCATTCAGCTTGAATATCTTTGAAGTTCGTTCTTTTTCTCACGAAACCCTCGAAAACACATCTCATTCTGCCCAGCCAAGAGTTCTGCGAAAGCTCTTGATTTCGGCTTTTGTTTTCATTTTCCTGCCTTTGTTTTTGTTAAGGCAGCCGAAAGCTGCAGTTGCTCTGCGTCTCACCTGACAGAATTTCGGATTGTTCCGCATCTGCATTTTGCACTTCTGGCTTGGATTTCAGTTGGGCGGCCAAAAGCTCGGCAGACAAAAGGCTTATGAGAGCGTTGGATAAGTGGAGAATGTGTTAGGTATTGGGTGCACCGCATAAAAGGGTTCTAGGGTTACCAAAAGGAATTCATAAAAAGCTGAATGAACGGTTTTGGGGAGTATAGTTACAGCTTTACTTGTCGGTTCTTTAAATTTCAGAAACTATCTAACTTTCAGCTAGAACTTACCACTTACGGATGTTTATTTTTGTGGGGTTGAGTTAGGCAGCCCCCTTTTGAAATCCATATTTTGGTTACCTTTTTGTTGGGTCCACGTCAAGATTTCTGATCTCTGAGAAACCCACAAGAAATTTCCCACTGAACAAAAGAGGAAAAGTATATTGAATTTCTACTGCGAGTACTCCCCTTGAGCCCCCTCTAAGACCTCCTTACTCCAAGACCGACTGGGAAAGGGATCCAATTATCGCCTGGAGACGTTGTCGTCGTCGTCGTCGTCGTCGTCGTCATTTCTGCCGTGGCTGCTGCTGCCGTTGTCGATCGCCGTTTGTGCCCATTTCCGACTTTAACAGCTTGACCACAGATACCCTGCTGCCCCCTTTCCCAGCCGCTTTTCTCTCTTTTTTCTTTTTGTTTGCAAAGTAAAACGACGTCCATTTGTTTTTGATTTTTTTGGTTCGTGCAAATTTAGCTGAGTTTTCAGCTATTTCGCTGCCGCTGTTGCTGCCGCTGTTGTTGCTTTTTACAAATTGCCTGTAAATGATATTTTCACAACTCGCATCGATTGACTGGCGTCCCGCAACACCCACCGCCCCCGGAGCGGTCCAGAGAAGTGAGAGAGTTCGTGGAGGTTAATGCGACCAATAAATTGTTGTTGCCGATTTCTGCCGTTGATGTTCGATGCTTTATGAGCCATATTTTGCCTCTCTTTTCCACTCTCGAGATCCGATTTTTTGTGGGTCGGGAATGCCGTTTAAGCTGTTGTCTTTGGGACGTTGAGCCTAACGGCAAATGACGGGAAATATTGAAATTTTGCGGCCTAAAATTGTTTTCAATTTAATCGACATTGTTCAATTTTTCATGTCCAGCTCGGCTCGTCGTCTGGTCCTCGAGTTTTCCGAGCTGGGTTTCCCTCTCGCTTTCCGTTTCTACGATTTGAGTGCAAATATAATTAATGATAATGAATTGTTATGCGACCGCCCTCGGTCAAAACTGCAATGCAAAAAAATGTCGTGCAGCGGTCGAAGTTTGTGGGAGTTTGGCTGGCAAGTATTTGCCTTTTTTCTCAGCGGCTTTCGGCGCAGCTGATTTATCGCTGGAGACAGCTCCGAGGTTGCGGCGGTGTCTGGCGAAAGGTTTCCTTAAATAACGTTAGGATAATGCAGAGCTAGGAATACCCTTGTTAGGTTGTTAGTTGCGCCTTTCAGTAACACAGATTATCGAGTATATGGAATGACTTAGAACTAAAAACTATGTTCCCTAAATCGTTTTGATGGTAAACCCCAAAAGAACAATACAGCTTAGAGATCTGTAAGCTTTGGAGTGGAGTTTGAAATACGAAGAAAGAACTTGTAAACTATCAAACATTCTACCTATTAATGCCACCTTTGGCCCATAAATCAGACATTCCTTCCATAAGTAAGCATAAAAACGTTGAGGAGTGGAAAACTAATTTGGAGCTGGCCATCAGGTTTATGATACCCCCTGCTAGAGTACCGAAAATGCGGCTGGGCAAATGCTGGCTGGTAAAAGTTGATGGTTTATGCCTCAGTTTCTGCGTTCGGCTTTCCATTATGCAACGGCTGGAGCGTATATCTGTGTCTGAGCCAAGTGCTAATATCAAACATCGCTGAACAATTTCCCATTTTGCTTGCTGTTTCTGCTGCTGTGGTTGTCATTAGTCAACTTACGTTTCCGCTCCATTCAAAACATTTTCACGTCATTTCGCTTATTTGTTTTAACACGCATTTACTTATCTCTCTTATTGGCTGGCTTGTATCTCGTTTCAGCCGAAAGTGAATTGAATTGAATGGCTTCGAATGCTTCGGATGGATGTGTTGGCCGCAAACATCTCAGCTCACTGAATTTCGACTTTCGCACAATTCGCGCGCTCTTCACACTCGATTATGTGAGTAATTGTCGGTTAATTAACTCTGCCGTGGCGAAAAACAGATGGGTTCATTAGCAGTCTCCATCCGTATCTCTCAATCTGTGGCTGTCGTGCGGGATAAGTAAACTTTGAGCGGTTAATTAAGAGAGTTACGGCGTGGAGTCTGGACCTGAGCTTAAACTGGGGCCACTTAGAAGTGGGTCAATGCCAGGGTCAGGCCAATGCGATGATGGAAGCTTAACTAGGAGGTCTCAGTGCTGAGTTTAGCTACTTCTAAGTTAGCGCTGGCTTCCCTCTAGTTCAGTTAAGTTTCTCTGAATCAAATTTATGTTTTCTGTTTTCTTGCACCACTTAACCCACTAATTTGCTGCTGATCACTTAGGGGTGTGACTGCGGGGTTATTTACTACTTCGGCACCTGTCAGCCGGCTGGGGAGTTGCCTCCTGTTCGCCCGTTCATTTGGTGGGTCAGTAGTCATAACAAACGACTTCCCTGTGGAGGGGCGTGACCAACTCGGGACTAGTTTTTCTTAAACATATTTTTTCTGTGCTCCGATAGCTTTTCTAGTGTCATGTGTAATATGTTGGGGACCCCAAAAACGATCGCAGAACACGAGGAAAACGTGTTCGAACCGCAAAAACAGGCAACACACGAAGCATTTATCATATGCTCAGGAATGTAAACATGCAGGGGGGTTGTCTAGAAGGGGTGGGAAGGGGGAGTGTAGATTGAAACCAAAAATGTTTATAGGCTGTAGACAAATTTCGTTTGCGACAACTCAAAAGGCGACAACATCGCCTATAAGTAACTTTTATAGGTTGCTAAATTTGTGTTTATGACTTTTTAAGGTATGAAAATTTATTGGGACTTGTAGATAACCCAAAAATAAATGTATTTCATTGCTGCCGCCAGAGTGGGTTCGCGGTAAAGTTGCTTGACTGTAACGAAATGGTGACAGATCAGCAGGGAGAGGGTGTTTGGGTGGTGGCCTAGTGGTTGGGAGGTGGCCATACAATGTTTGCATGTTACCAAAAATTTGTCCCCACTTTCCGAGATACGAAAGCTTTCGATTTCTTGTCCTCTTGCAGTGGCGAACCACTTCTCTAATTGCTTTTGCACCGCAAATAAATTTCCTTTTGTCTTGGCCTGGGTGTGTGGACAGAGGCCCCTGCCCAGTGTCTTAACTCCATTACCATGTTCCGTGTCGCCATGTGCCGCACTGTACCTGCAGTTTGCTTTTATTTTTCCTTGTTTATGGAGGAGGACTTTTGACTTTTTGGCGGGTTCATGGGAAAAGCAAAGGAATGTTTCCTTAGCATTGTTAGGGTAAGTTGGGGAGTTATCGTACTATAGGGTTGTATGAGAGAAATATGTTGTAGAATGTGAAGAGTAGTAAAGGGTATATACATTGCCTGATTGCCTGGTTTAAAAAACGGATGAAAACCCTTTCCATCATAGATCTTCGACTGCGATTATCTGCTGTACAGCCTTTAAATCTCAGTTATCTGCTTCGCCATCGCCATATCTCGTGTATCGGCCGATACAAGTTTGTCACAGCGAGACACGACCGCAACAAATTAAACAATTCATTGTCTTGGGTGCCCACAAAAGGTGCAAAAAAGGCTCTGTGGGCAGCCCCCTTAATCTAAACTAGGTTGCACTGGACCACATATTGGGATTGTTTTCTGTGTTTTTGCGGTTGCGGTTGCAGTTGCGGTTGCTCCAATACCTTCGCCGCGATGTTGGTTTACAAGTCAATATGGTTATTGTTATGGTCGCCAGATTGCCAGCGATTTGGCCACTTGGCCAACATTCACGTGTGCCAAAAGTGACGCCGTCTCACCTCTCCTCGTGAGTCCTTCCCTCTGCTCCTCCTGTCCGGGCAGTTAACAATTCATTAGGTGTTGCTGCTGCAGCAGCAGCTGTTGCAGTTGCTATGGCTGCAGCCACTGTCTTTGGCAATTGTCAATTTATGGCATGCTGTCTGCCTTTGGGGTCTCCTCCAATCATGGCTCTTAGCCCGGTCAACTCGGCTTGAATGGCCAAATTGGTGGCGTACGTTGGCAGTGCCAACGCGATTCTTGGAAGAATTCGCAGATAAGTCGGTTGGCTGCTGGTTCATAAAAAATATAGCTGCAACTGCCGGTTGCTGCGCTGCTGCTGTGCAATATAAACAATATTTTAATTACGCTTTGGTCTGCGGAATGTCGATTTCCTCGGTCTGGGTCTCTCCGGTTGTCCGATTCTGAGGTCGACTCGCTGTCTGCAATCGGAGTTAGCTTTTGCAATATTTCTGTTACTTTTGATACAGTTTCAGTTTCGGTTTCAAGTTTTCTGCTTTAGGGTTTACTAGTCTGGCCAAAATACCACCTCTATCAACGATTTTATCGCCACTTATGACTTCACACCCAAAGCCAGCCGATGACTAAATTACGGCCAAGTACGCGAATTTTCACGACTTATTGGGGCCAACTCGACGAATTTCGAAGTCTTATCTCGTCTGGGCGCGTAGATAATGAAGTATTCTATATAATTGATTACATTTCGGGCCACTCGAGGGTCGCTAAATTGCCTTATCAACTCTATCTAATCTTCAGGCACGAGTAAAGTTCATCGGAAGAAACTGAGTAAACAAAGTAATAGGTTTTTCAATTGCAGGCACTTGATTTGCTTTAATTGGCCACAGAGTTTTCCAGCGTGTGAATAAACTGCGATTAAGTGAGTTCACATCCGGTTTTCTGGGCGTTCTGTTCTCTTTTCTTTGGGGATGGCCAAAAGCCGAGTAAATAGAGAGCACAGCGGAAGTGAGTGAAGATCAAAGAGAAGGGAAACGGAATGGAGAAGGTTTTCTGGGAATCAGAACAATGAAAGTTTTGCTTTCGATTTCAAAGAGCTCTGAAGGGGAAATCGAAATTTGATTAAAGTTTAAGTGCATTCGAGTCGAAACTAAAATAACATTAACCATTTGTGCTAAAAATGATCAAAAAATGACTCTTGCAGATTTGAATGCAGTTCGACTAGAAATTAAAAAACAAACCCAACGAGGTATGGCATTCCTTATTTGGCCCATTTTTGAGGTTGCTGTGGGAAATAATAAAATGACAATGAAACCAAATTGTGACTTTTGAGTGGAATTCGCGCTGTTTTTTATCAGTATTAGCTTATAACTCGATCAAAAAGAGACGCACAGCTATAAGGAGGATTGTTTTGTGCAGCTAACGACCCAAGCAAACATTCTATGTGGTTGCGGCGATGAATTTCGAAAATTTAAATTTTTGTCAAATTTGCATTTTTTGTAAGGGGTACCATCATCATTTTTTCCAAAAATTGAAAAAATATTTTTTTTATCAGATTTTATTGACACTTGATTATTTTGAAAATATATTGAAAAAGAAGCTCAACGACGTATGGCATTCCATATTCCCACCATTTTTGGCTTTGAAATGAGAAAAATACTGATATTTTGAGACACAATTCGGGAGAAACCGATCTTCGCATTTTTTGAACAACATAAAAAATTACGAAAAATTTATAAAAAACTACTTTTTAAGTGTGGTACACAGTTCGACGGGGAATTTAAATACGAATTAAGCGAGGTATGACATTCCATGTTACGACTATTTTTGGCTCCGCAATGAGGAAGATACTGATATTTTGGGCTGATAATCAAAATTGTGACTTTTGAGAAAAATTCGCGATATTTTCCCCCAGTGTTATGTTTATAACTTTGTCAAAAGAAGTCGCAGAACCAAAAGAAATACTGTTTTGTGCAGCTAACGACCCCAGAAAACTTTTCATTTGGATATGAAGATGATTTTCGCAAATTTAATTTTTTGTAAAATTTCACTTTTTTGTAAGGGGTACCATCATCATTTTTAAGAAAAATTGAAAAAATATTTTTGTTTTTAGATTTGAACGCCACTTGAATATTTTGAAAATAGATTCAAATACAAGCTCAACGACATATTACATTTCATTTTCCGACCATTTTTGGTTAAATTCGCGACATTTTCCCCAGTGTTATGCTTATAACTTTGTCAAAAGAAGTCGCAGAACTAAAAGAAAGGCAGTTTTGTGCAGCTAACGACCCTAACAATCTTTCTGTATCATTTTGGTGATGATTTTCGAAAGTTTATTTTTTCTCAAATTTTGCATTTTTTGTAAGGGGTACCATCATCATTTTTTCCAAAAATTGAAAAAATATTATTTTCTTCAGATTTGAATGGGACTTGAATATTTGGAAAATAGATTGAAATACAAGCTCAACGAGATATAACATTCCAGATTCCGACCATTTTTGGCCTCGTAGTGAAGAAAAAACTGATATTTTGAGACACAAATCGTGAAATACCGATTTTCGCATTTTTTGAAAATCATAAAATTTTACGAAAAATCTCAAAAAATTTACTTTTTGAGGTGGGTACACTGTTCGACGGGGAATTTAAATACGAACTCAACGAGATTTTACATTCCATGTTACGATCTTTTTTGGCTTTGCAATAGGGAAAACACTGGTATTTTGGGCGGAAAATCAGGGCAGACTGATTGTCGCCTTTTCGAAAAGAAACAGAAACAACAGAAAATTTGTCGAGAAATTCAAAAATATTCTTTAGCTTTAGATTTGAGTGCCAGTTGAATATTTTGCTTAAAATTCAAGCTCAACGAGGTATTACGTTCCATATTTGGACCATTATTGGCTGAGTTATGGACATAATACTGGAATTTTGAGGGAAATCAGGATGTGAACGAAGCGCAGCCAGTGATCAGTAACCATATAGCACCTAAAACGAAAGACCTTGATTTTTAGTTCCAACCGCAATCGAAGATTTATGAACCGATGCTCCAATGGAAATCGAAAGTTTTGCTTACCCACAACATGTCTTCCGAAATCCCGAAATAGATTCTATTGTAATCTTTCCCAGCATTTTATAACGCCAAACAATGAGCCCTGGCAGATTTACGAGCTTCTCGACTTGGAAACTTCGTGCCTGGCATAGCCAATATGCGATCTTGAAGACCCCTTCCTCCAAACCACTCCCCACAATCCACATGTTTGTTGACTTCATTTTGGTTTCGTTGGCTTATATCTACGCAAATATTTGTCTATTTTTAGCCCTCTCTTTGGCTGCCCCTTTACTGTCTCCTCTTTGTGCTTATTAATGGCCTCTGCTTTGGCTTCATCTTCCTCTGCCGTGGGGTCTCCGAGGTCTGTGGGCTTTGTTGTTGTTGGGCTAAAACTTTATGTTCCACATGTTGTCGGTCGGGACTTTGACTTTGGATCGGTCTTCTTTGGAACTTTTCAGCTATTACCGAATGTTTGCAGGTGCCTTATGCAAGAGTTCAACAGGTGGTCAGATTCAGGAAAAGACTAGAAAGAAAACTGTTGGAAGCGAAGTGAGTTATTAACTGAAAGTGTTAAATATTTGGTAGAGGCATAATGGGTCTGATTTGCATATCAGTGGACCTTTGAGGCTTACAAATGCCTGGCTTGAACTTCAAAGAGCCACTGATTGGGCATTAAAATGTTGAATAAATTTTGGTAAACCCGAATTCTTAGGCCGTATAAATCCAAATCTTTATCAAATGGCATGGAAAGCTCATCGAGCTTACCCATTTCCACGCGGAAGTCGAACGCCAAGCCTACCTATAAACCTGAAAGCCAAAGAAACGTAAACTGGAAATTCGCAATTTCCCAAATGAATTTGCCAATTTGCCGGCAAGGGGAGGACTACGGACTGCGAGTATCTTTCTCAGCTTTTTCAACGCCTTTTCGACGGCCTTTCGGTTGTTAGTCACTGCGAATGCGAATCCCCATTTTGCATGCAGACCGAGTGGAAATTTGCATAAAAGGGGAGACTGTCTGACAGCGGCGGATCCAGCAATTCCTTGGGCCCCATTTCAGGTTCCATGAGTCATAACCACAAAAGCAAACATTGGATTTAATGGCTAGCACATAAAAGAGCTGGGCCTTTGCCGCATTCATTGCTATTACTTAATTATGTAATTAATATGTCTGAGGCTCTTGCACAGAGTCATAAAATGATTTCGCCAAAAGTTGGTTCTTTGAAGTGGAAGAGTAAAAAGTTAAATATACATTTTGTTAAACGAGACTGTAGAAACTAAGCAATCAAGGTAAGCCTTTGCAAGAGTCAATGTTTAGTTTATAGAGTAACTAAGAAACTTTATGGTTTTCAAATAAGATTGGCTTAGGAAATTGTGCCAACTATAATCCCAGTGCTTTTCTATTAGTTAATGAATTAATATTGAAAGTCGATCACTGCAATCGCTGGCTATCAACAGCCCTATCATTAATGGGATAACGCTCTGATTGCGGTTAGTGTTGTAAGGCTTTTAGCCCAAAGACATGGGAAACTCAACTTCCAGCACTTAGCATTGATTTTTGCTACTGGGGGAACGACCTCCCCCTCAATTATAGCCGCCTCCACCCAGTTTCAGTTGCTAATTTTACAATTCATTTTTCCTCACTATTCGTCGAGTCTTTCGGTGCTATGGGACCTGGCGCTCAAGTGGCTAAATGAACGCTTGCAGGCCAATTTTGGAATCGGACAACTTCCACCGCCTTTTGGCCAACAAATTAGCATACGAATTTGGTCCCACAACTGTTTTTCGCTACTAAGTTCGTATGAAATTTTGATTGCCCCGCGATTAGAATCGTGTTCATTGTTTATATTTCTCCGCTTTGCGGGAGTCGTTGACCAAAGCTCCGAAATGAAGTAATATTTTGCATACGTAATTACTATAATTTCCCCCATCCCTCCCGCTGTGCTACGTAGTTACGTAGCTCGTTGTCTGCCGCTTACAGTTGCTTTTAATTGCCGTTTACAGTTTCGTTTTGTTTGCTCTGCAGTGGGTGTGATATGCGATACGAGAAATGGGTTCGTGATGTGGCCACTGCACTCAGCTGGGGTTCTACCTGAGCTAGTTATGCTGATGTGGGAGGGGAGTGGAGGGGTCACAGAGATTGAGATAGAGGGTTCTTTCATCACCTGAAGTGTGTTGCAACATCTGATAGTCCGAGTAGTATGGCCACAAAAGCTAGAAAGGTGGAGATATTCAAAAGAGTTGATTCTTGGGGAGAATGCTTAAAAGATGCATTCTAATTTTTAGATCTTTAATGGGAAACAAGTCAAAGATAGACACGAAATAGAGCACAATTAAAGGTAAATAAACGATCAGTGATCATTGAAATTCCTCTTTTATAAGCACCTGCTACATCAGCCCATGGGAGATGCAGTAGATGAGGCGAAAAGAAGAGCTTGTAGGAAATGAATCCATATTAAAGACGATCCCAGAGCACTGCGGCTTCGTCTTTTAATGGCTTTAGTAATAATACCCATCATTAGTAGAAGGAAAATGAGAAACGAATAACTGCAATGCCGCTAATTATGCTACCCCATGAGGCGGCCCCTCACTAATCATAATCATCATTTCATCTCGGCCCACCTGTTTTCCCCTTAATTTGTTTGATTTCCTTTCGACTAATGTGCAAATTTGCCCGCTCTCTGGTTTCGTTTCAGTGGAAATAATTTGGATACGCAAATCAGGCATTTTATCAAAATAACGAAACAAGTATTTTGCATAAAAACGAGCGGAAATCGAAAGGAACGCCCTGAAGGTCATTGCCAGGGAGCGGAACGTCGGCAACGAAACGGGAAACAATGGATATGGGAGGAAGCCAGGCAGACATGCAAATATTGGGCGACTTTTGAGGGGTCCGATTAGCATAACTCGCTCTCTAAATAATATACTATGTCCCCCACATGCACACGAGCGGAATAAAGCCAAATAGAGTTGGAGAACAATGGAAATGCAACAGGAAAGCGGAACGGGAGGAGAGGGGGAAGTCCCGAAATCAGAGAAAGAAGCAGCGATGACAAGTAACCAAGAGACTGATAAAGCGGCCATGATGAAGGGTGGAAACGAAGGATCGGCCAGGGAGTTGGAGTCCCCCGGCGAAACAACCACCCGAAATCAAGAAAACACAACGAAACCCCTTAAATCGGATGGCATATTCGCCATGCCAGCCACGCCCCCAAGTAAGGCAGGGCTAACCACTAAATCGGCCAGCAGTAGCCGCAGTAGTTCCCTCAAAAAGCAGCGACGTGGATCGAAGGGAAATGCCAATTTGAACGCAATGGGAACGGAAAATGGAGTTCCCAAGAGCGCCTCTGGCGGTGTTCAACTGAACTATGGCACTGGCAGTGTTGGAAACGACCTAATCAAGCAGTCGCAGTCCATGACGTCTTTGCAGGCCCCAAACGAAGAGCAGCAGGAGCGTCGTGACGTCATCCAGGCCAAGCTCCATTTGGAGCGGCCCTACAACAGCCTCAAGGTGAGTGATCCCAAAAATGGGAATGGATCTTGGTGGGGTGAGAAAGGGGAGTTCAAGAGGAATTCCGTCAGGTTTTGTGGCTGTGATGTGTGCGTGTGCTGGCATAAATTTGCAATTGATCATAAGCTAGCGAGTTCAGATGATACCCTTTCCAAGTAGTTCATGGACTACATAATAAACTTACTTACTAGACATTAATCTTCTGTCAGTTAACTATAAGACTATGGTTCTTTTAAAAATTATAGTCCTGAGAAGAGATCGAGATCATAAGACAGCAAGTTCTAGTGCTGGAAAATGAACAAAAGAGTATATAAAGCTTGGCTTCTTCAGCTTCGCGTACCTGTTGCACTTTTAGCCTTCGCTCGACACGCTAACGAGTTTGGTCTCTAAAATGACAGCCGGCCGTTAGAATTTCTGCTCTCGTGTTCGTGTTCTTGTTCTTGTTCCCCTAATGGTTGGTCTTAGTGAGTGTGTCTGTGTCAACGGAAATTGCTTTAATAAATTATTAATAAATTTCCCGATTAGCATGCCTTTATGAAGCCGAGTTGCAACGGTTTAAAGTGTGCAACTAAGTTGGCGCCACTGGCCATGGACACAAATTGCTAATTTATGCTCTAAACTGGAATGCCAAACAGGCCTCAATTCTTCCTTTTTCCAGGCGGAAAATGTTCGTATTTTAGAGGAATTTATATGTTTTAGTAAGATAGTAGCAGGCATCTAATATCTTTTGAGATATTTGTGTCGGTAGAGGTGTGGACATAATGTTTGATTTTCAGTGACGGAAGAGGGCGTGTCAAGATCGTTTAGGTAGATCTTATCAGCGTGGGCCTAACACGAAATCTGCATACCAAATGGCTTGCTCCAGTTCTCACAGAATTCGAGATTATATTTACTCTGTTCCCCGATAAAAATCTGATGAATTTTACAAGACCGAGCCGCAGATATATTTTTCAAGGCCTCCAGGTGTCACAGCTTGCATATTTCGCAGCTTATTTGGCTGCAAACTTTTCTGAGTCACTGTAGGCGAGTTTTGTCCGAACCGCGAGTCACTCCGCGATAAATCCCGCCTCAACTCCCCGCGTTTCCGCCTGACTTCTGCGCTCACTCATTTAATCAATTACTCAAATCAGCAGAAACAGCAATAACACAATTTCATTTCAATTTCGTTTGCTTTTGGGATTACGACTGAGTTGCGGTTGTGTAAATAAGGAATTTCCTCCGTGATTTCTGCCCGAGCCGCGCACTTTCTTGGACAAATGAGCAAAATGCATTAATTAATTGCGCGCGCTTTGCGATTTGAAGTGAATAAAACCAGTTTTCTGAGCGGCCTAGAGCCGGGAATCTGAATCGCCAGCTCCCAAGATGGCCAAGCGTATTGTTTCGGCCGTATTTGGCACGCCTCAAATTGCTTATTTATTAACAACTTTTAGCGGTTTCCCCTTCCTCTTTTCAATCGTCTTTCGACGCTTTTTTGGTCTTTGCCACTTCAGGGGCATTGTTTTGAGGCGCTTTAAATCAATCAACATTTGTCAACATTTTGCGTTTATAGTAAATGCTTTCTTTTATGGCTTAATCGAGGTAATAAATTCATTTAAAGTGATCTTCATTGTTATAAAGAACTCATAATTGGCATTTGGAAAACTTTTTACAATTTTCTACAAAATTTTTACATTTTCTTACAGTGCTTTCGAGTGTCAACACTAGAAGCGCCACCAAACATACCTTTAGCATTTTGAAACTTTGTAATTTTGTAATATATTCTTAAATTTTGTTTACTAAGATAGTTTTTCTTTGAAAATTTTCAGAAAAATTCGCACAGCAACAAAATGCACCGTTATTCGTGGGGAAGCGGAAACAGTCAGTGTAGTTCAACCAGTCTCCACAGCAGCGCCACTTTGGGCCTAGGCTCCTCTGGCAAAGACGACCTCTGGGCGGCCATTCAAACGAACTACAACTACATCATGGACACAAACCTCTTGGACACTTGCAAAGAGGCGCGTTGTGAGATAGAGGGCGCAGCAACAGTGCTGGAAAAGTCCAGTGAATGTTGCCTTAAGGTGAGTGAACTTCTTTAAATATTGTTTATAATTCGCAATTAATTACTTTGCTTAGATGCTCGATGAGACCCAAAGACCCGAGGGTCTCTGTGAGGATCCCAAGGAGCTGCGGCGTTGGCTGCGCGAAATGGAGAATAAATTGGAGAACTCGCCGACCATCACGGAGTTGACATTGTTTGGCAACGCGGAATTGCAGCGTCATCTAGCAGTTCACTCGGTGAGTTAGACAGTATTTAATATTTGGGGCATACTTTCAGGGCTTCAAAGTATATCGAAGAATAATTTCCCGAGTTTTATGCAACGTAAAACTCGTTAAGTGTAAAGATATTTATATACCTGTCACATAAATGTATGCTATGAACTTTCCATACCCCTTACGATTCACAAATTAAAACTGAAAAAAGTTAAATTAAATTAAAAAATATTCATTCACATTTACCAAAAGAAAAAAAAAAAACCAATAGCGAAAAGAGTAGGGAAACATAACGAAAAATGTAATTTTACGCATTTTATATAGTTTTTTGCTTCTGCCCCCTCGTGACTTTGGTTTTTAATGCACCTTTTGTTGGAGTTTTCCCCTTCCAGCGGCTTCCGTTAGTGCGTCTTGAAATTGTGCAACTTGCTTTGTATCTCGAAAAAGAAAAGAAAAACGAAATCCGTCAGTCATTCTCATTGCCCCCGCCGCCTGCCCAAGTCCCCATTGACTTCCCCTCGAAAATCAAGACAACAATGTTCCCTTGTTTTCCTCGCTTTTTCTTTATTTTTGTTACGAAAATTTATTGAGCTGAAAGTGAAAATTGCTGCGAGGAATATAGGAAGGGGGGGTGGAGAGGGGCGGGGCTTGAGATAACCTCGTCGAACCTCTCCGCTTGATAATTGGCATTCGGACGTTTGTAACACCTTCAATGGAGAGTAAATTCGAAGTCTCCGTCTCTGAATTGCCCACAGATTTGTTTTCTGCGCTTTTCGGTTTTCCTTCTCGTATTTCTCTGATTTAGGGGGATTTTTATCTGAGCAATATTGTCCATAAACAAGGCTCTGGGCTCCCCATATTATGTAATTGTGTGTGAGCTGGGAAAATCTTAGACGGAAGAGAGTCTTTGAGGCTTTGGTCTCCGCCCGTGGCTTTGATTTGTGTAGGTTTCGGTTGAGCTTTGACCGTGACAGAAGTTGATCGGTGCGAGGAGGAATATTGCATAAGAATCGGTGGGATATGAAATTTAATTTCCTTTCCTTAACTTAAAACTTCCTCATTACTCATGTAAAAAGTCTACCAATTCCAGCGCCTCCTAAGACTGACTTTCTTTACCCATTTTCCTGACCCATTCAGGAATCGTATTTTTTCCTAATTGAAAATTCCTTTTAAGCTTTTTCAATGGAATTCCTTGCACAAGCTTGCTCCTCCCTTCCCCCCGAACAGAAGAAAAGAGGCAGCCAGCCACGAGCCAAATGAAAGTAAAACAAAACCCACAACCCAGGCGAAAAACTCCGAAAAAGTTGAGTTTGCATTGTGGGCAGTTAGCCGAAAAATGGCCGAGACAAAAAACTTATCTCGCTAAACTCCGGCTGGCTGCCCCTGATTTACGACAATTGTTTTGTCACGTTGTCGATGGCAGAAAGAGAGCCTCATGGAGCCAGAGCCAGGCAGTATCGACAGACGACGACGGCAGCAGCAAATGTCAATTGCCCAAAATGGCTAAACATATTTCCAATAAGTTGTTAGGCGTTTGTCTCTGTCGATTGGCTGCGGCTGCAGTGGTTGCTTCTGCAGTTCCCGGGGGCGTAGACACGCATTCAGTGTCCAAGTCCGAACTGTTAACTGGAGTTCCAATTCCACAAGTCGATCGACGCAATCAAGCCCCATAGCTACTACCCAACGAGCAAATGGAAAGGCGGCCGAGGAAGATGGGGATCGAGATTGGGTTTGGAGCTGGGATTGAGATTGAGATTGAGATTGAGAGATGATCGCCGGGAAGCAAAAACCAAAATTTGTCAGCTGCCGGACAAAGGCGATGGTCGTAACGAGCTCAGATCACAGTTGGCTCCCCAAGGTGCTGACTGCAATATCCTTTTTAATTGAAAATCCGAAGAAAACAGAGTTAGGCCCAGAGAGAATAACTGTAGGTTTGGCATAAACCCAAAATTTGTTTGTCTTGTGTGGGAAAAAGTTGGAGTAGGAATCATACATAGAAGAAAGTAGAAATAAATCCTTTTGAAATGTTTTCCTACTTATAGATATGCAGTGAAACAACGCCCTCGCCGGCCACAATGGGTTAAACACTCGCTGTTCTGGCCAAGAAAAGCCGTTAGCAATCATGTTCCCTGTCGCCTGCGACGACAGGATGTCTTTGTTTTCTGGCCAACTGCGGCCACCGAAAATGGTCAAGACAAGCAGCAGCAGCCGCAGCAGCAGCAGCGTGACAAAAGCGAGAAAATAAGTTAGCTTTTCGCTGGCTTCCCTGGAAAAGCTGGCGGAAAAGTGAAGGTGGTGCAATTTAGACTCTGGCCAGGCGATTAGCTAAGAGCTGCGGCCATAATCGCATTGACAATTTCGATTTCGTGTGCGGGAGTCGAGGAAGTGCTCCACTTTATGGCAGTCATAATTCCATGTTTCACCGCGATAGGATTTTGCATTTGAAATTTCGATTTGGTTGGCCGCTTGGCCGCTTGGCCGCTTGGCTTGTCCGATTCTATCGAATGGGTGTCCATTGTGTTCGCGGCAATCTCCCTCCGCCAGATTTGCATAACAATTGCTGGCTGTAACCTTTCGCCCAATAAGTTAGCTCCAGTCTGGACTGGATGCGGACCATGTGGCCAGCTGCAGTCGCTGGGCGGCAATAAAACTGTTACCACCGTATTAGCCCAGCCGGGGAGTAGTTAGCCCAAGTGCACTTAAAATTCAGTTACGATTACTGCCCATTGGTTCGGTTATAGTTCAACTTTCCCGTTAAATGGACCTTTAAATATACTTTCCATTTCATCTGTCATCGTTTAGTCGAACTTGGTCCGAACTGAATGGTAATTGGAAAGATATACTGCAGAAGGATCATAAAGAAACTTGGCCAATAATCAGATGAACTAAACTGCTACCTCAATGTTCGATTACCAGCTGCTTAAGTAGGTCTTCCACTCCACATTAGCCAAGCACAAGAGCAAACGCCAAAGCCAGACCAATCTCCGCTTATCGCTAACAATCGGATCAGAAAACCTTTCTCTCCTCCATCGATCGGGAACACGCCCAATTTCATAAGAGAATAACACACGGGAAAGAGATGGACGAGGGTCTCTCAAGTTCAAATGGGCTTTCAGTTTTCAATATTGAGTTTCACTTTCTTTCGTGATTTAAATTAACAATTAAAGCGGATAATTAACAAAACGAAAACAAAAGCAGCCTCGCCGAATCGACGGCAACTCCCCCCGAGCGGGCCAAACAAAATATTATTACAAGCTGGTGGATAATTTATCAAACGAACTGCGGATCTCGGCTAGCTGGATGACGATGAAGTCATTACCGCAGGCAGCAGCAGCAAACCACACAAAGGCAGGGCTAGGAGAGAGACTGCGTCACATGTGAGGCGGATCAAATGATTTCGTCATAATCGAGCAGCAAATTGCCATTTTCCCCTCTAATTGAGAAATAAAGCTGCCAAAGTCAGGGCGAGAAATATTAGGCTGGTAAGGAAGTTGAACTGGAATGATGGTAGGCTATACTAAACTAAAACTGAAACTAAAACTGAAACTGAAACTAAAACCGTAAGCCGAAAAACGAAATGAAATGTGGGGAAAATTAAGAAGAAAAAGCGAACAATAAATCTTTTGGCAATAGGAAAAACAAAAGCAGCCACAAAAAGGCCCCAAAAGCATGATCACAAAATTGACTTTCGAACACAATTTATTTTTATATTTTCTCTGTTTATTTCTTCGGCTTACCAGTCTTCAGTTTTCAGTCTTCAATCCGCTTGAGAGTTTTTCTAGCCGGCGATTTAATAACCCGAATAAAGCCCGAATAAAAAACAATGAAAAATTCATGTACGATCCATTCGGTTTCGGGTCCATCATTTACGCCGAGATCGAACCGCAGCCGCAGCCGCAGTCGTAGCCGCAGGGGAAAAGGGAAAGGCGGCTCTCGGCTTCCAGCGGGACTCGAAGGCTTTGCTTTGTCGCAACTTTAATTGGCTCAAATTAAAGACGAGCTGGGATTGGGTTTTATGGACACGTTGGCGGATGGCGGATGGCGTATGGCAGATGCAGCAGCTGCAGTCTAGAGGCGTTACTTTATTTCGCTGATTAATGAAGAAATTTTCTCTGGAAGCTTGCCACCTTGTTAACGACTCGACTACGAGTCAGAGTGTGACTATTCGCAAATACGAAATGAGCGAGGTGAAAACCAAATTTAACAAAATGTCCCATAAAATGATCAGCGGACATGGAAACCACTTAAGCCCGTGGACCGTAAAACAGTATTAGATGGTGTTAAATGTGGAAAATGGAAAGTGCTGGCCATGGAAGGAAGTTCCGTCCATTGTTTGTCTATTTTTACGGGCAGTATTACTTCTCTTTTCATATCTAAAGTTAACGTAAACTCCTGCAGTGTCCCACTAATTAGGCAAATGACTTATTCTTTGTTAAGTTTGGATGTGATTTATTTCTGTCGAGTCGAAGTCAGTGCTGATTAGCTAGCTTAACCGTGGTAGGTGTGGTGTCCGTAGGATGGGACGGCGTAGGACTTCAGCACGGGGACATGCTGGACCACTGGGACGTGCTTGACGACAGGGACATGCTGCACCACCGGAACGTGCTTCACCACGGGAACCTCCTTCACCACCGAGACGTGCTTCACCACCGGAACCACATGAGCCACGGGAAGCACATGAGCGGCAGGAACCACGTGAGCAGCAGGAACCAGTCCGTAAGAAGGCTCAATGTAGCCAGGAGCAGCAAAGGCGAGTGCAACCAGGGCAAGGATCACAGCGATCTGAAGAGATATTGCCCAGTTAGAATCCAGCAAGGAATATAGTATCTGCTCTTTTACTTACGATGCGGAACATATTGATTTGTAGATTGGAATTTAAACTTCAACTTTGAGCTTAATACACTTGAGTGCTAGTCGGTAGACTGATGATGATTGGCCAACAGGGGCATCATTATATATAGTAGTTAACACCTCGGCCGAAAATAGCCCCCGCTTTGGCTTCTGTTGGAGCGCCACGCGACAAACCAGTTTAATTAAAAGCAATTTAGATATCGAAGATAATGCGCATTCTATTTCGGGTCATCTCCACCGGAAAACCACTTCCAGTTATCGGTCGTTATTGTTCACCTTTGGACATAATCCCCGCTCGTAAACCATTCAATTGTTTAAGCCTATTATTGTCTCTTTGCCAAGATCATTGTCATTATATCGATCGGCTCCACGCGTTTGTGATGACCACCGAGAACCAAGGCCACAGCCAAATAAAGACCGATATGAGGACGCTTCTGGGTCAGCTGATAAATCTAAATCCATTCTCTCAATTAAACCAAAGAATTATCTGAAATCATGGCTATTGGTCCGCTGAGGAGTCATTATTGTCGCGACTTTTGGCTATATAAAGTATCCGATCCGTTGGTCAGCATCAACAGTCCACTGACTACCACTCAAGTGAAAATATCTCAAAGATCTTTAGAACTTAAAATCAACATACCAACATGTTCCGCACTGTAAGTACAAGGGTGTATCCCACATCCCTTGGTGTAAATTAACCCTAAAATACCTCTTCAGATCGCTGTGATCCTTGCCCTGGTTGCACTCGCCTTTGCTGCTCCTGGCTACATTGAGCCCTCTTACGGAGTGGTTCCGGCTGCTCACGTGGTTCCTGCTGCTCATGTTCTTCCCGTGGCTCATGTGGTTCCCGTGGTGAAGCACGTCTCGGTGGTGAAGGAGGTTCCCGTGGTGAAGCACGTTCCGGTGGTGAAGCAGGTCCCAGTGGTGCAGCATGTCCCTGTCGTCAAGCACGTCCCAGTGGTCCAGCATGTCCCCGTGCTGAAGTCCTACGCCGTGCCATCCTACGGACACCACACCTACCACGGTTAAGCTAGCTAATCAGTACTGACTTCGACTCGACATGAATAAATTATTACCCAAACGAAAATATGTTTTTGATGTGAACTTTGGCCAAGTCAAATTCCCTTTGAGAGTCCATAAAATCACTCAAATTCATTGAGGTGGCCCCATAATGGATGCATATTTTTGCATGTCCCGCCAAGTTGTTTACCCAAAACCCATTAAGAGCTGCTACAGAATCGGCTTCGGTCTCGTTCGACTGCACATTCTTCACGCAGTCCGCGAATGCTCCGGAATCTGGCACACAAATGTGTTTTCTTTAGCTTTTCTTTTTGCGTTAGGGGCTGTGTAGTTTATTTTGGAAGGATCTTGTGATAAAAGCCAACTGTGGGCTTCGTTCCAGGCACAGGCAGGGGTATCCAGAGATTGGGCCGTTGCGTGGAACACATTTGGCAGGCTGTTTGGAATGGACTTCTGGGACTGAGTGAAGGTGATTAATGAGTGCGGAGAGGGAGCTGAGTTGAGATATCCAATGGATACTTTTTAAACGGTAGTTAGAATCTGCCTAGCACGCGAGAGAAAGAGTTTGCGGAGTTGGCTGAGTGAAATGTTGGCCGTTGGCATTGAAAAACTTCTATAAAACGAAAAGGGGGAGGTCTTCCATGTTGACCCACATTTGGAAGACAGAAATATTTATTTGCCTTTACCTGGCTGACTGCCTGACTGGCTGACTGGCTGGCTGGCTGGGCTCTTTGAGAATTGTTAACAGCAATTTAGTAGCCATCCGCTTCTTCTTCGGCTGCTAAGTGTATTTTATTGTTGCCAATTGCTGTTGTTGCCTTGTTAACGCTTTTTATAGCCGCTTTTTGCTTTTCGGCCAACTCTATTTGTCGAGTCTTTCTCTCGCTGCGCGGCCGCTCCATGCAGATGTATTTCCCAGATACATTCATTAACTTGTTTGGAGTTACAGTTCCCCCGCTCCCAGCTCTCCGCTCCCCTGCCCGGTGAGTTATGCCTTGTCCAGCTTTTGTTTGTATATTTAGACATTTCCTATGTGTTGTCACCTCGATTTCTGCCTGCACTTGCTAAACTTTTTGTTATTTCCATCTCTCTTTTTGGCTTTGGCCAATTAAAATAACCAGCTAATTGTGCAGTTATGAGGAGTGTCTAAAGCGGAGGAGAAGTGGCAGGTTGTGTGAACACGGCAGACCTCAAACCTCGTTATGACTATGAATATGCATTGGCGCTTGATGAGATCCCCTCTGCCTCATCTGCCCCTCCCTCCACTCGGCAACGAAGTTGAAGGCGTGCCCAGGCAATTAGTTTGGACCTGGCCTGGCCCTTCGATAGAAACCTCCAGGGCTATTTTGGCACGTTGTCAGGCGCTGGAATGCTGTGGGGGGACAATCAGCTTGGATCTGCCAATGACTTGGGGCAAACATGTTCTCCACACCCAGTGCCCATCGATTAGGACAGGGTCCTCCCTTCAGGATGGGCTCATAAATAGACTAACTTACGGACAGCTGTTGACTTTTATGGCTCGAACTTTGTTAGATGTTGAAAGTCTAGCAAAGACATGAACGGTTTTACATCAGTTAGAGGGTATCCGTTTGTTGAGTACTTAGAGGAGCATCAAACACTCTATACTAATCTTAAATATTCCAAAAGACTTCCTCTAATCTTTCTGCCAGCGCAACTCGTGATCGTTGTACCAATCTTTCTCCGCACACACTCTTCGAGATCACTCTCATCCGTCAAACATGTCGTCCATCTGCTTGGTGCTCATCGCGGAGCCCACATATGACAAATAAGGGAAAAGCTTGTCAGCCTCGCACTCGTTTCCTTCTTCTGGCATTGGATGGCTTCTTGGAAAAGCGGGGCCAGCGCAAGAATCTCTTCTATTTCCTTGGGAAATATCTCTGGCATTCGAGTGCGAGTGCCAGTGCGTTGTCTTTGATTCTGATATCGAGCCGAGCCGGGGATTCTGGTCGCTCTCGTTTCGAAGAGATGAGATCTGAGATCTGCTCAAAGGCAGTCATTGCTCCGTGATCCACTTTATGCATCAGTTTTGAGTTCGAGGCGCGTGCGAAGACCGCAAATCGATGCAGGAAATCCGATTTGTGGCAAATGCCTTTCTTTGCCTCGGTTTTTCTCCCCCAGTTTTCCTCAGCTGAAACTGAGTTTTGCCTGACTTTGGCAAGTTGCCGTTTAAAGTTGTTGCGCTAAGTAGAAAAATGTGCAAAACGATGGTTGTGGGGCTTCTGGGAAATCAAAGCCGGTGGTCTCGAAAGGCGGAAGAGTGGGGGCTTGGGTGGGCGAGAGAGGTGCCAAGTGTTAAGGGTTGTCGGGGGTTAATAGTCGTTAAACGTCAGCGGGGGTCAGTGGCTTACCAGGGTCTAAGGATATTTGAGATGGGCGATTCGGCTGGAGTGGGAAAAGTCAAGAGGAAGAGAGTGAATAGGGGAAAGCATTGCCGACAATTATCCGATTCTTAAGTACATTATATATTATTCATTATAAACTTAATGCTAGAAGATCAGCATCCTTGTCTTATAGCCTTTCCGCACACTCGTATCCACTTAATTTAATTTATTTTACAACTTTTATACAACTCCGCAGTAAAGAAATAATCGAGAAAGTCAGGATACTCGAGAAGAGGCTTTTCCAGGCACTTGTCATGGAGATTTCTTCGCCTCAAATAAAAGAAATCCCCTTCTCCACCTCGCCCCTCAACCATGACTATCATCATTAAGGCAAATCCACAGAGCCTCCGAGACAATCTGATCGATTTATGCAAATGATACTCTAATCTTCGAGCCTCTCTTCCCGTACTTCTCCGCCGTCACGAAGAATAACAATTCGTCATTATGGCAAACAAAGATCGCAGAGCGGAGACCAGTTTTCACCTCCGTCTAATGATGTTTACCTCATTTATCCTGATCCGCTGTGATCCGCTTGTAATCAATCCCCATCCATCCATCCATCCATCCCCAGCCAGGGGCAAGTTCAAGCTGCCAGTTCTCCAAAGCGAGCTCCTCGGTTCCTTTATGATCTCGAGTTTCATCCTTTCCACTCCACCTGGCTCGAGTGGGTGGCTCAACATAATGGGGGGATCTGCCGTTATTCGGCTGTATCCCGGCCACAGCCTCAGCCTCAGCCGCAGCTGCAAATAAAATAAAATAAGAGGCGACTTCAACACTCGACTTGGCTTAATGCAAAGTGCCGCTGAAGAGAGGTGCGTGGGTGGGCCCACATGGGAAGACAACTGGGTCTGCGACGGCGGCTTCAGCTTCACTTTACACTGAGAGAAGTGTTCCTAGAAATAAATGGAGAACTCTTAAGTTCAGAAGAGTTTAACTTTCAAATAAGCTGAAAAAATACTAATTTCGTTAAAAAATCTTTATTTTTAATAGAAACTTCAGTGATTTTCTGCTTCAGCGAGCGATGAAGCTTCATTTACACTCACCGCTCGTTTGCCTGGGCCTTGCTTTTTGTTTACCGCAGTTTTTGACACCAAACTTGGCGTCACTTCAAAGGCCTGGCGATTAATCTTGAGTGCTGCTGGGCTGTGGGGGAACGAGAGCGGAGCTTCCCAGCCAGATCTTCCAGATCCGGTCGTGGCTGCAATTTGCGGGCATTTTGTTTTGCATTATCCGAGATTCTGTGCTGGCAAACAACAAGCAACTCATTTGCCACTTTTCACACCCTTGAAGCCGAGTTTTCACTTCTCTTTGGCTAGGCTTTAGCCGCAAATGGAGGAGCCGCCTCATAAATCATCGCCCAGGCCACCGGTGGGCGTCGTCCAACGTCCATTATTAGAAGCGTGCGCAGGCGCAGCTGTTTCCGCTCATCCCCTCTGCTCCCCTCCTCTATTCCCCAACTCATTGTCAGCTGCAAAAGTGCCAAAGAATTGTACAAACTTCACGGCTGATTCGGGAGATTTGGCAGCCGTATATGCACGAGTATCTATATATTGTTGGCCAGATTGCCAGCCGATTGTGGAGCACTGGGTCAAGTCAGTCAGTCATTCAGCCAGTCAGCCAGTCAGCCAGTCAGCCACTCAGTCGGTGAATTGAAGTGTGAAATTCTAAGGAAATTGCTTTATTGTTCGCTGATTGAAATCAATTTGGCGTGCGAATGAGATTTTCATATTGCCCAGATCCCCAGATCAGAGATCTCAGCTTACAGATCCACCGAGATCCCAGTGGATCTAGTGGATTTAGTAAGACATTCCGGTTCAAGAGTTCATTAGACTGAGCGGTTGATGGCTCCAGCTCGGGCTTCGTCAGTATGTATATGATTAGGATTCGGTAATAATGGCCGGGGAGGAGCTTTCTGCCCTGGTCGAGGGTAAATGGGATCAACGATTTGGCCAACTGTGATTATGGCTTGGCCTGCCGATGAAGTGGCAAATGCTAGTCGGCTAGACGGTTGGGCAATCGCAATGATCATTTGGCGGATGTGGATTGGGGTCAGCTGGGTATGTTTTGGAATTGGTCCAGGGATCGTTGAGGTTTATTAAGAAGTTTCCTTGAAGATCTCGGCTTAAGCAGGGCTGGGCAATAAATTACTATTGGGATGTTTGGATATTTGTTAATCTGTCTTCTGTCTTCACTTAGACTGTGAGTAATGCTTTCTTTTTTGGTTTCCCTGTGGATCTCCGCTTACTCAATCCCTCTGGATATTATGAAACTTTCGAGCAGAAAGCGTTGTCAATTATCAAATTACCATCGCCAGCCAACGGCAGTGCCTTTCCTCTCCCATTTCTTTTCTCACTCCTTCCCCCTCTTCCAGAAAGCCCCCTGCTCACCCACCTTTACGGCCCAATCGATCAGAGCCAATGGGCAATAACTTTGCGGCCAACGCAATGCGGCTGCAGTTCGATTATTATTTTTATTGGCCCAGCAGTCTTCTGGGGCCAGGGTCTTCTCACCCTTCCCCCTCCTCACTATATATATATTGTGTTTTCCCGCCTCTTTGCTGTTTGCCTGCTGCTGAACAGGAGTTCTCTGCCAACGCTCTTTCACTGCCAACTTGTGAACAGCACAGCACGCAAAGGCAACAGCAACAACAAGAATTGGCAGGAAAAATGCGGAAAATGGTTTCGGCCGCGCCGCGAAATTATGCCTCGAAATGGGAAACGCATTTTGTGTTATCATTTGCCGCGCATCTGCCGAGAACATGAAAGTTGCTGTCGACTGGAAAAGCTGAAAAGTCTCAGCTGCCCCGAGATCTGCTGCTCTGAAAAGAGAGTTGAGCTGCCAAGTGCTCCAGCGAGGTGCCTGCCATCTGTGAAGGGGGAAAGTGAGTCCGTGAATCTGTGAATATAAGTGTCTGATCTTAGGAAAGATACACTTTCTATAGGCATAATGTGGTTGAGGAGAATAAGAGTTATGAACATATAGATTCTGGATCACTCTTTAAGTTATGATGATCAGTAATCTAGTCATTTCGGGACCTAACTATATCCAATTTTAAGTACTTTCCAGCTGAAGAGTATTAATAACTCCCCTTTAATGTAGATCTAGCATATCCTTGTTGGCTCGTTTATGTTTTCATTTTCGACTGGCGAGTGGGCATGGCGAGGCAATTCACTTTTCTGTTTATCATGAGTGGATATTTAAGTTATATTGTCTGCTGACGAGGAGGCTGCAGCCTCCGAATAGAAAGCCAGCCGAGAATCGGAGAAGTGGCTAGAAAACAATGCAATTTGCACAGAGATTGCAGCTTTGATGGTAAACCA
The DNA here is from genome assembly GCF_018153835.1 of Drosophila eugracilis. NCBI lineage: Eukaryota > Metazoa > Arthropoda > Insecta > Diptera > Drosophilidae > Drosophila > Drosophila eugracilis. Next base: position 528,437 of record NW_024572964.1, on the reverse strand, counting down.
CAAATGGAAACTTCATTGCTCTAGTCGAGAGCCAAACGTGGGTCGTGGGGATCATAAAAATCGAGCATAAAATCTTGACAATTAGACATCAAATTGGGTGGCATACGCTGGAAGTTTCCTGCCGCTTTCTTGGAGGTGGGAGGCGGCTTTTATTCTCTAAAAGTCCATAACTCTCGGTAGTAACTGTGTGGGTGGAGAAAGCAACTGTATTGCGGGTTGAACGCAGAGCCAGAGCGAAGACAAGACCCAAGGCAGGGAGACACAGGCGGACAAAACTGTAAATGCTGCCATCAATTAGACTTCCACCTCAATGGGGTTGCAAGTTGCAACGGGTAAAATGGGTGCAACGGTGGCTCGGGGGACCTCAAGCTCAAGCACGGGACCTTGCGCTTCAAACTTCAATTAAATGCTGAAAATCGTGCATAGACAATATTTATCAATCACCATTATTCTAACTGTATCTTTCGCTTGGACAAGACGAACGACGAACGACGAGCAGCGGGCAACGAGCGACGAACTCTGCAGAACCAACGTCGCTGGGAAACTGTGTTATGTTTTTAAAAAGGTGGCTCCATTGGCTTAGAGATCGCATTTCATTAGGGTTAAGACTAAGAGTATATAGACTATATATCTTAAAGGCTTGCTAAAAGGATATAAAGAATGTTTTATGACTTAAATACTTCTGAATCGTGTCACGCACCCATCTCTATGCGCCTTCTCCGCCGCTCCAACTCATAACGAACGCAAAGTTCACGCGGCAGTTCAGTAGAACAACCGATGTCAGATGAGCAGAATGGTTGCGCGGGGAGGGGCAGCTGAGGCAACTGAGTGGGTAAACGGTGGCTGCTGATCCTTGTGTTGCATTCGCCGCCGCCACTGCAGTTGCCCCTCCACTGGCTCCGCTGCTGCATGCAACAATGAACTCGCAACTTTTTAACTGTTTTCATCGTCGTCGTCTGTTTGCGATTTGTGAAAGCTTCTGGCTTCTACTTCTGTTTCTGGGGCCGCATCTACTGGTGTTGCTCTCCGACTTTTTAGTTGCGGTCGACATGGCTCAGTGGCTGTTGGCCTGGCCAACAATGCATAAATTGTGCGCACCAAAACCAAAGGCCACGAAAGAGGCGAGATTTCGGCTAGACAAAATGGCCTGGAAAGTAGATCAACTCCCCAGAGAGGGGCATCAAGTGAGATATGTAAATATTATGGAGGATATGCTTATTAATTACTCTTAGAGTAAAGTCTCTAAATCTCTGAAAATGCGGCTTAATAGATGGCTCAAATGACCCAGATAGATTATCATGATCTTGATGATGATATCTCTCCAGCATCCGGCATAGTCAACCAACCAACTCCCCAATCATTTTGCGCTTCATTTTGTTAAACAAATCTTTCTCAACATTTCCCTCCGCTCTTCTCGTTTCAGGTAAGCAAATTGTCCAAGCCAACTTTTACCCACAGCTGATCGCTCGCGAAGCGCAGCTCCACAAATATATAGTTTATATTGCCACGTAAGTAGCACGGTCATAAATCAGGCAACCATCTGGAGACTCTGTCACAGAGCTTCGGGCTGCAGTGGGCCAGAGGTCCATATAAACCGCTTTGATGATGTCAATATTATTATGCAAAGCCCTTCAAGTTTACTGCCCTCCGCCGGACAGCATGTACGATAGTGTGGGGTAGCGATGGTGATATCGAAAGTGGGGGAAGTTTAGAGAAGAAATTGCGGAAATGGGAAATGTCATTGATATAAAAGGAGGTCGTTAGGCATATAAGTTTTAGCCAAGTGATCAATACCAAAGGCTGTGTGGGTTTGGGGTCGACGTTTTCTCAGAGCAATCTCCCCTCTGCCTCCAAAGGCTGCCTTAACATCCAGTCCAGGGCCATATAATTGACCGATCTTCAGCCAATTTGCCTCGCATCCGTCACAGCTTTGACAAATGGCCGAAAATGCATCAAAGTTTTATTGAGATTTCCCTTTCGGTCCGGCGATTGGCCAAAACCCTTTGGTTTAGGCTTTCTGGGCCCGAAACGAATTTTACGCATTTCATTTTAAGTTCGGCGCGGGGGAAATTAATGTGCTTTAAGGTCCGGCGTTTCGAAGACGACCAGGAAATGTTTTTGTGCAATGTTTTACAGGGCATTATAAATAATTGGTCTTGTTATGAAATTTACATAAATTTGATTACGCTTTTGGGCTACGGACTTCGCCTTCGCCCTGGTAGATTCTTCCCTGCCGTCTTCTTGGCTTCGCGGCTGCTCTTGCTGCTCCGCTGGCACCTATCATTTGTCAAATCAAGTTATGTTTTATTTTTCGTGTATTTTCCCTCATTTTATTTTGTATTTTGTATTTTTATTTTTCGCATTTTGTGCTGTCACCGCCCGCGGCTAGACCGAAATTTCGTTGGCCCTTCTCGGAGAGTCTTAAAAAATTGCCGCCCAGTCGAGGCAAATTAATCAGTTTGGGGGAAATATATATAAAGACGTGTATATGGCTTACATAAGTGGCTTGATTAATTTGTTGCGATCATAGACGAGTTGATAGTTGAAGATCATTAGTAAGATCGAGGGAAGATGGAAGACCTGAAGGTGCCACACCTCGACTCTGATTTGGTGGAATTTCATTGTTTGACATGACACTAATCCGTTGTTTGTTTTTATAGAGTTTAGAGTAGAATGGCTGATCCAATATTTCCCATATCTGTTCTTAGGAGTCAAGCCAATCTGGGCTAAAGCTACCTTATCTCATCTCCTAGTACCAGAAGTGATGTTTGCCTAGATCTGTAAAAGTTTTACTCTTCGCAAAATGGCAAAATAAATAAAGCAACCTTTTCAATATCCTCGTGCCTTGCCGTGTTAGCCAATCAAGGGGCTTTTATATGGATGTTAAAAGTATTTTTACCATCATTCTAATTGCCTTTAACACCTCGCTATAAAGGCAGAGTCAAAGACCTCCGGCCCAGTCCTGGGAAAGCGGCGTTCGATATTTCTGTTTCCTATGGATTTTCCTGCTGTTGTGTTTTTCCGTCTTTGTTAATTTGCGAAATTCTTGCCGTGCCAACCACTGAGTTAGCACCCGCATATGAACAAACAAAGCCACGTTAAAACACACGCGGCTACAAAGTTGCTGCTGGCTGGCAATTATCAAACAGTTTCCTTGATTTTCTCGTGGCAAGGGAAGGGCCATGGGTAGGCAGTGTCTGGGTTACGGTTACCTGCCTTAGAGGGACTACCTGTGATAAACTCATTGAAAAAAGATGTTTTATAGTGCATCAAGAGCACTCTTTCCGATCATTAGTATCGGTTTTATTAAGCTAACTCAAAAGGAAAACTTCATAATTACATTCCTTGTAGTATCTTTAATCGATCCTGGATAGACATTAGCTAAAATATAAAAAGAAGAACAGGAGGGGCAAAGTAAGTAAACAAAACTCCTGCAATCCCAAATGTTGCTGCAACATGTTGCCCTCCTAATCTGAAATGGCCGCAAACCTGCATGACTCGGCGGCGAATGTATCTGCATTGGATTGACGTCAACCGAATGTATCTCCCTCTTGACCGACCAAGTCAGGCGCTCGCCGCAAACCTGCATGAGACAGCGGCGAATGTATCTGCGGCGAATTGGCGGCAGCCAAATGTATCTGCGCCGTGAGCGAGCGACTCAGACACTCGCGAGCGGTCCACGCAAATGAACAATGAACGGATCGGAGCGGCTCCGGCAAAAGCAAACCACGAACAAGCAAAAAACGCGCGCAACGCGTACTTGTACTACAATTTTTTAGCCGCATCTCGGAGATCGCTGAACATGAAGTTTAAACAGTCAAAGTGCCAAAAGTGAGACAAATGAAGAGTGAAAATACTTAATAATCGAAGAGAAGTTCCCCGTTCTGCCGGCATTTAAGTGCATTTTTGTGAATAATTTAAACGTTTCAGCAAAGACCTTTTCTGCGCCAGAAACTCCACTCGAAGAGTGAGAGCAAACAGTCGTCAGCTTGTTTTATGTGCTTACCTACACAGATGCACATATGAATATATGAATATATATATCAGAAACCAAGTGCCGCCTGCATTTCTGTACAGGGTTCTCGTTCCCGTTCCCGCTCCCTCGCGTGTTTGTATTTGTTTTCTACCCCCGACTCCGGAGTGTCTGTGTGCGGGTATCTGTATCCGTGTGCGAGTATCTGTGTATCTGGGAGTGCGCAAAACACTCTGTGCCGGACCTAAAGGTAAACTACCTACTTTGCCTGCTGAGGAGCTGAGTGCCGAATGCCGAATGCCGCATGCCGCATGCAGCAAGCAGCCGCAAAAGTGTACGAAAAACATACCGAAAAAGAGCGGAGCAAAGAGGAATCGCCGACATATGGACGATAATATTATACCAACACATTACTGAATCAAAGCATCTTCCTTCTTGGTTCGGGTCCCTGATTTACGGCCTCCGAGCCACTTCCTCTTTATCGGCATCTCCGGCCTGTGCCGCATCTTCGTCGTGCATCTCGTGGATACAACTTCAATTCGGATTTAAAGAACACTCGGGTACGTCTTCATACTTCCTCTTCGAAATCTCAAAATCCCAGATCGCTCACTCTCTCGACTCTTTATTGTTTTGTATTCCATTCGAGCTGTTCTGTGGGTTTCCTAGCGTTTAGCAGCTTTTTTACTGCCCCAGCCCTGTTTTCCAGCAGCGTAATAAATTTCAAGAAATATTCGCCTGCTCTCGGCTGCTCAGTTCTACTGGGTTAGTTTGCCTCCGCTGCTAATGACTCGCCTGGCCCGAGTCGTGAGTTGTTTTATTTCTTACTTCTGCTGCTGCCCGCTGTTTTTGCTCTTCCACATATACAAAATCATGTGTGAGCAATTTTAATTATAAAAGTGACAAAAAGCGAACGCGCGGAGATATATCTGAATATGTGTACAGTCTATGTGGCGGCTCTCGAGCTAGCCGGCAATTTAGGCGACATTTTTGCTGACTACAGGGAAAAGTAGGGGGAAATGAATGAAAGAACCAGAAGAAGAGGCCAATTTATAGTTTGTTATGTATTCATGGCTGGTTTTTCCTCGGCTAAACTTCGGGGAAGTGTTTCATTATGTGGGATGTGTGCCAAAAGGTGGTGGGGAACATAGATTGGGTAAAACTGATAAAGTTAATACAATAAAATGCATAACTCATAAAGGAGTAAGTCCTTAATTTGGCGACTTCCCTTCTTTTTAATCCTAAAAAATCAAACAGCTCGTTTAAACTAGCTCCCATCGATCAAAAACACAATGGGTTCATTAAAACTTTGATTTCCTCACATTTTTTACACCATATGCTGGCAATTGAATCCGCGGTAATTCGATAAACGCTTCGGTATTTAAGCCGTCCCTCAAAGATGTTATAAAAAAGTAAACCAATTACCAGCTTAACCCTTAACACCCAGCGATTGGCAAAGTTCAACCCCAAAAGGGATACCAAAAGCTGGGCCAACTTGCCTAGTGGCAGAGAGTGCAACATCTGTGGTTTTCGCTGAGGTTGAGTTGGCGAAATTCACCGTATCCTGTTGCATTTAAAGTCCTGCCAAAATCACCCTGCAACGTAACAGTTTTTGCTAGCCAAAGCAGAGCTTCGCCCCAGGAAAAGTCCCTTGCAGTTGGGAATATTTTGCAGCTGCTCGAAATGACGACTGTCCGGGACTCTTCCGTCCTGATGACTATTGCGTGTTTTGGTTTCCGCCGAGGGTTGGCTTCGATCCATTGTTGTTGTTGGTACAACAAACCGAAGCAATTTAATTTGATGGTCCCTCAACCTGCAAAAAGGCGGGGGGAGAATGGCCTCGAGGTGTTCGGTGGTTGGTTTTGCAGCTATCTATAGGGATCTATCGCCAACTATCCATCGATTATTATATTACCACTCTCTAGCTACTCCTCCGCCCACTGGGATTGCCATCTCCCACCCGAATTTTTCTATTCGGGAACTTGTCATCGTGCCACAAGTTGTTGCCCTTACACCGCACTCTCTTCACACACACACTCATGTGTGTTCTGTTTTCTGGGCTGTTTACTAATTTTTGTGCTCCACCTTTTCCTCTTTATCAGCTGCTGTTTATCGGTCTCTGTTCTTATTGAATTTTCGGTTTCCTCTTCTCAGAACCCAGAGACAACCTCGGCCACTCGTGCCTCGCGTCTCTTTTCTGTTTTCAGTTTTCTGTTTTCTGTTTTCTGTTTTCAGTACTCCGTTCTCTGTCTTCTGAATTGATTTCGTTAAGTTGGGCAAAAACGTGTTTCAGCTTTTTGGCCGAAAAAGAACCCGTTTTAAGGACTTTCCGATGCTGGCTTCTGTGTATCTGCATCTTCTCCGAGTCTCTCGGGCTCTTTATGACTCACTTTGCGAGCGTAATGATCAACAGCTGCTGGATGTGATTGAAATTGCAGGTGTCGTCTAGGGGCTTAATCGCTGTGGCCTCGTGTTGAAAGAACTCCACAGGCAGGTGCTGCAACTTTCCTTTAGAACGTAAGCTAAAATGAAATGTAACTAGGTTGAGGAAGCTATCTTCTCGGTTTGATTTAGTTTAAGTTTACACATCTTAACACATGTCGAAGAAATAGTTTGCCAGTGGCAGCTTCAGACAACTTAAGTAATACAAAAAGTCAACTCCACATCTTTACTGTGTGTATAGAGTTTCCTTACGCAACGTCATACTTCACTCTAATGATTTCCCCCCGGTAACCACAGGCTTTTCACTTGAGTTTTCCCTAATATAAGCCAAGTCTGATGGGTGTACGGTTTCAATTATCATCATGCGTGCCCGTCTAGGTATTATCCCGCTCCCGCACTCCCCTTTTCAGCGTTGGCTTAATTGCATTCCCCCTGCCACCCAAATAGTAATGACAGTTTTTATTTGCCTCATCCTCATGCTCATCCTCTGAACCTCGAACCATGTGCCCAACACGTGTCCATCTGCAAGAACTTTTCCGTCATTTGCAGAAATGAAAAACATTTTCAGTTTTTCTTCAAAAGGGAGAAAAGTAGAAACGTAGAAAAGAAGCTGAAATGCTTTTTCCCTCGAAAAGAAGCGGCTCAGTGGCAGAAGGAAGAGAGCGGAGAAAGAGGAGAACGGCGCAGAAGGAATCTGCAAGTTTTATGACCAAACCAAGGCAAACCAGTCGCCACAAGAAAGAGGATTCTCGTATTCTCCGGGCGGGAGATTTATGAAATTTGTGCAAGGCTGACAAGTTACAGCTTTCGGGCCTTGTTGCGCCTTAATGAGATTTGGTTTATGGACTCTTTCCCGGGCAGGGTTTCCCAAGCCGGCTCTGTTTGACCATTGCCGGAGCAATGTTTGTTCATAGCTCATTAACATAACAAAAGGTTTTCTCACTCCATACGAGCACGAGTGTATGTTTGCCATAGCCAAGAGTGTGAATGATGCCAATAAACTTTTCCTCTGTCTTGCAATGTGAAGGAGGAGGAGCTCGGCCAGCCCACTCTTTGACATTGAAATCTTTTGAAAACTCATTCGGGCAAATTGCTTACAAATTCCGGATTAAATTACCGATCCACCTCCGAAAAAGATACAAAAACAATAACAAAAAATCACAACAAAAGAAAAGTGAAATCTGCCATGGACCGAAAAGAAAACTCTTTTGGGGCATTTTCGGTTTTCTGTTCCGAAGGAAAGTGAAGGAAATTGCACAAAAAGCTACAAATCAAATTAATAATCATATGTCTGCTGGAAAGAAATGTATTCGGCGGGGAAGGGCGGTGAGTCTCTCTTAAATCTCTCCCAGATCAAGCTCGTGGTTTCAATTCAAATTGACGCCCCCACAGATCGGTCTCCCCCTGCCACTTCCCACTTCCCGCGTTTCAGTTTTTTCGATCGCTGGCCGCACGTAATTTCATTTTGGTATCTAGGTTTTTTGCGGTCAGCAATTTGGTATGGTCTCATTATTTTGGTAATGATCTTTTCTATATATATATTTGGAAAACCTTTGTGGATTTTGTTGATGGTTTTGCCTCTCCAGTGGCTGGCATTGCCTAGGACGTGAAAGGTTGCAAGGAGGTTAGGTTGGAATGAGAAGGGGCATTTAAATTTGGGTTAATCCAGGTTTTAATTGTTATTATTTATTAGTGGAGAAGGGGACTCCTTAAGCTAGACTAACAGGGACAGCTCCTTCGGCTCTTTACAGACAATTAATAATCCCTTGAAGAAACTTTCTGGCCCACCTTTCTCGACATTCTGTTTGCTTAGCTTTGCCTACAAAGTTCTTCGGGTTAATCCCCATTAATCTTCAGAAGAGTGATTAATAGCTTATGGACATTCTTGATATTGTTTACCTTAGCCCTTAAACGGTCTCTGCCGCTGGTTAATCCCTAATGATCTTCGCTTGACATCCACTTTGGGCTATGCCCAGACACCAGTGTTTCATCATTAGCTATCGATTAATCGACTCGTGCGCCTGAGGCTGCCTTAGGCACTTGCCCACTCGATATCTGTAATCGATTTTCACCTCGCCTTGCTAGTTTTTCTCGGCTCTAATTAGCAAACTTCTGAGGAGGGAAACTAGTTTGGTCTTGCAACACCGCGTTTCGATTGCCAAACGAAATATGTCGAGAACTCCGGCAACCGTAAGTCACTGCAGCAACATGTTGCAATGTTGCAAGTGTGAAGTTTTCGGCTGTGAGGGGAGCCCGCTGGAGGGGTTATTCGTGGGTTGTCATGCTCAGTTGGTTGCACTGGAATATCGCAGAATTTTAGTGACTTTACCTAAAGGAGAAACCTTAGATCTTTCCTTCTCATTGCGACAACTTCATTTCTCTCTGTGCATCCAAAACGCGTTCGTTCGTATTCGCAGCGACGACATTTCCAGGGAAACAGCTGAAACGTGCTGAATGCAGCTGGCTCCTGCTTTGGCTCTCGTCTCCGTTGCAACTTGACTGCAACACCCCCTCCCCCGCCCATGGAATGGAGTCCAGGCCAAGGCAAAAGTGCCGGTCAGTTCTTCTTGTGGCGGTGTGTGCTCTGGATTTATTGCCACAGCATGAGGCAGCATAATAGGGGCGCCTCCATGAGATTTTCCAGATAATCCCAAAGAAGCTTATTGTCGCCTGGTTGTTTCTCCGAATTCAAGGTTAAATAAACTAAAGTTAAAGGTGGCTTACTCTATGCCTCAGCTAAGACAAATTTATTTAGATTTTGTTTTTAAAAACAAAACGAAATGCCAGTATTTTAGCCTGCATTGTGAGTCGCCTGGTTGTCGTCCAGCTCAGACTGGTATCGAATGGGAGTTTGGGGAGGGCTCTGGCAATGAGAATGGGGACTGGGACTGGGACTGGGACTTCAGCCTGGCCATCCCATTCCATGGCATCCGAACCGCGGGGTCAATGGCTCCTTCATTGGTCGCCGCTTCGTTCTGCCGCTCGTCGGAGTGTTGTAAAAAATGAAGCGCGAATTATTATTTTAGCGAGGCGAAATGGAAAATGTTGTAATAATAAAGTGACTTCCACTCCATTACGGAGGCGAGACGGGGCCAAGCCCCTTCTTCTGGGGCCGAGCCCGTTCTTCAGTCGGGCTTACATCATTTGTCGGCAAGTCCGGCGGGGCAGGGGGTAGACAGAGGGGAAAATCGAGGAAATCGAGGAGGGGATGGACAAACATTTCCGTTAGATTGCGTCTGACAAAACACGCAAAGCTCGAACCACTCCGAAAATGAAGTGAGGAACTTGAGTGGAGCTTAGCCTTCGTTTTATAGAATAATCGCTCCGTTCTCGGAATTGGAGTTGGTTCGAGTTGAGTTGGGTTGAGTGTGGTATATGGTATATGGTATATGCTATATAATTCAATTAATTGCGAATTGCGTAGTCGGAGAAGGGTGAGCCTCGAGTGGAAGGAGGATGGATGATTGAGCAGCAGATTGAAAGATTGGGCAGGCCACAAGTTGGATACAGAAACTACAAGTGTATCGAAATACTCTTCTTAATATATTATTCCACTGTTAGATTCATTAGTTATTCCTTTAATAAGCATTACAAATCGTTTACAATTTTATCTAATCAGCCGCGCCTTGTCTTGTTTGCTTTAATAACTCAATTAGTGCTTATTTGGTCTTTTCTGTCTGTCTGGCTGTCGCCATTCGGCTTTGATTGATTGAGATCTGCAAATAGAGTGGTATCAGTTAAAGAACCCAAAAGCTCCGACCCCGTACAGAAGCTTAGTCAGAAGCCGTAGTGTGCCACATCTAATAACTTTTCTAATAGCAAGACTAAGCAAGAAGAAACTTTGGCCGAACTAGATCAAAAGCAAAACCCTTTTCATCAGCCCAAATTCATCGCCCAAATGATGATGTTGCATACTTCTGCCTTTTAAGCGAAAGATGCCAAAAATTTCACTTTTCGGTGCTCTTAGACTGCAGGTAATTGGTTTATCACGCATACGAGGTTGCACTTGCCACCAATTGGCATCGAAAACACTTTCGTTTTCGGGTAAAATAAAAAAGTACGTAAGACATAAGTCAACCGATGTGGCGTCGTTGAGAGATAACAAATCGGACAAGTCCGGAAAGCAGGGGTTGTAAGTTTTTATATAAATTTCCGTTGCTCGAAGGTTGGCTCTGAGTCTCCGTCTGAGTTGGCTTTCTTGTAGTTTCACTGAGCTGCAAATGATACCTTTTACTCCCATGATAATGGCCCTCTGCTGAGGTAACCGTTTTACCGCATAGACAGTGCGTTTCGTAACTGTAAGTGGCCCAGTAGTTTCAGGTTGGCGGTTTTCAGAAATCTACTTCGAGTGTATTAAAATGTGATAAGGAAATTGTGGACTTTTTGGTTAAGAAAGTGATTTATTAAAGCAAACTATCGATAAATTATCGAATTATTGGTTGTTGTAATTATCGAATTATCATATAGAGTAGAAGAAAGTAGGTCCTGGTCATGATATAAAGCTGTCCATCTATATGACATGAGAACCCTTTCCCTTTGCTAGCTGTCAGATGTGGACTACGAAGCATGGACTATGAATTTGTCCAGCACATATGCTTATATATAGATGTACGATCCACGTATGAAGATATCTTTCTGTCCCAAGTTTCTTTTCTTTTCTTGGTTTCTGCAATCCCTCGCTTGGGAGCCCCACATACCATATTTACCCGCCTTTTGAAACCACAAAAATCTGCAGCCTGCGATCTGCTTGACTGGCTGCTCTTGGCTTTTCTGGGGGCTCGGGGTTGAGGCTTTGGCTTGGCTTCGGAGCCTGGGCTCTGGCCCCATGCAGCGAGCTGAGTTTTGCATAATTTCTCTGGGTTGGTAAATGAAACAAAGACATCATCGATATCAAATGCCAACTGCGGACGGAGAAGGCAACAAGTTGGCTGCTGGGGGCTCTTGGCTGGCTTCCCCTTCCCCTTTCGTGTAGTAGTAGGGGCTGGCGATTTTTGGTTTCAGGACTTGGCTTTTAATTGCTCATAAATGCTGCTGTGTAAATGGTATATTCAGAGAGAAGTATGTTGTGTTACCTAAGTGGATTTTAGCCCCAGTCGGCAGTCGGCAGTCGGAGATACATTCGTATCTGCCAGATACATAGTTAAAAATTATAGAGCAGCTCGCAGTCACTGGTATCGGTGCATTCAAATCGCCAGCAATTTTCATTCGAAATTGAAATTTTAATAAACATTTTGCGAGACAAAGACTTCAACTTTCCTAGCGCGGTGTGATAATATTTACTTTTACAACTATTTAATGGAGAAAACTGCATTGTTGGCCCGATCGGAGTGTCGGGGCGAGAGGGGTGAGATATAGTCGGAGCTGCCATAAAAGCGTCAATCAAAGCTACTGTTCGCAGGTGTGAGTGTGTGCTGGCAGCGGCACTTTTGATGGCCAAAATGAAATGGTTTTTGGGTTGCTCCTTCCCCAGCGAGGGGGAAAATTACTCAAAATGAAAGTGAAAAGTGTGAGCAAATGGCTTTCTGGGGCTCAGCTGGATCGAATAAATCAGCATTATAATGCCGTTCTGTGGGACCTTGCTGAGACAAGTTCATTCGATTTTAGGCGATAGAAGAGTTTTAGGATTAGTGGCGTTAACATAAAATCGATTTAGTTTTATCGGCGTTGTTAAGACTAATCGTCCTGGCCTTTATGTGCTGTGTAATGACGGGATGAAAGGATTAAATGGTCTTCAAAGCTAATTTGCAATCCATGATTTAACCTTGGCTATAAATCTTAGAGGTCATAAAGAGAAGAATTGATAACTTGTATTCAAATTAGACACGTTTTATGGCTTACCATTAGTTTTGCTTTCACAATACCCTTTTCTTCTGTCAGATTCAGAGCAAAGATATCACAAAGAGGTACTTTGGATCATTCCATGATCATTAAGATCATGAGTCACATGATTTTGGGTAACCGCATTAGTGGGCGTTGCTTGGCCCTTCAGTTTGGGATCATCATCTTCAAATTAGTACCTTTCTTGGGCTAGACAGAACCTCTAATTAAACTAATATAAAACTGAGTCCATAAACTGCCCCAGTGACATCGTAAAACTTCACTTAACTCGACAGACAGCAGGCAGCAGGCCTGGGGAAAACTTGTACCCCATTTCAAGTTGGTTCTTACTCAAAATATTTGAAGTTTACGACTTCCCATTTGCTATGTGTGGCAGAGTTCAAAAGCGCACTAATTTTTATGACCTCGCGACTGAAAAGGAAAAGAAAAGCCAACTAATAAAATTCTTTAAAATTTTCTCTCGTTGCAGGTAAGCCAAAGTCCAAAGCAATTTACCTATGAAAATCTCTTATGAGCGGCCCCTCGTAAGTATTTCGCTTGGCTTTAATTGTCTCGGCCTGGCCAAGCCTTTTGTTGGCCAAACCGCAGAAACGCGAATAGAAAAATTCCATGAAAACAATTTTGTTTTTCCAGAGTGGCTGCGCTGCTGTGGCTTTTAAATGGCCATCGATGCAGGCCCGAATTTTCGAGCATTATGCGATTGCAGAGAGGGGATGGGCGGGGGAAATCTTTCTGTCTTAACAAGTAAGCTTGGGGTATTTGCCGACAAAGAGAGACTAAGCTGGTTGCACAAGAGCGATCTGTCATAACTGTAACTCGGACGGAGACTGGAACGGGGACTGGGTCTGAGTATTTGCGACTCGATTTGCGTGCCTTGGCTTTCAAAATCTAATTAGACAAACAATGGCCGCATTATGGCCATAAACAAACCAATTCCGAAAAGACCAAGAACCGTTTTTTCTGTGTTTTTGGGGCTGTGCCTCGTGGTGGAAAGTTTCAAGTTCCGCTTGCAAAACACAGCAAAAGGCAGCTGAGGGTCTGTGCCACAAAACGCGATCGTTTGTTTCTGCCTCTGTAGACCGAAAGCCGTAAATGGCTGATGAGGCCAACTTAATTATACCGTTGCAAGAGACGCTCTTTGTGTTTTTCCTTCCAGCTTACTTCATTTGCAAATTGCGGCCCGGCCTCAAAGGAAGAGCGGAGGAGGGGGCACTGGGGGAGAGATTGTTCCAGTTTGGCCACGGCAAGACAAGTTTTTGAGGCATTAATTGTCGGGAGGCAGTCGAACCCTGAAGGGTCTCCCTTCTGGCATCCAAATATTAAAGTAGCTCGTGTCAGTCATGATTCCCGGCCAGCTCTGTCAGCTCTTTGAGAGGAAGGCGGATATGGAGGAGGCTCAAGATGAGGCGGATGTGTTATTATCTCATGGGGAGAACTGCAAATGATACACTAAACTAGAACATCACCGTCAAGATCGTGTCAAGAACTGACAATGGGAAAGAGGAGGACTCTTCATGTACTAACAGAGTAATATTCCCTACGAATCTCCTCATTCTAGTTCCAAAAACTATCTTTATCCTGCTAACATACTACATTGATACCTTGAAACCTTTCCACAATGACTTCATTGATTTTTATCACCTCAGATTGCACTTTGGTTATCAGCAGAAAGTTATCAAAATAGCAATATAAACAAAAGCCAGCACAACAGCCACCACAATCACTTCAAGTTCTGCGTTGCAGAACAAGCGGCACCTGCAGTTGGTCACATAAGCCACGTTCCTCCAGGAGGGGAGGATACCTGCTTCATTATGGTCATGAAATATGGCGTGTTTGCCGGGCGAGGGCGTAGGGAAATGAGAGCGAGGGTTGCAGATGCAGACGATAAGGTCCAAGCACTAAGTGCAGCTTAATTTTCCCTTCAAACTAATTCAAATTAAAGTTCAACTCAAAACAATAAAAAGCCTTCGAAATAATAATAATAAACCCAAAATGCGACCGGAAGCCACAGCAAGTTGCAACTCCGAAGCGGAACGGACTGAAGAGCAAACTGGTTTAATTTAGACTACCGCGGATATTATCTGATTAGGGTCTGTACTGCTTTCGGCTTAGTACGAGTCTGCGCCATGAGGCAATACTAATTAACCCACTTTCTGTGTCAGTTGCTGTGTTTTTTGAGTGGTCACACTAGTCGAAGCCCCGTAATGACACCCAAAAAGCGGGTTCCCAACTTTGGGCACTCATTATCATTACCATCCCCGCCCTAGAGCGTGAAATCCATCCTGCAACCCGAGATGCACTGCCTTGATTTGTCTCAGTTAGTGTAACTAAATAATAAATTTGTATTGTGACAGCTATTTGATGGGGGAGTGGGCGTGATGTGCGGCAGATTGAACAGCTGCAGAGGGAGGATGCAGGCAGATGGTCCCGGGGGTGAAATTTAAGTGATAGGGAGCTGCCTAGAGGGGAGGAATGTTTCGATTAGAGCTGGCAGAGCGGAACAAGTGGTTAGGGAAAGATGAGAAAGTATCAACTGGATACTAAATAGATGTAATAAATTTACATTTAAATTCAAAACAAAAGAAGAAAAGCATCTGAGAAGCTCTCCGCTCTCAATTCTCCTTTCTAGATCACCCCAAAAACATTCTCCAGCACATGCTACACCCATTATCATGCTGGAAACCTTCTACAATTCCCATTTCCATTCCTCATTTCCAGTTGGCCAGAACCCCGGCCACAGACCGCCTTCGTTTCGCCTTCGTGAAACGCTTTCGTTCCAACTGAGCGGGTTTCCACTTGGGTTTTCGACTGGCTCCCTCCCCCTTTTGGCCACCTGCCTGCACTTTGCACCACCGACAATAACAACATAGTTTTTCCATCCATAAACGCAGAAAACAATTTCCTTTTACGCGTTTTTCCATTGTTTCTGTTGTTCTCAAATTGGAGTGTTAGTCACCCCAGAAAAACGTTGAGTGACGAACGATTTGGCAAGGGAAAACAAGCCGAAAAGCGCAGAGGAAATGTGGAAATTCCTCTCCCCATTTGATGATGCAACGCCAATCGTAATGTATTTTTTGTGTGCGGTGGGCAAAAGTTCATTGTCGCCTTCGGCGTTGACCAAATGTTTGGCTCTCTCGCTTAATTACCCACCTGACCAAAAAAGTCACGTGCCCGGAGGCTTCTCCTCCAGAGCTGCCCCTCCCCCTGCATAAAAAACGCACTTGACGTTCGTGACCTTCGCCGCTGGCCAAAAGTCTTTTTCACCCAGCTGTTTTTCCTTTGTGCTGCGCTGCATCGGAAAAGCTGTGAGCAGCAACGGCGGTGGCCGGAGACCTCCCCAAGTTCAACGGAAGCCATTAAGGAAAAGTCAACACCGGGCGACTGAAAGTCCCCCTTTAGCTCCGCCCGCACAGGCATAACATTACTTTTGCATTTTTTTCGCTGAGATGTTGGGGCTTTGATAACCCCGCCGCATCACCAAAGTGAGCCAACTCAAACCAGAAATCCCAACAGCAGAGGAATGCTTACTTTTGGAATTGGAAATTTTAATACTCTAATATAAGGTGTTATCTTTAATACAGTTTTATAACTTAGTTGGAAGTGATATATATCCATCACTATAGTCTATCTTATATACTCATAATAACTGAGATCTCTTAAAGAGATATGGAAAACTCTCCTTAAGAAAGGGTACCATCATCGTCAGCGTGCGTTGGGCGCCAAGTAAAAGTCATGCAAAAGTCTTTCTCTGGAGTTTTGGTTATCTGTTTGGGGGCATCTCCATGAGCGGCGACTGAATGGGAAATTAATTCGGTTAACCCCTGTCGACACCTCCCACTTTGGAGGTCTCCCTGAACCTCCCTCCCCCTTGGCCCCCACACTTCCAATGAAGAAGACACACTGACTATTGGCTTGGCTTTCACCATTTTTCGCCAGCTAATTCTCGTATCAATTTCAACTTGCATTTTGGCTGGGCTTTCGTATGCAAATAGCCCCGAGCCAAGGAACCTTCAGTCCCTAAGCCTCCTATTAAACCCTCACCCACGCCTTCTGAGGTCGACTAATTATGCGATGAGGAGACGGCTAGTCGATGTCTTGAAGGAAGCCCGAAAACTGCTCAAACTAAATGATGAGTTCCCCTGCTTAATTCCCCTCTATTTTTCACCGTTTTATTTGGAAATTGTTTGCATAATTGAGGGGGTGGCTATGGAAGAAAAGCCCGGAAATCCATCAGCCATGCCGAGTGAAAAAGCGAACAATTCACGCGCGAGTTTCTGAGGCATGTGGCTCGCCCTCTTGCCACGCATTTCTAGCTGAAGTATTTGTGCGGAAAACTGTTTGCGGAAATGCAAAATGAAATGCATTTTCATTTAGCCAGAGTGTGAAAATGGTGTTTGGGAAAACTAAAAGTGAACGAGTTTTGTGGGGGAGAGGAAGCAGAAGGATCTGTGGGAGTTTAATTTGTGAATCTTATAGATTAGGCAAAGAAGATTGCCAGGGAATTTGAAGTGAGAAATATAATGGCAGGTTCTCGAAAGCTCAAGAGAAGGAGAATCATGGAAATGAGAAACGCTTTAAGGGAATTCGATGGAAAGTCTTCACGAGCAACCCAAAGAAGGCGAAACTATCAAGAACTAACTAGCGTTCTATCATAAGAAACCCTATAAATTGCAGGGGCCTGCCAATGAAAACTGACATTTGGCCTTGGCGCTGATTAAAGGTGTAAAGTACACCCATTTCTCCGTCATTCTGAAGTCCGCTAACAAGAACGATCTGAGGAAACCCCCATTTGCAATGATTACGGATTACGAATCCAATTTCCAGCCCAATTTCTGGGCAAAGTGTAAATTACAGCGGAGCTGGAGCTACTGGAATTGGTGCGAGTTTGGGGCCAGGGGTAATTTTCCGTAATGAGGAGCCCGGCGAAGGATCGCCGAAAGCAATCTCTTCCTGCTCGGAACGCCATGGGTGTCATTTCCCCGATCTCGCGATTTCCCAGGCAGAATCCCGCGAACGTGACCAGATCGGAGTGGGGTTGGGGTGGAGTAAATGAGATTCGAGCTGCTGCACTGGCAATTATCTCAACAACAATCGCAATAAGATTTTCACGCGCCATTGTAAATGTGGGCGTAGCTGGAAAAAAGGGGCGAGGGGCTGTGAAAATTGCTATCCTGTCAAATGAGCAAGCTCAGCGGGAGAGGCGAGCCCCGACCGACCACCTGTTCCTCAGTCTCGTTGGCTGGTAATTGAAACTCTTTTTGCCTTTGTTGGCCATAATCACTTTTCTCAAAGAGCTTTCCGGTTAATTTAATAAAATGGTAAATTTGTAAACAGCCCAAACTTAAATCAAGTTGGACACCCAACAAAGTTTTGGATAATTAAAAATGTATTTGAAAACGAACGGGTAGAAGCGGGAAAGTGGGTTTGGGGAATGGGGAAAGTTGGCTACATCAAGTGGGTGGCAACTCATCACTTCGAGAGGGGCGCTCATTTAGCTTCCACTCTGACACTGTGGGCGGCATCCGCTTGTTTCGAGTGCAGCTCTGAGATCCACTCCTTGGTTCTAGCTTCAGACTTTCTCCTGCCTCTAAACTGTCTCCGTATTGCCGCAGCCTTTCCTCTTCCTTTGTATTTGTATTTTTATTGACTAATCGCGATGCTCTTGAATCGCCAAATAGGGAAAAATCATCATCTTCATCATTATCTGAGCCGCAGTATCAGCTTTCTGGCTGACAATCCCCGAAAAGTTGCAAGTCTCAAGTTGAAGGCGCAAATAAAAACTGATTGACGGGTGCGGTTCGGGCGCAACTTTAATTTGTGAGTTGCACATGGAAACGAACAATAATTTGTAGTTGCGGCAGAGGATTGCCGAAAAAGAAGGTTGAGAAAAGTTCAGGAGTCCTCAGCCGCTTATGCAAGACAACAAGACTCTTGGATTAGGCAAAGATTTCCCTCGTTCCGAGAGCCAAAACGTTTTCACAGACATTATGAACCCATCAAACTCATCAATTCAAGTACCCAGCCCGAAGATTCAATTTGATTCCTGGTGAGAAATGCCCAGCCGACACGCAATCCCAAATGACAACGTCATGGAGAGGAATTGCTGTGATTGGAAGTGCTGGAGTGGATGGGGATGCTCTAGGATGGCCATCCCGTTCCCAAGCGTTGCATGTTGTACTCGCATCTGTGGGCAGATTGTTACCCCTCTTCCCCCTTCCAACCCATCTCCAGCGAGTGTTGAAAACTTTATTAAGTCTGTTATCAATTCAAACGTAGGAAAAGGGAGACATTAATTTGTGCCTTCGACAACTCGGGTAACCACTTCCCATTCGGCGTGGGCGTGGGCGTTGCAACTCCCCGAACAATAGATTGAGGATTGGTCTGTACTCCCTTGGGTTCGTCTGTGGAAATGGAAACAAAACTCATGTAGGTACACCGAAAAGTTGGGAAATCATTTAAAAAATAATTAAGCCCATGTCGTGGAGCAGCACTAGAAGCTCTGCCCACATAAAAGGCAATAAAGTAAACTATTTTGTTTGGAAAAGCTGACATGTGTAAGCTTCGGAGAAAGAACTCTTTGTGGGAATCCGAATATTCAATATGAAGAGAGCCTGATGATCACTCCTCTCCTCTTAATGGTGTTTAAATTGATAACCCCTTTGCGAATACTGCTTCGAAATTCCTCCTGGAAAACGATCGCTGGCCGTGTAATTTCAATTAAAAAGTCGTTAGCCACCTACTGGGCCGACTGGTCGGTTGTCATCCGCTGTCAGCTCTTTTTGGTAAGCTTTGACTCTATTTACGGATCGGCGTAATTAAAGTGGCCGAAAAATTGAATTTTGATGCAGCGGCCACGACGCTTGCATTGAAAGTTGCAATTGCAAAGCAGCAAAAGCAGTTGCAGTTGCAGTTGCACAGCCGCAGAGCGGCAGAGTAGCAGAGTCGCAGCAGTTGGAATTGGTCGAGCCGGGGAAGTGACTTTGGGAATGGGAATTGCGGTTTGTCTTCTACCATAATTTATGACTCTAAGTTTTGCCACTTGTGCAAGATTTATGGCCAATGTGCAGAAATTGAAATGCAATCAAAAAATATTATGTTAACCTTTGAACCGAGGTGGCGAGGACTGTGCCCCGAAAGGGGAAAAGCTCACACAGAATGGGGAAACTCTGCTAGGAAATCCATTTCCCATTGCTGCGGCTGTGGCTGCCCTTTTCCCTGGATTTCTCCTAAAATGATTGACAAGCCATGAAATGGCATTCAAATTTGCTGACAATTTGTGCAGCTTCGAGTTATTAGTTGCCGTGTTAACCCTTGACCAGCCTTGTCATCCTTTGGGCCCAGTCCTGCTGTGCTGGTCATGTTTTCACCGGGGAAATACCCTTCCAGTCGGTGGGTCAAAGACCTTTTACCACCCATTCATGCATGCCCGATGTCGATGTCTATGCCACCCATGCATTTTCCGGGCATTTCCTATTTACGGCCTTGCCTTGAAGCTTCCTCTGTTTACATAAACAATTTGCATATTTTCCACTTGTGCTTTTTCTTTTTCCCGCTCCATCCATGTGTCTCAGCCATGCGGGAATGTCTCACTTAACTTGTCCGACTCTCCTCTGTCTCTGTCTCTGAGGCAGAGCTCTGCTGGTGCAACAATAAATTCGTAATATTTTCAGGAGTTTGCCAATCCATTGGAGCGCATCAAAGGGGATGACATGACGTACGGAAAACGTGACGTGGAGTGGGGCTTACTGGGGGGTTACCGTATGAGAGTACTCACAGTATAGTGTGGGTTAGGGTGGGAAACCCATGTCTAGTGCCAAGTACTCCCAATTGAGGCCTCAATAAACTTAACTAAATTTTCCGATTAATTACCCCCCATTCCCATACTCATATTCAACATATATGACCCCGTTATCGGGAACTATGATGATTTATGGCTCCAATTAATAAAACTGAAACCGAACAATGAAAGTGAGCTTTCAACTCCAAACAAACTCTTTATCTTATCGATTTTGTCTGGGCAATGTGGGCCAAAGTTGGTTGTTTGTTACTCTCTGGTCTTTATCGATTTCCTCCGCCAGTCATATTTTGTGTAGGAACTTTCTATCGACGACTGGGAAATGCATTCCACGGAAAATCAGGCCAGCGGCAGGAGAGGGAAGTGAGTGAGGCAGAGTGATACGAGAAACCGCAGGCCAATCGACCAAATTCGTCGCGTGCCCAAGTCCCCGGGTCTCCCCTCCTCTTTCCATGGGCCCCTCCCACTATATCCCAGTCCACCCCCGCCGCCGCCCACGCGAATGTCACGAGGCAGAAAATTGGGTGAAAAGTTTTTTATCCTCACCCCGACATTCTCTCTTGATACATAAATTTCCCCGCTGAGTGGAAAAGCTTTTCTCGTTCGCTTTTCAATTAGCATAACAAACTACCCCTGTCCCCCCACCAAATATTTGGACTCTCCACTTGAGTTCGAGATTTCCCATTGTATGTGGAAAACTTCTACTCGAGAGCTGTCATTCGTGGACTTGCGGGCCACCCACCACAAGATTTCCCACTCAAATGGCTGCCCAAGCAAAGCCAAACAAATCATTAGCTGAGTATGGCCCCTATATAGTCATAAGTTATATATTTCTTGACTTTATTCTACATCTTATTCAGTTCCTAATGCTATCATAAATCTGATTCGAATTTGTGCCACCACTAACTCACTTTCTCCCCCACTCTCTTCTCTTTCCAGGTAAGAACCACGAACATTCATAGCCATATACGCCTGCCAGGGTTGCGTAAGTTTTCCTACAGAAAAGGAGCAATTTCCATCGGTTTTCCGCTGATTTGTTTCCGCAATTAAAGTTGCCATTTCTCAGCTCCAAAACTATCAGCAATATTTCTCCGACTCCACTCATATCTGCCATTATTTTTTCACCGTTTTGGCATTGCGTGCAATTTTTAATTTTTCATGGCAATTTAAAAACGAAACCGAACGAAAATGCAGACTGGCCGGGCCAGGCCTGGACGGACGGGCAGACACACATTGGCCAATTGGCCATTTTTTGGCGATGATGGACCGAGATTAAGGATTTATTTCGGACTGTTGAAATTTTTGAGATTTTCATTTCATAATTAACATTCATTCGTGTCTCCTCCGGTCGCTGGCTTTCTCTGTTTCAGCTTCTCGGTTTCCTTTTACAGAGCAATTTCCTAATTGTTGTCATTCACTTTGTGGCAGATATCAGTTGGGTTCCCCTTTATATCGATTGGTATTGAGCTTTAGGTGTGGGAAAGCGGTGGGAAATGAAAGAGTTTAAGGTGATATAAAGGGGAACATCTTCTCAAGAGCATCCGACCACGAGAAAACCGTCATGATCGCATTTGTAATAGAATGTCCTGTCACCTGTCGTGCTGCTTACTTAAAACCAGGGAAACCGAGGGAAATCACATTTTCTTTAGTTTTCACCACTGACTCTGCCTCGTGGTGGCTTTATGATAATGACCAAGAGCCCCATTGTCACGTAAGGATCGTACAAATATGAGGGTTATGCGCCGCAAAGCTGGCCAACCTGCGTTCAGCGAGAAGATGCCCGTTCCCAGGCCCGCAAAGGCGGCAAGCCAGGTGCGAATAAATGCAAATGGCGAGGCAAGGTGCCAAAAGTCGTGATGTGACTCAATCGCTGGCTCTTAGCGAGCTGGCGGAAATGGAGAAGAAAAGAAAGAAAAGCAGAGGGGAAGTGGGGGGAAACCTTTTGGCATATCAAACTGCAAATCGCCGAGACAAAATCTCTTAGACAGCCTTCAACAAAAAGGAGAAACACGGCGACGGCGAGCAAGCCGATGCCACAAAAACATGGTAAAACTGCCGGAAGAGAGGCCACAGCAAAAACAAACCAAGACCAAAACCAAAACCAAAACCGAAACCAAACAAAAAGAGCGGCGGGGGAAAAAGTTCAACATTAACAAAGTTCGAATTGTTTCCAATATCGAAATGCACTTTTTGCCTTTCACAGACAGCAACAACAAAAGTCAGAGATACACAATCTGACACCAGTCCGAAGACGAAGACGAAGACGAAGACGAGGGCCCGACCGACAGATGGGCAATCCATGGGCTAAAGTAGAGGAAGGGCGGCCTCTCCTCTCCGGATCTCTGTTTATGCTTCTTGGCATTTCTCGAATGCGCAGCTGGGGGAGATGAGCACGGGATCTGGGGATGTTCTGAGGTTAGGACGATGTTTTTCTTTATCGGCAACTATGTCGTCCGCCATCCGATCGATCATGAAAGGGATCATGCAAATGCTGCTGATGCGCCTCGCCATTGCAGTTTGTTTTCCTCCTCAGCTAATGGTCAAGGCAAACAAGCTTATCTCCCTTTCCATCTCGATGTCAGCTTATTTTTTAGAGCGGTCGCAATAATTTGTTGAATGCACAAAAAGAGAGCTACCTAAGATGGTCAAGATAAGATGGTAAAGTAAGGAAGCTATTAAAAGTCCTAAAATAAGGCAGACTAATGACAGAATGTCCACACTAAAATGGGTAAAGTGCGGTCACATCAGCCAAGGTGATCGGGACATTCAATCAGCCGCAGAGACTTTAAAAGAGGTGTGTTTTTTAAACTCCGATGAAAACTTCCAGCAAAAGCTTTGAAAGAGTTGGTCGCCCAACCGCCGTCGCTCGTTTCACTTCACGTTTATTTAAATTGGCAAATTGCTAATGAAGTTTTTCGCCAATTGCCGAATTGGCTATAAATATTGGCTTTATTTCACAGCCAAGCAGAGGTTTTATGAACTGGGACTGGAGCACGGGGGAAACAGATGGGAAAGGCGAGGGGGCTGAGCCCAAGGAGGTGTTGATATGTGGGCACGAAGGCGTTTATTGCGTGAAATCAATTGAGTTGAATAAGTTCGTTTAAGCCTGCGGTGGCGGTGGCGGTGGCGGTGGCACTAAAAAACCTCTAAGGAAGATCTATGCAACTTTCACCACCGTAAGAAATGTTGACAAATTACCGAATGCCGGGATATAGATTTGATCTCTGGAAGAGAAAGTTGGTAGAGGGATGCATCGATAAGGATTTAAATACAATGTTCTGAGTAAATATTAAAAAGTAGCATAAAGAGAGGTTACATCAGCATTAGGTCGAGGCCACCGGGGTCAACCGATTTCGCTGCTGTGGAAGGTATCACGTTCCCCAAAAGATAATCATCTGAATCGAAGCAGCCAAGCAGCCAAGATCGATCGATTGATCGGCGCGAGGAAAGTGTTTCCCTGACCAAAAAACGTCAAAGCAAGAGATTATGAAGCCACGGAAAACTCAGAGGCGGGAGGTTAAGCTTGAGGTGAACTTTTACTTCGGTCTTCGGTCTCCACCCTTTGGGAAGAAGATAAAGAGGCGGAGGATGGCAAGTTCCCACTCTGCAACGCTTTTAAAAATCAATTTTCGGATCGTGCTTACAGGTGGCTCCGCTCACATGTCCAAACTACATCGTCATCATCGGCCGTTCGTTTACTTTTCGGCAGCACTGTGCCCGTGTCTCGGCCTGACCCTGCACCTCGAGAGTTATGAACTTGTTTGGGGCCTAATGAGTCGGGGTACCCATTGGGCTTCCATCGGGGAACCCAGCAGAAGGAAGGCGGAGCTGACGGCAACAGGAGGTGTATCCGTGTGGTTTTTTCGCTCAGATTTTCATGGCTTCTGGGCATGGGAAGCTGGGTGCCATCGCAAATTGAGGTGTCGTAATGGCGGGAAAACTTGGGATCGGATCGGGTCGATGGGATGCATGTTCATCTGCCAGGCCAAGACAAGACCGCTAGTGAAAGTGAAGTGAGGCAAGGCTTTCGATGTTGTTGCTGCCGTTGCGGATCTTCAAAAGGCGCATGTTGTTGCTGCTGTTGTTGTGGTGGCGGCCTAAGGATATATCCCTCCTCAGAAAAGAGGAAAACCCCCCCGGACCACACTACTCATTTGCAATGTTAACGAATTGACCAAAAATTTGTTTGCCATTTTTCATCTGTTAGATTTTAATTTGTTTCCTTTGTGCCCCTCGGGTTGGCATTATTCAGTTGTTTTTATTACTGTGGGTTTATCTCCCGTCGGAGGATCTTTCTGTGGCAGCTGCAGCCAGTAATTATGGGCATGGGGATTTGTCTTTTATGGCCACTCAATATGGCTAAATGTCATTGGAATGGCTTGCCAAAAGGGGGGCTTGTTTTATGGCTGAACTTTTTGCCAAGGAGCAGCTTAATATATTAGCAGCCTCAGCCTGACTTAATGAAGTTTGTTACTAAAAATAGTTATAACAGTTTACCCTTAAGATATGGAAGATATTGCAGAACACTAATGAGTTACCTTACAGAAACTTCGGCTTTGACTTATTACAATACCAGCTAGCCGTAGTCCCACTTTTCACACATTTTCCAGTATTAAATTTCAATTATTACAACACTGATTACCTTACCAGCTGCCGCTTTTCCTATCCCTCAGTCATATCGTTTCAGGTTCCATTGCCGCTTTCAGCTTTCTATTTATTACACAATTAACAACTCGTTAGGAGGGGTTTAGTTTGGGGTTTGGGGTTTGGGGTTTCTTGTTTCGGGCTTTGGCTTTGGGCTTTGGGCCGGAGGTTTAGCGGTAACTGATTTTCCCTGTACTATATTGACCAGAAAAGAGAAGAGAAACAGGCAGACCCGTTGGTAATAATCTCATTTTAATTGCCGCCGGCCCAAAGCCCAGAAAAAACCCAATGAAAGTCGTCGCGTAATGAACGTTTCATTGGCCAAGCCCGCCACGCGTCAGCAGCTCAATTTGGGAGGCCTAAAGGAGGCGGCCAGCTTGGCTTCGACCTTTGCCAAATGGTCAGACCCTAGCCTTCGGCAGCTTTCCTCCGCCCACTGCCACTCCCCCGCAAGTAACTGAAGCCAAGTCTTAACTACATTCATGACCTTGTCTGTTGTGTTTTGTCTGCTGGCTGCCGGCTGCTTTTTATGTCTTTTTACCTTTAGGCTTCGATGCGATGTCAGCCAGCATCTTAATTGCACTTCAAGAAGACGAAGATGGAGAAGTCCGAAAAGTGTTAACGAGAGGGCCAAGTTTGGTAATCGGATAGTGGATAGTGGAGATCAGAAACCACACAAAAAACTTCATTCGTGCGGTGTCAAATTTACTCTTGAATATCTGGGTGAACGAGGGAGAACCTCTCGAGAGCCGAAGCCAAACTGGATTGGTTTCCCCAACTCCATTTCGGATCTCGACCGCACTAACAAAGCCCAATAAAACTTGTCAAGAGCGGCACGAGGCGAAAGTAAATCAAATATTTTGAATTATTGAGGAAAAATCAGCAACAAATTGTCATTTGTTTGCCGTCCAGCCACTCCACTCCAGCCGACCACGATCCCGACATGTACACATGTCGCAAATCCAAATCCGATTTCGATTTCAAAGCCAATTGTTAATGGCAAGCATATTTCATGATTGATTTCCTAAGCGCTAAGCCGTGGCCGAAAATGGAAAACGAGGCAGGACAGGAGGAAAACTGCAGAGGAAATGCATTTGCCAATGACATTTTCCATGCAGATGGATACCGACGACGCATTTTCACAATTTTTGACAGTTCACTTGGGTCAAAAACCAGCGACTGCAGACGCAGACATGACGAAATGGGATTCCATGACGAATCAGTGTCCAGGTGGCCTAAGCAGTTGTCTTTTATCTCGATTTCGGTTTCAGTTTAAAGCTAATTAGCCTGGCCATCGTGTCTTCTCAGCCAGCCTCTAATTATATGCAATTAATCGAACGATTTCGATTGGATTGGCTTCGCTTTTGAGTCACCGCCCAGGGGCAAGTCGACTTTCGGTGAGTCGTGCCCCTCGATTCCATGCTCAAGCTGCCTCATGTACTCGGGAGAATTATTTTTAATCGTCCCAAAGCAGTTCTACCCACTGAAGGTTATTCGAATCATTGACAGTTTTACGGGGGCTGATTTAATTCAGCAGAGATAAGCTTGGCTGCGGAGGTCAAGTTGCTGGGAGATGCCAATCGAGTGCGACCAGAATGTGTCAGAAGATAAGGGAGAGACATCAAAATTATCAGCTGGAGGCTCAAAGTATTAATTGGGGTTAAGTCTGTTAGTGCGGTCGATTTACGAGCTCACTGAACTTTATGCCACTAGAAAAGTGTGATTGATGGTTGAAGAGTAATTCGTTTTTGATATTACTATCAAAGGTTTTGGGTTGTTAGTAGGGAAAACCCAAAAGAATACAAAAGTCACACTAAAGCAGATAGTCATGGTCCTGAAATCTGGTCTCACGGATCACTAGAAAAGGTCTTCCGCCTTCCAACCTAATACGAGTTTCACTAACGGTTTGGTTCAGACACTTTCCCACTCTGAACCGAAAAACGTTTTCCCTAATTTCATTGAAAATAATTAGAAACACAGTTAAAGTCGCCCGGCTGAGGCGAGGCGGTTGAGCAATTTCATAATCAGTTTCCATGTAACATGTTTCTAATGAGACCACAATGAGCACAGAGATTTTCACGACAAGGCGGCAAACTTGTTCTCCGGCCCCACGGCTTCGACCCAAGAACGTGATGGCAACAAAGCCAAAAGCGAGACGAGGCGGGATTCCGGCCATCATCTTTGTCGCCGGCGAAGAGTTGAACGTGACACTCAGACGTGATTATGTCAACGGTGTTCGGACTCGGATTCAGTTTTATAAACCCCCTGCTAAACCAAAACTCCTTGTCCGATACGCGTTACTCAATGGGCCAGGCCGGGCTCTAACTGCGCCTCCCGACTTAGCTTCACACATTCCCGAGATCCCCGTCGGAGCTGATTCCCGATGCATTTGGTCACAGCACGTCGACGACATCAATTCCTCCAGAGACTTAACTCTTAAAACTTAAGAACTGCGAGTGGTTTTCTGGGTCAGCTGATTAATGGGTCTGCTGGGCTCGTCTTTCAACGTGGAAAACCCATCTCCGCAGCACCTTCATCTTCTTCTCATTTTCCCGGACTTTGTCGGCTTGTTTGTCTTTCCTTTCCGTTTGTCATTTATCACTTTTCTCTCTCTCCATCTCCATCTCCATCTCTCTCTCCCAGCGACTTTCAGTCTTTTAATCGCCACTATTGCAGACATTTATTAATGTCTTTTGTTAATTTAAAGTTCTATTCATAAGCAACCTCTGGCGAATCAGACAACATCCGAAGGCGTTGCCTGGGACCGAGACCATTAAAAAGTAAAACTAAAATTGTAAAATTCTAAAAACGCGGTCGAGGTCACGCACTGACATTTCCGATAATGAATGTACGATCTGGTGGGCCATTGTTGCTGTTTCTGTATGGCCAAAGCCGATTGCTCAATTCCTTGGTCATTCTCAGCCACGCCGAATTACATCAACAGCAGTCTCTCTGAGTCAACGAACCTCGGCCGCAGACATCCAAGATATAGAGATATAGATACCCAACATGCCTGTGCCCCTGCCCCTGCCCCCTGTCCGTGCCCAGCACACAGTTTCTATTGAGTTGCGGCTGGTAAAAATAGCCAACGCGTTAGAGGAACTCATTTTGACCGATTCCGAGGGGCGATGAACAATTCGCATGAATAAACAGCGCCAAGAAGACAGGGAAATAGAGGCAGGAAAACTTGAAGATATAATTCGGTAGGCAGACTTTTGGAAGGCGGTGTGAATATTTCTAGTGCCTAAGAATGTGTTGCAATTCCTATGACTAAGTAGAGAAAAATGCCCAGAATTTGTCAGGAAAAGCAGCTAACTTGATATGATATTTGAGCAAAGTAAAAGTATCGAAGTATAGAGACCAGCAAAGGTCGATAAATCAATAAACCTTAAGGTTCGTCTTCACTTCTGGGAACCCTTGGCGAGCTCCTCAATCATTTCTACTCTTTCTGCCAACTCACGCTCCGAAATTGAGGATTTTGTTCCAATACTTTCTCAGCGCTGTAAGCAAACACATTCACTTTTCCTGCCAGTCGTCGCCCGTGCTGGTTCTCCTTCTTTTTCGCATCAGATTTCAATCTAGAGAACTTCGCACTGACTCCAATTTGGTTTCCCTGATTTCTTTTATTATTTCCTACGCTCGCCAATAATCTTGAGACCTCTCGAGAGTCTGGCGCGGCGCGCAGAAAATAATAATAAAAAAGCAAAAAGAACGGCTGCTCCTCAAGTTCAGGCAGCACAGATTAGTCACGAACTTTGCATAAAGTTCTGCATTCTAAATTCTCATATTTCCAGCGCTCCTCGAGTGGGTGGGTGGCGGCGAATGCATTAAGGCATAGCCCGTACCTTAGAGTCGTGCCAAGATTGGGAGTGGTTCACCTTAGTTTGGGCCCGGATCGTTTTGGTTTTGGAGCTTTGGCTGTGGAGCCGAGACCGAGACCGAAAACAAAGAGAAAGGCGTTTCTCCAAAAAAGACACACAATGTTGTGGCTTTTGGCTGACTAGGGTTGGGTTTGAGCTCAGAGTTGGTCTCGGGTTCTCCGATCTCCGGTCTCCGGTCTTTGGTCTTCAATTCTGGTAATGAGCCTCAAGTATCGCAACTAAACAACCCACACCTGCCTCTCCGGATCTTCTCCGGTCTGTTGTTTCCACTCCCACTCCTCCTGCGTTGAGGTCTTACTCATGCAGCGTCTTCTGCCCATCTATTTCCAAAGTTTGTTCTTTGCCAGCGGCCCTCCTCGTGGATGACTCGACTGGGTTAAGTTGGGTTCATTTATCTATTTGCCAAACCAAACGGGCCAAGCCTCTGAAAAGCAGTCGGGTCTCTGCTCCCCGCAGAATTCTTTTGTCTTTGCTGGCTCATAATTAGCTTTAATGATAAAAATCATAATGCAAAACAATTTGATGCAGAAAATTGCTTGGCTTGGTCAAAGAGCTAGCAATGAAGGGAAATAAGTCGACAAAAATGACTGATCGACTGTCTCCTGGAAAAACTCTTGTCTTTGGAAAATGAAATGATAATGTTTCCACATAGAAAAGCTGAGTTTTGACAGCTTTCAACTTGAAATCAGTCTTGAAATTCCGGCAATATAATCAAATTTACGGCACTCGAAATATTTGATGGCAGTAAAAGTAACCCACCGAAAAAAGGAGAAAAATCCGAGGCAGCTCCGCAAACTTTCCCGCTTTTCCCATTCACAAGGGAGGAGGGAAGATTTGGCAAGGCTTCCCCATAAATCTTTCTCTCAGCGCCGCTTTCTCGGATCATTCTTCAAACCGAAACTGAAAATGGCAGAGTGGAGCTGCAGAGGTGACTTGGCCAAAAGGTTTTTTGGCAGCTGCCTGCGAGTGTCAATTTGGCCATAACCCAAGGTAAATCAAGAGCGGCAGGACGGAGGCGAGCTGTCCGGGCAAATAATTTTCATAAATTTCCACTTTTTAGCTTGAAGTGAGGCCCAAGTTGCTTGACATTTCAATTTGCCAGCGCTGAAAGGGAGATCACTGAAAATGAAGATCTCAAACAGGTGAAAACTGAAATTTATGTTTGCATTGGGATTGGGACTCGGCTCCGTTTGGCTTGGTTTGGGTCGCTCCAGACCTCGGGTTGAGTAAGGATGTGTCCGGGGCCATAAATAAATGTCCATGGCTGGTACACTCTGGGGTGAAGAGGTTGTCTCTAAAAGCCTCCCCCCTTTCTCCAATTTTATCGATTTCTAATTTCAACTCTTGCGCACCTTTGTGTATTTTTCATATTTTGTTTGGTGATGCAAGAGGTCGCCGGGGCTAAACTGTTTGTATGGAGATCAATGTCCAGATTGTGGAAGCCCGTTTGGGAGTTTCGCTGCCTCGCATTTTCCTCGACTCTCATGTGTGGGTGTCACTGGGTGTCACGCCCACATCTCCCCCTCGTGACCCCTTGGCGTCAATTGTCTTGTAATTATTTTCTTGATGCTTGATAAATTGAATATCGCTCTGTGCGGAAAGTCCTTCTTCCCTCCCGCTCTTCTGTGTGATTAATCACGGAACAATGGCAGAGCTTATGCAATGCGTGGGACTTTTCCAGCTTGACCTTTGTCTGGAGGTGGCTAAAGATGCGGATGGGTTGAATGGGGATAAAGCCAAGGCCCGGCAGCTGTTAAAATGACAAATGAGCGATGCCATATCGCTGCAGATGGGCGGCAAATGCCGTTGCAGTTGGGAAACGTTTTCCAAGGGGTGGGGTGGCCACTGAGGCTTTCGTTTAACGGGAAAGAAAGTTAGTTTAGCCAAGAATTTGAGATGGGTCGGAAGAAGAACTTGGAGTTAAATCAGTTAACGAGATACAAGATTGAATGATTAACATTAGGAAACCAAACACTGAAGTAATATTATCCCAATGTGACCGAGGAGTAAGCAGTCAAGTTATTACATGAAAATGTTTGAGTACCTCATGACTTTAATGTGGTTTGGGACACTCGGTAACTGTATCCCTTGCGGCAAGCCTTTCTCTTGTCGCAGCTCTACCCTTTTCCTTTCCCTGCCAGTTTGCCTAATCAATTAGCAGCCAGGTCATATCAAGTATACGTCATGTTAGCCACATAAGTTGAACCCAACGAACGAACACCTTTTTAATTTGCCTTTCTGTGTGCGCTCTCTTTTTGATTCCAGGTGTTGTACCATGAAATTGTATCACACGCTCGAGTAGTGAGCTCTTGCATTCGAGGCGCCGAAAAGGAGCAGCAACTCCAGCAGCAGCAGCAACAATTGAAACTGCAACAGCAGCAGCAGCAGCAACTGTCGAGTCAGCAACCCGCCTCATTGACCAGCAACTGCTCCAGTGAGTCAACCAGCGACTCGGCCACCAAGTCGAGCAGCCTGAGCAGTGGGTTCGCCTCCGAGCCGGTGACCACTCCCACCACCACTGCCATAGGAACCGCGGCAGCTGCCCCACCACCAGCTAGCAGCCACCCGTCGAAGAAGGGGGAAGGGAACTTGGAGCGGCTAAGGGACCGCTATCACATTTTGTATCTGAGGGCCTTCGAACTGCAGTTGTGCCTGGACAATCTGCTCAGGAAACGCAGCTCAGCAGCGGTAAGTTAGAAGAAGCTACTTAATGACTAAACTACGACTAAGCTGATAGCAGTAATTAACTTTAGTGAGTGAGGAGTATATCTCTCTTAACCGAAAACCACCCAACATATATCACTCTAATTTATGGCCACTCTACATGATCTTGAATCAATAATGGCTTATCCAAAAATAACCTCTGCGAAGCATTGCCCTTGGCGTGTCTCCGACTTTTGTCACTGTGGATTATCTACTTGGCACTAAAAAAGAAAACCAGCAGCCGGCCAACCAAGGGAAAAGCATTCGAGATGCCAGGGATTCTTGGAAAGAAAGAAAATGCACTTGGCGCCGCTTTCCCTGCACGCCCGTCCGCTGCTCATCTCCTCGTATGGCCAATTGTGGAAATTTCTAATTACGTTTTTGTATAACTCGGCTGCGAGTGATTTAATTAATTCATTTAGTGAAAATTCCGGCAATGCGACAAAAAATGTATTGGGAAAGCGCGGCAGTGCGCAGCAATGTGATTGAATGTGAGACGAACTTGGGAGAAACATCACAGAGTTTCGCCTGGGTGGTAATAGTTGGTTCCTGCTTACTGAGAAGATGACTGCTTACTGGAAAGTGAGTGAATGATTCAGGTAGTTCCCCTTACCATGAAGTAAATGATAAGAATAGCTTGGAGCCAGCTGGCTGATCCGGACTTCCTTCTTCTTCTCCCATTTCGGATAGTTCCATTCCCCGATCCATTCTGTTCCTCTTGTGGCATCCGTTTCGTACTCAGACCCAGTGAAAGTCAATTTCGCCTTATAGACAAGCTGACCCAGTTTCCTACCAACGGGTGTGGATAGACGGATGGATCCTCCTCGGAGCTCTAAACGTTTCCTGGTTAAAGTTCTCTGCCCCTCTCCATCGGGTAATTGGAAAGCGTTTTCCATGCTCCCCTCTTAATTGCTGGTAATTTGCGGAGTAGGAAGCGCAAAGTGCTCTGGCCTCGTGCCTGGTCTCGGTGGGTAAGTAATTCACTCGAGACACGCACTGGAAGAGGCGTCTTCTGACCCACACACACATAGTCTTCTGGGCTTTCTTCCCGCACCTATGATTAGACCCCCGGCAGTGGGGCAGTTAACCTTTTTTCGTGAACCGCTTCATCTGGTTGCGCCTCGAGCGGGCTTTTATCCACCCCTTTCATCCTCCTCCCAGTAGATCTTGCTCGTTGGTGCAGAAACGATTTCATTTTCCACCGACTCGCTGATGCAATAATTTGCATCCCCCCGGGATCCGGCCATGACCAATCTCTATGTGGGCCGATCCACTTGGCAATTTTCAACACTTTCCTGGCCACATTTAGCCCGGGCTGCCTGCGGGGGAATTCGTTGCTCTACATTTGCCATGCATCCAATTGCTGGCCAGCGGAGATTAGCCGGCCCATTCAAGCCATGTCTGCACTTCAAACGAAAGGCGGCTGCCACGAAAGCCAAGCAGCGAGCCGAACAATGGACAGACGGAAATGTCACAAGTGTTTGCACTCGGAGAAAAACTGATCGGATCCAACTATGAAAATGCATGGAAAGTTATTGGCTATTATTTCTATTTATTCGTGAGTGCTGCTAACCATGATGCGATCTCGTTTACGGTGCACTTCTCGCGGTGCCCCATTTACCAAATGTCGTAATAAACTCACAGCTTGCCTGCCAGCAGCTTTCCGCTTCTTCATCAGCGGGGTTAGACGTGGAGTAGCTGCCATAAAGAAAAGTATTTATATCTGAGGCAATGTAAAATCAAAAACTGCGAAAAGTAAAAGTGAAATTTATGCGCCCTCAACTGCAGAGTTCACCGGAGTCAGCGGCGAACTGCGGCCAAGTCCGAAATCAGCTCGGAAATCAGCACCGAGACCAAATGAAAGTGACCGAAATGAGCTGAGCAGGGCAAATGGAAATAAACCAAATCAAATTCACGACGTGCCTGAACTTTGGAAACTGTAAAGAGGAAAAGTGATCGACTATGAATACCCTACTGGTTACGGGAAAGTGATTTGTTCTGATCTTGAATATTGGAAAAGTAACTCTACACTTTGTCAAGGTGTACCGAAAA
This sequence comes from Drosophila eugracilis, assembly GCF_018153835.1. NCBI lineage: Eukaryota > Metazoa > Arthropoda > Insecta > Diptera > Drosophilidae > Drosophila > Drosophila eugracilis. The sequence goes on along the minus strand of NW_024572964.1, from coordinate 495,112 downwards.
AGCTCAGCTACTGTTAGCCCAAAAGCATCTTGCAACTAGTTTCCTTTGTTCCACCTCTTCGCTTTGTTTCCCACATCACTCTCTGGCAACATGTTGCAAGTGGCGGCCGCAACAAGTTCGATAAACAAATGCAGCTGAATTGCATTGAATTATGCCCCATTATGGCTGTGATTATTGTTATTATATCTCGCCCGAACCTCCTCTTTTTCGCTGTCCCTCGCCTTGGGATTATGTTGTTTATTCTTGGGAAAACTCTGTTTGCTTAGGCGACGGAGACTGCGAGACCTTTGGCTGCTCTTTCAACGGGTTGAAGGTTGACTGTGGGCTGGGAAACATCTGTTGGCTGAAAGGGAAACGATCTTGGGAACAACCGAGTGGGAGAAGCCGCGGAAATCGAGTTATCTTCTTGAGACCGGGACCTTGAAACCGTCATCAGCTCTCACTAATTGGCCACTATTCCATGTACCAATTAGCATCCATCAATGGCAAATGATCAAAATATTTTTGAATTTAATTGGCCCCATCAGCAGCAGTGCAGCAACAAAGTGGCTCTGCTAACCAGCAGACATCAATCAAATACCGACATAAATCAATCCTCAAACTTGCTACTAGTCTGCACGTCCACACCCAAAAACAAAACTAAAAACGGAATATGCAAATTAGTTTTTTACTCTCTCAATCTGTTGAACCACAAAACGAGGCTTAAAATGAGTGAATGCAAATCGCATAATAATTGACAATTGGTGGTTGAGGCGGCGGCGGAGGTGGTTGTGGAGGGGAGTGGCTGGCCATTTGGCTGGCAGTCACGTCGGAATCGAATCTGAACTGCAATTTATGCATGTGGATTGCTTACACACATTGCAAGTTGCAAGTTGTAAGTTGCTGGTTGCTGGTTGCCTGTTGCAGGTTGAATATGCTGCATGCGGCTGGTGTGTCCCGGAAAGCAGCACAAATTAAATCACAATAATTATGTAAAATTGGGGGAAACAAAGCGAAGGCACACCCACAATTGGCGGAAGAAAAAAGCCACGGATTTTGGCTTAAACTACGTGTAGTTCATATTAACTTTCCTTAGTAAGAGTGGCTAATTAGGCTCCCCTCTTGTAGATATATAAACTAAACAGCCAACACAAAAACTTGGCCACATGGAAGAAAAAACCGTGCAACCGCAAAAAGCAAAAATTGGGTGGCTCCGAAATGGTTTTATAATGTATACCAAGCAAAAACCGTTAGCTGCTCTAGTTTCTGGCTTAGATAATGACAGATTGCTGGCTTAATATTCCTTGGGGTTTCCTCTCTTTGGGGCTACTTTTTCACCGTGTTTTCAATTACCCCCCGTAATGACCGGAGCCACTTAAGTGGTTCATTATTTTATGCCAGTTTTGATAGGAGAGTGTCGTATTATCACGGATAAGATGGGGGATTTGTGATCTGATTTAGTCTGTGATCGCACACATTGGTTTCTGGGCCAATGACTGATGGTCGCCAGGAAAAGCCATAAAGAAAAGCCAGAATAACACCAACAAGCGATCAACAAAAGCAAATTGCCAGCAGCTGTTGGTTAAACGGGCCACATTCCCATATCGATCGGTTGATCGCTGGGAAAGTCGGGGATCGATAGTGAGTTGCCCAATGCGAGATGCAAACAAACAAGAGCAGTCATCGCCCCACAGCGGCAACATGATGCTGCGGCGGTCTCGTGTGGCGCAACTGCGACGTCTTCAAATGCGATTTATTGTGCTGGCAGGCACCTTACTCAAATTGACATTTGCCAAATGTCAACGCGCGACTTTTGTTTGCCAGCCTTTGTCTCGGCTTTTGCGAATCAAACTCGACTTTGATTGTCAATATTTCATTTTCATTTTGCCAGCTGCCAGCAACACCTTAAAATCATTCCTACACCGTGAATAAAAGTATATTTTGGATTTGCTGAAGTTCGATTTAAAGTTGTTATCTTACTAAAATGAGTTACTAAAGCGAGTAGTCATGATAAACAAGTGACTTATCAATTAGTGATAAAGTATAGTGTTTTAGCACCTTCCTTCGATACTACAAAGTAGAGTGCACTTCGTTCATGCCACATGTGCAACCCCAATACTTTTTTGCAAACTGCAAATTATGGAAAATTGCGTGGCCAGAGGAATCGGGCATTAGCATCTCCCTGCGTGGGCAACACCCACGCCGTTTCGTTGCAAGTACTGCGGCAACATGTTGCACTGTTCGCAGATTAGGGTCAGACGCCGAGAACGAGAATTGGCAGGGGTCTAAAGTGAAAATATGCAAACTATGGCCGACGGCTTGTCGAAGTTGCACGCTGCTGCTGTTGCAGTTGCCGCTTCGGCCAATGCAGCGACTTGAATGCTCGCTCTCTTGCCTCTGCCTGGCTAAATTTAGCATCTAATGCGATTTGTAATAGTTGAGCTAAATTGTAGACGTCCAAGTTGCTGCTGTACCAGGAAATGTTTGCCGTACGCCAGCAACACCAACAACAGAAACAGCAACAACAATGAAAGTAATAATTTTGTCGCTGCTGTGGGTTGTTGTTGTCTGAGGGGGTGGTGCATGCTGCCAGTTTTCCATATGACTTGGAGTTTTCATGTTGCTCATGTTGCTGGCTTGCCAATTGTTGTTGTCTGTGCGGGTTGTCAACACGGCGATGTTGTTGCCGTTGCCGTTTGCCGTTTGCTGTTGTTATTGTTATTGCTGGTGTTTTTGTGTCTGCAGTTTTGTCGCGCCATTGGAGAGTTTTTCCACTGCAAGTCGAAGTTGCCGCTGCTGCACCGGCGATATTGTCGCCGTTGTCATCGCTGGATTAAAATTCATTGAATGTTTTGTGGAGAATTGAGTAATTGTTGCGAAATTTCGCTCGATTTACGGAAAATGAGAGAGCTGAGGGGGGAGTCATAGATTCGATGATTTAGCATAGTGAAATCTTGAAAAATATTTAACATGTTTCCAGGTAGTTTGTTTAATTTTTATGTATCTATGATGGATTACTCAATAGGCCTTGAAACTACACACATAATCGTTCCCATAAACTTGATGGCTCTGAAACTGAAATCCACGTTTATTCTCCATTTCCTCAGAAACCCATCGATCAACTCTGAAGCAACCTCGTAAACTCACCCATTTCCACCTTTTCATTTGAAATCTCTGAAGAAAAGTGGCGCATAAATAGAAAATAAGTATAAGCCTCTGACGAATGCAACTCACGTTTTTATTGCACGATAATAACAGTCATACAGCACATGCTAATGAAGACTTGCACCTCAGCTCACCTGCACCCACCGCTCCTCCTCCGATGACCAGATATCGACGATAGGCCAGCGTTTAGCGTTAATTAATCGCTGGCGTGTGGGAAATTCATAATTTCAAATGAAAATGAAATGGTGGAAAGACAGTGGCAATTGTGGGACAATTTCCCACACTTTACTAAGACATTTCGATGCTTATCGCTGCGGTGACAACGAAAATTGTGACATGGCCAGAAGTTGCGTGTTAAGATCCGTATCGGGATGGGAATCTAAGGGGCGCAGGAACATCTGGGTGTCAACGAGGTGCTAAGCGAGACTGGCAGTCGCTCTCTTTTTTGGGTTTTCCTTTTCAAAACAAGAGTTCTGGCGAAGTACGTCAAGATAGGCTTTAAATTTCCAACTAAATGGAAAGAAAACTCAGTGCAAGTGGAAGGCGTGCCGAAACCTTCTTAGTCGTCGAGATTCTGTAATCTCGTTCCCTTCCCTCCCCTACTCTTGCCTAATAACAACATCAAGTTCTGGTAGTCCGCCAGATTTCTTGGCCCTTTCTTGGCCTTTCAGATGTACCGTTTTGTCAAGCATGTTTTTCCGCCTAATTTGTATTTTGATTAGGTTTGCCAGATTGGGTTAATATATTAAAAGCCAGCGTGAAGTGAAAAGAGTTGGAAAAGTCATCACAGAATGCGGGTGTTATGCTAATTTGGAGAAAGTTCGGAAACCAGATCAGATGCAGATACCCGAGTTGAGTAAAAACTTATCAGAGATCATTCTTCGTTAATAGGGATGAGGCTAATTTGGGAACTTACAAATTAACTCCAATTTAAAACAACTTCTTTGATCATCAGTAGATAAAACTGAATCACATACCTGGGATATAGATAGGTCAAAAGAGCAACGCAGCTTTGATTTGCACTGTTTTGTTTACCCTCGACTACTTTTGATGGGTTGTCTGGCCTTCTTTGACTTCCCTGTTTATTTACACCACTCGGGATGGCCTGCCCCATTTATTCATTCCACCTCTTTGTTGTTCAATAGCCCAATAGAGTACTCCTCTCTGTTTACCATAAACAAAAACAATCAAATGGCGCCGTACAAAAGGTGTAAGCAATTTCGGGCCATAAATCATCTGGACAATTAGCCGCATAATCTGCTGGATCTCGTCCGCGGAGGAGAACAAGCTTCTTCGGATGTTTGGCGCGACCTTCGGGCGGCCTCCGCGGGATTTTATTAGAAACATTTACCCGAACAACGAAATTACGCAAATCCGAAGAGGCGAAGGCACTAAATTGCTTAGCTAAAACATCTGATGGCCATAAAAGCCATTCCACAGCTGATTGCCCATCGTCAGGGGTGAGGTCTCATGGGTTAATTGTGGAATTTCTCAGTTGTGTTTTATAGAGTGTTAAGACAGCATTTCTGTGTGTAATTCAGAGTGTGTAACGCACAGAGGGAAAGGGAGCCCAGGCGGATGGACCAAGGTCACTCGAGGTTGTTCGTATTTTCTCTATCGGTTCTGGTAAAAGCGAAGCACTTTTCAAATGCCATCAAGGCCTCTTCAGACGCCTGCCTACCACCGCCTCTTGCTTGTGTGGGCGTGTACATGAAAAAAAAAAGGAAAATGTGGATGGAAAACGTGGAATATGCGAAGATTTGATGGCTCTTATTTAAAAAGCAATTAGTTAAGAAATTTAAACAAATAAAAGTTAAAATATATATATAAAAATATGTTTTTATACCGAGAAAGAAAACTATAAATATTTTTTTAAATATTTTTTTATGTTAAATTTGTACTTCTGAAAGACGCCGAACAGATCTTGACATTCAGAGAGGGTATAGACCAACTTTTCTCGCCTCTTGGCTTATCTGACATCTGTCTGACCAAGTGTTTGCCAGTTTGTCTCTCCGCCTGTCTGTTTGCCAGCCTGTCCGTTGTCTGCTGGCCGTGTCCACCCGCTGATCCGATGCGAGAGCTTCGCTTCGTGTGCCGACAATTGAAAGCAATTATAATTTTAGCCAGCATATGAAAGAGGAAGAGAGGAGTGTTACGTGATGGAAGCAGGAAGAGCAAACGAAAAGGCGACTGGACTGGCCTGTTGTGAAGTTTTCCCAGGTAGCAGCTGAGCAAAGATCAAGATCACACGAGTTGGCCAATTAAAACGAAATGTTGGCTGCAATCACAACTTTATTGGGCCAAAAGGAAACCTCTAATGAATCAGCCTAATCGAAGATTTCCTTTTTTTCATCTTTTCTTGCAGAATGGTCTGGATGACGACGAGGACGAAGAGGAGGACACCGAAGACGACTCATTTGGCTATGAGGGCGAAGCCACCGAGGACGACATAAACGAGGTCAACTCGGATCTGGATCTGGAGAACAGCGAGTCCAAGTCGTCGGCCACCCCCGCAGAACTCATCCTCCAGCGCTGCCAGATTGCAGCCACTCAGATTGTCTGCGGCTCGGACGAGTCCCATTCCCAGTCCCAGTCCCAGCCAGTCCCATCCCAAGCGGAGTCTCTCTCAGCGGATCAGCCACGCGATTGTCTTGCACCTCAAAAGGTAAGTCATCCCATGGTGGATCCCTCTGTCGCCTGAATGATTTGCATTTTCCGTATGTAGTTACTGTTTGACTTGTCGTCTTGTTGCGTTGTTAGTTTAGTTGCATGCCCCCGCCTTCCACAGTATTGTCAACTCTCCTAGCCTGACCTAGCCTAACCCCCATCTCAAGCTAACCAAAGAACCCAAACTGAACCGAGACCTACCAAAAAACGTTATCCCAGCACCCCAAACCCATGACCGTAAAAGGAAAAACAGAATACTTAGCAAATACCTCTGATATTTTTGGGCATCATCTGAAACGAGAGATGAAGGAAACTCAGCTCTGTAATTATTTTTGGGCATCCTAAAGAACAGTGAAGACGAGAAGGTACCCTGCAGTTCTCGTTAGCAGAGCTAAGTTCTTTTCAAAAATATTTTTTAAGTTTTAATTCGGGGGAGATGATTCCTTGACAGAGCAGATGACAATTACCTCCGAAATCCCACTTTTGGCCACTCTCAAGCACTCCTATCCCAAGAAAAACCACACCAAGTTGGCACTACTTGAAGGGCAGAGCATGTGTTAAATGTGAGCCCCATGAAAACCCGACCCACTCCCCTTCGTGTCACCCACCCACTTAACACTTTCCGACCCTCCAAACACTTGCCTTACATTCAGCCCGGCGATGAGGCCGACGAGGAGCTAGAAGAGGAGGACGAAGAACCCGATCTGGGCACCGACGTGGTGGACTTCCTCATAGGCAAGCGATCGTGGAGACAGCCCAACCACCCGAATCCCAGTGGGGCAGCCACCTTAACGGATTTCGAGGCGGACTCAGAGAGCAGTGACTTCGAGCAGGTGCAGCAGCTGAGCAGGCGAGGATTCGCAGTGGTAGCGGGAAGCACCCGAAGGGTCCTGAATCTCTTAGAGATGCCCCAGAGCAGTAATAGCAATATCAACAGCAGCAACTCGTTGCTGCAGCAGCGTCATCACAATATCGGCAACAAAATGCTGCCCAACAAGGCGCATAACAAAAACATTGCCGTGGCGGTAATCACACCCAATTCGCATGGGAACACCAGTCACGGCCATGGACTGGGCCACGGAATGGGTCACGAGCTGAACAAGTCGCCACTGGGACTGCGCAAGACGCGCCATCACCACAATGACACCTCCAAGTTCAACCGCTCCAATCGCAAGTCGAAGAACTGCGCGATCTTCTACTTCAAGCATCTAGACACGGACAACGAGCAGGGAAATGCGGCGGGCAGTGATCTCCAGAGCGAGGATGATCCGTGCTTGATCCACCGACGAAGAGTCGGAGCTGCAGGCGACGTAAGTACCGTTCTCTGGTGGTGGATCTCTGCGATATCTGTGTGCTTTTCTCTCGGTTACGGGTCAGCTGTATCAGCAGATCATCGGTGGCATTCGTTCCACTCGCCCATGTGTTGGGGTCACGTTCATCGTCGGACGAGAGTCTCCACTTATTCTCCTGGAGTCTCTCCCTCTTCTGCCCAACTAATTAGCATGCTTCGATAGTTCGCTATTCTTGATGTCTGTAGTCTAACGTGTATTAACAAATATTCATAGTTTTCGGCATGCCTAACAATTTCCTAATTAACTTTGTGTTCTTCTATTCGGTAGTCTTCATTATGAACTAATCTAACACGAACTCTCAGTCATTAATCATTCAACACAAAAGAAGTGAAAACCTAAACCTCTTTTGAGTGATGTACAGGAAAGAAGTCTAGCTGAAGTTAACTAATTTGGAATTTGCACTTAAAGAAGTCAAGTCATATCAGAGATCTATAAAGATTTCGATATAACCCTCTCTTAAGACAGATACACCGATCTTATAAAGTTAAAGCCTGTTACTGATGATGAATCTTTATTCCTAAACAGACAACATTCAGACTTAATTTGTTTGTTTCTCCGTCTGAGACTGCTCCACCACTTCTTTACTCCACCCCTTTAATTCTTCGGCAGTTTCCCTTCAATTCTGCAGTCTTCCTCCCACATTTGACAACGGCTGAGGTCGTCACCATTCGAAATGGAAATAAATTGCCAGCAGAAAGACAACGGAGAGAAGTCGGTGGAGTTGGAAAAGTCAGGGAGAAGGCGTTGTTGTCGGCAACTGAATAAAGCTTCATAGATGTTGCTCATGTGCAGCAGCCAGTTGCAGTTGCCAGTTGCCAGTGCACCGACACAACAATTTGCCATTTTGCGCAAGTAACGCTAATTAAACTTCATTTTCTACCACTTCATCTTCATCGCTGGTTTCTTCTCCAGTTGGCTTTTCCTTTGCTGAATTTTCTTACCACTGATTTTAATGTTTCAATGCGTTTTCCCTTTCCATCTGCCGCCGCTGCTTACCTCCAATGTAGATACTGAAATCGGCTGATGCCTCAACGGATGACGACGACGAAGGTTGGCTCTACACGGCGACAGCAGCAACATTGGAAGTTGCCCCAACAGCAACTGCAACATCAAGTGCCGCAACAGCAACAACATCGATTGTGGATGGTCTCCAGTCCACGGCCATCTCCTCAACCACGGCAACGGGTGCACAGCCCTCGCCCAGCGACGACTCCGATAAGGAGAACAAGGAGGCTCTGGTCACCACCACAACAATCACGGCAACAGCAACTGCTGCAACATCCATTACAGCGGCAACGGCAACAGCAACATTGCACAGCAGCGTCTACGACAGCAGCAGCGCCTGTTCCTCCTCGAATTCAAATTCGAACTCCAACGGCAGGCTCACGGAGACCTCGGCCACCTCGCGAGTCACTCAGCTGCAGATGCACTCGCACTCGCACACCCAGATGGAGTTCCACAGCAATGGCAATGCCAGCCATGGCAGGCACTCCATTAGCAACAACAATTGCTACAGCAGCATGCAACATGAGCAGCAAAACAACAACGAGGGGGAGGCAGCCGAGGAGCTAGCCAAGATCAAGATGGGCGTCGATGAGACAACTGCTGATATGGCAAATGGAAACGCCACCAAATCTCAACAGGTGAGTAGTCAGATTTGGGATTTGGTTTTGTAAATGTTAAAAGGGGAACTCGGAACTTTGAGATAAGATCGATCTAGGTTTAAAATGTTAGTTCATGTGTTGCATAACCATTTTACTTAAGTCACTTTCCTTAATGTTTAGTCTAGTCTAGTTTACCAGCATTTTGCACAGCTCTTCGAGAACCCTCACATTCAGATCGACTCTTCAAAGCCGCCATTTGTGGGGCACCAGAAATCGAGTCTGGTGGCAAAGTCTGTTCGATTTGGTTCGGTTCGGCCACTCGACTATTGGGCAAGTTCCCACAGTCAGTCAAGTGCCAAGTGCTCAAGTCTAGTGGCCATGTCTGTGACTTGTGTCAATAAAAGAGCTTGGTCTGTGGCGTAGAAGCAAGGGGCAGGAGCGGGCGCTGAGGATTTAGGATTTGGGACTGGTGGACTGGTGGACTGGGTGCCGGGCAGAGCGTTTTCAATAAATGGAAAACCTCAGCGGATGATTAAGCAGTTGGGTTAATGAAAGCGAATCATGCACCGACTCCTGCCGTTCCAAACGGCGGACTGAGGCCTCGATCGATGACTACCGACAAGGCATGATGTCGTGGTCCAGGAAAAACGATCGCCGTCGCTCGGGAAATTGAGCGGAGCACGTCAAAAATGGGAAAGTACGAAATTAACTGGGAAACGTGTGATTTATTTCTTCATTGAAGGCAAATGAAAAGAAGCCCAGGCCGACGTGAGGCGGAATGAAACGAAACAATCGAAAGGGACAGTCTGTCCCAGACTCGTACAGCTCAGGTTGAAATAATAGTTTTTTGTGCCTCTTGACAGTTTCTGGGAGTCAAACGAAAGACTTGGGCTCAAAGATGAGTCCTACTGATATTGTGGCTTACAAAGTTCAGGATATAATCAGGAGAAGTTGATCAAATTATTAATAAATGGCATTTCTCTTCCCCCACAGATGAGCAACAGTTTCTACAGCCGAGCGGACATCTGCAACATCAGCGTGTGGCCAGCAGAAACTGCGGCCAATAGCCACTTGCCACCAAGATCCCCGGCCAAATCGGCCAAGTCCTCCAAGTCGCAGGCCAGCAGCAGCAACGCCACCATGTCGGCCTCCATCGCTTCCCCAGCCAAGGTAAGCCATAAAGTATGGATATGATGGGAAGAAGGAAGTCAAACTTCCTGCTAATGAGATTGAGACATTAACACGGCAGTGTGGTTTGTCCGTGCTAATCATGATTAATGGCTGGCAGTCTTTTATTTGACTCAAACGGACTAAGAAATACCAAATCAAAACTTTCGAGACAACTTTGCAAAGGGGAGATGTATAACTGTATTCTTGAACTAGCTTTAAACTAAAACTAGGAAAATGGTTGTCAAATGGATATAAGAAATGGAGTTTAGAAACTGAAAGAAGTGCCTGATCTCTATCTGTGAGAAAACTTTCTCTTCCTAGGGCCATGATCTATAGATCCGCGGGATACCCCTTTCATCAATCAGTCTGTTCTAGATTATTTAGTTTTAAATTGTATCTAGATTGATTTTTCACTGCTGTAGAAGCCATCGCAGATGATCGATTATGAGTTTGATCCACCGATCGTTGGATAGCTCTATGTATGAGTACAAGTATATCGATGTCGGTGGTCCAACGGCGATCCCCTCCTATCGATTTGATTTAGCTGTTTGCGTGCGTCGGTTCAAATTTCTCTCGGCTGACTTTGTGGTCACTTTTTGTGCGTGTAAAAGCGGTGGTAAAACATGCGAAGCTGACATCTTACTGAGCGTAATGGCGAGTAATTCAATCTGCGGCTTTGGGCTGAGTGCGGAGGTGTGGGAAATCCAAGGAGTGGACCAAATCTCCCGCCGAGTGATCCCATCATTTGTCGCCGCCTATCAACGTCGCTTCGGAAAAGCCAACGTGTTTGGCAGTCAGCACTCTCACTTTCCCGTGGCCAGCATGATCATGTTTGAGCATTTTCACAGTCCCATTTGCATTTCGCAGTTGTCGCACGCAATTTCCACCGCCATTTTCCAGCCGAGGGCCGTCAGCTACCCCTTTTCCCCTTCTTTCCCTCGGACTGGCACGCAGTGCGTTGATTTATTGAGAGTGAAATCTTGTGCAGCTTTGATTAATTTTGACAAATTTTGCATTTTCGCAACCCGATCTCGAACCTGAACCTGAACCTGATCCCAAAGCCCCAAAAAAACCAAACGCATATATCAAGTCGACGTAACCGAAACCGATCCCAAGATAACGAGGAGCGGTGACGTCGGTCAAAGCACAAATAAATCTTTTAAAAATCATCAGTTTTTAATTCATATCTTATCGATTAGACAACCTGATTTGTTTGGGATTGCAAGTTAAATGGTGGCAAGCTGATAGGCAGAGACAACGTTTAAATTTGAAAAGCCAACAGTGACATTAGGCCAAGTCCCAATGAATAGATTAGTGTCATAAGAGTAACAGACAAGTCTATTTATCTCATCCATTAGACATTCGATTTAATAACACGATTTAATAAAAGCTTAGATAGGCAAAGTACTAATTAGTTAGTTGGTGTAGCAGGTATTCGTCACATAATTTGATAATATATATTGGGAAATAACTTTAATCAAAAACAATAATTTATAAGCATATACTATATCGAATTATCTGCTTACCCTGAACTGACATTATAGTTATCTTATCGATTTGCGCAAATGATTTTTATTCACAATAAATGCCCACAAAATTGATCAAATAACAATAAAACTAAGGCGAAAAATCAAAACAGTATTAAAAAAAATACATATCATGCGCAGGAGCTGCCTATCTGGCTGCTAATGCATGCTCCACTCGTAGATTTTTGCCTCAAATCGATTTCGGGGCATTATCTTATCAAACTGTCCGACTCTCCCGCACCGCCCCTTCCCCGGGGGCCATTATCAAACGCATTTCGGTTCGACAGTTTATTTTAATTCGTGGAGCAATCCCCACTATTCCAGCGAGCTAGCTAGAGTGCGAGAGTGAGTGCACTCCAGAGCCAGAGCCAGAGCAGCGATGGAGCGATGGAAGCACTGGAAGAGCATTAGCCTCAGTGTGATTCGCAACGTTGGAGCCGACGGGCGGACGAAAATCGGGGAGCGGACTGCCAAGATAATGGCTAAAAATTAAATAGACAAACAATTGCTAAAACAACAATAGAAAGCCCAGAGCAGCGGCAGTAACGAACTGTGTTTATTTCGTTGCGAAATTTGCATTAAACAAATACAAAAGGCAGCATTCCGTTCGGAAAGAAATAAAACAAACAGTAAACATAATAGTTCGACTCATTAAATCAGCGGGATACAGTGAAAAAAATCGAATACCTGTTACTCTCGCTTGGTAGATGGTAAAGCTGTAAGTGGCTATGAAATTAAAAGAGATTTAACACCCAACTAAATTAATAAACATGTCGGTAATAACAAAAGTAGTGCAGAAATATGAAAAACTCTTTTAAATAGAACGTGATGTGATGGTGTGATATCAGTATTACCGATAAGGTAGTTCTTCTGAAACTGTAAGCATTTGCCTGGCCCCGTTTTCCTTAAAAGACATTAACGCGATTAGATTTTGGCCAAAAACATGTTGCGTGCGGGCAAAAATATAAATAAAAGCAAGAAAACCAAACCGACAACAGTCAAGGCCCAGAGAGTGAGAGCGGGATAGGTTCGGACGGTCAGAAACAGATAGAGCTGCGACGACAGTCTAAGAGGCACTGCCGTCGAGGAGTTGAAGTTGAGTCCGACTCCGAGTCTGACTGCGAATCCGAATCCGCATCTGTATCTGTATTTGAAGCTCTGGCTTTCCAGTTTTGGGCTTAATTGGCAGCCCGGCGTCCGCACTCGCATTAATAATTGGCTTTAATTATCACAAACGCCCAATCGCTTTTTCGCGCTCACTGGGCAACTAGCGGTAACTGTAAGTCGGAGTTGTGGCAAGCTACAAGCCGCGAACGTAAACGGCGTTTTCACTTGGCATTAGAAAATTGTTTCCGTTTTGGCACCAGTCGTTCTCAAACTGCCAGCAATCGCGTGCCTCGCTCACCGCAGGAAGTTGTTAATTAAATTAAGCCAAAGATTAAGCATCCACTGACGGCCAGAGTGAGTTTTTGACTTGAGCTGCGATAAAAAGACATCTGCAGGGGGGCTCCAAAAGATACAATACAGTGCGCGACATCTGTCTAAGCCATATAAAGAAAACCTTCAAATTGTTCAATTGACCCGGTAAAAAGAGACAAAACTCAGATAAAAGAAACCGTTTCGTAATTGCAGGGGAATAATTAGCCATGCTCCGGTGGTTTGCATATGTGTAAACTGGAAACAGCTTAAAGCAACCGAAATCTGATGTTGTCACATTATGAGTCGGTCTTCGAAGCTGGGCGGTTGATTTCTGTTTAAGGCAGTCCCAACCCTTTTCGAAAAAGTTCATTAGATCACCAGAACCTCTGCCTTTACAGGGTTTGTTTACTAAGATAGATCAAGTAAATTGTCAGGCAAACTCCCGTACTTAGATACTGTTACTCAACCAAAGATTGTGAATAGACTGGCAAAGGCCACCTAAATATAATATCTTCTGTCATAGGAAACGGCTTTTCTTCTCAGAAAGTACCTTGGTGAGCAACCCACTTACTTGATTGATGGGATGTGCGAAAAAAGTAAAGGTGGGGTGGAGGGGGGAAGTCAGCGATATAAACAGACCTAGATAAGGACAAAAGTGTATGGCGAATTCAAGCCGCCACTTCACTCCCCCACCCGCGGCACTCCACTCCAGCCCAATCCATTCAAATCCACTCGACAGTAATGACGTTGAAGTGCACTGGGAACGGGTGACAAATAGCGATAAGCGGGCGGGGAAATGAGTTCTCAGCGATAAGGAAAACACTCCCACAGCCGAAAGCAGTCTTTCCCTCTTTGCTGATAAGATTTCCACTCTCTTGCGCTGCATTTCCTATTTCGATGGTCTTACAGTGAAGCTTCCCAATTTCATCGAATGGTGATTAATATTTTACTGAATATTTTTGAAGTTTTCTCAGATAAGTTTTTGGTTTGCAAGCTTAGAGAAAGTTTAGTTTCCTCAGGAACGTATTTCGAACCCGCATAATATAGCTACTGGTATTTGAAAGATAACAACGATAGTTCTTACTGAATCTGAACTGTACTTAGTCATCTTTACGACTCTACTGATTCAACCGCCTGAAGCTTGCAACTCCGATTGGGCACGCTCATTAATTTCCGCTCTCTAAACAAATTTCCCTCGCCGGCTACTCACACTCCCCGCTTTTCCTCTTTCCTCTCCAGGGCAAGGTCTCGCATGATTCAATCAAGCAGTTGGTGCTGGAAGCCGAGCATTTGGTGCGCGACGCCCAAGAGACCGCACTGAAGACGCCAACCAAGCAGAAACATTCCATCATTAAGATCTCGTCGACAGTCAAGAAGCGCGAGGTCACCATGCCGCATCCCATCAAGCAGCGCGTGGAGGTGAGTTTCGTGAAGATACTATATATATATATATATCTATATATATGTATAGTAAAAAAGATGTAGCTAAATCCTATAAACCTATTAATCACCCACCTCCACATCTCTCCCCTTAGGAATGGCTGGAGCACCAGCCCTCAACCCCACAAGTGCTGACCCGCAGCCGCACCCACGAAATCCTGCCAGGCTGCAAGCCCGATGACTGCGAGGCATCTGGGGAGGCATCCGAAACGGATTCAGTGCCTCACCCCGGAACTGGTGTGGCAGGAGGAGTAACGAACGGCGCGGGATCGGACTCTTCGGAGGGCTTCACCGATTCCATTGCCACCTGTATGCAAACGAGCACGAATTCCTATGGGAATTCCACGGAGAGAATCGGTGGCTCTGCAGAGCCCATTGGGCAGCCAACCACGCCTTTGGGCTTTGGCAGCAGCAATCAAAGCCTTAACGTGAAGATTGTGAAGCGACCACAGACGCGGCGCAAGTCTGAGAGGCCATGGTCGGTCTCGTGTCTGTCCCAGTTGACCACAGATGCAGCCCAGTTGACGTTGGCCACGTCTCGGATAGTGGAGAACTCTCCGCCAGGACTGGCCAGTCATTCTATCAGTGAGAGTGCCCTGGACTCTCTTTCTCCGGGACCAAGACCGCGGGCTGCTTCTTCCTCGGGAACGGGAAGCAATGCAGCCAGGAAGGCGGACAGTAAGGGATCCCTGAGAAGAAGGAAGGCCAGGAAGAAGCGCATTTCGGCTTCGGCTGGCAGGAAATCAGATTCAGGTTCCGAACTGGGTGGAGATCTCACCCAGACGCTGATGAAGTCCTGCGAGTCGATGTCCTCCCAGCAGCTGCAGGAGTTCACCAATGCCCTGCTTAGCATCCAAAAGGGGGCAGCCCCTTTGAGTCCTAAGGGAGACGTTTCTGGAGTTCCTCTACTGGGCGAAGGCGAGGCTGGGGAGACCCAATTGATGCTCCCCAAATTCCGAGTGGGATCCTTCACCACGGCTGGCCTATTGGCCAGTGAAACTAGACTGGGAGCCCTAGCTGCCCTGTCCAACTACATGAACGAGGACGAGCAGCAAGCTGGTGAGTTGGGAGGAGACTTCCGCGGTTTAGGACTACTCGAACTGTATTCTCTATCTATCTGTTTTCTCACACAAGCACCCAAGCCGGTTCAGACCAGGCTCAAAGGTATTGCCAATGCACCCACACTTCCAAGTCATTACTTGAGATATTCCTTAGCTATCAGTCATCCTTCCTTCCCAGATCCCTCTTTAGCTATAATTTAATAATACGATTCTTTTCCCCATAGAACTCAGCACCGAGGACCATCACAGCAGCATCTCGGAGACGGCCTGGGACAACTACCAAGAGAAATACAACTCGGAGAACTATTCCGAGGGCTTCGACTCGGATGCGGCCCGGCGTCTCTTGGAATTCGGCGACGACTATCGGTGAGTGCTGGCAAAAATAATGATGAGGGCGACCTTTGAGGCCGTGCCAAGAGTTATTTATAACCGCTCAAAACCAAACCCATCCGCAGCAATTTCATCGACTCGCAGTCGGACTGCTGCAGTTCTCTGTCGGCAGCCAACAATCTGGACTCGTTCTCGCCGCCGCGCATGGACTCGCTGCAGAAGCACGAGCTGAAGACCCTCCACATCAACCAGGAGACAATCACCAGCAGCGTGGACCACGCCCGCCGCCAACGCGCCCTTGAACTGCAGTACGAGCGCCGTCGCAAGACCTTGGAAGTCCGGCGCAAGTCGTGTCAAGGTGGGGAGTTAAAATCCTTTTTCCTTTTGGGATATAACAAGAATTTTTCCCTCCCCAGACATGGATGAAATCCCATTGGCTGGCCCCCAAAAGGAGCAGCCTCCGCAGCAACTGCAGACGCAGACCTCGTTGTCTGCCTCTGCCACCGCCCTAATGACAACGCCCAAGAGCCAGTCCATCAGCCAGCAGCTTAACCAACGCACAGAATCCGTGGGTCGGAAGCTGGACTTCGGCGGAATGAGCCACTCTGCTCAGTCCCTGCTGCGTCGTACCTCGGAGAGCGATACTTCGACCAGAAGGCGACGCACTGTGACGGCGGATGAGAGGAGACGCTCCTCCCGCAACCTGGAGAAGTGCATCAAGTTGATTGCAGCCACCACTTCCTCGTCGAGTGGCTCGGACTCCGAGGACGGAGAGCAGGAGATGCGATCCCTCCTGCAGCAGAGTCGGGACCGACTGGACGACACCAGAGCCCTGAAGATAAGATGCCATCTGCTCAGACCAGAGGATTATGTAAGTCAGATCACGGCTGCTTCGTTAGATCCCTACTAACTTCAGGCACATCCTAATCCCCAACCAGAACGAGATTATCAACACTTGCCGGGACAACATCCGCTGCCTGGAGGCCGTGCTGCGCGGTCCGCCCGGCACCGTGCTGTCCAACCACTGCGCTGGCCAGACAAAAGGTGAGTTCCAGCCTCCACCACCTCCACGCAAACCATCATCATCATCCGTATCAGCCGGCTTACGCCGGCGCCGAAGGCAGCGGCCAAAGACTGAGCCTCCTAGCCGCAGTCCCACGGAATCCGGGGACTCCCGGCAGCTGATGCAGGTGGCCGAGTGCCAGTGTGCACCCATTACGCGCTTCTTGGCACGGGTGATCGAGTTTGTGCTGGACGTCAGCAACATGCTGGAGCACTTTACGCTCTACCGGTTCCTGGCGGGAACGCTGAGGTCGCTCTACGAGCTGGTCAACCGGCCCGGCGGGCGCCTCGGCCGCTTGTTCGGCAGCTTGCGGGGATTGTTATAAAAAAAAAAACAGAGTTAAAAATCCCAAGTCCGCGCTTAAAGCATGTATTATACGGATGCCTTTGATCACTGTTCAAATTGATCTTTAAACCACTGTATTACGATAGTGCATATGATGTATGATTGGAGAAAGTTTGTTTTTGCATTTGACAAAACGCATTTCGCATCGAATTTACTTATCAAGTTATTTACGCAACTTAATCGCCTTCTGTTCTATTTTATTATTATTTCAAATAATCTTATTTTACTTGTTCTTTTCATTTTCTTCTTGCGCATTTGTTTACTTTTTGGCAATAAAATCTACACACCAAAAGCAAAACTAAAATTGTTATAATTCTCAATTCTCAACTTGCGTTTGTATCCGTTTGTCCCGTGAACTATCCCTAATTTAGTTTTTATTTTGGTGTTCTGTCATTTTGTCACTCTGTCACTTTGTCATCCGTTCGTTAACTCCACGTAATGCCGCTAATGCTTGTGTCTTTGTCAAATGTATTAACAAATTAATTTAACAATCCAATAACTGTCGTGTTTAGATTGCTTATAGTTTAGTTACTCAGATCATTTAGTCCAGCACTAATATCGATCCCGTCCCGAAGCAGTAATGGTGTGCTCAAGTCTCAGTTGCTCTCGAAGAGATCTTGAGATAACCCAAATAATCTACTTTAAGTTGTTAGCTTTAAGGACCTTATCAACGACTGACCCATATTTGGCAGTCGGTTAATATCTAATTTATATTTAACTTTCACCTTATCTGAGTCCCATAAGGACTATTAACTGGCAATTTTCATTATTCTTCAAGACTAGGTATCTATAATCCGACATATCTATTTTTATTACCTCAGTGGAAAATTTCTTTACATGGCATGGTTTGCGTCCGCGATAAAGTTTTGAAAGCATTGCAACTTGAAAGCCTCTAAACATTTAAATTGCCTAAAAATTTTCCAAATTCTTTGAAGTTTTTCCGAATACATAAATCTGCTTAAATCGCAGAAGTATAGGTACTTTTTAGCCAGCTGCTTAATTCTGACCCCCAACAAGAGCAAATTTATTTTCGCCCGCTGACGTCACACGCCCGCAACGTGTATTTATAAACAAATGTGATGACTTGGTGGAAAATTAATTTATATGCGAGGGCTGGTTCAAAAACTTGCAGAGTCTATTTGTGCAAAGAACTGGCCGCAGTGCTTACAAAACTGCAGCTTTACTTGTTCAAACTGTAGACTTAGGGGTTCATGTAGAAGTCGCTAGGTAGCGCTTTTGTGTGTGCTCTCCAAACTGTAGCTTCAGCTTTTGGCCTTTGGGCTGTCGTCATCGCTTGTTGTCGTTGTCTGGTTTATAATTTATTTTGGTTGCGTTAGAAAAAGTGACGTCGCCTTTTGAAATATAGACTTATGAGAGTGTTTTTTTGGTAATGCGGCTTGGCCTTTGTTTCCGCTTGATCTCTCGCATCTATTGAGCGCGCCTTATAGATATACAAATATAAGAATAAAAACGGTCTTTTTAGGGATTGCGTATGACGAAACCAAGTTCAAAAGTTCTCTGTTTCGGAGTTCTCTCTTTGGGATGTTTGCGTGTTAGCTTCTGAATGTTTTTCTACACAAAGAGAAATATAATAATATAAATATATATAATAAATATAAAAATATTTTATCATGCTCTTTGAACGTTTAAAGTTAACTTCTTAGTTTCAAAAACACTATTTTTTTACTTCATATTTAAAAGGAAATTAAGTACGTTTGTTATTTTCTGTTTTTTAAAAAAGTTCTGTTTCGAAAATAAATAACTGTGCTAGGCGAGCACGTTACTTTTGCCCTCTGGCTCTCTGCCGCTCGAACTGTCTCCCCTTTTTCTCAGCTCTCAGCTGTCTCTGCGTGGCGGTTCGTCTCTCCACAGCTCTCAGTTCAATTTCTGCGCGCGTTCCAAGCGGTCGTTCTCTGTTTCCCGACTATAATTAATTTTTAACGTGCTTCCGCGAAATGTGTGAAATAATCCAACGAGATACTCGCATAATTCCGCAAAAAGAGCTGTGATAAGAACATAACTAAGTTACTTAAGCCTGTCGAAAAATCCCACTAGAAGTTCCATTCATGAAAACCAGGGTCACCCCTTGTATAAGAGTTCCTGTTCGTTATAAGAGTTTCGCGTAAATTGCGGTAGTTTTCGAACCTAAACTAACTTCATTGAAGTATTGCTTAAATTACGGAGGAAATTCCCATAATCTGTGTTGTGTGCTCCGGAAAACGGAATCGAAATGCTTTAAAACTCAAATTGATTACGAAAATTGATTTCAAGTGGCGCATCGAACAAAGGGAATCTGGGTCACGCGGGGGTTGAAGAGAGCCTTTCCCGCCGAGGGTTGCCAGGGAATAGCTCCAAAGGCACAATGGGGAAAGTCAGCGTGGCCGTCCAGACGGACATACTGAAATGCTTTTCGGCCACTTCTTCCACCAACACGTCGCGTTCGTCATCGGAGCAAGGTAAACACTTGGCCACCGAGCAAACACTATGCCAGACTAAGATACAGCCCGTTATGTGTACTGAGATGATGTGATGGTGGGGTAAACATAATTGGGAAACAGGTGTAAACAGTGCGAGGGGCCAAGGTGAGGCGGAGCACAGGCACTAGGCAGAGATCGCACAGTAAGATAAGAGTGAAACCAGCAGGGCAGATTCATTCACAAAGGGAAAACAAGCGAAGATAGTTTGGAGGGAAAAGTCGGGCTAAGTAGGCAGGTGACTAGGCAGGCAATTAGAGGTATGAGAGAAGAGAGATTTAAGCTCAGCGCTAGGAAAACCCATAATTACGCTAGTTAGATGCCCTAGCATGACACTATAGTTCGGAGTGGAATGACAATGTAGCTAAGTTAGGAGGTGTAGAAATGTTTAGGCCAATTAGAGGAACTTTTAAAGATAATATCAAATAATTGGTCTGATCTTAACATTGCAATAGAAGGTATTTTGAGTTCCCAAATTCAGCTTAAGCTATTTGCATTTTATTCTCCTCTTAATGAGGCCAGTATAAGCTGTTGCCACATATGAGAGCTCTCATCTCAAAGAATCTAAAGAAGCAGCAGGGAACTCTTCTACATCATAAATCCGCCACTTGAGTGCTTGATGATCTTCTCCAGATCTTCTAGCAGATCCGCTAGCTATTGCGCCATTCTTGCCGCAATTCACATAAAGAATTCTTCTGGCGGACTCTGCCACTCGTTTCTGCCAGACCCATTGACCGACTTTGATCTTCAAGCTGCCAAATCGGGCTGCAAGTGGCCATTGGCCAGGCCATCAGACACTTGGCTCGCTAATTAGGGTGCTTACTGTACCATCAATGCACTTCATGCGCCGCTGCCCCTCGTCGACCCGCTAATTAACGGTAAATGCAGAACAGTGATCACTCCTATAGCGAGCATTTTATGGTGGCGTTCCCCTTTGAAGTTTCCAAGATTGTTTTAGTTTTGGAGCGGGAAAAGCCGGAACCGGTTGCCTCAATTACATCATAACTTTTCTGTTTTTTCTGCCAGCGCTGCTCAAGTTCAAGTTCTCGGTTGTCATTCGATAAAGTCGAGTCATTAAAAACGGATCTCTTGCCCCATTTGTGGTTGACCTTCGCTTGATCAGAGTTAGAAACGAGATCTAAGGTAACCGATTGAACCAGCTCAAGTTGCTCCTAATTGTGGTTGGCCAAAGTGGTTCAAGTCGTTTCTCCGGAGGGCACTGAACCGCAGTAACTGGCTACTTCCATTTGCATTTGCAATACCATTTGCAGTGCTTTGTCGATTTCCGCTTGTGAATTTCCTGCCTGATTGGGGAGATTTATTACTTCATTCATGCAGAAACACCGCTCCCCAGATCCATTCGCAGTTCCAGCATTTTTAGCATCTCTATGGTAATTTTCGGTTGGTTCTCTGCCGCAATCTAATCAGCAGTTAATAAGCGTTTAAAAATATCCAGCGACCGACGTTGCTTCATGAATATTTTTCACTAATTGTCTATAATTATTGTCTGCTACCACACAGCTACGCTCGCTCATAAGTATTCAAGATTAATTTGGCAAATATTTTGGGTTGTGTCTTAGGTCAGGCGACTAGGCGGTTGCCTCCGCTTTCGTTGCTTACCTCACCTGCCTCGATTTGTGTTTTATCTATAGAATACGTTATTCCATTTAAGGTGGATGGAAGTATCTATGGTTATTTCTGTTAAGAAATCCAGGACACACCTTCTAGGCTCTGTTTATTGCCCTCTGTCACGCTACTCCTTTGGGTATCCTATCCTTGCAAGTCGGGAAAGGAAAACTTAATTAAATTGAGGTTGTCGTTGGGTGTTTAGTCTTCAATTTAGAAGGGAACGAATGCAAAACCGATCATGAAAGCGATCATCAATCATATAACTTCTAATTATCTTCGTTCTAATAGCTTTTGGAATGAGCTCAGATATGAATTTCTCACTTTTGTATGACTGCACTATGGCACTTGCTCTCTGATTTGTTCTCTCTCGCTCCCAGCAACACCTCTCAGCAGCACCCACGTTAAATACGATTCTCCCATTGTGGCCAACAACTGTAGCCAACGTCAACGACCTTGGCCAAAAACCCCGCCCTCCCCTGTGCGGTCTCTTGCAGTTTTGCAGTTTTCGTCTGCTATTTGCATTTCAGCTATCGTGACGAAATTCGCTGCAATTAATACAAAAAACAGACAAAACAGCGGCAGGCGAATTTGCATGTCAGCGAAGAAGCTTCAAAGTGATGAAACGCTGAAAATTTCTTCGCTGAAATGAAAACTATTTGGGGAAGACTTGTCTTAGAGCTTAATTATAATGATTCGCTTTCGTGAAATATGAGCATTTATGCGGTTTGATTAACGCAAAGAGAAAGTATCTCGCGGGTCAGTAATCTCTCGCACTTAGCCAGATATAATGGCTAATCAATTTTATGTGCACTTTTTGCCTCTGTCATGAAGTTATCTCGCGGGGATTATTCAATATCTGCCGGAAAGCAGGTGGAGTCCGGCCCCCAACTCCAACTCCAGATCCGATCAAAAACAATCTTCGTAAAGCGGCACCAACTCTAAACTCGAACTTGCAACGAGTTTAAACCGCCGGACGACTGATTTCCAACAAGATTGGGTAACGCAAGCACCAAGACCCCGCCAAAGTGCGTGTGCACTGAGAAAAATGAGATCTAGTTGCAAAGATTGAAATCTTCAAGATTGTTTATTAAATCTTGAAAGCCTATAATATTAGCCATTTGCATTAGAAGGCAGAAGGATTGTGGGAGTACATACTAACCTTTGTTGTAAGCTATCCTAGTATTACTGATATCGTATCAGCTCACTCTTAGTTCGCTGCCTAATTAACTTGTTAGGCCTGGCATGAAACCCCCTCTCGATCCCTTTACAAAACTCCGCTTGCTTCGCTCTCGATCGCTTTGGTTCCGCTCGAGTTGCTCTTGTGGGTTGGCCGCTCCCCGTCGTCCGCCCACTTGGTGCAGTCCAAGGGTATCCAAGTCGAGCTTTCAGCTCCGCTGCAGCTACACTGAAGTACACTCAACCAGTTTCGGTTTGGCTGCCAACAAGTTCGGATCGGTTGGGCTCGGCTTATCCTTCTCCGCGAGTGCGTTGCATCCTCCTCTGCCTCTTATCACAGCCGAAATCTGAAAAAGAAATAAACTGGTAAAAACACCGTTTTTGGCCAGCCCCAAGGTGAAAGCAATTTGTGCAAACTCACATTACGCATTGCGTTTTAATAAGCCAACCGGGCCACACGCACTTGTCGCCAGTACTTCGATTTTGGTTTGCAGATCACAAAGAAGTGCAGCTGTTGAGGTGTTCCAGTCCAGTTTCGTAAGAGTTAACTCCGGTGGAAGTGAGTCTTTGTTTATTTTTAGATCTGTAAGTGTGTAATAGCCCTCTCGCTGCCTAGGATATCATTCCGACAACTCCTTTGTTAGTTTGACATCCTAAAATATCAGTAAAAGTGTATAATACGAGGTATCAGAAGGTCGACGCACTGTTTGCTTGCTCTTTTGCTCAGCTAGGGTTGACACCAAACTTCTGGTTCTGGTTCCAGTCCGCCCAACATCGACGCAGAGTGATTACCCCAACACAAACATTCTACATGCCAGTCGGAAATGGCAGCCAAAGGGGCCTCTGGAAATGCAGCGCCAACCGTTTAAGCCAAACATTTTCAATTAGAAAACTTTTCTGTTTCTGGCGCCCACAACCGCAAAGCGATTGCAAAGTTTTAACTGCAGCGGCTGGGGCTGCGGCTGTTTTCCTTTTCTTTCCCTTCTTTTATTTGTTTTTCTTTGCCGGCCCAGAGTTTCACTTTCCGCTGAAGTTCGCCAGCGTTTAGAGAAAGGTATTCATTACCAAGGGCTCCTGGAGCAAAGTGGAAATGGAAGTGTACTATAAATGGAAATGAGATTGCCAGCGCCCAATTAAGTAGCCTTTCTCTCGTGCACCATTTAACTCTGTTAACTCGAATCACCGTCCTGCCGCACCTAACCGACCACGTCCTCACGGTTCCCGCTTGTCATCTTTTCCCGCAGATCTGCTCGCCGCCTGGGAGGACCTGCTCAGCTGGAGCGAGAATGCCTCGGCTGCCCGGAAACTGCAGCAGGAGATGAACGTGCTCAAGCACTCGCTGCAGCGACTGGGAGACAAGCCCACCCCGGAGCTCCTCGACACGGAGCCGGCCATCCAAATCGCCGTGGAGGCTCTTAAGGTGAGTGCAAGAATACAATAACCTTCTGCCTTTTACTAAACCTCATCCTCTCTGCAGTTCGAGCAGTCGCAACTGGCCAGCTATAGGACCAACATGCTGCGCCTCAACGCCTCCGTCCACAGCTGGCTCACTAAGCAAGAGAGGCGACTGCTGAGCGCCTTAGAGGAGCAGGAGCAACAACAGGAGTCCGAACAACTCACGCAGGATAACCCCATGGAGAAGGATAAGGCCGCCGGGGACCAGAAGGACCTTCCGGCCAGCGGAGCAGTGGCCATCACGGTCACCGACAGCAATGGTAATCAAGTGGAGGCACTCGCCACAGGAGAAGCCTCCACCTCCACGGCAGGCTGGGACGTGCACTCCCTGATGTCCTCGGAGCAGGAGTTCCACAAGCACCTGAAGAACGAAGTAAGCGACATGTATGGCGCCTGGGATGAGGCGGATGCTAGGTAAGTTAACCCCTGACATCTGCATTTGGATTTCTTCTATCTGGAACTTACATCGACAGAATCAACACGCAGCTGGAGATGCTCACGAACTCGCTGATCGCCTGGCGGCAGTTGGAGTCCGGCCTGAGTGAATTTCACTTGGCCTTGGGCCAGGATAGAGGCACACTGAAGGGTCTCGAAGGAGCTCTGGATAAGGGACAAGCCACGCCTATAGAGTTGGCCCAGAACGTCAAACTAGTGGCCAAGCTGCTGTCGGAGAAGGTCAACGTTAGCCAAGAGCAACTTCTGGCCGTACAACAGCACCTGGACCCCAATCACATCTACCACATCGCGAAGTTTACGGCCTCGAATGGTTCTCTGTCCGATTCCGGCATTTCTGATGGAGGCGCCACTTCCGACGGTGGCCTATCCGAGAGGGAGCGACGCTTGGGTGTTCTTCGACGCCTGGCCAAGCAGCTGGAACTGGCTCTGGCACCGGGAAGCGAAGCCATGCGTTCGATTGCCGCCCGAATGGAGAGTGCCGAGGCCGAGCTAAAGCACCTGCAGAACACCTGCAGGGATCTGATTGTTCGCACGGCAGCCAGCCACCAGCAGAAACAGCAGACCCAACAGAATCAGGGCCAACAGGTTGAGCCCAAAGCCAATGGACAGGTAAAGAAGAACGCTGCCAAGGGCAACGGTCAACCCCAGGTGCCCGGAAAACGCGGCAAAGGAGCTCGCAAAGCGCGTCAAGCCAAAAACACTGGAGTAGGTCAACAGGAGGAGGAACAGCAGCAGCTCAGCCCGGAACAGCAGAAGATGGTGCTGAAGCAGGTCAAAATCCTGGCAAGTGGAGATGGCGGCGACGACCCCTCCGACGATCCCTCTCTGCTCTTCAACTTGGAAAGCTCCGAGGAAGATGCCGAAGAAGTGGATCCCGCCCAGGCCTCCAAGCGCGGATGGGCGTGGCGCATCGCAAGGGCGGCTGTGCCTATGCAGGTGGCCCTGTTCACCATCTTCTGCGCCGCCTGTCTGATGCAGCCGAACTGCTGCGACAACCTGAACAACCTGTCCATGAGCTTCACGCCCCAGCTGCGCTACATCCGCGGACCACCTCCGATCTGAGGACGGAATTCGATTTACTTAGCAGGCCGCTAATCGTTGTAGGTTACCGTTACGTTATGTTAAGGCATTTAACAGCTGTAACTAGAGTTAACCATCGCAACCGCAACCCCGCCACGCAGGCAGAGCACCGTTAGCTCGCCTTTGGCGCGCGTCACTCGCCCTCGAGGTTTTATAAGGCAGAACAGAGCGCTGTCCGGGAGAGTTCGACATCCGGAGGCAGCCCCATTTTATATGTCTAATTTAGGTAGCGAGCGCGAAAGGAACGCGATTAAAAGTAAGGATATATTTGTTATTTCGGTTAGTTTCCTGAGAGTTTAGGTTGCAGTTCTATTGAACACTGAAGAAGTACTTAGGCGACGAACAGCCACTTGAATACTGCCGCAAGAAGGATCAAGCGAGATCCTACCCAGTAAATATTTATACAGAGATAATTTTCAGTTTAGTGGCGTTTTTGTATGCTTTTCTGTTTAAAAAACACTAAAGTGCCTACAAATGCGAACTGTGAACGGGGAGATGTCAGCAGATAACAAAGGATCCGAAAGGGAGTCCAAAAGAGAGTAAGAATCCAAGGCAACGAAGCAAGAAGAAGCTAAAGGCCAACTGCAGAGGAGGAGCCAGCTAAGAGCTCCCAGGCGGAGATCGATGAACAGAGTTTATATTTTTATATGCAACGCAACTAAACACAATCAGTGCGAGGACAAGGACTCTTCAGCACCACACATCGTACGTTTTATGTCTATTATATTAATAGGATATCCTTAACCTTGTTTTGAAATAAGAAAAATTCAGCAAAAGCTACTTTAAATTGTCTCTTAGGTTCGTGTTTGGAATTACTAGACTTAGTTTATGATTTACTCACTCCCGGCAGATGATCAATGTAAAATACTTGTAAGGTTTATATACTTTGTGCGTTTTCAAAACTTTCACTTGGCAGTAAAACAGAAAAACATTTATACACAAGAACATTAAAGAAAAAGTATTCAAAAATTGGTTGTCTTTCATTTTGGGCTACTTTTTGTAGCATACTTCTGAGCGGCGTGTTGTTTGTTTCTAGCAAGTTTCAGCCGATCACTAGGATGTCGGCGCTACGAACACGTATGAAGCGAACTTCTGACAGCGAGCGCAGTATGAACGGATTCCCAAAAGTATGCAACAATTTGGGGCAAATGTTCCCACAAGTAAATGGAATCCCCGCGTAAACTAAATTAATGTTGGCTGTAGTTAATTCTTCTTTAAAAAATGTAGCTTATTGAAATTTCATTGAAGGGGGAAGAAAATATAACCTCTGTCAAGACTGTTAGTTAAGTAGGCTTTATAAACCTTTCCTCTCTATAAACTGAAAATGATCTAGACCAGTAATTCAAAATTCGAGTGTGATTCCACAAATGCTCTTAGGATAAGGGGAAAAGGGCGACACATAGTGGCATCAGCGGGAACACCTGGAGACCCCTAAGAGAATTTGAAGTAATAGTGACGCTGCTGACCCCCATAAAGCTTAGCCATGGCTTTGGCAGACGAGAGCAACTTCGCCTATGTGAAGCAGGTGGCACTAGACTGGCGGGAGATGGTGCGCGAAAAGCACCAAAGTTTGTTGATGTCGCCTACGCAGAGCTTATGGGGGGATGAATCCCAGCTGCGAATGGCGGGTACAAGGTCCCGGACGCAGTCGATGATTCCGGATGAAAGACGTGCCTCCAGCTTCTACCGGCATCGCTTTTCACAACAGGAGAAGCCCCTAGTGATCGAGAGAAGGGAGGGAAGCATGGAGCCATCCCGCATCCGAATCAACGACGAGCTCCAAATTTACATTTTCCAGCCGATCTACGTCTCACCCGCTCTGAGGGCCTCCATTCAACCTCTGTCCCGCAGTGACTTAAGCCTGGCCTCGACCTTACTGGACACGCCCTTAGAAGAGGTCAACCCTGTTACGGCGGCGAGTCCAACACCACAGTCAGTGTCGCCCTAACCCGTAAAATAATCATGATTTCCTTCCACCTCATACTTTTTGTACTTCAGAGCAATAAAACACACTCGATAAAATGGGTTTAAATCATTTTCTGCTAAATTGCGACCACCTTAGTGCATCTCTAAGCTAGAAACAGTACTTAAACCTGAGAAACTGGTATTTAGTAACATCTTTTAATATTCAGTGGTAATACCGAATATTCTTCTCAACTGATATCCTTGGAAAGTGAATTTGGTATTCTTGGCTTTGCTACTCTCGTCTGATTTTGATATCCTGTTTGCCTTTCATCAAATGTCCTGCATCGGCTGGACGTCCGTTGACGTTGATGGATCTGCGCCAAATGAAACGCACTGCGAAGTTGACCTGAACAAGGGAACTCCACCTACATATGTGCAAAGCCAAAGACCAAGGTAGAACCCAAACCAAGGCGGCAATAAGAAAGTTTCGCTTATATAAAACATATGACCAATCGAAATGGAGTCGAGTATATAAATCCCATTTCCCCTCTTTTCATAGAAGCTGTGTTCTCTGTCTAATACACAAACTACCCTATCTCTTCATTCCTTTCGTTGCACTTCAGTTGTATGGCCGTCCCTGTCTGCTGTTAAGCCCAGACACGAACCTCTGTTATGCCACTGTAGAGTTCCATCTCAGCAGTAAGCGGGGACTTATTGCGAATATCAAATAGTTATTACTTTTATTGTTATATATAAACTATATACTGTCTTGAATTGAGGGATATGGTATCTAACTAATCTAAAATATTTTCCCTGATACGAAACGAACACCTTTTAGGACTGAAACCAAAAAGGCTTTATAAGTTATCCCCAATCCCTTCCCAACACATCCGCAAACCCCCTCTCGGCATTAGCATTCGATCAAGGCGATCCTGAACCAGCGACAAATGATAAAAACTTAAGCGTGTCAAGTGCGCGAACAATGAAAACATAATTTTGTTTACGCCTCGAGGGTTAATTCCCTTTCAGATTGGACGGAGAGTCACCAGTCACCACCACCAGAGGACAGGAGCACCAGAACAGGCTCAACAATTATAATAATATGTTTACTTACCAGCAGGGCGAGATGGGTGTGGCCAGGGTCCTCGACTTCGTTGCACGCTCCTCGGTTCGCGTGCCACAGCGGAAGCGAGCTGAAAATTGAATTTACATAATTTTTAGTCCGCTGAGAAATAAGAGGTAGATAATGGCTGAAAAGATTGCGGCAAGTAAGGAATAGTGATGAAATGTCGTCCTTTAAGAGGGAAATGAGATGCGTTTCTCACATGCAGAAGAGGGTGTCCGTAATATATATAATTATATGCAGAGGTATATAAACTAGACTAGAACTAGAACACTTCCTTAGACATTCTACTCATTTAGAAACGTTTTTGATTTGGATTTCGAGTTGGCCTGGCAGATTGGAGATTGCCAATAAGCTGGGTAGGAAGTTGACCGGAGGCAGGCAGGGGCGACACACTCGTCTCAACCCTTAAGCTATTCATTAAACTTTGTGATTAAACTGACCACAGCACGAGGGGTGGAAGGGAGGAGGGGATTATACACATAGCCACCCTTTTCACCCCAGGACTTGCGGCAGTTTAGTGAGGTGAAGTGAGTAAAGCGAGCGGCGCTGACTGCTGCCTGCTGACAGGCTCATTAAATGCCGCATTCATGCGGCCTTCAACTCCAACCTCTGCCCTTGTCCCGCTGGCCACGAGCAAAAGTCAACACATCGAATTGAATGCCCCCCCGAACCCCCCTCCCATTCCACCCAATCGGGCTAATTTCGAAGCACAACCTTTAAATTACAAGAGACCTTTAAACTTGAGGAGCAGAGAGGAAGGCACACAAGAAACACGGACAACAGAAACCACATAAATAACGCAAGGAAAATTGTGGAAAATTGCCGTAACAATTTATGTTGACATTATCTTGAGACACATTTTTCTATCTGTCCCTGCTTTTTTGCTTTTCTGGATGATTAATTACCGCAAAAAGAAAAATATTTGAATATGAAAAACGATGTCTGCGATAAGCTGGGCGGGAAACTTTTCCTTATTGCTCCCCAGTCGCCGATAAACCAGAAGGACTTTTAATGAACTAAACATTCCATCATCTCCTGGAGGGAAAAGATTTGGAAAGGAAATTCTAGGAGGAATCTGAGTCAGGTGATGATTTTTATGTTCTTTATGTCTTAAAAAATACTCGCACCCTGTGAGTTAGCTTTTCTAAGTCTTAAAATGTACTTTCCTGCTCAGAGAGACTTTCTCTTCATTCGCTTTAAGAACATTTCCTTTTATTCCAAAACATAAACCCTTAAAAGTGCCTTTCTCTACCTTCGACCTGCCGGAGGATTCACTTCTTCTGGGCTGCCAATAAAATTCGATTTCTGTTCGGGCCCTGACCCGGAGGAGAGGCCGAGGAAAAGGTCGTGCCGTTAAATGTAACTGCGCTGTAATTTGCATAATTTTCTATTCATTACATAATTCTGTCAATTTCCAATACATTATAATTTGTTAGAGGACAGCGAGCGGAGGGAACAGGGGAAGAACTCAGGAAAAATATGCAAAACAGCAGCCGAAGAAAAAATGGAACAAATTATAGTCGTCGCTCCCACTCCGGGTCGTCGTTCCTCTTATTTGTAATTTGTTTTCGGCTTAAAAAGATTATTTTATGGTGAAAACAACCCGAGGCAAAGTTGTTCAATTTTTTATGCGCAATATGCTGGAATTGAAAGGACGAAAAACAGGTCACCAGTTGGGGTAAAGAAATTAACACATCGGGCAGGAGAGATTGCCGAGATACGGCGAGAGTGCGGCCAAGGATCCGGAACAGCCAGAGCCAGAGCGTAGCCTCGGCGGGAATAAAAGAAACCGCAAACTTATCTAATCCTCAACCGGAACCAAAACGAAAATCACGTAGCCATTATAAATGCAAATCAAGTGTCAATATTGCACATTTGAATATTTTCGCCACAAGGATTTTCATTTGCACAGCCGAATGCGAATGCGAATGCGAATTTTCCGTGTTTTCCTTTCCTTCGTTTTGTAAATCAGCAAAGCAAACATCTGAGACAAAAGTGGCAGGCCCAGTGCGAAATCAATCGGAATCCCTAATGTCAACTGAGTGAATTTATCAGGACTTTTCAGGACATTTGCCAAACATCTGGCCAGGCATACTAATGAGGTGGCAGAGAACTTAATGATGGGTTGCCAACTGGAAGGCCCTTAGTTCGTATGATTTGGTTTAGGATTAGGATAAAGAAGTAATCACGGGTTAGTATACGATCTATATACCTTTAAACCACATTCTTATCATTATCATTATCATCTCATTTTTACATTTCGTAAAAATTTGTCAAGATTAATGCTTTTTAGTCCCTCCTCCTGATGACTTCTTGGTGGGGATCCTCTTTCCACTTAAGCCCCCCAAAAACCTTCCTAACTACTAATTGCCATTCTAAGCTGCGCAAACTTCCAGCTGCAGAAAGTTTTCGCCGCAGGCAGGTCGAAAGCCCAGGGGCCATGTCATGAATACCTGTCCCTCCTAAATCCATCTGCAGTTCCATGTCCGCCAAACTTGAATAAGTTGTCAAGATAACTTGACCTCGGCTCGGAGGCTGGTGGCTCCTGCCACAAGGAAATTACAAATATTTGACATACATACTGGCCACGTAACATGAGCTTTAATATTTCCCAACCTGAGATCGAACCCCCATAGCCCCCACTCGAAATCTGCATTCGTGACTGGAGACAATGCCGAAAGAGGTAGAAAAAACAAAGGCAGCGAGACACGCGAGTCACGCGAATTAAGCAAAACTGAGAGGGAAAAGATATATACCTGAGATTTGGGGAAAAGGATTTCCCCACCACATCATAATGCTGTCATATGCCTGGCCGATGGGTTTTATTGGGGAGCCTACATTAGCTGACATCTCCATTTCGGCTGGCAGGGAGTTATTACGAGTCTTATTTTGTTTTCTCTGACTCAAAGTGACTTGGCTGGCTGGCTGGCTGGCTGGCTGGCATGCGAGCTTCTTGGCCTAATGGAAGACAAACATTTTATGGCCAACTGACCTGCTACACCCCGCTGAAGAGCTCGTCCTCCGATTACGTATTCTCGTTCATTCAATTACATTTTTGCGCACACTCAGCACTAAAGGGACCGCTCATAAAGCGTCAAAATTTCGGGCAAATGAGCAGGCTCTGTCTTCTGATGGAAATCCTCCCACTTTGTTGTCCTTCATTAGAAACTGCTCCCCGGGGCATTCGATTCGTCCAAGGCGGCCACACACATGAGTCCGGTTCCGAGTTCCGAGTCCGAGGAGAGGACATGCCGTGTCAACGCCATCAAAGTGTTTGGCCTCTATTAAAACTGACAGCTGAACGACCTCCCCACCCACTCCTCAACACACCCTCCCCTCGTCACCCTCATCGCCAGCTGAACCGCAGCGTAAACATTGCGGCCGCCTCAATGGACCTTGGACCTCTCCGCTGACATCGCGAATCGAGTCCTGCCCCGTGTCCTTCCTCGCCTGCTGACCATCGCATTTCCCCCGAGGCCAGGACAAACACTTCGCCCCACTCAGCACTCTCCCTCTGTTTTCCCCACATTTCCCAGTCCAGTTAAGTCCGAATCTTATTGAACGTTCCACTTGATTGTGTGGCCATTCCTGAAGGCCCCAACCCAACTTCTAGATTTGAGACTTGCTTATGCTTATTCGATAAATAATAAAGCATTCAATATTTCGACAATTTTTAGGCACAAATCGGAACATACCGATTTTCGCATTTTTGGAAAGGATCTTAAAATTTTAAGAAAAACCTCAAAAATGGTGTTCGACGGGGAATTTAATTACGAACTTAATGAGGCATAACATTCCATGTTACGATCGTGTTTGGCTTCGTAATGAGGAAAATACTGATATTTAGGACGGAAAATCGAAATTTTGACTTTTAGTAAAATTTGCCATATTTTTCCCCAATGTTATGCTTATAACTTTGTCAACTTAAGAGACAGAACCAAAAGAATGACAGTTTTGTGCAGCTAACGACCCAATATTTTTGGCTTCACATCAAAATGATGGTTTTTAGTAAAATTATCGATATTTTTACCAGTATTATGCTTATAACTCTGTTAAAATAAGACGCACAGCTATAGGGAGGATTGTTTTGTGCAGCCTACGACCCGTACAAACTTTCTATGTGGGTATGGCAATGGTTTTCAGAAATTTAATTTTTGGTCAAATTTCACTTTTTTGTAAGGGGTACCATCATCCTTTTTTCGAAAATTGGAAAAATATTTTTTTCTTCAGATTTGGATGACAGTTGAATATTTTGAAAATAGATTAAAAAAGAAGCTCAACGACGTATGGCATTCCATATTCCGTGCATTTTTGGCTTGGTAATGAGAAAAATACTGATATTTCAAGCCTCCAATCCGGACAGACCGATTTTCGCTTTTTGGAAACATCATAAAATTTCCGAAAAAACTCAGAAAATGTACTTTTTGAGGTGGGTACACCGTTCGACGGGGAATTTGAATACGAACTCAACTACATTTAACATTACATGTTACGATAGTTTTTGGCTTTGTAATAACGAAAATACTGATATTTTGATTTTAATAAAATTTGCAATATTTCTTCTCAGTGTTATGCCTATAACTTTGTCAAATTAGGAGCCACAAACAAAAGGAATCCGTTTTTTTGCAGCTAACGACCCCAGAAAACTTTCTATCTGGGTATGAAGATGATTTTCGGAAATTAAAGTTTTTCTAAAATTTCACTTTTTTGTCATCATCTTTTTTTCGAAAAATTCAAGAAATATTTTTTTCTTCAGATTTTAATGGCACTTGAATATTTAAAAAAAAGACTGAAAAACAAGCTCAACGACGTATGGCATTCGAGATTGCGACCATTTTTGGGAATTTTATACAGAAAATACTAATATTTCAAGCCCCAAATTGGGACACACCGTTTTCGCTTTTTCTGAACATCATAAAAATTTACGAAAAATCTCAAAAAAAATCACTTATTGAGTGAGGTACACTGTTCGACGGGGAATTTAAATACGAACTGAACGAGATATAACTTTCCATGTTACGACCATTGTTGGCTCTATAATGAGAAAAATATCGATATTTTGGGCTTAAAATCAAAATTATGACTTTTGAGTAAAATTCCCGATATTTTTCCTCAGTGAAATGCCTATAACTTTGTCAAAAGAAGTCGAAGAACCAAAATAAAGACATTTTTGTGCAGCTAACGACCTAAAAAACTTTCTCTATCATTTTGGTGATGATTTTCGAAAGTTTATTTTTTCTGAAATTTCGCATTTTTTGTAAGGGGTACCATCATCCTTTTTTCGAAAAATTGAAACATTTTTTTTTATTCAGATTTTAATGGCACTTGAATATTTTGAAAATAGATTAAAAAACAAGCCCAACGATAAATAACATTCCATGTTACGATAATTTTTGGCTGTGTAATGAGGAAAATACTCATATTTTGGCTGGAAAATAACCCCCATTGGCACTTTGTTGCTTTTCTCAAAACCTACGATGTTTGAGTCTTAACGAAATAAATTCAGTTCTGAGTTTTCGCTGAAAAAATCACACAGCCAATAAGGGCAATTCGTATTCCCTCCAAATAGATTTAAAAAATAATGCTTATCACGTTTCCGCCATCTTAAGTAATCCCAAGTAAGGATTATGTAATTCCTCTTAGCATCTTGCCCACCTACCAAAGATGCACAGGAAGTATGTTCTTTACCAACTTTGGTGAAAGTTGCCAGGAATCTTGTTACTCTCCAACTCTTTCGCCACTTTGGTTCACCCCCGACCCGAGTTCCATTCGTCACGCCCGAATTGAAGTTAGAAAAAGGAAAAATTACGAACCAGAAATTTTTATGATATTTCTATGCAAATGCCACCCCTGCTTTCTGCTTTTCTCTTTCTTTTTTTTTGAAGGGGTTTTCTTTTTAGAATGTTTTCAGCTGCTTCACAGGTGTCCGATTTAATGATTTTACTTTATGGACTGAAAAAGTTTGCTCTAATTTTTAGATTTTTACACCCATTTTGGAATCGCTAACCCATAAATTAGAAAACTTCTCAGTTTAAATTCGCCACCCGTTTTATGAGAAATTTTTATAAAAAATACAAAAATGTAATTTTCTATGCCTCAAAACGTTGCTTTCCAAGTCTTCTCCCAACGTTTCTCAGCGCAAGTTGACTTGCAGATAAGCTCCCTGCGAGTCATAAAATATGTCACATTCTTGGCTAAATTGCAATAAGCCCATTAGGGCTGGGCCCTTTATACCCACATGAAAGGCTTTCGGGGGCTGTAATTAACCCGTTTGGTCTGGGATAAGGAGCCACAAAATGTGGCGTGAAAACATTTAGCGCACTCTTGAGGTCTGCCACATATGTAATTGTAATCTGGTAAGGAGTCCTTTCTGTGGCTTTTGAATGAGTATGTGGCTTGTCGTGTTTTCTGTTTTGTTAACTTCAACTTTTTATCACTGTAACTGTTTTTAAAGTGTTAAGCTATAAGTATCTGTTTTTCTAAAACAACAAACTTTTCGCAACCCTCGTATATGGTCACCCCTCTCCTAATGCCTTGCAAATTGACACTTGCTGAGCTCCCAACTCCCCCTAGTCCTCAAGCGCCCACTGTAGCCCTGGAAGGACGACTCAAGTCCATCAGGAAAGTGATGAATGTGCAAGTTCCTGGCCAGTCTCCTGATCTGTGTCCCGAGCTGGCCCGGCATCCGGCTCTAAATTGGATTGCATATCATTACTTTGCACTTGTCTGGCAACAAATTTTCGCACTTCCCTTGGCCGGGGGAGCAGCGAGAAAAAAGTCAAGAAAAGGATAATTTATGCGTCTTGCAGGAAGTCTCTTTGATGGACATTCCTTTCAAATGCTCTGAGGTGGTAGTCGGGCCCTCCCCTTACCAGGACTCAATCGCTGGACAAATCCAATAAAACAAACTGCAAACTTGCCCTTCATGTGTGTCAGATAATATTGGCTTTGCGAACAATAAAGAATGGGAGCATGGCAGTCCGATGTATTGCCTAACAATGATTAATGTATTTCCTGGAACAGAAGTAAAAACATATACTAAAGGGAGGCATTCCATCCTGCAGTAAACAAGCTAAATAATTCCGCTTAAATCGTTCATTATGTCTGTGCTGTCATTATTTCTATGAAATCATGTTCTAGTGACATCCCAGTTAATCTTTTTGACGCTCTGAATTGGCCTTGCCAAAAGGTTTCCCCAGCACTCGACTTACGCATAACCTGCTGACAGCCGAACAGCATATTTCCATCTCAGGGGGACTCCCTGAGACACACACCAAATGTCAACTTCAAATTCAACTTAAAAATGTCTTTGGATAAGGGCTAGTTTGATCTGCTGCCTGTCGGCTTACAAGGCCTCCGGGTTTCCACCCTGCCTTCTGGACCCAAGGCCTCTCATTACGCCACTCCCCCACACGCACGCATAACTTTGGCTTAATTCGAAATTAAATTTATCATCAATGCAATTAGTGGCCATAAATTAAGGATTCCCATTCGGCGGCGCATCCTTCTCCCAGCGATTTCCCTCCGTGGTCACAAGTGTGAATTATGGCCGCAATGCCGCATAACCTCTTCTGCATACCCGGCTGTATCCTCATGTGTGTCCTGCGGTCAAATTAAATTAAATTGTCCTTTTTCATTTCGATACACTTTCGAACTCTCCAGAGAGCTAGAGCGAGAGAGAGAGGCGGAGAGGGCAGTGCCGCATCTCCGTCAGCTCCATTAAGCCAATAAAGCATTCGTTTCATTGGATTACGTATGCTGATGTGGGGGCAGAGTGGGGAATGTCCCAGGGAATGGAGACTGGGATCCGGTTACACACACATGCCTTTGGGAAGGACACGGTCAGCGGAGAGTCCCCTGGTCCCTGCCCCTTGCTTCAGGCTCAATTTGTGCCCTGATGAATGGGTCCATTCATACATGGGCCAGAAATGAATAAGGAAAAATGGTGCAGAAATAAAGTTCTTGGTTTTTGGTGGTCCATAGTTCTATTTTTAATACAAAACAAGTGTTTAATTATTTTTCAAGGAACAAGTCAGATTGAATCCATCCCCCGGACTGGATGTAAGGGTAAGGGTAATTGCTCATGTCAACCAGTTCCACGACCTCTCACCCACTCCTCTCGGCTGGTCCAGTCCCGTTGATTAAATGCCCGAGATAATCATTTAATCCTCGAGAGCGAATCGCAGGCGTTGAGATAAACTTCTTCATGTATTATTCATCATTGGGCTTTCATTACTTTCTCCGCTTTAATTTCCCTGACCCCGCACTGTGGTCAAAATGTGGATTTAATAAGAGAAATGCAGCGAACCTAATGAACTTCCTGTTTGTCCTGCTTGAGCTTCCTTATTTCCCCTTTGGCTTCCTCTTATTTTGGCCTCCAGCCAAGCAGAAGAGATTTCACCCGCTTTCCCCCGCCCATTAAGCCATTTTCCCTCCTCCTTCTGCTGCTGATTGTGATGGATAAACTATTGGGAAATTGCCTCGGAAGATGCCAGAATTTGGCTCAATTGAATGCGTTTCGATTGAAATTCACTTTCTTGCTTTTGGCAGTGATGTTTTCGAATCGCTGCCCCTGACCACGCCCCTATGACGATGGCAGACGAAGGCAGTTGCCACAAACAGAGTTTGGAAATCTTACATCTATCTCTTTTAAAGTTGATTTAAAACAGACTCAGTTTTGGGTCAGACAACTGGCGACATTTTGGAGAGTAGAGAAGACTTCACTATTTCTAATATCCAGCCTCAGAGCACTTTGTAGTTGGCAGCGCGTTGCATCATAAACCATGCTCTGTCATACAAACGACTTCATTAAAAGCTCCGCAGTTTTCATTGCGCCAAATATTTCCTAATGAACGCGCCAAACAGTCTCCAGACTGTGGCTTAAAATATGGAGCTGACATCATAGGAGAATCTTCCCCAAGGCGTAGTTTAAAGTAAAGGGATTTAAGGGATCTGTAATCCGCCAAAAGTCAAAACCTTTTCTATACAAATACTCATCGAATTCCTTAAATTATTAACCAGCTTTCTGGGGAACAGCTGGAGATATTCCTCGGCAAGGGGCTTGGGAATTGGCAGATTTTTGCAAGAATTCTCAGACACGTTCTTTTCGAATTTGAATGGCAATAATCGATCCCAGCGGCATACTCCTCCTCTAAAGAGGACACTTGCAACCCCATCCCGAAGTCCAGCTTAAAGCTGATGTTATCTGCGAGATGTTTATCTTGCGGCCTCACCTCTGACTCTTCACTCTGAGGGGATTAAAAAGAAATCCACTCGAAATTGAATACGATTAAATTCGAAATTGACCTCTGTCCGACCATATGCAAATGCCAGATAATCCCGGATTCCCGGAACAGTCCTCCCCTCATTTAAGCGAGCTGTGAAAGTCAGGAAGCCCACAGCAGTTTTCCAATTGTCCTTTTCCCTCTGCTACAGCATTTTAAAATCGAATTTTCAGCCGCAACAAAAAAGGGTGGCGCAAAGTCAAAGGGGCAGGGGTCTGCCTTTTATGGCCGAGGGTTGCTCTCACCCCATAGGGGTTCCGGGCTCATAGGGGTAGTGCACGGGTTGCCTGCTCTCAAAACATAATTACGAGCATGTAAACAATAATTTAATTTCGCACTAATGCAGCAAATTTGTGGGCTGATTGTGGGCTTTGCTAACGAACTGCCTCTCGAGGAAGGGGTTACAGCCGAGGGTGCGAACTTGGCCGTAACCTGTGTTAACTTGAGGTTTTAAAATAATACTTCTTCTTCTGAAGATCATAACTAATATCATCTCCTTGTTCTCTTTCTGCAAACTCTTTCATCTGACAAATTTTGATTTCTGCTAAGAAAGATTTATGAGTGCAGCTCATGGAACCCTTTCGGCTGTCTTAAAGGGGCAGCCCATAAATCTTCGCTTTGCCAAATGTCTTAAAGGGAAGATAAAAGAGGTTACTGCAGCTACTAACTTCTGACAGTACTGTGCTTTCTAATCGTCTTAGGACTTTCATTCGGTTCTTCAGTAATTAACATAACCAAGAGCGCACTTTCTCTTTTCCAGTCGGCGGCGAAACGGAAATCCCATTGAGTTTCAGCTTCGATGGGCAAACATTGTTCCGACACTTAAATTTGCATAATCAAAATCAAAAACATCATTTCCATTCCTCCCCCGCCGGCTGTCAATATGCCACTTGGAAGCCGCAGTTGAGCTTTTAAAATTATGCAAATTCAATTTTGAGACACTTTCCCGGCGTCCTGGACTTCCGCCTGCACTCGGGAGTTGCGACATAAATTCGAGTAACTGTATTAATATAATTGGCCGGGGGCGGTTGCCTTGGCTCTTAAAATTAGATTTAGATGTGCTCCTCCTCCTCCTCCTGCGACTTTCCCTTTTCTTCGATTTGATTACCTTTGTTGTCCTAGCCGAGTGGAGCGTCTTACTCCTGATCCGGGGGGGCTGTGGGCTTAAGTTTAAAGCTCCATTTACCCTGCAGTGGCCATAATTTAAAACCTGTATCTCCTTGTACTCCTTGGCCATGAATCATGTTTAGTTTTGGACTTGCAAATCGCTTTATTATTCAGCCCAATTGCGCTCCGACTATAAATAATTAATTTAGATGGTTTCCCGGGGAGGTGCGGTCCTTTATTTATGGTTTGGTGCCAGGGTCCGGCTTAACTGTTGCTTCCTGGCCAGAGATTTGTTGTCTGCCGGTGAGTTAGGGCCATTTAGATGTGAGATTACCTTTTATGGGTTTTGGTTCTGAAGGCGGAAGTCAACTTGTAGAGCTGTTCGAGAGGAACAAAAGGACTCGCCCAAAGCACTTGATTTGTTTCTATTACAAAAGTTAGAACTGTACGGAAAAAGAGTTATTGGTTGTTCCTCTAACAACTTGCAAGCAGTAAAAGCCCATTGAAGAAGATAAGACCTCTGTCTGTCCAGAAACATCCTTTAAGAATATCTTAACTTCCATAGAAGGATATCTTTAACTCCCGTACAAGCCCAACTTCATTTGCCATTCAGATAATCAGATGGCCACTGATCCCTCCTCCATCGATCCCTGTATGCCATTTACTTCCCCATCCGCGCTCCCGACTTAACTTCGAATGTCATCCAATTCCATTTTTTCACACCTTCTGCGGGCATTTTCGGGATTCCTTATACGAGGATAATACGTTTATGGCAGCTGCAGCCGTTAACTGTCCATAAAAGTGCACATTATTGTAATGTTGCATTGTCCTGGAACGGCAGTTTGAGCCTGGCTAACGGCAGGACATCGTCTTGGAGGTCTGAGACGGTCTCTCTTGGTCTTTCGGGTCGGGCGTTGAGAGTTGGCAGTTTGCCCGGCAGGACATCGCTCCCAGCTCCTCCGAGAAGTGTAAATGTTTTAGTGGATTATCGCTTGGCACGATTTTTATCATCGAATGGCATTCGATTGGAATGTCCTTCGGCGGTGGCGGTGGCGGAGGCGGGTCTTGGCCTTAAGCCGGGCCATTGCAACGGGAACTGTTTGGCCAAGTGAATTGTACTTTGACCGAAGGACATTAGTCGGAAAGTCAGAGAGCATCCATTAGAGCAAAGCCCAAAACCGTTTCAAATCTCGTTAGGCCTCGCCCTCCCCCCACACTGGGCCAGCGGTCGAGGGTGGAAAGTGGAGTTCATATACGAATAGACCCCGCAAATGTCAGCAATAAAAAGATAATCATGATTTACAGCCAGCATCAATATGTGGCCAGGAATGTCTGAGGACATTCCGCAAAGTTTATGGGGAGCAGTCAGGAGCTGCGAGGGGGAAGCTGTCAAAAGTCCTTGTTCGACTGTCATTCGGCATTTTATTAGCATATTAATTATAGGCAGCAGGGCGCAGCTTCCTCCTCCGCAATTAAACTCGAACCTGGAACCATTTAAACTTTGACACCTGCAACTCTCCTCGGAATTCGCGCAAACTTTTATTGGCTCGAGCTGGGAAATCTCATTAATCTTCCGCCGCTGCAGAGGTGTAAAACGTAAACAAATCTCTTTTTTATGGTAATTGAACTTTTTTATTGTTTTCCCGCTGTCTTTTTTCCTGCCTTTTGTTTCCATTTTGATTTGTTTCCGTTTCGTCTGGATTACTTATCGATTTCATTTAATTAGTCCGACACTTTGCATACAAGTCAGGGGTGGGGAGTCCCCCTGAGCAGGGACTGCGAGTCCCAGACAGGCGGTAAACTAATTTGTATAAACTAATTGAGAGATTTGCGCTGGTCAGCCAGCCCCGCACAGGCTACTTTATGACGTGTTCTCTCATTAGCAATAAAAACCAAATGGAAATGGTCTGATTAGCCCGGGAATGGCATTGCGATTGTTTCTAGTTTGGCCGGGAGGGAGGAGTCCCCGAGGAATTATCACCAAGCAGGGGTTGGGGGGTAGAACTAATTGCATAGTTTCGGGGATTAGGGGAGTGGATCTAAATGCCTCGATTCGTATTCATAGCCGGACATCGAACTTACAGCGTTCAAATGCATGCTCATTCGACAAATAATAGTCAATACAATGTGGGTTCAGCTTCCTACCAAGGTCATAGACTGCGTAGTTCCCTTAGTAGTTCCTTTAAACTCACCTAAATCCCTTAACCCATTAGTAGAAGAGCTTCCCAGTCCAGACAGTCAACAGCCAGGCAACCTTTCGCTATCTGCATTTATGGACTAATAGATAATGGCAGCCAAGTTTGGGAAGCCTTTGCCTTCCCAGGCCAGGACTCTGCTCCGTTGCGAGGACTCATTACGCCGCCGTCGTTATCTGTCCCATATGAGAACGCCGGCAAGGCGGGGGCATGCCGAATGGCTTTATTGTAATTGGGCTGCAACATTTTGTTAAAATATGACATATTTTATGACTCACAGGGCGGGCGCTGGTGGGTGGCTTCCCGGCTTTTATCTGGCACTCCCATGTGTAATTTGCATTTGGGCCAGGACTCTGCATGTGCGCCAAATGAATTCAAATTGGTCCCATTTGTACTTTATTAGGGTTAAGTTTTGGTTATTATCGCAGATAATGAGTCTCCCGCTGGAAGAGTAAGGAGTCCTGAAGCTGGAGTTCAGGTACAAAGGAAACTTTGCTGTCTGTAATGTTAGGTACACAGGGAGAACGACTTAGCGACTCTCATCTAATTCCCGCTACTATAAAATCTCATATTCTCTCAGTGCTAAGGATCTTCCCTGCGCTTTTTGCCTTCTCCTCCCAAATTGCAAAATATGCGCGGAATTCCTTGTACCTCGAGAAGCCAAAAAAGCCCTCGAAAAAGCGA
This sequence comes from Drosophila eugracilis, assembly GCF_018153835.1. Taxonomy (NCBI): domain Eukaryota; kingdom Metazoa; phylum Arthropoda; class Insecta; order Diptera; family Drosophilidae; genus Drosophila; species Drosophila eugracilis. Next base: position 453,420 of record NW_024572964.1, on the reverse strand, counting down.
AATATATTTCAGTCGTTTTGGGGTTTTTGTCGCCCGCAGATGTCTGGACCTTGGAGGAGATTTCTGACTCGGGAGTATCCACGCTGAGCAGCTCCCTTTGCGAGGGGCAGATGGATATCGAGCCGAAGAGTCTTTCGATAAATTAAATCAAATTTTTCAGATTTTTGAGCATGTCCAACGCGTGCAGAGAGTGAGGACGGCAAACATAATTGGGCGCAGAAAATAAGTCAAAGCCAGACTTGGTTTTATGCTTTCTGCCTGCCCGACGAATTCAATGAAAATGCCACAAAATGTCATAAGTAAATTATTCACAATAGATCCCGATTGATTGACACCCACACGCGCCGCCTTCGTTTGATTCGCTTTGAATCGGCCCAAAAACGGCCCAAATTATATGGAGAAGGGAAATTGCCGAGAGCCAGACACGTGTCAGAGAAGTCAGAGAGGGGCCTTCCAGGAAACATGTCACGAGAGTGAAAAAATATCCCCCTTCTCCCGGAGCAGTGATGGGAATGTCCTTTAATAACTTAACTAAGTGTCCTCGGCATAAAGTTGACAAATGTCTTAATACAGTCTCGAGACGAATCAGATCCCCGAGGAGCCACGGCCAGCAGCGAGAGTCTCCCCAGACATGCAAATCAAAGAATTTATCACTCAGGAGGAGGAGGAGGAGTATCTACTGTTCCCGGCCTTAGTTCATCTCCATCGCCGATGCGGCCAAGTGTAAGACTATGAATAATAAAAAGGGTTAAATTAGCATTTTCACATTTATTTGAGCGATGACATGGCTGATACAGCGGCTCTTCATCTTGGGCCTTATCTCCGGGAGCTGGGGCTGCTTAGGGCTAAGGCCGGATTGGGTATTATCCCGGGAGCCGGGGTTTATTAGCGAACGCGTGCAGCGGCAATCATGAGGCGCGTTAGCGGAGGAAAGGGTGGAGCTGGGACTACAGCAATTTCCGATGACATTCAGAAAAGGAGTTGCCCTTCGGGTTAATCACTAATGATGGCCCCCATCCAAGGACATTTCGGAACTGAAAGGAAAGGCGTTTAAGCGTGGTGCCAGAAGATTACGCTGCATCCTCGAAAAGGATTGAGCATGTAAGCCCTAAAAAGATGACAAGGGGGATAAGATGCTGCGATAAAGCTCTAACAGTGATGGAACTATTAAGGAAATGGCTTTTATCAGTTACTATTTAAATCTGAGTTCAGGATTAAGATCCAAGCTGCAGCTTAGAAAGATCTTAGCCTGACCAATACCTCGCACATCTATCTCCATCAAGCTGCCCGGCCCACTCCCATTTCTCAGCCATCGCAATTTAAAGTCCAGAGTGCCGCCTCCCTCCTGCTCCGGTTAATTGCTGTGTAAATCAAATCCATCTGCCGTCAAAACACGGATCCATTTCATTTCGCCCAGTTCGGAGGCGAGTCGGCATTTCCTACAAGGATTGCCCATTAAAAATGTTAATTAGTTGCACAAACAGTGAGCTTCGGTGATTGCGAGACGGCAACTGGGGCAGAGAGTCCGCAGGAGGAGGCCGTATAGGGAGCTCAGAGAGCACAGAGCTGCGAGCCAGGGCTCGGCGGACATCGCGTGTATGCAAATTGAATTCGGCGCTGTCGTTGGTGTCCTCGATTGAATGGCAATTAAGATAAATGTTCGCGGCATGTCCGCACTTAAGCCCAACATGCCGCGAAGTCACACTTTGGCCGCAGAGCAGCTTCCCCAGGACAGCCTCCGCGGGGCGGGAATCTCTCGAAGCCAATCATTATTAACTAATTTCGTTGACACTTTTGGCTCTGCAGGAAGCGAAGAAGCTCTTGATATTTGGTTTTTGAACATAATATCTCTTCAATGGCAATATAATTTCATGCTGCAAAATCATTGCTGTATCTCGACGTGAGAGTGCTCTTTAAAAGGATTTTCGCAGGTTGCCTTATCAATTGGCGATTCGCGTCACGTTTGCAGCGTCTGGCGAAAATCGATAAGCGGCCAAGGCAAGGCAAACCGGCCAAAGGCCAAGGCGAACTGGATGGATGGTACCGTTGCCGTGGCAATCAGCTGGCCGGCCATGCCCATCAGCTCCCGCCCCGAAGCGAACAAGTGCAACGAACCGACTGCGAGGAAATCCCCTTTGAAATGCCCACCATTAATCCTGCATAGAACAGATATTAGATGCTGGCTGAGCGAAAATATTTTTATAATTTCGACTTTTTGATAAATCACAGGCGAAGTGGCATCATTTGTCAAGCGGCATCCCCGAGAAGTGCTCGTATGTGGCCCACCCCGCCCCGCCCTCTTCCACATATGTCACTGGGGTCAAAATTGCGACACTTTCGTCATGGAAGCCAGTGGATCGAAACGGGGAGCTGCAGTAATAAATGACCTCTTCCTCCTGGAGGGCAGAACATGAGTTATGGTCTTCGGCTAATAATATGCCAGGACATGTCTACCGGAACCCGGAACCCTTTACCCAGCCAGCCTGCCGTGATGAGCGCAAATTAAGTTTGTGGCACTTCCTCAAGTTGCTTGTTCTTTGGGGAATTCCTCGGAAAACAATTGTCTTAAGGTTGCAATTCTTCATCTCCTCGAAGGACTGCTAATTGTGCTGACAATTTCTATGACGCGACTGCTGAAATATTGGAAAATTATGCGGAATTAATGTGGCCCAGGCTACTCCATCTGCTACCAGCTTTTATCAAAAAATTAGAGCGTGAAATAAAGCCTGGCATGTAGGAAGCAGCAGAGAAACAGCTCGATTTATTGGGAACCATAAATCATAGGACTGCGACAGGGGATGAGAATCGAAGGGAGTCTGGAGGCAGAGGGGAGTGAGTGGAAGTTCAGCTCCATTCACAGAACGCCTTCCTTTCATTAGGCCAACTATTCGAAGAGAAGGTAACTCTCTTTTGTTTCATTCACAAAGCCTTATTAGCTGGTTACAAATTTCAATCACGTTTCGAAACATCGCCTTTGATAGCATCTCCTGAATGAAACATAATTTTAGATGAAATAGAAGCCAAGAGAGGAGAAAGATTCTGCTGCTTGTGGGTGTACCTATACCGGAGACTAAAAACTGAATGAAAAGTTCTCGAATTCAGAGCGCGTGCTGAGATCGAAGGAGATTATGCCTGGTACTAGAACCCCTTCTTTGATGGCTTCATTCATGGGAAATTCGACAGGTAGAGCAGCGGTACAGGCTTACGACCAGCGGAAATGGAACATTGAGGAAACGCTTATCTCGGGATATCTCCAAGTTACTGAGACATCTTCTATCGGGGGAGCAGATAGAGCGACTCAGAACTCAGCGACTGCCATAATGAAATTTAACCAAATTGGGCTGAAATTGCACGCCGTCTGCCAGCGTTACCATAAACCGATCTCGAATTCCGCGTACGATCGCCCAGGCATCCTTATATTCGCCGACTTATGGCTCCAAGCGTGGCGTCGCCTTCTACGGCTGGGCGGACTTCTAAATCTGGCCAGCGGTGGATGGACACGTGCTCCTCCGACTCCATAATGCGGCTCCCTGCCTTCGGGCGGTTCTGCAATTTAAATTTTGATTTCCTTTTTAATTGCCTTCAATTAGTGAGGCATCGTTTGGCGTTGGCTCTGATTCAATGTCGATCATCATGATGGGTTATAAAAAGAAAGCTTGACTAAGCCAAACATCTTTCAGTTCTTTGCAGTAACTTGAAACTGCTCTAGGAAGTATAAAGTTGCTTCTGCATTTTCATAATGCAGATCTGTTCAGCTTTGTAAACCCATCTCAATGCACCTCTTTCAATCCTTCTCAATCTGCTTAAAATGTAAGTTTGACTTAACATTCTGGTTTGGCTGCCTCTCAATTAACTCTTCGCTCGCATCCTTCTTGGTCGAAATCCCAGCCCAACCGTTAAGGAACTCCTTCCCTGCCATTTAAGGCGACAACTTGTTTTTGTCCCTGGCTGGGTAATGTGACTAATTGGAACTCCAGTCGCCGGCTCATTTTCCAGCATAATTAGTTCCCAATCAGAGGATGGACGTTGGCCAGGTAGATCTTTTGGCAGGTGTAACTGAGTAAGTGCGTGACAGTTTATGAAATTTATGACATTATTTTCTCCTCTCTCCCGCTCTATCGACCTTTCCCTGGAAATCTCAACGGTGGCTGGCAATCAGGTCCTTCTTTCTCCCCGATCAGCAGGGTTCCTTTCTCCTGGCGCTGGCCTCGTCATAAACGTCACAATATCCCACACAAAGCAACTTGATTATTATTACTGCTGGTCAGATCAGATAGCAGTGTGGGATGTGCAAAACATATTGACTGACCCCTAGATCAAGGAGATAGCAGCAGGTCAACTTGCCTGTCCAATCTTAACTTCCCATCTGCCTTACCCTTTGGCCCTGTGACCTTTTGGAATGGCATTCCTTGGCCAAATTTGTTTGCAAATTAACCGTTTGCATATTGCAAAGGGAACGCTCTCGTTTAGGAATTTATGAGCAGGCATTTCCATTCCCTCGGCTGGCCTCAGCTGCGGAAAAGTTACGAGGAAATTGCGTGCGGCATGGGAACTTTCTCGCAATTTCTCGGCAATTGCCAAAAATGAACTCGGGCCTCTGAAATGGCACTGGGAATGGGGAGCCAAAGTCCTTTGTCAACATTTTAAATGCATTTTTATTGAGATTCATATCGCGAATTCGCACAAAGAACTAAACGCGTCTCTGGATCGACTTCAAATTCCTTAAATTATTGCCTATCCCCAGCCCAAAGGACACCCACCCAACCCCACGTGAGCCAATCCCCTGGAACATTGTCAAACCGAGAGGTTTAAAGTCGTTCCGGCACTCGCACGTTTTATGCGAATTTGAACGGTAATAATCGATCCCTGCGGCATTTTAAAAAATAAATCCGTTTCGCAAATGGAAATGGAAATGGAAAGGAAAGTGGAGAGCGGAAAGCGGGAAGCGGAAGCCAGGGAGGAAAGGAGAGCCCTGAGAGTCCTTTGAATTATGGCAGTTGCTAAGCTCGCACATATGGAACAATGAAGCACATGGATCCCGGGAGCAGTCGGGGTTTTATTCGTTTCTTATCTGAGTTTGATTCGGCATCCGAATTGCAGTAAATTAAAAAGTGCAAACAAAACACTTTGATACAGACGCGAGCTGACTTTATGGCCCAGACGTTGCCAAAGATGCGAGTCCTGATTGGGGGTTAATTAGGAGGAGGGGAAGGGAGTGGCTCTGGGCTTAATGGCACTAAGTAGATCTTCGATTAAGGCGGATGTAGGGATTGCTTTTAATCTCAGTACTCAGTTCTTTATTTGTCGATGGTGTTAAAAGGATTGTTCTTAGGGAGTTTCTTCTGCATTCACGAAAGTTAAAAAGTTTGCTGAGCAGAATCAGGACAAGCTGTGTTTTCCAACTAAGCAGGAGACCCACCTCTCTCTTACTCACTCACACAGAATGTCTGTACAATATTATAATTTGACACTAAGCCTACTCATTTATGGTTTCATTAGGAAGTTCCCCTACTCCACATCCTGCCGTAAAGTTAATTCAATCAAAGGAAGCTGCATTCTGGTCGTAAATTAAGCGCGAATTATGAATATTTCTCAGTCGAAGGCGCAGAACTGATCACGTTCCTCTCTATCCTGTAGCCTGAGAAGATGCTGCTGATGTAAATCATGATTATCATTTTATTGCTGACACATGTTTTCATTAACATTCCGCTTCCCTTGCTCGAGGAACAACCCCCGTCCCATAGTTTCCCTGCCATTTCCAAATATGATGACAAATGACGTCGCAGGACCATTTCCCATTTTCCATAATTTCGCAATTCTGCACACTTGCCGTCGTCCATCCCAGAGGTCAACGGGATTTACATAATCGGGCAGTTCCGCTCAGCTCCCTCCCCCAAACTGGCAGCCAGTCTGCCATCAATCAAAAATTGCAATTGGCTGCTGGACGATGGCCATCCTGATGGGTAAATAAACTTGGTGGCTTGGCCCCAAGGATCGGGATTAAGCTGTTGTCTTCCCCTCGCTTCACACTCCCTGCGGAGTGGCCAAAATCCATACTAGAACTCCATTCCCATCAGCTACTCTGACCTGCAACGTCTTGCAAAGGCAATTCGAAGGCAAAAATCCTTGGCGGCAGCTGCCGGCGCCCGAGATGTCGCCATAAAAAGGCGTTGAGATTGGTAAATTAAACGCGGAATTAGGGAAGGGGGGAGGAGAACTCAAAGGTTAAATGGCTCGCGACTGAAAAGGGTTGAGCGAACCTTGTTGAAATTAGCATTAATTGGTCATTGCGACCGGCCTAGACCAGCAACGGCCCTCCGGGGAACTCTTCCAGAGATTAAATAAGCCAAAGAAGCCCAAAAAATGGCACGGAAGAGGAAAGGAAAGGGGAAATGCGAAATGGAAAGCTTTAAGATGAGACAGAAGTACAACATAATTTGACAAGTCATAATATTGATGGCGTTGGCCAGGATTTATGGGCCACATCATCTGTGGATATCGAAGGGCTGGCTCTCGGGCAGGGGAATCGATTATATGGCCTTGTAATCGAACAGATCGACAATGGGGCCATAAATCTTGCCCGGAACCCTGCCACACTTTAAATCGAAACGGAAGATTTATTTCCCAGCCACAAGTGCTGCCTACCTCCAGCCTAGCCAACCCGTAACCCCTTTTACATCGTTTCAAGTGGTTCGAATGCAGCATATGTGCGGGTCCTGTACGGGTTTCCTCAAAGGGTTGGCAGGCCTCTCCCTCCCCCCTTAGCAGTTTTCCTTTTCTTTTTTAATATAACCCCTAGTTGAACTAATTTCCCGCCCGTTCGGCCTCTTTACAGACAATAAATTTAACGCAATTTTTCCCCGTTTTAATTTCCCAAACAATTGTTAGTCTCATTTTTTCTGTGCCTGCGGAAGACGCCTTGGAATTTTCCGAGGGTCGCAGAAGAAGGTACAAAATATGCAAATGTCCATGAAATTGTCGGGGAATTGGTACAAAAAATGCTGGAAAATAAAAGAAATTAACAAACATAAAATTAATGTTGGCACCCAACAAACTTTTCCCGCCTCTCGATGCAACCCTGAACGGGGAGTAGTAGAAAGAAATGGAGAGGGGGTGGAAAAGCAGAAGCAGGCAGGAGTGGGGTGCAAAGGTAGAGCTGTGGAAATTGTGTGTGTCCTGCACGTGTTTCCATTTGCGACATCATTCGACACTTGGCTGGCTTTTCCTGCGCTTTGTTGCGAAAATTGTTTTTCCTCGGTCTGCTTGGCTCTTTCTTGCATTTTCCACCCAGTCAGCGATGATAGAAATCGCATTAAGCAGCCCCCAGAAGTCAGCGAGGACATCAGAATGCAGGCAAACTGGCCAAATGCCAATAAGAATCATCTCAAATGGCCAAGATAGGAAAGCCTTGCCAGGAAAGGTAAGGAAGATGGTTATTCAGACTCATATGGGTGTGCTCTGGGATGTCCAGATCAATGGCTTCCCAAATCTCTGTAATAATAGCTCTGCTTGCTGATACCTTGGCCTGTATACTGTATATATAATCAAGAACTAGTGAAGTCCACTCTTAATTGCTTCCAAAAATGGAAGAAAGCGAAATAAATTTGGCGAGTTAAGCCTACCTTCCTCCCGCTGCCCTCCTTAATGGTCCTTTGCCGCGTCCAGTTAAGAACAGGAAGTTCGTTAGCAGGAAGAAATTTCTCTTTATTAAATTTTCACTTGCCGAACGGCGTTTCGTTCGGGGAAAAACAACAACGGAAAATGAGGAAAAATGCGTGAGGCCGTGCAATGAATAATGCATGAATTTGTCTCTCGACAAAAGCCTTTTAAATGATACGAGTGGGGAGGAGGAGGAGGAGGAGGGGGAGGGCCAGTGATTATCTGAACGCGTGTGTGGGTGTGTCATAAACCCCTCACATGTGTGTGGGTGCTTGCTCATGTGTGTGTGTGTTTGTCCTTTGAATAGCCACAATTACCCAAACCGCCCACCGTAGTCAGCAAATTGAGGCCAAATATTGGCAATTTATGGCTAAACCAGGAAAATATTAAACTAAATATATAAATAAATCTAATTAAAGTTATATCGGGCTTGAGTTACCATTCCTAGCCACCAGAGATACAAGTTCACTTCATTACTCTGCCACACTTGCTTGCCACACCAATCCCGAGTCATCCTCCTGTTGCTTCCTCAATTAGTCGCTGGTGCAGGTTTCCGCTCATCAGCCGCCGCTCATTGCTGTTTGCACAAATTGATTGACACTGATGTGTCCTCCCAGCCTCAGAAGAACCACCCACCTCCCCGCTTGCCACTGACAGCAAACTGACACCAGTCGAACTTCACGCACACGCATCCTGCCCCAGGACCTCCTTCTGCCTTTCCCAGCCTGCACAATCCACACATGTAACATTTTCCGACGTCCTGTCCATATGCTTTATTAGTTTATTCCTTCTGGGGGGTGGTTCCTGCTCCTGCTTCTGTGGCCCAACAACACACACGCTAATATTAATTTATTGTCCTTCTCATCCTCACCCCCGCAACTCCCCCTCCCCACCCTCTGAACACACATCAAAATGAAAAAGGACAATTTAATTTCATTTACCGCAGAGGATAAGCCAAGTTGGGGGGCCAGGGAGCACGGATCAAATGCCATTATTAACACTTGCGACCACAGAAATTCGGTCAAAAGAGCCGGAAAAGTCCGCAACTTTCCCTGTCATGTGCGCTGCTCCACTCGCCTGGCGCTTGAGAGGTCTAATTGCGGAATGATGAATCTCCTTGAGTCCGCAGGAAGAGTGGGCAGGGGGACGCCCGTCTTCCTGTTCCAGTTTAATAATTCATTTTGAATATTTTCCGCTTATCGCTGAGGGAGAGATTTATGTTCGGGTCATGTAACCCGATACCTTAACCGCCGCCGCAGTCTCAGGTCTCCAAGGCTCCTTATCCGCGGTGGCCAACATGATTTAATGCTCACTTACTTTGCTCGGCTCCCGGACTTTTCCGCTTTTCCGCTTTTCCCTCTGGCGCCATTAAATCTCATTAAAAAGTTCCGCCTCCTAGGGAGTCGCAAACTCGGGATGCAAATTACAAATGTTTTCGCATTCCTCACTCTACTTGAAATGCAAATGCAAGCCGGAAAACTGATGAAAAGTTGCTGCAAATATCTCAAAGTTGAGTTTTCCATTCAAGCATTTTCAGGGAAATCAAGGATAAATGGCTACTTCATTGTGAGGCGACTCCTAGGTAAGATGATTAAGCTGTTGGGGTGTTTGACTTTAGTTGGGAAAATCGAGGCATGCAGCCTTTTTAAGACTTGATTGAAATGTAAATGCGGGGGCTTACTCTTAGTTTTGGTATATAACCCCGATAGTAACCCCTTCAAATCGATGTTGGTATCAATCACAGTTCGTCATCGATAACTTCGATTGTGAGTCATCGCTTGACGGTGACTCCTACGAGTTTTCGTCTTTTATTAATTATTAATCCCCATCTTTCTTTGTTATTAAAAGCGACAACGCATAAAACCAGCATAATAAATCCACAAATGCCTTGACTCTACTAACCCCCCCCTCCCTGCCACGCCCTCCGCCCCCTTCCTGTTTGCAGTGAACATGGAATGCAAATGAAAGAGACAGCACTCGGGCTAGAGAGAGAGAGAGAGGGCAGACAAAAATGTTGGCATTAAAATTTCAGTCACATTTCAAACCGAGAAAAAAATGCAAACACACAAACAGAGAGAGAGAGAGCAGCAGTTGGAGCGAGGGAGACGGGGCTACAGAAGACAAAAGTAAATAAGTAAACAGGGAGCAGCTAGTCAACAAAGGGGGGTGGGTGGTTAAAGAGGGGCAGTGGAGTTGGAGCCATGTTTACATAAGCAAATAGAATACAAATGCCTTCGCAGGGAAAGGGCAGCAGCACTCCCCCTCCACTATGTACACAACATTTATGTATGCCCCTATATACCATCCACTTATATACCCACGGATATATACCCAGCTCAGTCACGTCCCGCCCATTCACTTGGAAAGTCGATGCTCGATGTGACTGATTACTGCGTCCATGTTGCTGCTGCTGCTGCTGCTGTTGCTGCTGCTGCTGCTGTTGCTGCTGCTGCCGCTGTAGAAGTTGCTGCTGGGGGGGCTGTTAATGACAAACAACTTCTGCCATTTTGGAGAAAGATGTCGACAATGTTTACATAGTCAGTTTAGGGGTCTGCAGAGGCTCCTCAAAGGGATGCACTGTTTACTCCCGTAACATAGTTTTGATGGACCTTCTATACTCTCTTCTCTGAACTTTAAGTATTAGCTAAGACATTTAAGTAGATATCTCTTCTGACTTTGAACTCTTCTCTGCCCCCAACCCACTTCTCTACCAGTTGCAAGCGCTTCCCTTTTCCATTTGTGTACTTCTTTTGGAGAACTTTCAAAGATTTTCGAATGTTGCCCACTTTTTAATATGTAGACGGCGTAGCCGAATCTTCGCCGGAGTCCGGGCCGAGGTCTTCATTTGAATATTCGGCTGTTTACTCCGTATTGAGGTTGATTTCCCCTCATTCGTGGGTCTCTGTACTGCGGCGGTAATTTGTCTGCGGATCAAACAGTCCGCCGCTGCGGTGTAGGAAAAGGTTTATGCAAATGGCACGGCTGAGGGGAAAACCTTACCTCACTTGCACCTTAAAGCCACCTCACTCGGAGTGATAATTCGTTTGTTACTTATTCATCAGTCACTCGACACTAATCAACTAAAGTAACCACGCATGTCCTGCCACCAGGAACTGGAGGCACACAACCAGAGAACATAAAACATTCCGTTGCATAATTGAGGAGGACGAAGCGGCGAATTTATGGCAGCTTTCCGCTCATATGTCTTTGGAGACTTATTTGTTTGTTTGAGCCAGAGCTTGGCGGGCTGCTTGACAATTCCTTTTGCATTAAATATTTTTATGGCCTCTGGCTGCCTCGGCTTTTATTGTTTTATGGCCCGGGCTGCCGTGTCGGGTTCATGAATATTTCACGGGAAAAGCGAACTATGATGGGCATTTCCATAGAGCCTAGAAGTTAATCTCTTTAAGTAAAATCAGGCGGAGGACTTCAAGTCGGGAGGGAGGTGGCGCAAGTACTTGTACTCCAAGTGCGAGTAGTGTGTATCTACCATATATCCATATCCACCAGATACGTTCGCAAGATGCAGCAGGAGACGAGGACGGCGACAGAGACAGCGACCGAGACCGAGAAGCAGAAGTCAACGAACAGCGGCGTCGGCAGCTCCTTTGGCAGAGACTAACGTTCCCCGCACGTGACGCGCATTTCCAATTGGATTTATGATTTTAATACTTCGTATTTTTTCATAAGGCAACGTCTTCTGAAGTAGCAGCCGAGGCAGTCACTCCGCCTGCAAGTTATGGCACTGCAATTGGCGGCGCACTCAAAGTTCCCCGGGGAGCGAGCCCCCTCGAGATACGATCAACCAGGAATTGATTCCCCGATATGCAGATGAGCGTTAGATGGCCACTGTCAGGCGAAGACAACCCCAAACTAAACTTGACAACAAGAATTTATGCAAACGAAAGAAAAGATGTTTTTAAAAACTAAGTAAAAGGGGTTTTCCCAACAAGCTACTTGGCCAGATGACTCCATTAACCCCCTCAATTGCCATATATTTGCACATTCCGCCAGACTCTCCATATCTGCGATCTTTTCCCAAACCCCATTTGCCTGCCCGTCACATCGAATGGGCCATAAAATTTGTTAATTCTCCGCTGCGGAGAAACAAAGCCGAAACAAAATCAGGCCAGATCTAAAAACGAAACGAGAGCAGTTCGAGTCTCGATCCGATCGAGATCCAGTTTGGGTTAAGGTTTTAATGGCGCACAGAAGCACGGATTGCGGGGGAAGGTGGAAATGGGGAGTTACCTGTACCTGATGCCCCACCTTATCTCAAATGGGAAATCATTACGACTCTATCGCTGCCTCGCTCCAGCTCGCCGTCCCTCTCGCTTTTATGGCCTTCTTGGGCAGACAAATCAGAGATTTCGCTTCTCGACTCTTTTTATGTCCCAACTTCGGCTGTAAAAATATTTTTAACAACATTTCACGTAATTTCCACGACGACAACTAAATAATTACAATTTTTAGTGCACTTACAAGAGTGTTTTTCACGTATTTTGGCCGAGGGAAGGCAGTTCAGGTGGAAAGTAATAGAACAGGAGATACATCTTATGGGATGTACCTTGAAACTAGCACATCAGCTTCGCCGAATTAATCTACTTAGGGCTGTTAATACTAATAATCACATGACATCAAATTAACATTTCCCGCGGGGGAAGGCAGACAAATTGCCGTTTTATTTAAATGAAAATTCGCGATTTGCAATTGGCCAATAATTCGCCATGAAATTGCCGCCGAAGGAACGGGATGTGATAAGGAGCTAGGAGCGGCGGAGCGGCGGAACGGCGGAAGGAAGTTCAATTCGCGATTTGACAAATCTCCGACAATTTCGCACACTCGCGAGCATTTTTTTAGCACTCCCGCATGAGAGAAGAGGGGGAAATGCCATTTGCCAGCGGGAAATTGGTGACAGTTGCTGTTTATTGACATTCGCCCGAAGCCACCGTGAAAACATTTTAAAATTTCTGTAAAACATAAAACCGAATCACGGGGCGGCAGGCAGAAGGGTAGCTTCTGTCAGGCGGCAGCCCACAACAACAGATTCGCATAATATTTCACACCAACTTCCGGATTTTCCTCTGTTTTTTGTTTTTTGTATTTTGTTTTCAAGAGCTGATGTTTGGGCTTATGTAATCGGCTTGTTCTGCGGCGGCTACGGGTAACGGCTGTTCCAGTCCTGCAGATTAGATATGAGGACGGGAGCAGATAGATCGATGGCATTGCGGATAAATAGTTGGCAGCATATGCCGCTAATGGAAGCCGGAGAGAAATGCCAAACCAATTTTAAACATATTTAATAAGAGAAAATGGGGAATAAAATCTCGAAACTACATTACACATTCCAAGCTTAAGACTATTATCAGCCAAACACACTTTCTTGCTGGCTTAAGTAGTCGTTAAGAACTTTCGAGCTAATGGAAGTCAGCGAACGACTTTCCCGACATGCTCGTTGCATCTTTCAATTAGAAAGCTCTCGCTGGCTCAGCAGAAAGCACTAAGGGGACAAGGACGTCATAAAGTGTCATCAAACTTTCAGCAGTCCCGAAATGCGTGACACATGCAGAGCCAGGGGAAGGGCATTGGCAAAGGAGTAACCCCAGGAGAGGCAGAGGAACGAGTGAAGGAAAAGCTACGATGTGACCCCAAAATAATCCAGGCATTAGCATACATAATACATAACATGCTGATAAATCGGTCAGGCCACTGGAATAATTTTCCAGCCCGCTAAATAATTAATTTAAATCGCCGCAATCTTAGCCGCCGCCTTATTTATGCCCGAACTAAAAGCCAAATCGCAGATCTCCGAATGCCCTCTCTAGGCCGCCTCCAAGATTCATTGGCTTCGGTTTTTCTGCGGCTTCTGGCCCTCTTGGGATGGTCAGCCGAGTCCCGGCAGAAGTCACTCGGCCGTGTCGTGGAGATGGCTCATTTAGATGCTAGATTAATTTTATTGCCCCGAAAACTTCTTGCAAATTGTTTGCGTAATATGGAAATCGTGCTGCAGAGCCGAAAAAGTAAACTTGTTGGGGCACAGATTCTGAGTTCCAAAAAGAGCTTGAAGGGTTTTGCATTCCTCTTAATTTCTGTTAGTTTCTTTAGCTTGCCTCGGGACTAGGCAAATATCTTAAAGGTTTAGTTCTTGCCGAAAGCAACAAAGGATTCGATTTTTTATTATTATTCAAGATTAGCCAGATTTTGGGCTGTCTGAAATTCGATTTCCATTTCATTGGGCATCAGACTTGACCCTTGACCCGGCAACGCCTCAGGGAAAATCCTGCGTGCAGACAAGCGAAGGTAATTCGTATCCTGCCTTCTCTCCTCCTCTCCCCCTGAGGCTACATCCACCACATAATGATGCATTGACAGCACCAGTCAACCTCTCAGTGGAGAGTAGCAAAAAGGGGTAACATCTGAGAAGATGAAAGTTATTCCAATATTCCATGATTGATTTGTGAATTTCCCCAAAGTTTTCATTCATTAAGAGGCAGATTTAATCAGCAGCTTGTTTTATAAACAGAATTAAACTTTAGTCAGCTTTATTCCCCACCGAAACCGTGACGAATCCAGTGACTGTTCACACTTCCCGAGCCTCCCCCTCGGTGACTGAATACATTTTTGACAAATTGAGTTATGTTCGCAGCCCGGTAAATACAAACAGAGCTACAGATTATTTCATTAGTATTCGTAACGCTGATTGCATTTTAATTAACGAGGCGCCACTCCCCCGGCCAACAGCCCCCTTAACCCCTTGCCAGCCTTAACCCCTTCTAGAACGCGAACAGCGGAACCCGTTTGACACGAAAAATTGCAAGAATCTTGAGTGATTTAATTTCAATTTTAATAACTCAATTTGCCTCGGCGCCGGCTCGTTTCCTTAAATTGTTTTAGAATTCCAACTGCGATTGCAAATCTACTCGATACATATAATTAAGGCTGCTCCGGTCCAAGGAATTCCTCAGTTTCCAGTGGAGAAAATGTTCCCATATGCCAGGCAGGGTGCAGGGATGGAGGGGTGCAGGGCAGTAGGGCAGCAGGGATGAAGACACCTCCCCCACCATGCGAGGATTTATTTTATGGACAGTCCGCTCTTGATGACCGTGCGATGAGGACGATGACGATGCTGACGAACCGAATCGAACTGGTCAGCAAGGAAGCCCGGAATGTCCGAACTGGGAATTTCGATTGATCGTAAACCGAAATGGGTATTGCCGCCCCGGCACTGCTCAATTTATTTGCGGCAGCGATAAAAATGTTCATGAATTATTAACAGGTAAGTAAGAGAGAGTCCGGTCTCGAGTGAAGGGGGTTCAACGAACCTTCCTTCGGCTGGGAGGAAATCGATATTACATTACCTATTTTTAGTTTTCAGTTCATAAATTTTACTAAAAATTTCAAAAAATGTACTTCTTGAGTACAGTTCACAGATTGACGGACAATTAATTTACGAACTCAATGAGGTATAGCATTCCATGATATGAATATATTTAGCATTGTAATAAGGAAAACAATGATAGTTTGGGCGGAAATTCTAGATTATGACTTTTAGTAAAATTTGCCATATTTTTGCCAGTATTATGCTTATAACTTTGTCAAGTTAAGAGGCAGAACCAAAAGAATGACAATTTTGTGCAGCTAACGACCCAAGCAAACATTCTATGTGGGTGTGGCGATGAATTTCGGAAATTAACATTTTTGTGAAATTTCACTTTTTTGTAAGGGGTACCATCATAATTTTTTCCAAAAATTTAAAAAATATTTTTTTCCTCAGATTTGAATGGGATTTCATAAATTTGAAAATAGATTGAAATACAAGCCTAACGACATATAAAAAAACCATATTCCGACTATTTTTAGCTTTGTAATGTACAAAATACTGATATTTTGAGCCTCAAATCAGGGTCAGACCATTTTTACGTTTTTTGAACATCATAAAATTTACGAAAAATCTCAAAAAATGTACTTTTTGAGTGTGGTACATAGTTTGACAGAGAATTTAAATACGAACTCAGCGAGATATAACATTCCATGTTACGATCACTTTTGGCTTTGAAATGGGGAAAATACTGATATTTTGGGCGGAACATCAAAATTGCGACTTTTGAATAAAATTCGACACATATTTCCCCAGTGTTATGCTTATAACTTTGTTAAAAGAAGGCGCAGAAGTAAAATAAAGACTGTTTTGTGGAGCTAACGACCTCAACAAACTTTTTGTATCATTTTGGTGATGATTATATAAAGTTTATTTTTTGTAAAATTTTGCATTTTTTGTACCATCATTTGGGTACCATCATTCTTTTTTCGAAAAATTGAAGAAATATTTTTTTATTCAGATTTGAATGGCAGGTTATTTTTTCGAATATAGATTGAAAGACAAGCTCAACGAGATATAACATTCCATGTTACGACCATTTTTGGCTTTGTAATGAGGAAAAGACTGATATTTTGAGACACAAGTCGGGACTGACCGTTTTTCCAATTTTTGGAAACATCAAAAAATTCCGAAAAATCTGAAAAAATGCCCTTTTTGAGTGCGGTACACAGTTCGACGGGGAATTTATATACGAACTCAACGAGGTTTAATAACCCATGTTAAGATAATTTTTGGCTTTGTAATGAGGAAAATACTGATAGTTTGGACTTAAAATCAAAATTGTGACTTTTTAGTGAAATTTGCCATATTTCTTCTCAGTGTTATGTCTATAACTTTGTCAAATTAAGAGCCACAAACAAAAGGAATCCGTTTTTTTGCAGCTAACGACCCCAGAAAACTTTCTATCTGGGTATGAAGATGATTTTCGGAAATTAAAATTTTTCTAAAATTTCACTTTTTTGTAAGGGGTACCATCATAATTTTTTCGAAAAATTCAAGAAATATTTTTTTCTTCAGATTTCAATGCCACTTGAATACTTTGAAAAAAGACTGAAAAACAAGCTCAACGAGGTATGGCATTCGAGATTCCGACCATTTTTGGCTATTTTATACACAAAATACTAATATTTCAAGCCCCAAATTGGGACACACCATTTTCGCTTTTTCTGAACATCATAAAAATTTGCCAAAAATCTCTTAAAACTCACTTTTTAAGAGTGGTACACAGTTAGATGGGGAATTTGAATACGGACTCAGCGAGGTATAACATTCCATGTTACGACCATTTTTGGTTCCGTAATGAGGACAATACTGATATTTTGGACTTAATATCAAAATTGTGTCTTTTTAGTAAAATTTGCGACATTTTCCCCCAGTGTTATTCTAATAACTTTGTCAAAAGAAGTCGCAGAACCAAAAGAAAGACTGTTTTGTGCAGCTAAAGACCCAAAGAAACTTTCTGTATCATTTTGGTGATGATTTTCGAAAGTTTATTTTTTGTGAAATTTCGCATTTTTTGTAAGGGGTACCATCATCATTTTTTTGAAAAATTTAAAAAATATTTTTTTTTTCAGATTTTAATGGCACTTGAATATTTTAAAAATAGATTGAAAAACAAGCTCAACGAGATATAACATTCCATGTTACGATCATGTTTGGCTTTGTAATGATGAAAATACTGAAATTTTGAGGTACAAATCGGGACATACCGATTCTTGCATTTTTTGGAAACATCATAAAAAATTACGAAAAATCTTTAAAAAAATCACTTTTTGAGTGAGGTACACTGTTCGACGGGGAATTTAAATACGAACTGAACGAGATAAACCTTTCCATGTTACTACCATTGTTGGCTCTATAATGAGGGAAATACTGATATTTTGGGCTTAAAATCAAAATTATGACTTTTGAGTAAAATTCTCGATATTTTTCCTCAGTGTAATGCCTATAACTTTGTCAAAAGAAGTCGCAGAACCAAAAGAAAGACATTTTTGTGCATCTAACAACCCAAAGAAACTTTCTGTGTCATTGCTATGTTGATTACCAAAAATTTATTTTTCCCTAAATTTTGACTTTTTTGTAAGGGGTACCATCATCTTTTTTTCGAAAAATTGAAAAAATATTTTTTTCTTCAGATTTGAATCGGACTTGAATATTTTGAAAAAAGACTGAAAAAGAAGCTCAACGAGGTATGGCATTCCGAATTCCGACCATATTTGGTCTTGTTATGGGAAAAATACGTATATTTTGATCTTTGAATTGGGGCAGACCGATTTTCGACAGGTCCTTTCATCATAAAATTTTTCGAAAAATCTCAAAAAAAGCCTGGTACACCGTTCGACGGGGAATTTAAATACGAACTTAGCAAGGTATGACATTCCATCTTACGACTATTTTTGGCTCCGTAATGAGGAAAATACTAATATTTTGGGCTGAAAATAAAAATTGTGACTTTTTAGTGAAATTTACAATACTTTCCCCAGTATTATGTTTATAACTTTGTCAAATTTAGAGGTACTACCGAAAGGAACACTGTTTTTTGCAGCTAACGACCCAGACCAACTTCTTATCTGGGTATGAAGATGATTTTCGGAAATTAAAATTTTTCTAAAATTTCACTTTTTTGTAAGGGGTACCATCATCTTTTTTTCGAAAAATTCAAAAAATATTTTTTTCTTCAGATTTGAATGACAATTAAATATTTTGAAAAAAGATTAAAAAACAAGCTTTACGACATATGACATTCCAGATTCCGACCATTTTTGGCTATTTTATAGTCAAAATACTGATATTTTGAGCCTCAAAAAATGGTCAGACCGGTTTTCGCATTTTTTGAACATCATAAAAATTTATGAAAAATCTCAAAAAATTTACTTTTTGAGTGTGGTACACAGTTCGACGGGGAATTTAAATACGAATACGAACTAATCCATGTTAAGATAATTTTTGGCTTTGTTATGATGAAAATGCTGATATTAATTGTGTGGAAAACCTTTTATTTTCCTCCTCAATCCTTGCTTAGCTTCAGGTAAAAGACTAGTTCCAGCTTAGCTGTATAAAACCAAAACATTAACTGACCTTCTTCCATTCGAAAACACTATCATCTCCTTGTTCTCACCGTTGTGATTACATAATGCGATAAAACCAGGCTAACGCCCTAGGACCCACGTTTATGAAAAGAAAAGTGCACGGCAGTGAAAGGCATGTCCTTGAGGGAAACTCAGGTGTTCCTTCTGACACTTTATGAAATTTATGACATTATTGGGTCCGCTCCTTTCCCTAGAAGTGAGTCTAACGGTAAAGACCTCTGCAAGGACACCCTGAAACCCAAGGGTAGGCCAGGATAGTGTCTGGCGATAAGTCATGGACTGTCCAAACATTTTCCCATCGGCATGATATATTTCTCTATTACACCGATCCCGAACTGATGTTATCTTTGGCTCTCCGCGAGTCTTTCTTCTGCCTCAGCATTGAAATCTGCGAAGAAGTCACTCGCTTAGATTTCTGACATCCCTCAGTCCTCAGTCCTCAGTCCTTCTCCATACTCTGTAATTTTCAGGGCCGCAGGCGAAAGCTTCTTTCGGCGGCATAAATTATCTGCCACTGCGGATCTAAATTAAACACAAACATTTGAGATTGCCCACAGCTCAGGCAAATCCTTTAAACACAAATAAACGCAGACTCCGCCGCTCTCAACTATCACTCCCCTTTTTCCCGGCCACTGCCAAGGTTGTCTTACAAGGATTTGCCATTAAAAATGTTAATTAGTTGGGCAACTCTGCCATTGAGCTTCAACTCTGCCACTCTGCCTTACAGTGGGATGAAGCTGTTCCTTAACTTAATTTAATCCACTAACTTGGTCTTTGTTACCTTCTCTTAAAAAGATGAAAGTAGCATAAGCAAACTCTGATGGGCATAAAAGAGTTCAAATCTATTCTACCCAAATAGTATGAAAGAGATTTGGTCCACCAACCGACACCACTGTGCCGTAATGGCTTGCCCCAATTGGAATGTGAGAACGTGGCTACCGACTTGCGGCATCCACAGCGACCGAGACTTTCAGCCCGAGTTTGGCCATCGGACATCGCGTGTGCATGCAAATCGAAGGCGGCCGGAGATCGAACGCCAATTAGGATGAATGTTTGGGGCATGCCGATCCAGTCCCCGGACCGTCCCCATCCTTTTCGCCAGGCCAGACTGCATGACGCCGCGTGCCGCATGCCGCATGCCGCAAGCCGCTGAAAAAAGAGAGAGGAGTGGAGAGGAGGCTGTCTTCTCCCTGAACTTGCAATCATCAGTTGTCAGTTAATTGCTAAAAACTGTTCACACGTTCCAGGTGCGACTTTTGCATACAGTCCGGCCTCAAGATGAAGTCCCGCTTCGGAAGGAAATCCCAATGGCCATGCTAGTCACGTTCGCGAGCTGCGATTGGGGGTCTCGGGAAAATCAATATCAAAGAAACCCAATCTCGAGCCCGACTTCCCTTTCGACTTCGCCACTTCCGCCGACGGACATCATCCCCTAAAACTGACCAAGATTGAGTTCCTCTCTCCGAAAATCGGGGGCGTCGAAAGTTGTTTCATTTGTGTCCATCTTTTTGGGAGAAATTAAGCATGTACGGACTGTCCCGAGACCCAGTTATGCAAATCCAAGAAATCACAGGCCCGGCCACAGAGGCTCATAAATATCGACGAATTCTACGAATTGCCGGAGTCCCAGGGTCTTCTGCAGGTGTGCTATTTAAATGCATGTCAGCGACCGCCAAAAAAAGGCGGCAATCGAAAAACAAACACGCCTCCACACGAAACAATTGCAGGTCTTAACTACGATTATAAATAATCTAAGATTTCCTCTTATTAAAAGTTATTTTCGGGCTAACTTTACCTTTTAGTCTCAAGCTAACTTAGGTTCCCCCCTTCTCAACTCCACTCCTAGTTTAAGAAGGATAGTTTTTACCTTTTTATAGAAACTATTTCTGTTCTAACGTTTCTCCAAGTGTACTCTTAAGGCCCAACCCTCGCTCAAGGGGCTCTTAATATGACGAACACGTCCCCTCAAAACCGTTCGGATCGGCGGATCGCAGTGGATCAGTGTGGATCGCCTCGACTTATTCGTTTGTTTTGCTTGGCTTTTCGTAATTTCCATTCGTCGCACTTTCAGCGAATCAATCAAACCCATCCGATACGATCCGTCCCAGTCCAAGCCGGAGAAGGTCTTTGCCACATAGCCCGATCGGCTGATAAACCTGTCAGGCCGAGGGCATAAATTAATCGACGCATAGTTTCGACTTTAAGCCAAAAGTTGTATTAAACTTTCGCCGAGGAAAATCAATACTCATGCCCAGGGATTCCTACCCAGAGTGAGAACTGTAATCCTGTATCCTGGCCCTGGCTCACTCGCTCATGCTCGTCACGTGCCGCAGGACGACGGCAGGCATTCCCCAACTCCATCTCCGCCTTAAGTTTTGTGTACATTTTAGCACATATTCCCAACTTGAAGCCCCGCTCGATATCCTGACAGGTACATAGAGATGGATGCACATATACTAGCTCTTACATAAGGCAATTACATACTAGACTCGTGACTCGCACATTTCTGGATGCTCGATGGGTTCCCTCACAGTCGGGGTCACCACATCGGATGAGTAATTTGTCTTGATGCGTTTAATTTCTTTTACTTTAGTCCGCCTTGATAAGAATTTCAGTAATTTGAACTCCATTTGCTTATCACAAGATATCATTAGACCACATAACCCAGTATCAGCAGCCAAACAACCAAAGTGGGATACCATTCTCATTACGGCTAAAGGTCAGCCGGCTGGGGGCAAGGCCTCATTTCATTTTATTCTCCGCCGAGGCAAGGCAGCAAGGCAGCAAAGCAGCAAAGTAGCAAAGCAGCAGCCAAGCAGCACGCTCCAAGCACATTTGCCATGTTTAGAATTAAGACTTCAGATACTCGAGATGCTCCAAAAGTCCAAACGGCCGCAGAAAACGGCAACAGACGAGGCGGACAGAACCAATTCCGAAGGCAGCCAAGGCAGCCAAGGCAGCCAGCCTCAGGTCTCGAGTCTCGAGTCTCCCGACTCGAATCTTGAGTCTTGAGGCTCGAGACTCGAGTCCAACTCATGTTACTCACGTTCCAAACGAGCTTTTGTCAACTTGTCTAAATGATTTTTGCACACTGTAAACAAGCCAAGACACTGCGCCAGACGGACGGACGAACGGACGGACGCTCCGTTGGACGGACAGTTGGAACGGCGACAACATTCAGTATTGACGTTGACCCTGCACGACTGCGATTCAGAAGTGGGGACTCCGTCGTCCGATTGCCTGGGGCTGTGAGTGTGTGCCAAGGATTCGCAACCTGAAGCCCAAGTCGTGTGTGATGGGGCAGGAAGGTATGTTTGGGGAGCGGAGAACGGGGGGCGGGGCGGCCAAGCGGGCAGCAGCATTCCCCGTGGGAGTCTTTTGTTATTGTTGTGCTGATCTCTGGATTTTCGTTTCGATATTGTCGTGTAATCACGAATTTATTTTATTGAAAATCACTTGACAGGTGGCGCCTTATTTAACTAAGTTGTCAGCCCTCCTACCACCCCCCACCCCCACCCACCTGGGGAAATGGCTATGAGAATGGGAATGGAAAAATTGTTAGTCATAAATGTTTTGTGGGAACAAGTTGGTGGTGGAAGGGGGAGGCTGGCCAGACATGTTTGGTGTAGCTAATACGAGGAAGTTTCTTGGCCAGGAGTCCATGGCGGATTATGACTTCTAATGGGATTGGGCAAGGGAATTGGCAAAGGATGATGGTTAATGAGAACTAAATTGCTTGACCAGAAAGACGAATGAAGTGATGTTCGGGGCTATTAGCATGTCATATTAAGACCTTTAGATATTCTGACTAACTAACTAAATAGTTTGGAAATCATTCGAATGGCCTTCCTTAAGCATTATTTTATTTTGAAACCTTCTTCTCCTCTAGGCCATTCTATCCCTAATTAGGATAGACTTCTTCAGATCCGCATAGAGCATACTCCTGACCTATCCTTGCCACATTCATTTCGAATAACACATCTCCTTTTCCATGCCTCATTGACTCCGAAACGAGCTCCCCGATGACTACCCCAGTAGACCGCCTTATCGCGCCCTCAACAACATCACACACCATCCACAGAACACAACATCACCGCTGCCGCGCTGAGAGTTGCCCCAGCGAATTCTCCAGAGAATGCCCCGAGCGAAGGAGAGAACTCAGGTGGTCAGAGCTCTCTAGAGCGAGAGAGAGAGAGAGAGATGGAGACCAAAACAAAAACATGATATATACGATATGATGTGTGGATGCTGGAGAGGACCGCAGTGCAACGGTGTGTGTGGCTTCTATGTGAGTGTGTGTGTGTGTGCTGGCAACTCTCCCATACGAAAACCTGCTCCACCACCATTTGCAGCTTGCAATGCGCCGCTCCAAGTTTCGCAGATGCAAGCGCAGATGAGATGACGATGATGACGATGCTCTGGAGTTCGGACCAACAACATCCAGCCATCCAACAACCTCCAACCAACCGACCAACCGACCAACCGACCAAACGACCGAGGCGACCGACCATGTTTCCTGATGCGAGGCGAGGCGATAGTTTATCGCCAATTTTCGTGCCGTGCAGAGGTGAACGCGGACCAAAAACGTGCGAAAGGAAAAGCTCTGCCCAGATGCGAATGAGCCCTGCTCCCTATCGCACCCGTAGTACCATCCGTGCAGCCGTTCAGCCGTGCATCCGTTTACCCGTACGTCCTACTGTACGGGCACCCCTAACTAACTCAAGGTTGACTTTGGGACTCGGCTTTCCTCCTCGACTTCCAGCCACTTGTTTTTCGTTTGCATCCGATTTTTTCGGCTGCCGTCGGTTGTTCTGCTAGGGACAGGGATGATTATGAGGGACTGAGCTGAGCCACCTCCCGAGAACTGCCCCCGAAACAGCCATGCGCGTTAACGGTAAATAATGGCCGCCATCTTGGCCCAAACGGAATGTGCGAATACGTCTATATAATCCCCAAGTGCTGTGTCTCTGTGAAAGTGCGTGTGACCACATCAAATCAAAGATAAATAGCTGCCAAGCCAACGCCGAGCATAAAAAGTCGCATTAGGGTGGGTCGAGTTCTGTGGATCCAAGATTGGAGATCAATCGTAGGGAAGGAAGAGAGTCTACTCACTTGAATCCCAAATCTTTCGATATGTTTTCTTCCAATTTAAACTATCGTTGTTATCCCGAAACATAAATTAAACTGAAATTGATTATCAAATAAGTTTCCATATGAAGAATTTCGAAAATTAAAACCCCAAACTTTCTTCCTTCCTACGATACCGCATCGATAAGAGTTTGAACCACCCTAACAAGCCTTCATATAGCCAGATATATAGATAAAGGAACATCATTGGAATGGAGCACCACGGCAGTGGTTTCGTGGCTTCGCCATGGGCCGCCGTCCTGGGCCACCACTCGATGGCCTCCGATGCCGGGTTCGCCGCTGCGGCTGCTGCGGCGCATGTCCAGAACCACTCGATGCACCACCCCATACACTCTCATCACCACCACCACTCGCACCCACATCCGCACTCGCATCCGCACCACCATCCGCACCTGGGCGCCGCCGGAGGGATGCCGATGGATCTGCATGTGCCGCAGGGATTCCCCTACTACAGGTAAATAAAACGAGACCAGCACTTCATTCCGCTGCCTCAGGCAGGGTCTCCCTCTATTGGTGTCTCTCTCTTGCTGGAGTTTGCATGCAAATTTTGGGGGCGTTGCCAAAGCCGGGAAAGTGTCCACCTGGCACCCAATGGGCTAGCCCGGGATTCGGTGAGACAAAAGATGGATTGGCCGCCTAACAATGGGAAATTAATCCACTTCAATGTTTCCTGCCTGGGGTGGGTGAGAGATAGTTACAGGTACTAAGTAGTAGTCAAAATTTGAGATTTAAATGAAAGTAATAAAAGATCTTAATCTATCTTTCGGATACCTTTAAGTATTTCATGTATAACCGACCTTTTGAAGAGCTAAAATAAAAGATACAAAGGATGACCCTCTCCTTGACCTGATCAGCTCTTACCCACCGCAATGAAACTCATCAAAAAAGTAGCTTTCGCCGCCAAAAATCAGGACTAAACGAGCGAGAAATTAAATTTGGCAAGGGGAGGAGCGTAGGGTGGTGGCAAAGTGGGGAGCGGGGAGCGGGGGCACTACAGAGGTGCCAACATCGACGAAACTCATAATTAAACTAATTGAATTTACGTGACAATAACACTTTCGACACTCTCTCAGCCGGCGACTGAAAGGCGAGCGATGAGGGCTTCACGAAGTCGGGCGATTGTCACGAGATAAGTTGGGCAGCCTCCCTCCAGTAGGCCCCTTCATCTTCGCTTTTCCAATGCCCAGCACTCGGGGTTTCGTAAGCCTCCTCCGTAATGCATGGTTATTTTCAATATCGAAAAACGAAATCGGCATCAAAGAATTTTTCGCCGCAATAGCCATGAAGCCGAAGTGGCAATCCGGGCCCAGTCTTAAGCCGAGACCTCTTTTAGACATTCCCACAACCATATTGCAATGGCGATGTAATTCATGAACTCTGATTGGTGGCCCCGGCGAAGGAGTCGAGGATGTAGTTAAGATTGGGACTCCAGGAGTCCGCGATGCGGGCTTTGACTACCAGTGGCGAGGCTTTTCGTTTCGGGTTAGCTAGAGATGAGCAGGAGTGACTGTGGACTTGGAATTTATGAAGGTACAGCTCTTTCTATAAGCTCTGTTAAGACTTCTGAAAGGAATCCATCTTCATTTCTAACATCTAGATTTGGGGGATACTGATGTACCTAAGGGGGGCATACTAAGAACCTATCGGTTACCCACTCACGCACATCTCTAACGTACTCACAGGCCTCTCTATTCCGGACCTAAACTTCAACTGCAACTCCAACCCCAGCCCCAACCCCAACCCCAACTCCGAACTCCCGACTCTGCAACTCTGCCACTCCAACTTCTCGGATCACACAATCAGCGTCTATCAGCATTTTTCAATTATATCGGAATAGCGTTATCCGTGGCTGGATCGCGTCAGAACGCATAATTACTATAATCACCTGAGTTATTACCTTGGCGAATATTGGCGGAGGAGCCCAGGGAGGGCAGCGAAGTAATATTAAAAGCAACCAGCGAGAAGGGAGAAGGGTGGGACACAGAAATCTAAACTGTGATTGTTGCCCCTTTCGAGCCCCCCTTGCCGCCCTGCGATAGGCCGCCTGATGACGCTGCCTCAATTTCATTTTGGTCTTTTTCCCATTATTTTCATTTTTTATGTTTTTTATATTTTTTTTTTTGTTTTTTCTTATGCCTCAATTCGTTAAAGTTACATTACACCGAGAGAAACCGTGGGGAGGGGCCACTCAAACCAAAAGCGAGTGAAACAAAAAGAGTTTTGACCTAACTGGAAAATTGCTGGGACGTTTGTTTTTCATTACAGCCGACAACTTTGTTGCTGTTGTTAGTTAGAGGAGCTTTTCCGGGGGGTAAGGCGCCTTCAGCGGCAGGAAAGAGGGAAATTGGGAAAGGGGGAGGATGGGGGCATGTAAAAACCCAATGCGATTGAGGAGCACGAACAGCATTTTCATTGCACAAAGCGATCTCCACACACAATTTTCCATGGTCAGCAAAGAGGATTCGAGCTCTTTGCGGTTTTCGAGGCCAAGGCACCCCCTCCGCCGCCGCCCCTGGACCCCTAACCCCTCTGTACCGCTAAGACCCCAACCCAGACAACGGTAACACCGCAAAATGTGCAGTGAAAAACCATCATTTCAACAATTTATATTTCGAACGTGATTGGCTGACTTGGCCGGCCAGAGAGCTCCCCAGGAAGGGGCTTAGGAGTGGCTGGCAGGGGGAGGGGAGGGGCGGGGCGGCAGGGTTAGTAGCACTGCAAGACGGCCATTAAGAAATTGCTGTAAAGCATAAAGAGCAAAATGAAACCGAACAAAGAGCCACACAACATAGCTCAGCGCGAGAAAATGAAATAAAATGCAGCAGATTATGATTGCGATTATGTCGGCTCCGTCCGGGGATTTGGCGGCAGCATGGCGGGGCAGGCACATGAACTTGATGATGGGAATGAACATATGAGAAACGGCCAATGGACATTGCAGGCTGGACAGCCAAGTGGCAACATCAGCAGAGGGATTTGGAAACAAATTAAGAAAATGAGAGCCTTCATAAGGTTATGGGAATATGGCAAACTTTAAAATAAGCGAAATGCCTCCTCCTCCTCCTCCAGCTTCTGTCTACAAAGAAAAGCCGCTGATTTGAGTTTAATCAGCAGTTTCCATCACCCGCCAAGAAGGAGAAGAAAAGCCCGATCCGGTCCAGCGACCCGCGAAGGTGTTGCCCAGGCCCCACCCAAAATGCATTACAGACTACACTTGTTCGGTGGGGTTTGGTGGCTCGGAGGTTCCCAGGCGGCGGCATCCCTCGCTCTTCTCCCGCTGCCCAACGTCACATTCAATTAAATTATGCAAATGAGGAGCAACACTTCAGCAGGACGAACTCTTTGGCCAGAAATTGACTTTCCGAAGGTGGATTCTGCCGCTCTCCGGCACACCCCTCCCATTTCTCTCAACACTCCACCCACTCGCACCGCACGGCAGCAGCAGCGGCAGCGTTAAGTTGCAGGTTGAAGCAAATTACAACGATGCCTCTGGCTGAAGTTGGCAAAGATGCAGCCAATACACAAAGCAAATTTATAAATAATTCTATCTCAGAAGCATTCCACCTTTAAAGCATTTACCACGACTTTTCCCTGAGTGTAGTCAAGCAATATCAAAGGCAGAAGGTTTTCCTCGGCGAGTTGATGAGCTTTATGTTCACACAGCCGGCAGGCATGAAGCTATTACGCTCACACACACACTCAGCCAAGGAGGATGTCCTTGCTGCCGGCGAACTCAAAGTGAGCCAACAATTTCATCAACGCCAAGACAAGTCGCCAGGTTGCTCTCTGGTAGCGCTTCAGATTAATTGAAATTCATGCCGTGTTGCAATAACAATCATTAAACGGCACACACTCGTGTGTGAGTAAGGGCCACCCCCCGAATCCCCAACAACAAAACAGCCCTCCCCTCCGCTTCCAGCAGCCTGCACACCCAGAGTGCAAAAGTACAAATCCCTGCGTGGAATACCAAGCGCTGGATTAGCACAATGATTAGTCTGCGATTCATAAATCGATGGATTGCACATTGGACTAGGGACTAGCGACCAGCGACTATATATGCGTAGATAGTATTACCCGATACCAAGATAGTCGCGGCTGCTTGTACTTTGAGTACTCGACTCCGGGTCTCGCCTCCGCTGAGAACGCATTCCCTGTTGCCGGGCGATCAGCGAGATAAAGGTTCCAAGGGACCAACCCGAAAGTTCCTCAATAACCATCAACAGAAATCGAGTTAAGAAGGCCAGCTCAGAGGCAGATCGAATAAGGAAGTACTCTTTATACATCCTCTCTCTGTATCTTCATAAAAATACTTCACGTGATATGGTATCTAATGACAAGGAATAATAATTTGACATAAGTAGTTCATATACCAAAATAAAGTCAAGTCCTGGCCCATGGAAAACCCCTTAAGCCCTCTCCGCGCAGAAGGGTATCGCTGAAAAAGTTGTAGGCTGAGCTTTACGCTTCCTTTTTGCAGAAACTTGGCCAAACTTATAAATATGTATGAGAAGTTTTCGAAATTGTTGGAATCCCTGCCGACAACAATAACTACAGCAAGGTCGGAAAGAAGACAGGCTGGGATCGGTGCTGTCTTCGATCTGGCTGATGATGATGACGATCAGCAGAGGCCAAGTCGGAGTCGGAGTCGATCAGTCGAACAGCAGTTCGTCAGTTCGTCAGTTCCTCGGACTGGGACTGGGACTTCAAAAAGGGAGCCAACAGAGAGGACAGTGGTGGTGGGTTTAGGGAGCAGGACGGAGGGAGGGAGCCCTCCGTTCGGCAAAAGGCAATCATTGATCAGAGGAATTTAGAGCGAAAATTTGATATTAAGGCCAAGTGGAGGAACGGCAGAAAAAGCCGAAACAGAAATTACGTTAAAGGAGAAGCGGAAAAAACCTCAAAATTGTTAAAATAAAATTAAGCAGAAATAAACGCCCCACGAAGCGAGGGAGAAATTCGAAGGGGCGGGGTCGAAGGGGGCTCTGCAATCAGCAATTGTGATCAACTGATCAGCGATAGCCCAAGCTCATAGATACGAGGATACACTGAACTCAAATTGATACAAATTGCTGTTAACTTAAGAAGTTGATGAAGAAACTGAATCAATTTCCTAGTACTCTCCATGATCATGATACTTTTGACCATTCCCCGACACTGCCCCGAGACACTGGCTTTTAATATAAATAATTGTCCGTGGCTACCGCAGATCGAAAGACGGAGGAGAGCCCAATCCAATCACCTCGCCTGGGTCCACACTCCTCCATTACAGCGTCGTCTCTTTTGGGCACAATCAATAATGATAGATAGGCCACCAGGAGCAGGGAGCAGGGAGCAGGCAGCAGGCTGGAGGGGATCGCGTGTGCGATCAGTGTCCAACCACAAATCGCTTTGGGGCCTTTGACAGCATCATTCAAAAAGTAAATACGATCTGTCGCCGCTTGGAGCGGAGCATGAAGGAGCTGCCTGTACAGTGGAGCGGGTTTTGTAATGATCGTGATGAAATTCGCCAATCGAACAGCGGGAAGCAGTCGGAGGCGATTCGGCGGTGACGGTGGGAAAAATCAGTTCCTTATGGATTTGCCAACCAGATGTCAGGGAGTGGTTGATCCTTGAACTCATGAGTTCTTTGTAGAAGCTATCCCGCTAGCAGGTAGTCTACGTAACAAGTAAGTACAAGGCTCAGACCACAATCTAGTTAGATGGAATCTGTCTGCGATGATGACCTAACAAATCGATTTTTAAGGATCTACAAACATAGCAATCCCAGTCGTAGGCCAGTGGTAATTGGAAGGCAGCGCAGGCTAGGTAAATGTACTGATTACACACCTTATTATTATAAAATATGTTCCGTAATTATGGCCAAGGGGTGAGGATGGGCTGGCCGGGAGACAACCTCTTAATAGTCGGTTTCGTCAGCCCTTATGCAATTTCCAGGGCCCAGCTCGGCAGCAGGGCAAAAAGGGCTCTGAGGAAGCAAACCCTAGACCTCCTTATATTGACGGTCCTGGCGACAACGACGTCTGATCTGGGGGAGGGCAGGGGAGGCACTGTCGAGACTCCGTCTTCTGCTGGCTACTGGCTACTGGCTACTCTGCTACTGGCTCCTGTCCTCTGTCTTCCTCATGCCAATTTATTTATGGTGCGGTACAAGTTTTTACGCACTCAAGTGCTCTGAGACTAATTGGGCACGAAACGCAATCAAAGTGACGACGACAACGGTGTCTTGGCCCGATCCCCCTCCGCACCCTCTACACTCCTTCTCCTCTCCTGGCTGCTGCTCCTGGAGAACCGGGTGACACTCACTGGAATCGATGGACGGCGGGCTAGCAGGCCGTTCGATCGATCGATGGATGGACAGACAAAGTCCCCGCAAAAAGACAAGAAAACCAAACACTACGAAAAATATATTACCAAATATTGACGAAACTTTAAAGATTAAACTAGTCATCGGATTTAGAAGTCCCCCCTGAAAGCTGTTTAAGAGTTTTCCAAAGGAAACTTACAAATTTTTAGGGAAAACATTATTAAAACACTTTTTTTCTCTAAGTGATACCACCTGAGAGGGCGATAAGGGAGAGAGCACTCGGCGATCGATTCGATCACGTGAACTTTAGATCTCCGCTGATGAGGCTTTGATTTGTGGCCCTCAGCCGGGGTCCTCCGGCGGGAGTGGGGGAAGGCCAGAACCGGAGTCCAGCGAAATAGTTGGCCTATGTTCTACACAATTATCTGTTATTATCGAGCTTTATTTTGCTCTTTCCATTGCCCAGCAATGTTGACATCTCATTGCTGGAGGAGCCTTTTATGCCAACACTTAAAAATAGCAGCCGCAGGAGATGTTCCCTGCCCATTTCTCCGTTCCTCGGAGAATTCCTTGGCATTCCCCTGTGATGGTTGAGGGAGAACACGTGTCTCTCAGTGGGTTGGGGAAGAGCAGCAGTGAGTAGTCGGTAGTTTTGAGCTGGACTAAGCACTATGTTGCAAGGTTAAACAAAAGCTGTGAGGTTTTCTAGCTTAACTAACTCTTAGGCTATCTGTTAAACTAAGCTACTTACTCGGATTTGGTAGAGAAAGATTACATACTTTCCACTTTCATCGTAACATTATCGCCCGCCCAACTGTTACTATCACTTCCTTTCCCGACTCCTCCCAAAGAGCTTGACCTGCCTGACTGATGAACTCAATCAAAGCGAAATTAAAGGAAGCCGGGCGGGAAACCGGCGAAGCAAATTACAATTTTGATAATTGCCATGACTGCGACTCGAAGTCATGTCGTTCCCCTGCCCAACCAAGGCTCAGGCTGAAAGGTTTCGATCGATCGACGAATCGAGCCAGCAAACTGCCGAAAAACCGCCAAACGAAGGGTCAGCAAATTTTGGGGAAAGGACAGCGGACAGGGGAGAGGGGCGGCGAACTAGGGTATATTTTGGGGGCAATGATTTACGAGCGCAGGAGGTAGGTGGAACGCGAAGGGGAGAGCGCGCGGCGAGGGACAAATCAATAAATTTTAGATCGGTGCTTGCACTTGATTATAAAGTGGAAGCCAGCTTATAATGTCCAGTTGTTGTATAATTTGGCCAGATTGCCGGTTCTTTATGCGCTGATTCCGCGAGTCCACTTCCTGTTGACCTTGTCCGTCTCCGATAGATCCCAGCTAATGCTAAGGTTCCATCCTCTGGTTAGTACTTAAACATATTATTTTGGGACTGTTTTGTAGGTGGGAGACCCTAATTTGGTCTCGGGGAAAAGACAACAACAAGCTTTGTGTAAATATTGGACTTTAGTTGTGCAGGAAATTCCAGCACTTTACTTCCTATTCACCTTGTAGAGAGAATAGAGATGAGACCCCCGCTAATGCCACGATCCCATCTCCATTGCAGATACCGCGAGGACGCACTGTGCTGGGGCGACAGGTGAGCGCAGCCAACAAGTGAGCCGAGACATTTATCGGCTAATTTAATTTATTTAGAAAATGCCACAGCTTTCCCGCCGTAACAGCTTCACGCTAATCGAATTCAACAGCCCGACTTAAATGTGCTTTTTGCTTTCTTTTGCTTCTGCCCCTTCTTCTTGCAGAAAGTCCATGGAGGAGATCGGCGCGGCCCAGTCCTCGGTGAATGCGCGGTAAGTGTTAATGTTACCGTAAATGAATCAGGTCTCTGGGATCCGGAGATCTGGAGATCTGAAGACGTAGCCCCTTCCCATCCTCAGCGCCACTTGGCGGCGACTAAGCATCGCATTTGTTAGCATAAAATTATTGAATGCCAGAAGGCAGTCGTCTCTGTCGTTTTGTCGTCGCCGTCTGCGTCTCGAGACTCCTCTCCATCTGGGGTTGGACATCTCTCGATGTTCAGAAGTCGGCGCGACAGACGTCAAAGGCGCATCTATGAGATACCTGGTATCCGCGGCATACAGCAGAAACCGTTGGCAGCTTGCAGGGTATTCTAACGCCGATCGGTTATCGCTGACGAAGAGTTGGATTTGTTCTTACTTAGACTAAGACATAGATAATATGAAGATGGAAGAGATCTCAGTGCTAATATTTTGGACTTCATAACTCGAACTATAATAGTTATTACACTACAAAGGCATATTCTTAGATTATAAGTTTGTCGTACATTGACTATCCTTTATAAAGCCTATGTTTTCCCCAAGGATTGACTCTATCCCTCTGACCCAAGGGTAGAGCTAGTTCGGCTAGGTCCACCAGAGCTTGCACTTGATGTGCGCTGTCCGCTCTTCGCTGACTTGCTGTCTTGTTCTCGTTTTGTTATGACATTTTAGATTTTTAATGGGAATTCTCACATAAAAAGTACAAATATCGGACTAATTGGATTTATCTCGAGGCTGTCGTGCGTTGTCACACTCTTTTTCTTGGCCTGCCGGAAGATCTGAGGCAGAAAGCTTCTCGAAAAAGGAAGACTGGGGGGATCGGAGGAGTACTAGACAAGTTTCTAGTTCTCAGACTGCAGAGTCTCGAGTCTCTGGGATCGGGATCGGGGCTTGTAGCAATTAGCAGTAACCCAGCAGTGGCCGAGTCCCAATTCGTTCCCCAATCCGTTTCCAATGAATCGATCAACTGCAAGACACAACGATAACAACACTCGGCAACAACAATGCAGCAATGAGGTAAAGTTGCATTGCTCAAATTGATTTCTGCAATTAATTGAACAACGCAAATGACAAACTGACAAAAACACAAGGCACCGGGCAAAGTGAGGCTCGTGAAAAGCTCGTAGCGCATTCCTCTCTCTTCAGTCCCGTCTCCCGTCTCCCGTCCCCTTCCCCCTTAAACCAACCTCAAGCCATGCGCGGAATGCACTTTGGCTCCCGAACACGCTTCCAGCTCGCGAACAGAAAGGAGGGATTGTGACCAAGGAACTGCGATTGGTTGGAGGACATCTCTTCGGAGGCTATTCAGGGATGTTTTCGAGTTTATCACGGTCATGCCCCTAGATATGTTATTGGCTTTATTTATACTGAACTTCAATGGTTATTTCCCCACTTATCGACGAAGTTCCGCAAGGTGCAAGAATATTAATTATTGCTTCCAAGCACAGCTGATAACCTTGGTGTCGCCACGAAGTGGGAATTCTTTAGCTACACTTATTAAAAGTAAGGTTAATGTAAATCTTACTTTCTATATATCCAACCATAATCTAACTAAAGTTCGTGTAACCAACTTAAGCCACTGAACAGAAGAAAGTGAGAAAGTGCCAAGAGCCAAGCAACTGCAGTCCATCATTTAGGACCGAAAAAGTTGGGGGATGCGTAGAGAACATTTCATCGGAAGCACGCACAGCGGCGATAAAGATCTCGCTCCCGAACTGCACTACTCCGATTTCATGTGGACTCCGGTCTGGCCGTGGTTTTATTGCTTAATTGTTGGTCTCTCTTGTGGTTTTTGAGTTACTGTCTTTTGTCACTGCCTTCGTTTTGCCTCGCTCTGGGCTGGTTGTGTAACACATCGAAAACAGTTAGGCCATAAAAAACTCTCCTCCGATCTGACAACAAGATAATGCATTTCTCCGGCTACCCAGCTGCAGCAGCAAAAGTGACTAAAAACACTGGGAAAAGTTTTGTTCTCGTTGAATAAGCAAATAAACATAAGAGAAGGAATAAAGGTGAATTCAAAGCTATTTAAAGTTAAATTTAGAAACTTAAATCCTTTAATCCTTTGGTGTCTCTTCTGATATTTATTACAGAACTATCACAGATATATAGAAGATCCTTCTAGTAACTCATTTCAGTTTATAAAGTAATTTCAAGAATTCTCATATACGGAATAAATAGTTCATTTTTTCGGGTGTGGGAATGATTCTTCTGGAAATCATTTTGTCCAGCTATTTTATCACCTCGCGTCAGTTTTATGGGGGCTTGTCCTGCCCCCGAAGGAGAAATGGTGACAGATCAGCGATCGCGGTTAGTTTATTGCTTCCTCCCGTCTCCTTTCCCCACTCCTTTCTCACTCATTTCTCGCTTATCTTATCGCCTCGATCACTTGTTCATCGATCGTTTTCCAGGCGCCTTTCAATGGCCTTCTGGTTCTCAGTTCGTATTTGTTCTTTTTGCACTTATTGAGTTCGTTTCGACTGGGATTTCTTTCGGCCATCACGTTCCTGCTTGGAATGGACGCCTCGTATGTCCGACTAAACGTGATAAATGCATCCACTAACGTACTTTGCTAGCCGTCTCTTTCCCGCTAGCCCTGAACCCCCTATGGGCATCTCTTTTTAATAACACAATACCTTTCCTATGGCCTTGAGAAGGTTTCTGAGCTGAATTTAATCCTTAACTTTTAAAATATGATAGGCGAGGGTGTTCTAGTTCAGCCTACTAGCAGTAATAATATCAAGGCTTTTACTGAGAGCGCCAGACACGTGACACGTATGGGGAAGAGCAGGCCAGACGTGCGCCAGACACTTGAGCTTCGGTTCTGTCCCGCTGGCCATCGCACATCGCACTCGTTCACTCGTTCATTCACAAAAGCGTAGTTCAGCTCCTGACTGGAATACAAGTGTTTTTGAAAAACCAAAGCAGAAAACGCAACTGAAACCGAAACCGAAATGAAAATTCCTGTCCATGTTTCAGCGACGCCCGCAACACGCACAAGCGCCAATTTGAGGGGCTCGGTGAACGGGTGGGGGATGGTGGTTACGGCGGAAGGAGTTGAGCCGCCATCACACGCATCGCTACAAGTCCATGGCCATTGTCCTCGGGCAACAGAAGCCACATGCGATCCACTCGTCCAATCACCATCCACACGCAGACCACACACTCGGAAAAATCAAAATTTTTTAAACAGTTTTTGAGATTCAAATATATGATCTTCGTAATAACTCATTAAAAAGTTGTGAATTTTTATACCCTATTTTGTGGGTAAATCATATCATTCTTGAAACGATGAATTTCGCAATGTTTTCAATTTGGGCTCAGTGTGCACGCAACGCCGATTTGCGACCTACAGAGGAACGTTCCACAACTTGCCCCCGGACCATTTCAATGCCCACGATGATGATGACCACGAAGATGATGATGGCCACGATGTCTGGCCGGTGTCTGGACGTGAACGTGAACGTGGACATGGTCACAGGCCCCCTTAGCCCCCTGAAGCCCCACATCCTGTCATTCATTCCGGAAGCGCGAACGCTTTCCACGTTCGATTTTTATGGCGAGCGCTGAATTCGAGTTCCTCATTCATTGTCTACTCTCGGCCACCTCTTCTGCTTCTCCTGGACCTGGACACCCCTTAACACCCCGGCGCCTGACCCAAGCACTTGGCACGTTTCCTTTTTAAAATTCACAATTGCCGCCGCCGTAATTGTGGGAGAATTCGCTACGCCAACTTGTCTCCTCGCCATCTCACTCACTCTCTGCCAAGAAATCGATCACGTCTCGGTTTCTACACATGTTCCAGTTACGTTACGCTTACGTAATGTTTATACTACTCCCAGGGAGTTGTGGGCCCCATCGGGGGGCTTCGAAATTGGCTGCGGTTAAGGCCAAGAAACCCACATTGCTCTAGTTTCTGGCCAAAACAGCACAGATTAAAAATATGGATTATCCATGTCTTTGATTAACAATATCCTTGTGCTATAATGTATAAGTAAAAGCTATAAACTTACAGAAGATGAAAGTATATTTGAAACTTTAAGCAGCTGTTCTAAGAGGATCTTAAAGCCTTTATACGATTAATTTTAATATTTTTAATAGTTTGAATTTCTCGATTGCCAATTCTCAACCTGTCGAATGAATCCTTCTGTTCGAAGCTTCAATGTTGACCCCCACCTTGACGGTTGGTCCTTTCTTCCGGGGAAATTAAGAGGATGTTGCCTATTCTTTGTGGCCTTTTAATGGGCGTAGTGCGGGAGTGGGTGGGAGTGCTGTACAAATAGGCACATAAAAGAGACAGCTTCTGTCTGTGCGAGCTTAGAATAATAAATAAACACCCACTCCTGGACTACCTGTACGCCCCCTCACGCCCCCTTTCACACACCATATCCTGTGCCCCCAGTTCAAGGGTTCGGGTTCATTCCGCAGGATATATCCTCCGTAGGCTTTAGCTTCTCCGCATTCGATTGGCATTTCGGTCACATACACAAACACACATAAAAAGGCGAGGCAGCAGCGAACGCCCACGCAGGGCATGAGTGCGAGTGAGAGGCCCGCGAATTCCCAAATGTGTAAAGAAGTAAACTAATTGCTGCGCGTGCTGCAGCGCCAAACAAAAGCTCTCTCTCGCTCTCACTCTCCCCTTACAAAGTACATAAAGGCAGCGAGATGGGTTTTATATGTGCGAGCGAGCGAGATGGTGTTAGGGCAATCCCGTTTGCCAACCGGCACGTACAGCCAGCCATCTCTCTCTGGCCGCTCTCGCTGTCCCGCTCCCTCACCCGTCGTGGATGCTGTCTCATTTGGTATGCGCACTATGTCGATTCCGATTCGACGCCGCGTCACGTCCCGCCCATTTGCACGCACACACATTTATCCTGTCCGTGAATATGTGTGTGTGTGCCGTGCAGGAGTGTGCGTAAGGAGAGCGTGAGGCTGCTTAAAATGCTACTGGCGCTGCTCGCACATGACTCTGCCGGCGGTCAGGTGCTGCTCACCCACACAGACGCTAGCACACGCACACGCCCTGGAGCGCTAGGGTGATTCGACTTTCTTATGGCAAACTCATGTGCAATAGGAAAGTTAAGTTACTTGGATATACCCTGCATTTGCTTATTGGTATATCGAATTTATAGAAACGATTTTAGTTTTTAAAACTGGTGAATCGAAGGAAGTTAGTATATAGTATCTTTTTAAGACACCTTCGCTTAATCAAGGAATAATAATTTATAGCACTAAACATATATTATATTGCCTTATAGTGTTAAAACCTAAAGTGAAATCAAGATGACTATAAAATTCAGACACATCCTTGTTTTGGGTCACCCTAATGCCCTCTAACACTTGACGCCGTTGCTTCGTTTTTACTTCGAGTCACCCCCAAAA
The DNA here is from genome assembly GCF_018153835.1 of Drosophila eugracilis. Classification (NCBI taxonomy): domain Eukaryota; kingdom Metazoa; phylum Arthropoda; class Insecta; order Diptera; family Drosophilidae; genus Drosophila; species Drosophila eugracilis. The sequence goes on along the minus strand of NW_024572964.1, from coordinate 416,148 downwards.
ATCGAGTGTGCCTCTCGCTCGCTCACGAACTAGCCCTCTTTCGCTCGCTCCAACGGGCGCCGCCTCTGCCGCCGCCTTGTTGTTGTTGCTTTGTTGTGCTTCTCTCTTTGCCTTTTTGCCCTGCTTTGGTTTTGTTCGGTGACGTGAACGTGACTCTGGATTATTCTGCACGTACTCGTCGCCAGCGACGGACGTACCGCATACCGTACTCCGTGCTCTGTCTCCGTGCTCCGCACTCCGCACTCCGAACTTACAGTACTCGGAATCCGTAGGCGTACTCCGTATTCCGTATTCAGAGTCATCAGCTGCAGTTACACGTACGCAGCCCGGCCGTGCAAGTGTGTCCGTATATCCGTAGAGCCATCTCTTTCGCTCTTCCCCCTTCGAAGGCAGTGCGTGTCCGTAATTGGCAGGTCTCATTGTAACCCGTAACCAGAAACCCGGAGACGTGCCAAGTGCCACAGATAAATTAACTGGACGCGAACGCGCCTCATTTGAATGCCAATCGATTGACGGCTAGTTTGGCGATTCCAATCCGTAGTGCGTGACCCGTGCATCCCTCGCAGGATAACTGAAGACACGTACCACAGACACGTGCGTGTGTGTTTGTGTGACGCGGACAACAAAAGGATGCGGCCTTCAAAACGAATGCCACGCCCCCTTCAATCCGTGCCCCAAGTCAAGTGCAATAACAAGTGATAGAGTGAAAAAGTAACTAAACAAAAACACAACCCATTTGAAAGAAGTCTCTCGAAAAGCATCGCTATGTTGCCCTACCAGGCAGCCGTGGCCATGGACTACGCCGGATACCAAAGGCAGCCCACGCCAGGACACCCCGGCAGCCACATGGCCACCATGGGATCCCTGGGCATGCCGGCGGTGCCCTTTACCCACAGCTGGATGGTGCCCACGCAGGACCTGTGCGCCATGCCCCCATACAACAAAATGCCCGGACACCAGCAGCCGCCCGGACCCGGAATGCATGCCCAGCAACAGCCCCTCGAACCCGGGTTAGTAACCTCATGAAGGAGTACCTCTATAATGGGTATTTTCCATTAAAAACTGCAAACTGGAAATAAAAACATAAGGGAAAACTTTCATTTTTTGAGCCATAAACTTGCTTTTAAGATTGGTTTCGCAATAAATGATAGTACTATCTCTTCTTCTACTAAGAAAGAGAAAATTCATCGTGACATTCAATTTATATTAAGAAGAATACTCTTAAGTTCCTTTAATTTAACAAAGTGTGGAAAATTATTTTAGTTTTTAAACATTTTACTCTATGAACTAATGACAAGAACAGAATCACAACTCCTCTTGCTACTTGCGTTTTACCTAAGTTCTTTATCAGCTAATCACACCGTAGGTGACCCGCCAAGTCTTGCAAGCCCACACCTAAAAACCGTGCCTTCGTTGTGTACATTTTGTGGGCTCCTAAATTTATTTTAATGCGCTCATCACAGGCTTGAAGCTTCGTTTTGCGTAGCTTTATTTGAGCCGCGCGCGGCTTCTGGCTCTGAAAAGCAAGCCCTGGCTTCGGCATCGGCATCAGCTTTAGCCTGAATCTGAATCTCAGAGCCCCGTCTTCGGCTGCGACTTGGAGATTCGTATCTTAGCCGAAAGCGTCGTCGTCTTGGCCATAAAAATATTTTTTATAATTAAAAAGAAACCCCGACTCGGAGTTTGCCACGGGCCAAGCCAGTTTTCCCCTCAGCCACTTGCTTTTTGTTTAAACATTCGGCAAAGAGAACAGCGGACATCAACAACAATTTTAATTAGTTGTGTTGAAATTACGTTTAGTGAGATGTCAGTACCTGTGCTACATGCCGCATACCCAAAATGTTTTCCTCATAAAAGCGTCTGGTTCAAAAAACCCATACGAGGGAAACCGAAACCGAAACCGAAACCGTTTTTCGGCTCCCAGCGGAAGGGGGAAATTCAATTTCGGGCTAGAAAATACATTAATCTTGGCCTAGTCAATATCGAAATGCCATTCAAATGAGCAAATGGGCCACCGAGGGGTGATGATGTGTCGGAACTGGAACTGGAGGTGTTGCCTTGACAAATGATGGCGGTCTTTGCTTCAATTTCGCACGAAATTCGCCACTGTCTAGCGAGCGGGCCAATTGCCTGTCATTAGCGAAAATTGCCAGAGTCGAGGAAATTATAGTTCTGTCAGGGATGAGTAGCTGTTTCTTAAACTGTGTGCTTTTACTAGACTTGTTTAGTGGCATTCATAACTCACTAAATGTTAACATATACAAAGAAGTAACACCAAAAACCTTCAAAGATTAAGATTGTTGATACCCTAAAGTGCAGTTCTTGTATCGTCTTCTAAGATCTTTTCTTTTTCACTGGGAACCATTTCGCAATCTCAATCTTATCAAAAACTCTTTTTCACTTGATTGGCTTGGCTGTGCAAATATTTTTATAGATCCCAAATACCTTTCTATTAGCGGATTAGGTTGGGAATTAAGAGACCCGGAGTATGTAAGCGGCTTACTGCGGTCAGAATGGGAGAGAGAAAGTCATACAGTTTTTTGTCTGCCATTGTTTATCCTTGGGTTAGCACAACACAGGGAACACAAGGATGAGAAAAGGATGTGTGGCCCGGGGTCCTTGTGAAGGTAGAAATAGCCCAGAGCACCGTTACTGCTTTATCAGTCCTGTCGCCCTTTCTTTCTCCAAGAGATATGGTCAGGACCCAGCGGGATCGACCCTGGGCTGTCTTTATAAAGTCGCAATTCAAAGGAAACCAGAAATATTTATTACACCATTTTTAAGCAATACTTGGGAGACAGTCACTCAAAATACAATGCAGAAATTTGTGATATATCTTAAAGATATTATAAAGTTATTGTAAATCGGATATATACCTAGTACAGTTGCTAGAATAAGCATATAATCGCATTGAATCCATTTCCCAGTTGGTATATCATAAGCCTAACCATTCAGTATGCCCTCCCAACTCAGTGTAGAGCACGATGACTTCACTGCAGGTCAAACAGCACTGCCAACATCGAGAGCAACAACAAAGAAGTTGTCAACAAACTTAAGTTATGAAGGCTTGAAGCCAAGTTTCTGGCGAAGATGCTCAGAGAGATGGCCGCTTGCAGATAGCGGTACAGCAGAAGGCTGAGCAGATCCGTATCCCTGGGTCAGGCAGATCCGAACGAGAAGCGGCAGTCTTTATAGAGAGGCCGCTGCAAGTTTAGTGAATGAAAAGTTACATTTGGGGGAAATCATAAACCCGAGATGGGATCGTTCGGGAGGCGGCATTTTCACAGAGACACAGAGACCGAAGATGGGCAGGAAAATAATAATGAAAACATCAAGAAAGCCTGGGTGGAGGCCTAGAAAAACTCTCACACACTCGGGCTTTGGAAAATCTTGCAACAAATGGGCTGCCATTTATCCAAGTACAAACTGTCCGGCCAACTATTGTCCTATTCGACCCCAACCCAAACCCAAACCCAAACCTATTCCCGCTGAAAGGCTGACAAATGTCGGGCAATTAGTTTGGCCTGACACCATTCCATCACAAAGCCGTGGGTTGGCCAAACAAATGGCCGAAAACGCAGCGCTGACAGGTGCGAAAGGTCTGCAGAGCCGTCTTCTTCCACCGATCTCTTGGCCATTCGTCAGTGTCTACTTATGTAAACTGATTGATCCGCGATTTCCTTTTGCTATTGAGTTTAGAGTTTAGAGTAAATATCTTATGACAGCTTTTCTTTCTCGTTGACAGCATCCTGGAACTGCGCAAGGAGAAGTCGAGGGACGCGGCGAGATCGCGTCGCGGGAAGGAGAACTACGAGTTCTACGAACTGGCCAAGATGCTCCCCCTGCCGGCAGCCATCACCAGTCAGCTGGACAAGGCCTCCATCATAAGACTGACTATCAGCTACCTGAAGCTGAGGGACTTCTCTGGTCACGGAGATCCCCCATGGACAAGGGAGGCCTCGAGCAGCAGCAAGCTAAAGAGTAAGTAGCACTGATTGATCAGAGATATATCTATATATCTATCTCTGCATACTCCCTACCACAACCAATGATTCAACGTGTTTTCAAGAACAGTAAGCAGTTCCATATCGAACTCATTGGCAGCCAATCAATCACTTTAATGGGACCTTCTGAAATTCCACACACACTGTCACAGTGACACTCGCGGCACCCCTTGCCCCCTCTAACATCATGGTGCAGAGACCAAAATGGCTGCGCATGCGCAGCAAATAAAAATAAATTGCGCTTAATAACGATATTTTATGCAAATCCGGCAAAAGCCCAAAACAAAAGCATAAAAACAGTTGACAAACTCAGCGAATAAATTGGTTTTCCTTTCGCGCTTAGCAACGCATATTTTTAAGGTGCGTACTGGGCTCGGACTCAGTCATAGACGGCCGACACCCGGCGAGTCTTGATTTCACTTAAGGCCACTCCGCTGCCCGCTCCTCACGAAATGTAGGCAAATGAGTTTCCTGCTTTCGGTTTTAATTGCCGCTTCCTCCGTCTCTTTCTGGCCAGTAAGGCCAATAATAATGATAATCGAAAATGGCCGACAATATGGCGGCCCCCTTTAGGTGAAATGCAAATGGGAAAATGAAAATTTCACTGCGCTTCCGTGGCTCTAAGATACAGAGAAATACCCAAAAGGAAGTTCATTCTGAATATCTTTAAACGTTTCTTTTATCAACTCTCAACCACTTATCAGTCCCTTACGAGTTGTCAAGTATTAAAGTTCAGCATTGACTGCAATGTACAGATATTCATGGGGCAAGCAGCCCAACACAGCAACAGAGTGGTTGTCAACAGCTTCACAATGTATAGTATACCCTGCTGAATCCATCCAAAGCCAACCACCTAGCCATTCCCCAGCCAGCCACGTCATGCTCCGGCGACGTTGACAATGCATTGTCACGTCAAGCAAAAAGGCATTCCACGACGACAGCCCACGACTTCTTCTCCGGGCCTCAGTCACCATTCAGACGGTATTCAAAAGCTGCCAACTGGCAACGGCCGAGTGCACTCACAGAAAACAGTAAGGCCTTTGGGGTTATAAACTAAATTTAACATCAACTTGAAACTGCAGAAATAACACCATCAAAATTAGGATTATAAAACACTTTGAGTCGCTTCTAAAGATGTTTACTTATTAATACATTTTATTTATTACCTACGAATCCAAGTCGTATTTCCTTTCATACCCCCCTATTGTGTGGGGTTTTCCCCCGGGCGGCAACTGGCGAAGTGGCAGAGCAGAAACGGGCAGAGCCAAAAGGCGAAGGCCATCAAAAAGCCAAAAAGGTAGTCAAGGCACTAAAAAATAATCCAAAATCAATGGGGCGTTATGTATGGGGGGCGGAGGAGTGGCCGTAACGCCTTCATCCATTCAATTGGATTATTATGCGAAACTAAACCCCGAAAGAGTGGCAGCCGGAGAAGGAGCTATGTGTGAGCTAGGAGAAGGAGGAGCAACAAGCTGCGGGGCCATAAAAAGCACTTCAATTTGACCCACAGCCGCAAAAAAGAGCAGGGCTCTGGGCTGCTAGATGGGTGGTGCTGGAAGGTCATTACGGCAGGGGTGCAGCCACATATGGCCCTGTCCGAGCGGAAGCGGAAACTGTTTGCCAACTTAGCGCGCCGGGCAATGGAAGTCGCTGGGGATTTGAGGGGCGGGAATGAAAGGCGATTTGCACTTGTGCGAATTATGACTTGGCCGGTCACTCGTCCATAATCGTAAAATTCTATAATTGAATTAAATAAATAAGCTTGGCAAGGGCCTCAGCTGAGAAAATATTGGATGCCCTGTCCTGCCATATTTACGATGCCTTGCGGTTGCTCTCGTTGTCTTCCTGAGAGAGGGAAGGGGTGCATCACTTATGAAGCGGGTCAAGAGCAGGGAGGTGGACTGAGCCGTAACTCAGGGAGGACCCAAACCTCGATGCGAAAATATTGCTTTTGTCATTATTTATTGGCTGTTATGAGAGGCTTCTTGAGATTGTTCAGAGTAAAGATAATGGAAATATAAATAAACATATCCAAGGTTATACATTCTTAGAGGAAAACTATAACTTCATTTCCCAACCACCGCTGACAGTCAAGTTTCCCGTCTTGTCTTTCCGCAGGTGCCGCCATTCGTCGAAGTCCCGCCGTTGACTTGTTCGAGCAACATCAGGGCACCCACATATTGCAGGTAAGATATGGCAGCAAGAGAGACGGCAGTAGGGCTGAAGAAAGAGAGCGGGATAGCCCGCAGCCATCTTGTGCATACGATTAAAGTTACACAGAAAGAAAACTGACTGATTTTCCCTTTTATTTATTCAATTTCCCAGTCACTGGATGGCTTCGCCCTGGCTGTGGCGGCAGACGGACGCTTCCTGTACATCTCCGAAACGGTGTCCATTTACTTGGGCCTGTCGCAGGTGGAGATGACGGGCAGCAGCATCTTTGACTACATCCACCAAGCAGATCACTCGGAGATCGCCGAGCAGTTGGGCCTGAGCCTCACGAGCGGCGGCGGCGGAGGTGGCGGAAGCTCGAGCAGCGGCGGTGGCGGCGGCGGAGCGGGAGTGGGCATGGCCTCACCCACTTCCGGAGCCTCCGACGATGGCAGCGGCACACACGGTACGAACAATCCCGACGGTGAGTCAAGTCCGAGTTGTCGAAAGACCAGGTGCGGGATGAAACCCTGGTGGGGGGCTTAAATCCGAAAGGCTGTTTCGAAGAAGAGCTTTCTAGCTGACATGTGCCAAAGAAATCTTCTTTACAATCTTAAATTTCTTCTATCCTTAGTGGCTGCCTCGATGACCCAAGCCTCGACGAGCGGCTACAAGGGCTACGACCGGAGCTTCTGCATCCGGATGAAGTCCACTCTGACCAAGCGCGGCTGTCACTTCAAGTCCTCTGGCTATCGGGTGAGTGTCCATGCACTTTCTTGCTATCATCCAAAGACTATCCTTACTTTCGTTTCTCTTCGAGTTTCGTATTGTTTGACTTTTGACCTAAGTTGCCCTTTGTAGTCACATTGCTAACTGAACAGTTTTGGGGATATTGGGTTTGTGTTTCTGTTTTTGGTTTGTTTAACTCTTGAGTTGGCCCTAGGACTTGTTTGTTATGTAACTCCTTCGAGTAGCAGTAAGACTAGACTAACCCATAGAATCGTTTTCGGTTGTGTTGTGTAACCTGGAATACCTGCATTTTGTATTACGTATTACCATCCCATCCACTGCTTATCTACAGGCCAGCGATGCAACGAGCAATTGCAACAACGGTAGCAATGCTAGTAACAATGCTAAAAACGTTAAGAATCCGGGCTCAAACTATTCGGTACGTATCAATTGAAATCAGTACGTTTGTATGCCAGAATGCCAGGCAAATCAAAACCCACTCAAAATTACTTACTGAGGAAATCGCTTTTTAAGTTCTTTACTATTTCGGCCATAATTTTGTGTTTGCTAAAAATGAAACGAAGGCAAAGCCACTAACTGATTTTAGATTGATCAGTATCGAATAACTAGTGCGGAAGCTGCTTCAATCATCCACCAATCAATCGATCCACCATCCATCGCCGCAATCATAACACGCTCTTTCGGTTGTCATCAATTTATGCATTACGAGTATTATTTCATTTTTGTCAGAAAGGTTTGGAGTGACCTCGAAAGGCACTAGTTAAGATGTCCACGAATCTACCTTCATATACACATTCTTTTTAAGTGCTAAAGTTTCCCATCAAGCCCGAGAGTTCCTCCATTTCCAAGTGTAAAGTTTCCAAAACACAAAAAGAAGCACCTCCTGCTGAACTCGAACTCCGACTAACTGGGCTTTGGTCCGCTTGGAACCTTTGCAGGTGGTTCTGCTGCTGTGCAAGCTGCGTCCCCAGTACACCTTCTCCCACAGCCGCAAGTCGCAGCCTCCTCTCCTGGGAATGGTTGCCCTGGCCATCGCTTTGCCCCCGCCTTCGGTGCATGAGATCAGACTGGAGTGCGACATGTTCGTGACCCGAGTCAACTTCGACCTGCGAGTGGCCCACTGTGAGCCAAGGTAAGCTACCTTACCCTACTCCTCCTAACTGTCATTAACTAATGAAATGGTTTCTTATCTCTAGGGTGTCCGATCTGCTCGACTATTCGCCCGAGGATCTGGTCAACAAGAGCTTGTACTCACTGTGCCACGCCGAGGATGCCATTCGCCTACGCAAGAGCCACTCCGACTGTAAGTCATCAAGATCCTGTAAAGATAAGAAAGGAAAGCTATCACTGAACACGAAAGTAAAATCAAGCATAGGCTAGTGATAGATAAATTTAACCCAATTATAAAGAGGAACCTCTGTTCTAACCCAGAAACATTCGAAATTCTTGCAGTGATCGAGAAGGGTCAGGTGCTGACCGGCTACTACCGACTGATGAACAAGAGCGGGGGCTACACCTGGCTCCAGACCTGCGCCACCGTGGTCTGCAGCACCAAGAACGCGGACGAGCAGAACATCATCTGCGTGAACTACGTGATCAGGTGGGTGTGACTCAAAAAGACTTAAGGTCCAGCCCACTTACTAAGAAAACTCCTTTCATCCTCAGCAACCGGGAGAACGAGAACATGATCCTGGACTGCTGCCAATTGGAACCCAGTCCGGATAGCATAAAGCATGAGGAGGGTCTGGGCAACGACAAGAGCAGTGGTTCGCCAGGAGGAGATGCCAGCGGCGAGGGCAACTCGCACCTCAGTGCCGGAGACATGAAGCTCAACTCCCCGAAAACGGATCCCGAGGGCCATTCGCACCGCGGAAGGGGACGAAGTGCAGCCACCTCGCATGGTAATAACATGAATAATCTGACCATGATCAAGGATAGTCCAACACCTCTTGGCGTGGAGATCGATTCGGGGGTACTGCCCACCACAGTGGCCACTCCAGTGCCAGCAGCCACTCCCAACGGCAACGGCTCAGGCAGCGGAGTGCAGTCCACCAAACGGAAGCGGAAAACCAAGGCGTCGCAGCAGGCCGATGATCAGGGTCAGGAGCAAGTGATCCCCGATCAGCCTCTGCCCAAGCTCCCGGCCATGGAGCAGCGAGATCAGCAGCCTCGTAGCCGCTTGCCCTCGATCGTGGATGAGCAACCGTCTTCAGCAGCGGATTCCGCAGTCAAGGATCTGGAGCAGGCCATGTCCAAGCATTTGCCCTCTCCGGCGGCCGTGGTATCGGTGCCCCCGTCCAACACCGACTTCAGTGCCGACTCCCTGCTCAAGCAGCAGCAACAGCAACATCAGCAGCAACAGCTGGATCCCAACGAAAAGAGCAGCACCATCCAGTGGATAGGTGGATACCAGCAGCCACCGGCCCCCATGCCGGCTACCGCTCTCCTCCGACAGCTTTATGCCAACCGGGAAAGCGTGATCCGGGCGACGGCCAGGCAAACGCCTACCGGAGTGGGACCCGGAGTTTTCTACGGTGACCAGCAAACGGGACCCCTCCCTACGCCGCCGGGCAGTGAGTCATCCTACGAAAATCAATACCTGCAGCTGCACTCCGCCGCCTCCGGGGGTCATCCCGGTGGCCAGAAAACCTCCGCCGATGCCTTCACCAACTTGGTGTCCACCTACGGGGGATACCACAGCTCCATCGACTATCACAACGCCATGACCCCGCCCAGCTCAGTGTCTCCAAGGGATTCGAATCAGCCCGGAAAGGCAGCTCCTGTACTGACTTCAAACGGGGGCTACGACTATGCACCCGATCCGCTACGGGTTCAATATGCAACTGCCTCCGGAGACGGTGTGCCCGCATCGCTGCCGCTGAAGCCCCAGGCCTCGTACACGGCCACAATGCATCCTTCGGGCAGCACAACCACCGAGGGCGGAGTGACCTACAGTAATCTCGACCAGCCGCAGTACTTTGCTCCCCACTCGAGCTTTCACCTTTACCACAAGGGCAGCCCGGCCAGCGGATGGTACTCGACGGCTTCCTAGGTGATAGACGACCAGGGGCAGGCTCCGCAATCCTGTCAGGACCAGTACCACCACCACCATCAAGAAGGATCAGCAGGAGCTAGTGGGAGTCCGGCGGGGGAGCGTTGGGACTTTGTGGGGGCGCTGGGCAAGGTGGCTAGGATGTTCTTCAGTGCTAGGAAGGGAAATCCGGGTTAAAGAGCAGGTTTGCCCCCAGCTCCACTCCGACAGCAATCCCAAGGAGTTAGAATAGAGTTAGGACAAACTAAAGCGTTAAAAGAAACATTCAATGTTGTTAAATAGTTCTTAAGTCTGTAAATTATGACACCCACACTCCGCACTCGGAGACTGGGACACACGGAGACCCAATGAAATTATAGGCAAAAATACTCAAAACGCAATTAATTTAAAAGAAGAAACTAACAACTAGTAAAGCTAATCGTAATTAAAGTTAAAGGTACAGTAAGACTTGCATAGAGTGCCAAGGAGCAGGAACCGAGCAGCAGTGCGCTGCGAGAGAGGGAATCAAAAATGAAACGGCTTGAACTTCACCCTCTCCCAACCAATTGTTATTAATTATTTAAATCAAGTGTAATTTTAGCCAGACATACACACACGCATATAACAGATAAGCCCCCTAAATATGTAAACATAAATAAATATATTTAAACTTTTTACAACATATCAAATGCTTCCTCCTGTAGACTTAGGATTACCTTTAACGACACTCGCCCTAGGATATTCATTTCGATTCGATACTCGACCCCATCAAGTCGACCCATTATTACCTCTAAGAGTTCCGCTACCGTTCGTCTACTTCCGTTTCCTCCCTATTGTATATTTAATGAAACCATCTTTAAACCGAGTTAAAGTAAACTAAATGCAAAGGCAACAAATTAAAAGTGTAATTAAATTTTTTATAAAAACAAAGAAAGTTTCTCCCATTAAAGGCTTAAAATATTGAATATGTCACTTCGAACGAGTTTCATTCGGGAGTTTCTTGGGGATCCAAGGATTGAATAAGTTCTGATGAGTAGGCATGAAACTAGCCTAACTTTGACATATGTCAGACTGTGATCTCTAGTATCTCGTGCTGATTCTCCGGCAACAGTTTGACCAGATGGGCAGCGGATTAAACCAGTTGCTCTATGGAACGGCACTTCTAACGACGATCATGGTGGCGCCCTTGGTCACTCTGCAGTTCCAGCTGGGCGGCGACCTGCACACCGCGAGATTCCGCTTTTCGGGAGTTGTGTCCTCAGCCATCGTATCCCTGGTGCTGACGGCTGCGGCGATGGCGCCCTACACGTTTCAGCTGAAATATCCAAAGATTTCCTTCCTGGCGATGCTGCCCTGGATTTGTGTTTGCTTGGCCAAGTTCGCGATGAACGTGAGTTTGCAGCTCAATGCGATTTCCCATGTGGCCAATGGAACCAAGCCAAACGGCTTGGTCTTTGCCCTGGTTGCCTACTGCGCCATTTTCGGGCTTGCCCTAGAGCAGATGCTGCACTGGAAGGTCATCTACCACCTGATGTCCGATGGAATAGGTGCGATGTTCATCGACATCCCCCCGCCGAGGGCTTTGTAGGCTGACTTCATACTGTTATTCAGTTCGTTTTACTTTAATTTCTTTCACTAAAGACCTGCCTTGGTCGAGTATAGTTCTGTAGTTTCAAAATAGTTGGCTTTGAGATTTACAAATGTATTTCCGTTCTAGATCTTGTCTATCTACACTAAGGGAATGAAACTGAAGTTCAATTTAATAAAGCCTGTCCCAGTTAACCTTTATATACATATATACATAAGAAACGATTCTTAAAGCTAAAGTTTAAACATTTACAGAAAAAATAAACAAAAAGTCAAAGCAAGTGTCTTCAGTGGATTCCAAAGTCCAGACTTGTACTCCAAGAAAGAAAACAAAAACTTTTAGAAAGACTCCTTCAAAGAATGTCAGCATAAAAAGAAAGATTTTGGCACGCGATTGATCTTCCTCTGAAGTGGTCTCGTACATCCTTAACATAGGCATTAATTTGGTATAAAACTCGATACAAGAGTATTCCCTAACATATGTACAAAAGGGAGACAAGATCGTCCCTAGGAAGCCTGCAGGACAAGCGCCTGATCCCGGATCTCCTCTTTGGCAACGTGTGCAGTGGAATTCGCCAGCACCAGACTGCTCTCCACCTTGATTTGTGATTGATTTGCCACTGGGACAACAGCTGGGGATGAAGCGGAAGTTTGACTGGGAGTTGCGGCTTCATGCTTGGCCTGGTGAACCTGCAGCAGGCCTTGGTTGATGCTGGTGAAGCTGCACTGGTCGCACTTGTAGATGATTGCGGATAGCTCCTGTTCGGGATGGCGCTTCTGAAGGTGTATCTGCCCAAGAAAACAATATATATATAATGATTTGAGGGAGTTTGAAATTTAAGATCGATCGAACCCGAAAGGCGGTGCTCTGGATGGCCCGGAAATCACAGTGCGGACAGGAATACCGCTTTTTCTCCTTGTGCGTGGCTAGATGTCTCCGAAAAGCGTTGTGATCGCTGGCCTCGTGATCGCAGGTGTCGCAGCGGAAGCGCTTATGCTCTTGGTGGCTTCGCAGGTGGAGTCGCAAACTGCTCTTGGATCCAAAAACGCGCTGGCACTCTGGACACTCCAGCTGCTCGTTTCGCTCTTTGCACAGATGCTCCTTCAGCGTTTTTTTCTGCTTAAAAGCGGCTCCACAATCCTCGCAGCGATGCATTACGATGTTATTGGCTTCTGATCCGCTGAAGTTCCGATCGATTGGCAGCTTTCCCATGCCCAATCCCTGCGTGCGATGCAGTCGACGGTGGTTCTTGAGTTGCTTTGTGTTCTTAAAGCCCTTCCCACACTGCTCGCACTTGTAGTTCCGCTCGTCCGAGTGGATCTTCGCGTGGGTGTTCACCAGGCGCGAGTAGATGGGCGTCTTGAAGCTGCATAACTGGCAAGAGTAGAGCTCCATATCGATCTGGTGGGTCCGCCACAGGTGCGTGTGCAGGCAGTTCCAATTACTAAAGTTGCTGGACTTGCATTCCGGACACACCATTGGTTGGCTAGAGCTGAGGGCTCCATTGTGGCACTTGCCATGATACTCCAAAGTGGCGGGTGACTTGAAGCGAAACATACAACCCTCAACAAGGCACTTGCCGCTTTCTGGTACTTGGTTGATCCCCTGAGGAGACTTCCTTTTGGCAGATGTTCCTCCGTAGTGCTTAGCTCCATATGGACGGCCCCTGACGGAGGTCCCACCTCCAAGCAGAGGTGGATCCACAGCAGAGGGAAGTAGGTTATTGGCAACATATATGCGTGCAGGTTTTTCGGCTGCAGATGTCGCCTCAGCTGCCAAGGGAACCAGCGGCGGGACAGGCAAACTAGATAGGGGAGCACTTTGAGCGACGGATGTGGTCCCACCATAAGATGTTGTCGGCACTAGTGGGGGAACTGTTACACCTCCTCCTAGTGTTTCTACTGGAACTTGGGTGTTCTCCGGAGGAGAGGCGTACAACTGAGAAAAGTCCTTAGCCAGCAGATCCTCTGCAGCGTGAGGCAAACCCTCGATTGGCGGAGACTCGTTTACTTCACAGGGCGCGGACAAACCAAGTCCAGCATCTGGTACAGCCTCCTCTATCCAGGGCCAGCACTCAAGATCCTCTGCCAGATCATAACCGTCTTCGCTGGGCCAACTTCCACTAATCGGAGGCTGAAACTCGGCAAGCGTCTGCGGTGGCCCCTTTAACTGGGAATCCAGCTCCAGAGGCGGTTGCTCAACAGGTGGAAGTTCCATCGTGGTCATGGCCATGGGTTCCAAATTAGGCACGATCAAATGCTCTACTTCGGTGCGATTCATTAGATTCAGTTCGTCAACGGTTCGCAGGTGCAAGGTGCCTCTCTGGGGTGCCTTCAAAATGTCCACATTCTTGATGAAGATCTTCTGCTTTGTGGTGATAGGCGCAGTGGGAGGCAAGTAGTGCTCCAGTTGAACAGGTTGGGGTTCCATTGGTGTCAATGGGTCATTGAGCGGAGGCGGAGTAGTTTCGTCCGACACGAAATCGACGCTAAAATCTAGGTCCAAGGCACTAAAGCGTGTATTGTCTAGGCTTGAGGCGGGTGCGCCACTGCCATTCAGCACCGAGTCAAAAGGAAAGGCCTCGGAACACATTTGAGCCAGCGGAGCGAGGCTGGGCTCGAATCCTGGCAGAGGGCACGAGGTTGTGAGTAGTGCGTCCGATTGGAAAACGTCACCATTTTCTCCGACAGACAGTCCAGCTTGACCGGGGTCCACTGCCGACGGCATACTTCCATTGAATCCCATCCCGGGCAGAGCAGACGGTAGAACCATCGGTTCCTTGAGGATGTCTACATTTCGGATGTATATCTTCGGCTGTCGCGGTTTCTCTGGCTCCACGCCCACCACAGGGACATCCAGGAGACTGTTGTCCGTAATGAGCGGATGATTCTGCAGCTGGAAGTCGAAGGGCAGCAGGACGGGCTCCCTAAGCACATCCACGCTTTTGATTGAAATCTTTTGGCTAGGTTTTGGGAGCTGGGCGGATACATTAGCAGCAGGTGCTGACGGCATGGTCTGTTCGCTAGGAGATGCACCAACTGCCACTTCTTCCAGAAGGTCCAGGATGTTTCCCGTCGAGCCGCTATCCGGCATTAAAGGCGGGAAATCCGGCAGTGGCTCTCGCATACAATCCACGCTCTTTATGAAGATGCGACTCTTAGGTTGGTTTTGGTTGGGCATCTGTGGCTGCTTTTTGGTCTGTGCTTCGGTGGGTTTTCCGCTCACCAGAATCATTGCCTCATTGTCCTCCATTTGGTGATCCAAGGTGAGATGCAAACTGAGCGCATCGTTGCTGTAGAAGATGTTCGAGCAGCCTGTCAAAGAATTCGGGAATTATGTCTTTGCAAAAAGTTATCGTTTCTTCATCTTCATTTGGCAATCTTAGAAACCCCGCAATAAGTCTTAGAGACTGCCTTACCTGGACACTGTAGCCTTTGCTGCTTCATGTAGCAGTTGGCCAGTTGAAGATGTTGTTGGTGACGCACTTGGCTTAGGCTCAAAAACGGGCAGTTCGGGCACCGCAAGATTAAAGGCGGACCATCCTGAGCCAGCGCCTTGCCCTCAACGCTGGCACAGCTAGAATTGCGAGTGGGTGGTGTAGGCGTGGCATTAAGACGCTCCTTAGCCGCCGCCTCCGCCAGTTCCAGCTTGATCAGCTCGGCCTCCGACTTAATTTCTGCGGTGCGCCGGCGAAAGCCATTGCGGAAGCTTTTCTCCGGCTGTTGCAAATCCGTTGTGTGGATCTGGACAAACGGAATGGCCTGATTGGGCAGCACCTCTCCCGATGGATCCGGAGACAGTACTCCGCTATCGGGCAGCCATACAGGAGCTCCAGATGTGGTGGCATTTGAAGCAGATCCCGATCCGATGACCAGTTCGTCGTCAAAGAAGCCACCAAAGTTAGAATCCTGCTCAATGGAGTGAACCGGCGTTGAGAGCGAGAGATCCAGGTGCGTATGAGGAGGATGCGGATGCGACAGCGGGAGCATGTGCAGCTGGAAGATACAAATCGTATTTTTCCGTCCAAAGGAACACACTGGATGCTCACCTGGTGGCTCACCTGGCTGCCATAAATTGCCGGATAAGCCGCATCGCTCATCATAGGGTCCGGTTCCTGGTTCCGTGTTCCAGGTGCCGGATTCCGGGTGCCGGTCTTCCGTTTTTGGGCACAGGTCTTCTAATTCCGCATTACACTTTACTTAACTTTTGGTTTTGTCACAAAAAATTGATAGCGAAACAGCTGTTGCTGTGCAAAAAGTGGCATCACTGTTTCCAGGATTCGGTCACACTTTCGCTTCATATTTCGTTGTTGATATAAATAATATAATAAAATATAATATAATATAAAAATTTTGGACAGTTTTAGTAAAAGAGGGAAGTGGATTTTTTTTAGTGAATCTCTGATTCTTTACTTCATACATATTGCGTCTGTCGATAACATTTGGGGTAAAATGCCGCATCACTATCTGGTAACACTGAGCATAGTTTGGTGGATTTGTGTAAAATTAGTCAATATTCTTAATTCCCGCGAATAATAGAAATTTAATATCTAATAATGCCGCGAATAATGATCAAGGGCGGCGTGTGGCGCAACACGGAGGTGGGTATCTTTATAAATAACTCGATCGCAGATTGAATACCTAATTTCAAATTCTAGGATGAGATCCTCAAGGCGGCGGTGATGAAATATGGCAAAAACCAATGGAGTCGCATTGCCTCCTTGCTGCACAGGAAGTCGGCCAAGCAATGCAAGGCCAGGTGGTACGAGTGGCTGGATCCTAGCATTAAAAAGACCGAGTGGTCACGCGAGGAGGACGAAAAGCTGCTTCATTTGGCCAAGCTAATGCCGACGCAGTGGCGGACAATAGCTCCTATAATTGGGCGAACTGCAGCCCAGTGCCTGGAACGCTACGAGTACTTGCTGTAAGTCTGAAACCCTATTTGCCACGCATGAATAAACCCCTAATTGCTAATCGTTCCCCTGTTAAACTTAGCGACCAGGCACAACGCAAAGAAGATGGCGAGGACACCATGGACGATCCGCGAAAGCTGAAGCCCGGCGAGATCGACCCCAATCCGGAAACAAAGCCGGCGCGTCCCGATCCAAAGGATATGGACGAGGATGAACTGGAAATGCTGTCGGAGGCACGTGCTCGTTTGGCCAACACGCAAGGCAAAAAAGCGAAGCGAAAGGCGCGCGAGAAGCAGCTGGAGGAAGCACGACGACTGGCGACTCTCCAAAAACGACGGGAACTTCGTGCCGCCGGCATTGGCAGCGGAAATCGCAAACGCATTAAGGGCATCGACTACAACGCAGAGATTCCATTCGAGAAGCGACCTGCATTAGGATTTTATGACACATCGGAAGAGCATTTGCAAAAGAATGAACCGGACTTTAACAAGATGCGACAGCAGGACCTAGATGGAGAACTTCGTTCAGAGAAGGAGGAACGCGAACGCAAGCGGGACAAGCAAAAATTGAAGCAGCGCAAGGAGAACGAAGTGCCAACCGCCATGCTGCAGAACATGGAGCCGGAGCGGAAGCGCTCTAAACTAGTACTGCCCACACCGCAGATATCTGACATGGAGCTGCAACAGGTTGTCAAGCTGGGACGCGCCAGTGAGATGGCTAAAGAGATAGCTGGGGAAAGCGGCATCGAGACGACGGATGCTTTGCTTGCCGACTACTCTATCACACCCCAGGTGGCCGCCACTCCACGCACACCTGCTCCTTATACAGATCGTATCATGCAGGAAGCCCAGAACATGATGGCCCTGACCCACACAGAGACGCCCCTAAAAGGTGGCCTTAACACACCTCTGCACGAGTCAGACTTCTCTGGCGTGCTGCCCAAGGCGGCATCTATAGCAACGCCCAATACAGTGATAGCCACGCCATTTAGAACTCAACGCGAAGGTGGGGCAGGCACTCCGGGAGGATTCCTTACGCCCTCTTCTGGTGCCTTGGTTCCGGTAAAGGGGGCTGGAGGTGCTACAGGTCCCATAAACACTCCTGCCTATGTGAGGGACAAGCTCAGCATCAATCCCGAGGAGAGCATGGGTGTCACTGAGACCCCGGCTCTATACAAAAACTACCAAAAGCAATTAAAGTCAACGCTGCGGGAGGGCTTATCCACGTTGCCCGCTCCTCGGAACGATTACGAAATCGTAGTGCCCGAGCAAGAGGACAGTGAACCCATGGATATCAGTTCGGAACCCGCTGTCGAGGATCAGGCGGATGTCGACGCCCGAGTACTGGCCGAACAAGAGGCACGTCGAAAGAGGGAACTGGAAAAGCGATCCCAGGTGATTCAGCGTAGCCTGCCACGGCCTACGGAGGTGAACACCAAGATTTTGCGGCCGCCATCCGAAAAGCAGAACCTTACAGAACAGCAACAGGCCGAGGAGTTGATCAAGCACGAAATGATCACCATGCAGTGTGAGTACCTAAAGTTAGACTTGAAAGTTGAATATTTAACTCATGTTCTCTGCAGTATATGACTCGGTCAAGGATCCCGTTCCTGGACAGTCTCAGCATAAATTGGAACAACTTCAAAGCTACTTTAAGGCCAATCCCTATGAGGACATCTCGCCGCAGGAGTTGGCCAAAGCCAAGCAGATGCTTACCGAGGAAATGGAGGTGGTCAAGGAGCGCATGTCGCACGGCGAATTGCCTTTGGAAGTTTACGCACAGGTGTGGCAGGAGTGCCTCGGTCAGGTTCTCTACTTACCCTCGCAACATCGGTACACACGTGCCAACCTTGCTAGCAAGAAAGATCGATTGGAGTCAGCCGAGAAACGGCTTGAGACAAATCGTCGTCACATGGCTAAAGAGGCCAAGCGATGTGGTAAGATCGAGAAAAAACTGAAGATCCTCACCGGCGGCTACCAGGCGCGCGCACAGGTGCTTATCAAGCAACTCCAGGACACGTATGGCCAAATCGAACAGAATTCTGTCTCACTGTCAACATTCCGTTTTCTGGGGGAGCAGGAGGCCATTGCCGTGCCACGTCGTCTAGGGTCCTTGCATGAGGACGTGCGCCGACAAATGGACCGCGAAAAGGAGCTGCAGCAAAAATATGCCAGCTTGGTGGAGGAGCGCGATTCGCTCTTCACACAAATCGAGAATATTACGGGCGTCAGGCCCACTGCCCAACAACTTGTGCCCGAACAGGAGGCCTAATCCATGGTTCGGCAGCCAGAACAACTCTAATTTAGTCACATAAAATCATAAAGAAAACACAACTTGACACCAATCCCAGTCTATATAAGATCCCCAGCTAGTGGCCGTACTTCTGGTAAACCCACTCCTTGTTGTCCAACGGGCAAACAAGGCGCGTCTTCAGCCAGCGCGCGATGCAATGGTAGTGAAAGGCGTGGTTGCACTCGCCCCAAGCCACAGTGCACTCGTCCTGGTTTGCATTCGGATCCGCCTGACACTCGATGCACAGGTTCATGATGTGGTTGCGGCAGATAGCGCAGTTGTCCACGGCGACGTCCCACGACCACAGGGCGTGAGCTACCCACTTCTTCACTACAAAGCGCTCTCCCCTGGCTTGGCCAGCACATACTCCACTTCCTGATGGCTCGTCATCGTTAAAATCCAGATCGTGGAAGTCCTCCGTCTCTTCAACTTCCATCTCCTCAGCCATAGTGCAAATTTATCTAATTTTTGTTTCTTTCTTATGTGTTTACTTTGAAGACGAAATTGAATTGAACTTTTGTAAGCCCCATATACACCTTGCCTTGACGTTATTTCAAAAGAATGAGGATAGAAGATCTGACTGGGAATTGGCAAAGTCAGACAGTACTTTAAGACGTTTAGTTTACAAAGCTCGTACAGATGTCGAAAACAAAAAATGAATAAAAATGCGTATACATGTTTGACTTATTGAATCGATTTAACATGATTTAAAATTCTGGTATGGACACGGAAAATGAAGATTTATTATCTAGAATATATCAAACTAATTCTTTAGACGGACTTTTCGTCTTGGGGATAGTTTTTTATTGCCTTCAAATGCTTCTTGCCGACAAGATGCTGCTGGAGAGTGGTCACATGGTTCATGATCATGTTGCAGGGCTTGCAGTAGTACTGACCAATCGGGGTGCGATACAAGGCCAGTTCCTCTGCAGTTAGTTTCTCGGCTACAGGCAGCGGCGCCTCAGGAAGACTGACATCTCCTGGCGGATCCTGGACAGCATTTCTCATGTTCTTCTGATGCCTAGCTCCTGCCACGTGCATCTGCATTTGGGGGGCCGAGGTAACCACTATATTGCATAGAGTGCAAGTGCGCTGTTTGTCGTCCGATTTGATCAGAACCTTTTGGGGAACTTCCTCTTTGGGGGCTTCTTTTGTAGAACTCTCTGTCTTGGTGAACTCAATTCCGATACCGTACCGTCCATCAGAAGAATTTACTCCTCCTCCCTCCACTTTGCTGCCCGCTCGCACCCACTTTCCGGACTCGTCATAGTGCCCGCTCCCTGAGGGCTTAGAGATGCGCTGCTCCACCAGCTTGTGCTTTCGCCCCAAATAGTGCTGGCGGGCGTGCTTGGAGGAATTCAAGTCCAGGTCGCACAGATCGCAATGGAAGGCGCTGGGGCCGGTGGGTCCCTTTGCCGGTCGTTTTACTGCAGGAGGCTTCAGACCCGCCTCCGTGTAGTTCTTCGCCAGCCAGTCGCTGATGTGCCGGTCGTGGGCCTTGGATTCGTAATGATCCCGTGCGCACTTCCTGGAGGTCATCTGAGCCTTGCACAGCTCGCAGTTTAGTGGTCCGATCAGCCGGTTAAGCTCTTCCGGATAACTCTCATCGCGTCCAGGAAACAAGCCCAACTTGCCGTCCGCCTCCAAAGAAATCTCCTCTATCCGCTCAGCCTTTCTTTTCTTGGGTTTTATGGAACCAGGATCCGATTTCCCCGTTTGTTTACCAGGTGCCACCAGACGATTTCCTGCCGAGATTGCCAGGGCCGGCGGGGACTCGTCCCGGTCTATATCCATAGGAGCATTTGGGGTTGCTCCCGGCGGAAGGTGAGGAATGTGAAAGTCGGTCAGGAACCCGGAGGAACTCATGTCGAGATTGTGTCCTGTAAATTCTTGCAAATTTAGAGATGTTCCTACAGATCCCGCGCATGCGTTATGACACGTTGTTTTTATTATAGTGCAACTATTTGACATTCCAAAATTCGAAATTAAAACTGTTAAAATGTTCAACCTACGAATACACTTCAAATAAACACTTGCAAAAGAAACGTATCGAAAAGTTCAATCAATTACTAATCACTTAAAAATACGTGGATTAAAAGCATATATGTAGCTCTCTGTTAGTTTATGAAATATAGAAAATAAGGTATAACAATTTATGATTGTCAGTGTATGTATATCAGTAAATTGTAAATATATAAAAATAATGAAACTAAACCAGATGACGCTCTTAAATTAAGACACATTTATTTAAAGACTGGTTAAAGTTACCAACGGAAAGATTAATTTGAATGATCTATAACTGTGTGATGGGTATTCGATAGTCGAGACACTCGATCATATAAACACTTTCAAACCGTTAAGAAGTTTTTAGAGTAAGTTATAAGAAATATTCTTTAAGAAATATACTTTGACCGATATTTAATGATTTTTGAATAGCCCATCTCTATGACTAGCTGCGGTTTGGCGCACCCATGCAAAACTAATTCCCTTCTGCTTTCGCTGATTATTTGATCAATAAAAAGTATTTTTATATCCATTCATAGACTCCCAAAGAACGCCATTTCCGAAGCTATAACAAACTGTATTTTTAAATTAAACATTTTATTGTATTTTGTTCAGCGTAAATACATTTATGAATTGATTTGGTGCTAAAATACTAACAGTATTATCTTCTCTCGTTCTCTATCAGTGTATAAGGATCGTATTCTCGGTTTCCGTTTGCGTATTGTTCTCGACCGCCAATTGTGGGTGGCGTTTGACGTATAGCGTTGGATGGGTGTAAATAAATTGCCATTTGTTCCGCTTTGTATACTTCGATTAGGTAGTTGGTTCACATCGTTAACCGTTCCGTGGTGTCTTTTGTAAATTTAGAATCGTTTCCTTGCAGCACTTTCGGCGACTGACGGAGATAATGTATAAGTAAGTGTGTGTCTAGGGGTACCTTATAAACGCAGTTGATAATACAATATATGGATCTGTAATGGTAGTGATATACAATCAGTTTTAAACATATGTCTACGGGTTCTAGCAATTAGATAGATTTAGAAGTGGTTTCATATAGAATAAGAAAGTCGAATCGTTTTTGGGGCGACTAAAGCGGAAGATTGTAGATTGCGTAGCTGGATTGTCCTGCCCCTAATCCTCGTCATCGTCTATGGCGGCACTGCTGCGTGAAATCTTCATGTACGCGGCGCAGATGCACTCGCACACGAAGCGGTACTGGCTCTGAAATTGGAAACCACGCATGAGCACCCATTTAATAAGTCCCATCTTATCCATACTTACCACATTCTGCACCATGCATGCTCGCTGATCGCGCATGGTGCGCACAATGTCCAAGGGATACACCGGCTCTCGAGCCTCCATCAAAGCCATTGCAGTGTCCATTAGGATGAGTACTCCAGTACGTCCGATGCCCGCCGAGCAGTGGACGATCACAGGTGGATTGGCAGCACTGATGCACCTTTAGATTTAAACGGTTAAAATAGGATAAACCTAATTTTTAAGGTGTCCAAGTACTTACTGATGCACGCTCGTCGAAACGGGCGTCTCGTCTTCCGGAGTGGCTCCATTGCTGGCCGCGCACTTGCGCTCCCGCATTATGCCGCCGTTCTCATCGGCATCCGCATCGGCATCCATCAAACGTACTTGCTTCAGGCTCTCCTCGATCTCCTGAAGAAGCGTGCGGTTCCGGGCGGCGCGAACCCGCTCGGTGAACTCCAGAAAGAGGTTGGGATCGGAGGGCACACAGTGGTCCGGCCACGCCAGATACTGCATGTGGTGGATATGTCGCTGCTCGTGTTTATCTTTCAGCACAAACTCGCGGAACACAAAACTGCCAGTTTCGTCCGGTTTTTCGCTGAGACAGCGCACCGAGAATCCTTCCGCTAGCTGAAGTTCGTCGCCAGTCACCGGCCAATACTGGTGACACTTCTGCCGACCAGACTCCATCACTGTCGTAAGCATCACAAGCAAATGGCTGCTCTCCTGCTGCACCATGCGCCAAAAGTCTGTGGTAGTGCTGGCCAGCGGACCCTGAGTCGCGATATACCGGTTCACAGCTCCGCCAGGAATCTCCATGTTCACGTAGTTGGCGTTTATGTAATCGCCTGTCAGCGAGTTGACCAAAGAAACCCGCGTGCAATCATCTGAAAGGATAATTCCATTTATAGATGTGGTATGGATTGATCTCTTTCTTACTTACATGGCGATATGTCTCGATATCTGTTCTTCGGCGCATTGGCTGGCTTCCGAGCCTCTGTGATCGTCAGATCAGGGTTCTTCCTGTACATTAACTCGTACTGAGCTAGTAGGGCTCCTGATGCCAAGCCATCGCTGAGCAGCAACAGGCTCTGGGTGAACAGAGCATCCCCATCGAGCAGATTGGAGTGTGATCCGATCTCGTCGCTCTCTGGAACGTACTGGTACAGCGGCTCCTCCTCCAGAAGGAGAGGTGCCGAGCGCTGGGGGCGCACTGTGAGCAGTAGTTCGCCGCTGGACTGGTGACGGCAATCACGAATCATGGCTACCACCTGCTCGTGTCGCAGGCCATGCACATCCCGACCGTTAATCATGAGCACCTCGTCGCCTTCGCAGACACGCGGTGTGCAGCGATCGGCGGGTGTATGGGGTACCACTTTCGAAATTTGGACGGGGAGACTTAAGTCCACTCCGCCCTTCACGTTGAAGCCAAAGCGACCCTGCTCGTCCGCTTGCAATCGGATGGTAATAAGATCGCTGCCGCTCTCCGGCTGTTGCTGGCCGACCGCGTCTGCGATGGTTGTGGGCAGCAGGAGTGGACTGTGCTGGCCGGAGCTATAGGCGGGTGGCATTGGTGACGGCGAAGCAGACTCGAATCGTCGGGTGCACTGTTCAATGAAGCCCACGTCGCTGTAAGGCAAAAGACAATGTAGATCTTATGTTATTGTTTCTTAACCGATTCTCACTTACAGCTGGATGTCGTACTCGTCGCTTTGCTGCTCCCAGGCCTTTCGCGGCATGGAGTCGGACTCCTTGGAGGTCACCTTGTTGTCATGAGGGCGGCTCGTCTTCGTGATGGTCAAAACGGTGCCTCCAGAAGCTGCCTTGCCGTTGTTGTGGGAGGTGGCACTTTCGGAGCCACTGTGCTGCAGCATCGGAGTACCGCCCGAGGAGCCTGATGTTCCGACCCCGCCAGAAGCTCCTAGAAGCCGCTTGCTGGGTGAGCGGACAAAGACCTTGTGAATGCGGCCACGCTGTTTGGATTCCTGCACCGCCTGAAGCTCCGTTCGTCCAGAGTAGTAAAACTTGCTGCCCAGACTGATGCTGAGGAAGCGCGAGAGGCGGTGCGGTCGTTTCAGACGGAAGAAGCTGTGGTGCTCTACACAAGATTTCCAAAGCGCCTTCGCGTGCTTGTGGCTGCTCATTCCAAATCCCAGCAGAGTGTCGTAGTTCTCGCTTGGCTCGCGCCTTAGCTGGATAAAAAAGTCCTTCCGTTTGAATGACACCTTGACCATTTTGCTCCACGAGAAGGTGTTAACCCGCAACGAATGTTGGAAGACGATCAGCCCCACCGCTGATACACCTAGCTGCAGCTCTTTGCCATTGGAATCGGTGGCCTTGTGCAGGTCAATTCCGTACAGTTCCAGACGCTTGGCGTGCTCCAGATAGTTGTACTCCGCGTCCGCCGGTAGCTGGCCACGGTGCAACTTGTGCAGTTCCCCAACCTTTCGCTCCGCCTCGGGCGTCTGGTCACAGAGAAGCTGCATTCCGCTCAAGTATCCCGGCAAGTGTTCCGGCGCATTAAAGTCGCCCAACTCCGCTGTGTGTTAAAAAGAGGAGATTAATACCAAAAGTGAGTAAACAGTAAAAGAGCCAAAACTCACACTGCACCGTGTAGCTGGCAAGCAGGCACTGGGTGTTGCTGGAGCATGGCAGCTTTCCAAGCAGGATGTGGCGCTTGATCTGCAGATAGAACTGGTAGCGAGTGAACTCTTCCTGCAGTCGGCTGGGATCGCTTACAAAGAACTGTGAATAAACGGGGATCTTAGGTTCTCTCAGATAGGTCGAGCAGAAGACTGCAATCTCACCTTAACCCTAAACTCTAATAATGGAACGGCATCGTTGTCGAGGGAAACGCTGCTGCACTGCTTCTTGAACTGCTTTTGGGCATCCACCCATCTCTGTTAGAGGGATACAAAATGATAAGTCACAAGTGTTATTGAGGGTGAGAATGTAATGACTTACCACAACGTCACCTGGCTTCTGGGGAAAAAGTAGACCAAAGTAGTCCCTTTCGGAAAGCTCGAGATATTGAAAGACCTGCTCCAAAAGTTCAGAGCCTTTCGCACGTTTCTGAAAAAGAAAAGAGGATGGTGATTAATGGTTTGGATATCCAAACCTTTAAAAACCCACAAATATCTACAATATCTTCGAAGCAGAGCTTCACTTCCTAAGCGATTTTAAAAACCCATCTACATAAACAGAAGTCTTAGCGGCACAAAGTTAATTGGATTTCTCCTTCCTTTGCGTACACTGCAATTACAGTGATTAGACGACTACAATTTAGTTGCAATTAGGTAGATTCCGATTCGATTATAATTTTAAGCTGCGGCAACCGCACACACTCGATCATCGAGGTGAAAGAAAGTAAAACCATGGACGGAGACGTGGAAACAATGCGGACAAGTGCGTGTCTAGAGATGCTAGACGAGATGAAAGTGAGCATCGAGTGCAGAGTCAAAAATGAAAAGATACAAAATGAATAAATGAATAGTGATGATGGAGATGAAGAGCCTTGAAAACTTTCTTTGTTTTGCCTGAAGCTCGCATAATGAATGTTATTGAGATGGGACTTTAATATTGAAAATCAACCCCAAACACACGAGCTCTATAACTGTATTAGGGAAAGGACTAAGGCGCGGGGTGTTACCTCAATCCGAAAGGTGTGCGTGATGTCATCTAGGAACAGGACGGTGACGCATTGCTGCCGTTGTGGGTTCTTCTTGTCGCGCGCCAGTTCTGGGCCGCCTCCTCTCAGGCGAAAGGTTCTGGTCAGGTTGCTCAGTCGGAAGCGCTCAAACATGACCGAACTCCACGAGCTCCATGATTCGGGTTGGGACTGAGGGGCGAAAAAACACGTATATCACGTTGGAGGGCGCTGATTGCAGAGAAGAAGCCCCTTGGCTGGCGGGGCTAGCTCTTCTGGCTCGGCTTCTTGTTTATTCGATAAATTGGCAAGAATATTTGTTTGCTTTGTATTCTGGATGGTTGTTTTGTTTCCAGCTAACTTGGCTGCCTCCCTCGGCTCCTTTTCATGTGGATGGATCTCTGATTGCCTGAAAAACGAGAGCGGGTTAGAAGGAGGTTTATGTGAGTACTGACTTATGGATTGATGAAACCATAAGGGCGTGCGCGCCTCCTCTTCCGCTGCAGTTGTTTATTTTCTTAGTTGTTATTTTTTGTTAGGTCCGAGCTACAACTTCACTCACTCACACTTCACACTACCAAGCAACTCAGGGCTTCGGCTTTTCTTCCCCTCACGCGCATACCCCCCGCGAGATTGGGTGGTGCATACTTTCACGTAGAGCAAGCACAGACAAACGAACGACGTCGTCGACAATCGTCAAGTGCTGGGTGACTAATAATTTGTCTTTAAGGCCTTTCTTTGCCTCTTACCTTGCACTGCACTCCACTTTTTACTTGCGTGTCATCGGAAAGCACAGAAAAACTGTTGTCAAACTTATAGATAAGGTAAACTCAGTGATTACCTAGGAGGCAGTACTAAGTGCTGCTAATAAAAGCTCGTTTACCTCTGTGCACTGATGTAAACTTTAGAATTGTCGAAGTTCACATAACAAATAGTATATAAGCTTTTAAACGCTGCTAAAATATCTCATTTTTGATATTTAAAATCAATAAAATTCCATTAATAATAATACACAAGCTGGTATCACTTCTTTAAGTGTAGTTGCCCCAAGCAGTGTGGCACAAATCGTCTTTGCAAATGATTGATGTGCCGTGTAATTGGCTTAAATGCTCTTGTCTAATATACACAGACCAAGTATCTGTGTGTGCATAATTGTAAGCACTATTCCACCTCTTTTACCTTTCAACCTTATTTTCCGCAGACGTTGACTGTTCTCCCAAACTGGGTTAAAACCGCTTTTGTTGAGCGAAGCGTACACGGCGCGAATTGAAAAGGGCCAAGAAGTGGGATACATGCCCCTACCCGCAGTTATCACTCACTTGCTAGTAATTATCAGGCGGAGGCTAACTAGCGAATTCCCTTGAGTCAGTGGCCGCTGATAGAGGCTGATCAGGCAACAGGGTCAGAGGGTCAGATGTTGGGGTTGTTAGACGGTTGACGAATGGGAAATAAGCTAAGGATGCTTTGATAGATTGTCCCTACAAGAACCCACGATCTTAAACTGGGAGACAGCACAATTGTCGAAAGTAAAAATATCTCAGTATAGGGGAAGATATTTCTGTATGCTGTGCTATATAAATACTACGCTTCCGGACTGTTGTTAGGCGAAAGATATAGATGGGGAAAACGAGTGTCAGAACTAGCACTTAATGTAAACAGTGTCCCGGTCAACCATTGCTTTTCTCCGGCCTTAAACTTGTATTGCATCATTATTAGTAGGAGAATGCTGCCGATCCATTCTAGGGGGTTCAAATCTCTGGTTGGTTATTCCAACGGGTTGACCAGAATATTATTCAAAACAAAGAAATGGATTGGAGGGATTGCGTCATTCTCTGTGCCCACATGACCAAGCGACAAACGAGAAAGTGTGCCCCAGGTTGGACACCATATTGGCCCGGAAGCCAGTTTAGCTCGGTGTCCATGTAGGGCAGCTTGTCAACAGACGCAGTCGCTTCTACTTTTATTATGAAATCGAAATGTACAACACCTATGGATGCCCCATTGGGAAGTGCATTGTTTGGCCGCTCTTCCTCTCTCGCTTTTTCGGTTCGTTGACCGACTTTCCGTGCGAAATTATCTTTGGGGCACATATTTGCATATATATATATACTTGTTTATTCGTTTGTACAGCTTTGTCTCTCCATCCCGCTGACCGAATAACGGTCTGGGGTCAGCCTCAGCTTCCGTTTCTTTCGGCCGCTCTTTCTTCGCTCGCTTTCAAAGCGAAAGAATCTCTTGCCAAACCAGTTGGGGTCTATTAAGGCAGCGAAGCACTTTCTTAGGGCATCTCCCCCTGACCCCGGCCCGAAAAGTACTTCTGTTCGTCTACGGATTGTCAAGTACTCATCAGTCGGGGGTTGCTCAATCCATGAAACCATTCCAGAGACAAGGGCAATGGGCACAATGGATCCACATGAGGTAATGGAAACCGCAGAAGGGAAACTCGAGAAACGAAAGACCAGGAAAAACAACAAAGCCTAGGCCAAACAAAGCGGGCGTTAAGATAAGCTTTAGATGGGTTATGAGGGGGAGTGGCAGAAGGTAGCAAGAGGACGACCAGATCTCAGTCAACTTCAATTACACGCGACATCCATCAAGGTGGTTTCCATTTTTAGGACGAGCTGCTTTCAACGCCTAGCAACCCCAATCAAAATCAAATTAGAGGGGGACAAAAAAGTGTATTTTTACCAGGAAAATACATTCTTAAAGTTATTACCACAGTCGAAAGTATCTGTGGATACTCAGGTTATTAAAGAATAAAGTATTTGGAAAGTATTTAATGGAAATTAAACAAAATCGGGGACGAATAGCTTGGAGGAAATACGATTTGACCTCCGGGAAATTGCTTTTAGAGTTAAGCAGGGAACTCTCTGTGGAAAGAACAGGTTATGCCCCTGATTGATTTTCTCTCGTGCCGGCGACGCATCAATTACACTGGTCTGGCAATAATTATCGGCTGGCGTATGCATTTGCTGGGTTTATTTTATGCCTGCCTATACCGTAATACCTCAGGGTTGCCATGTGTGCGTTGTGGAAGGGGTAGCGACCCCAGGAAGGGATGGAGTCTTCATCCAAGGCGGGGTTTAGTCCGCTTATCGTTGTTTGCCTTTTAATTTTTATTGCTCGGCTGGCAGGGGCGGATGGGAAGGGGAGCTGCGCACCTCGTATGCTATTTTCGTGTTCATATTCCACATGCAACCCAGTCCCCGCGACTGAAAACCCGGGCGACACTCAAACACACCCAGACGCACTCGCTCAAAACTGGGCAAGTAGTCGATAAATTAAGATTTAGTATAACAACAACAACAGCACGCTTTCCTATGAAATCACTTTGGGTTATTCAAACTCAAATAAATAAAAAGTTTTCGAAGAAAGGAAGTGAGTTTATGCAGTTTCTGTAGTTACTCAGCGATTACCACAACTTCAGCACAGTTTCGCTCAGTGCGTTATCGCAGCTGATTTGCCTTCCTTTCTTTCTTTTCCCTTCGTTCTTAATCCCAAACTTCATTACCTTTCATCTTTCGATTGGTGAAATGTATGTGTACCATGGAAAAGGGGAAGTTAATTAACGAATTTGTAAACAAACAATCAACGAAATAATTGCAGTGCATCTTTTCTATATTACATTCTCCTTTATTCTCTCTTATCTGCGACCATTGCCACATCCTTCATTGCACTTACGTTCGTGTGGTTTTGTGTGTGTGTGTGTGTGAACAACCTCTAATTCTGTCTATCTCGCCCTCTCTCTTTCACGCCTGCATTGAAATCAGGAAGAGGCTGTGTGCGGGAGAGGGACATATGCAAAAAGCGGCAAGAACAATAATAATAATTACGCACACTGCAGCAAGGAAGAGTTGCACCACAAAAGGGAAACGAAGAGCAGGAGATTCTCACCTCTTTTTGACTGCTGTACTGACACAAACTAAATAGGTTGTATCTCGATTTCGTTATTTTTTCACTTAATAAATGCTACATATGTTTCTTAGACATTCGGATAGAAGTAACAAAACACACGCACTAAATACGGCCACCGACACTCACACAGTCGAACTTAAGCAGCCGCCGCTTCGTGAAAAAGCAACAAAACCCGAAAAAAACACAATTAAATGCACGCCAACCGATCAACGAGCAACATTAATCCGCGTCGGGGTTTTTAAGTTAAATCCAATCTCAATAACGGGGTTTACTCGGTTTTTTTCGGAAACGGAAGAAACGAAAACAAACGAAAGAAACTGAATCGACAGCAATGAAAAAATAGATGTGACCGATGGTGATGGAAGTAAATAAAATTATGGAATCGATTAATCGATACCTTCTATTTTCGTTACATATCGATATTCCCTTTTAACACCGTTCGGTATTTTTTAAATTCGAAAAAAAAAATTTGTAGTCAGAAGATATTTTAAAATTAAATTTATTTATATAATCATTTGACTTTTTAAAAATATCGAATAACAATAAAGTTACTCGGACCATTTCTTATTTTTTGTAGGTGTGAAAACGGTATTAAAAAGAGTTTAACTTTTGACTTCGTAGTATATTATCGGGGATTTTGGTATACTGATGTTGATCTAGTTTCTTTAGTATTTTGCAAGACAATTTCCTTAGAGTTAACAGAAATAAACAAATATGTTGTGATTTGTTTTCATTTCAACTAATGCTATAAAGAACCTATGTAATGAATCATAAATACTTTTAATAAAAAACGATAAAGGCACACCTTGGTAAGCCCTTCATCTCTAAAAGATAAATTGGTCCGTTTGAACAAAACGGTCAATAAGCAGAGAGCTTAGCAGCTGGCCGCCGGTACGAAATTTGTATAGAAATACCGCAGTAGAGAAAGTGTCGTTCCGGAGTCTACTGGCGATCATAGTCTCGGCACTTGATCGAAATAATGTTCTGCTTAAAGAACTAATAACGCAGTAATTTACTATATAGTAAATTTAGGAACAAAGAAATAAATGCAAGCCATGTATTTATTGAGGTACAAGGCGCATTTTTTAATACAAAAATATTTTAAGATTTGGCAGGGTTTTATTTTGTTTATCATTTTTAAATGTGTATGTTTGGTTCAAAAAGAAAGATACTTTGGTGAAAAGGTCACAATCCGTCTATGTACTAAGTGCAATAGTGGCCAAGCGAAAACCTTTGTTTAAGGAATGATTAATGAAAGGTTGGTGAATGGTGCTGCAGGGAGTGCACGCGTAGCTTATCGATGTATGCGTTCCTCTCTTTGCGTGGGCAGAGTGCAGGTCTGTATCACAGGGATGGGTCAATGACACCTGATCACCATCGCTGTTAAGTTAAATATCCATTCATACATATATGGAAAAACGGCTTGTTCTTAAAAATATCTTTCATATAAATTAATAATCAAAATCGTTCTGCCCTACATCGTTATTTGCCAACGAAAGTTTGATTGCAACAACTTCCGGTTTTTTTCTGTTGTCGTAATTTAAAGTCACTTTGTTTTCGAAAATAAAAACATTTATTGTGTTTGTTAAGATAAGAACAGTTAAATATTTTCTTTGAAATCAAAACAAGAATATGGGGGTGAACCTCAAGTACTATTCAGATTTCAGATTGTTGCTAGCGGCGATAGCAACGGGGAATTTGAATGTTTTATTATGCGAAATTCCCATTGGACCATTTTTAATTGTTCTTGAAATTAATCTATTAATCATGTTTCTGGCAGAGGCTACTTTGTGCGTCATAAAACATCTGGAAAAGCATTGACTATAGCGAATATTTCACTTCTCTTTGCAGACGAATACGGATTCTTGGAGCTTTTGGAGTAGGTTTTTTGTCGATTGTCCTCTTGGTTTTAGTGCACCAAACAAATGGAGCTATTCCCGACTGCGACTTCTTCGACACCGCCGATATTTCGAAAGGCCAGAAGTTCCCAAATGGCTCCTATCTATACGAAGGTTTGCTCATTCCTCCTCATTTGACGGGAGAGTATGATATCAGGGTTCTGCCGGACAACACGGAGGAGAAGGTGCCACTCCATACAAGAGGATGTGTCTGCAAACTGAAGCCTTGTGTCAGGTTTTGTTGCCAGCACGACCACTTAATGCATAATAATGGTTCGTGCTACGAGATGTCGGAGGAGGAACTAAATGGAATTGATCCAATCCTGAACGTGACCCTTGCCAACGGGTCGGTGGTCGGAAAGCACTTTAAAACCGACTTCTTCCTCCAGTGGGGCTTACCCACTTGTGACCATATGTTCTCCCTGGACAACCGTTACGAGACGGATCATTACTCCTTCTTCGAGGTTTATTTGTATATAATATGTATAGATTGAGTTCGGCAAGCTTAACTGGCGTCGTACCCCTTCTAGGACGGATCTCTTTTTCGACACTTGGACGAAGCGACCCTTAACAAGCGAGATTACTGCTTTCAGCATGTCTTAGCAGATGATGATGGCACATCTATTCGAATTGTCCCCCACAACTGCCCAATTGTCCAATCGAGAACGGGACAGACTACCGGTAAGCTTAACAGTGTAATATGTAGACTCAACAGGCACTCACTCTTCCTTATCCTTCTCCGACAGCGTTGATCATATCGCTGGTATGTATGGTTCTTACGATCAGCGTGTACCTCTTTGTTAAGGAGCTACAGAATTTGCACGGCAAGTGCTTCGTTTGCTACATGGTCTCCCTGTTCCTGGGCTACCTCTTTCTGCTGCTGGACTTGTGGGATTTATCGGCCGACTTCTGCATTACAGCAGGTTAGATTATAGCTTCCGTACCAAGAGAATCAACGATATCTTCATTATTGAATCGATTTAGGTTTCCTGGGCTACTTTTTCGTCATGGCCGCCTTCTTTTGGCTCTCCGTCATCAGTCTGCACATGTGGAACACCTTCAACGGTAGCTCCCACGGCGTCAATCGCTTCCTGCCAGAGCATCGCTTTTTGGCCTACAACATTTACTCTTGGGGCATGGCGGTAGCCTTGACCGGAATCACCTTTGCAGCTAATGAGCTAGTGGAGGACGAAAATTGGAATCCTCGTATGGGCGTAGAACATTGCTGGATCAATAGTGGGTACCAGATTCCAAACGTCCTCAGATTCGTTGGCTGATGCAACTTTCCCTCTCCATTTACAGCCCGGGAATGGTCTGCCATGCTCTACTTCTATGGACCGATGGTATTGCTGATCACGTTCAACATCATCATGTTTCTCCTAACGGCAGTTCTGATAGTCAGAGTAAAGAAGGACATACAGAAGTTTTCCCAGAAGCAAATGAGGACCCAAAAACTCAACTCGGACAAACAGACGTAATTCAGATTGTATTTCAAGAACGTCTTGAGGGATTTTAAGTGCCTTTCATGTACCCTTCACAGTTACACGTTCTTCCTGCGGCTGTTCATCATCATGGGTCTGTCGTGGACTTTGGAGATTGTTTCCTACTTCGTGCAAGACTACCAAATTTGGTCAACGGTTTTTCTGGTGGCTGATTACATTAACTGGTCCCAGGGAACCATCATATTTGTGCTGTTTATTCTAAAGCGCAACACGCTAAGACTCTTGAAAAAGCGGTAAGTAATGTTGCAATTGCGAGAGGAGCCCAAGTAATCAGGTCCATCTATCGTCTCTGCCTGAGCAGTATTAAGGGTGAGAAAGAGAGTGAGGAGGCCCGGGACAGCGAAGAAGAGATTTCCCTTGAGAATACCAAATATGACCAAAATGTCCTGTAATAGGTAATCCATAATGTTATGTTTCTTGGCTCGTTTGGTGTTGGAATCTGCAATTCTACTAATAGTGCGACTACTCCTATTGACTCTGCATGTGGTGTTGGGAAAATTATAGAAAATACTTTTGCACTTTTGTTGTGTGCTTTTCACCTTTTACTTACTCTTAACTTATGGTGTTTGTCCTTTGTTTTCACATAACTTTAGTTTGCTGTTGCACGGGAAAAGTTTTCTTTTCTTTCCGCCTATTCTTACTCATTTTTTCTTCACAGGCACCATCCTTCTTCCATGATGAGCATCAACAGCTTGAAATCAAAGGAAAGGCGTAATACCATGGCGGGATCCTTCGCGCAGTACACAAGAACTTCATCTTCGACGCAACTGTAGTATTTAGGAACAGCATTTACAGCATCACCTTACTTACTCTCAGCTAATTTAGACGTATAAGAAAGCAAACTAATTTGCACGCCATAATCCTTATACTCGTACTTATATTTTTTGAACTACTTACATGATCTTTCAAGATCTTTCGTTTAAATAAAAAATTAACTATTGAAAAGTCGTGCCTCGTCCTTCCAGACAGGTTAACTGAAGGTACGCTTTCTTGTTTTCCCATAACTACGGCCTGGAGCTCGTAAAAAGGGCACCTTTCCAATGATGATTTATCAAAAAGGGTTGCGCATTTTCAAATACTTCAGACGGTTGAATTCCAGAAGGCATAGAAAGCTCCCTTCTGGCTTTACTAGAGGTAAAAAATCCGCTAGAGCTCAAAAGCTTTCCACCGAACTGACAGCTTTTCGGCACAGCTTTTCGTTGAAATGATGGCGCCCAGCCAAACTGGAGAATCGCAGTTCAGTCGCAGCGAATTCGGTTAATGGAACAGTTCAATCGGGGAACGATAAGCGGGATATATCTCATTGAAGGCTCGAATAGCCGCGCATATCTAGCCATTAAGTTCAATTCCAGTAAGCACCCTCTTAATCGGTAATTAACAAAGCAAATTTGTGGAGCGTCAAAACAAAGACCGAGCACAAACACTGTGATACAGGCTGTGTGTGCTGACCAATTAAGAAATCCTGAGGCACTCGAAGATTGCTCTGCGGAATGTTCCATCTTCAAGGCCACTGTGCTTGGTGGCTTTCGAGTCGCGTAGCCAGAGGAACTATGTCTCTTGCTTACCACATTATGTACCTATAATGCGACTTTAATGCCTCGCTCGGCCCACAACAAACAACCGCGTTGTCTCTTCATGTATCGCCAATTGTTTCGTACTGATTTTTTTCGGTGAACCTATATTTGTGAACATGTGTTCAATGCCAAAACCAGTTTTTGTCTTTTTCTCAAGCTGACGGCCGGCAGTGTCAGGGAATAGCGCAGAAGCGTCTCTTCATATCTTCTCCCGGAAGGATTCGTCATGCTCCTTCCCGCAAAGTCTTCAAATGGGTTTTTTATTGAGTTTGTCAATATTTTTGAGGTCTGTATTGAACTACCCTATGAATGGTCTTTATGGCTAATTTCGAACACGTTGAGCTGTGTTTTAGCTCACCTAACTATAACCGTGCTGTGCTGTAAGGCCCAGGTGTACGTGCTAATGGTTTATTTCCCAGTTCGGAGACGTGGGATAAGGCTTCCTTTTAATGGCCCACATCTGTCGTTGCATTATTCGTTTGTATAAAAACAGTAGTGTCCGCAGATCGACAGCGATAAAAGTGTTTTAGTTCCAGTGTTTACTTGAACTTTTAATGGTTTTTTTTTCGGTAAACTAATGCAGAAGCTTTTCTAATTATGGCCCAAGGCGTGGCTTCTTCTTCGTGGTTATCTTCTTACTAGGAATACAGTTAGTTCTAGCTCTACCCTTCTTCTTCTAATCACTCGATCAGGCAGAAGAAGATCAGAGCAAAACAAAAGTGACATCTTTTTAGGATGTTACAATGGCAGCAAATGCTCGCCTGGCGCCTGCTAATTAATTTGTACATTAAATAACTTGAGTCATCACCCGTGTTTCCCCCGGGGGCCACTACTTCACTCAAGAAGTCCATTCATCGTCCGATAATTGTTTTGTTTGCCCGCAGACACAATCGAGCCACTGTTGGCACTCCATCCATTTCACATTGTTCGGTGCTTTGTTTTGCTGGCTTTCAATTAGCGAAACAGTCGGCAAAACCACTCGCCTTAACAGACCGCTAACAGGGCTCTGTTATACAGCTGCGGCAAGCAACATAGCTCTTTACATGCCAATTAAATCAAATCACCTTAATACCAGACTAGTATTAGCTGAGCATTAGCTTAAATGCATTCCTCTGAGAGATCACATTCCACCCACACTCTACAAAGAGAAGGCACAGCTACTACAGACCTCTTTGCCAAGCAGTCCTACTTTTTCACCCGCAACTGTATGTTCGGAAGTTCCTTGAGTGCTTCGCACCTGCACAGCTACGGCTCCGCAGTTCGCCCCAAGACGTCGCCGGCTGTGGGTGTTGCTCGGTCGGAGCTCGGAAAACTTCATCGAACAGTGAGCCAAAACAGGGACAGCTGTCCAGCTATCATTAGATCGGAATAGAGAATTACGAATGTTTACTTAATTGACCCGTAAGACAGCGTGTGATTTCGCCGGTAACTAAAACTCGAAGCACCGTAACCGGTTCGCGTGTGCTCATGTATTAACACCCACTTTCAAGGGAATTCCCCATAGCCCGAAGTCTCTACCAGTGACAGTGCGTTAAAAAACATTAAGAAAGAGATACGTTAAATACGTTATGGAAATGAGGACCTGTTGATTTCTTGAGAAACGTTTATGTGGTTACCCACCTTGAGCCACAAACTCTTCCCAGATCTTCGCGATTTGCATAAGTAAACTTGATAAAGACACACAGCCCGTAACACGAGTCGAATTTAAAACCGAAACCATGTTTCGTTAAAGCCTTTTGCAAGTCCGCAAAAAAACCCGTAAACCCCGAAAGACTCTCACACAGGTTCGGCTGTTTTTGTTTACCCATTTTGCCCATTTACCCGGTCAGTGTTTTCAGTGTTAACTGATATTCCCAACAGCAACAACCACAACAACAAGAGCGACGGGAAGCACTCCGTTTTGTCTAGCAAACAACTTCAAGTTCCCACATCATTCGCCACTCGAACTGGGTAAGTTGCACGGCATTAACGACTTGGATTATACATGAAATAGTTAGCATTCTAAAGCCTTTCCCCTGAATGGGTAATCGAAATAGGTGATTAATTGAATGCAGATTAGAAAATCCGAGCAGAGCACTGCCAATTTCATGACAAACACTGCCTGCCTGCTGGCTGGGTGCTGTTTACCCAACTGTTCCCACTCGATGCACTTTTATTGAGTCACTGCGAGAATGGGTTATTATAGCAATATGGCCGGATAGCCCCACAGGGCGCGCCTAGGTGGTCATCCAATCGGACCTGAACTGTTCTTTCGCTGTAGAATTCGAATTTGTTAAATGTTGTTTACACTTTCGGACATTTGGCTGGGAATTGTTGTTGAAACATCTTGGGAATATTGTTTATTGTTTGCTTTGAGGTCTGTTTATTTCGCACAATTTTCCACCTCCCGAGCATTAGATAAAAATATATCATGCATCCCCGGAGTATTAGAAAAACATATATAATATATATCCGTCTGGTACTTCTGAGCACTATCCTAATAGGTGTATGTTTGGCCTGCCTCTAGGTCAGTTCGCACCATCGCGCACCTTAGAGATTCGGGCGTGGCAACAGTGTTTTATGGTCTTGATAAGAGAAATGCATGCAGCACTTAATTACTGGAATGATTTTCTAGTTAGCTAATGACATACACTTGCACTAAACCCCCTCCCTAAGCTGACCTTTCGAACGAACACAGACAGCACTCCAAAAAAACGAGAAGGGGATTTCTCTTTCCCAGAGAGATTCGATTCAGGTGGGGAATGCCGAGACTATTTGTGGAATCAATTTATTAGGTAGAAAGTTTAGAAAACCATCAACGATTGTTTTGTTCTGAGATTAAAGAAGCTTTAAAAATAGAATTAAAGAGATCTCAAACAGCCTTTGGTGAAGTTTTCATCGAAACTAATGACAGCTAATAGACGTCCATGTGGACGGCCATTTATCTTGCCGAGTCTCGAATTCCCTAATGGGATCTGTTGACCGTCGAGCCTTCGCCTCCCTCCGGGAATAATATTTGGCGAACTTGCCACCCACCCACTCTAATGGCAATCAATTGATAGAACGCCCGCCTTTGTTTACAGCCCACAGACAGCAATCCACAGAGGCATCAGCTCTGGGGGTCTAAAAATACGCCAGCTGGAATTTCCTCACCAAACATTCGTAAAAATGAGTGGAGAATAAAGAGCTATTAGGAAATGTTTTTCGCCAAGTGTAATCGCTGCTTATCTAGGCCGCAGTTCACCACATCCCAACTTCTGTGTGGTGACTTCCCATCAGGGACTCTTCACACGGCGGTGTCTCCCGTCTTCGGCGATTAGTCGCACTTGTGATATCGAACGAAAACCGCGCTGCCTTGTCGCCAAGATAATGGGCATATGCGTAAGAAGTGTTTCCAGCGCTCTTGTGGCATACGTGATAAGCACCCAATGTGGTTAAGAAGATCAGCGAATCACTACAAAAAAACCCAATAACCATAAAAAACATAAAAAACCGATTATAATTTATGTGAGGCGAGTTCACTTGAGTTTAAATTTTGTTTCCGTGTAATCAACATCGCAAGAGGACTGACTGCCGCCCAGCTAGTGTTTGTTTTGTTCGGTCATTTTCGTTATTGATATGTGGATGGTGTCGCAGTCGCAGTCGAAGTTTGCTTAAATTGCGTATTCGCCGTGTGACACCCGGCTCGATAAATCTTCAGTCTGGGCATAGGTAATGTGATTTAAATGGCATTTAGCAGGGCTTAGTGGCAGTCGCTGACTCAAGGCCCCCATTACTCACCCACATCCTGACCATGGACAATCCCCAAACTGTCATAATCAACCAGATAATAGCCGAGTCCAAAACTAAGAACCTAAGGAGTAGCATTGCCGATCATCTGTAAGTAATAGCCGCCGCAACATGCCTCACATATTTAACTGGAAGCGCGTATTCGATAAGCAGAAAGGTCTACATATATAAATAAACTATAAAGTCATACTCCTTTGTTAGACATTAGCAGGCGTCGTTGGCCAATTGACTTATCTTATCGGTCCCAACCGTAAGACGTTTCTTACGCCTCGGCTACGAAAACATATCAACAGCCCACCCCCTTCGCTTTTCCGATTCAAATTCGCACTCACCAAGAAGGCGGAGAGCATTCGCCTTTCGAGTTCCCAGAGTGCCCGATATAGAGTTATCTTTCCATGCGAAAACGCCACTTACATTTCGATTTTTATTTATTAATTTTATTTTGAGTTATAATCAATCCCTCGGGATGCGAAGAGCGTGTCAAGCTACTTAGTATTCGTACAATAGGTTGAATTTCTGATATTACCACTTACCCAGATCCGAGAAGAAATCTATTCGAAAAACAATTGTTTGGCCAATCAAAATAAAACACTCGAAAAACTGTAGAGAGCCAAGAAGATGTATAAAGGAAATATTGGTTTTATCAACCGATCGATGGCAAACGATTCTAGCACAGCCGAGGGGCAGGGAAATTTCGAGAATTCATATATTGGAAAAGCCCGCTGGCAATAATTCAATTTTATGGCCAATTGTTTTCATTGATTTTAATGTTCCGCATGTTTTGATTATTTTTCAAACATCCGCACTTTTTCGCACATTCCCACTCCCAATGCCCGGCGATGTATACTGGAATTTGCTGGAATGGCCGAGGTGTAGGAGAGTATGTGCTCAGCGATTAATTATGCTAATTTTCTATCGCTAGATAGTATCCAGTATCCAGTATCCAGTATCCATTTCCCCCATTAGCCCCAACTAAAGGGTGTTTAATGTGTTTGTCCTTCTCCGCCCAATCGCCACCCATAAATTCATGCTAATTTTGTGGCCTACGCGCCACGTCAATGCCACAGGCCACAGGCTGCAGGGTTCCCCACTCCATTGAGTGCAAACAATCAACGGATCAATGAATTAGCGGTGCCCACGGACTAATGATGCAAGATAAGATAGCGAGCGGTATAACTTTTCGCAGTGGTAATCATTTTATGGACGGGCTCGTTAGCAGCGCTTGAAAAGTGGGCAGATCGGGATTGGAGCCGAGTCCGGGGAGAATGTCACCGCTATTGACAGACGACGGCAGTTACTTTCAATTTAACACGAATCCATAAATGTTTGCTCCGTCTGACTGACTCCCTGCGTGGCTGACCTTATGATTGATGCCCCACGGAGACCTTGAGGCCGTGGGTAGTCGCAGGTCGCTAGTCCCTCCTCCCCATGGACTCGTTGGCTGCTAATTGCTTGTGGCGCTATCCTGTCCCCCTCCTTCGCTCCTTCCGGCAACCTGTTGTCTCCATGGATGATTCACTGTACCCCCGCCCACCCCTTAATATCGGCCCAAAATGTAGTTTCAGTGGTCTAATTAGTGGGCTAGCTTCGCATTAGGCATTAGACGACCAACTATTCCACAAATAACAATTATTTGTTGCCTTTATGACTAGGCTCGGGTTACCTACTTTTTTACGACTGATGACTACCTATAAAAGCCTTCTGAAATATAAGCTTGCTTCTGACAAAACTCTTCTCTTTCAAGAGCCGCCATCATGCCGAAGAAGATTCAGCACCGAGGCGGACCCCTCTACTGCGGAGTCACCCTGCTGGGGGTTCTGTGCCTAGTCGTATTCCGACTGATTCCGGGGATCCCCTTCGGAGCTTACGTCATGGCCGAGAGGGACCGCTACCACACCATAGATGATCCGAATGTTCCCTGCAACTTCTACGACACGGTCAACCTAACGGGCCACACGGTCTTCAAGAACGGAAGCTATGACTACTACGGCACCATAGTGCCAGCGAACTTGGTCGGAAGGTACGACTACATCCACAAGTCGCTAACGGAACGCGTGGAGGTGCCGGAGCACGTCAGAGGCTGTGTCTGCAAGTTGAAGGCGTGTCTCAACATCTGCTGCCCCTGGCGACATATCTTCGACACCGAGTTAGATGGATGTGTGATAGACCAGAAGGACAACCACACATGGCCCGATCCGCCCATGCTCAATGTCACCTTCCGTAACGAATCCACGCTGCTGGTCCACATGTTCCAGCAGTTTGCGATCCAAAGCTTCCGGCCCTGCCCGAAGATGTTCTCCCTGCAGCCAGAGGTTAACATCTTTGACAACTATCTGATCTACGAAAACGGCTCCATGTTCCGCGCAGACGATAACCAGCTCATCAGGAAGAACGAGTTCTGCATGATTCCGACCTATGTTAACGAATCGGACCTCTACTACACCATTCATCCGGCCAACTGTCAAATGCAGGACGAGCACAGCACTGTGAAGATCATCAATGCCTATGGTAAGCGAGCTCTCTGATCTGATGCATTGTTTTCCACTAAGCTAATCCTCCATTCCAGCCATGCTCTTCTCCATTCCCTTCATGATGCTGACCATAGCTGTTTACCTGTTGATCCCCGAACTCCGCAACCAGCACGGCAAGAGCCTGGTCTGCTATTTGGTGGGCCTCACCGTCGGCTACACCTCGCTGTGCTACATGCAACTGTTCAACATCGATGCCATTGGCGTTGGTTGCAAGACGTTCGGCTACACGGCCTACTTCTTCTTCATGGCGGCCTACCTCTGGCTAAGTGTCATCAGTTTCGATTTGTGGCACAACTTCCGAGGAACGCGGGGCATCAACAGGTTCGAGGAGAAGAAGCGCTTCCTGTTCTACTCTCTGTACTCTTGGGGCATTGCCGTCATTTTCCTGGCATTCACCTTCTACGCCCAGGAGTTCACCGATTGGCCCTCAAACCTAAAGCCGGGCATCGGGGATGGCACCTACTGCTGGCTGGACATGACCAACTGGGCGGCCATGTTGTACTTCTACGGCCCCATCTTGGCCATCGTCGTGGCCAACACTGTGATGTTTATCATGACGGCGGTCAAGATCCACGGCGTGCAGCGGGAGATGGCCAGGATAATTGCGAGCGAGAATAGCACCAAGAACCTGCGGACCGAAAAGGACAAGTGAGTGCGGAATCCTCTTTTACTTTCCATCCAACTTCCCCTAAGAAGAAACCGTCGTGTCTTGTCCTCCCTCAGGTTCGGCTTGTTCCTGCGCCTCTTCCTGATCATGGGCGTCACCTGGCTGTCGGAGCTCCTCTCGTACTTCGTGGGCAACGAGAAGGAATGGTCGAAGCTCTTCTACATCTCGGATCTGGCCAATGCCATGCAGGGCTTCCTCATCTTCATGCTGTTCGTGATGAAGAAGAAGGTCAAGCATTTGATCACAAACAGGTGAGTGTTCCTCCACTTTGATTCCAAGTCTTGTCCTGTCCCGTCCCATTGGTCTATCCATTCATCCCCGACCCCTGAGTCCCTTCTGGGTGTGCGTCTCTGTCAACCATCGAATCTGTAACGCCGACCATTCTCAGAACGATACGGGTGCGCAGTCTGCGGCAGACTGAGAGCATGACGATGGGGCCGACATCGATATCCATGCGTCAGCGCTTCATGGACGCCTCCAACCAGATACGTAAGCTGGTGGTAATCCGCAACGCGTTCGCCAATGGCTCCACCAGCGGTGTCCACTCACACGATGTCTGAACTGAGAGCAGTAAGCTGGTTCCATTCCGATTCGATTCGATTGTTGTGGCCTCTAACAAACATAGCTGGCTATCCTTAAGTCTCTAGCAAAACGTTAGCCCTAGAGATTTCAGGAACACGCCCAGACAGATCTTAGCTAGCTGAGGGATCATGACTGCCTGCCGCCTCTGATTATCTTATTCGTTTTATGTTCGTTTTATGTACTTATCTCGTTGTCAGACCGCTTTCGATATTGCTTAAGCGTCAGCTCTTCAGCATGAAAAGCAGCCAGCAGACTAACCATAATCCCAACACTGAAGGCCAGAATCCGCAGCCGCCTAGAGCGGAGCTAACATAGTCCTGCCTAAGCCACAAGACACACAATCCGTCCTTTGCATCGCGTATATATAGCTTATAAATCGTAACTCCATACCCAAGTGCCCTGATCTAAACTCGAACTTATGTTTGCATCTACAATGTGTGTCCATATGTGCATGTGTCCTTACATCAATCTGACCATCGAAGACTGCTGGAGAAACGACGATCTAATGGCCTGAGCTCGACCGCCACCTCGACCTCCCTCACCTCCGACTCGAACGCGTTGCCGAACAAGATGCACCTGAAGGCGGTTGGCCAGACCGGTGGCAAGGCCACCGATCCGAGTCTAACGCCCAAGGTGGCCGTCTAATCCAGCTGGTTACAGGTAATCCAGGAACGTGGAAGTGGCCAAGAATGTCCTTAACACTGATTGAAAGATACCCGTAGACCAAACTAACCCTGACTAACCCCCAAAACGTAGTTCTCATAGTAATAGCTTCTCACTTGCGTGTTTTGGTGAAGGTAATCTAAGTTAAGCATATCTGATCGCTTTGTGTGTTTGAGTTCGTCGACTAAAACCAAAAACCAATCACTCAATCTAA
This sequence comes from Drosophila eugracilis, assembly GCF_018153835.1. Lineage (NCBI taxonomy): Eukaryota > Metazoa > Arthropoda > Insecta > Diptera > Drosophilidae > Drosophila > Drosophila eugracilis. The sequence continues at coordinate 373,199 of NW_024572964.1, read as the reverse complement.
GCAATTCTAATCAGATTTACCGCCATTGTCTATTCCACGCTGCCCACGCAATGGACGTCATGACCGCAGATGCTCGAGTGTGCGCGATGGCAGTAATCAACGGCAGAGCCAGTACTCCACCAAGACCACGTCGAGCAGCGTGGCCAATCTGTCGCTCCACGAGAAGTCGTCGGCGGAGAAGCCCCTGGTGATCAGCTCCAACGCGGATCCCCAGAGAACCACAATTTTCCGTTGAGCAACGAACATCAAGATGCCATCAGAGGCATCAGAGAGTCTACTACACTGGGATGTCTCCAGAGCAGGAAGGGTCAATTTTCCAGCAAAGAAAACTCATTATATTAATCTAATATTCATTTTCATTTCCCAACCTGGTTGGGTCCCGGATCATGTATGTTCTTTGTCATCATTGAAAGTCATTCCCAACCTGATCTGGGGGATATCTGCCAGATAGCACAGCTGCAGCCATATAAGGATAACACTTTATGAAAGACACTACTATAAGAGGAAGTCCCTACCATAGAAGATCTTTACCCATTTCTCGCTCTTTTTACATGTCATGTCATGACCACGAACAACCTGATTAGTCGTTTAAGAACGCTATGCAGCGCCATATATAGTATTTATGCCTATGAAATCATAAAACACCTGCTAAGGGATCAAATTTTGTACTTCGTTAGTCTAAGTCCAAGATAAGCCTCCAGCACGTACATATATATTCTACATAGATGTGCCTTGTTAGAATCCAGAATTCAGAAACCAGAATTCCGATTCGTCTTCTTTGTTATTTGTATGGCTCTCTTACCCTTTATCCATATCTGCATTATCGCCTCTGTTGTAATAAAATACAAGAACTATAGTTGTATTTTGCTTAATAAAGCCAAAGATAAAAGTGATTATGGCTCTTTTCTTATACGGGCAAGTGCTTGATAGCTGGAAAGATACTGCTCTTAATTGGGTTTCTTTAAGATAAGCAAAATGATCAGAATCGAGGAATGGCCTTTGACTTGATAGTAAAATGAATTCAAGGAATATTTTCTAGTATACTCTGATACTAATTAACTTTTTAAAAGATCTCAAATTTAATAAATCATAAGAATTCAGAGTTATCTTCGAATTTGCTTGAAGATCGTAAACGATATTTAGCAGAGACACCCACCACCCAACTTTTACAGTCTGAACAAACACCCGAATTTCCGAAAAGCAAAGCTTCAGTAAACCCGGTAGATTGTTGATTTTAAATTTGTTTTCCTTAAAGGTATTCAAAGGCTAATCGCTCAAATTAAATTAGATACGGTTAAAGATATTTTTAAATTTTATAAGAACACATTTCTAGTTAAGACAACACAACGGCTGCCTATCAAAATGGGGCAGTTGAGATTTCAGCGCCGATTTCTGGATAGAACGACGCGACGCGTCGCGACGGGACGGGACGGACTGTGACTCTTCCCCATCGCTGCTTTGCCGGCTGCTTGTGGTCGCGTCTGGTTTTGGGGCTGGCTAATCAGTTAGTATGTTTTTTATTCTTGGCCAGCATGGAGCTGCCTTGCGGTCGCCGGTTTGTCGTTTAAAAAGAGAGAGAGGAAGGCTAGCTGAGAGAGACTCTCCGCCAGACTTTTATGTTGATGGTTGTTCTTGTTGGCTTTGTCGTTGTCGCAATCGCAGCCGTTTTTAGACTCCGGCCAGCGTCGTTGTCAATTTTGGGTTTCGATTGTTGTCGGATTGGATTTGTGAGTCGGCGCTCGGCGAGTGTGCGTGCATTGCCCAAAAGCGAACGGCGATCGCTTCACATATTTGTTTACTTAATTATCGAGTTGCTCGGATAGTGACGTCAGGCCCAGCTAGTGACGAGCGAATCAACCATGGCTTTGCGTTGGTTCTTCCCTCTCGGCTTCTGGCTCTTCCTGGGCGTGCAATCGCTGGAAATTGCCAGCATTGACCATCCCTGCGCCTATGCGGATACGGTCAACATCACGGATGGACTGCGGATGAAGGATGGGTCTTACTCCTACGGCGGCGTAGTGGTTCCGCCGCATCTCATGGCGGAGTACTCCTTCAAGGTGATCGACGGGGTGGAGTACAGGGCCAAGAAGCACCTGCGCGGCTGCGTCTGCCTCCTGAAGCCATGCATTAGCTTCTGTTGTCCCGGACACCTGATATTCGACTCCAAGCACTGGAACTGCTCAATGCCACACCAAGTGCGGGAATCCACTCACGTGGATCTGACCTACGCCAACAGGTCGGTGGAGCAAGTGCGCATCATTGATAGGTTTGTGGTGCGCACCGAACTCGGCTGCCGGAACAAGTTCGTTGACAAGAAGCACGAGAACTTCTGGCAGTGGGACCTCTTTGAGAATGGATCGCTGCAAAGGGACCAGCGCTTGTGGTCCACGGATGAGTACTGCTTTAGCCCCCTGGAGCACAAGCCCGAGCAGTGGGAACTCACTCCGCTGAGCTGCGAACGCTTCCAAACGGGCTACCGGGTCTGGATCTACGCCATCTGTGAGTTGTCTTTTTTTGTCATAAAATTTCAAGTCTTATCCTTATCTCTTCTCTTCCAGGCAGTATTCTAGCCATCATCATAAACATTTTCATACTCTCCCTCCTGGCTTCTGTGCGGGATGCCAGGAAGAGCCACTATGGCCAGCTTATCATCTACTACCTGCTCTCCATGATCGTGGGCTACTCCTTGCTGGTCTACTTGGCCCTGAAGAATCCCATGAAGCTCTCGCACGATGCCTGCCGGAATATAGGTGTGTCTCATTACGTTCTTTCTCCGTCTCCGTCTTGACATTTCCCTTTACCCCTACAGGTTTCCTGGCCTACTTCTGCATCATGCTCTCCTTCGTCTTTCTGGCCATTTGCAGTTTCGACTTTCTGCTGAAACTCAAACAGAAGGCGGTTAGGAACTGGGTGCGTCGGCTGGCTTACTTCTTGGCCGTCCTGGCAGTGGTTGGGCTTCGGTTTTTAGTGTCCTTCGCCCAGGACTCCAAGTTGCCCAAGCACTACAAGCCAGGCATGGGCGAGGATTACTGCTGGTTCGATGGTGAGTTCAACATGAAATCAAGTTACATATTTAACTCACTTTTGTAATCCCAATTGCAGTTCGTACGTGGGGCATTTTGATCTATTACTACGGACCCATTACCCTGCTGCTGGTCTTCAGCATCGTCTGCTGCCTGAAGGCCTACTTCTCCATCTACGAACTCCCTCCGGACACTCAGTACATTCTCGGCACTCAACTGAAGATCGTCAAGACTCAGTAAGTACCTTGAGACCGTCTCTAGCCTGAGCCACCCTATAGGTATATCCTTCTAGTTTCTATGCCTTCAGTGCCTACATTGTGGGCGTGTTCGCTGTCTGGATCCGGGAGATAGTGGTCTACATAATGGCCAGGGTGAGGGAGCACTTCTTCATCATCGACTTCTGGAGCGGCATTTGCATCCTGGGTCTGGCCATAGCTGGTTTCATTCTGCTCCTTGGCAAGAACTTGTACGTGAAATCCTGGTGGGCCATCAATGTGTAAGTTTTGATTTCCAAAAAAGGAATCCTAACCTTAACCATTTCCCGACTTTTCACAGCGAATCCAGTCAGACTGATCTGAGTGTCATCAATGCTCGCGTCTACAAGTTCGACGAGAAAGGCGACTTGAAATCTTCAGGTGGGTACAAAAGTCTCTTCCTTAATCGATCTGCTTTTAATATTTCGATATCTTCCTCTCTACAGATTCTCCATATAAGCCGACAGTGACATCACTCTAGTTGGATCTTAAACGGTTGCTCATCTATTCGCTTAGCTTATAAATCATTCAGTCTGACGCACCCAAAACGTGTAAATACAACGAGTGCTGCAGTGTACTAGCCCTAAGAAAATGGTTAAATAAAACTTCTTTACTCTAAGACAAGCAGATTCATCAATTTTAGCTCTTCTTCAGTATAGTTAGTCCCCCAAAGACCTATCAGTTCAGACGTGAGGTAGATATAGAACTCAAACTCAAAGTTCTTGATTTTCCCAACTGGCTTTTTCCTACATCTATTAATTACGAATCGAAGAAACCCCTTTCTTGACAAACGCCTTCCGAAATATCAGAACACATCATCTTTTGATTTGACTCATAAACTATAGAGCATTTGCCGGCCATTTTGATGGTTTCCGGACTGTCTGTTTTTTCCCCTTTGTTGTTGTAAACAAAATGCCGCACGTTCCACGCAAAGAGGGTGTGTGCTTTTCCATGCCACAAAAGCACCACAGACACACCACAGACCGCCTTCGATTGAGTTCGCTGCGATTCGGGATTCCAGTCCAAGTTCGGACCGTGTCAGGCGCGCAGGCGATGATCCGCTCAGTCAATTAACGGCTCCCACCTCGGCCACCGGGCGACGTCATCAGTGCCCAATCCAATCCAATCCATTCCGTTTCGATACGATTCGATTTCGGTTTGGCAATCGTCTGGAGGTAAACAGGCATAAATCGGACGCTCTAGCGTAAACAAAACACAGCATTCGGGGCAGATAGGCCAGGAGAACGCAGAAACAGAGATCCGCAGTCGAGAATGTCTCTTCGAATGGCGCAGTTCTGGCTTGTGGGAGTCCTCCTCGTCCTCTCGACCCTCCACTGCTCGTGGGGATACCACGAGGAGACGCACTACCCCTGTGCCTTCATCGACACAGCCAACATCACGGGAAGCTACGGCTTGGACGGTCCCTACGTCCACAACTGGACAGTGATTCCCCGCCATTTCGTGGCCGTCTATGACTTTGTCATCGAAAACGGCATCCGCATTCCGGCAGCCAAGCACCTGAGGGCCTGCGTCTGTAAGACCAAGCCATGCGTCCGGATCTGCTGCCAGGAGGGTGAGATCTATGACCTGGAGAGGAGGCAATGTTCAGTTCCAGGCGTCAGCTCTGTTCCCTCCCAGAGCCACATGGAGGTGGAGCTGAGGAACGGCAGCCTGAGGGATGTGGAACTGCAACCGCTCTTCAGCATCCACGTGGAAACGCCGTGTGACCACATGAAGACCGTCACCAAGGGATCGGAGTTCGTTCACTGGACACTTCACGAGGTGGGCCGTATAATATATCTATTAGAGCTCTTGAGGATTAGCTTCCACCCTTCCAGAACGGAACCATCAGCCATCGAGGCCACATATTCTCGAAGCACTATTGCTTCACTCCGCTGCTCCACGGGAACTCCAGCTGGGAGTGGCAGCCCCTGGCCTGTGCCCCCGAGAAACTACACTTCGTGCTGGGCGTGCGGGAGTGGACCTACGCCATATGTGAGTAACCCAGCGATTAGGCGCAGTCACAAATATGCTTTCAATTTCTTCGAGGCGTTTTAAAAATAGTTCATCGCCCATAAAAGCAATTGCTAAAACAACAAGAGAAATCGGAGAGTGACGATTGATGGTTTGATCGCCAGAGATGGTCGCTCGCTCCGAACTTATCCAGCTGGTTCTCTCTGCAGGTCTGCTGATTGCCATCCTATCCATGTTCATCGTGCTGATGGTCTACCTCATGTGCTCCGAGATGCGCAACAGCTTCTACGGTGTGGCCATAAAGGCCTATGCCGTCTGCATGATCTTGGGCTATGCCCTGCTGGCCTATCTGACCCTGCACAACCCGGCGAACATCTCGAATGCAGCGTGTCGTATTCTACGTAAGAACTCCCTGCACTCCCGGATAATGTCCTGTAATAGATAACCTTTTCTCTTGCATCTCTAGCCAGCCTGACGCTGATGTACTTAGTCCTGTCCTTCTACATCCTGAGCTTCATCGCATTCAAGCTCTACTTGAGCTTCCACGGCGTGGTCTTCACGAAGCTAATGTTTTGGCTTATTTTCACCCCCATCGTACTGATCGCCGTGGGCTGGTCCTTCTTCGTGGGCTTCAGTTACTACGGCACCCGGCTGATCTTTGGCGGCGACACGTGTTGGTTTGATCGTGAGTTTCGTGATCATTCCTTATCATTCCCTGATTACCCTTAATCCTTGATCCGCCAGCTCGTAATTGGTCCATTATGATCTACCTGTATGCCCCCATTTTCGTTGCCTGCGCCATCAGCGGGTTTTTCTATATCCTCAGCCTGATTTACATCAGCGAGCAGCCTGAAATCGAGACCGACAAGAGCTTCGAGTCCGTCGAGAACAACCGCTTCAGGTCCTTCTGGAAATACGTGGGCTACACGGCGCTGGTGTGGCTCGTCTGCGTCTGCTCCTTCGCCTTCAACTACTACCGCGAGAACCGATCGCATCTTAACTACGCCGTCAGCTTCTGCATGGCCTTCCATGGCTTCGCGGCCCTCTACGCCCTCATTGGCAAGAACCAGCAGATCCAGAACTTCTTGCGCCGCATAGACAAGTGAGTATAGCTAAGAAATCTAGCTCTTAACAAATAATTTATAACATTTCCCTTTTAGTGAGGAGGACACCTGTGAGAACTCCGTCCCTTTGTCGAGTTTCGGTTGAAATTGAAACAGTTTTGTGGCCACTGTCCAGATTTAGTGCAACTGAAAGCAATGCCAGCAACCTCTGAGCAATGGTTCGAAAACCTCTTCTTATTCTAGACACGAACCGGAGATTTGGAAGGCAGAGATGTGTAAAATACGTGTAAAATGTGTAAAAACTATGTGTAAAATTATTAAATTCAGACTTTTTACTTTAATATTAACTTTTGTGTTATTTATATTTAGTAGTAAGGAACTACAGGTGCTGAACCGTACCAGTGGAACTATTGTTTTATAATATTGAAAATAGTCTAGTGCAGAAAGAGCATACCCTGTAGACTGATATGTCTTTGATCGTAAAAGGAAAATAGATATACCAACGAACAACATCTGATCAGCATTCCTTATTTTAACAAAATAACCAACTTAATACAGTCAGGCAGCAAGGCTAATAAGAAATGTGGCTGACTGGGCTGGCACTACTGGGCTAGACTAAACAGCGGTAATAATCTTCGAAATATTAAATTTCAAAACACCTTCCGACAGTCTCCGCCCTGCTTAGGCTTCCGCAAACTTTCCCCTGCCCGCCGAGCGTTAAGCAATTGCAACAATTTCCAATTGCTGGCGTATCCAATTTAAGCTTCCCCACCAGAATCGCACAACAAAAGCAACCCGAAACTCTGACCAACAATATACACGTAAATAACGTAATTTACACAACACAAAACAAATTCTGAAGTTGGCCGTAAGGCAACGCTAGTCGGGGTCCCGGTCCTGCTCCTGGTCCTCGTCCTGGAGCACCACAGAATCCAATCCACGGCAATCCACTTTCCCCGTTCCCAAGTTGCAATTCCCTGGACCGTGGTCGAGTGTCCCCAGTCTCCAGTTCCCGCCCCAATCCCTGTTCCTGCCCCGATCTCTCTATATAATAAGTGCGCGCCGATTTTGTTTGACATCAGAGGTCAATGTCCGCGAAACAGACAGAGCGAGAGAGAGAGAGAGAGTCGTTCGGCGAGAGAGCTGCATCCTTGCATCCTGGCAGGGGGCTGTCAAGCGCAAGGAATCAAGTGGAAAGTGAAACGAGAGGCGAGGGCGGGAGTTTTCCTCTTTTCGCTGGTGCTCTTTTGATGTGGCCTCGCCCAACTCCAGCCCACCCACTCACTCCCAAAAACCCCACCCAAGCCCCCACATCCTCCTCCCACACGCCTACATCATCTCTAAACCGAAAGCGACGAAAACTCAACTTCGGCTCCTTTGGTCCTGCTCTTTTTTTGGCTGGGCGTACAGCAGCAGGACACGGAATACACACAGATAGAGAGAGACAGAGAGACAGAGAGAGAGAGAGAGAGGTCGAAGGATACACAGACAGAGAGAGCAGATGGATCGATAAAACGTAGTAAAAATTCTCGTAGTAATGGAAGCTGGAAAAGCCCGGCATACACAAACGCCAACTGCAACGGCATCGGCGGTGGCGGCGGCTCCGGCAGCATCCTGACGTGCGCACTGGAAAACCACGAGAGGTAGGACATGTTTGGCGCGTTTTTCGGCTGCATGTGTGCGCGTGTTTTGTTTTGTTAATATTCGTATGCAAAAGTGCAAAGCGAGGCAGCGGGAAAGGGGAAACAGCAGGGAAGGGTGGGAGGAAAGCCAAACCAAACTCGACCGCGCCCTGTTTCAGGACTTCCCTCCGTCCACCCCTGCGCTGGCCCACCATATCTATCTCCTGGCAACGGAACTAACATGAAAATTAATTACCAAATGACTTTATGCTTTTTAAGGCCCCGATGGCAGTTAAAGGATATTAGACAAGCCATTAAATGGCTAACTGGTTGCGGCTGCACGGCCACGCCCTCTGTGCGGAGGAGGGTGAGACTCCCCTGCCCTCAGTTGAGGTGGCAATATCGAAATTGGAAATCACTAATTAAGATTCGGAGACATCCTGGGCAGATTGCGGAACTTTTAAGCTGATGTAATAGCTAATGGCTTGGACTAGCACTTATACTAACTATCACTTATACTAACTATCACTTATACCAACTATCACTTATACTAAACTAGCACAAAGTGCACTATCTATTGGAAAGTGGAATGAAATCATTTACCATCTTAGTATGCGGCACATTAACTCTTTTATCCCTCACTAAAAACTGCCCCCTCCGCCTCGTTTCCGGTCTGATTATTTTCCCTCTAATGACCTGCCCCCCCCCCAACTCCTCCAATTTTCAGGTGTATTGCACAGGCAAGGCACGTAAATCAAATCAAATACAATAAATAACTTTTAATTTAGCATTCTTGAGGAATCTACAACTCGAAGAGTAATTTATGCCCCTGAAAGGCCCGAACAAGCAATTGACCAACATTTTCCAAAGAGTCGGGTTTCATAATTTATAAATTAATGGAAAAGGCAAGAAAAGCCCCGAAAGGGGGGTGATAAGTTAAAAGCGAAAGAGGCGTAGCGTCATAAATTCATTGATGAAAAGCCATTAACAGTTACGCGTAGAAATGTGGCCACCAACTTCGGGGAGGGGTACCTGAGGGCACCTCAAATTCCAGTAAGTCATAATCACAGACCCCCTCCCCCTTATATACACCTTTCTATATACATATAGAAACCCTGAGGTATTTGAGCAGGGGCCTTTGGACTCCCAAAGTGGCATACGCGTGTGCTCTCGTTTCTCACCTGCAATGACACCTTTTCATTTGGCCCCCAGTAATCATGAAATTTTTATTATTTGTTTCTCCTTCGTTTTGTGTGTTTCGTTTTCCTTTTCTTTCTTCTCTTTCTCGCTGTTTGCTCATTGTTGTTTGTTGTGCTTGTCCACCGGAGCTGGCATTGTTGTGTGGGTCTCGAGATTTATTTCGTGCGCCGCTCGAAACGTTTCGTTTCTTCAATTTACCCAACAGCCAGGGCTTAGAGCGATCTGCCCGCTTCTTCAGCGCTTCCATTGAGAGCTGAGAGCTGAGAGCTGAGGCATTCCTCGCGGTCTTTGCTATGCCCTGTAATCAGGGGATCGCGATAGGCTGAGCTGCTATCAGTGATCAATGGGGAAAGCGGTTTACTTCATTCTATGAAACTTAAAACAGTTTATTAATCGATCTTTATTAACTATTTATTTTTAATCAAAAGTCTCATAAGGTACGTACCCTACCTACTTCCTCAACCTCAATCGATATTCCCATCGTGGTATCGAGTATTATCACACACCTGTTTGACCTCCCAGCGATCGTTCACTTCAGAGGCCGCAATTGTAGAGCATCCGCTTCGGGGGTTTTCTCAAAGTCTGACGATCTTTTATGGCTGCGGCACGTGTAAATACTTAACACAATTTTCAAGTTTTCTTTCTGTGAAGCTTTCGTTCGGCTTTCTATGGCCAAGCGCCATAATCGTTTCAAGTGTTGAGAGAATTACGAGAGCAATTAAAGTTACACAGCGACACAGCGACACAGGGTACAGAGCACAGAGGATGAGAAGATTTGAGATGAAGAAACCAAGCCAAATACCGCTTGACACGTTCAGGGGGCTCCCACAGCCCTTCCCTTCCGCCCAGAGAAGTCCAAGAGAGATATCTGTATCTTTATAGACCGGAGATCAGCCGTCGGTTATCGCTTGTCGAACGCTCAATTAAGGGACAAACCGCGTCCCCGATGGGGCACTGTGAGTCACAGCATTCCAACTTGCAGTCACCTCCCAACCCGACAAGATCAGACCCAAGCCAACTGGAGTCTGGAATGGTATTCCCATGCAACAATGTTGCAGAAGAGCATATCGTGCCGACATCGGGAAGAGCAGCAGGGACAACAAAAACAGCCAAGACAACAGCGACATCGACGCGGCATGAGTGTTCGTTTTTTTATGCATGCCGTCAGTCTGTACAGGGTATCAAGGGGGCATCTAAGACTGGGTAAGATTCTTCCATTCCATTTGAAACTTTTTAAGAAGTTGCTTCATCAAAGTTCCAAAGATCCATCTTGATCTTGATAAATATTTGAGAGATAGTTAAAATTTCAAGAAAGGAAGAAATTTGCATCCATATTCTACCCTATAATAGGTATCCCTTGGTCGAACCCCCTCTTTCTCATTCTCCTGGACTCCTTTAAATGCTTTAACCCATTGACGACGGAGATCTTTCAAGGAATTCCAGCGCCTAGCGAACTTTTTCCGCTTTTGTTTTCGGGTCAGCAACTGATGAGGGACGAAGGACAACGCGAGAGGATGCGGATGAGGATGGGCGGGACGATCCAAGCATCTTTATGGCCACACTGCGTACTGGGAGCTTGGAATGAGATGGAACCTGGGTGCCGGCGGACCCATTAAGTCAAATGACGGGCAGCCGCACAAATTCTGCCCAGCGGCAACAATGTTGCAACTCCAGCAACTCCAGCAACGACAACGATGGCGGCACATTAATGAAGTGATTTGCACTTTTTACCAGCTTTTTTCTGACCACCAACAGAGGAGGGGGTCTCGCACTGCTCCGAGATGAATTCCCCGTTTCCAGGAACAGTCCAATTCCACATCCAGGCGGTGGGTGAGATTTATGACAGCCACTGTGGATCATCGTGTCACTTGTCAGAGCCGAAAAGGTGAGTTCCATGGAGTCGGAGATAGCGAAAGCGATTTACATGGAGTGTGGCTAATTAAGCCGATCGAGGCACCCATCCTGACATGGCCAAATGGAGCACTCCTCTCGGTGTAAGAGAACCCTTCGCATCAGTGTCAGCGTGACCTCTTTCCAAGTCCATGGATCCTCGCAGTGATGAACGCACAGCCCAAAGAGTTTCTTCGCGGAGAAATTCTCGTCTTCTACTGAGGAGAAACTCAGCTTGATTATCTTCATTCTGGTTGAAGAGGTTTCCCGAGGGGTCATAAGAAGATCATTCTTGTTTGGGAAATCGTGATCAATCCATCCGATACTTTCATACTCCTTACTTAGATTGGCTGAAGCCTCTACTTTTCGTGCCTGACCTTGAAGATTTGTCAAGCATATCAGGAAAGTGTGTTAAAAACTAACATAAGAAACCCCAAAATACCAAAGAGAATCAAGATCATTGAGCTGAATTTGACTTCATTAATAATATTTTCCAAAGGAAAGCTCTTCGCTCTTCTTTAGCACATTCCTGCCACTTCTCTATTTTGGTCCATCAATGCCGATCGTGATCGATAGAAGATCTATTGCACTTCTGAGTCCCCAGCCAGTCTCTCGCATTGTCTTCGAGGCTGGCACACGATTCTCCCGAAGCCACGATCCATTCCGGGATCCAGTTCCAGCCCGAAAGAAGAGTTCCAGCTTCTGTCATCGCCAGACCGAGACCGGTAGGAAAAAACGCGCGCATATTTTACATGCTGGTGCTGGCGGTGATGCCCCTTCCGAGCCGCTTCTTGGTGCTGATGCTGCGTCTGGTGGCCAAGTGGACATTGACCGTCTGCGCGAGAGTCAACGATCTTCAAACGTGTCAACATTAAAAATAGCAACCAAATGCTCTAACGTCTGCCACCCCGGCACCCCTGCCAGCCCCTGGCAACCCCTGGGAACTCCCCTCTGGCCAAGGAAGTCAGATATGCAGACGTGCAGACGTTCGCAAAATGCCAAACGAAGACCAAAAGACCCAATCGGGGCTACAGCAACAAGAGCGAGCAGCCGAGAAGAGCACTGCAAGGAAAACAAGAAGAACTCCGGTGAAAGGGTCGACGCAGGATTACCCAAGAGCTCTAAGTTAGTAGAAACTTTTCATAATCCTTCATGAAAATCATGACTTTGAACCGATAAAGCTCTCCCTGAAGGGTTAATAACAAGATTCCTACTCTCATAGAAGAGCACAAAGAACACTATCTTGCAGATCGTAAGATATATTATTCACTTTCTCCAGCCTAATATACCCCCTCAGCTCAGTGGCATTCCTAGGGTATCTCAAAAACAACAGGATGTTTGGCGGTTGGCGGCGCTATCAACGAAATTCCAGCATTTGATCGAAGACAAGACGGAGGGAGAGGGCAGAATATGGCAAACTAAAGATCGCAGACAAAATGCAAAGAATCAAAAATTATACACACATGTTGTGGGGCACTGGGAATGGAGAATGGGGACTGTAGACTGAAGACTGGAGACTTGGGGCCTGGCCCACGGGGTCCGTGGAGCAGAGGGGACTGCGAACTGACAGAGCCATTAATTACTGATTGCCGATACTCAGCGCTCAATGAAAGGCAATGAGGGCGAGAGGCGGGCGAAGGGGCACTCTGGGCGTCGTGCAGTTTCTTCTCGCTCTTCGAAGGGGGCAGACGACACCCCAGACATGGCGCTAAGCGAGACCGAAAATCCGTTGGCAGAAACTGCAGAAGGGGCCTTCATATATCATTCCTCAGATTGGCCTCTTCTCTCGATTCCTCGCCCCTTTCCTTTCTAATCCCCGAACTGCAGCTTTGACCGTTATGACTTCCGCTGCCATCGAACTCTACGATTTCTCTCACCCTTGATATGAAGTCAACGATCAGAGAAGTGCCCTAAGAAGGGTTCATATTAAAGGGTATTCAAGAAATGTCTCCCAAAAAGTTGACTTAACCTAAGCTTATTGCTCTTTTTAGGTTTAGCATGCGGTGTAGTGTTTCCGCGCGGAGCTTCTTCTGGCCTCTTAATCAATTCATTTATAAAGCCAAACATAATTCCCAAACAAACATCCCTCCTTCGCCGCACCGCATTGTCCTTGAGCGTTTGGTCGAAATTTATGGAATACATTGAACTCCGGCCACTAAATTAGTCAGTTAAGGCACACACAGCGCATCGAGCGGCAGGCAGCTAGCAGCGAGCAGGAAAATAAAGAAGCAAGGCGAAGGCGAAGAAACATGACAAAAGATTCGCCGCTTTTGGCGCATTAACAAAAATTTCGTCGGTGATCAGTGGGACGGGACGGGACCTGGGACTTTGACTCGGGACGGGACTGAGTTGGAATCAGAAGTGAATCAGTGGCATCGGCCTCGTAGAGCCCAATAGCAGGCCACATACCATATAGCAAGCCGAGTTCAAGGAGGAAGCCGCGAGTCGTTGACCGGCTCAATTGTCTTGCTCTTCGGGATGCAGGCAAATTCGAAAGAATTTCTTAATTTAACGGTTACTAACTAACAGGGGGCAGAGCACTCTGCCGTTTATATACTCTATACTTTGATATAAAAAGAGTTTTGGATGTGTTAAACTTGATCTTGATTTTTGAATACCAACTTTCTAGCAACTTCAACCAGCCTTGGATTTAAGTTCCTCTTTTTTTGCTAGTGCAAATCTCATCAAAGTTAAGTTCATAAGCTCTAAACTGCATTTTGTATATTGGCCGGCACGTTTCACGCCCTTTTGGTCGTCAACTTTGTGGAACGAGAAAAACTGGCAATAAGAAAACATCACGAAAACAAAAAAGTGAGGAGGAAAACTTTCCCAGTTTCTGAGCAGGGCCAGGTCAAGAGCTGCATATCCTTAAAAACAAATTGCATTAAATTTAGTGGGGCCTTCTGAGGTGCCCCCCTCCTTTCCCTCCCACGCGTAACTCATACACGGGCAGAAGGCCCTGCTAAATATGCAACGATTTTGGTCCGCTTTTTTTCGGAAGAGCCGAGAACAACATTCGCTCAATTTAAAGTCAAGTGTCAATGCAAACTCCTTCAGCCGCGGAGATTCACAACGTCGAGGGCCATTGACGACTCTTCAGGACCTCTTAAAAAGCTACCCCAAAGACCCAAACCCCAGCAACCTTCACTCTTTGACATGCAAAACGCGCGCGCGCTTCATTTGACATTTTCCTATTTCAGCTGCATGGCAACGTGAATGGGATTGGGTTATTACCAGTCAGCGCAGAACCAGCGGCATAACCCACCCAGCCACCCACCCACTGCATTCCCTGCCTGCGGGAAACTCTTTCTTTGTTTTTGCTGTTTGCTTTTTCTAACCCTTTCATCAAAGGCGCCACGGGATTTTTTGCTACCTCCAGCATCGTTCGTTCTGCCTTTTCCTTTTGCCTTCTTTTTGCGGTTGGTGTTAATATGATTTTCCCAGGTTTTCATCTAGGTTTCCATCTAGGGTTCCATCTAGTGGAACAGCGGAAAGAAACCAAAGTTTTGACCAAAGAGCTGGCAAGTTTAAGTTTCCTTTGTTGGTTACTTTTTACCTTACGGTTTCTACCTAATTTGTATCTGGCCAAACAGTGGAAACGAAACAAAGGCTGGAGAATTCTCCTTCGAGGTTCTTTCAACAAGTTTTTCAAGTAGAAAAGCCCTCGACTGCCGGAATAAGTTATTTCCTTTGTTAATTACAATTCGCCGGGATGTTATTGACCCTGAAGTGGAGTTTTTGATCCACTCGAGGAGGCAGGACTTGCCTGTCTTGTTGTCTGGGCGAGGGATTAACAGCCATGACAACAAGTCTCCTTTATGCCTACTTCCTGCCCAGCTCTTCGCCCATAGACAAGTACACCTATTGACGACAATCCAAATGCAATAAAACTCCGTTAAGACGGAGTCAACGAGCCAACGGATGGAAGGAGTTGGACTCCGTGGATGGGAGTCTCAGTGTCTCATGAATAAATAAGGAAATCAATTGTTATGGAGGAGCCGGGCGGCTGTGGCATTAATCTCGAGCCGAGGAGTCCGCCGCTGGGGCGTGGCCCGTCTCACAGGCTCACAAAAATAGGACACAACGACAGGAGGGAACAGGAGGACCGCAGGAGCAGAAAAAGCCAAGCCAGGAGCAAGAAGGAGCCACCGGCAGGAACAGGCGACCAAAGTACAGTCGTCAACGAGCGTGGAAAACAACAGCGGCGACGGCCATAAAGACGTCTGCTGCAGAACGGCAAATGGCAAATGGCAAAGGGGAAAATATGGCAAGTGGGAGGCAGGGAGGGGGCTGGGCTAGTGGCTGCTGTTCTACGGGTGGGCCACCCCCCACACGAAAAACGACATCTGCCCTAATCATCTGCCAGCTCCCACTTTCGGCCCACCCACAGCCCCCCCAACTGCCGCCGTTTGCCTTCGTTAGTTTCTCATGAAAGCTTTTAGTTGTCTGGAATTTTTGGTGCTTTCTCCACCCTGTAGTTGGTGGGTAGCTGAAGGTTCTACTCGTTTTGGCAGGCCAAATGATGCATCTTTAAGGAACTCCAAAAAAATGCAGATTTCTGACTTTCATTGATCTGCGGAGATGCCTCTTACTACTAGCTTGTACTAAGGAGAAAGGTATCAAAAGTGAATCATGTTAGGTATCCTCTGACTTTTACAGGGTATAAACCACTTCGGCAGACATATCCCTCTGCAGCAGCACTTCCACTTTGCTGCGAACTTCGTTGGCTGGCTTTTTTCGGTTGTCGAATGTGCGCTTGGCTTTTCTAGGGGTTGAAATTTCGGGTTTGCCGATAAGTACGGGCACCAAGGCAGGCGCACAGGACCTGCGATTGTGTGTGTGTGTATGTGTGCGTCCTGCGACTGGGATTGTGTGCGGGTGTGTGGGTGAGTATCTGTGTGAGTTTTAAGCAGGGCATTGCACTCAGTTTTCAGTGAGGCTGTCGAAAACGATTTCGCATCCCATCCTTCGCATCCGAAAACCGAAAACCGAATTCCATTTGCCATTTCGGCCCGCCGCGAAAGCTCTCTTTAGCTCTCTCTCGCTCCTTCTCTTTTTCAGGACTCCAGCGCCGGATTCCTCGTTTCTGTTTGGGGCCTTTGCCAATCTGTACCTGGACCCCGCCCCATCCCTCGCCATAATTACAAGATAAGCGTTCAAAGGCAGCGGCGCTCAGAGACCGAAAAGGCGGCGACATTACAACTTCCCGCAGTCGAACTGCGAAAACTGGGAACCACGAATCGCCAACTGGGAACGGCCGTTCCCATGAATGAATTCCTTTTGGGGCGCCACGCGAATCCACTTTGGGGCGCCTTCTTGGTGCCTGGTTAATATTTGCGGAATCGATAAGTTCAAATTGATTGGGAATTCAAGGAGTAGCGGGAGTTCGAAAAGGTGAACGATTTCCCGCGATTCCGTGGTTGCGGGCATATCGAAAGGCTTGGGAAAATATTGAAAAATGATGGGATGGCATAAAGCACGGCAGGATAAGGGAACGGCTAACTAAACGTTAGCTTTGGGCCATAAATTAGATAACGTTGCCCTGGCAGCCCAACCACTGAGACATTGCGGGAGGAGCAGGTGAATGGGATCGCAGAATGCCGACAGGGCAGAGCCTCTATTTACATTAAGGTCTTAATAGGTTTCTACATTTCCCATGAAATCAATATTTTCTTTTATAAACCTCATCATTGGAGTTATAAATACCGAAGCATAGATATATAACGCATATCCTGATAGGAATTGCAATCGTAAACCCCAAACATCCGCTTTAAATCACAACAAGTTACCGTTTCCATTAGCCCAGACTGTACCGGGCCTATCCCAAAAGCATTCTCCCGACCACACAGAACTGCAACTGGAGCAGTGCACACTCCCCAGCCGGGTTACCCCCTAGGCCACGCCTCTTTCGGAGTCGCAGGGTAGTTTACGGGTTACAAGTTACATGGCCCCGTCCGGGATTTTCAGTGTACGGCGCTCAGGAACAACAACAACCGACAACGACAACGACAGCCGACAACAATCGCAGCCGCAGCAGCAACACCGAAAGGGAGGCTGCGTTACATGCCTACTGCAAACAGGACAAAGGACGTTGGGGCTTTGGGGTGGTGAAATGGCAGGGCAGCCGAGTCGAGCCGAAGAGTCGAATGGGAATGGGTATAAACTGGCCTAGAGAAAGGGAAATCCTAGTGGGAAGCAGAATAAATATCGATTGGGAGGAAGGCTGTACAGGAAATACCTTTGTAATGAGAAATCATAAACAAAGAAGTGGTACAGTAAACTACAAGTATAGAATGCCTAAAATGGTTGAAATCTCTGACTGGATTGCATTTTTGAGGTTTTACTGTAGGCCATAAGTCAATCCTTTTCCTTGTCACCAACGACGAAAAAACTTTGGCGCGAAATTTTTGATTAATGAAAATTCCCGCAGAATGCAAGTGAGTTCTCTCGCTCTTTCTCTCTCCTCCATCGCTCTCTCTCTTCCTCTCCATCTGTCTCTCATTGCACCTCGAAAGCGAGTGGGCCTGTGCCGGTGGGTGTGGCGCACTTCCCCATTGCGCTTTCAACTGTCGGAAAATGTTGTCCGGCGTTCAGAGAAGCCCGCAGAATGCAAAAGATTTCCCCTCTCGGACATTGAAAATCACATTTGACATTCCCGATTTTCCCTTTTTGTGCAGCTTTTCCGCTTCTGTTTCATTTTCAGCCCGAAACCCATGGAGGTAGCGCTCACACTCTGAGGAGGGGCCACTCGAGGCTCGTTATGCTAAATTTATTGAGATGCTTATGCCAGCCGATTATGTAAAAATTTGCATGGTTAAAGCGAGTTTGATGCCAGAAGACTAGCACTTGGAGAAAAGACTTCTTAAATTACATTAAAAATTGTTATTAAAATCGATATTAATGATCAGAAAATCGGAAAGATACCTCTCTTAACATTAAAAAACTATCAAAGTTCCTAAAAACTTTTAGTACCCAATTTAAAACAGATTTACCCTGAAACTCACAAAAGGCTTTCCTCGAGTGTGGGCAATGTTTGGGGATCTCGGCCTCATTGGCCGTGTCCTTGCCTTTGTTTTACACATGGGAACAGGTACCCTCCTTTGAACTGCTTGTCCCAGCATCTTTTGACAGCCTCCCCTGGCCATCCCCATCCGCTCTCACATCATTGCCGCTGATTATGACAGCAGAGCAGACGGGAAGGGGCCGGCCTTCCGCTTAAATTGTTTGCTTATAAATAAAGCATAAAGCTATTGATTAAAATTGAGCTTTAAAAAATTCATTGCACACAGCGACGGGGCTCGTTTTTCCGTCCGTCCGTCCGTTCTGCCTGTCCGCTGCTTCCAATTGAATGCGAAGTTTACACAAACACAAGGACGAACCTCCCCCCGCCCCCCATACATATCCTTGATGGGCGGACTGTCCTGCGGCTTTGTGCACATGTTGAATGCGTTGCAGGCTTAAAGTTCGTGTGGTCCTGTCGGAGGAAACTTTAAACTCGAGACAGGGAAATGGGGTAAAACTGATTTCTAGGACGGTTAAGAGAGAATCCATTTCGATTAATCACTTTTCTAATCTATTTTTCCCGACTTTTCATTACCTCTTTGGATAGTTCTCGACGTTCTAGAGCTGAAGAAAGGTTTTTCATTAACAGAAGACATAAGAGTGGGTAAGAAGAAGGAACTATGATTACGAAAATGTCAATAATCAATTTCAACGACCCAAACAATTTGTCTCACTGGGCCAAAGATAAGTTATCACAGGCCAGTGGGTGGGGATGCCTCGGCTAGTTTAGACGGATGGATTTGACACTATCTGCCATAAAGATTACACAAGTTGACTTCTTGTTTGGCTTGGGCTCTGAATAAATGCACGTCATAAAAACGTTTTATGGCGGCAGGAGGTTGGGGATACATTTTTGGCCCTGCCCGGACGGCAGTTTAGCTGCTCCATTCACTTGATTCGGTTTTTAGAGCTGCGATTGTATTATCTTGATTTACGTTTACATTTTTATGCGGCGCCCGCGTTTTTACCGGCCAAAAGTGCAACGTCATGGGGCAAATAGTGGGGTGGCATTCGAGTATTCGTTGGTATTTGAGTGGCAGAGTGGCAGCGTGGCAGCGGGGCAGAGTGGATGCCCGGTTAACTCAACAAGTTGAAGTTGAGGTCGCTGCCATTCGGCTTATCTTCTATTTGCATTGAAAAATATTTACACAGCAGCAGACGATGTCGGCAACGAAATCTCCATCGCCATCTCTATCAGGGAGATATCCAAGTGGAAGAGATATGGGACCAGTCAGCTGCGGGTCGGGAGATAAGACGACAGATTTGTGAACTTCAAGGAAATCCCCCCTTAAGTGGTTAAATTAAGCAGCAGTTCTGCTTAAAACAGATTTAATATGCATTACAGAAAACCCTCAACAAATCACAGAATGTTTTCCGTCCTCCTGTGGGGAATTGGCTTCTGTGGCAGTCTTGACACCTGAAGACTTTCTGCACTCGTGGCAAGTTAATTGAGCAACACTTTCGAACATTTATCAATTACAAGTTGCCCAACCTCCAACCTCCACCCTCTCTTTCCCATTTCCCCTCTCTCTGCAGCCACCGCAATTAGTTTGAGTGCGATAGGACAAGGCAAGTGATGGAATGGTTTCCACCGAATGCTAAGGGGAAGGAGGGGTTGGATGGATAAACCCCGAAGGGCAATCGAAGACCAAGACAGTGACAGAGGCACTTAGCCAGGGAACTGGGAAAGGTAGAGGCAGATGGCTTCCCATCCCCTTCCTCCACCCCAAACCCCAAACCCCAAACCACTGAGCACTTAAGGCTCTTCGCCTGCGAGTTGTGATTCAATTGAATTTTTCTTCTTTCGGCCGGGTATTTAATATAAAGCAATTTTCCTCTTAAATGCACTTCAATAAACAATTTCTCCTCGTCGTGCGAGTATTTCGTAACAAAAATAGAACCCAAATGCTTGGATGATACTATCATATGTAGGATATGGAATCCATAAGGGTGCTAGGGTAGATTTCCCTTCAAAAACTAGCCCTAGTTGGGCTCTTTCCATGAACTATGTCACCACGTGGCCCCTTGAACTAATGAGAAGCGCGGAGAAGGGCGCTGGAGAAGAGTATTCTCTTCTCCAGACTGACTTAAATGGGAAGAGCTGACATACAAGACAGCCAGCTTGCGTCAATGGCTCTACAAAAGAGGCTGCAGGGGGGTGGAGAAGAGGGGAGAAGCCGGATTTCGAGGGAAAAGCTAGCTTGGATAAATGTGTCCTCGCCGCTGCTTGTCCTCGTCAAGGATAACAAGGCAGTCGGCAGTCTCCTTCAGCTGGATTCTCACCAGTTTTCTCTTGTTGTCTGTGTCTCAAGTGGAAAACTGCGAAATCGTTTAACACGCACCGCCCACACACACACACACACGAACACACACACATTGGCGTACAACCAAACTTGACCCAATTCCTGTGCGTGAATCATTTTCCCAGCCCCGTCCGTGTGTGAGTGCCTGCCATTCTTCCCATTCTGCGGATGTGTAAGTGTGTTTGCTCTCCATTCTGGTGAAAAATGTCGTTTATGAAGCGCTTATTGTGTTTGGCTTGTGGCTACCTTCGCACTACTCTGCACTACCCTCTCCGCTCGCTGCTTCCGTTTCCGCACTTGAATGGCGTGCGCCACAATGGCTGCTCCCTTGGCCTGCCCCATATTCCCGCTTACCGCCCAGAAACCCACCCTCCGCGTTGTCCGCCTTTGTCCAGCCTGTGGTCGCACGCTTCGTTCTTAAGAACTGATCAGACAACTTTAATACCCTGCAAAGAAGTCGTAGAAAACTCCTTCGGATATCTTAGCTTCACGTTTTTGCTTGGAGGAATTCTTTGATATAAATCTTTTCATCACCAGAATGCAGGGTATCAAAAAAGTCCAGAGACTAACAAATATGTAGTCGCTTTCATTGCTTTCTTGGTGCCTTTCTTTTCTCTCGTCCCATTCTTCGCGTTGTCAGTTGGGTCCGAAACATTTTACGCATCTTTGGAGAGGATGCAGAGTGGCGAGGCTGCACTCGAAAAATAAACGCAGTCAAAGTTGAATCCAACTTATAATAATCTGAATCGTAGGCGAATGATTTTCTTTAACTGTAAAGATATATCCATGGAGTGGGGAGCGGCTTCCTCTCTGTCCACTTTGACAGCAACGGGAAGCGGAAACGGAAATTTTGTGCCCATGCGTTTTCATTCTCCGCGTTGACGACTGCCGGCATGAAAACGAAAGCAGGATGAGCTGGGTTGTGGGAAAAGCGGGGTGGGCCTGGGAATGTTGCAGGAGGCGGACATGTGGACAACTCCCCCTTCTGACCGCTTTCGGGGAGGGAACAAGAGCTCGCTTTTACAATTTTTAAAAATTTATCAACTTTTGTTTCGATTGAGTTTTTTTTCGGGGTTTCGTTGCGTGATTTGTGTTAGCGGAAGGTTTGTCTGGGAGCTGGAATTGTTTGTCAAGTCGCATTACACACTCCATATGGGAGAATAGAAAGCAGAGCAGGGAAAGTTGACTTAGAAAGCCTTCGAATGAAAATAATGAAATGCTTTTCGAGGGCCTAAGATGTGACAATAATATTGAGTTTACAGCTGCAACCCCCTTTTAATGCTGAAATTGCCTTTTAAGATTTTCTTTTATTAGTTTCAGAGAGGAAAAGTTATTGATTGGCAGATATTTATCTGTTTGGTTTCAAGTTAAGACCATAAAAACCTTCTGCCGCCACTTCCTCATTAGCCTTTCTCCACTGTCGCCTCACCTACCGGACACTCTGACCCAAATTTCTAGTTCTAGTTTCGAAAACCTCCCACATGCCGGGTCCCATGTCAAAAGTTTTTAATAAAATGTAAATTATTCTCCCCTCGTTTATTGATAAATGTCTATGGAAAAAGTTTCCTTCGGCTTCGGTTTTTGTTATTCTGCATTCTTCTTTTAATGTGCTTTATTGGGTCCTTTCTCTCCCGTCCCCTTTTTTCGAGTTGCCTTTTTTTGTGCTGTGGCTTTTGGGGTTTCGGCCATATTTTATTCATAGTTGACACGAAATGCGTAACAAATCGTTGCGGAGCAGTCAAAGTCAAGTAGGAAGTGGCTGGAGGAAGGGGAAATCGGGGAAATCCTGATCCAGGCCACAAAATTTATAGTTTTGGCTTCTCGAACACGTCGCCTGTTTCAAATCAAAAATAAATAAATATTCTAAACGATATTTTGAAGGCTGTTTAGGGGGTGGGGCGGGCCGAAACCAAATTAGCATAACGCCAGCGCTTTTGGGGAAGCCCCTCGAAGAGTGACGTCAAGGGGAACCGGAGAGCTAATCTCTATTGAAGGTTGTAATAAATTATGCCGTTATTTATTCATCAAATGAAATATGATTTTAATCTCCCAAAGCAGACGTTCTTCTTCGGGGATTCCCTTAATATAAAATCCTATTCCATATTCCAAGCCCCAAAACATGCTCGCCCAAGATTGGGCTCCAGAATTTTGTGCCGCTCAGCAAAGTTTGCGTTTCTGTGTCGGAAAGTTTTCCAAGCAATCCCGCACAGAGAAGCCGCCCGAAAAAGGCTGGAAAAAACCCGGGAATAACAACAAACAAAATCTCCTGTTGCAAATCCAATTCTGGCCTCAGTCTGGGCGACAAAAAGTTGCAACTCTGCATTTGTCTGGCGCTAGCCGCCCCTGGCGCTAGCCATCAGAGACTTCTCCTGTGGCGACGCCCGTAACTTGACATCGAAGGAGCCGAAGGCAGGGGCTGCGGGATTGGATTGGCGGAGGGAACTGTCGGGTTGCACGTGCAGCGGCAAAATTTCGCACTCAGTGCTACGTTGCAGATATCTTGTTGGCTTTTTTTGGCGGGAAATTTTGTAAACAGGTCTCCTCCAACCGCCCAACTTTGTTTCATATTTATTCACGCCAACGGGAACAAACGGCCAGGAACTGGGAGGGGCAGGCGGGCTGGTGGATGGTGGGCTGGTGGTAGGGGGTTGGGTTAACCATGTCACATTTTATGAAAGCCAAACATTTGGTCGGCTCGTGTGAACCCACGCTAATCCATTTTCGCAACAGTACACAAAGAAAGGGGGCGGCCTGAGGGGCATGGCCGTGGTAGGGAAAGGGGGCGGCCAATGTGGGCCGGGCTTCGGGGCAGCAGACATCGTCTAAAGCAAACAGATCAGGCGTTATCTGACTGTCTGACTCCGGTGTGCTGGCGACAGTTATGTAAGTTGAGCGGGGTCTACACTGGGAGAAATGGAGTGAAAGGAAATCTCTTTTGGATGTTATTTCTATATTCTTAGGGAGTTTATCTATCTATTCCCTTGGATATATATTAACACACCATGATGTATCCTTACTTCCCTACATCCTCTCACTTAATATATTCAATCTGTCAAAACCCCCCCCAGTTTTTTCCAGTGCAATGCGAGCCATTTGTCGTCTTAGTTTTCGCTTTGGCAAAATTAGTTTTATGCAAATGCTGAGCACATAAATTTTGCTCCATAAAATTGTTGCTGCGACGTGTCTGCAGCAGAGTTTGTGGCAGGGGCGCAGAAGGGGGGCAGAGGGGGCAATTGGCAAACCACTTTCGCCTGTGGCGAAGACAAATGTTCGGTTCGATGTGTTCGAGTGTCTTGGGTCCCAAAGGCAGCCCGATAAAATCCTTGGCCAGGTGGTCAAGAGATATATGGTGTGCGGAGTCACATAGTAGATGCATCCAGGTGGGCACAGGCAGGAAATATCCGAGGTCCAGTGGGAGGGGCACCACCTGGCAGGGGGAGGTAGTTGCTGAAAAGCCTGGGAATTCCATAATTGAAATGTGGCACAGATTTCGAACGGATCCTAATTCACGATGTTTAAATCAATTAGTTGAGATCTAATGGGTATAAATTGAGTTCTCATTACGCTAATCAGGGAATATTTAACGTCTGATCACTGGTCACTGGTCACTGTCCTCCTCCTGCACCTTCTAACCATAATTAACCCGTCAACGAGGCAATCTCCCCCCGAGAGCGCACCCTGATTTGCTTATTCCCCGGGCATACTCCGCGTCGGGTTCGAATGGCTTATTCAGTCTGTCCAGAGTCAATGGCCCATAAATCAGTCGAGTCCCATAATTCAATCATAACACGGGGCCACCCTACCCCCTCTCCCTCTTCCTCTCCCTAATCATTCATTCTTTTGCATTCACAGGTCGCCTGCCCCTCGAAAGCTCAGGGACTAAACGATCGTTTAGAGGGAAGCGTTGCAAGTGGTACCCGCAGCACGCACACACGTCCGCAGATAATAACTCAGCCGTGGGTATGGGTGAGGGGTACAAGTGGTGGGAGGGGAAAGGCAATGCACTGGAAGAAACTTTGACTTCGGCTGTGAGTGTGGCAATCTGCCTATCACTTTGCTTACAACAATCAGAAATGGAATATAGTGGTGACGAAAGTTGAAGCTTAACATCACAAATCTTTATAGTTAATAAGCTTCAAAGTCTTCATTTTTATCACAATTGATCATTCTTTCTATTCGAACTTCATCTTCCAGGGTAAACCTAACATCGCTACCTTCGTCACTACGTGGACTCCCCTTCTTACAAGTTGCGTGAGGGGAAGAAACTATAAACGAAACCGAAACAGAAACGAACGCAATGGACGTCACGTAACCATTTGAGGTCGGAAAAACAGCCCCAACTCCCCACTTCAGAAAACCCCCATCCAGAATCTTCCGTCTTTTGAAGTTCTCCTCACGGAAGCACTCTGTCGAACTGATCACTGTTCTTTATCTTCCCTTTTGATTGAAGACTTCTTGATCGGGGAAATGCCACTCTTTGGTAATTCCCACCACCCACTCCTCCATATAGATACGTAGGTATAAAGGCCCACACCTGGGGCATCCATCAAGAGAATCAACGAAAGATTTGCCCAAAGACAGGATCGGGGCCTGGTATTTTTCCTCCCCAACTGATTCTCCCTTTTGTTAGATATGTATTTTCCCACATTTTCTATGGAAATTTTCCGCCGCTAGATTTCGGTTGGGTAAAATAAGATAAGAACGCATTCTTCAGATAAGAATACATATTAAGATTGCCTAATCTAAGCAACATTGCATGTCATTTCATTCATAAGTTTATTCCGAAATGATAATTATGGACTTGATAATCCTCATAACTGATAACCGTTTCTTCTAATACTAAATGATTATATAATCTAATATGGCTAATTCTTGGTCAAGTTAAGCTTCATATATATGTATTAAGAAAACTCTAAGAAAAATATCATAAAGAACGACAAAAACAAATAAGAGATCGATTTTCCCTCAAGAATGCAGAGTTTTTCCTTGGAAATGAGTCTTTTATTTATCGCTAGAAAATTGTGCCTAAACAAATAGTTTTTCCCATTCCGAGGTACTTAAAAACCGCCTGATGGGAGATTTCCAGCTGTCCAAATGCATTTCCCAACAACAGCAACTCTAAAGTGGAAGGAAAAGAGGGCATTTCCAATATCTGATCCCAAAAAGAAAGACCGAGAATAAAAACAAAGATACAGCCGAGTTCAAAATATTAGCAGCGGGCGCTTACAATGAAACTCAACAAAAATTGTGTTTCATTCTGTTTTAAAAATGTTTAATAAACGTCTTTTTGATGTTTCCATAAATCTAGTTTAGCTTATCAGAAAACCACAAATGTTACTATGACTTGGAAGATGTAGTAGAAGTACACACATTCGTACATACATACATACATACATACAATCTCACATGCAGCAGCTCACGCACGCATCAAATATCAATCTGCACAACAGCAATAACAACAACGGCAGCCACTCTAATAATAACAAAAACAACAAGAACGGCGTCATCAGTTGGGCCGTCTGCTTCTTGCCCTCGGTTTTTGTTTTTATTTCGCCTTTCGTTACGAGACCTTTTACACGTTCGTTTTCCATTCCATTCCAGCCCCGTCCGGCTTGCGTCCCGCTCGCACACGTTGTAAATTTATGCAAGGAACGACAAAATTGTTGTTGCAAGTGAAATTGGCACGCGGCGCAGTCGGCGTCGCTGCCCGCGTTCAAATGTTGTGAAATTCCCATTACACACACACAATCGCACGGTTTATAATTGTTTGTTATTCTTTTGTCTCGCTCGCACACTGGTTATCGGATTTCAGAAGCCAAAGAAAGAGAAAGAAGAAGCGAGTTGAAAAAATACTCAAAATACTACTACTACTGGCATCTCTCTCTCACACAAACGCATACACACACCAACAACACCACCCCACCATTCCATTCATGCGAACGAAGCGTAGTAGAAAGAAAGAGACAAAAGAGCAACAAAGGCTGAGCGAAAAAAAATTATTTACGATTTATTTTGATTTTTCCACGGGTAAAAGAGAGAGAGCGAGGTAGATAGTGAGAGGGTTTTTGTGTCAGCGGGGAGTTGGGGGGTGGTTACGACCCGGAACGGAATGGAATGGAAACACGGGAGTACACACAGGTACAGTTTGACATTGGTATGCGCGGGCGCAGAGCATCAACTTAAGAGAGCAGCAACAAAATGAACTGTGGAACCTGAGTTCATCCACTCTTCAGTCTCGATTTCACATCGTTCCTATGGCTAAATTTCCGCTCTCTGGTTTTTCACGGTTTGTTTTTATGCATTCACTTTCGTAATAAGCGGCAGAGTCGGAGCGCGAACTAAGAGAACTGGCTCTCAATGTTTTTGCTGGCTTTGCGCCGCTCCCCACTCTTTTCGTAACAAACTGCTTCTTCTTGTTGTAAACTGTACGTTTTTCCCTCTCTCCATCTCCCTCACTCGTTGTGTAAATTGTAATGGTAAATTGATCACAACAACTGTTTGTGTGTGTATTTCCCTTTTTATGTTTGCACTTATGCTTTGCGCTCCCTTCTTCCTCCTTGTTCTTCTCTTGCTCCACTTTTTGTCAGGTGGGTTGTACTGTACCTGCCTTCGAACCAAATCAAAATAAACAATAAAATAGGCAACAAAACAATTGTACACTTTTTATGAATTTTACTTAAAATTACGTTGAATTTTCATTAAAATAAACATTTAAGTTTATTGCTTTACAGTTATTTTTAATAACTACTACTAGATGTGTTCTTAACTTAAACTGTATTTTTAAACAGTTGCTGTTTCAAGTGCAAACTGTATTTCTCCTGTTTTTGATGTTGTTCTCAGCTCCAAGTTGAATGAACCCGTCGTCTCTTTACCTCCTCCTCCTCGTCATCTGTCTCGTTCTCTCGCCAAGCACTCTTTCTGTTCCCCTCTCTTTTTAGATCCACAAAACCGAATAATCTTTTTGATTTGGAAACAGTTTTTGTTTTTATTCTTGATTTTGTTTTTGTTCTCCGTTTGTTTTGTTTGCTGTTTCGATTGTAATTGCTGTCACCGAACGACGCAGTTAGGAAAATGGGTGGAAACAGGTGGGGGTGGGCAGGGCATTGGATATTGGATAACCTCGGCGCTATCTACACATTTATTCGAATGCCACAAAATGAGATACCAGACACAGCGGCCTCTGGGAAAATTCCAGAATTTCCCTTTCAATATACGGAAATAGAATCATATCGAATTCTTGAAACTATTTCGGTATGACCGAAGAATTTGAGATTTACTAAAAAGTTTGATAAAACAAAATACTAAACTTCTAGCTGTTCTCCCATTATCAAGCATTTCTAAGTGCTTTTATAATTTTCTTTCCATAAATCTGTTTACTTAATCAAAGAAACTTTCAAACTTAAATCAAAATATTCAGTAAACTGCCTTTGGAACAGATAATCTAATAAGCGCACTAAGAAAGTACCAAAGAAGGAAAAGCCACATAAATTACGAGGCATCAGTGTGTAAATAATGGCAAGCCATAACCATGGAAATGAATAAAAAGTAAGTCGTAAAGCAAGAAGTAGCGCTGTAAAAGGTTAACCCAGTCGGTCTCGGCTTTTATTTTATTATAAACAAAAGCGTTTCGAATATATATCAGAGACAACAACGAATCAATCAACCCCTGGCGAATCGAGCTCGTAAAGCCGAACCGAAATGTGCGTGCCACTGCGTGTGGCATCGGGTAGCTGTGCTACACACAAACGCACGTTGGGGGGAAAGGTGGAAAGGTTTCTCTTCTATGGTTTCACCTGCTCGAAACGGGGTCAGGCAATCAGCAATGGAATTTATTTGGGTTTCTCGGCGTCTCTGCTTTTTCCACTGGCAGATCCTCTTCCAACGGCTCATCTTCGTCTTCTTCGCAGCGGAAGAGAAACGGAAAAGTTGAGAGATCCCCCTTGGAAAATCCGAATTCGAATCCACATCCGCAGTGTCACGGCAGGTTCGCGCACGCGGTCCAAAGTCCAACTTTTCAGCTCAAAGCACTCGCTTGTAACGGTCTGGCTACAGCCGGTCTTTCCATAGCAGTTTTTCGTTTCGTATTTTGGTACCCTGCAGGTCGGGGTGGCTTGCTTTTCAATCTTTTCTGACTAAATCCTCCCAACATTTGTGATATTTCGGGAACTTCCAGTTAATCTTAACTGTATGTCAACTGTAGAAAGTCAAGTCCTATTTAAGTATGCAGGGTATCTGAGGGGTCGGCCTTAGCTTCTCGGGTGCCTTCAATGTTTATTTATCTTTTAGCTTCAGTTTCAAAAAGTTGGCTGGAGTTCAGTTCATTTCGCTGGCGGCCTCTGTCTCTGTCGCTGTCGCTGTTCACTGTCTCTTTTGCACGGCGCTTGGCTGTGTGTTTGTTTGGGCTTTTTGTGTTTGTATTCGGTTTATTTTTGCACATTGCATAACTGTTCATTAGCGAAGGCCGTTAACAACAATAGCAACAGCAACAGCAACAACAATTAACAAAAACAAAAACAAAAAGTTTCCAAAGCACGTCGCGCAAAGCATAAAACGCTCGAAAATTAGCAATGCCAACATTTTTTACTACTTTTATATAATTTTTTTAACTTTGCTTTTCAGTGGAAACTGTTTAGTTCATTAAACAGATTTCATTGGAAACGAAATTACTTTTAAATAGTGAATTATTTTGGGTTAACTTTGATAAACAAAGAGTGAAGAATATCTCAGCAAAATAGTAATTAACAAATGTCCGTTGTTAATATTAAATGCAAAATAAATAATGAACTTAATCAAGAGCTTACCTTACCAATGAGTGTGCTGAAAATAGAAAAGTAAAATTAATATCGCGTAGCACTTAGCTTGGGGAAGTACAAAATAAATGATAAAACCCAATAAAACACATCAATGAAGATCAATAGAATCGCTAGAAAAGCTAATTTTGCAAATATTTATCATTACCCTGCAGTTTCTTTACATTTCGTGTAAACTTAAATAATCCCAGAAAAGATATTTCACAGAACGCAGCATCTCTAGAATTATTTTAAGGATTGTCGGTTTCGCTTTTGTCGTCTATTGAAACTTCCGGGTTGCTAAGTTCCCAAATGAGAAAGTGTCACAAATATGACATGGCATGGGCGAGAAATCGTAGAAATCTGGCAAAAGTGCCACTTTGTAGATGTTTTCCACATAAAAACAATAAACAAAATACCAAATATGCACGGATCCTCTTCCTTATGTCTTACCTAAACTTAAATACCTCATATTTTCCTCCTAAACATCTCACAGAAAACAATTTTCATAATTTTACACAAGAATTAAAGTTCTAGATTCCCATTTCAAGCATTTCCATGAAATCATCATCGACTTTCCTCAGATTTTATTGTATTATGAAAACTTCCTTCCCTAATTAAATATTCTCAGAAATCTGTTTAGTACCCACTTTTTCGCTCAGTGCTTCGAAGTGACAGCTCTCTGCTTGGCACTCTTGTCACGTCTGTCATTTGGCTGAGTCGAAGCGCAAACGATGACAAATTACTCAGAAAATGCAACAAAGTTGCAAGTTCGTTGGAAGGGGGACATTTGACACATTGGAAACAGGGCTGTTGGTCCGGGGGGTGTGTGATGGGGCGGAGGTGTCTGTTAAGATGGTCCGCAAATTCAATTTCCGCAAAAATCTCGGTCTCTCGACCAATTTCAACTGTTGCACAAAGCCACAAGTAACCCCTCGTCGTTCATTTTGTTTCCACCGAGCCCTGCACTTTTCCCTAGAGCCCCTACCGCCCCTGGCACCCCTTTTTATCACTTCTTCCTCCTTTTTGGCGCTTCTGTGTTAATTGCTGTCACATGACAGGGCGACAAGCAAAAGGATGTGCCAATTGCAAAGTGGATCATGGGCGGCGCTGGGAGGGGGTCGTTCGTTCTGGGGGAGGTCATGCCAGATGCGTTGCCTCATTCCGTTTTTCTTTCTTTTTTTTGGCCATTTCCGTTGATGATTCAATTTCGGGGCAAGTGCAATCTGTCAAGGGGTTGTGCTCTGGGGCTGGGGGTAGGGTTTTCCGCAGATTGTGTCGTACTTTCCCCCTCTCGCCCACCACTGTCATAAGTGATTTGTTCAAAGTGTTTGCCTGTGAAAATTTCCTGGCGCGCTTTTCTTCCGCTCGTGTTTTCTGCCCGTTGGGTTCTCTCTGCAACATTTTCTATCTATTTTTTCTGGTATATCGCGGCGCGATACCCAGTACTAGTTCATGGAAACTTATGTAAGAGGTTGTAAAAAGGGTCCTATTACGTATACTTAATATGTGTTATACTCTTATGTGGATATCAGATATATTCTTGAAAAGCATTTGGCGAATCAAATGACCTTTTTTTTAGTTTTGATTTTTTTGTATAATCATTTATTAAGTGGAGAAACAGTACGTGTTAAAATTTAGTTTTGATACCCTTTAAAGTTAGAGCTGCGCCTTCAGGTATGCAATATATTTCGTGTTAGGTTATTAAATTCAAATGTCTTTTAGTCGAACCGCCTATTTCCTGTTTTCTGCTTGCATTTTGTTTGACACTCGACTGACACTTGTCAAAACGGACAGGTTCTACGCCTCCTCTCCGCTCCCCTCCCCCTGGTGCTCCACTCTCTTCGCCAAACAAACCAAGATTAGATAACGGATGAAAATAAACAAAGCAACAACTGGTGGAAAAAAAGGAAAAGAGCAACGGTAAACAACCGTTACTTTGTTGCATTTACTGTTAGCCGGAGCCATCGACGTCATCGCTGCAAACTTTGTCGCAAAAAAAAAAGATAACAACAAATGAAACAAAGCTCCTACATGTCACACACACACTGACACAAACTTTCTTCCCTTTCCCTCCCTATTCAAGCCCTCTCCTTCGCTCTTGCAGTTGTAGGTGCAGCGCAGAAATAACGACGTACCGCAAACTGTTTACGAGTCTCAAATAAAACATCCACAAAATGTAAAAAAAAAAGGGGAAGGGAAGGTAAAGAAGAAGGGGAGAGAACTGTTTGCACATCTAACGGTAAGAGTTATCTCTTAATGTATTCGAAATGTATCTTATATTTACCTTTCGAGGCTTACCGTAGGACTCTACAATAGGCTTTAGCTTTACAGGGTACATTTTAAACGTTTCCTTTATCATAATTAACTTCTTAAGTTTATAAATTTAATATAAATCGAACTTAGTTCCTTTAAAAGTAATTCCATACGTGATTTCCATCACCCTATCTACATATGTATGTACAGATATACCCATTCTGCATAAGATATAATTTGTCCTTACAAAGTCCAGTGCCTAATCAAGCTTAGATACTCACACCCCATCCAAGTCGTAAAGCTACACCCTGGATATACATATCTGGCAACTCCATTGTTTTTTGCAGGGAATATAGGTTTTGTCGCAAAAAAAGATTGTAAAAATGGCGCGGAAAATGTGTAGTGTCGTAACTAGCTCCGTTTCCCTCTGCCCCTATTCCCCTGTCTCCGTCCAGCGCTTAGTGTGCTTATGCACTCGAGACGCCTTGGGTACTTGAGAAGTCTACACGCGCCGACATTTGGCCTAGACCCCCTCCCCCTCCCTACAACCCTCTGGTGCAGCCCCTAAGACTACGCTTTTAAGCACCTGCTGTCCCCATTCACCTCTCGCCATCTCCCTCACCTCATTACACACGCGCCTCTCTTCTTCTTCATTTACGACCAAAACAAAACTTACAATAAAAACTTAAAAAGCAAAAACAAAAGGAATTACGATAATGGCAAATGCCAAATAGAACTAGGAAGTTACACTGTAAGAAAACAGAAAGATTTTTCAATATTATTAGTACTTAAGTACAGAAAGTACCCTACATATTTAGTTAGATTGGAATCTGAAGCATATTTAAGAAAGAAACTCAAGTTATATGCATTTTTAAAGAAAATTCTCTTCAACAACACTATAGATTTCTTTGAGTGTATGCCGGATAGATAGCAGAAACTGCGACCCATTTGTTTTTGTAGTTTTTTACGTTTACTACAAGGTAAATGTCAAGTGTGAATCAACACTTGGATGTGTGTGTGACTAGCGCAGAGGGCGGCGCCTGTGTGCGTGTGCGAAAGTATTACACTGTAGTAAAATGGCCTTGGGAACGTTTGTTAACCTTATTTTGATAGAGTAACAACAACAACAACAGCAGCAACAGCAGCAACAAAGGCAAAGTACAAATACAAATCGTTGCTTGGCATGCCAGCAAAAGGGGTACGTAAAGTGGGCGGCGGCGTAAGAGGGGCGGCGATATGTAAACCAGGAAAACATGACAAAATATTCACAAAGCTCACAGAAGGGCAAGGGGATGAGGAAGTGTGTATCTGTGTAAGTGGCACAAAGACAGTTAATATTTAATAAAGAAACGAGAACAACTAGAAGAACAAGAAGCACAAAGATGGAGCAAAACAAAA
Source organism: Drosophila eugracilis (assembly GCF_018153835.1). Taxonomy (NCBI): domain Eukaryota; kingdom Metazoa; phylum Arthropoda; class Insecta; order Diptera; family Drosophilidae; genus Drosophila; species Drosophila eugracilis. Next base: position 340,364 of record NW_024572964.1, on the reverse strand, counting down.
GTAAACAAACAATAAAAGGAGGAGAAAAAGTTCATCGATCTGCAGATTTCATATTCTGATGAAATTACCTACATTTTTGATGGACAAATAATGTAAACATTATGATTAGTGCATTCTGATAGGTAAATACATATTTCATCTATCAAACTATAAAAGTAAATACAGCCTTAAATCTGGTTAAATCTGGTTCTTTATGGTTTTTTTAAGATAAACTACTGACTAGGGTGTTTAATGGAGAGGGACTGCTCTCCATGGCCATTTCTCACCCAAAAACAACACCCCATTAAATTTGCTTTCTATTGATATAATTTTGCTCATCCCTTCTAGAAACGCGAACATCAAAGTCAAAACAAAAGCCAAGAACCAGAAATGTGTAAAAACGTGCGAAATAAAAAGCGAAAATTGATTTAGCCTCGGCTTTCAGAATGAAAAAGCACAACGAAACGAAATTGTGAGTAAGGTTCTTAGCGCCAAATTGAGGGGTCAATGACACCCAAACACTAACAAAAACTTCAGCCATAACCAAGAAAAGGAACTACAAACCAAAAACAACATCAAACTGCGACTCATTCTATCTCTTTGTTACACTATTTCGGCCTTTGCCACCCTCTCCCTCGGCCACAATCTTTTGGCAATATGTCATTAACATTTTAAGCACAGGCTGCGGAGTGTTTCGGCCTCTTTTCCGCTCTCAACTCAACTAATTCGACTTCTAAATACCCCTCTAAGAAAACCCCTTGAACTATAAGAACCAGCTCCGTTGATTCCTTCCTATCCCCTAAGAAGCTGATTGGGATCCTCACACTTTTTAGCTTCTGCAGGATGCAACGATGAGTTCTACCCAAATCTATAGCTTCTTTATATCTTAATCTAAGATATCATTAAATATAAAAGTATCTTCACACGAAAGAGTATTCTACGATGGGTAGAACGTACTTTTTAGTTTTTTGTTAATATATTTTTTGGCAATGCCCGCCGCCCCTTCCACCTACTTTTCCAGCTCCCAGCTCCCAGCTCCCACCTTCCGAAATTCTCGTAAGTTCCATTTTTAACTGGGCTATTGCGACTTAAGCTGAAACTGAAAAACTAGGGTGAACCATGTTCTTGAACCGGAGCCAGCTTTTTCAAGTTTTATTGAACTTTGGCAGCTCGTACTCAGCCACACTCTTTTTGCCGATATTGCAAAATATATTTAAATTCTGTTTTGGTCTCGTCTTCCTCGCCTGCTGCCTTCTCTCTTTCGGCCTTCTGCGATGAAAAGCGCAAACAAGCTAATGATGAAATATCTGCCAGACTTTGCACTGCGCAGTTTCTATATCTTTGTGCTTCTTTTTTCGGGGCCGCACTGAGCTCGAGTGCTGCCGCATTCTCGCTTCTCACATTCGATATGGTCGGTGCGGCAGTCTCGATGTTCCCGATTTGTGGCAGAGTGGGAACGTGCCAGAATGCGGCGTCACAAGGTAACGAATTTACAGCCCAAGCCAAAAGGTGTCACATTGTAGGTGGCGAATGGGTCGTATGCGTAATATTTTCAGCATTAGGCCGTTGACTCTGCTCCGGGCCATAAATGGCAATGTCGTCAACGGGGCGTATGAAATTTCATTGGAAAAAGGCAAGGCGAAGCAAGCGCGTCTATCTCGCCGTGTGCGTCACTTTACCAAGAATTTTATGAGCTCAGAGTTCAAGAAGCGTGTGCACGCGTAGGGAGAGTCGCCGGAAGATGATCGGTGTTCTAAGGCAAATCAAATTGGTTAACTTAGGGAAGAGGGGAGGAGTTAACACATCAAACAAGATCTAATAGTTTAACCTTATTCAAGATGGATGGAAGTTATGGATGTTTCGGAAAGAAAGCATTAAAAGAAGCCGTCAATCCTTGGCTAACTAAACGATCTTCCATTGACTGATCTATAATATTTACATCTAGTCTGCCACTTAATTTGGGGCAAACCCTACACCATCCACGATCATGTGAGGACCATGAGTATGGTCAGTCATATGAGCCAACAAAAACCTCTCGCTGGCCATGGCTATGGCTATGGCTATGTGACTCAATTAGCGATTGCCCAGAAAGGCCGAAAGTAAAACACTTTCGTTTCTATTTTCGTAGCGAACGAAGTGAAGTCCCCGTTCATCGGCGCCAAAAGTATCCCGTGATCGATTCGATTTCACAATTTTATCTGCGACTAAAAATATTTTTACACAAAGGTCAACTCTATTTGCAGCATTTGTTTGTCTTTCGATTGCGCCCTAAAAATAGATATCGCATAGAGATATCTCCCTAACTGATTAGCAGTATAAATACACCCCCGCTAATAGTTTCGCAGCTGTTGTTGGCCTTCTCGAATTCTGGCGATTCCAGTCCCATGAAAGCAGAAATCCCAACCGCGAAATCAGTCAACGAATCTATAAACAAATGGCTCTTGCTGTTTGCTGTTTACGACCTCTGATTAACACCCTGTCGCCGATCGGGCCAACTCTGCGAGAGGGCGAGAAGGCGAGTTTAGCGCGTGCCGGGCCTCGAAAGTTTTCTCACAATTCACACCCGGATTCTAATCAAGTTGTTTGCCCAATCGCTTCTTTCGGACGTAATCAAACTAAGTAAATAAACAGCTCACAAATGCCCAATCATGCTCGGTTCGAACACCTAAAATCCACCTTAATTAGCTGGAAAACATATTTGTACTTGACTCTACTACCCCAACTAGAGCACTCTTGGAGTCGACTACATGTTGAGTTCTGCATTGGAAGATCGCTATAAAAAATCCCACGACAAAGTGTCGCATGTAAAAAACAATTTAGTGATTTCATTTGTTTTGGTTTTCATTTATTTCCCTTCGGTTTTTTCGCAGTTTCGGACGGGGGAACTTTTGCCAAGTGATTTTCGTGGCGAGTTTCAGGGAATTTTTGTCGCGGCCGTGCAATAAATAAGCAAATTTGCATTCAGCTCAAATACAAAAACAAATGCATAAATAAATGAAAGCAATTCCAAAAATTTCGCACACGACCTCAATGAGTCATGCGCGAGCGAGGGAAGGAGAAAGCAGGCGGCGGACACCTCATCATCAGCATTCTCCCTCCCTGTCTGCCCAATCTGAAAATAAATGCAAAATCGCGGGGCGCGAAATTTGCAGGAAAACAAAAAGAACACCCAAAAGTGTTTTGTAAACAAATGTGTTAACCGAAAAAAAGTGGAAAAACACAATTCAATTGCCGTCAAGCCAGTCCGGGTGCGGAGTTCCCTTTCTCCATCGCGGGGCCGCGATTTAATTACAAAATATATTGGCCATAATAAATTTGGCTTCGGTTTTTGGCTAACTGCGAACTGCGAGCTGCGAGCTGCGATCTGGGCGAGGCGCAGGCGAGAGGACCTTTCCCAAATATTTATGGGATTGGTTTTTGGGACTGAAATCGCTTTTTCGGCAGAAGTTCGCTGAACTGCATTTTAGCCAGCATTTGCAATGGGTTTTTTGACTGTGAACGATCAAAGGTTGGCTGAGAGAAGTTATGAAGTTTGATACTAATATAAGTTTCCTGATAGTTTCCAATGCCGTTTACCTGACAACATATTTCCCATAAAACACATCTTAAACCAACTGATTTGTTTCCTCGCTTAATTCTAAACATTTTTCTATGTTTTTCTCAGAACATCAGTAAAGGATTTTTCCCAGAGTTTCCTTTCGATGTCCGTTATATCCCGCTGACCTATATGGCCTCCCAAGACGATCCTTTCCTGCCTGTTTTTCTTAGGTTCCTCCTCCTTTTCAGCTTTACTCAACCTTATCCTTTTCCTTAATCTTATCCCCGCTGCCCTTTGCGAAAATCCTTCTTAGCCCTTCATTTCGCACACAAATTGCAGGCCAGGCAAAATGCCATAATCCTGCCAGGTAGCGGAGATCTTCCCCTAGGGGATGTCGGCGACCACCGCGATGCGAAAACAAGTGGCAGGTGCGCGAAGTTTCCTTGTTGCGGAATCGAGGACAAATCGAAATGAGGTTCTTCAACTGCAGGACTCCCTGCCACCGAGTCCATGTAATTTGCCCGCTTTTCGAGAGGGCCAGCAGCTGCCAGCTGTGCCTCCGATCGTTAAATGCCGAATGCATCAACACGTGGCAGGTGCGAGGTGGAGGACGCTAACGGCAGGGTTTTGCAGCAGCTGCGCCATCTGCTTCTGAGGGGCTCCCTGTATTCCTTGGGGGATATGGATAAGTGGCACGTTTTGATTGATTGCTTGAGTGAAGTTAAATATGAAGTTAAGATTGTTCATATATTATTAGTTAAGGTAAAACTGAACAGAATTGTAGCCACTTAAGAGGTAATAAAAGTAAGTCCAGGGTATCAAAAAGTCTTCATAATCTGTAAACACTTTCTACCCCGCTTGTTTTGTTTGGCTTTGCGCTTACTTCTGTGGCTGTGGCAGCTGCCTAAAGGGCCAACGATTTGCCAATTACGAAGTCGGGCAGCAGCAACAGTCGGCACCAGGATCAAGGATCATTGTGCCAGCACCTGTCCTTTGTGTTTTGAGTTTTTTGTGTTTTGTTTTTCTGTTTGTTTTCTGTGTTTTGTTTTCCTTTCGAGCGACTGACCCGACTCCTGTTGATTTTTAACGCGGAGGCCTTTGCTATGCCAAAATCTTTGAATTTATCACTCTTCGTTAAGGCGAATCATAGTTCATTGCAGGCTGCACTGTTCCTCCACTGGAATGTTGCACTTAGCGCTGCAACTATGTTGCAAGCTCTGCGGCACGAAGTTTCCGCATTCGCAATTAATAAGTCACTCAAGTCGACTCTAAATGCATAATAAACAACAATTGAGCGCAGATTGTGAGAGCTGCCCCGCTGGAGACGATGGGAAGCATCTTTGTTGATCTTTCGGCTTCATCTCGCGAAGAAGCCAAGCGAGGCGGTGGAAGGGGGTGTTATGAATTGCTTGACAGGAAGCTTGTAATTTCTACTGGCAGAGATCGCATCGCGTTTCGGGATGAAGGTAATTGGCAGAATATCCTGCTGATAGAGGAGTATCTAATACTAAAAACATATCAATTTATCAAGAAATTCCCTAAATTCGTTATAAAATTGGTGTTGGTGCAATACACCCTTGAAGTTGAAGGGGAAACCCTTTCGATTCATTAGCATTTCATAATTTTCGTTTATTATTTCAACAAGTCACTCCCTCATTAAGCCGCCTTCTACAATTTCATGGCCCTGCGCATTCCATGCCCACATCCTTCTCACATTTCATACGCCTTCCTTCCAATCCACTGACCATGCTGTACTAAGGAGTTCATTGCCACTGCCCCACGGCCTGCCACCATGAAATATGTCACCTTCCACTGCAATATTCACTTCCTCCACGAGATGACTCAACGCTAAATGGGCTACAATTTCAGTGATTCGTCGTTTCCCTTTCATTGTTGTTCTTTTTGCCACGCTGGTCCCTGGTCCCTGGTCCCTCTCCACCCACCAAAGAACAGTCCCAGCCATTCATCAATTTGCGCTGCAGAAACACGAAAATTGGCGAAAAACGTCACGGAAAGTCAAACAGTTTGTACCTGCTGACCATGTGACTGGCGATCTTCGCGAATGACAAAAGCAAACTATGAATGACGCCCGAAATGGCGTTTGACAGTTTTAGACTCTCGCCTAGAGAAAAGAAATTCTAATTCTGATTAAATTGAAGAGAATACTGGGTAATCCATTTTCGGATTTTCAACATTTTATGCTTCAACACCTTTCCCCAATTTCATTCCCCTTCACCGCCCCTGCTTCTGCTCCTGCTTTCGGAATGAATGAATTATGCGAATGCCTGTGAATAATGCTTATGAATATTTCGCTCACGCGCCTGCCAACAGCAATCACTCATTTGAGTTTTCCGGCCCCCGAGCCCACCCCTTCAGTCAGTCCCCCTGCCCCCGCCAGACAACCTTACCCCACCAGTCCGTCCCCCAGCACGCCTCCTCATCCGGCTGCTTGTCTTATCCGAAAACATGTCATCATGGTTTTCCCTCTCACCACTAAGTCAATTAGTTGTGATGCTTTCCCCGATACTCTACGGCTGAAGCTATCTCTTAACTATCATTAAATTTATGAAATGAAAAGGTTTAAGTTTCTTAGCTGCTGTTAAGGGGTTTTCCTAGCCATGATCTCCCTCCTGTCTTGACATAAAGGAGTAACTAAGTCTGTAGGTTATAACCAACACCTTTGATAAGAATATCAGTAAAGAATATCTAACTTATTACCTATTTACAAAGATATTCTTAATTACTATACTTAATCCCTCACCCATCTACCTCCCATTTAAGGGCATTTCGAGTTCTGCTTGCTTTTCACGTGGCTTTCCTTCCTTGTTTGTTTTCATATGAGATTTACGCCAATGTAGGCCAACAATGACGCACAGGCCTCAATGGAAAGCAGCTGGGGCAGGGGCGTGGCAGTGAGGAGGGCGGGGAGGGGAGACGAAGCATAGATACCAAACTAAGGCGACGAGACCAATGACGGACTGTTTCTTTATTTTGGTGGTGCGGTATTTTTATGATTGCTGCCACTGCCACGTTTTGGCTTGCATAAAGCTTTTCAGACGCATTTGCGAAAAGTCACATTCCCCCGAATGTTGCTCTTGCCACTCGGCGTGTGGAGCGTCGAAAGACGTCAAAATATTTTTAGCTGGCGCCGGAAATGCGAAAGCCTTTTTGGCTATATTTTTATGTATTTTTTTTAAACGCTTTGGCCTTCTCCTCTCGGGGAGGAGTGCCCTGAGCTCTGCGTATTTTTAGCCAATCACGCGGATAACCCGGCCACTAAAGTCGCCCCACGTGCAAATATTGAAAAGTGAAACTTAATTTTACATTTTCAAATGATTTTCCTTTAGAAAATACGAGAGGTAAACGACCAACTATCTGTGTTATTTATTTTTAAGTTTATTCTTACTCTGCACTGTCAAATTGCTCATCGCCGAGTGCCTTTTGTTTGATTTAGAAAGAGGAAAGTACACGGCCAGAGCTGGTTTGGGATTAGCCATTGGGTTCTTTACTTTATTTATATATTATTTTATTTTTGAAATGAGTGTTTGTTTGCTGTGAATATTCTTCAAGATTCAAGATAGATTCTTAAGAACGAGTTGGCTTGCTATCAACTAATTAACTTCAAAGCAACTTTAAATATTTGCAGACTTACTAAAGATCATTTTGAACTCTTCGTTGAATGTTGAACTCAGTAAACGTCTGACATGAGTTTCCAACTCTCCGACTGGTCACTTTTCCACCATCCTAAGCGCTTCCTTCCCGCTTTTGACGCCGTTACAGTTTTCCTGCCATCGCAACCACTTCCTTGTCTTTGTTTTAAGCTTTTCGAGCGGATCTGCCCGATTTGGATTCTTTCCGCCTTATCCCAAGCCCTGCCCAACTACAGAATACCGACTTGCAACTCCCTGCTCCTTTTGTACGTCGATTGCTTTTTGCTGTTTTGGCTCGAACGTGAGTGGATAGCAGCGATGACAGGACGAAAGGCACAGAACGGGCAGCTTCCCCCAGAAATATCGATTTCGGACTCCATTTGGGGATAAAGGATGGCGGGACTAGACTTGGCCGCTACAGCGGAGAGGGGCAAAATGAGAAAACCAAATGACAACTCATTCGGAGTTGCAATAAGTCACCCTTCAATTTGCTTGCCCCCTGCCAAAAAAAAAAAGTGAAGAGAGTGGAAGAGGAGGTTGGCTGTTAAAGTTTCAGCGTTGACAGCAAGCAGGAAGAGGGGTAGGGAGTGGACTTGGATTTGGACTGGGATATGGGATATGGGGTATGGGGGAAGGACAATAAGTTGGAACGTGAGCAGCGTTAAGTAGAAGCAACGCACGCTATCCCGGGTCTATTAGGCAGGGGTGAAGGAGGCAAGACTCATGGGCGAAGGACTAACCGACTTTGGGCTATTAATTTAAAGGCAAACAACGCACGAGCCGGGAATTAGGCATCCCAGTGAGTGGCAATGAGAAAGGGAAAGCCACGATGCTGAATTTGTGAGCAAATGCAGTCGCTGATAAGATTTATGAGTGTGTGCCACACAGGACTTGGACTTAGCCCTGTCCCAGCGAAGGAACTACACACATCCGAGGGAAGTCAAAGGACCACGAAGACGGCGGCGAATGACAAATAAGAGATTTGTGTTTCCCTAAGATGATATGGCTGCGGCTTAGTAAGCCCGCTTCTCTCGCTTTTACCACGTAAAGATGGGATTATGTATATATAAATATATTATATATGCGTATATGAAAGTATAAAAAGATGTAGATAGATATGAAATAATAGATCTAATAATATTTCAACTTAAAAATGATATAAGGCTGTTTTCATTGGGCGAGCTTTATAAATATCCCTCAGATTTCTGAGTAGTTTTCACGATTTCCAAGCGTCGTTCTCCTCCAATCTCTGCCACCCCAGACTAGTTTACTTTTGCGCTTTTTGGTTTGGTACTTAAGCTTTCACTTGGTCCCTGTTCTATTTCCGCTGGGTTTAGGCCAAGTTTGGATGGCGCAGGCTAAAATTCAATTTGCCAAATGAAATTTCTGGGCGAAACAACAAAGAACAAGCAGCAGAGAAAATCTCCGTTTTCACTCTATGCCTGCCCTCTGCCTTTCTTTCCCCCCTTGCAGCCAGTCGATTTTTCCTCATTTCCACTTTCTTATTTTGGTTATTATACGGCTCAGAGATCCGTCTGCTAATTAACTTAAAATAGAACAAGGCTGAGCGGATTCCTCCAACTGTTGCACGATGTCGTCGCCCATTTAGGGTGGGATGTGGCGATGGATCTGTGCCTCTGCTGCAGTTGCCCCTGTCAATCCCCGGTCCGCAAGCCTCAATCCCTGCCAGTTGCCGGGATGAAGATTGATGCCACACGCGGCGTATACTTAATATTCCTGTTGCTTCTTGGTCTGCTTGGTCTATAAAGCAATATAGGGCAACTTGGCGGCTCTTAATGTGCCGCAAATCAGAGGATGCACAATTGAAATGGTCAACAGAGCGCAGTGTCTATGGTTACAGAGCGAAACGGCGACGGAGGGGCAGCCGCTGGAGGTGGGGCTTATAAATGAAATAATGAAGTGGTGGCAGCCAAACTAAAACGAAAGCCGTGTCCATGGAGATTTCTTTGAGTGGTGATTGTTCTTAAGAGGTTTTAAGTAAGCCACGTTTGTTAGCTAGGCAGAGATATGTCCACATAGAAACTAATATTCGATGTCTACTAAAATCTAAAATGGCATTTTAAGCCTCATAACTTTAAACCTACTAACTTGTGATTAAAATATACAACAAATTTTAGGTGCAGTTAGCACACTCTTAGTATGTGTTTAGGAAATAACTCGCGACTGCATTTTCCAATCACCCCTTGTGGAGGAAAACAGTGTTTCGCCATGGCGCATTCCTCGCATTTATTAAGTTTGTCAGAGACATTTTGATTGTACGACAAACTGACACGACACGAGACTTTCCCCCCGCGGCCACACAGCCCCTCCCACCGTGACGTCCACCTGTCAGCTGGCAGTCAAGAATGTCAGACGGCGACATTTTGGCGACTGAGGCAGCGGCGGTGGCGGTGGCGGTGGCGGTGGCAAGAAAACTCGGTTGGATTCGATTTGATTTCAGTTAAGCTGACGGCCGAGCTGCCTTGCCCAGTGGCTACTGGTCCGAGTCCAGTGTCTGTTGACTGTAGTCTGTAGTTGCCTGCAAAAGCCCCTCGGAGCCCACATCTCCGGTTGCTGTGGCCACCATGTAATTCATCATTTTGCTGCTACTACTGTTGCTGCCGCTGGCGCTGCTGCAGCGCCGTGTTCGCATTCCATCCAAGGTTGACCATAGATCCGTCTCGACTCTACGACTCTAGCACTCTCCCTCTCTCGCACACTCGCTAACTTTACTTGACAAATTGCAACTTTTCGATAAATTCGAATCATTTGTCATTGACACAAATAGCTTTCAAATTGCACAGACAAACACACACACAGTGCGAGCGAGTTGAATGGCGCTGTGGTGGTGGCAAGGGGCAGGAGGCAGGCAGCAGGCGGCCCATTGCATTGGGGGTATAATTGTTGTTGCTGCAACAAAACAACATTCGCAGCGGAAATTCCAAAATCAACAAATTGCAATCTTCAAACGATCTTGGGCAAAGTGTGACCAGATGTAAGAAAAGTGTGAGCTGGGAAATTTAAGATTTTCCTTAACTTAATTTTTTAAGTTATTAAATAAAGGAAAGAAGGAAGGAAAGAAAGGATTACTAAGATGTTTCATATAACTGTTGTTTTCAGTAAAGAAATGTGATCTGGCCACTCTAATGCCAGACAGAGACAGCCTTGCCACACTGGTTTTGGCTTGCCAAGCAAAAAGCTCGTTCTCCGCAGTCGCTCGCCGCTGGTGGCATGCCCCAAAGAGCTTGTTGTTGTTTTGTCGGCGATTTCAAGTCGTTTCTGTTTTGACTCAACAATAACAGCCACATAACAGCAACAACAATCGCCAGCAGTTGCAACCTTCCCACCCCCTCTGGCCGCACCTTGCCGACCCCTTTCCCACCATGCCCATGCACCATCTCCGTCCCGCATTGCCTGCCCTGTCTAAGCCAACGCTTGCCGTCTCGCTTGCTCGCGCCTCACAATGACCCAGTTTCCAAAGCGGAATGTAAACAAATTTGACCTGGAAAAAAGAGTTTTTGTTTTGTAAACAAACCGCGACTGCGACGCCGACTGAGGCGGCTCAAAGTGTGTGCCCGTGTGTGTGTGTGCAAGGTGTGTATAGATTGCGTTTTTGGCAAACGCAGAAAATCGCTAATAAAGCAATTTAGTTGACGATTGTTGCTGGGAAATGTATTAGTTAGTTTTGGGGTTAAATGGAACACGAAGAAGGAGCAGAAGCGGAACGATGGTAAAGAGGCATTAAAGAAGAGTGAAGAAAGAAGAAGAAAGGAGCTGAAAGTGGTTAAAGCAATACCTAGTTTGAGAATTCACAGTTGTTGAAGGAAAAATCTTAAAAAATATTTATTAGACGTAAAATGGGTCTAAGCCACTTTTCCAAGCTGCCTTTTTGAATGTTCTCACATTCACGGGGCCTAGAGGCAACCTTCGTCTGGCGCCCAGGCCAAGTTCCACCCCGACCTCTCCGCTAACAACTCTTTCCGTGGGCTGGCTGTGTCTTTCCCTTCCTCCGTGAACCGCGATGATCTCATAACTCAATGAACTCGGCGACCTCCACTTTCACTGACTCTCCTAGCTAGCCAGCTACTTCTTCGCCATTCAAAAATTTCTCACATTTATTACCAGTTGTTGATGTTCGCTGGCTGTTCGTGGATTTTCCCATAATCCCTCATTTTTGGCCATTTTCTGCACGCCTCTTGCTGTGCTTTTATTATTTGCTGGCATTAGCATAAAAAATGCGAAATTCCAAAAGAGTTTCATTAAACCGAGTTCGTTGTGGTCGCCTACTAGGGTTTGTTTTGCTTTTTATCTTGCAGCAGTCATGTAGCCTGAGACCGCAGTCTGCACTTTTTCATTCGCGAATCGAAATTGGCTCACGTAATAAATATCATAAATTGCGTTTTACTTTGACACACATTAGCCGAAACCGCACCAAAAACGAACTGCGAGGCAATGAACGCTCTGTTTTTGTTATTGGTGACTTGCGGCCGTCGTTTGTTATTGTCGTGCCCCGCTTTACTCTCCGTTTTTATCTGCAAATTTGTTGTTTGGCCTGAACTTTCTGCTTTCGCCCTTGCCATTTGAATAATTACGTTGGAATCATCATTGCCATCCTCGCGAGAATCTCCGCGCCAGCAGTCACTCTACAGGGTCGAGAAATTCTCAGCAGCAAATTAATGATTTGTTATTGTTTGGTTTGTGCTTTGGGGTTCGGTGTTTTTTCGCCAAGGCCTGCATGGCGTATGAGTAATTTGTTGTCTGTTTATTTATTGAATTTAAATTGCGTTGGTCCCAACCGTTAATTACCAGCAACAACCGGCAACAACAAGGCACTAAAAGAGAATAAAAATGGTGAAAAATATGAAAATTATGAGGAAAATTGGCAGGGAGGCGCGGGGGAGAAGGCAGGGAAAAAGCCGCTGAAAAGTAGCCAGCCACGCACAAAGGAAATCTGCGGCCGGGGCAGAGACTTGTTGTCAGCAAACAACAACGAAACAGATGACGAAAAAAACAAATACCAAGCGCAACAAAAAACACTACACAAATGGCAACTGCAACAGCGACAACAACAACAACAACTGTGAAGTTTTTTGCCCATTCGGCTCCACTTCACTTAGCAACATTGTTGCATCCACAGACGGGCAGGGGGAGGCGAAGAGGGGGCCGCAGACAGCCAGCTCAATGGAAATGTATGAATTGCATTTGCTAAATAAAAAGAAGCAGATTGCAGACGGCAAAAAATGCAGAAAAAACAGCAAACTGCTGCGCCTGCGCCAGCGGCAGAAAGTGAAAGATGATCGCGATTGCAGGCATAGAAACCAGGACAGATGGAGGGGGTGCTCGGTGGTGAGGAGGTGGGCAGACAGGCCGAGGGGAGGGGGGATAGGTGCAAGACAGATCACACAATGGGAGCGTGAGTTGGCAAAATATTTGCCGTAGTTCGGGATACCCTATCCTAAGACTGGGCTACCATCGCTTGTTACAGCTGTTGGTGTTAAATTAACTGGTAATTAGAGTTAATAACGGAATATTGTCCCCATTTGATTCAGAAAGGGAGTGATAAGCAAGGTAACCCTTCATGAAATAAAATTTAACTTTTATTAAGGATCCATCTCCATCGAGGGTATCGATAATTTCCCCATCTAAAGACACACTTTTCCTCAGTTTTGATTTCGCCAAACAGTTAACAATGATTCCAAGGGGGCTTGAAAGTTTCCGCCTGCTCTGGCCCGCTCTCTCACTCGCACTCTCGCCATCTCTCTGCGCGTGTTAATGACTTCAATGATTTGAAACTGTTGTCTAGCTCGAGGGCTGCCAACTCAGCTCAATTCGTCCAGCGACAGAGACAGAAACAGAGGCCAACGAGCTGGGCCCAAAGCATCATTAAGTCGTCGGTCGCACTAAGCTTCATTTCTTAGCAAGGGAGCAGCCAGGCGCGGAAGGGTTAAGTTGAGGGGTCGAGAGAGGGTTAAGCAGAATTAAAATAAATAAAAACTTCAAGTTTGAGCGCTTAAGCTGTTTGTTCCTCTCCGCCTCTTGAGCATATTTCAACTGCAACATTGTTGCACCCAATGCAGACAGACATAATGAAGGAACCAGTCGCTGACGGGGGCAAAAATGGTTTACCAGGGAGGAGGAGGAGAGCGGAGACTTGATGGCCAGAGCATTTTGTGTCATGCGGCTGCTAATAGATCTGGAAAACAGTGTGAAAAGGAACCACTGACAACTGATTGAGCCCCGGGCCACGATGGATGCAGTGGCTGGGCTGGAAAGCGGGGTGGTTAAGGGGCTAAATGGGAAGTTGCAACTTTGTCGAGTTCCTGTCAAACCGATTTCGCATGTTTCGTGCAGTTTAATGACTCCAAGGTTGCAAGTTCTTGTAAAAATGATGATTAACCCTGATCACAGGGGCAGAAGGAGACGAGATCATCGTAATATCTGTACTGTCTTTAGTGGAAGCTTTAAGAATAAACAAAGTCAAGCTTTACTAAGTGGAACAACCCCATCAGCTCAATAGATCACCTCTAAGAAATGTCCAATCTATTGGAGATTTTCTTTAAATTGAAAGCCATAAATCGCCATCAATGCGGTGCAGGAAAATCTCTTCCAGGAAAAGTGCTTGGCTATGGCGGTTATTTATCGGTAAACTGCTAGCGGATGGAGCCCACCCAGGTCTTTTTTTTGGCTTAACAATGTAAGAGATTTATACACTAGCCGCCCTCTCCCACGCCCACCACTACTACTTGCTAAAAAGAAAACAATTCATATTTTCTCCTCATTTCGGTCTGGCGTTGTAAAATGAATCAAGCCAGAGTGGCCAGAGGAGGAGGCGGAGTGGCGGGGCAGAGTGGTAATCGAGCATACAAGCGCATTAAGCACCAGACAATTATGTTGCGGCAACATTGTTGCAGTCAAGCGCCGTCGTCGTCGTCGTCAGCCACGCCCCTCTACCCCTCTGCCTACCTGCCAACCCCCCCTTCCCGCAAGTCCTCACCAATTTTTTTCGGCTTACTCTATTCCGTTGTCAGTGCGAGGAGTGTGTGCTTTTTCTGCATGCGCAATTTAAATTTAGTCAGCTGGAAAATTTTATGAGGCCGAAGTCATAAAAAGCTGCTGAATTGCGGAGAACAAGAGGGGTGGAGCGGGCAGTGGGCGGCGCAGAAGAAGTGACTGCGATGGGCTGGCCCTCATTAGCGTGACTGTACCGAAAGATACTAGCTACGGATTCGGGAACAACTAGTTTAAAGTATCTGCTAATTACGTCTGCCATTCGAATGCCGTAAAGTTGGGGGATTAGGGGTATCGCCTTTAAAGAGATTTCCATATTTTTGTAGTTTTCAGTTTTTAATGCCTTTTGTATGTGTCGGTTCATTATTGGGGAGTAGACATTCTGCCTCCTGACAGCATGTCCAACAAATTTTAACGATTTGCCAACAAAATGTTAATTAAAATGTTAACAGGAATGTCCCCCCTATGGATCCCGCTTTCACCCTCCCAGCACTGCGGGATAATCAAAAACCAATACCAGAGCTGATACTCCCCCCAATCACACTTTCAGGTCCCATCCCTTTGCGTTAATGCTGCGTCATCATTTGATATTCATGAGGCAGTCTGAAAATGTCCAACACAGAGGGTAGGGGTAGGGGGGTTGGAAAAGCCGGGCTTGGGGAGCAAGGAATTTGTCCGACACTCGCAGTCACGTCCTTGTGAACCTGCAGTGAAAATTTAAATAAATGCTCGCGTTGTCCCTCCACTTTTTGCATATACAATACATCGCTCCCGGTTTTCCTCCGCTTTTCCCGCACTTGACCGCCTGCGAGTGCGAGTCCATTAGCGGGAGTCCAGAGAGCAACTCGCTTGGCCATAATCACCTTGTTGTTTGTCGGCCGGAACACCTTTAATGGTGCCGAGGGGCGGACAGGTGTCGTTACGGCGGATAATCATTGCCGGCGTTGACTGGAGGACTTCCACGGGAGCGGCGGGCCCCATCAAATAAACGTAATTCAATGCACATAATGACAACAAGATTTCCATTTTTGACTCCACTTTTTGTCGCTGACGCTTTTCCGAGCCACAACAGCAGCCGTGGAGCAGCTTAGAGGGTCTTTGTTGGTATTTGCATATGGCCAATTGGGCAAAGTCAACAGAAAGCGGGAAAATTCATCGAAGGCAAGCCAAAAAATATGATTACGAAGGGGAAAATATGGTGGGCCAGTGGGGCAGATATTATGTGGCATTAGGACGGACGACTATAATGATCATAATTCAGATTAATGTCAGGTTTCGGGAAGATAATTAGGGCAAGTGACTTAACATTTAGCATAAGGCCGTGAAGGATTCTCACCTTTAAGACCTTCTTTCCTCTCCCTTTCCTTGGAAAAACCCTCTGCTTAGTGGTGTTGGAGTAAAACTTTATTCTGGATTGTTTTTGGATTGGAAACGTTACAAATATGGCGAAAACCTCGAACGCTGATCGATACGCACTACGCTCTAACATTGGATGTATTTAGTTCGATAACGATGTGTTGTGGCTGTCAATCGAGGGTGTACTGTGGGGTGTGAGTAAAACTTACGCACTAATTCGAGTTGCTTCACTGGAGTTAAGTGTGTGTGTGTGTTCGGTGTGTGTTGGGTGTGAATGGGGGCTTTGCAGATGCAAAATGCAAAACGCAGTCGATAACAGTGTTGGCCACATCCTTGAACCATTTACACTCACAGTCACAGTCACAGGCATAGGCACACGCTCACTCACTCTCACACGGCAACTGAAAACGTTGCACATACGACCCGTATGCACGCTAGTTGCTTCCTCCTCTCCGCTTCTGATACCGCTCCGATACCACCACACTCTCCGTTTGCCATTCTCCATTCTCGACTTTGCTCTTTCACTTTTCACTCCTGCTCGACTGGGTGCAGCCAAGTGTTATGCAACTGCTTAAAGGACTTTATCGTGTGAATTCTTTGCTGATTTGCGTTGTTTGAGTTGTGATTTGTGTGGTGTTGTGTTGTGTGCCTCATCTCATGCTATCTCCGCCTCATCCGGTTATCCCCTGGAAGGAGCATCCTCGTCCTCTTTAGAGCAGATAGCATTTCCTCCGCCAGCAGGAGCAGGTGCAGTGTCCATGCCGATAGTAGCGACAGAGACACTTGAGATACTTGTAGCCCGCACAGCAGTGATGGGAGTGCGAGTGCGAATGCGAGTGGTAGTGGCTGTAGCAGGAGCTGTCGTGGAGACAGTACGAATAGCAGCCGCAGTCGCACATCTTTTCGCCGAGTGTAGTCTCCTTGCCTTGCCTTGCCTTGACTTCTGTGGAATCTGGAGTTTGAAGCTTGTGGAATCCTCGAAGCTCTTGCGGTGCGTCCCAGCTCCTTGGCTCGCTGTTGCCCAACTGATTTCTGGCCAACGCTTCGTCTTTCGACTTGGCTTAGGTTAGTTTGCCTCCAAGTGACGGCCTCCAAGTCGAGTCGGATACCAATGGTTACCGGCGGGAGCCCAAGTTTGATCGATCGCGGAGATATATTTGCGTATTTGGGTGGCCAACATTCGTACCACGAACCGGAGCCAGCAATATGCAATATGGGTTAGCGCTGTTGTTGTTATGGCAATTCATGTGGAAATCATGTCAATTGATTTTGGCCAACTAGGCCCCCATCTCTGTTCCTGTTATTTGAAAACCACACAAACAGACTAATCAAAGAGTTAGAGGGTATGGTTAGAGGGTATGGTTAGAGGGATCTAGGCTGGCATCGAAGTGGAAATCTCTCTATTAAAATGACAGCCTCTTTCATCTTCTAAGAAGGCCTTTCCTTAACTTACTTTAAAAGGAGGAATATTTTTAATTTAGTTCATAGTACTTAGCAAATAGCAGGGTATCCCCTCGGCCACACCCACCCCACTCTACTCTGCAAACAGTTTCTGCCTGGCACCGCGCACTCAACTCAACTCAACTCAACTCGAGGCGCATGATTAATTCGCAATGTTGTCGCTGATTTTATGACCGAAATATTTGGGTATATTTTGTGCATTAGCCAGCGTCGGCCTGAAATAGACTTGGCCAAATGCAAATTCATGCCTGACCCACATTGGCGGCCGAGGCATTAGTCACCGCCGTGGGTATCTATCTCAGATAGGGGCACCTTAGTCGCGTATCTGCAGCTCTGCTGCTGCAATCGATGACACACGCGGCGAGTGCAAACTGACGTCATGAAGACGGTTGTTTGTGTTTTCTGGCTGAGATCTGTTAAGTTCTCGGACTGCAAATGAGATCAGGGGATCTGCACTGGGTAAGGTCATCTCAGTAGCTCGATAATTAGCTTACCAAAGCTGCTAATTGCTAGTTTCAGTTTGCTTTACTTGATGTTTAAAGATCATTAGCTAAAGTAACTTCTTGAGGTGGACTCGATGAGGTAAGACTTCCTCTCACTGGTAAGACGTCAACTTTAAATTCATGTCATGTGGCATAATCGATCGTGTATTTTCCCCGTAAAGTTCCCTTATTACAGCCTGTGCCTCCCCTTAATTTGCACTGTGGCACATGCGTGCTGCTTATCGGCTATCTCCTTATGTTTTCATTATTATTTTTTCGGGGGTTTAACCCTTGTTTAGGGTCCAATTAAAGTGGCGAGGACACGTAACGTGGATTTAATGTCAGGGACAGCACAGCACAGGACAAGGAGCGGTGGGTCGGTGGGGCGGTCTCTGTGCTGTTGCTGTTGCTGTTGTCAAGTGTCCTTGTGCGCTTTAAAGTATTTGCACACGTATCCCCAATGGCGAAAAGTTTTGTCAGCTAGCCAAAACCTGGTTAAAAACGAAAGGGCTGGGGCATGGAACTCAGTTCTCGGATTGGAGAAGGTTGCAAGTGCATGGTTTTCAGCAGTTTAGTTCAAGTTGTTTCAAGTAACACTCAAAGGACAACGGGGCGGACAAATAACGACGGCCCTCGGACCGCGTGGACTAGGGACAGGAAAACAATCGCAGGTCCTTGACGGAATTGCGATTGCGGGGACTGAAAGCTCCGGCTGTCAGTGTGTGGCAAATAATGGTGTTGCGTGTCGTTTTTGCCACAAAACGATGATGATAACCGAGAACTCCACCGCGTCAGCTGACTCTGGAAATGACAAAGCCAACAACAAAAAATCAACCTAAGCCCCGAAGCCCCGAAACCCCGAAAAAAGAGGGAAATAATGCACCGAGCTATGCAAGAAAATAAACTTCTTCCGGGCCAAGTTCCTCGTGGTCTCCCCGCAAAGACCGTCACTGACACTTAAATTAAATTTGTTTCCATTTCGGCGGCGACACTTTCGGTTCGTTTCGCTTGGGTTCGGTTCGGTTTTCTTTGGGGGCAGGAAAAGCTGGGAAATGCATTTTCCAATGAAATAAATTAAACCGAAAGCAAAGCAAATTGTGTACTCCAACTTGCCGAAACTAAATGATGTCCACACGTGGGAAAGGGGCAGAGGTGGCTTAACCCCAGAAAGTAAAAAAAAGATCGCTGCAGTTGCTCAAGACACCCGAAACCCAACCATTTTTTGTGAATAAAAATCTTTAATAGTGCTTAACAAACTCATTCTTATGTGTTTTAGCAAGCATTTTGGGTGAAATTTGAACTTAAAAAACAGTAAAATAATAGTAACTTTTCCCTCCTTTTCCCCTTCCCATACACCCGTGGATTGCCTCAACTGACAGACAATAAAGTCACCGCAAATGTTGCAACAGTTCGGCTTGATGTTACTGCTGTTGCAACTTCTCATACAGCTTTGCATGCGGATGTGCGGATTTGTGGGTGTGCCACTGGAATATCTCACAGCATCGACGCCAGCAACATCAACAGGAACATTCCATGTCCATGTCCATCTGACTTTCCTCCATGGCCATACTGTTCCCGACTGCAGAATGGAACCCAAATTAACCATAAGGAATGGTGTGCTGCACTGCGAGAATGTACAAGTAGATTCCCAGCAGTAAATGAAAAAGTTTCTCTTTATTAAACCAATTTCATCTGTCATTTGGTCATTATATTAAGAGCTCAACGTGGTTTAAGATTCAATATTTAATTCAAAGTATCTTCAGGTTTGAATTCATCTCGACAGGGAATTAAATTACGAACTGAAAGACCTATCACACTTCGCATTTCGACTTTTTTTGACAACGTTGTGGGAAATATTCTGATACTTTAAGCATAAAATGAAAATTATAAATTTTTAGTTCAATTTGCAATATTTTTCCCAACTTTTATAACTTATATAACTTATATAAATTATAACTTTGTCAAATGATGAGACAGAACCAAAAGGAAAGCTTTATGAAGCTAACGACCGGAACAAACTTTCTGTATCATTGTTATGCTGATTATCGCAAATTTATTTTTTCTCAAATTTCGCATTTTTTGTAAGGGGTACCATCATCATTTTTTCGAAAAATTAGAAAAATATTTTTTTTCATCAGATTTGAATGGGACTTCATTATTTTGAAAATAGATTAAAATACAAGCTCAACCACGTATTGCACTCCATTCTGCGACTATTTTTGGCCTTGTAGTGAAGCAAATACTGATATTTTGAGGTACAAATCGGGACATACCGATTTTCACATTTTTTGAACATCATAAAATTTTACGATAAATCTCCAAAAATGTCCTTTTTGAGTGTGGTACACAGTTCGACGGGGAATTTAAATACGAACTCAATGAGGTATAACATTCCATGATATGGCCATTTTTGGCTTTGTAGTAAAGAAAATACTGCAATTTTGAGACACAAATCGGGACAGACCGATTTTCGCATTCAAAAAATTTTACGAAAAATCTCAAAAAATGTACTTTTTGAGTGTGGTACACAGTTCGACGGGGAATTTAAATACGAACTCAATGAGGTATAACATTCCATGATATGGCCATTTTTGGCTTTGTAGTAAAGAAAATACTGCAATTTTGAGACACAAATCGGGACAGACCGATTTTCGCATTCAAAAAATTTTACGAAAAATCTCAAAAAATGTACTTTTTGAGTGTGGTACACAGTTCGACGGGGAATTTAAATACGAACTCAATGAGGTATAACATTCCATGATATGACCATTATTGGCTTTGTAATGAGGAAAATACTGCATTTTTGGGACATAAATCGGGACAGACCGATTTTCGCATTCAAAAAATTTTACGAAAATCTCAAAATATGTACTTTTTGAGTGTGGTACACAGTTCGACGGGGAATTTAAATACGAACTCAATGAGGTATAACATTCCATGATATGACCATTATTGGCTTTGTAATGAGGAAAATACTGCATTTTTGGGACATAAATCGGGACAGACCGATTTTCGCATTCAAAAAATTTTACGAAAATCTCAAAATATGTACTTTTTGAGTGTGGTACACAGTTCGACGGGGAATTTAAATACGAACTCAATGAGGTATAACATTCCATGATATGACCATTTTTGGCTTTGTAGTAAAGAAAATACTGCAATTTTGAGACACAAATCGGGACAGACCGATTTTCGCATTCAAAATATTTTACGAAAAATCTCAAAAAATGTACTTTTTGAGTGTGGTACACAGTTCGACGGGGAATTTAAATACGAACTCAATGAGGTATAACATTCCATGATATGACCATTTTTGGCTTTGTAGTAAAGAAAATACTGCAATTTTGAGACACAAATCGGGACAGACCGATTTTCGCATTCAAAATATTTTACGAAAAATCTCAAAAAATGTACTTTTTGAGTGTGGTACACAGTTCGACGGGGAATTTAAATACGAACTCAATGAGGTATAACATTCCATGATATGACCATTTTTGGCTTTGTAGTAAAGAAAATACTGCAATTTTGAGACACAAATCGGGACAGACCGATTTTCGCATTCAAAAAATTTTACGAAAAATCTCAAAAAATGTACTTTTTGAGTGTGGTACACAGTTCGACGGGGAATTTAAATACGAACTCAATGAGGTATAACATTCCATGATATGACCATTATTGGCTTTGTAATGAGGAAAATACTGCATTTTTGGGACATAAATCGGGACAGACCGATTTTCGCATTCAAAAAATTTTACGAAAAATCTCAAAATATGTACTTTTTGAGTGTGGTACACAGTTCGACGGGGAATTTAAATACGAACTCAATGAGGTATAACATTCCATGATATGACCATTTTTGGCTTTGTAGTAAAGAAAATACTGCAATTTTGAGACACAAATCGGGACAGACCGATTTTCGCATTCAAAAAATTTTACGAAAAATCTCAAAAAATGTACTTTTTGAGTGTGGTACACAGTTCGACGGGGAATTTAAATACGAACTCAATGAGGTATAACATTCCATGATATGACCATTATTGGCTTTGTAATGAGGAAAATACTGCATTTTTGGGACATAAATCGGGACAGACCGATTTTCGCATTCAAAAAATTTTACGAAAAATCTCAAAAAATGTACTTTTTGAGTGTGGTACACAGTTCGACGGGGAATTTAAATACGAACTCAATGAGGTATAACATTCCATGATATGACCATTTTTGGCTTTGTAATAACGAAAATACTGATATTTTTGGCAAACATCAAAATTATGGCTTTTTAGTAAAATTCGTAAACATACTAATTTTTCGGAAGAAATTTTAACGTTTTCGCGCTGTGCAGCATGGAACGGATTTCCTTTTGTTGGTTCGTTCAGTTCGGTTTGGCTAGGTTCGTGCAACATTCTTGTTTTCTGGCATTTATTGTTTTTGGACGAAGGGTTGGGTGAGCTGCAGTGGGTGGGGAGAGGGGGAAAAGGACAACCTAAAAGCCGCAGCCAAACAAACACATTTCAATCAAAATGTCCGACTGACGGGGACGTGGCGATCATGTGGGTGACCCCTTCCGAGGGGGTCTTTACTGGGGTGGCGGTTCCGTTCGAAGGGGACACGAGGATATGGATGCAGACAGAGCAACGGTATAACTGTTGCTGGACGTGGACGAGGGCCATTGCCACAACTGCCACAAAGTGGCACTTGCCAGGTTTTTGACACAAGTTGGCTTGCCACATGCCAACGCAGGTTGCTGCTGTTGCTGCTGCAACAGCCACATCCTCATGCCACATGCAACAACATCATACTCGTGTTACAGCTGCAACTGCAGTGGCATTGTGGCATGCCCCACCGATTTCGGCTCCATTCGAAATGAAGACATTCGGAACGTCCGCCCTCCCTTTGGAAACTTTGTCCTTGGACCACCCAACTTGACAGCTTGAAGTTTGACAGGCGAAACAAACCTAAACTATTTGCAACAATGCAGAAATATTTTGTGGCAAGCGATTAAGCTGATTGCTTTGTAGCGGAGCTTTTTTCACCGCTTCTAGGTGAGTGATTTTATAGGAAATTAAAACCTTTATTAAAATAAATTTAATGTTAATAAATTTAAATTTGCGTGGCTTGGCTTCCACATTCTTGGCCAAGCCATTTGTTTATTTTTTCCAGCATTCCCTTACCAAGAAAGCCGAAAAGTGCATTTGGCTGTTTAGTCACGCCATCTACCGCCCGAAAAGAGCAGAGAACAAGCCAAAATGGGGAATTTGTAGAACAACGTCATTAGTGGGGGAAGAACAGACCGTTTTGCCTCGTTTCTGGTCCCTTTGGGTTCTGTTTTTTCGACTAATTTATTTTCATGTTTTAATTTTGACCATCCCCAGTGTCCCTTCCGACTCGATTCATTTAATTATTTAATTTAATCAAAAATGTCCACGACACCTCGAGAATTCCAGCGAAATGCGGACCATGCAACATGCGGCATTCAATGCGGAGCCCTGTTTTCCTTTCCACCCCAGCCCCTCCCCGCTGAACCCATTCTGAACCCATTTCCACTTTGCATTCGCCGCCGATTTCCAATGCCCGATTCTCCGGGCTGCATGTGGCACGCAAGAAGTCATTAAAAAGCACTAAAAACGCAACACTCGTAAAAACGACCGGGTGACCCTGTCTCTTTCTATGACTCCGACCCCAGCTCTTTCCCCCATCCACGGCTTGGATGATGCAGCAGGCCATAAACAAGGAAACAACCCAGCACTGGACAAAAACTTCTACAATTTCATTCGGTTTTTATGAATAAAGGGAGGCGTTGAGGAGAAAACTCTTCTCGCTTTCCTTTAGTAAATTTAAAAAAACTTTATTTAACATTTCTAAATTTAATATTAAAAAAGATATCTCTTAGAATTGAAGTGCAGGGGATGGGAATGACACACGAAAACAGAGTTCAGCTAGGAAAAGAGTTTAACGAGGAGACTCCTCTAGGCCATGAAACAGAGCCTGGCTAAAATATGCAAGTAAACAAAGCTGAAATTCCCAACTGCAGTACCTTAACCTCCAGAGTTCTGCCTCTGCTTCACCAAGCCCCCTCCTCAGTTCGATTACAGACTGGAAATCTGACTTGGGCTCGTCTGCAGCGACTGCATTCCTTCATATTTCGCAACGCCGAAGAATTCCATGAATTATCACATCACTTGTGGGCCAGAGGGAGGGGCGCGGCGTGTTCCTGGAACCGAATGTCAAGGGGCCTACGATGGGGAGTGGGGCGGTAACTGCTAACTGCCTACTGGTATTTGGGTTGGCTCAGCGCGTGCGTAAACTGTGCAATATCGAACTGACATTGAATCATGGCGGGGAATGGATGGTGGATCTTGGTGACCACCACTCTGCCAAAAGTGGACATGTCGAGGTTAAGCGGGAATGAGGAAACATGGGAACGGCTCGGCAATTAGCAGTCTGCAACCGTGGGTGGCCTATAGCAGATCAGAGTCATAGCACAGATCAGCCATCAAATCTGACCATATTTGGTTAGTAAACTGCTTAGATTCCTTATAACTCTTTTTATGGAAGAGAGCTGGATTGATCTGAAGGAAAGCTAACCGCTAAGACTAAAAGATATCAGAAAAAATGTTGGATCATGAGCAAGACAACGTAGATAAGAAATGACATAATCACAGCCTTTGTTAAGCCACTTCATTCCTACTCATTTCCCATGAATCGGTCAGATATCAGCACTAAGCTTATTCAATCGATGATCTCTAACCTTTGGATACCACACTGTTATCACTTCCCACGACGACACGACTGGTAAACAACATTACGCACAATGTGAACATTGATCTCATTTCCGAGAATAACGCACACTCGTAACTAATCGGCGAATCTCCGGCCGTGGTTGTTTTCCACTCATCGACAGGGCTGGGTCCCCGATTTTTCCACTGCCTTTTATGCAATGCAGGGCGGGGCATAATAGCGCATAAGGCACAATGGAGTCGATAATCAGAGAAGCTTCTACGCCGCCCCTCCCCGCCTCCACCGCCGATTATCACACTGCCAAGCCAAGTCTCGTGCTATGCTCCCCTATCGTTGCCTCGCAGTGACCTCTCGAAGAAGCCGACTTGTTGAACTGTCTGCCTCGGGCTGTTTACAACTTGTAATGGAAACTTTTGTAAACTTTTCCACAAACCTCGCCAGGGGAAAACTACCGAAAAAAGTGACATTAGCCATATCAATTGTAGAAAAGTAAAAAGAAGAGGAAAGAAAAGGCATTTGCCTGAATGTGCCAAGTGGGTAAAATTCCATTAGACCTCGAGTTCAACCGACATTCCGATTATTTGCTCTGCTCATTAGCAGGCCGTTTATGCCAGACCCAGGCCGCAATAACATATCGTTTTTAGTCCCCCTAATGAGCTTCTTAACAAATTGGAATGCATCTCAAAACAATTGCGCATTGACGTCAGAGCCTTCTGTCAGTATCTGATGGATGCATTCGTTGACATTTACCAGCTCGAGTCGGGGAGCGCACAAATCATAATTCGACGATCAAAACAACCGGAAAGAGGAAGGGTTCGGACAAGGTATCATCTATACGAAGTTTTAATGTTCTATCTATTGGAATTACTCTGTAAAAGTTGTCAACAAATGTTGGTAAAGTTCACTCTTTTTTCATAAATATTCGTAATTCTAGATAATAATGTAATATTCCGAAGATAACTTGGGACTAAGTAGAGAGTATCCCAAAATCAATTCCCAAATAGTAACGAAAGCGATTGCTCTTCTTCAGATCGTTGAATTTCTTTCTCAAATTCGCTTTTTGCGAATTCATTCACCTTTTAATCAGGCAAACCAGTTACGGCTGTTGTTGTTCGCTCATCTTTTCGGGGCCTGCGGCTGTTTTGGCTTTTAGTCACTGCCAAAATGAATTTCCCCGATTTGTATGGGCCACGAAGTGCGAGTTGAAAACAACGTGAGACAAATACTTGCCTTTGAGGGGCTCAGGCAGGAGTTCGAGAGACGCGGATGACTAATCAGAAAAACCAGAAAGATAACCGGGAACAGAGTGGGAAAGGCTGCGCCTGCGCCTGCGCTTAAGGTATAAATATTTTGGATATCTGATGTTGGTTTTGTTTGCCCAAAGCATTTAATGAATGAACGGATCTGATTTTTGGGTATTGCTTGACGATCGATTTGAGTTTCGATTCGAATGCGACTGCCCCCGCGGCAGGTAGCACTCGAAAGGTAGAAAGCTCCTCTGGCTGTGTGGGTCTCTGCGGAGTACGTGGCCTGAATGAAAAGCTCTGCGCGCGTCTTTGTTTCCCCAACTCGAGTCAACTTGATTTTTCGCCAAATTATCTCGGACTTGAGATCTACAGAAACCCACAAAAACAAGGCAAAACCAACTTCATGAATGAGCCAAGCCAAGGCAACGCAAAAAGTGTCAATACAGGAAAATACAATTTCTTGGTGGCTTTTCATTTCGCTTGGCGAGAGCTCGAGAAGTTTCTGCCAGGAGTGAGCTTTGTTCCTGAATTGTGGACAGTTTTCGAGGTGAATGAAACTCAAGAGGGAGCAATGCTGGAAACGTCGACTCGAATCCAATTTATTTGGGTTTTCCTAATGACTTTTTGACCTTCTTTTCTTGCCAGTTTATTAAAATTGAAACATATTTATCCCAAATTAAGTTTCAGTAAAAATAAACCAATATCTGTTGCTGATTCTCAACCCTTTTGGCTAGGCAACCATCACAGCCCATCGAATCGCATAGAAAACGTGTCATAGCCAAAATCCAGTCTAATTCCATTCAAAGTGGCGTATTTAATTTCAAATTTAGACGTCTTCATAGCCGCATTCGAGACATCTCTCCGTGGTCTACATGGCGTACTTGAGTTACCTTTACCTATCCGTACAGTACATGTATCTATGAGTATCTACGAGCTGTTGGGCAAATTTCCGGTTTCTGGTTTCATTGTAAAAAGCCAGGCGGCAGCCTAGAAGACAAAACCATTTTGGTACGTTTCGGTATTTTTGGTTCACACGTGCGCGGGTAATAAACTTCAAATGACCGAAACTGAATGGAGCCCTCCTCTCCTCCCCACCCCACCTTTCGCGGGCATTAGAGTGGGCCTGGCCAGAGGCAAGTCAAGTGTTGAGGCCAAACACTTTGCGACTCGCACTTAAGCGACAGAATAACAATAACAGAAACCAAAACAGAGTCAGAAACAGAAACAAAAGCGAAACGTTTAAGACCGCTTTCGTACCTGGCCAGCTACTCCTCCTCCTCCTCCTCCTCCCATCCCCTCACTATTTTTATCGCCCGCCTTGCCTTATTAATGTATCTTCTGTGTCTATCATTGTCGAATTTTAATTAAGCCGAACTCGGTACACGTGTATGCTTAATGCGTTTATTGTCTAACAAGTTCAATGCCTTCTCGCCGGCCCCTCTACCTTTCCCCCAGCTCTCCTCTTTTAATTGGCCACCGTTTTTGCTTGGGCCTTCCCGCAAGTAAGAAATTGAAGAAGCAGGCCCCCGGAAGGTTTTGCCTGTTTTTACTGTGAACTCAAACTCGGACAAGTACAAGTCACTGAAACACGAAACTTACGGAGAAGATTACAAGATTTTAATTAATAAAGGTTGCTACATGAGTCCTTCAAGTTGGCAGATACAAAAAACTACTCAAAAACCATTTTCTGCCCCTTAAAAATATCAGCCAGCTTTCCCTTTCTTCCTTGCTTTCTTCGGAACTTTCTACCATTTTGATGACTTCGCTTGAAAATAATCCCAATGCTTATGCTTATGACAAAAAGTCCTATTAATAGCCCGAAAGCTGCCACAAAATTAGCCTGGGGCAGTTAAGTTTATTAAAATTCGGAATATTAAGCATACGCAGCGTGTTACCATTCGAAGTAAAAGGGCGGTGGCCTACTGCAGCCATTCGAAATATATTGAATTTCATGGTACTTGGGCGTCTATTTTAGAACCACCCACCCCGGGAGGGCCATACAAATTAATTTATTAAGAACCCTTTTGTGGCTCAGGGTAAGTCAGGGGTGGAGTTCCAGTCTAGGGTTAAGGGTGACGAGGGGCCATTAAAGCCGCCTGTGTGTGGCAGCCACACATCGGTGTCAATGCTAATGGTAATGCTAACGCTCATATGATGTCCGAGGAGCAAGGCACTGTCCGTTTCTCTGCCCAAGTGATTAGATTCGAAGTTTGTTTGACTTTTGTTTCGGCTAATAGACTTCAGAAAGGTTATGAAATCAGGAAGTTTAGGCCCCATCTACAAGCAGATGTTTTCTGCTGCTGTTATGTTTAGTGTTATGGCCATTCAGAGAGAAAGTGTAGCATCTAATGGGAGTGCTACCAGGGAAAACCCGTTTAACTCCCCTTGAAGGGAGGACATCCGGTTCCAGGGCTTTTGTTTTGCTCTTTCAGAGAGTGTTTTAGCTTCCGCTTAGCTTTGGTAACAAAGTGGCCCTACATGGCTCTTTAGAATCAAGCTTTGGTCCTACATTTAGAAGTATCTAAGCTTCGGCTTGCTGAATTTAGCTTTTCCCTGAACCTATTTCTAACCCCCAATAAATGGGGATTCTTATGGTAAGCGGCTAATTTCCGCAGGAGAAGGCTGTCCGAAAATGTTATACCAATTCTAATTGGTCCGAAAAGTAACTTCGTTGAGGAGTATTCTTGCGTTTTGGGAACTCCAGGTTAATGGCGGACGGCGGTGGTAGGTGCCCCCCACCAATAGAGGGAAGTAAAATTTTATGCACAAGTTGTTGTCCCTGTTACCGATGTTGCTGCTGCCGCTGTTGGTGGCGCATTAAATTTGATGGTCTACTAAAATTTCTATCAAAGTGTATGCATGGAAATTCTCTCCTGACATTCGGGGGTAGCTTTGTGCTGTGGGGATTGGTGTAAAACTTTATATGCATTATAAAATTGGATTTTATGTCACTCCTGAAGTTGCCATTAGCCTTTGTCCCCTCGCGCCCCTCTCGTCCCACACCGCAAAAAAGGAGAAAGCATAAAAAATATTTTTGATAGTCAATTGCGTGCCAAGGGAAGTTTCGAGTTCAAGTGTTTTCCTCACTCCTCAGTCACATTGTTCTTTGGTAAAGGAAAAAAGAAAAGCACCAAAACAACTCGCCAGTAAAGTTTCGAATATTTCCCAATGCCGTGTAATCGTAAAAAATCTTCCCTCAAACGCAAATTGAATGAATATTGGCCCTTGAATTACGGCCCCAGAAAATTAACATTCGGCCGAAAGTTGTCTTTGGTTTCCCTTCGCAGTGCTCTGAAACGAATTTCCTATTTTATTCGTTGTAAATGTTATATTTTTATGACATCTGCCCCATTTGTTTTTTATTCCCATTCCCACTCCCCACTCCCATTCCCATTCCGGGGAATTTGTCAAATGAAGGGGACAATTTGAGTGCTCTCAAATTTTATAGATTTCTCTAAGTTTTATGTTTACTCTGTAAATCTCTACATATCTCTTAAGATATAGTTCAGTTATCTTCTCTCCCTTTAGTATATATACTAATCTGATGCCGCCTGAGAACGTTTATGATTTCCCAAGCTGATATTCGCAGAGCGAGTCAATTAAGCAGCAGGAAATGTCCTCAACTCAATGCAAAGACCATAAAACGACAGGGAATCACTCGGATATATATACACTATATACCCGATCTAGTTAAGCACAGAAACCACCTGCGCATCAACTTCATTAGCTGTGTGGAAAGAAAATTTGCTGAACTGGCACAGAATGTTGCACGAATATGAAAGCAGTAAAAACCGCTTGACCTTTCCATGGTGGGTCCAGTATCAGTCCGAGTTCGTATTGTTTTGTAATTTTTAATGTTTTTACGAGGCCATAAAATTATCAGAGTCCTTTTTCAGGGCACAAAGGACGACAAGTGCGGCCTCGACTGAGTGCGGAATCGAGTACGAGGACCATAACTCATGCGACAGTTAGATGTGAGCCCTCCGATAGGCCGGGGCCATCTGAACGATTCCGAGGACAAGGAAGAGTCTATGGCTATGAGCATGCCGTTGCGGATGAGGACGGATATGAGGTTGGAGCTGACTGAAAGAGGCACTTAAGCAGACTGCAGCGCCGCCAATTGCAGCCCAACGGCATTCCTTTGAGTTATGAGGTCGCCCTTGGTTATGGGATCGTGATGCGATAGTCTGTGTGCGGAAATATATCGCTTTGAGAGATTAAGTTGATAGATATTGTAACCAGAATGTCTCTTCCTTACGAAATTAGTAACTCTGTGATTCAGATTTGTATATCCTAAACATCCTGCCCATCCCTGTGCCTTGGCCTTTCGTGCATTCCATTGATTGAGTGTTGAGAGAACGAGATGCGGCGCTGTGATCTCTCTATTATGTTTGGCCAGGCCAACAAGGCCATAAAATTTGATTGCCTGCTGGCCAAAAAAATAAAGCAAAATCGCAGGAGGAGGAAGCGGGATGGAGGCGCCAGCCAGAAGATGAAAAGGACGACATTTTGTCTCCTCCTCCGTCTCAGGGAAGGGAAACAAACAGTTTGGTCATCCCATTGGCGGCGACCTGTTATTCGGCAGACAGGTGCATCGCCCAGTATTTTTGTATATTTTCGTTTGGCTTATGGGGGCTGGCCCCGCATCGCCTCCCTTGTCATGGCCTAAAGGCAGAGCGTCGCCATAATAAACCAATAAAATGCTGCCGTTGCTGCTGCTGCTCCTGCTGCTGCTGCCCCAGCCACTTGCAGTTCCAATCAAGTGACTTTTATTAGGGACAGGGCGGCCGGGAGGCGCACTGCGGGGTATAAATTGCCCTAGCCATGGCATGTACCAAAACAAAGCGGAGTACCGCGGGAGAGCCTAGGAATAAGCGAAGTGTTTGCCGAGCTCAGGCTGAGTTACCCCGAACGCGGGTTGCCCTAAACGGGATTGTAGAGAAAGACTTTCACAAAGTTATATTCCACGAAAGCGAGATCTTAGTCATAGAATATATCTAAGGAAAGGATAATCCTGAAAGAGATCCCAGCTATTAGTCGAATAAACTGCAGCTAACATGGCCTAAAGGTAAGGTATCAGCCGGCTGGCCGGTGCAGTAACAACACTAACAACCACATCGGCAACCTGTAATGAGCCGCTTTCTTCACTCGGGGGTTCCCCCTATGCAGCTTTGCTGCTGCTGCTGCTGCATGGTAAATAGATTTCGATTGCATGCCTCGTCGTGTCTGAGTCTCGTAAAGCAGAAGAAGCCAGGAGGGGGCTGGGACACCAGCGTACACCACATAGGGGGGGGGCCAGAGCAACTGATTGCCCGAGATGGACGCGGCGCGATTGCTTTAGTCATGGTCTGTGGGACACGTGCGATAATTATGGTAATATTTGCATTTGCGTGTGGCTCCGTTAAACAGTTGAGTGAGTTGCTGGGCGCCAAGACGCGGCTCGATCGCCGAGGAAGACCTCTTCCGATGGATTGGCTTCTTTTTCGGGGCTGCGGCCAGACTTCCTTACAGCTGCTGATCATTCTTGTTCCCCCTCCCCAAGTCCCCTAGCCCTGCCTCTTTCTTAATGGCCTTTTAAACAGCCAGCACAGCCCCCAATTCGCCCCGACTGGCCACGCCCCTCGCCGCAGGCTTTCAATTAAGTCGGGTTGAAAATGATTATTTTATTTAAAATTTTGTTAAATGCAATTTTTGTTTTAATTTTGAGGGGACCGCATTGAGCGGTTGGTGTCGACTGGGCAAATTAATTTCAATCACGAATTGCCCTCTTAACTTGTTTATTAATCGTTAAATTAATAAATTATAGTTAAATTAATAACTGCATTAAAGCAAGATTACAATTTTGTATTAAGTTTTTGTATAAAAAGAGGAGGCAGACGCCTAAACAGAGTCCAAGTCTCAGAACAGGAAAACGTTTTAAGTTTCTCATCTTTTCCATATAAAAGGGCAAGGTCGGTGGGCTTGTTTTTCAAAGTTTTCGCAATGAGTAACTCCAAAATGATATTAAATGGAGCATTTCGTTTGAAGTACTCTACTCCACTCTCATTTATTATTGAGTTCCCCGCTAACCTTAGCCGGAGACGGGGTCGGAAAGGGGGTCAACTGTCATTGTAGACGCCAATTACGAGTGCACCCAAGAGCAGGGGATACTAAACTTTACGATTGACCGTTAAAAATCTGTTAGGCCGGATCATAAAAGGCAAAGTATTAAACGTTGAAAAATTTCCCAACCTGAAGGGCTAAGCAAGAGTAAAACGTTGCATGGAGAAATCAACTTGTTGGGAAAGCTTTCAGATGGAAAACTGGAGAAAAGTTTTCATTACATTGCTTAGACTTTCTTTTCATTCCAAAAATGAGACTAAATTATCAATTATCTTTGAGATCAACAACTAATCTCTGTCTTAGGCTCCTTAAACCTTATACTCATCCTCTCCTCACCCATTAATTAACAAAGAAAGATACAAAATATTCGGCATATGCTGGAAGTTCGACCTACACAGATCGTAAACTATCCCAAACATTGGCCTGACGCCATTTAAACGCCACCAGCGAAAAGGAGAAACCGCGAAATGTGTGTTTCCCCATGGAAGTTTCTACCTGTGCCAGGTCATTGAATGCACTTCTCCCTGTCCAGTCCGATTAAAAACTGTTGAATGAATTCCGCTGGCCTCCTTTGCTCCCTGCACATAAGACTGTTCGGTTTAGAACCCGAAAATGCGAGTTTTCTTTGAGTCGCCGCCGTCGGAATTCCGAGAAGGACATCTCCCCGTCACAGCCGCTCTCTGCTTTTCCACCTCTTTTTTACTGCCCGTTCTCATTTAAAGCATTTTATGGCATTTTGTTTAAGTCGCCGCTTCATTATGATTTTTATGGCCACTTTAGCATTGCTCCTCCGAAGGAGTCGTCGTCGTCTCTCAGCTCAGGTTCTCAGTTCTCAGTTCTCGCTTCGCAGTTCTCAGCTGGGAGGAGGCATTGTTTAGGCCCCACTTTCCCCTTCTCACTCTCTCTCTCTCTGGCTTATGCTTTCTGTTTGAATACTCCGCGGCGGCTCCAACGCGAGTCCAAAACAAAAACCGTTCTTAAAGCTCGTTATAATTTTTGTATTTCTCTTTTTTAGTGGCGGATTTCTGGACTTCTTCGCCCGAATTCCCATTGCATCTCCGCCAGGTGATTGCCCTTTTGGCCGTCTCTCATGTGATCTTCGCTTTAAATATCCTTGGGGCCCAAATTGGAACTGTTCTTGCCGACATTCCCTTCGCCGCTCCCTGATCCACACCGAACTCGTTCTGTTTTCGACTCCAAATTAAGTTGCTCAACTTAATTGCAGTCATTAATAAGGCGCACTATCGCGGATCGGCGATCATTCAGGGCTTAAACGAAGCGGAGTTCAAGCATCTTGCGTGCCGTTTGGAAAGGCATTTCGTGATTTACCTTCTAAGCTTAGCTTAAGCGTTGCTAATCCAGCTAAAATGGTAATTATTTAGAACTATTTCGTATATTAACTACTGCAGAGTACGCCCCTAAACAAGATTCCACAAATTCCTTTAGCCAAGCTTAGCGTTCAATTGCCTTTGGTTCCCACTCGGAGGCTGCTCCTGCTCAGTTCAATGAGCTGCTGCAAGGTAAATTCCGCCGAAAGCCCGAAATTCCTGAGAAAGGCATGAAAGGAGATCCCCCGCCCCCTTTCAACACACACACACACACTCTCGCAGAGACACTGCGAGGGAATTAAAAACACATAAATGTCACTTTCGAATAGCTTTTTGTTTTATGGAGCATCCTTCCTCGGACCAAAACAAAACCCAAAAGAACTGCGGAGGAGCCAGCGGTGTGTGCTGCAGGGGAGGACGGCGTCTGAGCCACAAATTTGACGCAAGCGCAACGCACACACACACAGATATACAGATACAGATACAGATACAGATACAGAGATAGATACCGATACAGATGCCTCAATGCCAGACGATGCCCGCTGAACTTGACAATGAACTCCCGGTTGACCAAATTCGAGGGCAAACACAACAAAAGGTGGTTTTCCCCTCGCCTCCTTGAGGAGCCTGCCTCGAGGAGATGCCTCTACCTAACACAATAGAAGCCACGGCCTCGAATACAGGCGAAATCCATTCAGACGCACTTCGCACATTAACGCCCTGAACCTGGATCTGGATTCGAAACCGAATCCAGACCCTTAGGATCGTGTCCTTTATTCTTTATTGTCTGCTCGGTGTGGGAATCTCGGCCAAGAAGCGATAACTGCAGCGGGTCTTCTCGGAACTGGCCGTCGGTCCTTCAAAAGCGTGCCGTAATCTCCTCTCAACCCGAATCTTAATCAAATATTAACAAAACGAATGCACAATAGTCGGTCCAAATCAATATCAGGCACTAGTTTTGTGAATGAATCGCAGATCTTAAAAGGAAAAAGAAATTCTTTCGAAATTCTAAAGTTTAATCCACAAATTTAAGATCCAGCAAGCCTAAAGTTATGTAATATTTTCAAGAATTTGAGACTTAAGCTTAAAGCTCAAAGAATTACTGAGTGCTGATAAGGTTTCCTCACCAATTATCAAATCAAATAGCTTATATATCAACCTACTCATGTCCCCCTTGACTATATAATTACTATCCCGTATATTCACTGGATATCATCTGCAGATTTACTGCTCACTTGATAGATACCAGAAATATGTGTGCACTCTATGTTAACCATAAATTACGTCCCGCTTGGACTTGGTTTCGGTTAACTGAACTCTGAAGTGAGTCCGTCGCTGAAGTCTCCTCCGCCGCTGGTCCTCCCCGGGGTCCCTGTTCCTCAGGGCATCTCACCCACTGTCCAGCGAGTCAGAACGGCTCGATTAGCGATAATATCTCGACGCATTGTCATAATTCTTGGCTGGGCAAGAAGAGCGCACAGAAAGCCATTAAAATCTCAATGCCACTCAGACCAGACGCGACCCCACCTCTCGACTGGGGCGAGCTTAGTTTTCTTCTAATCATCTGCCAATGACAATGACAATGACAATGACCCCATGGCATCCGAGTTTGTTTACTGACCGGAGCTTCTGCCTCTGCCTCTGCTTTTGCTTTAGCTTCTACTGCTGCTGCTGCTGCTGCTGCCGTTGATATATTGGAGCGTTTTGTGTTTATCGAAAGCCATCATCTAGTTTTCATTAACTTGTTTTTCGCATACAATAAATCTTTTGTTCCAGCTGGAAGGGTCCTTGAGGCCGAGCTCAAGCAGCAGGATATAAAAATAGATCTAAAATGCCCAAACTGTAGTCCAAATGTTTAAGATTTAGGTTTAATTTAATTACTTATTCTAATATAAATACTATGTGAAAGCAAAGCTAAGATCTGCCACAGAAATTGACGACTAGCACTCGAGTGCTGCAACGTGGAGAAGGGGGAAAGCCACCCATTCGGACGCAGCATTATTAGCCAAGTTTACAGACACATTTGTCAATTTTATGGTGCCAACAGGACGATGTATGACTTTCGAGCTTTTCGGGGCGAAACGATGCCGCATTGCAATTATTATGAATCATTTTCCGGACAGCTACAGTGGGGACGACCTGGTGAAGGGCGGTACAGGGGGTAGAAGGATCTCTTTTTTAGGGGGGAGAAGTTGAGGGGAGGGAAGTCCGAGTTAATTACTGTCAACGCATCGCGATGTAAACTTTTTTAATTCATTTGGCAACTTTGGCATACATTTCCTATTTCCAAATTGGGATACTCTTCTTTTGTTATTAGGAAAAATGTTGGAAATATTATTAGAAATATCCTAAAAGTTACCAATTAATTGGCTGATATTTAGTACAAATTCTGGAGTATCTCGATAAGGGTATTCGCTTCCGTTCTCGTCTCCGATGATCGATGACGGCGGCTTCGACTTGACCTCTTTGAGTGTGTCTGATTTTATTGGAAAAGTTTCCTCAGCGGCACCTCGAACCCCATTTCTCAGCCCCTTATCCTGACACCCCCCCATTCCGTGGTGCAAATCATATTTTATGGCCATCATTATTACCTAATTTTTATGCTCTGCCATAGGAGAGCGGCGGCTGCTGCTTCAGCCGAGGAGGAAAACTTGGTCCTCTCCTCTGGGCCGAGGACCTTGTTGCACATTCCCCAGCCCAGATAAATTTCCCTCGCCTGCCTGGCCGCTGATAAAAGTTTCCTTTTCTTTTTCCATCTTCTCCGCATTTTCCCTTAGTTTTCACTGATTTTAAGGAATTTTAGTTTTGCATTTAAGGGTCCTTGGCAGACAAAATGTGATTGCTAATTTTTCACGACGGATAATGAGTGATATATTGGAAGGGGCACTCTGGGTAGGCGTGCTGCAGGAACGGGGAGTGCAATTACTCAGAATATTTGTCGGCACTAACTTAGTGGGACTTGGGAGCTAAAGGCTATAAAGAATGTGTAACACTAACAGATTTTATGTGCTTAAATATTCCGTTGTATTAATTTTGTTAGCCTGTTACTGATGATATATAAGAACAATATGGAAATCTGATTTTATGCCAACCAAAATATTTCTTTCTTTCCACAGCAACGCAAAAAATGGTCGGAATGCGGAAAGTCATACCTCGTTGTACTCGTAATTTCATTCTTAAAAAACTTCTTTAAACCTAGAAGAGCATATTTTTTGTAACTTTTCCTTGCAATTGCAGCAGTGCAAAATTTGCTAATGCCTTTTTCCTCCCCCACAAAAACGCAATTTGTCCAAAACAAGTCCAAAAATGGTCGGAATCTGTAATGCAATACGTCGTTGACTTTCTTTTTCAATCCATATTCAAAATATTTAACTGCGATTCTAATCTGAAGAAATAAATATTTTTTGAATTTTTCGAAAAAACGATGATGGTACCCCTTACAAAAAATGCAAAATTTAAGAAAAAATTTACTTTCGAAAATCACCACCAAAATGATACAAAAAGTTTGTTTAAGTCGTTAGCTGCACAAAACAGTCTTCTTTTCGGTTCTCAGTCTTTTTTTGTTAAAGTTATAAGCATAACACTGAGAGAAAATATCGCGAATTTTATTAAAAAGCCATAAATTTGATGTTAGGCCAAAAATATCAGTATTTTCCTTATTACAAAGACAAAAATGATCGCAACATGGAATGTTACACCTCGTTGAGTTCGTATTTAAATTCCCCGTCGAACTGTGTACCACACTCAAAAAGTGATTT
Source organism: Drosophila eugracilis (assembly GCF_018153835.1). Classification (NCBI taxonomy): domain Eukaryota; kingdom Metazoa; phylum Arthropoda; class Insecta; order Diptera; family Drosophilidae; genus Drosophila; species Drosophila eugracilis. The sequence goes on along the minus strand of NW_024572964.1, from coordinate 303,720 downwards.
TTTTTCATATTTTTCGTAATTTTTTATGATGTTTAAAAAACGCGAAAATCGGTTTGTCCCCATTTGAGGCTTGAAATATCAGTATTTTGTCTTAAAATAGCCAAAAATAGTCGGAATATGGAATGCCATACCTCGTTAGGCTTGTTTTTCAATCTATTTTCAAAATATCGAAGTGCAATTAAAATCTGAAGAAAAAAATATTTTTTGAATTTTTCGAAAAAAAGATGATGTACCCCCTTACAAAAAAGTGAAATTTTAGAAAAAAATTTATTTCCGAAAATCATCTTCATACTCGGATAGATAGTTTGCTGGGGTCGTTAGCTGTAAGAAAACGGATTCCTTTATATTGTGGCTCTTAATTTGACAAAGTTATAAGCATAATACTGGGGAAAAGTATTGCAAATTTCACCAATAAGTCACATTTTTGATTTTCAGCCCAAAATATTAGTATTTTCCTCATTACGGAGCCAAAAATAATCGGAACATGAAAAGTGATACCTCTTTGAGTTCGTATTTAAATTCCCCGTCGAACTGTGTACCACACTCAAAAAGTGTTTTTTTTTAAAGATTTTTCGTAATTTTTTATGATGTTTCCAAAAATGCGGAAATCGGTCTGTCCCGATTTGTACCCCAAAATATCAGTATTTTCATCATTACAAAGCCAAACATGATCGTAACATGGAATGTTATATCTCGTTGAGCTTGTTTTTCAATATATTTTTAAAATATTCAAGTGCCATTAAAATCTGAAAAAAAAAATATTTTTCTAATTTTTCGAAAAAATGATGATGGTACCCCTTACAAAAAATGCGAATTTTGAGAAAATATAAATTTGCGATAATCAGCATAACAATGATATAGAAAGTTTGTTCCGGCCATTAGCTTCACAAAACAGTTTTCCTTTTGGTTCTGTCTCATCATTTGACAAAGTTATAAGCATAATACTGGGGAAAAATATTGCATATTTTACTAAAAAGTCAAATTTCGATTCTAAGCCTAATATTTCAGTATAATATTTCAGTCGGAATACAGAGAGGGTTACCTTGCTGAGCTCGTAATTTAATTTCCATTCAACTGTCATTTAAATCTGGAAAAGTAAATTGTGAACCTATTGTTTGCATTCTAATAGAAAAAGTTTAATATTAAATAGTTAAGTTAATATTATTTATGTTACTTCAATGTTTATTTCCTATACCACAGCTTGAACGTGATTACTTTCTTAATTTGAGACTAAGCAGACGACAACTTGGCCTCGAATAAGGAAACATCAAAGTTCTAGTCCTAATACCAAAACTGTCAAACGGTGGATCTGATAACTGATTTGTGCGATAAGCCAGCTTTCAATTTGCGACGGTTGTGTGTGTTAGACACACTCCCTGGCAGCCTGGCTAAGGCCAAGGAACTCGCTGAGCACACATGTAGTCACAGACACATAAAATAAATACATAATGCTGGGCAAACGACTAATATGCGATTATGGCAAATCAAATTCTGCCCCAAAATCAACACAGAGCGGGGTAGGGAAGGAGAAGGGGAGGGGAGGGGAGACTTGAGCATTTTGAACATCTGTTCGAATCCCTTTTTTCGCTCTCTTTTTTTGGCCAGACATGCTTGGGCAAAGAAAAAAGTAAGTACATACCCAAATATAATAACACTCAGAGGAGGGGAGGCAGAGACAGGGTGTGATGTGTCTGCCCATCTGCAAGGGTGAGGGGTGAGTCATGAGGGGTAGGCAATGGGCAAAGGTTGTCGACACAGCACGCACATTGACCTTGATCGCAGACAGCGCTGATTTCTAAGCAGGAGCGGCATGGGAAGCATGGGCAGAAGTGTCGGAATCAGGGCCAGGGCCCTAAACGAGGTCCGCACGCAGGAGCCGGGACAGACAGCCTAAATTATTTGCAAATTTATTTATATTCCCAACCTACCGCATTGTTACATCACGTAAGTGCTAGCGGCGAGGGATAATCATAGGGCCTTCTGTAATTTTCCTTAGAAGCAACTACACTTCTATTCTGGCCACCAGCCATGAGTCGTACAGTTCCGGATGGCAATGGAAAACATTCCTCTACTTAGATGAAAACACCTAGAAATAGACTTCAGCCGAGCACTGATATGACTTATGCACATATCAGTGAGGTGGCCTCAGTCCAGCCCAAGGGACAGTTCAAAGCGGCAGCAATGCCCCAAAATATTATCGCGGTGCAGCGAAAAAGCGACAGTCACCGTCGCCAATTGCCAATTCTTAACGATCGGCAATTACACAACAGGAACACGTTGGAGGCGAGCGTCTTGGTCGTGGGCCTTATCTTATCACCACCTGGCTTGGGGCTGGACTGCAGAAACAGAAACAGAAACAGAAGCGACCGAACTTGGATGACAGCATCCGAAGATAAGGAGGCGAGGCTATTTTGAGCCGGGATGGGACCTATGCGACGACCTATGCTGATGGAGCAGAGTCTGCCGCTGATATGGTGCAATGCAAGGCCCTGGCCGGGGGTATAAAAGCCACAGGTTGGATGCAGTGAAGACAACAGACTTTAGGTGTTGGTCGTTGAGCGAACCTAAGCCGGAGCAGTAGAAGAACCAAGAAGCAGGAACGAAAGGACCAAGGATGAAGGTTACCCTCGTGATACTGGCCCTTGTGGGCTGTGTGGCCGCTTTCAGCGTGCCCACCCAGAAGGTGAAGATCGCCGACAAGAACTTCCTCGAGAAGCAGAAGTTCCTTTTCGAAATCGTCTACGGCATCGACGATCCCCTGATGTTCGAGGAGTGGATCAAGATGGGCCAGCAGCTGATCGTCGACAAGGCTCAGTACGAGGTGAGTTCCCCCCCATATCCTTTCAGAAATACCTCATACCATGTGTGGTGTCTTCGCCTCCTTGCTTCCAGACTTTCGATTTCTACATGGAGAAATTCTGGGAATCCTACAAGCTGGGAGCCCTGCTGCCCAAGGGAGAGTTCTTCGGAGCTCTGGTCAAGACCCACTACAAACAGGCCTACGGTCTGTTCAACTTCTTCTACTACGCCAAGGACTGGGAGACCTTCGTGCGCAACGTCGCCTGGGCCCGTATGCACGTGAACGAAGGCATGTTCGTCTACGCCCTGACCCTGGCCGTCATCCACAAGCCCGAATTCGAGGGCCTGATCCTTCCCCAGATCTACGAAATCTTCCCCCAGTACTTCTTGAACAGCAAGTTCGTCTACGCCGCCGAGAAGTTCGACTATGAGGTGTTCAGCAAGTTGATCATGTACGAGAAGGAGTACAACGACATCCTGTACAAGGACTACAGCGACTTCACCACAAACTCCTACTTCTACACCAAGGACTGGAAGACATGGCAGTGGTACAAAATGATGGGTCTGGACCAGGAGTGGTACGTCGAGGACAAGTACTTCCTGCGCGAGAACTTCGACCAGTTCGTGAACAACCCCAAGTACGTCGATGCTGTCAAGGGCCTGAAGAAGTTCTACATGCCCGTGGACTACACCCGCGACATCGCCTTCTTCAACGATGAGACCAAGATGAGCTACTTCACCGAGGATCTGGGCTGGAACGCCTACTGGTACTACCTGAACATGGACTACGCCTTCTTCCTGAACGGCAAGGAGTTCGGTTTGGACAAGGACCGTCGCGGCGAGTTCTGGATCTACAACGTCCAGCAGATCCTTGCCCGTTACTACCAGGAGCGTCTGGCCAACGGCTTCGGCGAGATCCCCGAGTTCTTCTGGTACAAGCAGATCGAGTACGGCTACGATCCCCAGCTGATCTACTACAATGGCATCGGCTACAGCTACCGCAAGAACTACTACGACTTCTACACCTACGGCAACTTCGAGATGTACAACCAGATCCAGAACTTCTTCAGCCGCGTCTACAAGTCCCTCGAGTCCGGATTCTACAAGACCGCCGACGGTCAGGTGTTCGACCTCCACAAGCCTGAGGCCGTCAAGTTCATCGGCAACTACCTGCAGGGCAACGCTGACACCTACGACAAGTACTTCTTCAACTACTACTACATGCTGGCCCATATGTACTTCGCCGATGTGGACTACACCGACATGGAGGTCTTCCCCAACTTGTTCCTGAACTTCGAGACCATGCTGCGCGATCCCTTCTTCTACACCTTCTACAAGAAGTTCACCGATGTGTTCTACACCTTCAAGTACTACCTGAAGCCGTACACCCAGAAGGACCTCTTCTACGAGGGCATCACCATCAAGGATGTGACCGTCAGCAAGCTGGTCACCTACTACGACATCGTTGACTTCGATGTGACCAACCTGCTCAACGACAAGATGACCTTCGTCGACGGACAGTTCGTGTGGGACAAGACCCTGTTGGCCCGTCAGGCCCGCCTCAACCACAAGCCCTTCAACTTCGAGTTCACCATCGAGTCCACCAAGGTGCAGAAGGGAGTCGTCCGCGTCTTCCTGGGCCCCAAGTTCGACGAGTTCGGCCGTGTGATCCCTCTGGACTACAACCGCAAGAACTTCGTCCAGATCGACAGCTTCGTGTACCCCTTCGTTGCCGGAACCAACACCATCAAGCGCAGCTCCAAGGAGTTCAGCTGGACCGCCGAGGACAGGATCACCTACACCGAACTGTACAAGTACGTGATGTTGGCCAGCGAGGGCAAGTACGACTTCCCCCTGGAGATCAGCGAGCCCCACAACGCCTTCCCCGACCGCCTGGTGCTGCCCAAGGGATGGGAGCAGGGTATGCCCATGCAGTTCTACTTCTTCGTCTCGCCCTTCGCCGAGGAATACGAGCAGTTCTCCAACTTCGACTACACCTACTCCTCGGGAGTTGGCTCTGGCACCCGGTTTGTGGACTCCAAGCCCTTCGGCTATCCCTTCGACCGCCAGATCGATGAGTACGACTTCTTCGTGCCCAACGGCTTCTTCAAGGACGTTAAGGTCTACTACGTCGACACCTTCGCCAAGTACTTCGAGAAGAAGTACGAACACTTCGGCACCTTCGACTACTCCATCGAATACTAAGCAGCTCTGGATCTAGTTCTTAACCCTCCCCTTAACTTTAGTCACTTGCAATGCCCCAGGCAAAAAAAACCATACCAAAAAAATATCAAAACGAATTGAAAACAATAAAGAAATAATAAATAATTAAGTCGAATATAGTTTTATTTTCAAAACCTTTTCATCTTTAAAAGAGTAACTAGGAGATGGGTGGAATAATCATCAGATTTCGATACTCCGCTGATTGATAACCACGTTGTCTTTGTTTCTTTCGTTTAAAAGTTCCTTGCAACGACTCCCTTGATCAGAAGTAGCATGTCTGTCTGTCCGTATGAGCGAGATCTTGGGACCTATAAGAGCCGGAAAGATTAACTACTGCTTTAGTAAACTTTAAATATAATTTCTGAGGCATTATTAGCTGCGTCTACTGAACAGAGTAAAAGTGCTTTGGGCCAAACATGGGTTAAGACAAATCGAAATGAAACCGAAAACTGGACGCTGCTGGAGCTGCCTTTTTTTTCGCTCGAAGGAAGGAAAGAAAAAGTGTAATAAAACGCTAGACCCTGGCCAGGAGCGGTGGAGATGGCAGAGGGGCGATGTCATTGGGCAGGAAACGCCAAAGGTTCGTTAAACTTTCAACGCCAGCTAAGCCCGAAACGAGTCCTGAGTCCTGAATCCTCTCTCCCGTCTCCGCACTTGGTCCTTATTCTCCGCCGCCGTCTGCGGCTCAGCTTCGTCAAGGCAGAAGAGGCGGAGGGCGGTGGAAGGCTGTGGCAGGCAGGCGAGCTCGTGCGTCGCTTCCTGGCCACGCACAAAATATCGACGCACTTTTGAAAAGTCCTTGGGTCCCGGGAACCGGGTACCGGGTACCAGGTCCCGGGTTCTTCCCTCATTTGTATTTGGTGCGTCACTCCTGGAAGCTTGTGGGTATCGTCTGGCGGTGAGACGCGGCAACAACGAAATGTACAAAAAAGAAACGTAAAATAAAACAAAACTGCCTGGAGCAGCCAGCAACCACCACCAACAACATCAGCATCGAGTGGAGTGCGAGGGGATAGGAATGGAGCGGAGTGGTGTGGCATGATATGGTGGCAACCCAGTCAAAGACCTTTAAAAAACCTCGCCCTTTGTCCCTGTCCATGTGCGTGTGCGTGTGCTTGTGCGTGTGCGTGTGCTTTCTATCTCTCTTAAGAGCGTTGTCTAGAGCTCCTTGGACTTCCTGGTGCGTAAGGAGGCAGCCGCGCACTTCATTCAATTCAAATTACTTGAGCTCGTCTCGGTCCCAGCATCCGGTTTAATTGCCCGGCGGGCGGAGGTAGCTTAGCCATAAATTATAAACATTTGCCAAAACTTCTCCCTCGTTTTGTTTACATTCTGGCGAGGCTCAAAGTATTTTAATTAAAATATAATTAAAAATAAATAACCCAGTGAAAGGCAGTCCATAAACTGAAGTTCTTCAGGGCTTTCGCAGAAAGTAACATTCCCGCCAAAAAATTTACAAATTTCAAGCTTGCAACTGTATTTTCATCATCCATCCGTTCTGGACTGCCACGCCCCGCAACTGTACACCATATGTGGCTTCTTCCGCTACCAGAGAACTACCAGAACCCCTCCTGACCGACCCCCTGCGCCCTGCTAATCTCCCTGCCATTCTGCTGCGTTGCTCTGCACGCATTTTGTGTTTTGTTTGCTGTCCACAAATTAGCAGTCGACGACCCCAATATCAGTTTACGACCAGAGAAAGGCAGAGCACACAGCACTCAGCCAGTGGCTCGAATCCGGGGCATAGGGGGGCCGGTCCGATTCCCGTTTCATCCTCACCTTGCGGCTGTTTGGGCTGGCTCGCCAGACACAGCAACACCGAAGTACCGAAGTACCGGAGAACCCAAGAACTCTCGAAGGCTGCCCTTCGGTTCCCGCCTTATTGTACCTTCTGATGTTGCCACATTTTAGAATAGTTCGTATGTCGCTCACGATAAGTACAATCTTATATGCCACAAGCAGGCTCAGTCAATCAGTATCATGATACTATTTAGTCTCTGAAGATGAACATGAAAACTGATCATTTTCCCAATAAAATTTCAATCTAAACATTCTAGTTGGTGCTCTTTAAATTCTACAACTTCAATGTATTAGCTTCCAAATAGTTCATTTAACTACTTGAATTAGAAACCTTGAAATGCAGCCTATTAATAATGATATCGCAGTGCTAGTGTCGCGACCGCATCTGTAGCTCACCGATAGATTGGCCGTCCCCCTTTCATTCTCAGGGGCTTCGGGTTTCGAGTCGGGAGCTCGCCTCTGACGTCGGCTTCTGGCAAATGGCTTTCCACATTCTGTCGCGTCTGCTGGCCTGTTCCTGTTGCCCTGTTCGTTGCCGTTCTGGTTTTTTGCGCTCGTGCCTCGGGTGCGGCCTCTTCAGCACCGGGCAGGGTCCCCCGTCACTACACCCCTGACAGCCTTCCCGTGGTTCTTGCTCGTTCTCTGTTTTGCTTGCAAAGCTCACAACACAGCCGTTTTCCCGCCAAATGCCTCGAAAAGGGGGAGCGAAATACAAAACAAACCAAACCAATCCGAACCGAACCGAACTCAACTGAACCGAGCCGAGTGCAGCAGACAATACCACATGGCAAGTCCTAGGTCGGTTACACCACCGCCCCTGTTAAATGGTAGATGGTAGATGGTAAATGGCAATGGCACTGGCACTGGCACTGGTCCGTCTCCACCACCAGCAATACTGCCAAACCAGAGGCCTGGCCGCAGAGGAGAGCAGGAGTCCGGGACACGGCCCAGACAGATGCGGGCCGGGGATGAGGTATGGGCTGCGTTGAGGTAGCTCACTGCCTCTTTGTTCTGCTATTCCACCGTTTCAATGTTGAAATCTACATTAAATAGACTTTGTAATTCAGTTTGGTCTATCAGAAGGAGGAGATTTATCGTGTGCATAAGATTATATAGGTGACGATATATCAAGGGATCATATAAACTTAAATCATGACTTTAAGAGAAGCATCACAAGATCGCATAGATCAAGTTAGAACATTCATTTTCCAATACTAAGAGAGTGTTTCATATAATTTACTCTGCTTTCTGTGCCTTTCCATCTGTTTCTATCCCTTCTATTCCCTCCCCAACATGAACATGTTTCATTCCCTGTTCTCCACTCTATGTGAATGAACCCGGCCAAGGACAATGATCTACGGCGGCTCAGACTCACAATCATACTATCGGGGCTTAGAGCCCAGGTCCACGTCGACGACCACGCCTACCCAGCCAACATTTTCGCTTTTATTTTCGTGTGCGATTTATTTGGCCGAGGGTTGGTTTTTTACGACTGCGGCAACGGGTAGCAGAAGAAGAAGAAGCAGCCGGCCGGCGTCATTGACATTGCAAATTTGATGAGGGCAAAGCGGCCAAACGGCAAGGCAGCGAAAGCAGACAAAACAAAACAAATCGTAAAATGTTTACCACACCGTACCGCTCTGCCTCCCCAGCAGCAGTCCGTCTCGATCCCATACCGCTCGCTCGTACATCCAAAACCTTTCGATGGATGGCTGCTGCAGACAGACGTCTATGGGGGCACATGGACCGAGGCAGACGAAAGTGAACAATTCAAGTTTTGGCCGGGGGTTATTCTAGCTGGGGATGGCTTTAGGAGGGTGTTAGGAATGGGATGGGGGAAGTCATTGTACAGTGTAAGCACCGCGACGTTAAAAGTTTGTCAAAAGTAGTCAAATTTTAATATAAAGAAATAAAGAAAGAAATAAAGAAATAAAGTAATATGAAATACTTTCCAGTGTTTGAAATTCCAATTCAAAGTTGATTTTCTCTCTGTAAAATAAAGCAGACTGTGGCAGAAGTCATTGTCCTGCGTCTGCTGGCAGCTGGATGCGTTACGTTATTAAATATTTAGCGACATGCCCGAGCCCCGTAAAGCACCCCACACCGCTGAGGGATCCCAGGAGAGCTTCCCTTAACCCTTTAGCCGAATTAGTCTACCCCCAAAAAGGCGCCATCGAAAACAAAGCTGATCCCTGACTCTTGTTGTTGTTGATTGAATTCGCGTTGCCGTTGGACCAGTTAGCGCCTCTCCTTTCCCTTCGGACGTACCTTTTCCAAAATATTGCACCTGCCCTCGATGTGCAGTTTTGCACCTGCCCCATCATCACCATCATCGTCGTCGCAGGCGGCGGTATGAAAGCATCGCTTCTGAGTGCTCCAGGTTTGGGTTTGTTTATTTGTTTGTCTGTTGTCGAGGTTATTTATTTTGGCATGTATATGATGGCCGGGAAGTCCGGGGTCCAGTTCAATGTCCTTTGTGGTCAACGGAATTAGTCATTCTGTCGGGGATAACAGATAAACACCATATGGGGAGTCCCATGAACTATTACTCCTATTCTGATGATCGAACCGAAGAACAAAGAGCAGCAAATCCCAAACAGAAAGAAAAACCTTAATTAAGCCTACTAGCCCCGGGCTTCTTTCCTCGACAGTTGGGACTTCTGAGTACCAGAATTCATCTGACAAAGAAATCAGCAAATGTCGCGGTGCTCAACAGGAGCTTTTCAGGAGCAACTTTTCGGAAAACGTGTTTATTCAAGGACCAGGCTGTGCGAAGTGGAGGGCAACCCCCAAATTCGCCACCCAAGAAAACCAGAATCCCCTGCCATTGTCTGGAAAGAGACGACGTCGGGCAATTCCAGCAATTTCACTTCAAAAATGTGCAACGTTTAGCGCGCGATTGCCACAAATCAAAGCGACATTACCCAGCCTGCTCCTCCGCTCCTCCGCTCCACCTCGCATCCCTTCCCCTCAGCCAGCTATTTTAGATAAATAAAAAATGCCAAGAAATCCCAGAAGCATTGGAAGCAACATATGCCAGCCAAATCAAGAGCAGACAAAACAAACAAAGACCGAAGAACAGACAGCTGAACAGCCGGAGAGTGAGCCATGGGCCAAGAAGGACGAAGACAAAGGCGCAGACAAGTCCCAGCCGAAAATGCTTCAACCAAAATCCGTAAAAAACTCAGAGAAAAGGAATAGTTAGCGAAGGTTCAGACATGAGCTACTTGGGCTCAAAGGCGATGTAGAGACCGATAACGATAGGAGTGGTCCAATAACGATTTAACGATTTCGATAGGTAATAACGATAGATATATATATTTCTTCAATATCTACAAAATAGCAGCTTTTACTTTCCCAATATCAATACATATAGCTTCTAGAATAAAAGGGTATTTTGTTTTCGTTTGAATGTTTTTAACACTCTAAGCCCCACCATAAGCACCTAGAGTCCTAGATGCAAAGGAGCTGCTGTTTTATTAATGTTTCCAATCTAAGCGCTTGACACGTACGCACTAAACTTAAGTCAAGTTCGGAATAATCACAGGCTGATATGCTGGGCCACTGCTGCTCCATGAGGAGCATAGCTGTTGGAAAAGGGAAAGCCGACTTCTTCGGTGCGTAAAAGTAGACATAGCAGACGACGTTTTCCACTTCCACTCCAAGTGATTTGTGGCACGCAGTGAGGGAGCGGAGACATTTTGCCAGACGACAGCCACGAAATTATTGCCCTTCTGTCCCGGCCACCCCTCTGCAGAAATTTACGCGTCTCTGAACTTTGACCCTCAGACGATGCTTTCGCTGGCTGTGCGACTATGACTGTGACCTTTGTGCACCTCCCCCATTTGCGCCCTTCGCACATCAATTTTTACGACGCCAGTTTGTTGCTGGCTTTGTTTACCATTTTTTTATGCGAAATTAATTTAGAAAACTTTTCCTCGGAACCGGACCATACTCGCTGAAACAGAGAACGTTACGCATTTCACTTTTCTAGGGAAAACGGCAGTGCCACTGATGGGGTTAATAATTGCTTTCGAGGAAGGGTTCATAAAGGTCAAAGCTCACATCTCTTGGGGTTTTTCCAATAGACTTATGTATATTCCCTGGATTAGGTTTTGAATCAACTGTACTTCGGAGGCGCAGTGTAAGTACTTCAAAGTTGTTAATTTTACTCATTAACTCATATGCTCTCCTCCGCCCAGGGACTCTCTACTTGTGGGTTAACAACCTTCTTAGTCATGTCTTCTCTGTGTGATCCACCAGCGAATATCTGGAATTCCCCCATTCGATCGCGCACCACAACAACCTCTCCGTCCAGCCACTCCTCCCGTGGAAATCCCCCACTTAATGTGACCGCATCCTGATCGCAATAAAAAGGTGGCATCTGTTAGATATAAAACCATCAACACGAGACGCGATTCTTCACCTTCTGCGCCCCTTCTTTGGCGCTTCTTCTGGTGGTGCATCGAACTCTGATTCTGACCCCCTCCTTTCAACGTCTCTATTCCCGTTTCACTCGCTCCCCCATCCATGTGCATCGCAAGAGAACAACAATAATTACGCCTCAGCTAGATCAGAGTCCGCGAAGAATTCTTCTGCTTTTTCGCGTTCTTTTTTCGCATATGTTTTGGCTGGCGGCAGAAAGAGATGGCGCTAGAGGGTGGGACAGAGACGGGCAGACTCGGAACGTGGGAAGGCGCACAGGCGCATAAAAAATCCACAAGCCGCAGACAGTGCAAAAACAACAAACAGGAGACTGCAAGAAGGGTTGCTGAATCGGAAGGGGCTGGGAAGAGGCCAGAGGGGCCAGAGAGTGAAGCCAAGAACAGAAGACCCAAGGCAGAGATCCAAAAACAAAAACAGAACCAAATGGAAAATGAAATGGAATCGAATCGAAGCGCAGTTAAATGAAATTCGCTCTCTTCGCTTGTGTGTTTGTTTTTGTGTCTGGGCACCAAACACGCACATAACAATGATGAACGGGGTGAATGGACGCAAGGTGACGTCGCGTCGCAGTCGACGCCATTGCTTCTTCTTCTTCCTTGTGAATGGTGAATTTAAGCGCCAAAATCATTCCCCTTTCCCAAAACACGCTTGCATTTAAAATGAACTCAAGCTTTTGTTTCCTGCAAAATAGTCTACATATTTGTAACAAATTCAAGTTTAAGGCATTTAGATTAAGTTTTACTTTACAGGTTTATCGTTTTGATTATACTGTAATACTTAGGCATTAGATATAGAAAGATAGAGATAGAAATAACTTAAATTTTCCTTTCATTTTATGCATTTGCCTAATGGAATTCAAAACCTAAGCCTTTCCCACTTTTACGCGCCAAAAAGCACTCTCCTCATGATTTCATTTTCGAACGTTGACCAACTACACACACTATATACCATGTACCATAATCAAGGGAGAGCGAAATAAAGATAACCCCAAAAAACCACTTGGCAATGGATGATGCGCCACAATGGGCGTGGCACTTGGCGAAGAGTTGGGGAGCTGGCACCGAGAGTCAAGTTGAGTTGAGGAGCACAAACAAAAACAAAAACAGGAGCAGAGAAACCAACCAGAGAAGTTTTGGTTTTGGTTCCATTCAGTTCATTTCGTTTCGTTTCACTCTGCTGGCGTCTCACTTGCGCCCCCATTTGGGTATGTGTCTTTGGCCGTTTTGCTTTGATCTCCTTATTCTGTCTGGGGGCACATTCGTTTTGTTTTTGCGCTCGTTGCCATTGCACTGCACTTCGCCCGCAATTCGCTGTTTCTCCCGCCCTGGCCCATTCCTTTGAGTTCCTTACACAGGCAAAAAATATTTTGGCGTTTTAGTTAGTATTAATAAAAGTACAGTGGGGGGACATTGGATAGAATGGACTTAACGAATATAAAAACTCTTTCAGTTTGTATATGTAAAGAGATATTTCCGATTTTTTACTGTGTAATACTACTTGGGTTCCCTTTTCTCTACCCATTGCCTCTGTTCCCTGACCCTTTCCCCCACGTTCCGTGCTTCATGTAATGGCCCATCGTTCTCGTCATTCCCATTGTCGTTTGTTGGCTTTGTTTACAAGCATTTGATGGACCACTAACACCGCATTTTCTGAGGCAAGCTCATGGATACACAAGCGCACACAGATGCTCGCACAGGAACCCAGAATGCGCGGGATTTTCGTTGGGTTTTTCTCTTTTTGCTTTTTGCCATGGTGCGAATTATGAGGGAGCCCCCGGGTGGCAAAGGGAAAAACAAATGGCGAGAAAATTGTAATTCTCTTTGCTGGCTGTCATTCACCCAATCCCACTCCTATCCTCGGCCATTTCCATTACCATTGAGTTGGTTTCTTTATTTTTTTATTAGTTGTACTTTATTGAATTCGCCGATTGAATGAATTGCTCAATGAGCTGCCCGCCGAAGACGTGCGGATGATGAGCAGCAAATTGATGGGGGATTGCCACGCTTTTCCCTGCCATTTCCACTGCGCACCCCAACCTTCCCTTCTTCTTCCCTTTCGAGTGGAAATTGCGGTGGAAATGGGGCTTGAGTGGTGTCCGGAGTGTGATGAAGCGAATAGCAAAATGATGACATTTAGTTGGTGTCAAGTTTTTTGGGGTTAGGAGGTACTGCCTTAACTAATATCGAACAACCAAGAGCTTCCTTAGAAATCCACTTTATTCAGTACCACAACGAAACCCCTTTTATATTATCCAACAAAATCAGGACTAGGGGCAGCAGTAACCGCCATCGGAGTCGGAATCCGATTCAGAAGTTGAGAAGCAGCACGCCTGGCACGATTCATCACCCGAAGAGGCGGGACAACCACTTGAAAAAGATGGCTGAAGCCCTGTAAAGAAGGAAGTCTCGTCTTCTGTGACCTCCATTTCAAGACCTCGGTACCGCCTACGGGATCCGAAATTCTGTAGTTGTATGGCTCTGTTAATCAGGGTCTTTAGATGGATGTCCTGCTGCTCCTGACAGGCTCTCAGTTGCTTGTATTCCTGCTTGTCCTTGAAGGTCTTGCACTTCTTGTTCATTAATCGAGTAGCCATCTCTTTCAGGTCTCTTATGACCAGGTTCTGGGCATCGATGTCCTTGATCACCTCCAAATATTCCTTGTACATCGCCTTCTGCTCTTCGTCCTCTGGCTCGCTTTCGTTGAGCAGCTCGAAAGGATCCTCTTCGTTCTCAGACTCTGCCTCCTCTTCTCCCACCTCCTCGTCACTTTCACCCTCTACTTCGAGATCTTCCTCGCCTTCTTGTCCTTCAATTTGCCCATCTTCTGGAGGGGCTTCCTCCTCCTCGACATCCGCCATTTCGTTAGTTTCGAAGGGTTGGTGATATTTTTATGACTTATGGATATGAAACTACATAGTCGTACAAAATTTAGATGAAATAATTTTGACTTAAGGGAATAAGGTATTCTAAACTAACTCGATTCCTATGCCATCTCAACCTGTCTTTCTACGGTTAGTAAAAACTCTTCAACCACCTTTTATTCCTCTAGCACGCCATTTTCCCTGGCCCTTAATGCACGCATTTCCGTTTCCCCCATCGTCCCGTCGCTTCACATACTCTTTTTTGTTCTTCTGCCATCATGAATTTTATGTTTTATTGCAGCTGTTGCGCTGTCAACGCCCCTCCCCCAACCCTGCGCTCCACACTGATTCACGCTTTTATTGGCACAGTGATTTCTGGTGGCTGAATCCGGCGGATTACGCTCCAAGGCACACCACTCCCCACTTGCCCGCTCCTTCGCCGGCGCATTAATCATAAAAATACTATGCCCCGACTGCAGAATGCAGTTTAATTTGGCATGAAGTGCAGTTCGCGGCAGGGTCGCCTCATCGTTGGCTCTATCGGTAGTTAAGCGGTTTATAACCGATAACAACCTGTAAGCCAGTAAAGCCAGGGCGCCCATTTGATGACTGGACCCAGCGACACAAGTTCCCTGCATTTATGGCGTCATATTTTTATGGCTGCATCCATCCTGATACCATCGAACTGGTGCACGGAATGGCAAATGGCTAGATAGATCTGCATAAAATGTAACCGGAATAGGGCCACCAAGACGGTGCTTTTGCTACGATGCCAAGGAATAACAATGTATTGCCATGAAATGGAAATGAAAGTGTGAGCAAGCATGAAATTATTACGTTTTTATACGTAGAATTGTAATTACGAGCTTAATGCTCATGCAAGTCCCCTGATATGTACATATGAAAGTTCGGCATTAGGATTCGGCTCTAGGAAACATATACATAAATATAACTCAACTTAGAAGTCTGCTTGTGTTTGGCTGGTTAACCTTCAGTTTCTGGTTTATTTTTGGCAAAATCCTCGCAGCTTTTTGCTCTCGCGTCCCTGTAAATGACAGTTGGATTAGCCACCAGCAATCACACACACGATTCCCGACCCTCGTTATCCTGGCCAAGGTCAACGTCAACGGAACTCGGCCTTGTCATAGTTGAATGCTCTTCGATACGGTTCAACTCACATTACGCATACGACGTGTTGGCCCTTAAAAACCACGCCGCTCGTTGCAAATTAAGCAAGGGGACACAAATTTATTTACAAAGCCCTGACAAAGCATAGGCCGCGGCTATGCTGGAACACACATCCTTATTTATTTCTCCGGGATTTTCTTTTTAGACCGGATCTCTTTCAGGCTGTGTGCAAGTTGCAAGTTGCATCAAGTATTTTTTTCGCTCAAACTTTTGTTTTCTTTTGTCTTGCATCCCTTTTTTGTGCTATTGTTGCAGCGAGCCGGGTTTTTTGTTTATGCCTCTACTGCATAAAATGATTTCATTAAAAAAGTTGTAAACTTTTTCATTTAATTTAACTGCAGCAAACAACATCTTTTGTGCAGCCCTTCTTCTTGTGAGCTGAGAAAGGGCCTTCCCTGCCGCCGCCTTCCCACTGCAGCTATCTTTTCAGTTAGCATTTGCTGCCACGATTCGGGCCCAGACTTAATCCCCTTCAGCCGCGGAAAGCCCTGCTTTTTTTTCGGATGGGTTTCAATTAAACTTTTCCATTTCAATTCATTGTGAATTTTTCAATCTGCCCATCCGGCAGCTTGTGGCCAATACAAGACTTGCATTGGGACCAGGGGACTCTCCTAATTGCAACTATATTCTGTACTCTATCTTTGTTGGTTTACCTGTGCTATCTCTTAATCTATAAACTAACTCTGCTTTAAGTACGCTTTTTATGCTTTAATGTGATGACTCTGGCGGAGCCTGACTGCCTTTTACGTTATTCTTTTTAAATACACGACATTCACAGAACATAATTCAATTAGGGCATAATAGAAAGTTCATCATGGGGCTGGGACCACCCCCGTACGGGCAGCCCTTCATCATGTGGCACGACAACATGTCGTATTAGTAATATTTAAACACAAAAGCTCAGCAAATGTTGACATGCGTTGCCATTAGACGGACGTAGCGATGCATTCTGACACGCACAAGGGATGACTGCGAGTGGTGAGTAGGAGAGAGTAGGAGAGAGTGGGCGGGGCAGACCTAAAAGGAAATTCAATTTTCACACAAAGAAGAGGTTAGGGCACGAAAAAACAAAGACGTACGAACGCCAATAATAACAACAATAATAAGCTGCTTAGGAGCTGGCGATGCGAAAGTGAAGAAATGCGTTGTAATTCCACATGATGAGCTGGGGGTTGCCCATACCCCCGGGGAGGCTCATTTTTCGCTAGAGGGGGTGGCATTAAGCCACTGTGTAGCTTGTCGTGTCAAGGAATGCGGTTGCATGTGCCACGAGCAAGACTGTTCCCCTTCAGAGGCGACGCTCTCCCGCTAAAATACATCTTCACTCAGAAAAACTGAGAAACCCAGAAATCCAAAAATTAAATCTAAATTTAAGATTAAATTTGTTAACCAATTTAAAATTCCATCAAGGACAAACATTTTTAACAAAATTGATAAACATTTTTTCTTAAAATATTTTTCAAAGTGCAACGGAATGGGCGTGTGTCCATGTGTGTTGTGTATCTTTCTATGAAATGTGTCATGTTGACAGCGTGGAAATGTCACTCATGCGGCATCGTAATGAGTTTTGCCAACGTCAGCGACGCTGCAACAAATTCAGCAACAACAACAACAACAACTGAAATCCTCAGCAAGTTGTTACTTGGGGGACCAAGAGAAAGAGCCGAGGAAACTCCTCCGTTACATTGTTTACCCAAAAGGCAAAACAAAATCATTGCAATATTGAAAAAGTTTCCTTGTCAGGACGTGGGATTGATGTTAAAGAAGCCAAGGGAAGAAAACATTGAATTAAATATATACTTTACCTAATTCGAATGTTATTTACTATATTACCTAACTATATTTTGATAATTTCTATATCTTCAAAGATAAAATTCCTTGGCAAGCCTGGCATCCATGGGAGAGACCAAGCCAAAAGTCCCATCAGGGCATCAGAGAATTAATTCACTGTTGGCCATCAAAAAGTGTTTTGTACGAGTGGGGGTGGGCCTCGCGCCCACCTAAACAATGAGCCTAACCAGCCCCACCGCCCACACACACACAGGTTACGTTATACATACATACATTTATAGGCCGTATAAACGGACGTAGAACGTAACCGGAGACGTAGACGTAAGCGTACGCCGAAAGCGAGAGGAAAGTAGAGAAAGGAGGAGAAAGCAGAGCAGCCGTCGTCGTAGAACTTTCATTGTAGTAGAATTTCACAATAATTGCAATGCAGTTGCACACAGCCAAATACAAATATAAATATAAATATATATACTAAATATAGTAAGGCTGTAGTATGCTCTATATACTTTTCCCTTTTTCGGTCAGAGCAGGCAGATATATGGAGAGCGAGAGGGAGAGGGAGAGAAGCGAGCAGCGAGAGTGGAAGAGAATGCAGCGAGGAAAATATCGATCGATTTTTAAATGAATTTAGGTCACAGCGACCCCAATCCCCCACCCTTTCCCTGGGGCAACTGCAGTCGCCCCCCGAGGAGCGTGGTGTGTGTGTCTGTGAGTTGCGGGAGTGAGGAGGGGGGTTTGCATTTCGTAGATACAACCGAAATGAAAATGTCAAAAGCCTTCTGCTCACGTAACTTATTTTAATTCAAATCAAACAGAGAAAATAGATTGAAAGGCGGCCCTGCCTTTTCGGCAATATCTGGGGAGTAGTAAGGAAGCAGTTCGGGGACTTGCGGCAGGAACGAGCTTGCCTCTTTTGATATCCCTGAACTTGGAGGGAGAGTTGTGCATTTGGAGGGTACACAGAGGAAAACTATTGCACATAAAATGGATTAGCTATCTTTAATTAATAATCATGTAAGATATAGAAAGGCATACAAGCATTAACAATACTCATCATTGATTACTTTTTAGTTCCATCGAATTCCCCTTAGAAGGTACTCCGAGTTTTGGATTTCATCTTTCGTAGAGCTCTTCCTGAAATGCCGTTCAGCACCGCTGCCCCCTGGATTGCCCATGCCAGACACGCGCCACATGTGCATTTTACGAGCCAAGAAGATGGATGACGGAGAGGGGGCTCAGGAGCAAGGGTGACACATTGTTGATGTCTTGGGAAAAACCTGATGTATATTGCTTCCCCCGCTGAATGATGATTCCACCCAAGCCCAACCAGCGTTGCAACTAATTTTACGTTTTTATGACACTCCCGCTACGTGATGCGACGGACCCTGGGAACATGGGTTAAATCATAGACAGTCGCCGCGACTGAATTCAAACACGTGTGGCCAATAAAAAACTGAATACGACTACGGGATCGGACTTAGTTTTTGTTACTCTGCCATGTACTGGTGTTAAGTAAGTGAAAGAAGTTGAAATAACTTTGGATTGTGGAGAGTGGGAAACTGGTCTCTTTGTTCTTCAGTCAACAAAGTCCGCTCTACCTTTCCTTTGAGTTTCCGCCCCTCCCTTGCGGTTTTGACCAGGAAAGAACACACTTTATTTTGTCCTCAAGGGAAACGCCTTTATTTGGTGTTTTTAGGGACACTAAAACCCGGGAAATGTTATGGGAAGGCTGGCACCTGCCGGAGCATTCAAACAAATCCTTTGCTTATAACTTTTTAATTATAAATTTCCGTATTGATTTTCCAGCGGGAAATGACTAGCCAGCTGACGTCCCATTCCCATTCCCAGCCCAATTGATTCGCATTCTAATTATGCAATATCCTCGAGGAACCCGTAAACTGCACCTGTCACACCTTGGGGCACCACCTCCGCTGCAGTCGCAAACTGGGTTAACGATAAATTTCAAATGGTGTCAGGTCCTAGTTAGGGACCTTGCCCCGCCTTCTGTTCCCTGTCCTCTGACACATCGGAGGCCAGATGGGTGCAAGTGCCCCGCCGTGCTCTAGATTCGCTCGTCACTCGTCGCTCGGCGCTCGTTTCTCGGTGCTCTTGGCCAGCCATGATCTACTACCACACTTGCAGTTTCCACTGCAGCTTGGCCTCCCTTCCAAGCTGCTTTAGAATGCAGTGGGACAAATTTTAGGAGAGGAATAGATTGATATAATTTCAGAAATACACTTTTCTAATTAAAATGTGTCTTTTTCGTCACAAAAGATGGATTTCTTAAGAAAGTTAAGGAGCTAAAGCCTAGTTTCAAACTCCTAATAATAAGGGTTAATGAGTTTTTAAAGATTTCAGTTAAAAGTTATTTAAGGTGTAGGGGTAATTCCACAGTTAAAAACGTAACTACGTAGTACGCTGCATATTGCGAGCGTGCCTATGAGCCAGTTCCTCTCCGTCTCCCTCGGTCCTGCCCTCCTCAAGAGCATTCGGCTGGGGCAAGCCTAACTAACCTCCAACGCCTGGCCAGACCAAACAGACCGCCCTGACGCCCTACTTTCCGATAACTGGCAAGGTTCGGCCTTGATGTTCAGCAGTGACCCGCTTTTGCCTCCGTCGCTCTCGGGTTTGTTTTTGATTCCTTCAAAATGCTCCATTTGTCAGACGTTTTGAAGGCCTGGCAGGAGTCAAGGAGAAGTCGTTCTTGGCCAAATGATAGCTTCCCAGAAATTCGGGTCAGCCGCTCTTCTCGCCGAGAAATATGACGAAACTCGAAATAAATCGAAATGAATTCCAATTTGCGGTGCACCACGACTTGATTTCTCAGTGTGTTTGATTTGTGGTTGGTTCGGGGTCAGAGTGAAATGTCATTTCGACTGGAACAAAGAAAACCGCCGGGCTAATCCTTCTATTCAGTGAATCAGTCCCCCGGTCGCTGATTCATTGGGGAAACAAAAGAGAACTCCCAGCTAGAATAATAAAATTAATTTCAGCTCTTCCCGCAGACGAACTTTGCTGCTCGGAAGGCAACCTTTTCCCCCGCCCCTTGAGTGTGCATTTAAATCTGGTGGATGTTGCGGCAGGTCGCCAATATTAAAACTCAGTCGAAGTGCCAGACGATGACTTTAAACTAGCTATGGTTAATGGCTAATGGATCGGCTTTTAAGGTTTAGTGTTAAGAAAGCTTTAATAATAGGAAAAAGGAAGAAAATCTATTAAATAAGCATTCTTACTCTCCACCAGCTTAAGTTCTTTCAAGAAGTCTATAAACTAACCAAATAGTTGTCCAGTCACATTTCCCCTTTGTTCGGTTTAATATTCAATCTGGTTTACCTCAATAAAAGTATCTACACATCATCGTATTTGTCCTCTGAGTGCCATTCTTTTCCACACAATTACTTCGGTTTCGAACGTCTCTCTTACTCAGTAAATCACAAGTTTGATTATCTCATTTCTTGGCTATCTCACTGAGAAACCCCGCTCACCCCGCTGGCAGTAATGTCCTCGACTGCAGGGAATGCATTTTGGCATTGACTGCCCGACGACAGCCCACAGAGCGTATGAGTAATACCCAAAGACAGCGAGGCAGTAACAAAGTTCAAGGCATTTTTTGCGGGGTGTGGGGGGTGGTGGTGGTGGTGGGCAGGATAGGGCAGCAGATTGGAGCTGTCATGAAGTAAATGTAACGTCGCCAAACGCCAAACGCCAAACGCCAACGCCATCGACCATTTACCATCTTCATCATCATCATCGTTCTCATCATCATCTTTATCATAACGTCTAGTTTGGCTGCTCTTGTCTTCTGTCGACTGCGCTGTTGAGCTACCCTGTAATCTTGGCATTGTGGGTATACGTATTTTCCCAAAATTTTTGCAAACAGAAATCTCAATTAACTCAGGCTTATAGTAAGGATTATAAACTTCTTGAAAAATGAGATATCACTACAGGATATCTTCAAAGTCCTGACCTTTTGCTTTCCTTCATTGCTCACTTCCTTTCTTTGTTTTATTTTTTAAGAAAACACAAACATAACGAGGGGAGTATGCGGAAGGGGGTTAGCGAACACGCAAAGTAAATAGTAACATGTGCATTACTTGGCATTCATCTCGGGGCTGGGCACACCCAACCCTAGTACCAACCCATCCCTCCCGCTTCCCCTTCATCTGTTCCACATTTAACGAGAATAATTGCAGCGACAGTTTGGCGCTACTGCACTTACCCCGGCAGTAGAAGTCAGGCAGTAACATTACCCCCTCCCCGGCGATGGAAAAAGTCTTTGAATGTCTTTGATGAAATATTGAAATTGTTGGATGTTGGATGCTGATGCTGATGCTGATGCTGATGTCGGGTAACTGAGATGGTCGGAATACTTTGGGGTCCGGCCAACATTGAATCTGAACTGGGAGTGGGGGATGGGATTCGGTCACGTGGTGTCCAGTGGATGGTCATGGTCAGAACTTTTAGCCCGGAGCTTGTTGGCTTGTTTCGGCGTCAAGTGGATCGTTATAAATTGCTCAATTTTAGGAGAGCAAAGAAAATGCATTTTTAGTGTAAATAAATAATGGCTCAAAACGAGTAAAGGATTTGCAGTGGCTAGCCACGGCTGGGCTTGTCCTCTACACTTTACATTAACTTGTGATATATTGGCAATGACGGCTAAACAGGAACTGGGCTTGAAATGCTGCCAATGGCCAATTCGAGCAGTCACCTAATTGAAGGCTGGCCCGAAAACTACAGAGTATATCTAGCAGTTACTTTCCTATATTTATGGAACAGCTAAGTAGGTTGTGTAAAAAGGTGAAACTAAAAAAAGATACATTAAAATGAAAATGAGTTCCGCTGATTTGGACTTAATCCATGACTGATTTCTTCTGGGAAACACGTTCAAGATTGAGTGAGCTCCGAGATAACTTTTAGTTACTTATCCAAAAATTCGCGGAAGAGAGACTGGCGGAAATTCCCACTGATTCGATGAAAGCTAATCTGGCACACGAACCCAAGGGATTTCCCCGCACAATTACACACGTTGAAATATTTAAGCTTATCAGTCACATATGAGATTAGACCAAATAGCCATTTTATAAGGGGAGTTTCCCCAGAAACTCGTTTAGTAATATCAAACTTTAGTTGGCGTTTTTGGTGTTTTCCCCAGCTTGATGCATTTCGAATATAAGTTATCGTTGAAGTTGTTTGTTAAGATTTGATGACTCTTTTTGAATTTTACTCATATATTTTCCACTTTTTATGGTCGTTTTTCACCAGCATTAAGGAAATGCCTATCATTTCGATAACGATTAATGATTTAAATGCACATTTTATTAAAAAGTGTATCCTATGTCTCTCTGCAGAGCCTAGTTATTGTTGGTGTTGCCGTTTCTGGTTTCCATTTCTCATCGTTTTCTTTTTCTGTTTTTGACGAATGCTGTTTTTGTTTATTTACTCTTTTTATTATTATTATTTTGTTGTGCAACAACGCCGAAGTCCAAAGTCCATAAAGCTTCATGTTGTCGGTTTGCTTTTGTTGTTTTGGTTTCAGTTTTTTACTGAAAGTGCCAGAGCCACAAGCCAAGGTGAAGCTCTTCTTTTAGCCCCGCTTCAGCGGCGGTGCGGAGGGTTTTGCACACAAGACAAACCCCGCAAAACGTGCAAGAATAACAGCAGCAGCAAAAACAACACCAATAATAATTCGTTAAAAACAGACAAAACAAAACAAAAACAAGAAAATATGCTGAAAATAAAATGCGAAAAATAAGTTAAGAGAAACGGACGTTCATATGGCCAAAGCTCTTGAGCTCTTTAGGTATTCTCGCTGCTGTTGTTGTTGTTGTTGTTGTTGTCTTTTATCGCCTCCTCCTCCTTCTCTTCTTCTTGTTCCTCTTCTTCTTCAACTGCAAGTTCGGAGCTTCTGGAATGTTTTCAGATGTGCAAATTTTAAGCGTCCGTTTCCCATTCCCATTTAAGCTGTCCCTTTCCACCATAAAAAAACCGTTACAACCAGGGATGCAGCGTGTTTACTTTTTGAATCGCTTTAAACTATTTCATTCGTTAATAATGATAGAAAACCTAAAGAAAAAAATAGTATAGTAAAAATTCATTTTGTTTCCATCTCTAGACTTTTGCGAAAATGTCTTTATTCCACGTTTTTGTTACCCGCCAGACTCTTCCATCCCTGAAACCTTCAACTCTTGTGCCTCAGCATTTTTGAATTAATTGTTTGTAGCACTTTCGTGCTCCCACCGACACCTTCGCCCTCTACTGCCAAAAACAATTTAGCCAAATAGAAGGACTGAGTCAGATACTCTTGGTTTTCTAGTGGAACTAAGAGGGTTTTAGGCTCTTCAGAGTTTTTCCGGAGGTTCATTGATTTTGCACTACTGCGGAACAGCCTGTGACTTCCGTTCTCATAAATAATATGTAGGAATCACGAATCACACCCACCATTTAAGTTAACCTGCGATGACGTTCCCCGACATTTCCACAGTAATTTTCATTAATCAATTTTCTGGGTCAGATATCGTTCCAGGGGGCTTTGGCACCAGACTCGACCCAGACCAGACTCCACACATCTTCATCCGTCTGAGTTTTGGTTGTCGTGGGAGGAAGCATTTCCTCTCCAGCTTAATTAAGTTGGCCACTTGTCTCAGAGTCAGTCTTAGGCGCTGAGACTGAGTGGGTGACGGCCGGAAGAGATGATGATGGCAGCCGAATGCACACCATGTACAGATCGAAGACCTGGCACATTAACCTACTACGAAAGGGGCCTTACTTAATACAAGTTACTAAAAACTCCTTTGGTTTATTTACTTTCATCATCAAAAATATAATCGCAATGGAGCTTAGAATAATGTGAAAAGTCCGTCGCCGAATTAGGGAAAAACAATGCGGCGAGGAAGTAAATTTCTGCCTCGGAACGTGACGGAAATTGAATTTCCGGTTCTTGGCGATGACACTTTTGGCAAAGGCAACGCAAACGTGGTTCGTCATCGTTGTTCTTGCCCATTGTAAGGCAGTAGGCGAGTGACGCATGCGCAGAGGTTGAAATGTGCTTTTGACTCGTTTTTATATTAACTTTAGTTCTGTGAGAGAATGTGTGGGTGGGACTGATTCCGATTGAGATCTGAGTCTGGAAATGAGTTGTAATTAGAAGCTATTTAAAAAGCCAATTGTGGTGGATCCTATCAGATTAAACTATGTCTGTCTGTGAGTCCATGTGAGTCTAAGACTTCCTCCTCAACCACGTCTTACCATCTCTATAATATCTGGCTAATAATGGCTTAGCCACTTTACAGTTTTTTCAAACTGTGCTCTAGTTACGATATTGTTTTAAAAAACAAGACATTTTGGATGGATGATTTTCTAATTGCGTTGATGTTCCAAGGCTCACACCTCTCTTCCCCTTCCCTTGCCCCATCCTATGCAGTTTTCATTCTGTAAATTGCAGTTCTGCCCGCCGAGCTGGAAGTTTTGTGGGCGGTTGGGGTGGGTGGCGGAGAAAATGGAAAATGTCTGGGAGGAAAATGGGTTGACGGTCGATTGGTCGTTAGTCGTTGTTGGATGTTGGTCGCGTTGGTGGCTGCAATTTCCTGGCACCTTCTTCTCCTCCCCCCTCCCTCTCACCCAGCCCCTTGACTCGGCCAAGCACCACCGCATGCTAATGCTATAAACTTTGCAATTATTGCATTTACTCTCATTTACCACTGAGTTTGTGTTTGTTGCTGCTGCCGCTCGTTATTGGCGGCGCACATGGGCCACTTAAAATCCAAGGAAAAAACATGAAATCAGGCTGTTGCGGGGTGGGAAGAGCCCCGAAGCCCAAGTGGCGGAATAAAAGAAAAATTGCAATGGAGAACATTCACGCCTGGCGCCAGGCAGCCACAGCCCCAGTCCGCTCTCTATGAGCCATTCCAAGTCCCACTCTGGCCTCAGACTGAGGAACTGCAGCTCCATCAGAACTAGGGATGGTACAGTGCTGGGAGCTTGAATGTTAACTTTATAGATCCGAATAGCTAAGATACTACAAGATTAAAGAAAGGGAGCAACATTAAGGATAACAATCAAATGTTTTTTAATATCTCTAAGTTTCCAACTGCAGTTCTTTAAACTCAACTTAATCAGTCACTAAAAAATACTTATTCTTCATGTACTAAAAATCTATAAAGAGTTATTTATAGAAATCCCTTCTCTAGAGGCTGGCCGTTCCAAAGTTCCGTTAGCGCAACCGAAAGTGTAACGGCAGAGGGCAGTTTGATGGGTGGCCAGCAGAACATTTCCGCGGAGGTTATTGGCAGGCGGCAGTCCCCCAAACCCAAACCCCAACCCCTAGAGCCTCTACCCTCTTGATGTTCGCACATGTTTTCCATAACAAACAACAACTTTGCCGGAGTAGCGAGGAAAGTGAGTGAGGAAGGGGCATGCCACCGCCGTAAATGCACGCCACAAATAATTTGCAAATTATGGGCGCAGGTAATTGTCGTCGTCAGCGTGGCTATACGATGGCTGAGTTGTTGTTGCAGCAGCAGGTGAGAAGAAAAAAATACAAAACCGTCGACGACGGACCGTCGTCGTCACCGTGGCTGCAATTACCTGGGCAGCAGTTTGGGGGAAACTCCTGCTGAGAGGGAAACTCCTGGCGCCAAGATCCCGAGGATTGGCCTTTGTTTGGCCATAGTTCGCCCTCACCTTTTCCACCTCAGCCAGCCAGCCGCAATAATTGGGTCATAAAAAAGTTATTTGTACAAAATTATGAAAAACTGAATTGCAATAATTTCCTTTAGGAGAATTCCAAACTAAATGCCCGGAACCGGATTACCTGGAAATGATCAGGGACTAGCCGGAGTGTAGTCCTTGGTGGGGCAAGGAAATGCCAGAGCTGCGTGCGGATAAAGGATAAGTAAGCCAATTTGAAATCGCAGGAAACTCATAACTTATGCTTTCCCCAGAAAACTGATATAGTTTCCTATTATTTTTGCAGCTAACTTTCTGGGTGTGAGTAATAAGGAGTATAATTGGCTTATACAAAAAACGAATTTATCAAAAGTCTGAAGTCATAAATGTCAGTTTACTTAAGCAGAGAACATTCATCTGACCAGCAGAAGGTAAACAAAGTCAATCAGCATAAGCGAGGAATTAAAGTCAAATGGATTAGCAATAAATCAATATTAATTTGACTTGAGACGACTTCGGCGTTAAAGTGAAAAGGAGTGAGTGCTCTATTAAGCCCACATTAAAGACCTAAATGCATTAGCAGAGCTGAGATTTATCCGTGTGGCCGCCTACCCACTGCCACCCACCTCCCACCATCCGCTTTGCTGTCAAGTGCAACGGTAAATTGCTATTCGATATGCAAATGGCAGCCGCATTCACAAAACGCTGCGCTTTTCAATTGCTTTTCTCTGCATTGAAATCAATTTAACTTTCTGCTCAATGCCAATCATTGGCACCCCACACACCCCAAACAGCCAGCACACCCAGCACACACACTGGCTATATCAGTTCCGGGTTCCAGATGGGTGCGGGAGGAGAGGGAACGAGGGACGGGAAATACCCGGAGCTGTAGCTGAAAAAACAAACAATCAAACGGATCCAAAACGCTTATTTCATAATTCATTTGTCATTTTGTGACAGGCGAACCAATATTGACGGGGTGGCCCACAAGGACGGCCAGGGGCAGTAAATGGGCGGGGGGGAGCTCCTTCATGGCCATGCCAAAACCAAATCAACTGAGCGGTTCGCTCAAATTATTTTCATAGAAAAGAAAAACTAGAAAAGGAAACTTTCCTCAAACATTAAAATCGAGTTTAATCATAACTTCCTAGTACGGAAATGTGAAAATCCTCGTTTAAACCATTAAATAAGCCAAGTTTTTTTTTCAACTTCAATAGGAAAACTGCACTACCTCCGATTCTCGAACAGGGGGGCATGTTTTTGGTCCGCTGTTTTTCCCGGTTTCTGGCCGAGACTTTTCCGCTTCGCTCCGCGCCAGTTCCGCAATCAGGAAGGAACATGACATAACACAACAGTAATAGGAAAATCATCGATTTTATTTGATTTATTTGCAGGAGCCTTTTCCTCTCCCCTCCACTCTGGGTTGTTGTTTGCTTTAATCGTTCGCCCTGCCGATTTTCCCGCTTTCCCGCAGAGTGGGTTCAACCACCGAAAAAAGCTCAGTTTAAGCGTGGTGCGTGGTGCGTGTGGGTGGTGCGGGCAATAAATCTCGGAAATTGTGTCAGAAAATGTTTCTCTGTCACACACAAACACACAGACGTACACAGACATAGCCACACTCACACATAAATACCCACGCAGAGGGGTCAGGGCAGCCATATTGAAATTAGAGGCACTTCCGTTTTGGATTTGCCTGTGCCTGTGTGTCTGTGTGTGTGTGTGTGTCGGTTGGTTTTTGCGGTTCTTGTGTGGGTATGCGAAACTAAGTGCCGGAAAGATATGCGTAACAAATGCCCAAAGAACTCTCTGTGGAGGGGAAGGGGGGTTGGCCTCCTCATAGGCCTTTGAGGTCGAGCCTTGCGGGGGAATCCCCCGATTCCGTTTCTGACTTTCAGCTTACTCCTCCGCCGTTCTGTTTACATTTCTGCTCAGCGACTCAAACCCAAAGGTATTCATCGGCCGTTTATATTTAGTTTTTATTTGTTTTTTTTGCTTCGATAATTGGGCCACAAGCAAGTGCAATAAAAGCACAAGGAATTTATATAAATAGCCATTGATGATCCATTTGGCGGTGATGAATTGTGTAGATATTCATAAGTTGAGGGGGCGTTAGATAAATACAAGTGGTCTCTCATGAAAGTGAAAGCATCATCACTTTAAATAGGCAACTATACCTCTGCTAGAACACAACCAAATGAGTAGAAAAGACGAAGTTACTATGATTGGGAGAGTGAACCTCTCTTCGAAAGTTCAGTGTATTTGCCCGACCAATAGATCTGTAGATAGAAGTGGCCTTCAACTCGGACCCCGGCCAAGTCATCGATCTTGGGCACTCGGCAGAGTCTAAACGCGACCAGTTCCGCTTCGGTCTGCCTCGATAACTATTTGCGTAGTAAAATGTAAATGCGAGAATTGGCCCAAAGCGAGTTTGATAAATGCTGATGGATTTTTGCCGTTTTCGCTGGCGACCTGGCTCCGAGTGAGTGAGTCGCGTGTGGGCCGAAACACAAAACTATTCATTACGACAAAAAATGGAAAAATAAATAATATAAACAGCTCGAAAACAATCGACAATCGACAATGGCATAGTTCTGAGAGTGTGTGCGCCGCCGCTTTGTTTTTGTGCAATTCGCCAATCTATTTTTATCGTCATGCAGTTTATTTTTAAGAACGGCATTCGGTTCCATTATCTTAAAAATAAAATCGCACAACTGGCAAGCGAACGAGCAGTCAACAATACCGAAATCAGCAATAATGACTGACAAATAATCATGAAAAATCACCAAGAGAGGGGCGGCAGGCAATGCTAAAAAACAGAAACGAAAACAGAAAACAGAAAACAGAAAACAAAACACGAAATAAGACAAACAAAACAATCAAGAAAACACCTTCGAATTGAAAGTTCGCAGAAAATGGCTGTGAGTCAGCGGGGACCGAAGCTGAAATGAAATCACATTTCCCGAGTCCCTCCCCCCAGATTGCCAAGGCAAATATGAATAAGAAACAATAATAATTACCCAGAGCGCTGCGGCTGATTGCTAATCTCGGAATGTCGCATCTGCCAGATACACTCTACGTGCCCGCTGCAGCCAAGGTACTTCTATCTAGTATCTGTATCTGTATCTGTATCTGTATCTTGCATCTGCTACTCAGATACTACCCAGCTACTGATGATTTACAATCCCCGCCGAAAAGTACGAAAAGAGTGTATAAATATTTAACACTCCGTCCGACTGTCGCTCAGCCTGTTTGTCTTTCAAGGTTCAGCAAATGTGTAAATAAATCAAAAGCCGTTGGACTTACATGGAGAGTCGGGAAGCAGAATGTGATGGATGGTCGGGCGGGGTATGAAGGATTGCACTCGGCGCTGTTTATTGGGGGAATGAAAAGCTGTACTCCCAGCCAGTTGGGTAACAGGAAAATATTTACAGTTCTCAAAGTGGAGATATAAATGAATATAAACAGAAAACTATATATACTCCTCTGATTTTATAGTAAGTTTTCAGGCATTAGCTTCCTTATATCTGAACTGGAAACAACCTCTTTGATCTGTTTTTTTTTGGTAAGGTTCAGCTTTGAATCCATCAGATATAGCGCTCACCTGAATAGTTTCATTATTGGCCTTATCGCGGCTGTATCTTATCGGCAGTATCAATGCCATGACTCACTCCTGCCTCGTAAACAATCGCCCCGCCAGCCTTCGCCCACCCCTTGCCACTTGCAATTGATTACGGCGGGCACTTCAGTTCCAGTTAAGCGCAAATATTAGCACTGAACCATGAACGTCCCATCCCCCTTGGCGCACACCTTTCCAGCGAAAAACCCTTCCACTCCACCCCCCACCCGTTCGGAATTCCTGTATTTGGGTGCGTGAGTAATGTGACGACATTAATTTTCACACTCATTACAACTCCATTAGAAGGGTCAGAGGAGCCGAGGGATGGTTGTGGGTGGGTTACCTAACACCCCGTGCACCGCCCAGCAAAAAACGAGACACGAAGCACCCTGGACGATATCCGAGTGCACGCACGAGAATGCTTTGACCCCTCCCCAGAACCCACTCCTAAAAAACTCATCTCACTCCTTTCTCCTTCCACCCTGAACTGGCCATGGAGGCGTTAACAGAAAGTGTACTTTGTGAACAAATCGAGGTCATTACGAAAGCCTTGCCGGGGTAAATGAAAAATAAAATTACCCAAGAACTTGAGGAAAACCAGGGAGAAAAATAGAACTGTCACATCAAAACGCATCAAATATGCAGAAGGAAGATTTGGCTCAAACTAACTTACACTGGCGGAATAGATGAGGGTCAAGGATTTGCATTTATCAGAAGGAAGACCTAAGGAAAGGCCTATTCCTTCTATTTTCTTTCAATATCTGCCTTTTTGTCAACTTTCTCTCCGTGTAAGCCGCCCTTTGACCCTATCAACTTAAAAAATTAACAATATTATTGCCGAAATGTGTTATGTCTTTATATTTGATGGCCCCCCTAGGCCGGAAATGTCTATGCCCCAGAGGGAAAGGCCAAACACACAGGACTGGAGAAACAACTTAGAACTGGGAAAATCTATCGGTCAAGGCATAGCACACGACGGAGACGTATGGGGGCCCTTCCCCGACTGAACTAGAGCTCCGAGCGACTGTCATTTGGAATTCAGCTCAGCGACAGGCCAAAATTTCAACATTCCGACAAATTCTTGCGCCTTTCTTTCCAAATGCAGTCACGTAATTTTCGAATTTTCAACAGCGCTCGAAAATTTCACTCTCTTAGGGGAGCGAGAAAAAGGGAAATGCCCGCTGCGCTTATCGTTAGACAAAGCGACGGCATCAATTTGTATCTGTAAATTAGTATTCCGCTGTAATTTGCCACGGAAACACAAAAACACAAAAACCCCAAAAGCACAAACAACAATCAACATGCAACAAAAACACCCGAACATCGATGATGGCGATAGTCGATGGGGTGCTAACTTTATGCGGGATCTCTGTTCGGCTCGGATATCCGTCCACACGCATATATCCGTATGTCGAGGGGTGACGCCTCGCCAGCCATCGAATCTCACTTTGGCATTGGACCATAATCGCATTAATGATGCGTTTTCAGCCGCCCCATGGTGTTCTCTATTGGATTCGATCTGAAAACCGAACGATTCGAGTGGCAGGACCCTCATATATCACCCGCTTTCCCAGTCACTCACTCACTCTCTCTTGCAGGGAAATTAACAGTTAATTTAACTAATAATTGTTTAAATAGACCGTTATCATGATGAATTTCGTTGTGGCGTTTGCTGGTTATTCCGGTGTCATGGCCTGTCAACACTTTGCCCCGACATTATGCTGGTTAGTCACTGCCCATGTCCAAGTCCACGTCCAAGTCCATGTCCATGTCCATACGTGGCTACGTGTCGGAGTGAATTTGCGGTTGTCGGGCTTAATTCTGTCCGAGTTAAAGTTCGTTTTGGGTAAAAGCGTTTTGCAAGACCAGAAGATATTTATGGAGTCAGCTTGTGCTTCTTTGTGGCTTGTGGAAAGACTTGTTGGAAAGTTAAGACGCAGACATAAGCCCAAGCTAAGCCATTTAAATCTATCTGTGACTGTTCTAAAAGTTAAGTGTATGTTTTTAAGTTTATTGAAGATATCATAACGATAACTTTAATATTCCATTATATTCCTCTAGTAATGGCATCCCCAATCCATTCCCCAACTAAACCCTGGCCAGATAATCACATTCGGTCTTCGCTTTCCATATGCTGCATGCACAGTAATACGCAAAAAGCTTTCAACGCCCAAATTGCCTAATCTGGCGACATCCCCATCCTCCATCCTCCATCCTCCCACCGAAGGAACCTCGAGGAGCTGGCCAATCACTTACCCTACCTACGCTCCCGCGGACTCATGGATGCTTGACTCGAGAAAAGTGAAGCCGCTACATGGAAAGGCCGAGAGACAGCCACAGATGTCTCCCATGAGGCTGGGAGGCGAATTATCAGCTGATTTAGTGCCGGGTCAGTTGGCAGTAAAATTCCATACTTTTCTTTACAATTTCACACTCGGAGCGCGGAGGAAGGAGGAGGAATGTGACATCAATTGACACGAAAGTTCAGCGTAAATATTTGCCCAGATAAAAAGCAAACACTCGGTGGCGAAGGGAGCAAGGGGGCGGGACAAAGAGACACCCATAAATTCCAGCGGTCACTCTCATTCACCGCGAGCGAGTGCGAGTGCGAATGCGAGTGAGCCAGTGTGTGTGTGCCTATTTAATGACAAAGAATGGAAAAGAACAATTTGCGAGTGTCCGACAAACAAATGGAGACATCGCCGGCGGACTCCAATTGCCAATTCCGAACTGTGGATGCAACAGCAGACACAGCTTCAGATACATTTATTCAGGAGGAGGATGACCAGCAGGAGGAGTGACAGTGCGGTGGGATGACGTGGTCAGAAAGTGTTGGATCATCGTATGAATCAGACAAGAACTAATTAGTTTCGGATCATTATTTCGGGCTCTATGGTTGTGGCAATGCAGAAGCATATGGCACTTCGTATGAATCACCTTGTATTAAGTTACATCCGTAAAATTCATATGCAGATTAATTCATTCTGATGAAGAAGTATGTAGTCTTATATAGTCTATAAACACTTTTCCGTGTAAGTTCACAGCGATCTTAAATCAAAAATCCATGACTTTTGTATTCCTTGAGTTAAAGATTCCAGGAATATATTCCATGATGATTCGAATGCTATTTCCAGCAAAGTTTATAAAATAATAAACTACTTTTCATATCCAGTTTCTCCCTTTCAATTCATCAGTTAAATTCAGCTTCCGTTTAGCCTCGCTATCAGTGAAAATGGCATTAACTTTAAGGCTGTTTGGTTGCAAGTTCTGTGGCTCCCTTTCGCACTTATCAGCGCAGCTGCCTGCTATTTTTGCCACAATGATGCGAACGCAGGCGGTAATTCCATGGCGTCATTATTATTATATTGTTCCGAGACCAAGGCCACGCCGAGTCCGAGCCGGTACGGGAAAGCTGGGGGAATGACTTCACAGCCACCCGCCTGGCACGTGAATTGGAAATTGACGTCGTCGTCGCTGGGCTTTATACTGAAAACGTTGAGATTGCCTGGCCTAAAAATAACGCTGTGTCGCCCGCTCAGGTTTCTAAAATAAAATGCTCATCAGAGATCGATAGAAGTTCCGATGGAGCTTCGTTAGATTATAAGTCTACGTCTGTTTGGGATAATTTCCTTCTAAGTTAATTAAAGTCTCTAATTTTATCTTCCTCATTACATTCCTCTCTCATAAAAGCGAAGAAAAAGTCGGTTCGATCTGAAATTATTAGACATGTAAATATGCAAATTCAGCGGGGAAAAAGGGGCCCCTTTTCTACCCCCAAACACGGACAGACGTTGAGTAATAATATTTTAATAGCCATTGAGATTAATTGGCCCCAGCCAAGGAGGCGTGCTGGGGCCTGAATCATGCGATCCGCCAGCGAAACTACTGTACACCCGGCGACAGGGACAGGGACCGGGACAGACAGCGAGCTATGCAGATTGTTGAGTCAAATTTTAATTGACCGCACGAGCAGGTCATAAAGTGCGGAATTTCTACTGGGTATATAGTATGGTAAACAATGCTCAAATTTAGGCGGCATGAAAAGCGAAAGGCGATTGCATGATAAGCTCGCCTTCCCAGCTGAGCGGGCACCTTGAGTCGGTCGGCATTCGCTCGTACCGCTTCACCCACTCCACCCTTTTCCCAGCGGCCGGTCACGCCCATAAGCACGATACTTCCTGCTAGAGATGGGTTGGCCAACTTCAGGAGTCGAGTTTTCATTAAATATCCATAACTACAGAATAGTCAATAAATGTTATAGGCTTTCTCGTGCGTGAGCTTCTCAGTGTGGCTCCATTCACTATCCATTAAATCCAGTTCGGTTCCCATCGCAGTTCATCCCGGAGAGCGGCGACGGCGACGGCGTCGGCGTCTCCATTTGGAGAACTGCAGTCGACAAATTAATTATCTTCAATTCATTCATTAAGCGAGTGTGGGCGAAAGGGGGCGACGGTGACGGGACGGTGAGGGAAGTGAAGGCCCGATAATGAATGCACACACCCTCTGTCCGTAGTATCTCAAGCTGGCAGTTGTATCTCATAGTACGTATATAGCCACTTGTATCTCACAGTACGCCCGACTCGCGTATCTCGTAAATGAATGAAAAACAACTGCCAGGGGAGTAGAGTGGGCTGTCGTGGTGGGAAGGTGGGTAAGGCTGTGGGCTGCGAGACTTGGATGGGGCAAAAGGGGGACGGTGCGCCGCCACGATGCCTGGAAAGGAGGAAAAGAGGAAAGCAGGAAGGGGGCCAAATTGTGACTGGTCGCATAATAAATTATTCGCGTGACCAAATAATTTGCGTTTGGGGAATTTGCAAATGTCAGAGCGGGCCAGAGCTAGGCCACAAACTTAGATATAGCTCGGGTTATTTGGGCTTCCTGCCGCCTCGGGTTTCTCTTATCACAGCCGTATCAGACGTTGGGCCAAGGAAAATTATTGGTTTCATGAATTATAAATGCTTTTATACGTTTCTTGTTTACGTTTCTGCTCCATTCGCAGGCCTTCCATTGCCCAAACATGAACTTGCCTTCGCTGGCCGAAAGTTCAAACGGAATTCAAGTCATCTGGGAAATTATGTTTCCATGATATCACTAATTACACAGCACAAAGATATGTTTTGCTGTTATTTCTGGAACTGGATTTATGGAAATTTTGTTTTGATTCTGCTTTTGTTATGGCAGAGAGTTTTGATAAGAGTAGAAAAGATTTCAAGAACAAGGTCATGTCATAAGTGTGTGGTTTAAGGCAATGTTTATCGAATGAAATATCCAAAATGTTAGTCACACTACCCCTATACATGTACAGCTATCTGGGCTCTTGGTGTAGATCAGGTACACTGTATAAAGTCTCTTTCCCTTTCTTCCAAACTCCTGGCTGTGGAAATTACCCTCTGAAAGGCCTTTCTACCATTATCTCCCACACTCAGAAACTGAGAGCTCCTAACAAGTTGATAATTTTAATAATTTCGCAACTCCGACCCTTGGTAAGGCAATTTACCCCTGGAAAGCCAAGAAACTTCCAAATGGGCCACAACTTTGCGGTTCGCAAGTCAAACAAAAAGGAACCCGCTAACAAGTCAAAGTACATTTTTAAATAGTAAGTATACGTTGAGGCCAGGAAATGGGTTAAGGTATATGGCCAAGGGCTTCGCGCTGCATAACCTTCTGCAAATTGACTTTCAGCACGCATTACGCGGTTTTCTACAGAATTAAAAAAAACAGCATATGGCATGTGTAAAGCGGCAAGTGGTACGCCTGTCATAAAATTTCGCGCCATGGGTAACAAAGGAAACGCCTGCAACTGCAACTGCAGCAGCAGCAGCAGCAGCAACAACTACAACTGCAACTGCTGATAACTAAGTCAGTCGTGTGTCCGCTCCGCCCACCTAGAAAGCCAGCGCAGGCGGGGGAGTTGCGGCTACCATACACGACATTTTATTATTACAAAATAAGCATTTACACGACGCGTATGACAGTTAATAACAGCAGCAGCAGAATGCAAAAATTCCCACAACATCCGGTTGAAAGCGAACCAGCAGCAACAGCAACAACAACAGCAACGGCTTCAGCAGAAAAACACAACAAAAACAAACAAAGTAAAACGGAACAAATAAAACGCAGACCGAGGAGCGACAAACATTCGCGAAACAGTGGTTCCATTGAAGGGGAATTATGTTTAAAAATAATGCAGAAATATCGGAAATATCAAGAACCACATTCCCACTTGATATGAGGCTAATGAGCAGTTAATTTCTTATTAAAAATCACGATGGATTACTGGAAACATGCTTATCAAACTTACACGGAAAATAAATGGCCTTTGTGGTTTCTTAATAAATTTATAATAGTTTTTAGCTCTTTATCAAGAGGGTCCTGGCTCGAACCCAACTTTCTTTCAATGCAGTTATGGACAAATCTTAAACCGAAGTTCAGTAATTCGAAGTTGATAAGTTTTTTACATAACTACCATGAACCACGGCTGCACTTCGCGTCAGTAGGCGCGAACAGCGTCCGCGTGAGTAGCGGATGTGCATATGGACGGATCGAGTCGTAGGCATGGTGGGTTCAAGTTGGAGGCACTGTGGCATAGTGGCTGCCACCGACGCAGCTCGGATGCGATGCGCTGCGCTGCGGCGGCATGAGTCAGCTGCTGAAGAATGTGAGTGGCATACAAAATGTCGCATGCGGATGCGGACCGGTTCAACAGGCAAACAAAAAAATGCAGCCCAGAAAAGAAAAAAACACTCTATATGGCGGGGCTTAGGCTTTTTGCATCGCCAGTGGAGCCACTGCAAACAAGTTGCCACAGGACAAGAGGGCTGTGGCGCCTGGAGGTGTCTTGAGCCCATTGAGCCGACTTTTCTACACTCCAGGTTTGGAAACAGATGATGCCAGCAACAAGTTCCCGCAACGAAGCTACCTGCGACTACGACCAACAAATCAGGAAAGAAGTCAATAAACTGAATAATATTTCTTGGTCCATTCCAAAAATAGTTACTAACTTTTAAATTTAACCATGAGGGATAAGCGTGTTTAGTTTTTTGCCACCTAATTTCTTTAACCTGTTGAAGTCAACCTACATTCCGAAGATTTCTATCGCTGCCTCCACGTGTTGGTAAGTGACCAGCAGAAATCCATTTACACCATCATTAATCTTCCGCCAGCCCTCACGATGCGCTGCCATACGATACCTTGCTACTGCTGATGGGCAAAAATTATCTCTTAATGATCTGTCGTCCGCTGCGCCATTTGTCCGGCAATTAAAGGGACCACAGTGCCAGGGAAATTGAAAAGCTAACCGAACTTAACTGTGATCGCAATCATAAGATTAAGATTTAAAGCCAAATGCACATGATAATGATAATTCAGTTAATAGTTATTATTATTTGGTTTTAACGGAGATGGTTAACCCACCCAAATAACCCCTAATACTTCCCATGGTCATATGAGACCCCAAACAATCTCCTGCTCCCCTTCGATCTGTTTCAGATTACTGATCGTCGTCGGGTAATTACAGATCTGATAGAAACCGCCACAAAGCGCCCAGTTCCGGTAAGTACGAGTACTGAGTAGTACGTTCGATGGACGTATGTGTGTTTTTGCATTTTGTGAATGGGCTCTGATCCGACGATGATGCTAATAATGATGACAATAATGAATGGAGGAGCGGAGATGGAAAACAGATCCGCGAGTGGGACAGAGCAGAGACACTCGGCCCATTCACAAATCGGACAGAGCGGGCTGGCATACACCATACACACCATATAGCCCGCGAGCAAACAAAACCAAAAAATATTAATTAGCATTTGACGGGGGAATGAGGTCGCTGCCTCTGTCGCTGTCGCAGTCGACGTCGTCTAATCGCCCGCTCACGAATCGCCAAGCGGATGCCACAAATTTGGGCATATGTCGCGGCCGCAGTCGGCGTTCGCTGCTTCCTTTGGCGATTTTATGAATGAAAGCTTTTTTGGGTTAAACGTAGTAGTAAACGTTGGCGTAGCCGAGCACTCGCGGCTTCGCCATCTATGGGCAAAGTGCAGAGTGTTGCTGTGTGAGTACCGGATCGGCTGGGTTTGCGGCAAGAGGCAAGAGGCAAGAGTAGAGCGTACTAGGTGGCAGCTCTTTAAATGGATAACTACGATCTCACAACCGACTGACAACGGGCTTGAGTCATGCGGTGGCATGTGGGTTGCCCGAATGGAGTAGCTAAAACCAATTTATATACAAATTTATCTTGTTTATGTACCAAAAATAAATCGATTGTTTAGATTTAGATAGATAGATTTCCATATTAACTAGTATTTTAAGAGAAAGTTAGTACTTTAAAGACTTTAGATCTACAAACCTAATCTGGACACCCCTTGTCCAAGGGCCTTCACGGAGCATGGACACAAGTCGGGAAACACCCTACGACCTCCGACCTATGCGCCCCTGAAAGTGATACAATTTTAGCTACGATTGCCATACGATTGTTATGCTACGAATATTGGTTGTTGCGTCATTGGCTTTAGTATGTCATTGCCAGGCGAATGGGAATGAGATTCTCTGCGTGTTTGTTGTGTTTTGTTGCTGTCGTTGCTGTGATTTTATTCAATTGTGGCCGTGTGTGTCACGTCAGAATGCATTTACAAATTCGTCATTCAGCATTTGCAGCCCCATCCCCCCAAATGTCGGCAATTACTTGAAATCGTTATCGGAATACATCCGTCGTCGTTGTTTTTGTTGCCGCTGAAACCGATGATGGTCCATCCAGTAGTAGAACCAATTGAAAATTTTCTCTTTTTCGATTGTGACAGGCCGTTAGGTTTTAGTGTGAGCGTTTAAAACGCAGTTCGAACTCGCAACTCGATTTGACAGTTGACGATAATTATCGTTATTACCGTCAGTCCTATCAGAAACATCGGGCGAGTCATCGCCATAATCGCCATCCTCGTAAACCGGGCAAATTGACTGGACAATTGAGTCCAATGATTGAAATGTGGCCCGAAAACATATGTGGGCGCCCACCCACCCTGCCATAGGTTGTTTTTACAAGAATGACTAACCACTATAGTTTCAATTACCAGCGCGTGTCGATAATTTCAATCGTTTTTATGCCTTTTCAGCCATTCAATGGCTTCTCTGGTTTCAGTTCTCTGGCGCTTTTTTCTGCCACTGGTGAAATTGTTGTAAATTGCGATTGTTAACTTTTAAATCACATTTGAATTAATCCCAAGGTGAAAAAATGTAATTCGATTAAATGTATAAATAGCCACAGGCATTTTTTAGGGCAGGTAAACAGCGATAAATTAAATTTAATGACAGTTTAATTTATTTAAAATCGAATGCAAACAACGAAAAGATTAAAATGGACACACAATTTGAATTACTGGCTTAATTTAGATTAAAGTAATTTATATTATCGAGGAATGGCAACTGATATGTGATTAGATACAAGATATTATCGGCTCTAAACTGGGGTATAACAAAGGTATTTTAACTCTTTGTAGGAAATGACCAATTTTCCCACAGATTCCTGCTCACTTTTTCTCCATTCTCAGCCCATAAATCTTTGTTCTATTTTAAATCCCGCACAGATAAATTTCAGCAGCCCAGCCTATCTGCTATCTCCAGTGCGATAGATCAGGCATTTCCGCTTTCACCGCTCGTATAGCCTTGACAAAGGCCTAATAAATAATTGCACACCTACACGTATACGCATTATGCCCCGACTTTCCGCTAAGCCTTCGCGTTCGATTTTGTTGCCGGAAGAGAAACTGTTGCTCGCTCTAAGACCTTTAAATCGCGTAATGCAAAAACTGCCAGCGTTTATCATTTTGCAACCGAATATTTTTGGCTTACGCAAAAATGCGCAGAATTTAAAATCAATAAACAAGCAAAGAGACGTAGAGGGTTGAGGAGGAGAGGGGAGGGGGGGCCTGGCCTATTTGCACGTATGTATTTCCGCAACAGTTGCAGTTCTCGAAAGCGATAAACAAATTAAGCAAACGGAGAACCAGAAAAGGAATATGTTCAGAGAAGAGAAAAGAAAGAGGAATAACAAATAGTCAGAATATGGGCATGATGATCGACTGAAAGGTCACCCTGTAAGCTGCCATTCATAACATATTCTTAGTATAGAAAATAATTTACTTATTTTGCCAAACAACCATTAATGTAAAAACTCTTTAAATGAATAAAATTAAAATGAAACATTTTTTAGATACATGAGTATTATTTTTACAAATAATTTAGGCTTTTGAGGAGCAGTACCATCCCCATTAGTACCTCTCGAATAACTGTCAACTCAAATAACTCAAGAAAGCAGCGATAAAGAGGAGAAAGAGGTAATGATATGAGAAGAAGAAGCACGAATGCGTTTGGCGATGGAGAAGGGGAAGAAGGGGGGAACGAGGAAATTGTCACTTTGTTGCAAAAAGAACACGTGCCGCTGATTAGTTAAGTGAGAAGGCCACACGAGCATGAGCGACTGAGAGATAGAAGGGCAGAGTGGTCGGGTTCTTCTGCTCGTGATATGTGCTGGCCCACTCCCCCCTCAACCTATCCACGCTTCCTTTTATGGCGAACGCATCATAAAAATTATTTAACGCTATCGCACATTTGTCATGCCGCGTTGGCTCTTTTGCGTGCCTTCGCCTTTTATTATTATTTGTTGGTGTCGCCGCCTCTGCTTTGCCTTTGCCTTTGCTTTTCCTCTGCCTGCGCTTTTGTTTTTACGATTATTAAATTTCCTCAAAAGCAACAAAAAAAAGGAAAGAAATGAAAAGGCCAGGAAATGTTCTGCAGTGACGTAATAACATGACAGTGAGATATGCGCCAAGGGGAAGCGAGTTCTTTGATTATTTTTATGTGATTAATCTTGTGGGAAATTATGATTTGATTAGCCTAAGAACTGGATTAAGATTAGCTTAGTCAACTGTGCTGCGGAAGAGCTTACCAAATAACCAAAGATAATAGGTAATGTATTCTTAGTATTCCAATATATGGCTGATTGATTGACCTCAGCAAGGCTAAAAATAAAACCCAAACCTTCAAAAAACCCAATCGACGCGACGGGGAACTTCTCTATTCGGAAAGCGATTTCCAGAAACTCTGACGAAATTGCAAGCGTAATCATAATATGAACTCGTGATCAATGCTCGTGTGACTTGATTAAATCACGAATTTTGGCCACTTCATGTGCGTTGTATATGCGAATATAAACAATCATTTCGCCACGGTTATCTGAAAAAGTTTATTTTGGTAAAAGTTTCTTAAATGTCACCGTTTTTTCTGCCTTTTTTGCAACTGATAAAATGCCAGAGGTATCAGAGCACTTCTCAAGAATATTTCCCATATTACTGACGTCACGATGAGATAAGAAAGACCAAAAGTCAAGGTGACACGATGGAAAGCGAAATCGAACAGCATTTTAGTCAAACTTAAAGTGATTTCCATTTCCGTTCACACACAGAATGCCAAACACTTTCGGTTAATTTGCCAAGCCAATATTTGCAAGGGGTCAATGGTATTTTTTACGATGGCACGTGTCTGGCCGGAAAGAAACAAAAGCAACAAACAACAACAAAGGCAAACAAAATTAAACAATAAATAAATGACAAAATAGAAGAGCGGAGAAGACAGCGGCGACGACAAACTCAAAAACAAATGGCAAACTATTAACGAGTTTGTTTACACGCCATAACAGCCACAAAAACATTTAAATGATTGTCATAAATTTATGCTGAGAACCAGGCGAAAATAAAGAGCTGGCAGGAGGGCGAAGGGGTACTGAGCGCTCGCCGTAATTTGGCCAAGATCGGTGGCAATAAACTCACTTCACAATTCTCACATTCAGCACTTTTCAAATTACGTATACGACACGTAACCCATACGGCTTGGTGGCAAAATTGGAGTTTACCCTCTTTCAACTTCTTACTATATTATATATAATCCATATTATTTTTCGACAATCAACAAATTTAAGTAAAGGCTTATTAGTTATGTAACCTCTGATGTAATCTTCTTGGAAATTAATATGTAAGCTGACCAATCAGTCTGTTACCCCGTCTAAAGTCTACTTTAGAGACTTAGTGTATCTTGTGATCATTTAACTTTAGTGAAATTTATGATTATTGCTTAATAAAATTTGCCAAAGTCGCGTCAAATTGGCCAAATTGTGGATGGGATAGTCATCACTGCCCCCCTACCCACTGTTCCAGTCGGACAAATGCGGACGAGTCAGCGAATAAATCAAACAACCTGCACACGCGCTACAGAAATCAGAAAAAGAAGAAACATCGCTGATGGGTAAGCAGAATACGATACCTTGTATGCCCAAAGGGGGCGACGGCCTCCGGACTAGACATTGTATTGTATTGAATTGGAATTCGCGTAAACACCAGATCGCCAGGCAGCGACAGGCACAGCAGTCCAGGGAAAGCACCGCCAGGCGGTGGAAGAGTGGGCGAAACTAAACAGCGGGCTGTGTGCAGTCCAAAACTGGAGCGATATGCGATTTTCAACGCCCCTTGCATCTGCCCCTGCCCCTTATTGTATCATTCTCGGCATAAATCAGCGGCATCGGCCACCAAAGATGCCTCCGCCCAGTCTCATACGGATCAGCTCGGGTTGCCCATGGCCAGCCAAGTCATTCATTTTCACGATGTTTTTCATATGGCAGCAAAATTTCGCGCGTGCGGTCAAACAAAAGTGGAGCAGCACGTGTAAGGCTGTCGGAAGTCAACACTCGCAGAAAAACAACCAAAAACAATACCCGAGGGAATATGTTTAACATAAGCCAGCCATAAACCACGACCTTTGTAATCAGTAAATATAAAATTAAAAAGCATTAACATCTAGTTACTTTACTTCTCTCGCTTTATTAGATTCTTTTATTAGATTGCCTGCTAGCCAGTTATTTCTTTCGGTGTACAGGTTGCGAGGTGGCATTCCGGAGTGGGCGTGCATTTCGTGGTGTGTGCATCCATTTGCTTGCCCACGAGTGTTTATGCCCGTCGGTCTGTTTGTGTTTACAGCCGCCATCAAAACAGATGGCCAAACCTTGGGGATGCAGGCGGCGGGGGTGGCGAGAGGGGCAAGGGTGTTGGGCGGTGCATGTACAAGTGGTTCCTCAGTTTGGGCGTCGCGTTTGGCGCTTTCTATTGATCAGCGAGCGTCAGGAGAAATTCGATATGGGAACACACACAGATGGTTTTAAACGGGGAAGGGAGATTGTGCGTGCGTCCAACGTGACGTATGAGTGATGCTCGGAATGCCTTGAATCATGCACACACGCGGCGTATGAGTGATTTCTCTTAGCGATTGCGTACTTAATGAAAAAAACACAAGCGATTTTGTTTTATTCTTCGCTTTGGCACTTGATATGAGAAGAATGTACATTTTTGGCGGCGCGTGTAGGAACTGCCCTTAATAGTAAAATATAAAAAAAAAAAAAAGAAAATAATGAGAAACCTATATTTCTTATCCAAGTTTTTACAAAGCAATACAAAACATTGAGGAAAGGCTGATACTAAAACAAAATTGTCGATTACATAAGACAAAAATAGTTGCAACGGCTGCGAAAATGCACTTAAATGTATAAACCAGAAACAGAAATACATTTTCGACCGAAATCGCATTAAACGCTGAGGTTGCTATTGCCTGCACTCGAATGTTTGGCCGAGCGCAAACCAAAATGCAATAAAACACCGCACACACGCTGCCAGCAGAGTGCAAATAATACACAAACATTGAAAATTCATGGCCAAACAGCGAGGGAGCGGGCAGAAATGATTTATGCAAATATAACAAGCGCCAGCCAGCCAGCCAGCCATCCAGCCAGCTCCGTCCGATTCTCCGAAACCGATTTTTCCCATTTCACGATTGCGTCGAAAGCCTTCAAATGGCGTTCACGTGCGATCAAGTGATCGCTCCATGTGCCATGTGCCAGTCACCGGATGACGGGGCCCAGAGCTCCACGAGTCGGTGGTACCACTCACTGGAACCGAGAAAGCCCAATGAGTTGGGCAAATGTTTTCGCCAGCCGCCTTCAATCTAATTTCTCGCCGTTTTCCCAGAAGTGATAACAATCTGATAATGTTGCCAAACAACGAAAGCCGCGACTCAAATCGGATGCTAATTGAACTCAACTTAAGTGATTTTGATTTTAAAATCAATGAATGTAAGCAATATCGATCTTTAAAACGGAAGAAGAGTTAGATTACAGTACAGATTAGGTTTCAAAGATCTTCAATCCAAAATAGTAAACAAAGTTCCTAATGAACTTGCGTGCAAAGCAGGTGACACTATTTCGAAACGTATTAATTTCATTAGTTGATTAGTTTAAACAAAACTAAACTCGGCGGGCAGCTGATTGCGGTCAAAAAATTCCATAGGCCATTCAGAGACGCGTGCCGAGTCACGCACTAATCTGACGGAAAAGGTGTTTTTCCTGAGCCGAGCTTCCCCAAAGGCAGAGCGCATGATCGGCCGTCTGACACACGCCTGCGAAAAGTTCTTTCACCTCTAATGGATTTAGTTTCATGTTTTAGTCCGGTGATCGTAAACGATCGGCGGCGACGTCGGGAACCTTCAATGCCAGCGATAGATAAGGGCGAAGCCTCAAGGGGGCGCGGCGCCACAGCGAATTATAAACAAATTTATTTGCGCGTGGCGAAGAGAAAATGAAGTGAAGAGAAGCCGAAGCCAAAGCCGGAGGCATTCTACGAGAACAGGTGGAGACTCTCTTTGGCCAACCGGCATACTTCATTCATGCTATCAGTGCCAAAAGGCATTCTTTCTATTTTCGCATTTCCGTTTGCCAAA
This sequence comes from Drosophila eugracilis, assembly GCF_018153835.1. Classification (NCBI taxonomy): domain Eukaryota; kingdom Metazoa; phylum Arthropoda; class Insecta; order Diptera; family Drosophilidae; genus Drosophila; species Drosophila eugracilis. The sequence continues at coordinate 259,528 of NW_024572964.1, read as the reverse complement.
TAACGATTATTTATTTGGCCACCTTTTCGGTGATATTTTCTTTACTTTGTGTCTTGTGGGTTGGACTTGTTCTGGCAGGGAAAGCATGGGATCTGATTAAGCGAAGGCCACTCTGATTAGGATTGTTTTGAATAATATTGGCAGCATATTGATTAATCTAGCAACAAACTCATTTGTATAAGAATTTTGATTCAGATAAGGAATGAATATGAAAGAAACTGAATCATAATGACTGTCAAATAATGTTGAATTATATTTATAAATGTTATATTATTACTCTTAGTTGACATGAAGAGCAGTTCCCTTCCACCGCCCGGCCTGGCCGTTTCGCATTCTTGAGATTGAATGGCCGCTACCGCTGTTTATGTTATTAACACAACAAACAACCACTTAGCTTAAAAATGATCTCAAGCAGTTGGTGGGGTTTAAAAATAAACACAGGGCGAGAAGCGGCGACGGAAGCACGAGTACATAGAGTAAGGGGCCAGGCCAAAGTGGCCGAAAATAAATATTGAGATGGCTATTTTTAGGCCGAAGAGCCGCGTATCCGTTCCTCAATTGCACGGCCGCAGATTGAAGTTTCTAAATGGGGGTCGTATCGAATAGTGCTCGCAATGTTAATTGGCACCGCTCGAGCGGATCGCTTCAAGTCTAGACTCGAGACAAATCGCTTAAAATTAGATCTTTTGACTTCAATGGGACCGCCTTTGGTCTTTGGGCTCTTGTGATTGCGATGCCAGAAATAAGTTCGTTTGAAGAGATATAGTAAGTGACTGTCAAACTTAACTAGCAAATAGTAATATTTACCATTTAATACCCTCACTTCATACACCTTGGGCTTTCTCTCACGTTGTGACACTCGCATTACCTTCGTGCTATTAATTATGCAGACGAAATTACATTTCAGCGATTTACCTACTCAATTGAGCGCAATAAACATGGCAAGCGGCTGTAATTGGCGCTTATGTTGTTGTCGTGGCTGCAGTTCGCAGTTCATAAATCAAGTGCGAGTGCAAAGTATCTGACAGATACAAATAGCGAATGCCCGGCGTAATGATTGCCGCGTTTACGTTCACTTACACTCCATCAATTGCGTAGTTTACTGCCGAAAGTCAGCAGTGAAAAAGTGCGAAATGAGCAGCAAAAAAGTCATCATCATCGCCAATGCATTCCGGGCTTTAATCAGTAATCGTTAAAGTAATATATAGTATAGTACTATATTTAGTACTACTACTAATCGTGGGGCAATTAGCAAGACGAGTGAATGATTCTAACGGCGCATATGCAGCGATCGAAGCGCTGGCCAGTGTAAATATAATTAAAGATGCTTGTTTAGTGGGCAAAACAGTCATTAAGTAATACCTGCATATGGCATCTGGAATGGTACTTAGAAGCTGTAATCTAAACATTGAACTTTACAGATTGCAAGGCGGATGGCACATCTAATCAGAATAAACAATAACATTAGTAGTCCTGACTACGTTGAGCTTTAACTGTTGGTATTAAATAATAAATCAAACGATTGTATGAAATCTATGACATAAACAAGATATTGAAAACCGAAAATGCATTTAGGAAGCTTTTATAATTTTCATTTGATCGTTCAACTTGCTCTCTTTCATGAAAACAAACACATTTTATTGACTGTTAGAAAAACATCGATTGCTAATTCTTAAACAATTCTATATAATAATGGGCTCAATTAGCTAGGCAATAATATTTCCAATAAATTCTAGCCAAGAGCCTAATGTGCTGATTTACAGAAAGTCAATTTGGGCCACGTCTATGCTGCCCCACTTTGGTGTTGGCTAAAACGTAATTCGCTCTGCTAATGCGCACTTTTGGCAGAGATTAGAGCACACAATTAGTATATGTACATATTAGCTGGCAGGTACATCAGGCATTCATATATGTAAACGGGTCAGCCGCGATAAGAACCGAGGGCCCAATGAACTCACGTGAGTGCGATTTGTGAATGATTTACGAGTGACATGACGAATATCTTACGACTGTCTGGCCCGGCTCTGGATAATGTCCTATGGTCGATTTCCCAATAACCCAGGCGCCAGTCGAAGAAATATATCCCATATAGGCAAAATCAATTTGCATAAATAACTCAGAAGCAAGCAAATTGTGGGAAAGTGGGTCTTGCACTTGCAGGAATGGAAATCTTGGTAGTTTATCAATTTTAATAGCTGGAAGCTAGCTGGTTCCCTGCACCATAAGCAACATAAAGATAACTTTTACGCGGCACGTGGAAACTACAATTGGGTCAGACAACACACATGCTCACAGTGTACCTGTGTGAAGTTAAAAACTTTCATGATATTATATCATGAATTAAGTGAATTTTGCTACTCTCTATAGCACATAACAGCAGGGAAAACTAACAGTTTCTTACACCTTTAATTCAGCTTAGTTAAACAGCTTAACTTTATTCCGACAGTTTCCCCTAACTTGGCCCCACTGTACGAGCGTGTTATGCACGAAATATGTTTATCAGTTCGAACTTCGCAGCGCGCCAGCGATAATATTGGCAATTATATCGGCGCCTCGCACGTGACCACTTTCAAGTTCAGCGCCGCAGTAAGGCAGTGCTGGTGCTGGCATAATCGCTCCAAGAGACAGTTGGCCAGGTGGCGAAAGCAAGGCGTGGGGGTGGACAGGTGAAAGAATTCTTATCTAAGGGGTTCGGCGGCATGGACAGACAAGTGAGGCCACCCAACGTGGACCTCGTCAAGGACTGGGCTCTTATGCAGGCCAAAGTTCCATTCTCAAGTTCAAATGCAGGATTATGCCGGAAAGTTATGGGAAAGTTACACAAGTGCTGGGAAAAGTTTTGCTACAATAAGTTTACCCTATGCTAGGGAAATTATAGCTTAAACGGGAATATAGTAACTATAAACCAGCTATTAATATCATTTAAATATCAGTTAAACTATATTTTTTGTAGGGCAAAGGTAATTAAACTTCGGACTTCGCTTTCGTTCTCTGTTTATCTGATGTACTAACTTGGTTGTTTTTATTGATCACCCGATTTGTGGCAAATTCTGATGATATTTTTAACGTTTGCTGATGAGTTTTCTATTTATATTTTGGCCCCGAGGCAAAGGCACCTGAGATTAAATGGAATTCAAACTGCCAAAACGATTTGTACTTTGGCTGGTTTTCTTTTTATTTGAAGTGAGCCGATTTCCATAGAAAGGGTGGTGAGTGCTGACGGGGAGGTAGCAAGTTACGTGGCGACACCCCGCAATTCCAAATCAATTATGACACTAAGCCCCATAAAAAACTGGCGCCATCGCTGGGTTTCAGAACGCGGAGAGTGCGATAACCATAAAGTTAACAATTTTTAAGATCCAGCTGTGGTTTATTCCGGAAATTTCTTGTTTTTTTTCCAGTGCACAAGTGCGAGGGCCCCGAACAAATAGCAAAGCAAGCGGCTGGAATTTCAAACGGGAGTACCGCCTTTACCGTCGGCGGCCGGCTCCGGCCCCTCCGGCTTGGGCATTGGCACTGGCGCCAACCTCGGCGCCCGCTCCTATGCCAGCGGCCATCCCGGCTCCGGGTCCGTCCTGGGCGGCATCGGCCGATCCACTGCCTTGAGCCCCAATTTGTCCGCCAGCCCCTGCCGCCGCGCCCATGCCCCCTTGGGCGGCACCCATAGCACTGTCGGGTTGGTTCGGGACTTGGGCCTCAGCGAAGCACTAATAAAGGGAGTTAGTTTGGTTAGTGCAGGTAATCAATGAGTATTTAACTCCCTCAAGGTTCAGGGGTTGTAGGGAATCGAACGGAATAAGGAGACCTCACCACTAGCATTGCCAAAGCTATCCAGGATAGTACAGCGACTTTCATTATTAGGGGAACTCCTCAGATACAGGTTGAAGTAAACTTTAGGTGAGCTATGGCAGACTCTATCAGTTTATATAGCCACCATAATGCCAATGGAATCTCGTGAGAAGCTCCTACATACAATGTTTGTTATCCAAACACAAATCTTGGGCTGCCTTGGGTCGATAGCATCTAAGTTGGTTGTCGGGCATTCATTATATATTATTAATAAATTTTATTGTTGACAATCGCTTAATTGCTCCCGTGCCTGTGCCCCGTGCCCCGTGCCCCGTGCATGCTTCTGGCGTGAGTCTATTAATAAATAACTTAATAATTAACCAACCAGTTCAGTCCAGTCGACCGAGCAGTGGAATGATGGCATTGCGACCGATATAGTTGTTATTGCGGGAAAAATATTGAGTAATTGCGCAAAGTACAAGGTCAATATCAAACAAAAGCGAAAACACAGCAGCGGAATGTAACTGCCATAAAAACGAAACATTATTTATGCCTTCGCATCTCTTATCTCCCTCAGCCGGCTTATAATGAACCTAATTCCACTGTAGAAGCTCTGTTATCTGTTATCTGTTCCCAAAAGTTGGAAGTTGCTTTAGATTCAAAGAAGTGATAGTCCACTATCATTCCTACTCATAGTGCACTTGCTAAACGGATGATCGCAATTTGAATGGGGAAATTAAGGTAATTGATTTATGGCTGCTGCATTTCCAATCCGCAATTACGCGGCACGAATAAAGGCAACAATGATAAACAAAACAATTACATTGAACCATCACACACGCAGCCATAAATATATGTAATTACAAATTCAATGCTTTTCGGAGTTAATTTGTTTATTTGGCAGGCCATCGTTAAGCCTTAAACATAAATAAATAAATATATAAATAAGCCATTTGGCAGTGCAGATGCAGCTAACACAGCGAACAAAAAACACGGCAACACCCACATACGACCATCGTTTGTCATTGTTATTGGCTCGTCTGTGGGTGGCCGCAGTAATGGGCCATATTCCCGATTATCACGTAGCCAGACCCAAAAAACAGTCGCAACAATGGGACTGCGGAGCGCTGTTTGTGGCATCATTAAAAATTAAATCAAAATTAAATGTTCATCAAATGCAATAAAAGCGATGGCGCATGTGAGTTTCATACACCTTGATGTGGTTTTATTATTTATTTTCCTCGGGAATACCCTTTTCATCTCGCAGTCGCATTCAGGAAGTCCATTCGAGTCGCATTTCAGCTCTTATTTACGGAACAAACAAATTTATGGTTTTGTTTTCTAGCATTAAGTGGGGTTTGAGATTATTTTTAAACCATTTAATAACTATTGCTATGACTCATAAGTCACGACATTTTCAAATTATTCGAATGGAAATTACTCATTCCCCGGGGGCCCTGAGTAACGCAGCATAATCAGTATCAGTATCATATCAGGCGTATCAAGCTTATTTTGCGGTTTGTTTTCTGAGAAATTTTGACGCGTACGTGTGACATATTTTCTGGAGGCGCCGCCGATAAGGCGCTTCAGACGACAGCAATAACAAAACGAAAACCAAACAAAAACCCCGAGAAAACAAAGGCAACAGCACAGCAACGGACAACGGGCAACTGCAAGACGACAATCCCACAGATATAGATTATAAAAACAGACAGTTGTAGGTATACGAGTTGCCTCGCCGCCGCCACTTTGGCATTCAAAGCATCATCATCGGCGTCCCTGGAAATTGTGAGTCCCCGCCAGGCCAAGTATTTGCCTTCGTGGCGTCTCGTCAACTCGGTCTTCGATGTAAATAATTACAACGAAATCGAATAAAAAGCAAACTCTTGCTGACTGGGTATTTCCACTTTAAACAGTCCAAGTGCGAGATGGGAATCCCTTTTGAGCCAAAAAGTTTTTAAAGCTTATACTAGAGTGCTGATTGGTGAGAAATGCCTTCCTAACTAGGATAATGAGACTAGAGTAAGCCATACAGCTATATATCTTCGATATATGAAAGGTATTGAAAGGTTTAACAAGTAATAAAAAGTATATTAAACTGCAGGAGATCCGCGTGTTATTATTTCAGGAACTTGAAAGAATATATTATTAAGAGTAAGTAGGCTTAATGCAAGCTGAAAAGCCATCTGTTCCTTGTTAATGACCTCTTTTTGTGGGCTGTAAATTTCGGAGAATGGAAAAATCATTCCCTTAACCGCCAGTCAATATGGTATGATTTATACGCTAGCCTTGGCTATATCCCACGCTCGCCCAGACGGCTAATTAAGTTGCCGGCTCTCTGAATACCACTTGTTATCAGCAGAAATTCGCTTGTGGGCGCATTAATTGCCCCTCCCCCTCCACCAACACTCACGTGGAGTAGCAGGGGACGAGAGGACAATGTGCAGTTGGGGCTTATAAAGCGTAAAATGAAATTATCATCGCACACATTTAATTATCCTGTAATGAAGTGAAAGGCATCGACCTCTCAATCCCCGAGAAGACGCTACCAGATGTCTGGGGTCAATTTGGTGTCACAGGTCACTTACCACTTTGCTGTTAGACGACGAGATCAACGAACTCAGCGGCGACAAAATAGTTCTCATCTAAATTAAAGTGCACTTTTAGTGCGACTCATCACTTGGTATCATTCTAACACTTTAACACTATAACACAATAACACTTTAACACTATTACACTTAACAACACATTAAAAAAAAATAAAAAAAAATTATTTCAATCACAACTTTATTATCGATTCATCTCTCTCATTTACGCACTTACAACTTTAATATCGATTCATCGCTCATATTTACGCACTCACACCCACGAACGCGCACTGGTATTGGTAGGAGAGGCAACGCCAAAAAACACGTACACAAAATTTGCAAAAATGCGTTTAACCAACTATTTAGATTTGTTACCGCACACATCGAAGTACCCGCTGCTTCATCTTCACTTCCCTTTAATATTTATTCACTTTTCGTTTAATTTAACCATTTAATTACCACAAAACAGAAAGATTTTTGTTACCAACAAACGAGTAAGCTGCGCCGCACGTGCTTCACAATGGCGGAGGTTTTCCAATAATCGATAGATCTCCTTCCCGATCTTGACATGTCAGAAAGCTAATTGGTGCAGCATCCACGTTGGAAGTTTAATAAGCACTGGAAATAGGCTAACGGCTACAAGATCTTCTAAGCTGTTTAGAAAACTAAAAAAGAGTTGGGGTAATAGTTATATGTTTTGGGATGCAATATTCTGGGCTTAAATCCAGTAATTGTGATATGTTTCTTATTCTCTTAAATTATTCCGAACTTTGCTCTGCATTTTATTTAGCTTTTAACTCTTGTTTGTTTTTTCTCTTGCTGGCAACGTTGCGTATTCTGAGTACATAGCTGTAAATTAGTTAAAAATGTAAACATAACTGGTATACCATATATTTTGGACTTTCTATGAGCCCCATTAACAGTTGATCGTAATTTCGTATCCTTAATAGGGAATGCAACGAAATGGGTGAATAACATAACAAACATGACGGCCATAACATGAAAGCCATTGCATAAGGTACCGCTGTCGGTCAGTGGTTCATCCCTCGAGGCCGCCCGCCCTTGATCAGTCCGTCTTCCCCACTTTCCCGATTTCCACATTTCGTGTGCCCTGTCTAGACGCTTTTAATTTGCGTAATCAAAACACAAAGAGCCGCGGCGACTGACAATGAGAACAGAAACCAAAACAGAAACAAAAACCAAATATTTTGCCCTAACACAGTGGCGAATAAAAAAAACAGCAGTCAGCAGAACAACAATAAAGCTTCGTATAAATAATGCAGAAAGTACGGCAACTCAAGAACGACAACAACACCATTGCAAATTAAAATGTGTGATAAATGTAAAGAAACAACAACAATGAGAACAGGGCGGAACGAAGAGTGGCAACCCTGGCGCCCTCCACCCTCCATCCCGCTCGCTCTCGAGAATAAATTTTTAACCCAATTGCAAGCATTTATATGGAAGTTTAACGGTGTTTTGAAAGATATTGAATCATTTGGTAGTTATATGATCGGTCGATACTTTATGCAAAGGGGTCAAAAATATGAAATGAAAATCTGTGACATTGAATCAGTGAAATCAACTTCTTCTTCTTTAGATTCTATAATCCTAAGAAGTGGTAATAAAAGATATAGTAATTAACGCCTAGCAGCCATTAAACTTGCCGCTTGGTTCAAAGAACCTATTTTAAAACTCGATTTTGAAACGACAAACACTTATTTATACCCAAGTTAAGGAGCATTAATCTTGCCCAGAAAAATGCAAAATTAAATGGCCTTGACCTTAACCCACAGTTCTAAAGTTTCGTATTGGGGTTAAGGAACTCCTTTTGATTTGTATCTCTTATGTGCCTTGTCTAATTATCATTTTAAGTGCTCACATAACAAATGCGATGAAATGCGACGATTAGCTTGTACCAAATCTGAGCTGATCTAAAAATAGCCTCCGGTTAATATGCTGCCTTCGGGACAAAGCCCAGGTAACGGTTCTCCCCAACTTAATTATCTACCTGCCCGCCTTCCATATATCTAAATAATTGTATTTTGAGTGCAGAAAGAAACATGCGCCGAGGCGATTATCATATATCAACTGCCGCGGTTCGCTTCTGCATTCGTTGTATAAGAGGCTAGACTGTAAACGAACCCGCCGATGGATTGCATTTCAGTCAGGGATTTCATGCATTCCAGGGGGTTCCTCAGGAAACGTTGTTTAAGGTGGAAGATTGCCTGTAAGCTTATCATGGATGATCATTTTGCTTGGCTAAGGTTAAACTTTAACTAATATTTACAGGAAAAACCACATCTAGCACTCTGTTTCAGCCATATTTCTGTATTATTCTCTGAAATGGCTCCTAAGCTGACGTGTTTATTGGTTCTGTTGCCTCGGTTGTTTGTGTTTTGCAACAAGTCGCGCTTTTCTCTGTAGATCTGTGAATCCATATCTGGAGCTGCACATAGATATATGCACCTTGGCACGAACTACAGTCAACAAACAATATGGTTAACTTCATTAACAAGTGCATTGCGAATTGGTTTTGGGGCTGTAGATCCGGATCTGTGCGGACTTTGGCGCAATTTATCTCGGCGGCTGGCAACTTGCAAGCGAATCCCTAATGAGCACGAAGGTCAGACTGGTGACTGCCAAATTCAGACGTCTCGAATGTCTCGAAAGTTATTTATTTCAAAATCAGCGTTCACTCGGGCATTTATCAAAATGTTTTAGCCGTAATTTATGCGCCACGCTCCGCGGCAGCAGGCGCAGACTTTCGATTTATGAATGAATATGCACAGCTATATGGATGCGGAATATATTTAACAGTAAATAAATACGGCAATTAACATGTTTTTAATTAGCCCAGAATTGATTTATGCCACACCACTCTCGCGATATTATTTTTAAACGCAATTCTTTGGAACATTTTTAAAATAAATTCGCCTGCCACCCGAGCCCACGAGTGTGTTTATTCGTCTGCCCGCTGAAATGTATTTATATTCCCGAATATCGAATATCGAATATCGGATTGCACTTGACAGCCAGATGAATGTTTTAATGCCGCCCGTGAGAATTATTTGCTGGATTCGCAATGGAATTCAGCAGTTCAATGAGCCATTGTGCTCTCAGCATTAAATTGTATTTAAATTGCTGATCTTATAAGGAGAATTCGTTGAATCAGCAGCGAAATCGCAGCTAAAAACAGCTGTCTTGGTGTGGCAATTCATTTTCTACTTCTAAGTTAGTTAAGTACAGATGTGCTGAGGGCAGTGAGCACCTGATAAAGAGTACAGATGTTCTCTCACGTGAGTCAGACTCTTTGAGGCGTGGGGCGTGTGGCATGATGGAATGCCACCAACTGCTAATTGCAAAACCAAACGTTCTCCGCGAAGATTACCTCATCATCGGCGTCTCACAAAAATGGCAATGAGCGAATGTTTCCTGGAAATGTGGGCCACACATCGTGACGCTCCTCCGGCTAATTACACGCAAACGCATTTTAATTTTCATAAAAATAATCGAAACATGTGCCGCAGACACAGCCCCTGTCCCACTTCCTGCGGCAGTAGATAAATTAACTGACTGGGAAACTGCGAAACTGCGAAACTGAGAAACAATTGAACCGCAACAGCAAATGTTTGATTCTGATAAATGAATTCCGCGAATCTGTCGAGGCCAACACCCACGAGACTCGCAGTTTCGGATGTAAAAATAGCTTGGCCAGGTTAAAACTTAATTTCAGCGGCAAACAGCGAGCATAACAAGCCAAACGGAGATCAACAAACGACCCGGTCACCCCAGCCCCTTTCCTTAAATACTCGTTTCGAAAACAAATACAAATTGACGTCAATCGATTATGATAATGCTCAAAGTGCAGGCTAAGCAGTCGGCGGAATCTTTTAAATAAATTAAATATGTACGTGCGAGCTGGGAAACTATTTTTACGATTAACCGACAGGGAACGGAGATATCGCAGTGCACTGAACCCCCAAGCCGACCTTGAAACCCTCACTTACTGTACTCTGATTACTAAAACTACCTGATTAGCTAAAAAAGTGAAGGAATATGGCACGACTTTAGGTCGTTCTAGATAAGAATCTGGGAAACTAGAGTATTAACAACCCAACTAACATATCATAATCCCCATTTCCTGTCCCTCGTAAGCTTATTTAGGGGAAGAGACTGCCACCTTGTGACTGTTGCAAAACCTAGCCCACCATATGGTGCAACAATGGCTCGCAATTGATACCACATATCAGTAAACAAGCAAATATGCATTCCAAAAACGGCTAGACTTATCACATCCGTATTCCTCCGATACCGATATTTGTACGGTGGAAGTGTAAACAGCGAAGAGTAGTTTTACCCAGAACTCTGAGCATAACCGCAGTGCAGTTGCAGTCCGATAAGTCGACACCAGATATATCTGATATATGAGTGAGTATTTACACCGAAACTCGATAAACACTGGGTGTTAGCTCGGTCCTTGAACGGTTCGGGGAATAACCGCATAACCGCATGTCAAGTGGATGTGGCATGTTCCACGAATAAAACAGTTCTATTTAATATTACTCTACTAAAATATATTATTATAAAGTATAAAAGCTGTATACTTTACTCTGTAGGGGAGTGAACAGCGTGCGACCCTTGGGCTGATGAAATTCGCGCCACCTCAACGCTCATTCCGCATACGCCGCGTTGTCCACGCGACTTAATTGAGTCGCTGCGAGTCGTATTAAAATGTTAATGCGCCAATGCCCAAAGTCAGCGAAACAGCGAGGTAGCGAGGTAGCGAGGCAGCGACAGTCTACAGTCAGTCGGGTAATTATGCCTCCATTGACCTCTGAACATGACATTCCCCTCCCCTGCACTGGCTCATCTAAAGTGCACTTAGCCAAATGCAAATGCAATAAATATACCTACAGTAAAAAAGCGGAAAAGTCCAGAAAAAGTAATTAAATGTCAGCCGCAGCAGAGGACGCGACCAAATGAGCCGCAAGAGGCAAGCGAAAATTAAAAAAAAAAAAAAAGATCTAAAATGAAAAGCGGTTTATGGCTTGCCACTAGCTCAGGTTTGGCTTTCGGTCATTAAAGCAAACAAATAACTACACTCAAGTACCAAGACGTATATTATATAGTATATATAAGTACTTAAAACACATTCCAGTAATAAATGCAGTTCCCCTTTCGGGGAGGGGGTCGGGGTTGGTCATTGCCTAGCTGCGTAGCAAAAATAAATTGGTGATAAAATGTGAAAAATAGCGTCGTTTGAAGTGTTTGAATGGCTTACAAAAATGCAAAATTTACAAAATAAATAAATAAAATAATACTGCGGAGTAGGCTGGCTCCTCTCGAGGAAAGTCCCTCACATGGACTCCGGGCCATAACTCATTGTTATTCGTTTATGATGCGATTACAAAAGCCAAATAAGAACGTTTTCCCGAAAAAGGGCTGAGACTTATGGGCTGAAAGTGTGGCTGGGGTGGCTAAAGGGGTGTGCGTGGTCACCCAATCTAATGTTCTCCAAATACAGTTACAGAAATAAATAAATATTTTATTTAAACAATATTCTTGCAGTGCACTTTGTTTACCCGCATAACTCTTTTGGGTTCTGGAGGCTTCTCTGACTTTTCGTCTTCTAGCTTGTCCTGGCCAAAGTATTGGGTTTCCTCGATATTTGTTGGCCGCCTTTTTACGGCTCCCAGGCAGGCGCCCTCTCTTAGCTTTTCGCCCTTTTTGTCCTTACCAATAAATTGTAAGTAATAAACTGGCAATTGGTTTGGCCCAGCTAGAAAGTATTCGCTTTTCGGACTTTTACTTCCTTGGAATCCGAGCCAAGCCATGTCTGGCCCTGTCTGCGACTCTGACAGCCTGCGCTGGATGGGGATTCCCCGTTTGACACTCGATTTCAGATGGCTTGAACCCGACTTATCGACATATACATGTTGCGACAGCTTTTATGGCGTGTTAACAAGGACATGATCTGCTTGTTGCAACAGACGCGCCACAATCCCAGCTAAGAGCTGCTGGCATCGGTACAGAGGGGCAATGATAGACTTCATAGATACCACTTACTAGATTTTATTTCATAAAAGATACTTTTCGTTAATGGAAAAGAAATGGTTTCACTTTAAGAGTTATCCAGTATAAACATATCATGACTTTTTAGGGTATTGCTTGCGCTCAGTTGGTATTCTTTCCTCCGTTTTTTATGACTTGAAACCCCCAGAAGTTGTTTTCGAAAGACTGGGGAACAACTGTTAAGCAAAGTTCCCCATAAAATATAATTTTCTATGGACGAAAAATGTAAATCATGTATGACACATCCAAGTCCTGGCACATCCTCGCTGATTATGTGTCCGACGGAAGGTTCTGTTAGGATTTGGGATGCCATGGGGGGTTGCCATGACCTCCTAGTCCAGCGATGGGAACAGACAAGCGTAACCATTTCAAATTCCTTCCATTTATCCTAAGAACGAGGAATGGAATATTTTATTTTAACGAAACGTAAATGGTTCCCCTTAACAAAATAAGATTCAGAACTTAGTAATACATCTATTGGATTGGTTAAAAAGTTAAATTTCTTCTCTGCTTGGCGCATGTACTTTCAGCCCACCCACTCACAGCCACAGGCACACCCTCTCAGCAAGCCGGATTCGATAACAAATGATTTCCTTTTTGGCCGCAGTTCTCATTGATTTTGAGCTGGTGAAAACTCTTTATCGAGACGGGGCTGCTCATTTCGCTAAATGAAAAACGCTGGAAAAGGCTTTTCGCTTACTTTCCGTTGGGCAGCAGCCAAGCAGCCAAGAACAAGTGGCCTGCCGTTGCAGGATTCGTTGCAGGATCCCTGCGAAACAAAAAGCGAAACAAATGCACGACAAATAACATAAAATGCGAGAATGCCAGGGGTGGCCTTTGTGGCGAGGGTGGGCTGCATGGGGCGCCATGTGATTGCATGTCGCAACAGCAGTGGCAATCGTAATCCCCCCAACTTCCAGGCACCAGGCGAAAATGTCGTTCAAGGATTTGTTGTGGAAAATTTCTTATGAAATCGAAACAATTTGCAATAATGTATCTTATGTCAATGCACGCGTAGACGTACCCGGAACCCCCGGCCACGGGCTGCTGGTTACTCAGGGGAATTACATAGCTGTGGGCCTGGAGCTGAGTGGTTGGTCCTGCGTCTTGGGTTATTTTGTTGCACGCAATGTCAACATCATGACTGCAATTCAATTTCCTCTTTCGACGGTTACTGACAGGGGCCAAGAGCCAAAAGGACAAGGGGCCAAGGGCCAAGGGACCAAAGACATTGGCAGCGGGCGGCCACTTGGAAACGGTCCATTCGCCAATGTGGCCAGAATCAGTTATATTAAAAACTCAAAGTCACTGAGGCAAACGAAGAGGGGATCTATGCGGGGAAACTGAGGAGACTGAGGAGATTTAAAAGGCGTTTATGAAAATTTGGTGGTTCAGTCAGGCCAACTGCTGACCCACTTTGCGGCTGAGCGTTGTACTTAGGTGTCCTCCCCGACCGTGCATCTTGCTGTTTTGGCGTCTACAGCGAATTCCAATTTGCAAGAGGACGCCAAGTGGCCTTGAACCATTTGGCAATTAAAGCGCAGCCGTCGCCGTCAAATGCAGCCACAAAACCAAATAAAATGTGGCAATGTTCTGGCCTTTTCTCGAGAAACCGTTCTCCACGTCGCAATATTTAAAATTCGCTCATCAAACATTTTCGTGTGGGCGGTTCGCATTCTTAAACATTGCAATAAATAAAACGAATGCGGTTTAGACATGATTTATCTTATACTTTCCTCCCCAACTGGTCCCATTCTTGAGTTTTTGGCTATATCTGTTATAACATACGTTAAAGTGGTTTTTCCTAAATATTGCAGGAAAATTGCAAGAGTAAAACCTTTTATTTTTCAAATAAAAAAATAGATTTAAATGTCGGTTTAAAATGGATTGAAATAGAAGCAAATAAAAGAGGTATGACACTCCTTATTCCAACAATCTCTAGCGTTTTTGTGGGAAATATTCCAATATACTAAGTATAAAATCAAAATTTTGACTTTTGGGTAGAACAATTTTACGAAAAATCTCAAAAAATGTACTTTTTGCGTGTGGTACACGAACCCAACGAGGTATAACATTCCATGATATGACCATTTTTGGCTTTGTAATAAGGAAAATACTGAAAATTTGGGACACAAATCGGGAATGACCAATTTTCGCATTCATAAAATTTTACGAAAAATCTCAAAAAATGTGCTTTTTGAGTGTGGTACACTGTTCGACGGGGAATTTAAATACGAACTCAACGAGGTATAACATTCCACGATATGACCATTTTTGGCTTTGTAATAAGGAAAATACTGCAATTTGGGGACACAAATCGGGAGAGACCGATTTTCGCATACATAAAATTTTACGAAAAATCTCAAAAAATGTGCTTTTTGAGTGTGGTACACTGTTCGACGGGGAATTTAAATACGAACTCAACGAGGTATAACATTCCACGATATGACCATTTTTGGCTTTGTAATAAGGAAAATACTGCAATTTGGGGACACAAATCGGGAGAGACCGATTTTCGCATTCATAAAATTTTACGAAAAATCTCAAAAAATGTGCTTTTTGAGTGTGGTACACTGTTCGACGGGGAATTTAAATACGAACTCAACGAGGTATAACATTCCACGATATGACCATTTTTGGCTTTGTAATAAGGAAAATACTGCAATTTGGGGACACAAATCGGGAGAGACCGATTTTCGCATTCATAAAACTTTACGAAAAATCTCAAAAAATGTGCTTTTTGAGTGTGGTACACTGTTCGACGGGGAATTTAAATACGAACTCAACGAGGTATAACATTCCACGATATGATCATTTTTGGCTTTGTAATAACGAAAATACTGAAAATTTGGGGACACAAATCGGGAGAGACCGATTTTCGCATTCATAAAACTTTACGAAAAATCTCAAAAAATGTGCTTTTTGAGTGTGGTACACTGTTCGACGGGGAATTTAAATACGAACTCAACGAGGTATAACATTCCACGATATGACCATTTTTGGCTTTGTAGTAAAGAAAATACTGCAATTTGGGGACACAAATCGGGAGAGACCGATTTTCGCATACATAAAACTTTACGAAAAATCTCAAAAAATGTGCTTTTTGAGTGTGGTACACTGTTCGACGGGGAATTTAAATACGAACTCAACGAGGTATAACATTCCACGATATGACCATTTTTGGCTTTGTAGTAAAGAAAATACTGCAATTTGGGGACACAAATCGGGAGAGACCGATTTTCGCATTCATAAAACTTTACGAAAAATCTCAAAAAATGTGCTTTTTGAGTGTGGTACACTGTTCGACGGGGAATTTAAATACGAACTCAACGAGGTATAACATTCCACGATATGACCATTTTTGGCTTTGTAATAAGGAAAATACTGCAATTTGGGGACACAAATCGGGAGAGACCGATTTTCGCATTCATAAAACTTTACGAAAAATCTCAAAAAATGTGCTTTTGAGTGTGGTACACTGTTCGACGGGGAATTTAAATACGAACTCAACGAGGTATAACATTCCACGATATGACCATTTTTGGCTTTGTAGTAAAGAAAATACTGCAATTTGGGGACACAAATCGGGAGAGACCGATTTTCGCATTCATAAAACTTTACGAAAAATCTCAAAAAATGTGCTTTTTGAGTGTGGTACACTGTTCGACGGGGAATTTAAATACGAACTCAACGAGGTATAACATTCCACGATATGATCATTTTTGGCTTTGTAATAACGAAAATACTGAAAATTTGGGGACACAAATCGGGAGAGACCGATTTTCGCATTCATAAAACTTTACGAAAAATCTCAAAAAATGTGCTTTTTGAGTGTGGTACACTGTTTGACGGGGAATTTAAATACGAACTCAACGAGGTATAACATTCCACGATATGACCATTTTTGGCTTTGTAGTAAAGAAAATACTGCAATTTGGGGACACAAATCGGGAGAGACCGATTTTCGCATACATAAAATTTTACGAAAAATCTCAAAAAATGTGCTTTTTGAGTGTGGTACACTGTTCGACGGGGAATTTAAATACGAACTCAACGAGGTATAACATTCCACGATATGACCATTTTTGGCTTTGTAATAAGGAAAATACTGCAATTTGGGGACACAAATCGGGAGAGACCGATTTTCGCATACATAAAACTTTACGAAAAATCTCAAAAAATGTGCTTTTTGAGTGTGGTACACTGTTCGACGGGGAATTTAAATACGAACTCAACGAGGTATAACATTCCACGATATGACCATTTTTGGCTTTGTAGTAAAGAAAATACTGCAATTTGGGGACACAAATCGGGAGAGACCGATTTTCGCATTCATAAAACTTTACGAAAAATCTCAAAAAATGTGCTTTTTGAGTGTGGTACACTGTTTGACGGGGAATTTAAATACGAACTCAACGAGGTATAACATTCCACGATATGACCATTTTTGGCTTTGTAGTAAAGAAAATACTGCAATTTGGGGACACAAATCGGGAGAGACCGATTTTCGCATGCATAAAATTTTACGAAAAATCTCAAAAAATGTGCTTTTTGAGTGTGGTACACTGTTCGACGGGGAATTTAAATACGAACTCAACGAGGTATAACATTCCACGATATGACCATTTTTGGCTTTGTAATAAGGAAAATACTGCAATTTGGGGATACAAATCGGGAGAGACCGATTTTCGCATACATAAAACTTTACGAAAAATCTCAAAAAATGTGCTTTTTGAGTGTGGTACACTGTTCGACGGGGAATTTAAATACGAACTCAACGAGGTATAACATTCCACGATATGACCATTTTTGGCTTTGTAGTAAAGAAAATACTGCAATTTGGGGACACAAATCGGGAGAGACCGATTTTCGCATTCATAAAACTTTACGAAAAATCTCAAAAAATGTGCTTTTTGAGTGTGGTACACTGTTCGACGGGGAATTTAAATACGAACTCAACGAGGTATAACATTCCACGATATGACCATTTTTGGCTTTGTAATAAGGAAAATACTGCAATTTGGGGACACAAATCGGGAGAGACCGATTTTCGCATACATAAAACTTTACGAAAAATCTCAAAAAATGTGCTTTTTGAGTGTGGTACACTGTTCGACGGGGAATTTAAATACGAACTCAACGAGGTATAACATTCCACGATATGACCATTTTTGGCTTTGTAGTAAAGAAAATACTGCAATTTGGGGACACAAATCGGGAGAGACCGATTTTCGCATTCATAAAACTTTACGAAAAATCTCAAAAAATGTGCTTTTTGAGTGTGGTACACTGTTCGACGGGGAATTTAAATACGAACTCAACGAGGTATAACATTCCACGATATGATCATTTTTGGCTTTGTAATAACGAAAATACTGAAAATTTGGGGACACAAATCGGGAGAGACCGATTTTCGCATTCATAAAACTTTACGAAAAATCTCAAAAAATGTGCTTTTTGAGTGTGGTACACTGTTCGACGGGGAATTTAAATACGAACTCAACGAGGTATAACATTCCACGATATGACCATTTTTGGCTTTGTAATAAGGAAAATACTGCAATTTGGGGACACAAATCGGGAGAGACCGATTTTCGCATACATAAAATTTTACGAAAAATCTCAAAAAATGTGCTTTTTGAGTGTGGTACACTGTTCGACGGGGAATTTAAATACGAACTCAACGAGGTATAACATTCCACGATATGACCATTTTTGGCTTTGTAATAAGGAAAATACTGCAATTTGGGGACACAAATCGGGAGAGACCGATTTTCGCATACATAAAATTTTACGAAAAATCTCAAAAAAATGTGCTTTTTGAGTGTGGTACACTGTTCGACGGGGAATTTAAATACGAACTCAACGAGGTATAACATTCCACGATATGACCATTTTTGGCTTTGTAATAAGGAAAATACTGAAAATTTGGGACACAAATCGGGAATGACCGATTTTCGCATACATAAAATTTTACGAAAAATCTCAAAAAATGTGCTTTTTGAGTGTGGTACACTGTTCGACGGGGAATTTAAATACGAACTCAACGAGGTATAACATTCCATGATATGACCATTTTTGGCTGTGTAATAAGGAAAATACTGAAAATTTGGGACACAAATCGGGAATGACCGATTTTCGCATACATAAAATTTTACGAAAAATCTCAAAAAATGTGCTTTTTGAGTGTGGTACACTGTTCGACGGGGAATTTAAATACGAACTCAACGAGGTATAACATTCCACGATATGATCATTTTTGGCTTTGTAGTAAAGAAAATACTGCAATTTGGGGACACAAATCGGGAGAGACCGATTTTCGCATACATAAAATTTTACGAAAAATCTCAAAATATGTGCTTTTTGAGTGTGGTACACTGTTCGACGGGGAATTTAAATACGAACTCAACGAGGTATAACATTCCACGATATGACCATTTTTGGCTTTGTAATAAGGAAAATACTGCAATTTGGGGACACAAATCGGGAGAGACCGATTTTCGCATACATAAAATTTTACGAAAAATCTCAAAAAATGTGCTTTTTGAGTGTGGTACACTGTTCGACGGGGAATTTAAACACGAACTCAACGAGGTATAACATTCCATGATATGACCATTTTTGGCTTTGTAATAAGGAAAATACTGAAAATTTGGGACACAAATCGGGAATGACCGATTTTCGCATTCATAAAATTTTACGAAAAATCTCAAAAAATGTGCTTTTTGAGTGTGGTACACTGTTCAACGGGGAATTTAAATACGAACTCAACGAGGTATAACATTCCACGATATGATCATTTTTGGCTTTGTAGTAAAGAAAATACTGCAATTTGGGGACACAAATCGGGAGAGACCGATTTTCGCATACATAAAATTTTACGAAAAATCTCAAAAAATGTGCTTTTTGAGTGTGGTACACTGTTCAACGGGGAATTTAAATACGAACTCAACGAGGTATAACATTCCACGATATGATCATTTTTGGCTTTGTAGTAAAGAAAATACTGCAATTTGGGGACACAAATCGGGAGAGACCGATTTTCGCATACATAAAATTTTACGAAAAATCTCAAAAAATGTGCTTTTTGAGTGTGGTACACTGTTCGACGGGGAATTTAAATACGAACTCAACGAGGTATAACATTCCACGATATGATCATTTTTGACTTTGTAATAACGAAAATACTGCATTTTTGGGACATAAATCGGGACAGACCGATTTTCGCATACATAAAATTTTACGAAAAATCTCAAAAAATGTGCTTTTTGAGTGTGGTACACTGTTCGACGGGGAATTTAAATACGAACTCAACGAGGTATAACATTCCACGATATGACCATTTTTGGCTTTGTAATAAGGAAAATACTGCAATTTGGGGACACAAATCGGGAGAGACCGATTTTCGCATACATAAAATTTTACAAAAAATCTCAAAAAATGTGCTTTTTGAGTGTGGTACACTGTTCGACGGGGAATTTAAATACGAACTCAATGAGGTATAACATTCCACGATATGACCATTTTTGGCTTTGTAATAAGGAAAATACTGCAATTTGGGGACACAAATCGGGAGAGACCGATTTTCGCATACATAAAATTTTTACGAAAAATCTCAAAAAATGTGCTTTTTGAGTGTGGTACACTGTTCGACGGGGAATTTAAATACGAACTCAACGAGGTATAACATTCCACGATATGACCATTTTTGGCTTTGTAATAAGGAAAATACTGCAATTTGGGGACACAAATCGGGAGAGACCGATTTTCGCATACATAAAATTTTACAAAAAATCTCAAAAAATGTGCTTTTTGAGTGTGGTACACTGTTCGACGGGGAATTTAAATACGAACTCAACGAGGTATAACATTCCACGATATGATCATTTTTGGCTTTGTAGTAAAGAAAATACTGCAATTTGGGGACACAAATCGGGAGAGACCGATTTTCGCATACATAAAATTTTACGAAAAATCTCAAAAAATGTGCTTTTTGAGTGTGGTACACTGTTCGACGGGGAATTTAAACACGAACTCAACGAGGTATAACATTCCATGATATGACCATTTTTGGCTTTGTAATAAGGAAAATACTGAAAATTTGGGACACAAATCGGGAATGACCGATTTTCGCATTCATAAAATTTTACGAAAAATCTCAAAAAATGTGCTTTTTGAGTGTGGTACACTGTTCAACGGGGAATTTAAATACGAACTCAACGAGGTATAACATTCCACGATATGATCATTTTTGACTTTGTAGTAAAGAAAATACTGCAATTTGGGGACACAAATCGGGAGAGACCGATTTTCGCATACATAAAATTTTACGAAAAATCTCAAAAAAATGTGCTTTTTGAGTGTGGTACACTGTTCGACGGGGAATTTAAATACGAACTCAACGAGGTATAACATTCCACGATATGACCATTTTTGGCTTTGTAATAAGGAAAATACTGAAAATTTGGGACACAAATCGGGAATGACCGATTTTCGCATTCATAAAATTTTACGAAAAATCTCAAAAAATGTGCTTTTTGAGTGTGGTACACTGTTCAACGGGGAATTTAAATACGAACTCAACGAGGTATAACATTCCACGATATGATCATTTTTGGCTTTGTAGTAAAGAAAATACTGCAATTTTGGGACACAAATCGGGAGAGACCGATTTTCGCATACATAAAATTTTACGAAAAATCTCAAAAAATGTGCTTTTTGAGTGTGGTACACTGTTCGACGGGGAATTTAAATACGAACTCAACGAGGTATAACATTCCACGATATGATCATTTTTGGCTTTGTAATAACGAAAATACTGCAATTTTGGGACTCAAATCGGGACTGACCGATTTTCGCATTCAAAAAATTTCACCAAAAACCTAAAAAAATTTACTTTTTTAGTGAGGTACTCAGTTTGACTGGGAATTTAAAGTCGTTTTTCGCATTTTAATGTTGTTTTTATATTGATTATCAACATCATAACATTTTTCAAAACCAAGCCTCTGTGAATGCCTTGAAAAAGTCTTGGGAAAACCTATTTTAAGGCCATTATCAAAGGTCGCAAACTATTACCTCATCTGCACGGCCTTTTCCGATGCAGCATCTTCTTCATTATCATCATCAGCACACATTTTAAACGTAATTGTAGCAATTTAGACGACTTTCCCAGCTCGCACCTTCCCTAGTCCTCCAGTCCCATTATCACCTTGTGCCGAGAGGCGGGGGCGGGAGCTTCGCAGGGAATGCCACCAGACTCTTGTCTTCAGACGCATACGCATAAAATTTTAATGAGATTGTTAGCGGCACGAAATATATGTATCTGCCTAGGAAAGGAAAGAGTCGGGAGAAGATAGGCTGGGTCGCCCACCCCGCCATCTGTCAACCCTTGGAAAAGCGAGTTTTCCCTTGCCAACCCCGGAAGAGCGAAAAACAAAGAATCAGGCGTGAAAGAATCAGTGAAGAACTCCGCAATTGTAATATTCAAATGCAAGGAGCCCCTCCCTCCTCCCGGAAGCCCAGTTCGTTGGGAAATTTAAATGCAATTTTAAACATGCCATAAAAATTGGTTTTAGGGGCTCCATAAAAACTCGGCAGCCTCGGGAGAGGAAAGACCCACCGCAGAAAACTGAAGTTGTACTTTAAGTACGCCGCCCTGCCACGCCCCAGTACTCAGCACACTCTTAATTAAGGGCGTGGCAGACTTAGCTGATTTGATAAAAGATTTACAACATCCGAGCTCATCTCGCGGTCCATATGGGTCGTATAGAAGCGTTTTATGCGGCTCGATGGAGTCGCTTTAGTCGTATAATGCAAATAATCATAATCGTAACATGAACTAAATGAAAAGCTGCCAGTTGGGTGCTTAAGTTCATAGATGTGATCAAAAATTGTAACTTCATAAATGACTGACAGCAGATTTCTTTTTATTTTATGTTTTGTCATTGAAAAGCAGCGTTTGAAAGACAAACCTGTTTGAAAGTTCTCAAGGCTTTTCCGTTTGGTAATCAATTTTCTTTAAGATCTTACTTTTAGATTAAAACTGAATGCCTTAATCTCTCCATATCAATCAAAATCGAATTCACTCAACTTTCATGTTGCCGCTATTGATTTTCGGAACCAGCACTAACATTTGACCTAATCGAAAGTGGAGGCCCGCCTCCCCGGACCCCTCTCACCCAGCTAGAGGAACACGAAAATTGTGTCAACTGGAAAATGCCCAGTCATACTTACACCTCTACTTGCACCTCAACCCGACGCAGCAGAAGTCACGTGCATCCAAATTGTTTACCTTCGGCGGCGACGAATGTCACGTGGAGATTGTGGGTTAAGCTTTGGCCTCCGCCAGACCCTCCTGCCCTCGGACCCTCGTAGGTGTAAAATCAATTAAAAACGAAATTCAAAAACAGCGGAACAGACCAAAGTGATTTATGCCACGCTAGCAGCCCACTCCCCTCCCACCCTGCGGCAAATCTATTTACGGGTAATTTTCGAAACGGAACAGAGAAAGAGGCAAGAGCGGTACACTGCGAAAAACTAGTAAGCTTTCGAGAAAGATACTTCTAGTGAAGAGTAGCCTGTTCCTCTTAGTTCACTTAATAAATAAAATAAGACAGTATAGAAAGAGTATCAAGGTATTATCAGTTTGGGAGCCACTTTAGTTAATGCCTTAAAAATATTGCTTTAAGTGCACAGGGAAAGGGTTGGAGAAAGACAGGAAACGTACAGGCAAAGAGAAAGGTAATGTTTAGGCGTCAGTCGGGCTCGGTGACGCACAGTAAAATTGAGAATATGCTTATGACCCAATTGGAAGACTTTTAATGAGCGGTAAGTGACATTCAGAACAGAGACATTGAAGGTGGGGGCAGTGATTTATGCCTATGGGGAAAGAGAAAGTGCTACATGACAGCCTTGAAATGAGCTAGGCAGCTCAAAGTCAACTAATAAATCAATAATTTACATATGATTGGAGATAATAAAGACTGTTAACTTCTGACTATCACTTAATATCTATTTTATGAGAGTTTCTATATCCTCGTCCATGGCCTATTTGGCAGTTCGACCGTTCGAAGAGAAGCTAAGACCGCGAAAATGGGAAGATCTTCTCCTCATCGATGGTTTTGATTGCGCTATTAATGTTAACTACCCGAAACCGAACTCAACTGAGCACGTTTTCCCAGGCCATAGCCATCCAACCCACACCCACGCCCCACGCCTTCTCCCTAGGAGCCAGATTCGTTGATTCATCTGGCCAAAAAAAGCTTAAGTACCGGAAAGAGGCGTTAATCTCTCCGCTCCACTCACCATTCCCAACTGGCCAAGTGCCCACTCGGCGAGCGCGGAGTCGATAGCGATAACGATAATGGTGATGAGAACGGCGTTGGCGGTACCCCAACTGAGATACCCTGAGACCGAGATGGAGGAGCCAGCAATTAAAACAGCTCAAGGAGAACCGTGACCGAAATTCTGAATGCTCTACGGTAGGGTATCGTTGTCAGCTAACCTATCAATCCAGTTAATAATTTGCCCAACCAACTTAGCATCTCAGTTGCCAGCACAACCTACCAATAGCAATTCAAAACCTTTCTCATTTGCAAAGTTAAAATCTTCCAAAATCCTAATAGATGAAAGCGTTAAGCATTGAGAAATCGCTGAATATCAACTTAAGTATAAAGGAAAACGATATGAAATGTTAGAAAGGAAATTCAATACGAGTCCTAACAGGCCCTTAAATCTCTCCTTGCGGTAGACTCTGGTCCGCCTTTGTAAGGCCTTCAGTGCAACGTCGAGTGCGGAAGAAGAAGAAGAAGAAGAAGAGGGAGGGGGGTGTGTGGGATGTTGCAGAGGAGCCGGCGGCAATGCAGCAATGGGAAGAAGTAGGCTTGTGGAAGGGGCAAAAGTTACGACAACAGTCGTCGCGTCACAAACGTGGGAGCTTTTTATGAGTTTCGCCCGAAAGATCCACACGGCCGAATTTGCCTTGCCACAAAACGTGGGCCGTAGTGGGGGCCATAGTGGGGGCACGGGGGCATAGAGGGGGTCTTCCAGGGCGGTCGGCGGATGGCGGTAGGTGCTGCTGCCACGGAGCAGCTGTGCGGTTTTAGCCAGCGGCAGCTGTTGCCGCCAATTGATTGAAATGCCGCCCGTTCATTCGACTGGGCGGTCATCTGTCTATCTCTTACCGCCCCCTCCCCATCACCCGCTGTCCCTTCCACTTCAAGTACTTATTGTTGTTTTTCAGATACTTTTTGTTGTTTCATATCTTCAAGGGTGCTCTCAAAATACTTTTCTTTATTTCTTTCGGCCTGTTGTTGTTTTCCCTCTGCGGTTTGGGTGAACAATTTTTATGAGAATTTTCGTCGGTTGAAAAACTTTCAATTTCGTATTTATGAAAAAATGAAGGGGCGGCGGGGAGAGGGGCCTTGCAATTGCACTGCAAACTGTTACAAAATGGAAATTCCGTTCAAGCAAAAAACAATCTCCCCCAAGCTCCGAATGGGCTTACACAGCGATTTTCCGTTGCTGGCCATAGGATTCAGCTCAAAAGTGAAGGAGTACCGATGATTAACGGCTTAAAGCGAGGGAGGAGCCGACTGGCAGATAGAGCCATTTCCTAGTTTTGAACGGAGCAGGTTGAAAAATAGCCGCTAGAAAGTGCAGTCCCTCCTCTCACTCTCTCTCTATATATAGTACAGTATCGTTTAATTTTTCCTTTCACAAAAGTAACTCTAATTGAGTTCAATCATCCACTCCACTGAGTACTTATAATTAGTAGATCCGAAACTTAAATTCGCATTATAATCGCATAATTACAGGTGCACTGATTAAGTCCGAGGCAGCTGTTAAGAATCGTGTGAGTTTCCCTATGCAAATCGCGAAGTGGCTGAACTATTTTTAACGACATGCAATAATCAAGCTAATAAGCAGGCTAAGCCCACTCCCCCCCATTCGTTTACCATTAGCAAATGCTCTGCAATGCTTCGCTTCCCTAATTCAAAGCGAGTTCTATCTTTCTCATCTCTCGCAATTATCATAGCGAGGCACGAACAGCTCAACTGAACCGCAGCCAAGATGTTGTAATAGAATTTTCCTACTCCCCCCTCAGGGCAGCCCTTTGCTGCGGCGCAGGGGAAATCTAGAATTAAAAGCCAATTGCGACTATTACACAATCCGCATATACAAATTTCCAATAACTTTGCTTACTCGCATGTGAAAATGCAGCAGGGGGCGAGTAGATCCCCCCTACCCCCTGTGGCATATTGCGCAGCATCTTGAATTTCCGCCCTTTTCGCTAGACTTCCCTTCCCCTTCCCGTTCCCGTTCCCAACAGATCCGCAATGAGAGAGAGCGGCGGAATATCCAAGGTAAGATACAGAGACACAGATATAACTTACAGATACGGACAGTGGGCACTCGCTATCGTTGATAGGGTAAAGGGTTTGGTTTGGAACACAGTTATGATATCAGAACTTGCTGTTAGTTAGCCTTTGCACCATCAGTTTGGGTAGAAAAGGCGGGAGTTTGCATCTTTTGATAGAGAAGAAAACTGGAAAAAACTGGGCAAGAAGAAAAACGCCGACCCCCCTCCCCCCTAGAAAACCCCGTCGCTGTGCTCATCAATTTTTGCTTTTGTTTTGCTTTGGCTTTCGCATCGCAATTGCGTCGTTTGCTGTCGGTCGACTGACTGCCTGCTGTTTTTGTGGCCACGGTTGTTGCATCACCGGCGTGCAACGACAACAACACGCCCCCTTCGGTCCACCCCTTTCGCGTCAACCGTGCGCCGCCCCCTTGGACAACACCTTGTGACTGATCGCATCGGGCGCAGACTGAAGCTATTTTTAGTCCGAGATACTTGCAGATGTATCTAGCCCGCAACGAGGAGTATGTAAACTGAAGCGGGCCTCCTCCCTTCAGCCCCCCAGCAATCAAGTCCCTCCACTGAGAGAAAGCTCTAATCATTAAATTTAATAAGAAATAATCACAGCTTTCAACATCTATTCTAAGCAGTTTTGAATCTTTGAGTTAAGAAAACTTGATAATGTATCTGCAATATGCATAAGCCATCCCGATTTCTCCCAGTGCTTCTGTAATGGCAAGTCATGCTACGCTCGTGTGATTTATAAGGTCTTTGGCCCTCTCCCCATCTGCTCCCCAATCGTAGTTTTTGTTTTCGTTCGCTCTCGCTGTCTGCCTCTCTTCTTTGTTTTGGTTGCCTTCTTCTGCGTCGTCTGCGGCATCATTGTAAACTCATCGTAAACAAAGATAGAGATAGATATTAAGAGATGGCGAGATGGCAAGATGGCAAGATGGAGGCGGGACGGCTGCAGATTCCCAGATTTATCTTTGTGGACGAGGCCAAAGAGCCGAGGTAGACGGCCAACCGAGATACCAATTTTGCGCAGCGCCATTTCAATATTATGACTTCGGGCCGGCCTGGCCCAGTTTCCCATGAACCGAACTTTTCCACTTTTGTTATCGGCGAACTGCGTCGCAATTGATCAGCCCACTGATCACATCACTCGCCTGTCTTCCCCAACTGCGCACTGCACTCTTGATGGCTGACCAAATATTTTTGGCAAATACCGTAATCAGGGAATGGTCTAGGAAAGGGGGTCAGAAAGTTAGGTTGGAGCCTCGCAACCTAAAGTTCATCATTATCATTATTACGCCCTGTCCCATCTAATTAAATTCCTTTAAGTGCCCGAGACACACTCCCACATCGGAATTAAAAAAGGAATAAAACATCGAGTTGGATAAACTGTTTGCTTATCCGAATGCTAATCAGACTGGCGGGGAATGTTTGCCAATCCATTTGAGAAATTAACCATTAACTGACAGCTAATTAAGAGGGCATAACAGCGCCCAGCCCCTCCCCAAGGCTGTCCCATCTGCATTAGCCACGCTGACCTTTCGGTTCGAGCAGAAAGTGAAAAAGTTCAAAGTTCAGCCATGGATTATTCACATTGCCACATCAATAGGCCAAACTGCCACGGAAGTTCGCTTGTTCTGATTTCTATACGTCCGGACAGCCCGTCACTTATCGGCGGAGAAGAGGCAGTCCGGCGGAAGGAATCTCTGAATCATATTGCGAACTATAAACTATATTCTACGAATCAGTAAGGAATATAGTAATCTTGGAATTAGCTTCATTAAGACGGGGGAAGCAGTAGATTAGGAAGAAGATTTAGAGCAAAAGCCACTCAAATATTATTATTTGTTATAATATTATTTGTTTATTATCATTTATGTGGTGTTGTGTCAACTTGCAGTAAACAACAAATTAACAAAAGCCCAACCCATGAGAGTAAGGCGAGCATTCAACCCGCAAGCTCCGATTAGGCTCTAAAGAGTGAATCAAGATGTGACCCCAGCGGAGGGCAGAGGAAAAATCCTAATTGGAAACATTGCAGATTGAAAAAACAACTTGGAAGATTAAGATGGGGAATGCCCATGCCACTGAATCTAACTAATAGTAACTATAGCAAGGGGTCTAACATGTTTCTCACTCAATTAAAATGTTAAAAAAAACTGTAAAACGAATTAGAGATAGTGATTATCCGCCTTCAGTTGCCAAATAGAGAAAAGTCTATAAAAGCCTTTTCTTTTGCTGATGAAATTGCTGAGATAATGGCATAAGCCATCCAAATTCGAAATCTTCCCACCAGAGTATTCCGGCGGCGCTCTTCTTTCCCATCAAAACTTGCGTTTCAATTACGCGCTTGAATTAGAGTGTACACACGAGTATCTGTGCCGTACTTATAGGTTGTAACAACAGCCATAGATAGACAGACCGAGCTCAATGGCGCTCGACGCTTTGTTATTTCGGGAAAGCTTTTATTCATTCAATCATTATAATTCCATTCATTGATTCACATGGACAGGGGCCAGACTAGCCAGCTTATGTGCGACGATTTGTGTACATAGACCCGGGGCTAGATTCACAATCATAATTTGATGTTCGTATTCGTTTCAGTTCTTTGTTTTATTGCCTCAAAACATGCTTAGTGTGAGCACTCTCTTTAGAACGTAATAGCATTCTGTTTAATCGCATCTCAATCTCTCATTCAATTCAATTTATTGCTGACTCCCCAGTTCGTTGCTGCTTCAGGTGGCGTAGGACATCGCAAGGGATAGTGTTTCAATGGTAATCAATTCAGCGGCCAAGTTAATTGCCATGCGAAAAGGTTAGTCGAGCATTTGAGCGGTTCCGAAAATAACTCTGTGTGTAGAAGCAACACGTGCCTCGAGTTTAACGACCCGTCGGATGATCGAGAGGGGCTGTTCAACCCCACGGCGGATGATCTATGTGCCCGAAGGAGCTAATTTACGACCTGGTAAGTGGCCGACGAAAACACCCAGTGAGAATTCCACTCGCGGCTTGGTTGAGTCCAGTTCGCTTTGGTCCAGTCTGGTTAGCTTGGGGCTCTGACATTGTGGAAGGTCCGATTGGGGTACCTGACGTGGGTTATTCCGTAGATTGCGGCCACGACGGAGGAGTGAGATCAGCGTGAGATTTGTGGCGTTAGATAAAGCAATTTAGATATCACTCAGTACAAGTGAATAAATGTCGACGACGCCTTGCGAACAATTTCACCACATCAGGTAAGAAACTTATAGTTTCGCCAGCTAAGTAGGGCCCAGAAAGATCGAGGCTTGGGAAGAATATGAAATTGGGAGTTCATCTTTCAGCCCACCGAAATGTCAATCAAATCAGCATATATTTCCATCTATTCTCCCGATTACAATAATCCAAATGCCATGCTAGGCTTATCCACGACGTCATACGTGATGCACCCCCGAACCGAGACAATTAAGATGATTTATCGATTGTCTTTAGCCTGCCCCTTCCGCGGGTGCCGTTCTGCATACGGATAAGTCCGTGGCTCATCATTAGCCCGCCTTCTACCATCCACCAGCCCACCCCTACAGCTGTGACATGTTCAACAAATTACGTTACTGACTTTGATCCTGCAAGCCTGGAACAAACAGGCAAACGATAATAAACCGCAACAGTTTGTCACCAAATACATCAATGTCAAGTCGGCAGCGATGCTCGGCGTGGGGGTTAGCAACTTAAATGGGGGAGAAGCTGTCCTGCCGCACAGCTGCTCGATGGAATTTGATAGATTCCCGGCCATCAACTTTCATCATTTTGCATCTCGAACTAATAATAATGAGCCACCAAGGGAGGCGCCGCATCGCCCACATCTGGCTGATTGCAGATTGCGGATTTGTAGTCGCTCCCTGCCAGCCGGTGACTTTTCCAGACCTATTTTTAGAACCCACAACTGCCCACACACATGGCGGCCACCAGAGGGGAACAGCTGGAGCGGTTGGAGCAACCGACGTCACCAGAAACCAGCGCCCGTAAAGCTGAGTCGTGGGTAGAATAATCCCGTCCGTGGGTAGACATCCTGCGTGGGAATCGAGGCGTAGGCGAAGTTGCCATTTTGCCTGCCCTGAATGCGTATGAACTTCTTGCCGATTGCACTTTCAGCTCCAGAGCCACGCGGGTGGCAAAGGCCAATTAGAACGTGCTAAAATATTCAGTTAAATTGAAATAGATACAGCTGGAAGGGGGACGAAGGGGGAGAGATGGGTTGCCGAAAAAGGGATTGATACTCTTTGGGGCTTTGGGGTTTAAGAGGAAATAGTTGGAAAATCTTAAACATTCTTACTCTGAGCTAAGATTATCCGTAAATAGCAAATATCTTTCATAATTACACTCGCACTACCCACTCCCTCCCACTTTGTGGACCCAAGAACCGCCCACTGCAATTCGATGGCTGAACGCTGGCCAAGTTCTTTCTTCTCATAAATTCTCATTTCTCAGCTTCGCCAAGGGAGGTGAATTCCCACAGGAGAACAGGCTTTAGATGGAGCACCCAAGGAGGTGGATAGAACACTAGGACTTCAGCTAATTCGCTGGGTTAAGAGACCCCATCGAGGAGGCGATTTCCATTGAACGAGAGGCTGTAGCGTAGTGGCCATGTATCTACCAGTAAATGGGATGCATCTGGCTGGTATATGTGCCAATGGCCGAGCCTAAATAGGTGTCGGGTACAGTCTCTCACTTCCAATCCCACTTCCAGTTGCACTGCTCCACATTCGCAGAAGCCGAAGCTGGCACGAGAGCCCTCGCTTATATATCCGTGCAGATCGGGTATATATCCGTGAACTCGTACATATTGCCCCACATCCGTACGTCGGTATACAAGCCGCAGAATGTTCACAGGACTCCAGGCGGTTCGGTGGAGTGTATCTGCTGGATACATTGTGCAATAAAATATTTACACGATACATTTTGTCTGCTGCCATTCTGAGGAATACTTGGCCCTGGCATCTGCGGCATCAAAAGCGGTAACTGAATGCCGAACATAGCAGGTCCTTATGCTCTCCCTCCTGCCGCTTAGCTTAAGCTGAGACGCTTGACTCTGCCACGTTTACTCATTTATTCATTCAGCTGGGCATCTACTATGCGTGCGTTTTTATGGCAAATTAATTAATGAGCGTGTGTTGCCACAGAGAAAGTGGTCAAGTTTTCTATTCATAATCTACTTAGTGAGTTGTCCTCTCGCAGTAAGAAGGGGGATAAGGATCTTAGTTCTCTGAAATAGTTTGGAATTTTTTATGTTTCGTAAAAGAAGTCCGAGCTTAAACTTCAGAAACTGAGGGATATAGCCAAAAAACACAATGGCCAGCACTAAAATGCTACGGCCATGGCTGCCACCCCCTGCGCACGCCCAGCATCATTCAATGCAAAATTCATTTACGTTGTCCTGTTTCAGGTTTTACGTTACGCTACGAGGCCCATATACGAGCTATATCCTCGGCTATGTGGCTATATATACGTATATAACCGTTTATCTGCACCCGACTCGAAGCCGAGTGCAAAGCACGAAGAGCCGAGTGTCCCGTCATCGTCCTTTTACGATAAATGCAACTACGAGCCAAGTGACGAGTCCGGTGACGTAACAGCCCAGGCGAGTGAGAGCGAGTGAGAGGCAGCATGAGCCCACGCTAGCGTAAAACCTCGGGCATAGTAACCTATTTACCAAAGAAGCTCCTTCGCATACACACACACAAAATACACATACACACATATATATAGCATTCATATACGTAGGTACATACAGCAGTTGCCTGTGCCGCCCCCAACGCCCACATTTCCGCGCCTGTTGCAGGGTTATTCCTTTTTTGTACCCTCTCGACTTTAAGCAGTGACGTCACAGATTACGTATACGTCCATAGCTCATCAGAGGGCCTCCCGCAGCGCGATTACGAGTCTGGCGAAATAGTGACTCTGTGACCAGGAAATTAGCGTGTCCGTCACTGGCGTCATTGGTGGCGATTCGTATCGGCTCGAAGCGTCTCGAATTCGAGCGACACGTGTCGGGCCTGCCGCCATAACTTGACACTAGGCCATTGGTAATCGGCACTCCGTATCCCCTATCGGTGTGCTGCATATGTGTCGGTCAGTAACGGCAACGAGAGCAGAGTTGCTTGCAATTAGCTGTAAAAGCCAATAACGCAGCTTCCCTCGCATTTGAGATATAAAGTCTCGACAGTGTTGCAAGCTGTTATGATCACTTTAAGAAGCAGTGTTGGAAAAGGTAAATGCTGTTTATTAGGGTACATAGCAGGAGCGAAACGAAGAAGGTTAGATAAGGTAAAAATACTTATCCTTACGTTATTAGGAATCTTACGGGCATTTAGTTAAGTAAGGAGAGTAAGTTTATGCAATTTGTACTAACAAAGCATTCCTTTCAAAAGCTCCTACCTCCTGCAACCTTACCGAGCTTAGTGGCTCGAGTAAAGGCAAAGTTCATTAAGGGGGCGTTAAAAAATATGTAATTTGGGAGACCTTTTAACGGTAGCCCCCTGAGGAACTCTATTTAACAAGTTCATTATTCCCTATAAAACAAATTATATTATCACCCTTGAGCCGCACAATAAAGGGGGGAGGGGGCGGGGAGAGGCTGTAATGGGTGAGACGTCATGACAATTCATTTCACAGTTTTTGGCGCAATTTTCGGATGTTGGGCGGAGTGGGTGTTGCCGGGGCGGAAAGTCGAGGGGAGTGGAGGGGCGTGGCGAGGACGAGTGCGAGTGCGAGGCCGAAGTGCCTTGCCTTTGATCTGAGTAATTGGGTTACCAGGACAGCGTCGCCGTCTTGCTCTGTTGTAACACAGCATGTTGTGGGTGTTTTTTGTGTGTGGGAGGTCGGTCAGAGGTCAGGCTGGTGGGCGGCCCTTTGCGATTCCAGTTACCAGTAACTGCCACACTTCAGGGCCGCAATGTCCAACTCGGCTGACAGTTTGACAATATGTCCAGTCCTCCGACGTCCCGATGATGTTGATGCGTTACGGGATCCATAAATGGCAATTGAATTAGCCAAGGGGATGCAATTACCTCAGGCGGCGCCATCAAATGGTTACTGAATCCATTCATGGCATGACCTTTCGATTGCACTCCATTCCAGCTCCAATTCTGAGTTCCATTTCAATAAAGGTTATAAAAGCTTAACCTCTTTGTAGATGCTACTGGACTGTCCAGTTTACTTTCCCTTTTAAACACTCAAATCTCCTCCTCCCTCAAGGATCCCCAGATAGCATCTCTCCACCAGCATACCATTAACACTAGATGCTCCGGGTGTCGCTGTCGATTAGTTCCAGCTTCTCGTCCCCGTTCCTAGCTTTCTTCTGGATTTGTTTCGGTTTCGGTTTCAGCTGAGTTATTTATTATTTAAGCGCTGCCTGCAGGGCAAGTGCAACTCAGTCGTCGGCGAGCGGCCGCTGAAATAGCCGCAAAGTGCTTAAAAGCGAAACCGAAACCGAATCCAAAACCAAACTTAAACGCGCGAGTGCCAAGGCAGAGTTCTGTAAATTTCAGTTTCAATCGAGCGTTTTCCGACGTCGTCACCTGGCTGGTACGGATCCACTCGCTTCAGGCGCCTCCGGCTATGCGAAAGGTGAGTGAGGGTCTTGCATTTCGTGGTGGAAAGGTCAGAGGTAAGGCCCAGAACATTCCACAGAGCCCCGCAAAAGCCCACATGGCACCGCCCACTCTCGCACCCGCAAAGGTCACATGTTGTCTGCTATGGCTTTTTTGCTCTTCTGCTTTTGCTATACTTCTGCCTTTGCTGGTGCTGAACTTGAACGATGGCGTCGCAGCCTGCAACGCTTGCAACAAAAAATCAGGGTTGGCAAAAGGCAGTCGGCCCAAAACGCTACAAACTTGTGGAAGTTTCCTTGATTTTCAATTACTTAAAGCATAATCTTAGTAGATTGTTTAACTTAATACTTTTTTAATATAAAAGTATTATTTTAAACTCAAAAAGACAGTCATACTGTCTTTTCCCGCTCAAAATGCCATCGAATATTAATTACCTGAGAACCAAAAAAATCTCATAAAACATTGCATCCCTGACGAAAAGACAAAGGCACGGGGCTGAAGCTCAGAACGATAGGCCTAGAAAAAGACCCTGCCGCCCCCTCACACCCTTTTGCTCTGGCAGCGGCGAGCAAACATTTTCGCTACGACGCAATTGGAAAACATATTCATGCAATCATCAATTGTGCTTTGGCCCACGGAACAAAAGCACACACACAAGTTTAGGAAGTGCCACTAAAAGAAGACTCAAAGGGGAACTACGAACGGGGAATACCCTAGAATTGAGGAAACTGTCATATTAGTAGATATTATAAGCCATTGCTTCTATAAATTATAGCTTGCCTCCTGTATTATCTATCTCAAAACTAAGCAGTTCTTTGAAAGTAAGGCCTTGCTAGATAGGATAGATTTAAAGATCTTAAAACCTTCAAAAGGCCATTGGAGAGCTAATAACTCAAAACTAATGCATATGTAAATGGCAATATACGTTCGTACGCCGATGACGAAAGGCCAGTTCGTAGTACCGGATCGTTCATGGATATCTGCCCGATTTCCAGCTGGCATCTGGCATCGTACGAGCCCGACTGACGAAAGTGTACCGGAACCAATGTACAGCGCACTTGTCGTGTTGCACGTGAAATGGGAACGTGGGAATGGATGGTGAGCCGGGTGAAAAGGTGGTGAGTCGCCACGGAGGCGCCACCCAGAAATTATTTATTCTTTCAGCCGAGCTGCAGTCACATGTCGGTGGCCCGTCCTTCGCCGGCTGAAGAATATAAAAACGAGCGTTTAGAATTTATTAACACACCGTTTGAGGAAAGTTGGTTTCCTCCATGTGCCTGCTCTTTTTTTAATTGACCATTGCAAATTCGTTTGGCGCCAATTTTATTTTCACGCCGCCGGGCGCCACACGCGGCGTATGCGCAATCTACACCGAACGAAATGGGAGGTGGTGCGAAAAGGGGGTACGTGTGAAACTCTTGATGATTTGTTTTCCGGCCCTTCTATTTCTCTTTTCGTGTGCGTTATATTTGTTTGTCGTGCAATGGCCCAGACTGGCGGGGGAGGGGGTGTTAATTAAATTATGGCTTTTAATTCAATTGTTTCTGTTCGATATGTGCATTAATTTATAATCAAATTCGATCAAAACTCAAAGGGGAAAGAGCATAACTATGTTAGTTTATCATACCATGGCAAACCTCTGTGGGACTTGGGAAATCTGTTTAATAATTCAAAGATCATATACTATTCCGTATAACTTGATAGGTAAACAGATTTTAGAAATCATGTTTAAGACCTTTTCCCCTCCCTTCACAACCTTGTACCTTTATCAAATTGAAATTAAAAGCCCTGAAGGAACTGTAGAAGATAAACGACGCCTTCAAGCAGAACTTGAAAATTCAAACCGAAATACCAAATCTCGCTTTGCACTTGCCCAGCTAGGAAGCATTTCTAAAGTTTGTCCCATAACTTAACCGAAACGCCATATTTCCCCCGTCAATTATGTTGATTAAAACGAAATATTTCTCCGCCTTAACCCGCTGCCACGGAGCCGTGTCCCCCCACCACTGTTTGCTAATAAATTAAACAAATTGAGGACGGATCGTCGGGTCCATTGATGTGTAACTCTGGGATACCGGCGAGTCAGCGGGCTTTATTAATGGGCAAACTTAGTGACAACTAAATGAGTGCTCCGAGGGCTCCAAGCCGGTTTAGGTTTAGGGCTTCCAAGCGAGGGGAAGCCCAGCAATTAAACGAGACCAGCCCGAAACAGGTGAACAAAACTGAGAATGTATGCCCCAAAGACCGATCATCCGCTAATGATTTGGCTTGCGAGATCGCCTCTGGAATGCCTCAAAAGATCGAACACTGAAACAGAAAGCCGAAGTCCGAACCAAAAATCAAACACAAACCGAACTTCGCTTTTCGATTTTAGTGGAGTTTTGAGAAATTAATATTTTATGCTAAGTATTGAGCATCAAAAATAATGCGTATGCAAATGGGATTTGGGATTTTAAAAATATTTTCGACCCCCTCCATTCGATTTTCAGGCGACATTGTGTCTCGCCGAACCTCGCTCGCCGCTGCTGCCCATTAAAAATGCTAATTTCGAAATATTTTTTAGCTAAAAGCAAAGCTCAAAACCGCAAAGCAAAAACAAGAGCGCTGTGTTTGCTCATTAACAAATGAATTAGCCAGAAAATGCTAAGAGCAGAGGGCAGAAGCAAAACGATTTCAGATGCGTGTCCCGAAAGATACTCGGCCAACTCTGAAAAAGATACAAAAGTTAGTATGAAAAATGAAATTGAATTTTAGTATTTATTTAGGATCGGTTGCCCAAAACTTCTGGGAATCCACAGGCAAAGTAGTGACCACACGACTGATATGCAAAGAGATTAAACACGACTTGTCAATACAGATACATAAATAAGGGGAAACCCACGAAGTACGATTGATCTAGTTTTGTCTAAGTTAGAAATAAAAACCATAAACTTTGGTAGAAACAAAACGAAATGAACAAGAACTAGTCAGAACAGATACCGATTAGTGAACAAATAGAAAATTTTTACTTTTATTAACAAAAAATATCTCAATGCATAAAACTGAAGAACAAAAACAACAAATCGTCAGGGGAAAAACACGATGACGAAAGAGAGTTGGCGTCAGCGTCGACGTCGGCAGGGCAGCGCTGCAGTTTTCGCTTCCCCTTAATTTTGTTTTGTTTTCGCTGTATCTCGCTCTAGCAGCCGTCTTGGGTTTCGTTTCGTAGTAAAACGTAAAACCGAGAATGAGAGCAGAGCAGCAAGTGAATTTCATTTCCACCCTCCACAAGCGAATATACAGAGAAAAAGGCGCGCGAATGTTGAAACGATGGGAATTTGGACCGAGCGATCTCAATAAATTGTGGAATGCGAGTGGAAGGCATGTGGAACTTAAGAGCGCGGATCAACGAACGATCCAACCGCTTGTCGGTGAAAAGGCAGTGGGAAGAGAAAGGGGCAACAGTTCCAAATAGTTCGAATTCCAGCAAATGCACATATCTGGAATGGGAGCCAGAAAGAAAGCGAAGATGCGCCCAAAAACCGTTAAAGTTGCATCTATTAATTCTGGGGGAGTGGCACTGAGTCACACTTGATTTTGCTTTTAGAAAGATCTCGATAAAAAAGAATCCCCAACGAATTCATGCAAATAAAAACGGCATCCGTTGCAACAACAACTAAATGAAGGAAAACAAGTGCGTCACTTGCTCATAAATAAATAAATAATTGATGGGCGGCGGCGCAATCGAAATGTAAAAAGAAAACGCAAATAGCTAGCCAATTCGCGGCAATAACGGGACCGTGACTTGCAAATCGCAAATTCACTGAAATGAATTTGAAACACAAATGTAACTGTTTTTCGGACGAAATGAAATTAAAAACAAGCCAGTTCTGGAAATAAATTTATAAACAAATTGAATGTACTAACAAATAATTGGATGGATAATGGCTAAAACTGTGTTTATTTTAATGTACAAATGTATGAATGTACATGTTTGTATGTCATGTACATATGTATGTATGTATGTACTTACTTGCATGTGCATGTGTTTGTACATATGGACATTGGATATGCACTAATATGTACATTTTATGCTTTCTAATCCATCCATCTTGAATTATTTTGGAGTTAGGTATTTTTTCGAATTACTTCGCGTCCCAAAAGTAATATTTATGTTGATTAAAGCACTGATTAATATAAAATAAGTTGCCTGCTCCTCGTCTCTCTCGGTCAAAACGTAACACTGCAGCTCTCCTTCTCTTTTTTCCAGCTCTCCTCTCTTTTCTAGCACTCTTGAGTTTCGTTTCGACTAGAGTGTCCCATTTCCGGCGTTCCCCATGTCATCATGCCTTCCACTGCTTTCGGTCCGAAATGCGATTTTTGTTTTGCTCGGTAGTTCAGTCGGGTTTCCACCTTGGCCGCGCAAAGTTGAATTTTCTGAGTGAACTTGGAAGTTGAAAAAACGCAGAGCTCGACTAAAGTGACGCGAACTAAGCAATAATTCACCAAAATTGCAGTTTCTTAAAATATTAGAAGCACGACGCGATCGCAAATAAATAAAAATAAAACAAACGCTTTTCAAGCGGAGTTACAAGAGATCTATCGACTACGAGACGAGGACCGAGTTTTCCTTTAGCGCGCCAAAAGGAAAAGCGAGTAGAAATCCCGTGTCGTGTTAACGTCTGCCCGCAATTCGCAATTAAAACAATCTTACAATTGTCGCCGAACGGTGAAACCACAAGTGAATAAGAAGTAACAGTAAAAACAAGACAGCGCATGGAAAAATAAAGTGAAGCAAAATAATTAGTTGAGAAAACAGTGAAAAGAAAATCAACTGAAATTATGAGTGAGGAGAGCGGCTGACGATAGCAATCTGTTCACCGTTGTCTTCTTCCTCTGCCTCTTCTTCCGATCCCGAAAACGGAGGAGACCGCGAAAATACCATGAAATGCAAAAGCTGGTCCAACAAAATCAACAACTACGTTGTGCGCAAACTGAAGTCCATCAAGGTAAATATTCCACCAGGAAAAACGAATTCGACGAATTTCGAAAAAGATTCATCAGACTGGCTTATAAATTATTTTACACACTAAAATAATTTAAAAGTGAAAATTTCTTGAAACAACTACTAAGAATGGAATAAATAATTATCTGAAGTGGACTGCTTTGAACTTGTGGCACATTTGTTAAAAATTAGCATAATTAATGTGTGGGTAGCCTTTAAATCAAATTAGATTTGAAAACTTTCCACTGAGAGCACATTTTGGCTCAAGAAATCAAATCCTCGCGAAGTGGGCCATAAAATAAGCTAATACAATGGATGTCTGTAGAATAACCGCTTTAAACCCCATCTAAATGATTTTTATTATGAATACAATTTCAGATGCTTATATGTGACAATATATAAATAGGCAGTGAATGTGTATAATTAAAAAGTCGACTCCCCTTGACAACGGAAATAAAATATATATTAACGAGCGAACTTCAGACCCACATTACTGTTTTTAAAAACTGCAGTTACTTGCGCCGAGCTCAGTTTCCATTTTCCTTTTAAACACCAAAAAGAATATGTATTTATGATTTAGCCATTTGTTTTTATCTTTTCGATTAGC
Organism: Drosophila eugracilis; assembly: GCF_018153835.1. Lineage (NCBI taxonomy): Eukaryota > Metazoa > Arthropoda > Insecta > Diptera > Drosophilidae > Drosophila > Drosophila eugracilis. The sequence goes on along the minus strand of NW_024572964.1, from coordinate 220,530 downwards.
CAGAAACCAAGAAACTTGGCCAATAAATCATTTATTTAATTTTCTCTTGCACTCAAACTCAAACAAATGTAACGCTGCCATCCTCTCCTTTGTTATCTTCTTTTCCCCGACTTGACCACTTTTTTTTCCTCCGTTTCGCCGTTTCCTTTTTGCATTAACTTCTGGAGTGGGGGAATAGACGCAGACGCCTTTCACTTGCATGTCTGTTGCTCGATCTGCTGTTATTATTATTACTGTTTTTGTTGTTACACAAACTCATTCGCTTACACACGTACATATTTTAAAATATTTATTTACATTTGAAGTTGCCGTCGCTCTCTGGCTCTTGCTTTGTTTACGACGTCTCTCGCCTTCTTCGTCTTGCCCTGCCCTTCGCTCTTCACGCATTTTGTTTTGTCCGCTCTGTTTTTCAGCCATTCCTTTCCACTTCCCTGTTTTCCTTGTGTCTGTGTGTGTATTCGTATTCCGTTTCCCCATCCCCTTCTTTGTTTATTTTTACACCATCTCTTGCTCTACCTCTCCCTCTCGCGCGAAAATTCCTCAAATTCTTTTTTGTCCACATTTTCCAGCGGGAAAAACTAGTTTTTCCAGCAGCGCTGCATTCTTGGCCTCCACGTCTCCTTCTCTTTCTCACCCTTAGTCCATCTCAGTCTCTGCTTCTCGCTTGTTTACAGTTAGGAATGCGGTCGCCCTCTCTCTCTTACACAAAGAGTGCTCTTCGGCTCTCTTTGCTGTTGTGGATTTGAATTGGATTGTAACTTGTTTTCGCCTTGTTTATTTATAAAAAGTCACTGGCAAACAATTACAGTGCAACAATTACGCTCTCAAAAGTGGCGCGCAACTTGTTCGCCTTGTAAAAAATTGTGACGCCAGCGGCGACGCGACTGCGCTGCTTTGGCCCCATTTAACTGGGCGAGAGAGGGGAGAGAAGCACTCTCTCGTATGGCACTCGGATCCACTCGGCTGCCAGAGCTGTCGAAGCTGCGAGCAGAGCGAAATGGAAGTCTCGCCCGAATATAGTTTCTTATTGGATTTCAAACCGGACGCTTCGTGCACGCGTCGCTCCACTCTCGCACACACACCCACACCGCGCTGGCATTGATATACATATACACACACACGACGCCCAAGTTCGTGTGCTGTTGTTGTTGTGTGGTGGTGCGATTAAATAATACTCCACAAAAGGCCAAACAAATTACATAAAATCGGAATCAAAATAAGTGTCTCCGTGTTGTGTTCAAAGTATAACCGATTGTTTTCATTAGTCAAAATAGAATAGTAAATTGTATAAAAGTGAATAAGTTCCTACAAAAAAAACATTCACACACACATATACAGCGTCTTGTTTCTTATAAATTTTTCCACTGCGTCGGAATTATCGCTTTAAAAGTTGTTGTTATTGTTGTTCGATTTGGCAAATTCCTGTCAAATATCTGTGTTTTGTTTCAACAAACATATATATGCTACGTGAGATTATTAATTTGTGCAAAGCAAAAGGAAAAAACCGAGAAGGTTGAAAAATTAAAACGAGCAAATAAATAAAATTAAAACCCACACGCACACACATAGATGCAAAGCACGCGCAGAGCCGAAAAAATACGCGCGCTTTATTGAGAGTGTGTGTGTGTACGCTAGCTGGCTGCTCTTCTTCCTGCGTGTGCCCATTGGAATTTGTACCCCAAATCGCAATTACAACATACACAAACAGAGAGCGCCCGCCTGCCATCTCGCTCTCTCGCCCGCCTAGTACGCAGCCAGGAGAGAGGAGTAGAGAGAGAGAGAGAAAAAGAGCTCCAAGTTTTGTAATCGTTGATGCCCAAGGCGCTTAAACGTAAGTTGTATGAGTGTATGTTAGTTGTCGAGAGCCGTTGCATTTGCATTCTAGTTCTGCGCTCTCTCGAATGCATTTTCATTCATAGGCGCATATTTACTATTTGGTAACGTGCTCTTTACACTAAGCTCCGAATTTTGTGTTTGAGTGTATTTAAACTAACAATCATGTTCACAGTGTAAGCAGGCAGGCCTTGCTTCTTCCGTCAAAGTCAGAGCGAGTTCAAAATTAATCGTTTAAATTTTCATTAAAACTAGAATTCCTAACATGGATCAACTTCAGGTATTTAACCGCTGTAAAAGAACTATTTCACTCAGATCTGCGTTAGTCTGATTTTTGAAATCCAGCAGCGAAAGGCGTTGGCTAAAAATACAAAGCCTGGAACGACGAACATAATAAAATAGCTACCAAAATTTCCGCGAATTTTTTATTACTGTTTGTGCATAAATTTTGTGTCTGCTTCTGTCGGCGAGGTGTTAGTGCCCCGCCCACTTAGTTACCAACATTTTCTCTAGCACTAGTGTCAGAACACGATGGCTGAGAGCAGTTTAGATAGTTACTGCTTAGCGGTTAGTAGTTCCAAAAGATAATCGTAATAAAAATGAAAGAAAAAGATGAAAAGTTGTTGAATCAGTTTAAGGGGCTCGTTTGCCACACAAACAAGCAATCAAAACAAGCAAAAACAAAAACGCTAATGATAGTTTTACCTTTTTTTTTGTTGCTTTGGCTTTTGCTTTTGCTGCGTGTGTGTGGCCTCGGCTAGCATTTTCAATTTTAATGTGCCAAAATTAAAAACATTTGTGTATATTTAGCGTGTACGGGTTTGGTTTTCCTTTCGCAATAAACTTTGGCCACATACCTTGAGATAGACAGCCCACCTCCCTCTCTTCGGGCTATTTCTAATCAAACGTCCCCTCGAGTGGTGCATTTTGGCTTTCGATTGGCTGCATTCTGTAGACGAAAATCTTATTTATAAATATAAATTAAACCCGGTGGCAGGGGCGTGCGAAGGGGGCGGCCTGAGGTGGCAGCAGAACGTCCAACCGCGTTGGCCCGGCAATAAAATAGATTAATTTAAATGTCATTTTTGTCTAGACGCCGCAGACGACGCTGACAACGAGTCGTCGGGCGGTTCTGCTCTATGTTTATAGATCGGTTACATATATCCCCATATTCATTCCCATCCCCCACATAATGCATATATAAGATCGACTCGGACTCGGTCTCGGTCTCGGACCTGTGTCATCTGCTTTTCGGCAGTTCTCTTGCTCTTCCCCACAGTCTAGGAAAACTTTCCCGATTTTTAAAAATTTTCCAAAGCATCTTTATGGATCTTCTTAATGTGGTTATTATTGTAATGTTCGTCTCGATGCAAATCAGTTTTTTCAGGTGCCGTGTGAATCTGGTTGGGCCCCTGTAATGAATAACAATAAAGTTCGGAATTTTGGGTATTTCCTGTTTAGTTATTGGCCCCTGAAGTTTTTTTTTCTTTTTTTTTTTTTGGCCATTCACCAATTGGTTGACCAGTTTCAGCCGCTGACGCAGATCGGCGGCTTAATTAGCCTGGCAGTCGCCAAAAGATTTAAAAAAGGTAGATTAGCAACTTTTTGAAAAGTTTTTCTCTTTTGTGTGTGTGTGTGTGTGTGTGTTAAGCAGCAGAGTTCAAATATCGAAAAATTGTATGTTTATTTTGTTTAGACTTATTCGTGGGTGTATCACGGCGGATTGTTGAGGTCATGCCTTAACATAGAGAGATAAAAGAGAAAGAGAGGGAGATTTCCATTTGGGTTGCCAGTGCTGGGGGTCTGAGAAGTAAACCAACCGCATTCCAATCTGAGTGACGCACGTCGAACCCCAAACAACAACTATTTCCATTGAGAGCTTGTTGTTGTGCCACAGATTCAATACACCTGTTTTAGGGACGAGCCCTTGGGGGCCTTACCAGACGATTCGATCACTATTAAAGTGGACCGAAGCCCCTTCTCTCGGCTCTATTCTTCTCTTCTCTTCTTTTGTTCGCCTTGGTTCCCAGGTCAGGTCTTAAGTCCCCAATACCCAAGCCTAGTTTCACTCCTATCTTAATTTGTGCCTTTGTTGCTCTAAAATTAGCCTCCAGCTGAAACTTTCATTGACGTATTTGTTCACCTTGTTTTTATGGCTTTTTGATTTTTATTCAAATTCGAAGTTTGTTTGGTTGGTTTTATGGTCTGTCTGTTGCATAATTAATAATCTGGGCTGAAGCTGAGGCACATTTGGTTTCTTATCTGGGTTGGCCTTTGCTAGATAGTATCTAGTATAAAATATAGTTGCACTTTACACTTTTCGCTGCTGAATATATTGTGTATTTGTTGGCTTTAATTCCTTGAGAAACCACGCCACACACATTAGTTTCGCTTAAAGAAAAACTGGCCAACAAAGAAGCACGAACGAATCCGAATAAAAATCCAAGTCCGAATGAACCAAAAACGAAAAGCGAACGAAAACAAAGCCAAAGTCCAAGAGCATAAACTTCTAATAGAAATGTAAACAGGTGGCAATGAACTTTATTATATTTTTATGCTCCAAGTCCTTGAACCCGCAAAAATCACACAAAGTAAAGCGTAGAGGGACGGGCGAAAACAACACGGCAATGAACTTGACGTCAATGGCGGACCATTGGGCAGACGGTTGTTGTTGCCGTTGTTGTTGCTGGCCGGTTGTTGTTGCCTTTTGTTAACCTGTTCTTGAGTTCCGCTTTAGAGCCTCGTCTTCTGCTTCTTCTCGAGTTTCTTTAGAGGCTTTGCGGCTGCGCAGCAGAAACTTAATTTATTGCGTGTTTAATTCCTCTTTCAATACAAGCCAAACCCCTGATAGTCGAGGGAAAAGGAAGTGATTTATAGGGTTGAGCTTGGTACAACCTCAGGAAAAATGTACTTTTTAAATCATTATTATAGAACAGCAAAATATCAATACCCAGAAGTCTAATTTGAGACAAATAATTTATACAAAACTGCAAGCATGTGCGCCCCATAAGACCCAAAAACTGGAATCAGAGAGGCAGTGAATTAACAATTATAATGAACAAAGCAGCCCATCACTTTGAAATTTATTTGGTTGTCCCAGAAATGCCATTCAATGAAATCTTACCCCAAAGTCTTCCAACTCGACTGCATTCTAATCACAGATTCCTTCGCAGATTAACGGTACACAGCAGCAGCTTCAATCGCCAAGCGGTGCGAGCGGAATCGCAGCGGCCGCTGTAGTCTCGGTGGCAGCCGCCTCGAGCAGCAGCAACACAACAGATTGCAGCGACAACTGCAGGAACGGCATCGAGCAGCAGCAGTTCAACATTGCTGCCACCACAGCAACATCGGCGACAGCGGCAACAATGCCGGCTATGGCCAAGGAGAAAGCCTCAGCACCAGTGTCCTTGGGCGAGTCGAATTACAGGGATCTGAACCTGAAGGAGTTGGCCGTGGTCGTTGGAGCCATGGCGGCCACAACAACGCGCCTGCACCATCAGCACACTTGCGGCTGCGGAGCAGTGTCGGCGGCGTCAGGCCCTGAGAACAACAACAACAGTCGCTACGGCAGCAGCAAGTATCTGAGTAATGGTAAGCACAGATCTAAGTTTCTACTATGTCTACTTCTTTATTGTCCCTCACTTGGCTTATGATTATTTATCACCTTGGATCGGCAACCATTAGTTTACAAAGTAACTTTATCAGATCTACCCAAGATTGTATCTTAAGCTCATTGGCAACATGTTTCGGTTCTGACGCTAACGCAATCTCTCTCTTTTCACACTTTTTCCTATCGCAGGCCACACTTCGCCTTTGGCAGCAGCGGTTGCCAGCAACAGTTCGTCGGTGGCTACCACGCCGCAGTGCAGCAAGTTGAGTTGTCTGGAGCCGAAGGAGCTACTGGGCATGTTGCAGCAGCAGCAGCAGCAACAGCAGCAGCAACAGCAGCAGCAGCAGGCGCAACAACAGCAGCAACAGCAGCAGCAGGCGCAACAGCAGCAACAGCAACAGAATCCAGCGGCAAGAAGGTCGCCAAACGATTTCATTTTCGGACGTTACATTGGCGAGGGCAGCTATAGTATGGTGTACCTGGCCGTGGACGTTTACTCGCGCCGCGAGTTTGCAAGTAAGTAGTGCATTGTTTAGTAGATAGTACTAGTACCGTAGTAGTTCTTCAGTTAGTAGCCTACAAGCATGATGGCATTCACTTTCGCTCAGTGTGGCTCCCAACAGTCGACCGCCCACAGCATTTGTTCGGCATTTGTATGGCCTCTGCTTGGCGCCAGCGCCAGCGCCAGAATGCGGTCGCCATGTAGACGCCGTGCTATTGTTGCTGTTCGCTTTGCTTTGCTCTGGCTGTCACCTGCTTGGCTCGCCAACAATCTCCTACAGCAACAGCCGTCTGTATGCGATAATGTGCGAAACCAATACACAGGCAGACCTCTTCTACCAAGGAATGCTCGGAACCGCTTTGGGTGGGTATTCCCATTCCCGTGGGTGTGCCGCCGAACAGTGGGAGTGATGGCATATGTCAGCTGATACTCCGAGATTTCTAGACAGGAGTGGGTGCCCAGAGCCGTAGCAGCTCCCAAGGCAAGATTTCTTCATCGAGGTGGCGAAGGTTCCATTTCGGGCGTCGCTCACGTGACCCCCTTTTGTTGTTATTGGTAATTTCATCAGTCGGTCTGCCAAACTGCCAGCGTAAATAGCGGAGAGCTGTAGGTTGTAGGTTGTTATCTATCTGTCTGATAACGCGCAAATGTCGCACCGCAGTTTCTTTCTTTTGTTTTATTTGCTTAGCTGCTTGTTTATCGATGAAAGCCGAAAGCTGACGTTAGTGGACGCGATTATCTGGCGTCTCGCGCACGATCAGCTGTTTTGTTTTGCCGTTCCCCGTTTTATATTGCAATTTCAATTAACGGCAAATAAACCAGTCGAGCTGAAAAGCAGCTGTTAGCTGTTGTTGTTCACTAGATTTCTAGTCTCATTGTTTTTAGAGGCTATATACACATTCACAAATAAATATACACGCCACTAGCAGCGTGTATTTATGCCGATTATTTTCCACCTTGTTTTTTATTTGTGCTAAGCCAATTTGCTTAAAGATTTTCAGTTCCAGCGCCTGTCAGTGGGCGGTGTGCTAGGGGAGGGTGGCAATGATTTTGCCACAGCAGCAGTAAATCAATTCGGTCGCAAGAAGGAAAAGATGGCACGTGTTGCATAAATGCAAACACCAGCAGAATCACGCACACAGAAGCTCGGCGCAGCACGCGTGGGAGCGAAAGAGATGGGAGTAACGGCGCGTGGCTATCAGAATGCACTTGCAATCAGGGGCGGATCAAGAGGGGTTCCGATAAAACAATTGGATAGAGGAATATAAATTAGAGTAAGAAGTAGTAGTCAGTCCCTTGTGTTTATATATTTCGTGTATTACGACAAAGTGTTACCCAATAGTGACCCCTGGATAATCCTACGCCACTGGTCTATGTTGTTATTGTTGTTCTGGCCGCTTTAATTGCATTTAAAGTGAAAGGCAATAATAACAAAGTCAAGTTGTTTAAAAATAGGAAGCGCACTCACACAAGTCGTAAACAGATTCCCCGTAGGCGCCTCTCCCTCTCTTTCACTCACTCTCCTGAGTCGCGAAATTAATAAACAAATTTAGTTTGCACTTTTGACATTGACGTTGTTGTTGTTGCATCGAATACGAGAACAATTTGTGATTGAGGGGCGAGACACTGGTTTACGAAGGTCAACGTTTGTATTTTGGCTTACCGATTTGACTCTTTGTTTTTGCCCTTCGAATGTGTTTCATAGCTAGCAACAACTGTCCGCCAGACAATCACGCACACTGGCAAAGGCTCCTCCCACACACCTATGTACATACATAAATGAACACGCACGCACATTCACGATGAACACAGCAGTTTTCGTTTTCATGCGCCCCGTCTCGCTCTTACCTACGCACTTTGGCCGCGTTTTCGTTGTTGCTTCCCCAGTTCGATGACGACAGCGGCGTCTATTTGACGCCATACGAAACACAACATACGAAATTCGATTTTCGGCTGTAGGCTTTTCACATTGCCTGCGCAGCTATTTCATCATCTTTGGCAACAACAAATGCCGCGGCGTTATTCAGGGTATCTTTATTTTCTGCTTACCTGTATTCTGGATTGCCGCAATGGAAGATTTTTCTCGCCAGCACGTGTTCGTGCAGATAATCCTGCGCGCAGACGTCTCTATCTTAGGAAATGGGGGGCTGGAGAGGAACACAGAGAAAGAGAGAGAGAGAGAGGGAGAGGCAGCAGCTGTTCATTTCCGGGAATAGCTGGAATAAGCTGGAAGAGACATTACTTTATTTCACCCACGTCGCAGTTATTGTTAACTCATCTTGTTAATTAGATTCTAAACATTTTCCGAGTACTTGTGTGTATCCCGGCTCTGTGTTTTAAGCCATTGATATGGCACACCGAACTGGTTTACCCTTCTGACCGGGTTTTCGATCCAGTTCCACTTCATCGTCTCCTTGATCACAGAGACTCTTTCATCGGGGTTGCGGTCTGGTATTTTCTTAGCATTCAACTTTATGCCCTGCCCGCTCCTTGGGTTTTCTCCTCGGTGTTATTTTTAATTACACATTTATTTTTGGACAGCAGCTGTTGCTGCGCAGCCGCAGCTGGCTGAGGGTATTCAACTGAAATAGCCGCTTCTTCTTCTTAGGGGGTTATTTTTCTTAGCTCTGCCTGCAGTGTGATATTGGGCTGGGGATTTGGGTCATTCAACCCATGACTCCCGTCGCTCGAATCCTTTACTTTGCCCTCGGGCTTATTCATAATTCTCTGGGTTTTGCACCTTGCTTTTTGTTTCTCTTTTTTATGATTGCAACAGCTGTTGTTGGTTGGTTGTCGTGGCTAGATGAGGTGGGTGGGTGGCTCCTGCACGTGCCAAGGACATTTGGCGGGCTGTGTTGGGCCGCCTGACGCTTTATGACCGAAATTAAATAGCGCCAGGAAGGCGCGCACAAAAAGCAGGAATCATAGGACGTGCGAGTGAGTCCGCGCAAAGTTTTTTCTTGTATTTTTTTTTATTGCACACGCACACACGTTGTCTCCGAAATAGATGTATTCAAAATCTTTTGCGTGCAGTCAATATGTCGCCAAATCCCCCGAACATAGTAATGCGGCAGCTCCAAGAGGGCAATAAACTTTGGCTATCCAAGAGCGAGAGGAGCAACAACCATAACAATAAAAAGAGGCACACACAAACACACATTAAAAAAGCCAACTCCAAAGCAGGATTACGGTGAAAGCTACCAAATTAGAACTCAGCAGGAGGGGAAAGTTATTATTTCGATCAGTGAGGTTATTCTATTTCAAGCGCTCATGACATGATAAGTGTGAGAAGGTTGTTTTTAGAAGACTGAAAGAATAAGGTAATTGAAATACCATCTGAAGTCTTTATACCACTGACCACTGTACTTCGAAATCCCTCGCAGGCTCTTTGCTCTCATTCTCATTTTCGTTCGCTTCTGTTTACCTAGGTGGATCTCTTAATGAATGTCTCCCTGGTCACATTTCAGGCTGACCCATTTAGCGTCTCACTTTTTGTTCCCTTTGTTTTTTTTTTTGTTCTACATATTAACTACAAATCTACATATGCATATGCCACTGAGCTATGGCGAAGCGTCAACGCGTTACGTCATGGAGCTCGCTGATGGGGGCCAATTAATGAAATTAGAACTGAAGTGGATAGGGAGAAATTGGCGGCCAACTTCGGTCGCCGAACATTTTGTCAGATTTTTCTCGTCGATCGGTGAAAGAGAACAACAAAGATGCCGCCTGGGCAATTCAATATTTTTATGTGCTTGCGGGGGCTGCATTTTGTCGCGTCTGTGTTCCCAAATTTAGAAATATCTTCCAATAACCCCCACTCAGGATAAATCCCATCTCTTACGTCATTCCTAGGGGGTTATTGTCTTCCATCAGGAAATGACGTTGTATTAAAACGGAAAATGCATCTGTAAATAAATACTTACGGCTTCATGTTTTTTATAGTGTAGTCTAAGCTTCTCTTTTCTGTGCGGCATCTATCTTTAGATTCTCTCTCTTCTTGGAATGCCAGAGTACAGTTTATCTATGAGCTCATTTTGGTCGTTGTCCTCCAGCAGAAAAGCAAGAACAACTTGAAACTACAATGAGGTTGCAGCTTCTTTATTTGGGTTTATTTATAGAATCTGTACGTATGCTCCGCTCAAACGCGGCACTGCTTTATCGACTCGGTCAAAATGACTTGTTGGTTAGTTGTTGTAGCTCTGTCTCACTCTGCCATTCTAAAACCCGTTGGATTGCATTCCTTGCAGCAACAAGTTGCACTATTTGCGCATTCACTGCCTTTCCCGCCCTGTTGTTTTTGCTTTGTGCACTTTATTATTTGTGCTTTGATTAGGCTTTTTTGATAAGCTTTTGGCCGCTTCTAAAATGGTTTTTGTTTTCGTTAACGCAACGAAAGTAAGGCAGTGGAAAAGTTTTGTATTTGTTACAAAACTATTGTGAAAACTAAAGGAGGGGTGGCATCTGAAAAATATGGCTATTTTGGCGGGAAAAAAGCCGAGGTGGCAATACTGAAACCGAGAGCAAGCTTTATACAAATATTTATGCTTAGACGGCGAATTTGTGCCGTTTTTCTTCTTTTTTCTTATTCGCCGCTTTGCAGCTGGTTGCTGGCTGTTTATTTATGTGTGTTTACTTTCGGTTCTGTTGCTGTTGTTGTTGCACATGCTGCAAGACAGGGGAAAAGAAACAAAAAGCGGCAGCAAGTTCAAGGCTATGCTTATCAGGGGGCCATTAAACCTAACCAAAAACGAGAAAAAACACAAAATATCAGAGTAGAGCCTCCGAGTGAATAAATAATGTGACTTTTTTAATTAAAACGAAGAAAAAGGCCAAACATGCGCAAACAGTCGAAAAGAAGAAAGGGAAGGTGAAATGAATAGTGCTTTTATTGCAATCGGACCGCAGCGATAATCGCATTTATCGATGATCCGACGCACACACACTCAGCCACGCACACATACAATTTTTTGCGCAACAACATTTTGAAGGTCAATCTTATTTTTACGCACTTTTTGCGCTTGTCTATCGAATGGGAAATTTAAAACGCATAAAAAACATTTTCGTTTTTGTATTTTCTGATTTTTCGATTATTTCTTGTTTTTGCCGCCGTGCTTTGTTAATCTTTTAATTGCTGTATTTTGTTTTTCCTCTTTGTGTATATTTTGTTGCCACTCGACAGACGACTTATCGCCTCCTGATGTTTTTTAGACTAGATTTAAATTGATTTTTTATTTGACTTTTCTCAGTTCTGTTTTCCCAATTTTTCCGCGAATAGTTGTTGGCAGGGCGTTTTGTTTTGATCTTGATAGAAAGACTTGCACAACAAAAAATCAAATGCAAAATTATCTTGAATTTTATTTATTTTCGCCTATAGATTTGTTGTGATAGTATGAAATGTGGGCAGAGATATGGTTGGGGCTAATTTATTATTTTTAGCCTTGTTTTCACCAGATTTGTGATTTTCCGTTGCGATTGTCAATCAAAAAGCAGGTTCGCGATTGGAAAACAAAATAACGGCAAGCAGAAACAAAAGGGAAACTACTGATAAGCGGTCATAACTCCTCGCATGCTGAACCACCGTTAACCCGCGAAGGAGGGAATGGGATGCAAGTTTATACATAACCCCGTTTAACGTGGTTCATCATTATAGTTCTGTCTCGCTCGGCTACCTCTCTTCCTCCTTTCTCATCCTCTATCCGCGGATTCCAGTTCAACAACCAGTTTAGAATTTCTTCAACTTTGTGCTTTTCATCTCGCTCAAACGCTCTTCTGGTCTGCTTATATTTTCTGGGGGCCGGGAAAGGGACGGAAGTGAGAAACAAGTTTCTCTAAGCGCGCTCGCTTTCGTTTGTCTCGCTGTTAATTTAGCAATTTGAGCTGAATTCTAAATACTTATGTATGTATATACATATGTATGTATGTATGTATGTAGATACCTTCTTTTCGCTATCTTCTTCAGCTATTGCCCTTCCTCTCTGAGCTCTCTCTTTGGACAATCGAAATGATATTGTAAGAGGAAGTCCTCTGGATTTGACAATTTGGTCGCCAGTTCGAAAATTTAGTTTTTTCATGTTTCTTCTCTGTGTGATAGTATATTGTTCTAACGAGTATCTAATGTGATTCTTTTACTAAGCTTGGTTCTTTTTAAAGAGATAGTTTTATATATTCTATATTCGATCTCTTAATTAACTAACGCAAATTCTTTTATTCTTCTTCCAGTCAAAGTATGCGAGAAGCGGCTGATCCTGCGCGAACGGAAGCAGGACTACATCAAGCGGGAGCGCGAGGTGATGCATCAGATGACCAACGTGCCCGGCTTCGTGAACCTGTCGTGCACTTTCCAGGACCAGCGCTCCCTCTACTTCGTGATGACTTATGCGCGTAAGGGCGACATGCTGCCGTACATAAACCGCGTGGGCAGCTTTGACGTCGCCTGCACGCGACACTACGCCGCTGAGCTCCTGCTGGCCTGCGAGCACATGCACCGCCGCAACGTGGTGCACCGTGACCTTAAGCCTGAGAACATCCTGCTCGACGATGACATGCACACGCTGATCGCCGATTTCGGATCTGCCAAAGTAATGACGCCCCACGAAAGAATACTGGCCACGGAGCACTGTTCAGGGCAGCGGCGCAATCACTCGGACGACGACGATGAAGACAGCGATCGGCTGGACAACGAGGACGACGAATACTACGACCGCGATTCGGAGGAGTTGGACGACGGCGAAGGCGAGGGTGACGAGGAGCAGCAGCAAGACGAGATGGACTCGCCGCGCCACCGTCAGAGGCGGTACAACCGTCACCGCAAGAACAGCTTCGTAGGCACAGCTCAGTATGTTTCGCCGGAGGTTCTCCAAAACGGACCAATAACTCCAGCAGCTGACCTTTGGGCACTTGGCTGCATCATCTACCAGATGATCGCCGGCCTTCCGCCATTCCGCGGCAGCAACGACTATGTCATATTTAAGGAGATTCTTGACTGCGCCCCGGATTTCCCGCCGGGCTTCGACAAGGACGCTGAAGATCTGGTGCGTAAGCTGCTTCGGATCGACCCCCGCGATCGTCTGGGAGCCCAGGATGAGTTTGGATATTATGAGAGCATTCGGACGCATCCGTTTTTCGCCGGCATCAACTGGCTGACACTACGTCAACAGACCCCGCCTCCCATTTACCCATACCTGCCGGGCGTGAGCCAGGACGAGGACTTCCGGTCCAGCTACATTGTGCCTGGCGATTTGGAGCCTGGTCTTGACGAGCGGCAAATATCTCGACTGCTTAGCGCTGAACTGGGCGTTGGCAGCAGTGTAGCCATGCCCGCCAAGCGATCAACCGCCAAGAGTAAGTATTCCTGTACCCGGTGTCTTAAGTTTCTACATTGACTAACCAATCCGTTGTCTCTCTTCAGACTCTTTTGACCTGAGCGATGCCGAGAAGCTTCAGCGCCTCGAGCAGCAGAAGACTGACAAGTGGCACGTGTTTGCCGACGGAGAGGTAATCCTCAAGAAGGGTTTCGTGAACAAACGTAAGGGCCTGTTTGCCCGCAAACGAATGCTCCTGCTGACAACCGGACCGCGGCTCATTTATATCGATCCCGTCCAGATGATCAAGAAGGGCGAGATACCATGGAGCGCCGATCTGCGAGCAGAGTACAAAAACTTCAAGATCTTCTTTGTCCACACGGTGAGTGTCTGCAAGGGGCTTTAGGTTAGTTAAGGATTTCAGAGAGGCAATTCATAAAAACTATGGAAAAGAATTTCGCCTCACCGATGACATCACATATAGCAGCTTTCGTCTCCAGTCGCACGCCCACTAAAAAGCATTTTGAGCACCAGTTTATGGCCCCGGCACGTGTCGGCAATGAAAACAAATTAAATGCGGCATTGAAAACTGCACACGCAACGCAGATAAAACCTTAAACTTGTCCGGGGAATGGGGTTGAATGATTTTAGTGGAGAGCCAAACTAATTTCCCTTCTCTTTTGCTTTATTGCAGCCAAATCGCACCTATTACCTGGACGATCCGGAGGGCTACGCCATCCACTGGTCGGAGGCCATTGAGAATATGCGCAAGCTGTCGTACGGTGAAGCCTCCACATCCGCATCCGCAGCTTCCTGCTCGAGTGGCAGCAGCAATAGTCTAGCTGTCACCTCGAACTCCTCTGCCGCCTCCTCAAGCAGTTCACCCACGGCGCGCCGCAGCTCGCCCGTGAACGCGCCTCCATCGTCGACGGCGTCCGACACAAGAGCATTGAGCAACAGCAGAACAGGAACGACGCCGCGCAAGAAAACGGCATCGAAGTGAACGTAACCCTAGTTCTAGCAATGTGAAATTAAATTATAATTTAGATGAAATTTAGTGCAAAAGAAGCGATACCGGGAGGGAATAGAAGTAAGCATAGCAGTACAGTAGGCGTAGGTGATAAAGAGAAACTAATGATCGAGTCTCTAGTGCTAATTAGAACCCAATTTCTGTTTTTCGTTTCATATTGTGCTTAGGGCGGAGAATACAATACTAACCTAAACTAATCTAATCTAAAGTAAAGAACATCAATAACGGCTAAGTAAATTCAATTTGAAACTTAAATTAAATATTTATATACAACATACATGAATACCATCATGTTCGTATTTAGTGGGTAGTTAGTCACAATTTAAATAAATTACCGAACTAGGATCATCGGATCGACGTGCTGATCAGATCGATTAGAACGGACAGGCAAAGTGGAATTCTGGGCCTAAACGTCGTAAACTAATAAAGTAAGCGAGAAGCCGCATTGAATTCGTGGATTACTAGAAAATGTGTGTAAACTGTATAAGTATGTATATGTATATGTACGTATATATATGTATGGTATATCTGGAGAAGTGGGACTTTTGTTTCTGTATTATAGTGGCAAAAAGATCATGTATCTGTTAATGTAAATTTTGTAAACAAATGTAACTATGTAAAGAACAATATTAGCTATAACAGCGCACGGCAGAAAGAGCCTTAGATAGTGGGAAGGAGGTGGAAGTAAAGCAGGCCGATACCAATCGGCGCTTTGCAGCTCCACTGCTCAGTTTTCTAGTTAATTCTAATCTAAAGTTGTACGCTAATTGTCATTATGTACCATTGTCATTATGCTTTTCGTTTACCTTATTGCCCTATGAAGAAATGTATAAGACTTGAGCTACTCTAATTGTAATGAAAGAACGAATTTCGAATTTGATTTAATTTTTATTTTGTAAGGGCCGCCTCTAGAAACTCAGCAGTACCAAGTTTGTCAAGATATCACGGTCATTGGTCATTGGTCATTGGTCATTTGTCATCTGTCATTTGTAACCACCCCTTCAATTGAGTGTGTAACAAGTCTTATACAATGTTTAGTGTATACTAGATTTAAGACAGACTGGGAAAAGTTTCTAAAACTCGCGCGTATTAGTTAAATTTTGCAATCATCTAAGTTGCGCCCACTACTTCTACTACTAGTTCACGCCCATCCCCCATCTTAGCCTTTAAGCTATAGAAATCTAAGTAATAAGCAGAGGTGTAGAGTAAGGAACCGAAGTTGAAAGAAAGCAAAAAATACATTTTGTACATACATATCGCATATTGCAGCGGCTACCGGCCGCGGCAGTCGATAAAAATCTATACCTAATTTAATTTCTTTGTAACTCCTAAGTAAATTATTTTTGCTAACCTTAAGTAAATTAAATGTAATGCAAGATGCAAACCACACACACTTACATAAGTATACAATTAATTAAATTAAACGAAAATTACGATTTATTACAAGCTGTCATAGAACGGAGAGCCACTAATAGTGAGAGAAACCTGTAAAATAAATATTTAAACAAATTATATATTATCTATATATGAATACCAGATACTAGAACAAGATCGGCAAAGAGAGAAGCAAGTAAAAATACAAAAATATTATATTACGCCTAAATTATATTGGTAAAAAACGAGCGAAAAGAACGTATCATTAAAAGGAAATATTAGAGAAAAATACAAAAAATTCAAAAATTAGAACCAAATTTGTTTTCTTTTCGGTTTGTTTGGTTGTACGAATTGGCAATATCAACCCGATTGGTTAATTTACCCCACACATTAGTTCCCCACCTTGCACCTAGCAAGACAACAATATACCACTAGGTTTCTACAACTATTGTAAAATACTACCACATATACAAATACACAAGCAAGACCAGACTGTTCTACCAATTCTTTTGTGCTGCAGTACCTAAAATCGAGGAGGGGAGTGTACTTTGCCTACGACCCAGAAGGACAAATCTGAAATTTCTGCTAATCCGTTACGGAATTGATTTTGACTTGAATATTTGCAAATTCAGTGCGTTTCAAAACCTTATTTTCGGAGTTTTACTAACTATAGATTCAGGAACCAAAGATCATCAATTGAAACAGGTCCAATTATTTCATCTTCTGTTTCAAAATTCAATTTACCTAAGCGAAAGATATTATGTTTTTGAAATTTTGAAGCACACGGTACACCTGTTTAAGCTTCTGAAAGCAAACAAAAAGGAGACGAGCAAGAGGACTTTACCGTAGATCTATCACGAAGAAGAAGTGCCTAGTTACCCAGTAGTCGTTTAGATGAATATTGAATGCATCATTAAATGTATTTGATTATTTTACATCTCGATGCATTTATATCAGATACCAGATAGTAGACCTTTAGGTTCACGAGCTCTTTTGAATGTAAAGAATGTTTCATGTTAATTTCTGGTTACTTTCAATCCAACCATATTAATATATGTATATTCAATACAATTTATAAGCAGTATACAATTACCGATAGATATAAATCGTGTACTACATTAATATCAATATAAAAAATTATAACAACTTTTTCGTAAAAATTTAGAGCTGAAATTAAATTTTTTAAATACATTTTCGATTCAATTCAAATTTGTTCACAATACAAAAAGGCAATTCCATGTTTTTAGGTTTCTTTAATTTAGCAAATGTAGAGACGAGGTCCCAGCAGCCAGTGCTCTGTAATCAATTATTATGTTAACCATTGAATGCTTAGTCTAATTTATTGAAAAATAAAAAAAAAACATAATTTTGCTAATGTACAAAAAGAAAGAAGTGTTCACTTCTTAAGCATGCGGGAGTATTCTATGAGATCTATGTACTTACTTTTTTAGTTAAACGCTTTTATTTTTAGGTGCTTGTCAATTTGTGTTTCCTTTATGAATATTACGTTTGGTATCGATTTCCAAACATAAACTTTTGGTATGAACTGGGTTATATAATGGAAGACATAAATCCTTGTATAATATTTAAGTAAAGAATTTCGGATGCAAAGCTGTTTTCTCTGCACGAGAAAAACTATGTAATAAGAAAATCAATCTTGAGCTCGACAGACTAAAGCTCTATATGCGTTTGAAAATTCCCGTTCATATACAGAAACTCTATATATAAATATATCAAGCAAAATGGCACTGTTTGTTAATTCAAATATATGATAAATTTGTAGAGGGCGAAAGAGTGTTGTTTCGAATAAAAGTAACAAAAAGGCGGAAATATATGTGAAGAAAGCGGTGAAATTTGGAATTTTCATTGGGTGTTGGCATCTTTATATTTCCTAAAATATTCCGTTCATATGCATATGCTTTTTGCATTTCCCCCTATTTTAAGTCTTATCTTTTGAAAATACCCGTTTTTAAATGGTGTGACCAGGTTATGGTTAGGAATGTTTTCTTAAATTAAAAATATGGGTCCAGACAGCTTCGTTTCCGCATCAGCGCTTGTTTCATAATTCCACTATTCAACAATACGCATAAAAACACCGTAAGCTTTAAGCATTTTGTGCGTGGAAAGCGGCGGTCACACTAAGCTTGAAGCGCCAAAATAAATATTATCGATAACGATTTTGACTGAAAAAACGAAAATATGGAAGAGGATAAACCTAATGATTCCGCTTTGTGGACTTATAAGCTTGTGACACCGTACATTGTCTTTGGCTATCTGACAGGCCTCGCAGCGACGCTGGTATGGAACTGGTGGCAACTGGGACAGTTAGGCCTGGGCATTAGCCTTACCTTTGCGTTTCCACTAGCCGTAGTTCTGGTGCTCCTCTACAGTCGGCCTGCAAGGTGCGTAGCACAAATGTAGGGTATAAAGATGCTTAACATTCAAATTTCCATCTGCTTCCTCAGGTGCATTTTGGCACTGTCCGTCCCCTCCCTGTGCAGTTCCCGTGGCAGGGCGTTCCTCATAAGTCTTGCCTTTGTTATGGCCGCTGTTGGGCCCACAGCCAATATCGTAGCCAACTTGAAGGTGATGCTTCGCAGCCTCTCTTGCGGCCAGGAGCTCTTGCGGCAGGCGCTCGGCCAGATGCTAGACGTGATTCTAGAGCCGGTGAATGCCATCCAGCTGGCTGTTGATCTGTTGCTGCTGGAAGTGCGCCGGGTGCTTAAGCAGGCCATGGTTGTGCTCCTGCGCATCCAGGAACACATGATTGCAATCAGTGAGTACCTGGCGTCAAAAACTATTATTTGCTTAACCTTTTTATTTAATTCAATTTGGAGTTGAAACCTTAAAGAATTGTTCAGCTTGGCTGAAATCAGTCGTTGACTTGTGCAACACGGAAATGGGGACACCTTGGACGCGATGCAAAAAGACGGCACAACACGCCATGATAAGATGCCAGGCGAAAATGGGCATATTCTCGGCACTATGCCATGCCACCAAGCTGTTTCTTGCACTTTGTTACCCCGCTAGGATTATCGATGTGTTCTGCAAAGGTTACGGGGATTTCAGCTGGAGTCTCCTCGATAAGGTCTTAGACCGTAGGTACTTTGCGAACTAAAATTTTGTTTATTGCCCTATATCATTTCTTAGGCTACCGCGAATTTGTGAGGCAAATAGAACAAATGTTCGACGCCAATATTACCTTTCAACACGAATTTTCCTTCGACACAAATTCCAGCAAGAGTCTGTCGGACGTTGGTGAAGAGATAATCCAGGATATCAACGATCGACTGCCTTCGTTTGCCTTTCTAAACAGCTTTGTGGACATTCTCTGCTGGGTCATGGTGCTAACAGTGTTTTTTAAGTAGGCAAGAGCTTCAGCGTCTTACTAATTACTAAATGTGGGTGATGATTTCATTGTTCCCACTAGAGCCATCATCTTCTACCTGCGCTACATGTACAGCCGGCAATTTCAAAATGTGTTTTTGACAGATATTTTGCTTGTTATCGACCGACGTCACGAAAAGCACGGATTCGGTCTTTTACTGCCGCTTCAACGTCTTGAGAGGGGAAGGTACATGAAAGTAAGTCGATTCGATATCTCCCCCTTTCATAATTCATCAATTTGATCGCAGTTAACCAGCCTGCAGCTGACCCTTTTTGAGTTCGTGTCCGTAGTGGAAAATGCGTGCTTTATGGTAACCACCAGCTTACAGCTGTTTGCGATCTGTTTCCTGGATTACGGGCTTTTCTGGCTATTGGCCACAATGTCTTTCCACGGTCACCAAGAGGCCGGGCTGGAGGTGCCCGCATATATCGATCTTGAGATCAAGGGCGGGGGTTTTGTGGCCGATGTGATGCGAGGAATCGCTAATGCCTTTCGACCCTTGACTCAAAAGAGCACTCTGGACACCAATCCCTGCTTGCCGCTGCCTATAAAACCAGACTATGCAGAATACATATTTATATTCTTGCTCTGCCTGCTTGCCTGGCTGATCCTGTTGTCCGAGCCGTATGTTCTGCGCACTCGCCATCTTATCATGTTTCACTTTTATCCGGCACGAGCCAAGGAAAGAGGCATTTATCTGTATAACAAGATTGCCGACGATAGAAGTAAGAAAGCTATTTGATTTCGAAGAGGTGCTAATGTTTTTTCTCTAGCAACTATCTTTAAGGTTGCCCGTCGCAGGAAGCGAAATGAATATAACCACAAGCGGAGGGTACAAGAGAAGCACTTCAGATGTTTCACTTGGCTTAATAATAGACTGTCCAGAGCTATCCGTTGGTGCTCCTGCTTCTCCATCTGTCAGACCAAAGAGAGGTGTACCATTTGCGGCACAATCCTGACTCCGTGAGTAGCTCCAACCACGATGCTTCGGTCTTTAATCGCACAACAACTTTTCAGTTCGACTCGCCACCCCTGCGATACCCCAGGATGCAAGGGGGTTTACTGCTTTGAATGCTTTGAGATGTCTTATGAAAAGTGCTGCCTGTGTAATCGACCGTTAGAATATGGGGACTTCTCTGACGTTTCTGAAGTGGAGTGAGTAAAAATTAGTTTAAAATGTACTATACTAATTTATCTTACCTATGCAGCGACTCTTCGGAAGATTCTGATATGGAATCATTCGGAAAGAAGCGTTACAGAAAGTTCTGCGGAGGACAAAGCTAACAGCGCGGAAAAGAAAATTAATCGTAAAGCATTCCGTTTCCCGAAACAACGTTTTTTTCTGATACACTTTTAAGAAAATCTACTTTTTGGTCTATGGAGGACTGCAAAATACGACACCTTCACACAGAACACGATTCTCATTTAATTGGCATTAAATTGTATGCTTGTGGTGAGTTACACAATGACAATTATTTAATTTAGTAAAGCAAGTCTTAGTCATATAGACCTAAAGACTTCAATAAGTAGCAACTTTTATTGGCGACTACATCATCTTCGCCTCACATCACTGTCGCTGTTAGTTTAAACGTTCGGGACCGGCTTCTGTATGCTCGTTTTTCTCCTCGACATCACTAAGTCCGCGACTCCTTGCTCTCCACCGATCTTGGGAGTCCTGCTCTTTGGGTTGTATTGGCTGGCAAGCATGTGCTGCAATTAAATGTTCATTAAATGAGGCAGCAACGGCGATCCGAAGATTTTTTCCCAGCAATTAATGCTGTTGTACGACCCAAGGAAAATATGATGACATGTTTTAGTGTTCTCTTCACAGATTTCTGTAATTATTCCCTTGGCTCGGTCTTATATTGGGCTTCGTTCTCCAGTAATGTGGCCATATAACACAGCAGTTTTTTATTTAAGATCTTCGAATATAGCCGCTTATTTTGTTAATTTTTGTTAGTTGTCCGTTCCTTCTGCGGGCTGAAAGAGTAGATAAAATGGATTTTGGGGGATTTATGGACGTCTCTTTGATGTGGCCACTGCCCTGCCCACTTCTTTTATGCTTCTTTCTTTCTCTTTATGGCTGTTTAATAAATTCTTCCCTTTCTCCGACCCGCGGCTTCCACTTGCCATGCTAATGTGAGCACAAGTGTTTATTTGATATTTAACACCCGCTGACCTGGGATGCCCGCCCTACCCTATTGACCTCTATCCACTTTGACCACCATCGTTGACACTCAAACCACACACACTCGAGAGCAAGCGGGCAAAGAATAGCGTTCATATCGTATAAGCTGAGTAACTACACTAACCGACGGTTCTGCTCGTACAGGTAAGAACCGGTCCGATCCGATGGTATCGGGTTACCTTGTCATCTCGGGGGTAGTCTTGTCTGACATATGATCGTTAGCTGCGAAACATATGAGCCAACAAAACAATAAGTTATGTCTCCGGGATCGCTGAGGCTAACTCATTTCGTCAGACTGTTTTCGAGAGGCTCCTGAAACGATCCAAGGGAAAGTTTCGACCATATCTTGCTCATCAGCTTACATGTTCTTTATTCACAAATCAAACCTTCAACTCTAGAAAACAGCTTTTTTGTCAGGATAGCCAAAGAAGCCGATGCTTTTGAGCTCCATGAACAGCTCGCGGTTGCTGCCAATCGCCTTGAAGATGGCCTTCTCTAACTCGTCATACTGAAAATGTGGCGAAAAGGGCATATCATTGAGGGCTTGGAAAAGTGTGTTGCCACGTTCGTTGCCAATAACCAATGTGCGACCACAGTGAGAAAACCTGTAAGGGGGGTCGATCTTTAATCCCAACTAGCTTTTCTGATACAAGGCAGTGACTTACCTTGCCACGGTGTTAAACGACGAGTCCATCTTGTGCTTAGACATGGGCCTTAACAAATTACGTCGAAAATCCCAGACGTTGGCGGTCTCCCGGTTTACCGACACAATTATCGTGGAGTGAGTTGGGCACCATTTGGCCCAATGCACTGGCGTCATCTCATCCTGCAACTCGAGCAAGGGCCTCGTTATGCCGTCGATCCAGATGCGCACGAACCTGGAACACATTCTGTATCCAAAAGGGATTATAGGAGGATAATGGTACTCACCAGTCATTGCCGCAGGTGAGGAAGAGTTTAGGTGACCACGGAGAGAACTCCATTACGGTGACTCCGCCGTCGTGGCATCGTAAAACTTCCAGATACTGGTGCTGGTAGTTGATCGAGCACTTGTGGATGCAGCCTTCATCGGTGAGCACGTAATAGATGTCCTTGTGCAGCGGGTGAGTGGTAATGCTCAGGCCCTGCGGACGGCGATTGGACTCGCAGGGAATGCGCGAAGAGGGGTGCACGAAGATGCCTTCGGGGTGCCCCTCGACCCGCTCCAGAATCATCTGTGTAAAGCCCAACAAGTAGGGACTTTTAATGATGCGGAATCGGGTAACGGAGCCGTCCTGAGAAAGGCTTAAGAACGGGTCGATGTCCGCTTCGTCGGCGTCATCGGAAACCTGCTTTATCCAGCGAATGGCCACCACCGGAGCAGAGCCAGGAGATGTGCTGCGCTGCGAGACGGCGATGGGCAGATCCTGGAGACTGCTGACGTCCCGCACCTCGACGCTGCCGTCGTATAGCCCGATGGCCAGAAGAGAGGGCAAGAAAGGCGAGAAGCTAATGGCCGTAACCGGCACATCGTAGTAATAGGCACGTTCTGGCTCGCCAGGATTCTTAATGCTCCACAGGAAAACACTACCCGAGGTGGGTACGTGCTGCGATGAAAAAGAATACAATCCGTAGGCCACGGCTAGGATGTCCCCATTGCTGCGACAGAAATCTATGTCACTGACGGCCTTCCGCTCATCCTTGCTAGGCGTCGGTATTAACCGAAAGAGCAAGTTCATCGAGTAGACGTACTCGGCCTTCTCGTTCCAGCGTTGAACCTGATCGAAGTTACGGAAGCGCCGCAGCCCTGCCTCGTTTGTGTTGCTAGAGAGCGTGCGACCCATGTACATGATGGCGTTACGGAACTCAGGGTTTCGTAACAGTCGTTCTATTTGGGCGGAGACCTTGTCCATCTCGGCCACGGCCTCGTCGTCCTCCAAGGCGTCATCCTCCTCCGCCTGACC
Organism: Drosophila eugracilis; assembly: GCF_018153835.1. Lineage (NCBI taxonomy): Eukaryota > Metazoa > Arthropoda > Insecta > Diptera > Drosophilidae > Drosophila > Drosophila eugracilis. Next base: position 197,361 of record NW_024572964.1, on the reverse strand, counting down.
CATCGCCGAAGGCAGGTCCTTGACCGAACCCATCGTGGCCGTAGCAACATTGCTCACATTGTTTAGCGTGTCGTACATCTCAAAGTTTGAGACGTATGAGCTTACGGTGGCTTTGGTTAACAGGATGGTGTTGACGGCCCGTGTGGTGAAGAGCAGAGTATCTGTTTGGGCATCATTGTCGGAGCGGCGCCGAATCTTGCCCTTGCCCACAGTCAGATACTCGTAGTTGCGGTTGTCTCGCTCCGTTTCATCGGCCTCTGTCGAACCCTTGGCATACGTCGTCTGTGGCTGGCTGTGTAGCTCGAAGAAGTCTGACTTTCGTAGTGTGATCTTCAAAAAGGACTTAGTGTAGGGCTTCGGTACGTACGTCGCTTCGACAGGCTCGGAGGTGCTGTACGGATCCCAGTTTATAGTTTCGTACATGACCTAAAGGAAGGCGAGGCTTCGAAAATGGTTGATACAAAGGAGCTGGTTTTATTAACTCACCCCATTCATCAGATCGTCGATGGACTGCTTGTTGCCGCCTATTCCGGCCCGCACGCTGGACCGGGTGCGAGATCTGGTCACGTTCCTACCCGCCATCGTTGTGAAGTTCGTCATTTGGTTTAGCACATTCAGATTGTACTTCATAAACTGCTCTACGTATGTGTCGTTTGGAATGGGCTTGGGAGTCATGTCCACTTCCTCACCATCGACTTTCTCCACGACCTGAAGAATGAAATTTTATCAGGAGACTAATTGTAAAGAAGTTCTTTAGTCTACCTTAATCTGGGATCGGTACTGAAGATCGGCTAGTGTCTCCACGTTGTAATAGTGCAAAGTATCCTTCTTCTTGCCCTTAGCTTCTTCGATCATTGACTGGGAAACCATCACCGACTTCTTTTTTGATTCACGATCCCCTGTGATTGAATGCTACTCATAACAGGTGAAAGGGAAAGGACCGTGAGAATTGGTTTGCTCAATTTTTATCCTCCTCTTACCTTAAAGATACTTCCATAATCTTGGCTAATGGTTGTGTTCCTCATTGAGCTGCCCATTGCTTATATTTTGTCTTGGTAGTCCCCTAGGTGTTATTATTTTAGTTTAAGGAATTTATTGTGATTTAAATATTTTTTGGAGACTACTTCTCCACAAACACTGACTTTTCCAACCAAACTACCCATGTTTTCCTACATAGTATAAACTCTTGTTAGAATTAGGATATTTTCTAACAATAAATTTGCTTATTTTAAAAGCTTAAGAAGGCGTATACTTTTTTTATCCTTAGCAATCATTCTAATCAATCCCCTAGATCAATCCCCTACATTTGGGCATACAGACCGGGATCCGCCATCCCGTTTGGTGTTATCAGGAGCGTTCTCCTTCTCTCTGTTTCAGTTTTCGCTCTCTGCTTGGCTTTCCCTGCGCCTGCTCGTTAGATAAATCCGAGATAAAGTTGGCACTTGGGCCGAAGCACCCGCCCAGACTAAACCACCCCCTGAAGGCGAAGGACGACCGGCTCCCTTTTGAACTTTTGAAGGTTGCAAGTGCAAATCAGTAACAGTTCACACTCGCGTCCGTATCCGTGTTTCTGCTCGGGATATCTTCGGATGTTTATAGTTTCGATTTCGCTTTTCTAAGTTGCACTCCGTGGCTGTCTATTTCGCTCCAGACATGAGATAAATTGCAACAGCAACAGCGCCTAACATAAATGCAGCCACAACTAGAGCCATCAATGGAGTGTCAAAGTGAAAATCGAGTACTAGAAAACTCAATTAGGAATGTTGCAAGAGCCCAGACACTGCCCAAACCACAAACGCCTTCGGTGTTGGCTAAGCAGCAGCAGCAGCAGCTCAAACAACCACAACAACAGCCGCCGCAGTACGTCATAAATTCAGTGGCCATGCACGCCAAGGCGACCACGGCCAACTTTATCACTGGCGGCACACTGCACCGGGTGAAAAGTGCACAGGTACGTGCAAGCATATATTCGATATATAGGATGCGAAGGGAACGTGACGCTAATTGGAAGGTTAACCTGGCCGACAGGAATGTTATGGATATACGAATGAGTTTCGCCTTTACGATGCTTACTGACTGCCCACGAGGTGGGCTCAAAGAGTTCTTGATAGAGGGTTGTCTTAAAGATAGTAAAATTTCGTTGATTTTATGTTCTCTCTTTATATCCCAAGTTCTTTTACTAAATATCTGCTCTTGTTTTTGCGGAACATCAATTGAACGTTGATTTATGAAAGCTAATCACTTTACACGACTTAATATTTTTATTTCTGGTTTGGTTATCTTGACGTACTAAAAGTCTTGATATTCTTGTATTTTGTATCTAAATCTTTATCGCTGAAAGCTGTTGTGCTTGTACAAATCGTCACGATGTGTTTAAGTACAATTATGAAGAATTAAGAGTTCTTCTTACGATATGGGACCTGCTTAATTTATTGTTTCATCATATACTTATAATCATTATATCACCAAGTCGATATTTAAGAGGGTTTGTTCCCTTTTTTGATCGGATATGAGCTAAAAGTCATGAAAAATCTACCTAACATTTGCATCCAAATTCCTCAGTCGACCCTCTTCTAATATTAACAACGCAAAAGCCCAAAAAGAGCCACAACAATGTGCTGAGTCGAGATACAGATGGGGATACATACAGATTGAGGATACGTAGGGTGCGTAACGTAAGTGAACGCTGTTTTACCGGCTAACCGAACCGAGCTGGCTACATGGACGTCGGGTCCAGGTGCAGCTGTCGAGAGCCAGTCCAGAGGAGTCCGCATGCGTGCAGAGAGAATCTGTCGAAGTGGCCATGGCCATGTTATGTAAACACCATCAGCAGGAGGATGGAGCTGGGTGGACCTCGACCTCGAGTCGTGACGGAACAAAAGTCAGGGATCTGGCTACGGCTGCTGACTGCCTGATTCTCGTGGAGAGCAAAGGGGCGTCCGGTGGTGGTGGCTTCTGCACGAGTCACGTCATTCATCAGATGCTCTATGATATGAAACAAATTTGCCTGGTGCGGCAGTGTGGGGTGCTACAGTGGGTGGTCTGAGGATTTCAGTGATTGTGCCAAGAGGTATCCAACTATCTGATGTTGATTGAGTGTAGCTGTCTCCTAGCCTGTGTATATTGGGCCACTTGACTGCTTGAACAGAAACTCTCCCTTTGGCTTTGCAGGGAGTCTTTCTCTCCACTTTGCATGGAACACACTGCATCCCTTGTTTGCTTTTTATTTTGTTTTTTATCCCCCGCCCATCTTTGCCTTTGGCGTTTTCAAGGCCTATGTGAGAAGTCCTTTCATCCTTGCCGGGTTATGAACTTGCCCTCAATTGTACCTCACGGTGGTGGTTGTTCCCTCTTGCCGCCATACCCAGAGAGTGAATGTATTCCTCTTTGGAGTCGGTCCTTGTCAGTAGCTACATTTATCTGAGAGGCACAAAGAGCACAGTTTTCTAGTGGTCCAAGATTGTCCTTCTTTGCTCTGTCTTTTATCTCGTTTCAGTTTGTTTTGCTCTTTAGTACTCGAGGGGTTGATCTACCTTTCCTGTCCTCCAATGTTGATGTCCTGGACAAGTCAAGAATATCCACTTCCACAGGACATATTTACCCTACTTAACAATCTAGGAAAAAGCTGAGGATATATGCAAATAAATTCGCATATCTTCAACTGTACTAAAACTTATATCTAACTGAGGATATTCAGATTTCTGGTCACAATTTAAGTTTCTGCTGTACTTTTTGTAGTTGCAACCATTTTCAACGATTGCTTGGGTGCCCGATGTGGAGTGAGAGTGGCGCTTAGTGATTTATAAATTTATTCAATGGCAATCGGCGAGTCGAGCCAAAGTGCTTTTAACTGGCAGAGAGGAGCGGTCATTGAGCCTAGGAAGCACTTCGTCCGCTACTGGGAATTCAAATGCACAGAGAACGGCTTTAGGCTTACTTTGTCCTCCATGGCGCCATCATATTTTGCTGTCGCACCAGGAATTTGAGCTCTGACTGAGACTTTGATATTAAACTTCCATAAACTTCCTTTAAAATATGAATACTTTATATCCAGAAAAGTTTAATCGGGTGGTTTGGATACGAGTTACGCTCAGAACTTATTTATTCAATGTCTAAGTAATGCGTGATTGATATAAATTAAGTTCAAATGCGTAGATACATGAAAAACGAAGTTAAAAGTAGAATTACAAAAAGAATTTATTGGTACGTGTTGGAAATTTCCTAATTTCTTACCCCAAGAACGGTGGAATTATTTGTGTGTTTACCTGTAGCGGCTCCATTCTTCTCGTTCCTCTGGCCAAACGAATTTTCCTGTCACGTGACGGCAGCTGAAAAATCTTTGAGATACGCCCGAAAATAACACACAGTTTTGTTTGAGGGGCATTGAAGATCTTCGGTTACATGCCAACATGCAACATTCAACAGCGCACAACATTTGATTACGTAATTATTTTACCTTTCATATGCAACTGATTGGAATCCGCAGTAAAACGAAGGAAAATCAAGGAAACTCCAGCGGCGTTAGGGACCGTTTGTCCCAGCTGCCACAAATATTTTCCCAGTTTCTAGTTCCCGTACTAATCAGCGCTGTCAACCTTTAAGATACACGCAAAGAAATATACTTCTGCACCTTTCGGAATGCACATGGCAAATATATCTGATCTTTGGCGTCCCCAAAAAAATATGTCACGCATTCCCGGCCCCCCGTTTTTTTCAATCTGCTGAACTCTAATTTATTTAAGTAGTTTGGACCAGCCTTGGCTGTGGGACTAACCGTTGCGGCATTTAATAAATTGCTCTTAAATTATGAAAAAAGCGGAGCAGCCGAGATATATGGAAGAAAAGCTGGAGGTGGAAAAAGTGTGTATCTCCGGATAGGATAGGTAAATGAGTATATGCTGAATAGCTATAAGCCCATTGTCCATATGTATCTCACATTGAAAGGCCTCATCGTTTTGAGATTACGCCGATTATAGGCCGATATATGAATGCTGTTGGATCAGTGCTTCTCACATCGGAAATTCTGCCCCCATTGCTGACCCATTAAACCAAATATGTAAGATGCCGTCGATAATGTTCGGATTTAAGACCTTTTGGGTGTTCCGATTGAATATTTTGGACATGGGGGTCGCCCACGTTATAGCCCAATCCATGTGCTGCTCTTCAGGTTTTGTACAGGCATTCATTTCGGTCCACGTTTTGACCTTATAAATCAGAGGCTAGGGGCCACTCTACCAGCCGTCTGGTAGACAGGGAGAACATCAAATTTGATTCATAAATTTTACAATAATCTAAACATAAATGCTTGATTTACACACAGCTTCGAATGTTCACTAGGGGAAAGATTTTTAAACCAACTAATTCATTTCAACAGCCATTAAGAAATCTGGAACTCGAACAAATTGGAGGTGTCAGCTATATACATTTCTATATTTTAAATTTATGAATTGATTCGGTGTGCCTTTGGGAGCTTCTTACCCAATTTGAAATGTGTAATTGCCTTTAATGGTATTAAATGTATTATCGTTTCTGGGAAGACTCGACTTCAGTCCACATCCACATTTTTGTGGATTTTATGGAACCACAGAAATTACCCTGAAAAACTTGTTAAGCCTTTAAAGTGAGGCAATCCCGCTGTAATTCTCTGGACAAACAACCACTGGAAGATGTACGACGTATCTTTTTGGAATTCCTCCGAAAGATCTCAAATTTACATAGCGATTTGCGTCTCTCCTTGTTGGTCTGATTATTTATTTATTTGCACAAGTGAGCTTTTGCCAAGTGAAAAGCAAAAGGGGAGAGCAGGAGGATCCATTTCAAGTTCTCGTTTTATCTATGAGTGTACTGAGACATTTATGGCTTTATTACTCTTGGAAATGGCAACAGAAAGTCCCACTGTTGCTGACAGGTAAAACTGCGCGAATGGAGTGCAAGTATCTAGTGTTGATATAACCCAAAGCGAATCTAATCTTATCGCCTGAGCTTTTGGACGTATTTTCATATGAGTGCCTCATTCGGTTCCCATTGCCTTCCTTAGATATTTGCAAAATAAAATGTCAACACGCCGAACACACGTGATAAGATAAGGCCTCCAAGGTATCCGCCTACGGCCTTTGTTTTTGGCTGTTTTTCTGTTTTTCTGTGGAGTTCGCACCAAATTGAGAAATCTGCTATATTTAGGTGGTCGTCCCTTCTCCCAAAGCGAGTTATAAATAAACTTTTGTTTACCAACTACCTAGATATAGATAGCGTCGAAATCCGAAATGAATTTCCCCCAAAACTACGCACGAGGAAATCCATCATAGCTGAAGCTCGATAATGGATGGAAAGGCAATAGCGCACGATGATGGCCTGAAGATTGATTTATTTACACGCTGATGATGCTGCCGACACCTCGACCATTTGTCTGCAGCACCGAGGTGTCGCAACCACCTACTTAATTCGACTTTAACCGGGACTGATAAAGCAGACATACCTCCTTACTCACTCCCCAACTTCCGCCTTCACCTTTGAAGTCAACGCCTTTACCTTGTGCACAGAATTTGATTACCAAATCCAAGGGGCTGGATTTCGAAATCACATTTGTATTGCTTGACCGCTTGACGTGTCCCATTCAAAGTTTATATAATTCCACTAAGCTAAAATACAATGTTCTAGATTCCCTTAAGGTTTTTCTGAATCTGTCGTAATTGAGGCTCCTCGTCATCTTTTTAACTCCTGACTTTCTACTATTACTGTAAAGTTTATACTTCCTCTTCAACTCTAACTCATCGAGCACACACTCTGTCTGCTAACTGTTCTTTTGTTTAGAATGCAGAATGCACTAAATGGAAACCTGAGAAGAAAATGAACCCATCCCTGCCTTCGGGTTGTTACTCTTAAGAATGATCAGTCCGTCTCCGTGGCTGAGTTTTCCGAGAAACACTTCACTTGGTGCCGGCTATCCCGAAAGGAGTCCGCCATAAACATTTTCACATGCCCGGCCATAAAATCTGTGTGTTCCCTTGTTTATTTCGCAAAGTGAATCGGAATTGGGTTAGCATTTAGTGCCGCCTCAGCGGAAGTCAGCATAAGGTTGCAATGTGTGCTCGCCTCATTCACTTAGCCTCTGGTCATCAATGAGTGTTTATGGGTCTGCCCCGTGCTTCGCTCCTCTCCCGAATACCGCAAAAAGTGCAGCGACAGACAGCACGGATTTGATTACAGGCCGAAGTCGGTTCTTTCGGTAAATGTGTTGGCTCTTCCCGAGACATACTCAGCAGGAGGTCCCCTCCCTCACCCCAAGATCCTTGCCAAGAACCAAATATTCCCGGGCTAAAGATGACTTAATTGTATCAGCACCATCGGCAGCCGACGCTTGAAATTTGCCTGCTATCGAAAGTTGTTTTTCATGTTTGTTTCGCCGCTCGCCCACCAATCGGGGTTCTTGGGAAAGTGTTGTAGTCGCTGTTGCAAGCATGGCTTTTATCATGCAAGCACTTCAAGTGACAACCACAGATACATCGAGGCACTTCTCCACTTCGCATTCTTACATTTCCCCTGCATTATTTTTGGCGCGCTGTGGCAGCCAATCTGCTTTGTATCTCACGGATGCCTCTGCCAGATGTGCAGATGAGGCAATTATGAGAAATAGGAGATCGAAGTGCAAATTTCTCACTTTACTGGATACTTTACTGTAATAAACATTTTTAAATAACAAACAAAGAAATGTTCGTGAAAGCCTTTAAGAACATTATACATCAATTTTACGTTCACTTCTTCTTTCCTATGAAAATTCTATCCTCCTTCCAACCTTGCTAGCTTTTTTCACGATCTCAGGAGTCTGAGCAAGCCATAACTTATGCTGCCCATATGAGCCCCTTTGTTTTCGGTTTTGTATCTTAATTTTCAATATGCAAGTAATGAATGGTTGCAAGGTCTCGTTCCGTCTCCATATGCTGTAACTTGCAACTGACAACGGTTGGGACGGGACCCCTCATGAATAATGCAAGACCTTGAAACGCAGGCTGAGGAAAACACAATGATATCCGAGAGTTTTCCTTGCTGCTTCCAAAGGCAAATATCGCGGTAAGAATCCGGATTTCATTAGGCCTCAGTTCCTCGGGATTGCAGATTAAGACGCTGATTGTCACGACAAATTGTTAAACACGCCGCCTGCTCCCAGCCAAACCCAACCACAATGTGTGAAATTACCGATAGTTCTGGGTTGAGTTTTTGAAGTTCCAAAAAACCGTAAGAAGGTGGAATAGATATTCGAGGTAAAGCTTATTTATATTGATATTGGTAAACAGAGTAACGGTAATCTTAAAGTAGCGGCACTTGACTATAGCTTTCCATCATGTCAAATGAGTAGCAGCACTGACTTACAGGTCAGTTGGCTTGCCTTTCTCCTGCGGCACATAAACATGTCGGCAAACTCTGCCCTATCACCGGCCATAACTGACCTGACCAAACCCCAAAAAGCCTAGAGAGGCGACGAGGTGCATCGGGGGGTCGTAAACTTGGAGATTCATTAAGATGTACATCTTAATTGCGCCCGCAGCCGAAAAAGACGATCCTGTATTTCACTTTTCTCAAAACTGGGCTCGTTCGTTTGTCCATCGATGGCTGTATTGTTTTACGAGGAGTGGCTGTGACCCCAGCTAATTGATGAATTTATGGCCCAACATGGAGTGCCACAATGATTCCAATCACTTTTACCGATTGCCCTTCTTATCGCGTGCCTCCAGCTGCTGGTTCTTACTTTTCTAATTGGCTATCGTAGGGGCTGATCTGGCCCCCTGACAAGTAGGTGGGGTAAGACGGGAAAAGTCCGGAATTGCTTTCAGTGTATGGTTCGGTCTGCTCCGACGTGCCCCATTTCTGCCCAATCCCTTTTGTTTCCGTTGCCGAAACGGCTGGTTTCTTATTCCACTTCTGATTCCGCCACTCTGGCATCTATTTCGATCCATTCGCATCTTCAGCATTGTTTTTCTGAAGTGGCACGTACTGGCTCTTTATGGCGCACGCATGGTCAGCAGCAAAGCTGAGATGTGGCCAGTTGTTGTGGTTGCAATCAGAGCCCTAGATTGGAAGCAAGATAGGACAAGAAATGTGTAAAGTGTCTGGGAGTGTGATTGTTCAATAACAGAGATGCCAATATCTCGGACTTAACTAGCTGAACAAACTGTTTTTGATTTGCATGAATGCCTCAACTCATTTAGTTGTTCTTAAAACCGAATATTTCAGGTTTGATGCCTGATGTCTGGATGTTCCTTTTCGAAAAACACTTAGTTGGGGATTGTCTAATTGGATATCCTACAGACACGCTTACTTAGAGTTGTAATCCCACGAGAGGAGTTCCGCTTGCAGGGATCAGGGAGAAGTTTTATTTAAATATGCAATAAAATACAGTTGCCCTTCTTGTTGGGGACTCGTTGGCCATAGCTGCCACAAATATTTGATAGAGAATTCTCCGTCATCCTTAACCGCTGATTGGGCAACATGTGGAAAACAAAACAGCGGCACGAGATTGTTGAGTCAGGTGCCACTATTCCCAAAGCAACAAATTTCATTTTCCCGCCCTTGGCAACCGCAAAAAATTCTGAAGGGAAAACAACATCATTTAGATAAAAAAAAGTGACGCCTACAATTTGTATTATACACGCAACTACGAGTGCTTATATGCGAGTTTAGTCTGATTTACATACAATATTTATTCAGCTTCTAAACTGAAATGGATCTTACGAGGTGTTGTGAATGAATGGCCACTTGGGGGGGTCGGTGAGCTAAGCCATCCATATGAAAACGTCTTCTTTCATTTGCATATTTACGAGGGCTCCAACATTTAGTCCGAAGAATGCAAAGAGTGGGTGCCCGATAAACAATTTATAAGAGAAGCTATTTGTATTGATATCATGGCTATTATAATTTAAATATAAACTCAATTTATTAAGTTATGTTTACATTGAAGAAAGGCCTCGCCCTACTCCTGCTATTCAAGGACGCACAGAACCAATTAGTGGGCTGGCATATGGATGTGCCTTGTTCTAGTCATTTTGCTGACATCCTTTCTGATCCTGCATATTTTTCTAACCCTAAGCAAACACAAAATTGCCGACTAATTCTCTGGAATGCGGGTGGGTCCGAACTCATCTCATTTCACTTCTGATCGTTTGTATTGTCAGAAACCGGTTTGTTGGCATCCGTGACAGGAACAAAGATTCACGGGGGAGGAACATCGCTTTCCAAAACACGCACAGGACAACGATAATAGCTATGGCGCAGGATAATGCACACGCAAGCGTTCATACCATAGGAATTTTCTTGTAAACTTCATTGACAATCTCTTTGGGCTGGAAAATGGGAGAAGCCCACGCTTTTAAGTGGAAAAATGAAATGACGACCGAAACTTTTTATGACTCCACCATTTTAGATAAGAGCACAAATCGGTTGAAAGTCCCCTCCAAAATGCTAGAAGCTGATTCGAACTGAGCAAATTAAATTAAATCAGTCCATGGACAACGAAAGTGACAATAAAACCCAACGAGTGTCGGAGTTTTTGATTTTCCTGGCGGTTGGGGTGTCCGGTTCTCCAATTTTCGAGTTGCTTTGTCTGGTTTTAACGTCTTCGCTCTTAGCGTGACTTAAGTGGGCATGCAAACCATGTCAAACGTCACTTTCAGCTCAGTTCAGAACTGCAGCTGCACAGACACAGGGGGCGCCCTTTCGTCCTTTCCGTGCAGAAGGGAACGGGTTGCCTGACCTTCGGCATTGACTTGTGGATTGTAAGATTTGAGTTCCTGCCCTTGATTCTTGCCCAACACTTCCCACGCCTTCAAGAGGCAAGAGCCGCTACTGTTCTCGTACTTGCCCCATCGGAAGCTTGGCCAGCGACTCGAATTCCAGCTAATTGAGCTTTTGGGGCAACACGATCCGCTTTATGGAGAACGTCTGCACTTGATATGTTCCTCGAGACATGCATCCAAAATAATCAAAGTGGATCGGTTGTCTCGCATAACAAAATGTTTGTCATACCCAGTATGGGATAAGGGCAAAGAACTTGAGCATACGAGTAATACAATATGGAATAAATAAGATAGTCTGTGATAATAATAAAATATGATGCATTTCTGTGGTTCATATTAATATCTAAAGCTTTCTGTTCGATGAAAATAAAACTATGAACAACTGAGATATAAGAGTCTGTAAGAGGTGCTTTAGGATTTGTCATAGCGCCCTAGGAACTGAAACTTATTAGCCTTTGAGTGAAGCGCAGCATACTCAAAATATTCCTGAAATGTTCTTTGTTTCCTTCAAACCAGCAACCAACAGGGATCTAAAATACATATCTTGTATACAAGCGATATTGGTCTCTATGTCACCTAACAGCCTTCTTAACATTTACGACATTAAAAATGTATCTACAGAGAGCTGCCAAAACTGAGAGTTCTCTCTCACTGCGCTCCCGCTCTCATTCTCAGAAAATGTTACGGTAAAACATTTTTTTAACAGTGACAGAGGAACAGCAAAGGCCAACTGCTTTCGACTATATGTCATATAGTATATGAGAGTAAAAATGTATATGTGAAGGGTCGAGGTATTTTACAGTTTGTCGCATTATTATTTTAAGTTTTTTAAATTTATGATTTTCCTATTTGAATAATACAACGCTGATTTGCGACATACATTTATATAGTACCTTTCATACCATAAACAATCTATAGTACCAACTCTGTTAACTTTTACCAGTCACTGTGAACGGCACCGGGAGAGTGCTAAGGCTACGATATAGCAGTTGTACCTGGGAGTTCGCCGACGATTTATTCCAATTTAGACCGCACTGCGGAGCGGACCTAAGCGCTTCGAGATACGAAATACGAGATACGAGAACCGATTCGTGACAACCGACCGAAAGACACGGGGAGTAGCAAAATTGCTACGTTTGTGGTTTGGCAGAGTCTTTTGATTTTTCATTTCGTTTGTTTTTCGGCTACCCGCGGCTAAACTTGAAATTAAAGCTGATTCGGCGAAGCCAGATACAAGGTACATATGCAGATGTGAGCTCAGCGTTGAGCGGCGAATAAGCAACAGTGAAGTGATATAAAAGTGGCGAGATAACTCGCGATCCCACGTCGAGATACTTTATTTATATTGTCCTGGATTAAATATATCTAAAAACATCTCGATTGTGGCAGTCAACATGTCGTGCTAAGCTGCGACTGCTGCAGCTTAACTCCTGCTACATCCCGGACCACAGATCAGATCGACGGCACTCCCACGGACAGAAGATGATGGACAAGGCGACAAGCTCCTCCGTGTCGGTGTCCACCTCCTGCTGCAGTTCAAACGCCACAAATGCGGACCTGGACTACGACGTTCCCGTCTCGCGCCGCATCCTCATTAAATCGGTTAGTAGACCCTCGCGATAAGCCTAACCATAAGCTGCCGGACTTTACGTGGTGCAGATGAAGCCATCCTGGCTATCTTCGGGGCTCATCTGTGGAGTGTAGTTGGGCTGTAAGGAAACCGTAGCGGATTTCGCAACTTCTATCTTTGGCAGCTGTCAGGGGGAAAAGATTCCGGGATTTTGCGCCTTGCGTTCGCTTTTTCCTCGGTGCGACATCGTTTGATGTGGCACTTTACGGCGCAGGTGAGATATCGTCTTTGCCGTTATAACTCATTCGATGATGCCTACCTGTGCTTAATACATCAGAAGTGTTTTGTTGAAAACAGCATGAGCTCACCCTGATAAACAATCTACAAGTGATTCCCTCTATATATTTTGGTTCTTAGTTAAAGGAGCCTCTGATTAGATTGGAATCCAGTGTGATAAGATTGAGGCTTTGGGACTTAACTGAAAATAGAATAAGAAGCGAACGGATTAAGACTCAACAGCTTAATAGACTTTCACAGCTACAGTCTTGCCTGGCTCGCTCTTCTGATCTTAAATGAAAGCTATGATCTAAGGGCCGCCGTAACTGCAAGCTAACACTGATCAATAGATTCACACTGGCTTCTATTTTTATCAGGCCCTCAATCAATATCAGCTGCCTGCCCTCTACTTGACATTAATTTCCCAGCAATCCTGGCCAACAGTAACTTCTGGGACTCAAAAATGAAGTGTCGAAGAAGAAAAATGTTCTGTCTAGACGAATGCAGTGGGGTGCCCACTTAATCAGTGAGCGAGAAGAGATGTCCCTTAGGACGTAGCATGCGTGGTAATCCTCTGAGATAACCCTGTGCCAGACTCTCCCTTACATAATCTTAATTAATAATAATACCAGCGTTAGGGAGGAACTATATGGGTTTGTGGTCTTTTATCTGAATCTCTTTTACTTTTCTGACATTTTAGGGTTCTTGGCTTTGGGTGACGCTCTATTAAGACTGATTAGATTTGGCAGTGGAATCGTTTCTTCGATACGCCTTCGTAGCCCTGCGCTGGCCCTTATCTTTTGCCTTTTCTTCGGTCTCGCCTGCTCCCTCTGTCCGATAAGGGGTCGCCACCCAGGCACTGTCCGCTACGTGCGTGGTCTTGGCCTATGACGATTGGTGGCCTTGCTGGAACTCCCATTGATTTGGCTTGATTGTTTACGGGGCTCCTCGCTTGGCTCCCCCCAATCAATTAAATTTTCTGCAAGAAATCAACTGATTCCATTTGGCGCACTCTCAATTAGTCGGCCTTTCGTCAAGCGCACGTCCTCAGGACGCTTAGGAGTGGGGGAATACTTTTAATTCCCATCAGAAAGCGGAATGCTAATAAACCCTTTAGCCTTTCGTTTTGCTATCATAGAGAGCATGACACGCATGGAATTGCGTTTAAGTTGTGGATCAAACTAAGCTCCATGGAAGATATTTTTCCTATCACTATTAAATCCAGTCGCAGCTGACGCGCGAGGCCAAAGAACGCAGGAAACCCATCTTCGCATTTTTTCCGCTGTTTGCATTTTGAAATCTAAGCTGAGAACTGAACCGGCTTCGGGGCCTCCTCCAGGCCCTAAGAGCGGAGCGTCAATTACTTTTCGCATTTGTGCGCATTTGGAGCACATTTATTTTAATCTCACCTGTGCGTCTTTCGCTGCACGTCCGCATCTGTGATGGACGCACTGGTTCCCTGCCCCCGGCTACCCCTCAATTATGTGGCACTTTCTGCAAGCGACTTCTAGGCCCAAGAACCAGTATCCTCCGACTCCTGGACACCGGAGAGCTGGTCATTACAGAGCTCGAGATCATGTCCGAGACACGGCGGTGGTAATTAGCCGTTGTTGTTTATTTAATTTCAAGCATAATACAACCTCAGCCCCACAGTATTGCAATGGTGCAAGGGGGTAAGGGGGTAAGAATGCATTTTCATTTGCATTTGCAAGTACATCTCTCCACCAGACACACTCACTCGAACCGTGTAAAACTCGTTAGCACGTAAGCAAGCTAATTTATTTTAGAGCTCAAGTTGTGCAAACATTTGCGAATTCTAATTTGTCCAACGGGCTGCCATGGCTGCAGCTTCAGCCGTCTGCTATTGGCAGTTTTGAGTTGATGAATTTGGCAAGGTTAAGGCCCAGGAGGTGGCCCAGGCCAGAAGAGGTGACTGAGTGGAAATGGCCCCCAGGAATGTTAATAAAGCCAAGAGGGAAGGCAATTTGCAAGACCAATGGGGTAGCGGAGGAAAGGGCAGCTACGTAATTTCTGAATGCAACGCATTTTCCGGCATATCATATCGCCTTTGAAAAAGCACAACCAGCGAAGAAAAGACTTTCGCTTTTGTGCACTATAGTTTTTATCTTTTCGAGTTCGACACTCGAGTTGAGTCGCTTTCAGCTAAGTGAACGCGTAGTTCCCGCAGGAATTTACCCATTCATTATCTAACAGTCATGTGCCGCCAAGCGATCATTTCTGCCGAGCAAACATGTCGGCCAAATGGATTATAGGGCAACAGCTCTGTGCTCACGAATTGGTCGATAGTGAGTAAGTGTTTATAGACTAGTTGTAGTCTAGCAGAACGTGTCGGTTCCAAAGACAAGATGGGATAAGGGGTCGATAAGCCATCTAAACATTAGGTGGATACAGGAGCTGGGGCTATCAGGGACCCCCTGGAGTTTCCTTACTCAAAGATACACAATACCACACATTGTCGGCGTTTCTTTCTGCTACCTTCACAAGTTCAGATGACATTTATGAACAACAAATTACGTGAGAAGTCACGTTTTGTATTAAAAAGGCAAAAAGGATTGTTCGAAGTCCTTCACAAGTCGTAGAATATTAACCTTTATATTGTTGTTTAAGGCGTGTTGGCAGTGCTTACTGTTAATTATTTATTGCATTTTGGCCCTAAAAGAGATTGATCATTTGCACTACCCTACACCCTGCTTAAACCGGAAATTACGAAGACCCAGGCCTCCTCTCCAGATAAGAACGGCAAACGGGTTATAACGGAGTAATAAAAGTTACATGAAACCCAGTAGTGCAGTGATTCGAGCCAACCGCCTGCGGTGGCTGACGATCGCTAGCTACGGCTGAGACCACTTAATGGGCCCATTTACATCGAAACGGAGATGGGCTACCGGAGTTGCCTTCTGGCCCATTATACTCAACAAATAAGAACAATTACTGTCTTTCGAGATATTAAAAAACACTTATCTGTGAGTCGAGAAGTTCCTGATTGCCTTTATTTGGCGCTTAGATGATATGAAGAGTGGCTTGACGAGTGCTTCTACCAAAAAGGAAAAAACGAAAAATGCAAAATTTGAGAAAAAATTTGCTTTCGAAAATCATCACAAAAATGATGCAGAAAGTTGGTTAGGGTCATAAGCTGCACAGAACAGTCTTTCTTTTGGTTCTGCGTCTTCTTTTGAAAAAGTTATAAGCATAACACTGGGAAAAAATATCGCAAATTTTACTCAAAGTCATAATTTTGATAATCCCCCAAAATATCAGTATTTTCCCCATTACAAAGACAAAAATCATCATATCATGGAATGTTATACCTCGTTGAGTTCGTATTTAAATTCCCCGTCGAACTGTGTACCACACTCAAAAAGTGAATTTTTTCAGATTCTTCGTGAATTTTTATGATGTTTCCTAAAATTCGGAAATCGGTATGTCCCGATTTGTGTCTCAAAATATCAGTATTTCCTTCATTACAAAGCCAAAAATGGTCGGAATATGGAATGCCATATGTCGTTAGGCTTGTATTTCAATCTATTTTCAAAATATCGAAGTGCAATTCAAATCTGAAGAAAAAAATATTTTTTCAATTTTTTGAAAAAATGATAATGGTACCCCTTACAAAAAAGTGAAATTTGACAAAAAATTTAATTTCCGAAAATCATTGCCATACCCACATAGGAAGTTTGCTTGGGTCGTAAGCTGCACAAAACAGGCTTTCTTTTGGTTCTGCGTCTTGATTTGGCAATGTTATAAGCATAACACTGGGGAAAAATATCGCGAATTTTACTAAGAAGTCACAATTTTGATTTTATGCTTAATCTATCAGTATGTTTCACACAACATTGCCAAAAATGGAACGAAATACTCTTTGAGTAATTTAATTCTAAATAAAACTGCATTCAAACCTTAACAAATCCAAAAATGGTTCGAAGATGGAATCCCATAGTCATCGTAGGTCCGAAAATGGTAAAAAAAAAGGCGGAATACTTTGGACCATTAAGCTGCGTGGGCCACAACAGCAGAAGAAGGTCGTCCATCATGGCTGGATAGTGAACGAGAAAACTGGGAAATGCCAGAGATAACATTTTTCAAACCCGACACTCAGAGTTCAATTTTCAGTAGTCCTGATATTTAAACTGGTTTGAAGAGAATAAGAGTTTAAGAGGCCGCGAACCATTGGAGATTCCCCAGGCATGAGTCACGTCCGGGGCATTCCCCTCACCTGATCTCATTGTTAGTCAATGGGGCTTAATTGTATTGACTTCCCGAGGCGGGGGAAGTTTGTAAAATAAATCTTGTAAATTGGTCAAGGGGTTGCCCTCAATGTTAATTGAATGAAGGAGGCACGAGATTTCTTGCCCCCAGAGAAACTGTTTTCAGTACAATTTTGTTGCTTACGGAATTCCTCTTTCACTTTTATGACTTTGAATGCTAACTCTGCTCGACTGAACGATCTTTGTAGTTTATTGGCTTTAGTATATAGTCTCTGTGTTTTGTTTATTTTCAATTCTTTATAAATAAATTGATGCCAATTAAAACAAATGTACAGAAATGTACACACGCAAAAAGTTGTGGAACCGCTTGAAACTTTTTGTTCATTTGCCACAAATGAATGCTAACTGCTTCGCTTTTCTTCTTTCCTTAGCGAATTCATTTTGCAACGTTTTTGCGTATTTCACTTGAAATAGCTGCGAAGGTCGACCGTACTTTGTGTAAACTCCGTTTTATTTGTTCTTTTATATTCAAAATCAACAGTTGGCAATTTGTTTTCAGTTATTATTCGAATTGCTTCATGAGTCACTTTCTTGGCAATGTGTTGCGATCGAATTGTATTCAACAGGCAGAATGAAGCGTTTCTAGCCAACGTTAACGTGGTAAACGGATTACCGGGTATCTAGAAATATCTTTTGTTGTTTTTGCGGTTCATTTTTGATTGATTTTTGAATTTATTGCTAATTGGGAAGGCTAGTGCTACCGATGATATCGATTTCCCTGTCAGTGACTTGCTTTCGGCTCACTGGCTTCATCCTAGACGAACTGCTGACCCGGAGTGACATGTGGCCGAGAAGCTAGAGTCGACTAGGTGCACTTGTCAGTGCAACTTATCGTCAATGGCGCCTTGATTTCAACCCAGTCTCGATTCGGAACGTGTTTCCCTGCTCAAGCTGCCCCGAGTCGGGGGTTTATTGTCACGCCGCATTTCGAACTGATTTTCTTGCTTTGCTGTTTTATACCCGCCTAAAAGGTATATTGTATTGTGAATTGTGAATGAAAGGTTTACATATACATATATATTTCTGAACAGAGTCACTTGAAAAGTCGAACTTCCGATGTCGAGCTGTCTGTCCATAGTAAATTCAATTCAAAACTTAAATTACATAACAAATCCAACAGAAGGGGCTTAAAAGAGTATACGATAGTCGGGACACTCTAATGAAATCTTCCATTTTGTTTTTTTTGCAAGCAAGAAGCTGACGAAATGTGTCGAAAAGGCCGCTGTAAACATTTTGTTTATTTTCGCAAACGGAAACCAGTTCAGCGCGACATTTCCCGTTTTATTACAAGCAAAACCTAAATATTTCATATTCGTCGCTGGCCGACTCACCGCATTTCTTAGAAATGTATCAGCCCTAGTAAAGGTCCAAAGTCCGCTTATCAACTGTCGAACGCAGATCGATCGGATCTAAAAGCTAGAAAGACCGCTATAGTCAAAAGCGGTTTCTGTTTCAACATTTTCAGGGTTCAATTTTCATACATAACATTCTGGTAATTAGATTTGACAAAATGTTATCCGTCAGTTGAGTCAGCTCTTGATTTCAGACTATTATTAGAGGGGCACATGTTATCAGTTGAATGCTGAAAACCAGCTCGCGTTTCTATATAAAATATTGCCGAGCCATCGCCATTGATTGAAGCCGCTTTTTCGCTTCCTATGCTGACCAGCACTTAAGAGTCAAATGCTCCTTAACGATCTCTTCAGACAGCGGGATGAAAACAAATTGTCATCTCTCAAAAAAGATGTGGAAATTTATGGATTATTGAGTGCTCATTAAGACTTTTGTCGGCGGCTCCTTCGCACTTTAAATCTAAATCTCTGCTGCCAAAGGAAGATGCCAAGCCTGAGTTATTGGTCGGTCTTGGTTCTGGAAGACATTAATAACTCTCTGAAGCAAGGGATTGGGACTGGTACATCACTAAAACATATAGGTTATTTTTTTAAGATTAATAACAAGTACTTAGCGAGATGGTACAGGATGTGGGAACCTTTCAGTTCCGTTTTCGAGTTACGGGAAGGCAGTCAGAGAAAAATGCCCTAAACAAACCAATTAAAGTCATATGAGCAAACAAGCAAACAACTGTAGAAAGGCCCCAACTTTTGTAACCGAAATGACACACAACAGAATTGATTTTTATTTGCCGGCAGACACAGCCTGAGTCTTCCAATTCTCGACTTTAGATGTTTGCCTCTTCAATTAGCGCTGTGTCAAACGCCGAACTGGCGAGATGGCAGCGAAGAAAGCAGCGAGTTTTGAGTCTGTGGGTCTTCGGGTTGTAGAGCTGTTAGGCCCCAACCCAGCAAACATTGGATCTGTTTGTTTTTGTTTGAGCAACACACAAGGTCCAGACACTGAACTTCGAGTGCGCTCATTATTCTTTTGACATTTGAAAGCTTTCGATGTGCTTTCGAAACTGAAAAGTAGAATAGCCGAAGCCGGCAGGTAAAACGGGTTTCGAAACTACCTACCTATGTACAAAAGTTGTGTACATCAAACCTGAGCAGCGGGTTAAAAGTTCAGTAGCGATTAAACGCTCCGTATTGTAATCGCGGGCTCACTCGCCGTCTTTCACTTTTCCTACACAGCAAGCAACTGAGCAGTATTTGTATTGGATAAGTTGGCTCGTTCAAACCCAGACTTCTACTTCGTTTCAAAAATTTGAACTCTTTGCCCTGTGTATGTGGTGGGGAATGGGGTAGTGTTTCGGGCTAAGAGGCAGTGAGGAAAGGACTAGTCACGGTTGCTTTGTTTTCTCTGCTTCTTCTGGGGAGTTCAAACGTTAGTTTTGCATTTTTGTTGGGGGCTGTGGCAAACTTAAAAGCACAATGCTTTGCCCACTAGACTCACTGATTCATGCTCACTCACACAGGGACACTCATATTCATTGATTAAAAAGTTTCCGTTGATTCATAGTCAAAGTCAACTATAAATAAGAAGACGTTTAGACTTGGAAATAGAGTAAGTTTAGTATGAATGAGCAGTTGAGCAGTGTCCAAAAGTGTTTGAAGATCGAGGAGCGTCTAATGAATTACCATGTTGAACTTGTTGAAAAGCAACCCGAAATCGGCTTAAAGAGAACCACACAAAGTTGGCCTTAAATTCCATCTCAACTAATTAACAAAGTTGCGGTTTGGTACGAACAAAAAACAAAAACCTTTTTTCTGAACCTCTTTTATAATGTGGTAGCAGCAAAAGATTTGCAAATTTGATTCCACAAGAAACCTGAAATACACGCTGGAAAAGGGAGATCAGCAGGATCAGTTCTTATGAATGATGAAAGTCAGAGCCGAATTTTGGCTTGCGAAAAAGGTCAGTGGCTGGAGTGGCCTTTGAAATTCCACTGAAATCGTTTGCCCTGCGGCTTCTTGAAAGTAAAAAAGGCAAACCGCTTTGTTTTAGTCCAAGCAGAGCCAAAGCATATGAATTCATGTATAGTATTTAAATTCCTTTTTTCGATTTACTTTCAGAAACTTTATGCCAAGGCTATTTACGATAATTATGCAGACACGGCGGACGAACTGCCTTTCAAGAAGGGCGACATCCTCACCGTCATCGAACAGGACACGGACGGTATCCAGGGGTGGTGGCTCTGCTCCCTCCGCAACCGACAGGTGAGTTAGGATCCTTGAACAGTCTTTTTAGGAACGAAATAGCTCAATTTAGGGCATATACCTGAAAAAACGCCAGACACAATCTGGTCTCCATATTAGAACGTCGTGTGCGATAGAAAAAACAATATCCCTGGCTTAAACTGGCCTTCTTTTCCTTAATAACTGCTTTGGTCGGGTGTTTTTGATTTTAAGCGCTCACTAACTTTCTAACCAATTTCATTAATCAATCGCAAATATTACTGGGCCAGACTTTGACCCAAATTACCAATTTTGCTAATTATCTCAGCGTGATGGGAAGCCCGAGGCTACGATCCCGCATACCCAGCATCCCAACTCCCCCTAAGCAATCGTATGACCAGACAACTTTTTAACAACGAAAAGCTTCGACAAAAGTTAAAATTTATGAACGTTGATCAGCGGCAATTTTTAATTAACAACTCAAGTGGCGCCGCAAAAATGAAAACATTTTCATTGGTGAAGCGATCGATGGTGTCAAAACATATATCAGAGCGGAATTTAAGAGTTCCAGACGCGATGTGGATACGTGAACGCCTGGGCAACACGGTCTATGTCGGGCAATTGTCGCTAATTAAAAAGTAGCTGCCACTTTTTAATGGAAACAATTAACCCAAAAACGGACAATTGAGTGTGGCATAAATATTTACAACAGCGAAAATGACGGTGACAAAAAACGAAATCAGCTTTTGGCATAAGTTTTTAGCTGAAACACATGTTGACAAGATTTTCTGTCCACTTTGATGTGGCCAATATTTTTGGAGAATCGCACGGAGCTCTATCGAAACTCGCGAAAAGCATGTCAGCATGGCAAAATGGCCAAGAATGTGTCTGGCCATTAAACCCAAAATAGCAGAAACCGCTGTTATTGAAGTATATATCATTTTGTGAGCTACATTCATCAACAGTACTAATTTATTAATCGGTATTACTTTCTGAATGAAAACTCCCCAAATGGTTTCCAATAATGTCGAAACCCAACTAAAACTCTTCTTTTCTTATTTTTCAGGGTCTTTGCCCGGGCAACCGGTTGCGCGTCTTGAATTCGTACGACTCTGGATGTTTCTCTCCGTCGCCGGCCAGCTCCCCGAGTCCGTCCCTGGCGGCCAGTACTGCCACGTTGAACAGCTCCATATGCTCGGCGGAGATCTACGAGAACGGTTCCATCATCAGTGAAGTCTCGTCCTCGAACTCCAACTCGGGTGGAGTGATTTGCGGAGCTGGAGCGGAGTCAACGACGGCGTTGCGGGGCACGAGAAGATCGTGGCACGTCTCGCCGAACAAGGTAGGTTGCACATCCTCGTCCCGGATGACTTGTCAATTTCTTAATTTTCCGCTCCGTCTGTCTTTCCAACGGGGAGCAGAGATCTTGGAGGAAGTGCATCTTAATTGATTTTGTTTCTTGGCCAATTTTAAATCCTCTTGCGGCTACTGAATTATGATGTTTGCCTCGGGAAAGTGAAAGAAAGTAATTTTTTGGCTCGGTCGGCCTCTCCATCTTTACGCTCTGAGGGGTCCATCGCTCATCCATCCTGCAGCCCCACGACGCAAATGCGATCCCCTGCCTCTTCCACGTCAACTGCGTGCAGTAATTGTGCAATTAATAAGAGTTGCGAGAGGCGATCTTCGGTTCACGTAGTTGGCCTCTTGGTCCAACTGGTTTTCCTTTTGCCATTTCCATACGGCTTGTAATTCGACAATTTGTCAGCTGGATATGCGTTTTATTTGCATTTCTTTCACTTTGATTTGATTTGCAAATTAAAGGAAACGAACAATTTCGCATCGGAAGAGCATGACTGCTACATCAATAGAGATTATTGATGGTGGTACTCAGGTTAAAGGAGAAGGAGAACGAAGTAGACTGCAGGAAGCGGCTCTTTATCAAAATAGATTTGATTAGATCCTTGATTTGTACCATAGTAAGTTTTTTCCGAGTCTAAGCTGTGCCATCCAATAGCTTTAATAAACAGACCGATGTTGCTATTGGCTCAACTAGAGCTGAGCTGGCCTTTCGCTGCCCAGACCTTCATATCCATCAATGATGGAACTGGGTGTCGCCCTAGTGATGGTGGAGTGTAGCGACTTTCGCTTTCCCAGTGGACTGGCTGTCTGCAAGTCAGACAAATCAAATAAAATGAAACCCAAATTACAGAGTTGTAAACATTTCCTCGCATTATCGGCAGCTATTAATCTTTACTGGAGGCTGGTGAAACCATAAATTCAAGCTTCGACCCGTAGAGAGCTAACAATTTTTGTTGGAAGACAGTTGGAGGCGAGGATTCGGAGAAACATTTTGCCCCTAAAAGTTCAGCAGTAAATGCTGTCTTTTATTCATGAGCGATTTTATTACCTCGGCAAAATATAAAAGCGCTAGGCTGTCACTTTAAGGCGTCAAATGTCATATGTGAGATGCCTTCGAATGGGCACTTGACCCAGCATCTGAGGAAGACATGGAAGAGATTCCCCGTTTCCATAACATCATCGGGAATGGCATTTATTCGTAATGAGGGACGAAAGAAAGTCAGTTAGTTATGTTGATAGACAAAGGACGGACAACAGTTATCAAATAGGTTAACACTCCGTTCGAGCAAATTTGTTGGGAAATAAGTCAGGCCATCCTTGGTCCGTTGGTGGTCAGATATTCATCCCATAACTCGCCGGAACCGTTAGACAGGTCCCTCCGCCAGCTTGCGCGACCGTTTCCAAGTTCGTTGAGTCCACATACAGACAGGTCCGCAGCTACAACGCTTCAACAATCCGTCTACTGAATCCACTTCTTCCACCTCCACCGTCACGCAGCGACCATAAAACCAAACCAAGTCAGATGGCCAAATCTACTAGCCTGGCCAATGGCCAATGAAGATTTATGGCCAGATCCAAAACGAGCTAAAAAGATACGTTGTATTTGAGCACAACAAGTCATTTATTTATTTTTATTTTTTCTGCCCAAAAATGGCTAAAAATGCAGCCATAGCCGCCGCAATAGCTCCTTTTCATTTCGGATTCTGAGATGCAGAGGTTTGTGCGTGACCAAAGACGGCAGGACTGGAGAATTCCCATTTCTGCTCCGGCAATGCGGACTCGTTGCGAAAGCGATGAAAACATCCGCACCGGTTTGGTTCCACACAAGGTCGCCATAAGGCGGGCTTTACTGCATTTCTTTCTCAGCAGATCCCTTCGGAGAAAGATTCCCCCGCAGCTTAATTATCATTTTCCATACAAATGTTTTTTTTTCTTTTGTTTCGTACGTGATAAAATTCTAAAGCGTATGTCCAACCGAGAATCCCAGAAGTGCGTGGGCCAAACACGGCTCTTTCTTTTGGGCTCCTTGGATTTGACGGGTCAGGTGTGCGATGATCAGCCCAGAACGTGTTAAAGATACATTGAAATGCAGGGTATGAGCTGCGAAACTCTGTAGATTGTTATCTTACGTTAGCTACTGTTTTTGGGTTTGGAATTTCAAGAAGAAAATAAAACGTGGAAAGATCATTACACATCCAGAATGTGGAATTATTCATAGCATGTAAACTGATTTGACCGAATCACTAAAAGAAAACAGTGGGCCTTTGGTTCCCCGATTTTGCTCATTTCCTATTGACTAACTGACCTGAGACTCTCTGTCCGCAGTTCCGGTACTTCGACTCGGTTCAGCTGCCCTCATTTCCACCTAACCATATCCTGATCTCGAGAGTTAACCCCCATCTGCAGCAGCAGCTGTTTGCTTTTATTTTCGCGTTTTACAGAACATTCTGATGACTCGTGTTACGCGTCAATTAACACTTCAAAGGCCAATGCAAACGCAAACAAAACCGTGTTCCTTGACAATGGGTATTTTCTGAATTTCTGGCACTAAAAACTGGACTCAGGTAGAATTCTTCGGCATCAAACGGTCCCCTTTCGAGAGGCGTAATGGCTTTCCCAATTAGGACCCGATTCACTTAAGGGATGTAGCGACCACACTGCTACCCTTCTTCAGTCCGTTTATTGAAAATATTGGGTAAAGGGATAAAAAATCATGCATTTAAGTTCTTATGAGGAAAATCAATATGCTGCAAAATACTCGTGACATTGGTTTGTTTTGTTGTTATTCATTCAAAGACTTCCCTGCCTGTATCGTGACACTGAACCGCCTTGAACCGTGTCCTAGGCCACCAATGCGCAGGCGCTATAAATTAACACGTCCTTTCCTCAACCATTCTCATCTCTCTTTGGGTTGCACTCCCAGTCTAGTTTTTCTCTTCCAACGGCGACGTTTGCCTAAGCCGGAATTTTCCATTTTTTAACGCATTTTTGATACTAGTAAATTTTTGCAAGATGTGATATGTAGCAGAGGAGGAGGAGAAGGTGAGTTGGAATCCAAGTCACGGCCATATCATTTGATAATAAAAGGGTTTATCGAATTATTTAAAAAAGATGCCAGACGCACAGGACAGGGCAGGGAAATCGATAAACCATTCGGGTGCAGGCAGAGCGGGGTGGGAGTTGTACTATGGCTAGGGTTACTGAACCGCACAAACGTAGTAAATTACGATTTTAACCATTTGCTTCTCCCGTAGGTAATTACTCCGCAGAGACACGGTGATGTATACATCTACAACTGCTCCCCAAACTCAACGAATAGATCTGGGACAGTAGCAGCGCCCAGCACGCCGCACCAGCAGCAAATCTACAGCAACCAAAGCATCTACCAGAACCTAGCCATGATGTCCAGTCCCCACCAGAACGGGAGTGGCAGCGAGTTCGAGACTTACGACATACCCAAACCGGCCACGCCCGTGCCGCTGAACTACGACGGTCCCAGGAGCGGTCTACCAAGGACTCCCACATCCAACTCCAGTCTGGGGGCCCGCTTTGAGTCGCTTAAGAGTGTAGCCGCATCTATCGAAGAGGAATCGTACGATGTGCCTCGGCCCCTGATCTCTGGCAGCAGCCTGGTCCAACAGCAAATTTCCCAAATGACGCCAAGCAGCTCCGTCTCCTCTCTGCTAACCAGCGATAGTTTTTCGTTGAGTTTGTCCAGCTCAAACCGTTCCTCACTGGCCATGCCCGACTACGACGTCCCACGCCGAAATCCACTTCCTGTGCGCCGACAGCAGTCCGGGCTAACCTACGACTTTCCTCTACCACCGTTGCAAGAGCAAGAGCAGCGACTGGTCCCCACAACCGCCACCGTCACCAAAGAACTGCCGCTAGAACTGACTTCGGCACTAGAAACACTCGCCAAGCTCCAGTCGCAGACGACGGCCGCCATCAACCGGCTGCTTAGCTTCGTAGTTCCCAACTGGCGCACACGAGCCCAACTGGAACCAGCAATAATGGAGTTAAAGCTGGCCGCTCTTCGCCTGCGCACCGCACTACACGATCTGGCCGAGTTTGGGGAGGGTGCCCTGGGCAATGCCACCCGATCCGAAGATCGCAACCTGGCCCTTAAACTGCGACCTTTGGTACGGGCTTTGCGGGATGCCAACAAACTGATTCACGACTCTTCCGAATCCCTTGATGCCCAGGGTGGTTGGTCTGTGGAACAGCTGGCTCGAAGTGATGACAAACACAGCTGTCGTCCGCCAGACGCGCTGGACCAATTAATGGCATGTGCCCAGACGCTCACCGAGGACGTGCGCTCCACCACCAGCTTCATCCAGGGAAACGCCTCCCTGCTTTTTAAGCGACAGATAGTCACAGATCAGAATGGAGGTGCTGCGACCACAGCAATCGAAGGCAGTCGGGGAAGCGCCGAGTGGCTGGAAGACTATGACTACGTAGCCTTCGAGTCTAAGGACGCTGCCGCCAAGAAGAACCAGGCGTTGCGTGAGGCCATTCCCGCCAGCCTAAAAACGAAGTTCGACTCGGTTATTCGCACAGCCGAAAGCTCAGCCATTATCGTCGGTTCCGAATCGATACCGACCACACCCACGGCGCCAATGACGCCCTACAAGTCACCGGAGATGACTGACAAAGACAAAAAGCTGGTGCGCTACTACGCTCAGCAGATCTCCACGCACATGGGCAACCTTTTGCAGGCCATCGACTCGTTCCTGGAGACGGTTGAAAAAAACCAGCCTCCCAAGTTCTTCATTGCCTACGGGAAGTTTGTTGTCGTAAGCGCCCACAACCTAGTGACCATCGGCGACAACGTGTATCGCAACATCTCCAAAGAAGCGCTACGAGAGAAAATCCTGCGCTGTACAAACTCCCTCTCTGACGCACTGAAGACCTGTGTCTCCAAGTCAAAGAAGGCCGCGGCGCACTTCCCCAGCGGAAGTGCGGTTCAGGAAATGGTTGACTCGGTAGTAAACATCAACAACCTGGCCCGAGAACTAAAGGCGGTCATGCTACAGGCGGTTCAACTGTCCACGGCGGCGGGAGTTGGCGCCTGAAGAGATTACCTACCTATCCGGGGTAGTATTAAACCCATCCGATCGATCCCAAGCCCAGTATTAGCTGAGAGGAGTGCAGCCAAGTCTTCCGACTTTGTCCATTTTTTTTGCTGATATACCACATACATATGTATATCGAAAATTGGCATATCCTGATCCCCAACACGCAGCGCCGATTGTCGTTGAAACTCTGCATTGTGATATTTTAAAACAAAACATCTGAAAATGCACAGCACCGCAGTTATGATCGACCGATCCCGCCTAAGGGAGTTCGTCCTCCAGGCTAGCCTAAGTTTCCATTCTGTACATACATAGTATGCCCTACCAGCCCCCAGACTATTGTAAATTAGCGTATTTCCTTTCTTCCCGCCACGCGCACAAGCAATGTTGTATCAGTGAAGCATTTCAGCATAGTTTTGTACTTTCTAGGATTAGTCGTAGCACATAACCATTTGCTTAGATTACGCACGCATATATAGTACTTGCATAGTCAGAATCTAAAAGATTTACACTTATCATTTTTCATTGCGCCGCGGCTCGATAGTCAGTAATATACGAAAATACACGCAGTCATAAACTACCAACTAAGCTGTATGTAATATGAACAAAATTGGTGGAACATGTCACCTCAAGACCAGCCCCAAAGCATACTATACACTTAAAATAAATATACAATAAACCTAATCGATTTGGCGTTTACATATTAAAGCCTGTATCCATCAGTGCTACAAACTTAAAATAATGATTTACAAGCTAAGGGATACGACTACGGCTTCCCGCAATCTACAAAGCATTGTTTGTAACAAATCAAAACGGATTCACATTTGGCGCCACACTCCGTTGACTCTCTTCCTTTCATTTTGTCAAAATTTATGCATTTTCTGTTTTTTATTAAGAGCGACTACAAAGAAATGATGTACACATTTGAATGAATGAAAAGAGGATGCAATGCTAACTTACTATACATATAATCGAAACATATTCATGGTTTGATGCCTACGGCGTAAAATGGCTTTACTATATGCTTTAATCGATCCGAAGGACACTTCTCATGCATTCTTGGCGCACCGAAAACCCAAGTTCCCGGCAGAGCTGTCCTCTGTGTTTTGCGAACGGGCCGCGCACCTGTACCGGTAGCAGTAGGACTTGTGGCACAGGTAGGAACCGCCCTTTTTCACCCGATTTGGGTTATCGCTGACATCGTTCGCGTCCCACAGATCAGCCGTCCACTCCCAGACGTTACCCACCATGTTGTGAAGATCGAAGACGTTTTGCCGGAAAGCATCCACCGGGCAGGTGTACTCGAAGCCATCGTCAGACAGGTTTCCATCGGGAAAGTCGCCCTGCCATATGTTTAACCAATGCTCTCCCCTAGGCATTAGCTTATTACCCCAGGGAAACAGTTTTCGCTCCTTTCCACCCCGGCACGCCACCTCCCATTCCGCCTCGCTGGGTAAACGTTTTCCAGCCCAATTACAGTATTCCACAGCATCGCGCCATGAAACGTGAACCACCGGGTGTCTCCCAAGGTTATCGAGGTTGCTGTCCGCGCCATTGGGATGCCGCCAACTCACACCAGCCACCTTGTACCACCAAACGGCGCTAGCCACTCTGAAGTCCTCTAACTCTTTCTGCTTTGAGGGACTCAGATGGGTCTTGAACAGAAAACTGTCGCCAAAGCGCTCGGCCTCAGTGGTGTAGTTTGTAACTAGCACAAACTTCTCAAAGGCTTCGTTGGAAACCTCGTAACGGTCCAGGAAAAAGTCATCCAGCTTGACCTGGCGCTCGGGAGCTTCCCGATCGGCCGGAAAATGTGGACTGTCTGTGCCCACGTAGACGGTGCCGCCCGGAATAAGCGACATGTCCGCAATCTTTGGCTCCAGTTCACCATAGTAATCTCGGTAGTGGCTGTTGGCACCGGCCGCTCGTTGCTGACAGACTTTGTTTGAAAGTGGCTGGTTATCCGCGCTAGCCTGTCTCTCTAGTTTCTGGCAACCGCAGTCGCTGGATGTGTCGTGAAGAACAATTATCCAGATAAACATAGAAATTGTTTTCATTTTGCCTGTGCAGTGTGGCCGTTTCCTATTTGGGAGTAAACGTTATATTTGTTTGTGATGTTAAATGCTTGATAAGCAGATAAAGTTTTAACGTTCATTATGTAAAAGCCGTAACATGGTCCTTTTAAATGGTTTCTAATTATTATTTTGTTTAATTGGATTTAGTGGAATATTGCCTGAAAAGGATTTTAATTGCTAAAATAGCCGAAAAAGTCAAACTTAACTTATTCTGTTAATACTATTGAGACCCGCTGTTGCGCGGTCACACTCTTCACTAAATGTAACTGTAACATTTGACGGTTTCTTTTGAGCCTGAATTTGTACGATTTATTATTGTTTAACTAATTGTTGTGAAAATAGATAATTAATTATAGACAGCATTGAGTCCAAGTTAAAGGTGATGCTTCGCAGTTTTCCTTGCGATCCGGACCTGTTGTACTAAGCTCTCTTTCAGATGATGGAAATGGTCCTGGAGCCAGTAGTAAAAGGCACTGCGCCAAGTGCTTAGTTGGCTCCTTCAATAATTGCGCCGCATGGCAAAAATCCCTGTTGTACTTGTGCCTAGTGTAAGTACCCACTTTGTGAGCAAATTGAATGCTCATAGCTCATAGTCCTCATAGTTTTCAGTAAAGTAGCTGAACAGACGACGAAGGACAATCCCCATTGCCACTTTTCGAGCATATTAAATTTCTAAGAAGTTGTGCAAATCGATTATTAACATTGTTTAATCATGAAATGTCCAAATAAAGGTAACCCACTGTTGCAAGTGGAAAACATATTAGAAACAGTACGTACGAGTTAAATAAGATTAAATTAGGGTATGGCGCAAATCGTTGTTAACAAAACTATGTTGTACAATGGGCCAGCAGGCCAGAGGCTATGCTTCGTTGGGCTTTTCGTGTAGCCACGGTCTGAATATGGGCAGGGTTGACGGATAGTGAGTGTGTGTGTCCGGTTTGAGCACCGACTCCGGCCATGTGTTGGCATTTGCAGTATCCCCAGAGTGACGGAATGGGTACGTGGCCAGCACGATGGGAAGTTGCAGCTTGATTTCCTTCTCCATGGACTTGGGTTCGATGACGAAGAAGACGTCGTATGATATCTTGATAAGATGGCAGCCGTGAAGGTTGGTCGGCGGTAAGGGCGGTACGTAAAGCTCGTTGTGCCACTCGTCCTTTCCCCCCGGACGAATCTTTCCGCGCACTAGGACAGCCAGCTCCCGCTTCTCCGTCTGAACTACCTTTCCACGTGCCAAATACTCAATTGTCTGCATTTGATATGTTTAAGAGTTAGATATGTAAATAAATTGCGGCTCTGTAGTTGGAAGCTAAAACCCACCTCGGTAAGGGACGCTTTGGTCCGCTTGATGGACACATTGCTGTAGTTGGAAATGAAGGCGGTGACCAGAATATTCTCGCCAGGTACATACCCACCGCGGTCTAGGGACACTCTGCACTTGATCTGACCTCCGCCCACGCAGACAACTCCCAGTTTGTGCTCCACTTCGCAGGTGAACGGTTGCTAAAAAAACGCGAGAGGTGAGTTTTTGAAGAGACAGTGGTAGCAGCTATTTACGGCTAAAATTGGTTTCTCTAAATTTAGGTCGATGGGATTCATCACGATGAAGACCTGATGGTTCTTGTGGATAATGCCGTTGTTTTCCCGTAGCGCCGCCTTACAGTAGAACTGGATCCAGCCGTAGCGACCCAGGAATGTGGATGGCAGACCCAGCGGCAGACCAAGTTTAAAAGGAAAACTGTGTATTCCCGGCGAGAGTATGGCTGGACCACCCTGGTCCACGTCACCCAGGAGCCGCATTCGGAAGTCTATATAGTTCTCCTTGTCGTACGTCCGCTCTTGCCGTCGCCCGTTACGAACCACTCCCTCGCCCACCACATGGAAGTGGAGGCCCAAGGCCGGAGTCTCATCCTGTAACTCGATTAGAACTCTTCCAGAGAGAAACTGGCCCGGAAAGTACAGTAAGGAGGTGTTGTCGAAGATGATGAGGAATTTAAGCAGCTTGCGCGGCATCGTAGCTGATTTTGGTTACAGCTTTCATCGGCTTCGTTTGCCTGAGAAGAAACAAACAAAAAAGCCGTCAGTTACTTCGAAATTATTTGGCACCGTTGCGCATGCGTCAATTCGTTTTGATTAAAGCCAACGTATCCGTCATACTTGGCTACGTCTGTGACCATGTACATGTACTATGGACTGCCCTCACATACATACGGCGATTGTTTGCATATTTATGTGGGTAGCATCTAGGCTGAAAAGGAAACAAAACCAGTTTGGTGTGCCCCAAGAGATGGTTGCGTGCTCGGCCCTGCAGCACGAAAGCGCCGAACAGCCAAAACTTCGCAGCAAGGTCATCATGTGAAGCATCTCAGTCCGTGTCACGCCCGCGCCCCTAACTAATCATTGCCAATGCAGTATTTGCCATAATCGGTAATCCAATCCAGTTAAATCCATTCGTCGACACTTGTGGGTATTGTGGATAGGGAAAATTAAGAGAAAACTGACGTAATTCCCCAGTGGAAAGCGGATTCCGACCAGTGCGATGTCGTTGTGAGGAATACATTTGAAAACGTAAGTCTCTTGTTTTAAATTTAGGTTGTTAAGCAAAAATCCATTGTTTTCCATATATCATTGTGGGCGCTCTCAAAAGAATAATCGTTCGTCGAATGCCTGTACTCACACAAATGTTTTTTTCTGGCCAGATTCAAACACGAATCCAGTCACAGCCGATTCAACCCGTTCTGGCTTCCCGTGCGAGCTAAATTGGCTCGATCTGAACCGCGACCGCTAGCGTTTGTTAAGCAACTGATCGTCGACATCGTCGTGCATCAGCTTACGGCTGAGAGGACAACTGAACAACTTGTTTTGAGCGCGTTTTTGCGAGAGATCCATTTGGAGAGAGATCCAGCTGGTGCTGGCGTTGGAGGCGAGGGAAGATGTCGTAATATGCCAATCAGTACCCTCGCGGCTTTTGTTTTCAATATGTTTTACCTTTCCAGCGGACTTCCAGGATTTTCTTAATGTATGTTCTTTTTGCAGGTAAGACAAAACGCTCGACACCGACAAACAATAACCAAAATACTGAAAATCGTTATCATATTTTCAGAATTTTTAAATAAGTCAAAACTTTTAAAGGTTTTATAATTTATTTGATTAGAAGATCAATCAAACTACTAGTGCATGTAGAATCTCCAATCGAAAGCGCGGAGGTGACGGCCTTAGCTGACAATAACAACATTTCGGACTCAGGCGCACCTAAAAAGGCTTAACTTATAAATCCGTACTGCACAGGTATGTATCCGTAGACAACTAAACATGTGCAGACATAGATGCATTAAGTGGCACACATTTATGCATTATGCATGCAATTCATACCGGTTTAGAGTTGTAGTTAGTGTTGTATTTAGTAGTATCCAAATCGATGAACCTCAACTGTAACTCATGAAAATGAAAGGCCAAAAGCCAAGCAAAATATCAAAAGGAAACAGAAACCAAACGGAATCTGTGAATGGTATTGCAGCCAGTGTTAGCCTATAGCATAAACTCTCAGACGTAGTGTTACTTCTGTAGATAGTTGTCTGATCTATTAGGCAACTCGTTAGTTATGCTTCCCAATCAACTCGAATAGGTAAAATATTAAAATAGTAGTGTACAGAAATATTTACATTTGTAGAGACCGTATTCCAAGATCGCCTATCTATAGTGAAAGAAACCTAATTATTACCATTAAAGACTACTCTGATTATTACTCAAAACAAATCATATCTCTGGTGGGTTTCTCCGCGACTCTTTAAATTTCTCCCAACTATATTAGTGACACTTAGTGGTAATGACTGGGGATTTCTATTTCTATGTTTTCTCGGCCTAATGGCTGAGAATTGTCGACTTATAATGACCCAAGACTTCACCACAAGACAGCTGAAAACGAGGCGGTTGCGGTCTGTACCTAAGAGTATCTGAAAGTAAGCTTACTTCGACTCGAGAAGTCTATATAGATGATAATCGAATAGTTTGACTTGGAGTTTCGAATAGACAACAATTAAACCAATTCTGCTCATGTAACAGTCAGTTGTTTTTGTAGCTGCCCCGTGCACCAGACCGAAAGTTTTGAGTCTCGGCTCCGTTTATCGCTTTGTTAAAGGCATGTTTAGTAACTATTGTATGCTAACTCTCCGCCTTTCATAATACTAGCGAAAACCGATTTGACGGCACAGAATTTCTTGGTGTATCTATCAGTCGAGGAGGGGAGTGGCCGATCCCAGCATAAACTTACCCACGGTACCGTAAAGTCAATTTTGAAGAGAAACACAAGAGATATTTCTGCAAGAAAACGGTGGTGTGGAGAGGTGGCCTCTTGCCTCACAAGCTGTGCATTTTGCGTTTTCGCTGCTCTTGCCTTATTTCGTTTTACAGGTTTGCTCTTTCCTGAATAGCGTTGCTTTTAAGCTCGAATACGTAGCACAGTGCCTCAGTTGTAGCGATGAAGCCGAGCGCGCTGGTAAGACACATTTAGAGGCGCCAGTTAGCATCATTTTCCGTCGGGCAGGTGTAACGCGAGAAAGTTGAAACTGTAACAGGCTAGGCTCTCGTAACAGCGCATGACTCATCGCCAGTGTTTACATGGCGAGGGGCTTTTTCTAGTTTGACTGTGATTATATCTATGTAGTAAACACATGTAATGTTACCACAGAACTTCATGATTGACTAATAGCTGATCGTGACACGTAGAGTGGGAATAATTCAGTCGCACCAAGTTCTTAAATATAACAGTTGGCCATTTATCATAGCCTCCATAAGACATAGAGGACTTATTGTACAAACCCCAAGTATTAAATTTACTAACCTCTTGTTTGTGCTACTTTTAGTAGTCTTGCAGACAAAATGAATAGCGAGACAGTGGTTAATAGCTTCTTGCCCCAAAATTTGGCAGTGCCACGAGACGAAGACTTAGGCTCGCTTTCCTCACTATCGGACAACCTAACGATTTGGGTTAACGGTGAGGAGCACTGGATATCCGGCGTGGATGCAAGCACCACCTGTGCAGATCTAATCTGCGCGTTAATCAGCTATCAATACGTTCAGCATGATAAGTTCCGCAAAGACGAAGAATTCGCAGATCCTACCAAATACCCCGCCCAGGTGGCGCAGGAGTTTGCTATTGTTCAGAAGCAGCGGCACTATGAGGAGTATTTGGACGGATGTGCCAGACTCTTTGATGTTATCACCACTCATAACACAATGCCGAAAGATGAAGTAATAAAAGCAATCACCAAAAAAAAATATGAAATGTTATAACCCCTCTTCTTTCTACCAGTGTCAACTTCAGCTTCGCCATTTGGCAACTTCAGCCCTTAAGCACACCCAAACAACGGATAAGGACAGTGGTATGGGCAGTCCAGTGGACAGCTCGAGGAGCATGCGCTTTCGACGGATGGGCAAGCACAAGCACAAGGTGGTGCCCTCCACTAAGATCTCGGACTTCACAAATACTAAGCAGGCAAAGAGGAGCCGGAAAGTAGAGCATAGGAGCATCACGACTCCGAATGAGAGTTTGCTAACTATTATATTGGCACAGGATGAGACCATTCTTAAACAGATGTCCATGTTACAGTGAGTTACCCAATATCCATACATATACTCCTGACTTCCACCGACGAGTTTTCACAGCGAAAAAGATCGGCAGATTTTACAAATCGAGGAGGAAAGGCACCGAGGGCGGGTACGAGAACTTGGTAAAAACTATCTGCTCGAAACATATCTGAAGGATTTGGATGAACCACAGGAAAGCGAAACTAGCCTAGAAGTCTTTGAAGACGGTGTACACAGGTTACATGAGGAAGGTATTTATGAAATTAGGTCACATTTAAATAAAATTACGCTTTTATAATGAACTTACTTTTATTTTTAGATAGGGACTTCCGAACGTTCATCGATGGTGACACCGTCAAAAATGAGATGAGATTATATTGGCTGGAGAAGATTCACGTGGTGAACAAGCAACTGCAGCGAGAGGAAGAGCTACTACTGAGCTTGCACGCTAAGGTGCGTAGACACCAGGTAAAGCGGGCGTACCAGACGAAGAGCGAGGTGCTACTTCAAATCGATAAACTCGATACAGAGCTAGCGGCTCAGGTTGCTGATATCCACAGGGTGGAACGGAAACTTTTCACGGCCAATGAACAGCTTAAAGCTAAACTGGCTGTGCTTGAATGTTTGGGTCGCGAATTCGAAACAACGATATCCGGAGCAACTACTGCCGATGTTCAAAGCAAAGAATCTGGAGAGGGACAACAATGCCACCGATCCCCGCACAGACCTAACGATCTCGCTACCTCTGGAAAATGTCCGCAAATTGTAGAGGTAGGAAGTGTTAGAGGGCAGCCGAACCGAGAACAAACTGACAGCAACCTAAGGGAGCGACAAATAAACGACAAGGCGTTATCAGAAGAAATGTTTAAGGTGATCAGATCATCAGATCCTTCTACCTCAGCAAGCGTCTTTCAGATAGAGACTGGTCCCAGAGGGCCATTTGCGCAACCTTCGAATACAGATATTCAACATCTGGGAACCCTTGTTTAAATTGAGCGATGATCCTGCGGTGCTTTTCATTGCAGTATCTCGGTTAATGTATTTTGAACATCTGTACCAAATTTGTGTGAACCAACCAAATAGAGATTCATTCTGTGTTTATGTTTATCACTTCAGTGTTACATACCTAAGAGTGTTGCATTACACAAAAATTATGGATAAGTATTCAAAAAATAGTAGACATCAAACAAGCTGTTTATTACCTAAATCTATGTTTTACCAGACCTCTTTAACTGTTGTATGAATCCTGCATTGGGCTGAATGCATGGTCTCCATGATTTGACCAGGTTATACGCATCCTCGTAGCACATGTCCCGTCGCTGCATCAAATAGCCAATAACCACGGATGCGGATCTCGAGACGCCTGCGTTACAGTGTATGAGCACGCAACCATGAGACTGGCGCGCCTCGTCGATGAACTCAAGGGACACGGGCAGGACATAGTGCATCAAGTCGATTTCTGGCAAATCCAGGCAGGGCAAGTACTTACATTTCACTGGCGTGGGCCATTCCACATCAGGCGTCTGTATGCCGATGCTTAGAATGTGCGTTAATTTGTACTTCAGAACGTTGTCTGCGTTCACCGCATCCTGCGAGCCTAGGTACAAGAAATCGCTCAGAATGCAGGCGGGCACAGCGTCGGGCTTGGTATCCACGACGAAGCCATATTCACGCGACTCTAGCTGTTGCGCACTCGAGGCCGAACCGGAGGATCTGCTCCGTTCGATGTAGCGGGCACCGGTGGAAGTAGTCACGACAGTGGTGGTGGGTCTCAGGTTGGCCAGCCGCTTTTGCAACTCATACAGCAGTATCATTATAAATTAGTTGTCTTCTCCTCTGTAATGCACCCGGCACAAGTAGAGCCCACAGGCTGGCGCCAAGAGCACACGGTGATCCCAAGAGTTCTTTGAGGGAATGGTGAGCATCTGGTAGAGGCACCTGTCATCGATGCGCCCGCTTCCAAAGGCAATCAATGCGCCGACAATGCGCCTAACTTGCTTGTACACAAATGACTTGGCTTTGATCTTAACGTCCCAATAGTCATAAGTTTCTGCAGCGAGAGTTGCGTTTGCAGCAAGAGCGAGCGTTTTACCTGGTTGTATATTGACTTCGTCTATTTTACGCACTGTAAACATGGGGTGATCTCGACTTGGTCCTTTCTGCCGACTGACGCTCATAAAAGTCCGAAAGTCGTGAACTCCGATGAACATTTGCGCTGCAGCTTTTACTCTATCTATATCAAACCTCGGGGCTCTGTTGTTAATTATGTGTTAATTATTGTATTCTGAGGGCTAGGAGATTTTTCTTACTGCAGAAAATAACAGCGATCTATTTCCTCCACAGGCATAAACGTCTCAAATCCCTTGTTTCTGAGATTATCATTTCCCGAGGGCGGTTCCTTTGCCACAGCAAAGCGGTACAAATAAGTTCGTCCCGTGGCGTGGTAGCGGCAGTGAAAGGTGTCTGCAACCAACTGGCTGCTAAGCACACGAATCGGAAGACGCTGTTTACCAAGGGTTCGGTTCAGCACACCGGTTAACGTGGTCGTGTCGTAGGGCTCCCCATTAGGTCTCTGTAGGTCGACGTGGACCGTAGAGTGAAGGGCGTGGACACCTGCGTCTGTTCTAAAAGTTAGTGGAAAATGTAGACTTTATAGACTCTTTTTTATTTCATCGCCCACCGACTGGAGAGAACAGTAATTATCTCGTTTGTGGGATGAAAAACCCGGAGAGCCAGCTCCAAACTGCCTTGAACGGTGTTGGTGTCCAGATGCGGCTGCTGTAACTTGTTGACCGTTTTCTGAATACCACTGTAGGAGAATGTAGTTGCGTTTAACAAATGCCTGGCATTTAATTATAGCAATATATACCGAAAAGCCGTGCCAATGTACGATATGTTTAATAAATATCTGTGCATGTTATATAGCACTAACAGGAACAGCTGACGATAGTCGTCGGTCTCTAGAGGTGGGGAAAATTAAGCGTACAAATTTTATTTAAAAAAATCGTTTTACTTATCAGTAAAATTAGCAATTACGTATTTTTTTAACATTATTATTATATAAGTCTGTGCCAAAAATGGCTAGCTTATAGCTAAATTATTATTTGGAGATAGTGTTGTAAAACTTCTTGCATTGCGTGCTTTTCTGAACGCAAAATATGTTTAAAATAACTGTATATAAGTTTCTTATGGCTTTCTAAATACTTTTTCTATTATAATTGCCTTATAACATAAACCGATATTGCTTTTTGAAAATGTTAAATATCGGTATACAGTTTCCCAACCTAAATGAAGGCATTAAACAAAATCATCGTGCACGGTCACATTGCTGTCAAAAAGAATTTTGTAATAATTAAGAAGTATAATTTTTATTTACCTTAAAACCTTTAAACCGAGTGAGAGGCGGTCACCGGTCTAACTCTTTCCCGTCTCTCGTACAGCGGTCCACCCAAATTCTAAGCGGCAGAGATCGCCCCTTTGGCATCAGCATTTATCAAACCCCATCACCGAACCTCACCACGTAACTAGAATGGCCGGCTTTGTCCAATATGACAGCGGCGAGGAGACAGAAGTCAATAGTTGGATTCGCTTCGGCCTGCGGCTAGGCGTCAGCGCCGCTCTGCATCCCTTTGAGTACTCCAAGACGCTAATCCAATTGGGTTACGAGCCGATCGCGCCGCTTCCCGGCAAGTCTATGCTGGGAAGGCCGATTATGAAGTTGCCAAACATATTCCAGTATGGTGAGTTCAAAGGTCCACTCTTCGTGGTGTTATCGTTAACGTCCTATTTTTGTTTCTTCAGCTGGTCACATACGGAGAGTGGATGGCCTCTCGGGCTGCTACCGCGGTCTGGCTCCCAAACTAGTGGGCTCCCTGGTTGCTATGGTGGTGAGCGATCG
Organism: Drosophila eugracilis; assembly: GCF_018153835.1. Taxonomy (NCBI): domain Eukaryota; kingdom Metazoa; phylum Arthropoda; class Insecta; order Diptera; family Drosophilidae; genus Drosophila; species Drosophila eugracilis. The sequence goes on along the minus strand of NW_024572964.1, from coordinate 158,877 downwards.
AGTGGCAGACAAATTGGGGCTAGAACAGCCGGAGGAGATAAAGGACGACTCACAGCTCAGTGAGGAGGAAATGCAAGTCTTTGATTTTACGTGCCTGTGGCTGCTGCCGTGCGACTGCTACTCTGGTTTATTTCAGGTACGTCCAGTTCAAGTCGAGTCTAAAGCGGGACATTGTGCTAACGGTGAGCGGAATCGTGGCTTCGCAACCTTTTCACGTGATCTCCCTTCGCATGATGGCGCAATTCGTCGGCCGAGAAACCTTGTACAGCTCTATTGTATGCTCTGTTACCGAGATCTGGAAGACTGAGGGTATCGTGGGCTTTTTCGCCGGCCTAGTGCCAAAGCTGCTGTGTGATGTGGCTTGCCTGGTGCTTAGCAGCTCCACCATCTACATCCTTAACAAATACGTCATCAAGGACAAGTTGGGAAGACAGTACAATGCTGGCTTCACACAGTTCGCTGTATCTAGCCTGCTGTATCCACTGCAGGTTGTCTCAACTTGTTCTGCGGTGAGTGGATCTCGACTTATGGCCGGCCAACCCCCTATTATGCCAGCCTACAAGAACTGGATGGACTGTTGGAATGATTTGCAGGTTCGCGGCGAGCTTAAGCGCGGCAGCTCTCTTTTCTGGCGGTGAGTTTCGCTTGAACTTTAAGATTTCGTAACTATGGCTTTCACTTACCTTTTCAGGTCCCAAGCCATCCACTCTCCAGCTACCTCCTTTGCGCCCCTGCCCAAACTAGCGCGTTACCAGTAGTCGCAAGGAACACGAACAGCTCTTTGCCTTCGAGTAATCAACCCCTCGACTGCCTATCTGTGTTTACCCTGCATTTCAATGGAACTTCGACAACGACGAGATCCAAACAATATTACTTCTTTTCTGTATACAACCCCAGCCACTATTCCGTTAATACAAGTTCACATCTACGTTGAAGTATGTACATTGCCATCGTAATTGGGCACTGTATCCTTCCCCCGCGCCGTTTCATTTTCTTTCAGCGTGCCAATAGCTCTATTTTCTCTTAAAAATAGTTATTGAATAGCTTTTCCAATCCTGTTTCTATTTTAAAAGTATTTAAAATCGTTTTGCCCAAAAGTAAAACTTTGTTTTTTTCTTTTATTCGAAAATGTTATTGTTTAAAAACCGCAAATAAAGCTTAGGGACTCTAAATAAATAATTTGTCATTGAATGATTCAAATTTATTCAACTGGCTATTTCGAAATTCCTTAGGGATATATATCCTTAGTGTTTAAACTATTTAAACATGGGTGGTCCAAAATATATAGTCATAACTTTTAAAAAACATTGAAAACCAACCAGTTTTTTACTTTAATTACTTTCTCCTTAACAAGAAACGAAAAGCCCTCATTTCTAATAACACACTTTTACAAACCCCATCCCATTTATAGGCTGTAACTTAACATTTGATATGCAAAGTATAGTTCGCTATTACCCCCTCCAAGACTTATATAGCCATTATAATTTTAATAGTAATACTTTATTCTTCTGTTCAAGTGTAATCCATTTTAGAAGATTTGTGTCATGGGCATGTCTGAGGTTTTCCGGTAACTTAGATGAGTTTACGTAAATAGCCCATGTCAACTAAAGGCGCTGGTCTTATTTCTCACTATATCCTTAGTTCTTATTCTTTTATTATTTAATATTTGCCATGACTTTGGTTTATTTACATAAATTACTATACATCCTATATTGCCGAGTATTCATCTACGTCTAATTCTTCGAGCTGTATAATACTTAATTAATATTGCGAGGGAAAACAACAAATTCGTGCTTCGCATAGTTAGCGAGTTATCCGCGAGGCGTTCCGCCAATACCTCAAACGCCCATCAATACGAAGATTCCTTTTCACTCCCTTAGCTATCGCAGTAATTGACAAGTGGCTACTGAATAACTAGGAAAAAAGAAGCTTGCAGTTCTTAAAAATGTTGTTTTTAAATAAGGCTTTTTTCGCTTTTATTAAATTTTTGCTAAAAACTAGAATTAAAATTAATAATTATAATCATTAATTTATAATTAGAGTTAACGTAATGGTATTAATTAAAAACATTTATCGCGCACAATTATTTACAATTACAGAAATATCGTTAACTTTTAAATTTACTTTTTGCTTGGTTCTTTACACATTAATTTTAGTTATTCTCTATGTTGCCTTTTGCGGGTTTTTATTTTAGAATAAATATTTGTTGCGCGTGTTCCTTTAATGTGTTTTCGATAATTTTGTTTTCCCTCTTAACGGATATACGCCCGATACGAATATAATTGGAAAAGTAATTTGTTAAATTATTAGAGACCAAAGAATCTTAATGTCCATGTAGGCCGGGGCTACATTATCGTTCCGCAATCTGGAATTTGGAATGCAATCTCACTAAGCAAATAGCTCCGGGATTGAGGTGCTGGTGCCCCGGGACTTAGACCGTTTTAGATAGTTTTTTCTCGGGCGGGTTTTGTGTATGTGACTTGGCTCGAGGCTGCAGGCACCTTTGCTTATAGAAAACCAGTGTACTTTTGCCTATCTTACTATTGCTTCAACACTATAAAACTCAAAAAAAAAAAATGGTTTCATCTGCAGATTTCCTGTACGTTGCACTCTTACACGCTAAATTCCGAAACAGTTCCCTTTCGAAAATTATAGGGTAATATGTTGTAAATTTCTTGATCATCTCTCTAGGTGTAGGTTTTGGGAAGAAGGATCGTTATATGCACTTAGATTGCGGTTAGGGACAACCGACTTTGATTTTCGCTAAGAACTACAATTAATGACTATAGCTACAATTGTTGAAATTTTTGTTACTTTTTGCACGCTTTTAACAGTTTTTGCTAATATTTTACGATTATCTTTAATAGTTTTTAATAAATAGTGTTTAGAATATTTGCTTGGGGTTTTCGATCATTTTTAGTGAGTAGGAGGCATGGAAGGATTTATAAGTGAATTGAGGCTTTCATAAACCTAAACCGAGAGCATTTTTGGATTTTTTAGGCTAGACGACTGTGCCTGCGTTCATGTATCTGTTATAACTTTAATACAGTTATTTACAAAACCTTAATCGTAAGATCTTCTTTACTAAAAATGTACAATTTTTTTTCTGATTCTTCGCATAATTTTCTTTATGCATATAATTATATGTATTAAAAGCATAAAGATAATATCTTCTTTACGCTGATGCGATTACAACAAACCAGTTACAGACAGATAAAATAATGGGAAAGGGATTTACAAACTAACTGTACAATATAGGGGCCTGATGTTTGATCATTTACAACAAAAGCTAAAACTGTGAAAGGGGCGAGGCAAGGAATCAAATCACAAAAAAGGGAAATCGAAAGCTTATTTGAACGAAGTTAAGGGCAAAGATGCCTGTACAAGCGGCACTCTCGCGATCTACGATTATCATCTAACCTCACAGTCTTTTTTTAATGGAAGTAAACTGCCTTCCCCGCTAACCCGTCCTCCCCCACTGCCGATATTATTGTTGTTCGAGTTGCTGTTGCAGGAGTTGCTGGAAGCCGAGGTGCCACTGGCCGAAGGTAATGAGTTATTGCTGTTCTCGTAGTTTCCAACGTTGACGCAAAGAGGGGTGGTGGAGCCCACAAGAGACGCTGGCACGCTCATGGCAGCCACGCCGCTCTCCGGCAGAGATGTGGAGTCGTGCACGTCCGCACTCTTGCTGGAGTCTATTACCAGGCAGGGCGGCGATGGCGTGCCCGCGTCCTTGCCAAGCAGAGCTGGCGATGCATTTGCATTCTGGGAATGCGGAGTAAAGCTGTTGAGCAGCCGACCCTGTGGAGATGCCTCTCCAAGCGGAGTTATCAGAGGCAGCTCCGATACCGGGGATGTGTTCTCTGGCGTTGGCTCATCCTTCTTGTCCGCTTTCGTTCCTATTATATAGCCCCCACCAGATGAGTTTCTGGCTATTTTGAATCGCAGGGGTGCCGGTGCTTCTACTGCAGGAGTCTGCTCCAGGCAGTCGGTCTTTGTAGTGGTCTCCGTCTTCCGTTTTCCAAAACGCAGTATTAGTTTCGGCTTATCGCCTGGCGAAGCGCTGGCCGTGTTCTCAATCAATGTAGTAGTCATGGTGGTTGTACTGCTATTTAGAATAAGCTGTTGCTGTTTCTGGCGCTTTTTCTCCTTCTTATCCTTTTTGGGCTTGGAAGACTTAGGGCGTTTTGTGGGAGGCTGGGGCATTATGAGGGACTGACCTTCTTGGACAAGGACATCTCGTTTGTTGTTGTCCTCGCCCTTGTCAAAGTCCTGCATAACTTTCTTGCGATAGTTCATAGAATCCCTCTTGATCTCCTCTAGCGTTAGAGTGCTGTAGTTGCTTGTCAAACGCTTCTTAGGAGGACAAGCTCTTCGGGTCATTTCATAACTATAGTTCTGACTCTCCCCCGCAATGGAAACACCCGAGGGTGTTTCGTTTGCCACCAATCCTCTAATTTTAATCTTCAGCTTGGGAGCCTGGTGGTCATCCTCGCTACTTTCAAGAGTCTTGCTTCTGCCTCGCCGCTTACCTGCACTGCTGGCTGCTCCGGTTTTGCTATTGTTGTCATTGTTGCTGCCAGAGCTGCAGGCGCTACGCCGTCTGCCCTCACCAGATGATGTTCCTGCACCCGTTCCCGAAGCTCCAGAAAGCATCTGTTCCTCCACAAGTGCCAAGTTCACATCAAGAGCTCGCAGTTCTCTACTGCTAGAGTTCTTCTTAAACCTTTTCGAACCGTTTCCACCAGATAGTTCATCTTCCTCCTCCGACTTTCGTAGCAGATTCTCCAAGGGCAAGTTGTCGGAAGCGGCTGGAAGACCGCATGAGCTGTCGTCGTTGTGGTTATCCTTCTGTACTACATAGAGACTGAGCAGTTCTTTCTTTCGCATGCGACGTGAGTTTCCGCTTACAGCGGATGACGCACTGACAACAGTCGACGCAGATACCGTTGTTTGCACAACATTGGAGGACTGAACTAGGTTACTGGACAAAGTCAGACTATTGCTATTCGTCATGGTATTATAGTGTTCCGGATAGGCCAGAGGACTCTTGATCTTAAGTTTAATCTGATTTCGAGTATCAGAGATCGAAGTCTTTGTGTGTAGTATCGTGCTATCTGAGTCGATCGATACTTCCTCCGAAGTAGCCTCCAGAGAAGCCTCAACCAGCGAGCCTTCAACCAAATGAGTTGCCGCAGCCGTTGCAACCACACTTGGTGCCATTTGGTTTGCTTCAGTAGAATGCAGAAGAAGGTTCGAAGTAGGTGCTGGGTTATGAGCAACTGGGGCTGAAACTAAAGAGGTTGGCGCTGAAGACTGCTTGCTGGGAGAGGTTCCGGTGCCAGTAGCTCGCAGCGCCGATTGGAATTGACGTTCGTCCTCTTCATTAAACTCGCTAAGCGTTTGATCTGCTGTTCCAGAGTCGAAAGCGCCCAGAAGATTGTTTTGATAGGCCTCTTGGGAAGCTGTGCTGTGAGGCGCCTCGAATCCGAGATTGTACGTCCTCATGTCGACAGGTCCCGGCAGTACAGGATGCAGGAGTGGATTGGTTGCTGTTGTGGTAGTTGGTGTAGTAGATTGCTTGTTTTGACCTCGAGGAGTTCGTAGCTCAAAGCTTCTTCTTCGGTCTCTCAGCGACTGTAGATTTTCCACGCCTGGCCCAGCCATGTCGTCGAACTCGTTGTTGAACTCAAAGGGGGTTCCGACCAAGTTGTTAACTATATGTGTGTTGCTCCCATAATCTGACATTGGAGGTGGCAATACCATGGCTATTCCGCTCGCATTTCCGGCTCCTCGTCCTCTACCCCTTCCACGGCCTCTACCTCTGCTCTGCGCCACAGACCCACCACTTCCCCGCGGCGCACGCTGACGCGGCTTTCCCTGCAATGTGTGCGTTTGCGGGTCATATTTAGTTGACGGCAACGAAACAACGGGAATTGATGCGGGAGGCGTAGGTGGCTGCAGAGGTTGCCTCGGCGACTTTACTGGCGACTTTCCTTGCGCCAGCTGGGGGGACTTTTGAGCCTGTTTTTTAGATGAGCTACCACCGTTGCTTCTTTTGTTAGGAGAGTCCTTTGCTGTAACTGGAACTGGTGGCGTTGGTGGCATCATCGAGGCGACAGATGCTTCAGCACAACTGCTTAGAAGCTGAGCCGGATATGTCGGTATTTTTCCATCAACCGGCGATGTCAGAGTAAACGGATGATTCGTTGTAGTCGTAGTCTGAACTGGGATAGGAAGAGCAGGCTGTTGTACAGGAAGCATTCCCAAGCTGGCCGTAGAATAAGGAGCTCCGGAGTACTGGTTGACCTGTTGCTGTGAAGGTAGTGCCGTCGACTGTACAGCACCGACAACTCCGACTCTTGGTACTCCTACTCCACCAACTGTTCCGTTGCCATACAAGCTTGGAGGCTGTTCCGTCGGCGTTGTCTGTGCATGCATAATACCCGCAATTTGGGGATAGATAGCACCATTGTACTGACTGTTTGGAGTTCTCTGTTGTTGCTGTTGGTGTGTTGGAGTTGTCTGTTGATGCTGCGCGGCCGTAGATTTATTAAATATTGGTATGGTATCAATACCATTTACCATCGGAACATGGTTGAAGGGAGCTGTTGCATTTGTGGCGCTGCCAGGCCCTCCGTTCCCACTCGCATAGCTGTTAAAATAGTTCTTACAGCTATCAAGCTGGGCGAGTGTCCGTGCCGTTGTTGCTGCTGCCACCACTGCAACTGGTTGTGAGGGAGGAGGATCATTTGATTCCGACACAGAGCTGGGCGAGCTACTCCTTCTTTCTGCGATAAGGTCGTTTTCGTTCCACGGAATTCTTGCAAACGGTGATTGCATGCGTGTGTTCTCGTCGTAGTCACCAATCTTGTTGTTGCCGCCCGCTCCCGATTGTGTGGGAACGGCAGCTGCTCCGCGAAAGGTTCCCAAAGTGTTCTTTACCGCTGCCGCGGCCAAGTCTACGAAGTCGGGGGTGGCTCCAGGTGGTACTGCGATAGCTCCGCCATTGCTGGATAGGGGATAGCCACCTTTTTGATGGGGTGACTTTTTCAGGAAGAGACTCAACGGTGGAGGCTGTTGGGAATTTGCAAAATTCATTTGGAAACCGCTGCCGGGTCCAAGATTGCTCATTGTTGCATTAGTGGGTGTGGCATTTGGAGTGCTTGTAAGGCTGTTGGCATAGCTTCCACTGTTGGCTGTCATAGGCGAATCCTTGATTGTCAATGAGGCAACAGAATTTGGTCCAGATGAGTTGCCATAAATACATGATTGTGCTTGCTGCTGTTGTTGTTGCTGCTGTTCTTTTTGGGCATGAATTATATCCTCTGGGTCCGCAGCATTGTGGAAAGGAAATACCGAGGGAATGGCCGGAGTCGGAGGCAATAGATCGACTGCATCTTTTGAACAACAGTCATCCTGTGCCTTGCGCTTAGTTTTACGTAGTTTTTCCAAAAGGTTTCGGGTTGCTTGAATACTATCTTCTTCACTATTTTGCTTACTACTATTCATACTCGACCCGATTAAGCTAATCTGCTCTGGATTAGGAGGATTTAAAACGCTGGCTAAGCTAGACGCGAAGTTATTGACGAATTTACTGTCCTCCATCTCTAGTATGGTGTCAACGATTGGCTCCGTTAGCACAGGGGGCATGTGCTCAACAGCAAGTTGCTCTATTAGGGGCCGCTGTGGAGTTAGCAGCTGTTGCTGTATAACAGTTGACACAACATCACTTGCTGGAGACTGTAAAGCAATTGGAGGTGGCAAAGTTTGCTCTTGCAGCTGTAACTGCTGCTGATCTGCGCCAGAATTTGCTGAGTTTGAGTCCAGTTCAATAATTTCCGGGGGATCTGGGGGAATAACAGTGACTGCTGGAGAGGATGTAGACGCGGAGTACTTGCTGGCATTTGCAAGCAGCTCGTTCTTACGTTCCTCTTCTAGCTCCCTAGCCATTTCCATTTCGTTAAGAAGGTGTTGGGTGTGATGCGTATGTTCCTCGTCTGGCTCTTGGCTATGTCTCCTTCTTCTCCGCCTAGACCGCCAACGCATGCGCCGTTGTTCGCTAATATCACTTCCGCCGTCGGACAACTCGTCATTAGAGGTAGGAGTAGGAGTAGGGGAGGCAGGAAGCGGAGCGGCCGGAGGACGCTCATCGTCAATAATATCCGCCAATTTACTCGCACTTGCAGAAAGTTGAGTTCGTGTTGGAGCGGTGGTTAACTCTTCATCAATATCCATTGGTAGTTCGCCAGCCTCTGCTGCAGACTCCAGCTCCGGCTCAAGCTCACGGTGTGATTCTGTTTCTTCGTTGGGCCGCTGAATGATCGGCACCTCTAAAGTTTCATGATCACTTTGGTCCTTTAAAATAGGCGTGGCTGATGCAGGTGGAGTCGGTGACATCGGTGGTGATGTAGCTTGTGCGGAACTATTCATCTGCTGCTGTTTCTTATTTAAAAGCTTGTCTAATGAACTAGTTGCTTTGCCACTGGCTGCTTTCCTTTGGTTGATTTCATGTTCCAAATTTGCCATCTTCTTAGGGGATTCTTCCGTTCGAGATTTGCGCCTAGAGGCTGCCTTTTCCGGAGAGGATTTGACTGTGGGCGAGGGCGGTCGCGACTTGGAGCCACGGGTTGCTCTCTTTGTGGCCTGTTCCGACTGGGACTGCTTTGCGCTGTCATCTAAAGACCCCTGGCGTCGATGTAACTGTGCCTTAGTGGTACTTTCATCCTGAATGGTTATCACTGGCTTCTGCATTGTTCCCTTTGGCGATTTTGTTGTAGAGTTCTGCCGGGACCGCGTAGACGGGGTCTGCAGTGGTGCGGGCGGTGCTGATGCAACGACCACAGCTGATGCTGCCGGCTTGTCCAGAGACTTGCGAGGTGACCGCTTTGGCACATTTGAGGTTACAGGTGGATTTGACACAGGGATATGGGCAGGATCCCTACTAGTTTTCTCCAAATCGCTGGCCTGAGATTCGCTGTCGGTGTCGCTACCACCACTGCTCGAACTAGTCCCCGAGCTGCTAGACGAACTGGAGCTGTCACTGTCACCAGAACTGGAACTTGAAAGATTCGGGACTAGTACTCGACGCTTGGCCGGGGGAGTCGTTTTAATAGGTGTTACCACCACATCTTCCTTTGATTTTCTTCTACTAATTAAGGTTTCTTTTGAAGTAATTGCTGTTTCCTTTAATGAGGTCCGTCTAGTCGGCTTAACTGGCGTTGTGGAAACCGACGCAGATCCTGACCCCGTCGCTGCTGTTACTGTTTCTTTCTCCGACATGTCGTTTCCAGTTGAGAAATTTTCTTGTACAGGTTTGCTGCTCTTTAATTGCTCTGCTGCCTTTTTGGCCGCTTGCCGTTGAGGAACTAAGGAGACTGCAAAGTTTGACTTGGCTGAGGCTGGTGCAGTGGCAGCAGGTTGAAGCTTGCTCTGAGAAGGCATGGGGACTACCAGTTTCTCTTTTTCAGTAATGGAAGGTGGACGCAGATCCTTAGGCACCTTTGGTGGCCTTCCACGTTTCCCACGTTCCGCAGGGGCACTTTCTGGGACTTTGCCAGCCACTTTCTGTAGCTGATCTTTTGGTCGAACTTTTTCGAGACTGGTTTTATCCGTTTCAAGTGCATTTTTAAAGCTCGAGTCCTTAACCTTGGCACTCTTGGAATTTGTTGCAATTGAATTCGTTTCCGGCTCTCGGACTCTGTCAGAAGATTCTGGCTGAAGCGTCGTGGCGAGGTTGGTGGACCGCATATTTTCCGAAGCCTTCTTGGCTGCTTTGCGTTGTGGTACCACTAAAAGATCTGCCGGATATGGCAACTTAACATTCGAATTCGTTTTGGATTTTGCGCTATTAACAGTACTAGTACCTCCCTCCTTCGCATCTTTTCCTTCCCACTTAGACTTCGCTTTGCTAACTGAGGAGGTTGGTGTGACAGCTGTTCCTGGCACAAACTCTTTCATAGCTGCTTTCGTCCGGATCGTCTGTTGGTTTTGAGAGTCACTCACATTGCTTTCGATAGTTGCTTGCTCCTCCGGGTCTTTTTCCTGTGCAGATGAACTGCTTTCGGAATCGGAATAGATGTGCTGGCCCATTTTTCGACTTCCGACCGAACCACTCGGCACCAGTCCGGACGTTGTTGTGCTTTCTCGACGCCGTTCCACTTTCAGAGGCAACAACTCTTCACTTTCATCACTCGACAAGCTCTCCTCTGCATCCTTGTATATTTGTGCAAGGCCTCGCGCTGTCGTAGACAGTTTTCTTCTTGCTGATGTACCAGCTGCCGGTCCAGCGCGTGCTTCTGTGGTTGGTTTTGACTTAGTTGTCTGACTCTTCTTAGGTACTGATGGTTTGTTGTGGATTGGTCCACGTCTCGACTCGCTCTCTGGTTCTTGTCGGTTTCGACGCCGCTCACCTTCATCGTCGCTGGAGCTGCTCCCAGTCCTGGAATCCGGAGACGCTGCAGACGCACCTGCAGCTGCCTCACTTTGCCGACGTTGGCGTTGTTTTTGCCGCTGCTCAACGGAGCGAGCATAGCTCTGCTTTTTAAGGGGACTTCCTGAGGAAGACTTTCGCTTAGAGGCTCTGCTGACAGCGCTAGAGGTTCCGCTTTCGCTGCCTGAATCACTTCCAGAGGAACTATCGGAACTACTGGTGCCATCCGCCGAGCTGGAATTACCCGATGATGAACTGCCGCTTGACGAATGGGAGGACGCGCTACACCGGATATTTGTGTGTGATTGATTTCTGTTGTGGGTCGACGTCGCCGCCGCCGCGGTGCTCTTTGAGGCACGCCTCCCGGCAGGAGGCTTCCCAGGCGGTGACCGCACCTTAGCGACAATCGGTACCACCTTACTTCCCGTTACGGTTTTCTCAGGCGAAGACGTGCGTGAGCTCAGAGCGCCATTGTTTAACTTTTTGCTGGGCGATGGTTTTGCAGGCTGCTTGCGTTTATTAGGAGACTGCGATGCACGGCCACGCCCCTGCTTACAACTCTGTAACTTGCCCATAAGCTGTTCGAGGATGTAGTTCAAATCCTGATACTGTGCCGGCACAGTCTGTCCTCCAGCCGAGCTGTAGAAGCGGTCGTACAAAGTGGGTCCGTCATTGGCGTAGATAACAACATCTAGATCTACTGCAGGTCTGTGCTTTTCGTCCTGTTTTGGCTGCTGGTTCTCCAAACGCATTTCGTCCAGGACTCCAAGCTGCTTATAGAAGACCTGCTCACGTAGCTTAAAGAGAGACCGCGAAAGTTTCTCTCTTCGACTGACCATATAGCAGAGATTACGAACTCGTTCCAAGTCCTGACGCAAATGAACTACCAATTTATGATTTTCCATGTCTTGCTGTTCCTGCTTGCGGGCAATCATTTCCACGTCTTCGGACTTAGGCGGGATCAATTCCCGATTGTGCCGAGACTTCCGTTTGAGCTTCCAATAGTTGTATATGGCAACAATAGCATCGTCATCGACATCAAAGAGATGGCAACTAATGTCATTAATATTAACGTGCTTATCAAACTCAGCCTCCACTTCCTGAAAGGGTATACAATAAGTTAGCACAGAATAGATGCAATAAGATACACAAAGCTGAATGAAAAGAAATCATTAAAATACTAACCTGAAGACGCTGTGCTCTGGCTTGGTTACGTTCTTCGGAGGTTAGTTCGGTTTTCCGGTGATTTTTCCGCCTGCGCGTATCCTCTCCAGATTTTGCACATGCATTGCTGCCATCGTCTCCTGTTCCGCCACCAGTCCCACTGCCATACCTGTTCGCTTTGTGCAACGCGCTTGCCACTGAGGCACTGCCTCCGCCATGGCCAATAGCATTCTCTTTCTTACCCTTGCTCATGCTGTGCTTCTGGCAATAGGAGCGCAACTTCACTCCGTCCTCGGCATTTCCTTCCTCAATTATTGCACGCATTTCTAATCCATGCTGGAACGCGCAGGTAACATGGTAAGCTGTTTTGCAGGGTTTTACTGAGCACTGAATACAGCTGCCAACTCGCTTACGGCAAAGTACACAGATGAGAGACCAGCGTGACTGGGGAATGCTTGAAATTTTTGTGATCGGTTCCATGCGATCCACACATCCAATGCTGACCTCGGGTATCCAAAGGGCACAGGAAACGTGTGCCCAGTGCTTGCCTGACTTGTTCGACTTCATGGCCCCTCCTTTGTTTGGACAGAGCACACAGTCCGGCTTGATTCCCATCGAGCAAGTGCGACATAGCCATTGGCCTAAAAAAGAAGTCCAAGTAAGCACATAATGGCGTAATCTTTAACTGTCAGTGGCTTACCTGATGGAATTGCTGTAATGCCGTAACAAGCCTGATGCACACAAATATTGCAATTATCACAGAATACCATTTCGTTCGCCTCCTCGGAATCGGGCGACCGGCAAACATCGCAGATGACGTTTTCGTCAAATTCGATGCCCAAACCTTCTTCCTGCTTGAGAATGACTTGAATCTGTTCCCAGCAACGAACCTAGAAAAAAATCAATAGATTGGTAATATTGTTTTTGTTCAAAACCTTAGCAAACTCACCTCCAGCTCCTCAATGACGCGTTCGAACTGCGTCGCATTAATGGGAAAAGAACCGCATTGGGCACGATCGTTGTTGTAGAGGCGCAGCCAGGCCTCGTCAATGGGATCTATGTCATAGGCACATGTGTTTTCCGCCAGGGCAACGACGTTCGTCAGATAATGCAGATCCGGCGAGTAGTGTTCGTCTTTGGTAATGCGCAAGTAGCGATTTTTCGGACTGTAAGCGAGAGCAGCAAGGCAGAGATTAGTCGGTTTTAAATTCACAGAAAATAAATTAGCTAGGAATGAACTCACAGCTTAAAGTCGTGTGCGGGTGACACAACAGGCTCGGGTAGAACGTAAACGCATGGTTCAGGAAGTGAGTCAGGATTGACAGGCACTTGTACGCCTTTTTCCCATTCCTGCTTCCATGGGTCCGTTACTATTAAATACTCATAGTTGGCCAACGGCTCAGAGTCTGGCAATTTCATTGCGCTAATGAGATCCTTGCTGCAATAAGAATGTTTAATTTGAATAAGAATGCTTAGTGAAATCATTTTTGCTTGGACCACTATAGACTCTTTACCGGTAAAGTTCAGCTGGAGCTTCCGTTGAGCTGCGATTGTAAATGCTCGACATCTTGATGTCCGCCACAGACCGCGCCTGCCAGGAACTGCTTGAACTCGCCCCTTGCGACTTGCACTTGCTTGATGATTTTGCCAGCTTTGTTGACTTGGATTTGCTAGTGCTGGCGGCGCCTGCCGCCCTTCCCTCGCTTCCTCCTCCCGCTTCAGGTTCTGGTTCCCCCTGTTGGTCATGCTTGCTGTTGCTCAGAGGCAGAACTGGTACCCGTTCTGATACCGCAGCTGATCCCGCATTAACTCCTGTCGCTTCTGCTGCACCTGCTATTGCAGTCGTGGTCGCCCCATTGGGCGGCCTGCCTTTACGCCGCTTGGTGGGCGGCGGTTGCGGCTCAACATCCTTGCGCTGCTGCTGTTGCGGCGGCGGATGGTGCGACTGGTGGTGATGTTGATTTCCGCGCTTACCTCTTTGTGACATTTTTCATTGGTGTTGATAGGGTTTGTGTGTGTTTTTGCGTCGATTAGTACCTCTTTCCTTGTGTCTTGTGCTTGTTAGAAAACGGGTTCTTTGCTACAAGACCTAAAAAGAATAGTCGGAAGTTCAGAACATAGTTCAGAGGGTGATCGCTCGCTACTCACTACATGCTTAAGGCCAAAGTTGGCGACACCACACCGGCTGCGGCTGCTGCTGCGCTCTCCTGGTTGTGGTGCGGTTGTAGTTTTTGGTTGTCCGCCCTTGGTTACCCGTAGACATGGACGCCGCTGCTGCCCCAGCCCGGATATCCAGTAGCGACGCCACTTTGCAGTCCTGTGTGCTCTGCACTTCTCCGGTAGCAAGTTAGTCCACTACCACCAACCGCTTACTGCCTTTTGTTATTGTTCGTTGTTTATACACACACTTGCAGGTTTGCCCTGGCGATTGGCTTACTGTTTTGGATTTTCGGCGAGCATCTACTAGTCTGGCGGGCAAAGACAAATGTTAGTTGGTTATTCGCTGATAGCAGGAGCGTTTCAAATTAGTGCCCACATTTTTGTCCATTCAGAAAATACACAAAAAATATAGAAAAACGCTCAGGCTACCAGCAAATAGATGGTTGCTGCAACACACACAGGCACCCTCTCGCTCGCACACAGCACGCTCGTTTAAGGGCGCGCTTACTCCTCTCATGAGTGCGAACGGGAGGCAAGCAGGTGGCGCGCGTGTTGCATCCGCCAGCTTCTACTAGGCACACAGCCATCCCCCTCCGACACTCCTCTGCACAAAAGCAATCATAGTTTTTGCACTTTTTTCACTTTTATTATAATAACTTATTTGTTATTGCGAACCGCACACCCGGACTCCCAATCAACAAGCCCTTAGCGATCCCGCTGACAATACGCCCATTTGAAGCGCCACATTCGCACGTACATTCTTGGGGGAGTTGGGATTTTGTTATATATTTTACATTTGCGTTTTTTGCCGCCGCAGACACACACGCCAGGCACTTGTTACTGGACGAAACCAGCTTGCAGCCGTCGGATTTCACGCAGCATCCGTTTCAAACTCACGTTTCGCGAAATTGCATATGCGTTTGCAGGAATTACAATTCATTTGATTATTTATTTTATTTTTGAGCAAAAATTATTTTTCTCAGATCGCCATGATGAACGGTTGCAAATTTAAGCTATCGAATGAAATGTAGTCGGTGGTAGTTATCGATACGTAGCTTGGGTATACACAGAGCTGCACTCAACCCAGGGCTGTAATACGTTGAGCAACAATATTTAAACGTTCCATGTATAATTCATTTATTTAAACTGTGTAGTTTTAGGAGATTGTATTATTTTAAGTTTATTCATTAACTGAATTAAATCTTATTTGCTGCTTGAAAAAAAATTAAAATTTATAATTTGAAAGTTGGCATGCTATGTTTGCAAAGAAATAATATGAGTAATAACGTGGACAAAAAATACTGCATTCAAAAAAGTTCACTTTATTATAATTAGTAGTTAATTATGTTCCTATCCCTTAAATAAGAATTGAAAATAATGAAATGAAAAGATTTAAATACATTGATTTTTCCTTCACCCTTTCAGATAAAAAAATTAAATTGGTAAAATACTACAAATGTGCAAAACCGTACAAAATCAATGGGAAAACTTAGCTATCGGTAAAATTTAAATTATCGTGCTTTCTGCATACATCTATCGAAGACCCACGATTCAGGCGTCCATCTCCAGCACCAACAAGAAAATATATGTATATTTGAAATTATATGTAAAAAAAAAGGCAGTACGCTTCGCACAAAGGTAAAGCTGAATACCACTAAATCGGACCTCTGATGGAGCGATAAGCATGCTACTTTGCACTGCCACTTCGCTAATTTGACCGCCCTCTGTTCAGATCGTCTTCTTAATCGCGCTTGAAAAGTCTGGCGGAGCGTTGTGAAACTGAATACATATTTCTAGAGCGGCTCAGCAAACGCAACAAACATGTCAGCTACTCCCAATTCGAATAGTAACAGTAGCAACAGCAAGCAACCCCTGCCTCAAAAACAAGACACGTACAGTAGCGACAGCAGCGAGGAGGCTCTCGAAACGGCCGAGGAGCGAAGGAGGCGCATCCTAAAGGAGCGCAGCCGATTGAACCGACCGCAGCATATGTCTGGCGCGGGGGCCGTCCCTAAGCACGACCGCAAGTCCCCAGGCGGATCATCTCCCAGCTGTCAGGCAACGGGCTCCGGAGCGGGGTGTCGGCTCCAGGCTCCGCCAGATAGGATCTCTATGCTAGTGGATGGCGTGCGCTTTACGGTGGAACAGTCCCTGCTAACAAGCCACCCCACTACAATGCTGGGCACCATGTTTGGCTCCGGCTTCCAGTTCGCTCATGCCAACGAGCGCGGGGAGTACGACGTGGCAGACGGAATCTCGCACCTTGTGTTTAGGGCAATCCTGGAGTATTACAAGAGCGGGGTGATCCGTTGCCCGCCCACTGTTTCTGTGCCGGAGCTAAAGGAAGCATGTGATTATCTGCTTATTCCTTTTGACGCCACAACCGTGCGGTGCCAGAACCTAAGTGAGTATACAGAGATGCTCTTGCCTGTGCTTATCCTTAGTTATGGTCATCTCTGTTTTATTCTTTTTTTTTGTTGTAACATAACACCTGTTGTGTACGACATAAAGGAGGCCTTCTCCACGAACTTAGCAACGAAGGGGCAAGACAACAATTCGAACTTTTCTTGGAGGACTTGATTTTGCCCCTCATGGTGTCCTCTGCGCAGCGTGGGGATCGCGAGTGCCATGTGGTGGTGCTTCTCGAAGACGATATGGTCGAGTGGGATGAAGAATTCCCGCCCCAAATGGGCGAGGAGTATTGCCAGAGTGAGTAGGGCTACAATGTACAAAGTGGTTTACATTATATTAATAAAAAAATTATATTCCTTCGCAGCTGTTCACAGCACTGCCATGCATAGATTCTTCAAGTACATCGAGAACCGCGATGTGGCCAAGCAGGTCATGAAAGATCGTGGGCTGAAGAAGATCCGCTGCGGCATAGAGGGATACCCAACCCACAAAGAAAAGATCCGAAGGCGGCCCGGTGGGCGGGCTGAGGTGATCTATAGCTACGTCCAGCGCCCGTTCATCCACATGTCTTGGGAGAAGGAAGAAGCAAAGAGTCGCCATGTAGATTTTCAGTGTGTGAAATCCAAGTCTGTCACGAATCTCGCAGATGCGAATGCTGATCCACCTCTGGAATTGGACGCAAGTGCGCAAGGCTCGACGTGGCGAATAACAGCTCCCTAAACTCCTAATTCTATTCCAGGTGGAAACCCGATTCCTCCTATCGCAGTGGCTAATCCCCATCCCAACAACCCAGAGCTCGCTATCGGTGTGGTTGCTGCTCCCTCTGCAGCGATGGGCATGGCTGGACCAGAAGCCGTAGTTGCAGTCGACGAGGCGGCTGGAGGCATTGTGATGCTCAACGAGTTAGATCAAGCAGCTGTTGCTGGTGCCGCCGCCATTGTCGAAGAAAGCAGGTAGAGCAATGGTCCGAAAAAAGGGCGGAACCCACTGCCAAAGGAGCAGCCCGCACAGTATACCATTTTTACGTTTTTCATTACCATTTTTATATATGCAATAAATCGAAATTTTAAACAAAAACAAATTTAGGCCACTTCATAAAGCCGTCATTAATAAAACAACAACCACAAATATAAGTACACGACATTACCAAGGTCGAGCTGCGTCTATGCTCCATCGAATGCCTCGCGCTCTCCGTAAGAAAGGGTCGAAGTCTCCCAGTTTAGGGAGCGCTCGATGGCCATTTTCCACTTCTGGTAGCGAAGATTGCGATCTGTGGTACTTATCGAAGGTTTTATGGCCTCTCGGGGTCCCGACTTCGAGAGTGGAGCTTCCATTTGGTAGCGGCTCTCAATGGCTTTGTAAGCTGCCATTGCAGCTCCCTGAAAAAAAAGGGCATACAAAAAAAGCGATCACTCTACAAGTTAAAGTACTTACCAACGCTGTTGTCTCGGCAATCTTAGCTCGAAGCACTTGGATCCCGACTAGGTCAGACTGCAGTTGTAGGAAAAGATTATTCACAGTCATACCACCGTCTACCATTAGCTTTGCCAAAGGAATTTTGCAATCCTTGTGCATTGAATCGAGTATATCACGGACTTGAAAACAAACTGCCTCCAGAGTGGCTCGCACTATATGCTCACTTGTTGTTTCTTCACTTAGACCACAAATAACTCCCCGGGCGTCCTGGTTCCAGTAAGGAGCATAAAGACCGTTAAAGGCTGGTACAAAGTACACATCCAGGGAGTTGTCCACAGTGCTGGCCATAGTTTCGATCTGGCCTGAATTCTGAATGAGGTTTATGTTGTCGCGCAACCAGTTAAATGCCGCGCCGGCAATAGACACGCTGCCCTCGAGAGCGTAAAACGGGGCAGCCTTTCTGCCCAGTTGGTAGCCAACGGTGGTAAGTAAGCCATGCTGAGAGTGCACAATTGAGGGACCTGTGTTGTAAAGCAAGAAACATCCAGTGCCATATGTAGCTTTGGCTTGGCCCTTGGTCAGGCACTGTTGCCCAACCAGAGCAGCTTGCTGGTCACCCAAGACAGAGCTTATACTGATGCCTTTGAGCACGCCCTGGGCAATGTTACCGTAAAGCTCCGCACTTGAACAGATCTCCGGCAATATACTCTTTGGGAGGCCAAAAAACTTGAGCAAGTTGGGATCCCACTGGAGCGTCTCTATGTTCATAAGCATGGTCCTCGAAGCGTTGGTCACATCCGTCTTGTGGACGCCCAAATCTTTTCCGCCAGTTAGGTTATACATCAGCCAGGTGTCAATGGTGCCGAACATGGCCGTGCCCCTCTCCATTGCCTGGCTCACCACCGGTACATTGTCCCGCAACCAACGAAGTTTCACGCCAGAAAAGTACGGCGACAAAGGTAGTCCGCACAGGGGTCTCAGGTAGTTAATATTCCTGGTATTATTAGGTATAGTCTCCAACAGTTCCTCCACCGTACTGGTGGTTCGGTTATCTAACCATATTATAGCGTTGACCAGGGGTTGGCCGGTTTGTCTATCCCAAACGACAGTTGACTCGCGCTGGTTTGTTATTCCAATCGTAATGATTTCCTAAAACCAGCCAAATTTAAGAGATAATTTTTAATTAATTAATTAGCGTTTAAGCGAAGCTAGGGTACATTCTATAAACTGGAATAGAAAAAAAATAGCAAAAAAATGTATAGATTTCAATCGTTTGGGAATTAAATTTCGAGCTTAGCACATCCGCTTGGTTGTCAATCGATTGGGAATTCAAATACAAGTTTAACATTCCATGTCTAGCCATTGGCTAATGTACTGTTTTTTTTTTTTTTTTTTGAGGAAAGCCCACTAATAAATCAAACATAAATTAAGAATAAAAAATTTTTAGGTTTGAATGCCAGTTGGATAAGAATTCAAATACAAGCTTAACGAAGTATGACATTTCATATTCCGACCATTTTTGTCTTTGTAGTGTTTATTTGTTTGGCGAAGAAAAAAAAGAACCAAAATTTGGATTTCTACTCAGGTTCAATTTATAAAAACAAAAAAAATTCAAAAATGAAATATTTTTAGAATTGAATGCCAGTTGAGTATGACATTCTATGGTCCTACCATTTTTGGATTCGCTATATCAGAAACCTCTGGGTCAATTTATTTGACAATTTCCGAGACGTCGCCAAGTTGGTAGCAAACCATATAAAATTTGAAGGTGAATTGGGCAAAGAGAAAGGCAAAGTTCGGAACGTCTTCTTGCGATACTTACTAAATATATCGCATTTGGTCAAACGCGTATGTGTGCGACCATCACTAGCACCTATGTGTGTATAATGCTGAATACAAAGCTAAAAAAGAGCAGTAAACAACTAAGTGAAAATAATTGATAAAAGCCTACGACGTAACCAGGACGGAATTTTTCCGCAGTGGGCGTGTGCCAAATGTCAACGCTAGTCAGAATAATACGACAAAGCATTTTGGTCTCTAACCACACGCAGCTACGCAGGATGTTCGGGCAAAGTTCAACCATTGCTGTGGGTCAAATGCGTTCTACCAGTGATAAGGCCGCTAATCTCGACCAGGTGAGAGAGCTGGTGGCCAGGGCCAAGTCTAGAAACGCATGTATGCTTTTCTTGCCCGAGTGCTGTGATTTTGTAGGCGAGAACCGCGACCAAACACTTGAGTTTTCGGAGGGCTTAGACGGAGAGTTAATGGCGCAATACCGGGAGCTGGCCAAGGGCAATGAAATGTGGCTCTCCTTGGGCGGCGTGCACGAGCAAAACGAGCAGGGAAAAATCTACAACACTCATGTCCTCGTAAATGAGAAGGGGGAATTGGCCGCTGTTTACAGGAAGCTGCACCTATTCGACGTATCTACAAAAGAAATTCGCTTGCGCGAGTCCGACACCGTATCGCCGGGCGATAGCCTGGTGCGACCAGTTAACACGCCCACCGGCCAGGTGGGGCTGCAGATTTGCTATGACCTACGGTTCGCCGAACCTGCAGTGATGTTAAGAAAAATGGGTGCCCAGTTGCTCACATACCCGGCTGCTTTCACCTATTCTACGGGCAAGGCGCACTGGGAGATCCTGCTGCGCGCGAGAGCGATCGAAACTCAGTGCTTCGTGGTTGCTGCAGCCCAGCAGGGCTGGCACAACAAGAAGCGGCAGAGTTGGGGCCACAGCATGATTATCAGCCCCTGGGGAAAAGTTTTGGCCGACTGTGGCTGTGAGGAGCTTGCTATCGGCACGGCCGAGGTAGATCTCTCTGTCTTGCAAAATCTGTACGATTCCATGCCCTGCTTTGAACACCGACGAAACGACCTCTACACCTTGACAGCTTACAACGTTCCCAGTGCGGAACCCGCGCAGGATCGGCCATTTGCCAGCAACATAGTGGACAGACGCACTATTTTCTACGAGTCCGAGCACTGTTTCGCTTTCACCAATCTGCGATGTGTCGTAACGGGCCACGTCTTGGTGTCTACAAAGCGCGTAACACCACGGCTTTGTGGCCTTTCTGTAGCCGAGATGGCAGATATGTTTTCGACGGTCTGCATGGTTCAAAGGCTTCTGGAAGAGATATACCAAACCACTTCCGCAACCGTCACGGTACAGGACGGCGCCCAGGCTGGACAGACTGTTCCCCATGTTCACTTCCACGTGATGCCACGCCGTTATGGGGACTTCGGCCACAATGACCAGATTTATGTGAAATTGGATGAACGTGCAGAAGAAAAGCCTCAGCGCTCGATTCAGGAAAGAATAGAGGAGGCTCAAGTGTACCGCAACTTCCTTACGGATAAAAGCTAGTTGCTTATCCCCACTCCTTTCTCTGTTATTTATTACATTAATAAAAAAACATGTTGTATACCGCGAAGTATTTTCGACCTGACGCATTGAAAAATTACGTACCTCAACTTTGCCACCCACAGCTTCGAGCTTCTTGCAGGCTCCGACAATGCACTCGTTAACCGTTTTCATTAGGGCCATGGGATCCTGTTCGCACCATCCTTCCTTTTGAAAAATAGACTCCACCTCGATTTGATGGAAACAAACAATCTCGTCGGTACCAGCGCGGAATATTATGAATCGCGCTGAGGTGGTTCCCTCGTCGATAGCCCCTACGAATGGACCAGTTACCGCAGGCGGAGGCGAGGTTGTCTCTGAAGTCGGAGAGTCCATTTCTAAATGGCTGTTCGGAGTTCACGTTTAGTGGTGCCGGTAAGAGTTTATTTGACACTAAAATTAGTTATTGGAATCTTGTCGACATATTCTACGGAAATTATGCGATAAGAGATAAGGTGAGCAAGCTCTCTCTTTGCTAATCGTTGCGATAGGAGGGTGTTTAACTATAGAAAACTCGTCAATGAGTAAATATTTACTGCGAATGGTTGCGACATGTGAGCGAAAGAACGTTTATGCACCACTGAAATCGAGAAAAAAGCAGAAAAACAAATCGTTTCTTTAATTTAAAGTAAATTTACTATGGCAAATGACACCTAAAAACTATTTCTTGATTTGACTTTCAGCACATTTTTTTAATCAGATTAATATAGATCTTTCTTTTCGAGTACTTATTCACATAAACGAACATTCACCACGATATAAAAATATTTGGACATTGGGGTAACACTTTAATGTGTGACCATACTCCGGAAGATACAATACAAATTATACAAAAATAACAAAACTTCGCCAACTGAACACAACCAAGAGGACTTGTTATTATTACCATGCCGATTTCAGAGTTTCAGAAGAAAGGATTATGGGATTTATTTATTAACCAGAATAACTCTTCTGTCTTGTTGCACATAGCCAAAGGCACCACGAAGAATTTGTGCAAAACCGACGATCCTGAGGGTAAGATTGTTATGGACGTTATTCAACCAAAAGTTGTGTAAATAACGATTTTTCTTGCAGAAGCCCTTAGACTGCTTACTACACACATTCCAGACATTTACATCTTGCTTTCTAAGCGCGCTATAACTAAAGAACTCCTTTTCACATACTTGCACGCACGACAGCCAAACGCAACCACAGATTTCAGCAAGGCGGACCTTATAACAAAGGTGATTCAGTATTGGGAACAGGATCAGGCGCCAAGCAGTTTGCTTTCTAAGTGTCAGTATTCCTCGGAAGAATCTATTTACCACCAAAACGAAGAGGATTTACCAATAAACGCGATCGCACGGAAGTTTGGAGAATGGTTCTTTGAACGCTTAAATTCAGAAAGACTAAGTCTGGTGGATCTGTGGACCGATGCTGTCCTGCAACTTACCATTATAGCTAGCGATGGAACTAACAAGTTGGAGTGCGTGACAGCCGCTGAGGTGCTGTCGGCACTTACGACCGCCAAGCGTCAATTTGGTTTCCACTTTAATCCTAACTTGACTCATACCGGGATCCAGGGACGGATGGATTCTTACGGGCAGGTCGTGGTGCTCTGCTGCGGCACTCTGCACACGTGCGATAGATGCGTCGGTGTCTTTGAGTGTGCCTTCGGACTGCTAAAGGATCCGTATGCAGAAAACAACTGGAAACCCAAGAAAGTTAAATGCCTGCTCAAAAGCGAGCTGCTGCCCCCGGAACTTCACAGCCTGTGCTTAAGCGAGACACTACAGGCCGATTTAAGTCTGCCGGTTCCCACTGACGACTTGGCATAACTGACGATCAGTGAACTAGACTGAGAACTTTAGGTGTAAATGTGTGTCACTCGATTTTAAATTTAATTAATTAAACTTACCTGAAAGTCACACCCTCACAACAAATGACCAAGTTCAACCAAAGCGTATCATAAATTTGTGAAACAAATTACTTAATCTACTCACGAATTATTGAACGCCGTTGACGCTTGATGCCGTTGATGAAATACTTTAACAGTCCGAACTGTAAGTTTAAAGAAAATTAATGCATTAAAAGAGGTGTAGATAAAAAGAAAAGCTGAATCTGACAGTTGGTCAAATTAAAGCTTATATGCCTGATGTTTTCTTCGACCAGCCGAAGCTGCTTTTTCCTTGCATTGAAAAAAAGTCAAATGTTTCGTATTAGTCGTGTAAAACAATTTTATAAGATTTAAAATGATATTATTATGATATTTAATTGATAGAAAATAATAAAAATTATTTTTTAATATGCTTTGAATATGGCATTAAATCGGAGGGACTTGAGGGACATAAGTATAAATTTTAACTAGTAAAGGCCAAGGAACCCTCTACCGTAATATGCAGAGCTCTAAAATTGTAGAACACATTAATATGAATATGGCCAAGTAAAAACAAAATATATGAGTGCCGATATAACTAAATATTATGTGGGAAAATCGGTCACATGCATCTCATATAGTAGTCATATTAAAATACTAATAAACACGCATGACACACACACGAATAACAAGTTACGGAACATTTGCTAACTGAATAATATTTTGTATAATTCGGTTCTCAAACCGCGCCGTACAGCTAAAAAGCACAGAGCTTATTTACACCGCTTTTTTAGATGTATAGATCGTATGATTTAGGTGAGCATATTTGTCTTACGACTAGGCAAAACGGAATTACATTTAATT
Source organism: Drosophila eugracilis (assembly GCF_018153835.1). Lineage (NCBI taxonomy): Eukaryota > Metazoa > Arthropoda > Insecta > Diptera > Drosophilidae > Drosophila > Drosophila eugracilis. The sequence continues at coordinate 135,173 of NW_024572964.1, read as the reverse complement.
GAAATTGTCGTTCGCTCTACATCTTCTCCTGGATGAATGGGTGAAGTAGGGCCTGATTGAGGGAGATACGCTTGGCCGGATCTAGGGCGAACATGTTCTCCAGCAGATCCTTGAGCTGAGTAACCTTGCGCTGCTGATCGTCTGGTAGGTTTTGGTCAGCAATTAGTTCTTGCTGCAAGCTACGCGAGGGTTTAACTACCGGCATCACAACAATTTTTTCCTGAAGAATTAAAACATTGCAGTCCAAAGGTTAGCTTCTTGCTTTATCTCAAAAAACTTACCCGTTCTGTGAGCTTATCTATTTCATGATACAGGAAGTTGCAGCTTTGATCAAAGTGCTGCTCCTTAAACTGACCTTTCCTTACAATTCGGTTTGGTATCTTGCCCTTAACGTCCATAAAAAATTTTAGCATCTGGTTGTTACTCTTTCCGCTGAAGAGAATCTTTCCTGTGTAAAGCTCGTAAATTGTGCAGCCGGCGGACCAGGTATCGATGCCATAGTCGTACGGAATACCCAAAATAATCTCTGGCGAACGGTAGAATCGCGACACCAAGTAAGGAGTTATTTCATTGTCACTGATTGCCGAGGCAGACCCAAAGTCGCACAACTTTAATATCAGATTATTTTCGTTGACCAATATATTATCCGGTTTTATGTCCGCATGCAAAATGCCGGTCTTTTTAAGCAATTTGAGTGCCAAAAAAAGTTGCTGCGTGTAGCTACGAACTGCTTTGATGTGGAGGCCCACATTTTTGCCATATTTCTTTAAGACTTCACGCAGATTCATTGCCAATGGTTCAAATACCATACAAAGATGCTACAGCGCAAAAATAATATTTGCAATAAGGATTATTATACAACATTTGTCATGTTGTTGACTTACCTGCTTGTGGAAAAAGTGACGGTACAACCGCAAGCAGTGGAATCTGTCCTCCGGATCAGCATCGTTAAGCTTCTTAAGAATTTCAAGTTCCCGCAAGCCAGTTTTGTGCCTAATATGATCGTAAATAAACCCATCACATAATATAATAAATTTTTGCTTACATAATTTCGTTGTTGCGTATGATTTTTATGGCTACATTAGCCTGTCCTCGAGCTTGGTCTCTGCCACGAACGACATTGCTAAACACACCCTGTCCAGTGTATCCATTTACTAGATAGCGATTATCCAGCACTTCACCGATCCGAACTCGATAATAGCCTTCTGCGTCGTCCCAGTTGTCGGTGAGGGCGGGGTTTTCATGTTGGTGCTTATTCTGGACGATAGTGTTGGGTGACTGGAGGGTATAAATTCGAAATTATTAAATTTGATCGTGATATGATATTCTGAAATTTACAATCTTTCGACTCACATCGAAATTTGAATCCACATCTTGATCGGCAAACATATCCCACTCGTTTCGCTTTTCCCTCACGGAGCTGTTTTTTATGTTACCCGAGTTGTCCAGATGCTGATGATCCTTTGGAACACCAGAACTGGTCTGGGTGGGCGTCGGCGTCCTAAGGGGTCTTCCGCGTTGGGATGACCCTGGCGAAGTGCTTCGAGACTCATACGAGATGGAGTTCTGAGGAGTTGGGGATTCTTGCCCAGTGCCTAGTTTCTATTAACATTTAAGATTAATAAGCTATCTGTCAAATCATTTAAACAGATCAACGCACCTTAAGCAACTCCTCGCGCTTTTTCCGACGTAGTTCAATGATACGTTCTTCGTCATCCTCATCATCGTTTATGTCAATATCCAGGTTGACCTCATCGTCACTGCTGTCTTTATCGTGTTTTTTTTGTCCCTCGCTCAGCGATCCCTTGTATCGATCCCTATCCCCGTTTTCAGCGCCACCTCGTGGACCGCCACGACCACTTCCACGGTCAAAGCCACCACGATCCCGGTCCTTTTGCCGCTCCCGCTCCCGGCGCCTGTCCGACTCAAACTTACTGCGGCTGTGTGACCGCTGACTGCGATTCGATCGAACATCCCGCTCCCTGGCACGACCTGGTCTCAGATCGGTGGGGAACGGCCTTTCCGGTCCACGCCGGTCACGGTCTCGGCTATGGTCTCGTCTTTCCCGTTGTTTATCGCGATTGATTTCCTGCCGTAAGTCTTCCATGTTACGATTCCGGCTGCGAGGACGGGCTTGGGTCGGCTGATCCACTACTCTGCGACGTGGGGGTGAGCGCTCGCGTTCTTTTGAACGACGTTCCCTTCGGCCGAGGAGCGTCACTGTGTCATCGCGTGCTCGACATCTTTGAGCGACTTCGAGGGGGGATGCGTGGCGTCGTCGCTTCTCAGGTGTCGGCGAGGGGGTTCGTTGGCCTCCGCTAGAATCATCCAACAATATAACATCGGATTCATTTGAGTTATGCGTGCTAGACTGTTTAATATTAGCATGTTTACTGGATGCAGTAGCCAGCGGTGCTGCAGTCTTGCTGGCCCCCATCGGCTGCACCTGTGGCTGTGGTGCGGAGGTTGCCACCTTGGAAACTGGCTTGGCCTGTGTTTGCGGGTTTAGTTGGAGATGAAGCTCGCCTCTGTTCTCGGCCTCTGGGTCCGACATATAGGCGCCCAGGCGAGCCTGTAGCAGAGCCTTTTGTCGCATTAGATCCTCCAGGTTCAACTCATCTTCGATAAAAGACGCTATGATCGGACTGGCCACATCCGCGGGGCTGAAATCGAGGTAAAAAAGGAGCGAAGGTAATATGAAGTTTGACATCAAACCTGAATTCACCCCGCAGTACTTACACATCGCTTTCGCTGCCCGAACTTGCCACTTCCAAGACGGGCAGCACTTTATTCTGAATAGTCTTGGTGATTTCCTCCACCAAGCTGTTGGGGTCCGTTGGCAGCAAGGGCTTGCCGATCCGAAAGTCGGGTCCATTACGGCTGGCTTTTTGCATGATCTCTGTGAATTTGTTGCTCAGCCCAGAGTTCTTTGACATCTTCTCCTTGACGTTCTTCTGCGGGTCAGAGTCGTTCGAAGACTCGCTAGCGCGGTGAGGGCGCTTTTTTGCCTTTCTGTGCTTTTTATGAGCATGCCTATCCTTCTCGTTTTTGTTAGTCGAGGATTTCTTGTGCTTCTTATGTTTCTTGGCCTTCTTGTGTTTTGACAGACGCTTCTCCGAAGCGCTGTTGTCACTAGAGTCGTAGCTATTTAATGGCAAGGGGTGGATCCGGTTACTATGCCCATGTAGGCAACATACAAAATAGATAACATACCTTTTACCGTCAGTCATCATAGCGGTGAAGAAAAAAAAGGGGGAAATATACAAAACGTGCTATGCGTCCTATGCGTTTTCTTTTAGTAATTGTAATTTTAATGGTGAAACTTTTCAATTCATTTTTTCTTCTTCTTCTATATAGCTTTTTCAGTAAGGCAGCATATGACAAACGGAAAATACACTAAAATATCCGTGGTCAAAAAACATTTACATGTTTCAAAGTTGATAAATTAATATTAGTAATAATATCAAAAGTGTGTAAAAAAAAAAACGTTTTCAATAAATTAGTAAATAGGGCTGGACCACTAGCCAAAACTAGCCATGTCGTTCAGTCAGCTGACATTTTTCAAATGTAGCCCATCTATACATGTACGCATTATAATTTAAAACATTTAAATAAATGCAACTTTCTAAATTTTATCTTTAATGATTTTGCATTTTTGGGTTTTTTTTACGCTCGCGCTTTTAACCTAACTTGCTACTGCAACATCCACGTCATGCTCGTCCTTTTCAATGCTCAACTCGAGCACAGTGTCTTCCTCCACGGACATGGCTTTGTAGTCCTCCGTGGAGGCGCCGTGGAATTTGGAGTCGCCGCGGACTCCGTCGAACTTGGCTGGACTGCTGTTATTGAGATCGTCCTCGTCACTGACCTCCATGATGCCATTGTCGTCTAGCTCTGGCTCTGAACGGGCATCACTCTCGCTAGATGATGAAGAGGAAGACGACGATGACGAGGATGAGCTGTTATCCTGGTCCAACTGTTGTTCCAGCTCGTGGATCGTGTACATAAGCAAAGTGAAGTCGTTGCGGCGCTTCTGGAATTTGCGCTCCATCTTAAGCTTCTTCTGCACCAGGTCATCAATCTCCCTCCTGATCCTCTCGATCTGCTTTTGGGTGCCGTTACGGTCCGGCTGTTGTTGAATGAGCGATGCCAGCAAGTCGTACTCCATCTTGTTCTTGCGAATCTGCTTTGCGGTTATAAGCTCCTTCTTGCTGGCTTCAATCTCTTCCTTTGCCAAAACTATACTATGCTCATGCTGCTCCACCAGCTTGCTGTAGTTGTGCCTCTCCGCAGCAATCATCTGTAAAGTCTGAACATTTTTCATTGCAGTAAGCTTGCACTGGGCGAACTGGGCCATCAGGCGGTCATACATGATTGGGCTATTGATTAAGCAAAAAGATATATGTAGAATAAACTCAGATTTCGCGTACAAATCATCCAATACTTACTTTGCTTCCATCTCCGGCGAGTCGTTTTTGGCGTTGGCCCATTTCAAGAACTGCTTCAGCAGTACAACTATCCTTCGATCCTCTCCAGTGCCGTCGCCATCAATCAGCAGGCGCTGCTTTATGATTTCCTCTGTGATATCAGTTTAAATTTTTGTCCCCAAATGCGAAAATAACAAAAACAGCTTACCATCGTTCATCTTCACTAATTTAACCTCAGGATCGGAGTGTGGCCAAGCCCACCGCTGCTTCGACATCCCAAGCAGTGCGGTCTTACTGTAGCGGGTATGTTTGCATCCCTGGTTATATTACTTTTGTTTCGGAAAAGTATTCAATTGATTTCTGACCCATTATAAATCCCTGCAGAGAGCCCAGTGCAGCGCCAGTTAACTTTATTTATCAGCCAACTTCAACAAATAAGTGCCTACCTTTCCAGAATGTCTGAAACGTCAAGCGTCGAAGTGGATGCGGACAGGGAACGGGATCGGGGCTCTTCCGATCCTTTCACTCTAGACAGCAGGAAGATTGATGCGCTTCGCCAGCGCTCCCAACGCTTGACCGCACGTCTGCAGCAGACGCAGAGAGAGATGGAGTCGTCCTGTGTAACTGGAAAAGAGTTGTCAGCCACCCGGTGCCCAAATATCGTGAATCCGCCAACGCAGAGGCTCTTGTTAGAGGCAATGCCCAGACCTAACCATGCCCCATCTGTGCCCTCCGACAGTAGGCAAGCCATTAATATGCCAGGTCCTATTCCGGTATCGATAGCCATGTCCCTACCGTACCACCTAGCACTGCCCTCTTATCCAGTGGCCATGCAGATGCCATCCCAGCAAGCGCTGCCACATATGCAGAATCTGTCTAATTCCAGTAAACAGCTAATGACAAAGAAAAAGTCGAAACGGGTGCTACAAAACGAGGTTAATGCTCTGCAGGAGATGGTTAAACTTCTATCACATGTCTCCCCTAACGTTAACGCGTATGCTGCCCAGCTCATAAGACAGAACGAAGTTTTGTCCCAGCTGGAGTGGAGCCAGACCAGGGTAGCTGCAGTGCCCCAACAGGCGGCAATTCATCGTCTAGTGCCTCAGCAACGAGTAGAGGGACGTCAGCGGCTCGAGTCTGAGGTTTCAAATACGAGTAGCAATAGCAATCTTGCACAGCAACAGACAAAACAGGGACGACGTCAGCGAAACCGTAAAAAAAGCGAGGGGTCCGCCAATAATCCAACGCAGTCGCTAAAAAGCGAGTTGCAGGCAATGAGGTCGTATATAAACAAGATTGTTCAGCATCATGTTGGAACGGACTGCCAACTGCCGCAAGAATTGATCTTCGAAGGAAACTTCTCTGATCTGGAAGCACATGCTCAACGCCTGGCTGCGGCAGGATATGGGCGCATTGTAGAAGAAGAAATCCGTGTGAACCGAAAAAACAACAGGCAGGCCTTTATTACGATGTCCACAGATCGCGAGGGACTCGAACGGGATGGCATAGTGCTTTTGCCTGTGGCCCGACGTTATGCCTTCGAGGGTGACAAAGTCCGTGCCTTCGTTCTAAATCCAGGTGCTCAGTGCAGTTCAAAGCCTGCCGACCCCTACCCTGGGGGAATCACTGGCGGAAAAACGTCTTTATCAATCGGTAAGTTACGGCTAAGCTAAAAGACTATCGGCTGAAAATAAATTTCTTTTCAACAAGATGATGAGGAGCTATCGGACGAAACCGAGTCCCAGGATTCTGAGACCGATACCGACAATGTAGTCGTTATATCTTCAGACAACTGCCCCAAAGCGTTCGTCATAGCCATCACTAAGCAAACTGAGCTTCGCCAGATCGTAGGAACCATTTCGTTCACGAACCCTATTACGCTCTGTGATGATCAGCTCTTTTATAAGTTCCGGCCGTACGATTTGCGAGTTCCCATGGTCTACGTGCCGAAAGAAGCCTGTGCCGCCCACATCCAAATCAAGCAGAACGGGGAGGTATCTGGCCTTTTATACCTAGCCCATATTCTCGAGACTGATTGTAATGGACACTGCATTGCCGAGCTGGTTCAGCCAGTAGGCGTCGTGGGAAATTTGGAGGACGAGCTCAAGGCAATTCTTTTTCATAATGGTCTCCGCGATATAAAGCCATTTGAGAAGCGATTTAACGACATGTATTCCCAACCGCCACTGCCAATAAGCAAGGATGATCTGCGTCAGCGAAAGGACATGAGAAAGACGTGCATATTTACCATAGATCCAATGACTGCGCGCGATTTGGATGATGCCGTTTCTATAGAAAAACTAGGCGACAACAAATATGAGGTTGGCGTACATATATCCGACGTTTCGTACTACTTGCTAGAGGACAATGAGCTTGATAATATCGTAAAGAAACGTTCTACGTCGATTTATTTAGCCAATGAAGTTATTCACATGCTGCCGCAACCACTCTGCATGCGCTGTTCCCTGCTACCGGGGATTGATAAGTTTGCTTTCTCCGTCTTCTGGAAAATGAACAGTGAGGGAACCATTTTAGGAAAACCCGAGTTTTGCCGCACCATCATTAACTCCTGTTCACAATTTGCTTACGAGCACGCGCAAAAGATTATAGACAACCCTTATGAGAATTTTACCATGAACGACTTTCCGACCATTCTGAACGGGTTTCAACCTGATGACATTAAAGAGAGGGTCCTGTGGTTACACAGGATAGCAAGCTCCATGCGTAAGTCACGCTTTGATAACGGCTCACTTACAATTAACAACGCCAAGCTCCGGTTTGTTCTCGACCCAATCAGCGGCGAGCCCTTGTCGTTCGAAGTGGAGAAACAGCGAGAGGCGAACCACCTGATTGAGGAGTTCATGCTACTGGCCAATCAGGCAGTGGCTCGATTTATTCATGACTCTTTTCCTGATATCTCTGTGCTGCGCAACCATCCTCCGCCATTGACTAAGTCACTTAAGTCATTACGGGAAAAGCTGGGTGCCCTCGGATTCGAACTGGACTACAGCTCGTCCAAGGCTCTGCAGGAGAGCATGGTGCGGTTGTGTAAGGATGCCCCCAATCCTGTCGCTATGAATGCCTGCCTTAGTCAACTCCTAATGAAGCCGATGGCAAGGGCATCGTAAGTTTTTCATCTTACAGAGATTATCCATTTTAACTGGTCTCTTCCTACTTGCAGATATTTTTGCAGCGAGGGTAAAACGGAACCGTCGGACTTTTGGCACTACGCCTTGTCCATACCAATCTATACTCACTTCACTAGCCCGATTCGACGTTATCCTGATATAATGGTGCACCGGTAATGGTCTTTAACCTTTGAAGTTAATTATTAGTTTTCACAGTGTTTCTTCATTCTAGCCTACTGGCGGCTGCACTCAAATATTGCACACCCCCTTGTCGGACAGCAGACGATCTGCATGTTTTAACAAAACTAGCCAACGAGAGAAAGTACAATGCTAAATTGGCCGGAGACGACTCCAGTAACTTGTTTTTCAAGCGCTATGTACGGAATAAACAAGCCATTTATATGCGGGCCGTGGTCATAGAGATATTTCAACACATGATGAATGTGGTTACTCTGGAATCTGGCCACGTTATAAGCATAAACTACAAGATGCAAAAGGTCCTTGTAGACACTCACAATGCACCAAACTACATTACGATTGCCGAACGAAACTTGAAACAGACACCTCGCAAATTGCAGCTTCTTTCCTTGGTCCATGTTTGCCTGGTAATTTGGGACAATAAACTAACTGGTTTTATAACGATGGGAGACCAACAAATACACGCGCCGAAGGAGCAGCCTAGCGGATCTAGTTCTTCCCGTAAAATTAGGTTAAAGCAACAGCAGGTGCAGCAAAATAACCAGCAGCATCGACAAAATGTCCAACAACAGCGGATATTTGCAATGAGGCAAAGCAGTTTATAACTTTAAACAGTAGTCTATTGCAATGTTTTACTAAATCCGAAACTACTCAAAACTCACTTAATTTAACAACAACGTGGGCCTGAGCTACTTGGCTAAAATTAACTCTGTGATTCTTACTTTTTCGATTTACAGTTGCACATCCCAATTAGCACTGTATAAATGTATGTGGTATGTACATTAAGTTGTTAATCAAAGCTAAATTGAAGGATTCCAAAACAATAAAACTTATTCGACCGACAGTAATTGTTTTCTCAAAATATTAAAATCTTTTGGGCAAATCCCATTGCTCATTTTGGTTTTATATTCAGACAGTAAAGTCTCTATTTGATTCGGGGTCAATCATGATAACCTCCGCCAGCTACATGCCAGTACTTAAGAGGAGAGTTTTAAGAAATTTATACCACAAGTTGTATGTGGTATGTACATTAAGTTGTTAATCAAAGCTAAATTGAAGGATTCCAAAACAATAAAACTTATTCGACCGACAGTAATTGTTTTCTCAAAATATTAAAATCTTTTGGGCAAATCCCATTGCTCATTTTGGTTTTATATTCAGACAGTAAAGTCTCTATTTGATTCGGGGTCAATCATGATAACCTCCGCCAGCTACATGCCAGTACTTAAGAGGAGAGTTTTAAGAAATTTATACCACAAGTTACTTAATCTTCAAGTGTAGCGCTAGCATCGGACTGAAATGAATTGCATTGGAATATTTGGTACGTTTTTCACGCTATGGAATTACTGATAGTAGCTAAAGCCTTTTTGACAGGTATAGCCCTGCTTTTGATTGGTCTAGTGCAATGTCAGACTGGAGCGTTCTTAAGCTGCTTCCAGGCGTGTCAGGCAACCTCCGAGTATAACCCAGTCTGTGGCAGTAATAGGGAAAACTACTTCAACGAAAACCAATTGCAATGCGCCGTGAAGTGTGGTAAAAGTGAGTAAACTCTTACGATTCATAACTCTACAAATCTGGCCGTAGCAATTTTACTTTTTTCATTTGCAGATATCTATAAGCTGCATTCGGGAAACTGTCGGCGACTGCCTAGATTTTAAGGAAACTCGAGGTTTCCTCATTCCAATATCATTTTAATGATTGTGTAAATCAGAAGAACCAGAATAGAATTCGGTTGCGCCATGGGGTCATTCCGAATAATCTGGACCTGATCAATTTAAATAAAATCAGCGATAGCAGTCATCGTACCCATTCCCAGACTTTTCCCTTTTAAAAGTATAGTTTCCGTTATTTCCGAAAACAAATGTAAAAAAAGTTAAAAGCTTAGCCCCTATTAACTTATGAGCCTTAATGATTATGGGTAAGGTAGAATTGGCAAAAAGGTTTTCTGGTGTTTAATAATTGTAAAATTTTACCAAATAACGTTTGTAATTTACTTGAGTTGTAAATAAGAATTAAAACTAACCCGATGTGACCGACTGACTCTGCTGGCGAAGGCGGCACAGTTCTTCGGCACTATAGTTCAGCTTGCGAGTTGCGCTCTCCGAGAAGCACTCAAATTTTGATAACAGTTCCCCAAGTTGTATCTTAATCGCGTACACTTCAGCTTGCAGGGAGCTTAGGACATTTCCCTGGTTTTTTAGATGGACCGCTCCCTCCTGCTCCTGTCGCATCTGCTGAGGCACATTTGTTGCTGATCGGGGACGTAGAAGCTCGTGCATTTGAAGGATATTTTGCGCCTTCTTCGGGTTTCCCATGGCTGGCTCTGGCTGGAGGGAATCCCTTTGGAACGGTTCCTGCTGACGCTGCAGACTTCGGCTGAATATGTTGTAGTTCTTCTCGAACTGCCGGCGCCGGATGCTTTGGTCCCTGTCCCGCCGTTCGGCGACCAGCTTATAGACGTTTAACTTGATGTTCTCGGGCAACTGGTTATCGCGGGGGTCGTTGGGTCGGATAGTAAACTGCAGTTTATCGCGGGAAGTGCGCAAGAGAGCACTCCGCTTACACAGCTGAATCAGGTTGGTGGGTGCACTTCGCAGTAGGCGCGAGAAAAAGAGGCTCTCTAGGCGCGACACTAGTTCGGCTTGACGCACCAGGCGATCCAGTGTTGCGCTCACTTGCAGGCCTTGAATGTCGCTGACGGCCAAGCCCACCATCAGATTGGTTAGGATCACTGTAACAAGCAGCACGAAGGACAGGAATATAATGTGAGCGGTAACTGGAAACTTGACTTCGTAATTGCCGTAAAATATGTCCTCAAACTCCAGCTCCCCGGACATCATCGTGATGGATTTTAAAAAGGACCACGTAATGTTCTCAAAAGCAGGATAATCGTTAAAGAGCACGGCAAAACTGAGACCAAAAGCTATCAGTAAGCATATATAGGCCAGCAGGAATTTTGCAAAATTAACAGCCACTAAATAAGAACGAGAACAATTATAAACTTATCTACGTACATAAGCATGTATGCACACACCTTTTGTGAACATTTGGACATATACACCAAAAATGGGGAATCTACCCACCAACATCATCAGCTCCAGCCACACTAGCAAAATCACTACAGCTGCCACGTGATGCTGCCATACCGGCACCGCTGTTAAATCATCAGATCGCACAGTCTCTGGAGACACACATAACAATACTCCACATACTATGGCCCATTGCAGCCAGTTCTCCCAATACTTTGCATAGCCTCGCAAACCATGGGCCATTTGGAACACCTCCTTTCCCAACAGGATAAGGTTTAGAATGATCACCAGGTATCCAATTGTGGAAACGTATCCTGGAGCCACGCATATCTCCCCCTCCTTGCAGCAACGGACATATACCCGTATCACGTACAATGTGAAGAGGAGCACGAAGAGTGTGTGGTAAGCCAAACTCATAAGAAAGAACTTTCGGATACGTCGCCACTTGAGAAATAGGAAAGTCTCGCAAAGCGGGTGCATTAGGATACGTTTCTGCCCCACTTCTATAAGGCAGATAAGCAGCTCAGTTTCGCCACGTTCCATCGAAGAACTGGGAACCAGCAGTCTGAAGTCCAGCTTTATCTGACAGTCTACGTCCCCAATTTCATGGTCGTTTGCCTTTATGGAACGGTCGAGCTTTTGCATTACCTTGGGTATTATCTCGGGAGTGCGCCGCACTATGAACGACAGTGCCGATACATTTCCGTCCGTTTTAGCGGTGATATCCGCCCCGTGTTCTGAGGATAAAATTGACAAGGCAATTAGGCAGGGATCGCTTTAGAAAATTTCTAAAACAAAAACTTGCCTATGAACGTGTACACACAGTTGCTAAATTCATTTAGTGCTGCGATGTGGAGCGGAGTATAACCATAGTTATCTGCCTGCAAGTGATAGTCATGGATTTTAAATATTAAAAGAAAGGGAAATACTTTTTAGATTTTAAGCAATCCAAAAAAATATTTGGGAAAGTTGTTGACTTTTAAGAATGAGGTGGAGGGGTAGTGTTAACAATTATCTTTCAAAATATGCTACTATTCCGGATAAAATAACCTGCCGTTTACCTTGTTAACATCCGCTCCCGCCTTGAGCAATGCATTGCAGCAGTCCAGGCAACGTGACTGCTTTACTATTGCTGCATGCAGGGCCGTTCTTCCGTCCCGGTATACGGCGTTCACATTGGCGCCATATGAAATAAGAATATCCACTGTACCAATTGACTGGGAAAGACAGGCGAGGTGCAAGGGTGTCTGGTGGCTGGCGTTGCGGCAGTCCACCTCAGCCCGGTGCTCCAGGAGCAGACGAGCACACTCAACGTAATCGTTCTCCGCAGCTGCAATTAAAGAATACTTGAACGGTTAAATTAAATTCTGTATCGAGAAAATTTTTTAATGGAAAGAAACCAAAAATATTATTTTCCTATGGTAAAATAAAAGAAAATGAAAAAAAGGTAAATGCCTTCTCACCCAAGTGCAGAGCCGTGACCTTTCCTTCGCCGAACTGCGATCGTACGTCTGCGTTGTGGCCAAGAAGCAGTTGGACACACTTGGCGAATCCCGCTGCGCTTGCAGTATGCAGTGGCGTTTCTGTGTACACCTGCGGGGTGTTCGGGTCGGCACCGTACTTCAAAAGGATCTCGACGCAGTCCACCGCATTGACGTCGATGGCGTAATGCAGGGCAGAACGCTTTTCAATGCCAATATTAATATTCGCCTTCCGTCGCAGCAGCAGAAGGATGCACTCGACACTTTTAGAGCTAAGACGAATAGATTAATCATAAGCATATGCCGCGACATGGAGCACATTTATTGGCAACTTACCTAGCCGCACAGTGCAACGACGTCACCTCCTTTTTCGCATCCCAGCGATTCGGGTCGGCGCCGTAGTCGAGCAAAACTTTTGCAATGGGAGCACTGGAGCGGCAGCACGCGAAGTGCAGGGGGGTCCGACCTCGAATGTCCGTCACGTTAGGGTCCACATTATAGTGTTTTAGCAGGAAATTAATATTTTCCACTCCCCCAAATGCCGAGCAGCAAATCAGGGCCAGATCTCGATTGCAGTCGGAGGAGTCGGACATTAATTCTAAGAAGTTTCTGATGAGTGCATTCAGAAGGCGTATCGAGACAGTACGTACCCAGGCAACGGCCAGAACGGACCATTTCCAAAACCTGCTTCCCGCCCGGCGCCGCGGTCAAGGTTTTCTCAATTTCATCGAGTTCCCAAAGATTTTGGTTCTGCTGTTGCCGCGCGAAGATCTCATGCGCCTCGTCGCTGAAAATCCCGGCACTGTTATCCTCGCTGGAGATGCTTCGCTTGTCCAAGAGCAGGTCCACATCAGCTGTTTGATCACTTTCCGAGTTCCATTTTAGATCGTTTTCCTGCAAGGCAAATAATGGAATTAGCGGACGACTGACACCGAGATCTAGTGCGAGCCGTGCGGCCCAGGACTCTTTTTTACAATAATCGAGAAGCGTACGTTCTCCATCTTGATGCCGCCACTTCTGTCTGCGGCTATTTGTTTACACTACCGTGGCCAAAACAACAATAAACTTTACGTTGTGTCGGAATCGAGAGTCGGTTCAGCTGGCTCCGGCTGCCAATCGGATGCGCCCCCTTTTTAATGGGTCGATTACTTATCCGGAGAAATCAACAATAACTGACGGCATGAAAATAATTATACTCGGCGGGCAATCTCTGCCGACACCCGGAATCTGTTCTGCCTCTAATTAGTAAGATATTACGGCTCTTTCGGCTTTTTATTCACGAAGTGTATATTTGGGTATTTGTTGAAATATCTGGCAGTGTGCTGGTGATTTCTTCGCACCGCTGGCAATCTGTGCTAATTTCCCCACATTCGCAGTTTGTTCCACCTCCTCCTCCTTTCCCGTTTTCACTGGTATTCCTCCAGATATCAACGTTGCGTCCGCGACCGATGGCGTCAAAGTTCCATGGCAAACGAACCTGGACTGATCGCTTCGGCTCTCGGCATCCAGTGCCAGCATTTCACACTTACTCATTGCACTCCGTTTGGACGAATGTAGTTGTATACGGATAAGTTACTAATAAATGTGTGCCGGTAAGAACAACAAGGAAAAAGAAAAACATTTCGCTAAACTTTCTATTTTAAATTGCCCGCCAACTAACTGATACCTTTACACGCTACCAGTGTGCATGCCAAAAATGTTATTTTTTAGATAATTTAGAAATTAAAGTGTTTTTTAATCGCATTAAAAAGGCCGATCCCAAGTTTAGATACATTGAAAAATGCATTCATATACTTTAGCTAATAAAATTCGGAAAGAGTCACTTTCATACGCATGTAGTTTTTAGCAGCGAGCGCTGTTAAATAAAACGTTATCCTCTCAGCATGCTGCTAATCAAAATTAACATTTCAACTAGCGCCAATGCGGCCACAAAGGGAAACCAGCGTTGTTGTCACCTTAGCTTATAAAAATCTATCGATTTACTCCCAGCTCTAGCATCAGAAATCTTATATATATCCCCGTTTCAGCGCCTCTCGCCACAAAATAAAAGTTGCTGTTGGAGAGAAAAGATACGTAACGGATACGATCGAAGTTAAAGTGAAAGGTGTGTGTGTATACCAATTTCCCAAACAAAGAAATCGACGAAATGGTGGCGTACTATGATGAGTGCGACGCAACTAAAAATCCTAAGACCCTAACTGACTGGGTGCGTAACTTCCGCGTTAAGCGTCAGAAAATGCGTCGCAAATTGAGGGGCGCTGGTAGCGACCTGCGCGTGAACGCCATTTTGTCGACAGCCCTGTTACACGCGGAGCACGAGCTGCGTAGAAAACAGCAAGAGCGTTTCAGTCGCTGGCTGGAGATGCAGACTCGATTCGTGCCCCATGGTAGGACTCATTGTGCCAGCGACGCTGATTTGGCGGCTGTTACGAGCGCCAAGGCTGCTGCGGTAGCGGAGGCGGAGAGTAATTTGTGGAGCAGCGAGCTCAGCGGCCTCGACAGTTTTATGCGCAGCCTGAGCAGCAACAACACCGGAACGGCCAGCAACAACAGCTGCGCCATTACAGTTACTAGTTAGAAAGAGATGACTGTATAGTGTTCACGCTGTGTCTGTATGCGTGACTGACACATGCTCAAAATGGTGGCAGGAAGAAAAAAGACTAGAGTTTTCGAATCGAATCATTTACCTTTATGTAGCATTGATCTTTGTTAAACTAGTTTTATCACGACAACCAATTTCTCATTTGCAGTCGCAATATTATAGATTGTAATGAAAAAGTGAAGGATTGGAAGAGTGTGAAGAGGCGCTGAACCAACAGCCTTCGAATCGAGAATGGTGTGAGTCACGGGTGCTGCCACCAGAGATCCATGTGAAAATCCACCAAGCAGCCTTTGGTCCCGGAGCACACTCGGTTTGTAAATCTGTATATTATTTTTAGTTAAGTTACTTAGTTTAATAATAGTAGTGAAATCAGAGGTAGCAAATGGCCTTTTCCACAACGTCACGAAATTGGTTAGACAAAGATAAAGAAAAAACTCGGTTCACACACACACACACATTCACAGTATATATATATATGCATATATATATACACAGCGCTCGTGCTATTTTTATGTACACCAAGTTGAACTACTTTTTGGTCCGATGTGTTTGTGTTGAGAGATTCGATTTCGAATTTAAATTCGAATATTTATCATCGCCATTTCTGGCACTTCTGGAAGGTACTTACGGTTCATATTGAATCTCTAGCGTACGGGGCGAAATAGTGTAATACTTAAATTTTAAATGTACCTAAAGTAAGCATACAGAACTGATATATGATAAAACTTAAAATAAAACTATTGTATTGAATCACTGTTTAAATCGATGCTGCCTTTATTTATTATTCACTCAAATTTGTAGCTTAGCAAGCCCTCAGACCATATTCCCGTTTTACAAAAACCGTACCTAAATCGATTTTGTTTTACAGTTTCCTGCTCCTCGCACGTTAATGGCAACGATGAGGAGGAACGGAAAAAACAAACTACGTCGCAGTCGTCCACTGAATGAAAACGAATTCCGGTACTGGTAGAGATCTACAGACACAACGAATGCGATTATCGGTGGTAACGAAGAAACCAGTTCGTCATAGCGACGATGGCGTTGCGTTTTGAGTAACTGAGTGAGTCCTCTACGTCTGTCCGAATGAATCCCACCTCCACCGCAAGGCAGTGAGTTCCGCAAACCAGCCGATGGCCGATTGTGTACAGATCGCTGGAGCAGGGAGCAGCAGCAGCAAACACCACCGAGTCTCCTCTGCATGGTAATGCCATTGAAAAATGCCCATGTTATTCAGTCGCTGCGGACAGAACATTGGGGACAAGGCGGAATGCGCGCAGCAGCAGCTCCAGCTCGCATCAGCTAACCTGCGTTTGAACCAATAGTGCTTTCCACCGACTGCCAGCCACTACCACCACCTACTCTGCATAGAATGCTTCGCAGCTGCTGACCACCACCCACCCATCCACACAGTTACACGGTATTTGGTATATCAGCTGCGAACAAAATATTGCTTTTTGAACAGATTTACAGTGAAAAGAACAGCGGAGCAGTCGTGCATCATCAATATAACATTCTTCGTCTTCGGCGGATCGGATTTTAAGGACATTCTCTCGTAACTTCGCACGTAAGCCGTCTGGCAATATTCTGTCGATATACACTTGAATTTCAGGCGTCGGTTTCTCATGATTGATTTGGGTTATCATCTTCCAACTTTTTTCGCTCGGCAATTTCGTTGGACGTCTTTCTTAACTTTTATGATTTTGGCAGGCAAAGATTGGACCTTAGATACATATATTCGCCTACCTGTCTTTCTAATCAATAGGCTACCAAAGCCTGTTTTAATCTTTGTAGCGGCATGAAACAGTTGATCGGTTCCTGTACGTGCCAGTGTGCGATGCGCTCCATTTTATTCTTCACTCTCCAAATGTTCGATGTCTTGAGAGCACCATCAGGGGATATTCAATGACATTGAACCGCAACACGACCTAAAGAGTTTGTAGACTAGGGTCAAGCATCATTTTCGTTTATTTTTCTAGCGATGCTGCGCAGTTGAACGGTGCCTGCGTGCATCTGCATGAAAGAAAGGAGGGACCGTGTGCGGCGGACGATGTCAGTATTTTTTTTATTGAGTTCTGGAGTTCGGAGGCCAGAAAAATCAATGGGATAAAAACCAAGGCGTAAATCGTTTTTGATATTTAAACTCGATCAAAATTTGCCGATATATTATTTCTAGATTATGGCACTAAGCAACTCAGAAAACGGATTGCTACTACAGTCGCCTGGACTAACAGCAGAATTATAAAAGCTAAGACATTTGCAACATGTTTTTTCTTGTATTTTTTAGAAATACATATTCGTCAACAGCTATGCAGGGGAATCACAAGTCTGCGCTAATTGGGTGGCCCACCCATCGCATGTAAATTCTTGTTTCTATTATATATCCAACAAAATATTTCTGTCTTATAGCGATATGGCTGCAGTAGAATGTGCCTGCGCATATCTATCCGTAGCATACCCTGAGTTATTGACTTCAAAAGAAACTTCAATCGGATATACCTTTCATCTTTCAAACCGTGTGATCGATTTTGGAGCAACAAAATAAGCATTTCCCCATGACGTTCCTCTTTATTCAACTTTAATAAAGTAGTGACTCATTAATATATTCATTACAGTGTTGCTACCAAAACATGAGGGAAAACTTGAAATCAGAAGATAAAGGGACTTGTGGAGCATCTAAACTATCAACTTTAAGAAATATGCAATCGAAATCCATCCATTTTCTTATTTATAGAAGTTTTGGAGAACAGTACAGATTCAAGGGAACTAAACGACAGCTATTAATGGACCATTAATTTTTAGTATTTCGTACGAATGTGTTTGTATTATCTCATCCGTAAACTTGTAAACCGGAAGCAACAACAAATCGCCGATTCTTGGGTCCTGACAGTGTATGAGCCACATTTTGTGTATTCACAAGCGCAGCTTTAACTAAAATTTTCCCCCTTCGAAATGATCTAGAGGCTTATTTCTGAATTTATTTCAGTGTTACAAACATGAGCTTCTTGCAGTACCCCTATCTATCGCACCACCGAGAACATGTAGCAAAATTTCTGAGGCAATGGGAATCAAATGCCAACTTGAAAGCAATAACACCAACACTTAGTCGTCGCAATTCAACATCCATACTACACGTCGAATTCGAATTATAATGCAGGTCAGGTGTAATCAAATCAGATCCCGCTTATACCTGATTTTCAGCAATATTTCGGGCCATGAAGAAGATCCTTTAAAAGCAGGACCGACGTCTTAGCCGGGGCCCTTATGACCCTCCTCAGAGTGAGAGCCTTAGCAGTCTTAAATTTATTTTCGACTTTTTGCAGCGGTGCCGCACAGTTGAGTGTGCCTGTGGGCATCGAATTGACTATATTCGACCCGATAGGAAAGTCCACGCCTTGGACTGGTCCGACGACGAACACATGCACCGCCCCTAGCTTGCCGTTCCCATTGCTGTGCTGCTGCAAATCGTTAAAGGGAACCCAAAACGATGCATCAAGTCCATCCAGTTAGGCTTAATTTAGAAAGTACAGCGCGAAGCCGCCACGTCACCTGTTGATGCAAACGGTCACAATGCGTATCGAGTGTTATCGAGCATTACAAAAACGGCGTCCTGCCGCCTGGGCTGATTGTGAAACTTATGTTTTTATATTACAGCGAAGTTCTCAGCCGTGAAGGTCGCTATGGAGTGCCCAGCACACCGTTATTCCGACAGCGCCTGGCCCTGCAGTCCCAATCGAATTCTGGTGCCTCCCGGCAAAAAAATCCACACGGGCATTGTGAGAGGCCAGATTTGGAGCGACATCTGGCGCTGTGATATACTAAGTTGAGCCTATGCACATAAGGCATTGCACCGCACAGACATGTGCGTTCGGTCCACGCTAAAGGGAATCAAATGCGTTTGGACCGAGAGCCGCTACACCGCACCATCACCAGTAATCGCTGAGAAGTGAGCTGATGTGTTGTCGTTGTTACAAGGGCTGCTGCTGCAACTGCGTCACAGGCATCCTCGCCTAGCGTCGCTAACTATCACATATCACTTTCAGCCATCGACCACGTTTATCATTGAACGTTGATTGACCTTCAGACTGAGCAGAAGCTTATGATAGCAAGTCGATTACCGCAAATGTGAAACTTAGATAAACCGCCCGAATTCAAATCTTAAGATGTGCAGCAGCAGCAGTTGGAGTCTGTTGGTCAATCCAAAATAGCCTTATCCGGACTCGTCGCTGACTCGCTGAACGGAGCGCAGGAGAAGCGAAGCACGTTAATCACCTTTATTGGGGATTTCGTTTTACTTGCACTTTCCTTCCGTAGGTTGCCCATAATTCGAGAACAATTATATCCATCGCAAAGGGAAACAAATGCGATTAGTGTTCGAAGACCGAGTTGGGTGGCCAATGGGTCACACCACGCTCCGCCAGTTGAGCCCATAACTCCTGGCTCGCCGATCATCGTACCGCAAAAGGGAATCAATTGCGAGATGGTACTACAGCAGTCGAGCTTCCCGTTGAGCTCCTGGTCACCTTCTTCACTTCATCATAAATATCGTAAAGGGAATCCAATGCGATGTACAGCGACAGCGGCAGGCAGGGTAACCAAAGGCTAAGGTATATGAGCAGAATTCTAGTCGGTGCATTTACGCTTTCAGGAACGTCCACAACCCTCACAAACTACTCCGCATGTGTCTAAATCTGGCTGCAATGCCAGGCGCGCCTTCAAGCTAATCATCATGTTGGTCTCAAAGGGAATCCAAGAGACACGCGCCCCGCGGTATAGCCTACTGAATAGTTTTTTCCTTAAAACTATCATTGCAGCTTGCTGATTTAATTTAACATTACTATCCCAACCCACATTGAAATTTATGGAATTGTAAAGAAATGTGTCACCATATTTTTTCTGTTAGTTTTTCGTAGATGTTAATATATTTTTTTTTTCTAAGTGAATTGTTAAATTGCATTGTAGGTATTGAAAACCAAGAAATGTAAGCCCTTGCCGTAAGGGCGAATTGAGAGACATGTAACCTTTCTGAAAAATGCAACAGGATTCAATAGAATCCTAGGCTTAGTCCAGAACTAGCAGTAAAAACCAATTTAATAGCGGGACCCCTTTTAGGACGAGAACGATTGCAAAAAGCTGTTAGATGTGGAAGCTCCGCACAGAGACCCTTCGAGGATCAGCGCCAAGACAGGAAGCAGGGAAAGCAGAAGCAGAGAGGCACAGGCCGTGTTGACGATAAATATCTTCGAATTTGCACCTACTGATTCCGAGCTGTAATCACTGGGCTTCTATTCATCAAATTTTTATCTTTGGCCCATTTGGAGAAGACAGACTAGTAGCGACGTAGACGACACACGTAGCACACACCTTGATCATTTTTCATATAAGAAGTATTAAATCCTACGTTGGATCATCCTTTAAATGACAGTGGATCAATTCTTCGTCAAACACCATTTCGATCGACCCGCAACCGATTTTTCGATCTCGTACTATTGGCTTGTGATAGCTCTTGAATTTCTGCTGTTTTCGGCAGTGAACCCTATCTACGCGTCGACGCTCCAATTGGATTTCATTCAGCTTTCGCTTCGCTACACACTGGTCGATTCATTTTTCTCTGTGAAATCCCTTCGTAATGATATTAGATTTGTTGGAGCATTGTTCTTTAAATTGTAATACACCGTTGGAACAATTTGACGGCGGCGTGGGAATCTATTAGGACGGCGGCGTGGGATCTCCGACTACTGATGACGGCGATGGACGTTGAGGACCTCCGATAGACTGCGGCGAGGGATTTAAAGTTTGCAACGTGGGATTATTAGGGCGTTTAGACGAGGGCGCTAGGGACATTCTTCTTAAAATAAATGGGAATTGCAAGAATAATGTTGACTGCGGCGATGGAGGCTGGCGCCGTGGGATGCCAATTTTGGGACTGCGGCGGGGGATAACGAAATAAGGACTGCAGCGAGGGATCTGTGGTTTTTGACTGCGGCGTGGGAATACTTGACCGCGGCGAGGGACGACAGGACTGCGGCGGGGGAACCTTTGACGGCGGCGAGGGATGCTCTTCTGTCGAATAACTTCAGATTTGATACATAGTTGTTTTCCTGGCGTCAGACATTGCTTACACAGAAGTACTCTATTGCAAGTTCAAAGCTGATATACTGATATTCGATGCGGTGATGGGCGTCATCACCGCCCCCAAATGTTTGCACCCCTAACAGAGCCCATTAATGGAAAATTTATCATTTGTATACACGTTTATTTATTCTTCTGGAATACCGGAAAGCAACTTCGATATGTATGCCAACAAACTGATTGCGGGCATCGGACTTTAATGCACAATAAATTGATTTTTGAAAAAATTAAAATAAATGTTGGTTATTGGGGGGAAGGGTATAAGAGCTCAGGTAAAAGAAAGGTTTCCATAAGGAATATAGTAAGAACTGACATTGACTACCGGGTGGGATGTTTGATTGTGTGCCATGAAAAAAGTTGTATTGTTTTTACGGAGGACATGTGATGGTGTTCCGATTTGACTTGGGGAAGATATTGGTTGGATCCAACCAGACGATAGGGCTCCTGCCTGCTGATTGTTATGATTGCCCTCTAGCCAACCGCTAGAAGGAGGCGCAGACTGTGTTGGGAGGCTAATTGGTGATGCGCCGTATAAACCTTGGTTAGTGGATAGCCAAATTTGATTCTTAGATGTATTTCCGGGAGCCTGAAAGGCAAGTTGCTGATTCACTGCCACAGTCCGATTGGGCATTACTACAGCAGGGGTAAGGTTTTGCTTTCCAGAGCCAAAAGACGGGTAATTTAATCCACCTTTATGAGTGCGGGCTGGCAAAAATGTAGCATTTGGACGATAGTAAGATGCTCCGCCAACTCTGCCTGCTACTACAGCCTGATACTGGAGATGACCAAATACCACAGCTGTATGGAAATACAACTGTATGTTAGGAGGACTGTCACATCGAATCAAATTATATTTTTTGTATACCCAATATTACAGCCAAATGATAAGTTGACAACATTTTCACGTTTACTCTCTTCGAAATTCAGACGGAAACTATTTATGGAATCCATTCCGACGTTTTATAAAAGTTCGACAACCTAGGTTATCAGGTTGTTTTCCAGAATGTATGTAAGTATATGTAGTTCTTCTACGACTATATACCTTAGCAGTTCTATACTTATGTGTAGTCTAAGCTCTTATCAAAATGCCTTGAACCACGAAAATATTAGTGGATTGTCGAAAACATGTGTGACCTCGGTAATATGTATATACTTGGATTAAGTATACACGATATTTTTGTATCTAAAGGATATCAGCCGCGCGTCATTGCAAAAAGACCCTCGCAACTGCCACGTCGAACTATTTGTATGTCTAAAAATTATTCAATAGTAGCGATTAATACGTACATATGTACATGTGTTTAAAGGATAACTATTGTACTCACCCGCACCACAGTAACGAGCGCAGTTAAATTTCTGTTCATTCATATAAAGCTGCATATTGCTCCCACAAATCGGATTATACTGCGATGTAGTGGGGCATCTACCAAAGCAATTTAGAAATTCCTGAGTCGGGGCCGGCTCTGATGCGAAAGGTGTGATAGCTCCTGGCACTCTTACATTGTTAACCAGCACCAAGTTGGACCTCTAGGATAAAAGGGGGCTGGACGTCGTTGAAGCAGCAAAAATTAATGGGTCACTCGATGTTTGAAAAATAAGCTGTTCCTGGGCCGCTCCCAAATAACATAAGTAAGCCAAAATCATTATTGTAGGCCATTTCCTGAACATTTTAAATCAAATTCGCCAGCTTTTAACTTCGTTCGTTGCTTAAGTTTAACTAAATCGACTAATGGAACTTTTTAAAAATGTTCTGCATTAGAGCATATACTAAATACGTCAATAAAAATTAACAGTGGCGTTTACGAGTTTTAATAAAAGGGGTATTGTATCGATTTCACTTTGGGCTCTAAAAATATATTTTGGCTATTATCTAAAATTATTAAATCCTTGAAAGCGTATTCCTTACACTCACTATATACATACAAATATAATGGGAACGCCCCTAAATACAGGTTTTCCAAGTTGACAAACGTCTGGAAATTCCAGTTTTATTAGATAAGCGGTTAAATTTTATTATATTACTGACTTAAGCATTTGTGAAATCATTTTAAATTCCTGGTTTGAGTCATAGAAAATATCTCTCTTTCCTAGCCAATAATAATATTACTGTATGGGACTGCAGTTACTCGTGGCCCCGGCATATGGTTGGCAGGTGAAACGTACTGCATAGAACGCTCTAGCTTTTGGTAGTGTTTTGGAGCTCCGACGAAGCCAATGCTAGCTGAAATCTCTATTTTGTTTACATTTAATTCATATCTGGTTCACGACTTACAGTTTGAAGTACAAGGCACAATCAATGGCTTTGAAGCAGCACCGCTTTGGGCGTTTTTAGGTATCATGGTTCTCTCGTAATCTGGACTTAACGCTCTCTGTAGGCATTTGCCTATATGATGGCCTTGCCGAGATCGACCACAACGACAAACGCCCAATAGGTTTTTGAACATCTCCGGGGAAAGGAAACATGATTCGCCCTTGTTGTTGTGCAGGAAGGGGCAAAGGTCTATATATGAGAACGGTTAAGGAGATAAAACATGTTTAATATAATTGGACATTTACCTTTAAGTTTTAACTGGTCATTTAATTTGTTACTAATATCATTTTGATGGTAGAATTTGTTAGTTTGTTTGTCTGATATTTGACTCCAAACTTGTGGATAACTGCGACGCGACTTGTGCTCCATTCGAACTTGTTCCTTTCTACAATTTTGTACAATTTATATAGTTCAGCAATTGAATTATATACCTATAATGCAAACATACAGTTTTCCAATTACTTTAGCTGGTTCCATCTTTGAAATATGAATAACTCGGCGATATATTTGTTCAATAAATATATATTCTAATATACCATAGTAACAATGGCTTAGGTCCAGTATTTATTTATTGTATTTCGCCATAGTAACAATGTCTTAGGTCTAGTATTTATTAATTTTTACTTTTCTCATAGCCATTGTTGAGCTGGTCAATAATCCTCATTTTCCAGCCATTCAAAATGCCCAGTTATCACTGTTTTTTTTTGGAAAAAATCATTAGTATGTCTTTTAAAACAAACATTTAGCATTAGTTTACCCCTGCAAACTAAATAGATTGCATAAATTGTTCACCTGGTGTTTTAAACTAAGAAATCATAAACTTGATTTGATTTAAAACACCAGGCAATAAGAAAACGTAGGCAATGCCAGCTGTTAAGTTCAAATAAGCCAATATAAATGGCTGCACGACTCGCTCAAACTAGTAATTTAGTCTTTAGTACGAGGCCGATTGTGTCGAAGAGAAGTTCATCTCTAAGTATGTAATATCACCTGCTAAAGGTTTATGCTAGTTTAATGGCTGTAATTCAGAAATCGTGCATTAGCAAGTATAACGGAAAAAAAGAGAATATCAAAACTAAATACATATATATCCCACAGTAACAGACTACTGACCTTTATCTTTACAGCTAGTTATTTATTTAAATATTGATCTCCATCATAAGTCAAGAAAAGGCTTATCACGAGTTCATGTTTAAGCCTGTTTACAAGTTACATATGCTTTTGTTAAAATCTAAATCTAATCTAATAGGGATATTATCAAAACACATAGATAAGGTGCTTATTTACATTTGAATGTTCTGTACAAAGGATTAGCTTAGTGTAGTTATTTTACTTTTCGAACGTCCGGTAAACATGACATTTATTTGCATATTGATTTATAATACAGATATTTTAGGCTCTTGTAATATGTACATAGATTATCTCTTATAATAAATTATATATGTAACATTTTATTGAAAAATAAAAACACATAAAATAAACATGTTTTTCAAATCGTTGAATGTGTCATTTACAAACTACAATCATTCTCTGGAAGTGTTAAGCCTTGCTATGGTCTCTTATCTACTTTGACCAAAAACATTATCCCGAAAGTTTTTAATTTTTTGAACAAAGTAGGACTCTAGTGCCTCAGCACATTTATAAAAGGATGAATCTTTGGGGTTATAGTAACGGCAGTTGTCAAAGATTTTTGTCATATCTCCAATAAACTCTGCTAGTTTTGTGTAAGTGTTTAATTCGAGTTTGGTTTCCATCCGTTTGAGATCTTAAAAAAATTTTTTTTAGTTTCAACTTAAATTGGTTTTTTCTTTATCTTACCCATGGGCTCTTTAATAACTTTGTAATAGTCTGGTGCTTCCTTCGGATCAACCGGTTCCATAAAAGGCCAAGCACTTTTGTGTAACTTAAAAAAAAAATATTGTACGGAGTTTTGATTATACAAATTATAATCAAGGTATAAGGTAATTTGGTATATAGGTATATCAAGGTATCAAGGTATATATGTTTAAATTATTACCTGTATTTGTTTGATTAGGGTTTTTAGCTCTTCAATTTCATTTGGGGCAAGCTTTTTCATATTTGCTGCGTTTGCATCTGTTTTCCGCTGGCATTCAGGGCACACGTATTCATCTATAAACTCAGCTTCACTCTGAAGTATTCCTACGCAACGTCCGTGAAACCAATCCTGGCATTTATCACAGCATATGTAAAACTGTGATTCGTCGTATGGCTGACGACAGCTGCAATAAAGTTGCTGAGTCTCTCTTGCCTTTTTGCAATCAATGCAAATGAATTCCGAAAGTTTTTTTGAAGCTTCTTCGGTAATACTGACACAATCTCCATGGAACCAATTGCTGCATAAGTCACACCCCACGTAAAACCTTAATAAACATTGGAAAATTAATTAACTAAATTAAAATTGCGGCTATGTATATTTAAACTTACTTTGTGTCATCATATGGAGTACGACAAATACAATACAATTTTTCCTTTTTTCTTGTTAATTTCTTTGGTCTGCCAACACAATGCCTACTGTTCTGTGTATTGTCCTCTGGCCTGAGATTTGTTCTTATATTTAGTTATAAATATATATACATCGCAAATTCTTACCCTTTAAAGTCAGTTGCTGGCTCGCCACTTCTTTCATTTTCACTGTGTTCTTCCGGTGAAGCCTCTCTTAATGGGCGCAGATGCCTCTGTACTTTGGATTTAACATCTTCGCGTATCTCATTTTGTAAATTACGTTCCAATAATGAACGCTTACGCAAAATACTTTTTTTAAGCAGCTCCTTATGCCGTTCCAACTGCGATTGCTTTTGCTCTCCTAGTTCTGCCATTTCTTCATTCTGCTTGCGATTTCTTTTTAAAATGCGATTAAATGGGTTACTTGTCAAAGCATTTGGTCGTCTTAACGAAGTTCTAATTTTCCAGTCGACATCATCTGTGCTGTGATCACGTAATAAAAAGCTGCGGCGATTTGGTGTAAAACCTTCGTCGTTTGCACTTCCTCTCGAGCACAGTTCCCACTCATCTTCACATTTGGAACTAGCATTTTCTTGTTGCTTTTGCATATGAACAAGTTTTTCTTCAAGCTCCGGGCTCAGATTACCTTGTTTAAGAGCATTTGAAATAGCTGAAATCAATTTTACCTATAACTCTTAAGATACACGCTTTTCTGTTAATATTACTTACAGTCCTGTATATAGCCGCTGGTGACAACAAAGCTTTCACTTTGTTTATTTTCTAAGTCTGGTTCTGTGGAAACGAATTCGTTATGATCTGCTGTTTCTTTATGCTGTAAGACCTCCAATAGGGGAGGTGTACCGACAAAGGACTTGTTAATTGTAATATTAGATTTTTCTGTTTCTGCACATTTTCTATGATGTTCCTGCTCATTTCCATTGTTTATGGAATTTATTCTAATAGTTGGATTGGCTTCGTAAGTTGTTAGCGCAT
Source organism: Drosophila eugracilis (assembly GCF_018153835.1). Classification (NCBI taxonomy): domain Eukaryota; kingdom Metazoa; phylum Arthropoda; class Insecta; order Diptera; family Drosophilidae; genus Drosophila; species Drosophila eugracilis. The sequence continues at coordinate 108,412 of NW_024572964.1, read as the reverse complement.
TGGCGTCGTTGTCGATGTTGTTGGTCTGCAATGAACATCGTTTAAGGTCTTCACATTCATATTTTAGGCGATGCTGCTCATTATTGTCTTGATCTTCAACTAGAACTAGATTATAAATTTTTAATTTTTTTGCTTGCAGAATTGGCTTACAACTAATGTTGGTGTGGCACGGAAAATCACTTATTGAAATTCTACCTTGAGTTACTTCATTTGGGGTTGTGGGTAAAATTTGATTTGGAGGACTGCATACGACGATAATTTCATCATCATAATCATCTTCTTGCGTTTCATGCAAAATATAATTCGAATTCACCATACAAGCAATTGATACGCCTCCACCAACCTAATTGTTTCCAAAAATTTGCGTTATATTCAAAATCAAGAGATTCATTGCATAAATATATGAACGTATGCGAAGAGTTCGATAAATTTGTTAACAAACACACCTACCTGACTTTAATCAGAGATCAGTTGTAGTATTTACTCCAGGCAACCTTTTAATGTGTTATTATAGTTGAGAAGTTGTTGTAGTTGACGAAGAGATTAACACATGGTTAGGAGTTGTAGTTGTTGACACGCGACATTAAGGCATGGTTAAACATTTTTAAGCAGTGGAAGCATGAATTTTATTTAAAGGTATTTCACAATTTGTATTACAAGGATAGGTAGCATTTAAATTGGATCAAAAATTATAATGGAAACTGTGGCAACGAGACTAAAATGCTATGAAAGCGGTGGAAGGATATGTAAGGTGTATATTTGGCATGTTATTGCGAAATTGATTTTTTGACAAGTGTAAACTTCATTTCGATTTAGATGAGATGATTATAAAAATGGTAAAGCCTTTGTGTTTATTTTAAAGGTTATATCATATAAACTAGATCAATCGCGATGTTAGCACATGCGTTTATATGTACAAATCTTCCCTTAATACAAATATACCATTTTTGAGAAAAAGACTTGCCTTCTTTCGTATTACTTCAATTATGTCAGCCAACTAAAACTCTGCGTGGGGTTAATCTCTTCAGCAATTCGTATTTCGATTCATGTTCGAATTAAAAAGATAATTTAATTTGGCCCTTGAAAGCATGACCAATTTACTTGTAATCCTATAGTGTGCACTTCAATGCAACTGATTTCTGATTAATATTTATTGCCTATTATCTATGTAAGCTCTTTCTTGCACTGATTTATAAGTTATATGTTTGAAGAGTTGTCTTCTCACTTATTTATGAAGCATGCGCTTTTTATCAACACAAAGGCCAATTTGCAAATAATCATCCAACTAATTCAGAAATAAAAATTTACAAAAGTTTAACCATTTTGTGGCTTTATAGGTTATGGAATTCGAGAGACTAAAAGAAAATTTCAATATTACAAGGTGGTGAATATTCCCTTATACTCGTAGATTCTTAAGAGTGGGTGTGTTAAATGAGCTGGAATATTTAAAGCAATGTTTTAAACAAGTTTATTTACTATATTGTTATATTGATAAAAATGTATATCGATAATAGTTTTCACTACTCAAATAAATTGTTAATTTTATTACTTATTACAAAACAAGTTTGTTTCAAATTTCTCTACTTTCCTTTCGTTTAGCTTTACTTGCTTTAAATAATCGCACAGCTCTGTGGCTATAGTTCGTTATTTAAATGTAACACTGATTTTCATATAATATTATATATTGTATTTTTAAAGTATTCAAACTTAATGGAATTTACTGATGTCCAAACTTTACATTTGCTTTACCGTTAGTAAAGTTCAGGTCTTTTGACAGCCATAAAACGAACATTTTAAGGGGGGAAATCCAGACTTTTATATGGTTTAAATGTATAAAAGTGTTGTAGCTTTCTTGAACGAAATTAAAGAAAGTAGCATGTTTGTTCATTTATGTAAGGTATGGGTTACTAGATAGCCTTAAAGACTTTACACATAAATAATGCCATAATCATTTATAGCTTATCTAACTCATCATTCGAAAATTGTTCGTACGAAAAGAAACAGAGCTGTGGTTGCATAATAGGTTTTATTGCAAAAAGCGCTTTACATATTACAAGTATTCTATGTATTACTTAGAAACCAGATGTCCCAAGGCAAGAAAAACTAATCGCAGCAGAGTTATTCTAATACTTTTGGCCTTGGCTTAAAACATTAGGTTACAGTCTGAATTATGTTTAGTAAATAAGCTTAATGTGCTCGGTACTCACTATCTAATAGGTACTTATATTTAAAGAGTATTCACATTTTTATGCTAAATACATTTTTATATAGTTTAAATTAAATAAACGAAATAAATATGTCATATTTGTTTTAATTAAATAATATAATTAATTTCCGAAAGTCAAGCTCCCTGTGTAGACAATTGCTTGTTGAAAAATTAAGTTGCAAGAATTAGCCTTGGTTCATATTTTAATGAGTCTTTGTTGCTTGCCAAAAAATTGGTAAGTTTACAGCGTAGGAATGCATACAAATTAGGAAACGCAAAGTAGTTGAAATATATTCAATAAAACCCAACAAACAAACATAGTAAAGGTACCAAACGAAACTTATAAAAAGTGCAAGTAAAGCTGCAACATGCCTCTGGTTTAAATAAATAAATAAACTTAAATTAAACGTATATAGAACAATAAACAAATTGGCATTTCGGTCGAGAATCAGCATATGCAACCTCTATAGTCCTGATATATTCCTCATAGCTCCTTTAACATTATTATTACAATTAAAAACTACTCACTTGCTGATGCGTAGCCGATTGGTGTACTGGAGTAAGTGGAGGAGGTTGTGATTGAGCCGTCGTTTCCGGCTGGACCGCCAAATAGATTTTTGTTGGTCCCAGAACACCTAGCTTGCCATTTGATTCTTGAGCTAAAAGGAATATGATGAAAACATTGAAAGAAAACTTTTTGAATATATAAACAACTCACCCTTCATTAATTGCTGCTTCACCTGAGTTTGCACCAATTGCAATTGTTGAGCTGTGAAATCGTTGCCCACCAAGCCTTGCAATACTATACGTGGCCCATGCTCGGTTTGCAATACTTGGGCGGTAACACATTTAATAACTGTTCCAGGAGGCTGGTTTTGAAGAAGACTTTCCTCAACACTCAACGGTTGCTGTTGAGTTTGTCCCTGGACTGTCTGGGCAACAACGGACTGTTGAGATACTGAGGTTACGGTGCTTTCGTAGTTTGTGGTTGACTGTTGAGGAATTTGCTGCTGCTGGACGACCTGATGGGGACTTTGTAATTGAATAGCCTGCTGTTTAACTGGTGAGGTTTGTGGACTTGCTTGCGCCACTGCAGTGGCTGAATTACTTGTGACGATATGAGCGTTCCCATCGCCTTGGTGTTTTATATGTGCTACTATTTGAGCCTGATTATTCCCTAGCGGTTTTACAATGACTTGTTGGCCATTCACAGTGGCAACCTGTAGCTTGCCTTGTGCTAATTGCTGGGCTAAAGTAGAATTTGGAACTAAAACTTGTTGCGTGCCTGTTTCATTGACATCAGCAGTGGTAACTTGCGTTTCCTCTTCAATTGTTTGTTGGGATTGTGGTTGAACCACGAGTTGCTTAACTAGCTTTGTTTGCGTACTTGGCGGGGATTGAACAATCTGGTTCGATTGGAGAACAAATTGGGTCTGAGGTTGAACAATATGTTGTTGCTGCTGCTGCTGCTGTTGCTGAGTTTGAATCTGCTGTTGAACCATTTGCAACGCTTGACTCTGTGGCACATTCCTCTGAGTAACAATAGTTTGGCCAGGGCTTAAAATTATTCGTTGGCCACCAACAACGATATGCTGTTGCACGTTGCTAGTGTTAACAATTTGCTGAATTACTTTTTGCGTTGGTTGACTTCCAACCGGTGACATTGAGATTTGCTGCTGTGGTGACTGTTGAATTGGCTGTGAAATAACTTGAGATTGCACAATTTGTTGTTGTTGAACTGGTGATGATCCTTGTTGTTGTGGAGACGAAGTCGATATGATGACCTTTTGCCCTTGTGCATTTTGGCCTACCATTAATTTTGACCCGGACTGTACGAAAACCTGCTGCAGGTTTTGCCCAGAGGCACCTGTGTTAATTACTTTTGACACTATCTTTTGCACGGATGGCGATGAGTTTGTTGTTGAAGTCGCTTGCTGCTGCTGTTGTGCCAGCAACAATTTATTCTTAATTTGAGCAAGCGGTAAAGCAACGCGCGAAGACGATGCTATAGATTGAGTACCAGTATTTTTGGGAACATGTTTAACAGCAATTTGTTTTATAACAGGCGTTACCGGATTTGCAGTAGTCTGTACTGGAGTTACAGCTGGTAATGACGGAGTAGAAGTTGGCTTAATGGGAACTTTAATTTTGTTTCCTAAAAATTTTAATGCATTTCAGTAATTATATAATATTTTTTTTTTTTAATTATCTTACCTTGCGCCGTTGCGTTTGAAGAAGAGGTTGTAGTCAGCACATGCAATTTCCCATCTGGCATTTGAACTAGCTGCTGCCCAGGATTTAATCCACGTACGCTCACTTTGCCATCTGGCCCCCTAATAATTTGTACTTTATGTGGTGTAGGTGCGGATGGATTAGACTGAGTATTTGACGAGCTTGCAACAGATGGCGAAGCAGTTGGCGTGTTAGCTGTCCCTGCTCGTGAAACCTGCGTAACTGCTTGCTGAATGATACGCGTTGTGCCGTCAGGATTTTTAACAATAACACGCCTGCTACCAATAACTTGGCCCTTAACTGCAATTTTTGAATGGCAAGATTAGACATAACTCCTATAAATAATATACATTAACGTACCCGGGGTAACAGAGCGGGTGACTTCGCCAACCAGTTTCCTCTGTTGGTGAACAGCGCGTTGCAATTTTAATTGTTGTTCCATTTTTTCCTTAACATCGTCATTAGATTTTGGTGCTAATTGGACGCGACCAGCGCCAGCAGGAGTTCCATTAGTTGAAGTGCTTGGGCCATTATTACTATTTGTCTCCAATTGACGAGATGCTACCGATCGCGTTACCGCTGATAGGCGTGCCTTTTCCTGCTTTTCTCCAATAAATTTGATTTCCCACAATTCCAATTTATCTTCATCGACCCATTCCTCGCTAATTTGTGGCTCAGTTGGCTGGGGAGACTCAGCGCGCTTTCGTTTTCGCAGTCCAGATCTTATGGATGTTACTTCTGTCGAGTGGTTAAAAGAATAAAATATAAATACCCTTTAATTTTTATATCTCGTGTATACGCATTAAAACATACCTCTTATAGTCTTAGGCATTTCAAGGGGGATGACAACTTTTCGTCGCAAGTAGCTTGTTTTTTCGCCATAGCGGCCTGCATGTCGAAGTCTTAGCAATTCTAAAGTGACAATTTCAGTTTCAGTCGTAACCTGATGTTTCCCATCCGCAGTTGGGGGTTTTGCTATCATGTCGTCCCAACGGAGGCACGACCATAGTATTCGTAGTTGAAGTGCTAGGCTTGATAACGAGGTGGCGTTAGATGTGCGATAGGACCAACACGTTCGGAAGAGAGGACGCGAGCACTGATATTGCCAGATTGTGTTATTTTTTGCCGCATGATGAAAACCATTAGTGGATGATTTTCCTCCCAGACGTGCCAGCTTAAGAAGCTCGAAACGCGGAAGCACCAATAGGCTGCGTTTCTTTTTATGAGTAAGAAAATTGGAAATGAGAGGGTATCGTGAGTATGACGGTTTTTTGGAAATCGTTTTTTTATCCTCAGCTATTTCAGCTTGTTCGTACAATTTGGCTGCGTCAATAAGAAGGTAAACACGACCCCGAGGTGAATTACATGAATATACACGCTCCGTTCCGTTTTCAAAATACTCCCGTTCATACTTTTTCACGCATTCACGTTTTACTGGACGTGCAGTTATAGGAAATCTGCGGTTTTGCTTGTTAAGTGGTATGTCCTTGTCTAACGTTTGATCCAACACATCTTTCGTACCAATATATGTTTTTTTAGATTTCTGATTTCGTTTTCGCCGCCATCCGGGTGTCGTATCGACATCTTCAGCATTACCTCCCGAGCATGCCGAGTTTAAGCCAGCTGCAATAGAATCTTCGGTACTTTCAATTTCAACATTGCTGCAAACGTCCATACTCTCGATATAGTCCATTTTATCGGAGTCTTGAGTATTCGAGTCGGTATTTGTATTGCATCCGGCACTTGGATTATCTTCTTCTTTAATTCTTGTATTAGTAGAGCACCCTTGATCAACAAGCATGCATTCGGTCAATAAAGATTCGCTAAATTGAACAGCGTGGGAACGAGCATGTTCCCAATCTTGCAGTAAGTCCAATGGTGCTTCGGATTCAGCTGGTTTCCCTTCTTCGGAATCATCGGTCGCTAGCTGACTGGATTCTCTTTTACCCTCAGTGAGCTTTTGCTCGAGAATAGATGGCTTTTTTACAGCTCCCAATATAGCAGCAACAGTCTCTTTAGATCCATTTCCGGCAGTATGCGCCTTCCTTAATAACAATAAAAGTTCTTTCTTTGCCCGCGCCTTTTGGAGGCACAACGGCGAATAGCAAGTATTTTGAGTTATTTGAGATACAGCATTTGAATTTGTATTACACTCTTTTGTATAACAACGAAATATCTTAGCAAAGCGGTTAAGTTGACTAAATTGTAATCGAACTGTTTGAATTTGTTTGGCCAGCGAATTAACGAGTTCCAGGTTTACGTTTGCAGGTCCTCCTTTCGCTGGGCCTTCAGTAAGCCGAAGTAAACGCTTCTCTAAATTTGTTTGTGTGCTATTGGGTGAAACAATTTGGGACGAAATAACAAGCGGCTTCATGTCTGTAGAAACCTTAGAAGCCATCTGCTCCTCAATCTCTGCCAATTTCATACGGCGATCCAAAAGATCATCTAATCGACATTTTCGAGCTACTTTCGGAAAATAAATACGACCTGGAGAATTTAGCGCTTTGCTAACATCGATTTGCCCCTTGATTTTCTCTCCCACATCTTGTATAACTTTTACATTTTTAAATTGTTCCGGTAAATAATGGCACACCTGACCACCGATATTGGTTGACTCGCATTGCTGCATAAAACGCTGAGTGCGTGGATCGACTAATACAACTTCATTTACGTCATTTTCATCACCCATGCTGTAATGTACGTAGACTCTAGTATGTACCATTGGCTGAACTCGTCGTGAACGAACACCACAGCGTCGACTGCTAGAGAGCCAAAGCCAGCCCCACTGTCCGTGAACACGGTATTCTTCTCCTTTTTGCTTCCACACTTGATGCTTGAGACCCAATGTATATTTAATGTAATTGAATGCTAGGCGATTCCGTTCTTCCTCGTCATCCCGTTCACGTTTTTCTCGCTTTTCAAGTTTTTTTCGCTCCTCTCGTTCGGCACTAGTTATGCGTTTTAAAGTTGTGTGACCCAGTTGCTCGTGCCAAACGTTGGCAAACACAACGCTCTTAAGGGACGATTGAAACAGCAACAATACGGCCGCAAAATCAGATGCTCGACGTGCGTTCATTACAGCTGCATTCCAAATTTTTTTGTTAATCGTCCAGTTAGTATTTAAAAAAGGAGCAGCTATGTTGGATTCGAAGTTTATCAACGTTTGCCTAAGCGTTGTAATCATATTCTCGGTGGTTCCCATGGTTATACCTATCCATTTAAAGTCGGATGCAGTCGTTAAAGAAAACTTGTGGGACAGATGACGCCGCTTATCCCGCTCCTCGTTCCGTTGGGGCTTGTTCAGTGCAATCGGATTTGTTGAATACTGATTAACGTAATTTTTAAACCCTTGGTCCATACCAAGTTTGAAATGCAGCGTTCCATTACTTAGCTGATTTGACTTTTGCCGAGTAATCATTTTGGTTTCTTCCTGTTTTTTTATTCCCTCCACGGAATGGCTATCAGATTTGGCATCAGCTTCCTCATCAAGTACTTCTTTTTCGATTAGTTCATTTGTAGCCTCTTGTTCCATTTCTATAAAACTTCGTTTGGTATGTTTGTGCTCATTAGTTAGGGTCTCAGTCAATTTCATTTGGCGCTCGATTTCGTCTCTGCGTTCTATTATTTGGCCATGCAGTCGCGATTCCAGTTCTTCGGCGTCCATGCGATTAATTAGTAATTTTAACTTACTTGTCGTACTGTAGTACCAGCAAGTGGAGCCTTCCTGATCTTCAACAAAAATGCGACGCACAATAAACCAATACTTGCGACCATGACGATCAACACCAAGGCTGTCATGTCGAATAAGCACGCCTTGTTTTTCCTGCGGCAACACGCAGTCCACTACACCACTGACTTTATGTGAACGGCAAAGTCCGCACTGCCAATCTTCAGTAGGTACATCATTCATCGGTGGATCTACGCACTCCAAATGATAGACAGCAGGACATGTTTCGCAGCATAACAAATCACCAAGGCGATGGCATACGCGGCAATGGTCATCATAATGAATGGGCCCTTCATGCAACATTACATCGCGAACAGAATTGGCAGTTAAAAATTGATCTGTCAGAAACTGGAGCACTTCAAGTCGGCTGTCAATGCTCGTGTACGGATATTCAGTTTGGCTTAATATATGAAACACGTTGCGATCAAAAGTTCTGTCACTTTCCACATAGCTTCGCAAAACTTCCGGCCACGTTAAAGCATCAATCAGATAAAGGCTTATATTTACAGTGTCTTTTTGATCCAGCGGACCAAAATGAGTACCCTGTGCGTCCTCTTCTCGTAAGATCGCCTTTAGCAGCATTATATGCACGTCCGTCAGTAAAGCACTTTGCTCCTCACAACTTAGTGCTGCACAAAAGTCTTCAAATCGAAATGGCGAAAGGCGCACCAAGTGGCGAAAACGTCGCAGTACTTCATAGATACTAAGAGCTCTTAATACGTAGGCATTAGCTACGGTTAGATCCTCCGATGAATCGGGCAATTCTAGAGGTGCATATTGCCGCCCTTCCTGCAGCCAGACGGGTTCCGGGCTAGGAGGCCGTGGAGGCCGACCTACTCCATTTTGGTTAAAACTACATACGGAAAACTCCGATTCGCTCTCGTTTGCTGCTTCCAGGCTCTCTTCGTCACTAGGAGTAAGTAGCATGTCATCTTCATTATCTGATTTATCTTCTTCGGAATCTCCAAAATCTGAGCCGTAGTGGTATTCCGACTCGTAACCTATAAAAGAAGACAGGTAGTTTTATTAGAACCATTATTTATTTCTATTTTACTTCGCAAGACAGTGCCTGAAATATAGCCTGACATTTTGTTTATGTAAGCCTGCTCGTTTCGTTTTTGGAACACAAAATATTTCAAACTAATTCTATTATATTGGTCATAGTACTGTAAGTGTAATTCAGATTTTATATTGCGTCGACGGCAGTCAGAAGTATGTGGTGTTAAAATAAAGTGGTCAAATGCAGTAGCGCAAGATCAAAGGGTTTGCAGAGATATACGAGTAAGACTGGTCAGACTGGCAAGATCAATCCGTAATCAGTCACTAACCAACCTTTTCTTCCGGAATAGCTGCTGGTGTTGGGTTGCACAGTGGATTTGCGACCGCGTCCCCTCTTCGCCGCACTACCGCGACTGCGGTTGTGATTGTTGTGGCTGCTCCGGCTGCCCTCGTCACTTTGCGGAGAAATACCTCTGGAGGCCGACGGAGTACTGGGCTGTGACTTTCCCTCGCTAAGATACTTTGGCTTCTTGAGCAGTTGGTAACTGAAGCGTCCTGAAGCGCGCTCGTTGGGCGTCTTTGGCGGTCGACCACGTTTACGGCTGCCGCGACCGCTCATTTCCTTGGTTTTGCTCTACTGATTTATATGAATTTGTTTCCGGATGCTTCTCTAGGTTTTTCTTCAGACTTGATTTTGATTTACCGATGTAGATCTGCACATTAGATCTGAAATAAGAAATTAAACCATTTAGTTTAAGCTGCTTCAGCATTAGATTTTCCACTCGCACCAAGCTATTTACGGACACATTAAAACACTTTAACTCTACAGCGTATGTGGGGAAAAAATCGATGGGATTCACAGTAGTTATCAGTTTACTTTGTTACATTCGCGCACATTTAGCATAACAAAAAACTCGCCAAAACAGCTTGTATTGTTTAGTATCACGGTCTTAATAAAATATATTTAGTTCATATAATCAAAAAACATTCTCAGATTCTAATGTTGGATGGCTAACGCACTGGACAGCACTACTGAATGCGCTTGTATGTGTGCGAGGAAATGAAGCCAACGCACATTGTCCGCCATTTAAAGAACTGAGAAAATTTTCGCGACTTTTTAAATGCCACTCTATGTTCAGAAATAAGGCATATCTTTACTGCACAAATTACCCAGCATGTTGGGGAACAATTGCAGACGATTTAACACAATATATTTAAGTATTTTTAACTATCTTGAGCAAACTGCGAGAGCCACTTTTACCTAACATTTCAGTTCTGAACATAACTGGAGACGGTGTACAGTCAGCCAATCACAGCGACTCTTCTATTATTCGTGGCCAGAAGCGGCCTCTTGCGGTCGTCTCGAGAAACTAATTAATAATGGTTGCACAAACAATATTGACAGGGTTGCATTCAGAATTTACACTGAACCGCTGGGTACAGGTATTTTGAATTTCAGCTAGAGACTTCCCGGGTTTTATTTTGCCTGTAGATTTAGTGTTTCAAACAGTATCAAAATATCTAAAAACATTCTAAAGCGGAAGTAAAAAAAATTAATCATATGAATCTGGAATATGAAGAAAACAATTATATTCCTTATTTAGAAACTTGTATATATATACCATAAAAGTAAAAATTTCCTGCAGAGTTGATATGGGTAAATGCCTTATTTTGTAGCCCTGTACTCATTGTTATCTTATCACCTGCACAAACCTATTGATATAGCAGAATACCGACTCTTTAATCGCTAGTATTACTTTATTAATCAACCCCAGTGGTTGCATTCGCAATAATTACCAGTGAAACAAGACTACTATAACCTCATACATTATATTTTCTGTCAAAATCACAAAACAAATTCTGCCTAAAATATACAATGTAACAAACATTTTAACGGCTTTGTCAAATAAATTTTAAAAATGTAATATAACGAAAATTAATCTATTTAATTATAAGGAATGTGCTACCAGCAAGCTTACACATCAATCTGACGTCATGTGTTTTATGATTAACAAACTTTCGGTTTATTAAAGATAAGATAAGTCGTATCTTGCTTTAACAGTTAACTAATGTAAAAATGCTTTTGTTTACATGATTGTTGTGCTCAGAAATTCGCACTGTGATACTTCAGCGTTAGGATCAGTTTTTTCTAAAAGTAATTTATATAATTCCAGATTGGCAAAAATAGAAATCAATATGAACATTATTCTAGCCCTAGTTTTAATCGGTTTAAAGGCGATTTCTAAAACTTCGTCACAGACAATAACCGGACTAGATCAATTTAATGAATCAAACCACACAAGGTAAGCTCTGCTGCTGGATTAAACATAACCTAATAGTTTTGAAAATTTTAAGACACCTAGTAATTTTTAGAGACATATTCAATAACACATCTACAGACGCTTGGGAAGCGATAATAACTTCATCACCGGTTGTGAATAAAACCCGTTTGACAGATACTACCATTACTACTGGTAGTACGTTTTTATCCTTTCTACCCGTTCAAAGTTCTCTAGAAAAATTATCAGATCCTGCTGACTGTTCGCAACGTGAAAAATACAGAAAACAACCAATTGCAAAACAATCTTCACGCTTGCGAAAATGCTGCCCACATGGTGAAAACTTAGATATTTATCGGGAAAATCAAAGTGACTCTATGTGCGATAACGGAATGTTAAAATTTGAGCCGACTATAATAAGTGCAGTTCTGTTTGACAACTGCATTGAGGACTTAGAGATTGAAACTAAACTTGACTACGACATTGGAAATCCATGTAACAGGTATTTAACTCAATAAATGCCTTATTATTCTTACACTGTATGCCATTCCCTTTAGCTCCCTTCAATATGACAATCAAGAGGACGTTTTTTTTGTCTTACAAGACGGTTCATTATTAATTATTGACAAATTCGGCAATGAATCGTACACAGTCGAAGAAAATTACTGCTTGGATATTGATAAGTCAGGAAATATGTTTGCTTTCACATGCGTCACACAAGTTGAAGAACAAATAGCTTTCGCAAAAGTAAGTAAAGATTTGTACTTAAAGTCTTAAAAAAATTACTCTTTTAAATATTTAAGGTACTTTTTGTTGCTGTTTTAATGCTCTTATCTATGCCTTGTCTTCTGTTAGTAAGTTACTTGCACATGACACTTCGTTTATTGCGCAACTTGCATGGCCTCTCCCTAAGTTTGATGTCCTTATGTTTGGCCTCCGGATACTTCGTGCACTCCGTTGTGCATATATATGGAATTCCTAACCAAGGTTTTATTGGCTATGTTATACAGTTTTGCATTTTAAGTTATTTTTTCTGGTACTTCTGTATTTGCTTTAATGTTCTCTTGAATGTATGGTATAAGTTACCCTGTTGCATTCAGCTTTCAAAGGCCTGGAGCACTTTTAATTTCGCATGCTACACTCTTTTGTCTTTTTCTGGATCTGCTGCAATAGTTTCACTAACCATTCAAAAGGGATTGCCAGGAATGCCTTCTTACTTCCTGCAAGGCAAGTTTATAGCCATTATACTAAATTTGAAAATTTATTTTAAAAAAATTTTATATATTATATCTAGGCCTCACGGAATCCATACGAGACTCACAACGTTACTTCATACCACCAGTTTCAACTATACTTTTTCTTAGTTTCTTGGTAAGCTTATAAGGACTTCTAAATGTTATTTATTTTACTAGTCTTACATCCTTAGATAAACATAATATCTTTCTTCGGATTTCAACGTCTTAACGGGTACGAAAAAGCTGAAAAGAGTAATGATGATCGGAGAAACTTATTGTTTGATCAGCAAAAATTCGAAGATGTTAAAAAAGAGTAAGTGCAGATATGATTTTATTGACGTTAAGTTAAATATAAATTTTATTTTCTTATTAGCGCCAAATGTGTAAGCTTACTTGGAATAATTATGGTCATCAGTTGGCTTCTCGAAATAGTAACATTTTACTCGGGATCAAACTCAAATTACCTACTGATCTGTGACATGGTGAATGGTCTCCAAGGAGTTTGGGTATTGCTTATTTTTCTCGTTGTGCGGAGACGTCGCACTATAATATTAAGGTGGTGGTATGATCGTGGTTCCCATGAAATTGAAGAAACAGAGCTTCAAGCTCTTAGTAATAGAAACAATATCACATAGATATGATCTTCTAACAAATTGTTATTATTACATACTTTGACCCGAAAATTATTACATATTCATATAAAATAATTAAGGAAAGCTCCAAAAAGTTAAGAAAAAAATCGAACTATCATATCTAAGAATGTTGTATTGTACCCGGTACTCGCATAATGTAGATTATTTATAATAAAATTATATAAAGAAACAGATTGGAGAATATGAATAGTATGTCAAGGGAAAAGTTGATATTTAATTCTTATCCCAAGTCAGAAGAAAATTTAGCTATTTCTTTTTACATTTAAAAATGATCGCCACAGCCTGATTTTATTTTTCTTGTACACGACCAAAAAGCATTTACCGTTTTAACAACTTTTAAAGAACAAAAAAGATGTAAAACGTTAGAATATCCGGTATAAATATTAAAAAACACATATATGTAATCTGCTGTTTATTAATGTTTGTTAAATGTTGTTGTCACTTATATGATCATATAAAGTGAAAAAGTCCATTTATTGTAAGAATCTATTCTAATACTCTAAAAGAAAAGTGAATATATGTCGTGGTCGGAACCAAAATAAGCTATTCCATATTTTTTAGTGGATTGCAATTTTTTGAAAAAAGATATGAAGAAAACGGTTGCTCACGTTTTCTTACTATGTAGTGGCGGTTTCATCATAAGAATATTTTTGTATTTACATATTATATGCTACGTATATGGGATCCAATTGGTCAGCCAGGAAGCCATCTCGTAAATGCATTCGTTGCTTTTCGCCCCGACTATTAATTGGCACAACACCTAGAAACCAAATATTCATTAAAGCTAATATTCAAGTTTAAAGCATATTTTACCTGGATCAACTACCACAACAACGCCAACTATAAGCTGATGATCTTCTAATACTGTATTTGTGACCAAGGGAACCAAATCCAAAGCTTCTGATTCATTGCCATCTAGTTCGACAACTACGACTAATAAATTAGTCCATGTGAAAACGGCGCTAAATAAATACAAATTAGGTGACATTTTTCTACAAGTCCGTTTTAAAAGTTTTACCACTCAGCAATTTTTTTGTGACAGCGCATTACTGAATTTTCAATATCAATCGGATGATAGTTCATGCCACGTAATGAGATCACTTCATCAACAGCTCCAACTACATACACCGCGTCATGTAGTTCTTGGTCATTCGAGGTTGCTGCACCGCCTATTAGGCTATGTTCAGAATTTCCACCCAAGGAAACATTTGAAAAGTTTAACTGCAATTGACTTATGGAATTCAACGATTCTGTATCACTGTCGCGACTGGCTACACTTGGTGTGGTCTCGTCTAGTAATGAGGCTGCTTGAGAACATTCGGTACGTCTTAAGAATCCTAAATAGCCAGTACGCGCATATAACTCAGAGGTAGCCCCAGTTACCAATTTTGCGTTAAAGTGATCATTGTAATCAGTTTCATCGCCATAAATTGTAAAGTATCCATTTGCATTATGGGGAGCTTGAACCTATTAAAAATGTATTTCATTAGCTAAGGTTATGGTAATTAATTTTGTTTTAATTTACCCAAATTTCTCCCAAATGTGAGTCGCCACAATGACCCTTGGTATCGGGATTTGCTATGATTACTTTTACACCTGGAAGAAGTTTTCCTGATTCTATTACACAAAGTGAATTAGGCGCACCGCGCTCTACTAAAGCCACTCTATTATTTCGCAATGCTCTCATATCTACGTACACCTGAGCACTCTCTGCAGAACTGGCACCTTGCACACAAATGGCTGGATTAACGCGACATCCGAATGAAGTGGAGACGCAGCGAGTATTTAGACCAAGAGCTTGAAACAGCTTGCAGAACTGCTGGGTAAGTTGCACCCTTGGGCGCTCTTCCGCAACTACAACACAAGTCCGCACGCAACGCAAGTCAATGTTTCGTTGCTTTAAGGAGGGTATAGAGTTACTGAGAGCTTTAGTACATAATTCTATTACACCATATGAACAAAAAGTGTCGCGAACACGATGTTGCGAGAGAGTGGACAACCACAAACTGGGATTAGCTTCAACTTCGTAGGGTGCAATAAGTATCGAATGGTGCCCACTATATACTCCGATGAGAGTCCACATTACAAATCCAAGGCCGCAATAGGGATCCAAACATAACGCAACATGACGGGAAGGATACAGCTCACAAGCCAATTTTAAACTGGCACACAGACTAGAAAGAGATCTGTTGGACGAGAGAAAATTTTAAAAAAATCGTTGTATTTTTTGTATTTGTATTTAAGTACCGATGCGTTATGTTAACACCGCTAAGACGTCCACACGTTGACACACTGAAATCCAAATAGGCGCTAGAGTCAAAAGATACCGTGGCTATGCCGCCATATTTGCGTTTTGGATTGTCATCAATATCCAATATAGGTGGCCATGTCTTTGGGTCAATAGAAGTTGCCGCCTCTCGAGATTTTAGTAACTTAATAATTGGTTGTATAGAGAGCACAATTCCACTTTTTGAGACATCAACTATCATGCGAACAGTGGGTAATGTGGTATTTAAATTCTGTGGGTGTGGAGGCCTTATTGTAATTGGTATTGCACCCAAATAAAGGCATCCGTAAAATGCGCACAACAAATCAAGTCCTGGGGGAAATATAAGAGCTGCAAAAAAAAGGTGTTTATTTTTTTATTAAAGCTTGTAATGACAAATTCTTACCAACATGATCTCCTGACTCAATTCTACCTCGTTCTTGTAATAATGCAGCTATTTTCTCTGCCCGTTTATGTAGCTCAGAACATGTTAGAGTTTTGGCAATGGCGCCTAAAAATCATTTAAAAATGAATTAATTTACAAAGGGACGGAACTTACCTTTAGAATTTAACAATGTAAATATGATGTGATCTGGAGAAGTGTTTGCTCGCCAACGCAATACACCTGTTATAAGTTGGGGCTATGGAAATATCGAGATTTTAATGATTCATTTCTTCACAAGGGAGGTATGTATACCTACCTTTCTCTCGCAATCTTCAGCTAATCCAACATCCCGTCCATGGGCTTCAGCGAGGCGATTACCCTGAACTAAATTTCCAACCATCACGGAGGCTGGTCCAACGCCCGTGTCTGTAATACCACATCCAGATGAGCTTAATTTTGCGGCAGTTTGCACACCTTATTTTGTTTGGGGAATGGTTAGTAGTAGAATTTGTCGTTTTTTACAAGGATTTGTTACATAAATGATTAATTAAAGCGATTTCATTAGTTATGTTGGCATTTGTGTTGTGATTGTCGATATTATACAGTGTTGTTATTTTTGGTATGCAGTGAGTATTGTTGTGGTCATAGAAGTAATCGCAGCATTGTTGAAGTGTTGGTGATTAAAAATAGAGGAGAGCAATATTTGTATTTTAATAAGGTAAATTAAGCACAGAAAGTCCAATAAAGCCAATTATTTAAAAAGTCTTCAATTCAGTTTAACAGAAAACTCACCTTGATGTAATTCTCGTGGCTTCGGTAAATTAGTAACACATGTATGTGGGCACATCAAAACATTCGCTGGGTGAAGTGATCCCTCCAAAAATCTTCGTCTTGCCTCACATAAATGTATGCCTCCGAGAGGAGTCTTGGGTAAGTGGTTTGGTGGAACCAATGCCAGGCAATAAATGCCAACTTGGTGAATAGAGTCAACTGCCTGCAGAACGCGTGACATCCATTGGAAACTTTCTTCTTCAGAGCAGTCGGGACGTTGTTCCGCAATAACACACACGCGTTCGTCACGCAGTACTTTAATGCTAAATACTGCTATGCGTCCTCGGTAAATAAAGCGCATTGGTTCCACTGCTAATACTGTAGCAATTATGTCATCCGCGTTGTGTTTTCGACCGGTAACCGTCATAAGACCATCGCGAGATCCGCAGACAAAGACCAAGCCTCCAGGGCCAAGAAAGCCCAAAAGACCTGATCTAACATAAAAGTCTTCGCCAATCGGTTTGCAAATTATATTAACCGTGCCATTACCATCTTTTGGTTGTTCAAATTCTTCCAATAAAGGTTGAACCTTAAAGGTAGAATTCGTCATTCCATCGAGACCAAAGTAGCTAGCACTGGTGGAACCACTAGTAACGCATATTTCTCCCACTTGATCAGTTTTGCATAGCACTGGAGCTCCTTCCGATCTTACGACTACCATTTGTGCGGCTGGCATAACCTGACCACAGTCCTGCAAAGTGAGTGACGTTAACGAGTCTTCGCTGTCCACTCTCACTACTCCGTGTGAAAGTGCTGCCATGGAAAGTACACCTCGTCCTGTAGCTGATGGACTGAATCCACAGGATCCCCGTCCAGGACGACGAAGAGAAACAGTAAAAACTTCAGAGCTACTAGCGCATGGACAAATTGCATCTGACCGCAGACCTTTTGCTTGAAAAACGCTCAAGAACTGGTCACACGATGAAAGGGACCAGGGGTTGGCCCCATCGGCTACCAGCAACATACGCAGAGAAGACAGCGATATATCTTTGTGATCTTTAGTAGCTAGTAAGCCCCAATGTAGATCACGACTCTTAACCAAGCAACAAGAAGCGCGGTGTTTCGTTATCAATTGCATCCAACTAGATGGCCGCAGCTTCATCAAGGCGTAGGGTATAAAAATAACATGCATACCATTTAGTACAGAAGTTAAAACTGAATGCCACAATCCAACTTCACGCTTGAAATCCAAGACACACACAATTGTTTCGCCTTCGGTGTAATGACAGGCCATAGTCAAAGCACGACAATGATTGATCATCGCTGCTCGAGTGACAGTGACACCTACAAAAATTAATCAATATTACATATGTTGAGTAATTTTCGTAGCATACTCTTACCCATGACACTTCCTTCCTTATCAGTCGTGTATTCTATATAAGCAGCAGACGAATCATCGACTCTCAAATTGCCAACATTGAATTCTTTGGGCGGTTTAGGTAAATGTTCAGTTACAAACCACTGCAAACGTGGCCAGCCCTTTAGTTTAGCTATTTCCCCCGTAGTTGTTGATTTGGGAAGACCTTTCAAGCAAGCCTCTGAGGTTAGTGCCACAGTTATGCCACAAGAACTTAATAAAAATCCAACTTGCTGGGGAGGAGTGTCCGAGCTAGACAGCGGCAATTCTATTGGAAGAGGCACTAAACCCCGAAACATACAACCATACCAGGCTGTAATAAAACTGAAAATAATTTATTACATTTTGTTTCTAAATAAAATTGATGCGTTAATACGAACCTTAAGGGATCATTATTAGGGTAGACCAACGCAACACGATCACCTGGCTTAAGAGTTACTTGCTCAGGTCCCTTGCTAAATATTTTTGTTGACAAAGCATACGCTATCTTCTGAGCGCGGGAAAGCAGTTTACCATAAGTTAAGGTAGTTGTAATTTTTCCGTTAGGATCAAGGACCGTAGCCATCGGACTTTTAAAAGAATTGGTTCCGTATCGTTGTAGTGCGCATTCAAGTGTCCGTGGAAGTCCTGCTGGTATGGACAGCTGTTCGCCGTGCACAGGTGTCATGGTGCTACCCTCTGGTTTTGGTGCATTTGGATCTTTCGTGTTAGCAGCAATCTCCAGCTCAATGTCGTTGTCTTCATAGAATTCTGGCAATGGTCGTCGCTTGGGTCTTTTTAAGGTGTTTAGCAGTTGCTGTATCTTAGCCGACACTTTCCACTTGCCATTGGCATCTGTCTCGTTTAGTTCATTCTGAGTAACGTTTACATATCGTGTCACTCGGTCTGCAGCACGGTGTGCATTATTAAATTGTGTGATGTCAGGAGCGTTCACTAAGAAAAGAGCAACATAGGATTATAATTCAAAAAATGTAGTGTACATTTGTACATTTTTTTATATTATTGTAAATTCAAGTACTAACATTGCTTTTGCTTGTACGCTTTGTCAGAAAAGTCATTATCTCGCTTGTATGCAATTGGCGGCGAGTCCGTGCTTGAAGCATCTGATATTGGCTGAAAAACAATATTTCTTTTTAATATCGTTCTTTGAAATGATCTTGCGTAGAGCAAAAAGGTTTTAAGCTCTTATTTTTATAGAATAAAGTATTTATTACTCACAATTGGAGGTAAATTTTGAGGTGGCCGCCTCTCTGGAGCGCTATTCGATAATGTGTACTTGTGATTTGGCATTTGGTTTTGTTTTACCTCCGACCTCGAATGCTGATGTGGGCCCATCGATGACTCACGAATTGGAGGCTTTATTATCGGCTCTGGGGGTAGAATACTATTGCTTATATGATCGCGCGGATAATTGTACTCCTTGTCGGGGGAAATTGTCTCCTCGGGTATAGATTCGTCATCCGTTGATGAGTCCAGCTCATCATTACATCCAGGGCTGCGGTTTAGGACAGATGTGCGCTTTGATGGCATCGGAAGGCTGGGCTTTGGTCGCCCTTTAAGAGCTGCCAACGCCTGCTGCACAGCCTCCTGTCGTACTTCTGGGGGTAAAAAGATTACAGTAAACTGCGGTTGCTGAATCGTGTTGCTTACCAGAATGATACCGTTTCTCATTGTGCGTTACTTTTCGCTGTGTGCGTCGTTGACGATGTTGGCTATTATTTGATGACTGTTGATTTTGAAAACCACTGGGCTCTCGAGTGTTTTGATACCCGGGATCGCCGACTGCTCCACCCTGAGGGCGCATATTCTCGTAGCCGGGAACCCCAACATTTCCGCTCTGAGGCGTCGATGACGCGTTTACGGATGATGGCTGATGGTAGTCGATCTTTTTGGAATGTCTTTGTTGTGAGGAGGAGAGCGAGGGCACTTCGGTAACATAGCTATAGCCCTCGCTGGACAATATGACGCCGTCGTTATTAATGTTTCCATGGCTATTGCTATTGTTGGCATCTTTGACATTATAGTATGGCGGTGGAGGCGTACTTTTCACCTTGTCGCCTATTTACAAAAGGATAAAGATTAGTCAACGACCAAATTCCAAATTATTTGAACACCACTTACCTTCTGGTTTTTTTAGGAACGGCTGCAATAGCTTCGCCCGCTTCTTTTCGTAGCCCTTCTGCGTAATGTCCCCTACGATAAACGATGGGAAGCGATTATTAACAGTCTTGTTAATCTTAATTTATACACTTGCGTTGGATGCCTATTGTCATGAAATAGCGACTGTTATGTATTTATACTGAACGCCCCAACATACGACATACACACTTTTCTTTTAATTGGGTCTGGCTCTGTGTGTGTAGACTTTATCAAAGGAAAACTCAAGACCACAGTTTACTATCCGAATTGGGAGCGATAGCTACTCGATTAGTTGGAGCCTGGCAGCCGATGTCTTCGTTTATACACAAATTTTCACAACCTCATTCCCATTCTAACAACCAAATTTTATTTGCGTGTGTATTACAAACATGCAAAAATTGGTATACCTTCCGAGAGTTCCAAATCCAGCTCAGCGAGCTTTTCGCGAACGTAGCCAGGCAAAGAGGAATTGTGCTCCATAGCCAAGGAAGTTATAACTTGCGAGTTTAATTAGAGCTTTTCTTTTGGGCGTATATTTTTACTTGGGCGCAGTACAGAATGCACACCCAGACACCGCTACTTTCCCACTTCGCTGTCAAAAATCGATCGATTTGCCATTGATTTTATTTCACATTTCGTCGAGGAAAATAAATACTTTGGTACTCTCCGCAGGCCACGTACTACATGGACTCAATTAATAACAATTTTACGAATGTCTAACGAATTTGCACTAAGAAAGTAAACAAAGAAAAGTAGCAGTATAAATCGATTTTATGAACTAGAGAACATTTGATATATGTTTCACCGTACTATTGGCGTTATGATTTTCACCCTTTTTAATACTTGGTCACACTAAGTGAATAAAAGAAACAAAAATAATATATACATCTATATATTTGAATTTAAAAGATAAATTATTACTGGAAAAAGCATAGCAAACCGAAATTGTATAAGTTCATTTTTTATTTGCGCTAATTTATTTGCTATAAAATTAAAATTGACTATGCAGCCCTGAAATGTTTCTTTTTGTATGCATCGATCACCAAAAAATTATCGTTTACCGCAATTCGGTTAATGCACTACAACTTAACTCTCAAGAAGAGGGAGAGATTTTGCAAATTTAATCTTATTTGCTTTAGCTTTTCAAGCGGAGCCAAGTATCGGATTTGCGTCATCGATAGTTTCGAGTGAAAATGCGTGAGTTGATTTAAAAAGTGCAAGGCATTTTAACAATTCATTTTTTTGTGTGCAGAGAATTTAAAGATTCAAGAGGAAATCAAGGCGTTGAAGGACCTAGGGCAGCACTTCGAAGACCAAATAAAGTTGACGAGCGTTGAGCTTGGTGACTTCTCAGACGATGACCTGGCACTCCTTGACAAATGCGTACAATACTATGCTTATTCCTACATTCACGACTTAAATCTTAGCTACTTGCGTGATTTCAACACTGCTAAGAAAAGGGAATACATAGAAAACAGGCACACCAGAGTGCATCAGCGCATTGAACTGCAACGCATTAAGTCGGCCATTGAAGAGACATCTAGGGATGTAGCTGTATTGGAGAGGTATTAGTTATCCGAACGTATAATATCGTAATTTTGTAATAACTCATGAATATTACAGATTTAAATCTGCTGCGGAAGAGCGGCTTATTCCGGATGCCATTGTTAATCAGCGAAACAACCAACAGCTTGCTACCAAACAGGGCTTGCTGGACAGGCAAAAAACTCTCAAGATACCAAAGGATTTTAACATTGAAAGTGTCATTGAGAAAGTGGACCTGTTAGAGCGGCGCTAGTGAATGGTATCGACATTGTTTTTACAAAATGATTTAATTATATTTACTCAGTAATTCATTAAACACTTTACAATAACATAAAATCTGCAAATATAGACAAGCAGCAAATGAGAAGCGCTTGCAGAAGGTTCCAATTGTAGCTACGTTGTGTCAAATATTTATTTAAAGGATCATAATAATTGGAAAAAAAACTAAAAGACCAAGTAATTATTTATAATTTGCCAACTGCTTAAAGCATACAAAAATTTTACTGCGTTCTTCCATGCCATTGCTCATATGTATGTATGTATTTCCAATGTGGTATATGTATCATATATATTGGTGTGTATAGATAGAATTAGTAATTTCATATTCTTTAAGTTGTTGCTTGTTATGTATATAAAGGGCGGGTATGTGGCAGACAAACATTTCGGCTAGCAACGCGCTCTACGCCACAGGCCTACTCCACTTTTCCAGCCATCTCTTAGCGGAACTCTGGCGCATCATCCTGTGTAATGTCGCCGTACTTCCAGATAGCTAGATGCGCGGCTAGAGCTGCTTCCTGCGCAGCCCTGTACTGGTCCACAAGGTCCTTAAGCTTACGTTCACGTCGCTTTTCTGCAAGAACAAGACCCTCGGCGACAAGTTGCTTTCCAAAGTCGGCCTTAGTTGTTGGATCGTGAAGCGTGGCTAAGTTCGGCGATCCAGCCACCTTCAGCTCAACATTGAGTTGAACCTTGTGGTTCAAAACATCTTCCGAAAAAGCACGCAAAGCTTCTTCTTTATCCTCGTTGTCAGTAGGCAGAGCGACTAAGGCCAGAGCGTACTCCGTGGCGTACGGTTTTTCGCTGCTAAAGGCTGGAGGCAAGGCTGCCAAACGGTTTGTGGGAAGTGTCTGAGAAAAAAAAATTTTTGTTATAACTTTTAAATTTAATTACTTTCAATTTGTATTAAGTTTGCATATGTCGCAATTCCGAAGATATTTGCAGCATGGTTTGACGCCCCCAGCCACTCTGCGCTCACGCCTCGTAAGTATTTTATCCCGCTTCGTTGGACTTTGGTTGACTCAAATAATATGAAACTACCTCGGTACCTTTGAAGAGAATATTATACGACTCGGAACAGGAAACACATTTAACGCAGCTGTAGGGTTTAATTTACGCCATCACGCAACGAATAATTTTTCGAAGAAGCATATTTAATTTGGCAAGCTTATGACTCATACGTTTCTCTTCAAGCCGGAAACGGATCTAAGGAACTTGCAGAATGTACTTTATTCAGCCAGGATTCACTTACCTCCTTGTTGCCATAGTCGATGTACAGGACGGTAGCGTTACTACCCTGGACTCGATCGACCTTCGCGCGGTACCATTGATTATCAAGAGTGAACTGTGCTGCCACCAGATCGCCACGTTTTGGTGTGTAGGATCCAGCGATGGGTGGATTGGATTGAAAATCGGCGTGAAGTTTGCTCATCAGTGACTCTAGCTTGGATCCGTTCTCCACGGACTGCGCAAAGAATGTTAGAGTTTCGGTAATTTCAGTTACAATTACGTTCTCGTAATTAACTTTGCGCTCTAACACCACCTTGTCCTCCTTCTCTTCCTCGACAACGGTTTTTTCTTCAGGCACTTGTTCCACATAGTTGGTCCAGATATTTTTCTTGGCGGCCTTGGCACGGTCTTCGGCACTCTTTAAAATGCGGTAGTATTCCGATTTTTCTGCACTAAAGTGCACTTCCGCAAGACCTTCCTCAACAAGAGCAACTGACAGATTAGCCCCGCTGTCCGTCCAGAGCCAACCGATAACGGAAGATCCTGCCTTATCGGTGGTATCGATATGGACAGAAACGTCACGTTGCAAAACACGCTCTCGGGTAAAGGTTAAAGCCTCGTCACCGAACGGTTCACCTTCTTGGGCAGGAACGCCGTTTACCGCTGGGCGGGAAGAGCGCGGACATGAAATTCCAGCAAGGAGGAATGTGACTAGGCAGCTGTCTTTTGGCACAAAGAGCCTGAGGCGGGACCCGCTAGCGACAAACTCCACGATGGCATCAGTTCGCAGAGCACGCTGCCACGACGGCAAGTATTGGACCTTAATTCGGGAATGGTCAACAGTGAGGTCGTTTACTCGCAGTGTAGCGTTATCCTTCTTTGCGTGTAGTCCCTTCAGACCCTTGATAGCTTGCTGCTCGGCAGCAATCAATTGATCATAGGCGGAAGATCTCTGATCGTCGTCCTGGCGATACCGAACACAAGTAGCCAGTCCCTTAGCTACCATAGCTTCAGCTACGTTTTGGCCGCCAATCGAGACGGTGTAACAGTATTTCTCAGGGAAGTTTTCACGTGGAGGTGAGATGTAGTCCAGATTGCACTGGACTTTCTTATTAATCAATTTTTTGCGCAGGAACTCGCGGGCATCAAACATGTGTGGAATTTCGTAAAGAGGTCGGTAGTTCTTTCCACGTGGAGGTGCCTTTACGATTTCCTCTCCGTCGGTGCCAACCACAGCACGTTGGTCACGTGGCGGCCTGATGGACGAAAAGAAGACTTTCTTCACTTGGCCATTGGAGAGACGTACATTAATAGCATCGCCATTAAAGACCTCCACTACGGTTCCCGAGAAGTCCTTCTCTTTAGAGTTAAAAGCGGGAGTTTTTGCTTGATAGTCTTGCCATTGCCGGATGCGTTTTTCCTTGGCAATACGCTCAGCAGCACGAAGTTTATCAGCTCCTAAAAAATGTTTTAAATGTTTGTTAGTGGAAGTTGATATTTAATTTTCTTGTAAAATGATGTTGAAAGATGTGGGATGTCGACGGGGTGAAATGAACGCAGTGACATTAAACTGTCACAAAATTCTTGGAGTCCGTCTTTGTTCTGGCAGCCGATTGCAAACAGTGAGCAGCACAAACACAGGTTATTTACCAATTTGGTGCTGCGCTGTGCTAACGACCTGCCGACTTAAGTTAGATAAGCTGAATTTAATCAGTTCAGTTTATAACGCAATTTGTATATATTGTTAATATAATAATTTCCTAAACTTACCGGTCTTCATAACAGCCATGGACCAATCCACACATTTGGCTAGCCCCTCTCGCAGGAGTGATTCTGCAATGTTGCCCTTCGGGTACAGAATAGTTCCAATAAAGTTGGAGTTGTTGACCGATTCCAACCGAATTTCCACATCCCGTTGTAGGAGGCGTGTCTCTACGTAGTATCGAGCCTCATCGGCAAACGGCACCTTCACACTCAGGTCGGGCTTGCCATCAGCATCCAACTTCACACCTGGACACCGAATGCCCGAGATCATCAACGTAATATAATGAAAGTCGGGCAAAAGGAACGCACGGACAGTGGAACCATCGCGCACGTGCTCAATGATCGCCTTGACAGGATTTCCTCCATAGACATCTACCAGGTGGGCGGGGTTCTCGTGAGACCACTTAATGTTGCGTATTTTGTCAGCGACAATTGCGTTAGACGACCACTTGCCGCGGTTAGCGGCACGTGCCTGGTCCTCCAACTCAATTAAGGTCTGCTGCTCGGCTGTAGGGCGACCTTCGCGGCGTACCGACACCAAACCCTCGCGCACGATAGACTCGACCACATTCTCCCCAGACTCCTTATCTTTGCCGATCCACACAAAACCATACTCTCGGTTAGAATTGGCTGGCTTGTCGAAGGTAAAAGTCACCTCCACGCCAATCAGCTTTTTGCGCAGGAACTCTCGCGACTCCCAGGCCCAAGGTTCGTCCTTGGTCTCGTCTCCGCCGGCGCCAGGACGACGAGCCAACTTCGGGGCCAGTACGTGCGAGAAGGTTATTTGTTTCTCCGGTGGAGGGGCCCCCTTAGATGCGCGGATAACAACGGTGTCCCCTGAGAGAACCTGAAACAGATCGAGTGAGGTTAAAATACTATGCACGTGTGAGAGGCTAGAGATGGACTAGTTACGATGGTCCTATCGCAACTTATTACAAACGAAAAATAATTATCGATATATTTAATAATATTTTTATAATCACGTGAAATTGGGAAATACTCAATTAAAATGTAGCCCACAGAAAACTACTAATTACTAAACAAAAACCTAGGTGGGCGTGTAATTCAATAATAACAGCTTCTAGACTCTGTGCTTGAAATCATTCGCATATCTATGTACATACATAGTTCTTGTCTTGTACATTGTACCGGTCTTTAATCGAATTTATTCATGGTAGCAGCAAAGTATATTTCAAACCGGTTTAGGGTGCCAAGATAATTCAGGCATCTTTAAGAACACAGAAGAGCCTCTGGACTGTATACAAACACGCTTGGAAAATACGTAAATAGTCCCGTATTAATGGAAAAATCCAAGACGATGAAGAAAAGGGTACAGAGGCCGACATGTTAATGAGAAGGCATTAGGGCGTCGGCCCTTACCTGTTAGATCAACAGGTTTTTGCGGGTGAGGGGCCCAAAAGGAAGTCGGGATGACTTTTCCGATATCTAGGGTTTTTTCTAGGTGCCAACGTCACCAAACTCAAATTATGCCCGCCAAACTTCTGCAGTAACTAGAAAGTTTTACGTGGTATGACAAATAGGACAAAAGTCGACTAAGCTGACTGAAAATAGCAACTGAACTTCCTCTGGTGGCTGGCAAGCAAACTGTTAAGTGAAAGTAGATGCTGAACTACGCAGCCCTAGGGCAAAATATATTCATAAATAGTAGAAAAGTGCTCTGATAGCGCCTCCTTATTTAGATAGTAGGTTAGAAACGAACCCATTCGGCGAACAAATTAAGTTAAATCAAAAACCCGTTCTACGCAAATTAAATTCGAAATACCGATAAAATGTCCTGGTGACATAGGCTTTGTGGTACAGCAATAACAACCAGCCAAAAACACCGCTACAAGGAAAATCTGCCAGCTTGGCACCTACGATAACTTTCATTTCTACGGATCGGACGAGCGTGTGCAACGTGTCACACATACGCACAGACTATACGCGTCTCTCTCGCACTTCTCAGAGTTGCACTCTGCTGCTATGGTAGGCGGTCGCCGCAATTTGCCACGCTGATGAAAGGTAGAATGTACATTTCACTTAACTCTTGCAGGGTCTTACTGAGAATCACAAAAATAGCCCAAATCTATAAAACAATTCACTTACTTGCTTAACAATGCCGGACAACGACTTTGCAGGCGCTGGCGGGGCGTCTTTTGCTGCTCCGGCAGCTGTCGCGTTGTTCGCTGATGTTGCCATTTTTCGTTCGAATGCGGGGGGAATATTAGCAGAGGGCCGTGGCACTTGACTTCAATTGCAGAATATTGTGTTGCTTTTCGGGACTAAACACCGCTAATGAACTTATTTGGGCTAAGAGAAGAACCGCACACAAAATCTAAAAAGTTTTCACTGAAGTGACCGTGCTGGATAGAGCTGGGGAAAGAGTACACGTCTGTATCGATATTATCGCACATAGCTGTAAGACTGGGCTAGCCCGTTATAAAAATATCGTTTTATCGAATAAATGTTTTGCGGTACACAATTAACGTTTTCTTATTTTTTAACATTAAGAAAAACAGCTCTGCATCATTATAGTTGCTGACTACTAAAGCCTGCCTTTATTTCTGAGATAATTGTCTAATATGCATTTTTAATTAAAATATTCTAGAAGTCTCAAATATTTGAGAGTAAAAAAAATGTAATACGTTTAAATTTTCTTCTTTTAAACTTTAATGCTAAAAATTCAAAATCTCTGCTTGATGAACTATAAATAAATAAGACAGAATTTATAAGAAAGATAATAATTTTTACTTTTCCACAGTACCAGCCCTAGTCATTCTCGTTGTTACTGTATATCGAGTTTGCCGCCTATAAAATTATCGAAACAGTTTCACCAGCTGTTAGCGGCGCGTTACGTGACTTCTTCATTGTTAGATTGTTAAATCTGGTAAAATGAATCAAGCCGATGTAACAAAGTTGATGTCACAGCTGCGCATTGCTGTAAGGCCCAACAAACGCAACTTAAAAAATGTGGATGGCCCGGAAGGGCGACTGCTGAAGCTGCGTAAAACCGTAACGGCACTGGTGAAGCATGAGCGTATTGAATTATTCTATAACCGCGCTGATGAAGCTCGTGGTTACGCCGAATTGGTGAGTAACCAGCGGTGCATTTCTTGATAGAACTAAAAATACATCTCCATGTAGCTCATTTCAAATGCCATAAGACATGGACACTGTCATAAAGATACATTGGAACTGGCGGACTATTGGCTCCTGGAGAAGCAACTGGTGCACAAGCTTTTTAAAGTGCTTGTACCGCGCTTTGAGAACTACAATACGTCCTACACTCGCATGTACAAAGCCCCTCGGGACTACCCTGGCATTTACTACAGACAGTCTGTCTTGGAGCTTCGGGGCAATCCTTACCCTTCACTAACGACGGATCACTCTCAGAATCGGAACCTGCTACATAACGTGCTTCTGGACGAGGCAAGGAAAGAGTTCAGACGCCAAAAACAATCTCTTTTATCTGATTAGTTGTATTTCTACATTGGCTACCTCTTATTTATAGATTAGCACAGAGTGTCAGTTAGAATACAGTTCAAACTTGTAAGCCGTTTTATTATAATGTTTGTATATACACAAAGTTAGTTGTTTGAACTTCATGGTACAGCATTCATCCTACTTGTAGTCGAACGTTCCCAAAAAGTTTAAAGCTTACTGACATTGCAGTGGTTGAAGTAATCCGTTTTCCAATCTGCAGTTTTGAAGCATTAGAGGTTTAGTGACTAAATTCTGGAATTATTAACATACCTTTTCCCGTAAGGCAGGCATCCCGCAACATTTCACAGTGGCTGTAAAAAAACTGGTGCTCATTTGTCGACGCCGCGCAGATGGGCATAAATGGATCACAAGTTGAAATAGCTTTACAGGCTGAGCTGGTTCCACTTAATGGTAGAGATACTGACAGCGTAAGGGTCATAATCATTTTAGAGATTAAGAACCAAATTAAATAAATATTCCGCTCAGATATACTCGCAGAATTATGCGCTTTCGTAATCTTAAATAGCATCGCTTTGGTTATTGTTTCATAAAGCAAGAAGTTAGGGAGCGGTCCTTTAAAATGTACTTAATCGGTGTTATATTTTTTTTTAAGAAATGTATTTGTTAACGTTGTTATGTGTTTTCCTCTCGGTCACTGAATGTATAAACCGACACAAGCATCTATCCAACAACTGATAAGAACTGGGGGACCTACGCGCTGATGCATACTAATTTGTTCATGTTCCTGAAACCTAAAAGTTGCCATGAAAACGGGCCCTGAACACTGGCCGAAGAATCAATGATAACTTCACCTCTACTTTTTACCGGAAGCTTTTGTTTGTTTACTCCCGGAATTCGGTATGAAAGGGGTTGCTCAACTGACTGGAACACCGGCATTGTTCGTAGTTTCGTTCACATTCAATCCAGCCGGTCCAGAAAAAGTGCAGATTCGAGTATGGACTTCCATTATTGTTTAGCGAGTTCATTTGTACTGAGTATGAAATTCGAGTACATCAATATATCTCGATATATATATTATAATTCATATATATGTAAATTTATATTATTAGCTTCATGAGACTTATTTGATAATTGTGGACATTAAACCCCAACTTTTTTATTTATGTATAATTATGATATAAACTTAATTTTACTTTACAAATATTTTAATTATGACAAAAAATAATACCATATAGCTATTCCTGTACATTTATTAGTTGGAAATAGTTAAAAAGTGAAAAGTTTTAGAAATTATGTGATGTAACAATAAGCATACATGATTCGTATGATTTAGAAGAAAAACTGTTAAAAGAAATATTTTGTGTGCACCATAATTTCCATTGCTTCAGCTCCCACGGAAAAACAGAAGGACATCCTCACCACATGAGGCCGGGTCAGGTGAATTAATTGCATTTGCATTATTAAATTTTATGACAGTTGCTGGGCTCAGTAACGCTACATACTGACTCCAGGTTGTTAGTTACGATGCGTTGCAGTGGCAATTAAACATAGGCATCCGCAACGTTGACGCAGAAAGCGCAGCTGCCCCAGAATTTTGGATTGTTGCGTGTTTGCTACGCACTTATTCTTATGTTTGTTAAATTACATCTCTACTGTGGAAAACCTTTACCCCGTTTAATAATTTTACTAATATTGGTATATTGTCGAGACATGGGCGGTTCGTAGCTGTGCTACTTTAATAACACACAATGACCACAAATCAGTTCAGGGTGGGGTTGGCAAAATGCCATAATGTGCCAAAGAAAAGCTGTGAGAAAATATTATCTTTCGTCGTTCATCGATTATCCCTATAGAACAGTGTTCACCCGGCGTGTAAATTGCCCTCTTCATTTTTAGACACGGTTTAATGACAAAGCCGTTCATGAAAATTTTACATTAAACGATAATGTAATAATATATAATATATTTTCTCTAAGCTCCTGCGACGCTTTTATTCTTGCCTAGATTTCATCACAAAGAAACTAGTTAAGCAATTTAGGAATCGGGATATAAATAGAATGGAAGTCTTTATTTGTAGAACATGCGCAGCTCATTGATAACGGACCAGGCGCCGGTGCGCAATCTCTCAGTACAAACAACCGAATAGAAGCGAGAAAAAACGAGAGAAGGGGTTTCCTCATGAGCAAAAAATCCTGCAGGATATTATACATGCCGTGGCCTTTTATGCTGCTGCCTTTATATCATTCCATTCAGTTTCGAAGAGTCGTGCAACGAGAGCAGTTGATACAATCTGTCGTAAAAAAGCTCTTCTGCGCTGAGCCTGAGTCGGGAGTTTATTTGTGTGTATAACTAACGGTTGGTCCTCTGTTTTATTGGTGTACAACTAAAATTGAAATATAAGTGACGGGTCCACGAAAAATCATTAAAAACTGCTCATAAAAAAAATGTGAATTCATTGCACTTCAGACATATTGCTTCTATGCCATTGTGCTGTATGACCATTCCAATTACTATATTATGTATACATATTTTTATATCTTTTTTTTGCTAAGGAATTGCCCTTTTTCTTTTTTTTCCACTGGGCAGCAGCAGAAGTCGCATCATGAGAAATAATTGTAACGTGCTTTTACTGGCATCGTTTGTAACATGGTCAGGGGTATTGTGTAGCACAGTATTTTGCACCACAGAGGGCCAGGAAACACCTCTCGCACTTCCGGTGGCGGAGCAAACCCAGCCCACTACAGCCATACAAGGAGAAGTGTGGGAGGAAGACGATCACGAAGTATTAATAAGGAACGAACGTGGAACTAAAAGCGACGGTGAGTCACTGGCTGGTTACACCTTTTAGGAATATTATGAAGCAGAGCTGTCATAATTTAGCATGTTACCCATTTTTGTAGGTTTGTCGTGTCGATATGGCAAGAATCCATGGACTGAGTGTGATACAAAAACTAATACACGTTCTAGGACATTGACATTAAAGAAGGGCGACCCAGCATGCGACCAAACGCGAACCATACAGAAAAAATGTAAAAAAGGTAATAAGACAAAATTTTTACTCCTGTTAAAATAAGTAAACAAATTAATTCATCGAATACTATAATTTTTTCTATTGCCATAGCTTGTCGGTACGAAAAGGGATCCTGGTCGGAATGCGCAACTGGTCAAATGACAAGAGCTGATAAATTGAAGGCGAGCAGTGATTCATCCTGTGAAGCAACGCGGGTCATTAAGAAGAACTGCAAGCCCGGAAAGTCCAAGGACAAGAGTGCCAAAGAACAGCGTAAGAACAAAGATAAAGGTCAGTTCACAAGATTTGATTTTGATATTGCATTCCAGATAAAGAATCACAGTAATATAGTACGAACGCTGGCAAGAAGTTTTTAGAGTGCAAAGTTGAAATTTTTAACATAGAATTGAATAATATTTCATGTTTTTAACCGTTTACAACTGTTATACCTTTGTCTTTTATTTACATGCAGCTGCCCGTAAAGGACGCGTTTAAGTGATTTCACACTTGATAATTTTAATGCCCGGTGTTAATTTGTGTCACTCCGATGCGAATAATCTAAGTTTTACTTATTTTTTAATAAATTCATAACATAAAATCGTAATGACATAAACTGTCTGCTATGTATACCCCAAAAGCATTTTAATAAAATGCACATATTGATTAATGTTGTAGTTTGGTTTTCTAGCCAACGATAAAACTTAATATAAACAACAGTACGTTCAACTGTAACACGTATCAACAACATTGCGGAAATTAATATACTTATGCAATACAGAACAGAAGATATATTCATACAATACCATGCCTACATAAATACCAAACTATTAAGTTGATTCCAAAAAGAAGATCACATGGACATCCAATCCAACTCCCTCATTCTAAAGGCAGTTGCCTTGTCGGAATAAAGGATGACTCATAAATCCAGCCTCTTTGATTGTATGACCGTTTGACCCCTTCATAACTTTAGCGGAGTTGTTCTTCAATTGAATTTAAATAATATTAACCGTAAAACTAAAATAAAAAACAAAACAATTATCTGATTATTGATGTACAATTTTTGGCAAATATCAGCTTATGTATCTCATCTAAAGAAACCCAAAATGGTGTCGCAAAAAGCCAAAAATCAATATTGAAATCAAAGAGATGCTAAAAAGTTGTTAATTCACAGATAATAAAATAATTAAACACTTAGTGTAAATATTGTAAAAAAAACCTACTATAGAAAGAAGGGAAATTAAATGACAAAGAATAAGGCGCGACGGTCCTAACCAAAGATCTGTCGCGGTTGCAACGTAGGCAATTGGCATTTTAAAGTAGTTACAACTTACTTCCACTGGGTAAAATTAAAAAAGTTTGGATATTCCATTCTCAAAATCAATATACAAGTCAAAACAAGGTAGACAAGACATACATTATACATTACTAACACTCATACATAATATCGAAAAATAATTGTACCATTTCAAAGACATGGTTATCTTTTTAATAAACACATATATAAACTTAGACCGTTAACTACGACTAGATGTGTTTGTCTGTAAGCAGTTTTACAACCATACCTGTGCATTCATAACTTCAAAGTGAAGAAGAACAGCTCACTCATAGCATGCGAATTCATACACATCGTCCTTATGGGCAGTATTTATCTGAGTCTTAATTCCATAAAGAAGCATAAAACCCCTCCTCAAAAGTAAAGTCAAATTTGATTACGTACGTATACACCATAAGAAAAAAGTAACTGAACTTTAATAAATACAAGTATTACGAAATAAAACTTTTGATAATTTTTTACACAATAATTCAATGGGGTAATAAGTAAATTAAGGGCTGCCAAATTGAGCCGCTGAGATAGATTACCAATTTCCCTGATACGCATATATCTTTCTGGTAGTTTGTTATTTAAACACTTTAGAAGAGCAGTATATTGTTTTCTCAGAAATGACCATGCGCACATCGATTTTCGTAGGATGGCAAATAGTCAATTCGTTTTTTTTTTTTTTAAATTTATCAAGCTATGAAACTATCTAATAAAAAAGGGAATCTTATTTTGCGGGCTATGTAAAATCAATTAAAGTAGATGTGAATAATATCTTTCTGCAGGGCGACCCTGGATGCAATGAGAACTTTTTGAAATTGTAAGAGTAAGAGAAAAATGTGTGTATTGGGTCACAGTACATAAGTATATAAAAGTTCATAAATTGGGCTGTAATTAATAAGTAAAAAATAATTTATCCATTAGCTTTAAACATTTTGGTGAGTATCCAGCATTCGAGACCTTTTTCATTTTTTATTTTATTTTATGCTTCCTTTAAGGCTGTTTTAGCCATGCCTATATTTCTTGTTGTTCATTTTCTTTGTCTGTCGCCCGCTCTTTGTTTTTTAGCCAAACCAAATCTGAGTCTCAGAGAAAGCACTCAAAACATGTTTGGTGGAGCTCTCCGAAACAAAATAAAACTGAGATAGAGATATACTCGTATGTACTCAAACTGGCTCAAAACTGTATCTACTTGAATTTTGATATACATAATTGTAAAACTGCTCGAACTGCTCGAAATCTGTTACACAATGCGTGGTCATTGTTTACATTTAGCTTAGTTGTGTGTTTATATGCACCCGACCATATACATAAAGGATGCGTTATCTTATCACTGACAGAACATTGCTACATATACATAATTGTTGCATGGTATTCCATCATGGTCTTTGATTAATTAATTTTAAAAAGTATTCCGAAAAACATATTTTCCATTAGATGAGGGTTTTTATGTATACCCGTAAATGATGGGCATTAATAAGAACAAGAACCGAGTTGCATAATTGGGAGTTTTAGTATTATAATTCTCGTATAAGCTGTTATATACAGTCTATGGCTAAAAATGGGGAGATCTGTGTTTGATGCACAAATGCAGAAAGTCATTGTACTCTCCGGGTACTAACGAAGTGACTGCATTATTAATATTACAACTTTATTTTTCACTGATAACGTTTATTTATAATAGCAGCTTAAGAAGAAAAGCAGCGCAGTACCAGAAAACTGCAAAGTATTCGAATTAATTCAAATAAACACCTAACATTACTGTGCAGATTTAATCGATCCCATAGATTTGAATTTTCTAAAATATGCACTTCTTTAATCTCTTTAGTCGATAAATAGAGTACTAGATGAAGATACTATCTACACATTTTAATCACGGTGTATATAAATTTGTAAATGGTATACGAAAGCAAGTCTCAGCGCTCTCGATGTGGCTCTCATTGGACTCTCTGGGTTTTGAGCATTTTTCAAGTCTCTCGAGTTCATCGAGTTATGGCGTTTTTGCTCAGTTCGAATGCAATCGCAAGTCGTCAGTCTTACAGTGAAGTACATATTCTTAAAAAATTTCCTTGATATTTTACTTGTGGAACTAAAGCCAGAAACTTAAATCTACTTTGCAAATGCCAGAATACTTCCTCTCTGGGATTTGAGAGTGAGTTTTGATTTGTGATTATTGCGGATGCGCGTGTGCAAGGCACCCCTTTCCTGCTGTTTTCCAGAGAGAATATTCGTTGAGTGGAGCAGCCATATAAGAGATCCAAGCTACCTTCGGGTAGAACTCTAAATGAAAATATATGACGTAGTTTGATCAGAATTATGTTTTGAGTTCCAAAGTTATATCTAAAATATTATCATTTGATAAGTGGTAAATTTATTCGTTAAAAATGCTTTGTGAGTTAAGATAACTTAATTTTGACTCATAATTTATAATTTTTTACTTCAAAGTTTCATAACACTGCTTCCGAGTGCATCCACGTATATAAGGTTGTCACAATTTTCCATGCACATAGACACATCAAACTTTTTCATGAATATTTTCTTTTTGATTTTATGCTGCTGTTGAGAGTAAATTCTCAATTCGCTTTTCACCTCATGGGACCACAAAGACATATCAATACTGGGACGACTGTACTCACATTCCGAATCTCGATTTCTTTGACTTTTTCGAAGAAAGTTGCATATGTCAGATTCTAAACTGTCCTTAGAGGTGGTCTCGGTTTCCTTTTCATGAATTTTTAAATTGTTTTTTTCGGAGTCATAGCTTTGTTTTCGAGGTCGCCTGGGCTTTTCCTCTTTTTTTACCGGCGTTCTCAACAAAATGTGATATCCTGCTCTTGACTCAAAAATATCTGAGAGCTCATTGATATTCAAGCGCAACACTTGTTTCTCGAAAACCGAGCCCGTTTGTGTAAGCTTAAAGGGGCCCAAGTCACCGCCGTGTCGGGCAGAGCAGCAGTCGGAGATCGCTTTAGCCAGGTTAGCAAACTGAAATTTGCCGGTTGTTATTTGATACCTCGCGTGCGAAATTCTCTCTAAAGCTTCTGTTTTAGTTAACTTTACAAATCCCGTGCGGTATGAGCTACATGTATCAGATTCATTGTGCTTTACTAATATGTGTCTGCATCGCAGTATGCATCCATAATTGCACTCACTGCGTTCTCCGAAATTGCTACTCCAGTCTTTAGAGGCTAGTTTGTAGGCACTCGAAGGCAATCTAAAATACACCTTTTGCGTATTTGTGTCATAGAAATAGCTCTCCTTAGTGATGGGCGCAATACGCTCTTCCCAACCGACAGGTAACTTGTTATGCTCCAAAAGCACGTCACTAGTTACGATAGATGACTTACTACTGCTAGCCTCAAATCCACCATAAGGGTCGCTTCCATCCAGGTCACTGCAATCTGAACTTTTAGTTTCCGAGCCTAAAATAACAGCAAGATTTATTAGAAACTCGCTATCTTCATATTCAAAAATATCTATTTATTATATATAAAACTTTCCTGAAGACCAGTCGGATACCCCAGAACTTATAGAGTGCATGTTTTCACTAAATATATAGTTTAGGTATTAATAGGACTTCCAACTTCTAAATGAGTATCTGAGTTTTTTTAAATTTTGAAACTTTAGTCAATGTCGTCTAGACCTTTAAAGATCTCACAAGATAGCAATTGACAGTTAAGAAACAGCCAAAAGATTATTATGAGTAAAAACGATTACCTTTACATTTTTACACAGTTTTTCTTATTTACTACCTTTTTTCATGTACTTGTTTTTAGATTTTCGAAATAGCTATGAATCTCATACTGGTTTTTGCTATGGTTTTACAATTGGTTTTGGCCTCATCAATTAAAGAAAAAAGCATTTTCGATGGTATCCATCTGGTCATGGAAAGGAGTTCAGGTGATGTAGTCCATTATCGCCCGGCTCGTGGCGTTCTGCAGGATGAAGCAGTTTCAGCCACAATAAATGGTAATACTCACCGAACCAGAAACAATCGAAAGTCGAACAAGTCGCAAGAGCATTTCCAGCAGGTAAGTGGGCCC
Source organism: Drosophila eugracilis (assembly GCF_018153835.1). NCBI lineage: Eukaryota > Metazoa > Arthropoda > Insecta > Diptera > Drosophilidae > Drosophila > Drosophila eugracilis. The sequence goes on along the minus strand of NW_024572964.1, from coordinate 71,473 downwards.
AAGCCGGGTTCTAGGAAAATATTGACTGCCGAAAGTGGCAGTGAAGCATCACAGCTATCACAACCGAACCACAAACAAGGCCACAAGAACCCAGATAGACAACAACGTCAAGGATCCAAGCAGCAGCATGTTCATGGCCAGCATCATGGAGGGAAAAAGACTGGACCGAAGGCGAAGACGTCAGAGAACGGTATTCTTTTAGAAACATTTCTGAGCTTATAAAGAAATCATATCACTTTTAATATCTTTTTGGTGTGTTTGTTGGTTAACAGGGTCGACTTGTCGTTATGCGAAAAGTGCCTGGTCAAATTGTGATGATAAAACGAACTTGCGCTCCCGGGTTTTATCTCTGAGGAAAGGAGAACAAAACTGCTTGCCAACACGGACTATACAAAAAAAGTGCAAGAAAGGTGCGTACCCATAATACCAATACCATTTAGTGTATTAATGCAATAAAAATTAATTTGATATGTATTTCTCCCATTTGACTTTGGGAAGGTTGTCGTTATGAGAAGGGAACATGGTCGCAATGTGTTGACGGACAAATGACCAGGAAGGATAAGTTACAAGCAGAGCCAGCCGGTGGCAGTGACCAGAGCTGTAATCCTGTCCGTACCGTCAACAAGAATTGCAAGGCGAATGATAATGCTAGTGGAGGAAAGCAACACGGCCAGAATCGCGGCACAAAAGAACGGAAACAGAAAAAGAGTAAGAAAATTCTGATAAAAGTTTTAAAGTTAATAATTGGATGTTTTACAGGTGCTGGACGCATTTCTTCTCACGATCCATGATCGTTTGAAATTAATAATTTTAAGCATACTATATAACAAGATTTATACCATTTTAAAAGAAATTTTTTAGTTGTTTTGTAAAAACATACATAAAATGCGGTTTATTCAAATCCTTAAAAAGTCTTATTTATTTGTTATTGATATTTTGAGAAAACGTATTTGTTATATGTATGGACATATCAGCAGCACATACGAAATATTGCATAAACCATGCTGGTTGAAACTGACAGTGTACTACAATTGATGTTAAGTTTATTGGATCTATTACTCATTCTTCTCTCGTAACTGTTGAAGTATTTAATTCATCAAACAAACCTCAATTGATAAAAAGGGAAAGACAAGGCTCCCCCACTTCCATTGGCTGCCATATTTTCTTAGTTAGGATCAACATGGCATTGGCGAATTACATACAACATACGTATGTATGTATTGGTATTACACATAGATGGCGCCAAAAACATTTTACATCTACATTAGACACATTTTACACCGCCATGATTAACTCTTCTGTTAATTGCATTATTTTTAAAAAGCTGAAAATTATGAGGAAAAATTTACGGAATATGCAAATAGAGAGGTCCCAGAATACTTAGTTGGCTCTGGCTTTATTTGATTTTTATTTGCCTTCGAAAATCACATCCAATTGGCCATCTACAACAAAATTTCATAAAAATAATTCTCACAAGAGAAAAAATTGCTTTCCATCGGCGTAATTGATATTGCAGTATTTATCTGGCACCTAAAAGACGGTGAACCACTTCCAACGATTTATACAAGAGTCATCGAGTCAAAAACTACTTCCTGAAACACTTCAGGCTCCTTACGTGCAGCCGGCGTATACCTGGTACTGGATATAAAGGACTTGTTGGTACATCCAGACTGGACTTTCGAAACAGGTTGGCGTTTTAAGAAGCGTCCAGGAGTTGACGTTTTTTTAAAAGAATGCGCAAAGTACTTTGAAATTATTGTTTACACGGCGGAGCAAGGAATTACGGTACTACCGCTGCTCGACGCGCTTGATCCAAATAGCTATATTATGTATCGTTTGGTTCTTGACTCAACACACTTTGATGGAGGACATCACTTAAGGAATCTGGGCAATCTAAATCGCGACCTAAAGCGTGTGGTGGTCGTGGAATGGGATAGCAAGTAAACTACGTTTTGCTTTTCCATCCCGCGGTGGTCTGGATAAGACAGTGACACCACCCTTGTCGATCTTGCCTAATTTCTTATTGTTCTGGGCACACGCCAAATGGATGTTTTGCGAGACGTATTGCAATACTACAATCAATTTAGTGATTCTATATTTTAGTTCCGGGAAAATCAACGAAAGCTTAGAGAACAAGTGCAGGCCGCTGAGCTAGAAGGAAATTGCAAGTTTAATCCTGCTGTCAAGAACTGGACCCCCAGCATCAAAAAACATTAAGAAGTTGTGGTTTAAATACACCTTTTGGTTTTTTATTTTCCACTCGTCTAATTTGACTTGCTTTTTAGCGATGTACCAGGTGTGATCCTTAAAAAAATCGTATACGGAATTTTGTTCTAGAGATCTTATGCAGACTCTAGTAATTCCTGCGTACATGGCCCTTGCGACGTAGTTCTGTGAGTAATGTTGTCAGTCTACCGAAACAATCCCGTGTAAAAGAGGCGTTGTAACGATCTCCGACTGGCAGTGACATAATGGTCGGTTTAATGTTTCTTATAAAACTTTGTTAATGCAAAACAATGGGAACTTTACTAGAATGACCCTTTGCCGGGTTATAGTCTGCTTATAACTTAAATACTATATTTTGAATATATATATATATATATATATATATATATATATATATATATATATAGCAATTCAATTTCTTTTATAAGATGCATTTGTGTTAATCAAACTGATACATTTGTTCTTACTCACAAAGACTTTTCGAAGTGGAAAAAAACTAATAGAGTAAATATATTACCACAAATTTTTAATAGATTTTCCAAAGGTTTTATTTTCTTGAGTTACTTGTGTTTTAGAATATTGTGACAATATGCAATATATACAAGAAGCCAGGAATATTCAGCCAGGCTTGTATGAGCACGCAAACTCAGCAACATGTTGCTGTCATGGTACGGTGTGCGTGAACACGTGTCAAAATAGAGTGAACTCCTGCATGGGAGTGTTTCCACAATCAACAATTACGCACTGGACCCCACTAGGCAAGTCATGCGCAGAATCTTTAGAGGAACCGTAATGTATTCGAAATCCCTAAACACAGAATTAGGAAACGTTGTCGATATGTGGGCAGCGGAAAAGGATTCAATACATTAAATCATGCATCTCAAGTATACCTTTCTAGCTCTCCATTTTTTTTAATAAGCTATAGGGTGATCTTACCAATACTTATCGTGTATTGTCCTCAACAAGTAAGACCCCTTGCACACTGAGTGCTCACATTGCATTTTAGGCGGTGAAGGTATACTGCGAATATGCATGGAAACGTCAAAAGCGGACTTATCGGAGCGCAGGCGTGGGTTTTGTTTGACATTTGGTTTATTTCTCTCTCGCTTGAAACGGGCATTGATAAAGCAGATGCTCAGCATCCTTACGAGCTGTTGTCGGAGAAGTCCTAGAGAAAGGCTTCTAAAAGGCAAGGAACTTTCTCATTTATGAGTACGACGTCCTGGAATCGCGAGCGTAAACCATTCAGTTTAGTTTTCACGCAACGGATGGAACGTTTGAAAATTGCGACTCGTCTCAATCCCCCTGTATACAATAGGGCTATTGAAAGATACTACAAAACGCAAGAAAGTGTGTGTATACAGAGATAAATGGTTGCGACTGTGTAAAAATAACAAAATATTGCGAGTTCGCTGTCTAAACAATGAATTTAATACTTCGACAACGTTCTAACTCAACAAGAGATTTCTAACATATTGTGACTCGCGTTTCTTTTGTTTCATAGCTAAAAGATTCTATTATTTTGACCCAGACATTAAATAGACGCGTGTGCAGTTATTAACTAATCAAATCTTATGAACTCCTCTCAACCCGCACAGACTTGTTTAAAGGATTTTGCGTATTTCTGGACATATGCATATGTTAGCATTGGGGAGAGGAGCATTATACTTAATGCATTACTACTCGTCCTTCACAGCCACACCCTAAAATGACAATGCTTTCGTTTACTGTGGAAATTACACGAATATTCAAAGGAGTATAACAACAACTAATTAATGAAGAAAATTAAATATTATTCTTCAGAATAGGCGATAGCTAATGAATTCGGCATGCTTGAAACGCTCGGAGTCGTTAAAAATAACAAAGTAGTTCGAAATGTAAGTCATTTTTATACTATTGCAGAGGTTTTTGTAATTTCAGTCAGTAGTTCAGCGGTTCGTCCGATAGCCTACCGTCCGTTTTTCACAGACTAGTCTCTGAAATTAAGCGCTACCTTTAAAAAGAACTCTTTTAGTGTAATGGTTATCCTACTCTGTTTGGTTATCCTACCCTACGTGTCGCTTTTTAACTCAATCAATCGGCGAAATTCTGTGGCGCCAATATGATTATTGTTGGAAAACAAGTCCTAATCGGATTTCTTTACATTTATATTATTACTGCTAGGTCTAACAAAGTTCGGATTTCTGAACTCAGTTTCCATTCTATTCCAAAATAATAATAAAGCTGTCTTTGAATGCGCAAAAACGATTAAAAATGTAATTCTCTTGTTTTTGTGATAGGCTTGGTTGCTTATTACAGATTATAAATTGCGGACTTTTGGTTAAAGGTTTTTTAATCGCTGATTTTCATAGTTTTGTACACATTCTATAAAAGATGACCACTGAAACCTATTCGGATCTGACGTATGAGCGAGGGAAGGTGTCTAAAAGATCTCTACGACCAAAATTATTAAAATTGACAGATGTGACAATTCCACACCGCAGTCGGAAAAAGAACAAAGTTAAGGTGAATAAATAATTCTGTATGTACTAGTAGTTACGCCTCGGCATCAAAATTACCATATCTCTTTTTCCAATTTTGTTTGCAGACGAAAGACCGCTCAGCCACATCGGTACGGGAAAGGATCTACGATGATCCAGCCTACACGGAGGATATAAGCCATTTGGCGAATCCTATGCGCCGCAGTAGCATTTCCGGGAAAACATTAGTGGATCACAAAGCGAGATCTGAATCACACGGTCATCATTTGTCCAACAGTCTGCTGACAAAGAACCAGCTAACCAAGGAGCTGAAGCAGTATGTGGCGGAAAAGCAGGGCACCATTAAGGTACAAAACCCTTCCTCTGCTGTGCCCGGCAGCACAGCCATCAGCTTAAATTTCGATTGCGATTCGAGCAGCTCCGACAATGATGCACTGGAGCCAATCAAAGGCGGAATGACTAGACGGGTGCGCAGTCTAGAGCGCTGTATGGCCGCCACGGCCCCGGAAAGAGCGGAAAAGAAGGGAACCCAGAAACGCAATTCAAAACAGAAGCGGAACCTTAGCCTTGACAACAACATCCATTTGCCACCAGGTCAACCGCAACGGGAGGCTAGAGCTGCTGGTAAGCATCCACACGACGCTGATTTCCGAACTCGCAAGGAGCGAAATCGGAAGCATTATAACGAGGGCACCGCGGAAGTTGCTTCTAATGAAATTAGTGAACTAGATGACGGATACTCTGCTCGGAGTTCGGTTCAGGACTCCGCCGCCACAGTACCTGCAGACTCTCCCGCTGGCGCGGTTAAGGTTGCTATTGGCAAACGTTTTCTGCGCGGCGAAATTGGAATTAAAAGCTTTAATTATTATTTGATTAAGGAGGGCTTAAAGACCTCAAAAAAAATAGTTGACAAACAACGAAATCCGGCTGGCAATTGGAAGACCTCCCTCAAGACCGATAGGCGACATTCCCGCAGCGAAGAGAACATTTACGAGGAGATTTTCTTTAAGGAAACGGCCAATCCATCGACATCGTCAGTCACTGGCTCCGCCACCGGCGTACCAGTTGTCTCCGCGTTATCTGACAAAAAATCTCAAATTCATTACCTAGAAAAAAGCGGGATTCAGCCACATGGAGTGGGAGCAACCATCGATGGAGACGAAAGCGCAAACACATTAGCAGACTGCGAGATCTGCATGGAGCAGTGCAGCAAAGACAACTGTGAGTACTGCTTGGCACACGATGGACAACAGGCTAGTGAAAAGCTTAAGGCGGTCCAGCCACAACGAGAGCAGTACATCACCAAAGGACAGCACCAAGACAGCTCCATGGAATCGCGAACCTTTTCCAATGCTTGTCCTGGGGTCGGGTTACCGGCTGCCCATATTTTAGAGTTTCAGTCCTACAACCCCAATAATCCGGGCGTGTATAAAATAGAAACGACACCAGTGGCCATAACAGGCGACTACAACCCTATACTCCAATTTCAGCAGTCTTCAGCCACTACGTCCACCTCAAATACTACCACTCCCAGTGAACAGCAGCCGATGCAACAACAGCTCTATGATGGCTTCTATCTTTCTCACCAGAACCAGAGACCGTATCAGTCGCCTATTGTTGGTAACCCACTTCCAAGTCACTATGCTACCAGTGGAAGTTTGCTTTTGGCCAAGGTTTCAGGGGCCACGCATGGTTCCGCCACCCCTCCTCAGCGAGCCCAGCAGCACTACATAGTGGGATATCAAAATGGAGGAGGGTCAGTCGCTGGAGCAGCATCCTTACAGAGACTTAATACGAAGTCCTCCTCCTCCAGTGACTCGCTTCCATATCATAAGTATAATACCATGGCCCGACTGGAGGCAAATGTATTCGCAGCACCTGCTACAGGAGACCTATACTACGCAGTTGGCGGGACGCAGCCGCTGCATCCACTGATATATGCGGCTAACCGACCTATTGGAGGATCCCAGATCTTGGTAGATCCTTACGACCCCCAGATATACAAGAGCGACTCCAAGGCCTCTATTCTCAGCGAGTTTTCGCTTCGCAGCAGCGATAATTCTCAGCGCTATGCTCGGCATCCTCATCGGCGTCATGGCGGACGTGTCAGTGACTCGAGTCTCTTTTCAGTGTATTCGAACTCTGGCCAGAGGCGGTACTTTGGAAGCTCAGAGAGCAGGTTCGGATATGATTGCCGGCGCTGCAGTCTGGATGGTGTCATCGGCATTGGGTCTAGGGTTGGAGTTCCCATCGCAGCTCCCGATAAGTGCAGCTATTCTGACAACTGCCGATACGAGTGTCGAAATTGCGATTGTTCGTCAAATTACTTTAGCTCAGACTTTGACGATGTATACGGGTCCATAGCTCAGGGTGGAAGCAGCGGCATACCGCGAAAGACTGCTGCCGGGACTTTGCCATCCAGTGCGCAAGACGAGACCATGCAGCTTCTGGAAAACGTTTCACCATCGATGGAGCAGCAGAAGTACGCACCGCCGCTAGATCTAAAACAGAACAAATATGCCCAGGATTTTTTTAAACATGTTAATGATGTTAAGCGCAGCATTTATCAGTCTGAAATGCAGAGAAATAATAGTTTGGAATCTGCCATGCGGAGTCCAAGAGCTACAAGCAGCACAACCAGCAATTCCAAAGTGGTTACCAAACGGACCGCCATCCAGGAACCCAGAGAAGAACCCGTGGTAACAACTCTTCCGTTAAGCAGGGGGCGGCAGGCTGCAGGAGTTAAGCCAACGCCTGCTCCAAGAACTAGTCTGCGAGCGCAGACACCATTACCTGAGTGCTCTGTACCAAGTGAGTAAAACATTTAAGTTTTTATATTTATGTAAACACATATTCCATTTAAGGGGATCCTACTCCAAGCAAGCGCAAAAGTCAATCCACTGGACGAAAAGAATATCCATCTCTAGACCGACTGGTAGCGTCTTCTACGGGAACTATTCCCAAAGCGCTGCACAGGAATACGGCGGAGGCAGCCTTGCAAAGCCCGACGATGACTCAAAAACCTAGTTGTTCCGAGGCTCCTATTGCTGGTGAAAAAATAAAACCTGTTGAAGAGCACTTATCACAATCTGCGGCCAAAAGACATCATCGCATAAGCGGATCAAAAGCCCATCAAAATACACCTGGGCCCAGCTTACGCCGTAAAGACATTCCAGCCCCTCCACCGCCTTCTCCAGCTACTTATTCCGACCTTCAGGAGCTCAAGGCAAATATGGAGGGTCTTCAGGACGATACGAATTCTCGAAGTTTAGAAGGAGACACACATAATTTAATAGCTGGCGAACAGTCGGATCAAACTCAGAAAAATTGCTCAATCGGTACTCTAACTAGTGCCCTAGAGGCAAGTGCAGCAGACACAGATGACAACGACGTATTTTACGATGCGCGCAGCGAGGATTCTGTTGGTGGTATCTTGCCTTCGGAGGCTAGTGACATTTTAAAAATGGTAAGTTTGTGGTAGGAATAACATAATTAATTTCATGATTAATTTCAAAATGATAAAAGAAGATAATCGAATTTTTGCTCTTCGACTTAAAATTTTTTAAAATGTTCTTACAATTCTAATTCTTCTCTTTCTTTTTAACCTTCTAAGAAGTATTCAACAGTGTTAAGTTCCCTTCACAGTTCCAGATGTATAAATAGCTTAGTGCATTGATCAATAAGATTTTATTAAATTATTTTTTCAGAGTCCCTCTCACGTGATGACATCCTCACAGGCAGTTAAGGACTTTGCTAGCGAGAATAGCAAGGCCGTGATAGACATCGAAGAAGCGAATTCCGCCGAGGATATCGATTCTCCGTCTCCTGCTGCCCATGCGCCAGTAGGACGAGAGCGAGCGCCAATCGACGGCAGGCCGGAAGACATTGCTATCAATAATTGCAACGGCAAAGCTGAGACCTCCAATCGAGGGGTCGGGAGCCCAGCTGAAGCCGGGAGCGAGCAAAACTCGGTCACACGCTGTCGTCCAATCTCTCGCCAACCGTCGTCCATAGACACTGTGGGGGAAGATGGCGAAAAGGCAACCAAAACAAAACACGATGCTTCACCAGATATCCCCAGCCAACATGTTGGTCCAACATGTGTGGAGGGGCAACGCACAGCGGCCTCAGCAACAAATGTTGCTCGCAGAATCTCAACAACCACCAACGCTGGAAACACGAACGCCAGCACAGTCAAGTTGGAGCTTAGTTGCAAGACGGGAAACACGGATAGCGCAACGCTTGCGGTAGCGCACAGGTACGCGACTTTGTCTCTGTGTCTAAACCAATAATAAGTAGCTTAAAGTGACAGTAAATTATTGTGGCGATAGCGCAAGTTCAAGTGTAAGCATTAGGACACAGCTTTCACTTGTTGTCCATCGATGATACCAATACAGCCGGTTTTCGGGTTCAGTGGGTATATCAAGTGCTAGGGCGTCATGGTTCCCTGAATAACGCGGTTAAAAAAATCAAACAAGTAGTGAAATCAAGTGACAAATTGTCATTAAACAATGGATTGTCTTGAAAGTGCATCAATTGGGCTTGTGGAGCTGTTTGCATTCCGCGAGAGGGCAATCGTATGCGCAGCAGCTCCTGAGAGTTCTACTTTGCGCCACAACTGGTGTTACCTTGTGTTAGCCTCCCCTTAAAACTTCATTTTTAATGCGGGTGGCATCGAAGGTAAAATAAGATGTGCCAGCTGCTACCCCAATTCAAAACTCAGACAGCGCCTGGGGAGCAGGTCTAATTGGGACATAAATGCAATAAAGTAATTACTTAAATAAACAATCCCGATATCTACATACTACTGCCCTATCAGGAGTCTGTAGCGAACCCTTCGGTTTAGAATGATGTCCAATGTAAATTTATTTTCTTATAGGCCGACCTTATGTTTCTGATATTTTGTGAACACTGTCACCAACTTCTATATATTTTCCACCATCCGATTTAGCTATAAATTACTACACAATCCTCAATCGAGCTGTGGCTTTTGCCCGTTCCGCGACGTTCACGATGAATACTTCAACGAGACAATTTTGTCTTTTTATTTTGTAAATACAAACAATTTTTATTGTGCACACCCGCAGAACAAGAGTTTGCTCATTTCTGAAAATATAAAAAATGTTCAATGCCTGGTTTTACAGGAAATTATATATTTTATAATTTCCATTCTATCCGACTTTAGTTAACTATTATAAAAACAGGATAAGTTTTGTAAGCTGTTAAACCAATCTCAACTTGCAATGCAGATGTGCCATGAAAATAACATTACTGAAACATTTCGGGCGCATAGTAGTGAAATAACGAACGACCTTCAAAACCTTCAGGCCGAAAATGAAATGGTTTGTTGGCATTTCGCAATTGGACTACTGCAAATTGCATGCAGCCTACCTCTCGATAATTATGAAGCTGATCATTATGAGCACGGGCTGCAATTTGGTATAGAAAATGTGAAACTCGTTTCCTATGGCCGCAACTTCATTTGGTCATTGGCTTTTAGTCAATGCCGATACAGCTTAACCAACGCTACCACGGCTTTCAGCGAAGAAGCAGCTTCTGAGCTAGTAAAATGACTAGTTGGCTCTGGACGCAGTCGAAAGTGCAAGTTGACTAACAGGTATGCAAGATAATGCAATCGATTTGCTAGTACCCGTCCTCGCTCTCGTCTTGCAGCAGAGCAGGCTGAAGACAAGTGCAGCTTAACATGATTGAAAACCAGTTTTGTGATGCATGCCTCACTGTTTGTGTTTTTTTACGATATCCAAACCGGCAATTACTGCCTCTCAATAAACAGTGAGTTTTGTTTAAAAAAATGCAAACATTTTTAGTGAATGTTTTCGTTCTCTTTAAGTATTTAAAAACGAAAAAGGATCGTTTTATAGTGAATGGTTTGAAAGTTCTTATGTTTCATTGTTTGCTTTTTGAAAACATCGCTGCTAATGCAAATTAATTAAAATTTATATAAAAATTGTCGTGGGCTTTTTCCATTGCCTACGCACTAAAAAAACTCAAGATCATTACCTAATAGGGAACAGCCTGTTATTGGTATATTTATAATTCTCTAGATACCTGTTTTTCACTAGTGGTATATGATTTGAATTGGTAAATTATAATTTATGATCAAACTATTTAAAACACACAATTTCTAATTAAATGTTCGAAAAAAATGTATGTCTTGAAATACTTTATGCAGAAGTGATCATCGCCTTGATTGGTTTAAACCAACGAATAAGTTAAAGAAACAAATGAAGCTATTTTTATTTTTCTTAGTCCACAAGCAAGAAATATCATCGCTTCCGAAATGGAACTTCGTAGGCGTTATAACTCCTACTCAAGCAGAAAACTTGGCAGACTGAGGCAATGAACTGTGGATTTGAATTTTTGTTGGCATTTGACCATTTTGGAATGGCAAGTTTTTAATTGATTATAATCAAATTCCCTAATTGGAGCATTCGCCCATAACAGTTTTTTTTTTAGATTTGCGCTCTGAGCTTCTTGAGTTGTACGCATCTTTGCTTTAGTGTATTGCAGCCTATTAGGCATCTAAGCCACTTAAAAATTATGTCTCAGCAACATCATACAGGCGTTGCTAACCTAATCCAACCATAAAGAGGAAGTGAAATTCCGGCGAAAGCTGTTGGAGCTTGAGGGATACAATTATTGGCGCAAAAGCTATACATATATCCAGGAGTAAAAGCCTATCTGGACATTCCGTTTCATTAAGGACCGCTAAACCGATGTATACGTATAGTATACGGGTTCTTGTCCCATTTCAGAGAACTTTTATTTAGTTCCATTTTGTCATACAATTTTAAGTCTTCATTGAAAGGCAAAACCATACATTTGTAATTAATTTGCAATTGATTTCAAATTATTTTCGAGTGTCTTGTTCTTCGCGTCCGTCATTCCAAGTATTTTAGCAACATTGCCCCCACTTACTGCACAGTTCAGGGCCAAGCGTTAACAGCTTTTCAGTATTTGTATGTATGTATTTAGACCAAAGTGAGCACCTAAGTGAACACCGACGTTAGTAAAATTTTTGTTCGCTTGAAACTACTGGGAAGTGTACTTCGCTTAATTTCCGTCATCCATGCTCTGCAAAACCACCAGCACTGGCAGCAACAAGGCAATGCACTTACATCTGGTGAAACGGTCCAAGCTGCAATGCCAGTGCTTAATGCGGCATGTGCAGATGTCAACGAGTTCAGCGAGTGCTGAACCATGTTCCCGGACATTGAACCGTTATAGGAGCACCAACACTTGGCCTAGCTCGTTCGTCCTCGACATTAGCCCAGGCAGGCTGATTGCACTATGCAGAGCGATGCCCCTCGGTCGGATAAGTGTTTTAAGCCAATCCACCCTTAAAACTTACGCACTTATCGCTGAGTCTCAGTTTTCGGGCAAATTAAAGGGGCACATAAAATTCTAGAAAAATAAAAGCATGCTAAATTTTCAGTGACAAGACGCCTGATGTTACCAATCAGAATCTAACACATCCGAGACCACTAACCCGCCAGGACTACGCCTGCTTCGACTCCAGTGAGGCACACTCTGACGATAGTCACCTGACACGCGATTCCATTACCAGGGAGTCCCAGAATGATGAGCTCTCTTCATCAACACTTGAGAAACTAGACGTTAGCACTCTACCGCTGCCCGCTCTCCCCAAGCGTCGCCGCACTCGTTCCCGCACCAGTCCCTCGAAAAATCGACAGCAGCAGCGTCATGAAGGCATCGAAGACTCCAATGCGGTCGATGAAACACCGGCAGCAGCAGTTCAAAAGCCGGCGCAGCCTCGTCATCGAACAGTCACTTCAGAACTAAGCCTGCCAAATAGCAACACAGTTGGTCAGGATCAGAAACACCTCTCCGCCTTTCAGCAGTACGTTGCGAAGCGACGAGAGAGTCTCGAGACATCCAATCGTTGTTTTAACGAGAAACTCGAAAGGCGCAGAATGCACTACCATATGGGTGGTGGTATCGCCAGTGGAAACGACGCCTCTACTAATTTGAAGACTGGCTCAAACGGAGTACCCACTTATCTTTTTGGAGAACATTTCCACCGGGTGAGCGGCTATGGCCGGAAGTCCATATCGCCCGCGACAAACAAGGAGGAAATATTCCTGAACAAATCCGGCTGGGTACAGGTCAACACGATGCGTGGAAGTAACAAGGATGACAAGGACATTAGTCAACTCAGCTATGGTCAACAGAATGGAGGAAGCATTTATCCAGACAATGCTCGTGCACAAAATTCGGCGAGGGTGACTCTTCCGGATCGTGGGCAACGCTCAGAGCTGGCACGGCAGTCATTTATCAATCAGCACCAGCAACCCAATATAAGCCTAACTGAGGCCAAATTTGTCGGCTCTAAAGTGGAGGAGTTGATTCAGAGAAACGAAGCTCGTCTTAGTGGTTACTCCTCACGGGACCCTGCCCTCCGCCCGGGCTATCGGATTATCGACCCACAACTGGCCAACATTCTTAATGAGCGCCCAGGCTTTTTGCCAGTAAAGAGCCCGAACGATCTGGACTCCCCCATCACTCCGATTTTGTCGCCACCACTCGCATTTCAAGACAACAGCCGAAATGTTCGGCGACCGGAACGTCGAAAGACAGTTAGCCAGCAAGTACCCCTGCCTTTACCAGTGCTGTTCCAGCCACAGGCCCAATTGGCCACTCAGCCCCAAAATAATGGGTCCGCCAAAGGCATGGTTTTCTCTCGCAGTTTTGAGTATGACACACGTCGTCCCACGCCCACCGACAGCTATGTAGAGACGTTTTCCCGCAGCTTTGACGGAAACCTGTCAGAGCGTCCGCTAAACCTGACCGTTATAGCGGCCAGCAGGCAGCGCTCGCCCAATTTCAGCACTCTGACCGGCAACTCACCCAACTATCTGACTAAGCGGGAAAGTGGCGGTGGCAGCAGTGGCTCCCTTCGCAGTCGCGACAACTCTCCCAAATATCTGCATCCGCAGACGACAACGCCCCACTTGAGTGCATCTGTCAAGGAGGCGCCTCCTGTCTACAGCTCTGCTATGGCCACCGGGAGCAAGGCCAAGTATTCACCGCGCTCTCGTCATGAACGGACTGCAGAGCGTTCCAAGGTCCACGCTATTGGACGTTCTCGTAAGTCCCAGTTTAACCGCGTGGGAAGCGCCGGACCTTTGTTGGCGCATTCCAATACAAGCAATATAGGAATGTCCCGTTTTCGAAGCTTTGATACGTCCAAGAACCAGCGCCTCAATTCTTGTGACAGTGGCGCAAGATCAGGTTAGTAAACAGTTCAAACAACACAACAGCACAAGAAATACCGTTAAATGTAAAATCAACGTAAGACTCTCCTCATTCTTTTGCCAGTCACTGAGCCAGAATTTTTCAATTATAATTTATTTGACAGATCTTTCCAATGATGAGTTGGACAACGAAGATGGCGGCTTAAATGAGTTTCTCTCCACGGGCAGCCAAAAGTTTCCCAAAGCCGGATCGTGTAGTGTCAGCATCTCGCCGTTCAAGATGCAGCGCCAACGGTCCCTGACACCAGATCGAAACGACTCCCACAGCTCGTCCAGTAGTTTACGAAAGCAACGATCACTGACCCCGGAATCCATGTCCTTGACTCCAGAAGAGCGGCGCAAGAAGGGATCCCAGCTTTGTTTAAGCGGCTCTCGTCAGAACTTTAGTTCCAGAAGCAACACTTTAGACGTCCGCCAGCGGCACGAGGAAAAAACTCCAACCAACATATCAAGAAGCTCCTCCAGCTCAAGTTACAGTGGCGGCGACTCCAAGGAGCCCCTCAATACCGGTATAAACTCGACTGTAGTAGCCTCGTCCGCCGTTCCTGAAAGTAGTTCATCCAGCCATCGTCGAACAATGTCCAATAAAAAAGCGGAGCAGGAGCACCTAATTCGACGCTCGAGGTGGGTGAAATTGATTTGTTAACGTTTATACCATACCATAAATTAGGCATTTTTTCTTATAAAAGTAACAGAATACATTTTGAACATTCCCGATTTTTTTTACAGATCCTTGCAACTAAGCGAGCGCTCTCCGAACCGAACGCATAAATCGATTGTTAACGTTGGTGCTGTGTCCCCGCATCAGCAGCCCCTACATCGCTTGTCAGGAAGTAACTACTTCCCTCCCGCCATTCGAGCCTCTCCAGCTGGGGCTAAGATCCATGTCAACTCTGTGGCATCCAGCAACTCGATCAGAGTGCGACAAAGCGATGCGGACAAAGCGCTGTCTTTCGACTTCGACTACAACAACTACCATCGCAGAGGAGGGGCAAAGGGTTCAGTACGGACTGCTCAGACAAGTGGGAGCGGAGGGGACAGTGGACAGCCCCGCTCCTTTGACGACGACCTTTGTGAAGCTGTGCTAAACAACAACAACGGAAGCAATATAGGCGTAAGCGGGCAACGTTTCCAACAACATGCTTCCGATTCCGGGCACGCGTCCGTAGCCTCCACGTCCTCGTCACGCATGCGGAAATCCAATTCGCCCGGAAACGCATCAGCCATAGACGCATCACGATCTCCTCTGTCATCGGGGTCGTCATCTAACAATGTCCAGCAGCCAGTTAGACAATCGGGTAGTCCTCAGAGCTATGGAACACGCCTTTGCGATCACGAGCTTACCTATGAAATGCTGCGAAAATCACCGATCATTAACTTCCGCCGAGGAGACAGCGGTGACTTCGAGATGCCGGTGATGCTTCGGAATCGTGAAACCATCAACTCTGGTGGAAACAGCGAGCTCAACTTTATGAGCAACGAAACACGAATCTACGAACACCCTACAACGGTATTAAAGCCGCAGCGCTCTATCCGCCAAAGTCCAGGATCACGGGACGACCTTACCCTTGAGGTCGCGGTCGGAGTGGGTGGCGACTACACTTACAAGCAGCCAGCTACTCAACCGCATAGCAGCAGGTACTAATACATACATATGTACATCTGACGCATTCAGCATACTAAGCCTGCTAACTGTATATAACTGTATAGTATTCCTCGATGTTACCTCCTCACAAGCCGAAATCACAGGCTACCACTTGAACTAAACTTATTAACGCATTATACTCTAACACGACCAGAAAATTGTTTATAATACCAACTAATCTAAGTACTAACCGAATTAAAAACCTGTGCGGTGGAAGCAGCCTTAATTCTAAAAATAATTTTCCATACAAAAATGAATGGCCTAACGCAACTTTAAATAAATTGGATGTATAATATATCCAAGGTAAGCGGCCCTACCACTACGCTCCTACATCATGTATTGATGTCCTATCATAAAGTAAGAGTCAGGTTGAACGACAAAATAGGTATTATGGCTCAGGATTATGTATCTCGCATTGTTTCACAGCAGAAACGCAGAGTACCCAAAAACGGCAACCACCAAAAGCTGCAGCAAAACATTGGATACCTGCGACTATTGGCCACGTTGCTCGGCCTGTCAGGAAAGGAGTTCACTCGGAGAAATAAAAAAAGATCAGACCACGTCCAGCGCATCTGTCATCGAGCTGGATCATTTGCAGCCCCATGTTACATCCGTGGCCGTTAACAAAGATACTTCAGTTCTGAGCAAAAGGCAGTCACGTGTGGAAAAATCAAATTCGTCGTGGACCCTTTTGTGTAGCAGTATCGCCAGCGTGTGCCTTCTTTTGGACCAGACAGAAAGCGACTTGAATGCACACCAAGGGACAGCAGAGAAGAACATCACGGCCAGGTGAGATTTGCCCCTTGTAACGCCATTGATTGGCTCAAATCAACACACAATAAATTGTTTAGTTTTACTTTTCGGAAAAAATAATAGTTGCTTAAAAGTTAACATTTTAATGTACAGAATGAAACATGGATAATTAAAAAAAATGGATAAGTTTGATTTTTTATTTTTCAGAAATGTTGTAAACGAAAGTCATCACTGGATGGGTCGCAGTCGTTCTCTGCCAAGTCTGATGCTACCGGGATTCCAAATCGCGGGGTGAGATTCTTTCTTTCCATTTTTATATTTGGATATTTAAATTAGCATTTAAGATGTCTTTATGCCTTGGATCAATGTTTAATTATGCCCTTTAAGCCAAAAGTTTATTGGTGCGGTTTATTCTACATATCCGAATATTTAGTACATTCCTAGTGGTGCTAAATCTCTTATTATCAACAACTACAGTGGCTCCAAGCTTATTTCGTGCAAGAAAAAATCGAATTTTTAATTTGATACTGCTACTAAACCAGCAGAGGTATCAAAAAAATTTAAACGCAGTAATGTTAAGAATGTCGCATATTATTAAAATAATAACAAAAGTTTTTACTAATTTAAAAAACAAAAGAATTTTTCATACAAAAACTAAAAAATAGGGCAGCTCCGACGCACAAGCTTATTTCGTGCAAGCACTTTAAGGGTTAATAACTCTAAACTAGGACTTTTAAATCCATTTTTTTTTCTTAATACTAGTAAAAATATATTAACAAAAGCATATTTATAAGTTTTCGAGGTTGGGGGCACCCAAAAATTACGGATTAACGAGGATTTTTAAACTATGGCGCCACGAATAATAGTCAATAGTTTGTTGAGCAAAGCGAATTAGTCCTTAAACATTTTAAGGATGGGAAAACCCAGGAAAAGGTTGCCTCAAGCCCTAGTACAAACCCATACATAACCCAAACGCTTTTTTACGAAAATCGGGGGGCAGAAAGGGGCGGTAATGCACCGAACAAAATTTTTAATGACCAGGAGGAGAGACGTATTGTCCCAAAAGTGAAGGAAAACCCCAAGCTTTGTACCAATTTTTCTTTCAAAATAGTTGAATATTTATTGGCATCCATGATTCCGTCAATAAAAACCAAATTTCCGGCGCCGGACACAGTAATACATGCCCAAACTATAGCATGACCACCGCCGTGCTTAGCCGCTGATTTTTTGTTTTTTGAATGTAGCTCTGTATTGGGACGCCGCCAAACATATTTCCTCCTCTGGGACCCAAATATATTACATTAGGACATTCGTCCACAAACATAACGTCTTTCCAGACCAAAATCGGACTAGTTTCAAGTTCCCTGGCGAATTTGACGCGCGCCAACTTATTTTTAGCACTTATAAAGGGCTTTTTTCTAGGAACTCGACCATTAAAGTTATGGTTCTGTAAAATGTTCCGAACTGTACCTGGGCAACATTTTTTGCCCATTTCGTTCTCGATCTCCTCAACTATTTTTGGAGCCGATAGCTTGGGGTTTTCCTTCACTTTTGGGACAATACGTCTCTCCTCCTGGTCATTAAAAATTTTGTTCGGTGCATTACCGCCCCTTTCTGCCCCCCGATTTTCGTAAAAAAGCGTTTGGGTTATGTATGGGTTTGTACTAGGGCTTGAGGCAACCTTTTCCTGGGTTTTCCCATCCTTAAAATGTTTAAGGACTAATTCGCTTTGCTCAACAAACTATTGACTATTATTCGTGGCGCCATAGTTTAAAAATCCTCGTTAATCCGTAATTTTTGGGTGCCCCCAACCTCGAAAACTTATAAATATGCTTTTGTTAATATATTTTTACTAGTATTAAGAAAAAAAAATGGATTTAAAAGTCCTAGTTTAGAGTTATTAACCCTTAAAGTGCTTGCACGAAATAAGCTTGTGCGTCGGAGCTGCCCTATTTTTTAGTTTTTGTATGAAAAATTCTTTTGTTTTTTAAATTAGTAAAAACTTTTGTTATTATTTTAATAATATGCGACATTCTTAACATTACTGCGTTTAAATTTTTTTGATACCTCTGCTGGTTTAGTAGCAGTATCAAATTAAAAATTCGATTTTTTCTTGCACGAAATAAGCTTGGAGCCACTGTATATAGCTTGAGCTCTCTCCTTATTGTGAAACAAATATACCGACGTTCATGCCGCAACCTCCTAGGACGTGCCATGTCGTAAGTTCAACGACCTTCATATTTATCTTTCTCAACTGTAAACACACATATGTACATACATATTGCATGTATGCGCATAGATTCAAACATGGTGCTTGGTTCCTCCTCTATCCATCATAGACTCTTCCCTAACCATCTTCCATTTTCCATCAAGAACTCTCGACCTCCGCCCTTTTAAATAGTCCATTAATAAGCGATGAGGCTGTATAGGAGGAGTCGTGCTTTTGTGCCATTGGTATATAGCATAAGCTAAATAAAGACAGGTCGGACACAAATGGCTTATTTCTCACGGAATATCTGCAAGCTTTCCCGTTTCCTTAATGCTTCTTTAAATCTAACTTAATAACATGGCATACATTTCGGCTGTGAATTACTTTAAAGCTCACGTTAATATCATGTCAAAAAAGTTTTGCAGTATTTTCGCTAGCCTTTAGTCAACAGAAATCAAAGTAGATTTGGAAATTATTCATTACCGCCCAGATTTTATTACTTAAATGGCACATACCACAAACAAACTCCAAATATTCTTGGAAAGGAAAAACCCCCAATAAAGGTGGTGCTTGTGCTCTACGGGACTCTTGTATAACGTAGGGTGGACTAGTATATTTTGGTATTTTTCCATGTGCCAGAGGTAATTTTTTTATGCGCTCGTGTGGTCACACTGTTAAGAAAAAACAATAGCTGAGCAGACGTGAAAAAATGCACTTATTTAAAAAAAAAAATACGGTTCGCGCGTTTGCACCCCTCATCGTTATTTAGTGTGTCTATTAGGAATTATTAAACATACTAGAAGTTAATCAAATTCCAAGCTATGTAAACGAGACATTTTCTCGCCGCTCGAAATTAGTATCGAGTGTAAATAACAGCTACCGAAAGAATCCGTGCATTTGTGAGAAACAATCGTCTTGCCGGTCACCAAACACCAAACGTGGGCGTCCGCGTGTGTGTATACATACTCAGGAACGCTTGGACAGAAGCCAAAATCTGCCAACGCATAGAGAATGGAACAACGCAAATAGCGCATCTAAATAAGAACCATAAGTGAAAATCAATAATACCAAAGAAAAGCGAGCAAAGTTTATTACGCAAAACGGCGAGAGCAAAAATGTCTACAAGGACAATGAGTTTGCCTCAGGCTGCGCAGGCAGCGGGCACCGAGGATTCCAGGGCCACCGATTTCGATGAGTCCGCCGTCGTGAGCGTGCAGCGGAGGGAACTTGTAACACCCCCGCCTTCCAGCGGAAGTGCGGATGTTTACGCCAGCCGCGTTTCTCACACCACATGGTACTTGCCCGTGGAAGATCCACTGTTGTTCCCCATATCTGCCGGTTCTAGAGAATGCAATGAATCCAACGCAACGACGGCTGCAAGAGTCCAGGAAGCGGACGCAGCTGCCGATTCATCAACGAGCACGAGTGGCGAGTAAGTTTGTTCCACAAAGGTTGGATTTTGCCAACGATTAGTAAAATTTATAAATATTTTTACACGACAAATGACTAGTATCATTGTTTTTATTTTTATTTTCAAACGTCAGCTTTAAAAGATCTTTTCATTTCAATTCTTTACAACACACACATCTTCCTCCTCCTTTACACATCTTCCTCAAATATATTCTGAATTATCAACAAAAAAATAAGAAGTATTTAAATGTCACTATAAAAAAATTACCGATGTACATATATTGTTATATAAAGTTATCTTTACAAATATTTAAATAGTACGTTAAAGCTTAAATATCAGTTATCAACCACATAGTTGCTATTTTGTAACCTTAACCTTTATAATCTTTTAGAAAAAATTTGCGGCTCATTGAACAGATATTTTTAACATCTAATTTTTGGCTGAGTGCCTGTTGACTTTTTCTCCATTGCTCTCGCTTGCTGTTTTTCTTAGTTAATCAGCCGAACATAATTTTCTATTATTTTGTTGAAGCCAATGGACGCCGAGTAAGAGCTTAAGCCAATGTCCGCCCTGGTTTAACTCTTTTTGGAAGCATGGGATCAACCAAATTTGTTATGTTTATGGATTACTAATGTGTGCAAAAATGGTATCATATGCTTATATATATATATATATGTCGGGACTTTTAAACAAATATGAATATTAATTATTTCTCGCAAGTAAAGTATGACTTGAAACTTTAATGGTGACTGATAAATGTGACAGCGCATTGTGTTCAAAGGGGGCACTCAATTTTTTCAAGAAACGTGACTAGTTTACTGGTCATCGTGTTGTTTTTAAAAAATATCCTCTTTTTCAATTTTTTTAAATTCAATTTTAATTTTTTTGCGGGATTTGCAATCCTATCCAACCTAAAATCCAAGCTTTTTAGAAAGACCCACATTCCTGACTCATTATACTCCAGCTGCAGTATACTTATAATTTGCTGTCGGATATCGCAGAAATTACTCTTTGTGTGACTAAATATGTTTAATTTATTGTCGAGAGTATGATTATAATAATTACTCGAAACCAACTCTTTTCCAAAATGTGTTTAATATTTTATATTTGTCACTCCCTAATTTCAAACCTAGACTAACAAAAATTATGCGCATTCCATAGAGTAAAACCAATTTTCACAATTGACCTCTCGTTAAATATTTTGACTAGCACTGGAAAGTTGTGTTTGGACACGAAATCATTTGGATATAATAGTGTTTAATATTGCCACCCATACTATTCCAAAAGCATTTCAGGTATGGGGAAAGTTATTGCGCTAAGGCAACCACCACATCAGCTGACCATGCGTTACTGAGTGTGCTGGAACTGTATAACTGTATTATTTTCTGCATATCAAAACAACAAAGTTATGTAGCTCGATACTCTGTGGGTAAATAAAACATCAAGGGAACTATTGCAATGAATCTTGCTTGCTTTCTTCTTTGAAGTATACTCGTCATTCATTAATTCTAAGACTCGAAAGTTTGATAAGTTAATTTAGGATCAAAAAGAAAATCAAAGTATCGTGTTAGAAGCCAGATGATCCATGGGTCAGCTTTCAGTGGCGCACGCTATATCCTTAAAATAGTCAAACCAAAGGTGCATTTGCACTTTTTTTGGAGTATTTGTTTAGGCAGGGTCGGAAAGGGAATTCATCAAATTATATATATTTTTTATTTTATTCATGGTTAGAGGGTAGCACGGTTTTCTTCCTGTAAAGAAACTTTTGTCTTTCTCGTCTGCAAAACTCAGAAAAACGATGATTAAAAATTGTTCAAAACATTTCAGCTGTATGTCCAAGGCCGAATTTAAAAATAGTCAGATGACTATGTTTTTAAAGCATTATATAAACTTTTTCTAAGCGGTACAGGTGTGTATCACTTCTTCAGTTTAAGTCATTAAGCAACTGAAGTAAATGTTCTATTCTATGTGGCTAGATTTTTACATTACACCTTTTAAGCAATCAGTAGCCCATATGGTGTGTTGCCCCATCCTCGGTTGATGTGCATCTGCCATCGCCTTGTTGTTTCTTGGCTGCGATGCTATTTATGAATCGTTTAGAAACGAACTCTTTTCTTGTGGTTTATACACAAATACATTTGTGTACCTTTGCTGCCCTTTCGTTTTCTTAGTTTTTTTTTTCCATTGACTGAAGCAGCGTTAAGTCCATTGAATAAAATGTTTTAAAATTTTATTTCTGCATACGTTTTCAGATGTACATGAAAAATAAGAAGTAAATTATCTTTTTCTCGAGTTCCCTTCTAGTAGTCACTTTGGATTCGGCAAACTTGGTAATCCTCAGTCCTCTCAGTCTTTAGAGAGAACTAAAAATTATATCAGATCAATTTTCGTTATAGCTGTAACGGTTATGTACATTTTGAGTTGCTTCCTGCCTATCTCGGTTACATATAGGGAAGCAAATTCTCTCCGCCGACCTTAACACTATTTGTGTGTGTTTAATCAGTCTTTTAAAAAATGTACTGTCGTTATCAGTAAAAACTGTCTAAGCTCTTCTTGAATACGCTCAACAAGAGTACTTAAACTGATTAATTTTTTAATGTCGACTATATCAGTTCATAAATTTGCGTATACAAAACAACAGTTATCAACAAATCCGTTTAAAAGATGGAAAAAAAATTTCATCTTTGTTATATGTTTAGCTTAATTAATTTCTCTAACTTCTTACAGTCTGAACATGAATATATGTGTTCTCTTAATATTGCTAATGAGAAAAACTTCGATTTTAAAAGAACTTTACCATGGTATAACTATGTGAATCTACAAATATAACGCCGTCAGTGATTAATAGAGACTCGGAGAACCTGTCGTGCGAAAGAAGTAGAAGAGCTATATGTCTGGCATAAAAAGTAGTGAATTCTGGTCCAGATAGTATCTACTCCTTGCCAAACAGAGCATGTCGGAATACTTTCTTTACCCGCATGGTAATAAAATTAAAATTATGTTTAATTTCTCGTTAGTCTTGTAAGTATTATTAGTTGCAATAATGTAATGTAATGTGTTTTGTTTTCATAATAAAAATTTTAACATGTTTTACATGCTCCTGGTCCCTAAAAAGTGTAAGTGGAAACGGTTTCCTACCGACTTCCTCTTCGCGCCTCTCCTGTTCAGATAGTGATAGTAAATGGGCCCAATTCTCCGCGTTGCAAACCTACCTGTCTCTTCACAACAGTCAAGCAAAAACCGGTCCGCTGTTAACGTTAGTTGCAGTTCCAGCTTATGCATCTGCCGGTGCCTTATACTTTGCAATTTAAGCAGTTTCACTCCCATTATACAGATTCCTAGATCAAATCACCAACCTTTGAGCTACATTTATAAAAGCCAAGACTTATCTTTGGATTTAGATCGAGATTCTTCAGTTTAGATCGACTCACCCTTAGACCTTTATAATTATGTTATCCGGTTTATTTTCCAGACGTCTCGGGTATTTCCTGTCCTGTACTACTTTTCAATAGTCAAAGATTTCCACTCTTAAAAAAAAGTGGCTAAAAATTTCTTGCAGCTCAGAGAGAAAACACGAGTTCATCGTAGTTGCAATGTCCTTCAACAAGACCTTGATTTAATATTTAGCCAAACTAAAGTGTACTGTCAGGTCCACCAAAAAAATGGTTTTCATTATCAGATAATATATAATGCTTTCCAAAGTATATAAATTATTTACAGTCACATGGCATCGAAGATCATACTGAAGCACAAAAGAAGGAGTGGCAGGACTCAAAACCGGTCTGATGCTACCAGCGGCAGATGTTTTCTAGCTCGCTCCTTACTGGCTGACCCTTATCCTTATTGAGTCAATCCACTCATTTGAGACGTTTTCGATTTTAATAACGATCTGAAAAGAGATCAGCAACTAAACCATCTTTGAACAAGAAAGAAACTTAGCCAAAGCTAACTAGCCAATCAAGCAAAAGTATAAAGTATAAATTATAAAATCCAAAACGTCAAACACATGTGTGTGTATATACTTTTATCTATATAATAAACTTGATTCTTTCGCGAATTCCAGTTTACCAAGCTGCATGGGAAATAGTTTTTGACACTAGAAGTCTTTGCATTACTATTAACTATTTTTCTACAAAGCATAAGTGTTGATCAGGATCACCAGCCAGATCTGGGCACAGCTGTCACTGTACTTGACTGGACTCAATAGCACCATCCACCATCAAAATGCAACACTACTTTAGGCATGCCAAACTCACTCATATTAAACATCTGCCTGTCTTTTGAGAGAAGTTGAGTGCAACAAGCAGATGGGTACCCTTACCCTTACCTTCTGCGCTACTAGGATCAGTCTGTCCTTGCACTACGAACCTAACGCATACGAACATCGGAAATTTGTTGACACTACTTCGGCACCAAATTGAAATCATCAAGTAGATATCGCTTCGTTAAATCAGTGAAATAGTTTAATTTTGGTTTCATATGTGTTCACATTTGGTCAACTCGGTTTAGTGTGGCAAAGTTCGAATCGTCTTACGCGGCAAATGTGAAAGGTAGCAAAGTGGCGAAAAACAGGCATCAAGCCAAACATGGTCATTAAAAAGCTGATTAAAATTTACAGTGTTCAAAGAACTCCATTTTACAAGCACCGTGCGCGGAGATTTTATCCTGTCATTATGAAGGGTCGAAGGTATTCTACATTGCAACGGTGAGCCAATTTTTCGAAAATCACCCAAGAATGAGAGCTCGTACTGAACCACTCCATATTGTGATCAAGCCATCATCACGTTCCTCGAAGTCCACATTAATTAAACTTTACCTGACTTAACGGTGACCAAATAAAGAGCGGTCAATGGTGATAGGTAAAGTCCATAGACAACGCAGCCGGAAACTGAGCCCTGGATCTCTTTCTTCTAGCTAGGCCTTCTCTCTCCACGTTTCTGTTGATTCCTAGTATCCCACCCTATGCATCACCACGGGCCTTTTCTGCCATTTTAGCGTCGTTTTTGTTTTTGTATGCGAGGAATTCCCAGAATTTACGGTGTTTGCTTAAAATAAACATACGGAAATGAAATTGGCCAATGTTATTTTGGATTTGGTTTGCGCAGACTGCACTAGGATTACCTTCTCT
The DNA here is from genome assembly GCF_018153835.1 of Drosophila eugracilis. Classification (NCBI taxonomy): domain Eukaryota; kingdom Metazoa; phylum Arthropoda; class Insecta; order Diptera; family Drosophilidae; genus Drosophila; species Drosophila eugracilis. The sequence goes on along the minus strand of NW_024572964.1, from coordinate 46,325 downwards.
CCCAGTACGAAAATTCCTTATGAGCATTTTCAGTGCCACCTGCTTTTTGAGTTGTAGTATATACCTGCGCGTACTAAAGGGTCTATGTAGAGTGGCGCAACATCAAACCACGGAAACAGTGTCTATGAATCTGATAATTGCTTTGTAAACTGAACCCCTTTCCTGTCGAGTTCAAACTACCTGATCGATTATTGTAGGCGGCCCAAAATGTATAGCAGGACTTTACAAGGCCACGGTTTCTTGTACTAAAGGAAATATATTTCGTATATTTTCAGAATTCCCCGAACTGGAAACCACGGAATAAAGACAAACGCAGGATTCGCTGGTAGCTTGGTAAGTATCTAAAAAATTCACTTTCACTTATTTTTTGATTAAGACAGAATTCCTTGGAGAACGTTATATTGTTGATTTAGTGCAACAAATTGTGTGACCCTCTTGAAACATACTGGTGAACTCTTGAACCATTGTCAAACCCAAGCTTACTCCAAAATACGGTTATGAGACCCTCTAGTCGTCCTACAAGAAATACAAGGTTCAATATACTGATTACATCGCTGATTTAGATGCTAATATGATTTTATATGACTTTTTCATATAAAGGCATATCGAATTACAAATTATCAACGCTATAACCGCAAAAACATATTATTGTTCATAATAGGAAATTTCTTACTGCTCTCTATAAGAGAACTGCCAACTCTGTTTTCAAGTCGATCATGGTAATCGCATCCGAATCGTGTTGGGTATCTAGGTTTTGGTAACAAAACGTCGTGGATAAGCCAGAAATTCGCTGTCTGCAAAATGTAATTGTAAACGTTACTAGTTGAGTGAAGGTAGAATGAAGCGTTTTTAGACCATATAAACTATATTATTATTGTAACATATAAACACATCATGAAGTATTTTGTTGCGAAAAATTCCAATAGGGTTTAGGTTTCCCAGCCATAAGCCTCTAACATCCTGCTGTTCTCCCAGTGCCTTTGTGCTACGTAGTCAATCTCGAGGCCAAAGTAAATCACTGAAGACAAAACATTTCAACTGCAGATACACATTCGCAAAGGCATCGGGCTCTTGCAAGTTCGCAGACAATGTGTTGACCCCGCACGGTCCATGCAACAATGGCAGACAAGAGATGCGGCATGAGGCAACGGCTCGTGCTGTGCCATTCCTTCGCTAATGTAATCAAACCACTTCAATTCAGTCTCCTGACAATGGAGCTCTCAGATATAGTTAATATCACAGCCTTTATGTCCCTAAATGCAATATACCCAACTAAAAGAGGTCTGCCACCCACTTACAACCGGACGACAACAGTACTCGCATTTCACATTTGCAAGTGTCGTTGCCGGCAATCGCGGACTATCAGTTCTAAGATATCGCTTCAGCCGGTTACACCTGCCAGTGCTACATGCTAAAGTCCCGCCAGGTCGCAAGAACCCAGAGGTCTAAGAAATAACTGATAACACCAACGCTCATGGAAACCTATGGCCTAATTAAATTCTGGGACTTCGATACGGGCGGCCCTGGAAGCGTGTCACAGTCCGCCAGGGGACAGGTGGGCTACGTTGTGCCCACTAATGATATCATGCCCGACGACCGTTGCTACAGATGGAAAACCCGTCTTCTTCAGGTCAGCCCTGCTGAGCATTTATTATAATATCAATAACTAATGACGTTGATTTTGGTTATACCACTCTATCACCCATCCTTTCGTCCCTTGATACTCTCTAAGTACACACATTTTCTCACATCAGTTTGTCAAACAAAAAAAAATATCCAAAAATTTGGATTGTTTGATTCTGAGGTATATATTGTGGCTCACGGGTATTGGCATGGACGTAGAAGCTTGCTATTCTTGTGATTACTGTTACTCAATTCTTACTCTCAGACCCAGAGACTGTGATTGCTGTTTTTCATATCATTGTTGTTATAATCCGAGCCCGCCGATACGCTGGCATAAAAAACTACGAAATGATAAGATATTTGTGGTTTCACGTCAAGAGCCGCATACCGTTGATGTCGAATCACTATGTAAGCGTTAGTGGCATAACTTTAGTTCGCGCATTTGCCAATTTTATATAAACATAAAATACAATAGAAGCAGTAATAAAACTACATTCTTTTTTTTCTTTCCGCCTTTGCAGTCACAGCAAATAAAGGCTGTCTCCAGTCCCACACTGACAGAACCGCTCTCAGAACCACCGCTACAGAAGCAAATTGATGCCACGGATGTTCCTGTCACAGGCATCACTGTCGAAAGTGCATGCGGAGGTCTGGGCGTCTTGCAGAAGTTTAAGCGCACTCTGAACAATTTGAACAGCAAGAATCAAATGCACATTTCTCCGTTGTCCCTAACGGCGACAGGCAGCAATCTGCCAAAGATTAAGACATTGCCAACCGCACCGACTGTATCCATCACAGCTCCAGCGACGACAACTGGCGAGACTGGAGCAGAAGGCGGAGATGCAAGCTCCGGAAAGTACCGATTTGGACCTCTCATCTGGCGAACTTCCAAAGAGCGCCGAAAGACGAAGTACAACCGTCGGGACAAGTGCAATTCCGGCGACTCGGGCATTCAGATCGAGTTAGAACAGGATGAGCAATACTCCCGCGCCATAGTCATGAGCGGCCAAGGAGAGACGAGCGTTTCAATATCTACAAATGGGACGTCTAGCATCGCGGACACTAAAATGAGAGCAATACGTCGAACTAACTCCGCCAAGGCAAGCAGCATTTTGGGACCTTTTATGATTAGAACCAAAATCGCTAAGAATATGGATATAAGGGAGTCTAACAAGGTTGAACGCGAAGCACCGGCGTCTTTGCCCATGCGATCGCTTAGCCAGCCAAGTGGCCTAGAGTCCTACGGCATGAGTCGTCCCGACCTTGAGGATAGCGATAGTGACAGTGTCGCATCAAACGAGGAAGGTAAGCTTACGGCATGGACTTCAAAACCCTGAATTGAATTGGAAAAACAGGCAACATTCACCAATGTCGTTTCCTTTTGATCCCCAACAGTCAGCTACTACCAAACTATTTATGCGGAGGTTCTCTACAACTTCACGGCCGGCGGACCGCAAGAACTGGGCTTGGAGCGAGGAATGCTTATTGAAATTTTGCGCAAGGAAGTTGGACCCTGGTGGTTCGGTCGAATTAAGAAGGAGGAAACCAATCTCGTAGAAGACATTTTGGGTCCTGAGCTTGGCTGGTTCCCCAAGGAGTTTGTGCGAGTTATTCACTATCCTGAGACGGATCTATTCTTTAACGCGCACAGGGCCGGTGTCGCTGAAGCTGAAGAGGCTGGTGGAGATGAAGAGTCAATTCCTGTTCCTGTTTCAACATTCGCCGAGGACACAGACGTTATCGTGACCACAAATCAAAGCAACGTTACTCTTATTGTCATTGAATCACCTACGACCTCGCTATGCGCTTCTGGTGTCGATCCAATTGCCCAGCTGGACCACAACACTATGCTACGCCGAAGCGCAGTTCGTGAACTGCTTGATACGGAGGTCAACTATGTCAAACTGCTGGCAGCCATTTGTGATGGGTAAAGAACCTAGTTAGGGGCAATCGTGATCAGATTTTAATTTTGTGTCCTACTTTAGGTACCTGCCAGCCATGAGCAAGCGCATCGATATATTCTCTCCAAATAGTATTCGTCTGATTTTTTCCAATATAATGGCCATTTATAAGTTCCAGCGAAAGTTTCTGGAGGCCTTGCGGCGAGGAATCGATCAAAACCAGATTGCTAAGGTTTTTCTCAAAATGGTAAGAACACATAGAGTTGTACCCTTGTGATAATCAGTTTTGAATAAATTGTACTTTCTGCAGCACAAAGGGTTTCTATGCTATTCCACATACTGCAACGCATATCCCCGAGCCCTAATTGAACTAGAGACTTACGACCGTGTAAAAGACGCTCGTACTATTTTGGACAAGTAGGTTGTTTTCAAAGCTTTGCTTACAACTATATAAACGTTAAAACTATTTTTAGTTGTCGAGAGTCGGGAAACCTTGCCGAGCTCCCCCTGTCAGCCCACTTGCTGGCACCAGTGCAACGCATCTGCCGTTATCCCCTACATCTCAACGAGATCATTAAGTCGGCATTGGTCAAAACAACGAAGGGAGCGGATGAGTTAGACCGTGTTACCAAGCCATCTCACTATGAGGAACTTGACGTCAACGAACTCGACATACCCGACTCTCAAGATACTGTCAATTTGGCTCTAGAGGCGATGCGTGGCATCACAGAGGCAGTAAATGAGGGAAAACGCCACAGCGAAACGATTGCAAGACACCAAGCCAGTTTCCAGAATTTTAAGGGGCCGCCGCTACATTTGCACAGCGCTCGTTTTTTTCTGCAGGTTGATGCTACGAGACAAAAACAAAATCTGTGGAACAGCAGCTACACGCTGTTCCTATTCGATAACCAGCTCGTATACTGCAAACGAGATATTATCAAACGCAGTCACTTCATCTACAAGGGACGTATTTTCCTCGACCGCTGTCGCGTCGTAAACGTAAGGGACGGAAAAATGTTTGGACACACCATAAAGAACTCGTTGCGCATCTACAGCGAGTCGCGTGACAAATGGTACGATTTTAGTTTCCGGTCAGCGAATCGGAAGCATCGCTTCCTAAGCACCCTCGCTTTAGAGCGTCAGTTTGGTGGTAAAGCCTTATACGTATCGGAGATGACAGGTTTTGAATACAACTACGAGGAACGGCCTGGTGACTGTTCAGACCAATCTGATTATGAGGCACAAGAGCTTGAAATAGCAATGGGGGCCACCAGTGGTGAGAGCTCTGTGCCAGAGTCACCTGCCAAATCCACATCGCGTTTGTGTGAGACCTTGCCCAAAAAATCACAGTCAAGGGACGGAATATCCAGCGTAGACAACTCCCAAATAGTGTCCACCACATCAACAAGTTCGTTAGGAAGACGCCATTTTGGCAATTGGTTCCGCAAGCCAAAAAGCACCAACTGCACTCCGAGTCAGTCGCCGACGCATAAGACGGGCTTTGATGCAGATGCGACTCTCACGGAAGCCCGGGTAGCCGCCATGGAACTGGCTGAAGCTGCGGCATCGCTAGTACCAACGGATAGCTCCCTTGCGTAATTGCTCGTCACAGTTAGAAACAAATCAACAATACGACTCACAATTTTCAACATACAAGACACAAAGAAATGTATTCGTAGAAGAATACACGGTAAAAAATATTTGTTACAATAATATTAAATTGCCTTTAATCATAGTTCAGAATGAGTATTTAATTCTGAAAGAGTTTTCTTGTGTTACCTTTTTTGTCAATATAAAATAATAATTGTTTTTTGTTAAATTTCTTTCCTTAATGTCCTTGAATATCTGTAAAAGGATTTGGTTACAGTACCAAATAATTCGGTTATAAATTATTGTTTTACGACAAATAACAATACTATTCTTCCGGCATTTCAATGCGGTTTTATAAAAATTTGTCGCCGACTGCTAGTCTAAAACCCTATTACATGTCCATACTTGTAATTCTAGGTTACGTGTTAAGTCGATAATAAAAACCCGTAAATTATTAACATTTTTCTGTGTCAATACGCCAGGTTGCTTAGAGACCTTCACAAGCTGAATCGAAAACTACCCACAGAACCGATATTGAAATGCGTTTACGAAACGTTAATACATTAAAATATGACACATTTGAACAAGATTAAGTACATACTCATTGTATTTAACGTGCATTGAGGCTTGTATTTCCCATGGCATTTGTTAATTTGTTAGGCCAAACCACTACGGCATGTTTTCAAGATAAAGTTTACGACCTTACATAGTGAACAGAAGATATTAATAAAGGTAGTAAAATATTAATAAAGGAACAATATTATTACATATGAACAAATCGTTGTCATTTTGATATGAATATTATGTTTGGCAAAAATTGGTTTATTGTCAATTTAAAGTCTTGAAAATTAGGCAATGTTAACATTATAAAAGCAAAATGCGACATTACAATTGAGCGAATTTATTTTTTTCTAAAAAGAATGTATGTTGAATATATCCGATAAGCTTATTAATCATTGCCTCCCCTATTGGCAAGAAATATTTAGACAGTATTAGTTGACAAAGAGATATAAATTCATTAAGCAATTTACTATATAATAGACTTTGCCAAAAAATCGAATTGATTTTTGCAAAAGAATTTCTTTTAAAAATGATATACCACAAATTCCCGAAGTCCGTACTTGCACTATTGTACAACATCATGAACAACAGATCAGGATAGGGCAATGGATAAAAATTAGATTAGGAGCAAAACAACAATGGAAAGGTCGCACTGTTTGTTAAGTTTTAATGGGATTAACGCGATATTACAAAATATGTAAAAACATACAGATTTGAGTTGAGCAAGTTGTATTGGATCGCGTAAACGTTTCACAGAAATAACATGTACCCTAACTGAAAAACCACAACTTTATACATTTAGCACCCTCAAATATGCTCTCTATGCCAAATAAATAAAAATATATTTATCCAATTTTGTGTCTTCTTTAAAATATTGTATAAGTAGTTTTGGTTAATTAGCTTGACTTTCGTTAAATCTGAGGCAGGAGTGCAGCCTCTCCTCCTAGAAATACAGTTTCAGTTTCATCGTATATATTTTTGCTATTTTTTTACCATGTATTTGACAGCAATCAACGGATGGCTACCAAAAAGTTAGATTCCTATTAATCTAATGTCGACTGCAAAAAATGTAGTTTCCTGGAAGTTACCACAAATGATGAACTTAAATATATCTTATTTTAAATCACCAGACGAACGAAAAAGTTCAAGTTATCAATTAAGATCTCAGTTGTGGTCCAGTCTACTCATTATATGTATATATATATATTGGCTAACAATATTATGCTCATTTGATACCGGTATTTTCCATTCTAATTGGTCTAACGATATTTAAAACCGTTTTGTCGGAAAATATTTTTTAAATATATTTTTTTCCCATTAAATACATGTAACGCAATTTTTTTTATTCAGTATGCTTATTTATTTTTAGTGGCATTATTAATAAGTTGTAGAAATATTACTTTACAATTTAAATAATTGTAGCCAATGGTTGCGTTTAATATACACACATGTTAGTAATCAATCAAAAGGGCTGCACTTTATTTTACACACTTGAAACTATTCACTTTCAGTGGCTATCTATTTGTTTTAGCACTTGTATTTTTTGCTTGAATTTCACATCTTTATTGAAATAGCTTAAAAATATGTTAAGTTAGAAAATCATTAGGCTTTTTTTACGTTTTATAATTGGTTAATTAGGCTAATATAAAAAGATTTGACGGCGATTTAAACTTGTAATTTATTTTTGTATGTAATCGTGGCATATCTTTGTTAAAATTATATTAATTTGTTTTATAATTAAATCGTTTTACTTAAAGATTATATTGATGTATTAAAATTGTAAGCTGCGGTAAAGTGGCATTCCACCTTATTCTTATGACTAAAGATTGGAATTAGATGCTTTTACATATATGTATACTCGTGAAATACAAATCGGCGGAGGCACCAATGAATGAAGTTGTCGAAATATAAGCCAGGTTATTGAAACTATGTATATATGTACAAGTATGAATTTCAAAATGGAATAACAGACTGGCAAATTGCGATCTCACTCAGACAACTAAAATTACATTTAAAACATTTAGATATTTTTCTCTTAAAAGCTAGACAACATACACATCACGTTAACCCTACAATGCGAACGCATACAACAATCAATTTAAGCTACGATAACAGATTTAGGTTTGGTACAATTTCATTCTTTTTGTTTTGTTGTCGCTGATAATTATATATTATATTATATTCAATAATGCCTTTACAAAAGTCAGTCCCTTGATTTGGATACCAGCCCAGCATTTTCATACTGTTAATTATGAGTACCCACTTAGATCTTCATAAAAAACCGTTCTCACAATATGCCATTCGTATAGTACTGATAACCATCGTATAGTTTCGTTGACAAACTTTTTAACGAGTCCTGTACAAGCTGCTCAACTTTTCGTTCCATTTCTTGCTCGGTTAAATTCATATGAAAGCGTTTTCGGAGATTCTGTACGGTTCCAGAGCATCCATTCTTAAAGCATGGCAACTGAGCATCTGGAAAAATAGAATATATATTAACATTGCAGGAATATTTTTGAGCGAAATCGCCTTGAATCTTACTACTGCGCATAATTTCTACAAAATTTATAATGCGATCCATATGCTTTCGGGCAGACATCATCCCAACCAACAAGAGCCTATTAAATTCCCGCCAATGCTCCGAGCTAGTGCCTCCCATGACTTCAACAAATTCTGGGGTAAGCTTAAAGGGCGATTGTTCGAATCCTGTAAAAGTCCAATTAGAAATAAGTTGAGCTGTGAAAAGTTCAACCAATTACATACCTAAGTTCTTTGGAGATATACTCAAAATAAATCCAAAGTCGATGTGTATGATGTGCCCATCCGAATGGAATAGTATGTTGCCATTATGCCTAAACAAAAAAAAGATATATGTCAGTTAAAATTCTTTAGGAACATAACATTTTTAGTATTACCTGTCCTTGACTTGCAGCAAATACGAAATTAGACAATAAGCTGCACAGCTTTGAACGAAATTTTTTTGAGCACGCCGAAAACTTTCCCCAGTGGGTGAGCCGTACTCATCAAGAAAGTAATCTTTTAATGATTTATTGGAGTTCTTCTTAATTTGATGCAAAGAGACTGTATTGAGAATGGGCTCAATAAGACCACTATCATTCGATAGACATACTATCTTGTACGGGCGCACCCACAGATCCACTTGTTCTTCTTGCCATATAATTTTAAACATCTGCGAAATAAACATTTTTGTTAGGGGAGCATTCCAATTGTGTAATCGAAGCTACTGTTACCTGTAACAGTTGGGTGGCCATAAGTTCCTGGCGTAAATCGTCACCACACTTGACAATAGCGGAAAGAAGCCGCCAGTTAGATAGATGGCCATAAGGCGAAGACTCGCGTATTAGTTTTTCCTTTTCGTGCCACGGTTCCTGTAGTATAAAACAAATATTTATATTAATCAGTTCAGTGCCTGAATTTAAATAACAAACCTTAAGGGCCGCTGCGGAGGGATCTTCTGGGTCGTTGCTGAACGATTTCGTATTCTCGCAACTCAAATTACTGCAGTGGCGCAATCGCACGTCGCCAATATTGAAGACGATTGGTGGACCTGTAAAATAAAATCCGTTCTAGAGCTTCGAAAGATCAATACCATTCATTTTTATATCCTCTTACCTTGGTCCCGCGAATCGCATGATTCAAGTGACATCTGGGAAATGGTGTCCCGCTCGCTCACTTTACGCATGCTAAGGTACTGCGCTGTAATCTCGTCTTCTTCCTGCGACCACACATCATCCTCTTGATGCTGAAGTCCGCCTAGTGAATGTGAGTTGCCGCAGCAGTTATGAGGGCCAGCGTCGCCGCACCCACCATCCCCTTCTGCGACCTTTTTTCGGTGGTAACTGCCCTGGTGACTGCTGCTACAGCTGGAAGTGCGACTGCAGCTCAGGTGTTGGTGTGAGTTGAGACAGGACCCCTCCAAGTGCTCTTCGCTCTTCGTATGCCGAAGCGAAGGCATCATCTTAGGTATCAAGGGTGAGGTGTATATATCAGGAATTTCGACTACTTCTACGTAAATGATATACGGGGTCTTGTCCTTTGAGTTGAGAACAGCGGTTTTTTCCTCGGTAATGCGAACAACATGATGCGGAACATCAGAGTAGAGGGGGAGCCAGACTCTTGCAGGCAGGTTCTTGTTGATTAAGTTTAGGGACATTCGCAACGCTGAAGTTTTCTCCGCTTTGGAAGGCCACGAAGTGAGATTTTTACCCACGTTCATCAACGCCTTCATAAACTCTTTCTGGGGCGCTGTTTTTGGAGCTCCACAGCTGCATAACGTCCTCTGGCCAAGAAGGCCATTTACTTGTCCTCGCACAGTCTCGAAACAGGTACATCCGTTATCAAAGGCGTGTCCTGAGGTTAAGTCACCGAGGCACAGTTTTGCGGGCGTAGTAGTAAGTGTTTGTGTCGTATAGGGCGGTTGCTGGTACATACGTTGGGAGATACTTAGTGTGTGGAGCGACCGAGAGTCGGTAAGCAACACAGTGGCATCAGATTGTGAGCGGTGGTGAGTCTTCTTAGCGAAGGCGACTATCGATCTGGGCTCCCCGACGGCTCCGGTGCCTGTTGACTTGACGTTGTTCTGCGCCTGTTTTTGCTCCTTTTTAGAGCATATTTCCTTCATAAGCGCCAATTTGGATTTTCGGGAGCTGGTGTGCGAGTTCCCCAGCGAGTCTACATGATAGTTGTAGGCCTCTAAGAGCCAAAGACACTTTAGGGAAAAATCTACGGACTTGCGACATCGAATCGTCAAATACGGATCCAGAACTTCAGCTAGTTCATCCATCTGAATATACATAACAATAAGTTGCGGTATGTACAAATCGACTTCCTGGTCCGGAAAACTAAAGATTTTATTGCCGATAAAGCTGAGCACTCCTGGTTCCTTGGAGTAAAAGAGGTAATGCACAGCGAAATGTATGTTAAAGACTGGCGACTCAAAAAAACGCAAAAGGCCGCTTTGACCTTTCTCTGGCCTCTGTAGCAAATCCGACACTGGAACTCGTTCACTAATAAAGTACTTTACAACGCCGGGAACAGGGAGTTTTAGTTTATGTAGCGAGTTAATTGAGGAACATTTCGCCAGTGTTCCATCACTGGTTTCACTATCTGCTCCAGGGAGGCGCAAATTGAGCGTCCGCTCATTTACTTTGGACTCATCAGATGAACTAGAAAGCTGTTGGAGCTTTGAATCTATTGACACCGCTTGTGGTTCTGTTGGCGTGGCGACGGGCGTATTGGCAGCTGAACTCGCTGCAGCCGCTGCCGCGGCAGCGGCAGCTTTTTTGCTAGAGCTCGACGTCAGCAAACTGAAAAATTCCTTTTTTTTTGATATGTCTGTGGGCGACTTCACCTGGTCTTGTGGCGAAATACTTCCTCCACTTACTAAGGCAACTGCCGGAAAGTGATCGGGCTGCTCCTTCTGCTTAGCAGCGTTCTTCTTCTCATGATTTTCAATAATGCTTTGCGCTGTGCGAAAAATGGCATTCTTGGTGGCACCAAAGAAATTCTTGAATAACACTTGGTCGTTCTTAGTACTCTCTAGTGGTGTAGGTGTTGGTGTGGCCGATGGCGTGGCTGGCGTCGTTGATGCAGAATTTGATGTTGCCAGTGAATCCGCATTCACGTAGTGACCTTGGTTAATTTCCGTATCGTCCAGCACCGGTTCGATTTTACTTGGAGCTGCACCAAGTTCAACATTGATGGCTGCTTGGGACATGTTCATAACACGGTAGCGTGTTCGCGCATCGACGCCAACATCCACAATTGGATTTGATTCGCCTAGACTTGCATTCTTCATAGACTGCTGCTGCTGTTGGAGAGACTTCTGTTTTCGAGATGGACGCAGAGTTCGAAAATCCATTTCGGAGGAAGCGGCTTGTGGGGAATAGAAGCAAAGATGTTCCGGTTGCGTTATGTGGTACTCCTCGTCAATAGAAGTTGTCTCCATTAGATCAACGCACTGCTCTGCTTCGGCATCAGCATCGGGGTCCGCATCCATTTCACCCGAATCGAGCGATTCATGTGAGTGGTGGCATATACGATTAAGAGATATTTGGTCCGACTCTGACCCACAGATGATACCTGCAGGTTGGATTAGTGTAAAAAGGAGAGGTTTCTCACATGATTATACAGAAAAGCAAAAGGCACGATTGATCGGCCGAAAGTTTGCTAACACTTACCAGAGTCATCTGACCCGAGACTAGTGAGATCTTCTCGCTTTTTGCTTCCAGCGCTGCTGCAGCTGTTGTTGCTACTACCGCCGTTGACCGCCCCGCTGACAACAGTGGCCATAGCCTCCTGCCCGTTGGCCGCAACTAAGTCGTTAGACTTTGGTCGCACTCGCAGCGTTGGGCAAGTTTCCACTGCAATGCATGTATAACTAAGAGGTTGTTATTAGGCAAAAGAGGTCGATCTTACCGATGGAACTGGTACGGCAAGCATTTGGCAAGCAAATCGATTGATGTTGCTTCGGTACTGCATGTGTGTTCCCTTTATTCACTGTTTTCGTGGGTGTGATCGCCGTCGAAGTAGCTACAGACATCAAGGCCACAGTGGACGATCCTGGGGGGGACAAAGCTGCCGTTACACTCGCCGCTGTCGTGGCAATTTTCGAGCACATATTTGCACCGAGAATGGACGGGGAGCAGAACGTGTTCTCGCTCTCGGCATTTGGTGATGAGACTTCGACCTAAACACGAGATAACAGACTTTTGTAGATCATTTTATGGATACGGGAGCTGGGACCTGGGAAAGATCTTTCAGATCAGTCTTTCTTTCAGTTTACAGTTGGCAGGGTCTAAAGCGGCTCTTCAGCTGATCTCGATAAAAAAATACACAAATATTTAGCACTGTGTTAAATGCAAAAGTGAATAATAACGCCAGCAACGCAATGATAAAAATATATATTAATAGTTCGTCTCACATAGCCACATACCTAGAGACCTAAAAAACTGTAAAGGTTTTACTGATTTCGCTGCGGGTGTTGCTTGTTTTTGTTCATTATAGCATCCGCGCCCAACAAGACTAACACGATGCAGGTAGGCCCTTGGGTGCGCGGAAGAGCTATTTAGGATATAGGACTCACCTCCGGAATGCGTTGCAGGGCACTGTCGAGACTGCGATTGCGGTGATGCTGTGTGTGATTGATCCGATTATTGGTAACCTGCGAAAGGGGGGGCAGTAGTATTCCCATGGATCTGAAAGAACAGAGAACTCTGATCAAAATCTGAAAAAATCAATGCACTTTTACGATAAAACAGTATAGATTGGAAATGCTAAAACACTCAGGCAGTCACTCACGATGAAAACTCATTCGTACACTACGTCGCAGTTATCATATCGCTCAGATCAATTTTGTTTGACGGTAAAACCTATCTAGGCAGCAATTTCCTTTAAATTAAATTAGCAGTATCCGTGTTTGCAAAATGCAAACGTCTGAGAACAATGCGCGTAAAACATGAAAAAAGCCACAAAACACAGGGAATCGGATATAGATTATGGTGTCTGAGAGACAAGAAACAGAGGCGTAGGAAAAATGCGAGTGCGAGTGCTCTGCCTACAATGGCTGACTAATCGAGTAGCTTTCGGGTCTTTGTTGTCAGCTGGTTGGTGCCTAAGCTTGCGGGTTTGAGCCAAAGCTCGCGACGAGTCCAAGTACGAGGCGTTGAAACGATGACGTAGTCGAAAACCCGAACGACTCGCCGAAACTTTGGAGAGTGCGATGTGAGGGTGCATATAAAAGTCGTTTTCACAGTTATCTTAGGTATTTGCCAGAAATTGTTATCTCTGGAAACACACCTATTACGCGAACAGCAATCAGGCAGGGCGGTAAGCGCGAAAATACGATAACCGATCCGCCTTGATATACGCTCATGATTTTTAAAGACTCTATATCGACCTTCGGCGGGAAAATAGGTGCGCTTTTTCCGTCATCTCACTTGTACTACGGGTTCAGCAAACTCTGGTAGAACAAAGCTGCAACAGACAACCAATGGATTATCTCTTCAAACCAGATGAGTCCAACTTAAGTTGCGTAAGTACAGAGAAGTTTTGGTTCTGATAGGCATCGATGTTATTTCTCGTTCTCCTATCTCCCGGCAATGACCACATCGCGGACAGCAAGTCGAGCATATGGATGTAATTGTAGTGTAGTGTATCCGTCTTTACGATTCCATACACTCGATTGATGTGCAGGCGAGTACCAAGCTTACCAAGTCCCATTAGTTGACTCGCTGTGCCGGTTCCGGGGCCACCACCCTTTATGGGATTGGCCCGCATATTACTCCCAGATTAATGCTCGCTGTTTAGGTAGTCGGATTTCAGAAAAAGCCTTTAACACTCGTTAATCAACATATTCCCACGACTAAGAGATGTCAAAAGACAGTCTATGTTTCTTGGTGGAAACCAAGGTGGCTGCATAAAAGTTTATCGTTGCAAAGAAAATGTAATAATAAATGATGCTGACTAAAGTGGAAAACTATGGAAATTAAACATTAGCGGTACAAGGCGGTTTTCGTGTGGCTGGTCTAGCTGCACATTCGTATACGTTGGAACGACCTCATCAAAGACAGGGTGTGGCATATCATCTCAAGGCGCAACTGGTATACATACAAACAGTATTGCAGCATGCAACAAGCCCTTTTACTGTTAATGCTGGTTTGCATAATGCGTAACCAATGTTTTACTTAAAGCTCTATTAAATTGTCTGTGCTATTTCAGATTAACTGTCATATTTGTCTTCTAAAGAGCAGGCTAAGAGAAGCCAATGATCCATCGTCGGACAATTTGTTAGAGAAGTAAAACTACACTTACCTAAAATCCAAACTGAAATTTCTTTGGTGCGTGGAAATTCTTTTTGGGGCATTCGTAGCACATTCCGCAGCGGTAACTGACGCTCCGTCGGCCGACTGAGCCACACTGAGATTGGGCCGGCCGTGCACGGAGGGCATGGATTGGTTGAACACGCGACTAAGACTGAGACGAGGCTTGGAGTAGCGCGAGTGCTTGGGCGTACTGGCCGCGGAGCTGGCTCCCGGCAGGCCCAGGGCCGGAGTCATCTGGCGCCCAATGGGTAAAGTGACCGGGTCGACCATTAAAAAGGCGGGCATGTTATTTCCGTTTTCGTTGCCCTGCTCTAAGCCTAGTGAGGAATGCGTGGTGGCGTAGGGCGAATTCGGTTCGCAGGTTATGGTAAACGACTGGCTGTGCGGGCTACTAATTCCGCAGGTGGTGGGCGAGGTTCTCCGCTGACTCATGATGGGACTTTGCTGGCTGACCGAAGAGGATACGGAGACAGAGTTACCCTCCGATACCGATGGGCTGTTAACAACAGTACTGTTGCTGTGTTCGCTGGAGCTGCTGTTGCTGGTGTAGGCAGCATTTGAATGCTCAGAGATGTCCTCGTCGTCCGTAGTCGCAGATTGCTGTGAACAAATCCAGGTGTCACCTAGGTCCTGGATAGCACTATCGCCCATTTTATTAAAATCGGTCAGCGCTTCGGTACTGGACAATCGTACCGTTGCAGGCAGACAGTGGTCTACTACATCTACTCCGGCAGCCATTGTGGTCAGTGCTGCCGCTGAGCAGACCTTGCCGGCTGAATTGTCCTCCGTGACAACCACGACGGGGGAAAGCAGCTTGTTAGCAGTCTCGATCTCACGTATGTGCCGAAGGTACTGATAACCACTGCTCTGAACCACAGGAATTTTCTTGGCCACGCCGCCACCCATGGTGGCAATGCTGATCCCCACGTTGACGAGTGCTCCGCCTTGATTCTGTTTGGTGTCACCGAGGGCGTTCCCACTTGGCGCACCCGTGGGCGAATTGGAGCTCGCTACGCTGTTCCTTTTACCCTTAAATGCAGATATGACGGAGTTCATTTTGATTTCTATGCGTGGTGACCGGTCCAAAGGGTTTAATTTTGATTTTCGATTGCTAAATGGACATAAATGGTTGAACAAGCAGCTTGGTGTGGCACAACCGTGGAATTGCCTTTGTGCTCCATTGCCTTGCTAAGGGCTCTCAAATAAAGTTTAGTTCTGAGTCATGGGTCGACTTAAATATCCGCCCTGTCGGCTTTGCTTAGTGGCACGAAGCGTGTAGTTCTCATATCACCTCGCCTTTGGTTATTGCCATAGCTGCAGGCTCTACTTGCATGTCAAAGCGCTGGAAAGATAATCAAAAATTGGTGTCAATTAGTAATTTTTAATCAATCGCTTGCCGATTAAATTATACTCAGGCTCTTGCTTTTACATTCATTTATATCTTTTGCTGCGTTTGAGCAAAGGATAAACTTTTCTTGTCAATTCTTTACACGGCCAAATGCTTTGATTTATGTTGTCTAAAACTCATAAATACTTAGACTCCCGCATACAAAAATAAATGAAAAATTAAATTAAATATATAGTTATCTATATGGTACCACAAGGGCAATGAAGTACCTGTTAGATGGACCAATTTGATAAGTAAAATTTATCTAGGGGGTAGGCCTGATATTCTCTTTGCTCACTTTTTTTAAGCTTGTGCGTTATTTTTAAACGGAGCAACATCCGCATAGCTGACAGACACTCCTAGCTCGATGAACGAAAGCCATAATAGGGATAATCGAGTCTGTCACAAAGACAACATAGAATTCGTAAAATGACTTACAATATAATATAAAACTACCTTCCAATTTAACCAAATTTCCCAGCTTCTCATATCAGAAGCGCAGGCGCAGGGCGTGGTCGCCGGCTGGTATAAAAAAACTAGAAGGAAGATATCCGTTGCTCAGCTAACCAATATCAAAATAATTTTAACATTCTCTTTGCTATATCCTTGTGGTTAAATACAACTTACTACTCGTGACAACGCAGTTGAGTTCAGACATACATATTTACGCAGTTTCGCTGCTGCTAGTTTTTTCGAACTTTGCTATCAAGGTCAGCCTAATCAAAGTGGGCACGACAGTTCATACACATGCTGGCTTGTACTTAGTTACATAAATTAAAAAAAAACAAAAAAATATGTTCGAAATGCTTTTATAGGAAATCCGCTCGTAACCGTGTCAAAAATATCAGGGAGCTATATTGACTCGAAATAACTAGTTCAACAGGGTTCAAATCTGTTCATCAACCGCCAAGGTAAACAAGCGCCAAATCGGGCAGACTTCAAAATAGTTGCATGTGAGACACTCACTCAAATAGTTTTTCCCAAAGATAAAAAACAGCTGGTAGACAAATTAGTTAGTTGCTAGCTTAGGTCAGTTTGAATATTGTAAGTGACTGTTTCTAGCTATTAGTGCCATTAAGCAGTAGAAGCTTTCCCACGTTGCAGCTAAAACGTCGAGCTCTAAAAAGCCAGATTGAGAAAATTTTATTAAATACTTGATTTTATGTATAATAAATAAGTAAATCCTATTAGTTATATTTTTTATATTAGAGAGACGTAGCTGTGAAAGTGCCAAGCCCATGGTATTTTGCTTTAGACAGAAAACTTGAATTTTATATTACAAATTTAAAAGTTTCAAACAAATCTTTTAACGTGCTAAGATTCAACCGTTAAAAAAAAAATTATTCCAGCTTCATGAAGTTTCAAAGTAGCGGCAGAAGCAAAAATATATTATGAACGGAATTGTCACACGCCATTAACTTTTTGATGCACTAAGGAGCGGACAGCAAAACAGAGAAAATGAGGAAAAGGCAAATGAGCGTTTCTCATCTTTGGACGAGGGAAAGTTTCTATATATAACGATTGGGTGACTTAGGTGCGTAATAATAATTAACAAAAATTCTGCATTCAAAGAAAGTGATTCCTCGCATTAATATGGTTCACCTTATCGTGAAACTTGGGGCTTACAATAAAAAGGGAGGAAAATTTTAACTACCAAAATCAAAAATGCAAAAATAAATTCGTTAGCCGAACGATTCTGTTCATGTCCTTTATATATAATTATGTGCTTAAAAAACACTTTATTTGCGTCTCAGAATGCGTGCATGCACTGCACGAACTTTGTTCGGGCGGATGCAAAATGAGCCTTATCAGTGACTCTTGAAAGCACATCCCATTCAGTTGGGCATAAATAAATGACCGCTGCTATTGAGGGCGAAACAAAGCAGGGAGACTGAGAACAGAAATCAGGAAGAATTTATAGGCGCGGCGAGAAGATAATGATTTCGTTTTAAGTGTAAGCAACCGTTGAAATCTTAAAGATGAGACTGATATTTTGTCACTTTCGCTTTCTTTTTGTTGATCGGATTTTCTTTTGAGTAACTGTTTCAGAAAAAAGTCACTTGCATAGGAACATCCAAGTAACCTTGAGTTTTCCCAAATTCTCGACATCGATAGTGACTATACAGATTATTTTTCTATTTTGATTATTAAAATGTGATTGGACAAAGACCCGGTTTCTTCAGTTAATCCAAGACATTCTCTATGACGCGGCCACGTCCGAAAATGATCCGCGCTGCAGGAGTCGTTGACGACCCAAGCCGAGTGACCCCACTGCCCTACCTTAACTTCCTCCGTTACCTTAAGCACAAATTCTTTCAAAGATCCAATCTGTGTCGTTTACTCCAGGTGGGTCTTGTACATTGGAACTCATTGAGCGATGCCAAGAAGAAGTTATTTGAGCCAGAAGTAAGAATATAATTCAGTTAAAATCTTCCGCTCATTTCCCTCATGCTATGCTCCCCAGCGCATCTTGGCCCGAGTGATTCGAAGGCGACGTCGTCGATTGTTACGCCGCAGTCAACATGGGCAGAAATGTCGTGCTACAGTGAGACGCCCAATCTACGACAAACGCCCTCCGCCAAGACGCCCCAGACCGAAGTAGACAGTGAAGTTAGTGCCCTGTTCGATCTGACAGCTTAGAAGTTGCTACGTTTGTTCCCCTGAAGCTCAACCAAGACACTCTTTCAAAATCGAAGAGTTCCTAACAGCTTTTCATTATTTCCAGACTATAAGCCCTCCTCTTCCGGTGGTTCGGTGACCTAGTAACACCGACAAGCTCTACAGGTCATTAGCTGGCGCTGCCAACATCGGTATCGTGAAGAGTTCAACTACTTAGCATTTGTCGGCCCTCGTCAACTAACTTGCTTTGACATATTGGCGCCCGCAAGTTAATATTGAGTTGCGTAAATAAATTTCTGTTGCGTGAATTGATGTTAAAAAAAATTAATGACAAATATTTTTTAATCACTTTCACTTTTTAGACTACTTTCCAACTCTTCACGTTTCTTTCTGAAAAAAAAAGCAAGAAGGGATGTCTTCCTTTGAATTGGGTAGGGCGCCAAAACTTTTAATAATTTATTTTAATAATTTAACTGCAATACAGTAAGAAAAAACGCCATCGTAACAGCTTTTGCTGACTTGTCACTCTGTCAATACAATTTTATAGCATTTGAATTCCGCATAACCAAAGAAGCCGCGAAAGTAAATTGATCCTCAACTAGTTTTTAACTTTAGTTTACGCTGACAAAACGAATCCGAAATTTTTTTTTGCGTTTTTACTGATCGGAAATATATCCAAACTGGTTGCCGTTCGCTCTAAACGAATTCCCGTTTTGGTTGTTTCCACTCGAACCTCACTTCTTGCCATGGTTAACTAACTCAACCATTTGGCAAGCGTCCGCCAGCGCAACCTGCGGAAGCGGGCATGCGGCAGGTAAATTGACGGCAGCGCTTATGTCACTTATCGCCTCTCAAACGAGTAATTACACCACAATTTATATTCCCCGCAACTCCTTTTTCCCCCTTTAAGAGCAACTCCCGTGGAAAGATCGAAACGAAACCAGAGTCCCCAAGTCAAGTCAACTTGCATTCACCCGGCCTGGTGTTCTGCGGCAAGTTCACCGACCTAAGGACATTTAAGTCTTGTCGATCTAAATATTACCGATAGAAATTGTGGCCAACTTACCTTCCCAACAAGCCAAAAATGGCATAATTTGCGGAAGTGCACCTACAGCCAGCCATGCCTAAATGCCAGATTTCCGTGTCTGTATTTACAAGCAATTTTTATTCCCATCCTGCAATGATGCCACTACAATTCTATTGATCTTAATGTTTACTTGCAAGTAAAGTCAGATTAAAATAGAGCCTAAAAATACCGGAAGGAAGACCGGACCTGTATGCACTCAATGGTGGAATGTTGATTAATGCTTTATCATGCGCTGATAATGCTATTTATTTCATTGAATATATTAAAGACAAGAAATACTCACAGTATATTGGTATCGAGACAGCTGTGTAGAAGGGATGTATATTCCATTAGGTATTAAATATTCGATGCCAATCAGCGTAGTTAAGTAGTGTTTGCCACTTTCACATGTGGATTTTCGCATTGAAACTCACAAGCAGCGGCGAGTAGAAATTCCTATTATTATCACCACGATTCACACAGTCACGGACGCTGGAGCAGGTGAAAACGAGGAGGCGCCACAGCGACACCTTATTGTTGCTGTCTTGTTAGGCCCGCACTCCGGTTTGCCTTATGTGTTTCGAGGTGCGGGTACAGGGTATGACTTATGCCCAGCAATAAACAATTGAATTTTATAGTTGCACAAGCACTAACACAGGCACAACCAAAAACTACAGCCACCACTACTAGAGCGGACGCGACTTGCAAAATCTCGTTTTGCTTGTATGCGTATGTTTGAGAGCTACTCTGCATGTGTGTGCGTTCAAAAATTCACTCGACGATAAATCACGATTCAACGACACTTGTGTCAATATTTTTCCCAGCACATTTTATTTCCAGCCTTAAAAGGATTAATTCTCAAATATAAATATATAATTACTTTTACATGCGCGTTTTGACGGAGGAGCAAGACACAGACACAGCGACGTCAGACTTACACACACAAAAGAACAAAAAGAGACGCGCCCATAGTGTGTATGCATTATCAATTCGTATACTGTGTATACGGATGAAGCAACGCGTACTTCTTTTGCGTGTGCCTACACACTTAAAACGCACTGCCACCGTACTGGAAAATTCGGTTTTCCGTACTTAATTCCTTTGTATTTCACTACAAAAACAAATTACGCGACCATCGAGCGTCTGCACGTCCAATTTTTTTTTGGAATGATGCGTTGCTGAGCGAGTTTATGGGCACAAGGCGAAACCGTGAGAAATCACTAACGCGTTTGAAAGCATTTGCTCTCTGCGGTCACACTGACCAACGTTAGTTTTAATATAAGTGTAAATATATTATAAGGCTTAGAAATCTAAGTTACAAGTTTTCTTTTATTGGTTTTTCGTTTGTGTAAAAAGAAACTATAAGTAAGTTTGCTTAGAGACAGTATATAATTTGTTGTTTTCCCTTTTTAAATGTTAAATATTTCTCATTTTTTTGTAATCGAACGGATCTAACCATTGGCCTGCAAAAGGCGGGCAACTCTTAGTCAAATATTTATAAATATTTTGTGTATGCCTTATAAAGATTTTGAATTTAATTTTTACCTTTTATTTCCGTATTTTGCCAACCAATGCAACATAAATCCAAAACGTGCGGACCTAAGAACATAAAAAGATATCGTTCAACAAAAAACGTTTATCTTTAATATTTGTTATAAATTATCTTTGTAAATACTACGAAAGTTTTTAGGATATTTTCTTATATTTCATTTTTCTTTTATTACGTTTTAAAGCCATTTTTAGCCACATTCTTCAAGTTTTGTCAAAATTGGATTACTACATTTCATTACCTTACGCTTTTTTGAATTATTACAAAAGTTTAACAACAGTCATGATTGCCAGAGAAATACATATGTATTTATATATGTATATACATATGTATATCCTACTCTCAAGCTTTAGCATTCCAACTTGTTAGCTGCAGACTTCAGACCCTGTGACGCTTTTCTTTCGATTGCATCTGGAGGACGGCATAAATTGAATAATGCGTTTTTAAGTGACGCTTAGACGCATTCCTTAGCAGATTGTGCAGTCGTCGGAGAGGTCCAAATTAAACACTACTGAAAAACATTTTCAGTTCTTTGACTTTTTACATACTCACAGATAAAGATCTCCAGGCGTAAATTAGACCCATCAGACCGGACAGTCACAGTCGGTCTTTGAGAGTTCAACAATCTCTAAATTGGTCACAGCAAGTCGATCTAAATTACTCTGCATGCAATTGGACCTTCCTTTACTGACTTGGATTGGCTTTCCTCAAATATTATCGTTCTTACATACCTCAAAAGAAACTAAGTCCATCTTACTTGTATCTCAATTAATACTTGACCTTAAGCAAACCTTGTGGGCGAAACAGTGTAATGGAGTGCAATGTTTAACCTTTTTTAATGTAAGAAGAGAGACAGTCTGAAGTGAATAACTTTAAAATCGGTAATGTTTTTACACACAGAATTTCAATGATCGTGAAACACATTTTACACATTCCAAGTGCTTTTCTGAGGTAAGCAAATGATTTTTAATTGTAAGCATGAACGCCATTGCCTTTCATGGATATGAACCCGCATCTTTGACAGGTCAATAGTAGCGTCAAATGCAGGCACCAGCAGCACGCTTCAAGTAGCTGCAAAGTGTCAAAGTAATGCATCTGAAAAACAAACAAAAATTGTTGTCAGAGGCAATTGAATGAACATCTGCCTTCCTCTCCGAATTTTAATTCAAAGTCTGATCGAATCCAGCGACTATGTACGTATTTCTAAGCAAATACTTAAAACTATCTTAGGATACAAATGCGGGAACCAAAATCGAATCTATTTTTAACACCCCTTGAACTGCGGACATGGAGTGGTAGTTAAGCGCATGGGAGTTCCTGAGCTACGCTACATTTCTTCCGTCACATTCGCTCCGCTCAGTAGTTTACATTACAACGACGATGTACTGTAGATCACCAGAACATACAGTAAAAACTGGTCCATGGGGAATCCCATGCTACTACCATATGTGTCTCAGATTATTTTTGGATGCACACTAAATGCCATCGAAAGGGGAGGTTCCGAAGTTCCGAGTAAATTCAATTTTAGGCTCAAATTTGTGTTACATTTTCTTGTCGCTTTATTTTTTACTTTTGGTTCTCCTAATTTGACGATGATCATATGGTCACCCAAGACCTTATTTCAAATGATTTTGTATTTTTATAAAAACACTTTTTAAATTTTAATGACATTCAGAGGTCACAAATATTTTAGGCGTTTCATTTGACGGATGTAATAAATCAGCAAAATGGCCAAACAAACAAATATCCCTGTGGATGATAAAAAGTAAATTTGCGATTAAATTATTTTAAAATAAATAAACAGTCACAACAATTTTACATTTAACAGTATATTAGAAAATATTTTTAAACAGCATAAGTCTATTTTCTTTTAGATTGTATTAAAAATTTATATAATAAAAATGCAATTCTTACTAGCCTTTTTAAAACCCCTCATTTCCGTTTCTTAGATCCTGCAGATGAATGAACTTTTGGACGCTGGTTTTTTCGCATACTACGTTTTCGGTTCTCATTCTTTCGTTCCGCGTTGTCTTCGTTACGCTTTTTAATAAACTCCAGTCGCATGCGCGATTTAACAATCTGCTCCGGCCGCCGCATCTCCTTGTCGTTTCCGCTAAGACGTTTCTTAAGTTCAAGCTTAACGTTGTGTCGCGCATGGCGACTGACTGGGTAACGCTGCGCATGGCTCAGTGGCTTAGCCTTATCGTCATCGCTACCTATATTTTCACGCTGCAGCTGGTCCTCAATCTTTGATTTTTCTTTCCATTCATTGTAGCGTCCAGTTTTAAAGGAGGCAGGAATCCATGCTCCAGACTCGGTTCGAATTTTATTGGCTCGAGGATCCTGCACTGAGACCATTTTCTTCTTGATCCGGTCCCACTTTTTTAGACCAGGCTTGTGTTTCACATCTTGTGATGGATTCCGGTCTGAAACTGAAAACTCTGCATTTTGGGCTTGTCTTTCAAATGTGTTGATGGCGAGGCCATCCTCAGTGTGCTTGTCCGCTGACTGGTACGGCACAAAGTGCTCATTGTCTTTACTGTTAATTTTTCGCCTTTTTTTCTGCTTATCTTTGTAAAGTGCGTCCATGTTTTGAAGCCTCTTGGGTGCAAGGACTTTGTTGAATGTTTTGCTAATAGCTTCCTCGTCAGCGGTAAACATTTGGTCTGAACTTGGTTTTTGCGCATCGGCTTTTTTCTTTGCCTCGTTGATATCCTCGTCTGCGCGCTGCTGCCTAAACTTTTGAATTACTTCTGAGTGCTGGTTACGTTTTTCTTTCATTACAATAAATTGAGTTGATTTTTGTGTGGTGTTAAGTTCAAAAACGGTCTACAATTAAATAATCTATTAGAAGTGTTAAAACTTTGATAGCTGTGATAAACGTACACCACCTGGTCGGAAATTTCTCATTTTGACCAGTATGTCGTGCTTCTCCTCCTGCAATACGCGTTCAGCTGCAGCCACCTTTGCTTGCGACTCTTCAGATTGCCCATTAACTTTGGCAGCTTGGGCTAGGACAGGAGCAGCTGTGAAGAAATCCTCCAACGGCTTGAGCGCAAAGAACTTAATTTTTTTTACGCGCGCATTGGCATCAGTGGATGCTACAGGTCGGGAACTTAGGTACTTTTTGTAAGCGTTTTCGCTGGTGCGCAATACTCCTGCCTGCAATATTTAATAATTTTCAATATAACGCCAGTAGGCTAAAATCCATACTTACAATATTGTGGCTCTTCTTTATATCTGTCACTGTTAAATGTTCTTCCTCGAGCAAATCTTGCGGAATGGTACCCAATGCCGAGCTATCGTTTATATTGAAAGGCCTGTTTAAGAACAAGTGCAAGTCCAGTAGATGGGCTGTGTCGTCTGTTGAAAATATAGAGTAAGCGGTTCCTGTGCGACCAGCCCGAGCGCACCGACCCACCCGATGCACAAAAAGCTTTGGCTTTCCCGGAAAGTGCAAATTGACCACAAAATCTAGACTCGGAATGTCTATTCCACGCGCTGCCACGTCTGTAACAATTAATACGGACACCTTCTTGTTTACAAACTTAGCGGTGTTGATTTTGCGAGCAGCCGGGTCCAAACTCGAATAGACCGAGGAATTAGAAATGCCAGCCTCTGTGAGGATGTACGAAAGCAGTTCCACGTGGTGCTGCGTACCAACAAACACCACGGTCTGAGACTCCGCCGGTATCACATATTTAAGAAGAACCACTAGAGCTGTGTAACGATCGTCCGGTCGGCAGTAAAGAAATTTTAGAGCCAGTGCATCCGGAAGCTTTGACTCAACGTCCAAGCGAATAAGAACTGGATCGTTTAGCCCAGCGCGTGCAAAATCCACTAAAAGCTTTGGAAGGGTTGCTGAAAACATGACCATCTGCCGAGAAGACGGCAATCTGTGCAGAGTTTCGTTTAGCTGCTCGCCAAAGCCCATCTCAAACAGTCGATCGGCTTCATCAAACACAACATACTCTGAAAGATAAAAATCGTTAGTCCTTGTAATGTCTTTTACCGTTCTCACCATACCTATGGAATTGAGTTTTAAGTCCATTTCTACACATAAATGTAGAAATCGACCTGGTGTTGCGACAATAACATCTGGGCATGTATGTATGGCCGAGAACTGGGAGTCCATGGAGTCGCCTCCTAGCACTAGAATAGTCTTTAGCTCCATAAAGCGGCCCAGCTCCTTAATAAACTTGTACGTCTGCACAGCTAGCTCTCGCGTAGGGGACAGGATCAGGGCACGCGCACCCTTGGTTGGCTCGCGCCTCTGCAGCTTTTCAAAAAGTGGAATCAGAAAGCAGGCGGTCTTACCGGAGCCTGTCTTGGCCATGGCCACCACATCGCGTCCTTCGAGGATAAGGGGAATCGTCTTTCGCTGAATAGGAGTCGGTACCTTGTATCCACGCTTAGTGATGCCCTTGATCAACTCGAAACCCAAACCCATAGATTGGAAGCCACCGCTTTTCTTAGCCTTTGGTTTACTGATAATGTCATCGCTTCGTCCGCCATCGTTGTCCAGCGACGGGAACCCGGGCACTTCAATACTTTGCTTCTTCCGCTAACAACTTTTATCAATATACATCCAAAGCAGTTTTAACTTTCCTTACCATTTTTTTGTTTAGACTAAACAAAGCACACGTGCAAAATTCAATACCGTTTAATAATATCGATGTTTCTCGAAACACGGGTGTACCGTATTTTCCTTTCAACTATCGATTACTTTTTCCTTTAAAATTTACTAACGCCATCGTTTTCGGCCTTTTTTTTGTTAAAGTGGTTTGTTTATAACGCTTTTTTATAGTTGTACAAATTTAAATCAAACAAATTATTTAGAACCCGTTTTAGATTTGTAAATAACTATATCAAATGATTTATTTATAGCTCTTTTCACGTTTTTAATTTTTTTTATTAAAATGGGTACCTAATAACCGACTAAAAATGCAATTTAAAGGTAAATAAGTAACTATCAACAATATAAATGTGTTGCAGTTATTTTTCCCATTTATGTATGTTAATACGGTTCTGATATAAAATAGTATGAAATTCTTCGTTTACTGAACGATGAAAAAATGCACTTAACGGTATATGGTTACCTTTTCTTAAAACCTACCTTAACATATTTACAATAAGCCTATCTTAGAACTAGCTAAATGTCATCCCCGAAATCCATGTCCGCCTCCGATTCTCGAACAAGCACCATTTGCTCTAGACGGTCTATGCGCCTAAGCATCTCCTCCTTTTCCCGCTGAAAAGAGTCTGCTCGCCGACGTAATTCTTCGTTTTGCCGTCGGAGCTCGTGCAGCTGACGACAAATTTCGGAAGACGATAGCAACGGCATTACGTGTGGAGATTTCGCCGTCGAAAGCTTTGTGGCATTGACAAATGGTTTGCTGGAAGCCACGCCGTTGTTCGTTGTCCCCTGTCCAGATCCTGCCGGTAGTGAAGGCCGCAGCTGTATCGTCTGCACGGTACCCACCTGACCCCTGAGCGTACTACTGGATGGGAGATTGTTTGCTGGCAGTGTAGAATGGACCACGGATTCGTTTAATCCATGCGACTCCTCCACTATGGTGGTTGGCTCTAAAGGTTTTTGCAATGATGGGAGCTTTAACTAAAAAAAAGAGAAGATGAAAGCAGTTTTTGAGATTTATCTGATTTTCTGCGGCTTAAACCAGAAAAATATTCAAAGAAAGTTAATTAAATTAGTCAGCTATGTGTACAATTTCCACAAACCTGACGAGCCTGCAGCTGGCGCATGTTGACTAGCTTTGTGCCATCGGGAAGCTGACGTACCATTCCAGAACTATTGTAAGGTATAATATTTGGTAAATACTCAACAAAAAATTAAAATCTACGTACCTTGCTAACGATGCTGGAATTTTCTGCAGAGACTTTGTCTGACTGTCCGACCCGCAGAGCTTCTTGAAATCAGTCAACGAGATTATACGTATATTCTGCTCATAAATAAAATGTTTTATGAGAATGTGTTTGGAAAATAATCAAGAATGTTTACCTTGTTCTTGGTAACCCCTGCCGGTGACGGAATGTCTTTTTGCTTAATGACATTCATGCGAATCTTCTGAGGAGAAGAGTTATTAACATTAGTGCGGAGTGCTACTACCGGCGACCTGGCATTTCCATTTGAGGATTGTTTGCAGCTGATAACCGCTTTTGTTTCGTGAAGTAGCATACGTCCACCTTCAGAGAGGACGAGCTGGCGTCCATTCTGCAACGCTGTGTTTAGCATTTCTTTTGAGGCCTGATCATCGTTTTCCTGCACCATATCTGCGATTCCGTGCGTCTTCAACATATTAAGCGCAGAGTTTCCCAGCACATTGGTATCTGCAAGGACAAAATTTTCATTCTTGAACTGACAACACATTATTTTACTTACGCCCTCGCAGGTTTTCCAGAACATCCATTCGTTCTTCCACCGACATTTCCCGGTCATCAAGGCTTTTAGTAATTTCAGGCTCGTCCATAATTGAGTTGACTGCTTCACTAGTTTCTTTCTAAAAATCAATTGGATAATAAAGCATTATAAATCAGTTTTTAGTGCGGATTGGTTCTAAAATCCAAAGTAGAGTATGTTTAAAGTATTAAGAATCTAATGAAACTTGTTAGTTACAAATTATAGATTTTAAAGTACATACTTTGCTCTTATGCGTTTGCCGCTGAAGTTCAATAATCGCAGCGCAGCCAAAAACATCAAGAAATTTTACATTAGTAAGTATAAGTATAAGCCAACCCAAATGTAACTATAACTTACAATTAGCATACAACTATCATAATCAAGTGCAATCGTATTATCGTACTCACTTCCGTTTCTTCATTAAACTTTTTACTGGCCTGTGCTTGCCGCGCAGCTTCAAGTTCTGCTAGCACATCCGCCTGTTCTGTGTAGACAGCCAATGCGATCGGCGTCTTACCAAATTTGGACACCAAGGCTACATCGGCTTGGCACTTGAGCAGCAGGCGGACAATGCCCTTGTGCCTCTTCTCAACTGCCCAATGAAGCGGAGTCATACGAAGCTGGTAAAGAGAAAAATGCGTGTTACTACGACAGTCACCACTTGGAAAACTTATATTGATCCTTGCCATATCACGGGAGTTGACGCTGCACTTTAGAGCTAGCAGTAAGCTAACAACCTGTTCATGCCCGTAGTAGCAGGCTAAGTGTAGCGGAGTCCGGTCCACCTTGGTCTTGGCGTCCATGTTAATGCCTCCTTGCAGAAGGATCTCGCAGATCTCCAACTGGTTGTTCATAGCAGCAAAGTGCAGCGCCGACATACCAAGCCAGTCGGACGCGAAGGGCGCACCATGGGCCAGCGCTGTCTTCACCCCAGCCACATCGCTGTCCCTCGCACACTGAAGCAATTGCTTGCCCAAGTCCACGCATGTGGCGGGCCCCAGCAGGTTTCCCTTCTTTTGTTGGACTTCTCCTTCGGTACGCTAGAAATTAAATCATCGTTAGTGTTTCTCTGAAGCAGTGCTACCTCACAACTCACAATCTCGTAGTGCATCAGGTTCGAGTTTTCTATGGGGTAGACATGGCCATCTGCTCGGAGAGTAGCAACAACTTTGCTAGTGCCGTGACTGTGCATCTTAGCAGGAGAACACTTTCAGCAGCGATGGAAGGAATCCAGTTAGCATCACTGTAATAAGTTTATTAAGCGACGGCCAAAACTCGCTTTAAATATAATGTTTACGTTTTTAGAACTCAATTGTTATCTAAAGAAAACACAAAACCGATAGCACAATCGATATAACAATGGATAATATCGATTTATCAACATTTTTTCTAGCGTGATTTTAGCTATAGTAGCTGAAACATAAAAGCCAACTATGGTATTCACCGCCACGCAGTTTATATTATGACTAATGTTACGTTGTGTCTCTAATTTTATACCGTACGCCCTGTTGTATTTATACCCTAACGCGAATATGTTAAAACCATGGTTACTTACCTTTTCTGTTAAAAACCCGTGCGTATTAACTTTCGGGTTCTTAACACGGCTGCAGGTATTTTTAACATATTGTGATTATGGTAACACACTGTTATTTAACATTTCTGTTTAAAGTATCTACGTGTTAACATTTAGGGTTCTTGTCTTGGCTGTTGGTATTTTTAACATAATTACAAAATGTTAGCATACTATGTTATTTAACACTTCTGTTTAATAGCAGCTGCGTATTAACATTTCGGGTTCTTGTCAAGGCTGTAGGTATTTTTAACATAATAAAAGCACGCTTAGACGCTATGTTATTTAACATTTTTGTTAAAAACCCACTGTTTATTATCTTTTCAGGTTCTTGTGTCTGATGTAGGTAATTTTCCTAACTTAGCAATTGTGTTTTTTTTTCTAAAATAAAGTAAAATAAATGGCAACGATGCTAAAATGCTATTTATCAAAATAGTAAAATAAACAAAATGAAATGCAATGACATGGTTATGATATTTATAAAAGTACTTAAAAAAGACATGAATACACAACTGCATTTGGCAAAACTGCTGGCCCAATCCATATATATAATCAATGCACATGTAGATTTCTTTTTACATATTTTACTTGTTGAAAATATGTCTGTGATATTGGGAAGGATATACATATACATATGTTGTGTGTTAAATTTGAGATGGCAATAGTGCATTACGTCTGCAGGGGCACTATATCACGGTAGTCAGAACGAGACGACAACGCTACCATATTAAGCACAACGCAACAGTCCCGCCCGCTAACGCACACTCAAATAAAGCGACGCCACCTGTGGTTTGGCCAATTCCGTTGTTGTTCGTATAGTTCTTTGTGTCTGTTCTTGCCTATTGTGCTCTGTGTAACTAAAAACATTAAAACTATTAAAAAAAAAAAATGCGCATCACGCTAAGCGTCGCTTTCAATTACAAAACTTTTGTTTTTGCCGGCGTCGTTCAAAAAACACCATTTCCCGCCATTACAGCGCCGTCGTTGGTTTAGCTTATACCCCGCGTCGGCCAATATCGCAGAGTGCTGAGAGCAGAGGCGCACCCGTTATGCTTTGATCGCTTATCATTTGTGCGTTTGCTATTTTGCTTTTACTTGTGTTAAAGAATATAGAATACCTTTGCAAGAGTCCGCGGCGCGTTATTGTTAACATCGTTAAAAAACCGTTTGCCATAAAATGGTGGCGTTGTTTGTTTGGCTCGTACACATATTTATATGCATATGTTTGCATGTATGTCCGCTCGTGTGTCAATAGCCGAAGCGCCACTGCTCGCGTCGCATCCGGAGTGCAAATCAGCACTTAAACCACATCCCGCCATTCTGCAATCGTTCGCTATTTAGAGCGCTTTTTGATTCAGTGTTATTGGTAATAAATGGAATAAATCGACGCGGTAATGATAACTTGCAAGGTGCCGTTGCTTGGGTGACGTATACACATGTACAAATGCATGTATAACTATTCATTGGTGTGCTCAAAGCCTAAGCAAGTCTGCTCGCGTCGCGACCGAAGTGCAAAATAAGCCCCCGAGCCGCAGTTAGCCATTCTGCGTTCTCTTGTCATTTGGTGCGGTTGTCTGCTTGGCTCTATTGACATTGACATATACACACACATTTATAAAAAGTGCACTCGGTCACCAAAGCGCGAAGCGTCGTTTCTTGCTGAGCCGTTTGCGTTTCTAAAGCCAACCACTTGTTGCCAGCATCGTAGCTTGCATAGAATAAATGCAACCGATAATTTGCCCGCCACTTTTTAATGTTTTGTTGTTTGGTAAGGGGACTTGTTTTGTTCTCTCGTTGTGAAAAAAATAATATGGGGCGTCAGTGTTATTTTTACAACAAATTTAATCAAGTCGGAATTGTATTTCAAAAAATGTTTTGCCAGTAATTTACTACAAGTGAATGTAAATATATCAAAAATTTTAAGTTGTGTTAGATACAATTTTGAGTCAATTAGCACACGCAATAATTTAACATATTTAAATAAATCTTTACGGTTTTTTTTCGGACAAAAAAGCGCTTTGCCATATTGTCTGCACACTTCTTGTTTTTGCCGTCGCCGTATTAAAAATACGCTGTTCTACTTTTGTTTTCTTTTTCATTGTAAGATGCAGTTGTTGTAAATAAATAAATGAATGTAGTAAAATTGCGTGCCAATTAAGATTTATGTGCTTTTCAAGTATCAATATTTTATATTTTAATGCTTTTATTTATTTTCAGTGTCAAAAAACAGCAGTTTAATTGCGGTTAGCGGAAAGCACATCATCAGAGATTATTTCAATATCCCAATTTTCACTTTTCGCGGAGAAAAAGCGATTTATTAAGCTTCCTCCTATTTTAATAAAAGTGGTTCAGCTTGCTTGTTGCGGAGCGGAATAGAATTAAGTGCCACCAATATATTTTTGTATGTATTTATTTTTATTTTACAATTTTAAATCTCACTCCTTTCTTTTATTTCCAGAGTATAGGAATTGTGGTTTGTTGACGTTTAGCGGGAAGTGAAACAACTAAAATATATTTAATGGCTCAAATTTAAGTAGCCGAAAGGTTGCAATTCTTTACCAAAGGTTGCTTCTATCCGCATACAAGACGTTTGGTTTGCTCAATGCAGAATAGAGAAAAACTAAATGAAAATAAACTGCAGTATGTATACTTTGTATTTTGTTGTTTCGTAGCTTACTTCTTTGCTTTATTTTCAGTGTTTAATCAACTAACGGATTAATGAATGTTAATAGAAAGTGAAACAAAGATCACGTCAATTGTCTTATAATGAATACAGTGGAAAAAAGCTGCAATTTATCCAGACGCATTCATCTATCATTATAAAAGAGGTGCGTACACATTTTAATAAACGTATACAAGACAAGGGGTACCTTTAAGCAGTTTGTCATATTTTATTGAAACAAAAAACTAGCATGAGATTAGACCAACTTTTTCTTTCAATTATTTTCAAAAACAATTGTTTGGACATAAATGAGCATACCTAAAGTTAATAATTAAGAGTAAGCCAATAATAATTTTAAAGTTTTATTAGGCTTTTCTTTTACACCCGCCCAACTAGTGACGTTTAGCTGCCATCGTAAAAAGAAAAACTTACGTGACCTGCCAATCGTCGGTTTTTCTTTGTAAAGGGGTGTGTTTTTCGTGCCGCCTATATATACATATATACATATATATATATCTCTGTACTGCTCTCTTGTACTTTAAAGGAATAACCCCCGCTGCCGCTAGACCTAACTCTAGCGCCATTGGACATTCCTCTTTTTGGAACTTTCGTGGTTGTTGGTTGTTCTGCTTGTACATAGTTATGTATGGCATGTTTAGTGTACGGAAATTTTATAATATTGTATAATTTTTTACACGTTGTCTTTTAATACAAGCACCTCAGTGGCAACGCTCAACTTTTACCGTAAAAGAGATAATAGCGGGACATTTGTTTACATTGCTTATTTGGAGCTTTTTTTATCGTTCGTCTTTGTTTATATAGCTGTACTGCTCTCTCACCCGTAAAAAGTATACAGGTTGTTGCCACATCGCAAAAACAAAACACCGCGGCCGGGAATGTTTTTTGTTGACTGTAATTACACGCTACTCTTGTAGAAAAAGAGTACATGAATTACATATGAATTATATTTGAAATCTATGTAGTTATACTGATAATGCGGGTTATTAAGTGATGAATTGTACATAAACTACCGATTGTTTATATATTATTTGCACATTAACAAGAAACAATATTACCAGGAAAAGAAGAAAAGCTGTTCCGCGTATTTTTTTGCGACGCCAATACTGACCAACAGATGTTCGAAAAAAAACGCGAGTTTGTTTATATTTTATTTGAACATAATAAGAATCAGTGTTACCAGAAAAAAAAGGCGAATGGTATTTGGATAAAGTTCGACTCGCCGAGAGTGACCAACAGATGTGCAAAAAAAGACGCAAATCTGGACGGTTTTTTTTTTTGTGACGCCGAAGCTCAGTCCGCGGCAACGCAAATTCTTTTGGCACCAAAGAGAAATACAGATACAGAATATATAAAAAAATAATATTATCAGGAAAAAAAGACGAATGGCACAATGGTAAATGTTGCGATGCCGCCACTGACCAACAGATGTTGAAAGAAAAAGAGCAAGTCTGGAATGTTTTTATTTGTGACGACAGTGCTAAGCCCGCAGCGACGCAAATTCTTTTGGCGCCAATAGAAAAGTACGCATATAGAACTTATACTTTTTGTTGAACTTTACAAGTGTTTCACTTAAAGGAAAGAGAAGTTGTAGTTCAATTATAAATTAACTACAGGTAAATTGAAAACAATTTATACATAAAGTGTAGAGAAAAGAGGAATTAATTACATGTGAGTTATAAATAATTATATTATTGTTTATAATTGAACTATTGTACTGCAAAGGGGAAGAGCCATGCAGATTACTAATAGTTGGAGGCTGGTTAAACGTAAACTAATTATGCAATAGAGAAATGCATACATTTATATACCTAACTTATAGGTAACATGAGAGTGAATTATTTAAGTCTTTTACTTATCTAAAGAGGAATGATAGGTGAATTATGAATTGATTACAGGTGAATTATAAACAAATTATGCATAGAGTATACATAAAATATAAAGTAATTACATGTTTTTTATAAATAATTTTACTAGTTTTTCAGATTGCATTATTTATTGTAAAGGAAAAAAGCTTTGCAGTTTACGATTGGTTTCTGGTTGGTTATATGTAGAATTTTTATATAATTTACCCAAACTTATGCACATTTTTTATTTATTGTAGGTGAACTATGAATTTTGCTGTGTAAAGGAAGAGCTTTGCCGTACGCTGACTGGATTTTGATTGTTATCCGAGGAAAGGTTCCGCATCGATTGACATGCTATATAGATAATTTATGTATGTGGCTTATACATGGTAAGTACTTGATGAATACATGCTATCTAGATAATATAAAAGAAAAACATGCGTTATATTTATTTTGTTATTTAGTAACGTACACTTTACTGCATGGTTGTGCCCTTTTGATATTCAAGTACATAATTTACAATACATTTAACAACATCTCAAGGCCGACAATTTTTAAGGGTGTTGCGGGACATTACCATTTATAATACAAGGCGTTTATAAATAAGTGTCTTTGTACTGATTGACGCTGCATCATATTAGGCGTTATTATTATACGTTGCTTTGAATATATGCTGTCGTCCTAAAAGTAGGCTGTAGTTTTCTAGCACGGGCTGGTTTGTTGTAGAGGTCGCTTTATTTAGGGTTACCGTATAAATAAAAGGCGCTCTAAAACTTTCTACTCTGAAATAGGTAACGCCTTATATTTAAGTGTATTTTATAGTGCCTTCCGCTTGATACAAGAGGGAGCTAGTAAATAAAATGTGTCAAGTGTATACTGGATACTATTATTCAAATTATTTAAATAGTGAATAATGTTTATTAATACGCTTTTTTACAGGTGTAATATTCGACGCAAGCGTTACATAGGAATTGGCGATAACACAACAGACATACGGATACATAATGTTGTCTATAACAGAGGCTCTTTCCAGTATACGGCCCTTTGTAGAGAAACTGACTCACATTATTGGCGTTGTTTAACAGATAACATGAAGAAGAGGACACTAAGGGATCGCTAACCAACACATCATATGCTCCTATATATTGGACTCCTTCAAGCGGACGACGATTGATGGTATCAATGTTGTTTGATAGACGGCGCTGTAAAACTAAAGGCGCATTACACGTCCGTCTCTAGGTTACATACATGAACAAATAAGACATACCAAAGACAATTTGGATTATATTAAGGATAACGCAAATGTTATACCACACTAGTGATGGTAGAACAATAATAAGAAATGTTAATACTTAAGAATGTTAACCTAAGCAAAAATTGTAAACAAAGCAAAGATTGCACTATATAGATATTGCACTCAGAGCTGTAAGAATATGTTAAAAGTATCTTAAGTAGTCGTAAACAATGTATACACAATGTTCCGAACGATGTTATTAGTTTAAGCAACTGTTAAGCCGTATATAATGTAACACAATGAGCTTGTACACATAGTTAAGCTAGACATAAGTAACGTTCAGCCAATTGCCAGACAATGTTAAGATAATCAATGAGGTAGAAAGGAAGAAAACGACTCAAAGAAGGAAAAGGAGCCCAAGAAGACTGCCAAGGAGTCCAAGAAAGAAACCCCCAAAGCCGCAGAGCAAAACAAAAACAATGATCAGTCCACGATTGATCTCTTTACAGCCAAGAAAGCGGACACCAGCAAGAAAGAGAAGCCAGAAGTTAAGACTGCGGAGAAAGGCAAGAAGAAAGATCAAAACACCAACGATTCCAAGCCAAAAGAAGCTCCCAAAAAGGATACACCAAAAACCTTAGGGAAGCCAAAGAAGGAGGAATCAGTAGAAAAGAGCAACAAAGAAGAAAAGTCGCAGAAAGAAAAAGAAGAAGACTCACCTGCCGCCAGTAATCAAAAAGAAACAAGCAGGAAGAGTAAAGGCAAAAAACAGAAGGAGGAGGTCAACCAGAAGGAAGAAAACGACTCAAGGAAGGAAAAGGACCCCAAGAAGACTACCAAGAAGTACAAGAAAGAACCCCCTAAATATTGTTTATTAATACGCTTTTTTACAGGTTCAACATTCGACGCAAGCGTTACATAGGAATTGGCAATAACACAACAGACATACGGATACATAATGTTGTCTATAACAGAGGCTCTTTCCAGTATACGGCCCTTTGTAGAGAAACTGACTCACATTATTGGCGTTGTTTAACAGATAACATGAAGAAGAGGACACTAACGGATCGCTAACCAACACATCATATGCTCCTATATATTGGACTCCTTCAAGCGGACGACGATTGATGGTATCAATGTTGTTTGATAGACGGCGCTGTAAAACTAAAGGCGCATTACACGTCCGTCTCTAGGTTACATACATGAACAAATAAGACATACCAAAGACAATTTGGATTATATTAAGGATAACGCAAATGTTATACCACACTAGTGATGGTAGAACAATAATAAGAAATGTTAATACTTAAGAATGTTAACCTAAGCAAAAATTGTAAACAAAGCAAAGATTGCACTATATAGATACTGCACTCAGAGCTGTAAGAATATGTTAAAAGTATCTTAAGTAGTCGTAAACAATGTATACACAATGTTCCGAACGATGTTATTAGTTTAAGCAACTGTTAAGCCGTATATAATGTAACACAATGGGCTTGTACACATAGTTAAGCTAGACATAAGTAACGTTCAGCCAATTGCCAGACAATGTTAAGATAATCAATGAGGTAGAAAGGAAGAAAACGACTCAAAGAAGGAAAAGGAGCCCAAGAAGACTGCCAAGGAGTCCAAGAAAGAAACCCCCAAAGCCGCAGAGCAAAACAAAAACAATGATCAGTCCACGATTGATCTCTTTACAGCCAAGAAAGCGGACACCAGCAAGAAAGAGAAGCCAGAAGTTAAGACTGCGGAGAAAGGCAAGAAGAAAGATCAAAACACCAACGATTCCAAGCCAAAAGAAGCTCCCAAAAAGGATACACCAAAAACCTTAGGGAAGCCAAAGAAGGAGGAATCAGTAGAAAAGAGCAACAAAGAAGAAAAGTCGCAGAAAGAAAAAGAAGAAGACTCACCTGCCGCCAGTAATCAAAAAGAAACAAGCAGGAAGAGTAAAGGCAAAAAACAGAAGGAGGAGGTCAACCAGAAGGAAGAAAACGACTCAAGGAAGGAAAAGGACCCCAAGAAGACTACCAAGAAGTACAAGAAAGAACCCCCTAAATATTGTTTATTAATACGCTTTTTTACAGGTTCAACATTCGACGCAAGCGTTACATAGGAATTGGCAATAACACAACAGACATACGGATACATAATGTTGTCTATAACAGAGGCTCTTTCCAGTATACGGCCCTTTGTAGAGAAACTGACTCACATTATTGGCGTTGTTTAACAGATAACATGAAGAAGAGGACACTAACGGATCGCTAACCAACACATCATATGCTCCTATATATTGGACTCCTTCAAGCGGACGACGATTGATGGTATCAATGTTGTTTGATAGACGGCGCTGTAAAACTAAAGGCGCATTACACGTCCGTCTCTAGGTTACATACATGAACAAATAAGACATACCAAAGACAATTTGGATTATATTAAGGATAACGCAAATGTTATACCACACTAGTGATGGTAGAACAATAATAAGAAATGTTAATACTTAAGAATGTTAACCTAAGCAAAAATTGTAAACAAAGCAAAGATTGCACTATATAGATACTGCACTCAGAGCTGTAAGAATATGTTAAAAGTATCTTAAGTAGTCGTAAACAATGTATACACAATGTTCCGAACGATGTTATTAGTTTAAGCAACTGTTAAGCCGTATATAATGTAACACAATGGGCTTGTACACATAGTTAAGCTAGACATAAGTAACGTTCAGCCAATTGCCAGACAATGTTAAGATAATCAATGAGGTAGAAAGGAAGAAAACGACTCAAAGAAGGAAAAGGAGCCCAAGAAGACTGCCAAGGAGTCCAAGAAAGAAACCCCCAAAGCCGCAGAGCAAAACAAAAACAATGATCAGTCCACGATTGATCTCTTTACAGCCAAGAAAGCGGACACCAGCAAGAAAGAGAAGCCAGAAGTTAAGACTGCGGAGAAAGGCAAGAAGAAAGATCAAAACACCAACGATTCCAAGCCAAAAGAAGCTCCCAAAAAGGATACACCAAAAACCTTAGGGAAGCCAAAGAAGGAGGAATCAGTAGAAAAGAGCAACAAAGAAGAAAAGTCCCAGAAAGAAAAAGAAGAAGACTCACCTGCCGCCAGTAATCAAAAATAAACAAGCAGGAAGAGTAAAGGCAAAAAACAGAAGGAGGAGGTCAACCAGAAGGAAGAAAACGACCCAAGGAAGGAAAAGGACCCCAAGAAGACTACCAAGAAGTACAAGAAAGAACCCCCTAAATATTGTTTATTAATACGCTTTTTTACAGGTTCAACATTCGACGCAAGCGTTACATAGGAATTGGCAATAACACAACAGACATACGGATACATAATGTTGTCTATAACAGAGGCTCTTTCCAGTATACGGCCCTTTGTAGAGAAACTGACTCACATTATTGGCGTTGTTTAACAGATAACATGAAGAAGAGGACACTAACGGATCGCTAACCAACACATCATATGCTCCTATATATTGGACTCCTTCAAGCGGACGACGATTGATGGTATCAATGTTGTTTGATAGACGGCGCTGTAAAACTAAAGGCGCATTACACGTCCGTCTCTAGGTTACATACATGAACAAATAAGACATACCAAAGACAATTTGGATTATATTAAGGATAACGCAAATGTTATACCACACTAGTGATGGTAGAACAATAATAAGAAATGTTAATACTTAAGAATGTTAACCTAAGCAAAAATTGTAAACAAAGCAAAGATTGCACTATATAGATACTGCACTCAGAGCTGTAAGAATATGTTAAAAGTATCTTAAGTAGTCGTAAACAATGTATACACAATGTTCCGAACGATGTTATTAGTTTAAGCAACTGTTAAGCCGTATATAATGTAACACAATGAGCTTGTACACATAGTTAAGCTAGACATAAGTAACGTTCAGCCAATTGCCAGACAATGTTAAGATAATCAATGAGGTAGAAAGGAAGAAAACGACTCAAAGAAGGAAAAGGAGCCCAAGAAGACTGCCAAGGAGTCCAAGAAAGAAACCCCCAAAGCCGCAGAGCAAAACAAAAACAATGATCAGTCCACGATTGATCTCTTTACAGCCAAGAAAGCGGACACCAGCAAGAAAGAGAAGCCAGAAGTTAAGACTGCGGAGAAAGGCAAGAAGAAAGATCAAACCACAGACGATTCCAAGCCAAAAGAAGCTCCCAAAAAGGATACACCAAAACCTTAGGGAAGCCAAAGAAGGAGGAATCAGTAGAAAAGAGCAACAAAGAAGAAAAGTCGCAGAAAGAAAAAGAAGAAGACTCACCTGCCGCCAGTAATCAAAAAGAAACAAGCAGGAAGAGTAAAGGCAAAAAACAGAAGGAGGAGGTCAACCAGAAGGAAGAAAACGACTCAAGGAAGGAAAAGGACCCCAAGAAGACTACCAAGAAGTACAAGAAAGAACCCCTAAATATTGTTTATTAATACGCTTTTTACAGGTTCAACATTCGACGCAAGCGTTACATAGGAATTGGCAATAACACAACAGACATACGGATACATAATGTTGTCTATAACAGAGGCTCTTTCCAGTATACGGCCCTTTGTAGAGAAACTGACTCACATTATTGGCGTTGTTTAACAGATAACATGAAGAAGAGGACACTAACGGATCGCTAACCAACACATCATATGCTCCTATATATTGGACTCCTTCAAGCGGACGACGATTGATGGTATCAATGTTGTTTGATAGACGGCGCTGTAAAACTAAAGGCGCATTACACGTCCGTCTCTAGGTTACATACATGAACAAATAAGACATACCAAAGACAATTTGGATTATATTAAGGATAACGCAAATGTTATACCACACTAGTGATGGTAGAACAATAATAAGAAATGTTAATACTTAAGAATGTTAACCTAAGCAAAAATTGTAAACA
The DNA here is from genome assembly GCF_018153835.1 of Drosophila eugracilis. Lineage (NCBI taxonomy): Eukaryota > Metazoa > Arthropoda > Insecta > Diptera > Drosophilidae > Drosophila > Drosophila eugracilis. Next base: position 6,536 of record NW_024572964.1, on the reverse strand, counting down.
AAGCAAAGATTGCACTATATAGATACTGCACTCAGAGCTGTAAGAATATGTTAAAAGTATCTTAAGTAGTCGTAAACAATGTATACACAATGTTCCGAACGATGTTATTAGTTTAAGCAACTGTTAAGCCGTATATAATGTAACACAATGAGCTTGTACACATAGTTAAGCTAGACATAAGTAACGTTCAGCCAATTGCCAGACAATGTTAAGATAATCAATGAGGTAGAAAGGAAGAAAACGACTCAAAGAAGGAAAAGGAGCCCAAGAAGACTGCCAAGGAGTCCAAGAAAGAAACCCCCAAAGCCGCAGAGCAAAACAAAAACAATGATCAGTCCACGATTGATCTCTTTACAGCCAAGAAAGCGGACACCAGCAAGAAAGAGAAGCCAGAAGTTAAGACTGCGGAGAAAGGCAAGAAGAAAGATCAAAACACCAACGATTCCAAGCCAAAAGAAGCTCCCAAAAAGGATACACCAAAAACCTTAGGGAAGCCAAAGAAGGAGGAATCAGTAGAAAAGAGCAACAAAGAAGAAAAGTCGCAGAAAGAAAAAGAAGAAGACTCACCTGCCGCCAGTAATCAAAAAGAAACAAGCAGGAAGAGTAAAGGCAAAAAACAGAAGGAGGAGGTCAACCAGAAGGAAGAAAACGACTCAAGGAAGGAAAAGGACCCCAAGAAGACTACCAAGAAGTACAAGAAAGAACCCCCTAAATATTGTTTATTAATACGCTTTTTTACAGGTTCAACATTCGACGCAAGCGTTACATAGGAATTGGCAATAACACAACAGACATACGGATACATAATGTTGTCTATAACAGAGGCTCTTTCCAGTATACGGCCCTTTGTAGAGAAACTGACTCACATTATTGGCGTTGTTTAACAGATAACATGAAGAAGAGGACACTAACGGATCGCTAACCAACACATCATATGCTCCTATATATTGGACTCCTTCAAGCGGACGACGATTGATGGTATCAATGTTGTTTGATAGACGGCGCTGTAAAACTAAAGGCGCATTACACGTCCGTCTCTAGGTTACATACATGAACAAATAAGACATACCAAAGACAATTTGGATTATATTAAGGATAACGCAAATGTTATACCACACTAGTGATGGTAGAACAATAATAAGAAATGTTAATACTTAAGAATGTTAACCTAAGCAAAAATTGTAAACAAAGCAAAGATTGCACTATATAGATACTGCACTCAGAGCTGTAAGAATATGTTAAAAGTATCTTAAGTAGTCGTAAACAATGTATACACAATGTTCCGAACGATGTTATTAGTTTAAGCAACTGTTAAGCCGTATATAATGTAACACAATGAGCTTGTACACATAGTTAAGCTAGACATAAGTAACGTTCAGCCAATTGCCAGACAATGTTAAGATAATCAATGAGGTAGAAAGGAAGAAAACGACTCAAAGAAGGAAAAGGAGCCCAAGAAGACTGCCAAGGAGTCCAAGAAAGAAACCCCCAAAGCCGCAGAGCAAAACAAAAACAATGATCAGTCCACGATTGATCTCTTTACAGCCAAGAAAGCGGACACCAGCAAGAAAGAGAAGCCAGAAGTTAAGACTGCGGAGAAAGGCAAGAAGAAAGATCAAACCACAGACGATTCCAAGCCAAAAGAAGCTCCCAAAAAGGATACACCAAAAACCTTAGGGAAGCCAAAGAAGGAGGAATCAGTAGAAAAGAGCAACAAAGAAGAAAAGTCCCAGAAAGAAAAAGAAGAAGACTCACCTGCCGCCAGTAATCAAAAATAAACAAGCAGGAAGAGTAAAGGCAAAAAACAGAAGGAGGAGGTCAACCAGAAGGAAGAAAACGACTCAAGGAAGGAAAAGGACCCCAAGAAGACTACCAAGAAGTACAAGAAAGAACCCCTAAATATTGTTTATTAATACGCTTTTTTACAGGTTCAACATTCGACGCAAGCGTTACATAGGAATTGGCGATAACACAACAGACATACGGATACATAATGTTGTCTATAACAGAGGCTCTTTCCAGTATACGGCCCTTTGTAGAGAAACTGACTCACATTATTGGCGTTGTTTAACAGATAACATGAAGAAGAGGACACTAACGGATCGCTAACCAACACATCATATGCTCCTATATATTGGACTCCTTCAAGCGGACGACGATTGATGGTATCAATGTTGTTTGATAGACGGCGCTGTAAAACTAAAGGCGCATTACACGTCCGTCTCTAGGTTACATACATGAACAAATAAGACATACCAAAGACAATTTGGATTATATTAAGGATAACGCAAATGTTATACCACACTAGTGATGGTAGAACAATAATAAGAAATGTTAATACTTAAGAATGTTAACCTAAGCAAAAATTGTAAACAAAGCAAAGATTGCACTATATAGATACTGCACTCAGAGCTGTAAGAATATGTTAAAAGTATCTTAAGTAGTCGTAAACAATGTATACACAATGTTCCGAACGATGTTATTAGTTTAAGCAACTGTTAAGCCGTATATAATGTAACACAATGAGCTTGTACACATAGTTAAGCTAGACATAAGTAACGTTCAGCCAATTGCCAGACAATGTTAAGATAATCAATGAGGTAGAAAGGAAGAAAACGACTCAAAGAAGGAAAAGGAGCCCAAGAAGACTGCCAAGGAGTCCAAGAAAGAAACCCCCAAAGCCGCAGAGCAAAACAAAAACAATGATCAGTCCACGATTGATCTCTTTACAGCCAAGAAAGCGGACACCAGCAAGAAAGAGAAGCCAGAAGTTAAGACTGCGGAGAAAGGCAAGAAGAAAGATCAAACCACAGACGATTCCAAGCCAAAAGAAGCTCCCAAAAAGGATACACCAAAAAACCTTAGGGAAGCCAAAGAAGGAGGAATCAGTAGAAAAGAGCAACAAAGAAGAAAAAGTCCCAGAAAGAAAAAGAAGAAGACTCACCTGCCGCCAGTAATCAAAAATAAACAAGCAGGAAGAGTAAAGGCAAAAAACAGAAGGAGGAGGTCAACCAGAAGGAAGAAAACGACTCAAGGAAGGAAAAGGACCCCAAGAAGACTACCAAGAAGTACAAGAAAGAACCCCCTAAATATTGTTTATTAATACGCTTTTTTACAGGTTCAACATTCGACGCAAGCGTTACATAGGAATTGGCGATAACACAACAGACATACGGATACATAATGTTGTCTATAACAGAGGCTCTTTCCAGCATACGGCCCTTTGTAGAGAAACTGACTCACATTATTGGCGTTGTTTAACAGATAACATGAAGAAGAGGACACTAACGGATCGCTAACCAACACATCATATGCTCCTATATATTGGACTCCTTCAAGCGGACGACGATTGATGGTATCAATGTTGTTTGATAGACGGCGCTGTAAAACTAAAGGCGCATTACACGTCCGTCTCTAGGTTACATACATGAACAAATAAGACATACCAAAGACAATTTGGATTATATTAAGGATAACGCAAATGTTATACCACACTAGTGATGGTAGAACAATAATAAGAAATGTTAATACTTAAGAATGTTAACCTAAGCAAAAATTGTAAACAAAGCAAAGATTGCACTATATAGATACTGCACTCAGAGCTGTAAGAATATGTTAAAAGTATCTTAAGTAGTCGTAAACAATGTATACACAATGTTCCGAACGATGTTATTAGTTTAAGCAACTGTTAAGCCGTATATAATGTAACACAATGAGCTTGTACACATAGTTAAGCTAGACATAAGTAACGTTCAGCCAATTGCCAGACAATGTTAAGATAATCAATGAGGTAGAAAGGAAGAAAACGACTCAAAGAAGGAAAAGGAGCCCAAGAAGACTGCCAAGGAGTCCAAGAAAGAAACCCCCAAAGCCGCAGAGCAAAACAAAAACAATGATCAGTCCACGATTGATCTCTTTACAGCCAAGAAAGCGGACACCAGCAAGAAAGAGAAGCCAGAAGTTAAGACTGCGGAGAGAAAGGCAAGAAGAAAGATCAAACCACAGACGATTCCAAGCCAAAAGAAGCTCCCAAAAAGGATACACCAAAAACCTTAGGGAAGCCAAAGAAGGAGGAATCAGTAGAAAAGAGCAACAAAGAAGAAAAGTCCCAGAAAGAAAAAGAAGAAGACTCACCTGCCGCCAGTAATCAAAAATAAACAAGCAGGAAGAGTAAAGGCAAAAAACAGAAGGAGGAGGTCAACCAGAAGGAAGAAAACGACTCAAGGAAGGAAAAGGACCCCAAGAAGACTACCAAGAAGTACAAGAAAGAACCCCCTAAATATTGTTTATTAATACGCTTTTTTACAGGTTCAACATTCGACGCAAGCGTTACATAGGAATTGGCGATAACACAACAGACATACGGATACATAATGTTGTCTATAACAGAGGCTCTTTCCAGCATACGGCCCTCTGTAGAGAAACTGACTCACATTATTGGCGTTGTTTAACAGATAACATGAAGAAGAGGACACTAACGGATCGCTAACCAACACATCATATGCTCCTATATATTGGACTCCTTCAAGCGGACGACGATTGATGGTATCAATGTTGTTTGATAGACGGCGCTGTAAAACTAAAGGCGCATTACACGTCCGTCTCTAGGTTACATACATGAACAAATAAGACATACCAAAAGACAATTTGGATTATATTAAGGATAACGCAAATGTTATACCACACTAGTGATGGTAGAACAATAATAAGAAATGTTAATACTTAAGAATGTTAACCTAAGCAAAAATTGTAAACAAAGCAAAGATTGCACTATATAGATACTGCACTCAGAGCTGTAAGAATATGTTAAAAGTATCTTAAGTAGTCGTAAACAATGTATACACAATGTTCCGAACGATGTTATTAGTTTAAGCAACTGTTAAGCCGTATATAATGTAACACAATGAGCTTGTACACATAGTTAAGCTAGACATAAGTAACGTTCAGCCAATTGCCAGACAATGTTAAGATAATCAATGAGGTAGAAAGGAAGAAAACGACTCAAAGAAGGAAAAGGAGCCCAAGAAGACTGCCAAGGAGTCCAAGAAAGAAACCCCCAAAGCCGCAGAGCAAAACAAAAACAATGATCAGTCCACGATTGATCTCTTTACAGCCAAGAAAGCGGACACCAGCAAGAAAGAGAAGCCAGAAGTTAAGACTGCGGAGAAAGGCAAGAAGAAAGATCAAACCACAGACGATTCCAAGCCAAAAGAAGCTCCCAAAAAGGATACACCAAAAACCTTAGGGAAGCCAAAGAAGGAGGAATCAGTAGAAAAGAGCAACAAAGAAGAAAAGTCCCAGAAAGAAAAGAAGAAGACTCACCTGCCGCCAGTAATCAAAAAGAAACAAGCAGGAAGAGTAAAGGCAAAAAACAGGAAGGAGGAGGTCAACCAGAAGGAAGAAAACGACTCCAAGGAAGGAAAAGGACCCCAAGAAGACCTACCAAGAAGTACAAGAAAAGAACCCCAAATATTGTTTATTAATACGCTTTTTTACAGGTTCAACATTCGACGCAAGCGTTACATAGGAATTGGCGATAACACAACAGACAATCGGATACATGAGGTTGGCTATAACAGAGGCTCTTTCCAGTATACGGCCCTCTGTAGAGAAACTGACTCACATTATTGGCGTTGTTTTAACAGATAACATGAAGAAGAGGACACTAACGGATCGCTAACCAACACATCATATGCTCCTATATATTGACTCCTTCAAGCGGACGACGATTGATGGTATCAATGTTGTTTGATAGACGGCGCTGCAAAACTAAAGGCGCATTACACGTCCGTCTCTAGGTTACATACATGAACAAATAAGACATACCAAAGACAATTTGGATTATATTAAGGATAACGCAAAATGTTATACCACACTAGTGATGGTAGAACAATAATAAGAAATGTTAATACTTAAGAATGTTAACCTAAGCAAAATTGTAAAAAAACAAAGCAAAGATTGCACTATATAGATATTGCACTCAGAGCTGTAAGAATATGTTAAAAGTATCTTAAGTAGTCGTAAACAATGTATACACAATGTTCCGAACGATGTTATTAGTTTAAGCAACTGTTAAGCCGTATATAATGTAACACAATGAGCTTGTTACACATAGTTAAGCTAGACATAAGTAACGTTCAGCCAATTGCCAGACAATGTTAAGATAATCAATGAGGTAGAAAGGAAGAAACATGACTCAAAGAAGGAAAAGGAGCCCAAGAAGACTGCCATGAGTCCAAGAAAGAAACCCCAAAGCCGCAGAGCAAACAAAACAATGATCAGTCCACGACGATCTCTTTACAGCCAAGAAAGCGGACACCAGCAAGAAAGAGAAGCCAGAAGTTAAGACTGCGGAGAAAGGCAAGAAGAAAGATCAAACCACAGACGATTCCAAGCCAAAAGAAGCTCCCAAAAAAGGATACACCAAAAACCTAGGGAAGCCAAAGAAGGAGTGAATCAGTAGAAAGAGCAACAAAGAAGAAAAGTCGCAGAAAGAAAGAAGAAGACTCACCTGCCGCCAGTAATCAAAAAAGAAA